>NC_092744.1:79703167-82340667 GCF_047496795.1 Chiloscyllium punctatum
CTCGCTCTCTCTCGCGCGCTCTCTCTCTCGCGCGCTCTTGCTCTCTCTCTCGCACGCGCTCGCTCTCTCTCTCGCGCGCTCGCTCGCCCTCTCTCACGTGCGTTCTCTCTCTCTCTCTCTCTCTCTCGCGCGCTCTCTCTCTCGCTCGCTCTCGCGCACTCTCTTTCTCGCTCTTGCTCGCTCTCTCTCGCGCGCACTCTCTCACTCGCACTCTTTCTTACTCTCTCTCTCTCTCTCTCTCTCTCTCTCTCCCCCTCCCTATCTCTCTCTCGCACTCTCGCTCTCTCTCTCGCGTGCTCTCTTTCTCGCTTTCTCTCTCTCTCTCGCTTTCTCTCGCGTTCTCTTTCTCTCGCGCTCTTACTTTCTCTCTCTCTCTCCCTCCCTATGTCTCTCTCTCTCCGCGCGCGCTCTCTCTCTCTCCGCGCGCGCTCTCTCTCTCTCCGCGAGCGCTCTCTCTCTCTCCGCGAGCGCTCTCTCTCTCTCCGCGCGCGCTCTCTCTCTCTCCACGAGCGCTCTCTCTCTCCGCGCGCTCTCTCTCTCTCCGCGCGCGCTCTCTCTCTCTCCGCGCGCGCTCTCTCTGTCTCTCCGCGTGCGCTCTCTCTCTCTCCGCGCGCGCTCTCTCTCTCTCTCCGCGCGCGCTCTCTCTCTCTCCGCGCGCGCCCTCTCTCTCTCCGCGCGCGCCCTCTCTCTCTCTCTCTGCGCGCGCTCTCTCTCTCTCTCCGCGCGCTCTCTCTCTCTCTCCGCGCGCTCTCTCTCTCTCTCCGCGCGCTCTCTCTCTCTCTCCGCGCGCTCTCTCTCTCTCTCCGCGCGCTCTCTCTCTCTCCGCGCGCTCTCTCTCTCTCCGCGCGCTCTCTCTCTCTCCGCGCTCTCTCTCTCTCCGCGCGCTCTCTCTCTCCGCGCGCTCTCTCTCTCCGCGCGCTCTCTCTCTCCGCGCGCGCTCTCTCTCTCCGCGCGCGCTCTCTCTCTCTCCACGCGCGCGCTCTCTCTCTCTCTCCGCGCGCGCGCTCTCTCTCTCTCTCCGCGCGCCGCGCTCTCTCTCTCTCTCCGCGCGCGCTCTCTCTCTCTCTTTCTTTCTCGCGCTCTCTCTCTCTTTCTCTCTCGCTCTCTCTCTCTCTCTCTCTCGCTCTCTCGCTCTCTCTCTCTCGCGCGCTCTCTCTCTCTCTCGTGCTCTCTTTCTCACGCGCGCTCGTCCTCTCTCTCGCGCGCGCTCGCCCTCTCGCGCGCTCGCCCTCTCGCGCGCTCGCCCTCTCGCGCGCTCGCTCTCTCTCTCTCCGCGCGCGCTCTCTCTCTCCGCGCGCTCTCTCTCTCCGCGCGCTCTCTCTCTCCGCGCGCTCTCTCTCTCCGCGCGCTCTCTCTCTCTCCGCGCGCGCGCTCTCTCTCTCTCTCTCCGCGCGCGCGCTCTCTCTCTCTCTCTCTCTCTTCGCACGCACGCTCTCTCTCTCTCTCCGCGCGCGCGCTCGCTCTCTCTCTCCGCGCGCGCGCTCGCTCTCTCTCTCCGCGCGCGCGCTCGCTCTCTCTCTCCGCGCGCGCGCTCGCTCTCTCTCTACGCGCGTGCGCTCGCTCTCTCTCTCCGCGCGCGCTCTCTCTCTCTCTTTCTTTCTCGCGCTCTCTCTCTCTTTCTCTCTCGCGCTGTCTCTCTCTTTCTCTCTCGCGCTGTCTCTCTCTCTCGCGCGCTCTCTCTCTCTCTCGTGCTCTCTTTCTCACGCGCGCTCGCCCTCTCTCTCGCGCGCACTCGCCCTTTCGCGCGCTCGCCCTCTCGCGCGCTCTCTCTCTCTCTCGCGCGCGTTCGCTCTCTCTCTCGCGCGCGTTCGCTCTCTCTCTCGCGTGCGTTCTCTCTCGCGCGCTCTCTTTCTCGCTTTCTCGCTTTCTCTCGCTCTCGCTCGCTCGCTCTCTCGCGCGCTCTCTCTATCTATCTCTTTCTTTCTTTCTTTCTTTCTCTCGCTCTCTCTCTCTCGCTCTCTCTCGCTTTCTTTCTTTCTTTTTTTCTTTCTTTCTCTTTCTCTCTCTCTCTTTCTTTCTTTCTTTCTTTCTTTCTCTCGCGCGCGCCCGCGCTCTCTCTCTCGCGCGCGCCCGCGCCCGCGCTCTCTCTCTTGCGCGCGCCCGCGCTCTCTCTCTTGCGCGCGCCCGCGCTCTCTCTCTCGCGCGCGCCCGCGCTCTCTCTCTCTCGTGCTTTCTCGCTCTCTCTCTTGCGCGGTCTCTCTCTCTTGCGCGGTCTCTCTCTCTTGCGCGGTCTCTCTCTCTTGCGCGGTCTCTCTCGCGCGCTCTCCTCTCTCGCGCACGCTCGCCCTCTCTCTCCGCGCGCGCTCGCCCTCTCTCTCGCGCGCTCTCGCTCTCGCACGCTCTTGCTCTCTCTCTCGCGCGCGCCCGCGCTCTCTCTCTCGTGCGCGCCCGCGCTCTCTCTCTTGCGCGCGCCCGCGCTCTCTCTCTCGCGCGCGCCCGCGCTCTCTCTCTCTCGTGCTTTCTCGCTCTCTCTCTCGCGCGGTCTCTCTCTCTTGCGCGGTCTCTCTCTCTTGCGCGGTCTCTCTCGCGCGCTCTCCTCTCTCGCGCACGCTCGCCCTCTCTCTCGCGCGCGCTCGCCCTCTCTCTCGCGCGCTCTCGCTCTCGCACGCTCTTGCTCTCTCTCTCGCACGCGCTCGCTCTCTCTCTCGCACTCTCGCGCGCTCTCGCGCTTTCTTGCTCGCTCTCTCTCACGCGCGCTCTCTCTCTCGCTCTCGCGCTCTCTCTCTCTCTCGCGTGCTTTCGCGCTTTCTCGCTCTCTCTCTCGCGCGCGCTCTCTCACGCGCTCTCTCACGCGCTCTCTCACGCGCTCTCTCACGCGCTCTCTCACGCGCTCTCTTTCGCGCCCTCTCTCACACGCCCTCTCTCACACGCCCTCTCACGCACCCTCTCACGCGCCCTCTCGCGCGCCCTCTCACGCTCTCGCTCTTTCTCGCGCTCTCGCTCTCGCTCTTTCTCGCGCTCTCGCTCTCGCGCTCTCTCTCTCTCGCGCTCTCTCTCTCGCTCTCTCTCTCTCTCGCGCTCACTCGCTCTCTCTCGCGCGCTCACGCGCTTTCTCGCTCTCTCTCTCGCGCGCTCTCTCGCGCTCTTTCTTTCTTTCTTTCTTCTCTCTCTCGTGCTCTCTCTTTCTTTCTTTTTTTCTTTCTCTCGCTCTCTCTTGCGCTCTCTCTCTCTGTCTCTTTCTCTCTCGCACGCTCGCTCTCTCTCTCTTTCGCGCGCTCGCTCGCTCGCTCGCTCTCTCTCCGCGCGCTCGCTCGCTCTCTGTTTCTCTCTTTCTCTCTCTCTCTCCCTCCCTATCTCTCTCTCGCTCTCTCGCGCTCTCTCTTGCGCTCTCTGTCTCTTTCTCTCTCTCTTGCGCGCGCCCGCTCTCTCTCTTGCGCGCGCCCGCTCTCTCTTGCGCGCGCCCGCTCTCTCTTGCGCGCGCCCGCTCTCTCTCTTGCGCTCGCTTTCTGTCTCTCGCTCGCTCGCTCTCGCACGCTCTCTTTCTTGCTTTCTCGCTCTCTCGCACGCGCTCGATCTCTCTTGCGCGCTTTCGCGCTCTCTCACGCTCTCTCGCTCTCTCTCGCGCTCTCTCTCGCGCTCACGCTCACTCGTTCTTTTCTTTCTCTCTCTCTCTCTCTCTCTCTCTATCTCTCTCCCTCCCTATCTCTCTCTTGCGCTCTCTGTCTCTTTCTCTCTCTCACGCGCGCGCTCTCTCTCTCTCTCGCGCTCTGTCTCTTTCTCACGTGCTCTCGCTCTCTCTCGCGTACTCGCTCTCGCGCTCTCTCTCTCTCGCGCTTTCTCACTCTCTCTCTCACGCGCTCTCTCTCTCTCTCTCTCTCTCTCTCTCTCTCTCTCTCTCTCTCTCGCGCTCGCTCTCTGGCGCTCTCTCTCTCTCTCTCATGCGCTCTCGCTCTCTCGCGTGCTCGCTCTCACGCTTTCTCGCTCTCTCTCTCGCTTGCTCTCTCGCGCGTTCACTCTCTCGCTCTCTCTCGCGCGCTCTTGCTCTCTTGCACGCGCTCGCTCTCTCGCTCGCTCTCTCTCTCGCGCGGTCTCTCTCTCTCGCTCGCTCTCTCTCTCGCGCTCTCTCTCGCTCTCTCTCGCTCTCGCGCTCTCGCTCTCTCGCGCTCTCGCTCTCGCTCTCTCGCGCTTTCTCACTCTCTCTCTCTCTCTCACGCGCGCTCTCTCTCTCTCTCTCGCACTCTCGCTCTCGCGTGCTCTCGCGCTTTCTCGCTCTCTCTCTCTCGTGCCGCTCTCTCTCGCTCTCGCGCCCTCTCTCGCGCCCTCTTGCGCTCTCTCTCTCTTGCGCTCTCTCTCTCTTGCGCTCTCTCTCTCTTGCGCTCTCTCTCTCTTGCGCTCTCTCTCTCTCGCGCGCTCTCGCTCTCGCTCACTCTCGCGCTCTCTCACTCTCTCGCTCTCTCTCGCGCGCTCTCGCTCTCGCTCTCTCGCTCTCTCACTCTCGCGCGCTCTCTCTCGCACTATCTCGCTCTCTCTCGCGCTCTCTCTCTCGTGCGCTCTCTCTCTCGCGTTTTGTCTCTCGCGCGCTCTCTCTCGCTCGCTCTCTCTCGCGCTCTCTCTCTCTTTCTCTCTCTCTCGCGCTCTCGCTCTCTCTCTCTTTCTCTCTCTCTCGCGCGCGCGGTCTCTCTCTCTCTCTCTCTCTCTCTCTCTCTCTCTCGCGCTCCCTCTCCTCGCCTCCCCCACACCCGGGCCCGCACTCCCCTCTCGCCTCTGCCCTGCTGCCTCTCGGCGGACTGCTATCTGTGCTCACCACAGACAGCCAGAGTCCCACTCTGTCGGTGCTCCGGGCCCCCCTAGCTGCTCCCGCAATGCCACCAGCTGCCCAGATTCTGCCCGGGCACGCCAAGCGCCTCAGGCTGACTGGCAAAGCCCCCGTTCTAAGCCCCCAACCACTGCCTCCACGATCGGGCTCCCTGCAGAAGGTAAGCAGAGGGGAAAAAAAACGAAAACAAAACTTTGTTCAAAACTAAAAAGCAAAGAGCAAGAAATGAAGAAAGAAAGATGGTCAGAGCAGATGAGCTCTGGCTCAGGAGCCCTACAGTGCCGCCATCTTGGAATAAATATCCAGTAATAAAAACAGCATCTTGGTGTGTGCCTTTAAACTTAATGGAAAGTTAATAAATATTCGGGATATTGATGAATTATCCTCATAATGCTTCTGTGAGTCAAAATATTTCATGTTCCAACCCAAATACAGAAAGTATTGACATTGTATGACTGCATCATATCATAAAGTAGTGGGAATGAAAATAAAGTTTACTCTTCACTGGGGGTATCTTGGCAACATAAGAAAGGTGTCATATAAATGTAAGCTCTTCATTTAAATCTTGCATGTTGCAATTCACGTTTTGCAGATTTAGCGCCTCATCTCTGTGTCTAGTTCAGTTCCATTGCAAGTTTGCAGCTGGATTAATGTCACTGGGCGCCTCACCTTAATAGAATTGTTTTAGCTCAAGATTCTTTAAGTAGGCAATCAGTCCTCCTTAACTCTGATGCAGTGTCGTGCACTTGCCTTTGTTGTCGAAGCTGGCACAATCTCCCTCCCTTCAGTTGAGATTGTTTTGGTGCACATCCCTGTGCTGCCCTTTTTTATGTCGCCTTGGAACTCCTGATCACTATCCATTTAATCTCTGCTGAATAACATCGTGATGTTTGGAGTTACAGTGCAGATCCTGTTATGTTGCCCCAGTGCTTATCAACCTCAGTTTGCACATGAAGTAACATTACGATTGACCTTGAGCAAATTTGTGAAAAGTTGGGCAAGTCGTTTTAAACCGTGGATGCATTAAGTTGTATTTTGTGGGTATATTTGTGACCTCCAGTACCAAATAAAGCTGGGGTGTGACATTGCACTCTCATAACGTTAATCATCCATTGGTTAGACCAGGTTTGGAATATTGCGTGCGATTCTGGTTTCCCTCCTATCGGAAGCATGTTGTGAAACTTGAAAGGGCTCAGAAAAGACTTACGAGGATGTTGCAAGGGTTGGAGGGTTTGAGCTATAGGGAGAGGCTGAATAGGCTGGGGCTGTTTTTACCTGGAGTGTCGGAGGCTGAGGGATGACCTGATAGAGGTTTATAAAATCATGAGGGACATTGGTAGGATAAATAGACAAAGTCTCTCCCCTGGGGTCGGGGAGTCAGAACTAGGTTTAGGGTGAGGGGGAAAGATATAAAAGAGACCTATGGGGCAAGTTTTTCACGCAGAGGGTGGCACATGTACGGAAGGAGCTGCCAAAGGAAGTGGTGGAGGCAAGTACAATTGCAACATTTAAAAGGCATCTGGATGGGTATATGAGTAGAGGCAGGGTTCAGAGGGATATAGGTTGGGTAGTGGCAGGTGGAACTAGATTGGGTTGGGATGGCTGGTCAGCATGGAAGAGTTGGACCAAAGGGTCTGTTTCCGTGCTGTACATCTCTATGACAAGGTTGGCAGACAATTTGTGTGAGAAGATGTGCATTTCACACTCATGGCACATTCTAAAGTGGTTTTGACTTGATGTTAGATTTCGCCAGAAACTCCAAACTATTGGTCTATAGAGGAGTGCTGTCAGCATCTCAACCAGCCACCAAGTCCTTCTGGTGAAACTCAATTAAATATGATCAAGGGTTCTGTCTGATGTTGATTGTTCCCTGCACTAAGTGATGGCTTCCATATGGAGTGCAAGGCTGGTCTTTGGAAGACTATCCAAGTGTATTTGGAATCAGTAGTGGTTAAGTTGACTAGTTGCCCATATTGTTCTCCTGTATGATGTGAGACGAGAGAATGCACTCTTGATTGTTCTCGCCAAAGACACCTTTGCACTTATGTTGTGATAAGGTCATGAACAGACATTGACTGGAAGGTGCTGAAAACACCAGGCCTGAAGTTTAGTTCTACTGGATTGGAATATGTTGTGGGAATGGCCCATACACGGTTGGTCCTTGATCAGGAACTGATGGGTGAGAGAAGAAAATGAGTCAGTCCACAAAGATTCCTCAAGCACATGGAGAAGATTCACTGGAATTGGTCTTTTGACTCTCAATAAAGGAATAGGACTAGGTCATTTCGGTCTACTATTCATTCAGTTTGCGAATAATCTGTGAGCTGATTTATTATATCTGCCTGTATCCCGAATGCCTTAGTGTCTTGGGTTAATAGGTAAAATCGTTATCGTCAGATTAGACCATAGGTCTGCTTTCTAAGTAAAGCAAGACGGCTGGTGGTAGTTTAACGTGAGGGTCACCACACCTCGGTGAGGGGAAGCTTGAGAAGGAGAGTCTTTCACAGTGACCTCAGCTAGTGCGGGAATTGAACCCATGCCGTCGGCATTATTCTGCATTTCAACCCAGCCACCTGAGCTCACCATGGTACCTGTGGGGATCGGTTTTAAAATTAATAATCAATTGCTGTTTACAGAAGAGAGTTTAGATTCCAATCACATCTTATGTGCAGAAGCTTTTCCTAATTACAGGTCTGAGAAACCAGGCTCACCTATTTTGACTCCCTCGACCCCATCTCCCCAGTCAGTGGAAATAGTTTCTCTCTGGCCTATACGCTTGACAATCTTAAAATCTTGAAAATTTGTATCAAATCACCTCTCGACCTTCTCAACCTTTTATGGAATACAACTTTTAGTCTTTACAAACTTTCCTTGTAAATTAATAATTGGTGCATCCATACTGCATTCCATCCAAAGTCAATATATCCCTTCTAATATATGGTGCTGAGAATTGCTCCCCAGTAACTCTAGGTGTGATCTAACTTCAGTTTTGTGTAGATATAATATCTCCGAACTTGTTGTGGTTCTGTTTGCCGAGCTGGGAATTTGTGTTGCAGACGTTTCGTCCCCTGTCTAGGTGACATCCTCAGTGCTTGGGAGCCTCCTGTGAAGCGCTTCTGTGATCTTTCCTCCGGCATTTGTAGTGGTTTGAATCTGCCGCTTCCGGTTGTCAGTTCCAGTTGTCCGCTGCAGTGGCGGGTATATTGGGTCCAGGTCGATGTGCTTATTGATTGAATCTGTGGATGAGTGGATGACCTGGACCCAATATACCGACCACTGCAGCGGACAGCTGGAACTGACAACCGGAAGCGGCAGATATAAATCACTATAAATGCCGGAGGAAACATCACAGAAGCGCTTCACAGGAGGCTCCCAAGCACTGAGGATGTCACCTAGACAGGGGATGAAATGTCTGCAACACAAATTCCCAGCTCAGCGAACAGAACCACAACAATGAGCACCCGAGCTACAAATCTTCTCACAAACTTTGATCTCCTAACTTTTCAGATTCGAGCTCTCCAGATACAGGGAGAGAAATAAACCATTAACCTTTTTCAACATTTTGTGTAGCTGTACTTGACATTTCAATGATCTATGTTTCTGAAATCCCTTGTCTTTAGGGGTCTGCACTGTTTCTGCCTTTTTTCTTATTTACAAAGTACCTTTCTCTAGTCTTTTGTAGGTCCAAACTTGATGACCACACATTTTGAGAATCAATTTGTCACAATTTTACCCATTCGTGTTAATTTAGCAATATGTCTTTGCCATCTTACGCTTCCATGGAAACTGCTTCCAAAGCTTATCTTTGTGTTGCCAACAAAGCTGAGCACATGGTTATTTATCCCACCACTTATGTTGTTCGTAAACATGATGGATAGGCAAGGCAATGCCATGGGTCATTATGAATGCCACTCGTCATATTCTGTCAACGAGAGTACAATCTCTGCTCATTATCCCTGCTTTCTCTCTCCTGCCGCTTCCTAACGAGGTCAATAATTTGCCCTTAATTCTGAGAACTTCAGTCTTTTATGAGGGACTTCATCAAATGTCTTTTGAAAATCCGTCTACCACAGACATTTTTTTTTTGTCCACTACTTCAGTCACTTTTTTTTTTGAAAAATAATTCAATCGGGTTCATTAGATGCGACCGCTCACTGATCAGCTGAAAACTTTCAAGGTGTCAGTTCCTCAATCCTTAATTATAGATCACCAAAAACCTGGCCATTGGGATTATTTAAAATTCTGTGTGGAAGGTTCCATTCAGGTGACTCCTGCTCACACTACATCAGCTCAGTAACTGAGCCAGGGAGAGCCTGCCCGTTAGGACAGTCTCACTATTCACAAGCAATCTAGACACTTTAGCTATCATAAAAGCAAAATATTGCGAATGCTGGAAATCTGAAATAAAGACAAAGTGCTGGAGCAACTCGGCTGTTCTGGCATTAAGTGTGGAGAGCGGAATGGAGTTCATGTTTTGAGTCCAAAGACTCTTATTCATACGTGGCAAGACAGCTTATTTGCAAGTATCTTTACATCATTTATATATACTTTTTACTTTGCTGAAAGTTTTTTTTTTACCCCAACATACAAACATTTGCTAAGCTCCAAACATGGATAGAAGTTTTAATAATTTGATTTTTCAAGTGGTAATTTCTTTCACCACCAATGCCAAATGTTCTTGCATACCAAATTCCTGCCTTTTGTTTTTTTTTGTAATTTACACTGTACCCTTCACCACACTGTCAATTAGCAAATGCTGTTTATGCTTTTCTTGAGCCACACCTAGTTATAAATGCTGATTCAGGGGTTTTTGTGGACGGTCTTCTGTATTTTTCAGACAGAAGCTTTGAGTTGGTTGTCAGGCAACTTCTGTTTGCTTGCAGTTCTGTTTTTAATGCTCAAAACTAAACTCGAGGTGTTGGGCAAAATTAGAGACTAGCTCAGTTGGCTGGACAGTTGCTTTGCGAAGCAATGCGATGCCGACAGCGTGGGTTCGATCCCCATCACTGGCTGAGGTTACCACAAAAAGACTCTCCTTCTCGACCTCTCCCCTCACCTGAGCTGTGGAGGCTCCCAGGTTAAGTCGCTACCAGTCGTCTCTCTCAAATGAGAGAGCAGCCCTATGGTCTGTTAAGACAATGGTGACTTGACAACTAATAGTCACTGCTGGAGCACAAAAGGATATTATTTATTTGATTATTTATTTCTGTCATGGGATGTGAGGTACGTATTAGTCCAATTGCCATTGAGTAAAACCCGGTCCACTGCCCTCTCTCCACTCCTGTGTTTGTTGAGTTGGCATAGCAAACTTGTAATTGGACTTGCTGGGGAGGGGGAAGGAAGGGCTGGCCACACAACTGGACTCAGTGCCCCCAGGATGAGCCTGGGAAAAGTCAGCCTGGAGGGGGAGGGAGCAGTGGGGTTACGGCTGTCAAGCAGGATTGGCCTGGACTGTAACACATGGAAGCGCAGCACTCGGAGACAGGTTTCACGAGGGACCTGGGTCACTGGTAGCATCTGGCTCCTCTGCTGTTAGAATACTGTTCCTGTCCCCTCGTTATTAATGTTAAAACTGGGAGTTTGCTGGCAGAACTGAAAAGGAAAAAGGCTATCCCATCAATAATAAAAGATGTATGCTTAAACAGGGAACATGAGTAATCTTTTGACATAGCAAACAGATAACAAGATGTTTGAATATGTTCCATTGAAATAGATCCACGGAATTAAAAAAAAACATAGGGGATTGAAAAGAAATTCCAGTCGTTTTGTACAATTTTGATTTCAGGTTTGGATGGTGCAGAATGCGAAGGATCGAAAGAAAATTTTGCATTTATATCTCACCTTTCACAACCACAGGACTCAACGTTTTCTAGCCAATAAAGTACTGTGAAATATTTATCAATGGGAAACACAGTAATGGATTTGCATACAGCTCCCAGAAGATTTCTCTATGACGTTTTCTGAGGCATATACTGAGAGCTGGGATAAAGTCTTCTACTTTTCTGCAGAAAGGAAAGGGCGCGAGAACCCATTTAACATTTCATTTAAAAGACAGCACTCCTGAC
This sequence comes from Chiloscyllium punctatum, assembly GCF_047496795.1. Classification (NCBI taxonomy): domain Eukaryota; kingdom Metazoa; phylum Chordata; class Chondrichthyes; order Orectolobiformes; family Hemiscylliidae; genus Chiloscyllium; species Chiloscyllium punctatum. The sequence goes on from NC_092744.1 coordinate 79,713,989, forward strand.
AGTACTGCATTCCCCGACTGAAATAACTCCACAGAGATCGTTATCCTGTCTCCAAGTCGCCCTTTGTTTACACATTTGGTCCTGCATCATAAGGAGGAGAAAGTGAGGACTTCAGATGCTGGAGATCAGAGTCAAGAGTGTGGTGCTGGAAAAGCACAGCAGGACAGGCAGCATCCGAGGAGCAGGAGAGTCGACGTTTCGAGCATAAGCCCTTTGTCAGGAATGAGGCAAGCCCCATTCAGAGTCTAGCTGGCTGACCTCGATCCAATCACTACACTTCCTGCTGAACTGGAGTGTTAGCTTAGATTCTGTTCTTGGCTCTGTGATGTGCAATTTGAACCCACAGCTGTCTAACTCAGAGGTGACAGCCATCCAGTCACTTTTTTTCTTATACTTTTATTTGCACCGCACTTGTTTATTTTAAAATCGTTTTTAAATTATGGTCTGAGCCACACGTAGGCAGGATGGTTCTTAGTCACCCTCCCTCTCCCCCACATTTTCTTGATAACAGAGAGTACACTGTCCTCTGCAATGCTATGAGTGGCTTCTTGTAAGGAAGTAAAATATTGGCCATGGTCACTGCTACTCAGTGCTACCTGCTGGCTCCCTGAAATGATCTATCTGTCCGCATCTGATTGAGTGAGTGAGATCACATTCACTGATAAAGTAACTTGTTAAGCACTCGTTGCCTAAGGTGGCATGGTGGCACAGTGGTTAGCACTGCTGCCTCACAGCGCCAGGGACCTGGGTTTAATTCCCGCCTCAGGCGACTGACTGTGTGGAGTTTGTATGTTCTCCCCGTGTCTGCGTGGGTTTCCTCCGGGTGCTCCGGTTTCCTCCCACAGTCCAAAGATGTGCAGGTCAGGTGAATTGGCCATGCTAAATTGCCCAGAGTGTTAGGTAAGGGGGAAATGTAGGGGCATGGGTGGGTTGCGCTTCGGCGGGTCAGTGTGGACTTGTTGGGCCGAAGGGCCTGTTTCCACACTGTAATGTAATCTAATCTAAAGACCCAAATAATGACCGTTTTGATCAGGAATTGGTGGAGCTCAGAAGCTGTGCTTCTGCTGCAACATCCCCCAGACCTCGGCCTCTACTGGCCAGATGTTTCAGAGCAGCAGGCACATGGGAACCTCTGAGTCATGCACCGTTCCTTCATCATCACTGAGTCAAAGTTGTGGGACAACCTTGCTGTACATTTCCCTCACAGGACTGTGGGAGGACCTTCACCCCACGGACTGCAACACCACCACGAGCCATCTTGACAGCAGCCCAAGTTGGGCAATCTATGTTGGACTTTTTCTGACGTAGGCCTTATCACGTGGATGAAGAACAAACTATTAAGTGAAGCCCTCACAAGGATGCAGGTCTGTGAGGGGAACTCGGTTCAGAAAACAATTCATTGCTTTCAGGCCTCAAACTAGTAACTAGGCCATGTTGCACAGCAACCCTATTTTCATAAAAATTTACAAGATAACAAAACCTGTTCAGAAAGATCTCTGGGTACAGGCAAATACTCTTGAAAGCCATGATTGTGGAGGGATCCTTGTTAGCTTGCTGCCAAGGGAAGGCCTTTTCATTTCATTTAGATTCAGTCCTGGTGACAGTTATCCCTTTGAAGCAGCCAATATAATCCAGTCCCCCAGAGTCGACATCTCTGCGGTGCAGGTCATGATTGTGTAAGGAGGCTGGCAGTCAATGTTGATGTACTAATGAGATCGGTGTTCAAAGATAACCCGTGGAGACTGAAGTAGCTCACCTGCAATGTTTCTTTGTAAGATTCTTAGCCTTTACAGGCAGGTTATTTAGCTCCTGGCATCCCCAGAGTGCAGTGGAGTTTGGATACAGCTCGCTGTGAGATTGACTTGGGGAAGAGGAAAGGTCATCTGTGTTTGAGCTACGTTGCTGGTTACCCTGATATTTCTACTGAATTCTAAACACCATGAAGCATCTTCCTCTGTACTAAAGCAATCTCAGCTGAGGATAAGAAGACATTCTCTGATTGCCAGTCCATTTTCAGCTTTCAACTAGAACTAAGTGATAAAATACTTCACCCCAAACACTTACTATTTAAGGAGCTTGCAACTCTCGGCAGGGAGTTTAGTGGCATTTTTCAGATGACTTCAACGGATGCAGGTAATATGTTTGTCATCTCTGTTCTACATTCAAATGTTTTAATCCATAAAAGTAACAGTGAGAAGGAAGCACAACTGATGGCTTTAAAATCTGCAGACTTGAGGTTGCAAATGAAGACTAAATGGTTGGGTTTTCTGTCTCTGAGAAGGAGAAATTGACCTCACTGACATCTTCAGGAACCTGGAAGACCAAGCTGGTCCATGATTATGAAGAGTTGATGGCCAAGGAGTCACAAGGTTTGGAAACAGGAAATTAAGTCCAAAGAGGATAAATCAGGCAGGGCATTTCTTTTTTGCACAATGAATAATAGAGTTTTGTATGAATTCACCAAGAAAGGCCATTGAAGTAGCTCCGAATAAATGGTTAAAAAGTGCACAGCAGCTTAGTGATAAGCACTGCTACCTCACAGCACCAGGGACCTGGTTTGATTCCAGCCTCTAGTGACCGTCTATGTGGAGTTTGCACATTCTCCCCGTGTCTGTGTGGGTTTCCTCTGGGTGCTCTGGTTTCCTCCCACACAGCCCAAAGATGTGCAGGTTAGGTGGATTGCCCAAGCTAAAATTGCCCCACAGCGTCCAGGGATGTGCAGCTAGGTGGGTTAGCCACGATAAATGTGGGGTTAAGGGGATCGGATCGAGAGGGTGGCTCTGGTTAGGATGCTCTCTGGAGGGGCAGTACAGGCTCAATGGGCAGAAGGGCTCTTTCTGCATTGTAGGGATTCTATGATTCTATAAACAATTGTTGTGTTTTTCTTAGACTGAGAAGCAACTGAGGGATACAAACAAACATGAACAAGTTGTGTTGTAGGTCAAACCGAATTGGATTCTTGAGGGGAATGAAAAGCCAGATTTTGTTTCAAAATATCTTTTAGATATTTGCAAACAGTGCCATCCATTCCCATCACGTGGAGAGCCCAGGAGTTGAAGATTGTAATATCCGCTTGGTTCCAAACACTTGAAATCTGTGGGGTTTCATTAACCTTTTAGAATCATTTAATCCAAACGTGATGAATAAACTGGGCTGGGCTGCAATGCGCAGTGGATCCATATTGCGCGTTTTCACCATCTTCTGCTTCTGTTTCAGTTCTTCTGTGTTTGTTTATAACTGACATTTGCAAACCTTTAACCTCAGCCAGAGTCTCTGAAAGGTGCTGGGAGAGGTTTTCAAGCTCCCTGGCCATGTTGAGTTGACATAGTGGCAATTGTCGTAAGTTGACAAACTGCACTTTTCCCATGTATTTGTTTATGAAAGACTTGGATCTTTCACAACCTTGGTCAATCCCAAAGTGGTTGACAGCCAATGGATTATGTTGATGCGCAGTCACTGTTCTAATGTAGGAAAGTTCAGCAGCCACTTTGTACACAGCAAGATCCCAAAGACCGGGAGACGCCAACCAATGTTTACTTTTTAGCTGATTGAGGATAAATACTGGCCAGGGATGTGGGATATGTCTCCATGTGTCCTTCACATCATATTGGGAGATTTTTTTTTAATGATGACCTGTGAAGGTAAAGGGCCCTGAATTAATCCCCAGAAATCTGTGCTCAGGCCTCTGGAGTGAGGACTGAGTTTACAACCTTTTGGACTTGGACCAGATATCAATTGTGTGGTTTGTGTACTGCAATTGTGCAGTGTTAGCCAAAGAACACAACTCTGTTAAAATGTTCAGATAATTTTGCTACTTTCCTGTCTAAAATATTCTTGATCTCAGTAAGCGGCTAAAAGACATTTACAGGGCCTGCTGGGATAAGGAACAAGGCTAACTTGATTAAGAAACCTATTACTGCAGCTTCAATTTGCCAAGAAAGAGCAAGATTGTGATATACCATCACCATCACCGCGCCCCCTCCCCCGCCACCAATATTGTGTAGTGCCTCATTAGTATATCATGTAGTCAGATCTATTCCCTTATACTACATTTCCCTTATTCTATCAGTTATATGAAACTGTCAGCCCTTCTGAAACACACAATTAATTCATGAGTTAACTGTCTTAAACTTGAATATTATAATTTAGCTTCGTGCTCTTGGACTGGCAATTGAACCTGTACTGGTCAGCAAAGTTGAAATTGCTTCCCTCGTCTCCACTATTGGATGGAACCTATGACCAAAAGTCTGTATGGTAGATATGACTCAGATGCTCAGGAGTTATCCATTAAGACAACACAAGGGTTGATTGGGTTAAACTGTAAGCTTAGGGCCAGGGTGCATTTGTCAAAGATGGTTCAAGTCACATTCAGCAATGATATTTGGAAGTGCTTCTTCAAATAAATAATGAACAGAAGCTGGGTTCGATGCCTAGAAAGGGGAATGGAGTTATCCAAGAGAAAATTACATGTGGTAATAGTGGAAATAAAGTAGATGATAATTTTTTGTCTTATTGACCAGGATTCTGAAGTCCTTTTGTACATCTACACTTCCAATCTCTTACCAGTTAAGAGACACTCTGCAGATATGTCAGTTTAACCAGAGTGGATAACCTCACATATTGCACATTATATGCCTTCTGCCATGTTCCTCTCTGTTCACTTAGCATTCTAAATCCTCCTGAAAGCATCATACATCTTCCTCCCAAACACGTGCACTTAGCTTTGTATCATCCGCAAATTTGAAAGTTTAAAATTTGGTTCTTTTCTCCAAATTGTTGATATATTTGTGAGGAGCTGGGGCCCAAGTACTGAATCTTGTGGTCCCCCACTAGTCACAGCCTACTGATGGGAGAATGATCTGTTTCTTCCTGCTCTGTTTTCTATCTGTAGCCAATCATTAATCCATGCCAGTACATTACCTCCCATCCAAGGGACCTAAGTGTCCTTGTCAATGAGTCATGCAGATGGACCAGGTTATTAGGATTACCAGCCCTGAAGAGGGATCCTGCTCCTCCAATGCTGTTTGACCTGTTGTATTTTTCCACCTCCACATTTTATTGACCTTAACTTATTAGGATAGCTCATGAAATGCTGGCCTTTATTGCAGGAAGATTTGAATACAAGGGAACAGTGACATCTTCTTGGTTGCACAGGAGCTTTGTTAGACTGCACAGAGAGTGCCATGTGCAGGTTGAGTGCCCTTATTTCAGGGATTGCTGTTGGAAGAGTGCAACCAAGTTTCACCAAACTTGTTTCTGGGGTGGTGGGACTTTTCCTATGAAGACGGATTGGGCAAACTGAATTAGATTAGATTAGATTAGATTAACAGGCCCTTCGGCCCAACAAGTCCACACTGAAGGGTAACCCACCCAGACCCATTTCCCTCTGACAGATGCATCTAACACCATGGGCAATTTAGCATGGCCAATTCACCTGACCTACACATCTTTGGATTGTGGGAGGAAACCGGAGCACCCAGAGGAAACCCATGCAGACACGGGGAGAATGTGCAAACTCCACACAGTTGACTGAGACTGGAATTGAACCTGGGACCCTGGTGCTGTGAGGCAGCAGTGCTAATCACTGAGCCACCGTGCCGCCCTACCACTCTAGAATTCTCTAGAGTTTTGAAGAATGAGAGGTAATCTCATTAAAACTTACAAAATACTTAAAGGGATAGTCAGGGTGGATGAATGTAAAATGTTTCCTGTAGTTGGGAAGTCTCGAACTTGGCGGGGGAGGGCACAATTTAAAAATAGGAGGGATTCCACCTCTCGCGGAAATGAAGAGAATTTTTTTTATTCAGGGGTTGTTGAACTTTTGGAATTTCCTGCCGCTGTGGAGGCTTAGTCTCTGAGTAGTTTAATGTTTAGTCTAATCGATTGCTAATTCCTCGTGGTGTAAGGGTTATGAGGATGGAGTGGGTAAAAAGCGTTTAAGTGTTCAATCAGCTGTGGTCATATTAAACAGTAAGGCATGTTTGACCAAATGAATTGTCCCGTCTTATTCCTATATCCCTATTAATGCAGGTGGCTATGAGTTTGTGGAATGAGTTACCAGATTTACTTAGTAATTAAAACAGAGAGCCTGTCAACATTTAGGAATCTGTGGGATGGTTGGCCGAAATTTAAACTAGCATGTGAGATACAGGATGAGGGGAACAGAATTACACCTCCAGTGGAAGGTAAATGCCAAAGTAATCTGGTTGGGTCCATGCATGTACCGTGACCATTGTGACAGGTTGACCTGGATGGGCCAGATGGACCAGATGGACCTGATGGTCTTGTTCTTTTTGTACAAACCCAGGCCATCTTTGTGCCCTGCAAAGATCTCCTTCATTGGATGGGCAACAGTTTGACTGCACATGCAAGTGGCAGAATCTGCACAGTGTATGCTGCCTCTGGGAGTCCATAGAGAGCACCAGTCTGACTTCATTGAACATTAGAAGGATGTTGTGAAACTTGAAAGGGTTCAGAAAAGATTTACGAGGATGTTGCCAAGGTTGTAGGATTTGAGCTAGAGGGAGAGGCTGGATAAGCTGGGGCTGTTTTCCCTGGAGTGTCAGGGGCTGAGGAGGAGGTTTATAAAATCATGAGGGGCATAGATAGGGTGAATGGACAAGGACTTTTCCCTAGGGTGGGGGAGTCAAGAACTAGAGGGCATGGGTTTAGGGTGAAGGGGGAAAGATATAAAAGAGACCGAAGAGGCAACTTTATCACGCAGAGGGTGGTATGTGTATGGAATGAGCTGCCAGAGGAAGTGATGGAGGCAACATTTAAAAGGTGTCTGGATGAGTATACAAATAGGAAGGATTTGGAGGGATATGGGCCGGGTGCTGGCAGGTGGGACTAGATTGGGTGGGATATCTGGTCGGCATGGACAGGTAGGACCGAAGGGTCTGTTTCCGTGCTGTACATCTATGACTCTCTGGTGGTTGCTAGTGCCTCATGTTGTGGCTGCTGCATCGAGTACGCCAACGATTGGACCACCTCCCTGCAAAACAGGCTGTTGCGGGGCAATTTTTTTTACAGGATTTACCGCAAAGGTCTTCGTTCTGCAGTTGTGCAGCCTGACACTCTCACGATGTGCTGTGAAATACTTTGCAGATCTCCCAAACACTGGTCAGTGGACAGATTTTGCATCAAATTTTTTTACAAACACTCTGGTTTCCGATCTGGGGAAAGGCTGTGTTTAGAAACGTGAAGGTGTTGAGACCTGGGTGAGGCCACATGGCTCTTTTCATCCGTGCTACATTTAGGCCGCTGCAGGGCACAGATTTTAAACAGACCAATGTTCTGACCTCCCCGAACCTTCTGGGAATGATGCCTCTGGCTTTTCTCATGCTTGTGATCCCTGGTAACAGTGCCCTACTGGGCCTGTCAAGGGCATTCATTCTGTGTGCGTTTTGATTGAATTATGCAACTTTAATGAGCACACTGTAAAATGGCACTGCTTCATGTAGAGGTACAAAAGCAAGTCTCTTCCTCTGTTGTCAACCAGATGTCACCTCTCATTTGGTTCAAAGGACAAGAGATGAATGGCAGCTTCCACTTCTCCCCCGCACTTACATTGCAGAGTATCAGCCTCACATGTTGCTCATTAATGAGTGACTGAGCAAGCTGACATTTGAATTCGGCTTTAATACACTCAATTATAAATCCATATGCACTGGCAAAGAGTTGAGTCTGAATCATTAACTCTGATACACACAGCACAGCCTGCCCGAGACAAGTATCACTAGGCCCAGCAGATTGGAGGTTGGACAAGCAGCGATGAAAGAGATCTCGATGGCTTCCTCCTTGCTCCTATTCTGCAAGCTTCCCAGAGTGTTGCTCCATCTGGGCATCGACCTTACCCTTCAGCTATTCCACAGTGAAAGCCATCACACAATGAGCCTGGTCTGGCTGACACCTGCACACATTGCTGCAGTACCCCATCACTGCATTGAGATGAGACTTCCCCATTGACTTTCCCTCCATGCCCTCTGACTGGGCGAGCATTGCATTTTTGTTTCTGAGGTGTGTATATATCCCTGCCTCTGATCCAGGAGGCCTGGGTTCAAGTCCCATCTGCTCCAAAGGTGTGTCGTTGCATCTCTGATTAGGTTTATTAAAAATATCTTTAAAAAATAATATCTGAAACCATTGGACTTGCCAAAGTATTTTTCACCCAATGAATTATGTTTTTCAGTGCAGCGTGTTGAAATGCAATTTGAGTACAACAAGTCTCCGTCGACAGCAATGTGATAAACGAGTGGATAATCTTTCTTTTGAGGCATGCATTGAAGGTTAAATATTGGTTAGAACACCAAAATGTGTTATAGCATCTTCTACAGCAGTCTAACAGAGATTGATTTAACATCTCATTCCGAAGCATCATGCTGCACTAGAGTAGATGCATGTTGCTGGAGTGGCTCAGGTGTTCTAACTGGGCAAGACTGGCATGATATCAAACTGACAGCTGCCCAATATGAAGGGGTCATTTAACCCCTGAGTCACTTGGGTGTGTTTTAGCTCATCTCCACTGAATATTGGCAGCTGCAGTCATCCCTTGAACTTGTGTGCATAGATTTGGGCTTAGGGAATGCACTTCGGGGAGGGAAAGCAATGCAAAGGATTACAGAGTAAATGGGAAGGCGTTGGGAAGAATAGTCAAAATGTGACATCTGGGCGTGCAAAGGTCACTGAAGGTGGCAGGGTGGGTGGTTAATCTGGTAATCTGGTGCTTTCCTCTACTGGGTGATGTATTGGATACAAAAGCAGGGATGTAATGGTTGAACTATATAGGACTCTGTTTAGACCACGGCTCGAGTTTTATGTCCAGTTCTGGTATCCACAATAAAGGAAGGACATAATTGTCCTCGAAAGAGTATGGAGGAGATTTACTAGTATTCTGTCAGAGCTTGAAATTTATAGCTCTTTAATATAAAAATTGGAAAAGCTTGGGTTGTTTACCTCAGAACAGAGGCTGAAGCGTAAAATAATGAGGGGTTTGGACAGAGTGAACAGGAAAGACCTGGGCACAGGTTGAAGGTGGTTGATAGAACGATTAGAGAGTGGTGGGTGTCTGGAATTCACTGCTTGGTTTGGTGGTTGAGGCAGGGAGTGTCATCCCTTTTTAAAGGAACCTGGTTCTGCAACTGAAGCTCTGTAACCTGTAAGGCTACAGGCCAGATACCCAAGTGTGTGATGAGAATGGGCGCCTGGTTTATTCAGCCCACACAGTCATGATGGGCTGAATGGTTACTTTCTGTACGATAACTTGCCCTAAGTCCAAGGTAGCATTGGCGTGTACACCCAACAGTGAGACACTGAGGGTCCATCCATGGGCATGACCTTCAGACCTGATGATCCCAGGGCTGGGCAACGTGTCACTGCTGAGGATCCATTTTGTTAGAAGTGACTTTTGGGTTTCTGCAGTCTTTGCTGGTGAGGATGTGGTAAAACGTTATGTGGCCATCTTCTCCACTCCTTGTCAATGTTCTGCAGTCTGCTACAAAATGCTTGAGGGTGTCTGCTGAGGACAGAATGGGGCTCTCTCTCTCTCTATCTCTCTCTCTCTTCCACCCCCCCCCCCCCCCCCATCACTCTCCTCGTTTGATTTGCCTTTCATGTTTTATTCTGTGTCCATCTGAACTCTTTTTTCCCCCCTAATTGCACTTTTCTCCTTCTGTCCTTCTTTCTCATTCTTCTGCCTTTCTCCTTGTATTTTGTATTCACTCTCACTCTTCTCATCGTTTTACACAGACCATGTTGGGGCAATGTTGCAAAAAAGTCACAAGGTCAAAGTCCTCTTTCTTATACTGTGTCTCAGAGCCTGTATCATTAGGTGTTAGAGAATGACCCACTGTGAGTCTGAACAAGAAGAGGGTCTTGTGTTAACAACAAAATATAATTTATGTTTGGTACTAAAGGTTCAAGTTACATTGGCTGGGTAGATACAATTACTCAGACTATCAGGAGCCAAAGATGACACATCTGTTCCCAATGGGTTCTGCATTTATATTCTCAGTTCTCAACCCAGGATTGTGTGCTGTCATTAGACTGGATGGAGCCTTCAGTAACTTCAACATTCACCCTTTCAGAACCATTGCTTTATACAGGATATTCCCAAGGATTTCTACCCATGGTTACTATTTAACATTGAGGTATCAAACCAGTTTTACATTTTCCACGAGCCCTTCTCTCTTTGTAGTCTTTGATTTAACAAATCTGGAAGTTTTCACAATTAGAGTCATAGAGATGTACAGCACGGAAACAGATCCTTTGGTCCAATTCGTCTGCGCTGACCAGGTATCCCAACCCAATCTAGTCCCATTTGCCAGCACTTGGCCCATGTCCCTCTAAACCCTTCCTACTCATATACCTATTCAGATGCCTTTTAAATGCTGTAATTATTCCAAAAATACGTTCCTTTCAGACCTGGGAACTTATGTCTCTGGCTTGAGGGCTGTTGGATTTGCTTCTGATCTTCTGAAAGCCATTTTTCTGCTGGATGACATTTATCTCGAGAATATTGTTTGGTTGCTGTTCCTAGTGAACCTGTGGAGGCATTGGTGATGACCTTTCAAGAATCACTGGAACCCTGGAGGACTGGAAAATGGCTCATGTAACACTCACGTTTAAGCAGAGATTGTGGAGGTGGTGGGCAAAACACAGGGAATTATAGGCCGATTACCTTGACCTCAATTGGTGGTAGGATTTTAGAGTCCATTATTAAGGATGAGATTGTGGATTACTTGGAAGTGCACAGTAAAATAGGGCTGATTCAACATGGCTTCATCAAGGGGAGTTCATGCCAGGCAAATCTGTTGGAATTAATTTGTGGAGGTAACAATCAAGTTAGACAAAGGAGAACCAGTGGATGTGATCTATTTGGTTTCCAAATGACTTTTGACAAGGTGACGCACTAGTATGCTGTCAGGGCTTGAAATTTACAGCTCTTTAATTATAAAAGAAAATTGGATAAGTTTGGGTTGTTTACCTCAGAACAGAGGAGGCTGAAGGGTGTATAAAATAGTGAGGGATTTGGATAGATTGGACAGGAAAGACCTGGACACAGGTTGAAGGTGATTGATAGAAGGATTCAAGGCAACAAATCCTTTTCACTCAGAGGGTGGTGAGCGTCTGGAATTGACTGCTTGGTTTGATGGTTGAGCCAGAAAGTGTCACCTCTTTTTAAAGGAACCTGGATCTGCAACTGGAGCTCTGTAACCTGTAATGCTACAGGCCAGGTGCCCAAATATGGGATGCTAATACATAAGATAAGAGCCTATGATGTTAGCAGCAAGGTACTGGCATGGATAGAGGATTTGGCTGACTGGCAGTAGGCAGAGAGTGAAGATAAAGGAGCCTTTTTCAGGATGGCAGCTGGTGACTCATGGAGTTCTGTAGGGATTTGTGTTGAAACCATTCGACATTAATGATTTGGATGAAAGATCTGACAGAAATATCACAAAAGTTTGCAGATGACATAAAGGTAGGTGGAGGGACAGGTAGTGTTGAGGAGGCCGGAAGGCTGCAGAAGGTCTTGGACTGCCGAGAAGAGTGGGTAAAGAAGTGTCAGCTAGAGTACAATGTAGGAAACTGCGAGGTTATGTATTTTGGTGGGAAGAATAGAGGCATAGATTATTTTCTAAATGGGGAAAGGCTTCAGCAATCTGAAGTACAAAGGGACTTGGAAGTCCTCCTTAAGGATTCTCTTACGTTTAACAGGCAGGTTTACTTGGCAGTTAGGAAGGTAAATGGAATTCACTTCAGGCAGTCTCGAACACAAGGTCAGAGATGAAAAGCTTCTGTCAAACTGCAGTTGGAATCTCGTGAGCAATTTTGGGCTTTGTATCTAAGGAAAGATGTGCTGGCCTTGGAGGGAGTCCAGAGGAGATTTACAAAAATGATCCTGGGGGTGAAGGGCTTGTCATGTGAGGAGCGGTTGATGAATTTTGAGTCTGTATTCAACGGAGTTTAGAAAGATGGGGGGAGGCAGTGGAGTCTGATTTAAAACTTAGGGAATACTGAGAGGCCTCGATAGACTAGACATGGAGAAGATATTTTCACCAGTGGTAACGACTAGAACAGCCTCAGAGTGAAGCAACGACCCTGTAAAACTGAGGTGAAGAGCAGTTTCTAAAGTCAGAGAGTGGTTAATCTGTGGAACTCATTGCCGCAGAGGGCTCTACAGGCCAACTCATTAAGTCTATTTAAGACAGAGATAGACAGGCTCCTGAATGGTAAGGGGATCAAGGGTTATGGGGAGAAGGCAGGTGAAACAGATCAGATCAAATGGCAGAGCAGATTTGATGGGCCGAGCTGCCTAATTCTGCTATATCCTATGATCTTGTAGTCAACTACCTTCTGTGGGGGGATGTTTAATCTCATGAATGTCAAACATGGAAGACGACTGTTCTGCTGAAGAAATTACTTCCTGGGTTTTCAAGTAAATCTTTCAGTCTGCTGATAGTTATGTGTTGAATTATGTATGCTGTTTGCTTCAACTTGAATAGATTGGATGTTGTCATTCACCCTGTGTGAATGTCGTCTTGGTGAACTAGACATTTTCACATCCTCTGTTGTGTATTAGAGGATTGGTGCTAACTTAGCATTAACTCTGTCATTGCAACTGATAATTCTCTTTGAAAAGGCAAAGAACTTGTGTCAGCTCATCATTCATCATCAAGGGCAGCTCTGTTATATCAATTTGTTCAATGGGCTGTTTTTTTGGCTGAACAATCTATGGGAAAGATGTAACAAAAGTTAAACTGCTCTTGTTGCTTGTAGTTGTTTGTTCTGGCAAACCTTGCTGATTTTCTCGCAAACCTTGCTGATTTTCTCTTCTGCTGAATCTTCTCCAGTCAGGTTCGGAATGGGAAACGTAGGATCCCTGCAGTGTGGGAACAAGCCACTTGGGCCATCGAGCCCACACTAACCCACTGATCCCACCCAGATACATCCCCTACCCTATCCCTGTAACCCTGCATTTCCCATGCCAAACTCACCTAGCCTGCACATCCCTAGACACTATGAGCAATTTAATGTGGCCAACCCACCTGACGTGCACATCTTTGGATTGTGGGAGGAAACGGAAGTATTTGTGAGGAAACCCACACAGATACAGGGAGAATATGCAGTTGCCTGAGGGTGGAATCGAATCCCTTCCTTGGCACCGAGAGGCTAGCCACTGCCCACCCTTTGGAAAACGTTTCCATAATTCCCATTAACAATATGAAACAATTCTCTCATGCAACCGAGATAGTTCGGTAGATTTTTTTTAGGTTACGTTACGAGTCCTTTCCACAACAGTTTATTCCTGAACCATTTGTTCTCTTGGAAATAGTTGACCACCTGCGACCACAAGGATACTGGGATACAGGAAGATAACTGAGATGTGTTGATTGTGAAGTATTCATGCATTTTCAACTGTCTTATCTTCTTTCTGTTGTAGTCGTTCATGGCATACCTTAAAAGTTATTCCAATTGAACGGCTGAATCTCTAGAACTGGTTACTTCAGTTTGTTTAGCCATGGTATTAGATCTTGAGAGGAGATGACAAACTCACTGCAGAAGAGGAACAGAAACTGTTGGCATGAGAAAATTGGGACAGTAACACTCGCCCCTGCATCAAACTTCAAATCGATGATTTCCTCTAATTTTTTTTTCTCTGCTCAGAACTCTGAGGTCCGTGTGTGGCAGCAACTTGAAAATTTGGAAGTGAATGCGTTGGCATGCCAACCAGCATGTGCAGAATAGTTTAGATGGTATTTTGCCCATGGTGTAGACAGACAGACGGAGGAATGCCATATTTCAATGTTTCTGTCAAAGTTAAGTTACTTAAGTCACCGACTTCCCCTGCATTGGTATCCTCTCTAGCGGAGGTGTTTCTAGCTCATTAACATCTTTATGAGTAAGCATTTGCATTTTTTTTATTGCTCTAAGAATGGTTTTGCTTTTGGCAAATCATCTGCAAATGACCTCGCTTTATAGATACAGTATTTTGTTAAAGCTGGGCACTGCTTGTACCTAGTGAGGCTTTCTCGTTCCACAGCACTGCCAATGATTTTTATTATCTGCAGTTTGGCTTGTACTCTTTGTATTGGCTAATTGTGTGTTTGTTTAGAGTGTTCATACATTCCAAAGTTTTGTCACTTGCCTGCAGGGAGTTTGTCGTCATTTCTCAAGGTTTTTTTGGGAGTCAAAATTTCAGTGTCTTTCTCCAAAATCAAATTTTGGACTGTAATAAATCTGACAAAAACTCATCAATAATTCCTTCAAAGATTGTGTTAATTCTGATTTCAAACCTCAGTATAAACAATTGTCTACTCATCTGTGGAGATCATTATTTAAATTATCCATGGATTCCCTTGAATGCTGAACTCTTAGGTTGCATTTTGTTCTTCCAAGGGTTTTATTTGTTCTCAGACTGAAGTAGTTATTGAAAGTTGTTAAATGGCTATTAGTTAGATTATGTGTTGCTGGAAATGCGCTTTTCCAGCAACACATTTTCAGCTCTGATCTCCAAAATCTGTAGTCCTCACTTTCTCCTCGAAGATTAGTTTGATTATGTAGTTTATCTTTTTGTGACTCATAATTCCATTAGTTACAGTTTTTTATTGAATATAGTATTGTATTTGCTTGTTCATCTTGAGATTTAGTCTTTAATTTTTGAAGCAAATCTGTATTTTAAGAACTATTTTCTCCAAGATGTCTAATCCAATGTTCTGTTTGGCCCATCTCCGACTTTATATCTTTGAAGTAGTGTTACTTTTTTTTCTGCTTATTGCCTTTATTCTTAATTCTCGAAAGCTGTTTTACATTTGCAGCATCTCAATACCGTTGGTAATTCTTGCTATATTCCTCTCCTTGCTGAGAGGATTTAAAACTCTGTCCCATAGCAATGCAGGGTCAACTGTCTAAGTAGCAATAAGGCACCTCTGTTTTTGTTTTGCATGTTTCCAATCATTTTTGCAAGAGCCTGATGGTTTCCCAACTTCTGTAGACAAAATGGAGGTTTGCTCACCTTTAGTAATCACTGTGGAGGATTTTCACTTCCTCGTGGGCAGATGGATATTTCCCACCTTTCACAATGCAAATCCCTCTCCCCAATTGTTCAAACGTTTGTAGTTCCTGCCCAAACCATAATTTAATGTGCATATCATCTTACCATAACCAGAGAATTCTTCCAACAACTGTCAGATTCTATCTTCTAAATCTTTCAGATGGCCCTTTTGTCTCCTTAAATCTGCTGTGCACCATTCTTGATGCTGAGGCCTTGGTATAGATTAATTTAACGGCCCTTGACTTTACCACAGTCCCTGTATTTTATGGGCAGTGTGCACATTTTGTTGTTGAGACCAATCGTAAATGTCACTTGCTGCTGCTTTTTGCTTCCCAGCCTGATCTTTTGTTCCACTAAATTAAAGTTTCCTTTTCCCTCTTGCCCACAGGGATGTTTAGCTTTTATTCTTATGCTTTGTAGTGGTTGCCTTCCAGTCAAATCTCAAATTGATCTGGCCCTACAGATTCTTCCTCTCTAAGGATTCTGTATCTGCCCAGTGTGACCAGCTTTATTACTCTATTCTTAGCTCATGCTTATTTTCCTGTCTTACTTAGCAGCAGTAGCTGGGGAGAGTGATATCACTCATCCTCCTTCCTATTCTTTTACAAGAACTTTATCAGGTTAGATAGCCCCTGGTGGGACATTGTACAGAAAACAAAATTTATTGATCAGTGGAAACTTAGAAGTGTAGAGTGGAAAATTACCAAAATCGAATCATCATAAGATTATCTGGAAGGATGTGAGGTGTTTTGGAAAGGCATTACCGAATAGAACTTAGATACTTAATGGTAAGGTCCTGTTGCTGAACAAAGAGACCTTGGAGTGCAGTTTCATAGTTTCTTGAAAGTGGAGTCCAGGCAATTAGGGTAGAGAAGGCATTTGGTATGCTTTCCTTTATTGGTCAGTGCATTGAGTACAGGAGTTTGGGAGGTCATGTTGCGGCTGTACTGGACATTGGTTAGGCCACTGTTGGAATATTGCATGCAGTTCTGGTCTCCTTCCTATCGGAAAAAATGTTGTAAAACTTGAAAGGGTTCAGAAAAGATTTACAAGGCTGTTGCCAAGGTTGGAGGATTTGAGCTATAGGCAGAGGCTGAATAGGCTGGGGCTGTTTTCCCTGGAGCGTCAAAGGGTGAGGGATGACCTTATAAAGGTTTATAAAATCATGAGGGTTTGGATAGGATAAATAGACAAGATCTTTTCCCTGGGGGTTGGGGGGGGGAGTCCAGAACCAGAGGGTGAGAGGGGAAAGACATAAAAGGGACCGAGGGGCAACTTTTTCCATGCAGAGAATGATGTGTGTATGGAATGAGCTGCCAGATGAAGTGGTGGAGGCTGGTACAATTGTAACATTTAAAAGATGTTGGATGGGTGTGTGAATAGGAAGAATTAGAGGAATATGGGCCAAGTGCTGGCAAATGGGACTGGGTTGGGTTAGGATATCTGGTTGACATGGGCGAGTTGGATGGAAGGGTCTGTTTCAGTGCTGCATATCTTTATGACTCTATGCTCCCGATATGTGTACTAACATATTTGAACAGGCTCATTAGAATTGGTCTTTCGAGACCTGTGGACATCATAGGGGCTGGGTAACACAGAGTCATAGAGATATACAGCACTGAAGCAGACCCTTCCATCCAACTCGCCCATGCCGACCAGATATCCTAAATTAATCTAGTCCCATTTGCCAGCACTTGGCCCATATCCATCTAAACCCCTCCTATTCATCTATCCATCTAGATGCCTTCCAAATGCTGTAATTGTACCAGCCTCCATCACTTCCCTGACAATTCATTGCAGACACTCCCCACCCTCTGTGTGGAAAAAGGTACCCCTTAGGTCCCTTTTTATACCTTTCCCCTCTCACCTCAAACCTCTGCCCTCTAGATTTGTACACTCCTAGTCTGGGGAAAAGACCTTGGCTGTTCACCCTATCCATGTCCCTCTTGATTTTATCAACCTCTATCTGGTCACCCCTCAGCCTCCGATGCTCCAGGGAAGTCAATCCCAGCCTGTTCAACCTCTCCTGATAGCTCAAACCCTCCAACCCTGGCCCCATCCTTTCTGGGCCCTTTCAAGTTTCTCAATATCTTTCCAAAAATGGCTTAACCAATGTCCTGTAGATTTGCATATTCCTATACTCAATGCACTGACTAATAAAGGTAAGTGTACTAAACACCTCCTTTACTACCCAGGTGTGTTTTAACTTATATATTTCCTGTGGCATGTGGGCGTCGCTGACTGGCCAGGATTTATTGCCCATCCCTAGTTACCCTTGAGAAGATGGTTGTGAGCTGCCTTCTTGAATCGCTGAAGTCCATCTGGTGTAAGTAGACCCATAATGCCATTAGGGAGGGAATTCCAAGATTTGGACCGAGTCACACTGAAGGAATGGCGATATATTTCCAAGACAAGATGGTGGATGGATTGGAGGGTACTTGCAGGAGGTGGTGTTCCCATGTATCTGCTGGCCTTGTTCTTCTAGATGGAAGTGGTTGTGGGGTTTGGAAGATGCTATTAGAGGATCTTGGGCGAATTTCTGCAGTGCGTCTCATACATAGTGCACACTGCTGCAACTCAGTGTTGATGGTAGAGGGAGTGGGTGTGGGCACCCTGGCTCAGAAGGAGGGGCACTACCATTGCACCGCAAGAGTCCCAGTCCTCATCTCCATTCTGGATCTAAGGGCCTGTTCAGTTAAGTGGTTGGACGACTAGTGGTCCGTATAAGAAGAGGTAGCTGTCCTTTCGGTGAGATATAGTTTACCACATGACAGCAATTGGTCTGAGTTACAATGGCGAGTTAGACACAACAAGAAGGAAATCAGGAGCCATAATAACACTTCCTATCACAATGGGATCCAGAGCTTCCTCAATTTTCCATCTAAAACTCTAATATCAGCAGATTGCTGGTTCCAAATAGTCTTCCACTTGAACCCTTTCAGAATCATTACCTTATGGAGCAACCGTCTCTTATTCTCCCACTTGCTTTTCCATACTTTTGCATTTTGTAACACACTCTCTGTCTCACATGCTGCCTTGTATTTATCATTCACTCCTTTTTTGTTGTTTAATTCACTTTTCATCTTTTTTTAATCTAATTTCCTTTCCCCCGTCTATCACTCAGCATGGACTTTCGATACCTGTCTGTTTCTCCTCTTCTTTGTTTCCTTTTTCTTTTGATTTGTTACTTCTGTACCACTCCTAAGAGTCTGAATGACTGACTGACTGACTGACTGTACCTCACTCTCATATTGTTGTACTTTTTGTTATCCTGTGATAAATCTTCTTGTTGACTATGAATAATCCCTGTTCCATGAAGACTCTGAAGTGGTGCATCCTCTGCTGCTGATTGTCCACGGCCTGTCTAACAAATACACACAAGTGAGGATTGCTGTCAATGAATTACCTCAAAGAATCATTCATCTAAAGCACAGACTGTCAGAGTAGTCACCTACCACGAGATGCCAGAAATGCTAATCAGAGTAATATCATCCTCCCCTGAACCATGAGCATTTTGACTCTCCAGCAATTGTCTCTCCCTAGAATCCTATTAAAGGACTACTTCTGCTGGTTATTTCCTCAGCTTTTGCCCAGTAAGCTCAGTATTGTCAATGCTGTCACATATCTTCAGAGAGAGCGTTGCCTGTCATAATTTACAAAAGCAGAGCTGGAAGAACTCAACCCTTCACTCCAACACTTGGAAAAAATATTAAAAGGTCTGTCATAAAAACAGAGTTTACCTTTTTTTCCTTTGTCTGTCCTGAAAACTGCATGGCTAGCTCTGGACTATCATTTTTTATTTGTAAATATATTTATTAGCAAATTTTTTTTAACTTTACAAACATATATAATTATTGAAAAATACAATCAATAACAAATATCTGTGTAATAAAATGAAAAAAAAACCATAAGTTACAATACAACTACTGTCTACTAACTACTGACCTACCCTACAATATAAAACAAACCCTAACACTGTGCAAAGCGACGCCAAAAGAAAAGAAAATAAAGCAAAACAAGACAAAAAAAACCCCACACGCAATACAGAACAGCTATACTTGGTGCAAAGCTCCCAAACATTGTATATATACCTGTATTGACTCAGGAAACCCCCTCCAGGGCCCGGGGCTTGACAAATCTAACCATCCTGGTTAAACAAATGCCCTAGTTAAGATAGCTGACAAGTCTATATCCAAATAAATCAAGAAGGGCTGCCTTTTTTTTTGAAATGGTCTGTCGTGTGGTGCACCTGGACTATCATTTAACTAGCATACCCACACCCCCCAGCATACCAGCAAGCTGATCAACTGTGTCAGGGATCACATCTGAGCCCCATCTTTCCAACACTCAGTTTGGATACAAGTGGATTCCTGACATCATTATTCCATGACCAGGAGCAAAAGCTTGAAGTGATTTCAAGCCTCTAATAGTTCAATAGTCTCCTCACTTTCCCCAAACCCTACTTGCTCTGCTAACTAACTCAGAGTGGTCTGAGGATTGAGCGTGGGCTCTCCCTGGTAGAGTAATAACACACTCCATAACCAGTTTACCAGCTCAGTTGTTGGCTTATGCCTCTTGGTTACTGCAGTGGCTGCATGACTTAGCAACTTCATAAATGACCATTACATAACTCCTGCTCATTTAATGTGAGATAAGATCAGTTTCCTGTCTCTCCATTGGGAGATAACAGACTCCATTGTTGGGAAGAGGGCAGTGCAGTCATATGAGAGCAGGCACCCCAATCTGTTGATATCTTTGGTCTCAAATGAACTCTCTCTTCTGGCCGTCACAATGGAGCCAGTGTTTGGTTGTTAAGCTGATGTTGATGCTCGTTGCATGTGACCATTTCTGAGAGATCTCCTCTTCATGGCTTGCTGCAACCATTTATTGATCAGTGACCAAGGATGTGCAGTTTAAGTGGATTGGCCATAGTAAGTTGCCCCTTATTATCCAGGGATGTGCAGGCTAGGTGGGTTATCCTTCGAAAGTGTAGGGTTATGGGGATAGGGTGGGATGCTGTTCGGAGGGTCGGTGCAGACTTTCAATTTTGCTTTGACTTCTTTTTCCACTTGGCATTTTCGTTCTGTTGTAATTTGCATTGTGAACCTTCATGTCGCATTCCCAGCACAGGGAGTGCCAGTCTGTCCTTGGAATCATGGCAATCAATGAGCCTTTTCCCGTAGTTATCATTGCAGTGACATCTCTGCAGCAGCTCTTTAGTCAGTTGCCACTCTTCCATTCGGGTCTGTGTACAATCCCACTGTTTCCGTGGTAACCTTGGAAAATGGTCTTATTTCCACTCCTTCAGAGGACACCAATGTTTAGTACAACTTAGACATCCGGCACGATTTCCTGTATTGCTTCTGTGTCCTGGTCACTCTAAGGACTGTGTTGGTCAGTCTGTACATGTCCTGAGCACTCTATATTCCCACTTGAGAGGTTTTTAAAAGAAATGTTGTCTTTCATGATATGTGGAGTCACTGTTGGGCCAGCATTTGTAGCCATTCCAATGTTCCTTGACCTGAGTGGTTTGCTAGGCTGTTTGAGGGTAGTTAAGAGCCAGAGATGTCCAGCACAGAAACAGACCCTTCTGTCTAATCCGTCCATGTCGAGCAAATATCCCAACCTAATCTAGTCTCATTTGCCAGCACATCCCACTTAAACCCTTCCTATTCATATACCCATCCAGATGCCTTTTAAATGTTGTAATTGTGCCAGCCTCCACCATTTCCTCTGGCAGCTTATTCCATACATGCACCACCCTCTGCGTAAAAAAATTGCCCCTTAGGTCCCTTTTCTATCTTTCCCCTCTCACTCTAAACCTTTGCCCTTTAGTTCTAGACTCCCCTCACCCCAGGGAAGATACTTTTTCTATTTACCCTATCCATGCCCCTCATGATTTTGTAAACATCTAAGGTCGCCCTTCAGCCTCCGACGCTCCAGGGAAAACAGCTCCAGCCTGTTCAGCCTCTCCCTATAGCTCAAATCCTCCAACCCTGGCAGCATCCTTGTAAATCTTTTCTGAACCCTTTCAAGTTTCACAACATCCTTCTGATAGGAGGGAGACCAGAATTGCACGCGATATTCCAACAGTGGCCTAACCAATGTCCTGCACAGCCGCAACATGACCTCCCAACCCCTGTACTCAATACTCTGACCAATAAAGGAAAGCATACCAAACGCCTTCTTCACTATCCTATCTACCTGCGACTCCACTTTCAAGGAGCTATGAACCTGCACTCCAAGGTCTGTGTTCAGCAGCCTTTGAGTGTTTTTAGGATGCTGCTAACAGAATTATGCAGAGGGTACTAACAGAATTATGAAGGGAAATCGGTAGATGTATTTTACTAGGAGTTTCAGAATGTTTTTTTGATAAAATCACCTACAGGAGATTGGTCATCAGTAAATTTGCTTCACTTTACATGATATCAAGAAACAATGGGAAGCACTTGATACTGCAAAGACTATGAGCCCTGATAATATTCTGGCGGCAGTACTGAAGACTTGTGCTCCAGAGTTTCACACTCCCCTAGCCAGGCTCTTCCAGTATAGCTACAACACTGATATCCAGCCAACAACTTGGAAAAGTTGCCCATGTATGCCCTATACACAAAAAGCTGGATAAATCCAACTGGCCATTTACTGCCACAGAGTCAACTCTCAGTCATTAATAATGTGATAGAAAGTGTCAGCGACAATGCCATGAACCAGCACATAAGGGAGAGAACCTGCCCAGTAATGCCAACTTTGGGTTCCGCCAGGGTCATTCAGCTCCTAGCCTCATTAGCACCTTAGTAGAAACCTGAACAAGACAGCTGAATTCCTGAGAGTGACAGCCCTTGAGATCAAAACCACTTTTGTCTCGATGTGTCACCAACAAAACTGGATTCAACAGGAATCGAGGAAAATCTCTCTGCTGGTTGGAGTCATACCTGGGACAAAAGGAAGATGGTTATGGTTGTTGGAGGTCAGTCATCTCGGCTCCAGGATATCTCTTGCTGGTTCGAGGGGGCGAGGGTGAGAAGGCAGGACTTTTGTATTGCTTTCGGCCAGTTCAGGAATTGAAAGGATTTGGTGTCACTCTGTACTGCAAGCTAGCTGTCCAACCAAACCACATTTTACCAGAGAGACATACCACGTAAGAAACATACAGGACGATTGCTGTGAAATCAGGAACATTTTGACAGCTAAATTTAAAAGCTCTGGCCAATTTCAATTGAACTCGTTGTTTGCACAATTAAATATACTTTTATTGTATCAGAAAGTTCTGTCCTTAAAAGTGGCTGCTAAACAGAGCAGCTGTGTGAGTAAGCTGGCATTCTGCAGTAAGCTCGGGAAATGATGACAATTCAGATGTAGTAAAGCACTTTTCTCATTTGTTTCATCAATATGAATGATTGGGGGGAGTCTTAGTGTAATTTCTGGGGTCCTGGCTCTGTCAAACCATGTGCCCATAAAAGAAAGAAGTGCATTCCATAGTTAGGCAAATAGAAACCACCATCTGTGTACATTTCCCCAATAGTTTAGCAATTGATCATGGGAACAGTATTCCCTGTGTGTTGAAGAAGCAACTAAATGGGACATCAAAAACTGCAGGTATTGGAGGAAGGCAGGTTCAACCTTTCACAAGTATGTTAAATAAATAGGGGAATGCCATTGTTACACTTAGAGGCAATGCATGGAAAGATGGGACTAGTTAGATAACATTTTCCAAACAGCTTGAAGAGGCATGATAAGCTGAATGGCCTCCTTCTGCATTATGACCGTAAACAATCTGCTTGTCACCTTTTTATCAGTAACTTTTTGGGCTCGTTGAGACTGTGGGAACCTGTTTATGGCTTGTTTTTTTTTCCCCTCTAGCCAGCAGGATGTTAGCCTCATAATTATAAAACAAGTCAACCAGGCAGTCCTGCCTGGACAGTTTTAGAATTCAGCACCAGTTGAAAAGTACAATTCTGGCATTAGGAAAGGTTGCTACAACACTTGCTGCCTTGCCCCGATCTGGCCCACGTGACCTCAGTCTCTCGCCAACCAGATTGGTGAGTGATGGAATGGCAACACTCGCTGCTAGTGGTAGGAAAGAAATGCCAGCCTTGATAGCAAAGCCTTTGTATTGCCACAGATGCTGCTTTTAAAAAAGAAAACGTTTTTATTTTCCCCTGTTGTGATGAGTTTGGGTTAAAAAGCAAGTTATTAAAATTCAAGCGAGAAACGCGAGTGTTTGATTTTCACTAATAAGGACGGGGATGCGGATCCCAGTCCAGAAGAGAGGCTGCTGGTCTGGACAAAATCCAGAATTGGCCTCTTGGGGATGTGGCTGGTCGTTAGCAGATTATGAATCCGAAATGGGGATCTTGAGGAGGTTGGTTTAACGCTTTCCATTTTGGTTCCCATCGGGGGAAGGGAAATGCTGTACAATGAAAGCCATTGTCATGGTAATGCCACTCAGTGTAGAGAGGGACCATGGGATAATTAAAGGCACGGTGCCATTTTAATTTGGACTCCGCGAGATTTCTGCATGCTGAGTCAAATTCTGACTTATTCTGACTGCGGATCCACGGACTCACTGAAAAATCATTGCCCTTTTGGGGACAAGGGATCCACATTTGGTGGCTGGGGCTTGCTGGGAGATGCTAATTCCCCTGGATCCAAACCAAAGAGAAAAAAAAATGGCTGCTTCGAAACTAAAAGGTTTTAAAATGCGCCTGCATCTCAGCTTGAGTGAGTGACTCTGAAACAAGTCATCACTCATTGTCATTTAAAGAAAAATCCCTGAGGGAGCAAAGGGAGTTTTAATGTCAGATTGCCAGCAAGTCTGGCCCTGCAGGCTAAACCCACAACTGAGAGACAGGATGCAGAAAATTAATGGGATCTTTATTGTGACTTAAGCCCCACATCAGAGAACCATTTAAAAGGGTAATTCTTTTGTCACTTGAAACGTGACTCTTCAAAAAGGTTTCTCTCCATCTCTCTTTCTCTCTTTGTGTTTCTTTAATTAATCTTTGAGACTAAATCATGAAGCCAGGCAGTATTTCAGGTCTAAATATCCTTGGGTTAAATGTCAACATTCCTACCTTTTCCCCTAAATCATCAAGAAAATTAGGTTATAAGTGGGTCCTAAATCCAAACCTCATGCTGAAAGGTTGGGATGGGCATTATTTCTTTTTAATTTTGTTTGCTCGTTAAAATTTTCTATGCTGAATAAACTGACTGTCCCACTCTGCAATTCAAGGCTGTGGCCATGATTAACACACAAGTGAGGGGAGCTGGATTAGGATAAGACAGTGATTTTACCCTAATAGGAGGCAGTCGGGCCTGCCTTTCCTGTACCCTAATAGGACCCCTCATAGACTGCATTTGTCAGCACCGCCTTTATTCTATTGTATCAAACCTTCTCCTTCCACTGGATATTTTTGGCTTGGTCATTATCCTGTACCTTTCTGAATGTGGAATCAAGTTAACATTAAATGCCATTTGTGTTGATACATTTCCTCATTACAATAACCACAGGAAAAGGCATGTTCTAATCTGCCTCTTTATACATCTGATACTTATCGTGAGATCAGGGCCTCATCAATTTACAGGCCGATGGAAATTTTCCATCTACATTATCGTTTTTGATGCACCTTTTAAATCTCCTCACAATTTTCTCGGTTGGAGAGAATATAAACTTCTTTCATTGTATTTTCAGCCATCTATCTTTGATGTCATCATGGCAAGTCTGTGTTCCACTTTCTCCGTGGCTGAAGAGGCAGGGGAAAATCCATTGACCTCTCCGTAATACAGTGTCCTGATTCAAAGCGGTGCAGGAGCCAATATTTATGCCCCAATTAGATTAGATTAGATTAGAACAGCGTGGAAACAGGCCCTTCGGCCCAACAAGTCCACACTGACCCTGCGAAGAGTAACCCACCCAGACCAACTTCCCTCTGACTAATGCAGCTAACACTATGGACAATTTAGCATGGCCAATTCACCTGACCTGAACATCTTTGGACTTGACATAAAAAAAATTTAGATTCTCTGCTTGTTATCTCATTGGGAGCTTGCTGTGTGGAAACATGGCTGCCATGTTTCTGACATTACAATGATTCTTCTTATGGAGAAGAGCACAAGCTGAGGTCATGAAAGGTGCTAATTTAATGTAAGTCTTTTTCTATGTCTTGTTATCAGGTTCTTGGTAAACAGGAGTAAGTGTTTGATCATCCTACCTTACTGGCTTTAGCTAATTTTCCTAATTTCTACCTAATGCCAATAAGTGCTGCAGTGTTGAAATTAGGAACCATGCTCAAGTTACTGACTCAGTGACGTTTTGTTGGTGGGTTGGGGGGTGCAGTTGTAGAAGGAGTGTCGCGGCACCGCTGCACCTCAATACTGGGGACCCAGGTTCGATTCCACCCTCTGGTGACTGGAGTTTGCACATTCTCCCTGTGTCTGTGCAGGTTTCCTCAGGGTGCTCCGGTTGCCTTGCACAGTCCAAAGATGTGCAAGGTTAGATGGATTGGTCATGCTAAATTGCACATGGGGTCCAGGGATGTGCAGGCTAGGTGGATTAGCCATGGGAAATACAGGGTTACAAGGATGGGGTGGGGTGCTCTTCGGAGGGTCAGCGTGGACTCAATGGGCCGAATGGCCTGCTTCCACACTGTGTAGGAATTCTATTATTTGATGATGGGGCTGTTCCACCTCCCTTACAGGACCAATTTGGCCAGTTGGAATGAGGTAAAAACAATGACTGCAGATGCTGGAAACCTGATTCCTGATGAAGGGCTTTTGCTTGAAACGTCAATTTTTCCTGCTCCTCGGATGCTGCCTGAACTGCTGTGCTTTTCCAGCACCACTCTCATCTAGAATCCAGTTGGAATGAGGATAAACTGGCCATGCTGTCAGATTCTCTCAGACCCTAATGCCTTAGGTTTAATTGGGCTAGTTTTTGAAATGCCTATTTTAACATTATTGAATTACCTGTTCACTTGCTATCTCATGTGACAATGAAAGGATCTGGGTAAAACTGTGTACACATGCTGGTACAAACATTATTTGATCATCTTCAGCTGCTTCTGATTCAAGGTTTAAATCCCAAAGCAGCTGAGCATCTGATTCTCAGATCAGGTTAAACACAGAGTGAGACTCCTTTAGCATTGTCCCTTCAAATAATTAAAGGCTTCAACATCACATGCTAGCTGTAGAGTAAAACTCCTTCCTATGGCCCATGAAACACTGCAAGGTCAGGTATGCATGGGTTAGATGGAGAGTAATTCTCCCTATACACATCTTGGCAAACACTCCCATGGCAGGTAACAGAGATTAGTTAGAGAAGAAGTCTCCCTGTACGGTGTTGTAGTAATTGCAGGGCAAGTATGGTACAGGGTTAGACATATTGTAAAGTTCCCTCTACACTCTTTGAGCTACAGTCTCAGGGCAAGTAGAGCACTGGGTTAGACTCAGTGTAAAGCATCCTCTGCATTGTTCTACCAATACTGTCAGGAGAGATCCAGCACAGGGTTAGATGCAGTGTGAAGCTCCCTCTGTGTTGTTCCAGCAATGCTGTCAGGGCAGGTAGAGCACAGGGTTAGATGCAGTGTTAGGCTCGCTCAACACTGCCAGCAACATTCTCAGGGTAGGTACAGGGCAGAATTAGGTACAATGTAAAGTAAAGCTTTCTCTACATTGTTTGAGCAATGCTCCCAGTGCAAGTGCAGCCAGTGTTAGTTAAGAGTAAAACACCATCCCTGTAGAATGAGTTTGGGAGGTCAAAGTGGAGGATTGTGAGCATGAACCAATTTTCTCTGCAATGATGGATGTGACTGCACAGGCAGACTGCACTGATAGTTTCTTGATCTTTAACACATTGGATTCAGATTGCTGTACATTTTGAGTGGGCACGTCATTTAACGTAGTATTTAAAAGCAGGAGGGATTAAACTTGTAGCTTTGTCCTCCCAGCCTCTGCAGTCTATCTTGTTAGGGTAATGTTGTAATAGGCCTGATGACCTTTCAATATATTACCCAAGTGGTCATGGTTGAGCTGAGATGGGGAGTGTTTGCAGGCTCTTTGATGGAAAGAGACATCAAAACTGAGCTGAATCCTGCCCCTGATAACGCAGAATCACATGCCCTGTCCAGCAGGAGCCTCTAGATTGCACACAGGGCAAGGAAAACATAGAAACATAGGAGCAGGAGGAGGCCATTTGGCCCTTTGAGCCTACTCTGCCATTCATCACAATCATGACTGATCGTCCAACTCAATAGCCTAATCCTGCCTTCTCCCCATAACCTTTTGATCCCATTCGCCCCAAGTGCTATATCTAGCCACCTCTTGAATACCTTCAATGTTTCGACGTCAACTCCTTCCTGTGAGAATGAATTCTACAGGCTCACCACTCTTTGGGTGAAGAAATGTCTCCTCATCTCTGTCCTAAATGGTCTGCCTTGAATCCTCAAGCTGTGACCCCTGGTTCTGGACACACCCACCGTCGGGGACACCCTCTCTGCATCTACCCTGTCTAGTCCAGTTAGAATTTTCTAAAGTTGAAAATCTCACAACACCACATTATAATCCAACAGGCTTATTTGGAAGCACTAGCTTTCGGAGCACTGCTCCTTAAGTCTCTGAGATTTCCCCCCTCACTCATCTGAACTCCAGAGAAAAGACTCCTAACCTAGTCAGTCTCTCCTCATACGTCAGCCCTGCCAGTCCTGGAATCAGCCTGGTAAACCTTCCCTCGAGAGCCAGAGCATCCTTCCTCATATTCTTGCTGTGCATTGCGACAGTATGCAGCTTTCTCGATTGTACCTTGGCTGCGATCAGAGTATTTAGCACAGAGGAAACGGTGGGGCTTTCTAATTTGTGCTGCTGAACCTGGCAGCTTGTTCAACCACCAGGCCCCGAGAATGGATCTTGTGTTCAGCCATATTAATAAGCAGTAACTGTTTCCCATGGCCAATGATTGGGTACCAATGGGAAGGATGTATGAGAGGCAGAGGGCAGAAACCGGGAGCAGCTTAAATGTATAAAGGGAGGTTTTAGAAGTTTTATGTGCAATTTCCAATGTAGTTTGGTCAGTCAGCCAAACCATTTCTGGGTATTGGAAATATTTCTGTTCCAGTGACTGGCATCTGTGTATGTACAAAATATTGTCTAGGAAGGCCACCTGCAGAGGAAAGTATTAGGTGCAGTTTGGTTTCTTTGCTGAACTAACTTCCTTGTGTTGGGGTATCAGTTGTAATGGGTATCTGGCATTCTCAGTCTCAGTCATTCTTGTTAACACATACAAAAACAGGCACAAACAGACACGCGTACGCATGCCTTCCAAAGCCTAGTCAACACTGGTAACAATTATGCCGTCACAGAACATGGACCTCACTGGTTGAAGCATTTATTGTCCATCCCTAGTTGCCCTTGAGAAGGTAGTGGTAAGCTGTCTTCTTGAACTGCTGCAGTCCATTTTCTGTCAGTAGGTAGGCCCACAATGCAGTTAGGAAAGAAGTTCCAGAATTTTGACCCAACAGTACAAAATGAGCAGCAATGTATTTCCAACACTGAATGGTTATTGGCTTGGAGGATGGTCTTCATGGTGGCAGTCTTTCCTATGCGGCTAGGAGCCTTGGTGAGTTACTGTAGTGCATCATGTACATGATACACACTCTTTTTTGCTTCTGAACACTGGTGGTGATGAGTGAATGTTGAATGTAGTGGATGAGGTGGCAAATGGGTGGTCAACTTGTTATCGATGGCGTCAAGCTTCCAGGCAAGTGTGGAGTATTACATCACAGTCCTGATTTGTGTCTTTGTAGATGTTGGACAGGCTTTGAGGAATCAGTAGGTGTGTTACTTGCTGCAAAGTTCCGAGTCCCTCACCTGCTCTTGTAGCCATTGTATTTAGTCCAGTTTGGTTTCTGGTTAGTGATAACTCCCAGGATGTTAATA
Source organism: Chiloscyllium punctatum (assembly GCF_047496795.1). Classification (NCBI taxonomy): domain Eukaryota; kingdom Metazoa; phylum Chordata; class Chondrichthyes; order Orectolobiformes; family Hemiscylliidae; genus Chiloscyllium; species Chiloscyllium punctatum. The sequence goes on from NC_092744.1 coordinate 79,742,970, forward strand.
AGAGTTCAGTGATGATAATGCCGTTGACACTCAAGGGTTGATGGTTACATTCTCTCTTGAAGATGGTCATTACCAGGCACTTGTATAGCGCAAATGTTAGTTGTCACCTCTCAGCTCAAACTTGGATATTGTTCAGGTCTTTCTGCATTTTACCATGGACTGCTTCAATTTCTGAGAAATCACGTTGTGCAGTTAGAACCAAGCATTCCCACTTCTGACCTTTTGATGGAGGGGAAGGTCATTGATGAAGTAGCTGAAGATGGTTGGGCCTAGGACACTACTCTGAGGGACTCGTACAGAGATGTCCTGGAGCTGAGATGACTGATCTCCAACAACCACAAACACCTTCCTAAGTGCCAGGTATAACTCCAGACAATGCAGAGCTTTCATCCTGATTCCCGTTGGTTCCATGAGTGCTAAGGATCTGCGATGTCACACTTGGTGAGTGACAGGCAGCAGTGGAACTCCAGTCTTTTGACCATGTTTAAACCAAAGCTAGTGGTATTAGGTGGTAATGAGGTCAGGAGCTGAGTGGCCCTGAGGGAGCCCAAACTGGGCATCGCTGAGCAGGTGCTGCTTGTTAGCACGATTGATGACACTGTCCATCACTTCACCGCTGCTTAACAGTAGACTGATGGAACGTCAAGTGGCTGAGTTGGATTTGTCCTGCTTTTTAAGTACACAACATAACATTGTCGGGCAGATGTCAGTGTTGTAACTGTACAGGAACAGCTTCACTTCAACCCCAGGGCATCAATGTGGACTTCAACAGTTTCCTCATTTCCCCTTCCCCCACCTCACCATAGTTCTAAGCTTCCAGCTCAGCACTGTCTCCATGACTTGTCCTACCTGCCTATCACCTTTTCCACCTATCCGCTCCACCCTCTCCTCCCTGACCTATCACCTTCATCCCCTCCCCCACTCACCCATTGTACTTTATGCTACTTTCTCCCCACCCCCACCCTCCTCTAGCTTATCTCTCCACGCTTCAGGCTCACTGCCTTTATTCCTGATGAAGGGCTTTTGCCCGAAATGTCGATTTCGCTGCTCGTTGGATGCTGCCTGAACTGCTGTGCTCTTCCAGCACCACTAATCCAGAATCTGGTTTCCAGAATCTGCAGTCATTGTTTTTACCTGGCTAAGGGAGCAGCAAGGTCTGGAGCACAAGTCTTCAGTACTATTGACAGAATAATATCAGAGCCTATAGCCTTTGCTGTTTTCTTTATTCATGGGATGAGGGTGTTGCCAGTGGGCAGTTCAGAGTCAGCCACATTGCTGAGAGGCTGGAGTCACATGTAGGCCATACCAGGTAAGGATGACAGTTTGCTTCCCTAAAGAGTTAGTGAGCCAGACGTATTTTTTTCCAACAATCGACAAATGATTCATGGTCTTGAGATTCTTAATTCCAGATAATTGTTGAATTCAAATTCCAACATCTGCCGTGGCAAGATTTGAACCCCCATCCCCAACACGTTATCTGGATGTCTGGATCAGCACCTCCCACCACCAAACCATCATCTCCCAGACCATCCAGAACCTCATCACCTCAGGGGATCTCCCATCCACCATCTCCAACCTCATAGTCCCACAACCCCGTACCACCCGTTTCTACCTCCTGCCCAAAATCCACAAACCTGACTGCCCCGGCCGACCCATTGTCTCAGCCTGCTCCTGCCCCACCGAACCCATCTCTGCATACCTTGACATGGTCCTGTCCCCCTTAGTCCAAGAACTCCCCACCTACGTTCGGGACACCACCCATGCCCTCCACCTCCTCCATGATTTTTGCTTTCCCGGCCCCCAATGCCTTATCTTCACCATGGACATCCAGTCCCTGTACACCTCCATCCCCCATCACCAAGGCCTCAAAGCCCTCCGCTTCTTCCTCTCCTGCCGACCCAACCAGTACCCTTCCACTGACACTCTCCTTCAACTGACTGAACTGGTCCTCACTCTGAACAACTTCTCCTTCCAATGCTCCCACTTTCTCCAAACCAAAGGAGTAGCCATGGGCACCCGCATGGGCCCCAGCTATGCCTGCCTCTTCGTTGGATATGTGGAACAGTCCATCTTCCGCAGCTACAATGGCACCACCCCCCACCTTTTCCTCCGCTACATTGATGACTGTATCAGTGCTACCACGTGCTCCAGGAGGAGGTTGAACAGATCATCCACTTTACTAACACCTTCCACCCCGACCTCAAATTTACCTGGACCGTCTCAGACTCCTCCCTCCCCTTACTAGACACACTCAACTCTATCTCGGATGACCGACTCAACATGGTTGTATACTATAAACCAACTGACTCCCACAGCTACCTAGATTACACCTCTTCCCACCCTGCCCCCTGTAAAAACGCCATCCCATATTCCCAATTCCTTCGCCTTCGCCGCATCTGCTCCCAGGAGAACCAAATCCAATACCGAACAACCCAGATGGCCTCCTTCTTCAAAGACCGCAATTTCCCCTCCGACGTGGTTGACGATGCTCTCCACCACATCTCCTCCACTTCCCGCTCCTCTGCCCTTGAACCCTGCCGCTCCAATCGCCACCAGGACAGAACCCCACTGGTCCTCACCTACCACTCCACCAACCTCCGGATACATCGGATCATCCTTCGTCATTTCCGCCACCTCCAAACGGACCCCACCACTAGGGATATATTTCCCTCCCCTCCCCTATCAGCATTCCGGAAAGACCACTCCCTCTGCGACTCTCTCGTCAGGTCCACACCCCCCACCAACCCAACCTCCACTCCCGGCACCTTCCCCTGCAACTGCAAGAAATGCAAAACTTGCGCCCACACCTCCCCCCTCACTTCCCTCCAAGGCCCCAAGGGATCCTTCAATATCCATCAGAAATTCGCCTGCAGCTCCACACACATCATTTACTGCGTCCGCTGCACCCGATGTGGCCTCCTATACATTGGGGAGACAGGCCGCCTATTTGCAGAACACCTCTGGGACACCCGCACCAACCAACCCAACCGCCTCGTGGCTGAACACTTTAATTCCCCCTCCCACTCCACCAAGGACATACAGGTCCTTGGACTCCTCCATCGCCAGACCATGGCAACACGACGCCTGGAGGAAGAGCACCTCATCTTCCGCCTAGGAACCCTCCAGCCACAGGGGATGAATACAGATTTCTCCAGCTTCCTCATTTCCCCTCCCCCTACCTTATCTCAGTCCCAACCCTCAGACTCAGCACCGCCTTCTTGACCTACAATCTTCTTCCCGACCTCTCCGCCCCCACCCCCTCTCCGGCCTATCACCCTTACCTTAACCTCTTTCCACCTATCGCATTCCCAATGCCCCTCCCCCAAGTCCCTCCTCCCTACCTTTTATCTTAGCCTGCTTGGCCCACCTTCCTCATTCCTGAAGATGGGTTTATGCCCGAAACGTCGATTCTCCTGCTCCTTTGATGCTCCCTGACCTGCTGCGCTTTTCCAGTAACACATTTTTAAGTTAAGTGTCTGGATTAGCAGTCCAGCGATAATACCACTAGACCATTGCCTCTCCAACCACTTCTTGATATCACGTGGAGTGAATGGAATTAGGTGAGGACTGGTATCTGTGATGCTGGGGACAATTGGAGGACGGTACGATGGATCATATACTTGGCTTTTCTAGCTGAGGATTGCTGTGAATGCTTCAGCCTTATCTTTTGCACAGATATGCAGGCTCTTTCATCATTGAAAATGTGGACCCTCCAATTCCAGTGAGTTTGGATTAGATTAGATTCCCTACAGTGTGGAAACAGGCCCTTCAGCCCAACAAGTCCACACCGACCCTCCGAGGAGTAACCCACCCCGACCCATTTCCTTCTGACTAAAGCACCGAACACTATGGGCAATTTAGCATGGCCAATTCACCTGACATGCACATCTTTTGGATTGTGGGAGGAAACCAGAGCACCCGGAGGAAACCCACACAGACACAGGGAGAATGTGCAAACTTCTCACAGACAGATGCCCGAGGCTGGAATCGAACCTTGGTCCCTTGTGCTGTGAGACAGCAGTGCTAACCACTGAGCCACTGTGCCGCCCTAAGTTGTTTAATCATCCACCATCATTTCTTATACTTTTACATGGCATGTGAGCATTGCTGACATGATCAGCATTTGATGTAACCAAAACCGAAATCGCTGGTAAAACTCAGCAGGTCTGCCAGGATTTGAGAGAAAGCAGAGTTAATGTTTTGAGTCCAGTGACCAAGATAGCGATGAAGTAGCAGGGCATTCTATCTTTTGTTTTTACTTTTTTTTTTGGTTTTCTCATTCATCTTTTCTTTGGAAACCCTAGTTTTCAGGGATCAACACTCTCAAATTTCAGAACCAAAATATAATTCTGGAGATGTTTATGGTTCTATTTCATTGTAAACACTAATCAAAATGAATACTGATAGGTAAATGCTTAAACTATTTTCATGTTTAAGGCTTGTCTTTACTTATTCTGGCGGTTGAAGTGATAGGATTATAAATGATAATTAATTGTGAATTCTTTGATGTTCGTCATTTTCACTTGAGTTTGTCACAACAGTCACTTCTGGGCCCAAATCAGACAACTCCTCAAATGTTACCCATGCACAAGTCGACCCATGCCTTTGGCTCCAGAAAGTGGTCTTAGAAAATGTGACACTGACGTGAGTACAGATGATCACTGGTGACTATTGTCAGCCCTCCAGAATATCCGCAGAATCTCTTAAGAATCGAAGATGAGCAATGCTGTGAGCAATCTGGGAGAAAGATTACAGATTTCTGTTTTCTTTGAGCACCTGGCTATCATTGTAAAATTGTTGGAGACCTGGAAGCAAAGATTGTTTATTGGAAACATTGGTTGGCAGAGGGAAATCCTGTAAAATGACTATCCCCAACCAGAGTTGGCAATCTTAAGGAGTGGTGCTCCTGGTGATGGCTGTGGATGGTGGGACCAACAGGGCGGGTGGCCATTTTGATTTTATCAGCCAAGAGTATGAGTGAATTGATTATCTAATTTGCTGTTTAATCTTTGGTGATGTAAGAGAATGTTCATCATTGAGCTAAAGATAGGGCAAGTTGGGTATTAACCAGTGGATTGTCTTGGTAACAGAGTGCCACCTTCACAAGAAGGTGAGATAGAAAGAAGCGAATAGCCTTAGCTGTCTCTTAGCTATTGTACCCTGGGTTTCATAGACTCATAGAATCTCTACAGTGTAGAAGCAAGCCATTCGGTCCCTCAGCGACTCTGAAAACAGCACCCCACCCAGACCTACACACCTATGCTTCACCTGTAACTTTGCATTGCCCATGGCTGGTCCGCCTAACCTGCACAAACCCGGACGCTGTGGGGGATTTAGCGTGGGCAGTCCACATCTTTGGACCGTGGGAGGAAACGGGAGCACGCAGAGACTGGGAGAATGTGCAAACACGGGACCCTGGTGTTGTGAGGCAGCAGTGCTAACCCCTGAGCCACCTGTTTGGGTGCAGTTTCTAGGGAAGGCACTTGATCAAATGACACTGTTCGATTCGGCCAACGCAATAATGGAAATGATTTTCCTAAATCGCTTTTTTAAAAATAACTTTTGCAAACAGAACGCTGGGGAGAATAATTACAGCTGGAAATAGTAGCAGGTTAGTTGAACTTATGGCTTAGATTTGTCAACTGGACATTATGACTCCAATGATTATTGCCAGCATGCAAATAAAACTGAGCAGAAAATCGAAGCTCCAAATTAATGTGGTCATGAGAGGAAGTCTGCTTGCTCTCTCTGTGTAAAAATGTTGTTGAGTATCAAAATGTGAATGTGTAAAAGCAAGATATGTATTAATATAGCATCCTCCGTGGATCTTCTAAAGCAGTTTATAACCAATAGAGTACTTTTGGAATGTCATCACTGTTGAAATGTAGGAGGCGCCCATAAACAGCTTGTGATCATGACCAGATTATCGGTGATTGTGATCTGGGTTGAAGGATAAATATTGGCCAAGGCATCAAGGGTCACCCCCGATTCATCATCTAAAGGGTGCTGTGAAAGATGGCACCTCTGTTATTACTGTACACTTCAACACTGCACTAAAGTAGTAGCTATGATTGTTGTACTGAAGACCTGAGCATACCTTGAACCCACAACCTTCTGATCTAAGCATTGAAATGCTCTTAATTGAAGGATAAATATTTGCTCTGACCTCATGGAATCATAGAATCCCTACAGTGTGGAAGGAGGCCATTCAACCCATCAAGTTCTCAATGACCTTCTTAAGACCGACCCACCTTTCTACCCAATCCCTGTAATTCCCCACTTTTCTCATTGCTAACCCACACATCCCTGGACATTGGGCAATTTAGCATGGCCAATCCACCTAACCTGCACATCTTTGGACTGTGGGAGGAAACCGGAGCACCCAGAGGAAACCCATGCAGGCAAAGGGAGAATGTCTATGTGGAGTTTGCGCAGTGACCCAAGGGAGGGGTTGAACCCAGGACTCTGGCACTGTGAGGCAGAAGTGCTAACCACTGAGCCACCATGCCAACCTAAAGATGGCTCCCCCTTTTGCAATGTAGCTTTGTGATCTTTGCATCACATTTTTATTTCTCATCTGAAAGATGGCACCTCAGAACTGGCATACATAGCAGCTCTCTTGAAGCTACACTCTTCTGACTGAGAGGCTAGAACACTAGGAATGGAACTGCAGCTGACGAAGGCATATGAAATGGCCCTTACTTGTGTTTTCCACTGCTTTGGCGCCAGAATAAGAAAGGGTTTTATAGCTGTTCTGGTATGAAAATTGTAGTATAGTCATGGCATCAGATTCACAATTACAGAAGAATAGAGCTAAGTGCTAAAATAGATTGTGGAAAGATTGTTCTCCCAGACAGTGAGTCATCCCAATTTGTTAACAAGACATGACGAAAATATACTGGAAAGTGTGAAATGGATTAAATTGCAGGAACTCTTAAGTAATGCTGGCTTATGGTTCCGTGAACCACTGGAAACACACACCAATGTTGAGCTGCTTGGTAGAGTTGGACGTGAATTAGGAACCTTGCCTCTTCTTCGATTTAAAAAAGAATGCAATTTATCAGCCTCACGTCCGTTTGATGAAGAGTCATCTGGAATCGTAGAATCCTTACAATGTAGAAACAGCCCTTTGGCCCAACCAATCTGCACCAACCTCTGAACGGTAACTCACCCAGACTCATTCCCCTATCCTATATTTCCCCCTGACTAATGTACCTAACCTTACATCCCTGAACAATTTAGCATGGCCACTTCACCTTTGGATTGTGGGAGGAAACCAGAGCACCTGGAGGAAACCCATGCAGACGCAGAGAGATTGTGCAAACTCCACACAGACAGACGTCCAAGGCTGGAATCGAACCCGGGTCCCTGGCACTGTGAGGCAGCAGTGCTGACCACTGAGCCACCAGGCTGCCCACTTGAAACATGAGCTTGCTTCTGCTCCATGGATGCTGCTTGACCCGCTGTGATCTCCAGCCTTTTTAGTTTTCCTCAGCCTCACTTGTTCCTCAACTCCCATTTTGCTCTTTAGCTTTCTCTTGCCTCGACCCTTTTCCCCTTCCTAACCTTGTCAGCCTCTCCCCTTGCCCTTCCTTTTACATTGCTTCCCCCAGCTCCTCCCCCACCACTGTCACTTCCATTAAGCGCTGCTCCTTCACTGTACATCATCCTACATTCCTGCAACCTGCACCATAAAAGGACATTAATAGGCCTTTCATCACTCTTTTACATTTGCCTGCAATTCTTCAAAGTGTTCAATTGAAAAGCTTTGAGGTACTTCCTGGGGCATAAGCTAAGTTGTTGTATGAATGCTAGTTCTTGCTTGTTAGATTTGTGGGTTTGGACTAGAGTTTGCTCTTTTTACAAGAATAATGCTGCAGGATATTTCTAACTATTTTCCAATAATGTTTCCTGTTGGCTTTGGCACAAGCTGAAAAGTGTTTTGATTCCCTCGAAAGGAACCATCATTTTCGTTGTCAAAGGTATCGTTTTACCTGTGATACCAGAAGAATGGATATCGCTGCAGGTCATGCAGGAGAGAAAGATTTGCATTTAAATGATGCCTTTTGTGTCCTGCTCGACAAGTAGTCCATTTTGAAGCATGGTCAGTGGTGTAGTGTAGACATTTTGGGTATGGGGATTAAATGCCCGAGTTTGCAGATGACACAAATCTAAGTGGAAGTGAGAGTAGTGAGGAGGATGCAAAGATCTTTCGAGAGGACTCAGAGGATAGATAAATAAATGAACAAATATTTGGAAGAAGGAATAGCATCTGAATTAGTAAATATATCACTATTCATTCACTGTCACTGGGTCAAAGTCTCACAACTCCCTCTCTAATAGGATTGTGGGTCAACCTACACTATAAAGACTGCAGCTGTTCAAGAATGCAGCTCACCACCACCTTCTCCAGGTCAATTAGGGATAAGCAATTAATGTTGGTCTAACTAGTGAGCCCCTCACCCTATGAATAAGGGATATCTTGATGTGGGGCAGGCCATTTTGGACTTGAATGAGGATAAATTTCTTCACCCAGAGAGTGGTAAGCCTGTGGAAATCTCTGCCACAGAAAGTGGCTGAGGCCAAAACATTGAATGTTTTCACAAAGAACGTGGATATAGTTCTTCGGGTTAAAAACTTCAAAGCGTATGGGGTTAAAGCGGCACTACGGTTCAGAGTTGAATGATCACTGTGAAGAACTGAATGGGCTCGATGCTATTTACTATGTTTATATTTAAACAAACATTAAAATGAGAAGTGCAACGTACCTTTATAGGAAAAACCAGAAATATGGGTTAGTTCTTGAGTGGTGAGAGACCTTATGGAAAGGATGAGACCACAAGATGCAAGGGTGGAAATAAACCATCTAGCCCCATAGAGTCTGCTCTGCCAATCATTGGGACCATGGCTGATCTGATTGTCTTCAACTTCACTTCCTTGGATTCCTGCACAATGGCTACACAAAGTATCAGAGGAACAAAGATTCAAGGTCACCGCACAGGCACTTAACCAGTGTCACAGACTGATCTAACCAAATACCTTGCAGGCTCTTGTAGCCCTGGGCAAGTATGGCAAACCCAAGCCCAAGGTTCTGTGTTCAACCTCCAATGCCAATTTCTAACCACCCAACGCCTGGAGGAAGAACACCTCATCTTCCACCTTGGGAGCCTCCAACCACACAGAATCAATGTGGATTTCACCAGTTTCCTCATCTCCCCTCCCCTCACCTCATCCCAGATCCAACCAATCAACTCGGCACCGCCCTCTTGAACTGTCCTACCTGTCCATCTTCCTTCCCGCCTATCTGCTCCACCCTCCCCACCAAACTATCAACATCACCCCCACCTTGATCTACCGATTGCCTTCCCAGCTACCTCCCCCCAAGCCCCACCACCCTCCCATTTATCTCTCAGCCCCTTTGGACCCCCCTAATTCCTGATGAAGAGCTTATGCCTGAAACGTCGGTTCTTCTGCTGCTCGGATGCTGCCTGATCGGTTGTGCTTTTCCAGCACCACACTTTTTGACTCTGATCTCCAGCATCTTCAGCTCTCACCTTCTCCCAAAGTCAGTCTCAGTCTGACTTGCTTTACTGGGGGAACGGCAGGCTGAGATCAAAGTGAGTGTTTTTATTTGGAAATGGCAGGCCCTGACTAGCAGCCGACTGATTACTGCGGTTGTCATCTCTTGCTGCTTGTCAACATGGGAGCAGGCAATATAGTGTGGTATTCACTAAAGGGTTTGAGGCGGCTGCATTGGCCATGCCTCAACTGTTCTTTCAGTTTCATTAGAGGAAATGTTGACCACTTGAGGACCTCAGGATAACTAGTTAGCATGGTTATTAGCTTAGTGACAATAATACATATGTCTGAGCGATTTGGCAGCTTGGGGTGGTGGGAAAATCTGTCCCTCTCTCACAACTGCATTATGATTGTCAGTTCTTCCAACCCTGCTTCCCTATAGTTCTTCTCTGGTTGCCGAGAAGGAGATTTTCATTCATACACACTCCTCAATCCCCATCACTACTCCTTGAAACCTGGTTGATACTCAGACAGACATATTCGCTGCTCATGTATCCTTTGCAGTATTGTACACTAGAATGTGCATGCTCCCTCCCTTCCACACCAATTTTCGGATGTAGCCTTGCAGACTGTATCTATCTGCAGCACATAAACTTAGAAGACCATTCAGTCCGATTATCGCTGAGCGTTGAACTCAATATTCTAATCCCACCATCCCCTACTTCCAGCCTTAGACCTGCTCTTGTGGATGCAGTATCTCAATAGGTGGTCCAGTTAGCTTCTGGTCAATGGTAACCCCCACGTGGACATTGATCATTTGCAATGCCATTGAATGTCAAGGGGAGGTGTTTGGATTCTCTCTTCTTGGAGATGTGTATTATTATTACAGTCAAAATCCATTGATTTGTCCAAGTCTTGATGCATTTGGAAGTGGATCGATTCTACTGAATTGTTCTAACTTCAAGATGGTATATTTGAAGTTCGCCTGGTCTTTTCTCATAACGCTGGGAATCGGATTGCTATCTTTCTGTGTATTTTGCTTGACACTTTACATGTGTCCATGATGCCAACTAAGGTGGAATGGATGTGTGCTATGGAGGTTATGATCCCTCTGGGCACTCAGTTGAGTAGCAACTAATGTGACATTATTCACGCACATTTTTTATATCAGCCCAGCTCAGGCAGACAAGAAGGACTGAGGCTGACTGATGCCACCAGTATGAAAGTGCAACTTCACTCTTAATCTTTGCACCTTTCTGACAACACAGCAGAGGCAAGTGGCATTTGCTTAAAGTCAAATTGTCTTCACCCACAGTGCATTGAGCGTAGGAGTAGGGAAGAGTAGAAGAAAGCGAGGACTGCAGATGCTGGAGATCAGTGTGTGGTGCTGGAAAAGCACAGCAGGTCAAGCAGCATCTGAGGAGCAGGAGAACCAACATTTCGGGCATGAGCCCTGATGAAGAGCTTATGGCCAAAATGTTGATTCTCTTGCTCTCTTTGCTTTTCCAGCATCACACTCTGGACTATTGGAGTAGGGAGGTCATGCTGTGGCTATACAGCTCATTGCTTAGACCCCTTTTGGAATGCTACTTTCAATTCTGGTCTCCCTGCTGTAGGAATGATGTTGTGAAATTTGAAAGGGTGCAGAAAAGATTTACAAGGATGTTGCCAGAGTTGGAGGGTGTGAGCTACAAAGAGAGACTGAATAGGCTGGGGCTGTTTTCGCTGGACATTCAGATGCTGAGGGATGACCCTATCGACTGTTTATAAAACCATGAGGGGCCATGGACAGGGTAAATAGGTGAAGTTTTTCCCCCAGGTAGGGGAGTCCAAAACTAGAGGCATAGATTTAAGATGAGGAGGGAAAAGATATAAAAGGAAGAACTTTTGCACGCAGAGGGTGGTGAGTGTATGGAATTAGCTGCCAGAGGGGGTGTAGGAGGCTGGTACAATTTCAACATTTAAAGTGCATATGGATGGGAAGGGCAGGTTTAGAAGGATATGGGCCAAATGCTGACAAATAGGACTAAATTATTTTAGGATATCTGGTTGGCATGGACGGGTTGGACCAAAAGGGTCTGTTTTCGTACTCTCTAACCTGGTGCTATTGCACTATAACCAATGCATATGGCAGACTGGCTATACAGAAGATGCTGAAACCCTGTGATCAGCACTTCTACATTAGGCTAAACCATTATGAACAGTCAGGGACATTATATCAGAACTGAGTACATTTAAAAAGATCAAAAATGGCGATACAGGAACAAAAAGGTAGTAATTAGTAGATACAAAAGGATAGATGGACTTGCATTTAAATTGAATCTTTAACCTTTTTGTAATCAATCCTTAAGCACTTCATTGCCAATGAAATATGTTTGAAGGCTCCTTACTGTTAGAATGTGGGAAGTATTGCAACCAGTGTCCATACAGCAAGCTCCCACATGTAGCAATGCCATAATGATGCGATCTTCTCATTATTTCAAGTAACATTGATAAAAACAAAGGAACGTTTGCATCAATCCATGTCCACCCTTCACCTAGATGTAAAATATCCCAAGGCATTGCTTTGAATAAGAACACAGGAGTGCTGCTTAGAGACCAGGTCAATATTTACTACTCATTCATCATCATTTCAAAAAAAAATCTATTAATCTCACGTTGCTGTTGCTGGGATGTTGCTGCACGTGCATTAAGTACCATCTTCTCTACTTTTACAATGACACAAATTTCATTTGCTGTCAAGTATTTGGGAAGTTCTGAGGTTCTGAAAGGCGTTATATAAATGCAAGTCCTTTGTACTATATACACAAAGACACTTTGCTGATGACTTCAGTGGGGAGACAGACTTGGAAAAAGTTAACACTGTTGATGTAATGAGGCTAAAAGTGAGACACTCAATCTCTCAGCACCAGGGTTAATGACGACCTTTATTGATGCTAATTACATTCCCTTTACTGAATGCTGAAGTGGCTGACTTGTTGTAAAGCTTCACCTGTCAGCACAATTCAAAATTCAAAGCTATAATTTAACAAAAATGAAGTGAACAGCAATGGAGAAAGAAATGGCTGGTTGTGTTAATAATAACTCTTTCCACGGTTTAAAAATAGAAGCTGGGAATGTCGCTCCCTCTCTTTAGATAACATGCTAACCTTCGTGAGTTTGTGTCCTATTATTCATCACCCTCGCCATTCATGCTTAACCTTTGCAAACGTGAAATGAGGCCATTCCTGAGCCCATCCCATTGTACGCACCATTCAGCGTTTTGAATATCGCTCAGCCTTCCAAGCTAGGCCTGAGATAGAGGACAAAAGGCTGAGTAGCGAAACATCATTACTGCACTTACCTCTGAATTGTATCAAGTTCACAGAGACAGTGTGTATTGTAGGAAGAATGTGTAATCTCTCTCAGAGGGGAAGATAGGGTGGAAGGAGACAAAAAAGTTAGTGGCCCCCATATTCTTCCACTTGCTATCATCCCCCCCCTTCCCCATTTTCAGCAATTTGACATTCCACACTAGATTAAATCATGGCACGGTTCCAACCACATGAGACCCTTTATTCTCTGCGCTTTAAAGGAAAAACAGAAAAGACAATTATGTTTGGACCATGCTTTTCATGATGTCGCAATGTTAAAATACTTTTGAAATGCAGTCTGTGTTGTAATATAAAGACCATGGTCGCTAATTTGTGCACAGCAAGCTTCTACAAACAGCAATGAGATAATACGCAGATAATCCTTTGCAGTAATTCAGAATGTGGAATTCCTGCAGGATAGGCTAGTGAGAAGAATTCCCCTTTTCCTCCACGAAAGAGTGCCATGAGATGTTTTGCATCTACCTGAGAGGGTAGGTTCGTTTTTTGTTTAACATCTCAACAACCCCTCTTCTTCCCCACGCAGCTCAGAAAATTCAGCATATCCATAAGGACCCTCGCCAACTTTTACAGATGCACCATGGAAAACATACTGTCCGGGTGCATAACGGCCTGGTGCAGCAACTGCTCTGCCCAGGACCATAGGGAGCTACAGAAGGCTGCGTGCACAGCCCATCACAAAAGCCAACCTCCCATCCATGGACTCCATTTGCATGTCTTGTTGCCAACATGATCAAAGACTCCTCTGACCCTGGTAATGCTCTCTTCCGTCAGGCAGAAAATACAGAAGTTTGAACGCATGCACCAGCAGGTTGAAGAGCAGCTTCTCTCCTGCTGTTATTAGACTGATGAATAGATCTCTCTAACTACAAGTAATATTGATCTTGCTTTGTGCACCTCGTGTGCAGTGTAACCTACATACCTGACTCTGTCTAAACACTCTTTCAGCTCTATGTCCTTGTTTTGCTATGATCTGCCTGTACTGCTTGCAAAACAAAGTTTTTCACTGTACTTAGGTACACAAGACTCTGGTAAATCAAATCCAATCAACACTCGGCATCTCAAGAAATGTTGCACACAATTGTAGATTACTTCTGTTCGAGCTCATGTGACGCAACAGTAGTGTTCCTTGCTCTAGGCCAGGAGGCCTGGGTTCAAGTCCCACCTGCTCCAGAAGTGGGTCCTAACATCTCTGAACAGGTTGATAAAAAAAATCTAAGTTACTTCTGGTAAATTGTAGGGGGATTAACCTGGGATTCACTGAGCCCCTACAAATAGACATGGACTAAAACTGTAGGGTTAAGATTACCAAAGGTTTTGACAGATGGAATATAATGTGGGGAGATGTCAGGTTGTGTGCTTTCACAGGGATATTAGAGCTGAGTATTATTTACATGGAGAAAGACTTGCAGAAAGCTACAGCACAGAGTGATTTGGGAGTCCTCTTACATAAAAAGCTAGCGAGTAGGTATGGGGGAGGCAAATGGAATGTTGGTCTTTACATCAAAGGGAATGGGACATAAAAGTAGGGAGGTTCTGCTAAATCTATACAAGGCATTAGTTAGAGCACATCTAGAATCTATTGGACAGCTTTGGGCTCCTTATCTAAGGAAAGATCTAACTGGCATTGGAGGCAGTCCAGAGAAGCTTCACTTGGCTCACCCCTAGCTTGTTGGGACTGTCTTATGAGGAGAGGTTAAGAATGTTGGGCCTGTTCTCAATAGAATTTAGAAGAATGAGAGACAACATTATTGAAACATCCAAGATTCTTGGGTGACTTGCCAGAGTAAAAGTGGGAAGGTTATTTCTGCTTATTGGAGAGTCTGAGACCAGGGAGCATCATCTGAGGGTAAAGGGTCACCCATTTAAGATAGAAATGAGGGGGAATTTGTTCTTTGAGGCTAATGAATCAATGGGATTCTTTATTCCAGAGGAGGGAAGATGCTAAATAATTATTTGTATTCAGGGATGAGATAGACAGAGTTTTAAACAATAGAGGAATCTGCAGTAATGGGGAAAAGGCTAAAAGTGGAGTTGAGGATAGTCAAATCAGCTATGGCCTCATTGAATGGTGGAACAGGATCAATGAGCTGAATGGTTTAGTCCTGCTTCAACATCTTATGGTCTTGCGTTTATGCTTGGAATGTGTAACTGCAAATAAATATCCAAATGTGTAAAGGTTGTCTTCTGTAGAATCCCTCACTGACTGGGTTTGTGAATGAACAATGCACTGCCTCACTACTGTAATGGAGCCTGGATTAAGTACTCACCTCTGGAGAGTGTGATTAGAATCTAAGTCTTCAGGGGGACCATAGTAATGTCACTGGACTCGTCATCCCAGCATTATGCTCTGGAGACACAAGTTTAAATCCCTTCAGGGTAGCTGGAGGATTTTAAATTCAATTACTGTGCTTGCCATTCTGGATTTATGACTCTCTGTGATGATGGCCATGAAACAAACATTGATCATCACAAAATCCCATCTGGCTTACTAATGTCCTTTTAGCGAAGGACTCTTCTAACCTGGTCTGACCTACACGTGACTCTTCACTGCCCTATGAAATGGGCAACGAATGCACCCATCAAAGAATTTTAAAGCTTCTGGCTTGGAGACTACACAGTAAAATCTCTTGGTCGGCTCTCCAAGGTGGCAGTGGAGTCAGATTCCTGAGCTGGAGCTCACCCCCTCCATCCGTCTCTTTTCTTGTTTCCCTCTGTCTTTTAGCATTTTAAAAAAATTTTCTTTTGACCTCCTTTCCTCGTGCGGCATCAACAACGTCTGCGGTGTGAGGCAGCGCAGGCTCTCAACCTCAGCGTGGACTCTATTCCTGGCCATGAGGTGAAGTCTGGCATGGTCTGGATTAGTAGGACGATCATTCCGAACTGTGATTTCTCTCATTTTGTCTAATTTATTGAAGGACTTTTTATTTATTTTATTTTTCTGTTTCTTTTCCCTTAAGAATTTATATTCGAGAATCTGTACCTAGGTAACTAAGATGGCAACTTACATACTTTTCACTGTACTTCCATGAGTACATGTGACAATAAATTCCTCTTTGTTCTTGTCATCACAGATGATCTGAGGCAGTTGCTATGGGCTATATCAGTCTTGTCGGCCAATGTGTAGAGCTGTGTACTATCTGCCCACCCCCCCCCCCCCCCCCCACCCCCACCACCACCACCACCACCACCCCCCACCACCACTACCACCACCACCACCCCCCACCACCACCACCACCACCACCACCAATCTACCTTCCCATCTAGTGGTGCCTCCATCTGCACTTGTCATATCAATCAGGCCCAATGGGTGTTGTGACTTGATAGGTTCAGGTTATTGCATTCAGTTAGCTTTAGTATTTACATTTTCTATCCTGTTTATCACATATTTGTAGAGCTGAGATGTTGAATTAAGGTAGCCCGAATTCCTTCTGATTGACATTCAATAGATTTGCTAAGGAGCAAATTCTCTACTTCTCCTGTCAACAAGGTGGATGGAGTGAGGACCACAGACCTGGCATCAAGTATTTTTCCTCGACATGCCCACCAGCCACAACTTGCAGGCAGTGCTGCATGACGATAGTTTCTTGACATGGAAACATCAAAAATAGGGGGTAAGAGTAGGCCATTCGGCCCTTCAAGCCTGCTGCACCATTCAATATGACAAGGCTGATCATCCAACTCAAATTCCTGTTCCCGATTTCTGCAAATGCTCCTTGACCTTGTTTAGCCTTCGGAGTTATATCCGATTCCTTCGTGAAGACGTTCAATGCTTTTGGCCTCAACCATTTTCCGTGGCAGAGAATTCCACAGGCTCCCACTCTTTGGGTGAAGGCATTTCTCTTCAATCCTGAATCGCCTATGTTGTATCGTTAGACTATGACCTGACTTCTGGACTCCTTGGTCATTAGGAACATCCTTCCTGTGGTTACCCTGTCTAATGTTAGAATTTTATATATCTTTTATGAGAACCCCACCCCAGAATCATCTAAACTGTAGTGAACTTAGCATAACTCATCCAGTCTCTCTTCAAACATCAGTCCTGCCACCCCAGGAATCAGTCTGGTATACCTACAGGCAATGTGAGTAAATAGAAAGTGTATTTAAAACCGGTCATGGAGAGGGTGGTGAACTGTCAACAGTGGAGCTTGGGTTCCCCTCTCACTTGTGCTTTCAGCTTGAGTCACTGTCTGACAATCGGGAGTGGGGGAGCAGCTGACTTTTCTCCCTTGCCAGTCCACATTCACAACTCCCATTGCACTGGATGAGATGGACAAGGTCCAGGTTTGAACCTGTGATCTTCAGCAAAGTGTCTTTACCCAGGCAATGCTGGGGAAACTCAGCAAGACTGGCATTATCTGCGAAGAGAGAATGTTTCCATTCTGGTATCGCTTTCAGAACTTGAAGTTTTGCCAGACTCGAACCATCTGTGCAGATGCTGCCAGACCTGCTGTTTGTTTAATTTCCCAGCAACTTCAGTATTTTGCTTTTAGGTCAAGTATCTTTTTCCCAGTGTACTAGGGTAGCCCATTTGTTGCTGATGAAAATTCAATATTCCGAACATTGTTAAGTAGCCCATGGCTCAGTAACAGAAACTAGTGTTTGCATGAAGCATACAAATTAGGTTTGTCTATGCTACTGTATCTTCTATGGGGAGTTAGTCCAAGTGCCATGATTATTTTAGCACCTAGCTTGAAGAGGTGGTTAAAGATAGCTCCTCATTAGTGTTAAATATGCCTGTTGGAAGAGCTAACAAAACAGCCACTGGAGAAATTACCATAGGCAACTGGTGCTTTGGTGGCTTAGCTGGGGTTGCTTGAGGAGAGGGGAGAAGCTGATTGGGTGAAGAGCAATAGTCTTTTGTAATTAAGGAGCCTCAGATGGAGCGCTGAAATATGCATTTTGGAAATTTCCACACCAATCAAAAACTAAATAATCTGGTTCCCAAACCAGTTGGATTGGAGCCATGTGTGAGCTGTTTGTTTTCAATTCTTGATACTGAATCAGTCGGATTGCATCGTGTAATAGGCCCTACCCATTGCTGATGAAGGGCTCTTGCCTGAAACCTCGATTCTCCTGCTCCTTAGATACTGCCTGCCCTGCTGTGCTTTTCCAGCACCACACTCTCGACTCTAATCTCCAGCAACAACATTCCTCACTTTCTCCTACTAAGCAAGTGCATGGCAAGTATAAACATAGGAGTAACTAACTGACAAGAGACCAAAGTGCATCTAACTCAACTTCTTGCGATTGTCATAATATGCAGTATTAATGCAGTTGTTGATGAGCTACGGCAGTCACACACACATCAATTCATCTACTAGACATGTGAAGAAAGCACCAATGGTGCAGACCGTGTTCCAAAGTTACTTTGCTACTGTTACTGGTGTGAATTTGCTTCTGATAGGGTTAAATGTATTGCGATAATGTTCATGTTATCACCCCTAATATAAGAAACTGGCCCCACATGATGTCACAGAGAAGAATCCAAAAGATACTTATTGCAACTAGCTAATAAATACAACCATTACATTGCTGAGGCAAACAAAGTATTTGGGCTAGTATGAAGCTAATAATTTACAACAGAACAGCATGCTTCTAATATCATGACTTGATGTCATGCTTCAAGTGATCTGAGCTAAAATGGAGTATGAGATTATTGGACCTCTGGTGACAAGCTCTAATGTCGTGATGATTTCATAAACGTGTCCTTAAATTTATATTGATTGTGAAACATAATGAAGCACTTACCATGTGATTTCACAAATTATTCAGATACTTGCTCAAGGCTATCTCATTTGTCCCACTCACCCTCTCTTTCCTCATTCCTTAAATACCTCACATATATTCCTTCTTATCAAATTCCCTTTGAATTTTTTTTTGCTGAATCTGCTTCCGACGTCTTTTGAGGCAGTACATTTTGAACCATTCATTGTCTCTTTGCAAAAAAAAGGTCTCCTGACTCTCCCTCACTGGTTTTTGCCAATGATCTTAAACCCTGCACTCTGCTCCTTCCAGTGGAAGCAACTTCTCCCTATCATTTTTTTTTCAGAGCTCTTTGTCATTTTGAACACCTTTTAACAAGGCTTCCCTTAGGGTTCCTGGGAAACAGAAAACTTTTAAGTATTCCTTCACTTCCAGTGGGCTATTAGAAGATTACATTTTGGGAAAATTTGAAAATACTTTGACTAGGCTTTTAATTGGTTCAGCCTTTTCACTATGACAATATTGTGGCTTTAAGAGGTATAGTTTGTCCTGTTATTTTTTTGAAGAGAGGTTTTAAGATACAGGTGCCATGCTGTCTATTTGATTCTAACAGAGTAAACAGTTTGTTAGGCCTTTGTTTTTTTTTAAATGTTGGAACAATAGAAGCAGCCTGAATGGGTGGGGGTCAAGCTCCCACAGAACCAGGAATTTTAGTTTAAGTTTTTCAATAGCGGTTGTTGCCGGAGGTCTTGAAGCTGAGTTTGGAAGATGCGGTAGGTCTCTTCCCTCCTGCACTCTGAGTTTTCCCTATGTTTTTCCTCCTGGACATGTGAGACAATCTACTTTTTACTGAATTTGCCATTAGCAAGGGTGTGTTTATGGGATGTTGCTGTTTTGGAACGGTTACCTGTTTGGTAGTTAAATAATCTGTTATTCTTTAAGTTTTCCAATAGAGTTGTGATTTTAATTTCT
This sequence comes from Chiloscyllium punctatum, assembly GCF_047496795.1. NCBI lineage: Eukaryota > Metazoa > Chordata > Chondrichthyes > Orectolobiformes > Hemiscylliidae > Chiloscyllium > Chiloscyllium punctatum. The sequence continues at coordinate 79,762,538 of NC_092744.1, forward strand.
TCTTTCTTATGTTGTATTTTAACTTAAGTGAATTAATAAAGTGTGTTTTGCTTCAAGGCTGGTAGTTTAACCAATGGAATGCAATGCCTTACACTTACCTTTTAAATAAGAAAAAGTTAGAGTCTAGGCTATCTTCTTAATTTTTTAGGGGGTTTGGTCTGGTCCATAACGCTATCAAGCTTCACTCTCACATTTGGATGTATGTTGTGTTTCAGGAGAGCACCTGCGGATCTGTCCACAGGGTTACACCTGCTGCACGAGCGAAATGGAGGACAACTTGGCCAAAAGGAGCCTCAGTGAATTCGAGGCAATGGTGAGGAATGCCAGCAATACAGTGCAGATGATGCTCACGACGCAACACAACAGCTTTGACAGTAAGTTCTATATGTCCTGCAGGTTGTCCCATGATCTAGGGCAAAGCCAAATGGGAGCAGAGTCATGGGGCTGGCGGGGGGGGGGGGGAAGGGAAAGAGGGGTGTGAAGCGGCATGCAGGGAGGAAGGAGCTGCTCGGATTCAACCCAGAATACTTGGATGAGACCATAAGGCCATGAGATATAGGGGCAGATGGAGGCCATTCAGCCCATCTAGTCTGCTCCATCATTCAATGGCTGATAATCCTCAAATTCACTTTTCTTCAGAATCCTTGATTTCCTTACTGATTAAAAATGTTTCTTTCAACCTTGCATATATGTGATGACCAACTTCAACCATAAAGAATTCCACAGGTTCACCATCCTCTGAGAGAAAAGATTCCTCCTCATTTCTGTAAGTGTGTGGCTTCTTATTCTGGGACTATACTCTCTGGTCCTAGTCACACTCACAAGAAGAAGCAACCTTTCCGCATCTCCCCTTTTCAAGTCATCTTAAGAACCCTGTATGTTTTAATGAGGTCACCTCTCATTTTCCTATATTCCAACATAGGACCAATCTAATCTACCCGTCCACCTAAGACACTCCCTTCATCCCTGGTATCAGCCTTGTGGCATTTTTTTTCAGACTGTCTCCAATGCCCATATATCTGGGCTTAAGAGCAAGAAGACTACCACTGAGCTGAAGTCACATGTAAAATATTGGATAAGTTGGAATGAGTTGTGCACAAGAGGTTTGAATTATTTATTCCTTGAGCACTGGTTACTGAGAGGGGTTTCCATACAGGAATCTAATCAAACAGCTTAAGTGATTTATGTATAGAATAATAGATACCTGGAGGGAATGACTTTTACTGGAACCTAATCAAGCAGTTCAAGTGATTTGTATAATTTTTAATGTTCTGTTTGGGGATTCTTTTTGGTTCTTTTTGAGTGCACATGAACTAACTTGCTGTATGTTCCTGCTTTCATGTTTTTAAAAAAAATGCTTTGAAATACTTCTGGACATTTGGTTATTAAGGTTTGCCTGTCATACTTGCACCTGCACAGAGCAGAAGCTTTCAGTTATCAGCCAGTAATGGGTGGATTGCACAACTCTGCCATTTCAATGAGTTTGCTCAGTGGTGCTTGGACTTTGAGTAGCCAGGATTGGCTCAGCCGAATGATGTGCTTTCATCACTGCAAGAAAACAAATCATTCATAGTTATTGGCTCACGCTGTTTCAAAGTTGGCATCCAGTGTGCAAACACAACAACGAAGGTACAATACCATGAGTGAATGTGGAAGGATGGCACAGTGAGGATTTGATGTTCCAATATTTGGAGACTTTTGTTTCACATCGGAAATTGGTGTTCGTTCTTGGGAGTAAGGTCCATTCCAAAGCCACGAGCCAAGGTATATCAAGTCAACTCCTTTCCTCCGTTGTCAATAAGAAGCTCAAGTGAAGTTTCAATCTCAACCCAGTTCATGAGAAATGGGTGGTATTAATTGGACCGAAGGGTCTGTTTCCATGCTGTGCGATGCTATTATTTCCTTGGAATGCTTTTCCAGTTGGTAAAAGGTTAGAGTCGGTGGACTGCTATGTCTATTATATGAGCTATTTCTGATGCAGCATATACAAGATATTGTAAATGTCTCGCTGGAGAAAGGAAATGAAATTGAGATTTTTAAAACTGTTGGAACCTTTAATGTTTTCCCCCCTCCCCCCTTGCTTTTCTTTTGAGATATTGATGTACAATAATGTTCCACCAGTCTTTAGAATGGGAACTTTTAGTGATGTTTTTTCTCCCTGAGCCATGCTCCCGCACTCTGATTAGCGTTATAGCACTTCTCTTTCCCCCACCACTGCTCCATATTGTGAGGAAGACAAACTAAATCCAAACCATTCAAGGCAGAAATTTGGGTTCACCTTGCTCCATTTTATTCAGTGTCAGGATGAAACCCAATGTATGGACAAGGTGATCCAATAACTTTGGCTTCTGAACCTCTTCGAGGCTAATGTTGTGGAACGTGAAAGCAAACAACTGAAAACTGAACTAATTCACACAAAATCCTACAGGTGAGTGTGATCATTTGGGGAGGTCTCTATCAGCACTATCAAAGCATCAATCTTTGGTAGGTCAATGAGTTCCTGTCTGTAAACCAATCCAACTTGTCGGCAGCTCAGATCGATGTGGAATTTAATGCTTTGACCAAATTCGCATTAAATAATCTGAGCTCATATTATGGACAGCTTTTGAGTGTTTAATATTGTTAAGGAAGAAAGAGCCACTCTACACACTCTAGCTTCTGTTAGCATTCTGTTCCTGTGTACAACACACTGACCTGGAGGCCAAATACATGTGGGCTGATGTTGAACCTTACTCCTCTTTCTCAGAAAGCTAACACCTTCATCCATTTGGAGATGAGGCAGGGAGCCTGGGGAATGGAGGGGGAGGTGAAGTCTCGCAAATTATTGACAATTTGCTGCTTTTTGACCCTGTCCAGTTCATGGGTGAACTTCCTGTATTGCCATAGATGCTGTTGAGGTCCATAAGGTGTTACAAAACACTTCACAGGTAACGAATTACTTTCAAAATGAAGTTATTGTTCTAAATAGTATAAAGTGGGAGCTAATTTTCACACAGCAGTGCCTCATGGAGAGTAAATGAAATAAATGGCTAGATGCTGTACACTCTTTTCCCCCCTGCCACTCTCTCACTCTTCTTCTTTCTTTGTCTCTCTTTCTCTCTCTCTCTCTCTCTCTCTCTCTTTGTGTGTCTCTCTCTCTCTCTCTCTCTTTGTGTGTGTGTCTCTCTCTCTCTCTTTCTTTGTGTCTCTCTCTTTCTCTTTCTTCCCCCGCCAACCGTCTCTGTATCTCTTTCTCTCTCTCTCTCTCTCTCTTACTCACTCTCTCGCTCACACACATGCTATCTCTCTCTCATGCACGTGCACACATGCCCACCCAACACACAGACACTCTCTCACTCTCACTCTCGCTCTCACACACTTCAAAAGGTGTTTAGTCTGGGTGGTGCTTGGCTGTAATTCTGACTCACTTCTGCTGTGGTTAGGAAGTGTGGTGCTGGAAAAGCACAGCAGGTCAGGGAGCATAAGCCCTTCATCAGGAATGTTTATGCCTGAAATGTCGATTCTCCTGCTCCTTGGATGCTGCCTGACTGGCTGTGCTTTTCCAGCACCACACAGTTTGACTCTGATCTCCAGCATCTGCATTCATAGAGTCATGGAGATGTACAGCACGGAAACAGACCTTTCGGTCCAACTTGTCCATGCTGACCAGATATCCCAACCCAAATCTAGTCCCACCTGCCAGCACCCCGACCCATATCCCTCCAAACCCTTCCTATTCACAAACCCATCCAGATGCCTTTTAAATGTTGCAATTGTACCAGCCTCCACCACTTCCTCTGGCAGCTCATTCCATACACGTACCACCCTCTGCTTGAAAACGTTGCCCCTTAGGTCTCTTTTATATCTTTCCCCTCTCGCCCTAAATCTCTGCCATTGAGTTCTGGACTCCCCTAGACTTTGTCTATTTATCTTATCCATGCCCCTCATAATTTTATAAACATCTGTAAGGTCACCTCTCAGCCTTGAATGCTCCAGGGAAAACAGCCCTAACCTATTCAACCTCTCCCTATAGCTCAAATCCTCCAACCCTGGCAACATCCTTGAAAAGCTTTTCTGAACCCTTTCAAGTTTCACAACATCCTTCTGATAGGCAGGAGACCACAATTGCACGCAATATTCCAAAAGTGGCCTAACCAATGCCCTGTATACAGCCGCAACATGACCTCCCAACTCCTGTACTCCATACTCTGACCAATAAGGGAAGCATACCAAACGCTGCCTTCACACTCAATCTTCTACTGTTGTCTGTGGACAAACCTGGGTCAGGAGTATGCAGAGCCTGAACATTGTGAGGAAAGTTAGCATCTGTTGATCTATTTGTTTTCACTGTGACCTTTAATTGTGTTTTGTGCATGTATTTACTAACACTGACTCTTCCAACAAAGAACAAAACAGCACAGGAACAAGCCCTTTGGCCCTCCAAGCCTGTGCCAACACATTTCCACTCTTTGCACATGACTGCTGCTGTCATTGTTAGACATGATATGCATCAGCAATTAAGGGAAGGGTGTGGCAATGTCACTAGGTGAGTAATCCAGGAGCCCAGACTGATATTTCTGGGAGCGTGCGTTCAAATGTCATCATGCTTGATGGTGACATTTGAATTCAATAAGAAAAATCAAACCTGGAATTAAAAATCCAGTCTAACGATGACTACTCTCAACTGGTGTAAATACCCATCTGTTCATGAATGCTTTTCAGGAGGGAAATCTGCAGACCCAACCTGGTCTGGCCTAGATGTGATTTCAGACCCATATCAATCTGCTTGACTCTCAACTACCCTCTGTAATAGTGTAGTAAGTCACTAAGATGGGCAATGCATGCTGGTCCAGATGTTCACAATCTATGAATACACAAAACTACTCACATTATATTAGCCCTAACAAGAACGCACTTGGCTCTTCTCTAAATAGTACCATGAAATATGGGCAGCACAGTGCTCAGTGGTTAGCATTGCTGCCTCACAGCACAAGGGTCCCAGGTTCGATTCCAGCCTTGGGTGACTGATTGTGTGGAGTTTGCACATTCTCTCCGCGTCTGCCTGGGTTTCCTTTGGGTGCTCCGGTTTCCTCCCACAGTCCAAAGATATGCAGGTTAGGTGAATTGGCCATGCTAAATTGCCCCATAGTGTTAGCTGCATTAGTTAGAGCGAAATGGGTCTGGGTGAGTTACTCTTTGGAGGGTCGGTGTGGACTTGTTGGGCTGAAGGGCCTGTTTCCATGCTGTCGGAAATCTAATATAATCTAAATCCTTTTGAATATTCACTTGACAAGACAGGTGACCCTTGTGTTAAGTTTGCCTGTGAAAGATGATGCTGTGACTGTCCTTTGCTATCTAGTGAATGCTAACTGATATTAATGCATGGCTTATCATTAACATCTTTCATTTGACTGTCGCTACCCTTTTCCTGATGCACCCATCTAAACTTTGAAAGGGGCGTAGTCTTTGTGAAAAATCATTTTGTGACCTTTTGTTAATCTATGGATGATTGCTATGGCATGCCGACAGGAGTCGAGAGCGGCATTTGATTGTTTGGGACATCGTTGCAATGAAAGGAAATTGAAGACATGCTTTTTCATCACCAAGTCCAAGAAAAGTCTGTCCTTTTCATTAATGTTAGCTCATTCTTCAAGCTCGTGTGATGGGTTGTTCTGAGTTTACTCTTCAGTCTCAACTGAAGACAACGAGTCATGTTTCAGCAAGTTGAGCTCTATAATAGCTGCAAGTTATATCAGTGCTGATTCGGTTACCTGTCATCAAGTGGGACTGCAAATATATGTTACAATGTCGCAGTCACCTTATTTACCTGCTCAGTCAATTCCAGCAGGGACACATTACTGACCCCGCCTTGCAAACAGGTTGATCTGCAAAACTGCAGACACCACATCAACGTCTGAAAGCTGGGGTTCATGAAGCATGCAATCACAGAATGGTGCTCTGCCCAGGAATGCCATCACATTAGTCATGGTTGTACCAAACCCCTTGGAAAGGTTTTCATTATCCTTATTCTCCTACTTGTGCCCAGTCTTGCAAACATTTCCGTTTCGAGCATTTTTTCCATTTCCTTTTGAAAGGTGTTATGGACCTATCTTCCACCTGGACACTCGGTTATAAATAAAATCTGCATAGCTTCATTTTCACCTGTATTCTCTGATTAGTGATCCTCACACTGATACTAATAGTTTCTCACTATCTAGTATTTATAACTTGAAAGGCTTCTATTAAACCCAGCTTCTTCAGATCCTCTATATAACTGTTCCCTTATCTTGAGCACTATTTTATACCTATTTTCAGGCCTTGACCTCTTACCAAACTGTGGTGACAGCACTGTTGCTGAAGAGATCTACCCAGTGATTTTGAAAGGTTTAACATAACTTCCTCACTTTGTGCCATTTGTGTCTCTTAGTATAGCCTAGATTCCCACTTGTTTTTTCTTTGCACGGTGGCACAGCGCTGGGGACCTGGGTTCAATTCCACCTTCAGGTGATTGTGTGTAGAGTTTGCACATTCTCCCCCCTGTCTGCATAGATTTCTTCCCACAGTCCAAAGGTGTGCAGGTTAGGTGGAATAGCCATGCTAAATTGCTGCATTGGGATGTGCAGGCTAAGTGGATTCGCCATAGAGAATGCAAGTTTGCAGGGATAGGGTGGGTTTGGGTGAGATGCTCTTCAGCGGGTGGGTGTGGACCCGATCGGGAAAATGACTTGCTTCCACACTGTGGGGTTTCTGTGATTCCAATCCGTCCTGCCGATTTAAAACACTGCCATGACCGGAAGGATAAAATTTCTGCATCAACTTGAGAGGGGACATCTTCAGGTTTTGCATCTACTGCACGTAGACATAGAAGATGTAGATGCAATTTGGTATGCAGGTAATAAAGGATTGAGTGCCTATTTGAGGCAATACCTGAGCAAAGTGACAAACTACATTCATGCCACATTGGACAATGACCCTCTTTAGTGATACTAAATTTAAACCAATCCTTCCTTGATAATCAGAGTTATTACTGTCATCAAATGCTTCACCATCAGATTCCTTGAGGATTGAAAGGGTGGCCAGAAACTCAATTGTTCAAACTCTTACAAATGCCTATGGCTACTAGAACATGCCAGTGAATGGGCATTGTGTGGTGAAAGACTCACCGCAGCCTGCCCACTATCTACGCAGCACAAGTCCAGAGTGTGATGGAATACACCTCACTTACCTGGATGGGTGCAGCTCCAACAAAACTCTAGACGTTTGACACCATCCAGGAAGAAGCAGCCTGCTTGTTTGGCACCAATCTCTCACCTTAAACACCCAAAAAGATTCCAAATGGCACCATTATAAACACACGTTTCTTTATCTTTTCCAACACAGACTCCAGCTGGGGCTATATATCATGGCATGACCCTGAGGCTAACTGTGAACCAATGTTCTTTCATTGTCATCTTTGTTTTCCTGCACAAGGATCTTTGAAACTGCATCCATTGACAGGACCCCACACTCCTGGCCTCCACAATAGAAAACTGCTAACTCAGACAAGGGACAGGACTGAGAGTTGCTTGCACAGCACCTCTCTGTATGACTGTTATATCAAGTAGGTTCACAGACAGGAGGTATGTCTGAGCAAGCCTTTGAAGCCTTTTATCAGTTTGTAGGGGGCTTTTCAAATGTCTTCAGACTAAATAACAAGCTAACAAACCCATAGCAGTATTGGGTAGAGCCAAAGGCAAATAGCAAGTTAGCTTCCCTCACCTCCCTGTGGTGGGAGGTAGAAATCAATCAGCAAGTGATTTTCTGGCTTTTAGCTTGTGTCATAATTTTGCCTGGCATTGAGTGGTGTAATCATGATCTGGTAGAAAAGTGATTTAGTGTTGCTCACCCATCGCCTGTCTGAAGTTGAGGTTTGATCTTGATCCATTTCTCCTAGCGCTGCTACTGTTGGCTTCACCCCCACATCCTCACATCTCCCTGAAGATTGACGCTTGACGTTTTGTCAGCCCCAATTAACCAGCTGGATGGAGAAGAAAGGGCTCCTTGTCAGAGGGCGGAATTCCTTTCTTCCTCCTCTCATTTTTCCTTGAAGATCTGCTTTGAATTTCCTTTCATCAGATGGTAGCGCCTTTCAAACGCTATTTTTTTTTAACATATTAAACTATCTCAGCAAGTCTGTGCAGGAGCTGGCAGCATTGTTAGAAAACATCCTGAATAGCTTGAGGCCTACGACAGAGGATTGTTTCTGTCGATTTGGATGCATGTTTGAAATGCATGGAGCTGCATAGCTTATTATAAACTCACTTGATTCTTCTAAGCCTGACTGATGTGCTGTTGGGTAAATGTATTGCACAGTGCGGTAATGAGTGCTAAAGGTCAGGAAATGGCCCAGGTTTGATTCCCAGTGGAATTTTCTGATCCCAGTTGGGGCAACCGCAGGGAGGAGAGAAGTCAGCAAAGCATCCTGCATCGTGTCACTCCTCCGTGAATCTGTGGGGAAAATGTGACCATTCAATGGCAACTTGTCTAGTCTCGGCCCTCTGATATCTTCCATGTTTGAGCTCACTGTCTTGGCTGACGTAAGGTGTTTGGCCAATTGGCTGAAGGGCCAGGGAACTACAAATGATTGTAGAGTTAATCGTTTGAGGGGTGGTTGGGGAAGATCAGGTGGGATGGTTTGAAAAGAAAAGAATTTACCATCAAATGGTCACAGTGCACCTGCCCACTTGAAGAACAAGTCACTCCCACTCCCCCACCCGTTGTTCAGACTCGTTCAATCAGTGTCCTCTGGTCCTTGACCATTACATCAGTGGAAGCTGCTTTTCTGAATGTATTTGACTAAATCATCCTTGTTCTAAACATCTTGATGGAATGTCCTCTCAGCTCTCCCATCTCTGAGAGAAACTTTGCCCTGGAGCCATGAGAGAGCAGTTTATGGCATACTTAATTTTTGGATTTTTTTTTTCTGGAGGTGAGGATGGTGCTGGATGAGTCACATTTATTTGTTGCTTGAAGAAATAGGCAGCACAATGGCTCAGTGGTTGGCACTGCTGCCTCACAGTGCCAGGGACCCAGGTTCGATTCCCACCTCAGGTAACTGTCCACGTGGAGTTTGCACATTCTCCCCATGTCTGCGTGGTTTCCTCCAGGCGCTCTGGTTTCATCCCACAGTGCAAAGATGTGCTGGAATGTTGTAATTGTACCAGCCTCCACCACTTCCTCTGGCAGCTCATTCCATACATGCACCCACTCTCTGCGTGAAAATAGAGATCCCCCTCAGATCCCTTTTAAATCTTTAACCTTTCACCTTAAGCCTATACCCTCTAGTTTTGGACTCTGCTACCCTGGGGAAAAGACCTTAGCTATTCATCCTATCCATGTCCCTCATGATTTTATAAACCTCTAAAAGGGCACCCTTCAGCCCCCGGGAAAAATTCCCAGCCTATTCAACTGCTCCCTCTAGCTCAAAGCTTCCAATCTCAACAATGTCCTTGAGCCGTGAAAATTTAGATCACTTCAGATTGTGACAATTGGCTATTACCAAAGCCTATTTTCTTCAGTTTTGAATGTGTAACAGCAGATTTTCCATGAGTAAAGTACTCCAGTGCTTAAGTAATGCTGATCAATTTACCTCTCCAGATCAAAATTGTACAATTAATCACAACACTAAAAACTGCATGTAATGTATAAGTAGCATAACTGTAGAAAGGGAAAGAACACATCTTGTGCATTTCAATGCAAGAATTACAGGAGCCAGGGGTTTTGTTTTTGTTCGTGATTTGAGTCTGGGTTCCTCCCCCCCCCGAGCAGCATTAAACCATTAACAGGCCCACTAAAATAATAGGGGTTATGGGAGCTGGACTGCTCATTTCTGCAATGGAGCTGGCAGGACAGGGTGGTGAATACTGGGAGTAGGCAGGCTCCTGCACCCACAGAATGATCAGAAATGGAAGTGCAGGAATCCTGGATCTGGGGGGATTGGCCCAACTCTGGGAAAAATCTGGGTCATTCACTGTTCCGTCGTCCCTCCTAAAGATGCTGAGCCTTGCTTTTGTAGGGCACCTTGACCCTCATGAACTTTCAAGCAACCGCGATCAGATTGTGGTACGGGAATTCTGGCAGATTATTTTGGCTTTCCTTCCTTGCATCACTGGTGCAGTGGGAGTTGAGACATCAGGTTGAGGTTGTACGGGACGTTGGTGAGGTCTGTTCTGGAGTACTGTGTGCTGTTCTGGTCACCATGCTGCAAGGAAAAATTAAATTGGACAGGGTTCAGAAAAGAGATACCAGGGTGTGTTATAAAATTAAGCTGGGATCTTTTGCACTGGAGCAAAAGAGGTTGATGGGTGAGCTTATGGAGATTTATAAAACCATAGGTATCCAGATAAGGTGAATAGCAAAGATCTTTTTTCTGAGGTGGGGGAGCTCAAAATTAGGGGGCCATATTTTTAAGGTGTGAGGAGAAAGTTTTGAAAAGGACATGTGGGGCAACTTTTTTTTTTACACAGGAGTGGTTTGTGTTTGGAATGAACTGACAGAGGAAGTGGTGGATGTAGGTGCAGTTACACCATTTAAAAGACGTTTGGATAAGTTTATGAAACTGAAAGGTTCGGGTGGATATGGGCTAATCAAGCAAGTTGGACTAGTTTAGTTTGGGAATATGGTTAGCGTGGATTCGTTGGACCAAAGAATCTGTTTCCATGCTGGATGACGCTATGACACAAAGTGCGGAATGTCTAGAAATTATTTTGAATCAAGTGTCGAAGTAAGTAAAAGTAATCAGACAGCTGAGAGTACTTGATGATGCAGTTTGTTTTTTTTGCTGAGTGGCTGTTTTGTCGAATGATGAATTTTAGGGGCTCTCTTGGCTTCTGATGTTACAGGCTCTAGGCATCAGCAAGATGAGCAGGAGTGAGCCATCTCCTCATTTATTTTCATTGGAGAACTCGCCCCAGGCAGAAGTGTTAGACAACGTCGGACAGCATTGACAGTATAGAAGGAATATTTAAGACAGATGGATAGATTTTGCTAGCCAAAGGAATCAGAGGAGATTATCAGGAAAGGTGACATTTTTTACACTGATATCTCAATCATGTTAGTGAGCTAAAGACTTTCCAAATTAGAAGGATTTGGTTGTAAATCTGTGGTGTATTACAAACGTCCTTGCCCTTTTGAGCCCTTTCCCTGTCCAAAGACTAATATCCCACTGAAGAAAGACACAACAGTGTTTTTATTTTTAGAACACAACATCAATTTATTAATTCACTCAATTGAAAAGTTACAAGCATTGTCAACTGTAACAACAAAATTGGAAAAAGGGGGAGGAAACAAGAGAGGGGTGAGATCAAAGTAGAGTCGAAAGGGGTACTTAGCTGTCTTGTTAAGCAAAGTCCAAACATCACCTGCAACTCTGGAGCTGTTCTGTTTGAGTGTTCGAGAGACCTGCATTTATAATTCGAACCAATGGAAATGTAGAATTCAAAACACGCATAGATCAGGCTTGACCTCATTAAATAGAGGAGCAGGCTAGAGGGGCTGAATGGTCTACCTCTGCTCTTAAATTGTACAAGTGTTTGTAAGGCAAATTGAGACAGATTGTATTGTGGTGATTTGAGTGGCACCAACATGGAGGAGCATTTGAAACGCCATTACTGATGAGTCTATTATTAGCATGGCATGTCCATTGTTTCACCATGTATGTAAACAAGTTAGCATGTGTGCCAAGGGTATGTGGTAATACGCAGGTTGGATTATGACTTTCTCCCCCACAGCCGATTGCCCTCCATGAACGTGGTGTGTTGTGGATGTACCTGAGACTGTATAAAGACATCCTCATTCCTAACAGAAATCAGTAGGTAAATCACAACAGGAATCGCTGATCACACCCCTAACCCAGAGACCTGACTGAGATGAGGTTACTTAGAGCAGACTACCTTGCTGGTTAGTGAGGATAAACAAACCAGTAGCTCATTTATCATCAGGGCATGGTGTAAGCCGTTTCTTGATCCATTGGTATCATAGACTGTACAGCCCTGAAGGAGATCCAGCAGTGACTTAAGAATTAAGAAGTCTGGTTGCTAGTCACCAAGTTGATCAGTAGCATCAAAGCATCAGTCTACGATGTTTCCATTGACTGGGTTACAAACCTGGTGTGTTCCACCTCATTAGTTGATATAGCGCTGAGAAACATCTGTGGTGTCCGGCCAGTTTGAGGCAAGCCCATGGCATGTTTGACTAAAACGCTGCTGAAAAGTATTGAAAAGAATAAGAAATCAACATTCAATACTGAATAATTACACCGTTAAGACATCTCAAAGTGATCTCTGGCTGACACATCTTTTGTAGGTTATCAGGGAGGAGATGGCACAGTGATATTATTGCTGTGCTATTAATCCAGAGACCCAGGTAATGTTCTATGGAGCCAGGTTAAAATCGCATCATGGCAAGTTGTGGAGTTTAGAATTCAATAAAATTTCTGGAATGAAGAGCCTGATGTCCATAAATCCATTGTCAATTGTCGGAAAAACCCATCTGGTTCATTAATGTCCTTTAAGGAAGGAAATCGCCATCCTTATCTGGTCTGGCCTACATGTGACTTAAGACCCACAGCAATGTGGTTGCCTCTTAACTGCCCTCTGGGCAGTTAGGGATGGGCAATAAATGCTGGCCCAGCCAGTGATGCCGTCATTCCCGTGAATGAATACACAAAAAAGGTTAATAAAATCTTCTGGTACAGATGTTTGGCCATCAGTACAGTACCAGCTTGGTAAAAGTGCTGTAAAAATAATCCCACTCGCCCCACTGTATTACCATCATCCTGAATATTTTGTTTTCTCAAGTATAAATCCACCTCCCTTGGGAGGCTCAATGGCTAACACTGCTGCCTCACAGCACAATGGGTTCGGATTTGAGTCCACTCTATGTGGAGTTTGCACATTCTCCCCGCATCTGCATGGGTTTTCTCCCAAGGTCCAAAGATGTGCAGGCTAGGTGGATTAGCCACGGGAAATGCAGGGTTATAGGGATAGGGTAGGGGGATGGTCTTTGGAAGGTCAGTGTGGACTCAATGGGTCAAACAGCCTGTTTCAACACTGTAGGCTATGATCCACTGTGAAATGCATCCTCATCATAACAACCTGCTCAGTGAGAAAATAATTCTTGTCTGTTCTGTTGTCAACTAGCTTCCATTAATATCCTTTGGCTACTAATTCTTCTGCCAAAGTGAACAGTTTCTTCTCCTGTGCTCCATCGAACGTTTTGAACCCCTCTACTAAAACTAACCCCTAACAATCTCTACTGTAAGGAGAACAATCACAACTTGTCTTGTCTCCATGTAACTAACTCTTTTAAGCAAAGTTATTGTTATGTAGGCAAATATTGAATTTTTAATCATAGTTTACACTTTCTTCTTGTGGAGACATGTAGCCTAAATCATGACATCTTGGCTGCCACTCCCCAGAACCAAGTATTGCATACAGTTCTGGTCACTGCATTATTGGAAAGATGTGGAAGCTTTGGAAAGGGTTTAGAGGAGATTAACTGGGATGTTGCCTGGTGTAGAGGGAAGGTCTTACGAGGAAAGGCTGAGAGACTTGAGGCTGTTTTCATTAGAGAGAAGAAGGTTGAGAGGCGAAGAAGGTTAATTGAGATGTATAAGGTAATCAGATGGTTAGATAGGTTGGACAGTGAGAGCCTTTTTCCTTGGATGGCGATGGCTAGCACGAAGGGGCATAGCTTTAAATTGAGGGGTGATAGATATAGGACAGATACCAGAGGTAGTTTCTTTACGTTGGAGACTTGCTGACTTTAAATGGTCATTGGATAGACATATGGACGAGAATAAAAAAGTGTAGGTTAGATGGGCTTCAGATTGGTTCCACAGGTCGGCGCGACACTGAGGGCTGAAGGGCCTGTACTGTGCTGGAATGTTCTATATTCTATGTTCTAAGTCTTACAAATGGGTGGATTTGGAATAGAAATAGGCCATTTGAACCCTGAAGGCAGCGTTCCCATTTGATGCGATTTGGTTGCGGTCTCCCCTTTCCTGTCTATTTTTCACTCGTAGATTATTCCATGACATAAAGGAATATTGACCCATAAGAACATATGAGTGTGTGCAGATAAATTGCTGGAAATTCATTAGTTTAAAACATGCACTTTCCATACGTTGCATAAGTGACATCACTCTAACTATTAGTCTTTGACCTGAACAGTTATTTGAAATAATTTGATCGTAGGATAGCCATACAGCCTGAATACTTTGGGACTTTCATCTCCGAAGCTCGGAAGAACGTGACGTGATTTCATTGAAAGGTGCAAGATCCTGAAGAGATCAAACCGAAGCTGAGGTTGCAATTTGCTTGGATTTGCTTCAGGCTTGTCTACCCTTTCTGCTGCTCACAATAGGATAGTTTCTGTGTTGGGGGTCGAAACTGACTGATCCACCATTTTACAGAACACTGTTGTCTGCAAGGATGGCCCCAGCATTCTAGTTGCTTGCCATTTTAATTCCCCAAATTGCTCCTATTCTGATGGTTCTTTCCTTGGCCTGGTACAATATTCCGGTGAAGCCCAATGTAACTGAGAGAACACCCCATCTTCCAGTTGGGAATTTTATCGTCTTCAGGACTCCGAGGTTGAATTCAGACAGTGAACTCTGTCCTCTAGCTTGAATCTCCCTGTTTTCAAGCAGAGCTCTTCCTTAGTTTTTCATTAACACTCACTGTGAACCAATGCTTTGTTTTGTTCCTAAACCCCTGGCCACAGGTTTTGCCTTTTGTCCCATGATGCATTTGTCGTTTAACTTCTTCTGCTTTGTACCCTATCCCAGGCATTCCCTTTTGTTCATTTCCCCGACTCAATGATATAAAACCCATCTCGCCCTAGTTCCAAAGAACTACCATAGTCTCTTATTTTTTTGTTAACTGTTATTTCTTACTCCACAGATGCCACCTGACTGAGTATTTCCAACACTTTAATATTTGAAGAGGCTGGATAAGGTAGACTTGGAGGGATTGTTTTCCTAGTCTGAGACAGAAAGAGGGGCCCACAGCATCAGGGTAAAAGGCTCAATCATTTAGGACTGTGATGAGAAGAAGCTCCTTCAATCTTTGGAATTCTCTACCCTGAAGGTTTATGGATACTCCCTCACTGAGTATGTTTAAACTCGAGATAAATCTTCGATCTGTCAGGAGACACTGGGAGCGGTTGGGAAAATGGAGTTGAGGCCAAAGGTGAAACCTGATTGTATGGAATAGTAGGATAGATTTAATGGGCCAAATGCCTGCTTACATTACTATCTGTAATGAGAGAGGAGCCCGATGATCCAACAGAACAATGCCAACTTTACCTTTTTTTTAAGCAATCATCAAAATCCCAGCCACAGTGTTGGGTGAGGTATCAGCGGTAAGCTTGTGTGAGGCTGGTGAATCACGAACAGTACATTTACATTCACAGAGGGGATGCATAATTACTAAAGAAAACAATTGTACATCATTATGAATGGTTGTTATTTTATTGCTTCCCCTCACTACCTCCAAATTCTTTTTGCTCCTGTCCGGAAGCTCTGTCGCCACTAACGAGGGGTCACTTTCATTCATGGACTGCATATTTGCCCTGTCTTTCAGCTGTATGCAGTTTGTAATGCTCGTTCGAATGCCTGTTTGGATCTTGCTGTTCTTGTGTGGCGAGCGGGGTGTGTGGGGGGAGGGCAGGGTTGGAATAAGTGTTCAGTTATCTCAACGCTGCTTCTCATCTTTAATTATTTAAGTGGTTTCTTTTCAAAGCTGAGGCAGTGCGGTTTGTAATTACAAAAATATGATGAGCTTCCCAATTTCTCTCCCAGTTATGTGAGATCTATTATTAGAGCCTGCAGCTAGCAATTGAGTGACCTTTCTGCTTAGAGTGGAGGTTGAGGCACCATGGAAATTAGAATAACAAGTTAGTTTTGCTGGGCATTTATGATCCTCGTGGAAGGCTAATCATTGTGTTCGAACTGTTAGCAGGACGTACATGCACCTTGATTACAGCTTGGGATTATTATTACTTATAGCAGTGACTAATAGTGTGTGACTGATCCAAGCATTGCCAATTGTTCTCAGTTGTTGCCAAGTGACCATACGTCCATTAAGGGAATTCTCCTTGCTTCTTCTTGGCTTCACATGCCAGCAGATCACTATTAAGAGTTTTGCATCTAAGAATGAGAACCAAAAAAAAGTGCTGGACGAGCTCAGCAGGTCTGGCAACATCTGTGGAGAAAGAAACATTAAGTTTTGAGCCCAATGTGACTACTTCTGCTGAGTTTCTCCAGCACTTGCTGCTTTTATCTCAGACTTCCAGCATCGGCAGAATTTTGCTTTTAGTAGGTATCAGTAACTAGCTTCAATGAGCTGCCAAATTCCTGTAAAATCCTACTCTACCTTGGTGATGGTCCATGGCACAGCTTTTAAGTTAAATTGCCCATGCACCTGCACAAACTGGCTTGCTTCCTCATCTTCCAAATTCTTCTAACTTCAACTCATCTGAAACTAGGCCGCTCATATCCTAACTCGTACCAGTTCTTACTCGCACGTTACCCAGATGCTCATTGGGCCTTCCTTGATGGCAAGACGATAACGCCTTTATTTTAACATTCTTACCCTTGTAGGTTTGCTTTACATGCTCCGGTTTCCTCCTACAGTCCAAAGATGTGCAGGTTAGGTGGCCGTGCTAAATTGCCCCACAGTGTTCTGGGATGGGCACTCCAGGTGGATTAGTCATGGGAAATGCAAGGTTCACATCACTTCATGTCCTTAGCTATTCATATCTCTGTGATCTCCTCCAGTCCTATCATCACTGGAGAACTCTGCACTCCTCCAGTTCCCTCATCCCTCATTTCTCTTTACTATCCTGGGTGTGGTTGTGCTTTCAGCTGGTAGTATCCTTCATCCTCCCAAAAACTGTCTACTTTTTACTGCGTTCTTCCTTTCAGATGTTCTCTAAGGGCTAATGCTTTGAGCAAGCTTTTTGCGACATAATCTATTTTGTCAGTTATTTTATACGGCCGCCTTGCTATAGCTTGCTATCCAAGGGGCAATTTATCATTACTGGAAGGAAAAGAAGTTCAAATTGCATATTTAGCAGTGCAACATGCAAATTATACCACCACATTTAACAGACAGATGTTTGTTTTTCGGTACTACACTCTAGTTACAAATGTTTGTTTGCTTGACAGTATCTCCTTATCTGGTTGCCATTTGCAGTGAAACTGTCACTGTATACTCACACATATACATTACAGACCTCTGTCGCCTTAACTCTTACCAAATCAATTTAACCCAAATCAATGTAGTTCCGGACATACATTGTCTCCCATTGTGACATTGCCTTAAATTGAAAATTCTCAGATTTTTGATTTTTTTCAAATCCTTCGGTTTCCTTGCCCCACCCAATCTCTGCAACCTCTTCCAACCCTGTAACCCCTCGAGATCCCAATGTTCCCTGCTAGACATAGCTCTACAATAAACCCTGGAAATTCCCCCACTCAAACACACTGTCACTTTATTGCTGTCTTGAACTACCTTTAGTAGCTCAGTGGCTGGCACTGCTGCCTCACAGCACCAGGGACCCGGGTTCGAGTCCAGCCTTTAGTGACTGTGCAAGCTTCACGCAGACATTCTCCCCAGTGTCTGCGTAGGTTTGCTTTACATGCCCCGGTTTCCTCCTACAGTCCAAAGATGTGCAGGTTAGGCGGCCCCACAGTGTTCTAGGATGGGCACTCTAGGTGGATTAGCCATGGGAAATGCAAGGTTAGGGTTGCTGTGTGGGATGCTCTTTGAAGGGATGGTGTAGATCTGTCGGACTGATTGGCCTGCTGTAGGGATTGTGTGACTTTTGCCCAAAGCTGTGGTCACCTGTCGTTTGTCTTGTGTCAAACGTTGTTTGGTAATGGAACACTCTGGGACATTTTACTAAATTCCAGACACTAACAAATTGTTTTTGTGGTTACTGACCCAAGCAGGACAGCACTGTTTTATAAGGAGAATTGTTTAAGGAATTGCAATGTCAGAGTACAAAACGGTGCATGAAAAATTGAGGGGGGAGGGAATGGAATTGGATGTAATGCCACCAGTATAGGAATGATGGGCCCAGTGGCCTCATGCACTTCTCTATAATTACACCTTGAAATTACTTTCTAAATTTGAGCAGGTTACTTGAGTGACGGAGAATGTTTGAATTGGTAAGTATTTCAGAATTTTAATCTTTACCAATGTATGGGATGCCACTGTTCAGAAGGAGAACCTCTCCGAATTCTGGGGGCTTCCCTTTAGTGCCAGGTTGGGTGTACCACAGTGCAGCAAGTCCCTCTCTCCAGGGCACCAGGAATCTATATGAGCCTTAAACCTTAACACCGGAACATTATTTCAATTCCCACTTTAGTACCATTTAATGCTACAGATTATGACTATTTCACAGCATAGGCCAGATCACTCAAATTCGTTTTCATGTAGGATTATTGATAAGCTAATTATGTTAGTAAAATAAATGGCTGACGAGCATTAACAACAAAGGAAGGATTGGTGGGAGGGTTGGTAAAACAGGTGGGGGAGTGGCATTGCTAATCAGGGATAGTATCATTGCTACAGAAAGGGAGATCATGAAGCAGGGTTTGTCTACGGAGTCAGTCTGGATGGAAGTCAGAAACAGGAAAGGAACAGTCACTTTATTGGGAGTTTCCTAAAGACCCCCAATAGCAACAGAGACATGGAGGAGTAGATTGGGAGGTAGATTTTGGAAAGGTGCAGAAGTAACAAGATTTTTGTCACGGGTGACTTTAACTTCTCTACAACTGATTGGAACCTCCTTAGTTCAAATAGTTTGGTTGGAGCAGTTTTTGTCAGGCGTGTCCAGGAAGGGTTCCTGACTCAATATATAGATGGGCCGACTAGAGAAGAGGTCATATTGGATTTGGTGTTTGGCAATGAACCTTGTCGGGTGTCAGATCTCTTGGTGGGAGAGCATTTCAGTGATAGTGATCACAACTCCCTGACCTTTACTATAGTCACAGAGAGGGATAGGAACACATGTTATGGAAAGTATTTAATTGGGGGACCAGGAATTACAATGCTATTAGGCAGGAACTGAGGCACCTAAAGTGGAAATAGATGTCCTCAGGAAAGTTCATGACAGAAATGTGGAGGTTAGGGAGCACTTGCTGATAGTGCTAGGTAAGTTTGTCCCACTGAAGCAAGGAAGAGAGGTGGGTTGAAAGAACCTTGGGAGACAAGGGATGTGGAACATCTAGTCAGGAGGAAGAAGGAAGCTTACTTAAGGTTGAGGAGGCAAGGATCAGACAAGACTTTAGAGGATTACAATGTAACCAGGAAGGAACTGAAGAATGGACTTAGGAGAGCTAGAAGGGGGCATGAGAAAGCTTTAGTGAGTAGGATTAAGGAAAACTCTCTAAGGCATTCTAAACTTGTGTGAGGAACAAGAGGATGGCCAGAGTGAGGGTGGGGCTGATGAGGGATAGTGGAGGGAACTTGTGCCTGGAGTCGAAGGAGGTTGGGGAAATCCTTAATGAATACTTTGCTTCAGTATTCACTAGTGAGAGGGACCTTATCCTTTGTGATCTCTGTGTGAAACAGATTGATATGCTCAAACAGGTTAATGTTGAGAAGGAGGATGTGTTGGAAATTTTGAAAAACATAAGGATAAATAAGTCTCCTAGCCAGATAGGATATACCCAAGGTTACTACATGAAGCGAGGGAAGAGATTGCTGTGCCTTTTGCAATAATCTTTGAGTCCTCACTGTCCACTGGAGTAGTGCCAGATGATTGGAGGGTGGCAAATGTTATTCCTTTGTTCAAGAAAGGGAATAGGGATAACCCTGGGAATTATAGATCAGTCAGTCTTATGCCTGTGGTGGACAAATTATTGGAGCGGATTCGAAGAGACAGGATTTATGATTATTTGGAAAAGCATAGTTTGGTTAGAGATAGTCAGCATGGCTTTGTGAGGGTTCTTTGAATTCTTTCAAGATGTGACAAAACAAATTGATGAAGGTAGAGCAATGGATGTGGTGGATGTGGATTTCAGCAAGGCATTTGAAAACGTTCCCCATGGTAAGGAGACATGAGATACAGAATTGGCTGGCCCATATAAGACTGAGGGTGATAGTAGATGGAGAATATTCAGCCTGGAGCTCTGTTCTGCAGGGGTATGTTTTGGGACCTCAGCTCTTTGTGACTTTTATAAATGACTTGCTTGAGGAAGTGGAAAGGTGGGTTTGTAAGTTTGCAGATGACACAAAGATCGGTGGAGTTGTGGATAGTGTGGTGGGCTGTTGTAGGTTGCAACAGGACAGTGACAGGATGCAGAACTGGTCTGTTAAGTCGCAAATGGAGTTCAACCTGGAAAAGTGTGAAGTGATTCATTTTGGAAGGTCGAGTTTGAACGCTGAATACAGGGTTAAAGATAGAATTCTTGGCAGCATAGGGAGACCAGAATCGGTAAACAAATCTCTTAGCATCAATTTAATTCTTCACCAAGTGGTTGTGATTGAATTAATGCATAGGACCTCTTGTGATCAAAATGTAATATTAGGTTATTGGGATAGTGTGGTAAAAGGCATTAGCTAGGATCATGTTGCAAACATCTTGGATTGAATGGCCTATTCCTGTTCCTCACATTTCCCAAGTATCTTCCACAATTACTCAACCAATATGAACTGCAGAGAATCCTCAGACACCATGCTGTAGTACAGACAAGTTATTTTAAAGTGGAAAAAATAAATTTGTGACAGAAGCTGCTAATAAGCTAATAAAATGCTGAATTCAAGCACACTATCATTAAATGGGTAAGAAAAGAGAAGCTACTCTCATGCAAAAGAATGCAATTATTTAAATGCCTATCAAAAACCACATCAATACATATTTTATTATCACCATCTTTTAAAATATCAATTGATTTGGATGAATAGGCCCACTGCTGAGCTGAAGTTATTCATAGTTTTTGAAACCCAGCCAAGCATTAATGATGAATGCAGTTGTCATAATAAAGCCCTCAAGCTGCATTGCTTAAAAATAACAACAGGCGCGGGGTTCCATTTCCATATCAAAGCAATATGTGCTTACCATCAATAGAGGGAGAAAACTCAGAGGGTTTTATTACAACTTTCAAAGGTAGGGTTTTGCTTAGGAACTCTTCTGGACTCAGTGTCAAGTTCAATAATTTTAGGGCTTGAAGCACCTTCTCCCATGTCCTCACCACAACCCCCACATTCCAGGCCTTGTCCTCACCGCAAACCCCACCCACCAGGCCTTGTCCTCACTACAACACCCCACCCACCAGGCCTTGTCCTCACCACAACCCCCATACACCAGGCCTTGTCTTCACCGCAAACCCCACACTCCAGGCCTTGTCCTCACTACACCCCACCTGACATCCCAGGCCTTGTCCTCACTGCAACCCCCTCACGCCAGGCCTTGTCCTCACCGCAACCCCCTCACGCCAGGCCTTGTCCTCACCGCAACCCCCACACTCCAGGCCTTGTCATCACATGGTGTGTTATTAAACACCACCCATTTTTAGGCACTAACAGTCCCAATTAGCAGCTGTCCATTCTCCTAGGTTGACTATTATCTACTCCTTTGACTGTCCAACTATTTGTCTTTCTCTGTCTCACTCTCACACTCTCTCTTTTCTTTCTTTCTTTCTTTCTCTCTCTCTCTCTCACATTTACTCCTCCCCCCTCCGCCTGCCCACGCCCAATCTTCTACAGAAAAAACGTTTCCCTAAGTATCATCAGTTCTGAGCAAAAGTCACTGGATCCAAAACATTAACTTTGATTTCTCTCCGCAGATGCTGCCAGACCTGCAGGGATTCACCAGCAATTTCTGTTTTGTTTTTGCTCGTGTTCTCAGTCAATTTCAATCACAGCAGAAAACATGACAGAAGTTGACAAGGCATTTTTTTTTCCTCTCTACATTTTCATGCATTATAATACTTTTGATAATTGAAAAGGTGTTGTAACGCATGACAATTGCATAAAGTGAGCATCATCTTGCCTTAGCAGGACAGAACTCCCACAATGATTTACTGCATTATAAACACGTGTATATTACAATATAACATCTATTAATGACACCTGAAGGTGTCAAAACATTTTAAATTTAGTTTTCAGAATATTCTTAACTCCTCCACAGACCTTCATCAGTGCCCAAGAACTCTCATAGAGGTGCACTTTCTTGGGCTTCTAAAGTCCACACCACCAGACGAGAACAGTCCTCAGGACGAAATACCGGCTTGCTCTCGTCCAAAAAGCCACAAAAAATAGTGTGAGGTCAGGAAGGCAGAATAAAATTGCTTTTCCTGCAAAAATAAAGTTCCACGCTTCACAGGTTGATTCATACCTCTGTTGAGAGATGAAAATTTAATTTCCTTGTCTTTGAATCGGAAACGAGAGTCTGATGCTGGAAAAGCACAGCAAGTCAGGCAGCATCCGAGGAGCAGGAGAATCGAAGTTTTGGGCGTAAGCCCGTCAGGAATGAGGAATTCATTCTACTGCTCCTCTGAAGCTGTCTGACCTGCTGTGCTTTTCCAGCATCAGACTCTCGACTCTGACCTCCTGCATCTGCAGTCCTCATGTTCCCCTTTGAATCGGGCACTTGAGGGCTTAACTCCTGCTTAAAGAACACAACGTAGAGTCTCACGCCAGTGTAGTATTGAGGATATTTTGCATGTCACCAGTGCTGTCTTCGATGGGAATTTAAACCAATATCTCACCTGTCACTTTGGGTAGATGTAAAACAGCACTCTTTCAAAGAGTAGCACTGGAACTCACTAAGGTCAATATTTAACGCCAAACCAACGTACCTAAAAGCCGATTAGCTGATCATTATTCACAGCGACACTACTGTGGGTGTAAACTGTTTATATATTGTCTACCACGTATTTTGGAGCATCCTGAGGGTTTGAAAAATGTCATGCAATTGTTGTTCTCACTTTATCATTTGAAGACCGGTTTCATGGGTTTGCACAAATGGTGGAAGGATGCCACCCAGATGTACAAAATGCAAACATCCTTCTAGATGTTAACACAGCAGTCTGATCCCAAGCTCCAGGGTGGGTTTGATCTCAGATCTGGAAATCATGATTGGGGCAGTTTCAGACTTTGCCAATCCAAACCTGTCACCTCTTCCAGAGCCCACTATATTTTCATCTCCATTTAAAAGCTGTATAAAAGACAGACTATCTTTAATAACCCCTTAAAATTGCCAAATTTATTGCATGTGCATGTGCTCCAACAGCTTTTGAAACTCAGCCAAGTATTCATAATGGGCTCAGCTGTCAACGTAAACGTTTATGGATCCAGTCAGGGGAGTGTTTGGAAAAACAGATGGTGAGGTCTGTTTCTGAACAGGTAGCCTATCATTTAAAGAACTTGAGAGTTGTGATTTTAATGGTCTCTTAAAGCTGCAAATCAGTGTTGTTTTTTTCAAGTTAAAGCCAATGGTAAAAGCACTGTGGTGCATCTGAATGCATGCACAATGCTGGCCAAAGTACTAATCAACTTAGCTTTTCAGGACAGAGCCCAATGCTCAGTAACTGCACTAAAACACATCTGAGTGATAAGGCAGTTTCTAATAATAACATTCGAATTTGACAAAACATTGAACACTTCCCTGTTAGAATGTTCACTACTGCCCAACATCCTTCTTCCCAAATTCACAGACTCTGTCAGCTGGAGGGTTTCCCAAAGTTTGTCTATGCCAATGAAAATACCACGGGCTACAAAATGCAAATTGGCCCTCGGTCTGTGAAATCCACCCCCGAAGTTTGCGTGTGGCTCCTTTGGTTTGTCAGTTCCGCCTCCACTCACTGCTGGAGATAGAAAAGTGTAACCCATTGGCCGGAGCTGGGTTTGATCCTGACCCCCACCTTGAGTCAGAGACAGCAGACGTTCCCACTGAGCTGAAGTCTCTCTCCAGCAGACTCTATAACACAGATCTATTTATATCCTCCCTCTCTGCTCAGGTGTTCAGACTGTCTCCCTTATATCACTGCCCTCTCTGGTTTAGCACAGGGCAGGAATGAGCCCAAGAGTCTTCTGTTTTCCAGGGCATCTGCTCACCAGTCTGTAATATGGTGATCGGACAGCTCAGTGGCAGTAATTTGTCCCTGGACTCCCAGCAATATAACCTTTGAAGTCACTGCATGCTCACATATTCATGATTGGATTTTGTAATGAAATTCACTGTGATCTTTTGCAGCCTTGGCTCAGTTTATGAGATGGATTTGTGCATTAATCTAATGAGAAATTTCGCAAAACCAGCATTTGGCTATTAATAAACTGGAAGAAGCAGAGATAATGAAATGCACAGATTTAGTTATACCCCATGTCTGCGTTAATTGGTTTGTAATATAAGACAACAATGAAATGAGCCATTCAGGATTCAGAGGGGGGGTGGGGTTGAGTCAGTCTTGGATTCTGTCTTAGGCTTTTCCAAACTGTAATTTAAAGACAAAGCATCGTTTTAAAATCATAACAACAGCTGAAAAGCCTGCATCAGTGCCTCCTCCTTTCCTCTCTGGTCAGCCAATGCTGTTTCACGGACTGAGGATAAAATTAGATTGTCACAAGGAATTGAAGTGAAGTACATTAATGTCTCTCAGAAAGACCCTCACTGCCACAGCAAGCCAATGTTTTGGTGCAGGTCAATAGGGACATGGTCTGTTTCTGCATTGTGCATATCAAATAAAGACTTGCGTTTGTATCAAACATAGAAATTGGTGGGAAAACTCAGCGGGTCTGGCAGCATGTGTGGAGAGAAAGCAGAATTAACGTTTTGACCCTTCTGCAGAACCGATTGTAGCTGGGGAAAAAGGCTGGTACATGTGCCAAAGAATGGATGGTGGGAGGAGCAAATGATGGAGCCGCAAAGAGAGAGAGAAACAATAGTGTGGGTGCTGGAAATCAGAACTGAGAGCAGAAATTGCTGGAAAAATTCAGCAGGTCCAGTAGGACCTGTGGAAAGAAAGCGGAGTTAACATTTTGGATTTAGTTACCCTTTTTAATAAGAGAGAAACAATTGGGAAGATAAAGGAATAGATAATAGGCTGGGGAATCAATAGCTGCTAATGGTGACCCGTGGTGTCTGACAAAGGGTTGGTTGTGGTAACTGCCCATGTGATGACAACGGCTGGGGTGTGGGGGTAGGTAAAGGACATGAGCAAAGGTACTTCAGGCTCTAAAGTTATTGAACTCAATGTTGAGTCCTGAAGGCTGTAGGGTCCCTAGGTGGAAAATGAGGTGCTATTCTTCCACCTTGTACTGAGCTTTGCTGGAGCACTGCAGCAAGCCTGAGACAGAGATGTTGGCCAGGGAACAGGGTGGGCTGTTGGAAGTGGCAGGCAACTAGAAGCTCAGGGTCAATTTTGCCGGCAGAATTTTAGGTGTTCCGCGAAGCGATCACTCAGACGAGTTGAAGCGCAGACTATGTAGAGGAGACCCCATTGTGAGCAGCGAACACAGTCAACTAGATTGAGTGAAGTGCAGTTAAGTTGCTGCTTCACCCTGAAGGTATGCCTGTGGCCTTGGATGGTGGGGAGGGAGGAAATAAACTGGCAGGTATTTACACCTTCTGTGGTTGCATGGGAAGTTGCCGTGGCAGCAGGGGGAGGCATTGGGAGTGGAGGAGGAATGAATGCCAACCTTTACCAGCGACAATTAATCCTGAATAAAGGTCACTGGACCTGAGATGTTAACTCTGCTTTCTTCCACAGTTGCTGCCAGACCTGCTGAGTTTTTTGCAGCAATTTCTATTTCTTGTTCCTGATTTCCAGCATACACATTTCTTTGATTTTTTTTTGGCTTGTATTTATATAGTGCCATTCACAATCTCTGGTAGATACCAAGTAGGTTACAGCTAACAGAGTGGCTTGAGAGCATTGATGCATTCTACTGTAAGAAATGTGGCAGCCAATTGGAAAAGAGCACCAGTTGATGGGAGGATCCATTGATTAGAGATTGGTTAGGAGTAAACACGGGTCAAGGCTGTGGGAGGAAGCTGCTCTTTGAATAGAGTAGGGAGATGTCTTGCATCCAAATGCAATGGACTGCTCACTGTAACTCTCCGATAATATTTATGATTTATCGGTTTGATGTCTGTTAGTGCCACTGATGCTCAAATCTGTGAACACAGTGTTGTTAAGCTTTAACAAAATAGGAAACTTGACAGCTCAGACTCAAGCAAAAGTAACAGGGTTTTGGTACAGTTTATGACAATAGACAATAGGTGCAGGAGTAGGCCATTCTGCCCTTCGAGCCTGCACCACCATTCAATATGATCATGGCTGATCATCCTT
The DNA here is from genome assembly GCF_047496795.1 of Chiloscyllium punctatum. NCBI lineage: Eukaryota > Metazoa > Chordata > Chondrichthyes > Orectolobiformes > Hemiscylliidae > Chiloscyllium > Chiloscyllium punctatum. Next base: position 79,788,861 of record NC_092744.1, read on the forward strand.
AATCAGTATCCTGTTCCTGCCTTATCTCCTTAATCCTTGATTCCACTATCCTTGAGAGCTCTATCTAACTCTTAAATGAATCCAGAGGCTGGGCCTCCACTGCCCTCTGGGGCAGAGCATTCCATACAGCCACCACTCTCTGGGTGAAGACGTTTCTCCTCATCTCTGTCCTAAATGGTCTACCCCGTATTTTTAAGCTGTGTCCTCTGGTTCGGCACTCACCCATCAGCAGATACATGTTTCCTGCTGCCAGAGTGTCCAATCCTTTCATAATCTTATATGTCTCAATCAGATCCCCTCTCAGTCTTCTAAACTCAAGGGTATACAAGCCCAGTCGCTCCAGTCTTTCAGTGTAAGGTAATCCCGCCATTCCAGGAATTGACCTCGTGAACCTATGCTGCACTCCCTCAATAGCCAGAATGTCTTTCCTCAAACTTGGAGACCAGAACTGCACACAATACTCCAGGTGTAGTCTCACCAGGGCCCTGTACAGTTGCAGAAGAACCTCTTTGCTTCTATATTCAACCCCTCTTGTTATGAAGGCCAGCATGCTATTAGCCTTCTTCACTACCTGCTGTACCTGCATGTTTACCTTCATTGACTGGTGTACAAGAACACCCAGATCTCTTTGTACTGCCCCTTTACCTAAATTGATTCCATTTAGGTAGTAATCTGCCTTCCTGTTCTTGCCACCAAGTGGATAACCATACCTTTATCCACATTAAACTGCATCTGCCATGCATCTGACCACTCACCTAACCTGTCCAGGTCACCCTGTAATCTCCTAACATCCTCCTCACATTTCACTCTGCCACCCAGCTTTGTATCATCAGCAAAGTTGCTAATGTTATTACAAATACCATCGTCTATATCATTAATATATATTGTAAAAAGCTGCGGTCCCAGCACTGATCCCTGCGGTACCCCACTGGTCACTGCCTGCCATTCCGAAATGGAGCAGTTTATCACTACTCTTTGTTTCCTGTCAGCCAACCAACTTTCAATCCAAGTTAGTACTTTGCCCCCAATACCATGCGCCCTAATTTTACTCACTAACCTCCTATGTGGGACTTTATCAAAAGCTTTCTGAAAGTCCAGGTACACTACATCTACTGGATCTTCCTCGTCCATCTTCAGAGTTACATCCTCAAAAAATTCCAGAAGTTTAGTCAAGCATGATTTCCCCTTCATAAATCCATGCTGACCCTGACCTATTCTGTTACTACTATCCAGATGTGCCGTAATTTCATCCTTTATAATAGACTCCAGCATCTTTCCCACCACTGAGGTCAGACTAACTGGTCTATAATTTCCTGCTTTCTCTCTCCCACCTTTTTTAAAAAGTGGTATAACATTACCCACCCTCCAATCCGCAGAAACTGATCCCGAATCTATCGAGCTCTGGAAAATAATCACCAATGCATCCACGATTTCCCGAGCCACCTCCTTCAGTACCCTGGGATGTAGACCATCAGGGCCCGGGGACTTATCAACCTTCAAACCTAACAGTGTCTCCAACACCAATTCCTGGCAAATATAAATTCCCTTAAATTCAGGTCCTTCAGCCACTGTTACCTCAGGGAGATTGCTTGTGTCTTCCCCAGTGAACACAGATCTGAAATACCAATTCAATTCTTCTGCCATTTCTTTGTTCCCCGTAATATATTCCCCTGTTTCTGTCTTCAAGGGCCCAATTTTAATCTTAACCATTTTTTTGACTTTCACATACCTAAAAAAGCTTTTACTATCCACCTTTATATTTTTGGCCACTTTACCTTCGTACCTCATTTTTTCTCTGCGTATTTCCTTCTTAGTAATCCCCTGTTGTTCTTTAAAAGCTTCCCAGTCCTTCGTTTCAACTTACATCTGACACCCAGACTACTGTTTAGGGGCCTGTAGATAACTCCCAAAAGGGTCTTTTTACCCTTCGAATTTCTGGAGAGGGCTGTTTGAGACACTTTGCCCATCTTCTTCCCTACCCTTCTCAATCTGATACACTGATCTCCAAAATGCTGCCTCCTTTTCCCAGTGCACTTTGTGCCACAGCACAGGCCCTGGCACACAATCCACATTGACATTCCAGTGCGGTACTGAGGAAGTGCTGCGGCAAGAAATGGTCATTTGGATAAACCAAGCTGAAGTCGCTCTCTCGGGTAAATGACTCTTTTAAAAGTCAAAATCTATCCCTCAGATACCACCACAATATGAACAACATTAGCACAACAGTAGCAAGTAATTAGCAAGCATTAACAAATTAATCATTGGGAAGGTCATCTGGGTGAAAGTGAGGTCTGCAGATGCTGGAGATCAGGGTCAAGAGTGTGGTGCTGGAAAAGCACAGCAGGTCCGGCAGCATCCGAGGAGCAGGAGAATCGAGGTTTCGGGCCGGAGCCCTTCCTCAGGAATGGTCATCTGGGTGTCTCTAATCACGGATAAGCCGGGCTGAATGTCCCCTTGTATTCTCTGTAATTGCTATGGCTCTGTACATTGCCTCATTGTTGTTTGTGAGAGTTTCCTGTGCATAAATTGGCTTCTGTCTCTCTTGTGTACTAGCAGTGCCTACACTGAATTGTCTCTAAAGTACTTTGGGACATCCCAGCATCATGAAAGATGTTGTAAAAATGCAGGTATTTTATTCCTTCTGCTGTTGCATGAGGGGCATGGATAGGGTGAATAGCCAAAGTCTTTTCCCCTAGGGTAGGGCAGTCCAGAGCTAGAGAGTATAGGTTTAGGGTGAGAAGTGAAAGATATATGCTTTCCTTTATTGGTCAGAGTATTGAGTACAGGAGTTGGGAGGTCATATTGCTGCTGTAAAGTACGTTGGTTAGGTCAGTTTTGGAATATTGTGTGCAATTCTGGTCTCCAACTTATCGGAAGGATGTTGTGAAACTTGAAAGGGTTCGGAAAAGATTTGCGAGGATGTTGTCAGGGTTGGACGATTTGAGCTATAGGAGAGACTGAATAGGCTGGGGCTGTTTTTCCCTGGAGCGTCGAAGGCTGAGGGGTGACCTCATAGAGGTTTATAAAATCATGGGGGCCATGGATAGGGTAAATAGACAAAGTCTTTTCCCTGGGGTGGGGGAGTCCACAACTAGAGGGCATAGGTTTAGGATGAGAGGGGAAAGGTGTTAAAGGTATTTCAGGGGCAACTTTTTCACGTAGAGAATGGTGCGTGTATGGAATGAGCTACCAGAGGAAGTGGTGGAGGCTGGTACAATTACAAAGTTTAAAAGGCATCTGGATGGGTATATGAATAGGAAGGGTTCAGACGGATATGGGCCAAGTGCTGGCAAATGGGACTAGACTAAGTTGGGATATCTGGTCATCATGGATAAGTTGGACTGAAGGGTCTGTTTCCATGTTGTACATCTCTATGACTGTATGTAAAAGGGACCAGAGGGGCAACTTTTTCACACAGAGGGTGGTGCGTGTATGGAATGAGCTGCTGGAGGAAGTGGTGGAGGCTAATACAATTGCAACATTTAAAAGGCATCTGGATGGGTATATGAATAGGAAGGGTTTAGAGGGATATGGACTAAGTGCTGGCAAATAGGACTATATTAGGTTGGGATATCTGGTCGGCATGGACAAGTTGGACCGAAGCGTCTGTTTCTGTACATCTCTATGACAGCGCGTTCTCCATCTCAGCTCCTCCTAACTTATGCTTTTTTGTAAAATTGACAACATTTGATAGAAACGGTGTCGTTGCTTTCTTCCTATGAACTCTTGTGAGTCAGAGCAATAGACAATTGGAAGGGTTGGTTCTCATTGCTTCCCAGTATTTAAATAGCTGAAGGCATATAGGGTCCTGAGTATGACTGATTAATGTTGGTGAAGCCTGCAGAGATCTGGAACACTGAACCAGCAACACCTTCCAGTCTCCTGTGCTGTGAGCCATGGAGCTCCCGGATATGGAAAATATAATGAATTGTGGTCTCTTGACTGGATTATTTGGTCAGTTAATCACAGTGGTTGAGTAAGCACACTGATTGGAAACGATTTATTTTACTTGAGGCTTGAGGGAGGGGGAAGGTAAGTGGGGAGAAACCTTGGTATTTTTTCCTAAACTGTGAAGCATGACAGAAGTGGGTGACTTACTGTCTCACACAGTGCTGTCAACAGGACTGAGTTTGAAAGTGGAAAGTGACAAGCCTCGTGTGCAAAAGTGCAATTTGTAATGTTTCAGAATCACACACTGACTTGGTGAGAAGTTTCAACTGCAAAGCAGGCCGCTAAGCAGGATGTTCATGATGCCACAGTTTCTACATTTTTAAAGGAAAGTCTCTCACTTTTTCTGATAAGTCTCAGCTTTCTCATTCCCTACCTTACATTGGGAAGCAGTGTCAAGCTTAGCTCAATGGGTAGCATTCCTACCTTTGACTCAATAGGTTATGGGTACAACTTGAAATCCTGAACCTTCACTGTACAATCCAGCTGTCGCGCTAGTGCTGAACTGTCAGGGGACAATGCATTTTTGGATGCACTTTCAAACCAAGGGCCTCATCTACCTTTCAGGTAGATGTGAACGATGCTGTGGAATACTGCTTGTGACTGTCGGTCTGAGTGATATACTCAATGGACAAGAGTGGTACTTGAACCCATGACCTCCTGAAAAGAAAATAAATCATTCCCTGTATCCCCAGGACAGCAAGGGTCACGGGATAGCATTCAGCACAAGAGCTGGCCTGGCAGATAAATTATGACCGTATCTCAATCCCATCCTGACTACAAACAAGCTGTGATGACATGCAGTAATGGATTTGCAGAAATGCAGGTTCAGTAACTTTTTAACATGAGGATAGTCTTACAAGTGTCTCTTGAACGGAGACACGTTGTGGTTGGTTGGCTGGCTGGCTTGATAAGGGGAGACTATTGTTGTTAAAACCAATTTCATTAACTTTCTCTACACAGATGCTGCCTTACCCACCTAGTTTTTTGGGTTTTTTTTTTCAGATTGTCAAAATGTTCAGTAATGTGCTTTCGGGGAAGGGAGATCTGCTGTCCTTATGCGGTCTGACTTATACATGACTCCAGGCCAGTACTGTAGTAACTGCTGTTTGAAATGGCTTCGCAAACTGCTGAATTCAAGTTCAGGGACAACTAAATGCTGACTACATCCGCACCCTGTGAATAAATAAAGAATGTGTATTGTGAAGTTGGTCTGGCCACAGAGAAACACTGGACAGAAAATCATGCTAACACTTGTCAAAATTCCTAACACTGACTCATACAATGTCCTCTTGAACATACAAAACACCTTGGATTTGAGCATCTATCTTTCCAAACTCCGGTTGTGTGTGAGCCCTTTGACCAGCATAGGGTTTGGATAAGATTCTTGGACTAAGGGTCCACGTGACCCTTTCAGTGTCTACGAGTGAGGAATCACTGAAGGACATTGACCTTCTAAAACAGATTAGGTGAACAATGCAATTTATTTTCTTAATTCATGGGATTTGGGCATAGCTGAATTGGCCAGCATTTATTGCCCATTCCTAATTTCCCAGAGGGCAGTTAAGAGTCAACCACCTTGGGTCTGGAGTCACATGTAGGCCAGACCAGGTAAGGATGGCAGATTTCCTTCCCTTAAGGACATCAGTAAACCAGAAAATGGTTTCACCGTCATCATTAGACTCTTTAATTCCAGATTATTATTGAATGCAAATTTCACCATCTGCCCTGGTGGCGTTTGAACCCGGGTCCCCAGAGCATTACCTGGGTCTTTGTGTTAATAGACTAGCGATAATATCTTTGTCTATCCCCTCCAATGCAAAATGCAAGCTGTTACAAATGCTGGAGATCTGAAATAAAAACCAGAAATACTGAGCAGGTCGGTAACGTCTCTGGAGAGGGGTAATGTTTCAGATTGACCGCATTTCTCCAGGTGAAAAATGCTCTGCTTTACTAATAGCTAATTAGTACCAATGTGCCTAATCTGCCTAGTAACAACACAAAGAGAGTGTAAATAAAAAGAGCATGATTTCCCCATGAGATCAGTTCAGGTGGTTTAATAGAAAGAGGCAGCTTCTTTGAGGTGTTAATTGGTCATTGTCAGCTAATGGTTATTACACAACATCAAAGGTCATTAGAGAACAGGTTGATTAAAACAATGTAGAGATGGGGGGGGTGGGCGATACTTGATATCTCTTCATCACAACAACACTATAAGACCATAACAATCACTTGTAGGAGCAGAAGGAGACCATTGAGTCTACTTCTCCATATAATTAGATTATGGTTGATCTGATCATCCTCAATTTCACTTTGCTGCCTTTTCTCCATAAACCTTGATTCCTTTATTGATTAAAGATCTCTCCTTCTCAGCCTTGAATATACTCAATGACCCAGCCTCGACAGCCCTCTGCAGTGAAGAATTCCACAGATTCTCTACCCTCAGAGAAGAAAGTCCTCCTTATCCATGTCTTAAATATGCGACCCTTTATTCTGAGGTGTTGTCCTCAGGTCACAAACTCTCCCACGAGGAAAAGCGATCTTCCCACATCTACCTTCGCAAGTCAAGAATCTAATAATGTAGAGGTGCCGGTATTGGACTGAGGTGGACAAAGTTGAGATTCAAACAACACCAGGTTATAGTCCAACAGGTTTATTTGGAAACCACCTGATGAAGGAGCAGCACTCCGAAAGCTAGTGCTTTCAAATAAACCTGTTGGACTGTAACCTGGCGTTGTGTGATTCTCAACTAAGAGTCTCATACGTTTTGATGCGGTAGCTCTCTCCCTTCTGCATTCGAATGAGTGCAGGTCCAGTCTACTGAACCTCCTTCAGTACAGACCAAATTCCAAAATAACTTTGTTACTTCTATCTGCAGTCTGTCCGCAGATGCCCATCTCCTGTATTGTTTACTTCTTAGAAATTCAGGCGTACAGAGCAAATAGACAAGAATTGTTTAGATTTTTGGAGGCCTTTGCTAAAGTACTACCCGATAGACTAGTGAGGATCAGTGACTAGAGCATGCGGAGAAGCGAATAAATAGAAGACGTGGGCAGGAAGTGTGAGTAAGGGGCTAGCTTTCAGCAGGAGGTGGTGTTCCACCAGGGTTCGTGCTGGAGCCATTGTTGCTCATCTGTGTAAAGAGTACATACTGCTAAATCAAAAACACAATTTCAAAATACAACCAGAAGGAGTAGAATATAATGGATGTATTGAAGGATGGAAATGGGATTGGAGGGTTTTGCTGATAAATTTAGGTAGGGAATAATACAGGAAGACTCAAGCAGGCCATATACATCGGTACAGACTGGTTCGGCCCAATGGCCTTATTCTACACAGTGTTTTTATCTTGGAGGAGTTGGGACAGTTTCTGTCAGAGGAGAGAAGGCCAGGAACTGGTCGAGTAGAGATTTCCAAAATCGTGAACGGTCTGGACACAGCAAGCAGGGAGAAGCAGTTCCTGCTGACAGGAAGATCCAGAGCCAGTGGCACAGTTTTCAAGTATTTTCCAAAAGAGACACGTGCGCGAGGAGATGAAAGTTTAGGTTCACCAGCAAGTTGTCAGGATCTAGTGACACTTCTTGGAGGTTCATTTGAGGTAGACAAGAGGGGCATTACATGATGATTCAAATAGGAAAAACATGCAGGGTGAGGGAGAAATCATAGAATTTCTACAGTGTGAAAGCAGGCTAGTAAGTCCATCGAGTCCACACTGACCCTCCGAACAGCATCCCACCCAGGCCCACCTGCTACCATATCCCTATAACCCTGCATTTCCCCTGGCTAACCTGCTTAGCATACATATCCCTGAACACTATAGGCAGTTTAGCACGGTCGATCAACCTAACCTGCACACCTTTGAATAGTGGGAGGAAACCGGAGCATCCAGAGGCAGCCCATGGGGAGAACGTACAAAACTCCACCCAGACAGTTGCTGGGGGTTGGAATCAAACCCAGGTCCCTGGTGCTCTGAGGCAGCAGTGCTAACCACTGAGCCACTGTGCCGCCTTTACGGCAGGAGAATGGCACTGAGTTAAAATGTTCAGAGAGTCAGTGGTACACAATGGGCTGAATGGTGCCCTTCTGCACTATACCAATCCTATAATTCTATGCAGTATAATATGTTTCAGTATGTGACAGTGAGGTCTGCAGATGCTGGAGATCAGAGTTGAGAGTGTGGTGCTGGACGAACACAGCACGTAAGGCAGCATCTGAGGAGCAGGAGAATCTGGCCCGAAACTTGGATGCTGCCTGACCTGCTGTGCTTTACCAGGAACACACACTCAACTATGTTTCAGTATGTGCCTGTGTTCCTTTGATCCAATATTGTAGTTTAATATCAGATCTCCCTCCACAACATCGACCAAAGGCTTGAGTGATGAAACATTTCTTTCTGTCCAAGGCAATTTGTTTAAACGTTGTATCCAGGCAGACTCGGGAGGTTTTCTGTATCTGAGAGGGACTCTCACCTTGGAGTAGTATGGTCCAGGCACCGCCAACCTACTTCTTGAAAGCAGAAGGAGTTGTTGCTCTCTGTCTGTGACGACTCCGAGCACTGGAGCATTCCCCAGACACCACCGAGCAATTTTCAGGCTGTCGGTTTGTCATTTCATCCTTCAAATGTCACTGCAGTGGGAGCAGCGTTCCAGAGGTGCAATTTATTTCCGGGCCGCCTCTGGGACTATGTGATGTGCCCTGCAGATGGGGGTGGGATTGTGAAAGTGAAGGGATGTCACTGGAGTCACTGCTAGGCCAGCTGTGTGGTGCATATTGCTGTACAGGCTGGCCCCTGTCACGTTGAAATCATTGCAGCTTGCAACACAAGAAGAGGCCATTTGACCCTTCGAGTCTATGTTGTCAATTTGGAAAGAGCTGTGCGATCAGTATCCCATTAGTTCTACAGCCCCCACGGAACTTGGACTAAAAGATCAGTCTGTGTTGCACTGGCCTGAGTGTACATACAATGGCCCCTGCATCCTCTCGCTGACATTACTGACTGCTTCACGTGTTGCAACACCACTGCACACAAATGCGTATACCTGACCCTAATGTCACACAAATTGCAACCAACAGCACGAGAAGAAACCTCGACACACTGACAGTAGGAAATGATTACTACAGAAGCTGGAATCTGTACTGAAAGCAGCAAATCCTGGAGATCGTAACAGACCAGGGAGCATCCATGGAGAGAGACCAAGCTAACATTTCCAGTCTACCTGACTCTTCATCAGAGCTGAAGAGAAGTGAAATGTTAGCTTGCTCTCTCTCCATGGATGTTGCCTGACCCAGCCTTTTTTTTGTTTTCAGTACTCAATCATACAGACCCTGGCCTCTGATTTGTGCCTCACTCGACAAAGATCAAAGTACAATGTACACCTTTGGTCTCCTTAAGGGGCATTGTAGAGGCTTCAAAACGCTTCAGAGCGGATTCACTCAACTAATTCCTGAGTCCTCAGGAAAATGGGAGGAGGTTGGGCCTGTACTCGTTGGCATTTGGAAAAGGGGGAGATGATCTCCTTGAAACTCTCAGATTCTTCGTTGAGAGAGAAACAAAATTAATGATTCAGAATAGGCCTGGGGGGGTGCTGAATGGTCTGCTGCTCTCTTACAGAGGCACTAGGAGCAGAAGGAGCGGCAAAGTGGCCCAGTGGTTAACACCGCTGTCTCACAATGCCAGGAGCCCATGTTCGATTCCAGCCTTGGGTGACTGTCTGTGTGGGGTTTGCAAATTCTCCCCCTATCTGTGTGGGTTTCCTCTGGGTGCTCTGGTTTTCTCCCACAGTCCAAAGGTGTGCAGGTTATAGGTGAATTGGCCATGCTAAGTTGCCCATAGTGTTCAGGGATGTGGAGGTTAGGTATATTAGTCAGGGTAAATGTAGAGTAATAGGGTAGCGGAATGGATCTGGGTAGGTTACTCTTCAGAGGGTCGGTGTGGATTTGTTGGGCTGAAGGGCCTGTTTCCACACCGTAGGGATTCTATGATTCTAAATAGGCCACTTGGCTTTGCAGGTGTACTTCGCTATTTAAGGTGATCAAGGTTGATCATCGAGCTCAGAACCCAGTTCCTGTTTTCTTGGGTTCCTGGAGGCGTTCCTTTCTTGCTCGTTTCTGAATAGGGCCAAGGAGGAGGGAGAAATGCCTGACCTGGATATCACCTGATCTGCAACATAATCAGGAAAGGAATGGATGAGGCAGTGAGAGGATACTCCACAAGGAAGGAGGGAGGGAGACAGAAACACAAAAGGATGGAAATGAACCTGGCCTAGGGTCATGAGCTGGGGGGGTGTCAAAGTGTCACTGCTGACTCTAACTCTGCTACTGTACATGCCTCCCAGCAAGACTCATGGACAATAATTCTCATTATTTCATGCATTATGTCCATGCAGGACCTCTGCCCCATCTCCTCTTCCAAATTTCTAAGCCTTTCTGCAGTTCTTGCTCACTCAATCGGGACAGTTCATTACCCCTGCTGCTGACACCTTACGACTAACTACTCCTAGAGTCATTTGGCATGGAAACAGACCTCTCAGTCCAACTCGTTCATGTTGACCAAGTTTCCCAAACCCATCTAGTCCCATTTGCCTGTATTTGCTCCATATCTATCTGAATCTTTCCGATTCATGTACCCATCCAAATGTCTTTTAAATGTCGTAATTGTACCTGAAGTTACCACTTTCTCTGGCAGCTCATTCCACACACGAACCATCATCTGTGTGACAATGTTGCCCCTCAGGTCCCTTTTAAGTCTTTATCCTCTCACCGTAAAATTATGCCCTCAAGTTTTAATACCACAACCCTGGGGAAAAGACTTTTGCTATTCAACTTATCTACATCACTTACGATTTTATAAACCTCTATAAAGTCACCCCGCAACCGCCTATACTCCAATGAAAAAAAGTCCAAGCTTATCCAGCCTCCCCTTATACCTCAAATCCTCTAGTCCTGATAGCATTCTTGTAAATCTCTTCTGCATCTTCTTCGATTTACTATTATCCTTCCATTTGCTTCTATCAAACTAAGTCCCTCCCTTTGTCTCATTGCATGAAAGATTGGCCTACTGCCTGGATTGTTGTTTCCACAACACCCTGACTGACCTATCTGTAATCCCTAGACTATCTGTAGCCTGACCTGCCAGACTAACCACAGCAAACCACCTTGAATTAAATTGGATAAACCCCCCCAACTGTGTTACTAGCACCCCCCCAGCTACCCCCCCCCCCCCCCCCCCCCGCCCTGCCACTGCTTGATGTCTGCAGGGGGTGGGTTTGTTGTATAAACTGCTCCTGAAAGATTTGGGAATTGACACTGCCTAGATTTTTGGGATGATTTGGAGATGCTGGTGTTGGACTGGGGTGGACAAAGTTAAAAATCACACGGCACCAGGTTATAGTCTAACAGGTTTAATCAGAAGCACTAGCTTCCGGAGCAACGCTCCTTCATCAGGTGGTTGTGGAGGACACAATTGTAAGACACAGAATTTATAGCAAAAGTTTACAGTGTGATGTAACTGAAATTATACATTGAAAATACCTTGATTGTTTATTAAGTCTCTCATCTGTTAGAATGACCATGATAGTTTCACTTCTTTCATATGTAAATCACAAAACTTTTTTAAAAAAAAGTTACATTCTCAAGTGAACTTTAACAATTGGTGTCAGCCCAGACAACGTATTGGGTATTAGCACCCCTCTTTTGGGGGTTTATTTGGGGAAGGAGACTGGAATCAGCCACTCCATAGAAACAAGGAAAGGTTAACTTGCAAATGCAAATGTTTGCAGTTGAGGGTGTCATAACTCTTTAGCAAGATTTAGAACTTGCAGTTTAAACTCTTGAGGGGAGAGTATTGGAATATTTGTTTCTCAATGTTGTGAATCTAAATGTTCCATTTTGGCCAATTTTTCCTAACTTTCTCACCATTATACCAATCAAGGGAGTGGAACATTTCTCCCATTTTTCTGATTGGATTGAATTTCCTACGTTTTTTTTGGTGTTTGTACCAAAAGTCATGCAGTAATGGAAGGAGGGAAAACTGCATTTCACACCACTGAGCAGAGTTATTGTTGGCTGGTTTTGAGCAAGGAGCAGAGGACTCTCTTCTGGTCTAAAAACTATGTAATACAATTCAGAACAAAGCCATGGGACAACGATGAAGCCAGCACTCTTTCATTGGATGCATCATTGGCCATTTTGTCTGGCTAAACTTCAGATTTCTGACAAAAGGAAATTGTTTGGCCCAGATTTCAGTCTCCTCAGCTCCTGGCTTCCCTCGCGAGCTATTTTCTGCTGCTGCTTTACATCCTTATTTTTTGGGGGTTTTCTTTTCCCACTGGGAGAAGCTTCTGAATAGTCCTGACTTTTAGCCAGAGACTTGAAAAGTTTCTGTGCTTCTGGTTTGACTCTGTTGCAGTATCCTTGGCAACCGCAGCAATATAAACAGGGCTTAATAACAGTGAGGCGCTCCCTTTAATTCAACGTCGGAGCTACACACACGCCTGAACTCCAGAACTATTCCGGCACCTTCTGTGCATAACTTTTTTTATCACCTCTTGAATCGTTCATATCTTGTTGTGTAGCAGCTGGGGATAAAAGGGAGGAAGTTAATTAATGTTTAATGAGGACGATTGTAGACTGAAAAGTACAACACCATGGAACGTTTGACTGGGCAGCTCAGAGAGGCAGTTTGCCTTAAAAGAGGCATTGCTGTCAAAATGTGCAGCTCTTACTGAGCTGGTTGTTCCCAGAGAGAGTATGTTCCATACAAGTGCTCCTGGCTTCGGTAGGGAAGAGTTAGAGAAATGAAGAAGTCTTGCACTTCTCCCAGTTCGGGAATGGATGTGCAGAACAGGCAATCCGCTTTCTTCCAAGCCCCCGCAGGGAGCAATGTTACAGCTACCGGTGAATTGGATTGGTGTCTACATAGTTGCAGGTGCTGATAGAACTGAAACAAAAATAAAAGTTGCTGAAAAAGCTCAGCAAATCTGGCATCATCTGTGCAGAGAAATCAGAGTTAACATTTCAGGTCCGGTGACCGTTCCTCAGGATTGGGTTCAGAGCCCCATGAGAATGGAATGGGAGCGCCATGGGTCTCAATGAAGAGACTACTATAACGGACTAGAATTCTTACAGTGTGGAAACAGGCCCTTTGGCCCAACATGTCCACACCAACCCTCCAAAGAGTAACCCACCCAGACCCATTCCCCAGCCTATATTTACTCCTGACCAATGCACCTAACTTACACATCCCTGAACTATATGAGCAATTTAGCATGGTCAATTCACCTAACCTTTGGATTGTGGGAGGAAACTGGAGCACTCAGAGGAAACCCACACAGACACAGGGAGAATGTGTAAACTCTACACAGACAGTTGCCTGAGGCTGGAATCGAACCCAGGTCCCTGAGGCAGCAGTGCTAACCACTGTGTTCTCTTCAGTCTATGTTAATATGAGCACATTTGGTCATTTATGCAATTCTTTCTTCCTGCATTTCTTTTCTTTCATTTTCTCTTGCATTTTTGGATAAGAAACTTAAATATACAAAGGTTTCCAATTTGACTGAGATCCCTTGTGGTGAAACTTCCTTTTGTCATTCCTCCAGGTATGTGACTCATCTGTACGCTTCCTTGAACCATCTGTGCTTCATTATGTCCAAGTGACACTGTGTTGAATGGGTATGATGATAACTAGAAATACTGTAAATGCGGGAGATCTGGAGTATTACCAGAAAGTGCTGGAGAAACTCAGCAAGCCTGGCAGCTGCCATGCAGAGAGAAACACAGCTAACATTTTGAGTCCAGTATAACTCTTCTTTGAATGGGGGCTGGTGGTGGGATGGAGAAAATGATGGTTTTTATGCTGTAGCAACAGCTGGGGAGGAGTAGCTGGGGCAGAAGGAAGATGTTAAGGAAAGTTGTTGTAAAAGGCGAAGAGAGTGATAGTTATCATATCCATTGGAAAGGTGTTAGGTCCAATGTAGGTGGTAATCGTTGTGTTTAATATGTCAATATCGATAATCTTAGTGGAAAGCAAAAACTTTGCAAACGGTAGGCTGAGGGAGGGATGTGAGAACTGGGAATAACCAAAACCGTTGAGTTCATACCCTGAAGTTGTTGCACTCAGTGTTCAATCTCAGAGTGCCGAAACAAAAAGCAAGATGCTAAAACCAAAATTGCTGGAGAAACTCACCAGCTCTTGGCAGCATCTGTCGAGAGAGAGAGAAAAATGGAGTTAACATTTCAAGACCAGTGACCCTTCTTCAGAATTGTTCTGGACTCAAAACCTAACTCTGTTTCTGTCTCCACGGATGCTGTCAGTCCTGCTGAGTTTCTCCAGCAATTTTGATTTTTATTTCTGATTTCCAAGGTCCTCAGCGCTTTTGGGTTTTTTTTTGCTGCTCCTCCAGCTCTTATTGGGCTTCTGTGCTGACCTTGGACAGAAACGTGAGTGTGAGTGCGAGGTAGTGTGTTGAAGTAGTAAGTAGTTGGCTGATCAGGATCGGGCATGCACACCGAACAGTAGTGCACTGCAATGTGGTCATTCAGTTTGCGTTTGGTATCCCCAGTGTGTAGGAGACCACATTTTGAACAGTGAATGCCATAATAGATTGAAAGAAGTGCAAGTAAATCATTGCTTCGAGTTTAATTTATTGCCCGATCCACTATTCGATCTGGCTGTACTGTCATCAGCTCCATTGGGTCCTGCTCTAATGTGCTAAAACTGTACAACATTCCAAGGTCAACAGGATAACTCCCAAAACCTTTTCTTTACTGTAAACCATTCCCATGTTCCTCTCTCTTGTTCAATCCCATCCAACAATAAGTGTGAGGAGCACTGGGATTTCTATGCCACAGATTGAGATTATAAGACCAGCTCTCTCTGCTGCTTCTATTAGTCCAGCCAACCTAGCCAGACTTTTTCTGAACTCTCACAAGCCCTAGCCCTGAGCTTGCTTCTTCCTGTAGCTTCTCTCCTCTATTTCTCCTCCCACCCTGATCACGCTCGCCTTCTGCATGAGACCTACTTCCTGCTTCCCCCTCACCCTATCCCATAAACCTGCTCACCACCCAACTTTCCCTCTGCTTGCCCCCCCCCCCCCATTATGCCAATATTGTTCGCAATTCTACCTCCCTCCGATAAATCTGATGACATCATCTGTCCTCTCTAAAGGACAACCTCTCCAGACTTGCAAGTTACCATCTCATCTCCAGTCTGGATTTCTTCCCAAATCCATTCCAGTTTTCCCACACCTCCATCTCCACCTTCGAACCCTTCTGCCCTATACCAAGCCTACCAGAGTCACACCTAGTGTGTAACTAAGGTAAACTATTCCTCATTGACTGGACTTGTGACTTTTTACCTGATTGACTGCACCATCATCCTCCGTTGGATCCAGCTGGCTTGGCAGCTTTTACCTGATTCCATTCTTACTGTTATGCTTGCCAGAGATTTATCGGTAATGGCGTCTCTTCTTGCCTCAGTGTTAATACATCTAGTGTCCCTCGGGGATCGATCCCGTGGTAGCTTCCATTTCTCATCAGCAACATTTGTCTGAAAGCATAGCATTCGTTCTTTCAATGTACATCACCCAGCTTTAACTCACCGCCACTTCTCTCAATTCCTTCCCCGTTGCTAAGTTGTCAGACTGTTCAGTCAGCATCCCGTAACTGGAGGAGCTGAAATTTCTTCCAGTTAACATTGGGAAGATGAAAGTCTCTGCTCTGAACTCCATTCTAACAAATCTGTCCCTGCCAGCTAAATCAATCTTGTTCCCAACCTCGGTGTCACATTTGCCCTTGAGATACTGCACATTAACACATCATTAACGCTGCCTGTCTCCGTCGAAATAGCACGGTCCAACTGTCTGTTGCTGAAAGCCTCATTCAGGTTAGCTCAAGCTTCTCATGTGTTTTGACACATTCTTACATCTACCTTCAGTAACACTGCTCTCATCCAAAACTCTGGTAACTGCGCCTTCAATTTGTATGAGATCCCATTCTGACATCCTCTTTTACTTCCTCCTGGTCGATCAATGTGTTGATTTTAACATTCTCACCCTTGTTTTCAAATCTCTCCATGGCCTTGTCTCTATAATCTCTTCCAACCCCACACCCTTCCCATGTGTCTGCAGTCATCTGATCCTGGCCGACTGAGCATGTGCAATTTTTAAAATTTATTCTTTGACAGGATGTGGGCCCTATCAACCCGCATCTAATTGTCCTTCAGAAGGTGGTTGTGGGCTGCTGCAGTGCATACCTTGTAGGAAGATCCGTGGTGTTTTTTCAGAAGTGCCTTCCAGGGCTTTAATCCAGCGACAGGGAAGCCGTACCGAGTCAGGATGGTGTGCAGCTTTGAGGGGGATCTTGCAGGCAATGGGGTTTCCATGTCTCTGTGGTTGTCCTTCTCGGTGATAGAGGCCTTGCTTTTGAAAGGAGCTGTGAAAGGAGTGACACTGAATTGCCAAAGTGCTTCCTGTAGATCCCGTTGCCACTGTGCATCAGTGGTGGACGGAGCGAAGGTCAAAGATAAAACCAAAGAACTGCAGATGCTGGAGATCTGGAACAAACACAGAGAATGCTAGCGAAACTCAGCAGATGTGGTACAGGCTGTGGAGGGAGAAACAGAGTTGATGTTTCAAGTCCAGTGGGCAGCACGGTGGCACAGTGGTTAGCACTGCTGCCTCACAGCGCCAGAGACCCGGGTTCAATTCCCGCCTCAGGCGACTGACTGTGTGGAGTTTGCACATTCTCCCTGTGTCTGTGTGGGTTTCCTCTGGGTGCTCCGGTTTCCTCCCACAGTCCAAAGATGTGCAGGTCAGGTGAATTAGCCATGCTAAATTGCCCGTAGTGTTAGGTAAGGGGTAGATGTAGGGGTATGGGTGGGTTGCGCTTCGGCGGGGCGGTGTGAACTTGTTGGGCCAAAGGGCCTGTTTCCACACTGTAAGTAATCTAATCTAATCTTTTTCAGAACTTCAACCTCCTTAACCCTAGCATTTCCTTAAATGGCTGGGTATTGGACTTGGAAAAGCTCCTGTAGGACTCTCCCTGAGGACAGTTGTCATTAAAGGTGCTGCTTAAATACAAATTATAGTTGTACCTCTAAGACCTGAAGTTCTAAGGGGTAAAAATTTGCAGTGCACCAGCTGAGAATTGAGTGATGCTTGCCTGACAAGATAGCAACTTGCAGTCTGACCAATTTATATACGGTTTCTCAAAATTCAAAGCAAACTGGCTTACTGAGGAATAGATTGAGGGACAGACTTGGTTTAAGGTGGGTAAATTGTGTTGGTGTAGATGAGTTGGTCTGGAGGGTCTGTTCCTGTATTGTATGACTGTATGAAATGATGCAAAATGCTCAGTGTGTTAGACAGCATTTGTGGAAAGAAAAAATAAGTTAATATTTTCAGTGCAGTTTTGAGGAAAGGTTCCCTGCTGAAGCCTAGCTCTGTTTAGTATGAGTCAGCCTGCTTTCATTTTTTTTACTCCTTTGAGGTACAATGTTTATCGGTGTTGAGCTAAGTGCCTGTGGGCTGTGGCTTAATCTCCAATTTCAAGAGGCCCTGGAAGATGTGCTGAGTGCTCTCTCTCTCTCTCTCTCTCTGTCTCTCTGTCTCTCATGCTAAATTCCTGGGTGAAAGCTGCAGCATGCAAAACAGGTTTTTCAGTTGAGGAGCTGTCATTAAGGGATTGTGCTGGAAACACTGCTTTCCTCAACATAACATCTCGATGTGGCCCTCTAACAAGTGTTGGACCTTGGCTCTGCGCTTGAATCCTGTTTATGCCATTGTAATGGCCTGAGGCACGACGACTTGAATTTGTCGTTGATGCTGTGGACACTGGCGACTGTTCTGCCCTAAGAGTGCAGCTGCACTTCAGAAATGATAACCTGAACCAAAACAACTCCATTGTGGCGAGAGATCTGACTTTGTGAGGGAGGCCATTCCCCGCTGTTCACTTCCCCAGTCCCATTTGCTGAGCGGCATTGCTGGTGCCTGACACTACACACAGGGGCACTGTTTCCGATGTTTCTTTTCTACAGTTCAGAGGCTGGGGAAGGAGGAGGAGAGGGACATGACTGTGGTGGCTGTGGTACGGTGGAAGAACACAGATGAGTAAGGAGGTGTGGAGGGACGAGATGCAGGAAGAATGGTGGGACAGAAGAGTAAGGGCAGTCGGAAAGGAGGAGTAAGGACAGTAGGGATGAGGGGTTTGGAAGAGATGAGCGATGTCTCTTCCAGAGGGGTTGGAAAGTGAAGGATGCTAACTCTGTCCTGAGGGCAGGTGCTGGGGCTCAGAGGTTGGCGATCTAATGGATAAGACATGAAATGATTAAAGCCCATAGGGAGCTGGGGCAAAAAAGCCAAAGCATCAATTGGATGGTTAAATCATTGGGTTTCCCATTGAAGGTTGACGATCTCATCAATAAAACAGTGACAAGTGTGGAGGAGCTACTGCTGCTGGGAGTGTTGGGAAAACCTGATTGAATGACTAACTGCAGTAGTTTTGGATTGGTCCTGTTATTTCTATCTTTAATGTTATTTATAGTATCCTCCAATAAATATGCACACCAGGCCGAAGTCTTGTCAAAACGGTAAAAAAAACTGAACACTGAAATAGAATATATCTCTACAACTCTAACCTTCTTTGTGTATGTGTATGTCTGTGAGTGATCATATCCCCTCTTCCGTGTGTACAAGTACTGTTTTGTCCCTCTCATTACTGCTCTACCTCCACCTCACTGCTTTAATTTCTTTTTGTCTTTTCCTCTGTGTTTGTCTCTCTCAAGTCATTTAGCTTTCTTTCTCCTGTACTGTTATCAGTCAGCCTTTGTCTGTCCATTAGCAACTCTCTCTTTCTCTCTCTCTCTCTCTCTCTCTCTCTCTCTCTCTCTCTCTCTCTCTCTCCCCCCCCCCCCCCCCCCCACCCCGGTTTGTGCCTGTCACTCTGATCTGTGAAGTATGATTGCTTTCAAAGCAATGGGTGTACAAAGAGATTTGATTAAGCATGACCCTGTGTTGTCCAGGAGCCAAAATATGGATTACAGAGACAGTTGGATAGGCAATGTGACTTGTTCTCAAGGCCACATTTTTGTTTTCCACACTCTATTTGCAACCATGTGAAACTGTCTCTTCAGATAAATATGCACCCCATCAAGAATGTGGTGGTTTGAGCATTGTTGACATTTATTTCCCATCTTGGTAGTGAATCACCCTGAGCCACTGGTGAAATACTCTCACAAAGTTTTGGAAAGGGAATTCTAGAAACTTAAACCACTTAACACTGAAGGAATACTAGAAACTAATTTCCATTATCATGAACTAGTCTGAAAGATTTTTATCCGTCAAAGATTCCATTTTATGTTTTTGAATTCATTGCAAAAATATCTAAATAGCTTTCCGAAGGTGGCTCAGTGGTTAGCACTGCTGCCTCACAACGCCAGAGACTTGAGTTCAATTCCAACCTCAGGCGACTGTCTGTGTAGAGTTTGCACAGTCTCCCCGTGTCTGCGTGGGTTTCCTCTGGGTGCTTCGGTTTCCTCCCATAGTCCAAAGCTGAGCAGGTTAGGTGGATTGGCCATGCTAAATTGCCCATAGTGTCCAGGGATGTACACGCTAGGTGGATTAGTCATGGGAAATGCAGGGTTACAGGGAGAGTTTGGGGTTTGGATACCTTTAAGTAAAACAACTCGGACAAAAGTCTGAGGAACTGAGACTAGTTGTATGGCCAGCTCACCTCCACACTGCCTCTGTCTGAGGCAGCAAGGCCATTTCTACTCTACTGAAATTTTACAATGTAGGTGAAAGTTAAAATCTGATCAGTTTTTTTTCTCTCCTGTATCTCTTCTCCAATACCCTACCTAATACACTCTAATCCTGGCTCTCTTCCTGCGCTTTCTACACACCCTCCCAAGTCCTGAGATTTTCATTAACAGCTGCTCACGTTGTCTGCAGAGAATGAGGGGAACATACCAACAAAACAACCCAGAAGAGGAATTAATCTGAATATCTCTGACCTTCATTTGTCCTTGATCAAGTGCCCAGATTTTATGAGGAGCCAGGAATATAACTGTGTCTATCAGTCACACATAAAGCAGACGTAACGCTTCCAGAATTGTGTCAATTCTGAGTCAGCGATATCAGGAGCGGCCTAATCTCCAGCAGCTCCTGTGATCCTGCTTTAATTCTCCCTCAAGTGAGTACTGTGCTCAGGCCCTCTTGTGGGGGCTTGGTCTGTGCCCCACCTGTTCCTTCAGCATCAGCCATTGTCATGTGAGAGGGGAAGGGAGACGAGGCCATGCAGTGGCTTGGCGGGGGAGTGTGGAGCAGCTACCAGGGTGCTCTGGCCTTGAGAAGTCTGACTCCTCCATAGCTGGCCTAGCTCAATCAAACCAGCAGAGAATTAGATAACCGATTCTGACCCACTCCTTCAGACATGGCACCAAGGACATCACCCTCGCCTCCACCAAAGAAAGCATTCTATTGTTTGAGTTCCGACAACTCGGGATGGGGAGGAGATGAGCGGAATATTTTTAATGCAGGGAGTTTTGATGACTTGTGTGTCATTTCAGTGTAATTTATTGTGAGAAGGTTACGCAAGTCTAGAGCCCTTGGTCTGTGAAGGCAGGATCGTTGAATGCTTTAAAGCAGACGTGGGTAGATTTGTGTTTGACAAGGGAACCAAAATCTGCTGCGGTTAGGTAGGAATTTGGCACTGGAAACATCGAGATCAGCCATGGTTCTGTTTAATGGCAGGGCAGGCTCGAGATACTGGATGCTCCTGGTTTGTATACACTGCCTGAAATAGCAGTCGCTCTTCAAGCAAATTCACGTGGTAAACATGACACATTGTTACCCCCCTAGCCAAACCATTCACTAATCCAACCAGGTGGCTAAAGACTTTCTGTTGAACTGCTTCTTCACTCTGCTAAGTGAGTCGGATCAAATAATTATGTGGACAATGAAGAGCAGAATTTCATCAACCCCCATCCTGGATTTTAAGGAAGCTTTTTATGTTGGAAATAATCATGGCGACATCGCGAAAGACTGGGCTTGTACACACTGGAATTTGGAAGAATGGAGGGGGTGCGAGGGAGGATCTCCTAGAACCATACAAAATCCTGATGGGACTGGACATGCTAGATGGGGAATGCTGGGGAAGTCCAGAATTAAGGTTCACACTATAAGAATAAAGATGTTGGCCATTCAGGACTGAGAAGAGGAAGAATTCCTTCACTCGGAGAGTGGAATTCTCTCCCACAGAATGCAGTTGGGACCAGTTTGTTAGATGCAACAAGAGGGAACTGTCCCTGGTGGCTAAAGGGATCGAGGGGGTATGGAGAGATAGCGGGAGTGGGATACTGAGATTGCATCATCAGCCATGACCATATTGAATGGATGGTGCAGGCTCAAAGGGCAGAATGGCCTACTCTTGCACCTGTTTTCTATGTTTTAGAGCCCATCCTTCCTCTCTGCTGATGTGACAATGTGAGAATAAGCTTTACTCCCACCTACACTTGAATTTAACTGACCTACTGGGGTTAGCCGATTTGCAAGTGGAGAGCATGTCCCACTCTGTCCTAGCACGTGAGTAGGTCACATTTGACAAGATGCTTGAGGGTGAAGCCACGGATCGTGCTTGAAGTCAGCCTCGCTTACAAGATGTGGTGGGCCCAGTTGTGCTGCTGCTACTCCACTGGTACCAGTATCATGCCCAGGGTCTGGGTCATTCTTCCTTTGCTCAGAGAAAACACCAGGGGAATGAGTGTGAGCGGGACCTAGGGAGCGAGAGGGAACCTGGAGTGAATGAGAGATAGGAAAAGTAATATGAGCGAACAACTTTAGTGGGGGTAGAGAGTGGTGTTGAAGCTGTTAGTGAATGAAGGATGGGGAACAGTAAAGGAGAGAGACAGCAGGATGGAGAAGGATGGGGATGGGGAGGGAAATTCCTGGAATGAGTAGGAGATACAAAACGGGAGGAAAGCAACAAGAAGTAAGGAGGGTGAAAAAAGAGGAAATTGAAAATGAACATGGGATACAGAAGGAGACAGTAACGGGTCTGAGAACAGAAGCACTGGAATAATCTCACTTGTACTTTGCTTGTGAACATGCTAGCACCAGATCCTCATTCTTTCTGACCACTGCCTGGCCTCACCTGACAAATATGCAAAAGATCCTGTAGGAACCTAGAGCATGAATCTCTCCCTTGTAGACTGGCCCCTGCCATCTACCACCAGCTTATGTACTCCTCTCATTCTCATTTCCCCTCCGTACCATTTTTCTCTCTCACTTTCATACACTCCTTCATTCTTTGCTCCCTTCCTACTCTCTCCCTTCTCCTCCCTGACACAGTCTCACTCTCAGCCCCCTCTCCCAGACTATTCTCCGTGGCTTCCCAGAGTTTGCTGTGTAACTGGATCTTCTCCTTTCCCTTTCTGTGGAGATAATGTGACAAGGCAGCTGCTCCTGACCACTCTTGCCAGGATTGTGTGCATCTGTCTGGCCTGTCTACTGTTTGGATCTAGATGTTGGTAGCTGTTTACTTGGATAACATTAACCCCCTGGGTGCTGGAGAAAGCCACTTTGAATTATTGCAATAAATGTAATACCTTTCAGTAAAAAAGCTGAACTATCATACTGCAATGGTGTGTGTTTGTGTTAGATAAACAGCTACCAATGGTTATAGAGAAGTGAGTAGTCTCCATCAACGCAAGCCATTCTTTTTTGCCAGACTTCAACAGTGTTTAAGGGATATTGACTTTGTTTTATTATTAACTCATGGGTTGGGGGCATCACTGGCCAGGCCAGCATTTATTTGCCATCTTTAGTTACCCAGAAGGCAGTTAGGAGTCAACCACATTGTTGTCGGTCTGGAGTCACATGTAGGCCAGACCAAGTAAGGATGGCAGATTTCCTTCCCTCAAGGACAATCGTGAGCCAGATGGGGTTTTCTGACAATTGACAATGGATTATTAGTCATCATTAGACTCTTAACTCTTAATTCCAGACTCTTTATTAAGTTCAAATTCCACCATCTGCCGTTGCAGGATTCAAACTTTTGTCCCCAGAATATTAGCCGGGTCTCTAGATTAACAGCCCAGTGATAATGCCACTTGGCTATCACTTCCTCTAAATGTTGGAGAGTTAGATGATCTTCAGTTAAAATCAGCATTGGAATCCCTCCCCCCCCCCCCCACCTCTCTCCCTCACTCTTCTTTAAGATGTTACTTTTGGCCTATCTCTTTGAGCTTTTGACCATCAGACCTAATATCTCCATTTGTGGCTCAGTGTCATTCTTTGTTTTATGCTGCTCATGTGAAGTCCCTTTGGCATTTCACAATGTTAAAAACACTAGATAAGTACAAGTTGATGAATAATGTCCGACAAACGCACATTGAGTGTGAAAGGTGTTTGCCAAGTGCCCCTGAGTCAGAGGGGGTTGGAAATTCCCTTCTCCAGGAAGATGGTTGCCAAGTGAAGGATGCCAGTCATGAAGCTGAGCAAGGATGACTATCTTAACATGGGGGCTTTGATGGAACTGGAACCAATGTAGGCCAGTGAGCACAGGCAGAATGGACTAATGTTGATGAGATTTGGATGTGGACTTTCGAGTTCTGTGATCTGTAACTGTAGCCAGAACTTTCACAGCTGTAAACGATGTTGGGGAGTTGTCACTGGGAGCTGCAGGAATTGCTGTCGGAGATGGGATCCGACCTTGAAGTGATTATTAGTGGCGAGCTGGGAAAGTCCCGTTTCGGGGGTTTCTGGTGCCTGTACTGTTGCGAAGGGGATCTGGTTATCTCGCCAGTGTCGACTCACCAAAGGTATTCCTCGCCCTCCTCAATTTGTCAGCTGTATCTCAGGTCAAGAGGATTCCGTGCTGTGAGTTTATTGCAACTGTCTCACTGTAAAGAGCTGCCAGAGGAGATTTTCACCATCCCCAGCCAGGAAAAGGAGAGACACCAAAGCATTACCCCTTTTAAAAGGGATAAGTGCATTCCAAATGTCCTAAAGATAAAAGCTCAGCATCCTTACAAATTGAATTTAAACTCAATGCAGGAGCTTTTAACACGGTGTCAATGTCTTGCACACTGAAGTCCTGTGGTTCATGATTAAATGTGTGTTAAAATGCTGCAGACATCTGAAGGGAACTTGGTTAAATGAAACAAGGTGGCAAGACATTAAGTTGTCATTTCACTTCCAGCTTGATTCATTAAGACCAAGGTGAGACATTGTCCCCTGCAAAATAAAACCATGATTATTCAACTAATTTCTCCAGCAACTGATTGCAGAGAAGCCTCTTTGCTCTAATCCCTCGTAGCCCATTGTCAGCACTGATTTCTTTGCTGCTCTATCTGTGGAGTGCATCGGCTGAGTGGCTATCCTTCAGCCGAGGCTGTTGGCAATGAGCAGGGACAGCTCACCCCGTCTCTGAGGCAGAGTCTGGCACGTTTGTGTGTTAGAAATGCAGGTCCTATTCCATGTCAAACAGAACGGCTCCGGTGCTGAGTCACAGTGGGTGATGCTGAATAAACTTTGTATTTAAGAGCTGGGTTGTCGCCATCAGGAAGTCCAGGGAGAGAGGCTCTTAGTTCCCATAATGCCCACCCTTCTAGTGTGGCAATGTTGTGCCCATGTGCCCTTTGAGAGGGAGCATGTGGTGTCCACCAGTTGCCCTCAAAGCAGAGGTGGGCACCATGGGGCTGGGCTTCATCATCTTTCCCTCCAACTCCTGTTTTCTCCACCTCTTTGCCTTTTTGTTATTACTACAGCCTGATGGGATTATTGCTAGATTACCTGGGTCTCCAGATTACTAATGTTCTGAGGACCAGATGGTGAAATTTGAATTCAATTTTGAAAAAAAAACAAATCTGTCCTTAGAGGTCTGATGATGACCATGAAGCCATTGTCCCCTGTCAGAAAAAAAGCCATCACATTCACTGAGCCCTTTGGAGAAGAAAACTGCCATCTTTACCTGGTCTGGCCTACATGTGACTTCAGACACACAGCAATGTGGTTGACTCTTAACTGCCCTCTAGACAATTGGGGATGGGCAATAAAGGTTGACCTAGCCAGTGACTCCGTCATCCTGTGAATGTTTTTATTAAGAGGTCACTGCCCCTTGCGGGCAGTGTTTGTCAGTGGTTCCTGTTCAGTTGATTGAGTGACTTTGGTGATGGGTTTACAAAAGATGAAGAAAAGAACAGGGTTTTATAACCTCCTTGTAGGCCTGCCCCTGGGCCTAGCTGAAGGGGCTGTGAGCAGGTCCAGGCAGCAGCAAGTGGAAGAGATTGTGAGATTCTGAACTGGATGCTTCTCTTCCTCAGCTACGCTTGTGCCCAGGTATCCATTTCGAGAAAGACAGGCTCCAAGAGAAGATACAGTCCATTATTTCTCTCTCTAACACCATTTTGATCTCTCCCTTCCCTTCCCTTTTGGATTTTGGTAATTGTCTCACTGCCATTGGTGCTTAGTGTTCGCTAATTGTTATTTATTTACTTCTTGCTTTCGTGATGATGGGTTTACATAAGTACAAGAGGTGAGCTCTTCTGAGTGATGTAGCATAAGACTACTGGACTCATAACCCAGCAATTGATGAATCAAAACCATCCTCTGGTCCCTCGGTTCTCTTGAACAGCGCAGTATTTGCTGTGATCTACTGTTATAATTGGTGGTGTGCCTTCCAAGACACAAAGGTTGTGTTACCTGAATTAATTGAGTGATTTGATGGTCGGTTACACGAGCAAAAACAGCTGGATTCTTTAAGGAGCTCTTGTAGTTCAGTGGTAGTGTCCAGGACGTTTAATGTCGAGTCCCATTTGGTGCAGGAAACCTGTCATGACACTCTTGAGCAGGTTGATTCAAAATGCTTTCAAGCTCATTGGAAAAACAGATTAGATTCCCTACAGTTTGGAAACAGGCCCTTCAGCCCCACAGCTCTACACTGACCCTCCAAAGAGTAACCCACCCATACACATTCCCCTCTGACTAATGCAGTCAATGGGCAATTTAGCATGGCAAATTCACCTGATCTGCACATTTTTGGACTGTAGGAGGAAACCGGAGCACCTGGAGGAAACCCACACAGATTCAGGGAGGACGTGCAAACTCCGTACAGGCAGTCGCCCGAGCCAGGAATCGAACCACGGTCCCTGGCACTGTGAGGTAGCAGTCTGCGTGGGTTTCCTCCGGGTGCTCTGGTTTCCTCCCACAGTCCAAAGATGTGCAGGTCAGGTGGATTGGTGTTAACGTCAATGCCTGAAGTCTGAATTGCCCCACAGCTACAAACCTTCCAAAATAATAGTGAGTTCTTAAAGAGTTCTTGTGGTACTCCCTACCTCCGGGTCAGAAGGCCTGGGCTCAAGTCCCAACAGAATCCATAGGCTCATGTCCTGGCGATGGATGTTCAAAACCCACCAGAGCAGAATAAAATCTGCAATTGACAGCTACTTACAGAAATAGTGACCATAAGTTGTTGTTAATTATACAGGGTAAAAAGTGGTCCAGGTTTTTTTCCACAGGATGTGGTTGGCTTCTGGACAGGGAAAGATGGAAACTTGTTTTTTTATGCGAAACTCTATCTTTTACAATAAAAAAGATTTACAATCCTTGTAAATCTATCAGAAGGATGTTGTGAAACTTGAAAGGGTTCAGAAAAGATTTACAAGGATTTTGTGAGGGTTGAAGGTTTGAGCTATAGGGAGAGGCTGAATAGGCTGGGGTTGTTTTCCCTGGAACGCTGGAGGCTGATGGGTGACTTCATAGAGGTTTGTAAAATCATGAAGGGCATGGATAGGGTAAATAGACAAAGTCTTTTCCCTGGGATGGGGGAAATCCAGAATAGAGGGCTTAGGTTTAGAGTGGGAGGGGAAAGATTTAAAAGGGACCTAAGAGGTAACTTTTTCACACAGAGGGTGGTGCCTGTATGGAATGAGCTGTCAGAAGAAGTGGTGGAGGCTGGTATAATTACAACATTTAAAAGGTAACTAGATGGGTACATGAATAGGAAGGGTTTAGAGGGATATGGGCCGGGTGCTGGCAGGTGAGACTAGATTAGGTTGAGATATCTGACCGGCATGGATAAGTTGGACCGAAGGGTCTGTTTCAGTGTGTATATCTCTATGACTCTCTGTAAATCCTTTGCTCCTCAATTGTAAAGTCCCGATATCGATCTGTTAAATGGAACTATTCCTGGAAAGGCAAGGGGTCAGTTAATCAACAGACAATCGAAACAAAGAATACAGGGAATGAATGGACGAGCAGAATCTCTGAGAAGAATCAGTAGGGGCAGGGTTGATGAGCTGAATGGCTTGTTGCTTGTGCTAAAAGATGCCGTGTCATCTCCCACCCCAACCCCCCACCCAAAAGGGGCCTTAAAGCAAAACCTCTCACTGTCCCTGCTTAATGGACACAAGCTTCATAAACACTGGTAAAAATTGTGGCTGATATTTCTTTCCTATCACACCCTGTTTTCTCAGACCACTTTAGTTATGCCATCCTGTGGCTGCATATAAACCAGACCAAGGATTCAGAAAGGGTGTGGGGCCGGGTGATTAACTACTCAACATTGTACTGAGTAAGCAGGGTTACTGGTTCCTTCAGAGATTTGCGCAAATGATGGGTACATTATAATCTTTCAAAGATAAATTGGGTGGCACAGTGGTTAGCACTGCTGCCTCACAGCGTCAGAGACCCGGGTTCAATTCCCACCTCAGGTGACTGACTGTGTGGAGTTTGCACATTCTCCCCGTGTCTGCGTGGGTTTCCTCCGGGTGCTCCGGTTTCCTCCCACAGTCCAAAGATGTGCAGGTCAGGTGAATTGGCCATGCTAAATTGTCCCATAGTGTTAGGTGAAGGGATAAATGTAGGGGAATGGGTCTGGGTGGATTGCGCTTTGGCGGGTCGGTGTGGACTTGTTGGGCCGAAGGGCCTGTTTCCACACTGTAAGTAATCTAATCTAATCATAAATGGGATTACCTGAGAATTGTTGTGAAAACCTCCAGCTGAATGCAATAAACAATTTTTATTTCAGCTTCATTTCCTCTCCTACTCCAACTAGTTAAGATGTGGGTTTTAATGTTTCAGCCAGACTTCTCAACCAAGCGCGCGCTCATTCTCGTTGAATAATACTGGGAGTCTATACTTTTACAGAACAATTCCAGAATGTTTTTCCATACCACTCCATTCCATGGACTCGCCATTTCTTATGGTGGTGCCTCCTCTGCTGTTATGTCTTGTCTGGAGTTCTTTGTTCCTTTCACTCCTGAACGTCAAGCTCCATGCCATGTCTTCCCACCAGCCAAGTATCCAAACCAGTCGCTAATCAGTGCAAATTGCCAAGTGGAAACTTAGACATGAATCCCCTTGGATTTATTCCCAGTTGGTCAGTCATCCTGCCTCTTGCAAGATGGGACAGAGGGTTATCACCTGTTTCAGCTCAGCTCACTGGAATTCTCTCTGATTCCCTCTAATTTATCTCTCTTGGCCTCGGAAATGATCTGTTTGACAGATCTGTGCTCACCTTTCAAAAGAGAATTGGATAGCAACTTAAAATTCAGTCATGGGAAAAGCAGGAGGCACTGAGACTAATTACCCATTGCATTAAAGAGTTAAGGTGGATTGAATAATCTTGCTACTCTCCCAATTACAGCAACAGCAGCTTAAATCTGTGTAGTATCCTTCATGTAGTAAAATTTCCTAGGATCTTTGAGGAGCAAATATCAAAGGTAACTTGGAACTGAACCACAGAAGGCAAGCAATTAGGAAGGTAAACGGTATGTTAGCAAGTGGTTTTGTGTTCAGAAGATGTCTTACTGCAGTTATACAGGGTCTTGGTGAGGCCACACCTGGAGTATTGTAAAGGTGCCATGGGGTCAGTGCTGTGAAAATTCACTAGGTTGATACCAGGGCTGGCAGGATGTCATATGCAGGGAGATTAGGCTTATAATCGCTAGAGTATTGAAGAATCAGAGGAGATCTCGTTGAAACATTCTGATAGGGCTGGACAGACCAGGTATAGAAAGGATGTTTTCTCTGACTGGTGAATCTAGAGCTCAGGGACATGGTCTCAGGAAATGGGGTAGGCCATTTAAGACTGAGATGAGGAAACCTTTCTTCACAGGTAGAGCAGTCAGCCTGTGGAGTTCCCGACCACAGAAGGCTATGGAGGTGTCTGTTCAAGAAAAAGATTGATCATTGTTTGAACATTAAAGGCAGTACAGAGAGAAGGCAGAAATATAGCGCTGAAATAAAGAACCAGCCACGATCATATGAAGGGCTAACTGCTCCAAGTTTCTGTGTGATGCTGGAACAGACGGCTAAAGGTGAGAGTAGGAAGCTAGATTTTAAGCTGGCGATTCTTTCAACGTTCGTGATTACTAAACAGCGGAATGTCCAGTGCCATTTATTTCCAAATTAAATCTGCTGTGCGAATGTGAATGCCTTGTTGCTGTTGCCACCAGTTGCACCTGGTTTGTTAACACTAAGTATGTTGTCAACAAGCCTGAGCTGGCTTTCGTACAATCACAGTACAATGCTGCTCTGTGTGCCTCCCCTTTGAACCAGCAGGTGTTTGGCCACAACATAGACTTTTATCACTTGAGCATTTGTAATGAATCCTTGTGTCTGGTCTGGCCAGCATCTGGAGGACAAGTGGGACATGAAAAGATACGATCTCGGTTGACGCACGTTTCAGGAATGGGCACATGGCTTCTGAACGCAACCATTGAGGCCCAGCTTCTTTTAAGGCTGGATATTTTTAGATTGATGGCTCAGATCATTGTAGGAGCCTACCAACATGTACAGAATAGACGAGACTCGCTTTTTCTCTTCCCGTGTAGTCACAGCAGTTGTTGACTCACTACATTATGACAACCCTGCTGAACGATTCTCCCCTTCGCTTGCATGTTTTTGTGAGCTTTGAATCTAATCGCAGTGAGCGGTTCACTCGCTGATGGTCAATGGTTGCATTTGAACACAACTAATGAAAACTGCATTTTAACTAGGTGTCTGCTTCAGGGTGTAACCAGTCATGGGCGAGATGGGCTCTGAAGCACTACAACCCCAAGTAATAGATTAAGGGAAATAAATTGGATGGCACACATCAGTCATCAGTCTTTGAGGGGTTTTCCTGATCTCAGTGTGGTGACATGCAGTGAGTCACTGTGTTGGCAATCAAGTTGCTCATGAGTATTTATCATGGCTGTATAGTTGAATGCAATGCCTCTAGACCAAAATTGTTGGTTAGTAAGGGGTAGTGACATCCCTGGGAATGAGAGAATAGATGATGTTTCTCGTTGTGAACACTGGAAGAGGAGGGACATGTAAAGGACAGTGCGTGGATAGTTCTAGAGGAAGATGTGGAGGGGTGTGACAGTCCAGAGTTGGGAATAGCATTACCCACTGACATTTCCTCTTCTTTCCTTGTCTAGGTCTGTGAGAGAGGTGTTAGATTCTCTCCTGATGGTGTGCTGGGGAATGGTGCAAGAGTCACATCTTGTGCCCCTCAGCTATCCTAGATATCCTAGAGTGACCATTTGGTTCTCTCACCCACAGGCTATTTCCAGGAACTGCTGGACCAATCCGAAAAGAACCTGCACAGGAAGCTGACACACATGTATGGACTCCTTTGCGCTGAGAATAGCAAAATCTTTAAGGACCTGTTCAGCGAGCTCCGCCATTATTACAAAGGCGCCAACATCAACCTAGAGGAGGTACTGAATGAGTTCTGGTCGAGGCTGATGGAGTGCCAATTCAAGCATCAGAACCCACATTACCAGATCAGCGATGAGTACTTGGAGTGCATGGTTAAGCACGCAGAGCCTCTGAGACCCTTTGGCGAGGTGCCTCGCTTCTTCAAGATGAGGCTAACTCGGGTGTTCATCGCTGCTCGGTCCTTCGTGCGGAGTCTCAGTCTTGGCACTGATGTGGTGAAGAAAGTTTCTCAGGTAGGTGCAAACATCTTTCCTTAAGCTAACCTCAACTATATTTGCTATTGCTCGTGGTGAGGAATAAATATTGGGCGGGGCTCCAGAAAAAAAGGATTCCGCTGCTTTTTCTTTCAGAGTCATCTGAATGGGGGTTCTCTGACAGTGCAGCACTCCCCCAGTCGGCCACTGGAATATCAGCCTAGATTTTGTGTCCACGTCTGTGGAAAGAGGGGTCTCGAGCCCACAATGTCCTGCCCAGAGACGAACGTGCTACCCACAGCCGCAGTGTTAGGTGGCGAAACAGTGCCATGTGAATGGTGCTCAGTGTTTGAGACTGTTTGCTAATCCATAGCAATCTCGAGACTGAGGTTCACTGCTACCATTTGGCAGAGAGCAGCTCACAGCCAACTCTGGAGGAATTCTATGACTTCAGCATCTGTTTGGTCTGAAAGTCTGTTCACTTTCACTGCAGAATGCTGGTGTGCTGAATTGCAGGACTGTGGATTCCTCATGGCTTCTGTTTGTGACAAGTGTTGGAGCTTGAAGCTCACTGGGGTAACAGCTGAGCATAGAGAGAGAGAGAGAGAGAGAGCAACTGGTGCCTCCAGTCTGACTAACAGTGTGATTTCATAAAATAGTTTATTTCAATAATTTCTGCACTGCCGTCTGACCTGGACCTGTTGACTGTTGGGTCATGGTGGATGTGGGGAGTGTCAGTAACCCTCAGCTAGGTCAGTGCCAGTGGCAAGGAGTTCCATTCTCCAACCTCAGTTCTCTAAAGAGCTGCCCGTATCTTACGATCAGATGATCGAGTGGCTCACAGAAGAAATAAGTAGGCCAGTCTCACCATTTTGCTTCTTCACGATGTTTTGTCTTTTTAGACTTGATTTCCTTCCATTTCTCTGTATCCATGATCCCCAACCATTGTGTAAACCAGAATATGCATACACAGAGTCAGAGAGTAAAACAGCACAGAAACAAACCCTTTGGTCCAACCAGTCCATGCTGTATTCACGTACGTATCCAAATGTCTTCGAAGTGTCCTAATTGTGCCCACATCCACCACTTCCTTAGGAAGTTCATTCCACAAGTGACTACCCTCTGTGTAAGACATTTGCCCCTCATGTCACGATCATGACCACTGATGTATGTTGATGTACACTTGGGTAGCTTGTCCACCTGTGTTGGCACACATTTGTAACAGAATCATGCAGCATGGGAACAGACTCTTCGGTCCAACTAGTCCATGCCAACCCTCATCCCAAACAAAACTAGTCCCTCCTGCCTGCGCTTGATCCATATCCTTCCAAATGTTTTTTATTCGCGGAATTAGAAAATAAGAATAAGAATTTTCTTATCGAAATGTCTTTTAAATGTCAAAATTGTTCCCACATCCACCACTTCCTCTGCAAACTAACAAGCACATTAACACTTCTACACACACCAAAGTACATAATACAATTGCAAAATCCCATGAACTAACAGAACAACGGAAGTTTGTTTGGAGCATTCCAGTGTATTCAGTCGGGAGTGACATTTTCTAGTCTCTGCCATTACATTGTTGTGTCGAGTGTTGATCTCTGAAACACGGTGCCTGATTTTATCAGGATCTGCGACACAGGGCACAGGAGGAGAAGACAGTAAAACAGTCAGGAGCTGCTTGGGACGGCCCTTGCATTGCTGGGGCATTTTGCCAGCGATGTGAATGGAGATGGGGCAGCTGCCCATTCTGTGGAGTCTCTCAGTATGAGGCTGAGAGCACTTTGTGGACGGCAGTGTTACTCCCGGCTGTGTGGGGTGCCAAGTGGAGAGGACCATCAATTCTCTGTTTCTCGTGGCCCACAGAGGAGAGGGGCTGTGGGTGGAGATGGGAGCCCCAGCGGTCCTCCCGGGAGGAGAATTTTCCCTCTGACCCCCAGCTCCGTCAAATGTTCCTTTCTTTCTCCACCTTGCACCCTGCCCCTCCCACCTCCGAAGGTCTTCTGCCTCCCTCAGCAGTATCAAACTCTCCCTGTTGGTCAAGTGAGGCTTCAGAGTGTCCTGATCAGGCCAACAACAAAAACAGCTCGCTAGCTGCCCTTACCTGGACTCTGGGTGTAAACACAGTTCATGAAGAGGCTGTCTGTTGTAAAATAGCTGAAGCAGTCCAGCTGTAGGATAAACCCTTGACCCCAAGATGTGATCTGGATGTTGGTGGTAAAGGTCACACCATGGTGCCAAAGGATGGAGCACTGAACGTGACTTTCAGGGAAAGGATGAATAGCCATCATCCAGTCCTCCATAAAGACAAGATTTACAATGTACCAATCCCTTAAGTGTAGTTTGAATCTCTTCAGGGCAGCACCGTGGCTCAGCGGTTAGCACTGCTGCCTCACAGCGCCAGGGACCCGAGTTCGATTCCAGCTTCGGGCGACTCTCTGTGTAGAGTTTGCACGTGTTCTGGTTTCCTTCCACAGTCCAAAGTCATTCAGGTCAGGTGAATCTGCCATGCTAAGTTGCCCATAGTGAGAGGTACATTAGATTAGATTACTTAGTGTTGAAACAGGCCCTTCGGCCCAACAAGTCCACACCGAACCCATTGAAGCGCAACCCACCCAGACCCATTCCCCTACATTTACCCCTACACCTAACACTATGGGCAAGTTAGCATGGCCACTTCACCTAACCTGCACATTTTTGGACTGTGGGAGGAAACTGGAGCACCCGGAGGAAACCCACGCAGACATGGGAAGAATGTGCAAACTCCACATAGACAGTTGCCTGAGTCGGGAATTGAACCCGGGTCTCTGGCGCTGTGAGACAGCAGTGCTAACCACTGTGCCACCGTGCTGCCCATAGTCAGAGAGAAATGGGTCCGGGTGGGTTACTCTTTGGAGGGTCGCTGTGGGCTGGTTGGGCCAAAGGGCCTGTTTCCCCACAGTCGGTAATCTAATCAACAATGATGTTGCAGCTGTAGAGACTGAAAGCTGTTACCAGAACGTTGGTTAGATTTCCCAGAGTTTGCCTTTGATTTGCCCAAGGCATGTTCCTGTGTTGAGTTTGTTCCCTGTAACTAAGTTGCCAGTTTGCTAACAGCACACTACAGAACCCTAAAACAAAAACAGAAATTGCTGGGAAGGCTGGCAGTATCTGTAGAGAAAGTCCCTGATCCTGCCAGACCTGCAGAGCCTATCCAGCGACTTGTTTTGTTTCTGATTTCCAGTGTTCGCGGTTCTTTTGGTTTTTATTTACTTTCCGCGATCCAGGTTTAACTACAATGGTTAATGTGTAGTCATTAGCAATTCACAAATAAGTGGTCAGTCGAGTATCTGCT
The DNA here is from genome assembly GCF_047496795.1 of Chiloscyllium punctatum. NCBI lineage: Eukaryota > Metazoa > Chordata > Chondrichthyes > Orectolobiformes > Hemiscylliidae > Chiloscyllium > Chiloscyllium punctatum. The sequence continues at coordinate 79,823,039 of NC_092744.1, forward strand.
GTCAGCAGTTTAACTGACTGGCACATCCTACAGATGAACAATGCAGTGCTGTACCCACAGTGCACCATTGTGATTAAATGCTGCCCCATGTGACATCGTGGGACTGTCACTAACCGAGTTATTGATCATTGTGTTGTTCATGTTAACATGACTGACTAGGTCCTATTCCTTTTCGGTACGTGCTTGGTCATGATAAAGACTTCGAATTTTCTTAACCACCCTCAAGGATGCTTGTAAAGTCTTTTTCCTTTGCTTTGCCTTGTTACAGTTGCTGGGTTATGGTCTAACAGGTTTGTTTGAAACCACAAGCTTTCAGAGCCCTGCTCCTCCTCCAGGGAACTAGTGAGAGAGAATACATTGGACACCCTTCTTATCAGTAAAAGATCAAAGGGTTATACAACGGATGCCAATGTATTGAACAAACCTAATGGCTGTAAGTCTTTAATCAGTTAGAATGGAGATGCAACTTTCAATTGATTAATATATAAATCACAGAATTTATTTTGAGTCACTGCCCCTTGATAACTTAAGATATTATCGTTATAAGAGGTGACATATCCGGACAGATAATGCACTTTAGGTGTGAGGCCTTGTTTCAATCTGTCTGTGTCGTAACCTGGAGTTGGACTGTTTTTATTTCCAAAGTAAGAATTTATAAAATGCCGCATTTACTGACTGACTGTCTACAGATAGTGTTTTTGAACAAATAGAATGTATCTGGTAGTGGTTAAAACTTGAAACCTATTTGTGATCAATTGACTTGATGGTAGTGCAGCAAAATCATTAGTTCTCTTTAAGGGAAATCTATTGCTTAACTTCATATAATCTGCTAGGAAATAAAGAGAGGGTAAGAGATACTTCATCCTCCTTGACTCAACATGCTGGTGTTCCCTTTAAGAGGGACAGAGATGAGAAACAGACAAGTTTGGTTGAACTAGTGTTGTCCTTCAGATACACCGTACTTGAATCAGGGTGAAGAATTTACATCTCCATATTATCAAAGGGATGTCGAGGTACTGGAGAAGGTGTGAAATGATTTACTGGAATTGAGAGGTTGCAACAGGAAACAAACACAGAGTGTGCTGGGGAAACTCAGCAGGTCTGATGACATCCGTGGAGAGAGGGCAGAGCTAGTGTTTTCAACCTGGTATAATTCTGCTTCAGAACTAAGTACCAAGAAAGATTGGACAGATGGGGCACTTATTCTCTAAAACAGAGACGAATAAGGAGTAACCTGAGATTTTTGAAAATTATGAAATACTAGATGAACTAGACGTAAAGTGTGTGTGTGTCCGTCTGTCTGCACGTGTATGACTAGAACTAGTCTGTTACGAGAAGATAGATTTGGGAGGGATTTTACCTATTACCTTTTACCTAACATGTGGAATTCACCACCACGAGGAGCAATTGAGGTAAGTGATACAACTAGATTTAAAGGGAAACCAGATAAGTTCATGAGGAAAAAAGAATGAGATATTAGAATTAGATTTTATTGAGATGTGTACGAGTACAGTGAAAAGTGTACAAAGTCACCGTTCTGTAATGCCATCTTAAAACATAAAATACAAAACCAGAATTTAGGAAAAACAAGAAATGAAACTGACAGCCAAAAGAAAAAAACATCCAGATCTTCAAATCCTTATCCAAAAGAAAAGGAAAAAGTCTGAATTTTAAAGGGTTGTCTCCCTGGCCCCAGCCCTGGCCTGGGGTTTCAGTCAGCCGCCTCCTCTTGGGACATGTTCCACCAGACCTTTGTTGCTGCCACTGTCACCACCGATCACCTTGATGGGATTAAGTAAAGAAGGGAGCAGGGCAATTCCTGCAGGGCCCACACCAAATAAGTGGGCTGAATGGTCAGCACCGGTACTGCAAATGCAAAGTTCAGATTGTGGATTGCTGTCGAGTGATCAGGAGCATGGTCCCTGGCTAAATCCCCCTCCTTAACCCCAGGACATTAAATAGTGGGCTGCTGGCTGAGAGCACAGACAAGGGGGCCAGGTCTGAAGTGCTTCCCAGTCAGTGTGGCCAAAGTACTCGGGAGCCCATTGGCAGATATGGTTGTTCAGTGACATAGCGTGATGGATAAACTCTCCAATCCCACACTCCCAGTGGATGATCCCCCACTTGAAGGATGTGTGACAGTCCAAGGTTGGCCGAGCACAGCACACCCTGTGTGTAGCTGTCCCCTAAAAGGCGTCGGTGAGTTTGGTCCGGCTGTAGACTTTGCTTCTTAAAGAACGCTGTTCACTTTCTCGTGCATGTGGGTGTTGATAATTTTCTTTAAAAAAATGAGCTTTGGCTGGATTCTGCCTTGCAATTCCACAGATCATGAGAACGAGCTGAAGAATGTGCTCGCACCTGCAAGAGGCCGATCACCTTTCAGCAGATAAGTAAATGTAACCTGACCACGGAAAATGGGGGAGCTCAGAGCCCCAGCTGCAGGGTCTGAACAGAGAGGCAAGCAAGTCTCCACAGTGTCAGTCAGGAATATGAAGCCTTTTCAATCCCAATTCCTTCCTATCTCTCCATATCTATTAATAGCTATACTTTTGAAAATAGGTATCTATTTCCCTTTTAAGCACCACGATTTATTACACATGTCTAGCTCTGAAATGGGACATTTCATACACATATCATCTTTTGTGTAAAAATGTTTGCCCGGACTCATTTTTCTTTTACTGGTTCAGTTCCAACTCTGGAATAGAGAAATACAGAAGGAGACCATTCAGCCTGCTATGCCACTGCTAGCTCTTTTAAAGAGGTGTACAGTAATTCCCTTTCCCTGTTCTGTTCATATAAATCTGCAGTTTGTTTCCTTTTCAAGCACATTTTCCATTCTCTACTGAGAGTTAATGTTGAATCTACTTCCGTCCTTGTTTCAAGCCATACATTCTAGATCACAACAATGCACTTTCTAAGACAATTTCTCCTCAATTCATCTCTGGTACATTCGCCTCTGGTAACTTAAATCTTCGAGGTTCGATAAACACCCCCTTTCACAACAGTCCCAACAATGAAGACCTCTCCGCTTTCTTGATCAAAACCCCACAAGACTTTGAATTTGCCAAATTATCGACCCTCTCACTCCCAGAACAATCTCTCCACTTCAAACAAAAGGTGGAATTTACTGATGCTCCCTCGGACGCACTACTCTGACGTAATCTAGAGGTTACCTGATTGGGTGGGAGGGTATCAGCCTTGCCCTGCACCTCCCCAAATTAAGTACCTGGTGGAAACTTGGGATTCCTTCCCAGAGATAAATCTAAGTCCGTCAGTGGGTAATTAATTAAGTCGACGCTGGGTCCCCATGGATCTGCTACATGGGGGATATCAGCCATCAGATTTGCCCCATGGGGGACATTCTTGATTGAGGAGCCTGATATCAGGGAGGGCTTTGATGTGTCATTCCCCTCCCCCACCCCACCACCCACTATTTCTTCAGCTACACTATCATGTGCCTGGGGCACTGTGGCAAATGAGCTCGCTAGCATTAGATTGATAGCAAGCCTCAGGTTAGTGGGGAGCAGGGCCCCAGGAATTATGCATCTCACGTGGAGTTGAGAGTTCCTATTGTGTGTTGAGGCCCTAATTCTCTCAGGACTCAAACAGATCGGGCGAGTGCCAGTGGTTTTGGCAGTGGGTGTTGGTTCACCCTGCCACTTCACTTAAGGTCCGTTCCAGCAGTGATGGCGTGTCAAAGGTGACTCCTGCCTGACCACCAGTACCATAGTGGAGCACTTAACAAGAAGGACTGTAAAGTTAGACAGTTTGTTTCTTCATTTTCCTGTCTTTTAATTTCTATGATTTGGTTTATTTTTCTGCATTTGAAATGGCGTCGGAGAATGGCAACACTTTTCACTGTATTTTTGTAACAAGATACTCAAGACAATAAATGAATCAAATGAGAGAATTCCACGCGCAGTCTCTCCTCCTCAGCACAATTCTCATAAATCCCCTCTGCACTATCTCCAGAGTCCCTTTCATCAGATCCTGTTCTGAAGAAGGGTCACTGGACCCAAAACTGATTTGTTTCCACAGGGGCTACCAGACGTGCTGAGGTTTTCCAGCAATTTCTATTTTTCTTCGGGACTCCCAAAGCAGAATGTTTAAGGGAGGAAAAAAGTGGAACCTTCCAAAGCAGAAGCCAGTGTTATTCTGCGAATTTAAATGGCAATTAATCTTGCTAGCTGCAAGATTCAGAGGGAAGGGTGAGATTGTTAGCTTACCATTCACCATACCAACCAGCAACCTCTTCACTCCATTGAGACCAGATTCACAAGCTGTTTACAGCCAACAGGCAAGGCTAGTGTTATTTTAAAACTTGATTGTAATCAAACTCTGTGTCGAAGGGTAAACTGCTTCATCAAACTGCTACTTCCAGCTTTTGCTCAAAGATCTGACTTGAATTGCAAATGTTACTTTTAATGTGATATTACCAGATTTGCAGACGGCACGTCACCTGTTGGGATTGTAAACTATGAGGAAGGTATTTTTTTAAAAAAGAAAGTTTTGGAAGGTTTGGGACAGGTTGAGTGAATGAGCAAGAGTGTGGTAGGTGGAATATAATGTGAATAAATGGGAAGTTATCCATTTTGACTTCAGAACAGACAGAGAATTCTTTAAACGCTGAAATGCTGGGAAGTTTGTATTCAAAGGGTCCTGGCTATCCATGATCAGTACAAGCTAACATGTACAAGCAGGAAGGCATTAGGATGCCAAATGGTAGGTATATTGGCCTTTATCACAACAGGGTTTGAAGTCTGGATGTCTCGGCTGCAGTTATACAGCCTTTGTGAGACTCCATTTGGAGCACTGTGTAAAATATTGGTCCAAGGAAGGATATACTTGCCGTAGAGGGAGAGCGGTGATCTCGTAGAAACTTTCAACATTCTTCCAGGACTTTAGAGAGTGGATGCAGATTGGATGTTTCCTCTGGTTGGTGAGTCTAGAACCAAGGTACAGGTTAAGGGGCAGGTCATTACAGCCTTAAGTAATGAGAATTCATTCAGATGGTGGTGAATCTTTGGAATTCTATACCCCAGAGGCACGTGGAAGTATAATCATTGAGCAGGTTCAAGACAAAACCAACACATTTCTGGAGGCTAATAACACCAAGAAATACAGGGATAGCATGGTGAAAAAAAATGGCTTTGAGCTAGATGATCAGCCACGATTGAGTTGAATGGTGGAGCTGGTTTAACAGGTTGACTTCCAATGGAAGGATATAAACGGGTCAATTGCTCAACAGTTCTGTGTTACCGCTTACACTCTGTAGAAACATACCTGTTGCATACCACCCCTATCAGCATTATTTACTGTTCATTTCACTGCCTTTTACTTAGCCAACTTCCTCTTAAACACATGCAAACCATTCAGCTGTATGTGGCAGCAAGTTTCACCTTCCCACCATTTCCCAGACAAAGACATTTCTCCTCAATTGGTTCATCAATTTATCAGTGAGTATTTATGGCCCTTGGTTATGGTCTCCACAGAAGTGGGTAAAAATGTCTTTTATGCATCTACCACATTGAGCGTTTTTGTCATTTGAATGCTTTATTGCTCATTGGCTGTCATCACTTCTGTGCAAAGAAGATCCACCATGTTCACTTCTTCCTGATCGTTCTCCAGATAATGTTGTAAACATTTTGTCTCTATCTCACTTTTTGGTGGAATATGGAGACCCAGGGACTGAGCACAATTTTTCAAACATTGTCTAACCCCCGCCCCACTGCCGACATTATGCCTAGCAGTTTGCTTGGATTATTACGATTTGTTGTCTTGCAAGCTAGTGATCCAATTTTTCTTTTTAAGGGGAGTTTTGGGGGTAGGGGAGTGGGTGTGGTGGGGTGGGGGGGGGGCGTTGGATTTTGAGGAGAGCTCTCATGCCCCTCTCCAAATTGTGCCCTGGATATTCTGGGCCATCTAAACAGGTCAATTCCTGATCCACAAGGCTGGATCTCTGAGAGTGCACCATTCCCCAAAGGGTTAAGAGTTGAGCTACATTATGAAGTTAGTTCTCAATCTGGGCTTGGTAAGCACACAACTTACTGACTCCAAATTGTTACCAGTTTAAGCCACACCAACATGGATAATAATTGAATAATTTCCCCAGCACAGTCTCTTGATACGGAAATGCTAAGGCGACTTGAATGGGAGTGTTTTGGGTTCTCAGTGGGATGAACTTTGAGTTAAATGGCCTCCTCCTTGCTATGGATGTTTTTCTACATTTTAGTGTTCAACCTCCTCCTGTCTTGTTTTCGTATCTGTTTTTGCAAATTACTGAGCCGAAAAGAGAGCGCCAAAAATCTTGTCAGAACAAGAGGAGTTATTTTGAGAGACACGTTTGGTGATAGTTTTTAGCCATTGTTCTCCACCTGCACCTTACACGCAAAGCATTCAACACTGTAGCAAGTCACCTCAACTGCAGCCATCAATAACCCAGAGAATTGGAAGATCTCCAGATAGATAAAACAAACATTGTGTTCGCAGTACATAAGCGGCTCAGACAAGGACATGCATTGAGGCCGCTGTAGTCTGTGACAGAACATGAAGCTGCCTGAAGTGGAAATGAAGAACGCTTGGAGATTTCCAGCAGAACATCAGCTTTTAAAGGCAGGAAGACGGTCAGGTTAATGTTTCAGCAACAGGACACTCCATTCCCTCCAAACAATGCAGCAGGTCAATCAGAAACAAGTCAGTATTTGCACAGATGGTATGTGTTTTGCAACAGATATTCTGAGGAAAACTAAACCAGATATTAAGTGAGCGTGGTTTTCAAACAAGAGAATACTGTTTACTCGCCTAATGAGTAACACACAGAATGTGCTGTGGAATTGGGTGTACTATCTGACTCAAATACATATGCCATTCCTGGTGCTGCTTCCTGCTCCAGTCTACTTCCTGCTCCAACTCCAGCACCTGGTTCTGCTCCCAACACTTGGTCCTGGTCCTGCTCTAGCACCAGCTCCTGCTCCCAGCTTCAGCTCCTGGTCCTGCTGTAGCTCCAGCTCCTGCTCCCGGTCATGCTCCCAGCTCCAGCTCCCACTCTCGCTCCCAGTTCCTGTTCCTGCTCCTTCTCCTGCACCAGCTCCTGCTCCCAGCTGCCGCTGCTCCCAGCTTCAGCTCCTGTTCCTGCTGCAGCTCCAGCTCCTGCTCCCTGCTCCCATCTCCCAGTCGTGCTCCCAGCTCCAGCTCCTAGTTCCTGCTCCTGCTCCATCTCCAGCACCTGCTCCTGCTTCTAGTTCCTGGTCCAGCTTCCAGCTCACTACTCCTGCTCCTGCTCCAGCTCCTGGACCTATCCCAACTCCAGCTCCTGGTCCTGCTCCAGCTCCTGCTTCTGCTCTAGATCCACTTCCTGTTCCTTGTTCTTATCCCAGGTTCTATTGATGGTCATCATTCCAGTTCTGTTCTAGGCCTTGCACCAGGTCCTGCTCACAATCTCAGTCCTTATCCTGATCTTGGTCCAGTTCAGCCAGGTCATCAAAGTATTGCTAACGATGTGGAAAGAGGAGAAACAGAGGCAATTATCAGCCTTGTTGGTTGCATGAGCACACACAAGCACTGCCATGTCTCAGCCAGTGCTAGCTTTAAGCTTCATTCAGCTCATTTCAGTGTGTGGAATTGTATGGAATTGCCACTGTGACCACCCGCATCACTGCACTTTGAAAAGAAACTCATTCACAAAATGGTATGGGTAGTAAGTTGGCAGATGACACCACAATAGGTGGTGTCATTGGACAGTGAAGATTATCTCAATGTACAACAGGACCTTGGTCACATAGGCCAATGGGCCAAGGAGTGGCAAATGGAGTTTAATTGAGATAACTGTGAAATGTTGCATTTTAGAAAGGCAAATCATGGCAGGGCTTATACAGTTAATGATCGGGCCCTGGGGAATGTTACCAAACAAAAAGACGTAGAGGTGCAGATGCAAAGTTCTTTGAAAGTGGAGTGGCAAGTAGACAGGGTGATGAGGAAGTCATTTGGCAAGCTTGCCTTCATTGGTCAGAATGTTGAGTATTGGAATTGGGATGTCATGTTGCGGCTGTATAGGACATCGGTGAGGCCACTTTTGGAATATTGTGTGCAATTCTGGTCACCCGTGGGAAGGGTGTTGTTAAACATGAGAGGGTACAGAAAAGATTTACGAGGGACTGGAGGATTTGAGCTATAGGGAGAGGATAAATAGGCTGCGGCTTTTTTCCCTGGAGTGTCGGAGGCTGAGGGCTGACCTAAACGAAATATATAAAATCACGAGGGGCCATGGAGAGGGCGAATTGTCTTTTCCCAAGGGTGGGTTTAAGGTAAGAGGGGAAAGATTCAGAAAGGACCTGCAGAGTAACGTTTTCACACAGAGGATGGTGCGTGTATGGAATGAGTGGCCCAAGAAAGTGATGGAGGCTGGTACAATTACAACATTTAAATGGCACCTGGATGAGTCTATGAATAGGAAGGGTTTAGAGGGATATGGGCCAAGTGCTGGCAAATGGAACTAGATTAATTTAGGATGTCACGGATGAGTTGCACCGAAGGGTCTGTTTCCATGCTGTATGACTCTATGACTTTGTGTCGAAGGAGTTAGGCTATGCCCTGGCTGACCTTGGTAGTGTTGCGTGGAGAGCCCAACCTTCAGCTCTTGGAGATTTTGGTCAGCCATCTTGACATTTCCCTGCATGGGATACACTACTGCCTTGGAACAGGTTGGAACATTATGCTACCCCCTACATGGCGTTTTAGAAATGCAAGTTGTTGTTAAGCACCAAACGTAGGAGGTACTGGAGAAGGTCTTGCCTTCATCTGCTGTCAGAGGTCACAGCCGGAAGCTCCTTATGCATGGAGATCCTTGTAAATGTGTCTGTTTACATGTGTGAATTATCGTAGGTGATGACCTTTTCAGAATGGCACCTCGTCCAGTCTTCCCACCAACTCAATGACATGAGCTGGGAACAATTCCAAATGTTAGCACTGCAGGGATTGGTGTAGTACTCAACCTGTCCGGGAAACTTCCTCTTTCACGCCAGACAGCTGTGAAAGCCGAAATACTACGTCCGAGAGCTCTGGCTGAGAGAGAGTCACAGTGGGCTCTTCACTCAATCCTCTCATTAAGTATTGATTTTTTTTTGCAAAACTGTGCTTTCTTTCATCCTGCCTGGAGCAGCTGGGGCCAGGGCCTCCTCCTCAGGGATGGGTGGACAGGGGGTCTTTAACATATCACTGTGTATGGCAGCCCTTTCATTTCGACAACCGCGGCCCGCGGTAGGGCACTTGTCTCTTAGTTGGAAGGTTATGGGTTCAAGTTCATCACCCACTTTGTGCAGTATCCCAGGCTTGACGTTCCAGAGCAGCTGTTTGCGGAATCTTGCTGTGTGTTAATGTGGCTGCTGTGTTTCCTACAGTGGCTGCATTTCAAGCAAACAAACCTAATTGACTGTTAAGAGCTTCCGAGTATCTTGAGGGTACATAAATGCAACTGCTTTTCTCACCCAATATTGTCAGGCTGTTTTATACTCATAGAACCCCTACAGTGCAGAAAGAGGCTATTCGGCCCATTGAGTCTGTGCCAGCCTCCAAAGAGCATCCCACCCTAACCCCATATTTCTAATGGCTACTGGTCACTGTAGAGAATTCAAGTTTTTTTTAAAATTCATTCACTGGATGTGGGCAGCATTTATTGTCAATTCCTAATTACCTAGAGGGCAGTTAAATGTCAGCCATAATGCTGTGGGTCTGGAGTCACATGTAGGCTGGATCAGGTAAGGATGGCACTTTCTCTCCCTAATGGACATTTCCCCTGATATTCAACAATGGTTTAATGGTCATCATTAGACTCTTAACTCCAGAGTTTTACTGAATTCAAACTCCACCATCTGACACAGTGGGATTCGAACCTGAGTCGCCAAGGCATTACCTGGCCCTCTGGATTAATAGACCAGTGATAATACCACTGGGCCATTGCCTCCCCGTGGGCCAATCCACCCAACCTGCACATCTTTGGAGGAAACCAGAGCAAATCCCATGTAGAGAATGTGCAAACTCTACACAAGACAGTTGCCTGAAGGTGGAGTCTAACCCAGATCCTGAGCACTGTGAGGTAGCAGTGCTAACCACTGATGAGCCACTTATAAGATTGCCTTAGCCCATATACAGTGATATAAAGATAGAGCATTTACCTTGTGAGATATACAATCAATATCTTTACTGTTTCCAGCTTGTCAGGTGACCTTGCCACTGCTCACTCTCCTCTGTCAGTTCTTCTCATGTTACTCCTCTATTCAAGTTCTCTTAGAAGTGGTTCCAACAAGGTAAACGTAGCTGCCCACACAGCCTACTCCAGTCTCTTGGCCTCCAGTTACCTGCCCCCTTGGCTTCAGGCTTGTCACTGGTGTGTGATGACCATGTGACCATGCTGCTCTATTTTCCAGCTCAATGTGATTCCTGAACATCGGCCTGCAAACTGGAAGGAACTTCAGGAGTTAACCCTGATCTTACTGGAGGGAATTCGTCTGAAGGAAACATATATCGTATTCACAGTGTTTCTCATCTTGAACATGAGAGATGGGAGCTGAATAAAATTCAAGTTATAGGAACAGGAGGCCATTTCGCTCCTTGAAGCTGCTCCTACATTCAATGAGATATAATTGATCTGAGCTCAAACTCATTACTTCCCTTGATATGTTTTGTTAATAAAATGCTATCAGCCTCAGTTTTGAAATGAACAATTGATTATCACTTCCATTTGTGGAATACTGGTCCAAACATTGACTTTGTAATTTGTTGTAAATGTTTCCCAATTTCAATGCTCATAGGTCTGGCTCTAACACATAGACTGCGACCCCCAGACTTAGTCTCCCAACCCACAGAAGTATATTTTCTTTATCTGCTGTTAAGCATTACCATCAACTCCAGTTCAATGACCCTTAACCTTCTAAATTTCATGGAACACAGGCCTAATTTATATAATTGTTTTTTGCAATTTAACCTGAGAGATATCATTCTAGGAAATCTGCACTGCTTCAAAAATCATTGTATTATTCCTGAGGGATTTAATTGGAGATTAAATGGATGGGTAGAGTCCATATCTGATTCGATCGGGGGGTGTAGAAAGAGATTAAATACATTGATCCAACTGGAAAATGCTGGCTGAGATCATTCGGCTAAAATGATTGAGCGTTGGATCTTTAGTCCATTCAGAGAAATATTCTCATAACCAGTCATACAGACCACGACCAGAAATGTTTGCCAAATCTTTTTCCTGTTGGTTTGCCAAAATGCTGATGCGATGATGTGATTCATGTTAAACAAAAGTCTCGAAGCCACACAAGTGATTCACTTTGTAACAGCTCTTCACAACGCAATCACTTCTGGAAGGAATGTTGCTGAGCTCAGTGGTTACATTAGTTTTGGGGGATTGAGTAGACCTGATCGTCTGAGAATGCTAGATCACCATTGGCAGAGGGCCATGTGCTTCAGTCAGATCATCTGGTTAAGCATAATGAGCTAACCCACATGCGTTTTTTTTTTCTGTCGAGTTGTCTTTATCCATCAATTCTCTCTCCTGTTCCCCTATGAAGCTGTTAACTTTGTGGTGGGGAGGTGGATTATATTGCTGGGTTCAGTCATTCTCTGGAATTTTTCCATGGACTCAACAGTGAATTTGGACATTGACTGTGTAGAGCATTCAGCAGTCAGATACAAAATGCAATTATGTATAATTTGGAGCTGTCATGGAAGGTGTAACATCAGTTGGATTTAAGAGTTGACTTCTCTCAATGTAAATTAGAGGCATAGTCATAGAGATGGACAGCACGAAAACAGACCTTTCTGTCCAACTCGTCCATGCTGACCAGATATCCTAACCTAATCTAGTTCCATTTGCCAGCACTTGGCCCATATCCGTCTAAACCCTTCCTATTCATATACCCATCCAGGTGCCTTTTAAGTGTTGTAATTGTACTAGCCTCCACCACATCCTCTGGCAGCTCATTCCATGAACACACCACCCCCTGCATGAAAAAGTTGCCCCGTAGGTTTCTTTTATATCTTTCCCCTCTCACCCTAAACCTATGCCCTCTAGTTCTGGACTCTCCACCCCAGGAAAAGACCTTGTCTATTTACCCTATCATGACCTTCAAACTTTTATAAACCTCAGTAAGGTCACCCATCAGCCTCCAGCGCTTCAGAGTAAACAGCCCCACCCTATTTATTCAGCTTCTCCCTGTGGCTCAAATCCTCCAACCCTGGCAACATCCTTGTAAATCTTTTCTGAACCCTTTCAAGTTTCACAACACCTTTCTGATAGGAAGGAGACCAGAATTGCATGCAATATTCCAACAGTGGTCTAACCAATGTCCTGTACAGCCACAACATGACCTCCCAACTCCTATACTTGATGCTCTGACCAATGAAGGAAAGCATACCAAGTGCCTTCTTCACTATCCTATGACTCCACTTTCAAGGAACTATGAATCTGCACACCGAGGTCTGTTTGTTCAGTAACACTTCACAGGATATATACCAATAAGTGTATATATCCTGCTCTGATTTGCCTTTCCAAAATGCAGCATCTCACATTTATCCAAATTAAACTCCATCTGCCATCCCTTAGCCCATTGGCCCATCTGATCAAGATCCTGTTGTACTCTGAGGTAACCTTTTGATTAGGAAAGACAGGAATAGGCACGAGTAGAGGAATAACAACAGCATGGACTGGTGGGCCAAATGTCCTGATTCTGTGCTATATATTTTCATCTCTTGGCAATAGTGATGCAGCTCTCTCATGTAGTCAACACTCCTCACTCTCCAGAATTGCTGAGGTCAACAACACTTGGTTCACTAGACATTACACTGAAGTGTTCTTATACAGTGAATCACTTGGGTAGCATCAAGACTTGATGTAACATGAATAACATCATCACATCTGCATTTTGGCAAAACTAACAGTTAAAGATTTGGCAAACACTTTTGAATGTGGCTTGTGTGATTTAAAATGAGATAAAATCATTCCCATGTTTGATTTTGTACAGATTGGATGCAGAGCGAAGTATACTTTGCATCATTCCACTGTCTCAGGATCTTAATACAGACGTGGCTTTGTTACAGAGTGGATCTTGCTCTGTATGAGTATCCTTAGGTCATGCACAGTGCAGTTTAGATACAGAGGACAGACTCCTCTATATTTCTGCACCAAACACAATCAGACCACTATGGAGTTGTCATCTTAACTCAACTACTTTCAGTCCTCAGTAATTCTGAAGCATTATCATCGATTGTTTTATTTTTGGAAGTTACAATTGTATCTGCTTCCACCAGGCTGCGCATTCCATGTCATAGCAAATCGGCCAAACAAAAATAAAATCTCCCAGTCTATTCCATGATAGTCTGCAGCACCCAGCTTGCCAGGGCAATGGGGTACACTCTGACCAGACTATACTGAACCACATCTTCAACTGGGCCATCACGAACCCTGGTCGAAACATAGGCGGCAATGTATCTGTGCTCAGCATCCATCAAGGCTTGTCCAATAGTGTTATGTGCCCTGATCATTATGGGTATCTCTTCTTTCCCCCATTCCCACCCCTACCCAGTAACCCACCTTGTACTGTCCATCACGCTCACCCTCAAACACAGCAAGTATACATGAGTGCTCCAGGATGTAGGTGTCTTGGCAGCTGCCAGGGTAGGGGGCACACACCTCCGGGAAGAGGTAACGCTGATTGCAGGTCACATGACTCTGAATGGGATGGCGCCATCACCTGTTGATGAATTCTGCAGTGTTGTGATGCGGTCCTCTCAGTAACATGTGAGCGGTTCCTGGCATCCTGCGTCTTGGGGAAGTCAGCAATGTTCCTGAGTCCTGCCTGCCTAGTTGGCAGCGTCCATCATGAACTGGGTGCGTCTCATTCACTGCGCTGGCCTGTTGATGCTGCTGGGTTTGTAGTCAGCCCTGGTCCTGCTGCATCTGACTCCACAGCCTTAGTAAAGCAGCAGCCACGTCAAGCGACATCCCACAAACGGCAGGACCCAGGACTCTCGACAGAAAGCAGGAACCGAAGGGATGCTTAGATCTGAGAGTCACTGGTGACATCCCCTGCAGCTGAGGGCTGCACACATTCCTCAATACAGTGGGACACGCAGCATCCTGATAACGAGGGTCATGTTCACCATCCATTCAGCTTCAACCTCCGGTTCAGCACTAACTTGGCAAAAGTGCCACAGTAGCTCATTGACAGACACATAACAGTACATGCACTCCTGTTTGATGTACAGATACCATTTCCAGCCAAGACTCCCATCCATCCTTCAACCTTTCCTTGTAGTTAATGCAAACCATTGTTAAACCTCCATGGACAGATGATGAAATGATGATCTCCATCATCCACAGCCATTTTGAAAGTAGCCCAGTGCATTGGCATCTTTTTAAGTCATTGCAGCTAACTTCAGCATCACTGAGATGGCAAAGTTCAATTGGGAACCAATAGAGTCGTGCAAATTACCTTTGGCCATCATTGCTAATGGACAACGAAATGATTGCAAATGGAATGTCATTGGATTTAGCAAACAGCTGCTTCATGTATTTGCCCCCTCAATCTCCAAGCATCCACCAACATGAATCCCATAATCAAACTGACACTGATTCCGTCCACCCGAGGTATTGTCTTAGCTGTTTTCCAATTGCATTTTGAATCTTGGGAATAGTAAATGATAGCAGAATGCAGCTGGTAGTGGACACCCTGAGCACCAGGTACCCTCAGAGTTTCCAATGTTTCCTATCACCTCACTCCACCCCGAAAAACCTCATCGATGAGGAACGTAAGAATTAGGAGTGGGAGTGGGCAATTCAACCCTTTGAGACTGTTCTGCCATTGAAAGTGATCATAGCTGATCTTGTTCTGCTCTCAACTCTACTTTCCTGCCTGTTCCCTGTAGCCCTTTATCCTGCTTTTCATCAGAAAGGCATCTATTTCTTTCTTGAATCTGTTGATTGATTCTGCACACTGGGGCAGTGAGTTCCTCAGATTCACAACCCTCTGGGAGAAGTAGTTGCCTCTCATCTCAGTGTTGAAGCTACCTCCTCTCATTCTTCACCTGTGCTGTCTTATTCAAGACTATCCCACAAGGGGACACATCCACCTTATCAATCCCCTTTAGCATTTAATGCACCTCAATCAGATCCCTCCTCATTCTTCGGAATTCCAGTGAGTGCAAACCCAAGCTATTCAACCGCTCCTCATATGACGGACATTTCATCCCTGGAACCAATCTGGTAAACATCCTCTGAACTGCCTAGAGTACCACCACATCCTTCCTCAAGTAAGGAAACCAAAACTGGACACAATACTCCAGGTGTGGTCTCACCAGTGCCTTATATAATTGTAACAACACTTCTTTACTTTTATAAACTAATCCTTTTGCAATAAATGCTAATGTTCCATTCACCTTTCTTATTATATGCTGCATCTCCATTCCTGCTTTCTGTGATCCATGCCACAAGGTCATCCAGATCTCTCTGCACTGATACACTTTCAATTTGCTTCCCATTTAAATAATAACTTTCCCTTTTATTTTTCCAGCTAAAATGGACAACCTCGCATTTATCCACGTTAAACTCCATTCTGATCCATTCTCCCAGTCTATCTGTAAACTCTTCATCATCTCATCACAGCCTGATTTCCCACCTATTTCAGTGTCAAGTGCAAGGTCTGCTCTGCCCAAGTCTATACCCACCTGCAGATCACTCCACCCATCCCACAGGTGGAAATTCACCACATTGAACTTCAATCACAACTCCACCAGGAGCTACAGAATTTTGGAAGATGACCGCCAATGCAACAAATATTTCCTGGGCCACTTCCTTTGGGATGTAGATTATTCGGCCCTTGGGAGATCTGTCAGCCTTTAGCACCACTCATTTCCTCAGCATCATTTTCTTACTAAGGCAGCACAGTGGTTTTGTGGTTAGCACTGCTTCCTCACACTGCCAGGGACCCAGGTTCATTTCCAGCCTTTAGACAGCCTGTGTGGAGTTTGCACATTCTCCCCTTATCTGTGTGGGTTTCCTCCGGCTGCTCCGGCTTCCTCACATAGTTCAAAGATGTGCAGGATAGGTGGCTTGGCCGTGCTAAATTACCAGTAGTGTCCAAGGATGTGCAAGTTATGTGGGTTAGCCATGGGAAATGCAGAGTTACTAGGATGGAGTAGGGAGTGGGTCTGGATGGAATGCTCTTTTCAGAGTCTGTGTGTACTCAATGGCTTGTTTCCGTTCTGTAGGGATGCTATGATTCTAATACTGATTTCCTTCAATTCTCCTTTCTCCGTTCACCCTTTGGTTCCCTAATATTTCTGGGAGGTTATTTCCACCCTCTCTTTGTGAAGGCAGAACCAAAGTTTGTGTTTGTTTCTTCAGCCATTCCTTTGTTCCCCATCATAAGTTCCCAGGCTTCTGATTGTAAGAGATCTACATTTGTCTTTATTAATCTATTGCTATTCACATATTTATCAAAGCATTTATGATCACTTTCAATGTTTCCAACAATGTTACTTCCATAGTTCTACTTCCTCCCTTGATTTTATTTGTTTTGCCTGCTTATACTGAATTCCAAACTGCTCCAGCCTTCAGGCTTACTGCTTTTTCTGGTGATTTTGTATGTCTCTTCTTTATATCTAACTTTACCCTTAATTTCTTTTGTAAGCCATAATTGTGCCATGTTTCCTTTTTTATTTTTGCACCAGGCAGGAATGAATAATTGTTGTAATTCATGCACGCAGATTTCAAGTGTGATTCACTGCTTATCCATTGTCAACCCATCTGGTAATGTCCCCAGTCCAGCAGTGCCATTAACACTTCATACCCTCGTAGTTCTCTTTTGAGAGTTAGATTTAAACCTCATAATCCTGTACCAGTTAAGGTGGCACAGTGGCTCAATGGTTGGCACTGCTGTCTCACAGCGCCAGAGACCCAGGTTCAATTCCATGGCACATGCAGGGTAACAGGGATAGGGTAAGGGGGAAAGTCTCTCCCATTTAACTGCTTGAAAGGAGAATGGGCGCTTACAGGTCTCTCTAGTCGACTGAGGAGATTTTCAACACTTGTGTGAAAATCCTCCTTCTGGCAATCCCCACCAAGATCTCTGTTCATATCGCAAAAGGATTAAAATGCTGCTGGGTCAGGTACAAGAGGAGTTAGCATTAAGTCAGATCCCCCTTTATCTTATTTCACCCAACTCTCCCAGATAAAACTTCACTTAAATCCAGACTGTAGCTTCTGCAATATCCTATGAAAGTATCTCACAAGCATTGTCTCAGAGAAGCATCCACTGCCCTATCAGCATAGCATTTATAAATCCTATATAGGATTTTGGGGGTGGCATGGTGGCACCGTGGTTAGCACTGCTGCCTCACAGCGCCAGAGACCCGGGTTCAATTCCCGCCTCAGGCGACTGACTGTGTGGAGTTTGCACGTTCTCCCCGTGTCTGCGTGGGTTTCCTCCAGGTGCTCCGGTTTCCTCCCACAGTTCAAAGATGTGCAGGTTAGGTGAATTGGCCATGCTAAATTGCCCGTAGTGTTAGGTAAGGGGTAAATGTAGGGGTATGGGTGGGTTGCGCTTCGACGGAGTGGTATGGACTTGTTGGGCCGAAGGGCCTGTTTCCACACTGTGACCAATAGATTGTTTCCTGTTGCAGGACTTGCCATTCTTCTGTCCACCTTGATTCTGTCGATAGACTGAGGAGATATTTTGAAAAGAAGTGTCTGGGTTGGATTCAAGCCCAAGTTTCTGATGTGAAAGGGCAGCATGGCTTAGATATAGAGTAAGATCATTTCACAGAGTATTCACCGGTGCTGTAAAGTACCATTTAAAATTCAAAGGCAGCTGATTGTCACAGTATCGTGCAGCTAGTTCCAGCCATTTTTACACTGCAACTAGGGAGCTTCACCCTGATACTCCAGCTGAACAAAGTCTCAAGATTTTCCCTTGTATGTCAACGTGAACACTGCAACTCATATTTTCAGCAGTCCCATCCAAAGCGTGTTTTGGTGAATTGCCAAGCTTAACAACTTGGATTTACGCAGTGCCTGTTAATGTCAGGAAGCAATCCAAAGAACTTCACAGAAATCAGACAAGTTCTTGAATTTGTTAATGTTCATTTAAATGCACAATGATGCCCCTCTTTCAGTTCAGCATTGGCCCTTACCTGCAAATATGGAAAATTGCCTAAAAAAATTAAACTGGTCAAATCCAATCCAACAAACTGCTGTCACATCAGTCTGCTCCCGATCAACAGTGAAGTGATAGAAGGTGTTACTGTCAGCATGATGATGTGGCCCTGACTCATCAGTATTCTTTATTTCTGTTTGTTTTTATTTCTTCATTTTTCCTGCCTTTCTGTTCTGTGTTTTGGTTTAGTTTTCTGTGCTTTAAGGTGGTGCCGGAGAGTGGTGACACTATACAATACTTTTCACTGCATTGTGTGCAAGATGCATGTGACAATAACTAAATCAAATAAATAAATGAAATAAAATTAAGTAATCTGCTCACTTACACCTACACTTGCGTTTCACCAGAGGCGCTTTGCGCAAGACATCAATGTGGCCTCTGGACAAACACAGAATGCGGAGCTGAATGTCAGAGGTGAACTGAGTGGGATTGCCATTGGCATCAAGAAAACTTTTGTCCTAATGTGACACGCAGAACCCCAAGCAGAATAGATATCGGTGGGAAGTGAAGGAAAATTCTGTTTGGGGTCATACCTAGTACAAAAGGTTGTGGTTTTTATAGGTGATCTCCTGAGTTCTGGAACATCTCTGCAGCATTTCCTCAGGATACTTTCTTTTCCCCTCAAAGCTGTTCAAAAATGCTATCACGTATCTCTGGAGTAGGTGAGACTTGAACGCAGACCTCCTGGTTCAGAGTAAGGGACACTGTCACTGTGCCATGAGAGCTTTCAATTCCTCAGGGTGGATCTATTTCCTCATCAACCTGTTTGGCAATGTTATTGCACACCTCTGGTGCAAGCAGAGCTTTAACCAGGAGCGGTTTGGCTTAAAGGTAGAGACACTGCCATTGACCCCCACTTCCCAATTCCTCAGAGTAATGTCCCAGGCCCAACCAAATGGAATGCAGCCATTCCACAATGTGGCTTACCACCTCCTCAAGGACAATTCGGATGGGCATCAAATGTTTACCAATGATGTCCACACACATGAACGAATAGAAAGTGAAGGGCTGAAGATTTTTTACTGTGCATGTGAATGGAGAATTGAGAAAAGATATTTCTACTGAGTTATAGTCAGAGAATCATAGAGATGTACAGCATGGAAGCAGATCCTTTGGTCCAACCCGTCCATGCCGACCAGATATCCCAACCCAATCCAGTCCCACGTGCCAGCACCCGGCCCATATCCCTCCAAATCTTTCCTATTCACATACCCATCTAAATGCCTTTTAAACGTTGTAATTGTACCAGCCTCCACCACTTCGTCTGGCAGCTCATTCCATATACGTACCACCCTCTGCGTGAAAATGTTGCAACAGCAAAGATGGTAACTGCGCAGGTTCACTGTTCTGTCAGCTAGCAATGTGGGTTCTTTTCTCTCTCTCTCACCTGCACTGACCTCACGATGTGCTTCCTTTGTCTGTTCTTCTCCCTTTTAAAAGTGCTGTTGTTTTGACTTTTTTTTTCTCCAAAGTTCCAAAACAATACAATAGTTTATAAGACAGTGATTGTTGCTCCTGGAATTTGAGGAAATTACCTCCAACGCATAAAATATCTCAAAAAAGGAGCAGCTGCTATAGCCAGAAATTTTTCCCGTCCTCCATCTTGGATTACCCAGAATCCTGTTAAAAGGGATGTCAAAATGCATTTGTTCTGTTGAGATAGAGACCATATGCTTAATTGAAAGGCCAAAGCTACTCTTAAGATATAGTTTCAGCCCCAGATTTCCCATAGCTTTCATCTTCAGCTCATTAACTGGGTAACCCAAATATGTACAGGAAAGGCATAAACAATACTGTAGCAAGGTGTTGTCAGATGGTAGTGGATAGAGAGGAATGATGAGGCTACTATAGGAAAAGCTACTGGCTCACATTGGGGATGGTCATGTTAATCTGAAATTCTGTGAGACATCTCTATGCAACAGAAAATAGTTTGTTGTGACAGTGCTTGATCTTCCAACGGGTGCCCTGCTGTAGTTATTTGATCCATTTGTATTAACTTCCGTGGTGTCCTATTTTGAAGAAGGTGTTATGTCAGCTCGAGGGCTGTGTTTCAGGAACAGCTCCAAGGAACTGAGTGTAACGGGCGAGACTGGCAGCTGTAAAATCCATCCCGTGCGGCAGTTCAGAAACATCCCGCCTTACCCCTTTTGCCAGTTTGACAACCTATCTTGAGCCCCAGTCAAAGAATGGACCCCTTTGACCAGTTTCAGGAACTTTGCCCATTATCAGTCCCAAAAAAAGACCCTACTTGACAGTTCCAGAGCAGCCTCTGAGCACCAGTGTGAGAAAATACCTCAATCATCTATTTGAGAACATATCCCATGATCTCATTTGTGGTTTTAACATGGTAGTCAAATTGTACAGTTGTGGTTGCCAGTACATTGAAAATAGTTCCCCATGGACTCAGAAGGCAGAGCCTGATGTAGCATTTAACCATGCAGACCAGCATGTATCAGTTTCTAATCCTGTCTGTTGCTGATCTAAAAGTTCTTTTATTTAAGGCAGCTGTTTGAGTTGATTCAGTTATCGTTAAGTACACTGAGAAATGAAGCAAAGCTGCTTCCCCGATCTCCATTCAGTGAATGCATTGCCACCCAAACACACCTCCATCGTCCTTGCTGGAAAGAAAATGCAGGAGGAGAGGGTCAGACTCAGTTCTGGCACTTTCGAGGGCGGTGTGACTCGACAAAGCATGCTGGCCAGCATCAAGGATCATACATTGAGCTAAGACGCCGGGAGGCTCCTGTCACCCTGTGGGCCTGTAACCAGAGAGAGCTGAAAAGCGCAAAGAAAATGGAAAAGACTGTTGAGGCAAAGTGTTGTGGGTCATGAATAAAAGAAAAAGGCAGAGCAATTGGTGGTGGTGGTGCTAGTCTTCCAAAATATTGTGCCAATTGTAATGCTAAATGGACTGCCTGAGGTGCTGGCTGTTCTGTGGGTTGAAGGTGTTCTTGGCAATAAATGGGATGAGCTGTTTACTCCTACACTGGGAATGCTGCCTTTCCACATCCCATCTTCCACTGTTCACTTCATTTACAGCTGCAAAGGGTATTTTTTAAAAACCCTTAAAATCGCTCTCATTCCTTTGAAGAACGTTCTCTTCAAGTTTCTCTGTCGATGGATGTACTCGGTAATGACCTGCTGCACTTTTTCCAGCTCCACTCCATAGTTGAACGTGCCAGATAGCTACATTGGGATGGTGCCCTAAGATACAATGTCTTTGTCAAATCCCAGGCTTTCAGTCAGAGACACCAAATTGCGTTGATTTTAATGACTATCTCTTTGATTAAATTCAGAAAAGGTTCGGTGATGGCATTTAGGATCAAATGCCTCCATAATACTCTCTCACTACTGATTCACCTTGTTAGCACGGGCAGGACAGTGATAAGAGCCTTTTGGCAGTCAGACCCATGCACCTGTGTGTGTAAAGGAAGATTTTAATGAGAAGGTGTTACAATTCCAGACTTTCCCGTGAAGGGATCTACACTGCAGAGATCCGCCCACCTCCTGCTGAGAAAATGCCTGGCAGTCGAGATAAAACTCTCGCACGTCCACCTAACAAAGGCGCTTGTGTTATTGAGAAGACAGAGCTGTCAGATTACATCATAACAAATGGAAAGCAGCTGTCTCCTCAAATTAGCCGTTTTATTGGAGTGAATCTGTGGTTTTGCTTTATTTCACTTCCTGCTAATTTCTGGAGAGCGAGGGGACAGAAACTTGAGGACATTTATCACACAAAGTAATCTTGTTATACCTGAACTGTTGGCTTAGTTTGGTCAGTGACCTTTTCACTTATAAGGTAGAAATGCACATGTCCAAGTCCAACCAAATATTCATTGAACAAGGAGATAGTTTAGGCTTTCACTGTGCGATGTGTTCAAAGAATGTTGCTCCATCAGGGGTGATCTTTATTTCAGTGGAAGTCTTGAAATCGAGAGTTTTCAGGTATGCATAAAAGAATCCAAGATACGGTTTGCAATTCTTGGAGTTTCTGCACAATAGTTTTCACTCCACCAAATCCATCTAAACCCGATTAACCAGCCATTATCATGTTGATGCATGCATCTTGCTGTGTGCTGATTGGCTACATTACAACAGCACCCACACTTTACAAGCACCTTATTTAGACATGCTTGGGATAGACGTGTATCATGTCAGTAATGATGGGTGAAGAACTAATCGTTCATCAGTGATTGATTAACTCCTTGTGTTATTTAAAATAGTAAAATATGTAAGTTTTGACGCAGAATTCAATTTTTAAAAATCTGGAATTAAGAGTCTAATGATTAATTCATCGATTTTTCAGAAAAACCCATGTGGTTCACTAATGTCCTTTAGGGAAGGAAACTGCCATCCTTACCTGGTCTGGCCTACATGTGACTCCAGACCCACAGCAATGGGGTTGACTCTTAACTGCCCACTGGGCAATTGGGAAGGGCAGTAAATTCTGGCTCAGCCGGTGACGCCCTCATCCCGTGAATGAATAAAGAATAATGAAAATTTCTAATCTGTGCAGACTAATAGCCAGGCAGAATCGCAATATTGTATACACACTGCATGAGGAGCCCTTAACAGCAAACTCTGAAAGGGAAGGTACACGTTAAACCAAATGTGTGCAATAAAAGGAAAGCCTTGCATTTCTATAGCACCTTTCATGACCATAGGAAGTCCCAAAGCACTTTACTGCCAATTAAATACTTTCGAACTCTTGTAATATAGAGGATGCAGCAGCCAACTTCTCTTAGTAAGCTCCCATAAACAGCAATGAAGTAAATGACCAGTTAATGATCTGTACTTGTGATGATGGTCGAGGGATGCACCATGAACTTCAGAGAACTCCATTTTGAGATAATCCATTTGATCTCAAGTCCTGACATTGGAGAGCAGATGGGAAATCTATTCAATAAGCCACATGAAAAGCCGAAATGCTAATAGTGCAGTACCTGCATCATACTTTTTTTAAAATGTCAGCTGAAATGATGTGTTCAAGTTCCTGGAGTGGGGAGATCATCATCAGTTTCAAATGCCTCATCCTCCAGTGGCCACAAGCTTCAGTTGCAAACTGCCTTTAACATGGATAGAGGTGTTTCTCAAATCAGCAGCAGAAACTCAGACACTGAACCAAACAAGAAGGAGCCATAGGGATTGCTGCAAGGTTATTAAAGAGAAGAGTTTTGAGGAGCTTAGGTTATGAACAAAGCTGGCAAGGTTGTGCTAATTGCCCTTCCCTTGGCAGTGACACTGCTTAGAAACACAAAAATATTTACAGCACACAAGTAAAATGAGACAAGTACTTGACAGCCAACTCTTATCAGATCTAATCACACAGTGCAGCCCTGTCTGTGGCCCTAGGAGGTTACATCACCTCAATTGCATAGCCAGGTATTTTTCTTCAATATAATAAGGATTTAAGTCTGGACATCATTTCAGGCAATGAGTTCCAAATTCTCAAACAAAAGGTTGTATGTGCCACCCCCAATCTATCCAGGAGCCTCCTTGTTGGGCGGCATTTGAGAGTGGGAACGTGAGGCTGTGGCAGTTAGCTGGGCTGTGTCTTTTATGTTTAAGATTTAAAATCAGTGGTGGGGCAGGGAAGAGGTAGATCAAACATGTCAAACCCATTCAGAGTGAAAAGTCCCAACAGGAGTTGACTTCAACATAAGCTATTAATGTGTAGAATAAAACAAAATCAGTGAAGATGTGCAAACTGGAGAGAGCTGTGCAGTTATATTGCTGTATAAGATACGAAGCAAATCTTAAATTTGCAGAGTAAGAGCAAACCACCTGACTGTCCTGCTTTCACCTCCCTGGCTAGTTTTATAGCCCCCTTATCCTACTGTTCTCGTTAAACCCTTTTCATAATTGTGTATCAATGGTTATCCATGATCTTTCTGAATGCTATATTTCAGTTCAGTTCAGATTGAACGTACAATTGAGAGAATAATTCCATATTCCAATATCACTGTGTTGAAAGACTGCTCATAATCTTCGTCTCTGCTCCTATATGCCTGATAATTATCTCAAGAGTATGGTATTGTCTTTGCATTCCTACCAATGAAAATCATTTATATTTGCTTCCCTAACCTCTTGAAATAAAAATCTAGAATGTGAAGCTTGGCTCAGTGACAGTGACCTTAAAGCCTGTCTGGTTCAAAAATGCCCTTTTAGCATCAGACGTCTTCCTCCTTATCTGGTCTGACCTACATGTGACTCCAGAGCCACCCGCGATGCGTCCGACTCTTTAATGCCCTCAGAATTGGCCGAGCAAGCCACTCAGTTCAAGGGCAGTTAGGGATGGGCAATAAATGTTAACCTGGCGAATGACACCCACAATCCATGCCAGAACTTTAAAAAAATTCTCCGTGCCTTTGCCGTTTCAATTCCCCTTCAATCTTTCCTTTTTGAGGTAACGTTGCCCTGTTTCACCAGCATTTCCTCTTGACTCTTATCCTGTCTCGCAGGAAAATACTGGGTCTTACCTAAGTGTTCATTTTTTTAATTAACCCTGGAAAAAGCAAATTGTTTTTCTTGAAGTTGCCCTTGTGTTTGTAAAGCTTTTGTTTTCTGAGATACTGAATCAAATCGTTGTCATTTCCATGTTTGAATCCAACTCCCTTGCTGCCTCCAGTATAATTCCCAACTTAATAGTTAGCATTGCATCATGTCAAAGAATTGTCTTTAAATTAGCCCTCCACTGGCAAGTTATACTCCATCAGGGCGTTGTGGGAAGAGACATGACTTGCATATAAATGTGGGGGCATTATTCTGAGTTTGCGCTGAAGCAGAGAATTGGAATATAGGGACCCATGCTACCTGTGTCTGATCTAAATGCAGAATTATGGAATACATGACTTCTTCTCTTCATTACCAACTTCCAGGACTGAAGATTCCATCATTGAGGCATTAATGAATCCCTCCCCCTTACATGCACCACCCAATTCCCTTACTTTTACAATCCATTCTCCTTTTAATGAACCAAGACTCTATTTGTTCTCCTAATCACTTGCTGTACCTGCATGTTAACTTTGTGATTCATGTTCCAGCACGTCTCTCTATCATGGAGTTCTGCAGCCTTGCTCCATTTAGAATAAAATACAGCTTTTCTCATCTTCCTGTGAAAATGCACAGGTTCATATTTTCCCACATGATACTCCATTTGACATTTCTTGCCCACTCACTTAACCTTTTGTAGATTTCTTCACCTCATAATAACTCAATTTCCTACCCATCTTAGTGTCATTGGCAAACATAGCTGCCATATGTTCAGTCCCTTTATCCAAGTCATTGATGTAGATTGTAAGTAGTTGAGATCCAAGCTAAAAAATATTCATTTGTCCTTACTGGTTGCTTTATGTTAGCTACTGAGAAGAGTGCAGCAGAAACTTTGAGCTGCAATGGCTAAATCTGGGTGGAGACAATATATTTTTGAGGGATGATTCTTTTCAAAGTATTCAAAACTGTGTCAAATTTTACCCCCCTCCCCTCCCCCTCAGGTGCCTCCAAGCCCAGAGTGTGCTCGAGCCATGATGAGATTGATGTATTGTCCTCACTGTCGGAGCATGGCAAGTGTGAAACCTTGCAACAACTATTGCCTCAACATCTTGAAGGGCTGCCTGGCCAATCATGCTGACCTAGACAGCGAATGGAGGAACCTAGTCGGTAAGGTCTGTGGTGGTGAACAGAGGAGTGAGGGGGGAACAGTCACAGGCACTCAGCCTCAATGTTAGGTATCTGCAGAGATCCTGCTGGCCACTCAATGAATCATCTGTCATACCTCAGATGGGAAGTCTACTTACCATGTCCTGTCTGAAGCTTTGATTAATCCATCACTCATCTTGCAAGGAATGACTGGGGAGATGACTTTCACTTTAAAGCATGAATGCTCCTGGGTCTTTGGGTGAATTGGCTGGAGGTTACTGAGTGACTGTGTAAGGGTGCTGGATTAATATGTGTAGAGATATGACCAGGCTGCTGAGGGGAGAGAGGCAATTGAGTAAGAGTGTGAACTATTATTGGGAGTTATAGTGTAGGGAGTGTCATGGTGTCATCCGTGGTCTGTGATGCGTTAGCTGATTTCAGCCAGGATAACACTAGGACTGGCACATCCTGGAACTGGCGATGGAGTGACACGGTGGCTCACTGGTTAGCACTGCTGCCTCACAGTGCCAGAGACCCAGCTTTGATTCCACCCTCAGGTGACTATGTGGAATTTTCACATTCTCCCCGTATCTGCGTGGATTTCCTCTGGGTACTCCAGTTTTCTCCCTCAGTCGAAGGATGTGCAGGTCAGGTGGATTAGCCATGGGACATGCAGGGTTACAAGGAAGCGTAGTGTGTGTGGGTTAGGGTGGGATACTCCTTAGTGTGGACTCAATGGCCTGAATTACATGCTTCCACACTGTCGGGATTCTATGAAAATACCAGCCTACCTTCTTGAACAGTATGTACTAATGTCAGATTGGTGTTAACTGTGATACAGCAGAGTAATCAACTGATATTCACTCTGAGTTCATTCATTATTTATAGCTAAATCGAGGTGAAACAAATAGAGCCAAAGGACAGTAAGAATAAAGAAGGAGGCCATTTGGCCCAAAATGGCTATGCTGGCTCATATGTAGTTCCATCAACAACTCCCCAAACTCTCCAACTGCAAATTTAGAAATCCAAAATGGAATCTGTCTCTATCTCACTCCCAGGCACTGCATTCCTGATACCTAACACACACTGTGTACAAAATATTCCCTCTCACATTGCTGTTGGGTTTTATCGTCCTTCACCTTGCGTTGGTGTCCTCCTGGTTCTCAATCATTCTGCCAATTGGAACAATCGTGCTCAATCAACACTGTTTCGAATCCTCATGGTTTTGAAAACCCTTGACTTGGAAAGCACAGGGGGGTGAGTGACGCGAAAGCTCTGCTCTAGCTACACAGCGAGAGCAGGAGAGAAAAATGGCCGTGGGAGGGACAGATGGCATTTGTAATATAATGCCATTTACACAATGTTGCTAACATAGAAAATAATGTCTCAAAGCAACTTCTCAGGCAGAAAGGCAAGTAAATGTCAAGGTCAGTCCTAAGAAGGAGAGGTGATACAGAAGCTTTTCAAACCAATGGGTTTTAGGATTGGTATGCAAAGGATGATGGAGATGCGAAGAGGTTCAGGGTGGAAATTCCAGTGTGCACGGCCAAGACGGTGTACGAGCATTCCACAGGAGAAATGTGAGCATTAATCTTGACCATTCTTGATATTTCAGACTCTATGGTTCAGGTGGCTGACAGATTTAATGGACCATCAAACATGGAGTCGCTGGTCGATACAATTTACATGAAGATCGCTGAGGCAATACAGACCATGCGAGATAACAGAGCTCATATCTCATCGAAGGTAAGGTCACCCAGACCAGAGAGAGTGAGTTCTGGTCTTGGAAGCAACGAATAGCACTGCATGTCCGTGAATAATACCCAATAGGAAACATTAGGTGGAAGAGAGTTGACATCCCATTTGGGTTATGTCATAGGACAGCCAGCACATGGTGGAATTTGGAATTAACTTTTGGATTTTGATTTGGATTTGGATTTGGGAGCCATGATTAGGAGTGGATTTGGAATCATGGGTTTGAACTACCCTTTACAAGTTGGAGAGGCTGAATGAACTATCTACAATTAACCAAGTCTAATTAATCACAGTGGGTCTTTTTATGAAGCAGTGGTAGTGCCCCTAACTCAGAGCCAGAAGGTCTAGTTTCAAGTCCAAGAGGATACTCCTCCAGAGGTGTATCATAACATGTCTGAACAGGTTGATGAAAGATGACAAACAAAGTGTTGTGTTTATACTTGGCAAGCAACTGATGTTAGACTGCACTGAGTTGATATTACTGTTTGCATCCATGTGTGCCAAAACATAGAAAAAGTCAAATGTCTGACCTTACTGCCACCCACTTCCCCAAGAAGGAATTACATTTCTGTCATGTGTTTGTATATGATGTGAAGGGCTCGGTTAGGTCAGTTTGCTGGATGGCTGGTTTGCAATACAGAGCGACATCGGAGGTGTGGGTTCAATTCCCAAACCAGCTGAGGATAATCATGAAGGGCTCTCCCTGTCCAGCTCTCCCCTCATCTGAGGTGTGGTGACCATTGGATTAAACCATCACCAGTCACCTCTCTCTAATGAGAGAGGAGCCCTATGGTTCAGTAAGACTCTGGTGACTTTGCCTTTATGTAGTATGAATGTCCAAGACCCCTCTTTTCAAAATACTAGTAATGAAAACTTCAAAGGATGACTCTGTCCTTTTTAAAATCACACCTTTTGATCAGACTCCTTGATACTATCCTAATACCGACTTACAGAGTACACTGTCAGTTTTTATTTGCTGATATCCTATGAAGCATTTTGGACATTTTGCAAAGCTAAAGAGGCTATTTAAATGCAAATGCTGTGCCTCCCTTGATTTGCACACTGGAAATTGAATTCTGCTATTCCCAGGCTCATTAAAAAAGTTAACGATTTTATGAAGAATTCCTCAAATTACCTGATTTTCAAATCCAAATTGACTTAAAATGAGAACCAGATTTCTGTACTAAACAAAACTCACAATTTTTTATAAATATTTAGCATCTAGCTACAGTAAACAGTTATAAACAGTCCAGACAGAATTACACGCACACACTATACACACACACACTATACACACCCAGTTAAATAGATTGTGGACAAAAGAGAAAAATTGTAAAGCCAGTTCAGTGATGTTTGTTCCCAGGTTCTGTTGTTGAGATGATATTTATGACTCTACTGCTAGCCAGCAAGCTGCTTCAGTCACCTTTCTCTGGTTTCGTCCTCTGGTTGACAAGAGACACAAGGATGCTGGTTCCCTTATAAAAAGTCTCTGTTGTATCAGTTCAAAGTCATAGTTTTACAGCAACTATTGCAGGAAGGATCAACTTTTTCACTTAAGTTTACAGTGAGGTTTGTCTGCAGAGAACAGGGAGACTGCTCCTAAGCTGGAGAAGAACTGAAGACCTCTCTTGCTCTTGCTTTCTTGCTCTCTCTATCTCACACACTCACACTCTTCCACTCTTCCTATCACTCACTCTGTAATTTGTTCCTAACTTGAATGTTTCCAGTTCCCTGAGAACAAGTCGTATAGTTGACAGACAAAAAGGTTGTTATCATTGATAAATGGTTACTAGCCCATAGACGAATCAACCTCTGTTGCCAGTAAAAGCTACATCCGTACACCCTCTGAAATCCAAATTGTTGCAACTCAGTGTCTAGTTACTGCTTATTCAAACACTTGCTGACATGATACCTGCCATGGGTGTCAGTTTGATTACTTTTTAAAACAGCCGCCGCCCTTTCAAATCCCGTTTTTGAAAACTGCTCCTTCTGATTTCAGTTCACATTTTTTTATAAACACCAATACCAGACACAGTCCTCACCTTAGAGTGTTACTTCACCTGAGATTTTCTTGGCTGACAGACTCAGAATGAACACCTGGCAGTCGACAGTCCTATTCTGGATGCCCAGATACTATCAATGGACTATTGGAAGAGTGTAAGAATCTGGAGTTATTACCCACCCCAATTACCAATCCCCATTCTACCTGTTGCAAATTGGAATGCTGAGCTACATATATCAGAGCGGAAGAGGACAGGTGCTGGCTCCACGTTGCCATGTCGTCTATTTTAAGGTGACAGACAGAAATTAATTGTTCTACCCTATTGTACAACCTTGAACTCCTTCACTTCGCATAGCACAAATTAGGGGTGCAAATCCCCTGGAGGATGCAAGAGGGGTGACAAGAAGGGGAGATAATTGGGTGAGATGGCCTTGGAGAGATACATGCTCCTGTCTCACCACCTCACCAATTAAGTGCTGGTTAATAAGGTCCATTAGGGACTTTCTCAACTCACCAGCATTTTAGAATGTTAACTGGTAAAGTAATAGCCACTTAAGGGCCTCAATCCACCAGCTCTCCAGTTACCTGCTTTCCCGGCAGGTGACAAAAAATGGCTGCCTTTTCCTTCTTGGTTGTCAGGGTGACCTACCTGTTGGGTTGCCGTGGGCTTCCGTTTGCGCCCACTCTGTGGAAGTTAGGCACAGACTGGGAGTCGGGGGTGGGGGGAGCAGGCAAAGATGTGGCCTCTGGGGAAAAAAAATGTCATCCTTACTTTTGACCGCATCTTTTTCCGGCGACGCCGACTCCGACCCTACGAGAAACCAAAGAAAATACCGTTGGATCCCCTGGAAAGTAAGCTTTGGCCAAAGGCGTTTAGCAGTCAAACATTGAGGCCTACAATTCCCCAAAAAGCATAGCCTGAAAAAGACATTACTTTGGCAGATCCTTACATGCCTCCATGGGATGTGAGTCTCACATACAAGGTAAACTGTGTTCTCAATCCTCAACTGCCCTTGACTGCAGTCCTCTTACACTGCTGCTTAAAACCTGCCTCTTTGCCTTGGCCTTCAGTCAGCTGTTGTCCTGCCGTCACTTCCATGGTTTGGCACAAACCTTTGTTTGTTAATGCTGCATGAAACACCCTGGGGTGTGCCTTTAAAGGTGTTACATGGGCGTAACTTGTTGATTCCATCTGCAATGAAATTTGGCATCCCTGAATTACAATTTGCAAATATAATTGACTTGTTGCCTGGGTTCTTGGAAGGTCAAGGATATTCTTTTAGACTGAACAACCTGTTCTACACAAACACCTGCAAATGATCTTCATATTTGGACTTGTATTTTACCATCTGCTTCTTCACTGTTTTGGAATCCAATTTTTAAACCAGTTGAACCTGTTGATTTGGAATTGTCATCTAAGTGCCTAATCCAAAGGGAATCCTGAGTCCTGAATGTTGATGTTTTTTAATACACTCAGGATGTGGATGGCACTGTCTGGGCCAACTGTTATTGCCTGTCCCTAATTGCCCTTGAGAAGTTGGTGGTGAGCTGCCTTCTTGAATCTTTGCAGCCTACCTGCTGCAGGTTGACCCACAACATTGTTAGGGAGAGAGTTCCAGGTTTTTGTCCTAGCAGCACTGAAGGGACAGTGATATATTTTCAAGTCAGGGTGGTGAATGGCTTGGAGGGGAGCTTGTCACTCTTTCACGTGTCTGGAAGGTTAGAGGCTGCCCGACTTTATGTGTTTGGGCAGGGTATAGAGGAAGTTGGGTTCTCTGACTCTAGAAACAGATGAATCCTCACGTAGCAAAGAATGAGGTAAGGGGTATTTTGTTAATCTGTCAATTAGGGGGATTGTTAGGAATGATTTCACATTCTCTCCTCCCCTATCTAACTCCAGTCTGTGTCATCTCTCTATCTTTCAGTCACCCCCACTCCCACCTCTGTGCCCAGCTTGTGTTGAGTGCTTTGTTGGGTCTTGTTTTGTGGTAATTAATTTCTCTAAGAAAGCTGGAGGATTATGTCGTTGAGCTTTATAAGTAATCACCTCCATCAGTTGGGACCCCTGTCCACTACTACCACACGTTTTATAAGTTCCTTCACAATTAATTGTACATTTTTTGTGATCCTTATTGATTACCTCCTGCCCATCCTCCCCTACGGCTTATTGAGTTAGCGTCAGGATCAAAAGGGAAGCCAAATAGTGCCAAGGGATAGCAGGGAAATCTCGCGGAAGTCATATGCAGGCAGACCCGAAACAACAGCCTCTGAAGTGAACCGAGTCCAGCCCACATATAGGACAGAGCCAAACAGGAAAGAGAACGTGACAGGATTGAACAACATGCACTGACGTCACAAAGTGAATGAGCTTCCCAGTCTGTAAGCACCATTATGACAAAGCTAAATAAAACCACCACACCATCTTAGCAGGGATGTCAATGGTCAGGCCTTTGCTCTCAAAAGGTGGTTGATTTTTGGAACTCTCTTCTACAAACGGCAGTGGATGCTGAATCAGTTGTTCACAAAAATTTACTTGCCGCAGATTTCAAATTAAGGAAAGGCGTAAAGGAATATGGGCCAAAGATCTATGGAGTTATGTCACAGACCACCCATAATCTCACTGAATGGTGGAGCAGGCCTGAGGGGCTGAAAGGCCTACTTTCTGTTTCTAACTGACTTTAGAAAGTCCAAAAACAGAAATGAAAATAGCCCTAAAATTTGAAGGCAAGGACATATGGGTAGAGTGCAGGGAGGAATGCATAAGAAAATAAGGATATGCAGTGGAGCTTTGAGGTTGCTATGGCTGGGAGCAGTCCTGCAGAATTTCTGGAGAGTAGTTGGGAAGCTGTTTCTAAAGCTTGCATTTCAGATGATCAGGAATGCCATCCTTCACCACCAAGGAACTTGAACTCATCCAAATCTCTGCTATCCATTTCCCAATTTTGACTGAGTCTCATTGCCCCCCCTAACTCCTGTGCTTAGATTAGATTCCCTACAGTATGGAAACAGGCCCTTCAGCCCAACAAAGTCCACACTGGCCCTCCAAAGAGTAACCCACCCAGGCCCATTTCCCTATCTTATATTTACCCCTGACTAATGCATCTAACACGATGGGCAATTTAGCATGGCCAATTCACCTGACCTGCACATCTTTGGATTTTGGGAGGAAACCGGAGCACCCAGAGGAAACCCGCACAGACATGGGGAGAATATGTAAACTCCACACAGACAGTCACCTGAGGCGGGAATCGAACCCGGATCCCTGCCACTGTGAGGCAACAGTGCTAGCCACTGAGCCACCGTGCTTGCTGACCTAAACTGGCTCCTAGTCTGCCAATACCTTAAAAGTTCTCGTCCTTGTTATCCTTCCTATCTCTGCAATCTCCTCCGAAGCTGCAATGCTCTGAAACCTCTGCACCCCTCCAATGTTGGTACCTTGACCACTTTAAGCACCGACAATTGCTTCGGTCCAAATCTCATGATCTTCTACTCTTCTCAACCCCTCATGCTTTAAGATGAGCCAAAATGCTACTTCTATGGAAGAATTTTGGTTGCCTGTCCCAATATTTCATGGCTTGTTTAGTAATGCTGCTGTGATGTTGGAATTTGTATTACAACATCAAAGATGGAGGATTTTTGGACTACAGTTGGTGGTGTTTTCACCTCTCGGCCAGGATTTCCAAGTTCAAATCCCACCTGCTCAAGAATTATATTATAGCATCTCTCAACGGATTGATTAAAAATAATGACTACCCGAGAGGTGCTGTGTGAACATAGGTTGTGGTCATTGTTGTGTGGAGGTCAGTGCTTTGTGAACAGAAGCATCCACTAAAATTGAACTAGTCAGTCTCACACCCCAATCAGGTGATCATTCATTGGATGTTTTGGTGCTGTTTGACCCTAAAGGAAAGTTTGCTCTCCATTACCCTGAGATCCTGGTGAGTATAGAAAATGGTGCAAATGCCGATGCTTTGGTTGACTGATATCAGTAAGTCTGTTGGAAATAGGGGATGTTTCTCTGTTTGGCTGAACTTCCCCTGCTTTTTGTGTTTCTTTCTCAGGTTCTTCAGGGGTGTGGTCATCTCAAATCAGTAAGCAAGCGGTCAACCGAGGATGATCCAAGGAGGCGTGGGAAGCCGTACTCAGTGGAGGAGAGGCCAGTCAGTCTTGCCACTCCACCCATGGACAGATTGGTAGGTACTAGATGACTCCGTTTTAAGATTCCTATTGCAATGAACACTGCTATTGCTGAGTGTCTTTGAAAGAAACAAAGTCTTTCTAAGAACTGAGGGCCGGTTGGCTGTTGGGCTCCGGGGCGGCACTGTCATTGTCGGCCTTAGGAACAAACTTTGAGTGTCACAATGTGATCAGACTTACTGACCACTGGAGAGCCATTATCCACTGATGGTCTATTCATTTGGGAGGTGATGGGGAGACCTCTATGGCCAATTTGGACATCCAGCTGCAACGGGAGGGAAACAACAAGCCTATGACGATCTTCTGGAGCAGTCACTGTTGTTGAAAACCTGCAACAAAGAACAGAAGAGTGGGTCATCAGGACACCTGTTATATAGGTCTGCTCACCCACTGTGTGAACAAGAGCTGTCTGACATAACGCCAAGCAGCTTACTGACCCGTATTGTTTCTGGCTTTTTAATATATCATTGGTGAGGGAAATCGCTTACGTGTCTTGGCGAGGGAAATTTGCACTGTTTCCAAACTCACCAAGTGTAACAGCCCATCTCCACCTGGGGTTTAGGGGTCAAAGTGGTTCTGAGGAGGGTGGAGATCAAATTGCTAAGAAATAGGAGCAGGAGTAAGCAATTCAGCCCCTTTGTCTTCGCTCAGTCAATCATAGCTGCCCTTACTGTGGCCCGAACTTCACTTTGCTATCTAGCTCCCATAGTTCTTGACTGGGTTTGGTACACGTTGGTGATTGTGTAGCATTCCCAGGAGCTTAGGCTCTGGAGTGTCGATCATTTGAGTCCCCTTCACTTATTGTACCTTCTTTTGACTTGCTGCAAAGCTACAGGGAAAACAAAAACAAGGAAAATGGCCACATGGCCCAGCGGCAGTGCAGACAGCACTGCCACATTGTGGCAATTAATGCGACACCTAATGAATCCCAGCACCCACTGTGTGAACGAGATCTGACCCCCATAAAGCTTACTGACTCATATTGTTTCTGAATGTTTAATCTAACATTGGTGAGGGGAATCACTTATGTGTCTCGGTGAGGGTAATTTGAACTGTTTCCGAGTTCACCTGGGGTCAGGGGTCAAGGACATTTGGAGGAAGAGCACATTGCAGTAATGGCTGTTGTGTTTTCAGGTTACTGAAGTCAAGATGAAGCTCCGCGATGTTCGACAACTGTGGGTCACGCTCCCCAGTGCACTGTGCAGCGAGAAGGTGACGGCAGGGTTGGCCAATGAGGACAGGTGTTGGAATGGGCAGAACAGAGGGAGGTAAGAAGGTTAAACTCCCGAAACGTTCCCCCCCACCCCCCCACCTAACAGCATTGTGGGTATCCCTATGCTCCAACCAACTACAGTGGTTCAAGAACACAGCTCACCACCACTTTCTCCAGGGCCATTAGAGATGGGAAGTAAACACAGATCTAGTCAATGTCCACACCCTGTGAATTAATTTTTCAAAAAGAAATTGTCCTTACCTGTTCTAAAACAGGTTTGATGAGCTTTGCTCAGTTGTTGACAAAATAGAGTGAACGAGTCAAACAGGACACTTCCCATTTTAGTTCTGAGATCACCAACAGATATTGATGTGCCCTTCATTTTCTCATTCTTCATATTTGGGCCTAGAAAATGAGTTACAGTCAACCATGTGAGGCCCTTATAATAAACAATTGGTGTGCTTTGTGTCAGAGATCACATTAGGAACTCTTGATTTTCACAAACTCCTCCTCCCCACTTGTGCTTTCCTGTCTACCCCGATCTCCTTAGTTACTCACTCTCAGCCTGATCTTCAAACACTGAGCTATCCCTCGAACCTTTCACCATTGATGGTTACTCAATCAGACACTGCACCTCTGCTCTCAGAGATCTCTACCTCGTTCCCTCCGCTGCACTACCTCTTGCGTTGTTTTCCAATGCCTAACAATCGGTGCAGGAAAAAGCCATTTGGCTCCTCTTCCCAATCTTAAACCAAACCCTCCCCGTTTCCCAATTCTTCCTTCTGAAAGTTTTCCAATGTTTTGAAATATCAGGAACTTGAGGACCTTGTTGAGCTGGGGCAGTGGCTCAGTGGTTAGCACTGCTACCTTGCAACACCAGGGACCCGGGTTCGATTCTGCCTTCGGATGACTGCGTGGAATCTTCACGTTCTCCCTATGTTTCCATGGGTCTCCTCTGGTTGCTCCCGTTTCCTTCCATAGTCCAGAGATGTGCAGGTTAGGTGGATTGGCCATGCTAGATCGCCCGTAGTGTTCAGAGGATGTGCAGGCCA
The DNA here is from genome assembly GCF_047496795.1 of Chiloscyllium punctatum. Lineage (NCBI taxonomy): Eukaryota > Metazoa > Chordata > Chondrichthyes > Orectolobiformes > Hemiscylliidae > Chiloscyllium > Chiloscyllium punctatum. The sequence goes on from NC_092744.1 coordinate 79,859,108, forward strand.
GGTGAATTATCCATGGGTAAAGCTGGGATAGGGTAGAGGGGGTGGATCTGGGTGGTCTGATCTTTGGAGGGTTGGCGGGGACATGCTGGGCTGAATAGTAGGGATTCTGTGATTCGATGAAAACAGGAGTTGAGGTCTTGGGCCGTTCAGCCATGATTTAATTGAATTGTGGGGCAGACTCAAGGGGCCAAATGGCCTTACAGCTGCTGTTGTTTCTTGTATACTATTTTCTGGGACTCAGGCTGTCTGCACCTTTAGTGCTGCTGTATCTTTTTCTCTCTATTTCCCACCTGTTTGGTACGTTTCTCATGACTTTCCAGGTGAGCAGGACTCTGACCTGCCTCTTTCAAGAGAAATATAGAAGCAAGGAAAGTGCCTCTGAGCCATTCGTGAGCAACTGGAGAGAGAGAGAGAATCTGGAAAGAGGGGGAGTTTGAGCGCAGTCAGAGGGGAAAGACATGTATTATTAAATGATATGGTGGGGCACTGGCTTTATGGGAGAGAGCAGGGGCACGGGGAGTGGGGCTTTGTGTCTGGTTGCGGACCAACCAAGTTACATCAGAAAAGCAGGGGACTTGAGCAAAGCCCTGAGCTTTCTGAGGAATGTTGGGACTGAGAGGAGCAGGGCCAGGAACACAAGAAGCTTGAATTGTATTCACATGACGGGGCACGCTGGAGAAGACATGGACCGCAGCAATGTGATGATGTTGGGAATTTTTTCGAAGCACAGCTGAGGGAGGATAAACCACCATTTCAGGACCAAGAATATTGTTAGCATGGGTCACTGTATTCAATACAACAGTCGAATGAGCAACATATAGGGGAGGCAATGGCCTTCAGGTGTAATCCATGGATTATTAATCCAGAGACCCAGGTAATGTTCTGGGGACGTGGGTTCAAATCCCACCCTGGCAGATGGTGGAATTTGAATTCAATAAAGGATCTGGAATTCGGAATCTAACAATGACTAGGAATCAATTGTCGATTGTCAGGAAAAACCCGTCTGGTTCACTAATGTTCTTCAGGGAAGGAAACTGCCATCCTCACCTGGTCCAGCCTGCACGTGACTCCAGACCCACAGCAATACTTGACACCTAATTGTCCTCTGGGCAATAAATGCTGGCCTAGCCAGTGGTGTTCTGATCCTGTGAATGAGTAACGAAAATTAGCACTAACTCTCAGATTTATTTTACTCCATATGGTGTTTAAAGCAATACCAATTTGGCAAGACTTGAGAGGATAATCTTATTTTACATTGTGTAGTCCTTACCTATTTAATCAAAATATCCCACTGGCACTCATCTTTATAGGGAAGAAGTAATTAAGAGCAGGAGTAGGCCGTTCAACTGGTAAAGAAATTTCTCCTCTTTTCAGCCCAGTGACCTCTGTTTTGTCATCAGACTGTAACCCCTGTTTCTAGATGTCACAACTCCCTCCCTCTCTCTCCAGCCTGGGGGAAACCATTCTTGCATCAACCCTGTCAAACCCTGTAAGAATTTCATCTGCTTCAGTAATTTTTGGGCTAAAGAAGCATGGCAGATTTAAGCCAGAGATGAGGGGGGAATTACTTCTCTCAAAGGCTTGTGAGTCTGCGGAATTCACTACCGCAGAGGGTAGTAGATGCTGGGACATAGAGTAAATGTAAGGAGGAGGTAGACAAGTTTAATCAGTAAAGGGTTGAAGGGTGATGAGGAGCGGGCAGGAAAGTGGTGTTGAGACCGAGGTGAGATCAGCCATGATTGTACTAAATGGCGGAGCAGGCTCGAGGGGCTGAATGGCCTACTCCTGCTCCCAGTCCTTACGTTTTTGTGATCATCCCTCATTCTTCTGGATTGTGGAGAATACAGACGCAGCACATCTTCATTCTTTCCTCATGGAATAATCCCTCCATCCAGCAGACAGAGGTTTCTCACGCAAAAATAGCAAGTTGCAAGCTAATCCGCTCTGTCACTCTGCTTCTAAACTCAGTCTGTTTTTCCCTCGATTGCATAGTGTGCAGGTTCACAAAGAGATGAAAGGTGTACAGCTGAGGAGGTTTTTCTGTAACCTCCTCAGCTGTACACTTTGTAGTTTCTATAAACAGCTAATTTCTACTGCCTTGTTTTCACTTTGTTTTCTTTTCTATAAACCACAAAGCACCTCGTTCCTCTGAGCTTTTTGTCAGTGGATTATTTCATGTCTGTTTTCTACCTTGACTATTTCTGATCCTCAGATTGTTAAGGACAGGAATAGGCCTTTCAGCTCTTCAGAGTTGCTCTGATGTCCAATTAGATTATGGCTCATCTGTATCTCAGTTCCTCTTTGCCTCATTCGTTCCATGGTCACCAGTTTAATGAATCCTACTTTGCCTTAGCCTTTTGAGTTGGGAGTCTTGAGATCTGTTCATAGTTTCTTGAAAGTGGAGTTGCAGTTAGATAGGATAGTGGAGAAGGTTCTTGGTATGCTTGGCTTTATTGGTCAGTGCATTGAGTTTAGGAGTTGGGAGGTCATATTGCAGCTATACAGGACATTGGTGAGGCCATTTTTGTAATATTGTGTGTAGTTCTGGTCTCCCTCCTGTAGGAAGGATGTTGTGAAACTTGAAAGGGTGCAGAAAATATGTACAAGGATGTTGCCAGAGTTGGAGATTTTGAGCTGTTGTTTATAAAATCATAGAGTTATAGAGTCATGGAGATGTATTGCATGGAAAAAGACCCTTCGGTCCAACCCGTCCATGCCAACCAGATATCCCAACCCAATCTAGTCCCACTTGCCAGCACCCGGCCCATATCCCTCCAAACCCTTCCTATACATATACCCATCCAAATGCCTCTTAAATGTTGCAATTGTACCAGCCTCCACCACTTCCTCTGGCAGCTCATTCCATACATGTACCACCTTCTGCGTGAAAAGGTTGCCCCTTAGGTCTCTTTTATGTCTTTCTCCTCTCACCCTAAACCTATGCCCTCTAGGTCTGGACTCCCCCATCCCAGGGAAAAAACTTTGTCTATTTATCCTATCCATGCCCCTCATAATTTTGTAAACTTCTATAAGGTGACCCCTCAGCCTCCAATGCTCCAGGGAAAACAGCCCCAGCCTGTTCAGCCTCTCCCTATAGCACAAATCCTCCAACCCTGGCAACATCCTTGTATATCCTTTCTGAACCCTTTCAAGTTTCACAACATCTTTCTGATAGGAAGGAGACCAGAATTGCATGCAATATTCCAACAGTGGACTAACCAATGCCCTGTACAGCCGCAACATAACCTCCCAACTCCTGTACTCAATACTCTGACCAATAAATGAAAGCATACCAAATACCGCCATCACTATCCTATCTACTTGTGGGGGGGCATGGATATGCTAAATAGACAAGATCTTTACTCCAGGGTAGGGGAATCCTAAATTAGAGGGCATAGGTTTAAAGTGAGAGGGGAAAGATTTAAAAGGGACCTAAGCAGCAACTTTTTAATGCAGAAACTGATGTGTGTATGGAATGAGCTGCCAGAGGAAGTCAGGGAGGCTGGTACAATTGCAACATTTAAGAGGCACCTGGATGGATGAATGGAAGATGATATGAATAGGAAGAGTTTAGAGGGATATGGGCAAAATGCTGGCAAGTGGGACTCGATTAATTTTAGGCTATCTTGTCAGCATGGACAAGTTGGACCAAAAGTTCTGTTTCCGTGCTGTACATCTCTATGACTCAAAGTGTTTGATATTCATGTGTTGAGCTGTTACAGGTGGCCATGTTTTGGAAGTGTTGAGAGCAGTTTCCTAGTCAGCAATTGTAGGATTTTAATGGAATGAAGAATCAATGGCCAGATGAATGAAAATGCAGATTTGTGCGGCTTTTAATAATCAACTTCATGACTGAGCTTCATTGATTTAGCAGCCTTAGTGATTGACCAAATCTTCGTGTGTGTATGTGGGGATACGAGGATAGATTAGCGTTCACTAGTTCTTTTTAACTTAGCTTGGGAAAAGCTCACTGTTTAATTTGGAATGAGACATCCCTTTATAGAACATTTCCTCAGGATACTGAGTTGAGTGGCACAAAGAAACCCCATGAGAAGCCAGTTAAAGAGGGGCTGTCTCTCTTCCTTCAGGTGCCTTGTGTTTCGGCTGAGGCTGGGGAGTGCACCAGCATTGTAGCCCACTACTCTGCAGCTCGTAACATAAAATGAATTACTTGTGTCCAGTTACAAGAATGACCAATTAAATACTTTGTCTAAATCTAAACAAGGTTATCTGACAACCATATGTCTTAATTTATCATCTCTTAGTTTATTATCAAAAGTTATTCAATAAGATGCAATAATTGGTTAACATTCACAGTCAGTAATATAGAAGTATAGGTGCTTATCCCCAAGTATTTCCCACAAAGACACTCTTCGGGGGAAATAATGCAGATTGTTCTGTGGAGAAAAATGAACATTTTAGCCAATGTGTTATTTTGAAGGCAACAGAATGAGCACAGGAAGTTGCCCCTTAGGTCCCTTTTAAATCTTGCCCCTCTCCCTTTAAACCTATGCCCTCTAGTTTTGGAACCTCCTACCCTGGGGAAAAGACCTTGTCTATTCACTCTGTCCATGCCCTTCATGATTTTATAAATGGGGAGAAAATTCAGAAGTCTGAAGTGCAAGGAGACTTGGGAGTTTTAGTCCAGCATTCTCTCGAGGTCAACTTGCAGGTTGAGTCAGTAGTTAGGAAGGCAAATGCAATGGTGGCATTTCTTTTGAGAGGACTTGAATATAAAAGAAGGGATGTATTTCTGAGGCTCTATAAGGCTCTGGTCAGACCACATTTGAAGTTTTGTACGCAGTTTGGGTCCCCATCTCTCAGGAAGGATGTACTGACCCTGGAGCATGTTCAGAGGATGTTCACGAAAATGAAAAGCTTAATGTATGAGGATTGTTTGAATGCTCTGGGTTTATACTCGATGGAGTTTAGAAGGATAAGCGGGGGGGGGGGGGGATCAAATTGAAACATACAGAATATTGAATGGACTGGACATGGTGAATGTTGGAAAGATGTTTCCATTGGTAGGAGAGACTAGGACCCGAGGTTATAGTCTCAGAGAAAAGGGAAGACTTTTTTGAAACGGAGATGAGGAGAAACTTCTTCAGTCAGAGTGGTGGATCTATGGAATTCACTCCCACAGAAGGCTGTGGAGGCCAGGTCATTGAGTATATTTAAGACAGAGATGGATAGGTTCTTGATTGTAAAGGGGATCAAGGGTTATGGGGAGAAAGCGGGAGAATGGGATTGAGTAATTTATCAGCCATGATTGAATGGTGGAACAGACTAGATGGACTGAATGGCCTACTTTCTGCTCCTATGTCTTATGGTCTTATGTTCCTGACTCTGTTGCTTTGACGTTCTGATGTGTGGTCAAGTTGCTGATTGTGCAGGTCATTTCTGTAGACACTAATTGCTCAGGAAGTACATTCTTGAGATGTTCCTTCAATCACTCTTTCAAAAGAATAAACAAGTTTCATCTTAAAGTGATGTAGAGGGTTTTCTTTCCTGAAGTGACAGAGATCAGCTGGGCAGCTTGTTCTTAGCAAGGCTTTCCTCCAAAAGGACCTCAGCAAGTCAGTCACAGTTCAAATAACTTGAGCAAAGTCTACAACAGTGCAAACAGCTATCACCAGTCACATCATTTATAGGAAGCGTTGTTAAAATAAATTCCAATGTTCGTAGTGAACTTTCAATGACCTCTTTAAAAGAAAACTATATTCACAATACTTGAAATAATTTACTTTTTCTGCAATCCATCAAAACTTAAGTGTTATCACATATTACATATAAAGCACCTTCACAACATTCTTTCCTTTCTCTATGGTTCCTGATATTTGACTGTAAGTAGCATAATTAGATATTATGTAGCATTTATAATACAATCCATTAGATACTTGTGGCCTGCTTTTTCTTGTCCTGTTTCTCATCTCACATTTCCCTAGGCCTTCTAGCTATGAAGTAAGGTTTGGACTGTGACTCAACGATGTTCCTTCTTTCCTTGTTGTATGGCTACACATAGCTAAGGAGACATCATTATAGGCAAAGCAGTACCAAGTGCTAAGAAAGCAAGTCAAAGACACCCTATCAAATCATAGCTATATTGATAGAACTATGGATTGCCTTCATAACTGCCAACAGCAGTGTTTTTTTTCACTCTTTACCTGTGTGGTGGTTAGTTATCAGTGGCGAGGTCAGCATTTATTGACCATCCTTAAGACATTTCAGAGGAGGATAATTCAGTCGCCCACATTGCTATGGGTGTGGACTCATGTGTGGACCAGACTTAAAGGATGTCAGTGAATGGGAGGTTTTTTTTGACAGAAGATGGTATCACCACTACTGAGACTATCTTTGAATTCCAAATGTTATCAATTTAAATTTAAATTCACATCAGCTGTTGTGGTGGGTTCTGAACCGGTGTCCCCAGAGCATTAATTAGCCTTGGCCTCTGGATTACGAATTCAGTGACCTTAACACTACATCACTGTCTCCTCATAATTGTAAGTGGGGGCACATTGTGCAAGGACAGGGGGTGAACTAGGAGCTGACACACCTTGCTTGAAGTCTGTGATTGTCTCCCTTGACAACAGGTTAGCAAGTAGGCCCGTTGTGAAGAGTGAAGCCTAAATTTGAGTCCCTGCCCATTTGATTTTTCTAACTGATACTCGAGATAGTCAAGTTTCATGTTGGAGGTTAGCATTCTCACTGCTACTATGAGCTTTTTATCCTCCTCAATTGAACTTGTAAATGTTATTAAAAAAAACACAGACCTTTTTCAGAATTCTATGGGCTTTGTACCAATAGACAAGGTGATGTCTCATGCCAGAATCCAACCTGGCACTGCAGGATGCACTGTGCACCCCTGAGGATTATTAGAGTGTGCGCTGCTGATCTTGTTAGGGAGCAACAAATGGATTTTCTCCTGCAGCAGACCATCTGAGGAAATCTCTTTCCTTATTGATTATTGTGCTGAAAAACTACCCAAAGGGAATTGTGCAACTTTAAGTAATGGGGATGCATGCTTTTTTTTTAAAGAAAATAATGGAAATTTGTCGTTTGAGTGGTTTTCTAATTAAAAATCTTATCGACTGAATTCCAAAGCTTGTGTACGGAGATGGGGGCTTGGAGCTATTAAGTGCCATATTAGATTGCTCAGTCTATGTTTCAACAGTGGTTTTATTTATCCAAACCAAGCAGATTTGGTTTCTTCTCCCTGAACCGCACTGTATTGCAATTTCATAGCAGCTGTCATTGCAGGCATGTAATGTAACCGAGGCTGGGGTTGTGTGGCTGGTCAATGGAACAATGTAAATACCAAGCTCAGCATCTGTCGGGACACAGGTTTCACGGAAATCTATGGAGCCTTTGTCTATGTGTATGTGTATGTTTGTGCTTTTGAGCTCTATCTCTCCGTTCTCAATTACATTGCTCGACTTTGTGTCAACAGCAGCAGATTTGACCCACTGCATTTTGTCAGAGGGAGCTCAGATTGTGCACTTACTGGCCACTGGGGGTGCCACCACCATGGATACATTGGCACCTTTAATCTCTGGACTGTTTAATATTGTTGGAGGGTAGAGGCACAGTTAACCCCCTTGGATGTGAAATGGATTTTCTGACAGCCAGACAGTCATTATTCTAGGCTTTGTACAAGGGAACCCATCGCAACAGACTGTGAAGTAATTGCCAGAGAAATTGAAGATTTTACTGGGCAGTCCCTCTGTGCCTGTTCCAATGTCGTTTTGTAAATTAACTAATCAGGAGGAAAGCGTGTATTGTTGAAAACATGCCTTTATCACTCCACCACCCCACCACCCCCCCCAGGCCACACCTCTGCCTGACAGCTTCCACTTGGCTGACCCGACATCACTTGCTCCTGCTCTGCACCTGACCCTCACCCCAGAGAGTCCCAGCCCTTCCCTTTCCCCTGAGCACACCCCCATCCCATCGCATCGCTCAGGAACTGTCTCCTCCCCACCCCCATCCCAGTCTGGAGCTACTGGCACTGGTTATGTGCTCCCCATTTTCCTTCTTTCTCCACCCCTGCCCCTCCCCCCCCTACAGGCATGACACCTCACCCTCCACTAGCCCCATTTTGCACCAGGTAGAACTGAGCCCATTTCATCACCCACCCCACAAAGCCTGTTCCTCCTCTCTTCCCTCCCAATCTCCACACTTGATTCCCCCTTCCCCCAATAACCACTCTTGCATCCTGACACCGTATCCACGTGACACCCAGGCACTACCCACCTGGTGCCCTATCCCTTATCTATCTGGCATTCCAACACCTGGCCCATTATCCTCTACCTAGTTTACCCTACACACAGGCACCACATATACCCAGCACCCTGCACACCAGGCACCACACTTACCAAACACCCTGCCCACCTGGTACCACACTCACTCAGCACCCTGCACACCAGGCACCACACTTACCAAACACCCTGCCCACCTGGTACCACACTCACTCAGCACCCTGCACACCAGGCACCACACTTACCAAACACCCTGCCCACCTGGTACCACACTCACCCAGCACCCTGCACACCAGGCACCACACTTGCCCAGCACTCTACACACCTGATATGCCACCCCTTTCCCGTTGAGAACCCTGTTCTCCCAGCGCCCTCACGTCACACTGGCGTTGCATACTTAATATTTGACAGCAGCTGTCGGAGTGGCTTGCCTGCTATCCTGGACCTTTAAGTGTCAGAATGCAGCAGCTCCATGCTGCAAAAGAGGTGGAAATTGTTTACCTTCCTCTGACAGTTCTTCATTACAAAAGAACGGTCAGAATGGAAATATGGTTCTGCATTTCTGACCGACGCTGAGCAGAATTTCCTGTCAGAAATGCAAAGCTCACTCTTTTCATAACGAACTAAGAGGATGGAGTGAGATTGCCATTCCCTGGAAAATCCAGCCCAGTATATTCCAGTCAGGTCCTTGACCCTTACTAAATACAGATAACCCGGCTTGAGTGTACTTAATGATCGAGGGAAGGATTTTCCTGGTCGCGAGGCAGCTGACTCGAAGATGGGTCTGAAGGCCCCCTAGATGGGAAGACAGTTTACATAAACCATGACCTTCTGAAGGTCAATTCATTGGAGCAACCAAGTATCCCCCATCACATGGGACAGCTGCCAGTCTTATGGATGCAGGTATCTGGGAGGCTTCTGATTGGTGAGGGGGGCGTTAGGGGCTCTGCGTGGGCAGAGGAACCTTCCTTGGAAGGTGCCAGCCTGCTTGGCCCCTCTGATCTTCCATTTAAAAATGCCTCTTCTGGGGGCACCTTCATTTTGAGACAAGGCCCTGCCTTAGCAGCAACCACCTCTCCCCATGATTAATCCATAGTTGGACGCGTTCAAAGAAAAGACTGCCTCCAGGAATGTTGCTCTGCTCACCCGTCTGTTAGCCAGTGTGACCACTGGACCATCATCTCTGTCTGTACTGGGGCTAACGAAGCCCTTGATAATGACCTGCCTCAAGCTTTTCCTGGCTGTTTGGCCATGGGGTGCATCATGGGTGAGGGCAGTCCTGCCATTTTCCATGACTAAAGGGGCTGGAAGAAAATTATTCTGGTGAATTTCTTTTCCTCCTAACTATTCTTGTGGAGTTGATAAGTTTTCGTATCCCTTGCATTATTGAGATCTGACAGCAAGGCACCAAGTACAAGACCACCTGGTTGAGCACAGCTCACTGCCTTAGGAGACTACCCATTTACCAGGTGGGTCCCAACAAAGTAAATCCATCCTGGACTAACGTGTCCCATTGCCTTGGCAGATCATTGGTTGGCTTTGCCATAGAAATACTTTGAGTTTCACCCAGAGCTGTAAATCTGGTTGCATCATCATTAAAAGCTCCTTCAACCTGGTTTAAATACCTAGGTGTTTTCCTATAAAGGATAGACAATAGGGTCTAACCTCAATTTACTTCAAAGAGTCTGATTTGAAGCATTTCAGTATAAAGCTGGTTGGATTAGTCCTCATCCCTGTTTCCTCCGGTCCTCCCAAACTCCATTATCTCTTCCACCTCTCTCCACAACTCCCAGTACCAGAAGAGGGCATGGTTGGTTTCTACACACACTGCATGATTGCTTGTTGCATCTCGCCATGTCTGACAGGTATCTCCCAGAGGTCATGGCGGATGGATTAGCCAATCAGATTAACAATCCAGAGGTTGAGGTTGACATCACCAAACCAGATATGACCATTCGCCAGCAGATCATGCAGCTACGGATAATGACAAATCGACTGCGGAATGCCTACAATGGCAATGATGTGGATTTCCAGGACACGAGTGAGTATTTACGCTGTTCTGTTGTCATTGCTCTTTGTTTTTAGTGGATGTGCTCAGTGACTTAAGAGACCTCCCAAAGAGAGGTTCCAACCAATTCATCAATCCTTAGGATCAGGTCTTATGATTTAACTTGCTAGATGTTTTCCTGTCAATAACCTACTTGCTCCTACCTCTATAATCTTATATTAATTTTACTGGGGACAGCTATAAGCATTGGCCCAGCCAGTGACAGCCTTACCTCAGGGAATGAAAAAACATTTCCATCTCTTGTCTTTTTCTTGCCTTGCCCATTGTTTGTTCATAACTCTCCTTCCCCATTTGGTTCATCCCTCCCTCTGATTCCAATCTCATCCCTTTTCCCCTTCATCTCTGCATTCACATCCTGCCATTGGTTTCTTGTTCATTCTGTGCAGCCCTCGCTCCCTTGCTACCTCAATTACCTGTCTAGAACTGAGATCGTTTTCACATTGACCAATTTTCTCTTGACACTTAGTACACAGCACTCGTTTCACGTGAAGTGAAACCTGCTTCCGTGCACATATCCTAATCCAAACCCTGTGTAAGATTCAATCAGCAAAATCCTAGGGTTTATTTCGTGACAACAACTAGCGTTCATGTGAGGATACCCATCCAGTCCTCCATAAACCTTAAATACACTGCCAGACCACTCAACACTCTAATAGAGAACCATTACTGACCAATATAGTATAGCAAGTGGAAGTAAAATCCTTCGACTAATAAAAGGGATTCAGATCACATGAAGTTAAAGTAGACTTGAAATAAGTCCATATGCTTCCACAGTTGCAAGTTGAATGAGGTTGATGTGGATTTCGAACCCAGTGCTCAGGTCTCCGAGCAGACGTAAGACTGAGTGATATATTAACATGGGAATTATTTATATGTTGATGGCATTGAAGTCTGCACTTCTGTGTTGAGATCCAATGTCAATGTTGCGCACACTGTAGAGTAATGGTTTGGTGATTACATTAATTAGATTAATCTAACCCATGGTTTGTTAAGTTGTTCTTGTTGACATTTCAAACTGCCAGTTCCCACCATCAAGTGATCTTTGGCATAATTAACTGAGAAACGGTGATCCCACCAAAATAACTCCATCCTAGACTAATGTGTCCCATTGCCTTGGTCTGATTGGTTGGCTATGCCATAAGAATATCGCGTTTCACTCAGAGCTGTAAATCTGGTTGCATCACAGCCTGGTACTGATGTAAAATCTTCAGAACATGTCAACGTAAGAAACAGCAAAAGGAGGAGGTCATTCATCCCCTCAAGCCCCAATAGGTTAATGGCTGATCCAACAATCCTTATATCCACTTTCCTGCCTTTTCCCCATAAGCCCCTGATTCTCCTAATGATCAAGAATTTATTTTAGCCATAAATAGACATTAAGGACTCTGCCAACTTAGCTCTCTGTGGCAAGGATTTCTCAAGACTCTTAACCCTCTGACAGAAGAAAATGCTTCTTGTCTAAGTCTCAAGTTGGTGCCCCTTAATTCTGAAACTTTGCCCTCTGGTACTGGACTCTCCATGAGGGGAAGCATTCAGCGTTTACCCCACCAAGCCACTTAATCCTGTAACTCTCAATGAGATCGCCTCTCATTCTTCTAAATGTCAGTAAGTAGAGTCCCAATCTGTTTAGCCTTTGCCAATAAGACAATCCTTCCACACCAAGGATCACCCTAGTGAACGTTCTCCAAACTGTCTCCAATGAAATGGATATCCTACCTTCAAAAAGGGACCAAACTGCTCACTGGGTAAAAGCAAATTACTGCGGATGCTGGAATCTGAAACCAAAAGAGAAAATGCTGGAAAATCTCAGCAGGTCTGGCAGCATCTGTAAGGAGAGAAAAGAGCTGACGTTTCGAGTCTTAACTGACCCTTTGTCAAAACTAAAAAAAGGGAGAAATAGGGAGGTATTTATACTAGGCTGAGAGAAGGTGAGTCGTGGCTCCAGAAGCAAAGGTAGCAATAAAGAGGTGATAATGACAGTGCTTAGAGAGATGATAGGGAGATTAGGAGCTGTGAATGATCAAGGCTGAAGCCAGTGCTATGTGACTAAATATGTGGGGGTGGGGGGGGTGAAGCAGAAGCAAAATGGAAAACAGGGGAGAAGGCTAGCAAAGGGGGAAGAGGAAAGGAAAAAGGTGATGAGAGAGTGGGGAGATGAGAGAATCTTGATTCTCTCTCTCTCTCTCTCTCCCCCCCTCTCTTTCTCTCGCTGGCACATTCTAAATGCCTGTGTCCATTTTGTCGAAGGAAGTGGCCTACATAAACCTTTCACACTGAAGTTACATTCTCCTGTCACATGTTGTGCTCCAGGGTCTATGTTTTATCTCACCTCCATCCGTAGCTCCATCTTTCTTTTCATTCACAACTGAGAGTGTCAGTGGCTCGGCCAGCACTTATTGCCCATTCCTCATGTCCAGACTGTTTTATGGTCATCATGAGACTCTTAATTCCAGAGTTATATTGAATTCAAATTCTTCCATCTGCCACAGTGGAATTCAAACCTGTCTTTCCAGATCATTGCCTGGGTCTTTGATTACTAGTTTAGCGATAATACCATAAGGCCATTACAAATTTGGCATATTAAAGGTCCTATATAAAAGCAAGTTGGCTTCACTGTTGGTCCCAATTATTGCATTAAACTTGAATCTATTGGCTGATCAATCCCATTATGTAATTGTCCCAATAAGCTGGTGGCCAGCTACCACCTTGAACTGCTAAAGTCCATTTTCTTCTAACTGTAAACGCAACATTGCTGGGAAATCATGTCTGACTTTAAAATGGAGTTTGAATTAAATTGGATGCATTCTCGGCAGTGTTCCATGCTCTGTGATCCAGCTTTATTTGAAGGGTAAAGCAGGCATTGACTCACTATGTGTAATGGGAAAGGTTACTTCAAATTTAAAGCACTACTAGATTTGCCCTTTCTCACATCCTACATCCGTAGTAACCTTCCTCCTCTTGTTTTTAAGCAGTACATCTCTGTCTGTGGTGCTTGGGTCTGAATATGTTTTCAAGACCATGACCACAGTGTCCCTATCTCTTGCTCACATTGTCCACGACCTTTCACATCTCCACTTCCCCACCCAGACTGTCACCTGTAAACTTTGGATCTTGACAGATTACATGCTGGTCAAAGTCGCTCCTGTTGTTGCCTGTTTCTGTCCCCCTCACTGTGTGCTATCTGCGATCATAGAACCCCTACAGTGTGGAAACAGGCCATTTGGCCCAACAAGTCCACACTGACCCTCCAAAACGTATCCCACCCATATCCATACCCCTACCCTATTACTTTACATTTCCCCTGATTGACACACCTAACCTACACATCCCGGAACACAATGGGCAATTTAGCTTGACATTGTGTGCTCTTGAACTTACTGGCCTCGCCACTCTCTCCCTAAATGACCCAAGATAGGTTCCACCCTAACCAAGTAAAGAAAGATTTGGGTCATATTTCCAGGCATTTCCATTCACCATACATTCATTTGAAAGCTGTTTCAATTCTGTCTTCAAGTACCATCTCCAATCTCTCACTCTGCAGTTCTGCTGGCTTCACCTAAATGCTAGGAGTCTCATGATAGCTTGCTGAAAATGTGGATCTTCCCAATTACCAATTGCATCCTGGGATGCTGCCCTCTCCCATGGGTTCTCAAAACTGACTCAGTGGTTAGCACCGTTGCCTCATAGCACCAGGGACCCGAGTTCGAATCCACCCTCGGGTGACTGTCTGTGAAGAGTTTGCATATTCTCCCCGTGTCTGTATGGGTTTCCTCTGGGTGCTTTGGTTTCCTCCCACAATCCGAAGATGTGTAGGTCAGGTGGATTGGCCAATCTAAATGGCCTGACAGTGTCCAGGGATGTGAAGACTAGATGGATAGGCAGGGTTGCAGGAATAGGACGGGGAGCTGGATGGATGCCATGCTCTTCAGAGTGTCGATGGGCTGAATGGCCTGCTTCTACACAGCAGGGATTCTGTGAAACTCCAATCCCACAATGACCACAGACACTGAATACTAAGAAGATACACCCTCATTGAGTGGTCTAATCTACACTTCTGGTCTCTAGAATTAGGACCCCATGTTTCCCAAGGCAACCCAATGTCCATTTCATCATTTCCTGGAGTTGCCCGCATGGAATATAACTGGATCTGGAGTTGAATCCGTCCCTGACCTAGGCCTGTGAGTGAGCTGAGTTCCAAAGTTGGGTGGATATCTTTGGCCTGAGGGGGTGATGATAACCGACTCTTCCTCATTAACGCCTTTGCACTTCCTATAGGTGATGACAGCAGCGGGTCTGGGAGTGGTGATGCTTGCTTGGAAGATGGATGCAGCAGGAGACGGTTCTTCAATGCTGCAACCCGGTCACCTGTTGTCTATGCCATCCCAGAACAGAGCGGCAAATCCAACCCGGGAAACGGAGGCAATGTCCTGCAATGCTCAGCTGCGTCCTTCCACCTGCTGGCCTTGGCCCTTGCCCTGCCATTTTTCTGTCGGTAGAATTCTTCATGGGGCATGAGAGAGAGAGAGAGAGAGAGAGAGACTGAGGCAAAACCTTTGCCAACAAAAAAAAAGGACAAGCATTTTGTTTAACTTTGCATCAAAAATAAAAGAACCTTATTTGTAAATTCTGGCGGTGCTGGAGGTGGATGTACTTGGGATCTTTGAACTCTTTGGGGAGAGTGCAGTTGGAGGAGGCCCCCTTTACTTTTCAAGCTGAATGCTTTCGCCCCCTAGCTTTGGGACATGGGATTGTTTTGGTCACTTGTTCTCAACGCAGCACAAACACAGGCTCCCACTTGAGACCAGGAGGTTTCCCCGTATGGGGAAAAAAAACTAACAATTTTTTTTAATCCTAAGGTTGAGATAGTTCTCCTTTTCTTGAAAGTAAAACATTGCCAGTGAGGTATTATCTGGTACATTATGAGCTATGCTACATTCTCAGTATGGCACCCAGGGGATATCAGGTTGGACATTATCCCTGTATTTCCAGGTGAATCACCTAATCACAGAATAACAGGATTGATTTCCCTCCGTTTTGATTTTATTTGCCCCCAATAACAAGGCTATTCAGTTCATCTTAACTGAGAGCATAAGAAGCTTTGGTATAATCATTTGTGAAATGTCCTTGTTGTCGGGGGCGGGGGGTTTCTGTTTTCATATTAAGCCTTTTAAAGCAAAATGGTGGTTGATATTTCTCAAAGGATTGGAGAGTGACTGATGCTACTTGTTAATACTGCACTGTCAAATGGTAGAGAATGGGATTATTAAGGGGGGGGGGAGGGTGGGTGGGTGGGGGAGTGGTTGTAGGTAGCAGATGAGAGCGGTACATTGCCTTCTCCAGGGGTTTAAACATTTAACAAAAGAGTTGAGTGGTTGAGACAATTTTCCCATTAATTGTGTCAGGTATGCCTCCTCACTAGTGCACACAGGAATCTACTGTTGTCTTCTGGAAGAAAGTAAATTGTGTGCAATTTGGTTGTAATGCAAGTGTCGTCGGAAAGATAGAATAGGCAGAGGAAGGTTTGGCAAAAGGAAAGACATTTATTGGTGTTGGCATAATGCAGAGAGCCTAGAGGCAACCAAAAAAAATTAATAATATGTGCATAAGACACTGATGGGTAAAACATTTCTTTACGTTCTGGTTCCTGAATTTTCAACTTTCTGGAAGAACGAAATGGGTGGGGTCGGTGGTAGTGGTGGTGGGGCTCATGAAAGAGAAAATGGGCCTTCAATCAGACCCTTGCTGTGTATGTGGTCCATTATGTGGTAGAGCTGTATAGTAGCGTTGTCGTGTTTGAAAAAAAAATGGCTCCATTCCATTCTGAAAGATAACTGTCAGTTGAGGTACTCTGAGGTAGGGTTGCTGGGGAATGTTGCCTTTGACCTGCACGAATATGACTATGGAGAAATCATTGAGTTGCCGTTGCTTGAAAAAGACATAAACAGTCTGGCTCACGGGTGGGCTAAGGCAGTTTCACACTGAGCTGTCTTATGGGGTAACAGCCCAGCTTTCTGTTGTGCCCATTCATTCTAGGAATTAAATTTGTTCTCAACATTGCCGTGTATGGGTTTTGCTTTTTGGAAAATAAAGTAATAAAAATAACAGAACTGCACACAGAAACAGCATGCTAACATTGGGATTTATTTCAATTTTTAGGCTTCTGCTTAATTTAACGTTTCATTTCAAGTTTGCATACATCCCCTTCTCCCTACTGAGAGAAATTGCAGTCTTGTGTAAGGTATGTAGTCAGTCAATTCCTCCAGTAATGATTTGATGTGTCGGTGGTGACCCAGGATGACCCCTGACTCCCCTCTTACCCAATGGTGACCCAGGATAACCGCTCAACTGCCACCCATGAGTAACCTTAGATAACCCTTCACCCCTTCACCCTGCAGTGACCCTGGCTGAGTTCTCAGCCCTAATTGAACAGTCTGCCTCATTAATGGAGGTTATCTTTTGGTGCCTGAATGCCGTTTGACCATTAAACAAAACTCTACTTGGCATTTTTTATAAAATAATTTATAGTTGTCTAGACCATAGATCTCACTTGGTAACTAATGTTGAAGGCTTTCCCTGTTCAACATTTTCAAATTTTGTTTTGTTTTGCAATTATTCTTCCTGAAGTGTTGACACAGCAGAAAGTACTTGAATGAGTAGAAAATGGAATAAAGGTATAAACAAAAAAAAACACATTGGAAATTTAAAACAGCTGTCCCAGAATCTGACAGATTTATAAAGAATTCCTACTTTCAAACTGCATTCAAATGTCCTCAGAATATTTCATTTATTAAGTGCTGTTTTGTTGGGTTTGTTACTTCACACAGTCAAGGATTAAATGTCTGTCCCCTTTTTAGATGCTATATTCCAATTCTTGCTTCATTTCAGGTCCTGTATTTCATGCATATTGCTCATATTCCAGCTGCTGGTTGCTATTCTTTCAGAAGAACATTTACTTTGATTTTTCTTTTGCATTGTCTTAAAGTTGGGTATTGAAATAAGATATAATTGGGACCTGGCTGGGGTTTAAGTTTAAGGGCCTTTCAGTGCTGGAGGGGCTGTAGGCTGTACATGTTATTCAATCCCCACCTTTGTTCCCCAGCCCCGACCTCCCCCACCACCAAGTTCCCGATTTACTTTTTCTGTAATTCTCACTGTTACTGTTGCCTGTGACAAAGCTTCTGTTACATGACCTTGTTGTCGGGGTAACTCTTCATGTGCTTTGGAATAAAATCGCCCATGTAGTACCCTATGTTTGTTCGTCTCTCCTCTGTCTCATGCTCCTTCCCTCTTTCTGCTTCTCTCTTCTTTTTATACCCTTTTACACTTTCCCTGGTTTCCCCTCACTCCCTTTCTCTCGGAATCATTCCTGGTGTATTTTCTCTCTCAATTTTTCTGTCTGTCTGTCTGTCTCTCTCTCGCATGCATACATGTGTTTCTTTTCTCAGTAGGGAGATAACTTTTACAGTGGGGCAAGAGCTGTGGCTTATGTGTGATTTTCAGTACCTTTATGAGTGAATGGTTTAGGATTTTTTTATATTACCGCAGGTGTAAATTTTTTGTAAAATCTATTAAGTTAAAAGAAAGCGATGTCAGCAGGGAGGAGTATAATGGTTTGGGGAAGTAATTTTTTTTCTTAACCTTGTGGTCCACCAACCAAATCGCTGTATGGAGTGACCTACACCCAGTTGAAAGGGCTGACAGAAGGGCGTCCTTCCTCATGCCTGTTGAGAATTGTCCAATATGGAGTTTTTATAGTCAAGGCTGGTTTCAAAGGGCTGCAGCAGTAGATGAGGAGAGGAACTCCTCTCTCTCCCACTTATCATGGCAAACAGGTAACCTTTTTTGAGTCTGGACGAGGAGATATTGGTAATAGTTTTACATGCGTATCATAACAAGCATGTATGCTGATTGGTAACGAAACATAAAAGGACGATCTCTATCCCTTTCCTCATCCCTCCAACCTTCAAGTTGCTTTGAGTATACCGTTTCGTTTTTTATTTGTACTAATATCAGCTCAGGGTTCACGCAGTTCTGATACTAAACATTGCAGAGACCGGCCTACGCATTCTTTATGATATTTGACACTTTACATAACTGTCAGCCATTTTTGAGTATTCATTTGGGATGGGGGTGGGATCTGGGCATCTTATATCATCGTCCACACACATGTTGTGACTGGTCTTTACAAAAAAAAACGGCAGTGTCTGACTTACTGAGGCCTTTCAACTATGTTTTATTTCTTGTTTTTGTAACAGTCTCTGGCGATAGGTGGAGGGTTTTGGGATTTTTCTTGTTGCCATGCCAGAGTGGAGGGGTAAGGATTGTGGCCACATCACAGGGATTTGGTTTGATCTCCCTACCAGCTAACTGATTCAGTTTGGCCTGCCCGCTGATGGGATACCCTCGCAGTTTGTTTGTTTTGTTGATCTTTGGGTTAAACATGAAGTAGGGAGGGGAGAGATTGCTGGAGGAAAATGTCCGCCATAGCCAATGCTTCCTTAACTTTCCAGGGCTTTACTTCACAGTAAATGGACTGATGGACAATAACTGTGGCCCAGTCATTGTCACACTGGCTGCTCCCAGGGCCTACACATCTGAGGGACCATATTCCACCCCACAGGTTGCATTTTATTTTTGCTCCCAATTTCTGGCCTGGTTGGAAACTATTTTCCTCATAATTATTCCAACTTGTTTCCTTCAATTAAGGACCAAAGTGTTGGATATACTTTATTTTTAAAGGTTGGGGAGAGTGTAGAGTTATCATAAGTTGTCATCTTTAATGACTGTACTCAAGAGTGTAATGCCACCATGCTAACAACAGCCTCAGGCCTGGATAACACAAATCCTTCCACTAGCTGTGGTCATATAAATCCAGTGGATTGTTTTACTCACTTCAATAGTGTAGATAAAAGCTTTTCCCTGTCAAGTTGAGACACCTCACAAGTCATTCTGTGCCTTTTTTTTAACTCAAAGGAATGTATTAAATGTCAATATGGTAGTCTTCTTTTCATTTTACTGTTCATTGTTGGATTGGGCTATCAATAACCTCCAAGAATAAGATGCTTTGGAAATCAGTGTTGTTAAGTCTTTCTTTATTGTGTTATTTTGTTGCTTTAAAAAAATAACAAAAGTACACATTCATCTGTTTACTACACTTTTGATTTCAAAGCTTTTCAGAAAATAAAAAGAACATTTTGAGTCTGTCTCAGCTCTTGCCTCATTTAAAATTAACTGTTTCACAATAGCTGGCTGTTCAAGGTGCATTGTACTCATTACTGTAATATGGGAAAGGCAGCAATCCATTTGTACACACCAAGACCAAACAATGATCACCTTCATAAAGGTCAGATTCTCTCTTTTGAGGGACACATATTACTCTGGGGTTGGGTTGTGCATTTGTAGAGCACATTTCAGAAATGGAGGCTATCCCAAAGTCTCTCACGGCCAAATGAGTACTTTCCTCTCCCTGGAAGTGCTGAGGAGGACAAATAGTCAAGACATGTTGGCACTGTCCAGATTGACCACTTCCTGTTGTCTCAGCAACTGGGTTTCGAGTGGGTAGGTAGGCCCATGGCTGCTTCCTTGATCCACACTCAGTTAGTTCCACAAGTGACCAATTAGCAGCCACTTCAGTGTCTCAACTCAGCATTAGCCCGATTCCCTTCCTTCCTGACAAGGGGCTACCTTCCACCACGACCTCTGGTAGCCCATTCCAGACACTCACCACCCTCAGTGTGGAAAGCGATGCCCCTCTGGACCCTTTTGTATCTCTCACCTTAAACCTATATCTTCTAGTTTATCTAGCAAAATTCTACCCAGACGATGGACTTGGTCATCTTCACTTCAAAGAATGAACAGCAGCAACCATTGCTGGAAGATGGGCTGTTGATTGCAGCCTCTGTTGATACCTGATGGCACTAGTTTACCCAGTTAATGAAGCTAGAATGCAATCCTTACATATCATGACAGCTAATGAAGCAAGCAGTCAAAGTACGTGTCTAGTGGTTTAAGATGAATATTTACAACAAGCTAGAGTTTCACAGCACTGTGACCCAATTACATGGTCATCCCAATACCCTGTGAATGTGGATAATCCTATGTGATGCTCCTCATGTTGACTTGGAGGTGGTCAAACCACTCTGCTGGTGTCTCTCACCAACTTTAAGGATCATGGCAGCCAGCCTTGATGTGTAGGGGTTGAGGTCTCTTCTGTGACTGCAGTGTCTGCAACTCCACAGTGGGCTGGCGATGAAGGCTTCAAAAGGTGAACAGGATCCTCATCCAAACAGTATCCGTGGGGTTGACTGTCAGGCTGGGTAGTGTGAGTCTACTGCCGGAGATGTTTTCTCCTCTAGCCGTGATTGTGTGAACAACCCCTGCGACCTGCTCTTTCAGTACATCCATTACAAAGAGTTCTTAACCAATTGGGACATGGGCTGAGGAGTGGCAGATGGAGTTTAATTTGGATAAATGTGAGGTATTTTGGTAATACAAACAAGGGCAGGACTTATACAATTAATGGTAAGGCCCTGGGTAGGGTTGTAAAACAGAGAGACCTAGGACTTCAGGTCAAAAGTTCTTTGAAATTTGCGTCACAGGCAGATGGTGCTGAAGAAAGCTTTTAGCACGATTACCTTGTTTGCACAGACCATTGAGTATAGGAGTTGGGACGTTATTGTTGAGGTTGTACAAGACTTTGATGAGGCCTCTTCTGGAGTACAGTGTCCCATTCAGTTACCCTGCTACGGGAAGGATATTATTAAACTGGAGAGGGTTCAGAAAAGATTTACCAGGATGTTGCTGAGACTGGAAGGATTGAGTTATAAAGAGAGGCTGGATAAGCTGGGACTTCTTTTACTGGATTGTAGAAGGCTGAAGGGTGACTTTATAGAATCATGATTGGCATAGATAAGGACAATAGCAACAGTCCTTTCCCAGGGTGGAGGAGTTCAAAATTAGAGGGCAAAGTTTAAGGTGAGAGGAGAAAGAAAGGACCATTGTTCATGTGTAGAATGAACTGCCAGAGGAAGTGGTAGATGCAAATGCATTTACAACATTTAAAAGACAAGGACGTGAACAGGAAAGGTTTGGAAAGCTATGGGCCAAACACAGGCAAATGGGACTACAGTAGTGCCTCGACTTACGAACTTAATCTGTCCTGGGACCCGGTTTGTGAACCGAAAAGTTTGCGAACTGAATCAATTTTTCCCATTGTTCGGATAGCGTAAGAATGCTTGGACGGCTGTTCACAGCACACACACCAAAGACAAACTGGATGAGATCACACGGGGCCTGAGAGCTTTTGCGTTCAACAAGCGCGTAGCAAAGCAGGACAATGAAACCATGTGGTTGCACATGGGCTTTTTGCGTTCATGCCTTCGTTCGTACCTTGAATTTCGTATGTAAATTGAAGCAAAATTTTACGTACAATCCTGTTCGTGAACCAATTTGTACATGAACGGGGTCGTTCATATGTCGAGGCGCTACTGTATTTTAATTTGGGAAACTTGGTCAGAGTGGACTAGTTGGACTGAAGGGTCTGTTTCCATGCTGAGTGACTGTATGACTCAGTGGGCAAAAGTGAGGACTGCAGTTGCTGGAAATCAGAGTAGAGATCAGAGTGGTGCTGGAAAAGCACAGCAACCCTGTATGACTCGGTGCCCATGCCGACAGTGGCCACGGCTGCTGGTGGAGCTGTTGAGGCAGGCCACACTCTGAGCAGCTTGGCAACTCTTGTAGGTGGACTCCCATGGGGGGGTACCACAGAGATCGCTGCTTGGGCCCCAGCTATTCACAAAATATATATCAATGATTTGGATGAGGGATTTAAGTGTGATATTTCCAAGTTTTCAGAAGACACAAAAACCAGCTGGAAATGTGAATGATGAGTACTTAAAGAGACTTCTGGGTGAGGTCGACAAGTTGAGTAAGTGGGAAAGTACGTGGCAGATGACGTATAACATGGATCAATGGTAAGTTGTCTGCTTCATGCAACAAAAAATTGATCAAGTGTTATTTAAATGGTGCTAAATTGGGAAAAGTTGATGTACAAGGTTATTTGGGTGTCCTTACACACCAGTCATTGAAAGTAAGCGCGCAGATACAACTAACAGCTAAGAAGGCAAATGGTGCGTTCGTCTTCATTGCAAGAGGCTTTAAGTAAGGAAGCAAGGAAGAATTGCTGCAGCAGTACAGGGTTTTGGTAAGACCACACCTGAAGTATTGTGTGAAGGTTTGTTCCTTTTCCCTCAGAAAAAATTTACTTGTCAGAGAGGGAATGTAGTGAACGTTCACCAGACTGAATGCTGTGTGTTGGCCGGTTAGTCATGTGAGGAGAGATTGGATTGTCCGGGCCTGTGCTCACTAGAGTTTAGAAGAATGAGCGGGGACTTCATTGAAATGTGTGTAGTTCTGAGAGGGCTCGACAGATTGGATTCAGGGATGATGGCTCCCCTGGTCGGGCAGTCCAGAACAAGGAGCCACGGTCTCTGGATGCGCAGTAGGCCATCTTGAACCACAATGGGAAAGGTTTTTACTCAGAGAGTGAACTTTGGAATTCAGTACAGTGGGAGGCTGTGGGAGCAAAGTGATGGGATATATTTAAGAGAGAAATTGGTAGAGTTTTAAAGGCTAAAAGCGTAAAGGAGTATTTCGAGAGCGCGGGAGTACTGTGTTGAGATAGAGGATCAGCCACATCATTATGAATGGCTTGGTGAGCTTGATGGACCAAATGGTCACCTCTTCTTCCATTTTTCTATGTTTCTATGCAGTGCTGAGTAGGACAGCAACCCCAATAGGAGCCATTGAACTGGTAATAAATGAAAGAAGGGATGCCACATGGTGTCGACAATACATTTCTGCTCATGTTAGTAAAGTGCTCGGTTGATCTATGTTTGATTATTTGTGTCTGGTAAATGATTTATATTCACTACTTAATTGACTTAGGTGGCATGGTAACTTAGTGGTTAGCATTGTTGCCTCACAGTGCCAGGCACCCTCAGGAGGACTGTCTGTGTGGAGTTTGCACATTCTCCCCATGTCTGTGTGGGTTTCCTCTAGGTGCTCCGGCTTCCTCCCAAAGTCCAAAGATGTTCAGATTAGGTGAACTGGCCATGGTAAATTGCCCATAGTGTCCAGGGATGTGCAGGCTAGATGGATTAATCATGTGGGGTTTCAGGGATGGGGTGGGTCTGAGAGGGATGCTCTTCGAAGGGTCGGTGTAGACTTGATGGGCCAACTGGCCTGCTTCTGCACTTAAGGATTCTACGATTAAGTTTGGTGTTTACTTAGAGAAAATTAAGCAGACACCACAGAGGCTATTCAAGGTTGAGCTGGAAACATGGAGGAACATTTTAAATCATTGTATAAAACTCAATCTATAAAGTTTCTGTAACTCGGAAGCTAATGTTCTCTCTGCATTGCTGTGAGGAAAATCAAATGCATAAAATATACAACAGTCAGGGGTCCCCTTATCTAAGAAAATATACCAGCATTGGAGGCATTCTAGAAAAACTTCATTGAGTTGATCCTGTGTATGCAGGGAATTTCTGATGAGGTAAGGTTGAGTTGTTTGGTCCAATACTCAGAAAACTGAGAGGACAACTTATGGAAAAAATATGATTGCTATGGGGCTTGGCAAGGTCGGCATGAAAAGTTGTTTTCCCCTTGTTGGAGAATCTAAGACCAGAGGATATAATCTCAGAATGAGGCATCACCCTTTCAAGTCAGAGATGAGAAGGAATTTCTTCTCTTCAGGGTAGGGAATCTGTTCATTTTTTTTAACTACAGAGGGCTGTTGAGAACAGTTTGTTAAGTCTACTCCAAGGCCGAGATGTAGAGATTTTTAATCCTTAAGGGAATCATGGGTAACGAGGAAAAGGCAGGAAACCAAGTTCAGGATTGCCAAGTGGGAATGCACAGCAGATGTGATGAGCTAAACAGCCGAATTCTGCTTTTATGGTTTGTCTGATAAATAAATTTCGGGCCTAAGATTGAGATAACTTTGGAAACTAAAGCAAGAGCCACTGTAACGAATAAAATGGTGGCATGTGTTGAATGTGCCGAACCACCTCTTTATTTTCCTATTGGAGCATTTACCTCCAAAGGTCCACGAGAATGAGTGCGCCGCTGCCTCGAACTTATGATCACTGGAGTTTCAACTTAGAAAAGTTGACAACTCTTTGAATTACAAAAAGTCTTGTTCCCAATTATTTCTGTGTGTTCATGGTCTCTTCTATAAAAATTCAAGTTTGAATGACAACATGTGGCACCATCGCCCATTGAATCCCTTTAGGTACTTTGACAGATGACACACTCTCTCCTCCCAGCGGAGTGAACACTGTACTGCTCATGTGCCAGCAGGCTTTTGTCATTCAGAACTGAACGATTGCTTGCTGTGAATCCAGCAGTGCTCATTAAAATAGCTCTCCAATTGACGTGTCTAATGCTTCAGAGTACACAAGCTCTGCTAATTCTCACTCAAAAAGGCTTCACCATGACCAAAACCACAGTTGAGGTATTTTAATACTTCAACACGTCAGTCCTATGTCTTACAAAATAATATTTTTAGATACAGTATGAAAGAACTAGTGGGTCAGTGAAAATGAGGATCCCGGAACAAAGCAGAGAATGTATATGCGTCTCAAGCACAGTACAGGGAGAACGGATTAGAAAGGTATGTTGATTGGATGAAAAGAAGTGTTTAGAAGCTAACCCTGAGCAGGCTGAGTGGCCTGTTTCTGTACTTTATTTCATCCATAAGACCATAAGACATAGGAGTGAAAGTAAGGCCATTCGGCCCATCAAGTCCACTCCGCCATTCAATCATGGCTGATGGGCATTTCATGCCACTTGCCTGCACTCCCCCTATTTCCCTTAATTCCTTGCAAGATTAAGAATTTCTCAATCTCTGCCTTGAAGACATTTAACCTCCCAGCCTCCACTGCACTCCATGGCGATGAATTCCCACGTAGCATCTGAAATGTTTCCAAAAAGCACAGAAGCAATTCCCCATGTTCCCTGTTAATTTGAGAAACAGGACGCAGGAAATTTGAAATGTAAACAGAACATGCTGGAAATACACTACAGGTCAGGCAGCATTCATGAAGAGAGAGAAAAAAAACCAAGTATATGTTTCAGGTCAGTGAGCTTTCATCAGAATGAGGAAAAATTAAAAAGACGTGACAGGGTTTTAGCAAGGAGGACACCAAAATAAGAGGGAGGTCTGTGGGTGAAAGACAACAGAGATTGAATGACAAGTCTTTGGCTTTGAAGATTGTCTCTGGGCACAGATTATGCCAACGTCTTTGTATTTTGCCTATTTTTACAGCAGAACTGCAGAGTAGAGAGGATTGCTGTTTGACAAATTTTCATTGCATTCGATCACTTTTGACTTGCGAGTAGGTCAAACAAAGTGAAGGTAAAAAACTTTGTTTGCTTTAACTATCCAAGAGTACCATGAATGGACACAGTTACTGAAATCCTTTTAAGCTTCTGAGATCATTCTGATTGTGGTGCTGTAGTGGGGTAGAATGAATAATAATACCCATGAGCCTCCCTGCAAGTCAGTACACTGACCAATCATTTCCGTCTCGAAAAAGATGCCTAGTTTCTGAACAAGGGTCACTGGATTCAAAACATTAAACCTATTCTCACTCCACAGATGCTGCCAGACCTGCTGAGTTTCTCCAGCAATTTCTGTTATTTATTTTCCCTGTTTTAATGCTGTGTGGTGTAAATTGAAATGACTAATAGAGTTTGGTCAACTGAGCTCTGAAGGCGTGTGGAGCTTTCAAATTTTAAGAGGGAGAGAAGCAAAAGCTTCACTTGGGGAAATGAGGAAGTGTTTGTTTATGGCTTTCAAGTGAAGACTCTATGACTGGATCAAGCTCAGATGTCATACCCACCCCCTCATTGAACAGCCTGCCCTGCACTGCTCTCAGCTTCTGCTTTCTCCTTCTCAGCTGGAGCTTTCCTTCCTGATCACTTTAGCCAGAGTGATGCTTCTAATGACTCCTCCCCCCCCCACCCCCATCTGAAGAACTGCTTTCCCATGCTTTTGACCACAGTAGGACCTGAGGAGATGGGGTACTGATGAGATCAGGGATGTGGAGATGAGAGGTGTTGTGCAGGAAGGTTCCTTTATTAAAATCTGTACATAGTGGGCTAACAAATGCAGCTCCCTTATTTATGGTCCAAGACATCTCTGTTCATATGCCCACTTCAAAGTATGGAGGGCAAGGAAGGGTTCCATAGTAACCCACATAATTAGAAAGGCCTGTGACCTACTAGTTCAGCTCTCCCAAGATTCCTTCTCCATTCAGTGGTTGACAGCAGGAATATAGCAGGAACATAGGAAACAGAGCTGGCAGTCTCCCTCATCATTGGCACATGGTACGTGTGTGCTAATGAGATTCATGATGTTGAAGTTGATCGCATAGCATCAACATCAGTAACAGCGAAGGTATGAGTTTGAAATGGGCATATGAAGAGCAAGATCTTGGAAGGCTAGAGAGCTGTATTTGTTAACCCATTACATACAGATTTCGGCCCTTTCGGTTATGGCTGACCATGGGTTGCGTCCTCATTGTTCCAGCTTTCTGCTCCCCTGAAGCAACGTCGCTTGTGACTGACGAGACCTATGCTGGTGTGACAGTCCCGGTCGCAGAAGTCACATCTATATGTGGTTGTTGATTTGCTAGAGCTGCTGCGTTCCTCCCTTTGTGTCGCTTGTCTGCTGCAGCACTCATCAGCTCCTTTTCCACTGTTTTGAGATGTTGGTTCAGGGTTTTAGATTAGATTACATTACATTACAGTGTGGAAACAGGCCCTTCGGCCCAACAAGTCCACACTGCCCCGCCAAAGCACAACCCACCCATTCCCCTACATTTACCCCTTACCTAACACTACGGGCAATTTAGCATGGCCAATTCACCTGACCTGCACATCTTTGTGACTGTGGGAGGAAACCGGAGCACCCGGAGGAAACCCACGCAGACACGAGGAGAACGTGCAAACTCCACACAGTCAGTCGCCTGAGGCGGGAATTGAACCCGGGTCTCTGGCGCTGTGAGGCAGCAGTGCTAACCACTGTGCCACCGTGCCGCCATCTCGTGCAGTCAGCTGCAAGCCTTTCCCAGGACTCGGTAACAATATCAAACTCCTTCATGTCCCTCATGCAGACATCCTTGTGGTGCAGCTGATGATGCCCAGTGGATCTCTTCCCAGATGTAGGACATCTTCCCAGCACAGTCTCTGCTGCCTGAGCAGAGTGTACATCCTGGGAAGGCCAGCACGAGATAGGACCACTGTGTTGGACATTCTGTCTCTTGCCAGTATATACCCAGGATACGGTGGAAACTCTTCTAGTGGAAGGTGTTCAGTCTCCTCTCCTGTCTGGTATATGTAGTCTACATTTCACTGCCATACAGCAGTGTGCTTATGATGCAGGCATTGTAGACTGACATCTTTGTCTTCATTATCAGCTTGGGATTTGTCCATTCTCGAGTCATGAGGTGAGCAACAGTTGAGGCTGCTTTCCCAAACCTCTTGTTGATCTCTGTGTATAAGGAGGGGTTGTCAGTGAGAGTAGAGCCTAGTTATCTAAACTGATAGATGACACTGAGTTCATAATGGTTGATGGTGATGGTGGTGCCTCTGTGTCCTGTCCCAGGACGCTCGACTTCTTCAAGCTGATAGCCTGAAATCCGTGCAAGTGTGAGAGAGACAGTTTATCAGTAACTGGAATTTCTGATGGGTGTGTGCTGTAACTGCAGCATCATCAGCAAACAGCATGTCCCTGCTGAGTGCCGCATGTACTTTTGTCTTGGCTCTAAGGTGGGCCAGGTTGAAGAGCCTGCCGTCTGATCTAGTGTGTAGGTAAATCCCCTCCGTTGTGGTGCCAAAGGTATGTTTCAGGAGCACAACAAAAAAAGTTCCCGAAGAGTGTGGGGGCAAGGACCCTGCTGCAGATGTCGCAAGGCTCAGAAGTGCTGCCGTTGAACTGCCCTGTCCCCTTCGTGTTACTATGGAAGGATTTGATCATGCTCAGCAGTTTCAGTGGGCAGCCGATCTTCAGGAGAACCTTGAAAAGGCTGTTTCTGCTGTCCAGGTCGAACACCTTGGTGAGATTGATGAAGGTGACTTACAGGGGCATTTTCTGTTCTCTGCACTTCTCCTGCAGTTGGCAAAGGGAGAAGATCATGTGTACTGTTGACCTTTTAGCTCGGAATCCAGAACAGAAGTTAACTCAGCTCAGTTGCAGAGAGACACCATTGAATGGGAAGGGTGAGGGCAGTAACAAATTAAAAGTACTATAAATGAATGCACGCAGCATTAGAAATCAGATGGATGAGCTTGAGGCTCTTTTGGAAATTGGCAGATACGATATTGTGGGGATAACTGAGACATGGCTTCAAGTGGACAGGGCCTGGGAAATTAATATTCAAGGTTACACGTGCTATCGTAAGGACAGACTGAAGGGCAGAGGGGGTGGGGTGGCCATGTTGGTAAGGGATGATATTCAGTCCCTTGTGCGGGGGGACCTAGAATCAGGGGATGTAGAGTCAGTATGGATAGAGCTGAGAAATTCTAAGGGTAAAAAGACCCTCTTGGGAGTTATCTACAGGCCCCCAAACAGTAGTCTGGATGTCGGATGTAAGTTGAATCAGGAGCTGAAATTGGCCTGTCGCAAAGATGTTACTACAGTTGTTATGGGGGATTTCAACATGCAGGTAGACTGGGAGAAGCAGGATGGTATTGGACCTCAAGAAAGAGACTTTGTGGAGTGCCTCCGAGATGGATTCTTAAAGCAGCTGGTGCTGGAGCCTACCAGGGAGAAGGCAATTCTGTATCTGGTATTGTGTAACGAACCAGAATTGGTCAGAGACCTCGAAGTGAAGGAGCCGTTGGGAAATACTGACCATAATACAATAAGCTTCAATCTGCAATTTGAGAGGGAGAGGGTACAATCGGAAGTGACAATATTTCAGTTGAATAAAGGAGCTATGAGGGAGGAGCTGGCCAAAGTTCAACGGTGCAATACTTTAGCAGGGAGGACAGTGGAGGAACAATGGCAGATATTTCTGTGTATAATGCAGAAGATGCAGGATCAGTTCATTCCAAAAAGGAAGAAAGATCCCAGGAGGAGGCATGGGTGGCCGTGGCTGACGAGGGAAGTTAAGAAACATATAAAGTTAAAAGAGAAAAAGTATAACATAGCAAAGATAAGTGGGAAAACGGAGGACTGGGAAGCTTTTAAAGAACAACAGGGGATTACTAAGAAGGAAACAAGCAGAGAAAAAAATGAGGTACGAAGGTAAAGTGGCCAGAAATATAAAGGAGGATAGTAAAAGCTTTTTTAGGTATGTGAAAGGCAAAAAAATGGTTAAGGCTAAAATTGGGCCCTTGAAGACAGAAACAGGGGAATATATTATGGGGAACAAAGAAATGGCAGAAGAATTGAATTGGTACTTCAGATCAGTGTTCACTGGGGAAGACACAAGCAATCTCCCTGAGGTAACAGTGGCTGAAGGACCTGAATTTAAGGGAATTTATATTTGCCAGGAATTGGTGTTGGAGACACTGTTAGGTTTGAAGGTTGATAAGTCCCCGGGGCCTGATGGTCTACATCCCAGGGTACTGAAGGAGGTGGCTCGAGAAATCGTGGATGCATTGGTGATTATTTTCCAGAGTTCAATAGATTTGGGATCAGTTCCTGCGGATTGGAGGGTGGGTAATGTTGTACCACTTTTTAAGAAAGGTGGGAGAGAGAAAGCAGGAAATTATAGACCAGCTAGTCTGACCTCAGTGCTGAGAAAGATGCTGGAGTCTATTATAAAGGATGAAATTACGACACATCTGGATAGTAGTAACAGGATATGTCAGAGTCAGCATGGATTTATGAGGGGGAAATCATGCTTGACTAATCTTCTGGAATTTTTTGAGGATGTAACTCTGAAGATGGACGTGGGAGATCCAGTAGATGTAGTGTACCTGGACTTTCAGAAAGCTTTTGATAAAGTCCCACATAGGAGGTTAGTGAGCAAAATTAGGGCGCATGGTATTGGGGGCAAAGTACTAACTTGGATTGAAAGTTGGTTGGCTGACAGGAAACAAAGAGTAGTGATAAACGGCTCCATTTCGAAATGGCAGGCAGTGACCAGTGGGGTACCGCAGGGATCTGTGCTGGGACCGCAGCTTTTTACAATATATATTAATGATATAGAAGATGCTATTAGTAATAACATTAGCAAATTTGCTGATGATAAAATGCTGGGTGGCAGAGTGAAATGTGAGGATGATGTTAGGAGATTACAGGGTGACCTGGACAGGTTAGGTGAGTGGTCAGATGCATGGCAGATGCAGTTTAATGTGGATAAATGTATGGTTATCCACTTTGGTGACAAGAACAGGAAGGCAGATTACTACCTAAATGGAATCAATTTAGGTAAAGGGGCAGTGCAAAGAGATCTGGGTGTTCTTGTACACCAGTCAATGAAGGTAAACATGCAGGTACAGCAGGTAGTGAAGAAGGCTAATAGCATGCTGGCCTTCATAACAAGAGGGATTGTATATAGAAGCAAAGAGGTGCTTCTGCAGCTGTACAGGGCCCTGGTGAGACCATACCTGGAGTATTATGTGCAGTTCTGGGCTCCAATTTTGAGGAAAGACATTCTGGCTATTGAGGGAGTGCAGCGTAGGTTCATGAGGTCAATTCCTGGAATGGCGGGACTACCTTACGCTGAAAGACTGGAGCGACTGGGCTTGTATACCCTTGAGCTGAAAATGTGTTGCTGGAAAAGCACAGCAAGTCAGGCAGCATCCAAGGAACAGGAGAATCGACGTTTCGGGCATCAGCCCTTCTTCAGGAATGAGGAAAGTGTGTCCAGCAGGCTAAGATAAAAGGTAGGGAGTAGGGACTTGGGGGAGGAGCGTTGGGAATGTGATAGTTGGAGGGAGGTCAAGGTGACGGTGATAGGCCGGAGTGGGGTGGGGGCGGAGAGGTCAGGAAGAAGATTGCAGGTTAGGAAGGCGGTGCTGAGTTCAAGGGATTTGACTGAGACAAGGTGGGGGGGAGGGGAAATGAGGAAACTGGAGAAATCTGAGTTCATCCCTTGTGGTTGGAGGGTTCCCAGGCGGAAGATGAGGCGCTCTTCCTCCAACCGTCGTGTTGCCATGGTCTGGCAATGGAGGAGTCCAAGGACCTGCATGTCCTTGGTGGAGTGGGAGGGGGAGTTGAAGTGTTGGGCTACGGGGTGGTTGGGTTGGTTGGTCTGGGTGTCCCAGAGGTGTTCTCTGAAACGTTCCACAAGTAAGCGGCCTGTCTCCCCAATATAGAGGAGGCCACATTGGGTGCAGCGGATGCAATAGATGATGTGTGTGCAGGTGCAGGTGAATTTGTGGCGGATATGGAAGTGTCCCTTGGGGCCTTGGAGGGCGGTAAGGGGGGAGGTGTAGGCGCAAGTTTTGTATTTCTTGTGGTTGCAGGGAAAGGTGCCAGGAGTGGAGGTTGGGTTGGTGGGGGGTGTGGACCTGACGAGGGAGTCACGGAGGGAGTGGTCTTTTCGGAACGCTGATAGGGGAGGGGAGGGAAATATATCCCTGGTGGTGGGGTCCGTTTGGAGGTGGCGGAAATGACGGCAGATGATACGCTGGACATGGAGGTTGGTGGGGTGGTAGGTGAGGACCAGTAGGGTTCTGTCCTCGTGGCAGTTGGAGGGGGGTGGGCCACGCCCCTCCAACCACCACGAGGACAGAACCCCACTGGTCCTCACCTACCAACCCACCAACCTCCATGTCCAGCGTATCATCCGCCGTCATTTCCGCCACCTCCAAACGGACCCCACCACCAGGGACATATTTCCCTCCCCTCCCCTCCCCTATCAGCGTTCCTAAAAGACCACTCCCTCCATGACTCCCACGGCAGGTCCACACCCCCCACCAACCTAACCTCCACTCCCGGCACCTTCCCCTGCAACCACAAGAAATGCAAAACTTGCGCCCACACCTCCCCCCTTACCTCCCTCCAAGGCCCCAAGGGACACTTTCATATCTGCCACAAATTCACCTGCACCTTCACACACATCATCTATTGCATCCGCTGCACCCAATGTGGCCTCCTCTATATTGGGGAGACAGGCCGCCTACTTGTGGAACGTTTCAGAGAACACCTCTGGGACACCCAGACCAACCAACCCAACCACCCCGTAGCTCAACACTTCAACTCCCCCTCCCACTCCACCAAGGACATGCAGGTCCTTGGACTCCTCCATCGCCAGACCATGGCAACACGACGGTTGGAGGAAGAGCGCCTCATCTTCTGCCTGGGAACCTTCCAACCACAAGGGATGAACTCAGATTTCTCCAGTTTCCTCATTTCCCCTCCCCCCACCTTGTCTCAGTCAAATCCCTTGAACTCAGCACGCCTTCCTAACCTGCAATCTTCTTCCTGACCTCTCCGCTCCCACCCCACTCCGGCCTATCACCGTCACCTTGACCTCCCTCCA
Organism: Chiloscyllium punctatum; assembly: GCF_047496795.1. Taxonomy (NCBI): domain Eukaryota; kingdom Metazoa; phylum Chordata; class Chondrichthyes; order Orectolobiformes; family Hemiscylliidae; genus Chiloscyllium; species Chiloscyllium punctatum. The sequence goes on from NC_092744.1 coordinate 79,891,939, forward strand.
CCTATCGCATTCCCAACGCCCCTCCCCCAAGTCCCTCCTCCCTACCTTTTATCTTAGCCTGCTGGACACACTTTCCTCATTCCTGAAGAAGGGCTGATGCCCGAAACGTCGATTCTCCTGTTCCTTGGATGCTGCCTGACCTGCTGCGCTTTTCCAGCAACACATTTTCAGCTCTGATCTCCAGCATCTGCAGTCCTCACTTTCTCCTTGTATACCCTTGAGTTTAGAAGACTGAGAGGGGATCTGATTGAGACATATAAGATTATTAAAGGATTGGACACTCTGGTGGCAGGGAACATGTTTCCGCTGATGGGTGAGTGCTGAACCAAAGGACACAGCTTAAAAATATGGGGTAGACCATTTAGGACAGAGATGAGGAGAAACCTCTTCACCCAGAGAGTGGTGGCTGTGTGGAATGCTCTGTTCCAGAGGGCAATGGAGGCCCAGTCTCTGGATTCATTTAAGAAGGAGTTGGGTAGAGCTCTCAAGGATAGTGGAATCAAGGGTTATGGAGATAAGGCAGGAACAGGATACTGATTAAGGATGTTCAGCCATGATCATATTGAATGGTGGTGCAGCATCGAAGGGCAGAATGGCCTACTCCTGCACCTATTGTCTATTGTCTATTGTCTATTGAATAATGTGTCCTCACCAGTGGAATTGCTGATAGGGAAATGTTTCAAATGGATGTACCACCTCAGGCTGAACATCAACTCTCAAAAGCACTGGAAGGTTGATTTGATTTGATTTATTACGATCAGGTGTACCAAGGTACAGTGAAAAGTGTTGTCTTACGTGCTGTACAGGCAGATCATATTATACAAGCGCATCAGGGATACAGAACAGAGTGCTGAATACGATGTTACAGCTGCCGAGAATGTGCAGAGAGATCAACATTAACATTACAGAGGTCCATTCAAAAGTCTGATAAAATTAGGGAGGAAGCTGTTGAATATTCTTGACTGTACCATCAACGTGGGTCATCCTGACAGATTGTTGGTGATTGTCACTCCCCAGAAACTTGATGCTCCTTGTCCATCTCCACCTCAATACCATGTGCCCTCCACTCTGCTACCTGAAGTGAATGACCAGCTCTTCATATTGCTGGCATTGATGGAGAGAGTGTTGTCTTTTCATCATGCCATTATGCACTCAACAAGCTGAAAAAAAAACAGCAGAAAGGAACAGAGGTGCTACTACTCCAGACACAGAGCAAACACCCAGTCAACCTTAACATCAGGGCAGGAAGACTGGCTAAGGAACAGCAAGTTAGAAGGCATGGTCATCAGGGAAACAATGCAACCGAAATCTTATATTATCAGAAAAATTAAAGAACTGGGTACTTAAAAAAAAAAGAGGGATATTCAACAGGAACAGGAAGGTACTGATCTTACTCAAGCCAAGAGGTAAGACTGACTATGATTGTTATTAGATGTGGGACAGCCAAACCCATACATCAGGCAGTGTGCAGATGGTACAACTATTCCAGACATGGTAAAACCCCATCACGCTATTGTTGAACTCAAGTAAGCCAGACCATGACTTCCAGTCAGTGTTTCAGATGGTCTTGGATTGATTCAGACTTTGAGTAGAAGTGATGGTAATAGTAAAATGATGTTAATAATGACATTAATGATTGCAAAGATTATGTAAGTAAGTAAAGGTAAACTACAGGAATTGTGTTAGCAAAGTAAAGATCATATGCTGCTCAGATGACTCTGACATCAATAAGGGATGATTTGGAGGTGCCAGTGTTAGACTGGGGTGGACAAAGTTAAAGCTCACACAATACCAGGTTATGGTCCAACAGGTTTATTTGGAAGCACTAGCTTTCAAGGCACTGCCTTATCATCAGATAGTTGTGGAATAGGGCCATAAGACACCGAATTTATGGTAAAAGGGTTACAATACCATCAAGCTGTAATGATATGTTAAACAAATTTAGATTAAGTCTTTCACCTTTTAGAATGAGAAATGCCAGTTTCAGTTCTTTAATATGTAAATCCCAGAATTCCTTTTAAGTTACATGTTCAAGATAGCTTCAGCTTTTCTAACAATAAGTGCCATCTCAGCTCAGACAATGCCTAAAGGTATAAGGTTAAAGTCTGTCTGTGCCCTAATGTTGACTGGTTCTATTTCGAAAGTGGGACTTATAGAATCTTATATGATTTATATATTTTTTGAGCAAAATAATATGTAATTCTGTAAATACCACTTCACTCCATAAACATATATGTGTGTTCGTGCAGGAGAAACAGAGTGAGTGCATGCATGTGAGTGAGTGTGTGTGTGTGTCAATCAGCTTGGTCAAGTATATGTATGAGTGTGATAGGATATAAGTCTGTGAGAGGGTATATGTGTGGGTCTAAGAGTGGAGGGTGCATGTGTGTGCATATGAAAGAGAGCTTGTGTATGACAATGTAGGGTGTGTGTGTGTGTGTGTGTGTGTGTGTGTGTGTGTGTGACCTGGGGTCACCTGTAGTGTGACATGAACCCAAGGTCCTGGTTGAGGCCATCCCCATGGGTTCAGAACTTGGCTATCAGCCTCTCCTCGGCCACTTTGCATTGATACTTTTCCAGAAGTCTGCCAATAAGGGAGCTGGTGAAGAGGGAGGTCTTAGACAGTGCACTAGAGAGCTGTATTTGATGACCTACAATGTACAGATTAAAATAAGAGTGTTACAGTCCATAAGAAATCATAGAGTCATACTTCGTGATAAGGAGTAAGCAGTCTGAGGTATGGTGTACATCCAGTCCACATTGTCCTTAAGGATTAGAGACACAGACTTCTTATAGATAATTAAAAGTGTGGATGGCGCAATTATTTTATTGAGGACAATAGAAGTAAAGACAAGGTATGGGGCTGAATTTGCAAGTAAACAATCCGTGGATAGCGTAGATAATGAGAAGTAAATGTAAGTGCAGACACCCACAGCCTGAGACACTGCAGGCTGGAATCTGAATGCACAGGCAGCAGTGTTGGCTTAATGCACCAGCCAAAGCAATATGCCTCATACAGACTGGGGACAAATGGTGTCTTGGGAGGGCAAATATCTAATTTCAGCGTGACACAAGCCATGCTAATTAAAATAAAGGACACTTGAACTATCATGCTGACAGGACTCTGCCTGCTGGTGGCTATAAATCTCCCTCGTGTTTGATACCTGCAATACACATGTTTGCAATAAAAAAAAAGGAGAGGACTCCCAGACTCTGTCCTAGGAACAAAGAACAAAATACAGACAATCTCTTAAGATACCAGACAGCTGATCAGCCTGACCAAATTACAGGGCAGTCCTGTTAGTGCCATTCCCAGTTGGCACTCCTGAAGCTGACAAGTGTTGTGAGTGATCATTCCAGATGCTTAGGAAGTCTCCTGCCCAGGGTGTTGTCAATCACTGAAGGTCGGGGGGGGTGGGGGGGGTCGGTGGGGAGTAGAGGTTAATGAACTCAGCGAAGCAGAAATATTTCCTGATTGATTAGTGTTTAAAATCACTTCCCCTGGTTAGTATGCCGTGTTATAATTTGGAAAGTCCTGCCTGAAAGGGTGATGGAAGCAGAGTAGCTTATTTCAAAGTGAAGTTGGACATATGAAGGAAAAATGATATGGATTTGGGGAATAAGCTGGAGCTGGGTGTCTAATTGGATACTACTTTCAAAGGTGAGTACAGGCCCAAAGAACAGAATGGTTCCCTTCTATGCTTTAAAATGGATAAGATTCCCTACAGTGTGGAAATAGGCCCTTCAACCCAACAAGTCCACACTGACGAGCAACCCAACCAGACCCATTCTCCTACATTTACCCCTGACTAATGCACCTAACACTGCAGGCAATTTAGCATGGCCAATTCACCTGAGCTGCACATCTTTTGACTGTGGGAGGAACCCACATCCCTGGTGCTTTGAGGCATTAGTGCTAACCAGTGAGCCACCATGCCGATAGATCTTAGTAATTGTTGAGATGTAAGTATTGGCCAGGTCATCAATCCTGACACTTTATTTTCAAATCAGGTATTTAGTTTCTAGAGGAGGGCCACAGCTTTTTTTTTGAATGAATGAAGGCATGTTTTGAGTTATAAAGAGAGGCTGAACAGGCTGGTGCCTTTTCCCTGTAGCGTTGGAGGCTGAGGGGGATGACCTTGAAGAGGTTTATAAAATCATGGGGATCATGGATAGGATAAACAGACAAGGTTTTTTTCCCAGGTTGGGGAAGTCAAAAACTAAAGGGCATAGGTTAAAGGTGAGAGAGGAAAGATTTAAAAGGGACCTAAGGGGCAACGTTTTCATGCAGAAGGTGGACCATGTAATGGAATGACCTGGCAGAGGAAATGGTGGAGGTTGGTACAATCACAGCATTTAAAAGGCACCTGGATGTTGTTGGACTTTGGCTCAATCTACCAGCATGCTTTCTTCTATGTGTGAGCCGAGTCCTGCGCATTCTTTCAATGAAGCAATAGGTGAAGATATTTGGTCTCAAGCTCTTAGTTTATTTGAGCAGTAAGAGGATAAAGTATACAGAGCTCTGGGTCTAGGTCTTCTCGTCCCTGACAAACAGCAAAGTGTGTCAGTTCACGAAGCCCGACCTATTCCTGTCCCTGACCCAGTCTTTTATACAATGCAGAACATCATGCAATCACTGAGGTGGGATTGTCTTCTGATTGGCTGTTGATCTGACTCCATTCTCCGCCTTCTCGCGTTCCTGGATGTCTGACCCCATGTGACCTCCTTCTGCCCGCAAAACAGAGCACCACGTGACCTCCTCTTGCGCATGAAACAAATATATCATTAAAGGCTTCTGAATGCCTCGAACTAAGCCATATATTTACAAGTCCCCCTTTTGGTCTCATGAAAATGAGACCAACAAATCAGTTCTATACATCACATTCGCTCTCCGATGCATAGTCTTCCCTTCCTGCCAGAGCCATGGTCTCCATCTCCATCTGTGACATCTGGTAGGGCAGGGGAGCCTTCCCTTCAATTACTGTGATGATTACCCTGTTCAACAGAGATCTAATACAGGGGATACAACAACATCCATACAACACTAACGCAGTCATCATACCAATGAGGGACATAAACACAGACACAATTAATCCTTTCCATTTCTCAAACCACGAGTCGAAAATGCCTCCTAGAGGGTTGTCAATACTTGAATGTTCATGCATTTCTTCAGACAAGGTTCTTAGTCCTTCCAGGGTTCTGGTTACTGAGCCATCAGGTGCCATATTGTTGGGGATGAACGTACAACATTGATCTCCAAACATAGAGCACACTCCCCCCGTATCTGCTAACAACATATCTAAGGCCATTCTATTTTGGACTGTCATCAATGAGGTCGCTGCCAATTGTTCCAAGAGTCCCGCCACCGCATCTCTAGTTCCATTAGCTAGCCTGAGTACATTGTAATGTACATAATTAATTCGGTCGACGTTTTTATTCGGCGTGACTGGGAATAGAGCACCGATAATTGGGAGATTCTCAAATCCTGCTGCTATCTGGTCTGCCAATTTATATTCATCAGGTACACCGCGGGGAACACCTATTGCATCTATGTAAGTGGTTGAGCCAGAAGTAACATCAAACAAATCCCTGCGTGCTCGTGTATACGGATTTATTCCCTGCTGTCCTTCTCCTAAGAGGAATAAGGGTAACCCTAGCCTGACCATTGCACAGGTTCCAGACCAATCTGGAGGTAGACTAACATACAGTGTTCTATCTCCACAATACCAAAAAAGATCAGCTCTGGCCCAAACCATTGTGCTAGCATTCTGCCAGCCGGTTACATCAATCGTGTCCTGACACCAGTCAGCGGGCATGTCTCCCAAGATTGTATTAGAACTTTGAGCGAAACAAGTGTAATTGTTAGCCCTTGGGGTAAACACTGGAGGTAACGTGGAATTCTTTACAGGTGGGAAAATAGCACTTAAGGTGGTACAATTCAGAGGTACAGTCCGCCTGCATGGTGAGTGCCATTATGCAGTGAAATCCTGTTGGGTCTATACTAGGGAACAATGGGGCTGGGGTAGTAAATAGGGTTGGCCTGGCCGAGGAACACGTGACGCAATTACTCATATTCATTGAGGTTGCGGTTGCTGTCATCCAGTCCAGCCATAGATTCTTATCCCCATACCCGGTGGCTAATTTAATAAGGTCCTTTCTCATGAGGTTGTTGTAATCTATTACCACGACCCCTGAACTTGGTTCTACCACCATGCTTGTTGTGTTTGCAGTTTGTGGCTGGTTCGTAGGAGGGTCCACTAAGGTTACCTTCACTAATCCCATGTTATCCACTCCTGATTGATCTACACCTATTACATAATAAAAGCTTCTGTCATCACTCCCACAATAAATCTGTACCTCTTTGGGACTAGGATTAATATCGAATTTTGTCAGGGTTAACAAAAGTGGATTTTTTAGCTCTGAGGAATGATCGAGTTGCCCCTTTGTCAGGCTCACATGGTCTCGAATGTTCCATCTATTATCCGAGGGTGACGACCTCTTGGGTGTCCATCGTACCCCAGTCCATGTTAATACATGATCCCATGACGGGCATGGGTCATAGTAAATGGCGTAGATGCAAAGATATTCATCATACCCCCTCCAGCTCCCTGTATCTTGGCCACAGTCAATTACTTTGCATAAGTCAAACTGGTATATTATACCACGCTTTTTATCATGTCTGATGCGTACCCGGCTCCCCGCCTCCCGTAAACATTTGTCCGCCTCTTGTCCTGTTGATCTTTTGTTCCTGGGACTTTCTCCCTTGCCTGTGTATTTGTCCCTCATGGTTGATACCCCTATTAACAGCGGCATAACACTTATACATGAAATAATAGCAAAAATTCCCAACCACAACAGCCTAGGGTAGTGTGGGCTCCTTACAGAGATGAACATTATGTCCTTTACACAACTTTCCTATATGTTTTAAACAAAATCTTCTTGACTTCCGGTCCTGTCCTCACTTATGCTCCCCAGAAAAAACCTTTCCTTGGAGATTTTTAGAACTTCTCCCCCTTTTTCCAGAACCCTCTTCCTGCAAAAGTTTAAAGTTTAAGACCCTTCTACTCTTTTTCTGTTCTTATTTGTTCTAGAGTTCTCATTGGCGGTTCCGTGGCTGCACACTGGCTCCAATGGTACCAGCTTTCTCCTTTCCCCTGTAGTCTGACCGCATGAGATGTCCTCTCCACCACCTTATAAGGTCCTGTCCACCTTGGCTCCCACCACTTCCGTTTGATCACCTTCAGCAGGACCCAGTCTGTGGTGGGTGGTGCCTGGTTCTGTAGGTCCCCCTTTGCCGATCCAACCTGTTTGGAGAAAGCTGACACCAAAGCTGTTAGTTGGTTATAGTAGGTTTGTACCTTAGAGAGGCTCCTCCTCCCTCTAACATCTGTATTCAAGCTCCTGGTCCCGGGAACTGCTGCCCTGTTGTTAGCTCGTATGGGGTGAACCCTGTGATAGAGTTTACTGAACTTCTAATGGACAGTAAAGCTAAGGGTAGGGCCTCCACCCAACTTAACTTTGTTTGGGCACATACTTTTCCTATTTTTCCTTTTATGGACTGATTCATTCTTTCCACTTTTCCCTGTGACTGAGGATGGTACACTGTTCCAAACGCATGTTTCAGTCCTAAAGCTGCTTCAACTTCTTGCAGGTCTTTGTTCTTGAACTGTGTGCCATTATCTGACCTGACTCTCTTTGGAAACCCATGCATTGGAATGCTTTATCAAAAATTTGATCACTGTTTTTGCGTCTTCCTTTTTCGCAGGTATCGCTTCTGGCCAACCAGTGTATGCATCCACTGCTACCAAAAGGTACCGGTATCCGTTTACTCTCTCTATCATGTCAGTGTAGTCAAGCACTATTTCCTGACCTGGCATTCTTGGGAGAGGGAATTTTCCCTTGTGTGGTTTCACTGTTGCTTTTACATTGTATTCTGTACACGTTTTACATTCTCTGATGTAATTTTCAATCCTTGCTGGCAAGAACGGATGCCACCAATGTGTCAGATACCTCTGCATCTGTGTTTTTCTACAATGTGTCAACCCATGAGCTTCCTGGAGCATGGAAGCTATCAAACCTGGGGGTAACACTGGTTTACCATCCGGTGACCTCCAAATCCCTTCTGACTCTGTGGCCCCCTCTCTCTCCATACTGTCAGTTCATGAGGAGAGTCTTTCTGCTGCTCATTCATTAACATATTTGCATCGCAGTTGGGCTGTTCTCTGTTTGCATCATTATATACTGTGCTGTATACCCTGCTGCTTTCTTTGCTGCTGAGTCAGCTTCCTGATTGCTCTTCGTTACTACTGTATCTGTTTTGTCATGTCCTCTACACTTGACCACCACCACTTCTGCAGGTTTCATTAGGGCCACCGCTAATCTTTTCATATCTTTTTCATGTTGAATGGGGGTTTTTGCTGCTATTAAGAATCCTGCTGTGATCCATTGATTGATTTCTACCTGTATAGCCCCTACCACATATGCAGAGTCGGTGTAGATGTTTACCCTTTTTCCTTCTGACCATTCTAACGCAGCTATCATCGCCTGTAGTTCAGCCAACTGGGCTGATTCTTGGCCTGTCACTTTTCCTCCCAACACTTCCTCAAATCCCTCACTTGTCTGTCACACCACTGCAGAGGCTGCTTTTAGTCCCTCAGTTGGATGTCTGTAACAACAACCATCTGTGAACTTCTTCTGGGTCTACTAGCGGAATTGCCTGTAAGTCTGCCCTGACTTTGACGTCTCTCTGTACCCTTTCCTCACATATGTGTGGTTCTCCTTCTCCCATGTTGTCAGCCATGTTGATTCCTTCGTGTGTGAAAGTTATATGTGGTGCATTCAGGATTTTCTCTAACCTGGTTTGCCGCAGTGACGTCATTGTGAAGGCTGTTGAGTTCACATAGGCCACTATACTGTGTGTCATCAGTACTGTTAGTGAATGGTCCATGACTATATGTGCTACCTTTTGGAGAATTTTTGCTACCCCTGCTGCATGTCTTGTACATGGCGGGTGTCTGTCCTCTGTTGGGTCAAGGGTAACACTTACATACATCAGCACCTGCCTGCCTCCCGTATTTTTATGAAAAAGAACACCATTTATTGTGTGTGATTTTTCAGAAATATCAAGGAAAAATGGCTCTTTGTCATCCGGGACCGCTAAATCAGCAGCCAGTGTTAAGGCCTGTTTAAGAGATATGAAACTTTCGTCTGCCTCTGTGGTCCACTGCAAATGGGCTGACAAATTTCTCATGCTTTGCTCATTTACCATGGCCCTGAGAGGGAAAGTGAGCTCCCCATATGATGCAACGAATTGTCTGCTGTATCCTGCCAACCCAAGAAATGAGAGCATGTCTTTTACAGTGACTGGTTTGGTATGATGCAGAATGGAGGGTCTATGGGATGGAGAGACACCTGTTCCCTTAGCGGAAATAACTCTACCCAAAAAAGACACCGTTTGTCTGCAGCATTGCAATTTAGCCCGTGAGACTTTGAAACCAACGTTATACAGGTGAATCAGCAACGACTTTGTGGCTGCCAGACAAGAAACATGGTCGGGTGCTGCCAGAAGAATGTCATCCACATACTGGATCAATACCACCCCCTTTGGGAGCGTCAGGTCCTTCAGCTGCCGTTTTAGTACCTGATTGAAAACACCTGGTGACAAAATAAACCCTTGAGGGACCCTGTGTAACGTACTTGTTGGCCTTTGTAGGTGAATGAGAAAATGTCCCTCAAATGATCAGCTAGGGGCAAACAGAAGAACGCGTTGGCCAGATCAATGCACGAGAACCACTTATGGTCAGGGGTCAGCACAGACATCGCAGTGTATGGGTTTGGCACTGGAACTGTTGGAGTGGAGACAACACTATTGATCCGTCTAAGATCATGCGCCATCCTATATTTACCTGTATTCTGCTTCTCTACAGGCAAGATAGGAGTGTTCCAGGCCGACTGGGAGGGTTCTAGCACCCCTGCTGCTAACAATCCTTCAATTGTGTCAGCAATGCCGGCTTCAGCCTCTGGTTTGTGTAAGTATTGTCTCTGCCAAATCGGAGTGTGGTCTATTAAATCGAATGTGATCGGTATAACGTGTTTGCAGTGACCAATGTCCGTTGAACCTGCTGACCACAAGGTATCTGGTAGAGTGTCAAGCATCGCTGCAGCCTGTGGATGGTCTGTTTTCTCTCTGCCATAAAACCTTTCAATCTTCCTATGTTCCAGCAGTACCTTGTCGGTTGTCCTGTACATAATTCTGTAGGCTTCCTGTAATGGTGAATATTGTAAACCGGGTAGCTGAGTCCAAACCCAATCAGTTAGCACCATCAAACGCTTGGACATAGGTCCCAGATCCTTGGCCTGATATTTAGCATTCACGGCCAATGTGACATGAGGTATAGCTTCTTCAGACATCTCATACCATTCCAACTGTTCTGCAGTTAGTTCAACAACACCCGTCACACCTTCTTTCCCTAGCAGAATGCAACTGGAGGAAATATCCCATTGAGTCCCTTCTAGGTGCTGATAGAATGCGTGCTGATAGATTTCATTATCATCTCTACCATAATATAGGGTAACATGAAGGGGATCTGCAAGAGGAACATAGGGATGAAGCATCTGAACCCAGGGTCGCCATTGGTTGTATAAAGACTGTATGCCGTTGTTCTGCCTGTTTTCAGGTTCTAGGTGTTCCAAGAGGCCCTTCTGCCATTGGTGATGTGTCCGGTGATAGCATCATTTGGGATCCAGAGTGAATCATTGTCATAGAACAGTTGACGGAATAGCCATTTGGAAAGGTCACTACCAGTCCGTCTGGTCCGCAAAGAACCGAGACCCCGCATCTCACCAGCAAATCACGGTCCATCAGATTGACAGGGCATGCAGGTGATGAAATATACCAGTGACAGAAGGTCTGTCCGGGCACTGATGTGATCAGTGGCGATGTCAAAGGCAGATTTTCTGGTTTACCCGAGAACCCTACTAACTGGATGCTGGAGGATGACATGCTTGACCGAGGTATGTCACAAGTGATGGTAGAAAATCTTGCACCAGTGTCAACCAAGAAAGACAGATTCTTGTCCATTACCCTCATTTGCATATAGGGGTCTGCCAACCCCACATGCCCCTGGGTTCTCGGGCCCCGTCAATATTCGTACCCCTGCCCTTCCGGCATAGTTTGGGGGTATTGACTTTGCACCGGGGCTGCAGCTGCATTTGGGACTTGGTAAGGCTGAACAGCCTGTTGGAAAAGAGGATGACTTGAGCGGACATACTGTCCTCGGATCAATCCCTGGCCTCCCTGGGGTCCCCACAGCAAGGGACAATTTCTTCTCCAATGCCGGGGTTGGCCACATTCAAAACAGGTGTTGGGTGGCTCACCTCTGAGTCCTCCGCGGCCCCTTCCTCTACCATGCATTCCTCTTGGAACACCTATAGGCCTGCCCCCATGGTGGGGGTAGTGTGGCATCCAATCAGGTGTTGGGTCCAGACTCGGCAGGTTGTTTTGTGGTGGCGGCCACTGAACCATCTGATTAGTCATCTTTTGGGAGGCCTTCTTTGTATCATTAGCCTTCCTTCTAGCCTCATCGAGCTGTAAATTCAGCAACTGCACTTGAGCTGACTCGTTGCTCTGTTTATCTTCATCCTGTTTTGTCCTGTAACGCTTCATGTGGTGCGTCAAGTGTTTCTCCCACTGTTCTGTAGAACAACCTGGGATGTCAGGATTACTCTCCATTGCCTCCTTTACTTCCTTAGACATCCCTGCCATAACGGCATTTCTAAATAACGTGGTCTGTAGCTGACCCGACCCTGGATGGCTCCCCGCAGTATCTTTCCACGTGCCCTTACACCGAGCCAAGAAGGCAGACATATCCTCACTCTCCTTCATTGTGAAGGTGAGTGAGTGCATCGCTCCCGGTGGAATCGGAAATCTATCCCTCATTGCCCTTCCCACACAGGTGGCGTGCTGCGTGAACGGGTCTGAATCAAGTAGTAAGGTGGTCCCCGCAGAAGCTTCAATCTGCTGTATTTCCCACATACTCAATTGCTTGCACAACAATGCTCTCCAGACACCCATAGCTAACTTGTACCCTCGTGTATATTGGCAAAATTTAGTCATCCAGGGCCCACCTCCCTCCGTGGGTGGGGGCATTCTATGCAGGATGCAGTTCATGTCAGTAAATGTGAAGGGCTGATAAACATCCCCCATATAGGAGCCTCTGTAAATTAATGGCATTTGGTGGTGCTGATACTTTGTGGGTTGTCGCAATGTATCTCTTTGACGCAGTATATATCTTGTTTCAGGGAGGGGCTTCAGTGGAGGGCCGTGTTCCGTATGCATTGTGAGTGAGCCTGTCAAAGTGGCGGGTTAGGTGTGTGGGTCATCCTCTGTCAGGGATTCTTCGCCCTCAATTTCCGTACTATTTTGAGACGCCTCCTCATCCAATTTCTCTCTGTCTCTTTCTTCCCTCAAATCTCTCCTTCTTCTGTCTGAGAACCCGTCATCTAATAACTGACCTGAGCTATGTAATCTTCTCCTCCTTTCGCTCTCAACACTATACGGTGTCGAGTGAGCATCTGGCTCTTAAACTAATGAACGTCTCCCCTGTTTTAGCTGTTCTTTGTTTCTGCTGTGTGTCATTATCACCCTCCTTGTTTCCTCCGCTTCTTTAACTCTGTTCAGCTTCTAGTGTTGGTTTTTCTACCTTTCTGATGCTCTCTTCTACTGCTTCCGCTAGTCTCTCTTTTGCTGCTTCGTACTCTCTTGTTCCTACTTCTTGCACATCTAGCACCCCATCCTGAACATACATGATTGGCATTTGTGTTACAGGATATGGGGGCGGTGCTTGTACCCAGGCAGTTTAGGATATAATGGTGTGGATGCTTTTGGCTTTTCTGTCTCTTGTTTCCTGTTCTGTTTTAGAGGGACCGTCTACTTTCTTTTGAGATATCTCTACCGATACACAGGCCAACGTCATGTTGTGCAGATGAATCCTCCTCTCTTCTTTCTCCTCACCTTCTTTCCACCACTTTCTTCTAAGCAATATTGACCCTTTCTTTCCCTTCATGTGCTCTTCTACTTCGAGTTTAGCTTGCTCTTCTGCTTTTCCTAAGTACAGCGACAATTTCTTCCTCTCCTCATCTTTAGGGACTTTGCCCTGTTTTTGTAATTCTTCCCAAACCTTGTCATATTTCTCCATCATTGTTTTTTGTTTGTTCTTTGCGAGCCCACTGACTAACTGACTTCTGGCTTTACCCCACTGATGTTTTACAGGCAGCATTAAGTTGGAGGAACATCCTCCATATTCTTCACACTCTCTATCAAATTCCCCTTCCATTTTATGTGTTTTTTTTAAAATCCTCCCGTCCAGTAGTTAGTTGGTTTGGATGTAATATAACCGAGCAATCAACCCAATCAGAGACAAATCCGGTGGCCAGTCAGTTTGTATGACCCGAGCAACTGACCCTTTCAGCGAGAATCATCAGCAGTTTTGTTGTCACTGTTAGGTTTCCACTGCCGACTCTCTCTCGCTGAGACACCACCGTCTTTGTCTTCGAGACACTACTGGCTTTTCTGCCACCCTCCGTACATTCCCCAAATTAATTTTAAAACTTACAACACATCAATCATAAACCAAAATTTGTGAGCATTGCTTTTATGAGATCCTGCTCAATGGACTTTAAAACCTCCTCACACTGACGTACCTTGTTGCTTTTATGAGGACTCTAACCCCACGGGACTTTAAACCTGTACGTATTAAACTTTGTTGCTTTTATGGGGACTCTAACTCCATGGGACTTTAAATCAATACATATTATAATCAAAACTTTATCAACTTACTATTACTAGGACACTTGCAGTATAATGACAACAATCAATTTGGTATCTCCAATTGCAGAACTTCGATATAAACAGGTGTCTGCTCACCTTTTTATGCGGCGCCGCTTGTTGTTGTCATCAGACATCAGTTGTCCGTTGTTTCTATTTTTCTCTCCTTTCCATCACTTCTCTATCTTCATTACGTCGGGGTCACCAAATTGTTGGACTTTGGCTCAATCTACCAGCTTACTTTCTTCTATGTGTGAGCCGAGTCCTGCGCGTTCTTTCAATGAAGCAATAGGTGAAGATATTCGGACTCAAACTCATAGTTTATTTGAGTAGTAAGTGGATAAAGTATACAGAGCTCTGGGTCTAGGACTTCCCGTCCCTGACAAACAGCAAAATGTGTCAGTTCACGAAGCCTGACCTATTCCTGTCCCTGACCCAGTCTTTTATACAGTACAGAATGTCATGCAATCAATGAGGTGGGATTGTCTTCTGATTGGCTGTTGATCTGACTCCATTCTCCGCCTTCTCGCGTTCCCGGATGTCTGACCCCATGTGACCTTCCTCTTCCCGCTAAACAGTCTCACGTGACCTCCTCTTGCACGCAAAACAGTCTCCACGTGACCTCCTCTTCCTGCTAAACAGTCTCCACGTGACCTCCTCTTGCGCGCGAAACAAATATATCATTAAAGGCTTCTGAATGCCTTGAACTAAGCCATATATTTACAATGTGTATATGAAGAGAGAGGGGCTTTGGAGGGATATGAGCTAAATGCTGGCAAATGGAACTGGGCCAGATTGGGATGTCTGGTCGGCACAGACGTGTTGGATTGAAGGGTCAGTTTCTATGCTGTATGACTCTATGACAGTATATCAGACAGTGGCATGCTCCCTCAGTACTGCAGTGTCAGCCTGGCTGACTTGCAGAAGGCCCTGGAATGAGACTCATAGCCACAATCTTCTGGCTAAAAGAGGACAATGTTGTCACTAAATCAAAGCTTTCTCTTCCTTTATACATTTGTCAGATGTGAGCATCATTCATAGGGCCAGCATTTATTTCCAACCCTAGAACGTTGCCCTGGGATGTCTTTACATGTTAAGGAAAGCTCATATAAATTCCAGTAGTTGGGTCTTGTGGGAGCAATTTTGAAAACAAGCCCATCAACGTGACCTTGTTTTCAACTACTTAATTGCGGGCTCCATTCTGTTGCCCTCCCCCATTCTCCTCAACAATGCCACAGACATACATGCACCAGCCTCATAACCACCTACATGGACACATACCAATGGACTATAAAACAGTGAGACAACATGGCACTATCAGCAACTTATTCATCAAAATCAATATGATAACATTCAGTAATATGCTTGATGCTGGACTCTACCCAGCCCTTTCAGTGTGTTTGAAGAAGGTTGCCTGGCAACTGCGCCCTCCCCAGAAGCTAATTAAGCGAATGCCAGAAAATCATTTCACACTAATTGTTTTTTGTTCCCAAGTGAAACTGGGTTCCAGTTGCAAAACAGGGTAAATAGTATGTTTTAAAAAGAAAACAATATTAGCCAATATCTTCGTGGCAATTAATGCTTGACTGGTATATTTTGGAACATCTTTATACATGTTTCTCAGCTCACATAGACTGCGATAGAACAATATACTTAATGAGCACACAATAAAATGCAGAAACCTAGAATGATGCACTTGATGGAGTCTGAATTGCATACAATCAAGCTTTGCAGCTTCATTTCTTTGGTCATTATTTTTGATAACTGCTTTCCCTACATCTGGACCCAGTCACTTTTGTTCCCATTCTGTTCTAGTTTTGTCAAGACTCCATGTCAAACTCACCCTGGGGGACATGGAGATAGTAATATTTCCCATGTGTCTGCTTCCATTGTGCTGCAGGTTGCACTTTTGGAAGTTGCTGTTGACAGAGTCTTGGTAAATTGTAAACGTCACTTTATTGTTTGCAGATACTCTGCCATTGTGTGGCAATTGTGGAGTGAGTGAATGTTTAAATGTGGCAGACTGGTTGGTGGTTGAGAGTGTGGTGCTGGGAAAGCACAGCAGTTCAAGCAGCATCGGAGGAGCAGGAGAATCAACGCTTCGGGCATAAGCTCATCTCCTGCTCCTTGGATGCTGCCTGACCTGCTGTGCTTTTCCAGCACCACACTGTTGACTCTGACCTCCAGCATCTGCAGGGCTCACTTCTTCTCAGATTGGTTGGCAGTCAAGCAGCTTACTTTATTACGGATGGTGTTGAGCTTCTTGAATAATAAGTGGTTATACGTTCTTTTATTGGTGAAACCTTTGTGTGATGCAAAAGTTGCTCACAGCTCAAGCTTCAGTGTTGTTCATGCCCTGCGTGGATTGCTGAATTATCTGAAGAAATGTGAGCAGTTCAGAGCATCCTGAGGGAACATCCCCACTTGCACACTTATGATAAAAGGAAAGCCTTTGGTGAAGTAACTGAAGAAGATGGTTGGGCCAACGTCAGTACCTCAGGAACTCCTGCAGCAATGACCCAGGTTCAATTCTAGCCTTGGGCAACTGTCCACATGGAGTTTGCACATTGTCCCCATGTCTGCTTGGGTTTCCTCCGGGTTCTCCGGCTTCCCCCCACAGATCTAAACATGTGCAGGTTAATTGGATTAGTAATGAGAAATGTGGGGTTGCAGGATATCATAGCGGGTGGGTCTGGGTGGGATGCTCTCTGGAGGATTGGTGTGGACTCGCTGGGCCAAATGGCATCTTTCTGCACTGTAGGGATTCTAATATCCCAGGGCTGAGATCATTGACCTCTAACAGCTGCAACCATACTCTGAGCCACCAAGAACTCCCATGGAAGTTTTGCGAAGGCTTCATGGCTGGCTAAATTGATGCCAAGAGTAGTCACACTTTCAAACTTACCACTGAAATCAGCACATGTGCTGTGTTTAGAGTTTGAGTAAGTTTGGGAGCTAAGTGACCTACGTGAGCATCAATGCAGAGGATCTTGGCGTGTTCATGTGACTGCCTGCCATCACCTCGGTGCTCAGCACGTGTAGGCTAACAGGGTGATAATTGGCTGTATTGAATTTTGTGTTTGTTTAACCCCCTTTATCTCTGATGTGCCAAACCTTTTGCTATCCCTCATAATAAAGCAAACTAGGAGGTGGAAAATGTGGTATTGAAAGATCCAAAATACATTTATTACAGCAAACTAATACAAATAACTTTTACATTCCCAGGTACATCCATATCCGGGTTAACATTAAGTAACTCAGTTATAAATTGAAATGTTTCCATCAGCGTATCATACTCCAAATAGCCCCAGTTCAGATGGGGTATGAGACCTTTATACCATCAGGTCACATGCTATGATACAGTGACAATGTCATGAACATGTCTCGTAAAGGTATACTGACATACTAACTGTGAGACATAACATGACAATCTTCGTGATCCAAGATTAAAAGAAAATTCTGAAATAGATATGTATGGTTGTACATAGACATGTATTGTCAATTCAATCTTCATAAAAGCAGGTAAATACAGAGTTTACAAAATGAATAATTCCAGCTCCAATGTAACACTTTGGAGGTTTGACAACTTGAGTTGATTTGGTGATCCTGTACCCAGAGAGAGAAATTTGCCTGTTGTATTCGAGAGGTACATGTTTGATAACTTGGTTGTTTTGTTGGTGGTGGTTGTCACTCAACATCACCATACAATCATTATCATCAGAGTTTTCTTCTTCACTCTCCTCATTCATGATTGGTGGGTCATACATTGACCTGAGCTGGCTTCTGATCCTTGACAATGTAGCTCAGTGATCAGAAAAGACTTTGTATCACCTGGGTTGGTTGCATCTTCTGGAAGTCTTTGCTGCTGTCCAAGAGTTTGTATTTGTGCTTCCAACTCAAACTCAGCCATTCCTAGATAATGGTCTTCTGCAGTTCTTGTAGTGGCTCATCTTTAGCAGATAAAAGCAACTCTTCAAACTATCTCCGGCCAAATTATCACAGATCAACATTGAGAATGTTTTCAACTTCACCTGATGTGACTGCTTTATATTTGGCCTGCTCTCCAACAGTAAGATTGATTTGAAACTCATAAACTTTGAATGTACTGAGATCTATGCATATTGGTAGTCCTAACACTGCTGCACCATTGGTATCCACCAGGTTGAAGATTTTGGGAGCCAGATGAGCTTGGATATTTGCACTGCAATGTGATTCTGTCAATGTGTGAAATTGTGGTCCATCGTGTGCTGTGAGTCGGGTGCACCATCGTGGTTGTCTCCCATCTGTTTGCTGGTTGTCTGCCTCTTTCATTTCCCCTCTAAATTTGCAGAAGAATGCCCCTTTGTCATGGAATGATTAGACATTTGGTCATTCAGACTTGCCTCCAAGCATATGTTTGTGCTGTGGTTGGGAACCACTTCTCCATTTCTGTGGTAT
This sequence comes from Chiloscyllium punctatum, assembly GCF_047496795.1. Taxonomy (NCBI): domain Eukaryota; kingdom Metazoa; phylum Chordata; class Chondrichthyes; order Orectolobiformes; family Hemiscylliidae; genus Chiloscyllium; species Chiloscyllium punctatum. The sequence goes on from NC_092744.1 coordinate 79,910,201, forward strand.
GAAGAGTACAGCTGGTACAAACTATAGATTTGGCCAGACCATCTGAGCATGGGTGGTGTGGTGACAATGAAACTCCCAACAGTTGGGTCTTAGGACAGTTTGCCAGTAAGTTGCAGTCTGTTCTCAGACATTCTCCATCCTGGGCCATTAAATAAGTTGAAAATAGCAGTCTTCATGTCAGTGATTGTTGCTGACAATGTTTGGGGTATTGCTCAGGTGTTGAACAACGAGTAATTTGGAGAAGTAATCCATCATCAAAGTGTAATCTTCCTCATGCACTGTTGCTACTTTTGTGCAAAGAGTAGTTGGAACATCATGTAGCTGTAAAGTGTCCCTTGGCCACTGGAATAATATGCCATGCCTGATATGCATTTATAAGTCATTGAATATCTTGATTCATCTTTGGACAGTCTACAAAATTATTACCAGCTACCTCATTCAATATCCATGTATCCCTGATGTAATATAGACATGATATTTGGTATTAGTTCTCAATTGCCCTTGAAATTGACTTGTTATGATATATCAAGTTCCTCTCTGTATGAATAATTGAAAGTTTTCAAATATTTCTTTAGTAATGTCAGACTATCCCTGGATAATGGTCTGCAACATTCTCCTTTAGTAGTTCATCTTTAGCAGTTGCTGATTGCAACTCTTCACACTAGCTCTTGCCAAAGTATAACAGACGAGCCTTGAGAAAACTTCTAACTTCAACTGATTTGATTGCATTACGCATGGTCTGCGCCCAACATGAGGTGTGGTTTGAATTTCATGAGGCTGTGATTACACTGAGATCCAAACATCCTGCTGCTGCTACACCACTCTATGAGATAGACGACTTTGAGAAGCTAAAGTGAAGTCAGGTAATAGCTCTGCATATGACTCCGTCAATGTATGGAGTTGGTGGTCCGTCACACACAATGTCTTGTAGTTTGTGTCAGAATATCAAAGGGGCTCCCTCTACTTTGGCACTGATTTAAAGAAATAAATTTGGTAGGACCTTTGGATAGAGGTAGAGGTTGGAAGACTTTCAAAGTTTGTAAAGCTGTCTTTCCTTTCAGGAAAGTTTTGTAACTATGCTGTGCACAGCATTAAACAGCCAGTTTAAAATTATTCCAAAATCAGAACGCCAGGCTATCAGTTCTTTTCTATTAATAACAGACAGGTCTTCAAATTTGAAACAATGTAGACTTTATTCAGATAGAACTTAGCTTCTGGCTGCTCAATGCCTTCTTATAAGTCAACCAGCTAATGCTACTGATTGTCAAAATGCTTTGATATCCAGGGTGGTTCTCGAGTTGATCTTCAATTAGGTTTTCAAACATTTGCCGTAAGATCTTGGACTTATCTATTTAAAAACAATCACAAATGATTTGGATGTGAGCATAAGAGGTAAAGTTAGTAAGTTTGCAGATGACACCAAAATTGGAGATGTAGTAGACAGTGAAGAGGGTTACCTCAGATTACAACAGGATCTGGACCAGATGGGCCAATAGGCTGAGAAGTGGCAGATGGAGTTTAATTCAGATAAATGCGAGGTGCTGCATTTTGGGAAAGCAAATCTTAGCAGGACTTATACACTTAATGGTAAGGTCCTAGGGAGTGTTGCTGAACAAAGAGACCTTGGAGTGCAGGTTCATAGCTCCTTGAAAGTGGAGTCGCAGGTAGATAGGATAGTGAAGAAGGCGTTTGGTATGCTTTCCTTTATTGGTCAGAGTATTGAGTACAGGAGTTGGGAGGTCATGTTGTGGCTGTATGAGACATTGGTTAGGCCACTGTTGGAATATTACGTGCAATTCTGGTCTCCTTCCTATTGGAAAGATGTTGTGAAACTTAAGAGGGTTCAGAAAAGATTTACAAGGATGTTGCCAGGGCTGGAGGATCTGAGCTACAGGGAGAGGCTGAACAGGCTGGGGCTGTTTTCCCTGGAGCGTCGGAGGCTGAGGGGTGACCTTATAGAGGTTTACAAAATCATGAGGGGCATTGATAGGATAAAAGACAAAGTCTTTTCCCTGGAGTGGGGGAGTCCAGAACTAGAGGGCATAGGTTTACGGTGAGAGGGGAAAGATATAAAAGAGACCTACAGGGCAACTTTTTCACGCAGAGGGTGGTACGTGTATGGAATGAGCTGCCAGAGGAAGTGGTGGAGGCTGGTACAATTGCAACATTTAAGAGGCATTTGGATGGTTATATGAATAGGAAGGGTTTGGAGGGATATGGGCCGGGTGCTGGCAGGTGGGACTAGATTGGGTTGGGATATCTGGTTGGCATGGATGGGTTGGACTGAAGGGTCTGTTTCCATGCTGTACATCTCTATGACTCTATGACCATTGCTAACCTGATGTAAACCCTCCTAAGATAAGAAACTATAATGTGGGCAATGTGGTATCAAAAGTCGCAAAAGTCATTTATTACTGCTTACTAATATATGCAAATATTGCATTCAAAAATACTATCATCCTGGGCTAATGTAAAGCTATTCAGTTAAAAAGTGTAGCATGTTTCCTTCATGAGTCATGCCTCAACTGGCTCCTGTTAAAATGGACTATGCATCTTTATACCATCAGGTCACTATTATGAAACAAAATATAAGATTTGTCCTGGGCAAATGATTACGGCCTTCCATGAAGACAATAGAAAAGCTTTCAGTCTGTAAATGTACAAGGACCTAAATCTCTTTCTCTCTCTCACTCCCGCTCCCTCCCTCTCTCTCCTGCAGGGAGAATAAACAGAAACTCTCCTCAGAGATGTTGTGACTCACCATTTCCCTGTAAACTGCTCTTTCTGCGAATTCTGTGTTAACAGGAAAAGGGAAAAGAAAAGTCACCTTTAGAGGTGCTGAAAGGGCAAATCCTCAATTCAATGGAAGACGGAGAATCAGTACATCAACAAACTCAGGTCACCAGCAAAGAATCAGAAGCAGTCAAAAGAAAACAGCTGATTGAAAACTGTGATCCAGACTGATGCCAGAACAGTGTTTTTTTGACTATTTTCCCTCCCGCACCCACAACACCTGTGTCTTGTCTCTATCAATCTGTTGGTTTGTGGCTGGAAAATATTTTTAAAAAGGAATAGAGTTTAGGTTAAGGAGTTAAAACCTAACACTTCATGTTTCTTTTTCACAATTGGTTAAAAACAGCTTATTGGCAATAAGTGATTATTTTCTCGTTAATGAATAAACCTATGTGAAAACAAACAAAAAAAACCCAGCAGATTTGATTGCCCTTTGATGGGAAGGGCAGTACTTGTCACTGGCCACTCGGATGTTTTGCCTGTCTTGGAAAAAAAAACCTATGTGTATGTTCTTTTAAACTGAATTATGCAGTTTGCTAGAATTGTGCAATTCAGCAGTTTAATCAAATTTTCATATTTTTGATGACTCCAGGAACAGTGTAAGATCCCAGTCTGCCAGTAGAGTGGTCGTTCTGAAACAGATTGGTCAAAGAGCAGAGTGTGTGGAGAATGAAAGTGGCTAGTTAATCCTTTTACCTCTCCAAGCATGGAAGGTGGAAACAGAGTGAGACGTTCTCTCCTTCCCAGGCTGAAGGAACAATCAAGAATCAGTTATTATGCTGAGTCCTCCTGAGCACGCACAACTGATCTTGATTGACAAAACAATTAAAAGACTGTCACAGGGCAAAGTTATCCTGAACACACACCCACCCACTCACAGAGATGAGATAAAAAGGTAAAAACAATGAGTGGAGATGCTGGAAACCAGATTCTGGATTAGTGGTGATGGAAGAGCATAGCAGTTCAGGCAGCATCCGAGGAGCAGCGAAATCGACGTTTCGGGCAAAAGCCCTTCATCAGGAATAAAGGCAGAGAGCCTGAAGCGTGGAGAGATAAGCTAGAGGAGGGTGGGGGTGGGGAGAAAGTAGTATTGAGAACAATAGGTGGATGGGGGAGGGGATGAAGGTGATAGGTCAGGGAGGAGAGGGTGGAGTGGATAGGTGGAAAAGGAGATAGGCAGGTAGGACAAGTCCGGACAAGTCATGGGGACAGTGCTGAGCTGGAAGTTTGGAACTAGGATGAGGTGGGGGAAGGGGAAATGAGGAAACTGGTGAAGTCCACATTGATGCCCTGGGGTTGAAGTGTTCCGAGGCGGAAGATGAGGCGTTCTTCCTCCAGGCGTCTGGTGGTGAGGGAGCGGCGGTGAAGGAAGCCCAGGACCTCCATGTCCTCGGCAGAGTGGGAGGGGGAGTTGAAATGTTGGGCCATGGGGTGGTGTGGTTGATTGGTGTGGGTGTCCCGGAGATGTTCCCTAAAGCGCTCTGCTAGGAGGCGCCCAGTCTCCCCGATGTAGAGGAGACCGCATCGGGAGCAACGGATACAATAAATGATATTAGTGGATGTGCAAGTAAAACTTTGATGGATGTGGAAGGCTCCTTTAGGGCCTTGGATAGAGGTGAGGGAGGAGGTGTGGGCGCAGGTTTTACAGTTCCTGCGGTGGCAGGGGAAAGTGCCAGGATTGGAGGGTGGGTTGTTTGGGGGCGTGGACCTGACCAGGTAGTCACGGAGGGAACAGTCTTTGCGGAAGGCGGAAAGGGGTGGGGAGGGAAATATATCCCTGGTGGTGGGGTCTGTTTGGAGGTGGCGGAAATGTTGGCGGATGATTTGGTTTATGTGAAAGTTGGTAGGGTGGAAGGTGAGCACCAGGAGCGTTCTGTCTTTGTTACAGTTGGAGGGGTGGGGTCTGAGGGCGGAGGTGCGGGATATGGACGAGATGCGTTGGAGGGCATCTTTAACCACGTGGGAAGGGAAATTGCGGTCTCTAAAGAAGGAAGCCATCTGGTGTGTTCTGTGGTGGAACTGGTCCTCCTGGGAGCAGATCCGGCGGAGGAGGATGAATTGGGAATACGGGATGGCATTTTTGCAAGAGGTAGGGTGGGAAGAGGTGTAATCCAGGTAGCTGTGGGAGTCGGTGGGTTTGTAAAAAAATGTCAGTGTCAAGTCGGTCGTCATTAATGGAGATGGAGAGGTCCAGGAAAGGGAGGGAGGTGTCAGAGATGGTCCAGGTAAATTTAAGGTCAGGGTGGAATGTGTTGGTGAAGTTGATGAATTGCTCAACCTCCTCGCGGGAGCACGAGAAGGAGCCAATGCAGTCATCAATGTAGCGGAGGAAGAGGTGGGGAGTGGTGCCGGTGTAATTACGGAAGATCAACTGTTCTACATAGCCAACAAAGAGACAGGCATAGCTGGGGCCCATACGTGTGCCCATGGCTACCCCTTTTGGTCTAGATGTCTAGCATCCTTTGTTTGAATAGGCAATAATACAGACACAACACACAATGACTTCCAGAAACGCATTAATTTTTTTAACAGCTATAACATTTCCTTTGCTTTAGATCAGTTTCTTTTCCCATTTTTAAGCCCACAATACAAAAAAAGTGGTCTTTACGATGATCAGCTACCTTCCTGAACTGCTGCAGTCAGTGTGGTATTGTATATCCACAGAACTGTTAGAAAGGGATTTCCAGAATTTCAACCCAATGACAGTGAAGAATCAGGAACACTTTGTCATTGCAGTTTGACACGAACAAACAGCTTGCCTGGCCATTTCAGAAGAAACTGTTGAGTCAATCATATTGCTGTGGGTCTGGAGTTATTTAAAGGCCAGCATCAGCAGGTTTCATTTCCGAAAAGGTTAGCAGTGAGCCAAATGGATTTTATACCATGAACTGGTTGTCATGTAATCTCAATTTAGTTTATTTGTTAATCAGATGTGAATATTGCTGGAGGGGCCAGAATTTATTGTCCATCCCTAATTGCTCTGGAGGAAGTTAGTGGTGAGTTCCTTTCTTGAATTGCTGCAGTCTATGCAGTGGAGGTCTAGTCCCCAAAGGGTGGAGTTAGTGCCAGGATTTTGATCCAGCCATAGTGAAGGAACAGTGAAATGTCTTTGTTCTTCTCAGGGTTCAGAGAAGATTTACAAGGATGTTGCAAGGGTTGGAGGATTGAGCTATAGGGAGAGGCTGAACAGGCTATGGCTGTTTTCCCTGGAGCGTCAGAGGCTGAGGGGTGACCTTATAGAGGTTTACAAAATTATGAGGGGCATGGATAGGGTAAATAGGCAAAGTCTTTTCCCTGGGATGGGGTAGTCCTGAACTAGAGGACATAGGTTTAGGGTGAGAGGGGAAAGATATAAAAGGGAGCTACGGGGCAACTTTTTCACACCGAGGGTGGTACGTGTATGGAATGAGCTGCCAGAGGAAGTGGTGGAGGCTGTACAATTGCAACATTTAAGAGGCATTTGGATGGGTATATGAATAGGAAGGGTTTGGAGGGATATGGGCCGGGTGCTGGCAGGTGGGACTAGGTTGGGTTGGGATATCTGGTCGGCATGGACGGGTTGGACCGAAGGGTCTGTTCCCCTGCTGTACATCTCTATAACTCTATGACTCTATGTTCGAGGTTATGGGCTTGGAAGGTGCTAGTGAAGGAGACTTGGTAAATTGCTGCAATGCATCTTGTGTCTGGAGCACACTGCTGTGACTGTGCATCAGTGCTGGAGCACATGAATTTTTAAAGTAGTGAATGGGCATCGGACTTTATGTTAGATATTGTTAAACCTCTTGAGCTTTGTCAGCCCTGCAGGCAAGTGGACTGTAATCCATTACATCCCTAACTTGAGTCTCGTGGACAATATTTTAGGGAGTCAAGGGATGACTAGAGTGATAGAATTACACAATACGGGAACAGACCCTTTGGCTCCAGCCATCCATGCCAAACAGATATCCGAAATCAATCTCACCCTAGTTGCCTGCATTTGGCCCATATCTCTCTAAACTCTTCCTATTCATGCACCTATACTCACCACAGCATGCCGAGCTTCTAACCTGATTTTGTCGCCATTGAATTTGTGTGGAGAAGGTGAGGACTGCAGATGCTGGAGAATATACTAGAGTCGAGAGTGTGGTGCTGGAAAAGCACAGCAGGTCAGGCAGCATCCGAGGAGCAGGAGGATCAACGTTTCAGAGTTAGTTGGTGTGGGTGTCCTGGAGATGTTCTCTGAAACATTCTGCAAGTAGGCGTCCTGTCTCCCCAATGTAGAGGAGACCGCAAAGGGATCAATGCACTCTACACTGGGGAGTCAGGACGCCTACTTGCGGAACACTTAAGAGAACATCTCCGGGACACATGCACGAAGCAATCCGACCGCCGCGTGGCCAAACTCCTTAACTCCTCCTCTCACTCCACTAAGGACATCCAGATCTGGGGCTTCCTCCATCGCCACACCCTTACCACTCAGTGCCTGGAGGAGGAATGCCTCATCTTCCAGCTTGGGACCCTCCAACCACACAGCATCAATGAGGATTTCACCAGTTTCGTCATTTCCCCTCCCCCCACCTTATCCCAGTTCCAATCTTCCAAATTGGCACCGTCCTCTTGATCTGTCCCGTCCGTCCATCTTCCTTTCCACCAATCCTCTCCACCCTCCTCTGTGACCTATCACCTTTGCCCCCACCTCCATCTACCTATTACAATCACAGCTACCTTCACCCCAGCCCCAGCCCCTCTCCCATTTATCTCTCCATCCCCTTGGCTCACAAGCCTCATTCCTGATGAAGGGCTTTTGATCGAAACGTTGATTCTTTTGCTCCTCCGATGCCGTCTGACCTGCTGTGCTTTTCCAGCACCACAGTCTCGACTCTGAATTTATGTAGCTGACCCAGGTTAGTTTCTGGTCAATGATAACCTGCACGATGTTGATAGTGAGAGGTTTAGTAATGTCAGTGGCATTGAATGTCAATGGGTAATGGTTAGATTCTCTCTTGTTGGAGATTGTCATTTCCTGGCACTTGTATGGCACAAATATTACTTGCCACTAATCAGTGCAAATGATTGAGTATTGTTCATGTCTTGCTGCAAAGAGAAATGGAGTGCTTCAGTGTGTGAGAAGTTGCAAACTATGAAGAATGATGTGCAATCATCAGCAAATATCCTCATTCCTGACTTTATATTGGAGGATAGGTCATTGGTGAAGCAGCTGAAGTTAACTGATACTACCTTTTTTGTTGGAAGTTCATTTAATTCAAATTCCCAGTTGTCATGGTGGGATTTGAACTCTTGTTCCTGTTTCATTAATCCAGTTAGAAACCTGACTGTCACAGGTTGCTACTCCTCCAGAATTACCCTGGAGTTTTGAATAATTCTGCGTTAATCATGACGACATTGCAATTCAACAGTGTTCCGATTAGCCCAGGAAACTAAAATCGCAAGGACATTTAAAAATGTTGTTTTCATATTTTTTATTTAAGCACTTTGGTACATTAGTTATGAACATATTAGAGGTTTTTAAACAGTCCCGCTTACTTGGCTGGGAATTAGAGGTGGGAAGTCAAGTCATGAATCCTCCAGGAATAGACCGAAGTAGTGTTGGCAGCCGGAAACTGGGAGATCCTAAGTTTAATCTCCAATGCTGATGCAGGTCAGCATTTGAGCATTTATAGTTGATGGATTTCAAATGGAGCTTCAGTTGAATGTCTCTTCTAAGTGTGTTCAACTATGCATCTTGTTTATGCTCTAAGCTACTATCCTAAGAATGTGAGGTGCTGAATTTTGTAGGGTAAATAAGGGCAGGACTTATTCACTTAATGGTAAGGTCCTGGGCAGTGTTGCTAAACAAAGAGACCTTAGGGTGCAGAAGTCACACATAATAGGGTAAAGAAGAAGACTCCACGACTCTAACAGTCAGCAATACCAATATTCAACAAATGAAAATCTGACCTCTGCCTCATGCCATTCAGTAGTATTGCCAATACAAAGTCCTCCACTTTCAACATATGGGGTGGTGTTACCATTGACCAGAAACTGAACTGGACTAGCTATATAAAACCTGTGTCTACAAGAGCTAGGAGGTCTATGGTGGGTACTCACCTCCTGACTCACCATCATTGGTGGCACAGTGGTTCAGTGGTTAGCATTGCTGCCTTACAACACCAGGGACCCACGTTTGATTCCACCCTCACATAGCTATCTAAATGGAGTTTGCACATTTTCCCCATGTTTGTGTGGGTTTGCTACAGTTTCCTCATACAATCCAAACATGTGCAAGTTCTGGGGATTGGCCATGGGAAATGCAATGTTTCAGGGATAGTTTGGAGGGGATGCTCTTCAGAGTGTCAGTGTGGACTTGATGGGCTAAATGGCCTGTTTCCACACTGTTGTGTTTCTATGATCTCCCCAGTATCCTAGTCAACATCGGTGAAGCAAAATAATGCAGATTGCTGGAGGTTCTTATTAAAACAGATAACCTGGACATTATTGTATTGTTGTTCATGGGATCATGCTATGTATAACTTGGTTGCCATTTTTCCTTGAAGTTTAACAAACTCTACACTTCAAAAACACTTCATCAGCTGTAAAGCTCTTTGGATCATCATAAGATTGTGAATCGTGCAATATAAATTCAAATGTGTTCTTTCCTGCCTTCACTTGCTCTTGTGTTCATTTCTTTAGCTGGGAGATTAGCCCACTGAAGTGTAGCGAAACAGCCTCTAAGCTTGCTCAGAGTTGTTTAATTTTATATTCATATCCTCCAATTTACTGTTCGCTGTACAAATTTTCTATTAACTGTGTTTGCTATTTATCTCTGTCCAGTTTCTAAGTGACTGGAGGTCTCCTTCAATAATATCTGTCTCATTGAAATGCACTGTTCTCCTATATGCATGTCATCCTCAAACTTAAATGATTAATTACAATACCCCTGCCAAGGTCATTAATAACTCCTCTGAACAGCATTGTCCATTACAGCATTATCATTGTTAATTACCAGAAAATTTACAATCCCTTAGGGCACAAATCAGTGCACACCTCAATAAAGCATTTTCAAAAAGCCCGACAAAAAAATATTGTTTTGGGCAATCGCACGTCTCCCTCTTAGCACTGATCACAACCTAGACTAAAACAAAAGGGTCAGAATTTGTATAGCGTCTTTCCCAACCTCACTACGTCTGAAAGTGCTTTGCAACTAACTGTGTGCTTTTGAACTATTGTGATCGAAGACTACGACCATTTACGCCAGCCAGTTGTCACAAAAATGCAAAAAAAACCCTCATGTGACAATGCTGATACTGGCTGAGGGACAAATGTTAAAGCCAAGACAGTTTGAAGTTGATTATATTGCTGTTCACTTCGACTTAGGTCTCGATATTCTCATTTACTGACAGGTGATTGTTATCGTGCCGGGGAAGTTTAATACATTGTACATACTTGACAACATTTGACAATGGATTAACACGAAGATGTAGAAATTGGACTTCATCCGACATTCAATGATATTGGAACAAACGTATTTGAGTGTTGGGGTAGTTGATGTCCACGCAACTTGCAGCCATTAATGGATGGAGACTTAAAGATGGTACATGGAAATATGCCACATTCATTCCGAGGATCACAGATAATCAATGTTGTAGGAAGGGGAGTCAGCTATTCAGCCCCTCAACCTCATTGAACCAATTAGCACACTTGCCTTCATTGCTCAGTCATTTGAATATTGGAGTTCATGTTGAGGTTGTACAGGGCATTGGTGAGGCCTCTTCTGGAGTGCTGTGTCCAGTTTTGGTCATCCAGTTTTAGGAAGGATATTATTAAGCTGGAGAGATTTACCAGGATGTTGTTGCGTATGGAGAGTTTGAGTATAAAGAAAGGCCGGATAAACTGGAAATTGTTTTCACTGGAGCATTGGAGGTTGAAAGGTCACCTTATAGAGAATTATAAAATCATGAGGGGTGTAGATAAGGTGAATGGCAGATGCCTGTTCCCTAGGATGGGGGATTTCAGGACCAGGGGGCACATTTTTCAGGTGAGAGGAGAGAAATTTTAAAAAGACATGAGTGTTCACCCTGCTGTGTCAGACCCCCAGGGATTCGGGTTTGAGTTGACCCTTGGGCGATTGTCTGTGTGTAATGTGCATATTCTTCCTGTGTCTGAGTGGGATTTCTCTGGGTGCTCTGGTTTCATCCCACAATCCAAAGATTGGTCATGCTAAAGATTGCCCATGGTATCCAAGGATGTGCAGGCTGGGTAGGTTAGTCATGGTAAATGAATTTAACAGGGATGGGGTGGGTCTGGTTGGAATGCTCTTTGGAGAGGTGTTACAGACTCATTGGGCTGAATGGTCTCTATCTGTACTGTTGGAATTCTGCATAAACTAGACACTGTAGACAGATAGAGTAAGACTGAACTTTTTAACACTGGTTCAAGCAATTTGCTTTCTTCGATTGATGTATGCGATATGAGAATTGCAGGCTGGTCCAACTGTTATTGCCAAATAATTACCCTTTTGAAAGTGGTGGTGAGCTCCCTTCTGGTTTTGATGTGGTACTTTGGGATGTAGTCATGCCTGCTCTACTGTTCGGAATATCGATCCAGAATTTTGACTCAGCCACAGTGAAGGTGTGGCAAAATATTTCCAAGTCTGGATGATGTGTGGCTTGGAGAGGAACCTATACATGATGGGTTTTTTTAAACATGTATCTGTTGCCATTGCCCTTCTAGATAGTTGTGACCACAGGTTTGAAAAAGTTGCTGAATGAGATTTGGTGAGTTCCTGCAGTACATCTTGTAGACAAGACCCCCATCAACCACTGTACATTATGATTATTGAGAATGTTTTGTGAGCTATCAATCAAGCAAACTGCTTTGTCCTTGATGATGTTGATCTTGACTTTATTTAGGTCGGTACCCTTTCAGTCAAATAGTCAGTATGCCACCACACACCTGACTGTGACTTGTAGATGGTGGACAGGAAATAGGGAAACAAGCAACATTCTATCTAAATTGCGTGTGTGCAGCTACTCCAAGGGTTCTGCATGTGGCGATCAGCATCAGCACGTTAACCCGAGGCATTGACTCCTTTTTCAGAAATCGTTGCCTTACACAGACATAGGAAGCCTGCGCAACTGCAAAGAAAATTCGAGGGAATGCTGGACACAAGGTGAATTACTCGATACAGAGTTCCCAGCCTTTCACCTGAACTTGTACTCCATAAGTCACTGACTTTTCCAGTTTCTTGTCAAGGTTAACTCTCCAGGATATTGATAATGGTGAATTCAGCAATGGTAATGCCACAAAATCTCGAGGGATGACGGTTAGTTCTCTCATTTGAGATGGTCACTGATTAGCACTTGTACAGTGTTGTTCATGCTACTTTTCAGCCTTGGATACTGTCCAGGTCTTTCTCCATCTGGACCTGGCCGACATCGGTATCTGAGGAATTGTGAACGTTATGCAATCATCAGGGAACATCTGACCTCATGCTGGAATGAAGTCATAGATAAAACAGCTGAAAATGGTTAGGGGCTGAGGACTCAACCCTTAGGAATTCCTGCTGTAGTGCCCTAGGATAGATATGATTGACCTCCAGAAAACAGAAGTTTCTTCCTTCGTCCTATGTATAACTCCAGCCACGGCAGAGTTTTAATTCTCATTGACCCAGTCAAATGCCATCTTGCTGCGAAGGGCAATCACTCTCACTCACCTCTGAAGCGCAGCACCTTTTGTCCATGTTTTGACCAAGACTGTGGTGAGGTCAAATGGCCATGGCAGATCCCAAAGAGAGCATCAGCGAGCAGGTTATTTCTTTGTCACAGGTATCCACTTGGATGGAAGTGGTGCTGACCAGTGATAGCTATACTGTCACCAGGAAAGTGGAACTTTGCTCGTTGCTATATTAATACCAATTCAACAGCAGTATTAAAGAAGCAATAAGTCAGTACTCCACATGTAAATATAAACATACAGGGTGTGTGACTAATGGCAGAGGTGTCTCTCGAACTTCCATTGCATCTCACCTAAAAGTATTGATGGAGCTTTCCTGTGAATCTGACTAACATTGTACCTGCTTTGGAAAAAATATCAGTATAGTATGCCACCTTTACTCTGTATCTAACCTGTGTTGTACTTCTCTTGGGATTGTTGGTTCAGATAGTGTAGAGAGAAAGTTTTATGTTGCATCTAACTTGATCTGGGTGTGTTTCATGGAGCAGTGCAGAAGGAGCTTTATTTTGGATCCAACTTGTATTGGACTTGACCTCAGAATCTTTGCTTGTGGAAGATGGATCGAGTTGTACCCTGGATCTAACCTGATCCTGCCTGGAACAGTGTACACTACATCTAACCAACACTGTCTCTGTCATGGGATGTCAGGGGGAGACGATGGCATAGTGGTGATGTCACCGGTTTAGATGTCGCAAGACCCAGCTGAATGCTCAGGGGTCATGGGTTCACATCCCACCATGTCGGCTGGTGGAGTTTAAGTTGAAATAGAATGAAATCAACAAGTGGTTTGGGGTGTGAATGGTCGAGCAATGCCAGCAGCATGGGTTCAACTCCCAGATGGGCTGAGATTACCATGGGGGCTCTGCCCTCTCCAGCTCACTTGAGGTATGGTGGCTGTCATCTTAACTCTCTAATGAGAAGGTGAGACTACAATGAACTTTATCTTTGCTTTCTGGGTATAACTGCATTTTGAAAAATGCAATATGTTTAACCAACACTGAAACCTGATCTTCTACTCCTAAATTGCACAGTGTGGAAGGAACTTTGGACCCTTTCTCTGTCTATTGAATTCAGCGAGTGTTTGATGAAGGAATATTATAGTAATTTAGTTAACTTAATCTCAGTTCAGATCTTTCCATGGTTCCTCCAGAGGACCATGGGGTAATTTGTTGTCTTAAGCAGCCTGAGTAATTTACTGACTCATAATACTGTCTGAGAGCACAACACAGGGACTTAACAGCTTGGAATATTGTTCTCATTTCTGGGTACCACACTATAAGAAGGATGTGAGGTCATTGGATATCAATGCAGCAGAGATTCACAAGGATGGTTCTAGGGATGAGACACCTCAATTCTGAGGACAGATTGGAGAGATTGGAACTGCTCTCTTTTGAGAAGAAATCTAAGTGGAGGTCTGTTACACATTCTCAAAATTATGACCAGTTTGGACAGAATAGATAGGAAAAAATGGTTCCCGTTTGTAAAAGGAACAAGAATGAGAGGCCACAGATTCAAAATGAATTGCAAAAGAAGCAATTGTGACATGAGAGAAAAAAAAATAAAGAATGAGTTGTTCAGACCTGGAATGTACTGCCTAGAAATGAATCAACTGAAGCATTAGAGAGTGCATTAATGATTATTTGATTTTTAAAAAATTGATAAACATAATGTGCAAGGGTGTGTGAATTAGGTTGGAAAATTGTAATAGACCATGATTCTCATTTGGAGAGCTGAAACAGGCATGATTTGATTATTGTCACATGTATTGAGATACAGTGAAAAGTATTGTTTTGTGTGCTGTCCAGGCAAATCATCCCTTATGTAAGTAAGGTAATAGAACAGAATGCACAATATAGTGTTACAGCTACAGAGAAGGTACGTAGAAAGATCAAGAGGTTTATTTAAACATCTAATACTGGGGGAAAATAACTGGTATGTGTTTTCAAACTTTTGTATCTTTTACCTGATGGAAGAGGGTGGAAGAGAGTATAACCAGGGTGGGAGGAGTCTTTGATTATATTGGCTGCTTTCCTGAGGCTGTGGGAAGTGTAGACGGAGTCAATTGATGGGCTGCTGGTTTTCATGATGGTCTAAGCTGTGTTTACAACTCTCTGTAATTTCTTGTGGCCTTGGGCAGGACATTTGCCATACCAAGCTGCGATGCATTCAGAAGGATGCTTTCGCTGGTGCATCTATAAAAACTAGTATTGGTCATTGTGAACAAGCCACATTTCCTTAGCTTCCTGAGGACATATAGGTATTGGCATGCTTTCTTGACGATGGACCAAATGGTCTCTTTCAGCACCATAACATTTTTGTGATTTCCGTGTAGAGAATGTTCATTTCTTTCATACATACATTTCTTCAATCTCTCCAGGAGCAGCCCGGGTTACTACTAGATGAGGTAAGACTGAAACCAAACCGTTGCTTTATTTCACAATAATGTGTTCAAACAGAGTAACATTAGATCAGATTCATTTATTTCCATCAAAATAGTTTATTCTCAAGTTATATAAAAGTAACAAACACAGTGCACAACCTGACTCAGTGAGTCATCTTAATTGCTTTTGAGCTTATTTTGCTACTCTCTCCACATATCTTCTGACACAGTATTGAAGCCATCCCTCTCCCTGGCCTTAACACTTCCTGCTGTGTTTTTCGGCATTCTAGTCAACTTGATACCTCTCCCCTCAGAGTGGAAACCACAAGACTAACCTGGTGATGAGCTCTGCGAAATTTAAAACAGCAATGACGAGTGTGGGTGATTACTGAAACGTCAAGTTCTCTTTTCTTGCCTTCAGCACACAAAGCTGATTTACATCTGTATAATTCTGATGATCATGTAATTTCACTTGTTCAGAGTGGGTTAGCTCAATGGCCCCCACTTTGGGGAAATGTAACATTGTTCTGTGAGAGTGCTTGATAAACGGTCTAGAAGATAGAATAAACTTTTTTTAAAAAAAAATCACATCTATCTTGGCAGTGCAAAAAGGGTCTGTGTAAATTCTGGCCCAGGGTTGCCAAATGTTGGCACTTTTCACAAAAGTATTTAGTTCCATGCACTGATAGAAAAATAAGGAAGATGCCTCACACTCCAACAAAAAAACCCAGTGAGAATTAACATGAACAAAAGAATTGACTGGGTATCAGTTTAAATATAGCTGTAGTTGTCCAGTTCTACAGATGGTGATGATGAACCACTTCGCCATCCAGCATCCCCATAAGAACCATCTTTTTTGCTTGAGGGGCGACCTGAAAGAGAGAGAGAGAGAGAGAGAGAAAGAGAGAGAGAGAGAGAGAGCGCGATTACATCAACAATTACAACATGTTTAGAATAAGTTATGGCCATTTTGGCTTTTTGAACCTCAATGCTCTGGTATCTGAACCTGCCACCACAGCCCATTCAAGCCCTCCCTTCAAATCTCCAGCCTACAAGACCCTAATTTTTCCATTGAAGTTCATTTTTCTAGTACTCTAACACTTCTGCCTCAGTCTGCCTCCGTTATCAAAACTTGTTCTTTAGTACCCTCACTCTCTTGTTAAAGCCTATTCTTTTCAATTTTAAATCATCCCTTAAATTCCCACATCAGTTCTACCTCTGTTTTCCTGTAACCTGAGTTTTCTCATCAAAGCATTATTCCTCCAGTTTCCCAAATTTTTCATTGAAGCTTATATTTCTTTAGCTCTCCTACCAATGCTTACTCTTCCAGTCTGCCAACTCTTCCATCAAGCCTATCCCTCTAGTATCCTAAATCTCCCACTGCAGTCCATCCCTCAAGTCACCTTTCCCACAAAGCCCGTTCCCAGGATCGAATTCTGCAATCCATTCACATTTTGAATAATACACACATGCACCGCAACAATTGCCCACTCCTTGTTCTGCTTTCCAAACATTCTTTTAGATTACATTTTACTTTCCAATGCCTGCTTCAAACATTCTTTGTGCTTAAGTAATGCACAATATGATATCTTACCGTTGTGCACCATTAAATCTTTATATTGGCTAATAGCATGACAGAGCATTGTTTACATTTGTTCTCAAATGTTGCCCAAAAAAATTCTTTTTTAGAATCCCTAGAGTGTGGAAACTGGCCATTCGGCCCCACAAGTCCACACTGACTCTCCAAAGAGTAACCCACACAGACCTATTCCCCTATTACTCTACATTTACCCCTGACTAATGCACCTAACTTACACATGGGCAATTTAGCATGGCCAATTCACCTGATCTGCACATCTTTGGACTGTGGGAGGAAACCGGAGCACCTGGAGGAAACCCATGCAGACACGGGGAGAATGTGATAAAAACAATGACTGCAGATGCTGGAAACCAGATTCTGGATTAGTGGTGCTGGAAGAGCACAGCAGTTCAGGCAGCATCCAAGGAGCTTCGAAATCGACGTTTCGGGCAAAAGCCCTTCATGGGGAGAATGTGTAAACTCCACACAGAAGAAAGGTTTCTGGGCTTTTCCCTAATCCGCCATTGAAGTAAGTGAGGAGGAGACCACTCCAGTGGACATTTGTGGTGCCAATGGCAGGAAACCACTTACCTTTTCATTTTATACAAGCTGCTTCACACAACATTTCCATGACAAGATTTTTAAATGACACAAGTCAGTCAGATGTTCCTTACAGAAACAATCGACGGTTTCACAAAGGAATTGGGAGAGCATTTGAAGAAAATCAGTGTGCAGGGCTCTGGACATAGAAGGAGGAATGGGATTGAATGGGTTGCTCTATAAAGCACCGGGAGAGACCTAATAGACTGGATGGTCTTCTCCCTGTCCTAATGTGTTTAGGACTATATAAAGACGGACAGATTATGGTATTCTAGCACTAGCTTTCGGGAATGTCTCCAAGGTAAATTGTTCATGTTGTTTCTGGCAGCCTTCAATTAACGACTGAGAAGGTAGCTTCACTCTTCGACCTCATCGAAGCACTTCATTAAAACAGATCTAACTGCAACAGAAGACGAAAGGGAGCTCTGTCTGTCAACTGGAATGATAATCTGATTGGTTCAGGTTTACCCCTCGGCCACACGGGGAGACAAAGAGAAATGCACCTCACGCATTCAATTAGTGGAACTTGAAGAACAATTTAGGCAATTGGGAGTTTAAAGAGGCAGGCAAATTGACAATATTGAAGTTAACGTTTGATTACAGGCTGGCAGTGTAGCAACTGGCCTGAGGCATTGCAAAACAATCTAATATAGTGGATGCCTGCAACTGACCAGCTGTATTAGACTTCTCCATGTCAAGCACGCCTGCAGTGTTTAACTCTGACAGTCTGCATTAACAGATGGGAAATGTTTAGTCTTGTGTGTGGTTAGTGGCTACATACTTAAAGGTATATCTGTACATTTAAGATGTGTATCTCAAAGCAGTAAGCATTTAAGAGAGTGAAAAGGGTTCGATGAAAAATGTGGAGGTTATTGAAATATATGCATGAGGTAGAGACATCCATACATCTAGACAATATGGACTTTATCTCATTAACTAAATCTCGAAACTGAATTCTTGAATGGACCTGGAAGTATACCGCCATTTCTTCAGGGATATGATGGCATGGTGGTAGTGATCATAAGAGCCAAAGAAGTCCAGGATCATGTCTTACATACACCAAAAGTGTGAATGGCTGAATATGTTTATTGAAAATATATATTGCCATTCCTTTAATGTTGCTGGGTCTATTGGAACTCCCTTCCTAGTGGTATACAGCACATTGTGACAATGGTATGTTTTGTCCTGGTTTCTTTTAGATAGAGATTGGGGTACAAGTGCTGAGCAGTCTATGAGAAGGTAAGCAACTTGTGAAGCATTGTATTTTTTAAAGTTGGAACAATAGAAGTAGCCTGAACGGGTGTGGTCAAGCTCTCACAGACCAAGGACTTTTAGCTTTCAGCAATTGCTGCTGTGGGCTGGAAGAATTGGAAGCTATTTTTCTCGCTCTCAATTCCAGCCAAGGCTGCTGGATTGCATGTGAGACAAAACCTGTTTTCTAAATTTCCCTTTTGCCAAAGGGTGTGCTTATGGAATGTTACAATATTGGAACAGTTAATTAGTACTAGTTACTGTATCTGTCATTCTGTTAAGTTTCCCAATAGAGTTACGTACTTCTAAATTCTTGTTTCTTTTGTTGTGTTTTAACTATAGTATTTGAATTGTGTTTTGCTTAACGTTGACCAGTCGAATTGCATTTGGAACACAGCACTTGACATTTGCCTTTAAAATAAGAAACATTAGGGTCCAAGTTACCTTCTTACAGGGGGTCTGGTCTGGTCCATAATGACAGTGACAGCAGTTGTTGAAGAAGGCAGCTCAACACTGCCTTCTCAAGGGCAACTGGGAATGGGCATGAAACGCAAACAATACCGCATCCCAGGAATGAATTAAAAACATAGGATGCCCTCACCTTTTGTTAAGTAGCATTCATCCTTGTGAAATTCATTCCACGCTGTCACTTTGCAGGCCTTGCTGCAGTAGTACACCTCCTTGCACCGACTGCACGTGATCAGCCGAACGCCCACCGAACGCCCACAGGCGTAACAGAACTTGAACTTGAATAGCTGCCTCCTGTTAAAACAGGCAGGAAAGCAGAAATCTGGTTAGTCAGGGCCGGATCTGCAAATGGGCGCTGCCCCGTTCAGGCCTGGTTCCTCTTCCACTGGGGTGTGCCAAGGCAGGGCTTGTGCCTATTTTCCTGGGGCAATAGCCCGTCAGCAAATGCCTGTGCACACCTCTCGCTTGCCAGGATACCAGGCTCAGTGGGACAAACACCGTGACTATTGGGAAGAGCGTGAGGTGGCAGTTAAAGATCAAAGATGTGACATGTGATGTCCTAGACCAGGGATAGGGAAGGGAATGTGTGAAAACAAACGACAATGTTCATTGGGATACCCTCTCCCTCTTGAAAAACAGGCTTTTATCAGCTATTTTGTGATATTCCACTTGAGGGTGGGAGGCAGTGTACAGAATACAAAGGATCCACCTCCAAGATCAACAAAGACGCCCGGGGAGATTCAATCAATAGGGTCACTGTCAGAACCAGGACACTGCCCTCCTCCCACTCCGCTCTCTGGGACTGGACCCAGGGTCAGTGAGGAGCTGCTCCTCCAATCAGAAATCCCGTCTCTCTCACACTCCTCCAATCACAGGTTGTTTCTCACCTGTATTTGCCACTGATTCCAGAAATGAAGAGTTTGTCTTATGAGGAGAGATTGAGCAGTTCAGGCCTGTGTTCTCTGAGAGTTCAGAAGAATGACAGAAGATCAATTTGAGGTATATAAGATCGTAAAAGGAATTGACAACGTACATGTAGAAAGGATCTTGTTCCCTCTTGTGGGGCAATCTCAGATGAAAAGTCATAGTTTAGGATAAGGGGTAACAGATTTAAAAGAGAGGAGAAATTACTTCTCTCAAAGGGTAATGAATCTGGAGAATTCAGTACCCTACAGTGGGATGCTGGGACATTGAGTAAATGTAAGGAGGAGATAGATTTTTAATTAGTAATCGATTGAATAGTTATAGAGCGTGGGCAGGGAAGAATTGAGGCTGAGATGAGATTAGCCATGATGGTATTAAATGGTTGAGGAGGATTGAGGGGCAAAATTGTCTACTCCTGCTCTTAGTGATTATAGATCTTCTTATGTTTAGGCTCACTATCAGTAGTGGCCATGGGAGAGGTCTAGAATGTGATTGTATGTGACGGTATGTGAGCGAGTGATTGTCTTGCTGGGGCTGCAGTTTGCCATATTCAGGTGGTGTTGTCTCCTGCATTGGTTGGGGGTGGGAGAAGGAAGTGGTTGGGGTAGGGAGGGTTGAAGAAGGAGGCTGCAGGGCTGGGGTAAAAGGAGGGCCACAAGTGTCAGGAAAGAGTGGCAGAAGAGATGTAAGGGATGGAGATGGACACTGCAAATGGGAAGAGAGAAGATGTGAAGGAAAGAGAATGATTTCAGGGATAACAACTGAATTCTCAGTCAACTGTAGTCAGAAAATGTGAAATCACTGCAGTAATCAAAATGGAATCTCTAGTGTGCACTTAAGTGTGCATGATTTCAGATGTTACCTTTTAGAGTGAAATGAACTTCTGTCATTATAATAGACTCCGTATCAATTGTTAAATTTTGAATCTGAGATTGAAATTTGAGACTCAATAAATAGGGTAGTAACTGCCTGGTTAATATGTTCCACCTTCATGCATCTGCAAAGGCATTGGTAATGACCTGACCAATCGATAGAAGCTATGGTAAGGATGGTGACTTTGCGTAGATTTGCGTGTCAATTGTTTTGGAAAGAAAACTTCTGTTGGAAGCTTGTGCTATTTTCTTGTGCCAATTTAAGTACAATGGTATCTAAGAAATTAATGCTTCCCTCTCAGTGTAGTAGCTTTAAGTTCAATGGAGGGTTGATAACTGAATATATTGATAAATCGTTCTAATGCTGTTCCTTTGTGACACTAAATACATCGAAGCAGTACTGGAGGTGCTGTTATGACTGGATAAACGAGTTAGTCAGAGTGAAATAGTAGCCCCTGAAAATCAAATAGTGCTCCAGAAAATCTCAAGAAGGACCTTCAAGAAATAAAAATATTTTCGCTCCTGGTTGATTGTATTTCAAACATGTAGCCAAAATATTGCTCTCCCTCTCCATCCCAGCACCATCCCACATGTAGCCAAGCCAACTACAGTCATGTGCTTTAAAAGGGGAATGGTCTGGTTTTAAATAGTTCACTGATATGTAACAGGTATTGAACCCTTCTGCGTATTCCCCTCCTGCAAATAAATTGTCAGAGTCACTGCTTGAACAGTAACTTTGATCCTTGGCCCAAGAACCCACCCTTCATTTGTAGAAATTGTGTATAATTGTGCTATTCAGCACTGTGGCCCATCAAAGCCAATCCTGATTCTTTTCCGACCCACTCATTATGTTGGTGGCAAAGAGGAACTGGGTGACTTCCCCTCATTCCCCCATCTTAGCTTCAAGGCCAATTTTAGCATCTGTACTGCCACTCTGAATCCTCTCATTCAAAAGGGACCAGAGATCAAACCTCAAAGCCATCCTGATGTAGGATGTGTGTAGCCTAATTTCTCACAGGGCCAATCCAACTCACACCCTCTGCTCATACTGATAGCTACCTGGATGGCTTAGTCCAGGGGCTCCCTGATACCTGGTAGTGAGCTCAGTAAGGGCCTATAACTGCTGTGCTTTTGGGCCTTTGCAAACAACTAACCCAGCCCAATGGGATCCTGCCATCCAATTGGATTCTGGGTTGGAATCTGAAACTGGCCATGGGGAGGGAGGTGGGGAGACAGTGGTGGTGGAGGAGGGGGGAGATGATGGTGATGGGGGGTGTTGGCATTGCTATTCACAGTTAAGAAGGCATCCATCAGATTAAAGACAGGGAGCAGGGCAGGGAAGTGAAACAGCTAATTAGAGGGCCCACTGCAATGCCTGGCCAGCTCCTTCTGAGGTAGGGCAGGAGACTGCGAGGCAGTCTCAAAATGGAGGCGCTATCCGCAAGGTTGTGAAAAGTCCACACCTGTAGGCCACTGATGCAGAGGAGCAGCCAACCCACAGCACGGCTGGTACACCCAGCTACAGCCAGCGGTTCAGCAGTTGCAGAGAGGAGCTGACAATGGAGACTGGACCCACCACTGCGAAGCTGCTTCTGGTTCAAGTCTGGATCCTGTGTCTAACCTTACGTAAGGGGGCACTCTGACATTAGTAAGATTCTGGCCGCGTTGACATCTCTTTCCCGAATAACCCAATACGGAGAGGAATTGTCAGCAAAATAATCTGAGATTCACTCAGTGTAAGGTACTGGCAGCGCTGCGGGGATTGTACACACAGAGTACCTCCATTCTGGGGTGCACCTTGCCCAGACAACATCTGATCCTGGTAAAAGCTGCGACAGTTAAACAGCAAAATCCTGTCTGCTGTGATTTCTGAAGCTGTAGCAAAACTGTACAGCAGATTCTGGAGTGAGAGCTCACTTTATGAAGAATTCACACAGATTAGATTTCATTGCTATTGAAGCTAAACACTGCACACTGGGCAGGAAAGACGCATCTGCCCATTAGCAACTGTGAACAGCTAAAACACACAACACAACACACAACACAGTTTCTTTTTCACTGTTTCGCACAATTTTTGATTGAGCCAGCTCCATTTTGCTCCAAAATCTGCTCCATTGCTGCCTCACAACACCAGAGACCCAGCTTCAATCCCACCCTTGGGTGACTGTATGGAGTTTTCACACCTTCCCTGTGTCTATGTGGGTTTCCTTTCACAGTCCAAGGTTGTGCAGGTCTGATGGAGTCATAGAGATATACAGAATGGAAACAGACCCTTTGGTTCACCTCTCTGTGCTGACCAGATACCCTAAATTAATCTTGTCCCGTTTTCCAGTGCTTGGCCCAAATCCCTCTAAACTTTTCCTATTAGTAGTAGCAGTAGACAAACAAAACTAGGAATTAATAACTCAACTCAATTAGCTGAAACTCAAAATCTCTCCTTCTTAAATACTCCATGCACAAACGTGAAGGAAGAAAGGATATTAATTAGTTTTATGTCTTATTGTCAGCAGAGGTACAAGTGATTAAAGATTAGGACTTCATATTTCAAAAGGGGGAGCAGGGGAGATTAATTGTCAGGGAAATGAAGAATCTCCTTTCTGATCTCTGCATATACCCATCCCCCGACTCAGGCTCAGCTGATTCCTGCCGGGTCAAACAATCCTGTTCCATTTATGCCATACTTGCCTGATATTATGTTGCCTTCGGTTTGATGTCTCTCACGCCAGCCTCATAGATACCAGCTGGCTCCTGCCCCTTATCACACTAATCCTGAGCCCTGCTTCTCCCCCTTGCCCAGGTTCTGTGGTAGTTCTAAGCTGCTGTTCTCTCTTACAGAGTTTCACAGGACATGCAGCGAGCAGAAGAGCAAAGTCAAGAATAATGAATCGGAGGTTTTCAGAGACAGGTGTGATCACTGCCACACAGCCAAAGTCATAGTCTGAGGACACGGGTATATCATTTAGGGCTGAGATGTGGAGAAACGTCTTCATCCAGTGAGCGATGAGCCTGTGGAATTTGCTACTACAGAATGCAGCTGAGTCCAAATTATTGTCTGATTTGAAAAAGGAATTGTATATAGGCCTTGGGGTGGTACAATATGGAGGAAAAACAGGGAAAAGCTATTGAGTTGGATGATCAGCCTTGGTCATAATGAATGGCAGAGCAGGCTCGAAGGACTAAATGGACTACACCTGCTCCTATTTTCTATGTTTCTATGTAGCTACTTGGGCATAACATCACAACTTTTAGTGAGTTGTGGAACATTTCAGAGATCCATTGGCAAGGGTCCTTTCCATATTGTTCTGATCAGTTCGTTACCTTGATGCCCCCTCACTCTTCCACTAGGTACACCTTTCTTTTCTTCTGGAGTTAATTCTTTAACTTTGCTAATCAGCATTGTGACTTCAGACTTTGACCTTACACAGAAAGCTGCTTGATCTTTGGTAGAAAGGATGATCCTGGAGAGGGTTCCTCTGGCTATTTGTGGGATTGCCAACTCTGACACAGGTCTCCTCACCTGCTATGCTATCTGTTCATCTCTGCTCCCACTCTGTTCTTTGTGTTCCTCTAGAACATAGAACATAGAAAAATACAGCGCAGTACAGGCCCTTTAGCCCTCAATGTTGCGCCGATCCAAGCCCACCTAACCTACACTAGCCCACTATCCTCCATCTGCCTATCCAATGCCCGTTTAAATGCCCATAAAGAGGGAGAGTCCCCCACTGCTACTGGCAGGGCATTCCATGAACTCACGACTCGCTGAGTAAAGAACCTCCCCCTAACATCTGTCCTATACCTACCACCCCTTAATTTAAAGCTATGCCCCCTCGTAATAGCTGACTCCATAGGTGCACTCTCTGTGTCCCTCCCTGTTCTCTTTCTCTCTGTCCCTCTCTGCTCTCTCCCTGTGTCCTTCTCTGCTCTCCCTCACTGTTCCATTCTGCTCTCCTCTGTCTGTCTGTCTCTCTCTCTCTCTGTGTCCCTGTCTGCCATGTCACTCTCCCTCTGTCTCTTCCTGCTCTCTCTGTGAGTCCTTCTCTGCTCTCTCTTAGTGTGTCCCTCACTCTGTTTCACTCTGTGGCCTCTCATTGAGTCACTCTCTGCTCATTCAGTGAGTCCCTGTCTCTGTGTTGCTCTCTATTCACTCGCTGTGTCTCTCTCTTTCCAAGTATGACTCCCTGCTTACTGAGTGAAGCTGACACAGGGTGGTGCTCTCTACTCGCTTGGTATTGTATTTATAGTGTGCTTCACTCCAGCGACTCTGTCCTAGTGCTTCTGGAGGGAACGGACTCCAGGTCTGATGCTATTGATTCCAGAAACCCGGGACATTTGGAGATCTGGGCACCTCAGCCTTGCCAACCTCCAGCCCACACATCCTACCTGGGAGCTGTATCTTGGACTTTGCTTTTTTTTTCGGAGGCTGCCAATATTGGCAGGTTCCCCTCAGCGACATGAGCGTTTCGCTCAAAGATGGCCTTTGCTGTCAGACTGATGTCGGCGAAAGACAGGGCCTCTGATTCAGTCAGGGGTGGCAAAGCTGAATCGATTTCCCGATCTGTAAAAGCATGAACATTTTCCAGTAAGGATTAGAACGGAATGCATGCCGATCTCAAATCCTGAACTAAGGACAATTTAAAACTAGAGCAGTCTCCAAAGCAAGAGGGACCAGACTCTTGCATTTTCATTTAACAGCATTGGCAGTGTGGTGGCTCAGTGGTTAGCACTGCTGCCTCACAGTGTCAAGGACCCAGGTTGGATTCCAGGCTTGGATGCTTGTCTGTGCAGAAATTGTATGTTCTCCCTGCATTTGCATGGGTTTCCTCCAGATGCTCTGGCTTCCTCCCACAGTCTAACTGTAGGCTGGGTGAATTAGCCATGGGCAATGCAGGGTCACAGGGGTAGTGCCTGGGTCTGGATGGGTTGCTCTTTGGATGGTCAGTGTGGACTCAATGGCCTGCTTCCATACTGTGGGGATTCTATTATTTGAATGCTCAAGCCTATCCATCAAGATTAGAGCACACATTACCTTATTACCTTCATTGACTCCCATCCCCCAAATCTTCAACATCTCTCTCTCACAACTTTTCCCAATCTAATAAGTATATTAATGGTGTGTGTTCTGCTGCTCTCCACTCTTGGACCATCTGAGCTGTTCCTTTACCCCTTGGAAACGATTGCACGATTTCTTTCTGTCATTGAATCCCTACAGCACAGAAACAGACCATTCAACCCATTGGGTCTGCACTGTCCCTCCGAAGAGCATTCCAACCCCTGGCCCTAACCCCGTAACCCTGCATCTCCCAGGGCCAATCTCCCTCAGGACTGAGACACCCTCTTGCTTACTCTTTCTGCTACAATCTGCAGGTTTGAAAAGACCCAGGCTCAAGTCACCCAACCATGAGTGCTTGAGCTGAACTGAAAAGCCAGTTGGTGAGCGATAGTTTTGGACTCAAGTTTTACTCAGTCTTGACTTTATTTACAAATGTGAAACATGACGGGATAGAAAAGATGCGAAAGCACTGGAGAGAGTGCGGAAGTGATTTCCCTTGACTTTGGGGATCGATCACGAGGGGATGGGGGAGAAGAAGGTGGAGAGGAGATTTGACTGAGGTTTTCAAAATCATGAGTGGGCTGGATAGATTAGGTCGAGTATTTCAGCTTGCAAAAGGTACAAGGGCAGGGAGAGCATGCCTTTAAGGTGATGTTTTGGTGAAGCAAGGATGATTTAAGAAAAGGTTTTTTTTCACACAGCAAGTAGTTAGGGTATGGAATGGATTACCTGGAGATGTGGTGGAGCCAGGTTCAATTAAGAACTCAAGGAGACATAGGATATTCTTTTCTAGATACGAGGGGTGTGCGGGGATATGGGAGAAAAGTAGGGGATTAGAACTAGATAAGATATTTGAAATAAATAATAGAGATAGCACAAGCATGATGGTTTGAATGGCCTGTTTCTGATCTTATACCTTTGAGCTCAGCCATCACCCCGTTTTACTAAGTGCCTCTACTATGTGAAGCCAAAACAATTAACTAGGTTAGACTAAAGAAAAAGTTGTGTACATCCCCTTAAGGGCACAGTAGCAAAAATCCAATTGTAAAGGTAACTCACAATTATAAATGAAAATATCTGTTGGAGTTTGAGGATCCTCCAATGGGGCTCAGCAGTTGTCAAAGGCCCGAGATGTACCGGCAGGCATTCTGTGCTTTATCTCAAGGATACCTTGGCATTGACTTAGTCCCCAAGCAAAGGCAGGTATTTGGACACAAGGGATTCCACCCCCACTCCCAACTCCGCCCCACCCCGACCTACTATGGCCTGTGCCTCGACCAGTTCATGGGTATCTTGGGTAAAGCCCAGGCGCAGACCCACAAGGAAATCCTCCGATGTGCCTGCCCCTCTCCGTACTGGGTATCTCTGTCTGAAAATAACGTGCGCGGGGATGAGGAGAAAGCAGGAGATTGGTACAAAGTAGC
The DNA here is from genome assembly GCF_047496795.1 of Chiloscyllium punctatum. Lineage (NCBI taxonomy): Eukaryota > Metazoa > Chordata > Chondrichthyes > Orectolobiformes > Hemiscylliidae > Chiloscyllium > Chiloscyllium punctatum. Next base: position 79,937,253 of record NC_092744.1, read on the forward strand.
ATTCTCCTTTAACTGGCTGAATTACTTCCTGCCATGCTGCAGCTATTGTCTGATTCTAAGTACTCAAATAAAACTTGATTTAGTGCCCTCCAGCTGCATCAAATAACATACATTTGATAAACAATTAACATCATCATTATCGGCAGTCTCTCACAGATGAGGATGACTCTCTTCCATTGTTAGGGTGAGTCCATCGCTGGCAATGCAGACCGATGCGGCTACCACAAGCTCTGTTACACTTGGGGCGGGTGATGGTCATGGGTAAGGGGTGGGTGGTGTGGCAGGGCGCTCCTTTCGCTGTTTCCCCCCCGGCTTCCCCTCTGTCCCGATGGCAAGTCTCAAGGTGGTCCATGCCTTCCTGGGTGCTCCTCCTCCACTTCGGACGGTCTCGGGCCCGTGATTCCCAGGTGTCTGTGGGAATGCAGCACTTCACCAGTGAGGCCTGGAGGGTATCCCTGAAGCACTTCCGTCGACTACCTGGGGCTTGCCTGCTGTTCCGGAGCTGGGAGTACAATTAACACATGTATCCTCACTGTGTCACTTTTTGTTTCTCAAGAGGGCAGCAATTCAAGTGATGACCTTTGACCTTTCAGCTCGAATTTGCAAGAAGATCCCAGTTAAGGTAGATAATGAAGGATAGCTTTGCCTGTCATTTCTCATTTGAGTGGCTATGGCAGGAGGGGGGGTTTGGTGGACTAAAAAGAAAGAGACCAGATTAACCCCTCAGGTAAAATATTGTTTTTATTTTGAGCTAATTACACAGCTAAGTGGAAAAGTGGGAGGCATGTTCACTGCATCCTTCTCAGCTTGGTATTCATGTGTGGGTAAAATGCCAAAGTGTGGAGTGGCAGGCGGGCACAGGAAGGTCGTCCCGCACTTGGACTTTCCAGGCTTCACCATTTGTCCGATATATTTATAAGGGACCCGGAGCGTACTTCACTCTCTGCAATAGGAGCACCACCACACCTCTGCTCATCGCCCCCATCCATCCCTGGAGACTAAGCAAAAAGCACAGCCACATGTTACCAATAGGGCAGGACTTATACAGTTAAAGGGGGGTCCTCGGGCATGTTGCTGAACAGAGACCTAGGAGTGTAGGTTCATAGTTCCTTGAAAGTGGAGTTGCAGGTAGGCAGGGTGGTGAATAAGGCACTTGGCCCACTTGCCTTCATTGATCATTGCATTGAGTTTAGGAGTTGGGACATCATATTGTAGCTGTACAGGACATTGGTTAGGCCACTTTTGGAAAACTGCATTCGACTCTAGTGTCCCTGCTACAGGAAAGATGCTTTTAAACTTTAGGGCATTCAGTTGGAGGGTTTGAGCTATAGGGAGAGGCTGAATAGGCTGGGGTTGTTTTCCCTGGAGTGTTGGAGGATGAGGGGTGACTTTACAGAAGTTTATAAAACTTTAAGGGGCATGGACAAGGTCTTTTTCCCAGGGGAGGGGTGTTCAAAACCAGAGGCATAGGTTTATAGTAAGACGGAAAAGGTTTAAAAGGGACCTGAGGGGATATTTTATCACACAGATGGTGGTGCATATATGGAACGAGCTGTCGGGGAAGTGGTGGAGGCTGGTACAATTACAACATTTAAAAGGCATCTGGATGGGTATATGAATAGGAAGGGTTTGGAGAGATATGGGCCAAGTGCTGGCAAATGGGACAAGATTAAATTAGGACATCTGGTCAGTGCAGACAAGTTGGACCAAAGCATCTGTTTCTGTGCTGCATAACTCTGTGACCTTCTGAAGGTTGTCCGGGAGACAAGGGAAGTTCTGTTCCCTGTGAGTGGCAACAAGATGCCACCTCAGCTGGCAAAGTCAGCCTGGACAGAGGTGGGTGAGGAAGTTAGTGCCCACGGGGCAGTTCAAGAGAACCTGGTTCCAGTGCCAGAAGAAGATAATTGACCAGTGCACTCTGCCAGGGTCTGTGCCAGTATCTACTGAGTGTGAATTAACGTTGTAAGATTGGCACTGCAGAGGATGTTCACACTCAAGACTGAACATTAGGCATCTCCATCAGATGCCCCTCATGGGAAATTAATGTCATTGTGTTGGAGCAATAATAGTTTGAGAGCAGCACGACCTCTCACAGTTTAGTATTCACCCTTCAAATATAAAGGGTGCTCCAACACTCAGCAGCTCATGTACACATCTGACAGGCTTTTATCAAAGGCATCATGGGACAAGGAGATGACCATGAAGTGCGGCCTTTTGGGTTCAGCCCTACTTGTCTGCCCTGGTCAAGTTGACTGGAATCAGCCAATGCCATTACCTCGCCTAGAAGGCACAGTCAGGCTTCACAGCTCCTGCCAACGCTGTAAGTGTTTAACAACAAAAAGCCAGACTGAGACTTTTTGTGGGTTGACCAACAGGGAGAGGCTTCACACCTTAAACAAAAAGAGTTTAAGCGTTAGTGTAAAAATAACAACTTGATTTTTTTTTGAAGTAAAGGTTTGTGAACGATGGCTGCTTTCTCACTGGGGAGGGAGATGACTGGTGGGAGGTTTTAACCTGGGGGTCAGCACCACTTCAGGGAAGGACTCGTCAGAGGTTGGGGGTTGGTGCCTTTGTGGTGACCTCAAGCAGTCTAGGACTTGAAGGCATCCTGTGGGTGTCATTCTGTGTTGCGATCCACGTGAGCTAACCAGACGCTCACTGGAGCATGAAGACTACCCGGTCAGGTTGGCATCTCATTGAGTTCTCATCGGTTTTATGACCAGATGGGCCTCATGATTTTACCGAACAAAGTTTGTGCAATTGACCCTCCTCCAGGAGGGCTGGGCCCTCACCATTATTCATGACACGTTAATGTAGAGCACGTAGGTTCACACCCGATCCCTCTCGGGGAAATCTGACCCACCCTGAATGTTTATGAGACGGTTATGTATGGCTTCCTGCCCATCCCTTCCAACAGCTGTAATGGTACAACTGTGCCTCCCTGTCTGACTTGACCCAGGGTCAACAGGTGCCCACTGTTACGGGTTGTCCCGAAAACTGCAGAAATATTCGGGTGGGTGAAGCCCATCACACGGAAGCTGCCAGTTCACCGCCCTGCCCATGGCCTTGCTGCGTCACCAAGATCAAGACACCTTGTAACCGGGAAACTGCTTCATTCATTCAGTCAGGCTCCTACATTACTCAGTGCCACGACTGGAGACGGGGTCGCTTGTTAGGCTTTCCTTCAGACCCTGCATTGATATAGCGCCTCTCTCAACCGAGCAAATTGATTGATGGCCAGTTGAGCACTTTCCAAAGTGGCTGCTGTGATATAGGAAATACAAGCAGACAGCAAGGCTCCACAAGCAGCAGTCAGATAAACAAAAAGGCCATCCCTTTATCAGCTGCGGGATAAATACTGGCCCAGGACACTGGACAGAACCTGTCAGCTCGCCTCCAACACCGTGCTGAAGGGTCTAACCAAGAGGGAAGTAAGAGTCTCAGTTTGAGGTTTTACCTGCAAGGTCTGAGAGGGAGGGCAGCACCCCACCCTGGAATGCCAGTCTCAATCTTATACTGCACGCTGTAGAGCAGAGCTTCAAGGTCAAAGTCACATAATGAAGAGGGCGAGCCTGCTACTGACTGACCCTAATGTGCAGGTGGACATAACTAAGAATATAACATGTCATCACTCATACAGCAGTATCTGCTTGGCACCCATGTGCCATATTTGCCAGACAGGAAAAAACCTACTGGCACAAGCCTGGTAGAAAATATACACAATGAAAGAGGTGCCACCATGGGAAGAAAAGGTAAAAATATCAAATAGTTAAGAAATGCCTTCTGCTTACTAGGTTTCCATACGAATTTCAAAGTATTCATTGGGTGTGAATTATATTCTGATAGTATCAATTCAGGTCTCATGCATGTTTATATACTGTACACACAGGAGACACCCACTGGACACCATGAGGGATGCAGTACGTCAACTCTGCCCCATAACAACATTTCATTTCGTCTTAAATTGGCAGGCGCTACCCATGACAGAGCAGCCTAGCTCTGCCCAGAGCAGCGTCAAAGCCTGTTCAAGATTGAGACACTTTGCAGGGCTGGTAGGTACAGCTGAGGAAGTAGCCATTGAAATGGACAATCCTTTCAAATGGAGAACCATCATCTGCACTTTTTAAAAACAACCTTCAAGCGACACCATTGACGTTGGGGTTGAGGGAGGGGTGGGAAGGTCCGCTCGATCCCTACAGCTCTATGTTGATGTAAAATGTTTCAAAGCACTGGACACAACCTTGGAATAGCGACACACTAGTCTTTCTGTTTCACTTACACTCTCGCACCCTGACATTCCTCCTCCTAGCCTCAGCTGAATGGCACTGCCCTGTGCTGCCCATGACATTCAGGCCAATTTTGACCACGCCTGCTCTGTCACTCAGGCTTGTGTCCACGCTCATCTCTAACCTTGAGGAGAGGGAAAAGACTGGAAAGGAAATCGGCCCAGTCTGGTGATGTAGTTGGACAAGGCTGCTTTTTATCCTCTGATGAATAGTCTGAAATAATTATGTTGAGATTGACTCTTGTGAGAGTTCAGTGCTATGTGAACTTACAATTTTAAATTAAGATTCAAAAGGAAAGCAATGCTCCTGAGATGGAGCATTGTGAGCAATATTGGACCCCATACCTCAGGAAGGATGCACTGGCCCTGGAGTGGGCCCAGAGGAGGTTCACGAGAATGATCCCTGGAATGAGAGGCTCAACATATGAGAAACGCTTGAGAACTCTGGGACTATAGCCGAAGGATGAGAGGGGATCTGATTGAAACTTGCAGAATACTGAACGGCCTGGACAGAGTCGACTTTGGGAAGATGTTTCCATTGGCAGGAGAGTTGAGGACCTGTGGACACATCCTTAGGATATAATGGGAAGACCCTTTAGACAGAGTTAAGGAGAAACCCTTTTCAGCCAGAGAGTGACGAATCTGTCAAATTCATTGCCGCAGAAGGCTGTGGAGACCAGGAGATTGAATGTATTTAAGAGCGAGATTGATAAGTTCTTGATTGCCAAGATGATCAAAGTTATGGGGACAAAACAGGAAAATGGGGTTGAAAAACTATCAGCCATGACTGAGTGGCTAAGCAGAACTCAATGGGCTGAATGGCCTAAGTTCTGCTCCTAAGTCTTATGGCCTGATGGAAGGTTATAGGTTCAGGTCCCATTTTGAGACCTCTAGACAGACACTCCACTGCAACAGCGAGGGAGTGCTGCATTGCCTGAGGTGCCCACATTCAACTGTAATTTTAAACAGAAGCTCCCAGTACCCTCTCGGCGGATGCAGAAGATCCCATTGTGTCATTTCGAAGAAGACGCAGGGGGTTTCATCTCAGTGCGCTGATCAAAATTTATCTCTCAACAGCCACAAAATAACCCGATCATGATGGGGGGGACAGTGTTAGTTGCAAATTATGCTTTTCCCCTATTACACAGCTCCGACATTTCCAAAAAGATGACTCGATTACCTCCAGTGCATTTGAAATGTCCTGAGGTCACAAAAGGTGTAAGCAAATGCAAGTACTTTCCTTGTCACTCATGTGCACACACTTTGGCAAGGGGAGGTGTAAAGGGGGCTGTTCAAATCACATCTGACCCAGCAGAGTTTGGGAAAGGTATGTTGCTGGAGATAGAAGAGGATTAACACTTGTGCACCCTCAAGGTGAGTGCTTGGTTCATATATGTGACTGGATTTGGTGCAAGTGTGTTCATACATCAAAGCAGGACAGTTAGCAAAGAGTGGAGTAGACTAGAAAAGACTGGGGCATCAGTGCCATGGGGACATAGGTAGAGGATTGCGAGGATGGAAGAAGGAGGATTGAAATTGTGTACACGCAATAGAAAGATTAGAGTTAATGAATCAAAGGGTTCAGATAAATAATTCTCTGCAAGTTCAGATGGATGACATGTTATAAGATGGTCAGTGACAATAAAAATATTTTAATAGTAGCACAAGAGTCATGAAATAATGATTTTTCACAAAGCAATTGTGACATATTGTTCAAGTACTGTGTTTTTGATGCTCTGCTATTAGAATGGTCATTCAAGGCAAAGACATTGTGTAGAATAGATTTACCAGGATAATGTCATGTGTTGAAAAACTATTGTCATGAGGTCAGATTTAAGATGCTGCGAATATTTTTAAGGCAAAGGGGAGATTTTTCAGGAACACAGAATTGCTGCAGCTCAGAAGGAGGCCATCCATTCCATCATCTGTGTGAACTCTCTCTGATTCACCAACTCACCTTGTGCCATGAATTGGAGATTTTTAAACGATGATGGTCTTGTCCGTTGGAGAGGAGGAAAAGCTATTATCCCTGGGTCATCAGTTTACAGTTCTCATCGAAGACATGAGAAACTGGAAATGTAATTCTGTAACCCCTTGTTAACCCATGGAATGTTTATAGTTGAAGCAGAAACTATTGGAACATTTAAGATAAAACTGGGTAAATATTGGAGGCAATGGAACAAACAGGACAGTGGGGGAATAGGCAGCACTGTGTGATTCAGTATGAATTGATCTGGCATGGGTTGGCATGGACAGTTTGGTCTGAATGGGCTCTTGCTGTGCTGTAAATTGCTTGTGGTTCAGCAGCTTAGGTGATTCAGAACTTGGATGTAACAATGTTGGGTATGGCAGCCAAATCAAAGAATCACAGAACCCTACAGTGTGGAAGTAGGCCATTTGGCCCATCAAGTCTGCATTAACTCTCTGAAGAGCATCCCACCAGATTCATCCCCCTGCCTATGCCCACAACCTGTATTTCCCATGACTAATGCACATCCGTGGACACAATGGGCAATTAAACTTGGCAAATCCACCTAACCTGCACACCTTTGGACTACAGAAGGTAACTGGAGCACCCAGAGGAAACCCACGCAGACATGGGGAGAATGTGCAAACTCCACACAGACAGTCACCCGAGGGTGGAATCAAACCTGGGTCCCTGGCACTGTGAAACAGCAGTGCCAACCACTGAGCACTTTGTCCATTTAGTTTAAATGCTGAGACTTCCAGGAAAATTTGGACAATATCCACATCATCCAACCCAATTCCATGAGGGAGCAACCACTTCAAGTGACTAAGAAGTGACAGCTCCTGCAGTACCAATCTTATTGCCGCATTGTGAAGGAGAATTCCATTGTTTTCACAAACTGAATTCATGGATTGTAGCGAAACAAAGAGAGAGAGAGAAAAAAAAGCATACACGTGTCAGGCTGAAAAATAAATTGTGAATTTAAAATGCTCCAGATCAATAATGAGAGAAGCAACTGGGCTGAGTAAGAGAATGATGGTGGATGTCAGGAGCCAGAGTCTATCTGCATGTAATTGTGAGCAGGCAATCAAAATCTACAGCCATTCAATGACTGAGACACTGATGAATGAGAAGACCCTAATAGAAAAGCAATCTCCTGCCTAATGGACTAACACACACAAAAAAAAACTCACATTGCAAAAATGAAGCCTCTTGTCATCAGAAACATACCAAATCCCTTGTGCCTGCCATATAACGAAGGGGGTGGTTGCACGAGGCATAGAGAGGCACGAGTGGACATTTAGAACAAAGCCACGTAAAACTGGCTGTCACTGCAGTAAATACAGGTCTCTTGATGCACCTTTGCTGCTCCTACTTACAAGACTTTCAAAGCCCACACTCATTACCTGCCCGTCTCTACAATACTAGGGGATGTCTTGTGGTGAGGCTTGCTTTGAGTGGTCGGAGTAGCTGTGTACAAAGTGCCACTGTTATACATAGCTACGTAAACCGGGAGTTCCTCAGAGCCACTACGTCCTGTCATAGAATCAGGAGAAGGGGGCCACTGGGTGGGTACATTGCACCTCTGCTGCTTTGTCTGAAAGCCCCATTCCCCTGCCGCCTTCCCATAGCTCCGCAAATATTTCAAAGCACCCATTCAACTGCCGATGAAAGAAGGGGAACAGCCAATTAGATGTTTATCTTTTTTTTAGTCTGGCGTTATTAGGCCAGGTTTTCAACTCCAAATGCAAGTGGGATCCGAGGCACAAAACCCAGCACTCATTTGGAAGATAAAACAATTGTCCTCTCCACCCCACTCCATGCTGCCGGTGTGACCGTTTCTTGTGTTGGGAAGGGGCTTGGATGCACAACACAATGCACTATATACGAAGTGAGAGTCCCCCATTGCAAGGACTACAGGTAAATTGTATTCCCTCCCGCATATTTGTTTTGGAAGCCCTAAAGGATTCACCTACTTGGACAGTTTGTGACCATTGCAGGAAGCCTGCTGAGGATTATGACAGGTTGGCGTAAAACATTTTGACCCTTTTACAGGTGACTGTCAAATGTTGTACTACAGACTAGACACTGTAGTTCATGACAAGGATCAGTCCTGCACTGGTAAGTTGAACCCCATTTTGATCAGCTTCATGTGTCCATTATCATGCATCACATCAGTTTTTTTCCAAATGTCGAAGGTGCTATATTGCATTAAAAGATGTAAAAAAAAGTAATAGAGTCTTCCAGCAGGGAAACAGACCTTTCAGTCCAACTAGTCCATGTGGACCACAATCCCAAACTAGTCCCACCTGCTTGCGCTTGGCCCACATCTCTGCAAACATTTCCTATTCATGTATTTATCTTTTGATTGTTGTAACTGTGCCTGTACCTATCACCTCTTCTGGAAGTTCATTCCACACACGAACCACTCTTCTGTGTAAAAAAAAAATTGCCCCTCATGTCTTTTTAAAATCTTTCTCCTCTCACTTAAAAATATGCCCCCTAGCCTTGAAATCCCCCATCCTAGGGACAAAGGCACCTGCCATTCACCTTACCGATACTCTTTATAAGATCATCCCTCAACCTCCTACATGCCAGTGAAAGAGGTCCCAGCCTATCCAGCCTCTCCTGGTCACTCAAACTTTCCATCCCTGGCAGTATCCTGGTAAATCGCTTCTGAACTCTCTGCAGCTGAATAATATTCTTCCTGGAACAGGAAGACCAGAACTGACACAGTACTTCCTCAAGCCTTGCCAGCTTCTGCTAACATGCGTGGTGCTGTGATTTAAATCAGCTGACAGTTCTGTCTGTCAAACAAAAATTCTTTTGGAAGTTGAAGATAAAGCTCTGCACTTGCTCCCCTCCATGGATGTACAGACAGGCCACTTTGAAATGGAAAAGGGTTACATTCTGCTCTGGACTAGTGGTGTAGGAAGAGCACAGCAGTTCAGGCAGCATCCAAGGAGCAGCGAAATCGACGTTTCGGGCAAAAGCCCTTCATCAGGAATAAAGGCAGAGAGCCTGAAGCGTGGAGAGATAAGCTAGAGGAGGGTGGGGGTGGGGAAAGAGTAGCATAGAGTACAATGGGTGAGTGGGGGAGGGGATGAAAGTGATAGGTCAGGGAGGAGAAGGTGGAGTGGATAGGTGGACAAGGAGATAGGCAGGTAGGACAAGTCATGGGGACAGTGCTGAGCTGGAAGTTTGGAACGAGGGTGAGGTGGGGGGAGGGGGAATGAGGAAACTGTTGAAGTCCACATTGATGCCCTGAGGTTAAAGTGTTCCGAGGTGGAAGATGAGGCGTTCTTCCTCCAGGCGTCTGGTGGTGCTCTCTCAATTTCAGGTAGTGTGGCATGGAGCTTTCACAGCAATGACAGCAATAGCCATTACAGATTTCAGAAGCTTTTGGTGGCTTTGGCTCAATCAGTGGTTTATTCATTCAAGCATGATTGACATTTTTAACAGCATGTAATAACATAACATACCTTTGATGTGGCTTCTTGTTTGTTTACAAGAGGCGCGGAGGGATTTTGATTTACGCTGCAGCTGGCTTTTTTCTGTATCAATAATAGTGCTTGAATTATTAAATTGTCCAAAGTCTTTTTTTTAATCCAATGACTTCAAAATAGCTCACAATTGCCAGACTGGGTCATGAGGACTGTACATAGTCAATACTGTGTGAGTGGCGATAGAGGATACATGGAATAGGGAATCATATGTGGGCAATCTGAGGGGATATGGGGTGCTGATGGGGTTTGCCGTGAGGTGGAGCAGAGTTTTGAATGATATTAGGGAAGTTGGGCTGCTATGTTGGAGGGTGAAGGTTAAGGTCCTAACCAACGTGTTCTCTACAGATGTAATCCTTTGCTGTGTAAGAAGATAAAAGTTCTGGGTCATGCATGGGTTGGCTGAAATTTCCAGAAGTCACAAAATTGCATCGGTGGCGTTTTCCCATACCCATGTGAAAATCTGGCCCTTAATTTCCAGCAATTTATACATAGTTAGCTTCTGTGGTCAACTGGGATAGACAGGGAGGGATTCACGGATACATTAAAATTTACATATAGAGAGAGATTACAGGTGAAGAAACATAGACACATAGAAAATAAGTGCAGGAATGGGCCATTCAGCCCTTCCAGCCTGCATCCCCATTCTATATGATCATGGCTGATCCTGCAATCTCAGTATCCCGTTCCCACTTTCTCTCCATACCCCTTGATCCCTTTAAATGCAAGTGCCAGGTCCAGCTCCCTTCTGAATGTATCTAACAAACTGGCTCCAACTCTTCCTGTGGGAGAGAATTTCACAGGTTCACAACTCTCTGAGTGAAGAAATTCTTCCTCATCTCGGTCCTGAATAGTGTACCGTCATTCTCAGACTTTGACCCCTTGTTCTGGACTTCCCCAACATCGGGAACATTCTACCTGCATCTAGCCTGGCCAGTCTCATCAGGATTTTCTATGTTTCTATGAGATCCCACCCCATTCTTCTAAATTCCAGTGAATACAAGCCCAGTTGATCCTGTCTTTCCTCATATCTCAGTCCTGCCATCCTGGGAATCAACCTTCGCTGATTAACCTTCGCTGGACTCCCCCAATAACAAGAATGTCCTTCCTCAGACCAGGAAACTGCACACAATACTCAAGGTGAGGCCTCCCCAAGGCCCTGTATAACTGCAGCAAGACATCCTTCCTCCGACACTTAAGTCCTCTCGCTATGAAGGCCAGCGTGCCATTAGCTTTCCTCACGACCTGGTACACCTGCATGCCAACTGTCAGTGACTGTTCCACCCTGACACCCAGGGCTCATTGCACCTCACCTTTTCCTAAACTTCTACCATCCAGATCATAATCTGCCTTCTTGTTTCTGTGACCAAAGTGGATTGCCCAACATTTATCCATATTGTATTGCATTTGCCAAGTAATTTGCCCTCTCAGCCAGTCTGTCCAAGTCACCCTGCAGTCCCTTAACATCTTCCTCACAGCAGACACTGCCAGCCAGCTTAGTGTCATCTGCAAAGCTGGAGATATGGCATTCAATTCTTTCGTCCAAATCATGAAAGTGGAAACAAGGAAATAGACAGGGAGGGAGAGTGAAAGGTAGTTATACCAAGGAGGTGGAAGGTTGTGACATTGCACGAAAACATTCCCTGTTACCCTTTGTGGTATAATCCAGTTCACTGTAAATGGGGCTAGAAATGTGGCACAACTCTCTGTCTCTCTCTCTCGCTCTCTCTCTCTCTCTCTCACACACACACACACACACACACAAGATAGATCAATTAACAATCGTAAATCTGAGGTTGATTGATTTTTGGTAACCAAAGTTATAAAAGGTAATGGATCCAATGCCAATGGATGGATAGAGTGACACAGTTCCATTGTGATCTCATTGGATAGCATGACAGACACATGTAGGAGAGTGACCCAATCCGGCCTGAACTCCTCATCCGAGCTAGAGAAAGCTCTGCCTCTGTGTATGTAGATGGTGAGAGTGAGCATGGCACTGTTCTGACCATAGGTTGGCCAGCAAAATGAGTGGAAACTTGAGGTGGCAGCAGGAGCCTGACTGGAGATCCGCTGCATGCCTTTTGGCATGCATCTTGTGCCACTCAAGCACTTACTGGAAGGCTTTTACCTGGGATCCAGGGCCACAGCAGCGGAGGCCCTGTCCAATCAGAGCTGCTTGATTGGAGGTCCCATCCAATCAGAGTTACAGTTAGCTCCACTGTACCCAATGCTGCCACTGGCAAAACTGTGGCTACTTCTGGTATGGCACCCATCCGAGACCAAGGAGGAGAGACCGAGAACAGCACTCAGTACTCAAGGTGTGGCCTCACCAAGGCCCTGTATAACTGCAGCAAGACATTCTTACTCCTGTACTGAATTCGGCAGTTGGAGAGGTAGGGGCAGTGTTGCTGAAGAGTCGGAGCTGTGAGATGGGGATTGCAGGGAAGTGCAGTATCTCACAATAGTGAGCAAACATAATTTCAAAAGCCGTGATTTTATTTGACTCAAGATTTTCATGGTTTGTTCTAATACTGCAGCTAACTCTGGGGTTCATGACCTCCATGGTGGAGGATGCAATGGGTGATCCAAGTGTTAGGATTTTGCTCTTTCACCTTCCTGACAAATTCCTTTGACTTTCCCTGTCATGGAGGCTGTTCCAGCAGTGAAATGTCCCAACACCTGACCCAGGTGCATCTGGTAGGTATCTGTTACACACAATATTTCTTCACCAGTTGCATGGAATGGTAGTTCCGTACAAAAGAAAGCAATTCTCCTGAACAGAGATCGCAACAATGTATGGAAGTTTGACCAGCAGCTGGCCGTGTCTGCTATGTCAGTGGATTTGTCAACCTGCAAAGCAAACCTCCTACTAGTTGCTAACATCTCCTTGACATTTCCTGTAGTTTCTTTCACATTCAGGCAGGGTTACATTTTCACCAATGGTATGGGGTTACCTTTGATTTTGCTATGAGCTCAGCCACCAAAGGAGGCATGGTGGCTCAGTGGTTAGCACCGCTGCCTCACAGCGCCAGGGACCCGGGTTCGATTGACTGTCCATGTGGAGTTTGCACATACTTCCTGTGTCCGTGTGGGTTTCGTCCCACAGTCCGAAAGTGTGCAGCTCAGGTGGATTGGCCATGCTAAATTGTTGAGGGGTCTTTGGAGATTGACTGTGGAATTGATGGGCTGAATGGCCTGCTCCCACACTGTAGGTGTTCAATGATTCTATCCTCTGTGGGTATCTAGCCTCTTGGGATCCATACACACTCCATCAATCTTTGCTTCTGTTTGATCCTTGAACATTGCATGTTCTCAGCTTGACTGTTTGGATCCATAATGAGTGGTTTTCCTTTTGTCTGTGCAAGCGAATCTCAGTGGATGTGCGGTATTGGAAGTCTGCATGAAGTGGTGCTGCTTCCTGGGAATTCTGCAGCACGCTTCTCCCCTTTCTGTGGAGCAGTCATTGGAAGCCAGTGATCAGTTGTTCTGCTCAGATCAGAGAAGGTTATGGAGATATTTACTTGGCATGATTGCGTTGATACAGAATGTGGACAGGGTTATTCTGGAAATAAAACTGTTTCCACTATTGGAGGGAAGAAGCCAGTCACGAGAGGACACAGACTTAAAATAAAAAGCAAAGGAACCATAACAGAGATGAAACCTTTTTTTTTAATGCAGTGAGTTTATATGATTTGGAGGATACTGCCTGAAAAGAAATAGCTTCCAGAAGGCAATTGTGTAGATGTTTGAAAAGGTGAAATCATTTCAGAGTGAAGAGGGAAGAGCAAGAGACAGCAACAAGTTGAATAGATAGTTCTTCCAAAGAGCTAGAACAGGCATGAAGGGATGATTGGCCTCCATCTGTGCTGTACAACAATTTTATTGGGCAGACATCCCAATAAAGAGCTTTGATGTGTCCTCTAGATCTGTACAGAGCAGTTTAGGGTACCTGCCACCACCTTATCTGACTGATCCATCCATTGTTACCATTTCTTGTAGAAATTTCCCAGTCCTTTCAGATGACCATACAACACAAAACTGTCCCCCTACAACGTCATCAACATAGAGCCTGCAAAGAGATCACCTTAAATGTACAGAGCAACCTTATCCCATGTGCCCCCCCCCACCCCCCAATGTGTGAGGGTTAGACTCAGGGTGAAATTTGAGGTGGTGGATGTATTGGGTTAAATTCCAAAACTCATCCCTGTTCTCCAATAGATCCTAGCACTGAGCTGAAAGCCTTCTTGAAATTGAAGTGGGTCTCCTCCTTCGTGCAATGGTTCCTGTATATTGCAGAACCTCCCCTACCCATTCCTTTGGAGACAGCAATGCTGCCTTTTGTATTTTTGATTGTATCTTGGACTAATGCAATCATGGTTAATAGCTGCTGCTAGAGGGCGCTTGGGTTCTTTAGGGCAGCATGTTTATCTTGTGAATCAGATCCTTATCGGAATTCTGAAACCTTAGACTACTCCAATCTCCAAAAATAAAAGGAGGGGATGGTCTTTTCCTGATGTCTAAGGCCATTACCCCTCCAGGAAACTTCACCTGGATATCAGGCCAGGAAGACTGCAACATTAAGGCAATGCCACCGGACTAGGAAATTCAGACACTGAGGTTAATGCTTTGATGGCAAAGACTCAAATCCCAATTCAGCAACCTACATGCAATTAGTAGATCTGCAATGTAAAAATAGACTCAGTAATGGTGACCAAGATGATAATCATTCATTACTGTAAAAGTCCAACCCCATCTAGGGAAAGACATGTGTTGGCCTTATCTGGTCCACGTGTGAGTCTGAACAAACCACTCAGTTCAAGGGGCAACTAGGGATGGGCAACAAGTACTGGCCTTGTCAATCACACCCAAATCCCACGACATAACTTTTAAAAAGTCCCATATGTCATTCAACTGGAAGTCAGTGGGAACCCTAACCCGAGCCCTGACACAAGCTGAGTCCGCCCCTTTATGACTGGGAAAGCAGGAATTAGGTTAAAATGGGGGATTTCCATCTTTAGCTGCTATCTCAGTATTTGTCAGGCAGTGCAGGCATGGAAGTTAGATCTTCAACCTGCCCAGTGAGCTTCAGTGGGGGGGCCCCATTCACAGTGTGAGACTTGAACTCATTTAAGAATAGCCTCCATGGTTCAGTCTGGACAGTCGCTGTGTTTAGACCACACTCCTCAGGTGGCAGGTTCAGGTGAGCAAAACATTCGATGCAACAACATAAAAAGCAAAGCGTCACCATATCAAATCACTTCAGTGTGGAAAGAGGCCATTCGGCTGACCCTCGAAAGAGCACCCTGCCCAGACCCATCTCTGTAACCCCACACAAGGTTTGCCCCATGCCTGTACCATTTAACTCACCCATCCCTGGACACTGCAGGCAATTTAGCATGGTCAATCCACCTAACCTGCACATCTTTGGACTGTGGGAGGAAACCAGAGGTCTCGGAAGAAACCCGCACAGACATAGCTAGAATGTGCAAACTCCACACAGACAGTCGCCCAAGGGTGGAATCGAACCTGGGTCTCCTGTGCTGTGAGACAGCAGTGCTAACCACTGAGCCACCCACACGTCTCCACTGACCTTGCATGTTCTGCTGTATGATCTCCTCAAATCTCTTCCGTTCCATGGTGACGGTAGCCTTTCGAAACAGGTTGCTCAGAAAGTTGAGTAATTCACGGCGGGCATTATAGACTTCTCGCTCATTGTGTGTCAGGGCGTGGTAAGGTGTTTGCGCTATTCTTGAATCCTGTGCACAAAATAACAGGGAGATGGTCAATGTCAGGGAGTAGGACTTGCTACACCCAATCCTTTTATATCAAGCTATCATAGGGCTTTGCATTTCACATTGTCTCCTGTTTCTGGTGGGATATTGGTCAAGAGTGGAAACGCATGTTCAGTTTCAGGACCTGGCTAGCACATTCCTTCAACTCAGGGGCACTGAGTTCATTTACAATGTTTCTTCTGTCACCCACTGAGGTTAGATCGGCTCAGCCATAATACTTTGTTGCTGGTCAAAGCTGCTTTCTTCTGAGACACCTTAATGGTCTGGGGATAGTTGGAGCTTTCAAGGTTTTTCATAGATGGATGCCCCGACAATATGAGATTGCAGCAAGATCAAAGATCAGAGGAAGATTCTTCAGAACAAGAAGGGTCACAGGACCCAAAACGTTAACTCTGATTTCTCTCCCCAGCTGCTGCCAGACCTGCTGAACTTTTCCAGCAATTTCTGTTTTTGGGTATTAAAAAGAATGCTCTGTTTCTATTCTCGAGGCCAATCTAGGAGTGTTAGTTTCTAGTCACAGAAAAATTCACCATCTTCTTTCAATTCCTTACATTCCCGTGCGATCCATTTTGTGGTTGTGGTACCGACAACAGAACATAGTATGTCATCTATGTTACCAAATGCTGGGGTAGCGCGCTGGAAATCCAGCTCCATTACTCCCAGAGTCATCACTAACTTGATTACCACCAAATTGCCCACTTCTCTCTCTCAAATTCATACGGAAAGTAAATATGTGATTTGGTTTGTGTGTTCACCAGAACGGAACTGTTCATTGTAAACAAACTGCCCTTAGCCAATGGTAATGAAAAAGTATGAATGTACCGACACATGGACAAAGGGATATGGATTTTATGGGTGGGGGGGAAGCAGGGATAATATAGTTTGATAGTGCAATCTGGATTACAGGATCTGATGAGTTGTTTAAGGTTGATGTCTTCCAATTTCCCTGGATCGCTTTTGGCACTTTACTGATGACATGGGGTTGTTTGCACTGATGTTCAGTCTTCCAGTCAGTGGTTGAGAATCGATCCTTTTGCTGGGTTCTCTCCCTTCCTTTAACAGGGGTGTGACAGGATAAGGAGGGTGACAACAGTCAGTAGGAGCTGGCTTTGAAGGTGAATGTCATACGCAGGAGGTGGACAGAGAGAGAGAGAGAGAGAGATAGATCTTGGTAGTTTACCTTCAGACATTGGGTTGTCTCTGCTAGCACAAGCAAAACTTCATCACCTGATCAGGGGTCAATCGAGATGCTGTCGTTAAATGGAGCTCTTGCGCACCCAGACAAAATAAACAATGGAAAGAGTAATCAAACCAGAGTCATGGTGCAAAATCCCCTTGAACACAAGAGAACTGGAGAGGATTTGTCTGGCTTTGCCGTGCCCTAATAGTAGCTCCTTGTGCATCTGTTCACTCAATTTCCTTTGCAGCTCCAGTACACATGACATTTGAAGTGAAAGTGACGATAAAGGACTTTCACCAAACTTCGATTCTCCTGCTCCTCAGATGCTGCTTGACCTGCTGTACTTTTCCAGCACCACACTCTCAGTTTTAAAACTGTAGCCATTCCCTTTCCACAGTTCCCTTCATTCAAAGCAGTATTTTCCCAGGTTTTGATCTGTAGTCCGAATATATGGAAACTAACGAGATGCTGGTCACAATGCAGCCATGTGTAATTGACCCACTGGCTATGCTGTGAAGTTGTATATATGGTTCTGGAACTCAGACGACCACCTCAAGACCCTGGAGAAGTACCATTAGCCCTGTTTGAGATGGATTCTCCTTATCAGCTGGGAGATTAGGCACATTAACATTAGTGGCGTTTGAAGCAGCTAATAGCACAGCAACCAACTCCACCAGACTTGGAATGCCTGAGTTAACCTGAACTAAGTGGCTTATTTGAAAAGGGTATTTCTGCTCATCTAGCACCTCAAGGAGTAGTTAAGGGCATTATATTCAGGGCACTGAAAGGAAAGAGTGAGTACACACAGGCAAGAGCCTTGGTACAGACTTTTCATTCTCCATTCTGATAACAATGGGTTAGAGTTTTGACATCTGATGTTATCAGATGTGTTAGGTAAGAAAAAATGGTCAGCTAAAGAAAGATTGAACAGGCAGGAGCCCTTCTCCCTGGAAGACAGGAGGCTGAGGGGCGATCTGATAAAGAATTTTAAACTATTGATCTTATTAAATATAACAATGATGTTTATAGTCATTCAGAGGTCCAACCAGGATATCGGAAAGTCACAAACCAATTCTTCTTTACACAGATGGTGGCATCTCTGTGGAATCCCTGTGACAATGCTGTCACTTTAACAAGGTTATTTTGTCCTTGGGTTCTTTTAAGAGAGGTTGTAAAGGCAGAGATGCTGAAATGTCTGTAAAATGGCAGGGCAGTGGCAATTCTCCCAGTTCAAGTTTTTTGTTCTAGTTTCTTTTTCAGTTGTAACAGTGAGAAGCTGCTACAGTCCAGAGAAAGGTTCCGTGCTTCAGCAGATGATTCTTGATAGACTTTTCTCCCTGAAATCGCTCCTGCCTGTAAGAACCTGAGTTTGAATACATCTTTTGTCAAAGGGTGCGTTTATGGGATGAATTGGAATGGCTCCTGAGTTAAGTTGCTGTGTTGGGTTGGTTAAGTTTTCCAATAGTTAAGTTATTCTAAATTTTGATTTATTTTTGTTTGTGTTTCAACAGTAGTGCTTAAATAAACTCTGCTATGCTTAAAGCTAAGTTGTTTGACCAGCTGCATCACACCCGGAATATCCCCTACTGAGTAACTGAGATCAATTATGTACGGGTGTCAGAAAGCAGACTTAGTTGTAGCAAGATACCACTCAGCATTGCTCCACTAGTCAATAAGATCATAGTTAATCTGGTTGTGGTTTTTCCTGTCCACCCATTATCACTTGTCTTTCAAAAATCTGTCTAATCTTAGCCTTGAATAAACTCGATAGTAGCCATGATGTGGAGGTGCCAGTGTTGGACTGGGGTGGACAATATCAGAGGTCAGCCGACATCGGGTTATAGTCTAACTGGTTTATTTGAAAGCACTAGCTTTTGGAGCGCTGCTCCATCTGACAAAGGAGCAGCGCTCTGAAAGTTTCCGATTGCAAGTAAACCTGTTGGACTATAACCTGGAGTCGTGTGACTTCTGACTTTGAATAAACTCAATGACCGAGTCACCCAGTGCTTTCTGTGGAAGAGACTTCTGAGTCTAATGGCTTCTTGAGAGAAAGCAGGAACAGAGAAGTGGAAGTAATTACATTTCAGAGGAAACCGTGTAAGCGCATGAAGGAATAAAGATATGGTGATCAGGTGAGACAATGTAGTGTAGGAGGAACATGAACATCAGCAAAATTGGGCTGAATGGCCTACATCTGGAGTGAAAGATTCTGGGTAGTGTTTCTACTGTAAATGATGACTGATGGATCGGAGAGGAAGAACCTGGCCTGAAAGACTCCTGTCTGATTTTCCCATTGATAATTTATAGTGAATAGGAAAAGCCACATTCTGAACTCAAAGCAGACCAAGACTAATGAGACTATTCTTAACCCGATAATTAAGAAGGAAAATTAGATGCCGCAATGCAGGAACAATACAAAAAGGCTAGAGACGATCTAAAGTCAGTTTGACCTGAACAGAGAAGAGGCAAGTTCATGTCCTGGGTTAACCCACTGACAGTGCATTACAACAACTCCTCTAATACATTTGTGCATCAACACGCTGGCAAGAAAGATGTGCATTTACATAGCACCTTTCAGATGGTCAAAAGTATTGCAAGAAACAGTGATCGGATGAGCTGTTTATAGTGATTTTTGTTGAGGCATAGATGTTACCGGTGAATCACTTTAATTCACGAGGAGTGGGGATAGGGTGAGTAAGCAATAGTCATCTCTGTAAATCAGACCAGGCAAGAGTCCCATGCTCAGGGTCAAAGGTGGAACCACAGAGTTTTCATGAGTGATTGCGGGATGGCTAGAACCTTGAGGATTGGGTGCTGATTACTGAGAGGATCCTTTGGGAAGAGGACTTCTGTTTCTTTTAATAGGAAGGGAGAACAGGAAAACTACTTCCTTGATTAGTTTAACCTGGTCACATGACTCATTGCCCATTGAAATTGAAACCGTGAGGCAACGACATGGATTTAAGAGGTACGTCGAGATAGGAGGGCATAGAAAAACTATTGATCGATTTATTGTTGTCACGTGCCAAGATACAGTGAAGAATATTGCTTTATGTGCTACCTAGGCAGATCGTACCATATAAAGTGCATCAGGTAACAGTGCAGGATAGAGGGTTACAGCCACAGAGAAGGTGCAGAGAGAGGCAGATCAGAATTAACGTTTGGGAGGTCTGTTCAAAAGTCTGATAACAGTGAGGAGGAAGCTGTTCTTGAATCTGCTCATGCGTGTACTTAAACTTTTATATTTTCTGCCCAATGGAAGAGGGTGGAAGAGAGTATGACTGGGATGGGAGGGGTCTTGATTATGTTGGTGGGTAGTATAGATGGAGTCAATGGATGGGAGGCTGGTTTACATCATGGACTGGGCTATGTTCACAACTCTCTGTAATTTCTTGCAGTTTCGGGAAGAGCAGTTGCCATACCATACTGTGCCACTATGGTGCATCTATAAAAGTTGGTAAGAATCTTTATGGACGTGCCGAATTTCGTTAGCCTCCCGAGGGAGCACAGGACCTGCCTTCAGGCTGATCCCCAATACAAATATTGGCGAGGAAACCAGGAAAAATAGCCCCTTTCAGTGCTGTGGAATTCCTTGACAAGAGCCAAGGCATCACAAACATCCCCCTGAAGGACAGATCGAACTCTGATATAATGCTTCATTCGAGAGACAGTGCAGCACTTGAAGTGGTGGCTAGATCAGGCCTCTGTGGGGGATTTGAAGTCATGGTCTTCCAATCTAGACACAAGACCAATACCAGTAAGCCCCAGCTGAAACATAGGCAGCTGTGAAAGCTATGGCAGGATGTTGATTACATGGGGGCGATGGGGTTGAGTGGGAATGAATGGACTCTGAGGCCCTGTAATGAGCGAAGGGAAGATCGTGAGGATGTACCTGAAAATATTTGTAGTATGCAAAATCCACAGCTGTTCCTATAGCTTGGTTGACCTGGGAGGTAAGAGTGATGGGCATCAAAATATTGGCATTGGCTTCGAGCAACTTGAGGATCTGGAAAAAGAAAGAAACACAACGCGCTAATTTTCTCTCGATCTTTTCAGCCTCCTCTCCATGAGCAACTTGAGGGTCAGGGGGTTGGTGGGAGTCCCGCACTGTCTCCAACACAATCTGAGTGGTGACCACATCTTTACTAAGCTGTGCCGATTGAGATCTGCAAACTACGCAACCATCAACAATGATAACACAGTCTGACTTTACAACACCTTAACCAGTATTACAGCGTGACATTACAACACCTTAAACAATATTACAGCGTAACAGTAACCTTAACCAGTATTACAGTGTGACATTACAACACCTTAAACAGTATTACAGCGTGACAGTACCACGCCTTAACCAGTATTGCAGCGTGACATTAAATCTTAACCAATGATATCACAGTCTGACATTACAACACCTTAACCAATGATATAACAAGTGTGACATTACACCACCTTAACAATTATATCATGGTGTGACATTACAACACCTTAAACAGTATTACAGTCTGATATTACAACACCTTAACCAATGATATTACGGTATGACATTACACCACCTTAAACAGTATTACAGCGTGACATTACAACACCTTAACCAATGATATAACAAGTGTGACATTACACCACCTTAACAATTATATCATGGTGTGACATTACAACACCTTAAACAGTATTACAGTCTGATATTACAACACCTTAACCAATGATATCACAGTATGACATTACACCACCTTAAACAGTATTACAGCGTGACATTACAACACCTTAACCAATGATATAACAAGTGTGACATTACACCACCTTAACAATTATATCATGGTGTGACATTACAACACCTTAAACAGTATTACAGTCTGATATTAAAACACCTTAACCAATGATATCACAGTGTGACATTACACTACCTTAAACAGTATTACAGCGTGACATTACAACACCTTAACCAATGATATCACAGTGTGACATTTCAATACCTTAAACAGTATTACAGTCGGATATTACAATACCTTAATCAATGATATCACAGTGCGACATGACAATAACTTAAACAGTATTAAAGTGTGACATTACAATACTTTAACCAATGATATCATGGTGTGACATTACAACACCTTAAACAGTATTACAGTCTGAAATTACAACACCTTAACCAATTATATCACACGGTGACAGTATAACACCTTAAACAATTATATCACGGTGTTGACAGTACAACACCTTAAACAATATTACAGCATGACATTACAACACCTTAATCAATGATAGCTCAGTGTGTCATTACAACACCTTAATCAATGATATCACGGTGTGACATTACAACACCTTAACCAGTATTACAGCGTGACATTACAACACCTTAACCAGTATTACAGTGACATTACAACACCTTAATCAATGATATCACAGTCTGACATTACAACACCTTAACCAATGATATCACGATGTGACATTACACCACCTTAAACAGTATTACAGTGTGACATTACAACACTTTAACCAATGATATCGCGGTGTGACATTACAACACCTTAAACAATATTACAGCATGACATTACAACACCTTAATCAATGACAGCTCAGTGTGACATTACAACACCTTAATCAATGATATCACGGTGTGACATTACAACACCTTAACCAGTATTACAGCGTGACATTACAACACCTTAACCAGTATTTCGACGTGACATTAAAACACCTTAATCAGTATTACAGTGTAACATTACAACACCTTCACCAATGATATCACAGTCTGACATTACAACACCTTAACCAATGATATCATGGTGTGACACTATAACACCTTAACCAGTATTACAGCATGACATTACACACCTTAACCAATGATATCACAGTCTGACATTACAACACCTTAACCAATGATATCACGATGTGACATTACACCACCTTAAACAGTATCACAGCATGACATTACAATACCTTAACCAATGATATCACGGTATGACAATACAACACCTTAACCAATGATATCACGGTGTGACATTACAACACCTTAAACAGTATCTCAGTCTGATATTACACCACCTTAACCAATTATATCACATGGTGACAGTATAACACCTTAAACACATGGTGACAGTATATCAGGGTGTTGACAGTACAACACCTTAAATGATATTACAGCATGACATTACAACACCTTAATCAATGATAGCTCAGAGTGACATTACACCACCTTAAACAATATTACAGCATGACATTACAACACCTTAATCAATGATAGCTCAGTGTGACATTACAACAGCTTAAACAGTATCACAGCATGAAATTACAATACCTTAACCAATGATATCACGGTATGACAATACAACACCTTAACCAATGATATCACAGTGTGACAGTACAATACCTTAAACGGTATTACAGTCTGATAGTACAATACCTTAACCAATGATATCATGGTGTGACAATACAACACCTTAACCAATGATATCACAGTGTGACAGTACAATACCTTAAACGGTATTACAGTCTGATAGTACGATACCTTAACCAATGATATCATGGTGTGACAACATAACACATTAACCAATGATATCATGGTGTGACAATACAACACCTTAACCAATGATATCACAGTGTGACAGTACAATACCTTAAACATTATTACAGTCTGACATTACAACATCTTAACCAATTATATCACACGGTGACTGTACAACACCTTAACCAATGATATCACAGTGTGACATTACATTACAACACCTTGACCAATGATATCACAGTGTTACATTATGCAACCATGATCTACAATGTTAAAAATCACACAACACCAGGTTATAGTCCAACAGGTTTAATTGGAAGCACACTAGCTTTCGGAGCGACGCTCCTGAGGCAGTAATGTTAGCTATGATCAAACTGGCCCTAAAACCCATCCAAGCCAGACCTCTCAGCAACTCTGCCTCATACAGCACTTTTGAAAAAAGCCAAGGACAACATAACCTTGTTAAAGAAGCAGCATCATCACAATGTCAGGCCCCTTTGGAATCCTATATCTTTCAGTAACGTCATCTCTCATTCTTCTAAACCCCAGTGAGTTTAGAATCTAGTTGAGAGTCCCAAATGGTTTAGCCTTTGCTCATAAGACAATCCCTCCATACCAGGGAACATCCTCATCAACCATCTCTGACTGCCTCCAGGGAAATAATATCTTTCCTTAAAAAGGGGACCCAAACTGCTCACAGTAGTGGTCTCACTAGCACCTTGTACAGTTGCAGTAAGACATCCCTACTCTTATACTCCAATCCCTTTGAATTAAGGGCCAACAGCCCATTAGCCTTCCAGACTACCTGCTGCCCCGTGTGTGCAAGCTTTCTGAGTTTTGTGCACAGGTACCCCCAAGTCCCTTTGTGTTGCAGCGTTCTGCACTGTCGCTCCATTTAAATAAAATTCGGCTTTTTTTGTTCTCCTTTCCAAAATGAACAACTTTGCATTTTCCCACAACACACTTCATTTGCCAACGTTTTGCCCACTTACTCAACCTTAAACAATGTGCATCCTTCTTGCAAACTGCCTTTTCACCGATGTTGGTGTTGTCTGCAAAACAGGCTACAGCACATTCACTTCCTCCTCCAAGTCATTAATATTCTTGTAAAACAGTTTGTCTCCTGTGGTATAAATTGCTGTGATTGTTTGAAATTTAGCATTTGTCCTGATGTGCACAAAGCAAATGGGTGCCACGTTTCAGCTCAGTGCCACCAAGGGCGTGTTTAATGACAACTCTTAGGCAGGAGATAAATTGGAATGGAACCGTTGCACCTCCTCTCCCTGGGCGGGAGCATCTTGCTTTTACATGCTGACTCTCCACAGGATCAATGCAGTGCCACAATGTGCATGAGTCAAAGGATCAGAACACATAGGATCATGAGATGTTGCTCTCAGGTGGACGCAGAGGTGCTTCAGTGTGACTTGGACAAGTCGATCGAGTGGGAAAATAATGGCAGATGATGTGTAATTTGGATAAATGTGAGCCTTTCCACGGTGGTAGCAGTAACAGGAAGGCAGTTTATCATCTGAATGGCTGGGAAAGGAGGAGGTACCAAGAGAACTTGGGGTTCTTTTACACCAGTCACTGAAAGTAAGCGTGCAGGTGCAGTAGGTGGTGAAGAAGGCAAATGGTTTGTTGGCCTTCACCGAGAGAGGATTCAGGAACAGAGATGTCTTTCTGTAATTATATAGGGGCCTTTCTGAGACCTTACTCAGAGTATTGTGTGCAGTTTTGGTCTGTTTATCTGAGATAGTTGTTCTGGCTACAGACGGAGTTTACCAGACTGATTTCTGGAATGTTGGACTGATAAATGGAGACAGACTGGGTTGGCTGGGATTACATTCAGTGGCATTCAGAAGAATGAGGCACGGAGGATTGGGTGGATCTCATAGAATCCAATACAATTCTATCAAGACTAGAATAGGTAAAGCAGGAAGGGCATTCCCACTGACCCGCAGACCAAAGGGTCACAGTATAAGTATACAGGGTGTGCCATGTTTGATTGGGATGAGGAGAAATTTCTTCATTCAGAAGTGGGTGAGCCCATGGTATTTCATGCTGAAGGAAGTGGTTCAGGCCAATACAATGAATGTTTTCAAGGAGTTAGATAAAATTCTTAGAATTATTGATTCATACAGCACGGAAACAGACCCGAACAAGTCTGTGCCAAGCATAATCTCAAACCAAACTAGTCCCATCTGCTTGCTCTTGGTCCATATCCCTCCAAACACTTCTTATTCACATATTTATCCAAATGTCTTTTAAATGTTGTAACCGTACCCTTATCCACCATTTTCTCTGAAAGTTCAAACCACAAATGAACCACTCTCCATTTAAAGAAATCGCCCCCATGTCTTTCTCCTGTCACCTTCCATGCCCCCTAGTCTTGAAATGCCCCACTCTAGGGAAAAGATACCTGTCATTCACCTTATCTATGCCCTCCAGATTTTACAAACCTCTATAAAGCCAATCTTCAATCTCCTACGCTCCAGTGAAAAAACTCCCAGCCTATCCAGCCACTCCTTATAACTCAAACCCTCCATTCCCAGTAACATCCTGGTAAATGTTTTCTAAATTATTTTCAGTTTAATAATACCCTTCCTTTAACAGGGTGACATGAAGTGGACACAGTACTCCAGAACAGGCCTGACCAACGTCCTGTACAACCTCAACATGACGTACCCAACCCCTATACTCAAAGGACCGAGCAATGAAGGCAAGTGTGATAAACGTCTTCTTAACCACCCTGTCTACATGTGATGCAAACTCCAAAGAATTATGTACCTGAACCCCTAGGTCTCTATGTTCTACTGCATGACCCAGGGCCTTATTCTTAACTGTATAAGTCCTGCCCTTGTTTGTTTTACCAAAATCTCACATTTATACAAATTAAACTCCATCTGCTGGTCCTCAGCCCATTGACCCAATTCATGAAGAATTAGTTTCTTCACTGTCTGCGATACCACCAATCTTGGTGTCATCCACAAACTTACTAACCATGCCTACTCTCATCCATTTCATATAAATGACAAACCAGAGCGAGCTGACAGGCCTCCAAATCTGAGAAACAACTCTCCACAATCACTCTCTGTCTCTTATTGTTAAGCCAATTTTGTCTCCATTTGGCAAGCTCACCCAGAGTCCCATGTGCTCTAACTTTACTGATTAGTCGACCGTGTGGAACATTGTCAAAGGCTTTACTAAAATCCAAGTAAACAATAGCTACAGCTCTGTCCTCATCAATCTTCTTGGTTACTAGAGTCATAGACGTGCACAGCATGGAAACAGACCCTTTAGTTCAACTCGTCCACACCGACCAGATATCCCAGCCCAACCTAGTCCCATTTGCTGGCATTTGGCCCATATCCTTCTAAACCCTCCCTATTCATATACCCATCCAGATGTCTTTTAAATGAGGCAGTTGTATCAGTCTCTACCTAATAGATCAAGGGGTTTCAGGAGAAACAGGGATGAAGAGCAATGATTGTGCTTATTGGAGACTCAGGCTTGAAGGGCTGAATAGCGTATTCCTGCTCCTATGTTCTAGACATCTATGATCCTGGCCCGATCCATCATTCTTCAGACATTTCCAATGGAAGGCCATTGAGTAGACGAGTGAACCATTAAACCTGATGGAAATGACAGAGGTGTGGGAGGGTAGAGGTTATGGTGGAGATGGTGCGATAGGGGGCGATGTCACTGGAATAGTTTTCCAGACACAGGTTGTTGTTATGGGGTCAAATCGCATCAGGGGAGCTGCTGGAGTTAACTTAAAGCACACTAATAAAATCTGGGATTGAAAGCTAGTCTAAGTGATGGTGACATTATCGTGAAATGTTGTAAGAATCTATCCAATTCACCAATGTCCTTTAAGGGAAGGAAATCTGTTGTCCCGCTCTGATCTGGGTTACATGTGACTCCAGATCCACCCAGAGTCATCCAGTGTGGAAACAGACAGTTTGGCCCAAGTCGTCCATGCCGACCAGCTTTCCCAACTTGATCTCGTCCCATTTGCCTGTGTTTGACCCATTGCCCTCTCGGAGAAAGTGAGGACTGCAGATGCTGGAGATCACAATCAGAAAGTGTGGTGCTGGAAAAGCACAGCAGGTCAGGCCCTCTGTGCTTTCCCAGCACCACACTTTTCAATCCATATCCCTCTAAATCATGTAGCTGTCCAAATGTCTTTTAATTGTTGTAACTGTGCCAGCTTTCACTGCTTCTTCTCGCAGCTCGATCCATACAAGAAGCATCACCTTTTCTTTGGAAAGGTTGCCCCCTCAGGCCCTGGGCAGCATGGTGGTTCAGTGGTTAGCACTGCTTTCTCACAGCACTAGGGAGCTGGGTTCGATTCCCGCCTCGGGCGACTGCCTGTGTATCGGTTTGCACATTCTCCCCGTGTCTGCGTGGGTTTCCTCCGGGTGCTCCGGTTTCCTCCGACAGTCCAAAGATGTGCAATTTAGGTGAATTAGCCAGGCTAAATTGCTCAGGGAGGTGTAGGTTAGGTGCATTAGTCAGGGAAAATGTACAGTAATAGGGTAGGGGAATGGGTTTGGGTGGGTTACTCTTCGGAAGGTCAGTGTGGACCTGTTGGGCCAAATGGCCTGATTCAACACTGTAGGGATTCTATTATTCATTCATTCTATGTGCAGGTTACGTGGACTGGCCATGCTAAACTCCCCCCGTAGTATCTCGGTATGTGCCCTCTAGGTGGGCTAGCCATGGGAAGTGCAGGGTTACAGGGATAGGGCAGGGAGTGAGTCCAGAAGGGAAGTTCATCGATAGGCAATATGGCCTGCTTCCAGGGATTCTGTAGTGATCTCCTCAATATGATTGGTTCTTTATTTCCCTCTGGAAATGGCCCGAGCAAACAGCCTCAAGGAGCAATTGGCCTTACCCATATCCTGTGAAGTAAGTACACTTTGGAAAGAGCCTAGGCTGCAGAGTGTCCACCTTTCAAACCGCAGTGAGGCTTCCTTTCAGCATGGTACCCCGCAACAATTCCAACCCCCCCCCCACACACAGCTGGCTGGGTCTTTCTGTCACTTACCAATGCTAGTCTGCCCGTCAGGCTCCTCTTGTGCTCGTACCTGGTGTTGACAGCAGTGCACATCGCACTCCCCAGTCCGCGGGTCAGCGGCAGGTTCGGCTCAGCTCCGTTAGTCAGCAGCTCGTTCACTGCCTGGGGACAGATGAAGGGCAGAGAGAGAGGGTTCAGAGGTCACTGAACGTTTGCTCCTGGCGGGACCCGAGAGCTCGTGCAGCCCGGCTGCCTCAGCCTGACAGTGGGAGTGGGTGAGAGCAACACCACAGGAAAGGGGGAAAGCTAGTCGTTCTGGGCTAACCCTGGGCATGTTGTTGGGGTGGGGGGGGGGGTCTACAGAGGTTGGAGCAGAGAGGTGGGAGGAGGCCGCTTCACCTGGATCCCTTGTGAAGTGGGTCTGCTGCCTCAGGAGGGACCCACACTGGAACAGCCTGGCGTAGGCCAAATAAATGTCCAGCCTCTGAGCTCCAAACACCGTGAGTATCGTGCAGTCAGATTGGGATCTTGCTATGCAAAAATGGCTGGCAAGGTAACGTATATTGAGCGCCAGTCATGGGTCAGTTGTCCAGTCTGCTCAAGAGTATAAGGGTGTTCAAAACACATTGAGTGGAGTGATAATGGGACACGTAGAATAGTATAAAAGCTGAACTTAAGCCACTCGATTTGGTGGAGCTCAGGATTCAGAATTCTGAGTGACCAGCATTTGCTATGAAACACTTGGGACAGTTCACTGATACTTGGACCCCACCACTCCGGGTCTTCACACAAGTTTAAAACTTAATCAAGCTCCCCAATTTGCCTGCGTGATGGACTCAGATCAAAAGAAAACACTGAGCAGATTTTTGTTCCTAATAAGGAGTAATATTTGTTGCAAATAAATCAATTCTCACCGGAGGCAAACAAATCAACTTACAACTCAAATTGATGAAAGAATTGACAGTCCTTTCTTAAATCTTAAATGCTGACTTTTTCAAACATTCACTCAAGGGATGTGGGCATCGCTGGCTGGGCCCAACATTTATTGCCCGTCCCTAGTTGCCCTTGAGTGTTTTCCCAGATGGGAAGGTGGCAGGGGCAATGTTAGATGAGGGTAAAGCCAGACCAGTAAGAGGTTGAACTTTGAGACTGGCAGCAGGATGATTCTAGACTGGAGAGATGAGGGGAAGGGGGAAGGGAGATGAGGGGAGCACAGGGGTGGGGCAGGTGGGTTTCAGTTTGAAGAATATTGATGGTACAGCCAGGAGAATCAATGCTGAACAGAAGAAGGCATATTCTCAGACTTGGGCTAGTGATGTGGATGGTATCAGTCGATTTGATGAAGAGGCAACGCTAGACAGAGTGCCATTCTTTGACACTGCATTTTATCTTAATTGTATCCCATCAAACTTGCACACTGAAAAGATCAAACCAGTTGAAATGTAGTTTTTCATACAACATTACATCACAGAAAGAGGCTATTGGGCCCATCATGCCGGTGAATCTAATGGCAAGTTTTCGTTGTCTGCTTCACTCCCTCTCTAAATAACTGGTTAGCATTGTTCCTCATATAAACTTGGTCCCTCTTCTGCCCTCATTTTCAGTTTGCAACTTTAAAATAATCTCTGGTATTTATTCGATGTATTCACATTTAACTGCATCTTTCCTGTCAGTTATAGCAGAGTGCAGCCACAAATAGGCTAGAGCCTTCCAGTTGTATATGATGCACCTCCACCATCATGTGGCAAATCTTAGTATTGCAGGAAGCTGAAGGTAACATTAAAAGCAGCCACATTAATCCTCAAACCCTATTAGGCCAGAGGATTTTCAAAAGGAAGTTGACCAACACCTTAAATAGGGCAAAGGTCATGTTCTAGTTCATTCCCTTCTCCCTTTTCCTCATGTCCAAATGTTGAACTTTCAGAGGGCCTCCTCCTTGACTGGCATAAGATGTCAAGGATCAAAAAGGTCAGTCTCCCTCACCAAGAGGACAACTCCACCCCTCCCTCTCCCTCTAATGAGTCAACCCTCTCCTCAGAATCTGTAAACCCCTGGCCGAACCCATGAGCATTTCCCATTGTAGAGTGCACTCCAGTGCCTGCCCCAAATGGTCACATCTGGTACCTCAGTGGTCTTGACAAATTCTCTAACTTGGATTGACCCACACTGAGCCCAATCTAATCCTCGTTCGCTATACACAGACTTGGTTCATTGAGAATCTTTGCAGGACACACCATGTTGATATGGATGCGTCATGGGATATGGGTGAGAATGTAAACAAAGTGTTCGAAGGGAGCACCTACCAGGTCGTTTCCACTAGCGATTGCCAACGAGAGGGGTGAGTGACCACTCCACAGTAAATTGGGATCAGCCTTGTGCAGCAGGAGCAGTCTGACAATCTGGTGAGCATCCTGAAATGACACGTGATGCCCATCAATAAACACTCACTGTCAGCTGTCAGGAGTGAACCATTGCAACACAGCCTCCACATACAGCCCAACCCAGACACACACACACACACACACACACACACACACACACCTGGCCTGTAAGACTGCACTGCTGCTGATCCCATCTCAACGGCGCTGAGAACATTCCACCCCATTGGTCATTACGGAAGGGAGCCCACATCGGGTCTGTCCTACACATGACTCCAGGCCCACAGTGATGTGCTTGGCTCTTAAGTGCCCTCTGAAATGACTGAGGAAGCCTCTCGGTTCTTGGGCAGTTAGGGGTGGGCAGTAAATGCTAGCCATGCCATCAGCGCCCATTCAGGAGAGAGAAAGTGTTTATCCTGAAAGCAGCACAGCACCCTCTATCAGTCACTGGTGGATTGCAGTGTATTGAGTCTGCCATGTAACCTCTAGCCAATGGAACTCTGCCTCCAACGGGTGGGTTTACTAATCCCAAACAACAGCACTGAAGATCACTCCCCTCGATGTTGACATTGGGCGAGTGTCAGGTTCTGTCTCCCGCCCACTCATCCAGCACCCAAAACAGCCCCTACCTTCTCCCCCAATGCGGTATCTTCCTAGCCTAGCAGAAGGTGGGTCAGGAGCTGGCCAGGCAGCATGGAGTTGGGTTGGGGGGGGGGGGGGTGCAACAACAGTATGTTTTCCTACCTTGTGGTCATCTTCACGTTGGCAAGCAATATGCAGCGGGGTTCGTCCACCTTCGATGGACACTATGTCGCTGGGCGTAAAGTAATGTGATGGCACTCCCATCAAATTGGGGCTCTTCAGGATCATACCTGTGGGCTCCTCTGTCTGGATGTCCTGCCAGAGAGACAACTCATGACTGGGTGTCGCTTTCTCACATCGTCTGAGAGGGAGTGTTTCAAAATCACGGCCCCTGCTGACGACCTGCAGTGGGTACAGGAGGGTGGTTCACCTCTCCCCAACGCCAGCCCTGGAGTCTGTCCTGTCAGACTGCACCCTAACCAGTGTCTGTCCTTTTGAAATACACCAGCCAAGCCATGGCCACACTGTTGGGGCTGGGTCTACGCCCAGCAGTTGGATCAGGTTGGACGGGAAGGTGAGGTAGCAGCCGACTGGCATTGGTACTGGGGCGGGTAATCCAGAACGGCGACATGGGTTTCAATCTCAACCATGGCAGATGGTGGAAGGTGAACCCCAAGAACAAACTGGAATTAAAGGTAAGCATTAATGTTAACCCTTGTTGTAAAAAGCCCATTTGGTTCACTAATGTCCTTCAGGGAAGGAAACCGGTCCTTACCTGGCCTGGCCTACAGACCCACAGCAATGTGGTTGACTCTGAACTGCCCTCTGGGCAATAAATGCTGGTCTAGCCAGTGGTGCCCTGAAGAACAATTAATAGGAATATTTGAGGTGTTTCGGTGGAAAGAAGTCTTGGTCTTCCTAACACTGCCACATGCATCACTGTCTCTGGACACTGCAGTTCCTGTTCCAGAGGGTAGATGCCTTTTCTGAGCTGGAATGATTGTTGGAGAGCCAAAAGTGGACGGGCTACATAAATAGGTTTTGTGGTCAATAGGCCAATAGGCCCAAACGGTAATTTGCTTTGAATTCATGGAACCCCTACAGTGTGGAAGCAGGCCCATTGAGTCCACTCTGACCCCTCCAAAGAGCATCCCACCCAGATCCCTACCCTATCCCTGCAACCCCACATTTCCAATGGCAAATCCATCCAACCTGGATTGTGGGAGGAAACCAGAGCACACCCACGGGGAGAATGTGCAAACTCCATGCAGACAGTCACTCGAGGCTGGAATCGAACCCGGATCCCTGGCGCTGTGAGGCAGCAGTGCTAACCACTGAGCCACTGTGCTGCTCCAACTCAGAGCTCCAAGTTCCCTAAAACAAAAACCCAGTCTTGATGTTTTGTGCCCTCCCAGGCAATGAGGAACTCTCCTGAAACCGAAAAATGCAGCTAAGCCTGGTGGGCAATTTCAGGGCCTCCCCTAAAGCTCTGCCTCCTTCCTTGGATAAGGAGCAGCAGAGCTGCTATCTCCCTCCCATGGGAGATTCAGGGAGTTCCTCACAACATACATGTGCAGGACATACGTATTAAACGGCGTACCATGTCAGGCTCGTAGGTCACATCGTCATCGTATGCTCCTTTGTTAGGGTTGGCAGCAGCATTAAGCAGCAGCTCAGTAATCAACACTCCTTGCTTGCCAGGGATCGCCACAGAGACGTGGAGTGGGGTCAGTCCATCGATTTCCTTTATCTGCAAGAAAACAGCCACAAAACCAACGGTCTTGGTGTTCACCTGCACTGGCTTCTCACACGCTGGCTACAATCAGACATGCTGAGTCTGCCCCTGCTATCGAGACCTACCCGGTCAGACGCTGGAAGCTGAGACCGGGTGACTGGCATGTAGAGGGAGGAGAGTGGCACCTTCTAAAGGTGGTGCCAGTGCATTCTAAGTGATTAAAGGCTTAATACCAATCTAGGTTTGTTCAATACATTGCAACAGTTGCATGACACTTTGATCTCTTACTTATAAATTCTGTGTCCGATGATCCTTTCCCACTAGCTATCAGATGAAGGAGCAGCCCTTCAAAAGCTAGTACTTCCATATAAACCTGTTGGACTGTAACATGGTGTTGTGCGATTTTTAACAGTGCCCATTGGAACCATTCACAGACTACTCAGAAGTGACTGTCTTCCCTGGGAGATGGTGGGAGATGTTACTTGGTGGGGAGTGAGGTGTATAGGGAATGCAAAGAGGCTCCTCAGGAATTTGGACAGGCAGGAACGGACAGGACACAGTCATATGAAATATAATGGGGGGGGGGGGGGGGGGTAGGTGGTGGTGTAGCAAAATTCTCAATGGGATTGACAGAGTATTTGCAGAAAGGGTGTTACCCGTTGGTGTGGGGGCCTAGAATCAGAGGACACAGTATCAGACTGTGATGAAGATGTTCCTTTGGCAAGGTTAGGTTGTCTTTCAGAGAGGTTGTAAACAACAAAAGGTTCCGACTGGTCCGAGTTTGGATGGATGGTAGGGCCAGTTTGTTTACAGCTAACCGATATTGCCTCAGACAGAAGGCTTTCAAGTTTTGAAAAGAGAAAGCACTTGTATAATGAAAGGGGAGTGGCCAGTTCTAGCAGCTAATCTTTGGTTTGGTTTAATGCAGCTGTGAGTGTGGGTGTGTGAGGAAAGGCTACTGTCGTCTCTCTCTCTCTAACATCAAGTCTGTAAGACCTTGTTTGATTTTATCTATTCTGCCAAGGGGTATTTATGGGGATGCTTGCGAGTATTTTGGAACAGCATCATTAAGTTTGGAATGTCTGTTGGGTTTTCGGATAGGATAAGTTATTCGGTAATCTGTTGTCTGTTTTTTGTGTTTCGTTCAGTAATCTTGTAAGTAAATTCTGTTTTGTTTAAAACGAAGTGGGTTGACTAGCTGATTCTCTCCTGGAATGTCCACTGTACATCTGTTTAAAACGACCAGCAAAGTTAGGGTCTGGGCTATCTTCTTGAAATGGTTTGAGGGGTTCTGGCCTGGTCCATAACACAGACTAAAAGACGTATTCTTTCACTCAGAGGATGGTAAATCTTTGTATTCCTCAGCCCGAGAGGGAAGTTGATTCACAGAGTATGATTCAGACAGAAATTGGTAGAATTCTAGTCACTAATGATATTGAGGGATATGCATTAAGATGGATAATCAACATTATTGAGTATGGCAAAGCGTCTTTGAAGGGCTGAATGGCCTACTCCTGTTGGTATGTTCCTACATTACTGTTTGTTCTGCTTCAGATTAGGAACTGGGTGAAATGACACTTGGTAGATGTGAGGCAACAACACGATAATGCCCAATGAAACTGTCCTGGATCAGGGCTCCTTGCTCAGAGAACAATACCGAAGATAAAGGGAGAACAGAGTGAGACGGTGAGTTGTGGGTCTTAAATTTCACTCCCATCCTCCCATCCA
The DNA here is from genome assembly GCF_047496795.1 of Chiloscyllium punctatum. Lineage (NCBI taxonomy): Eukaryota > Metazoa > Chordata > Chondrichthyes > Orectolobiformes > Hemiscylliidae > Chiloscyllium > Chiloscyllium punctatum. The sequence continues at coordinate 79,971,930 of NC_092744.1, forward strand.
ATTCCAGGATCCAATCACAGAGCTTTGGGGTGATGCTAAGTGTGCCATGAATGTTTTCCCGGGTGTGGTGTCTGCACCATCTCCCATTACCATTCCTGAATTCCTCACTATCGGCAGAATCTGAACTGGGCAGAAGTGGGTACTGCAGATGCTGGAGATTAGAGTCAAGATTAGTGTGGTGCTGGAAAAGCACAGCAGGTCAGGTAGCATCCGAGGAGCAGGAGAATCGACGTTTCGGGCAAAGGCCCTTCATCAGGAATCGGAACTGGTCCAGCCATCCAATGCTGTGGCTACAAGCTCAAGTTAGAGGCTAGAACTCCTGCATTGAGTACCTCACCTTCTGACTCCCCAAAGTCTATCAACCATTTACAAGGCACAGATCAAGCATGCAATGGGATACACCCCACGTGCCCGGATGAGTGCAGCTCCAATAACACTCAAGATGTTTGACACCATGCAGTACAAAGCATCCTGCTGAACTCTTACCATTTAACCATCTTTAACATGCATTCCCTTCGTCTTAAAGTTACAATGGGGCAGCAATGTGTAAATCATAGACAAGATGCACTGTACTAACTTATGAATAGATTAGATTGTCTACAGGGTGGAAATAGGCCCTTCAGCCCAACGAGTCCACATCGACCCTTCGAAGAGTAACTCACCCAGATCCATTTCCCCCTGACTAATGCAACTAACACTATGGGCAATTTAGCATGGCCAATTCACCTAACCTGCACATCTTTGGATTGTGGGAGGAAACCGGAGCACCCGGAGGAAACCCAGGCAGACACAGGGAGAATGTGCAAACTCCACACAGACAGTCACCCGAGGCTGGAATCGAACCTGGAACCCTGGTGCTGTGAGGCAGCAGTGCTAACCACTGAGCCACCATGCCACCCTCAAGGCTCTTTTGACATCACCTTCAAAACCCAAAACCACTTCCATCTAGAAGGATAAGGGCAAAAGATACATGGGAATACCGTGCACCCCTGCAGGTTCCCCTCCAACACACTCACCATTGGAAATATATTATCGTTGCCTCCCTGTCACTGGGTCAAAGTCCGGAATTCCCTCCTTAATGGCATTGTGGGTCAGCCCACAGTAATGGACTGCAGCGGTTTAAGAAGGCAACTCACCACCAACTACTCAAGGGACAACTAGGGATAGACAGTAACTGGCAGCAACACACACATCCCAAGATTGAAAGAAAAACAAAACGCTCCATAGGCATTCCTTCTTTTCTGGTATTATTTTTTAACTCTTTCATGGAATATGGGTCATCAATGGACTAGCATTTGTTGTCCATTTACCTTGACTCGTATTCACCGTCCCCTCCTCACTGACTCAGCCACTCCTCCCATCACTGACTTACTCTCTCATCCCCCAGCACCCCAATGCACGCCCCTCCATCCTGACTCATCCTGGTTTCAATGACTGTCTCCTCACACCCACCCACATCTTCCCCCTTGGCTTCAGTCAATGAAACTGCAATCACAGCCTTCTCTGAACCAACATCAGGAGGTTGCAAACAGTGTCCCTGCCATTAGCAGCCATGTTATGGTCACCTTCATTGACGTTCTGTCAATGTCAATGCCTTGCCTTCTGTTGCCTGGAGTGTCCAAATCATTGAAGTCATGGCCTGAGCCCCACCATCAAGGTTACACCTCAGTATATCCTCTCCCTGCCTTCTCTCAGCTTCTGAACCAAATGATTCTCATCCTCAGCAAGTTTGAATTCAACTCCCTTTGACCCCTGTGTTCACTTACTCAATGCATTTGGATCCCAAATCTTCCCCAACAAACCCATCTCTTAGTTGCTTTGTTGTACAGAAGTGGTCATGCTGCTGGGGGGGGGAGAAAAAAAACATCTTGTTAAAGCTTTTTGTTTTGCGCTCACCAGGACAATTTACAAGAAAGATCAAAGCAAAGCAGCTTTTAAGCCCAGGGAGAGGACAGATTGGTGAGCAAGTGTACTCTGATTGGTAGAGGTATTCCCATCGAGAAAGCATCAGTTAAAGATGACTGGCAGTCAACAGCCAAGCACACCCGCTTCTCTGTTCAAACTTACCAAGGTACTGCCGATACTCAACCAGTCCGCACTTGCAAAACACAGTGATCATTAGATAAGATTTTGCAATTGGACAACACTTGCTGCATAGTGAGTGAAGAATTAAGCCGACCATTAATTCAGGATTGTCAGTTGGGCTCATAGTGCGGTGTGTACGGGAAGTGATATAGATTAACACTCAGCGCCCTGTACTCTGCAGACAGCAGAAACATAAGCATACACTGCATCCCTTCCAATTCAACACAACCATCATCTGATTCATTCCTTATGGCAATGTCTTTGTCAATCAGAGTCAAACTCCACCTGGATTAGCAGTGACCATGGGCCAGAAGTATCATTCCTCTTTCATTAAGTCCTGTTCCTGTTTTGAATGGCTTGGAAAACCCCATCTTTTCCAGTCCAGTTTTGGTCCCCACACCTCAGGAAGGACATACTGGCACTGGAACCTGTCCAGCGGAGATTCACACGGATGATCCCTGGAATGGTAGGTCTAACATATGAGGAACAGCTGAGGATCCTGGGATTGTATTCATTGGAGTTTAGAAGATTAAGGGGAGACTTAACAGAGACGTCCAAGATAATACATGGCTTGGAAAAGGTGGACGCTAGGAAACTGTTTCCGTTAGGTGAGGAGACTAGGACCCGTAGACACAGCCTTAGAATTAGAGGGGGTAAATTCAGAACAGAAATGCGGAGACATTTCTTCAGCCAGAGAGTGGTGGGCCTGTGGAATTCATTGCCGCAGAGTGCAGTGGAGGCCGGGACACTAAATGTCTTCAAGGCAGAGATTGATAGATTCTTGTTGTCTCGGGGAATTAAGGGCTACGGGGAGAATGCGGGCAAGTGGAGTTGAAGTGCCCATCAGCCATGATTGAATGGCGGAGTGGACTCGATGGGCCGAATGGCCTTACTTCCACTCCTATGTCTTATGGTCTTATGGTCTTTCTACATCACCTTTCCAAGTTAGTACTGAAGATGCAACCTTTGCCCTTTCACCCCCACCCAGGGACCCAAGCACTGGTTCTGAATAAAATTGTGTTTCTTGCAATTTAGTTACCAGTACTCATGATGGTCTGCTCCTCACAAGATCTGCCTCCAGAATTCAGACCTCAAAGTGGGACCCTTAGCTTCCAGCTGCCCTCATTTTAATTCTTTGCCTTGCTCTCACTCTCAAACCTCTGTCCTCAACCTGCTACAGAAACTGCACTAAATCTTTCAGACAATACACTTCACAGTCTTCCAGCCTCAGTAATGAGTCCTCGCCATTTCATAACCACTGCAGCCATTTCTTCCTTTTAGGGGAAGCACGTGTGGGTAATGATTCTGCAATTTCTGTTTATAAATCCTCTTTATCTGTCATATTATCACTCCCTTTTGCCTTGCACCATCATCCCTTTTTCATAGAATCCCTACAGTGTGGAAGTAGGCCGTTCCAACCAACAAGTCCACACCCACCCTCCGAACAGCATAATCCCCGTAATCCTGTATTTCCCATGGCTAACCCGCCTAGCCTGACGTCCCCGAACACTATGGGCAATGTAGCACAGCTTTGGACTGTGGGAGGAAACCGGAGCACCCGGAGGAAACCCACGCAGACACGGGGAGAATGTGCAAACTCCACACAGTCAGTCACCCGAGGCTGGATTCGAACCCAGGTCCCCGATGCTGTGAGGCAGCAGTGCTAACCACTGAGCCACCGTGTAGCCACCCCCCAACTTTTTTCATTTCAAACCTACCAACCATCTCTTTGTTAACTATTCTTAAAACTCAATCTTTGGATCTGCTTTCAACCATTTTCTATTCTGAAGCGTGTTTCAGCTATTCAAAACTGCTTCAGTGTGTGTTGTTGATGAAAGGTCATGCTGTCCCCTGCACTTGGTTAATATGTCGAATCATATCAATATGGCTACCCCCTTTGCTGTGCTGGTTTGGTGCATTACCTGTGACCGAATACGGGTGTTCGGATCTGCCTTGCTCTCCAGTAGCAATTTGACTGAGCTGAGGTCCCCAGCCAACATGGCGAGAAAGAGTGCTGGTATCGGATTAGTGGAAATATTGGGATCTGCTCCTCTTCGGAGAAGCAGGATGATGATTTCCCTTCTCTTCTGGTGCCTGGGAACGGGAAACATTTGGAAAAAAAAATCGATTTATGCCATCCTTTAATATACAATACCTTCCGCAAATAAAGGATTGACTATCTTTCATGCAGAAGCATCGGGTCAAACTCGACCGGGTACGACCAGCATGCAGTAATGGGGCAATGAAGCACTGACTTAATGCAGAGAGGTCAATATCATTAGTAATGGAACAGGAGCAAGTGTGAGGGTGACTCAGCCTTGACTCTGTGCTGAACAATAGAGCAGGAGGCAGTAAGAGTTTAATCTGGGCCGATGCTGGGAACTTGCATGTTGGAATCCCTATGACGAGTTAGCAGGTATAGGGTTGGGTACATACTGTAAAAAAAACCGAAGCCTTAACACACTAGAGTAACCCAGGCAAAAGAAAACCCAATCTTGGAGTTGGATTGCAGATCGCGCTGATGCCATCCCCATGCGAGCCACTCAATGTAAGGCATTTTCGTGAAATGCTCAAGTGCGACCTGCCCTGAATTTGAACCTCTGTTCGCAATGGGCCTTACACAGGAAGATAAGGGATGGGGAACAGAACCTGATGGAAAATCCATTGGGGTGGTCTTTTGATCCGGGTCAAATGGGGCGAGCTGAAAACGTGCTTTGGGTCAGATTGAGCGGCATACATTTACGACACAGTCCCCGTTGGGTAAGGCAATATTTGCTCTTGTTGCACGTACTCAGATTTCATTGCGGCTATCCGCCACACTTTCTCGTTGTGTTTGAAAGCAGGTGTCATCATAGATTTCCCAGCCGAGCTCTTGAAACGCTGGTTCCTACTTAGGACATGGGCAGCCTGCTGTAGCTGTCGGCCACTTACGTTGAACTGAAAATGGTGAACACTCCGGGTGGATTCAAAGTAACCAGTTGAGGGAGGCCCTACTGATGGTGACACAAGACTCTCCTCGTCGATTTCTGACACGGTAGTCTCATCGTCTAGAGATTCTTCAAAATTCGGAAGCTCGTGTACCTGCGCATCCTCTTCCTCTTTCCACGTCAGCTCTTCCTGTTGTGAAGCAACTAGTGAAGCCTTCTTAAAGCTTATGCTGCCAACTCTTATCTTGTGGTCATAAACTGAGAGCCTTTTAGCCATCTTCACCTGCGTTGTCAGGTCATCATCCATCTCCAGATCCTCTACCTTCCTTTCGGTCACACTGGGAGGCTGGAGACAGGGAAAAAAATCCAAAGTCAGCTCTCACCACAATGCAAGTGATTGTGAATACTTTAGCAGGAAAAATCAGTGAGTGACTGAGGGGCACGCGCAGGATTCTCGATGAGGTTGAATAGGTTAGGATTATTTTCATTGGAAAGACAGAGGTTGTGGGGGGAACCTGACTGAGGTCTTCAAAATCATGAGAGGTACAGACAGGGTAGATAGCAAGAAGCTGCTTCTCAGAGTGGGAGAACTCAATTACTAGGGGTCATGAGTTCAAAGTTGAAGGGGAAAAGTTTAAGGAGTTCTGCGCTCAGAGGGTGGTGGGTGCCTGGAACACGGAGGTGGTAGAGGCGGGCACGATAACATCACATAATTTGTATCTAGACAGATACATGAATGGGCAAGGAGCAGAGGGATACAGATCATTTGAAAACAGGCGACAGTTTTAGATAGAGGATCTGGTTCGGCACAGGTTTGGAGGGCCGAAGAGCCTGTTCCTGTGCTGTAATTTTCCTTGTTCTTTATTAAACTGAGACCCTTTTTGTATTGGACCTAGGAGAGAGCGTGGGGCTAAGGTGAGTGTAAAATTTGGGCGGGGTTGGGGGGGGTGGTGGGTTCCTTTTTGCGATGTGCCATTTCCAATCTCTGTGGAGATGCTTCACGTGGAAGACAGCTTTGATTAAATTCACAGCCTGAAGTGTTTGGTACTTTAGAGTGGGAGCTGAAAATGGCGAGAGGCAAGGTTCTGAAAAATGAGCCCAGAGTCTAAACACTTGGGTGTCTCCACTCTAGAACGTAAGGCCAGTGACCCTCCAGGGAGTGAAAACCATGCAAAGGGAAGAACATCCGCATGTCGCAGCCTACTTCAAACGCTTACTGTCGGAGCGGCAAACAGAGGCTTGCCTTCCAAGGCTGTGAGTGTCCCTGAAAGGCAAAACAGGTGCAGGAGGGACAAGCTACACAGAACCATAGACAATTAGGAGCAGGATTAGGCCAATCGGTCCTTCGATCCTGCTCAGCCATTCTTTATGATCATGACTGACCATCCAACTTTTCCCGTTTATCCCCCATACCCTTTGATCCCTTAAGCATCAAGTGCTTTATCTTGAAGTCATACAATATGTTTGCCTCAGTTGCTTACTGTGGAAGTGAATTCTACAGGCCCACCACTCTCGGTGAAAACGTTTCTCTGCATCTCACTCCTAAATGGTTTACCCCACATCTAGAACCAGTTCTGGACTCCCATTTTATAGGTTTCCCACCCCTAAGCCTCTGAGTACTAGTGAACATAGTCTTTAACCGATACAACCTCTTCGCAGGGAATTAAGTTGGTAAATGTTCACAGCACTCCCTCTCTTGCAAGGACATCCATCCTCTGACAGAGAGGCCAAAACCGCACACGGTATTCCAGGTCTAGTCTCACCAAGGCACTGCTCAAGTGCAGCAAGACACCCGTGCTCCAGAACTTAAATCCTCTCACTATGAAGGCCAATATACCAATGCCAACTGCACCTACATGCTCACTTTCAGGGACATATGTACCAGGAGAACCTACACCTGCTGTTTCCCCAGCAATACACTGTCTTCCTATTTACCTGTGTACAGCCAGTCCCAGTCACACAGGCACCATTTTGTATTTTTATTGCAAACTCACAGGAGGTCAGAACAATTTGATGCCAATCTTTTAAAAGGAGAAAAATTCCTTTTACGTACCCCTTCAAGACATCCCGGCTACCATGCACTGGAGGCTGGGGTGGGGGAGGGGCAGTGGAGGAAGGGTTCCTGATGAAGGGCTTTTGCCTGAAACATCAATTCTCCTGCTCCTCGGATACTGCCTGACCTGCTGTGCTTTTCCAGCACCACGCTAGTCTTGACTCTAATCTCCAGCATCTGCTGTACCCACTTTCGCCGAGTGGAGGAAGGGTGTCAATTATCCTCAGGAGGGAAAGTAGACTCCAGATGGAGGCTTTGAGGAGGGAGTGGGATCAGATCGCTGTGTCGGACAGTCCTGAGGATTGGCTTCACAAGAAGTTCCAATGGCCTCACAGTGATGACCAAGGTAGGTGAATGCATCTTGAATTGCCACAGCACACCAACCGCATAATGGGACCTCAGTCGCTGCAGAGTACACCATATCTCACCGACCAACAATCCAAAACTTAAATTGAATGACTTGAGAAATCTACAATACCAACGACTCTCAGTGGCAATGATCAGCGTTGACTATCACAAAAGCCCACCTCATTCACCAATGCCCTTGAAGGAAAGAATCCTCTCTTCCTTCCCTGATCTGACCTATACATGACCCAGACCCATCAGCCTCGCTGCCTCTCAACTAGCCTCTGATGTGGCCTCACAAGCTGCTGATTTCAGACAGCAATTAGGGATGGAAAACAAATGATTCGCCAGCAATGTCCAGGTCCTGTGAAAGAATAGGGAAAAGGAAATCTCTCTATGAATCCGGAGCTCATACACTTCATTTCACACTCACACACCCAGCATTTTCTCAAGCCTTGTCCCCAAAACTCCCAGCTTGCACATACTGTCAGCTATGCTAGGAACATCACTCAAAAAGATTACACTGACCGAAAAACTTCCATCTTTCTTGAAAAACAAGATGGTGGACCACCAATGCCAACAAGGCTGTAGTGGCATTGAGAGGTATCCTTAGCTCAACTGGGAAGATGGAGCCTGGCATCATTGGGGGGGTGGCCATGATTGATGGTGGAAGGGTACAATCCATTGCTCTCCTGTTTACATCAATTGCTGAAACTCTCTAATCCCTGCTGTCTCATTGGCCAGTCCAGTAATCCACCAAATACTGGCAAATTATTTTTATTAATTTCTCTATTCTGTACCTAAGGACTGTACCCAGATTCTCTGCACCTAAGATGATGCCGTGTGTTAGTGACACACTGGAATTAATCCTGTAACTACAGAAGCTGTACCAAGGCACCTAAGCTGGCACCGTAAGTGGTGACGTATAAGCTTTTCACGGTGCTCATTCCAGTACACGTGACAATAAGGCTGATTCAAATCAAGTCAAGACAAATTATTCACTTCCACCATTTCCTGCTGGCAAGTTCCAAATCCCCACTGTCTTTTTGGTGAAGTCATAGAATTGTCCCAGGGCAGAAGGAAGCCATTCAGGCCACTGTGCTTGCACTGATTCGTTAAATAAGCATTATTACCTAGTGCTAATCTTCTGTTATTCACGTTGTTTTTGTCCAAATAACCATCCAGTACCTTCTTGAATGCCTCACTTGAACCCACCTTGTACAGATTCCAGGCCGTGCATTCCAGACCCAAACTGCTTGCTGTATGTAAAAGATTTTTCTCACATTACCCTTGGTTCTTCTACTGATCACTTTAAGTCAATACTCCCTTTTCCCTTTTACAAGTGGAAACAGTTTCTCTCTGTCCAGATGACTTATGATTTTGAAAACCTCCACCAGGTCATAGAGTCACAGAGATATACAGCACGGAAAGAGACCCTTTGTCCACGCCAACCAGATGTCCCAACCTAATCTAGTCCCATGTGCCAGCACCCGGCTCATATCCCTCCAAACCCGTCCTATTCGTATACCCATCCAAATGCCTTTTAAATGTTGTCATTGTACTAGCCTCCACCACATCCTCTGGCAGCTCATTCCACACACGTACCACCCTCTGTGCGAAAAAGTTGCCCTTTAGGTCTCTTTTATATCTTTCCCCTCTCACCTTAAACCTATGCCTTCTAGTTCTGGATTACCCCACACCAGGGAAAAAAAATCTTGTCTATTTATTCTATCTATGTCCCTCATGATTTTATAAACTGCTAATTTCGATTTCATTTAATCAATTCTTAATTTGTGTTTTTGTCTGAAATTTCAACTGGTCTTTTAGTTTGTAGCCTGCACATATTCCCCCCATTTAACTTTAATCTGAAAATAACCCATAACAGATTGTCAAATTCCAACCAATGAATTTACAGTTTTCCTGTGATGTCACTCTGTCTTCTGATCCTGGGCTTCGTCTTATCCTGTTAAAAAAGGACTTACAAACTATGAATCAAAAAGCAAACAAAAAACTCCTTTTCGTCTCTGCCTCGAATTTCTCTGACTCTCCAGGGAAAACAACCAGTCTATTCAACCTCTCCTTATAGCTCAAATCATACAACCCTGGCAACATCCTTGTAAATCTTGTTGATCGCTGAACTATGTTTATATAGTTTACACCCACCACTCTGCCCTCATCAATCCTCTTCGTTACTTCTTCAAAAAACTCATTCAAGTTCGAGAAACATGATTTCCCATGCACAAGCCATGTTGACTATCCCTAATCAGTCCTTGCCTTTCCAAATACATGTGCACCCTGTCCCTCAGGATTGCCTCCCACAACTTGCCCACCACCAATGTCAGGCTCACCAGTTTCCAGTTCCTCGGCTTTTCTTTACCACCTTTCTTAAATAGTGGCACCATGTTAGCCAACCTCTAGTCTTCTGGCATCTCACCTGTGACTATCGATGATACAAATATCTCAGCAAGGGGCCCAGCAATCATTTCCCTAGCTTCCCACACAGAGTTCTCGGGTACACCTGATCAGGTCCTGGGGATTTATCCACCTTTATGCATTTCGAGACATTCAGCAACTCCTCTTCTGTAATATCCCTTGTCATGTCCAAAGAGAACAGTCCTAGCTTCTTCAATCAATCCTTTTAACTGAAGCTCCTCATCCCTGGAACCACTGCTTGGAACTGCTTCCGCATCCACTTAATATAACTCTATCAATGACATTAAACAGAACTTGGACACCTCACTCAACTGAAAGCAGACCCATTTTGAATAATTACCCAAATGTGAGACCGCAGCCCGAGAGTATATGTAGTTCAGGGTTCTGGAGGCAGCCGGGAATTCGGGCAGAGATGAAAAGGAGTTTTTTTGCTTGCTTTTTGGCTCATAGTTTATATGGTCCTTTTTGAACAGAATAAAATGAAGCCCAGGGTCAGAAGAAAGAGTGACATCACTGGAAAACGGTAAGTTCATTGGTTGGCAATAATCGCGAATTTGACAATGTGTTATAGGTTATTTTCATATTAATGTTAAATGGGGGAATATTTACAGGCTACAAACTAAAATACCAGTAGGAATTTCAGACAAAAACACAAATTAAGAATTGATTAAATAAAATCGAAATACTGGGGCAGGCTTCAGGTGTGGGAGCTGGTGGATCCCATTGTCGTTCATTGTGACCATATCTATAGCAACGCCTGGTTGGTTGAGGGACTCCAGTTCAGAGTTGGTGAGCTGAAGTCTGAGCTTCAAACACTGACACATCATGGAGGGGGAATAGTTTCAGGAGGCAGTCCCATCCCTTAGATTTGCATTTGGTCAGTGGTCAGGAACAGACTATGAGTGAGGCAGGCAGAGGGATCTAGGAGGTAGTGCTGAAGGAACCTCAGCCTTTGAGCTTGTCGAACAGGTTTGACATTCTTGCTTCCTATGTCAACGAGAGTCGAGGCTATAGGGAAGATGGGAAACTGTCCATAGCACTGAGTTGCAGTCAAGACAGGAGGAAAAAAGAGAAAGGTAGTTGTAATTAGGGATAGTAAAGTCAGGGAAATAGACACTGTTCTCTGTGGCCAGGATGCAGAATCCTGAAGGCTGTGTGGCCTGCCTGGTGCCCAGGTTCACGATGTCTCACCTGGACTGTAAAGGAACTTGGAGTGGGAGGAGAAAGATCCAATTGTCATGGACTACATTGGTTGCAATGAAATAGGCAGAAAGAGGAACGAGGTTCTGCTGAGGGAATATGAGCAGCTCGGGGCTGAACCAAAAAAGTAATCATCTCTAGATTACTACCTGAGCCACGAGCTAATTGGGACACAGCCAACAAGATCAAAAAGGCAAACGTGTGGCTCTAAGATTGGTGGGGGAGAAACAGGTTTTGAGTTCATGGGACAGTAACACCAGTACTGTGGAAGGGGGGAACTGTTCTGATGGGATGGTCTCCACCTGAATCATGCTGGAACTGGACTCCTGGTGAACTGTATAAATCGGGCTGTGGATGGGCCTTTAAACTCAATTGTAGGGGAAGAATGTGGTTTCCATTGCACGGAAAATTATGGAAAAAAGTTAAATGTGGGGAGGGCTCAGGAAAGGTTGTTAAAGCTTCCAGAGCAAGTAATAAGACAGAGAGTGTGGAAAGGGTCAGGAATCTAACTTTAAGCACAGCAGATGAGGGGACAACTATGTGAAGGGGAGCAGTCAATGCAGGACTGAGGGTGTTGTACTTAAATGCATGTAGTATATGAAACAAGGTAAAATGAGAGCTTGCAGTGCAGATCAAAACTGACAGGTATAATGTTGTGGGTATGACAGAGACGTAGTGAGAAAGGGATTGGCACTTAAACATTGGACCACTGGAAAATGAGGCTGCTGAAGTAGTAATGGGGAACAAAGAAATGGCAGAGGAACTGAATAGCTACTTTGCACTAGTCTTCATGGTAGAAGACACCAGCAGCATACCAGATCATCAAGAGTTTCAGGGGCACTGGTGAGTATAGTGATCATCACTAAGGAGATGGTGCTGGGAAGCTGAAAGGTCTGAAGGTGAATAAATCACCTGGACCAACACCTCAGGGTTCTGAAGGAGATAACTGATGTTATGCAGATGTGGGTGGACTGTACCTTTTAGAGAGTTGCAGAGAGTACTGAAAAATTTAAAATGTAACAGTTGGTCAAACAGCTAGATTAGCTGGGTTGCCTGGAGAAAAAAAAAACAAGTTTGAATTTGACTAATCAGTTTAAATTATACCCCAAGATACCAAACTCCAAACAAGATTGAAGTTGGTATTTTGACAACATTAACACCAATGAAACAATCCGATGCTTTGGGATATAAAACCAAAAAAAACTGAACAGTTGGGGGAGAATTGCTAAGCCACCAGCATGTACAGACTGCCCGAAACACAGCTCTCTTAAAGGTACCTTTATCTATCAAAGACCCGTGAAGCAGAAATCCCTAAGCAGAAAAAAATTTACAGAGGAAGATATGAAGGGAAGATTTGACAGCTGCCTGCTTTTGAAGTTTGATTTTTGGTAAATCTTACTCAGGGATTTTATCAGACTAGTATTGTAGAGGGAAAGGTAAAAGATAGGTTAGAGGAAGGAGTTGTAAATAATTGTTAGTTAACGACTTAAAGAAATAAAGTTGTTAATTTTTACTTTAAATAGTTCTTGGCCTCTCGAATTTTCACAGATTACTGCACAGGATAAATCCTTTCACTGTTGCTAGTTTAAATTAAGTAGGATAGTTTACGCCATGTCGTAACAGTTTTGGGGCTCATACAGGATTCAGGATTACATGCACTGGATTTAAAGTGCTGTACCTGTACATCTAAGCTATCCATAACCTCCTTAAACAGCCTAGCAGTAAAATTTGACCTTTGGTCTGACGGAATCTCTCTGGGTAGCCCATACCGTGTGAAGAAAGCTACTAACTCCTCTATTACCCTTTTTGCCTTGATACTCTGTAATGGAATTGCTTCCGGAAATCTAATAGACATATCCATTATGGTTAACAAGTACAGGTTCTCAATTTTAGTTCTCCAGAGGGGACCCTACGCAATCAATTATAACCCTCGTGAAAGGTTCTTCAAATGTGAGCATTGTGTAGTGCTGGTTTTATTACCGCCTGAGACTTACCTACCATTTGGCATGTCTGACACGTACGGCAAACGTTAACCACATCCTTGTGCATTCCAGGCCAATAAAAATGTTTTTGCACCTTAACCTGAGTCTTTCGTACCCCTAAGTGATCTCTGACAGGTAAGTCCATGTACTACCTGTAACACTTCCTATCTGTACACTACCAGCATCGCAATCTGGTGCACTTCAGCTCATTTCTCCTTTGTTCTAACCTGCTGTGGTCTCCACTTCCATCTTAGGATTCTATCTTTCACATAATAACTAAAAAAAGAATCCAGATGAAAATTTTCAGATAAAAATTTCAGGAATATTCTCTGCCTCCTTTTCAGAGTGTGCATCCACATGTATATCTTTTATTGGGGTAAAAACAATGACTGCAGATGCTGGAAACCAGATTCTGGATTAGTGGTGCTGGAAGAGCACAGCAGTTCAGGCAGTATCCGAGGAGCTTCGAAATCGACGTTTCGGGCAAAAGCCCTTGATCAGGAATGCATATCTTTTATTGTCTTGTCGTGCTGTTGCAAGTCTCTTAGCCTTTCAGGAGGAAATACTTCTATCTGACCCTCTGCCTGTTCAGGTTATTCTGCACCATTGTGTCAAACATGGTGTCCACTAACTGAACCTCAACTCCTTCATCTTTCTCTTTACTTTTCGCTTCATGCTGTGGGATCTGGTTACCACACAGTCTGGGAAAAATAGCAGAATATTTCTGTTTTAACTCCTCAGTTTTTTGGTCTTCCTTGGGCTTCTCCCCAACATGGGGTGTCACTCCCACCTTGGATCCTGCCAAATCATTCCCAAGAACAAATTGAATTCCTGGAATTGACACTCGGTCAATCACTCCCACTGTAACTTCCCCAGTCTTGAGTTGGCACTCCAACCTGATCTTACATAGGGGGATGTTAAATTTCTGTCCATCTATCCCACAAATTACCACACTCTCAGGTAACAGAAAGAGTGTAAACTCACTCATCCCTTACTATCAGCGACTGGTTAGATCCTGTATCTCTCAAAATGATAACTCCTTGTCCTTCTCCCCTGTTCTTTCTGAGTAAACTTTACCCACAGAGACAAATTCTTTGTAGAGATCAGGTACTAACTCCATACCCTGCCCCTGCCTCGGCTGTGCACTCTCCTGCAGCTCCTCGGCTCTTCTTGGGGTCTCCTCTACTACCTTCACCAATGCCACTGACTTAGCTTCTTTTACCTCATCTTTTCCCACAGCACCTTTCTTTAACAACTAGCACTGTGACTTTACCTGTCCCACCTTCTAGCAGTGAAAATACTTTTTCTCAGTGCCCTTCTGAAACCACCGGTACTATAATTCTGTGTCCCACTCCACTACAGTGAAAACACCTGAGGCCTTTCACCTCCTGTCCACCCTCTTGGGCTTCTTTAACCTGCGGTAAAATCTTCCCAGTGCTCTCTACTCTTGGTTTAGTAGTGTAGAATCTTCTCTTTTCCCAATGTCTATCCCTCACAGGATGAAATTCTGGCCGGAAGCTTGTCTTATACACCACTGTACTCATCTGCTAATTCTGCTGCACTTCTCACTTCCTGAACTTTCGTTCCTCCATGTGAATTCTTACTACCTCTGAAAGTGAGTTTTTAAACTCCTCCAGCAGAATAATCTCTCGTAAAGCCTCAAAGGTCCTATCTATTTTTAAAGCATATCTATCAAAATGACTATGTTTAGTTCTTTCGAACTCAACATAAGTCTGACCTGGTTCCTTCTTTGTGTTTCTGAACCGCTGTCTATATGCGCCAATTCATGTGCACTTAAAATAGCCTGTTTAACCTCTTCATAATCTCTTGACCCCTCATCTGACAGTGTGGCAAATACCTCACTAGCTCTGCCTACCAGTTTGGTCTGAACTAGCATAACCCATAAATCCTCAGACCACTCCATCTGCCAAGCCAATTTTTCAAATGACATAAAGAAGGCTTCAACATCTTTCTCATCAGATTGTGGCAGAGTTTTGACATGTTTGTATATATCACTACCTTCTCCTTTAATCTCCATCCTGTTAACTTGACTTTACTGACTACGTTGCAACTTCTCAAGTTCAAATTCTCTCTCTTTTTGCTCAGCTAAGAACCTTCTCTTTCCCTTTCTCTCTCTCTCTGTTTATCTTCTAACTCCATTTTCCTCAATTGTAATTTAAGTTTCTCTACCTCCACTGCACTTGTCTGTTTCTCTGACACACCTAAATGTTTGAGTAACTCCCTTACAATTTCAGTTTTACTTTTGTCCTTGGTTTTTTCCTAATCTAATTTATTTGCTAATTCTAAAAGTATGGCCTTTTTCATTCCTTCTAAATTTTCTTGGCAAGTTTGAGAATCATGTTCAAATCCCAGGACCTCTTTAGCAATTTTAAGAGCCACTTCTCTCACTTTTAATTGAATCAATCATAAGTCACCAAAATTAAACAAATTGTCTCACTTACGTTTTACTTAAAGATCCACGACACTAACTAGCAAGTGCTTATATCTGCTGGGATTTTTCGTACCCCCAAATCTATTTAAATCTGTCTAAAGCAGTTCAAATCTCGGACGAAAGCCCCCAAACTGTTCAAATCCCGACAACGAGCCCCCAGAATGTTATGACACAAGGTAAACTACCTCCCACCCAGCTTAATTTAAACCAGCAACACAGAAAAGATTTATCCCGTGCAGTAATCTGTGAAAATTCAAGAGGCCAACAACTATTCCCAAAAGTCATTGTTTAAAGTAAAACTAGGAGTGTTGGAAAGGTGGTTTCAGACCTTGAAGGTAATGTTGACAGCACACTGTCAGGATTACCCGAATGATTGAGGTAAAGGGATTTAGGACTGAGATGAGGAGGAATGTCTTCAGTCAGAGGGTGGTTAATCTGTGAAACTCATGGCTGCAGAAGGCTGTGGAAGCCAAGTCATTTAATGTACTTAAGACAGAGGTAGATAGATTAGTAAGTGGATCAAGCTTTAGGGAGAAAATGCAGGAGAATGAGGATAGGAAACATATCAGCCATTCTGTCCCTCTACCTTTTCATGGAATCACAGAATTCCTACAGAGTGGCAACAGAACATTTGGCCCAATAAGTCCACAACTGTTATTTTTTTAGAACCTCTCCAGTGCAGAAACAGGCTATTCAGCCCAACAAGTCCACACCAACCCTCCAAAGAGTATGTCACCCAGACCCTATTACTCTACATTTATCCCTAATTAATGCACCTAACCTACACATCCCTGAACACTATGGGCAATTTAGCATGGCAATTCAGCTAACCTGTACATCTTTGGACTGTGGGAGAAAACTGCAGCACCCGAAGGAAACCCACGCAGACACGGGGAGAAGGTGCAAACTCCATACAGACAGTCACCTGAGACTCGAATTGAACCTGGGTCCCTGGCGCTGTGAGGCAGCAGTGCTAGCCACTGAGTTGCATATCGTCTTACCAAAAGGCAACCGGACTCAGGGAGTTTTCTTCCCATCCAGTGCTGGCTTCAAGTGAAACAAACCTCTTTTTTGTTTGTGACTTTGTAGATCTCATTGTGAAGAAAGCAGCCTGAAGGATAGTAATGTATACAGCTGTAGTTGAGCGCAGATATACCCTCGTTGTTCAGCTTATTCACATTGGCTCCATTATCAAGCAGCAGGTTGATGATCGAGTCATTGCAGACAGCCTGCAAAACATTGTTTCAATTTTGCATTAGATGAGGTGGGATGAACATGCAATGACAGAATCAGAGCATACACTGAACAGAAGGGCCCATCATGTCTGCGTTGGCTCATTGGCGTAACCAATTAATCCCACGTTGTTACTCTTTGTGAATGGCTTGCCACTTTATTTTTTAACTTTGTGTATTTCTTCCTGTTCTCTTTTGTGAATCACCTACTTCCACCATCCTAACAGGCAGTTTGTTCCAGATCACAACAATCTATTATGTGAAAAAATTATTTCCTCTTACTGCTATGATGATAGTAAACATGAACAATTGATGTTCAAGTTTCTGATACAAATCATATGATTTTATAGACTAAACCTGGTTTTCAAAAGCGGCAAATACTGAAATAAAATGGCTAACTCGACCGCAAATTGAGGTAAGTCCTGAGAACACACATGGGATGAAGAAAACCAATCTCTTTAAATCAGCAATGAAAGAATTTCCATCTGTAATTTAATTTATATTGCGGTGATGAGCATCAAAGGACTGTCCACAACTGTCAACTTGTAAAGACAATGGAGCAGACTCAGGAACTATCAATGGAACTATATCAACAACTGCTTTGAGTAGAAAAGCAGACACAGAAATAAATATGAACTGATAACAGCAAGGACACTGCAAACTTCTCTTCTGCCTGTCTCTCACAATCCAGCATTCACTGACAACTCAAGGTTGTCGACAAACTTAGCAGCTGCTGAAGAATCCAAGTCAACTATTAAACAATCGGCTTCTAATTTAAAATCAGACAAGTCTGAAGACCTGACCTATTTTTCCTACCTATAATCATAAAATCCCTACAGTGTGGAAACAGACCCTTCGGCCCAACAAGACCACACCAACCCTCCAAAGAGCAACCCACCCAGACCCATTCCCCCATCTTATTATCCTTTCCCCTGACCAATGCAGCTAACCTACACAACCCTGAACATTATGGACAATTTAGCAGTGCCAGTTCACCTAACCTGCACATCTTAGGACTGTGGAAGGAAACTGGAGCACCCTGAGGAGGCCCACGCAAACACAGGGAGAATGTGCAAACTCCACACAGACAGTTGCCCAAGGCTGGAATTGAATCCAGGTGCCTGGAGCTATGAGATAGCAGTGCTAACCACTGAGCCACCATATACCTTTTCCTTTTTAACTATTACCTATGTTTGTGTGCATTGTTTGAGACTATGGTTTGATTATACTTTCAGAATTAATAGATAATAAAATTCCTCATCTTTCCACTTTAGAAAACCCATCTTTTGGGTCCTTCATTTTCCTCTGGCTAATTAAGTTTAACTAAAGAGTGGCAGCTGTGTGCTAAAAAAAAAGAAATACATGTTTTTATTGTGACTGACAAAGAGGGGATTAGAAAAAAGGGGAGCCAATTTCACCTCCTCATCTGGTCATAAACATATTGCCACTGGTTCTTTTGACTTTGCACATTGTCACCAACACTTCTGAATTGGGAAACAGTTCCTCCTTATTTACTCTATCAAAACGCTTCTTGATTTTAAATACCTTAATTAAATCTCTGCTAATCACCCCTGTGCAAAGGATAAATAATTTAGCCTCTCTTCCCTTTCCAGGTAATCACAGAATCCCTACAGTACAGAAGCAGGCCATTCAGCCCATTATGTCCACACCAACCTTCTAAACAGCATCACACCTAGACTCTTCCCTTTAATTCTGCATTTCCTATGGCTAATCCACCTATTCATGGACACTATGGGCAATTTAGCGTGGCCAATCCACCCAACCTTCACATCTTTGGTTTGTGGGAGGAAACCCATGCAGACACGGGGAGAATGTGTAAACTCCACACAGACAGTCAACGGAGAGTGGAATTGAACCCAGGTCCCTGGTGCTGTGAAGCAGCCGTGCTAAACTACTACCCAGGTCCTGTCTTCAAAGTCCGTTATACTTGGTGCCTTTCAATAGATCTCTTCTGCTCTTTCCAATGCCTTGTGACCTTCTTGGAATGAGGTTTCTGACCACCACTGAAGACAGCACTCAATCTGGGGTGTGTATATGTTCTATTGCCCAGATATAACCTTTTGTTTGTTTTTGTATTCAGGTCTCCATTAATAAAACCGAGGAGGTAGGCCTTTCCTAAAAGCCTTTTCAACTAGTTCTACGATGTACAAGTATTTGGGGACAGACACCCAAGGTGTCTTGGTTTGATGACAACATTTAGCATCACACTATTTCATTCATATATTGTCTTTCCTCATTCTCCCATCCAAAATGCATCTCTCATACATTCCCACATTAGATTAGATTCCCTACAGTGTGGAAACAGGCCATTTGGCCCAACAAGTCCACACTGACCCTCCGAACAGTAACCCACCCAGACTCATTTCCCTCTGACTAATGCACCTAACACTATGGGCAATTTAGCATGGCCAATTCACCTGACCTGCACATCTTTGGATTGTGGGAGGAAACCGCAGCACCCAGAGGAAACCCATTCAGACACGGGGAGAATGTGCAACCTCCACATAGACAGTTGCCCGAGGCTGGAATCGAACCCAGGCCCTGGTGCTGTGAGGCTGTAGTGCTAACCACTGAGCCAACATGCCACCCCATTGAATCTCATCTGCCTGCCCTGTTTTAAGTATATGTCCTTCTGTAGTCAGCTCCCATATGTATTGCTTTTTACCACATTTCCCCAGTTTGTTTTGTTTCATCGTGCACCCCATTCCTGTTCATCCCGCCTTCTCTCGGTACCCTCCCACACAGCATTTGCCTGGGAACTCAGAGGCCCAGGCTTATGCACTGGAAATATGTTCAAATCTAAATATATTGACTGGGAAGATTTCAATTCAGTTAGCAGATCTGGAATTGAAAGCCGGTCTCAGTAATGATGACTATGATCATTGATTGTCTGGGAAAAAAAAAACACTTGGTTCACAAATGCCTTTTGTGGAGGGAAATCTTATTTTGACTGGCCCACATGTGACTCCAGACCCACTGCAATGTGGTTGACTTTCAACTGCCCTCTGAGATGGCCTAACAAGCCATTTGGCCCAAGGACAATTGGAATGGGCAACAGATACTAGGCTTACTGTTCTCAATCCATGCAGTTTGGAGTCAATCAAAAACTCTGACCAATCCAAGAGTGAGAAAGGACAGTGTCTGACCCACTGTCCCAGTCAGTCCCAGAGTGAGAAAGGAGTGTCTGACCCACTGTCCCAGTCAGTCCCAGAGTGTGAAAGGACAGTGTCTGACCCACTGTCCCAGTCAGTCCCAGAGTGTGAAAGGACAGTGTCTGACCCACTGTCCCAGTCAGTCCGAGAGTGTGAAAGGACAGTGTCTGACCCACTGTCCCAGTCAGTCCCAGAGTGTGAAAGGACAGTGTCTGACCCACTGTCCCAGTCAGTCCCAGAGTGTGAAAGGACAGTGTCTGACCCAGTCTCCCAGTCAGTCCCAGAGTGTGAAAGGACAGTGTCTGACCCACTGTCCCAGTCAGTCCCAGAGTGTGAAAGGACAGTGTCTGACCCACTGTCCCAGTCAGTCCGAGAGTGTGAAAGGACAGTGTCTGACCTACTGTCCCAATCAGTCCCAGAGTGTGAAAGGACAGTGTCTGACCCACTCTCCCAGTCAGTCCCAGAGTGTGAAAGGACAGTGTCTGACCCACTGTCCCAGCCAGTCCCAGAGTGTGAAAGGACATTGTCTGACCCACTGTCCCAATCAGTCCCAGAGTGTGAAAGGACAGTGTCTGACCCAGTCTCCCAGTCAGTCCCAGAGTGTGAAAGGACAGTGTCTGACCCACTGACCCAGCCAGTTTATTGTTTGTTTATAATCATTATCAAAGTAGGATATAGGAGCATCTTCTCTTAATAGGTAGCTGTGTCTCGGGGTTTATGTCTATTTATGGAGGCCTAAATAGGTCAGAAACGGTTGCTGTGGAGGGCTACATACCTCTGTGAGATATATCAAAAATGCTACCTCAGTCTCTATTGTACAATGATATGTCAACCTGGTCTCACTGAGATCAAGAGCTCCCTGGCTAGGAGGGTGGGAACCCCCCTAAGTTTATGGGGTCATTCCTGAGAGTGAACCCCTTACAGATGGTTTGTTCACTTTACCACAGGACAATTCCTCATAGACACTCCAGAGAGAGCCCTGACAAAGGAATGATACTTACTGCAGCACCAATCAGTGAGAAGTGTCCATTGACATCTGCCACATCTGCACTCACTAAGTTCGTTTTGAGAATTTTAAGCACGGTCTCTTGGTTTCCCTCTCCAGCTTCAGTGATAAGTTGCTCGGAACTGCATTCCAGAGGCCCCCTTGGACCAAAGCCCTCACGATTTCCTGCAATGACAGCAGCGACATCCCAGGAGAGCATTGCCTCAGCGTGCCTACAGGGAAGGGAATGTGACACCATGTTAATGCAGTGTGCATTGAACTGAGGGTTGCCAACTCTGCGTGTACATGTCTCTGATTAGATGTAGCTGGAGGTTGCATCATGTGATGTCCACTACTCATACTCAGAGAAACATGAGTGAATATGTCAGCTTGTCGTATTGTCACACAGATCTCAGAACGGCACTAGACCTTTAAGATAGTTAGACAACATCATGATGTGTAACTCTACAGTATATAAAATATCCCCATTTTACTCTTTGTAGATTTAAGTAAGTGAGCAATGAGTCAATCTGAGGCAGTCAACTACATATAATGTCATTGTAATTAAGTAAGAATAAGACGCAGACTACATGGAAATCTGAGATGTCATATCAGTGAGCATGATTAGTTGTTAATAAACTTCCAGACATCTCTCCCAGTAATAACTTGTGTCTGTGTCACATGGGCTGAAACATTAACTTTTTCTGTATTTCTCTAATTTTCTCTTTTGCTTACAGAATTTCAGCATTGACAGCATTCCATTTTAAGTTTATTACTAGCAGGGGCCTACAAAATACTAGCAATGGAATTAGCTTCTCTGTTACAACTTGTATCTCTTAATGCTCACCTAACGCCATTTCATTCATTCCATGCCAACATTGTCTCAGACTATTCCATTGTATTGGGGCCCTTTCTGGAGCAACGTTAGTGTCAGTACTTCTAAGCTAGGAAGTTCGTGTTCAAATCCCACTTGCTCCAGAGGTGTGTAATAACATCATCAAACAGGTTCATTAGAATAAATACAGCATCGGATTCCTCTCATAGTATCTTCATCCCATCATTTTTTCCTTTGCCACCTCCATCCTCTAATCCATTCTTCACTAATATCCCACTCCCATTTCATTCCCAAGATACGATACCAGTTGGTATCATCCCCAGTCCTCCCACATCCCCCCAAACGGGGGCATCTTGTTGTTGGGCTACCCATGCCTTCTGTTCTTTATCTGCCACAGCCAACCATTGGCAGGGACACGTGCACTATACCCTCCAGTGTCCTGTGTGCCCCATGTGAACCAGATTCTGTTCACCATATAATCACAGTGCAGACAGCATATAACAGCATTGTGATTCTAGGGGAGCCGTATCACAACATTCACTCAATATATTAATTATAGTTAGGTGACAACATTCTCCAAAGGCTGCCCCAGTTTCTCTCCATTTCCAACTTTTCCCCCAGTCCTCAGTCTCGCTCATGATCTCTTCCCTGTTGCCCAGTCTCGCTCGCTCGCTCTCTCTGTCTGGTCACAAGTCTCTCCTTCTGGTCTCTTCCCCAATCCACAATCTCTTCTTTGGTGTCCTTTCTTCCCCTAGTCGCTAGTTTCTCCCCCAGTCTCTGATTTCTCCATAGGTCCCCAGACTTTCTGTCTCCTTTATATTTCTGTCTCTGGTCTTTTCTCTCCCTGCTGGCCTATCTCTGGTTTCCCTCTCTCTGGAGCCCAATCCCTCTCCCAGACTCAATCCTCTCACTCAAGTCCAGTCTCTCCTTTGTCTCTACTCTCTCTTGCTCATCTCCAGTCTCTTTCTCATGATCTGTTCTCTCCTCAGACACCTCCTTGATTCTCATTCTCTCCCTAGTCCAGCCTCTCACACATGTCTCAGCCTGTTCTCTGGTCCCCATTTTCTCTCTGATTGCAGTTTCCCTCCAGTCCCTAGTCTCTGCCCCAGTCCCCAGACTCCATCTGGTCCCTAGTTCCTGCTCCAGTCTCTGGTCTCTCCTACAGCTGCAGTTTTTCCCCGAATCCTTATACTCTTACTCGCTCAGTGTCAGCAGAGGTGGTGAATCTGACTGCATTTCCTTCTGTATTTCAGCTGGGGACCTGGTACTTCATGAGGTCTCTATGCCATTATTCACCTGCTCTTAATCACCCCATCAAGGGTAACTTGGCTGCTGGACTTCCTGTCCTTTCTACTGTTAATTACCTCCCATCCTTTGAAAATCCACCACACCTCAATGCCAACTTCATCATAACCATTACCAACAATTAGCAGCTGCAGTTAAGGTCACACACTCCAGTCTTCCATTCAATCTCTCTCTGCCATCTACTGTGCTCTTACCCATTGACCAAGCCTGTTCAAACGTTCTTGAAACTGTTTTACATTTTCCTCACAAAACATTCCTACAGTTGTGCATCATTGCAAATTTGTAAATATCACACTTGGTCCTTACCCTCAAATCATTGTTAAGTGTTGTGAAGAGGTGGAGCCCAAGTACTGATCCTCATGGTACCCCTCTAGTCACAGCCTTCCCATGCAGGAAGAACACATTCACTTCTGCTCTGTTTTCTGTCTGTAACCAATCATTCATCCATGCCAGTACGTTACCAGTCTTTTAACATTTCTAATCAGCCTCCTCTGGGAACCTCTATTGAAAGCCTTCTGAACATCTATGTATACTTTATCCATTGACTCTCTTTTATCAATTCTGTTTGTAATATCTTCATAAAAACTTTAACAACTTTGTCAAGCATGATTTCCCATTTGCAAATCCATGCTGACTGTGTTCAATCAGATCATTATCAATAAACAGACTGTCTATTTATCACATTCTTTAGGATAGATTTTCTCCATGCTGATGCAAAGGCTAACAAGTCTGTAGTTCCCTGTTTTCTCTCACATTCCCTTCTTAAACATTTGATACCTTTCAAACTGCAGGAATTATTCCACAGACTGCAGAGTTTTGGAAGATAATTCCCAATGTGCTGACTATCGCCATAGCCACCTCCTTCAACACTCTGGGATGTAGACCATCCGGTCCTGGGGATTATCAATCACACTAGTTTCTTCAGTACATTCTTACTAATGCTAATGTTCTTCCAACTCCTCCTTCTCCTTAGCCACTTGAATCTCTAGTTCTGTATCTTTCTCAGTGAAAGCTGCCACAGAGTAATCATTTAGCTCTTCTGTCATTTCTCCATTCCCCATTACTAACTCTCCTTCCTCTGCCTATAATTAATCAATATTCATTTTAGCCAAACGTTTCCTTTTTAAGTACCTATAGAAGTTTTTACAGACTGTTTATATATTTTTGCTGGATTGCATTCATATTCTATTCTTCACTTCCTTATCAGTTCCTTGGTCCTCCTTAGTTGGAGTCTTTTGAAAATGTTACTATTAAAATTGATAAAATAGAGTCTCTGGTTATACAATGCTTAGATTTTCTGAATTTTCTGAAGGGGTTTTTACAACCAATTGATGGTTGTGGTAGCCATTACTGAACCAAGATTTCTAATCCAGAGTTATTAAAATAATTTAAATTTAACCAACTGCCACGATGGAATTTGATCCATGTTCCCTTTTCTGGATTATTAATCCAGGCTGATGGACTTCTAATTATTAATCTAGGCCTCTCAACTAGTAATCCTGTGACATTATCACTGCATCACTAACTCCCTCAACTATACTTGACAGAGAAAAAAACTAGAATATTCTAGTTGCTCTTTATCCAACGAACCTCCAAATTCAAATCCTTTTCTGCAACCATATCCAAAATCTCACATGCCCCTGCTTCAACAACTGCTTCCAGCCCTTCAATTCCTTTGTATCTTTTGGCCTTCTTCAGTTTTTGAAGGCCCCACATCTTTAGATCTCAACCTTGGAGCTTTTGAGCACAAAGGTCAATGATGATACCTCAAGACAGGGCCGCATTGAGGCACTGGCTTTTGGATGAGATGTTGAACTGAGGTCCTATCTCCCCTTGGAAAGGAAGCCATAAACAATCTGGTCACGACTTCGGTGAAGAGCAGGTGAGATCTCCTGTTGAGTTGGCCAGTACCTATTCAATAAGTAACGGAACGGTAGACCCATAAATGAATGATCATGTTTATAAGATCTTGCTGTGGTTGAACTAGCAGTTGTGGTTTCTTCATAATAAGTATGATGACACATTTGGCTAAAATAAATGCTGGTTCATTATTGACTGTACACTACATTGGGGTGTCATCAGCTTATGGAAGGGATAGATAAGCTCAAGGCGAGATTTATTTTGTTGCATAGCCCCATCTCTGGAGACACAGTTTTTACTCAACTTGGCAGCTCTCGCTCATTTATGCACTTATCCTTTTTATGAAGTGGCTTACAGAGCACCTTTGTGATGGAGCCCCCACCCCCTCTCAGCTATTGACCATTAGTTGTAGCTGTCTGCTCCTTGCAACCTGGGAAGGCCTCTGATTTACCCACTTGCTTTGAAAGCCAGCCTGCCACTCACAGTCAGATAGGCAACCCCTCCACAAGCCAACTCGGGAGAATTCCAACCAAAGTTCCAATGAAGTCCCTCAGACTAGGGTCACTGAAACAGTCCCAGCTCCTACTGCCCAAAGCCAAGGCAAGGATTCAGCCCCTTACACTTAACTTCCTCAAGTGTGACAGATTTTGAGTCTGGTGAACAGTTCTAGTTTCCATATTATAAAAGGGAGAAAGAAGAATGGGAAAAAGGTGCTACTGGATTACACCAAAATTGAGAGATCCTGAATTTTTATTAAACTTTTTCATGGGGTGTGGGCATAACTGGCAAGACCAGTATTTGTTGACCATCCTCAATTGCTCTTGAACTGTGTCACTTGATTTGTTTCAGGGGGCAATTAAATATTAACCACATTGCTCGGAGTCTGCAGTCACATGTAGGCCAGATCAGGAAAAGGTCATGAGTGAACCAGATGGATTTTTAATATCAGTTGACAATGGCTGCATGGTCACCATTAGACTAGCTTTTAATTCCAGGTTTTACTGTGCACCACGGTAGGGTAGAATAGATCTCACAACCCAAAGCATTAGCCTGGCTTCTGGAGATGTTGCCACTATGCCTCCAAATCCACTCTATTAGGGAGGTTTGGCCTAACCAGAGGAGCTTTTTTCACTCAAAAGGTAGAAACTAAGGGGTGACCGAATAGAGACCTCTGAGGCAAATATTTGTCAGGGTAGAGGTAGAGAAGATGCTTCCATGAGACAAGGCAAGATTTGAGTCCTAAATATATGCCAGTCACTGACAAATTCCAATAGGGATTCCAGGTACAATTCTATACTCAGAGGAAGGTTAGAATGTCAGACTTATTACCATAAAGAATAGCTGAGGCAATTAGTACAGATGCATTCAGGGGGAAGCTCTATCAACATGAAGAAGGGACTAGAGAGATGCTCTGATAGGGTTAGACCAAACAGGAGTGAGGACTTCAGATGCTGGAAACCAGAGTCAAAAATTGTGGTGCTGAAAAAGCACAGCTGGTCAGGCAGCATCTGAGGAGCAGGAGAGTCGACGTTTGGGGCATAAGCACATTCCTGATGAAGAGCTTATGCTCAAAACGTCGACTGTCCTGCTCTTCGGATACTGTCTGACCAGCTGTGTTTTTCCAGCACCACACTTTTTAACTAGGGTTAGACCAAGAAGGGTGAATGGAGACTCATGAGAAATATACATGGACATGCTTATCTGTCTAAGTTTGGACATTTGTGTCATCAAC
This sequence comes from Chiloscyllium punctatum, assembly GCF_047496795.1. NCBI lineage: Eukaryota > Metazoa > Chordata > Chondrichthyes > Orectolobiformes > Hemiscylliidae > Chiloscyllium > Chiloscyllium punctatum. The sequence continues at coordinate 79,998,529 of NC_092744.1, forward strand.
ACAATCTTAGTCAAAACAAAGTCAGGCAAAAAAGTATTCAAGGACATTGAGATTTTGCACTTACATAGCACCTTTTTTAGGAAGAGGAGGGGGGACAATGGCTGAGCTGCATTGTTAATCCAGAGGTCCAGGTTATGTTCTGGAGACCTGGGTTCGAATCCTGGTGTGGCAGCTGTTACATTTTGAATTCAATAAAAATTTTAAAATCTGGAATTAAGAGTTTAATGATGACCGTGAAAACATTGTTGATGGTTGGAAAAACCCATCTGGTTCACTAATGTCCATTAGGGAAGGAAACTGCCACCCTGACCCGGTCTGGTCTGCATGTATCTCTAGACCCACAGCACAGTGGTTGGCTCTGAACTTCCCCCTGCCCCAGGCAATAAATGCTAGACTGGCCAGTGATGCCCTCATCCCATGAATGAATAAAATATAAAATTTTTCACCTCCTCAAGACATCCAAGTGTCTTCCTTGAGATAGTACCACTGGGTTCTGTTGCATTAATCTGACAGAGCTGAGGGTTTAATAGATATGGCACTCCCTCAGCACAGCACTGAAGTGTTAGCTTAGAGTTTGTGGTCACTTGCATGGGTTTGAATTGCATGGGCTAAGGGATAGTTGCACAGGCAAGTCATTTTCAAACCTTTTCTCCACACATGCCACAGTGAGGGGCATTGACAGAAGCCTGAGAGTAGAGTACTTACCTTTTGGCCTCTTACATATGTGAAAGGAGAAAAATACCTTGCACAAACAAGTATATAGGAGAGGCTGGTTAGACTGCGACTTCTCTTCATGCAAGTGTCGGAGGTTGAGGGGTGACCTTATAGAGATTTGTAAAATCATGAAGGGTACAGATTAGGTGAATGACAGGTGTCTTTTCCCTACGGTAGGAGATTGCAAGACTGAGGGGCAAATCTGTAAGGTGAGAGGAGAAAGATTTAAAAAGGACATGAGAGGCAACCTTTTTACACCGAGTGTGGCTTGTGTGCGGAATGAACTTCCAGCGGAAGTGGTGGGTGTGGGTACACTGACAACCCTTAAAGACATTTGGATAAGTACATGAATAAGAAATGTTTGGAGGGATATGGGCCGAGTACAGGCAGGTGGGACTAGTTCAGTTTGGAATTATGACCAGGGGATTGGTTGGACCGAAAGTTCTGTTTCCACATTGTATGACCCTATGCCACAACATTTGCAAAATGGTTAGCATCCCAGAATAACTGACAAATGTATACCTATGTCTATAGATGTGTATTTGCATTTGAACCAGCAAAGGAGTCTGGTTTACGATGGGGAGCTTCACAATCTCATCTTCATCTCCCAACTCTTCTTTTTGGAAGAAATATCTGTCACCTTCCTTTGTGTAGGAGCGAGTGAGGGGCAAGTGGTCAGCGTCGGTGGAATAAATCGCAATCTCTGCAGGCAGGGTGTAGTTGTCGTCAAATAGCAGTTCTTTGAAAGGGTAAAAGAAGGGGTCTTCCTCGGGATTGACTCTCCAGAAATACTTCTCCTTGTACGTTCTCGCTGGGATGGTAAGCTCTTCCTTGCTGGAATAGTAAAGCGGGTGATCCTTCATGGTGGTGGCTCCGGGAATTTCAGTACAAAGCCGGATGAGGTGATTCCGGTACCACAGGCCCACATCCTGCCGGCCATTGGGATAGGTCAATACCCCAGGCCCAAAACGCTCATCAGCTTTATAAAGCCCCTAAATGGGAAAGAAAGATTCCTGGTTACTGACAGCACAGAAACAAAATAAAACTTAGGGCAAATGGGCCAATTCCGCAGTCATACATTCTGCAATTCTGAATACAGAGCAGAATGGTAATGCACAGTATACTGAAATGGACCTCTTGACTGTTAAAATCAGGACATTTGTTGAAAAATAAACTTGAAGCCGTGTATTTATCATCACGTAGCAAAGTGCACTGGCTGTCAATTTCCATGCAGCTACACCTACTGCTCCCCATTTGCGGCTTTACTGGAATCTCAGTGAGAATGGGGTCTTTCAGATAGTGAACCGTAATGGAAGCCTTCATTGCGCACAGCTCAGTGCCCAGGACATGCAGGCCAAATGCAGCACCTTTACGCTATTCTGTTGAATATAAGGAACAAAGAACAATACAGCACAGGAATATGACTTTCGCCTCTCCAAGCCTGTGCCAACATATTTTGACCTTCCATATGATACTCTCTTCACTTACAGAATCCATATCCCTATATTCCCTTCCTATTCAAGTATTCATCCAGATACTTATTGAATGCTGCTATTGTGTCTGCTTTCAGCACCTCCTCTGGCAGCATGTTCCAGGATCTCAACCGCCCTTTGTGTGAAAAACTAGCCTCACACATCTCTTTTAAACTTCTCCCCACCCCTAATCACCTTCCCCACCATCCCCCCTCCCCCCACCACAAACCACCACCACACCCGAACCTCGCATCTTGAACCCGTGTCCTCTAGTCATTGACTTCTCTACCCTGGGAAAAACATCTCATACTACCCACTCTATCCATGCCATTCACAATCTTATAAACATCTATCAGTCTGCCCCTTCAACCTCCTGCATTCCAATGAAAGCAAACCCAGTCTATCCAACTTTTCTTCATAACTAAAATCCCCCATACCAGGCAACATCCTGGTAAAGCTTTTCTGTAGCCTCTCTAAAGCATTCACATCCTTCTGATAGTGTGGTGACCAGAACTGTATACAATATTGCAAGTGTGGCCTAACCCATGTTCTATAAAGCTGCAGCATAACTTGTCTATCCTTATACTCAATGCCCCTTCCATGAAGGCTACAATGCTATAAGCCATTTTAACTACCTTATTTACCTGCGCTGCCACCTTTAGTGATCTGTGGACCTGCACACCCAGATTCCTCTGCATATCAATACTCCAAAGGGTGGTGCCATTCACTATAGAATTTCCAGCTGTGCTTGACCTTCCAAAATGCATCACTTCACAGTTGTCTGGATTAAACTCCACCGCCATTTTTCTGCACATGCCTCCAATTAATCTATATTCTGCAGCATCCTCTGACAATCCCTCTCACTATCCACAACACCACCGATCTTTGTATTGTCTGCAAACTTACTAATAGACCAGCCATGTTTTCCTTCAAATCATTTATATAGACCATGAACAGCAGAGGGCCCAGCAATTATCACCACCATTCACAAACCTCCATTCCTAAAGAAGTTCTTCTGCCGCTACCCTCTGTCTCCTATGACTAAGCCAGTTCTGTATCCATCTTGCCAGCTCACCTCTGATACCATGTGACTTCACCTTTTGTACCAGCCTGCCATGAGGGACCTTGTCAAAAACTTTGATGAAATCCATGTACATAATACCAACCACTTTTCCCTCATCAATCATCTTCATCACCTCCTCAAAAACCTCGATCAAGTTAGTGAAGCACGACCTCCTCTGCTCAAAACCAGGCTGTCTATCGCTAATAAGTCAGTTTACGTCTTAGAGTGTCTAGATCTTGTCCCTGGGAATATTTTCCAATAATCTTCCTACCACCAACGTGAGGCTCACAGGCCAGTAATTTCCTGGATTATCCCTGCTACCCTTCCTAAACAATGGGACCACATTGGCTACTTTCCAGTCCTCTGGGACCTCACCTGTGGCCAAAAGAGGATACAAAGATGTTTGTTAAAGCTCCAGCAATTTGTTCTTGCCTCCCTCAATATTCTGGGATAGATCCTTTCAGGACCCGGAGACTTTGCTGAATACTTTTTAAGATACACAACATCTCTTCTTTTTTAACAGAAACTTACTTGACACTCGCTTCCCTGAAACCATCCTCCACCAATTCCTTCTCTGTGGTGAATACCGACACAAGATATTCATTTATATCATTTATGACCTCACTTCCCTCTTCTGGCTTCACACATACATTCCCTCCTTTGTCCTTGAGTGAGCCAACCCCTTCCCTGCCTACCCTCTTGCTTTCTACATATGTATAAAAAGTCTTGGGATTCTCCTTAATCCTGTTTGTTAATGACTTTTCATTAACCCTTTTAGCCCTTCTAATTCCTTTTTTAAGTTCTTTCCTAATTTCCTTATGTACTTCAAGGACTTTGTCAGTTCCCATCCTCCTAGACCTTACATATGCTTCCTTTTGCTTTTTGACCAAAGTCATAACATCCCTGGTCATCCAAGGTTCACATAACTTGTCACATCTATCCTTCATTCTCACAGGAACGTGCCACTCCTGAATTCTTAACAACTGCTGCTTGAAGGACTCCACATCTAATATGGATTTACCCTCAAACAGCAGCCTCTAATCAACATTTTCCAGTTCCTGTCTTGATATTGTTGTAGGTTGCCTTCCACAAGTTTAACACCTGCACCTGAGGACTGCCATTATCCCTATCCATGAGTAACTTAAAACTCATAGTATTATGGCCACTATACCCAAAAAGCTTCCCCACTGAAACTTCACTCACCTGGCCAGGCTCATTTCCCAAAAACAGGTCATGTATAACCCCTTCCCTGGTTGGACTGTTTACATACTGTGTCAAGAAACCCTCCTGAATGGAACTTATAAATTCTGTTCCACACAAGCCCCTATCACAAAGTGAGTCCCAGTCAATATATGGGAAGTTAAAATCACCCACCACAACAACAATGAGGTAACTCAGTACAGGCTAGCAATGGGCTAAGTGCCATGATGGATAACTCATTCACAGTCACACATTTACTTAGACACCAATAAGATTAGATGAGGCTGGTTAGCTTAGTTGGCTGGATAGCTGGTTTGTGATGCAAATTAATACTAACAGATTTAGTATGTTGATGCTGTGAAGGACTCATCTTCTCAGCCTCTCCCCTTCCCTGAGGCTTAGTGACCCTCAGGTTAGACCACCACCAGTTGTCTCTCTGATGAGAGAGCGGCTCTACGGTCTAATAGGGCTCACTCTTCAATGAGAAAAGGTAACAGACATTTCTTTCAAAGATTAAGAAGGTGTCTAGCATGCTTGCTTCCATTGCTTAGACCTTTGAGTGTCGAAGTTGGGACATCTTGTTGAGGTTGTACAAGACGTTAGCGAGACGTCTTCTGCAGTACTGTGTCTAGTTCTGGTCACCCTGTTATCGGGAGGATATTATTAAGCTGGAGAGGGTCCAGAAGAGATTTTCCAGGATGTTGCTGGGAATGGAGGGTTATAAGGAGAGGCTGGATAGGCTGGGATTTCTCTCATGTAGAAGGGTAAAGGGTGACCTTATGGAGGAATCATGAGGGGCATAGATAAGGTGAATGGGAGATGCCTTTGCCCTAGGGTGGTGTATTTCAAAACTAGGGGACATATTTTTAAGTTGTAGAGGAAAAAGATTTAAAAACGACACAAGGGGCAACATTTTTACGTAGAGTGTGGTGTTTGTGTAGAATTAACTTCCAGAGGAAGTGGTAGATGCAGGTACAGTTACAACATTTAAAAGACATTTGGATAAGTACACAAATAAGAAATGTGTGGAAGGATATGGGTCAAGCACAGGCAGCTGGGACTAGTTTAGCTTGGGATTCTGGTCGGCATGGACTGGTTGGACCGAAGGGTCTGATTCCGTGTTGTATGACTCCATGACTGAATGTAAGCAGCAGTGACGCAGCGTTATTTCATGGTATTCTCTGGTTGCTCAGGCCAGGTTGGAGCAGTAGCTTGCCTTTAACAATTGAATCACTTTTGCGGTGAGTCTTGAAGACCAGAAATGAGTGAATTTATTGACTTCAATTCTCAACTTGCCCTGTGATGGTGTTTAATACAATGCACACATTACCTCACCCAATCAATGTCAATCTAATAATACCACGCTTCCAGTGTACAACCCAAATCACGACAGGATCTCAGTGTCCTGATTTAGAATGTTTAAGTCCGTACAAAACAGCACAACACTGCAACTGAAACAAAGGTGGAGGCAGCAGTATAGTTGGGAACTCACTGTAATCCAGAGGGGTAGTGTAGTTCTTTGGGGTGAGTGGTCATTGCTGGGTTCAAATCCAAACATAGCAGTTGGTAGGATTGAAATTCAATGAACAAATCTTAAATGTAACACCAGCACCAGTTAGTGACCTTGATGACTAACATCGATTGACATAAAAATCCATTTGGTGCAACATCGACCTTTAGGGAAGGACATTCTGAAGGAATCGTACTGGACTCAAAACATTAACTTGGTTTCTCTCTCCACAGATGTTGCCAGGCCTGCTGAGTTTCTCCAGCGTTTTTCTGTTTCTATTTGAAACTCTCACCTGGTCCGGCCTATGTGTAACTCAAGGCCCAGAACCGCATTTGCCCTAAGCTGCACAGTGACTGCAAGACTCTACACATGCCCATCTGCGTGATCCACCTGTAGACACACTGACTTCCCATTTTGAAAGCTCCGGCCCCGCATGGACCTCATAGGTCCGTGCACAAAAAAGATGATAGGGAGTACAGAACCACAGTAATGTGGTTGATTCTGAACTGCCCTCTGAAATGGTCTAGCAAGTCACTCGGCTTAGGTGCAATTATGGGTGGGTCAACAAATACCAGCATTGTCAGTGATGCCCGCATCCCATGAAAGGACAAAAGAGACAAAAATAAGGAGCTTGATATATCAGGAAACGTAATAAAGGGGCACCAGCACAAGTGTGGTGCTTGTGACGCACAGATGGAATTGGGATACTGTTGGGATGGGGTGCATGTCATGTTCTGATTGCTTTCCTCTCATGTGTTCAGCACACGTTCCTAACTCTATCTATCTTCTTGACCCCAACTTTCTCCATTTGCAACAAAGGTCGTCGTTCACAACACTCTCAGGGAAAGAAGTTTCACCTGAGTTTTTTATTAGATTTAGTACTGCCCATCTTATGTGCATGTTCATTTTCACATCTGTACAAATGGAAATGCCTACTCCACATCGACGCCATCAAAACCTGAGACATCAAACTTTTCAGAATCACTCCCTTTAGTTCACCTGCAAACTTCATCTTCTTGAAACGAACCTCAGTGCTTTACTTATGTCTTGAGAGTTTTTTTTTTTAAAAGTTACAGCTACTTTAAATTGTTTGATAACTTACATTCCCAGATCCATTAGTTCCTCTATCCCAGTTAGGCTGATTGTTGAAGCCTTATGTGCTCCCTATATTCCTCACAAAATGAAGCATCTCACACTGATCTAGGTTTAGATTAATGATTTAATTAAGCATATATTCTGCTTTTTGATCTACAAGGAAATCAAGGATTTAAGGAGGCAGGCAGGAAAGTGGAATTTAGGCCGCAAATAGATCTGACAGGATTGTACTGAAAACTTGAAGCACCTAGTATCCTATCCCTGCTTTTAGTTCCTATTCCATGATTGTTCTGTTACTTCATGGAAAACCTCACTGTGGTGATTGTACTGAGGTCAGCCAGCTGCACCTCACAGAATATGAGTTCCCTGATTGGGCCTGATAATGTGGTCCAACCAGGGAGCCTTGGCTGACATATAAAAAGGTTGAGTGTCAGAGATACTGACACTCTAGTACATAACTCTGAAGAGGCAGTACTAGAGTCATGGATTATTAATGTGTAAATAAAGGGTGACGATAGGGTTCTGTGGAGTTATTTCACTCACCAAGGCTGGCCACATATGACCTTCCCTTTTGAGAGGAGTGTGTTGATTACTTTTAGTTGTTGTTGCGATTTTGAGATTTTTCCTATGACATAATTCAGTAAAAATTCCATTATTGTTGCTACATTACAGTAACTGATCTATAGTTCTCTGAATGGTTCAATATCCCTATTGACATACAGGAATCATATTTGCCTTCTGCCGGTCCTCTGGGACTATTCACTTGTCTAGTCCAAAGATGTGCAGGTCAGGTGAATTGGCCAGGCTAAATTGCCCATAGTGTTAGGTATATTAGTTGGAAGGAAATGGGTCTGGGTGGGTTACTCTTCGGAGGGTCGGTGTGGGTTGGCTGGGCCGAAGGGCCTGTTCCCACACTGTAGGGAATCTAATCTAATAGCATTTTTATATAGAATATACACTTTTTTTTGTTGTTTCTTTGATTGCTTCTTTTAGTTTGCATGCATGGAATCTCTCCTCTCTGTATTTGTTTCATTGATAAAAGCATCACTGGTTAAGCCAGCATTTATTTCCCATCCCTAGGTACCCTTGAGAAGGTGGTCATATCTCACCTCTTATACCGCTACAGTCCTTGGAATGTAGGTACGCCCACAATTCTAGAAGGGAGTGTTCCAGGATTTTGACCCAGAGACAGTGAAGGAAACAGCAATATATTTTCAATAAAACTCTTTGAAATGTGCATCACAGGCAGACAGATTGGGGAAAAAGTCATTTAGCATGCTTGCTTCATTGCTCAGACTTTTGAGTGTAGGAGTTGGGGCATCGTGTTGAGTTCGAACAGGACATTGGTGAGGCCTCTTCTGGAGTAGTGTCCAGTTCGGGTCATCCTGTTGCCAGAAGGATAATATTAAACTGGACAGGGTTCAGAAGACATTTACCAGGATGTTGCTGGGAATGGAGGGTTTGAATTATAAAAATAGACTGGATCGGCCGGGACTTTTTTCACTGGAGCATCAGATGTCTATAAAATCATGCGGGGCATTAATAAGGTGAATAGCAAAGGTCTTTTTCCTAGGGTGGAGGTGTTCAAAATTGGGGGGCATATTTTTAAGGTGAGAGGAGAAAGACTTAAAAAAGACACAAGGGGCAACTCTTTTACAAAGAGAGTGGTTAGTGTGTGGAATCAACTTTCTGAGGAAGTGGTGCATGCGGGTACAGTTAAATATAAAAGACATTTTGTTAAGTACAGAAATAGAAAATATTTGGAGAGATGTGGGCCAAATATAGGCAGGTGGCACTAGCCTAGTTTGGGCACATGTTCGATGTGGACTATTTGGACTAAAGCGTCTGTTTCCACGCTGTATGATGCTATGACTCTATAAGATAGGGTGGCATGTGGTTTAGAGGGGAATTTGAAAATCATATTGTTCCCATGTATCTGCTGCCCTTGTCCTTCTCGATGATAGAGGTCACACATTTGAAAGGAGCTGTCAAAGGAGCCGCAGTGAGTTGCGACAATACATTTTGTAGATGCACTCTGAGTTAATGGTGAAGGCAGTGAATGTGAAAGTGGTAGATAGAGTAACAATCAATTAGACTGATTTGTCCTGGATGATGTTGAGCTTTTTGAGTGTTGCAAGAGTTGCACTCATCCAGACAAGTAGAGAGTATTCCATCACTCTCTTGCCTTGTGCTGTTTAGATACTGGACAGGCTTTGAAGAGAACAGGAGGTGAATTAATTACCTACCGCAGAATTTCAAGCCTCTGATCTTCTAGTTAGGCACAGTATTTAAATGACTGTTCCAGTTCAATTTCTGGTCAATAAATGGATGTTGATTGTAGGGTATTCAGCAACACTAATACCATTGAATATCACCATAGTCAGTCAAATGCTGACTTAATATTCAGGCAGTCTCTCTCATCAGAACCCCTGAGTCCAGCTCTTTTGTCCATGTTTGGACCAAAGTTGCAATGATGTCAGGAGCTGTGTGACTGAACAAATGTTGCTTGATAGCGCCATTCTCGACACCTTCCATCGTTTTGCTGATGATGAGAAGTACTCTGAGAGGACAGTAATTGTTTGGATTGAGTCTTTACTGCTTTTTGGGGAGAGGATATTCCTTTGCTAATTTTCACAATGTCAGATGGATTCTTTTTCATTCGCCCACGGGATATGGATGTTGCTAGCTGGGACAGCATTTATTGCCCAACCTTAATGGTGGTGATGAGCTGCCTTCTTGAACTGCTGAAGTCCATGTACCGTTGGTAGACCGACAATGTTGTTAGGACCCAGGACACAGAATGAATGGAGATATATTTCTAAGTCAGGATGTGGCTTGGAGTGGAACCTGCAGGTGGTGGTGTTCCCATATCTCTGCTGCCCTTGTCTTTCTAGATGGACATGGTCATGAGTTTGCAAGGTGCCAGTACTTTAACTGTATGGGAACAACTTGGCTAAGTGTGCAGCTAGTTCTGGAGCACAGGTCTTCAGTACTATAGTCGGAATGTTGTCAGGGGCCATCAACTTTGCTGTAATCCAGTGCCTTCACCCATTTCTTAATATCACATGAAATAAAGAGAAGTGGTTCAAGAAAATTTTCTGATTCAGTATGTAGATGTACCTAGTAGAGGAGGTGCAAACCTTGACCTACTCTTGGGAAATAAGGCGGGGCAGGTGACTGAGGTGTCAGTGGGGGAGCACTTTGGGACCAGCGCCCATAATTCTATTAGTTTTAAAATAGTGATGGAAAAGGATAGACTAGTTCTAAAAGTTGAAGTTCTAAAATGGAGGAAGGCTAATTTGGACAATATTAGGCAAGAACTTTCAAAAGTTGATTGGACGCAGATGTTCGCAGGTAAAGGGACGGCTGGAAAATGGGAAGCCTTCAGAAATGATATAATGAGAATCCAGAGAAAGTATATTCCTATTAGGATGAAATGGAAGACTGGTAGGTATAGGGAATGCAGGATGGCTACTGAAATTGAGGGTTTGGTTAAGAAAAAGAAGGAAACATATGTCAGGTATAGACAGGATAGATCGAGTGAATCCATAGATGGGTATAAAGGCAGTAGGAGTATACTTAAGAGAGAAATCAGGAGGGCAAAAAGGGGACATGAGATAGCTTTGACAAATAGGGTTAAGGAGAATCCAATGGGATTTTACAAATAAATTAAGGACAAAAGGGGAACTGGAGAGAGAATAGGGCCCCTCAAAGATGAGCAAGGCAGCCTTTGTGCAGTGTTTCAGGAGATGAAGGAGATACTAAACGAGTATTTTGCATCAGTGTTTACTGTGGAGAAAGACATGGAAGATATAGAATGTAGGAAATAGATGGTGACATCTTGAAAAATGTCCATATTACAGAGGAGGAAGTGTTGGATGTGTTGAAATGCATAAAGGTGGATAAATCGACATGATCTGATCAGGTGTACCCTAAAAATCTATGGGAAGCTAGGGATATGCTTGCTGGGCCTCTTGCTGAGATATTTGTGTCATTGATAGTCACAGGTGTGGTGCCTGAAGACTGGAGGTTGGCTAATGTGGTGCCACTGTTTAAGAAAGGTGATAAGGACAAGCCAGGGAATTATAGACCAGTGAGCCTGACGTTGGTGGTAGGAAAGTTCATCTTAGATTCCCTACAGTGTGGAAACAGGCCCTTCAGCCCAACAAGTCCACACTAACCCTCTGAACAGCAACCCACCCAGACCTATTCCCTTACATATACTGCTGCACCTAACCCTATGGACAATTTAGCATGGTCAATTCACCTAACCTGCACATCTTTGGACTGAGGGAGGAAACTGGAGCACCCGGAGGAAACCCGCACAGACACAGGGAGAATGTGCAAACTCCACACAGACAGCTGCCTGAGGTGGGAATTGAACCCGGATCCTTGGTGCTGTGAGGCAGCAGTGCTAACCACTGAACAACCGTGCTGCCCCAAAGTTGGTGGAGGGAATCCTGAGGGACAGAATTTTCATGTACTTGGAAAGGTAAGGTCTGACTAGGGATAGTCAACATGGCTTTGTGCATGGGAAATCATGTCTCACGAACTTGATTGAGTTTTTTTGAAGAAGTAACCAAGAGGATTGATGAGGGCAGAGCAGTGGACGTGATCGATATGGAATTCAGTAAGGCGTTCGACAAGGTTCCGCATGGAAGACTCGTTAACAAGGCTAGATCTCATGGAATACTGGGAGAACTAGGTATTTGGATACAGAACTGGCTCAAAGGTAGAAGACAGAGGGTGGTGATGGAGGGTTGTTTTTGAGACTGGAGGCCTGTGACCAATGGAGTGCCACAAGGATCGGTGCTGGGTCCACTACTTTTTGTCATTTATATAAATGATTTGGATGTGAGCAAAAGAGGTATAGTTAGTAAGTTTGCAGATGACACCAAAATTGCAAGTGTAGTGGACAGCAAAGAAGGTTACAACGGGATCTTGATCAGATGGACCAATGGGCTGAGGAGTGGCAGATGGAGTTTAATTTAGATAAGTGTGAGGTGCTGCATTTTGGGAAAGCAAATCTTAGTTGGACTTATACACTTGATAAGGTCCTAGGGAGTGTTGCTGAACAAAGAGACCTTGGAGTGTAGGTTCATAGCTCCTTGAAAGTGGAATCGCAGGTAGATAGGATAGTGAAGAAAGTGTTTGGTATGCTTTCCTTTATTGGTCAGAGTATTGAGTACAGGCGTTGGGAGGTCATGTTGCGGCTGTGCAGGACATTGGTTAGGCCATTGTTGGAATATTGCGTGCAATTCTGGTCTCCTTCCTTTCGGAATGATGTTGTGAAACTTGAAAGGGTTCAGAAAAGATTTACAAGGATGTTGCCAGGCTTGGAGGATTTGAGCTATAGGGAGAGGCTGAATAGGTTGGGGCTGTTTACCCTGGAGCGTTGGAGGCTGAGGGGTGATTTTATAGAGGTTGAGTGGAGGAGTCCAGAACGAGAGGGCATAGATTGAGGGTGAGAGGGGAAAGATATAAGAGACCTAAAGATGCAACCTTTTCACACAGAGAGTGGTGCATGTATGGAATGAGCTGCCAGAGGAAGTGGTGGAGCTGGTACAATTGCAACATTTAAAAGACATCTGGCCGGGTATATGAACAGGAAGGGTTTAAGAGAGATATGGGTCAAGTGCTGGCAAATGGGACTAGATTATTTAGTTGGGATATCTGGTCGCCATGGATGAGTTGGGCAGCAGGTCTGTTTCTGTGCTCTACATCTCTATGACTCTAAGATTGGCATCTGTGATTCTGGGGAACTCTGGAGGAGGACGAGATGGACCATCCCCTTGGCTCTACTGGCTGAAAAGGGATCCAAATATTTTAGCCTTGTCTCTTACACCAATGTGCTGCCCCCACCCCCACTTCACCAATACATCATTGGGTACAGGGATAATCACAGAGCTGCAACCTGATTGCTAATTGTCCACTACCATTCATAACTGAATGCAGCAAGAACAGAGAGCTTAGATCTGATCCACTGGTTGTAGAATCACTCAGGTCTGTCAATCATTTGCTGCTTATTCTGTTTGGTACACGAGTAGAGTCATAGAGTCTTAGAGATGTACAGCATGGAAACAGACCCTTCGGTCCAACCTGTCCATGCCGACCAGATATCCCAACCCGATCTATTCCCACCTGCCAGCACCCGGCCCATATCCCTCCAAACTCTTCCTATTCATATGCCCATCCAAATGCCTCTAAAATGTTGCAATTGTACCAGCCTCCACCACAGCATCTGGCAGCTCATTCCATTCACATACCACCCTCTGTGTGAAAATGTTGCCCTGTAGGTCTCTTTTATATCTTTCCCCTCTCACCCTAAACCCATGCCCTCTAGTTCTGGACTCCCCAACCCCAGGGAAAAGACTTTGTCTATTTATCTTATCCATGCCCCTCATAATTTTGTAAACCCCTCTAAGGTCACCCCTCAGCCTCTGACGCTCCAGGGAAAACAGCCTAGCCAGTTCAGCCTCTCCCTGTAGCTCAGATCATCCAACCCTGGCAATATCCTTATAAATCTTTTCTGAACCCTTTCAAGTTTCACAACATCTTTCCAATAGGAAGGAGACCAGAATTGCACGCAATATTCCAACAATGGCCTAACCAATGTCCTGCACAGCCGCAACATGACCTCCCAACGCCTGTACTCAATACTCTGACCAATAAAGGAAAGCATACCAAACACTTTCTTCACTATCCTATCTACCTGCGACTCCACTTTTAAGGAGTATGAACTGTACTCCAAGGTCTCTTTGTTCAGCAACACTCCCTAGGACCTTACCATTAAGTGTATAAGTCCTGCTAAGATTTGCTTTCCCAAAATGCAGTACCTTGCATTTATCTGAATTAAACTCCATCTGCCACTTCTCAGCCCATTGGCCCATCTGGTCCAGATCGTGTTGTAATCTGAGGTAACCCTCTTCGCTGTCCACTACACCTCCAATTTTGGTGTCATCTGCAAACTTACTAACTGTACCTCTTATGCTCGCATCCAAATCATTTGTGTAAATGACAAAAAGTAGAGGAAGTCTTGTATTGGGTTGACACTTCCATTTTTGGGTTAGGATGCTCCTGGCATCCCCTTCTGCTCTCTTTAATGAACCCTGACTGATCCTCTGGCTTGGTAGTAAGGGTGGGGCAGGCCATAGGCCAAGCCATGATGTTGCAAATTCTGGTTGAACACAATGCTGCTATTGATGGCCCTCCACAGTGCCTCATGGATATCCAGTCTTGAGTTGTTTGATCTGTACAAAGTCTATCTCATTCAACACAGTGACTGTGCCAAAGAAAATTAAGGAAAGTATCTTTAAAATAAAGATGGTATTTGTCTCCATAAGGACTGTGCAGTGGTCACTTCCACTATCACAGACAAATGCATTTCCAGCCAGCTGACAGGTGAAGATGAAGTCAAAGATATATTTCCCGCTTGTTGACTCTCTCACGTCCTGCCGCAGACCCAGCCTAGCAGCTATGTCCTATGACCAGTTCAATCAATGATGCTGCTGCCAAGCTGTTCTTGGTGATGGACAGTGAGGACCCCCACTCAGCATATGTTTTGTGTCTGTTGTCACCTTTGAAGGAGTGTTGTTCAACATGGAGAGGTACCGATTCCTCAGCTGAGGGAAGGGGTTTGTTTGTCAGTGCTAAACAGCGGGAAAGTTCCTTGCCCATGTTTGACCTGATGCAATGAGATTTGGGCGGCACGGTGTCACAGTGGTTAGCACTGCTGCCTCACAGCGCCAGAGACCCGGGTTCAATTCCCGCCTCAGGCGACTAACTGTGTGGAGTTTGCACGTCCTCCCCGTGTCTGCGTGGGTTTCCTCCGGGTGCTCCGGTTTCCTCCCACAGTCCAAAGATGTGCAGGTCAGGTGAATTGGCCATGCAAAATTGCCCATAGTGTTAGGTAAGGGGTAAATGTAGGGGTATGGGTGGGTTGCGCTTCGGCGGGGCGGTGTGGACTTGTTGGGCCGAAGGGCCTGTTTCCACACTGTAAGTAATCTAATCTAATCTAATCTAATTTCATGGGCTACAGAGTGAATGTTAAGGACACTCAGGGCAACTCCCTCCTGACTGTGTATCACTTTGACACCACCTCTGCTGGACCTGTCCTGTTGATGGGAGAGGAAGTATCCAAGGATGGTGAGGATGGTGGCTGGGGCATTGTCTGGCATGATTCCGTTAAGTATGACTATATCACATGGTTACTTGACTAGACTGTGAGACAGTGCTCCCAATTTTTTTCACAGGCCCCCAGATGTTATTAAGGACATTAAGGCTGGGTTTTCTGGTGCCGAGGTTGAAGCTAGATGGTTTGTCCAGATTTATTCCTTACTTAAGGATTTGTTGCAACTTTGAAACAACCAATAGGTATGTCATGCTGTTCACAGGGCACATAAGTGTTTCAGTCAATGTTATAGAGTCAATGACCAGACCAGTTAAGGACAGCAGCTGTTTTTCTGTAATGGGCACTAATGAACCAGATTGGTTTGCATGGCATGGCCACAATTACCAGTGGTTCTACATTATCAAATTGAAATTTCACCATTGGCCATGGTCAGATTCGAAACTATTATGTTCAAATCTCTATAGCATTAGCCTGTGGCTCTGGAATACTCATTTAGTGACAATATCACTATGTCACCACGACCCCTAATTCATTATTGCCCTTTGTCTCTCTTCAATCTGAACAGCTCACATTGCAAAGAATGAAGCAGATACATCATATTATGGGATTGCTGTAAAAGCTGTGCTGTTCAGTGGTTCAATTGACCTGTTACCTTTTGTGAGTCAGTTTACTATTGGTGCTCTCTCTACTTGATTGGTTAAGTCTGGATGTGGATTCTGAAATAAAGTCAGCAAACTGTACAATGAGCTGGAAGCAGCTTAGAACCATGAAGCAGACATCAAAAAACCCTGTGAATAAAACATGTAGCACACACACTCAGAAACTAATGTCCCCTCTGCGTAAGTTTGAGAAATACAACATACTTTTGATTCTCTCTCTCACTTCTCCAGCACCATGCTGCTGGTAGGCCTGCAATATCTTTAGAGATTGGAAAAGTGGCAGGGCCCCCATCATGTTCCAATGTATTCAGCTAATGGGCAAGGTCCACTGCCAACATTGCCAGTTTGGAAACTCTTTCCTGTCTTCATCATTTACTTTGGTGCCTTTTTTTTAACTATCTGAACTATTCTCTTCATCCATCACCAGAGTACGATGTCTTACTCACAGAATGCAGTACAGCAACACACCAAGGCTTGCTTGGCAGTACCTTCCAAACCTGTGTCCTCCACCACCTAAAAGGACAAGGGCAGCATTTTCTCTCTTAGCGACATAGCATTCTAACTTGGAAACATAAGTCTGTCATTTATCAAATACAAAGATGCTGGAGAAACTCAACAGGTCTGACTGTATCTGTGTCAGCTAATTGTTCAAGTCCATTAAGACTCTTCAGACATGCTGAGTTTCTCCAGCATTCTCTGTGTTCATTTCAGAATTCCAGTTTCTTGAAGCATTTTACTGTCCTTTATCGTTACTTTGTCAAAATAGAGCCACAGAGTCACCTTGGAGCTTCCTATTTAATGATAGTGTGGGAGTAACTTCATCACATGTTTAAGGGTAATGAGGGATCAGCAATCAATTACAGGCCTTGCTTGCATTTACCATATCCAATGAATATTGAGAATGCACTGCCAACTTTGCAACAAGTTGCAGTGGCTCAGTGGTAAGCATTGCTACCTCACAGCACTTGGGACACAGGTTCAATTCCACTCTTGTGTGACTGTCTGTGTGGAGTTTGTACATTCTCTCTGTGTCAGCATGGGTTTCCTCCCAGATGTGCAGGTCCGAACCATAGAAAATAGGTGCAGGAGTAGGCCCTTTGAGCCTATGCCACCATCCAATACAATCAGGGCTGATAATGCAAGCTTAATATCCTCTGCCTTTAGCCACAAGGTGGATTGGCGACGCTAAATTGCCTGGCATGTCCAGGGATGTGCAGGCTAAGTGGATTAGCCATGGAAATGCACGGTTGGGGTGGGTCTAGGTGAGATGTTCTTTGGAGGGGTTGTGTGGACTCAAGCAGCTGAATGGCCTGCTCCCACACTGTGGGGATTCGAAGTAAAATACTTCAAGCTTCTTTTTTCCCTGAATATATGGAAGTACCTGGAATATAGCACCATCCTTCATTTCTAAGGTCCCATATCCATCTTTTCGATCCAGGTAAAACATTCCTGTGAATTTACTCCCGTCTGGCCAGACGTAGATCCCATGTCCATGACGGTGATCCTTGTAGAAGCTCCCAACATAATACTGTAATAATAAAGCACAAAGATTCCTGGATCACTGGATTTGTCTCTGGCGAAGGTGAGACCTGCACAAGTCTGATGGGTTGTGCCAAAATTGGAACAAGGCCAACATCCTTGTGGGAAGGTTTTCTGGTGCAGTTGGTTAACTTGACAGGAAGATAGATATGGAGTGAAAATACAGAAGGAAGTGACATACAGACAAGTTTAGAATAAAAAGGGGTGGCACAATGGAGAGGCAACCTGGGTGGCTCAGTGGTTAGCCCTGCTGCCTCAGTGCCAGGAACCCCGGTTCGATTCCAGCCTCGGGCGACTGTCTCTGTGGGGTTTGTACGTTCTCTCCCTGTGTCAGTGTGGGTTTGCTCTGGGTGCTCTGGCTTCCTCCCACAATCCAAAGACGTGCAGGTCAGGTGAACTGGCCATGCAAGAAACACACCTTTACGAGGTAGAGCATCTGAAACTGCAACCGAATGGGTATGACTAGGTTTATTTCTCATCTTTCAATACTAGGAGTAGGGGAGAGGCCATACTTGTTAGGAATCTTCCATTTAAGTTGCTACAGTGTATTAAAGATGCACATGGGAAATTTTTAATCCTTAAAGCTTTGATAAATGGGGAAGATAAATGTTTATTGTCCTTCAGCCCAACCCCTCAAGTTCTTGATTGATGCATGTGCTAGATTGGTTAACCTTGCATCTCAGCATACTATTGTTGGAGTGGGGGACAGTGGACAGATTGCCAAAAGGCCCCCCCCCCCTCCCACCACCCCCCCCCCCACCCCCCACCCCCGATATCTTCTTCACAATCTAAGCTATTAAGGGATTTGTGTGTTGATCTAGGATTGGTAGATGTTTGGAGGCACCTTCACCATACTGGCAGGGATTTTACGTTTTTCTCAAATCTGCACAAATACCATACCAGGACTGATCTCTTTTTGACTCCCCAGTGCATGAACTCAGTGGTGCCATGTACAATTGGCAATATCATTATTTCTGATCACGCTCCAGTATATTTAATGGTCAAGAGTAAGGATACTGTGGTAGGATCGAGGCACTAGCGACTGGATCCCTTCATCCTTAACTTTACTGAATTCTTTTCTAATGAGTTCAGGGCTTTTTTAAGACTCAGCCAGTAATCCATCCATTCTCTGGGAAACTGCTAAAGTCTATGCTGGGGGGGTTAGTTATTTCCTATTCTGCCAGGAAGAAATGGCAGAAGGGTGAGCAGCAGTGCTTGCTTGAGACACCTCTGAAAGGCATACTTTGACAGGCCCTCGCTGATTAAACTGCAGAGCACAGCACTTCAATCCACACTGAACTCCATGCTCACACAGACAGCTAAGAGGGAGCCTACATTTGCAAACCAAAGGCTGCTTGAGCATGGGGACAAGCCGGGGCAAGTACTTAGCGTACCTCGCCAGGAAAAGGAGGGCTCGCCAAGCCCTTATCTCCATCAGGGAGGATACTGGAAGTTTTACCCTTGAACCTAAAAGGATTAACGCAGAAATTTTACTCCAAACTATACCAGTCTGAAAGTTGAGAGGTTGGGTGGGTTAGGATGGAGTCTTTTTTTAAAGAATTTGGACCTCCTGGGAGAGAACCCTGAGCAAGAGTGTCTCCTTAATGTCCCGTTGTCAGTGCAAGACGTGCAGGAGACTGTGAGGCTGCTTCATTGTGGAAAGGCACCTGGTCCTGATGGACTTCCCAGTGAGCTTTATAAGGAATTTATAAATGTACTGTCAGGACCAATGCTTAGTATGTTTAACGATTCACATAGTCATGGCCTCCTCCCACCATCTTTAAGAGAAGCAAACATCTCTCTTATCCTTAAAAAAAAGGGAAGGCCCCAGAGGACTGTGCCTCCGAGAGGCCCATCTCACTCCTGAATATCGATTTCAAAATCCTCTCTAAGACTCTTGCACTAAGACTAGAAACTGTGCTGCCCTCCGTCATTAAGGGGGATCAGATGGGTTTTATAAAAGGTCGCCAATCGTCAAATAAGGTCAGGAGGTTACTTAATATGATCCAAGCATGCCAACAACAATTGGTACAGGGATTAGTGATCTCTTTAGATGCAGAGAAGGCATTCAACCGGTCGAGTGGCCATATCTTTTTGATATTTTACAGTGCTTTGGCTTGGGTGAAGCCTTCATCAGATGGGTAAAAGTTTTGAATAGTGACCCTCTTGCTGTGATCATCACCAATGGTGCGCTGTCAAGCAAGTTCAATATCCTTAGGAGCAGTTGACAAGGCTGTCCCTTATCACCATTGCTTTTCACATTGGTGATTGAATTGCTGGAGGAGACAATACATAAGGATCCCAATATACCTGCTCCAGAACTGGGGACAAAATCACAAAACGTTGCACTGTATGCAGATGACGTTCTTGTCTTTTTATCAAAGCCAACAGTTTCAGTGGCTCAAATGATACAATGCATTAATTTATTTGGCGGCTTTTCAGGTTACAAGATCAACTTTGCAAAATCAGAGGCCATGCCTGTGGGTGGTCTCCCGAAAATGCCTGGTCCTGAAGGTGAATCTTGATTTCCCTTTAGATGGTTGCAGGAGGGCTTTCTCTACTTAGGTATATTCATTACTCCCGTCTTTGATCGGTTATTTAAAACCAATTTTGCCCATTATCCAAAGATGTGCAGGTCAGGTGAATTGGCCATGCTAAATTGCCCGTAGTGTTAGGTAAAAGGGGTATTTTACTCATTTTAGTTGGACATTGAAGCATCTGAGGCAAGATGCCCCCTTACTAGCTTGCTGTTCTTGGACAAAATGAAGACAGTTAAGTAATATTGTCATAGTTATTAATACTGTCAAGGAGTGGAGGGCAATGCATCAGAATGAGAGCAAATTGCCAGAACATTATTTTTCACACCCATAGTTGGTATGCCGGGTTTTCAGCTGGGGATGATAGACTCAGGGTTTAAACTATGAGCAGCTAGGTGACTTATTTGAGGGGGGTATACTGATGTCTTTCGACCAGTTGGCCTGGAAATACAAGTAGCCCAGTAGGAACCTCTTCCATTTTTTTCAAATTAGAAATTTCATACAAAAAGAGACCACACTTCTAACTGATTTTTATAGATCTGACACAGAAAAGAGGGTGCAGAGAACACACTTTCTCTCAGTAATGTCTATCATCTATTGGGGGAGGGTCCCTCGGACGAAACCAAATGGCTCTGTAAGGTATGGGAGAGGAAGCTGGACATTGAGAGCTCTTCTGAAGTATGGGAGGATATCTGGGAAAATGCAAGAAGGATCTTCATTTGCAACAGGACCCATGCCTTGCAATTGAACATCCTCTCGGAGAACGTGATTCCTGATGAAGGGCTTATGCCTGAAATGTTGATTTGCCTGCTCCTCGGATGCTGCCTGACCTGCTATGCTTTTCCACACTGCACTCTCGAAATTGAAAATTCTCCATAGAGTCCACTTGGGTCTAGACCAACTATCAAAATTTAAAGTGGGAGTATTTGCAATGTGTCCTAAATGCAAAGTGAGTATGGGTCACTCAGTCATTGTCTCTGGTCTTGCCACAGATTGCGGGCATACTGGAGCGCTGTAGTAGGTGAAATAGAGAGGGTCTTGGGGACAGAGGTAGAGATGGACCCGGTATCTCTTGTTGACCTTGATAATCCACTTCCATTAGACACGCACAAAAAAAAAGGCTTTTCAGTATTCTCACTTTTTGTGCAAGAAAGAACATCCTGTTGGGTGGGTGTCTGCAAACCCACCAGGGCTGTTGGGTTTAAGTTAGACATGGAACACATCCCTTTGGATTTTCTTACAAGTATGGTGCACCACAAAACTGAGAATTTTTATAAGACGTGACAGCCCTTTTTGGACGACTTGGGTACAGATTTGTCTGCCATACTAATAAGGGCTTTTACATAGCCATGACGATTCTGTTTAATGAATCTGGTATCCAGAGAGGAGGAACTATAAACATATGAATATGTATAAATTTATGTACTCGATGGTCGAGAGCTATTACCTTGATTCGCTGAGCTGGATCCTTATTATAACTGTCATGATTTATTAGTTAATTGTTAGCTATTAGTTAGTATTTATTTATGTAATTAGTGGGTTTCTTTGTATTGTTTTGAATTGTTTAATTTAGTTTTTGTTGTAGTATCCAAGAAATGCTCTTTTTTTCAATAAAAGTATATTTTTTTAAAAAGTAAAAAGCATTAAAAAAATGACTACATTGCTCCGGGATTTAGGAAAAGTATAGAATCCTTACAGTGGGGAAGCAGGCCCCACTGAATCTTAAAATCCTACCGTGTGGAATCAGAATGTGTAAACTCCACACATACCATCACCTGAGGATGGGAATTGAACCTGGGTCACTTGCACTGTGAGGCAGTAGGGCTAACCACCAAGCCACCAGACCAGCAGGAAGTGATAAACTTAATTTGAAATCAGAAGTAGGCTGTACTTGAAAGCCAAAATTATCTGATTTCTGAAAAGCAGTTGGTTCCAAGGTTTCCAGAAATACATTGCCTGACCCATATGACATTAGTTCAGCTGGTTCTGGTACAGTTATGGTCGCCACACGACAGGAAGGATGTGATTGCACGAGAGAGGGTGTACAGGAGATTCACCAGGATGCTGCCTGGACTGGAGTGATTTAGCTATGAAGAGAGGCTGGATAGGCTGGGGTTTGTTTTACTCAGACTAGAGAAGACCGAGGGATGATCTGATTGAGGTGCAGAATTCCAAGGGTCATGGACAGGATAGACATTTAAGAACACTGACAGGAACATTTGAGACACCATAGCATACAAGATTACCAACCAAGTGTAGGCAAATGGGGTGGGAATAGATGGATATGAGATGACCAGCAGTGGGCAAATGTCCATGTTGTAAAAGCTGTAAGAACTCTGTGGTTCAAAGTGTGATTAATGGATACTTGGCTGCCCCGCTTTTGAGCATATTCACATGACACACACGTTGTCAGGTTTCTTTCCATCAGGTTCTTATTCAACAGCTCGCCTCATTCCATTTCCTATCGATTTGATAAAACCGTGCCCGTCGAGGTTTATCTGCCCCTCCTCCTCCACGGTTCAAGGGGGACACGCACATTTCTGCAGGGTCCCTCTTTCAAGCGCCGTAAAACAAGAAAACAAAACGATGACTTGTTTGATTCCAGGATGGGTCAGGGTACCTGCAGCTGCAGTGACGGAGCTCAGAGTCCTGGATGAAGTGGCACAGAGATTGGGAGGAGTGGGGCTGTTTCGTTCCCTCACTTCCTGGGGAGGGGTGGGGGAGGGCAGTTGTTAAGAGGCAGAAAGCTAAAGCAACCCTCGGCTTGATGGCTCCCAAGTGGGAAGTGCATGAAGACAGAGTTGCTGGGGTCCGGGGGTTGGACTCTGACCTACCTCGCCGCTGGCCCACTGGAAGATCCCGTGTCCGTGCTTCAGGTTCCCCTCGAACTGCCCCTCGTACCTCCAGCCGTTCGGCCACTCCTGAAGCCCCACGTCCACCAGGGAGGGCATCACCGAGACGCTGGGCGCCGGGCTGGGCTGCATCGGTTCGGGGGAGTCCAGGGGCTCCCAGAGCTGCTGCTGCTCCGGGCTGGGGGGCTCCTGGGTGGGCAGCCCCGGGCTGGGGCTACCCGGGGAGCTCATGGTTTTGGAAGGGGGGGGGGGGGGGGGGAGGAGAGCTGACCACTCACTCACTCAGTCGTCCACCCAGTCACTCAGTGAGTGAGGCAGTCGCCCGGAAATAAACAAACCCCCCGTCACCCGGGCAACCGCTTGGATACAGTCCGGGACAGAGAGCACGTGCAGCGGAGCGGGGCGGGGGGAGTGAGCACTCCGGGACTGCTGCTTTATACCGGGAATGTTCCTACACCCCAGGAGTGTTGCTACATCCCGGGAATGCAACCATACCCCTGAGAGTATTGCCATATCCCGGGAATGCAACCATATCCCCTGAGAGTATTGCTGTATCCCGGCAATGCAACCTTACCCCCGGGAGTATTGCCATACCCCGGGAATGCAACCACATCCCCTGGGAGTATTGCTATATGCCGGCAATGCAACCATACCCATGAGAGTATTGCCATATCCCGGGAATGCAACCATATCCCCTGGGAGTATTGCTATATCCCAGGAATGCAACCATACCCCCGGGAATATTGTTATATCCTGGGAATGCTATGATACCCCTGGGATGTTATTGGATACCAGGAATGCTACAATATCTTAGGAATGCTGCTTATACCTGGGAATGCTGCTGTATCCAGAGGATACTGTTAAATCCTAGGACTACTGCCCAACCCCAGGGAAATGACTACACGCCGGGAATACTTCTTTCTCCCAGGAATGCTACTACATCCCGGGAATGCAACCATACCCCTGGGAGTATTGCTATATGCCGGGAATGCAACCATACTCATGGGAGTATTGCCATATCCCAGGCATGCAACCATATCCCCTGGGAGTATTGCCATATCCCGGGAATGCAACCATATCCCCTGGGAGTATTGCTATATCCCGGGATTGGAACCATACCCCCGGGAGTATTGCCATATCCCGGGAATGCAACCATACCCCTGAGAGTATTGCTATACCTCAGGAATACAACCATACCCCCAGGAGTATTGCCATATCCCAGGAATGCAACCATATCCCCAGGAGTATTGCCATATCCTGGGAATGCAACCATACCCCCGGGAATATTGTTATATCCCGGGAATGCTATGATACCCCTGGGATGTTATTGGATACCAGGAATGCTACAATATCTTAGGAATGCTGCTTATACCTGGGAATGCTGCTGTATCCAGAGGACACTGTTAAATCCTAGGACTGCTGCCCAACCCCAGGGAAATGACTACACGCCGGGAATACTTCTTTCTCCCAGGAATGCTACTACATCCCGGGAAGGCTGCCAAATCCCAGGAATTCTGCCGTGCCCTGAGAATATTGCTATATCCCCAGAATGCTGTTATGCCCTAGGATTGCTGCTACCCCAGGATTACAGCTATATCACGGGAAGGCTGCTTCCATAGGTTTACAACTATATCATTGGAATGCTGCTTCCCGGATTACAGCTCTATTTTGGAAATGCTGCTCCCCAAGATTACAGCCATATCCCAGGAATGTAGCTCCCCAGGAGTACAGCTCTATCCCAGGAATGCTGTTTTCCGAGGATTGTAGTTGTGTCCTGCAAATGCTGCTCCACCATGTTTATATCCAGGGATTGCAGCTGGGAATGCTGCATTCTTGGGGATTTCTGCCAGATCCTGGGATTGCAGTTATACCTCCAAGATTATAGCTGTATATCCCAGGATTACAGAGGACAGGCACAAGAAGTAAACCTTCAGGAGAAATACTATGAACTGCACTGATAAAAGGTGCCTGTTCTTATTTTAGAGGGAAGGTAAACTTGTCGCTCAAAGGAAAGAGAAATAATTTTGAACTGGTATTAAGTGGTTTAAATGCTCAACATGAATACTGGGCATTCTTGCCCCCTGATTGAGTGGACCGCGTGTGGTATCATTCCATTGATGATGCATTTCACAGCTGTGCTCAAACCTTTTGCCACTGGAAAGGCCTGTGTCTGTGTACTGCCCTCTGAAACCAAACAGACCTTCCACAATTTATGCCTCAGGTTCATGTTCCATTTAAGAAGAGACTCCATCCTCATATTGAAACCAGTTGTGATGCTTCTTCAGCCCTTAATGTTCAGGCCTGGCATAGGAAAGCTGTTCAGTACCTTCTTTGTAAATTGGAACAAATATTTCTTCAAAATTATTGATTTATACTGCTGAAAATAATTGAAGTAAGGAAATGGCCATTCCAAACCAACATCAGCGAATCCATAAAATAGTTCCCTCGGGATTGATATCACTCAGTACATTACGTGAAGTTCAGTAGGACAGATTGATCTAGTGGATGTCAACTTTGCCAAGAAAATATAATTTCGACTCAGACTGGTTCCTTAAGTGGAGGCAAAGATTGAAATCCATCCGAATGTCAACCAGAAGTCATGCAAGATTCAAAATGTTAATTTTGTTTCTCTCTCTCCACAGATGCTGCTGAGCTCTCTGTATTAGTGCCTAACAGATCCTTCTTCAGCACAACTAAGATAAAGAGGAGACCAGTTAGTATGAGGCACTGTGGATTGATGTTTGAAGAATGACCCAACCACACCTTGGTGGTCACATTGAAGTGCATCCCATATCATCTCTGGGAACTGAAAAAACATCAGGTCAATTGGGCAGAGCTGTAATACCCTTCTTGTGCGTTGAGGTACTTGACAATAAAGTATTAGTTTGTTGTGAAAGTAACAGGTTATAGAAGTTTGTGGATTCAGTGCAGTCCTGAGGGTGTGCAGCACTGTCAAAAGTGGTAGCTTTCAAGTGAGATGTTAAACCAAGTCCATTCCTTCCTTTCAGATAGACAGATAAAATCTTGGCAAGTTATCAGGGGATTCTGACCAATTTTGGAACAAAATAAGTATCACAGATCACCCAGTCCTTATCATATTCCTTTTAATAGGAGTTAACTCTGCAGAAATTGGTTTTTACATTTGGTCACAGTAAAATAGCGACTACCATTCAAAAGCAACCGCCCTGCTATAGGGAAGATATTGTGAATCTTGAAGGGATACAGATAAGATTTACCAGGATGGAGGGTTTGAGCTATAGGGAGAGGCTGAAGATGCTGGGGCCATTTACCCTGGAGCATCAGAGGCTGAGTGGTGACCTTATAGAGATCTAGAAAATCACGAGGGGCATGGGTAGGGTGAATAGTCATCGTCTTTTCCCCGGGAAAGGGGAGTCAAAAACTAGAGGGCATAGATTTAAGATGACAAGGAAATGTTTTAAAGGGACCCAAGAGCAACTTTTTTATGCGGATGGAGGTGTGTGTATGCAATGAGCTGCCAGAGGAAGTGGTGGAAGCTGGTACAATTACAACATTGAAAAGGCATCTGGATGGGTGCATGCATAGGAAGGGTTGAGAGGGATATGGGCCAAGTGCTGGCAAATGGGCCTAGATTTATTTATGATATCTGATCAGCATGGACGAGTTGGACTGAAGGGTCTGTGTCCGTGATTTTACATCTCAATGATACGTAAAATTATTTGGATTGTGAGATAGCTGAGGGTATGTCCTTTCTTGCTAATTTTCCCCATTCCAAGGTATTAAGTAAAGCAGCACTAACACAAAGAAATGTTTCCAAGGATGCAGTGTTTAATTAGACATTATGGAAGTAGGCAGTATGATTGATCAATGTCTACTGTTTCTAACAGCGCTGTCCCATTTACCCAAAATGGTATGTAAGCTGTCTGCCAATTAGCACCCAATTAAGCAACACGTCCGTTTTAAAATTACAAATGCTTCCAAAACTTTGCCTCACCATATGTCTCTAATTTACTGCAAAACCTACAATTCTCCAAGGTAATTGAGCTCCTCCAATTCTGGTTTCGTAAGTATGCTTGTTTTAATTTGCTCTGGCATTGAGAGCTGGGTTTTCACCTGCAAAGATGCTAAGCTCCAGAATTTCCTCTGCCTCTTACTTTTTCTTTAAGAAACTTATTGAATCCTGCCTCTTTCACCAATCCTTGGAAGGCATTTGGTATGCTTCCCTTTATTGGTCAGTGCATTGAGTACAGGAGTTGGGAGGTCATGTTGTGGCAGGGCAAGACATTGGTTAGGCCACTGTTGGAAGTTTGCATTCAATTCTGGTCTCCCTGTTATAGGAAAGATGTCGTTCAACTTGAAGGGGTTCAGAAAAGATTTGCAAGGATGTTGCCAGGGTTGGAGGATTGTGCTAGAGGGACAGGGTGAAAAGGCTGGGGCTGTATTACCTTAAGATACTGAGGGGTGACCTTACAGAGGTTGATAAAATCATGAGGGGCATGGGTAGAATGAATAGTCAAGGTATTTTCCCCAGGGCAGGGGAGTCCAAAACTAGAGGGCATAGATTTAAGGCGAGAGAGGAAAGAGTTAAAATAGACCAGAGGGGTAACGTTTTCCCCAGAGAGGGTGGTGCATGTATGGAACGAGCTGCCAGAGGAAGTGGTGGAGGTGAATACAATTACAACATTTAAAAGGCATCTGGATGGGTATATGAATAGGAAGGGTTTAGAGGGATATGTGCAAATGCTGGCAAATGAGACAAAATGTATTTAGGATATTTGATTGGCATGGGCAAATTGGACTGAAGGGTCTGTTTCTTTGCTGTATATTTCTATGACTCTATGACTCTAATGAAAAGTAGCAAAATCTAAGATTGAAAGCTAGTCTCAGTGATGTTGACATTATCATGAATTGTTGTAAGAATTTATCCAATTCACAAATATCCTTTAGGGAGGGAAATCTGTCATGCCTCTTTGGTCTGGCCTAGATGTGACTCCAGAACCATCCAGAGTCATGCAGCACGGAAACAGACCCTTCAGCCCAACTTGTCCATGCTGACCACGTTTCCCAAACTGAACTAGTCCCATTTGCCTGTGTTTGACCCATATCCCTCTAAACCTCTCCTCTCCATGTAGCTGTCCAAATGTCTTTTAAGTGTTGTGGTTGTACCTGCCTCTATCACTTCAGCTGGCTGGTACAATTACGACATTTAATAACAGTGAGGTACTGCGGATGCTGGAAATCTGAAACAAACACAGAGAATGCTGGAGAAAGTCAGCAAGGTTGGCAACCAATAGAGAAGGGCATGCCACCAGACCCTGAGGTCACCGCCCAGCTCAAAGCGATAGCCAAGTTATGGAGGAATGCCCAGCTGACCTGCAAAAAGGTCAACGGCGTTGGTAAGTGCCGCACTCTTAGCTCCACCATCTCGACTCCATCTCTGCTACTGCACTTCCTCTCACCAAGTCTCTTGCAACATCTCCCAACACCTTAGTGGGCAGCACGGTGGCACAGTGGTTAGCACTGCTGCCTCACAGCGCCAGAGACCCGGGTTCAATTCCCGCCTCAGGCGACTGACTGTGTGGAGTTTGCACGTTCTCCCCGTGTCTGTGTGGGTTTCCTCCGGGTGCTCCGGTTTCCTCCCGCATTCCAAAGATGTGCAGGTCAGGTGAATTGGCCATGCTAAATTGCCCGTAGTGTTAGGTAAGGGGTAGATGTAGGGGTTATGGGTGGGTTGCGCTTCGGCGGGGCGGTGTGGACTTGTTGGGCCGAAGGGCCTGTTTCCACACTGTAAGTAATCTAATCTAATCTAAACTTACTCTCACACCTCAGCCTTCCATGCAATTAAACCCTGCATGCCCGACATTCTCCCTCCTCAGTCTCTCAGAGCAGCTCTCAACCATTCCCCACAGGCACCAGAATGAACAGACACGCTACCCATTATAATTTCACTTGTTCACTGCCTTTTGCAGAAGACAGCAGCCCATCACAGTGATGGAGATGGTCCTAGCTCTGTTTGAGCAGAGGACCAGGACTGATCTTGCAGTGATCTCAAGACATCCATGTCCCACTAAATGAGTAAGGGCCATTTGCATACCATTGGCAATCTGCCTTTAACCTCACTATCACTCTCCAACATTGCACACCACTTGCTGTAACACTCCCCCTTTGTCTTGAAGGTTTGTAGAATCAGAGAATCTCTAAAGTGCAGAAAGAGGCCTTTCGGCTCATCAGTACTTCACCGAACCTCAAAGAGCATCCTATCCAGATCCAACCGCTTCCTCTGCATTCCCCCATAGCTAACCCACCTAATCTGCATATCACTGGATACAGGGGCAATTTAGTATGGCCAACCCACCCAACCTGTGGGAGGAAACTGGAGCACCAGGCAGACACCCATGCAGACACGGGAAGAATGTGCAAACTTCACACAGACAGTCGCCCGAGACTGGAATCACAATTGAGTCCCTGGTGCTGTGAGGCAGCATGCTAACCATTGAGCCACCGTGTCACCCAAGTATAAAAGTCTCAAGCATGCCTCAATCCTAGCTTTGAGCCCTGCAGAGAAATGCCCAGCACCCCTAGACGTCCCATTCTTAACCTTTGAGGATGATGGTACCAACAACTCAGAAGAAACACTGGCAAGACTGTCTCCTGCAACGTCCAGCCAGATACCTAGGTGGGGAACCATCATTATAGAGAGTGAGGGGCTACAATCTGGTAAGCAATGGTGATCTGTATCCCTCACAGCAGCAGCTGTGCAGGATGCGAGCACTTAAAGGATTGTAGGAGACTAGGCAGCTACTCAGATCAGGCAGGGGAATGCCCTGTGGTTTGAGTAATCAGGAACTTTGTAACAGCATCGGGCCTGATGAGTTTGTGGAACTCTGTGGCCCTCATCGCCCAGAAGCTGCAGCGATGCGAAGAGTTGACCGATGGTGTGGCTGCCTCCATTGACAGGTTGCCATGGAGAGCCAGGTCTGACACTGTCAAGGGCTGCTGGTAATGTACACACACTTACTCTCCATTGCCTCACCCGTTGGTCCCCGGGACTCTGGGCCTGGTGACAAGGGCACAGGGAATGTTGTCCCTAGTCTGGCTGCCCCGTTCTCACGAGAAGACGGAACAGTCTCAGAGGCCAGAGGAGGAACCACAGGTCTCTCTGCATTTTCCACTCAGGACACAGGAGAGTGGGGTCCTGGTCCTCCACCTCCACACTGCCTGCCCCCTTACAAGGTCAATCTGAGGAGGGTCAACCTACCTCTAGCGAGAAGACCCTCAGCAGGTTTGGCCTGTCCAGATATGATCACCTTGGTGTCACCTTTTCACACCTATATTAAAGAAAGCTTCTGATGGAAACAGAAGCAGAGGGAGTGCACTTAGACTCAGTGGGATGGAGACAACAAACAAAGCATATTGAAGGTGCTTTGGTGTAAAAAGGCTACCTTGTTATTTCAGACTTTGTGCACAAATGTTGACTTTTAACTTGCACACATCAGCTTTTGAGTCTCTCTGTCCAGGCACTCAATGCATTGTCACGCCATCTAGTGACAATTCATGGCTGTACAGAGGCTTATGGATTGAGCTCTGCACTGAGAGTTTACCATATAAATTACAAGCAGGGGAATAACATGCACACATGCCAAGGTACCCTGCCTACTCCTTTGGCACTTTTGGACACAAATTGCTAATGCCTGGGTTCGTCTGTGTGCAAAGGTGAATTGCCAGAGATTTGTTCAGCAGTGGCTGTCCCAGAGAGGGTCGATGTTGTAAAATGGCCAAGGAGTACATAGACGTGCAGGGCAGTGTACCAGACGTTTCAGGGACCAGTTGTTCCCCTTTAAAAAAAACCCATGAACGATGGGTGCTGCAGCCCCCTCCCTCACAGGTCGAGTCATTTAGTCCACCCATTCTGAGTAAGCTTGCAGCCATTTGATTCCCAGTGCACACTGTCGATTTCCAACCAAATTCGTTCCTGGTGCCTTTACCTCTCCCCGACTGCATTAGTCCAACTGCCAGACTTGCCGTTACAGAGCGAATGGACAGAGTATGGCCCACCCCCTGGACTGATTCCCCTGACTGACGTCTTCTAACTGGACACCTGACTGGGACCATTGCCCTTGAGTGGTATGGGAAATTGCTCTTAACTTATTACGCTGGGAGCCCCTGACTGCCAGATGCCTCCAGGCACCTTATTGAGGACTAGTCCCCTAAGACTTTGTGACATGGTTGTCTGCTTGCTGTGTGCCATGTAAGCTCCGAGAGCAGGTGTGAGATTGACATGGCACACTGCTACACAGAAAGTTGTACATCCCCTTGACTGAGGGCTGCTGACCGGCAAGGCCAGCTGCCTGGCTCTCTGCCTGTGGTAATTGGCTGGACATGGCAATGCAAGGCAGGACTACTGTAAGCGAGCAGATAGGTGCTCAGCAAGCGAGCGCTCAGTCAGAAAACCAACACCCTTGAGCTGCAGGCCACTGTGTGAGCCGAGTGCCTGCCCCTGTGTGGTAGGTATCCCCTCAGCAGCCTTTCAATAGTAGTGCAGGATAGTAGAGGCATGGAACTTCATAGCCTTTAAAAAAGTAATTGGATGAACAGTTGAAGTGTCATAACATTCAAAGTTATGTGTTAGTGCAAGAAAAAGGGATTAGTGTAGATTTAGCCTAGTTTTGACAGTATGGACCAGATGGGCTGAAAGGCCTCTTCAGTACAGTAAGATTCTATGATTCCAGACTGGTGTGTCCTGCAATCAAATCTGTGCTTTGAGAGTACAATGGTAGAGTACATTAGAAGTGCCAAGACAGTCAAACTGGAATATCAGATGTTGGATGCCATTGTTCATGGAATGCAGCTTGTCATGCTCTGGGCTGCAGTTTGGTCACAGGCAGCATGGAGGTCATTTGGTGGGAGCAGTGAGGTGAATCCACCAGGTACATGCTCTGGATTCCTTGTTGAATTTTATTCACATGGCATGTTGGGTAAGATGGGGTTTGAATATTAACGAGGCATTAAAGATGGAGCGAGATGATCTTGACATCGAGAAGAGCCTCACCGAACTCTGTCACCCGATTCTGCCAGACACTTCACCACAGCCCAGTGTAAGACTTTGCCCTCTTGTCAACACATCAGAATGGAGAAAAGGATGAAAGAAAAGCTGAATACGCACAATGGAGCAGGGGAGCTAAATGCAGTTCAAGCTAATCTCACAACAGGTAAATGCAAACCCACATTGACTGCAGCTGGAGGACCATCAACTCAGTGAAAGACACTCTCTGGTCTGCCTGAAACCTGTTGGTCTTTCAGAGCAAGGAGTTGACCCTGACCGAGTGTTGCTGACTGGCACTTTTCAAGGTCCAGGACTACGTGCTGAGGGATGTATTAAAGCCTGGGGTAGCTGCTGCCATGGCTCAGTAGGGAAAGACCACTGTCTAAGGTCTTTCTGCTGAAGATAAATGGGGGTCTCCTTGGTTATCTGACCCTCTCGGTACCTCAATTATATGTAAATATAATCTCACATAGGCAAGAGATGCCTTTGTTTGTTAGATAAATAAAGTCAAACTCTTAAGCTTGTTTATTTACTTCATGTACTATTATATAGAACCATACTGCTGCAGTGACTTTGTATGTGCATACATATTTATGAATAAAGTATATTTTTGAAATGAACAAAGGTTGTGCTGATGCGTTCTATGCATTTCTGTGTAGATGTATTTTATATAAGGGTCTAAGGCTGCACAATACAGCCAAAAGCCTGCAAATACAAGGACATACCATGAACAAAGTTAACCTGGAAATTCACCAGCACTTTCCAGTTAAATTATTTTGTAAAGTGCCCTGAGTTACAAACAGAAAGACTAAAAAGTAGCCAGTAAGTGCATCAGCACTGCACAGAATACTAACATACAGAAGCAATAACACTGCACAGTAAAACAATCAAATCAGCATTTTTTTCATTTAATTGACATTAAAGACGTAGCTATTTGACATTAAGATCAATGTTTGATGTTCATTCTTCAAGAATAAAAGAACCAGTCTGGCATTTCAGGTAAAAATAAAAAGGGAAACAAATTGTTCTGATTTTCTTTCAAAACAAACAGTGGTTTGTATTCAATATTTATGGAACACTTGTTACAATTCATTACTCTCAATTTTTTTCTTTGTTCTCGCGGTAACAAAACAATTATGAAAGGCAGAGTGATTTGCCTTTTGAACTATTATTTTATATGTTAGGTTTTCACCTTTTCAGATTATGTTTATAAATTTGTCAATCTTACTGGAAATATCCTTAAAGGAAACAAGATTGAAATCTATAAAACCATACTTTAACTCTCAGCCCTATTTTATCTTAAGACATAGCATCTTTCTAGAGCAATGAATTATTGAATGCATGCTGTATACTCCATCTTTCTGCAATCAGTGGAAAGTATTATGCCAAGTAAGTAAGACTGCTTACTTCAAGTTAAATGACAAAAAGTGTTTATTGGGAAATGTAAAATTATATGGAAAGAAATACATCTAAAGAGTAAGAGAAAGGCACTAGTTTATTAAATACCTTTAAATCATTTTTGAAATCAAAATAACACATATCAGAAAGTTTTTCTTTTAAAATTCTTTAACTAGATCATTTCTAACTGAAGTGAATAATGAAGTTTACTGCTTTTATCCACACCTGGGTACAGAACAATTAATCAAGATTGATCAACATAATCATGATGTTCACATTAGTTTGTTAATAAAAATCAGTATTCTGCGTCCATATATCCAGGAATCTATCAGAATCTTCCTTAGAACTTGGAAAACGAGCAATGTAAGCTAAATCCTGCTTGATTTTTTTTGGTGTAATTGTTAAATGCCATGGTCATCTCTACCATTAGCATTAATGGATTGTTTGTGGCAATTGTTTCAAATCAACCTGTTCAGACATATAGTAAGTAAGACAATAAGTAAAAATTGAATGCTTGTCTTCTGGCTCAGAGACAGGGACACTGCCACACACCACAAGGTCCTTGCAAATCATGACACAAAGTCATATGTTAATTGTAAGTGTTTTTAATCAACTTATTTGGAGATGTGACCATTTATGACTGGAACCTGGACCTTCTAACCAGAGGCAGGAGCACTACCACTGCACCACAAGAGCCCAACATGGAGTTTTTTTTCCTCTACAGGTTGTGAGCATGAACCACAAATTCATTAATACTCCAGCAAGTCGAAACGGAATGAAATTGTGGTATTGGTCAGAAAATTGCCCAAATATTAGTCCTGTTCTCTGGGACTAATGTTAAAATCCAGATCAGAATAACAGGATAAATTTCTGCTTGATCTTCCATTAATAAGAGTTCAAAGGAAATGAGTTAGGCTGCTTCTACATAATTATTGTGGGCACAGAGCCATGGTGCACAAATGTCTGTAATTTGAGTGTTGTGTGAATTCAGTGGATTCAATTGTAGGAATACCATTCAAGAGCCTCAAGCAAAAGACGTAAAGCCTTCACCTTAATTCCTCTTCATAGTGCTGTCTGAACATTTACTCTTCCCACTAGCAACACATTGTGCACCTGACTTTTCATATTTTCTAATCAACCTCTTTCGAGATGTTATTACACACCTCTGGAACAAGTGACACTTGAACCCAAGCTCGAGAAAGTGTGTTGGAAAAGCACAGCAGGTCTGGTAGCATCCAAGGAGCAGAAGAATCGACGTTTCAGGCATAAGATCCTTCATCACCGTGCTCCTCAGATGCTGTGCTTTTCCAGTACCATACTCTTGACTCTGATCTCCACCATCTGCAGTCCTCACTTTCTGCTAGTTGAACGCAGGTTGTGTACCTCAGAGGTAGGGACATTATTGCAATACCACTAGGCCCTTAATTATGCCTGACTTTAAGCTTGCAAACTGTTACACTTCAGCTGGTTTCAATACTTACATGACCAATGCCCTACTAGGTCACCTATAAGCACCTGTGTGGAAGGATTAACCTCTTTTTCCAGAATCTTCACAGTGGGAATCAGTCCATAAAATATGTAGTATTTCTTCATTAACTTTGTGCTTTTGAAGTGTGTCAGGAATGAATCAGCATGCTTACTTTGAATTATACAGTCATGCAGTTTTAAAGCATGGAAAGAGGCTATTCGGCCCATCATGTTTGCGCCAGTCATCCAACGTCCATCTAATGCAATCACATTTTCCAGCATGTGATCCATTGGCTTATATGTGATGCTGTTTCAAGTTGAGCTAAATAGTTCTTACATGTCTTTTGGGTTTCTATCTTAACTATACTTTGAGGCAGTGAGTTCCAGATACCCACAACCCTCTCCATGAAAAAAAGGTTGTTCCTCAAATCCCTCTTGCTCCGTATCATATACCTGCGCTCTGTGATTATTGGCTCCTCAACTAAGGGGAAAGGTTTCTCCTTTCTATCCTGCCTATGCACCTCAGAACTTTGTACACTTCATTCAGATGCCCCCTCAGTTTCCTCTGTCCTAAAGAAATCCATTCCAGCTTATGCAGTCTCTCTGAATCACTCCAGCCCAGGCAACATCCTGGTGAATCTTCACTAGCCCAACATTGTCCTTCCTACCATGTGGTGACCAGAACTGCACATAATACACCAGCTGTGGCCCAGCTAACATTGTATGCAGCTCCATCATAACCTCTTTGATTTTGTATCCTTAAAGAGTAAAGACAAGTGGGCGAAAGTGAGGACTGCAGACGCTGGAGATTAAAGTCGAGACTGTGGTGCTGGAAAAGCACAGCAGGTCAGGCAGCATCCGAGGAGCAGGAGAATCGATGTTTCGGATAAAAGCCCTTCATCAAGCCCTGACAGCCTGGGCACCTGATCCAGGTTAATGCCTCAATGCTTTACCGAGCGAGGGCTACACTGTCAAGAGATGCCACCTTTCAGATGCACTGTCAAATTGCGGTCCCTCTCAGATGGAAATAAAAGATCCTGTGGCACCGCCTTTAAGCAGTCTGGGACAGTTTCCATGGCATCCTAACCATCATGAGCAAACTTTTACAGATGCTGGAATCTGTACTGAAAACAGAAGATGCTGGGAATCACAGCGGGTCTGGTAGCATCCATGGAGAGAGAGCAAGCAAATATTTTGAGTCCAGATTACTCTTTGTCAGAGCTGATGTGAAGTTTGGAGGGGAGAGCATTTATGCTGCAGTATGGGGGAGCTGTGTTGGGGAGAAAGGATGTTGACAGTTCGGACTGAGTGATTGGATTGTGAGAATGGTATAACAATAGTGTGTCTAACTACCAAACTGGAAAGAACAGACAGTCCCACTAGAGTGGGGCGGGGGCGGAGACGGGAATTGACAGAGAACGTAACAAGGAAAGCTAAAGGAAAGGGAACAAATGGGAATGGGTTCACAACCTGAAGGTATTGATCCCAGTGGGACTGTCTGTTGTTTCCTGTCTGGCAGGTAGACACACTATTGTTCTGCCATTCTCACATTCTGATCACTTAATCTGCTCTATCAGCACTCTCTCTCCCCCAACACTCCACTCCCACACTGGAGCATAAATACTACATTGCAGGTCAGCTCCAATGAAGGGTCATCTCAACTCGAACCGATAGCTTGCTCTCTCTTTGTGGATGCTGCCTGACCCGCTGTGATCTCCAGCATTTTTTTGATTTCATCCTAACTGGCATCATTCTTGCAACCAACGTCTCTCTCCTGTCAATATTAGATCCGTCTTTTTGGAACGTTAATGCAAGTTAACCTAAATGCTTCTTTTTTTTAACAACAGTGATTGTACTTCAAAAAAAGTATTTCTTTACTTGTAAAGTGGTTTGGAATGTCAAGAGACTGTGAGTGCTATTTTCTAAAGGCAAGCTACTTCCTGAAAGCACAGTTAGGAGTGTACTAATGTTAACATTCATAGACTACAAGGTACCGAGACAGAGTTGAATCCCGAATGGGTCGTGGGTTGGTGGGACTGGGGTAAGTGGCAGCTGAGGAATAGAAGGAGACCTTTGTGCATCGGGACGATGGTGGTTGCACTGAGGGTAGCAGTGGGTGTTGGGCATGGTCTTGTCAGAGGGAAATTGGCAAGCTTGGAGCAGCAGAGGCCTGGGCCTTCCTTCAATGCTCAGATGTGCACAACATATTTCATTACAACAACAGGAGAAACCTGGGCTACCCAGACCCAACTTAAAATCCAATCCAAGAGCGGAGTCATGGCTCAGTGGTTCGCACTGCTGCCTCACAGCACCAGGGATGTGGGTTCAATTCCAGCCTTGGGTGACTGTCTGTGTGGAGTTTGCACATTCTCCCTGTGTCTGCGTGGGTTTCCTCCAGGTGCTCTTGTTCTTCCCCATAGTCCAAAGATGTGCAGGCTAGCTGGATTGGATTGGATTGACCATGTGGGGTTACAGGAATAGGATGAGGGGGTGTTGGGTCTTGGTGGATGCTCTTCAGGAGGTTGCTATCGACGTAAGTGCCAAATAGCCTTTAGCTGCACAAAAGGGATTCTATGATTCTAAGTACAATTGAGGTTGTGGGCCCTCACTTCTCATTGAAATATTAAGAATCAGCAAGTCACAACACCAACTGATTAAAAGTGAGGGTGGCATGGGAAATGAAGCCACTCCATTTTAGCTGCTTGCCAGCTTCAGGTTTGGAAAGCAATATTCACCCATGGGATGAACTGACAGAATAAACTGAGGAATTTACAGTTTAAGAAAACAACAGTAGCTCACTTTGCGCCACTTATGTCGCGAGTTGGAAATAGGAACAATTTGGTGTAAAATAGAAACTGTTGAAATGGAGGCATGGCATAGACGTAACACAGCTTTCAATGATTAATCTGTCTTGTGAGGGTCAAATGGTGAATAGCCTCTTATCCCATCGCTGTTTAATCAAAAGGTGAATTGAATATATTCGTGTTAAATAATGTTTGAAATTCATTACATTTCTTCTTTCTATCTGAGCAACATCCATCAGTTGTGGTAGTCAAAAGTAGCCTCCTAGAGAAGAAGAGTCGGTCATTTAGCCCCTCATATCTACTGTTCAAATTTCAAGATGGCGGCAGAGCTTGTTAGCCAGAGCTTGTCCACTCCATCTGTTTCTTTTACTCTTCTTTTTTCTTTCTGTGCTTCTTATCTTCTTCCTTCTGTGGTGATCTCTCAGCCCGGTGTCTCAGCCCGGTCTCTTGTTGGCCTGTGGCCGTCTCTCAGCCCAGAGTGATGGTCTTTCGGCGGCCCGTGATCTCGCAGCCTGGTGTCCGAGGCAGCCGCTGGTGAGAACGGGTCCAAGTGTGTACCTGGTGACTGGAGGCTGTGGGTTGACCCTGTTCAGGTATCTTCTAGAGGCAGCGGCTTCAGTGGCAGCAGCAGTGGGAATCGCATGACGGCTCAATGTGGGAAGAGTGAGTGGTGAGGGAAGTCCCCTGGTGTCTGTGGCTGTGACATCAACAACAGGCAGCTGAGGTCTCCTGGAGAGTGAGCTAAGCAGAGGGGACTCGAGCCCCAGCATGGTTAAACACTCAAGAAAGACTGCTGAACTTTTAGCCAATTTCTTTAGTTTTCCAGTTAATAGTACGAAGGATTTTAATGCTAACTATTAACTTATTTCTTTACTTTTCTACTTATGATGATCTAGAATGCTTAACTTCTTAATTTCGTTTCTTTCTTATACTACTTTGTACCTACATTTTCAACCTGGGTAACTCTTGTACCTAAGATGGCACGGTGTGTGATGACATTAGACACTTTTCACTGTACTCCTGTCGTTCTGTACTTGAGTACACGTGACAATGAAATCTAAATTTTAAAAATTCAGTGAGACCACAGTTGACCTTCAACTCAACTTTCCTTCTTTGGATCTACAGTGTGGAAACAGGCCCTTCAGCCCGACACATCCACACCAACACTCTGGAGAGTAATCCACCCAGACCCATTTCCCTCTAACTAATGCACCTAACACTATAGGCAATTTGGCATAGCCAATTCACCTGCCCTGTACATCTTCAGACTGTGGGAGGAAACCCACATAGACACGGGGAGAATGTGCAAACTCCACACAGACAAGTCACCTGAGGCTGGAATTAAACCTGGGACCATGGTGCTGTGAGACAGCAGTGCTAACCACTGAGCCACCATGCCACACAAATCTCCTGCTTCTTTTATCCAACAGAATTCTATCAATGTTTTTAAAAAATTGTTTTGAGTTTTTTTTTTGTTGGGAGCACAGAGCACAGGGAATTCCAGATTAGAACGGTTGCTTCCTGATTTTTCTTTTCAATGGTTGAAGTTTTAATTTTAGGATTCACTCTTGGATTTCGCCTGCAGAGGAAACAGTTGCTCTACAGCCCGCCTCTTGAACCCTTCCAAAAAATAATGTAAACATCTCGATCAATGTTCCATACTCAAAGGAACACTGGGGAAACCGAGCAAAGGCTATGACAACGGATGAATGGGCACCGCACAACAATCAACAGACAGGAGGGTTCCCTCCCAGTTGGGGAACACTTCAGTGGTCCAGGACATTCAGCCTTGGACCTTCGGGTGACCATCCTCCAAGGTGGACTTCGGGACAGGCAGCAGAGGAAAGTGGCCGAGCAGAGGCTGATAGCTAAGTTCGGTCCCCATAGGGAGGGCCTCAACCGGGACTTTGGGTTCATGTCATATTACAGGTGACCACCATTGCACTACACACACACACACACACACACACACACACTCTCACATACACACGGACACAGGTACATACAGACGCGCACACAGACACCCACACACACCCTTATAGACACACACACTCCCACACATGCACCCCCTCACAGACCTAAGACACTCTGCACTCGCTACACACACACACACACACACACACACATTTTCTCACACTCACAACCCCCACCCTAGACAGACACACACACACAGACCCACATGCACACATATATTTTGTGTGGTGAATTTGTACTTGCAGAGTTACATTGCACTTTGCTCAAAAACTGCATCCATTCATGTAGAACTCTGAGCTCAAAAACTGCATGAATTTATGTAAAACTCTGTTACCTCACTTTTTAGATTATAATCAATCTAAACATCAGGTCATAGACAGAGAACACAGGGGGCCAACACCTTCAACATATTGTCTAGCTATCACCATTGTTAACAGTTAACCCAAGAATGCAACTTTAAAAAAAAGGGTTTTGTGATTTACACATGAAAGAAGTGAAACTATCACTGTATTCTAACAGATGAAAGGCTTAACAATCAATTTTTCAATGTATAATTCCAGTTACATTATACTGCAAATTTTTGCGATAAATTCTGTGTTACGATCGAGCACTCCACAATCACCTGATGAAGGAGCGTCGCTCCGAAAGCTAGTGCGCTTCCAACTAAACCTGTTGGACTATAAACTGGTGTTGTGTGATTTTTAACAAGGGAACACAGACATGTTTCTGCAACCTGACCTCATAACTTAACCCTTTTAACTCCACCATTGTTCCAGCGTTGTGCCTCCTCCTTTCTGATATGTCCTTTCTGAGAAGCTACTTACATTGAGCAGCAGTCCATTCAATTTTGTTCTGAGTCTAGTTCATTCGACTGCCGCTTGCACATTTTGGCAAAGATCACAGGAAATCTTCACTCTCGACTGAATCATTGCAGCACCGATTACCTCATCTCCCTCTGGGATGCTTGGATTAATTTCCATAACATTCCAACAATGTCGTTTTCTCCTTCCTGTATTGCTTCTCTCTTGATGGCCATCACTCTTCATTTGTCAGGAGTATAACACGTGCATGTCCGGGACTCTGGCTAATGGAGTTTCTATTCTGAACTCTTGCAACCTTCTTCTACTTAATCACTGACGCTATTTCCCAACCGTTCTCCCAGAGTGTTCTGGTGTGGTCGTAAGCACATTTGTCTTTTGAACTGCTTTCAACTAAACTCTGTGTTACATCCCATTACAAATTTCGATTACTGGTTAAGCAGAGTGTCACATTGTTGTAACAGAACAACCAAGAAGTGGTGACAACAGACACCTTGTGAACAGAAGGATTGATTCACTTGATAGAAATGTGCTTCCCTCCTGAGTTATAATTGACATAGTAATATAATTCATTAAAGAATCAGGGCTTGTGGGTTGTTTTGGGCATAATTACATTGGGGTGAGACAAAGTAAAGACTGTAGCCCTTTCCCTTCTTGCTGTTCTTGGTTTTGGACACCAACCGAATCCTTATCCTCACAGTTTTATTGAGGAAACACCCAAAGATTCCAGAACAAATCCTTTTCCAGAATTTAATAGGGACGCTGAACACATTTTAAGGACATCCCTGAGCAGTTGTTGGCTACTTTACAAGTTCAGTAGTTATCAAAAAACAACACGCAAACTACCAAAAACAAATTTTGTACTGAGGTAGCAGTGAAGGCACATCTGAGTTTGCGTCTGATTACAGGGTAGAGAATTGAGGAAGCTTTACATAGATACATAACTGTGGGCTCGAGTGAAAACATTGGTAGCGTCTCTATCTCTAAGCCAGGATACGCAGGTTTAAGTCCCAACTGCTCAGGACATATGTCATCTCTGAACAGGTTCATTAGGAAAAATATCCATAGTATCTCCTACAAGTATTCTATG
Source organism: Chiloscyllium punctatum (assembly GCF_047496795.1). NCBI lineage: Eukaryota > Metazoa > Chordata > Chondrichthyes > Orectolobiformes > Hemiscylliidae > Chiloscyllium > Chiloscyllium punctatum. Next base: position 80,039,874 of record NC_092744.1, read on the forward strand.
GAACAATGGCAGAATAGCCATTCTCTATATCTAACCTCAGACTGTATTTGCCTTTTTAAAAATTCATTCACAGGATGAGGGTGTCATTGGCTGGGTCAGCATGTATTGTCCATACCTAATTGCCCAGAGGGCAGTTAAAAGTCAATCACACTGCTATGGATCTGGAGTCACGTGCTGGTCATATCAAGTAAGGATGGCAGTTTCCTTTTCTAAAGGACATTAACAAACCAGATGGGCTTTTCCTGACAGTCGACAATGGATTCATGGTCATCATTAGACTCTTAATTCCAGACATTTATTGAATTCAAACTCTACCATGGCGGGATTTGAATCCCGGTCCCCAGAACATTACGTGGTCTCTGCATTAACAATCCAGCAATATTATCGTTAGGCCATTGTCTCCCCACGTCTCGAAGGCGTTTGTTTGAGATGTTTTGGAGAAATCTTCCCTGTGCATTTATTTACACTCAGCCTTACTTGTAATCATTCGATATTTACAAAACAACAGCTTGCATTTACTCCATGCTCTGGAACTTCATGACATATGGTGAGATTCCTCATATATGTATAAACAGACAAAGGATTAATATCAAACCAAAGAAAGAAATAATAAGGTCAATGACTTAAAGTCTGGTCAAACAAGTCATCTGTAATGAGTTTCTTTGAAGGGTGCGAGGGAGGTGGGGACCCAGGTTTGGGGCCAGAACTACAGATTCTAGGGGAGCAGCAGCACAGTTGGAAGGAACTTAGAGATGTACAGAATGGTTGGATTCAGAGATCTCAGAAAAGGGAAGAACCCCTTTTCATTCCCTACCTCATCTTTATGAGTACAAAACTTTACAAAATAAAGAGTCACCTTTTAAAGCAAAAGTGAAATACTACTGGTGCAGGAAAACAGAAATCAAAATATGAAAGACTGGGATTACTCAGCAGGTCTGGCAGCATCTGTGGAGAGAAGAGCAGAATTAACATTTTCCATTAACTCTGGCTCTCTCTCAAAAGAACGGCCAGACTGCTGAGGATTTGCAACATTTTGGTTTATTATTTTTGTAACAAATGTGATTTCTAATTTCATCCCCATGCTGACTCATTGTTTATAACTCTTCATAATCATTGCCAACTGAATCATATTTTGATGTGTGTCTTGTCAGGAGGTGCAGGCTTCAATTAACTGTGATTGTTATTTTTATTGTTGGCGCAGAGTGAGTGCAAAGTTCAGTAAGACTGCAGAGTGGGGTGAAAAGGCACAATCAAAGACGCACTATGTGTTCAGGACATCCCCAAAGAGCTCTCTGCAGTCAATGAGATGCTTCTTTGAAGTGTAGTCATTGTTGTAATGCAGGAAGTTTGACACCCAATCTCTACACAGCAAGTTCCCACAAAAAAAGGCAACATGATGACTTGATAGGGATGCTATTTAAGGGAAAAATAATGGTCAGGTCATTGGCAAGATCTCCCTGCTCCTCTACAAAATGATAACCTGGGATGTTTTGCATATGTTGAAAAGCTTGGTGGGACTTCAGCTAACATCGCATCCAAGAAAGCAACATCATATGCTCAGTGCAGGCCTTATCTATCCATTCAAGCCTCTGGACTGAATTTTATACTTACATCCTTCTCACTGAAAGGTAGGAATCCTACCAACTGAGCCTACCAACCACTTTGAGAGAGGGAGTTCAGATTGGACTCAAAAGTAACTAGTGATGCCACACAAAAGCTGAGAGCATTACTTTAGATAGAGTTGAGCAATAACAACCAAGGAAGTCAATGGCCTAGTGACATTATTGTCAGACTATTAATCCAGAGACCCAGATTATGTTCTGGGGATCTGGGAGGAATCCCACTATGATGGAATTTGAATCCAATAAAAGAAAATCTAGTATTGAGAGTCTATTGGCAAATGATGCTGGTTCACTAATGTCCTTCAGGGAAGGAAATTTGTCATCCACACCTGGTCTGGACTTCATACGACTCCAGACCCACAGCAATGTGATTGACAATTGCCCAGTGGGCAATAAATGGAGGCCTTGCTAGTAGTGCCTCATGCTGTGAATGAATTAAAAAATCTCATTATGCTGGGCTAGCTGATCTCAGCCTGAACAACAGCAGGAAGTGCTAGAATAGACTGGTAGGTCAAAGGCCACAGGGGATCTCATTACCTGGCATTTCACATGGGTGAACGAAGGAGGAAGTGCTCACAAGTTACCAAGGGTGACTGATTGGCCACGGAGATACGGACGCCTCAGTCAATTTTAATAACCTTTGACCAAGTCAGAAGTTCAGCAGTTCAGTCTGAAAAGGACAGCGTAAGATCATTGAGGGCCAAGGTTCATTAAGTTTTAACCGACCTTTGTGACTGTTTTGCTGTCTCACCCAAAAAGGGTTTGCTCAACCTTTCATCTGAACAAACAATGGTGAGAGTCTGTGTTTCACTGAGAATCTCACCACTCATGCATAATTGGCGTTTGTGCAATTGCGGTAACGGTGATGTGCAGTTCTTCTTTCCTGGTCACTTTCTTTTATGAAAAGGCACATGCATGAAGATGAATATCAGAGGGCTTGACAGGGCAGATGCAAAAAAAGTTGGTTTCCCTTTTCATTGAGGCTGGGACCAGAGAGTTGACCTCAGAGTAAGGGGTTGGCCATTTAAGACAGAGTCAAGGAGGAATTTCTTCTCTGAGGGTAAGAAACCTGTGGAATCTTTCACTGCAGAGGGTTGTACAAGCTGATTGTTATGTCTACATATTATGTATATGTCAAGTAAGGCTGAGGTGGGCAGGTTTTAACCAGTAATGGCACCTAGAGTTACATGGAAAAGGCAGGAAAGTTGAATTTAGGAAACTGAGGATTATCAGATCAGCTATGAATTCATTCAATGGCAGAGCAATGTCAATGGGCTGAATAGTCTATTCTGCTCCTATATCTGTATGGCCTTATGGATGTGTGAAGAAGATGTTTTACCCATCTGGGAAACTATCCTTGGACACCAGCTGACCTTGTCCTGCTTTCTAACTACGGGGCTGCAAATGTCCTTCCCGTATCACGGGGCAGGGAGATTCTCAGCCAAGGGAAAGTGGATGTTGGTGAAGGATGGCATCAGTTTTGGCTGTGATGCCTCATGCTGCTGAATAGCTGACTGGTTTAAAGAATAACATTATGATTGAGACACGGAAGGACAACTGCAAGTGGAAATTAAAAGCGAGTAGGGTGGCACGGTGGCTCAGTGGTTAGCACTGCTGCCTCACAGCATGACGAAAAACCAGGTTCTGTTCCACTCTTGGGTGACTGTCAGTGTGGAGCTTGCATATTCTCCCCCTGCCTGCAGGAGTTTCCTCCCACAGTCCAAAGATGTGCAGGGTAGGTAGATTGGCTGCGTTAAATTGCCCATAGTGTCCTGGAATATGCAGGCTAGGTGGGTTAGCCATGGGAAATAGTTGGGATGGCCTTCGGAGGGAGAGTGTGGTGTTGTTGGGCCGAGTGGCCTGTTTCTGCATAATGGGAATTCTAAGTGGAAGGGAGTAAGAAAATATTTGTGTTTCTTGTTTGCCTCATATAAGTTCCTTTTGTTTAGTTCCCTAAACTGAGGAGACTCTAAATCTCCTGCTTATATATTTTTGTAGGAGTCCTTTCCATCAAGAGCGAACAATTTGCAGTGTGCTTTAGGACCTGGTGGAACCCTCCCAAGCCATGAGTTGACTGTAAACAGAGCAGATTTATTACTCGTACACACTCAGCTGAGATCACTGGACTGCTTTCAGAGAGAGACGCACTTTTAAGCGTTTATCAGGATGTCCCAATTTATTCACCTTGCTGCTACCTGGACTGGGGTAAACTCTTAGGGAGTGGTTCTGACTCCTGCAATTCATCTCAGGGAGGAATTCCCACCCAAACCCAGCTCCCACCCACCACCCCACACTTGTCAGATGTTGCATCTGTGCGCGCTGAGTGACTCGGTGCTGATCAGTAACTCCCGGTCCGCCTGTGACAGCGAGCTGCTCTCCCGAGAAGGGGTCACCTTCTGCATCAATGTATCCAAGCAGCAGCCCTTCCCGGCGCTGAGGATCGGCGGCATGCGGGTGCCGGTCTTCGACGAGCCCGCCGAGAATCTGCACAAGTACTTCGACCGGTGCGCGGACGCGATCGAGGAGGCGGCCAGGCGGGGCGGCAGGACGCTGGTGTACTGCAAGAACGGCCGCAGCCGCTCCGCCGCCGTCTGCACCGCCTACTTCATGAAGTACCGGCGCCTGTCCCTGCAGGAGGCGTTCCAGGTGAGTCAGACACACCGGCCACTCCCACTCCCACCGTGCAGCAGGAGGCCGTTCGGCCCCTCCTCCCCTTAGCTGCGCTCCCACCCCTGGGGCTATTGCCTGAGTAGTTGCCCTGTTGCCCTTTTTTTTGCCACCACCGGCATAGAATCCTTACAGCGTGGAAGCAGGCCATCCAGCCCATGCCTACCCCCCCCTCCCCCTCTTCAGAGCACCCAGAAGACATAGGAGTGAAACTAAGGCCCATTCAGCCTATCCCGCCATTCAATTGTGGCAGATAGGTAAAAACAATGACTGCAGATGCTGGAAACCAGATTTTGGATTAGAGTGGTGCTGGAAGAGCACAGCAGTTCAGGCAGCATCCAAGGAGCAGCGAAATCGACGTTTCGGGCAAAAGCCCTTCATCAGGAGGGCTTTTGCCCGAAACGTCGATTTTGCTGCTCCTCGGAGGCTGCCTGAACTGCTGTGCTCTTCCGGCACCACTAATCCAAAAATTGTGGCAGATGGGCATTTTAACGTCACTTACCCGTACCCCTTAAACAATCAAGAGTTTATCAATCTCTGCCTTGAAGGCATTTAACGTCCCAGCCTCCACCGCGCTCCATGGATTCCACTGGCCCACCACTCACTGGCTGAAGAGATGTCTCCTCACCCCACCACCATCCCCCAACACCCCCATCCCTGTAACCCAGCATTCCCCAAGGCTAGCCCACCCAGCCTGCACAACCCTGGACACTACAGGCAATTTAACACAGCCGTCCACTAGACCTGCACGTCTTCGGACTGTGGGAGGAAACTGGAGCACGCAGAGGGAACCCACACAGGCACGGGGAGAACATGCAAATTCAACACAGTCAACTGAGGCTGGATTTGAACCCAGGTCCCTGGCACTGTGAGGCAGCAGTGCTGATCACTGAGCCACCAGGCTGACCCTTGGGTTAAACCTCCACCAGTCACATCTCTCTCTAATGAGAGAGCAGCCCCTGTGTGACAGTAAGGCTGTGGCAACCAGAAACAGTGCAGGCCGAATGGCCTCTTTCTGCACCATAACACTGCATGAGAAGAGTAAAATGTTTTCGCCACTGAGTCTTTTATCAGCTAAACAGCAAGGTTTTACCACTGAAAAATCCTCTGTTCGCTGCCCTCCTGCCACAGTCTTGCCCTATCTACTTTACCAAAGCCCCTCGTAATTCTGAATGTCTCTATTAAATCTCCCCTTAACCATCTCTGCTGTAAGGGGAAGGATGTCAACCTCCCCATATAGTTAAAGCCCACCTCTGGTACAATGCAAGTAAACCCAGTCCACACCCTTTACACGATCCTGACCTCCTGGATCATGGTGAACAGGATGGGGCAAAGCTTCAGCTGAGACTGAGTCAGTGAGTGAGAAGGTCCAACCAAACGCCCCTTTATTCTTCCATGACATCGTGGACAAGGCCAGAAGTTAGTGCCCACCCCAATTGCACTCAAAGTGAGTGGTTTTCTGGGATATTTCAGAAGGCAGTTAAGAGTTAACCACATTGCTGTGGATCTGTAATCAAATCTACACTAACCCGATTAAGGCAGGCAGATTTCCAACCTTAAAGGGCACAAACTACTGAACCGGATGGGTTGTTTTTAGAACAATCAATGATTGTGATCATTATTACTAGGACCAGCTTTGGAAGGTGATCAAGGTCGTATTACCACAAGGGCAGCACCTCCCTTCTCTTAACTCTTCTGTTTCTGGGACGTGGTCCAATGGATGCTAACAGATCTCATAGGCAGCTCAAACATTGCGGGGCAACACAGGTCTGCCTAACTCAGACTTTGATTGCTGTCACAACCATTCTCTCTCCAGAGACACTCATAGGATGACAATCAGGAGTGGGAATTCTGGATTAGTGGTGCTGGAAGAGCACAGCAGTTCAGGCAGCATCCAAGTAGCTTCGAAGTAGATTTTGAAGCTCCTTGGATGCTGCCTGAACTGCTGTGCTCTTCCAGCACCACTAATCCAGAATCTGGTTTCCAGCATCTGCAGTCATTGTTTTTACCAATCAGGAGTGGGAAGGCAGCTCTTCGAATCCAGCCTGGGGTCAGTGGTAGGGTGGGGAAGGAGAGTGGGCTCAGGGGCTGGGGAGGGTCAGTGGCATCTTGTCAGTGACTTAGATCAGATACTTTGGAATGAATGGTGAATTGAAACTGACACCTCCTGGCGTGAGACTTGGCCCATACCACACGGTATGGGCATCACTAGCTAGGTCAGCATCCACTTCCCTACCCTGATTGCCCAGTGGGCAGTTGACATTCAATCACTTTTGCTGTGAGTCTGAAGCATGTAGGCCAGACCAGGTGAGGATGGCAGTCCTCTTCCCTAAAGGGTTTTGGTGAACCAGATGGGTCTTTTCCTGACAATCGGCAATGGTTTCATGGTCCTTAATAATGATACTCTTAATTTCAGTTTGTTTTAATTGAATTCAAATTCCACCATCTGCCGTGTCAGGATTTGAACCCAGAAGATTACATTGGTCTCCTGATTAATAGTTTAGTGATAATGCCACTCTGCCATCACCTTGCCTCACCATCGCCATCACTGTGGACTCCGGCTTGCTGTAGATCGGATATGTTAATGCTGTGTGAAAAACAAGCCTGGGCACAGTGAACCCTTACGTTTTGAAATTTGACAGGTGAGGTGTTTACAGTAATAAGGGAGTTTAGCAGCGTAGATGCGGAGGGACTATTTCCTCTGATGGGGGTCATCAAGAAAGAGAGGCTATAATTTTGAGAGCCAGGACTAAGCTATTTAGGAGGGAGAGTGGGAAACATTTTTTTCTCATAAAGGCAGAAATCTGACACACAACCTGGAGACCGAGTTTGACAGGGTTTTGTTATGGATCAGAAGATACGGAGTTGTACTGGCTAGATGGGCTGCAGGCTAACCATAAGCTGATAGAGTGGTGGAGTAGGCTTCAGGGGCTGAGTGGTCTACTCCTATTCTTACCATAGAACAGCTTATGATTGAGACGTCGATTCTCCTACTCCTCAGATGCTGCCTGATCGGCTGTGCTTTCCCGGCACCACACTGTCTATCCCAACCTCCTCGCTGGGGAATGAACCTCTGGAGAGCTGAGGCAATCTGAAGTGTAACCCAATGCCAGCCATGAGTCAGCACTTTATTGGTATGGATGAAGAGGAAATTAGGGAGGAATAATAAACTGCTGTGCCTATTGTGAAACCTAGCTCATGACATTATTGGGATGGTTTCTACAGCAACAGAGGCAGGCAGCCTTAGTTTTACTCCAGTATTATGGGTAACAACACACAGCCACACTTTGTCCCTTCAGAGTTCAGTGTGGTTGTACGTGATGTTCTCAGAAAATGTTATTTTACTGACCAAATTGCTTTTATGGAAATCAATAAGGAAGGGATGTGAGCAATCAGACAGAGGGTCTTCAGTTAGTCCCATTAGCTAAATTAAATTGCTTCAAAGGTTCAATTCAACCTTTTCTTACTGCTGATTTATTTTAGTACCGCAGCTTGAACCTCTATTGCTATCAATATTTCCAGAATGATTAACGCAGGTTAGTCTGTTAGTTGGAAAAAAATCCATCACCACGTTTAGTGTCTGTAGACCAGCGTGCGAAAAGATCAGCACAAGCAGGAGTTCTACCTGTTTGATGTGAACTGCACATTCTCTGCCTGCGAAATGTGGCTCTGCAGCACTTCTCTGTTGCACAAGTGCCACTGGTCGGCCAGATGGTACCCGTAACATCTGCACCTCTGATGCAAAGCAAGCCTGAGACATTTGGTGAGAGCATAGTGAAAGGGTGTTTGTGCCAAAGCTCTGCAGTGCAGACAATGTGTGGTATTAATCAGTCAGAGTTTGCATAGCAACAAGCTAACCTTGCTTGACTTTACTCCGAGCTTCCACTTGTTTCACTCAAACTTGGAGATGCACATCGATTCCTCTCCAGCCCCACTCCCCCACTGCTCGCATTCAACCAGGATGATGATATGACCGATTATCTCAGGCTCACACTTTAACTGGCTTAGTATTAGAAATAAGTCAGCCAGGCTTCTTTAATCACGAAAGAAGAGTAATGAAGCTTACCCAAACAAACATGCAAAGGTTATTGACATGAAAGAAGGGTTTAGGTTGTTTTAAGATAGATAAGACTTATATCCTAACATCCCAAACTTAACGTGATGCAAATATGGGTAACCGGCAAATGATAGTTGAACTCACCACAGAACTCATCAATAATGAATTTAATCAAACAGATCCCTCAGCAATTTTCCCTTTCCCTCCCAGATGTGAATGACATCGTGAGTCACCAAATCTCATTAAAATTTCACAAGGGATTTGGCTTTCACTCTCGATGATCTGGCCTTGAAAAGTTGGTCTGTTGTGTACTGCCTCAAGCACTGCTGATGTCCTGGGAGTTCACCTTCCTTTCCTGGGAGTAAATTCCCTAGATCTTTGAAAATGGCACTCCAGCACGTCACAATTATACTGCACTGTTGATGGTACACAGATTTCTTTCAAACCCTTCTAGTTCTTCCGACTTCTTTGAGCCCTCGCTTGCTGACTTGCGCATCTAGCCAGCTTTATCAAGCCACTGAAGCCCTGGATTAGTTTCCTAAACTCTAATTTGGTTCAGTTGAACAAAGTAAATGCTGCACTTCGGTTTTTGACCCTCACTGCCTATTGTGCTGAACTATTAATTATTCATTGCCTTCTTATAGCCCTTCACAGTTTTAGACATTCCCTGAGCCCTCACTATGCATTGTAATTCATTTGTTCTAAGACTTCTCTGTGCATCAACTGCAAAGAACGTATTGAGTTCAGTTTTGAATTAGAATTAGAATCCCTACAGTGTGGGGGCAGGCCTTTCAGCCCAACCAGTCCGCACCGACCCTCCGAAGAGTAACCCACCCACACCCTGATTAATGCACCCCACCTTTACATCCCTGAACACTATGGACAATTTAGCATGGCCAATTCACCTAACCTGCACATCTTTGGATTGTGGGAGGAAACTTTAGCACTTGGGAATCTAATCAGGAATCTGGAGGAAACCCACACGGACACGGGGAGAATGTGCTAACTCCAACAGTTGCCCGAGTCTGGAATCAAACCCAGATCCCTGGAGCTGTGAGGCAGCAGTGTTAACCACTGAGCCACCATGCCACCCAATTAACAATTGTCTAACTGTTAATTCTGTTCATTGTCTCCAATGTCTTCACTGAGCTGTCACAATGCAAAGCTATTCAACTGTGTAAGACTTTTCTTTGCCCCAACTATGCAGAACCCAATGCAGATTGGTTACCTTTAGACAAAAACAGCCATTCCTGATGTGAAATTTGCTTTCTGTCTCTCTCCCAGTCTCTTTCATACATACATGCACTCACACACAGCCTTCTAGTCTCAATGGCTATCACCTTTAAACTCCTTTCCAGTGGCATCTCTCCAGTGACCTCTGAACTATTCTCAGAAATCTATTGTAATCGATGCAACAAGCCCTAATCCCATTGGTAAGCAGAAATGAAATTAACACTTTGGGATAATCAAATGTCGCAATTTTAGAACTGACTGCATATTGAATATTATAATCTACTCCTTGTGCTTATACTTGTAACACAATACAGACAATGGGGGAAACTCAGCAGGTCTGTCAGCATCCGTGGAGAGAGAAACAGAGTCTGGCAATCCAATGTCAGAACTGACAAAGCTGGGAAAGGGTGGTTTTTATGCTGATGATGGGTGGTGGGGGAGTGGACATGATGCTCAGACAGGGGCAGAGAGAGAGAGAGAGAGAAAGTAAAAAAAGGGATAGGCAAACAAAAATATAGCTTATGATAAGTCAAGAGAGTGAAAATACGACAGGAGTTGCTAATTGGAAGAAGGAATACTTGAAAATGGGTTGGCTGTACAAGGATCAACCCGTACAAAGTGAGACATAGGAGTGTGGGAGACAGTAACTGATGTGGATGACAAATATTCTGAAATTATTGAACTCAATTTTGAGTGATCAAGGCTGTAATGTACCTGATTGGAAGACGAGATGTTGTTCCTCCAGCTGCCTTTGCACTTCACTGGGGCATTGCAGCAGGTCTGAGACGCTGCATCACGATTGGGATCACACTTTTGCAAATTAAGTTGAACACCATCTCCACTCTAGAAAGGATGGCCTCCAAGTTCTCCATGTTCTAACAGAGCCCTGTGCTAAGATGAGATTGAACCCCTCTACGATCCTTGCCATTGACTACAGGCTTTCTGTCTGGCTTCCTGATAAGACAAGTATTTCACTGGGCAATCCTGTCGGCTCTCTTCCCTGGGCAATTCCATCATATTCCTCAATTAAGTCCTGACATGGTATGAGACACCTTCAGCAGGTAGGACTTGAAGATGAACATTCTAGTCCTGAGGTAGTTATGCTGCCACAGTGCCTCAGGACCTTTGCATAGAGTTCAATGATGCCAGCTAGATTGGCAGTGGAGTTACAATAATTGGCCCCTGGTAGATTTAACTTATGAAGTGAAGCAACCCAGCCAGCATTTCCACTTCCCTCCTGTAGAACCTGACTGATGGATTTTAAACCTGTTGCTGTGTTTTATTTTCACAGCACGTGAAATCAGTCAGACCAACGGTGGAGCCCAATGAGGGATTCTGGGAGCAACTTCAACGATATGAAGGGGAACTTCAATCCAGACAGACTGAGGCTATTTCTTCAGCCAGTGAATGAATACGTCAAGCAGCACATCAGCCTTTGCACTGAAATAGTTCCCTTGAGACTTGCTTCACTGATATTAAGAGAGAATCTATATCGGATGCTACTGTCATTCAGTTATTTTGCTTTATTTTGTCATGGTTCACTGTTTCAACAAGGATGTCATTACGAATTCATCTGGCTATAATGTATGATACCACTGTTCTGTATTGCCTCATGTGTAAACATCTGCAGGTGCTGTTGTAACAAAATAGTCTGAGGCTGGAGGGTTTACAACAAGAGACTGGTCATGAGTTTATTGGCCTTCCAACATTGCACATTACCGTCCATCTCCAGCCTTTTCTCTCCATATTCTTTAAACATATGTTACCTCTTAAATCTGTGCACATTTCTCCCAGAACTCCATTTAGAATCTTTCCAATTAAGTTTCCACAGAGCCAAAACATCTCCGATTAGAAACCCAAATAACATCCTGTACAAATGTGGCTCATGTACAGAGTTTCTCCTCATCTTTCTCAATATGATTGCAACTTTTGATATATTAATCATTCCATTATCTGCCAATATCTCTCCATTGTTGTCCAATTAGGTGGGACTATAGTGTCCTGGCTACAAACATCTCTTGCCAGAGTCATCTCGATGACTTTTTTTCCCCTGTCCTGCATCATCACCTTTAAAGTCCCCGTTTCCTTGATACCTCCTAATTGTCATCCAGACGCTGCCTGTTGCTGATAATTCATCAGTTTCCAAACATAAACTGACAACACCTACCACTTGGATGGACATTTTCCATCTCTGTCAGAACCCCTGCCTCAGCTTATTGTTTTCTGAAACCCTCCCTCTTTGATGTCTTGTGTTCCCTCGAGACTTGACTACTCAGCCTTGCCTGACCACCCACAATCCACCCTCTGTAAACTCCAGTGATCAAAGCTGAGCTTGCTGTGTGTATTTTAACTCCCACTAGCTTCCTTTTACCCTTCTCCCCTGTGCTTGCAGATATTCATCAGTTCTCAAGCAATTTCTCAATTTCCGAATTCTAGCCTTGTTTGAAAATCACTCGATGGCCTTGCCCCTCCTGACCTTTGTATTCTCCTCCAGCCTCTCCAACCCACCGAATTACTTTTGTTCCTCCAATTCTGGTGTCTTGTGCATCCCTGATTCTAATCACTTCATTGGAGGCTTTGTTTGGATCCTCTTGAATTCCCCCCCTTCAGCTCTCTGCCTCAATTTCCTCTTTAAGACATTCCTAACCTGTCTACCGAATCTTTCAATTATTTCTCTGATGCCTCCTTATGCAGCTCGGTGTCAAATTTGATTTTACATTGCTCGTGTGAACCACCGTGTGATATTTTATTGCCTTAAAAGCATGATGCCAATTCAGATTGCTGTTGATATTACAGGACCAGAGTTACAATATGGTTTGAGTTGTTTATATTGTAATTTCTTTGCCTTAGAATAGTGACAACAGAGGTCTTATGGAGACTTGGATCCATATATAGACTAAGCTCAAGTCTCATTCTAAGACTTGATGTCAAGGAGGATGTATCATAATACGGCTGAGCAGGTTGAAGGGTATTAACCTGAAAATCCTTTCAGTGTATGTCAGTGGCGTAAGTGGGAGAGATTCCTGGTCAGACCTAGAAAGGAATTAAGGCATTTACATCACTACCTATTGCCCTAGGTGACAGCATGCAGGTAAATTCATGTTTTGCCACAGCAACTCAGCCCATGGAGAGCTGGTTTGGATCACATTGGTGCCAAGAACATGGGTTCGATCCCTGTTCCAGCAGAGATGGATATGGGACATGGTTCCCAGCTTTACCAGTGATGGTGATCGCAGTGTCATGGGTCAGACCTGTCTCTGGGCAGAGAATTGAAGAAGAGGAAAACAATAGTTACTTTAGCAACCATTTGTCATGTCCTATCCATCATTGAATTAAAACTCAGGTGACAACCAACTACAAATTCTGGCTTACATTTCCTTTTGCCCACCGTTCTGTCCTCTCTTGGTTTGATTCTTCTTGCAAGGGTGGTACTACACTGTACTGTCCTCTCCAAAGTTTCAAATACACAGCACTGCCCACATTTCCTCAGCACTACATTGAAAAAGATGTGCAGGTTAGGTGAATTGGCAATGCTAAATTGTCCATAGTGCTGGGTGCATTAGTCAGAGGAAAATGAGTCTGGGTGGGCTACTCTTCAGAGGGTCGGTGTGGACTTGTTGGGCCGAAGGGCCTGTTTCCACACTGTAGGGATTCTAATCTAATTTAATCTAGAATCATGTTTTGTTTCTCCTCTCGAATTATTCCTTTTGCAGGATTCAGGAACAGTTTAAGACTTCTCACTTCTGCGTATAGTAGAAAAAAAAACTTTTAAAGATAGTAAAACAGAAAAAAACAATAAATGCTCCTCCTGTATATTTAATCCATCTGCCTTTAAAACTTAAACTTGGCATAAATTTGTTATATTCTGTCATATCATTGGTGTTGTCCTGGACTGAGTTTCTTGAAGGTTTATGCCTGGTCTCTCACCAATTAACAGAAAGTGAACTAACAGAACAGCGCTATGAAATCCACACTTCTCATTGTTAGCTGTCACAACCTATTTAGCAGAGGCTACAACTTGGAACTCATCAATATTCACTGTGAACTGAGTTTGAAATTTAGCCGTGAAATCATTCAGCCCATCTTTTGCCCATGTCAACTCCTTGAGAGCACGTCGCATTTAGTCCCATTGTCCTGCTCTTTCCCTATTGCCTTGTGGATTTCGTCCATTCAAGTCCTTATCCATCCTCTTTTGGAGGTTACGACCGAATCTCCTTCTGTCACCATTAATGTTAGGAATGATGCTGTGAGAAACAAGGCTGCGAATCCTGAGTCCCCTGAAAGGTTCACACTGTGTATTCGAAAGGTTGTAAGCATGCCCTGCCAGCAGTAAACATGGCGGCACCCAAATGGGCACAATAAATATGGGCAAACTGGATGGAATGATGTCTTTATGGTTTTCCCCACCCCAGGAGCTATAAAGGAGTGGGCCGTTTAGTGATCTCTGCTGATATTTTGCTGACTTGGTACTTGTTTAACACCCAAGTTGAAGATCTCTTAAGCAGAAATTCACTGCAGAGACAGCTCCAAGTATAGTAACCAGATAAGGACAGATATAGAATCTGGAATGTCAGAGTGACTGACAGGCACCAGCTGTGAGTTGGAACTCACCAACTACATTGCTGATGAATTAAAAAGTTGGATAGGTTATAGGCTGGGAATTCAGGGTAGTGGCTTGTTAACTGAGAGTCAGTCTAATATCGAGTGTAATAGTTTCATGGATTTCAGAGTTGTACTGGACTTGCTCAAGAAGATGAAGTTCTCCAGCTTGCCTTAGGACTGATCCAGAATTGGGTAAAGTCACCATTGTTCCATTCCCTCACTAGACAGAGGTGGTTTAACCTGATGGTCAGTGTACCTCAAGCAAGGGGAGAAGCTGAGATGGAAGGACTCTCCTTCAACTAGTGCAGGAATTGAACCTGCACTGTTGGCGTTGCAGAGCAGCCAACTGAGCGAACCAGCCCCCATTTTCAAGAATGAGGTGATTATCCTTTGGGGAGAAATTGATAGGCCCACATACCCTCAATTTGGAAAAAATGAAAGGTGATGTAATTGAAACACATTGAGACAGGGTAGATGCTGAGAAACTGTTTCCATTGGTCTGGAACTCTGGGTCTGATCACAGTCTCAGAATGAGGAGATGGCCATGTAGGACAGACATGAGAAATTTCTTTACACAGCGGTTTTTGGAGGGAGAGGTGGAAACTCAGTTCCTGAAACCATTTAACACAGGAATTGATCGATTTTTGGTTACTAAAGAAATGGAAGGAAATACAGGTAGTTAGAGTGGGTGACAGTGAGCAGAAGATCAGCCATGATCTTATTGAATTATTGATTAAAATCCAGCAGATGCTGGAATCCAAAGTAGATGAGCAGGAAGAGCTGGAAGAACACAGCAAGCATCAGGAGGTGGAGAAGTCAATGTGTTGGGTATAACCCTCCTTCAGGAGCTGCAGATAAAAGGGCGGGAAGTGGGGAGCAGTGGTAAAGCAGTGACAGGTGAACACAGGTAGAGGACACGACCTGGTTGGTCGATGGGAGGAATGAATCTGGTTGGTAGCTGGAAGGAAGGGTCAGTAAGTGAAATGGAAAGGAGGAGGAGGAGGAGCTAGAAAGGAGGAGGGGTTTGGGAAGGGAAGTAATTTGAAATTGGAGAACTCAATGTTGAGTCCTCTGGGCTGTCGGCTTCCCAGGCGGAAGCTGAGGTCTTGTTTCTCCAATTTGTGGTCTGATTCACCGTGGCAATGGAGGAGGCTGAGGGTGGACGTGTTGGAGAGGGAATGGGAAGGAAAATTGAAATGGGCAGTGACTGGGAGATCAAGTTGGTCTCTGTGGGCCTGGCTGAAATGCTCGTTCTCCCCAGAGTAGAAAAGACCACATTGGAAGCATCGGATTTGAATGGCAGAGCAATCTCAAACGGGCCAAGGGGCCCATTCCTGTCTCTCGTTATTATATACAGTTCAACCAGTGCTGGTTGGAGAAGAAGTAGAAGAATGGGATGCATTATTAACCCTTCACAGGTAAGCAACCTATGGGGATCCAAACTAGGCAGCAAATTCACAAGGCTTTCTACAGGTAATAAGGAAATGGGAGTGCAAGTGCCTCCTCTCCACCATCCCCACACCTCACCCCCTGCCCTGCCCCACCATCTCTGATGTGAATCATTCTAACTCAAACGCTCATAAATTACTGATACTGCTGATTCCCCAGTTATGAGAGCGGGGACAATGATGACTTTGGTACTGACTGAAGTGCATTGGAGGACTGTTTCCAACAGAGACATGGGGCAGAATGCTGGTGGGAACTCATTGTTGCCTTTCCATTGGGCCTCAGTGTAAAGGCTGACAGGGTGGCTGCCATGAGGCATACATCTATAATGATCATCACACAACAGTTTTGCCTTTCAAGAAGATTTGCATGAAATAAACAGACTTTTGTGGCAGATTGGTAGTGTCCCTATCTCTAAGCTAGGAGGCCTGGGATCAAATCCCTTCTGCTCCAAAGGAGTATCATAGCATACCTGAATAGGTTGATAAGAAAATATGAAAAATAAAGGGGCCTCCCTCTCTTCCTACCCTGCCTTGTTGTTGGTGCACTGCTACTGGTGGGTCATACTTGTATATAATTCGCTAATGATTGATATGTCAATCAGCTGATTGTTATATAAGTAACAGTAAAATAGAAAGGGCTTCATCAAAGTTCTGGAGGTCTGTTTTAGAAGCAAATATAAGAAACAGAGAAATGATCTTCGCAGGCCCAATCTATTCTTAGTTCACTTCAGCTTCAATTGATAGTAAAACAATCTCCCTTTTCAGGCTCAGCAGGTGAACAAGTGCATTCAGACAGTTGCACTTTTGATTGCAAGAGTCAAATTTGGAGGGAATTATACTATAAGAGGGAATCAAGGCAAAATATGGTCCAGAAAATATGAGAAACTGAGAATTTAAAATGTTCACTGGTATGACTAACAGTTCCACTTTGGCACTATGAAATGGAGATGCGTTACTATTGTTGGCATGGACTGCCATATTAATAGGTACCTTTATAATAACACTGTGAAAAGCAGCTAGCACAAAACTGAGTTTGGACATTTAAGTTTCCAAAATACAGGTAACATGCATGTAACCTTTCCTGTGATTACATACTAACTGATCAATGATTGCATAGACTCGTTTTTTGATTGAATTGAGAGTGCCTCCATTCTCAACAGCATAACATCCATGACTCGCTGCATTTGTTGGAATCCAACCATTGCAGCAAATGCATCTGATGGCTCTTTATAAGTAGCGAAGAGGACATATAGTGTGGCTTTGGGGACAAACACGGCGTTAATCACCTGGGCAGCAGTTGGTATCAGTAGACCCCAAAACGTGACAGTAGTGAAGAAATTCAGGGCCACATTAATAACCATTATGGCCCAGCTAGAACGAGGTCTTGCTTTGGGAAGTTGGAATTGTTAGCAATGACCTGCCATGAAATCCTGAGCCTCCTGAAGCACTGTGGTTCAGTCATACTGTGGAAGCTGACCCACTGCATGTGTACCCTGTGCTGGTGGTAAGGAACTTTCCAGCCTGACCTCTGTGTCCACCCTATCCTGAGGAGCAGCACGTGGCTCACGAGCAGGCATTCATTAGAATCATAGAAAGTCTGCAGAGTGGGAAGAGGCCATTCAGCCCATCAAGTCCGCATTGACCCTCCAAAGAGCATCTTATCCAGGTCCACCATCCCCTCCCTCCCTGCCCACTGTAACCCAGCATTAACCATGGCTAGCCCATTATTCCCTCTGCTTCTGTTACTCCTTTTTGCTGTTGATTTTGATACTCCTTTCTTATTGAAGGCCCAGGTTAGTGATGCTTTAACTGTCCCCATGTTGCAGAGGTTGCCAGCAGGGAAGTACAGATTGAGGCTAGTAAACACACAGGTTGAAATGACCTCCTGGAAAGCACCTGTGAAGCAGTGACAGTACATTGTCAGGAAGAAAATCCCATGAGCGAAAGCCTTTCACTTAGGCTTGCGAAACAGATCGTCAGTTTCATTTCTTAAAGGCATTCCAGCCTGTCAATTTCACAGTTTCATGAACCTCCACTCCACACTGACTGTGGTGACCCTGATAAATATCACATTCTTCAGTAAAGCTGCCTTCCAGCAGTCAAAGAGCTCTGTTGAAGTCTGTGTTAATTGACTCTTTAACATGTTAGACTGCAGTACAACACAGAAACGGGCCCTTCGGCCCACAATGTTGTGCCGAACATGACGCCAAATTAGACTAACCCCTTCTATTATTTATTTAAGATTTAATTGTATCTCAATGTTTGTACTTAAAAGTTTTTTTTATTTTTGTAAACTTGTAAAAATGTTAAATTTCCACTAAAAATATCTATTAAAAAAAAACTAACCCCTTCTGCCTGCCCTTGGTCCATATCTCGCCATTCCTTGCATATTCATGTGCTTATCTAAACATCCCTTAAACACCTCCTATTGTATCGGCACCACCACCACCCCTGGCAGCGTGTTCTCCATCAAAGTTTCACCTGCACATCCACCAATATCATTTATTGTATCCGTTGCTCCCGATGTGGTCTCCTCTACATTAGGGAACATCTCCGAGACACCCGCACCAATCAACCAAACCGCCCCGTGGCCCAACATTTCAACTCCCCCTCCCACTCTGCCGAGGACATGGAGGTCCTGGGCCTCCTTCACCGCCGCTCCCTCACCACCAGACGCCTGGAGGAAGAACGCCTCATCTTCCGCCTCGGAACACTTCAACCCCAAGGCATCAATGTGGACTTCAACAGCTTCCTCATTTCCCCTTCCCCCACCTCATCCTAGTTTCAAACTTCCAGCTCAGTTACTGTCTCCTTGACTTGTCCTACCTGCCTATCTTCTTTTCCACCTATCCACTCCACCCTCTCCTCCTTGACCTATCACCTTCATCTCCTCCCCCACTCACCCATTGTACTCTATGCTACTCTCTCCCCACCCCCACCCTCCTCTAGCTTATCTCTCCATGCTTCAGGCTCACTGCCTTTATTCCTGATGAAGGGCTTTTGCCCGAAACGTTGATTTTGCTGCTCCTTGGATGCTGCCTGAACTGCTGTGCTCTTCCAGCACCACTAATCCAGTATTTGGTTTTCAGCATCTGCAGTCATTGTTTTTACCAGCGTGTTCTAGACTCCTACCACTCTTTGTGTAAAAAACTTGCCCCTCACATCTCCTTTAAATTCCTTCCCCTCTCCCCCCCCTACCACCCCCACCACCTTAAATACATGGCCCCTGGTAATAGAAATTGACTTTGAAATTACAGACGCAGCAACTCCATAGCTGTTTTCTGTGTGCCTGTGAACACACCTGAATAAAAGCTGAAAATGAGCAGAATCACATCAACTGCCTTCCGCCCCAACCTTTACCCGTTAAATTGCTGCCACACGTAGAGAAATTTTGTTCTCAATTTTTATTTATTGGGCATGTTTTAATTTCAACAAGAACAAACTTTACACTCTATTGAAGCATTTACACAAACAATTAAGAACTTTTTTCTATCAATCTTATTATTAAAAACTACAAAAAAAAGCTGGAAAAATACACAATTATGCTAATACAAAACAATGAGCAACCAATAAATGTTCAGCACTGCAAACGACACAAACGTGTATATAAAAATGAAAATAAATCAGATGAAATAGATTCAAAGCGATGGAGTAGTCCACCTTTCTTCTCAACCATCTCTATTTCTTTGTGACATCTTGATTAGGCCCATCAATTGCAAACTGACTCCACTTGCTTTCTCGTTGACTTTTGAAAGGGTTTGTTAAAATACTGTTATTTTTTTCCCTCCAAACTGTGCTATTGGTTCTGAGGTACATCTATTGATGAGTACTATGTTTTTGGACCTCTTAAAGGGGCTCGGTTGTTTTTATTAAATCTCCATTCCTTCCCACTTTTGAAATGTGGTTTGCCTGTTAGCCAAGGTTTACTGGCTGCTGTCCACATTTCTGAGTTGGATGGTTGTGGGTTTTGTCCCACTTTAGGAACGTTGACTGTGAAATTCTAGGCTGATGCCCAAGAGCAGCATCATTGGAGCTGAAACTCTAGGCCCTACCTACTCTCTGACATGCACATAAATGATTTCATGGCACTACTTTGAAGTACAACAGGATATTTTTCTCTTCCGGATGACCTGGACAAAATGTATCCTTCAATCCAATATCACAAAAAACAAATTAACCAGTGAATAATGCTCCTGTTTCCAACATTGCAGAAGTGTCTAGACTCTAAGAGTACTTCATTGGCACTTTAGGACATCCTAAATTTGTGAAAGGTACTATATAGATGCACCTCTCTGTTTTCCTTTTCTTTAGTTTTTAGATGCAAGGTATTACCGAGGATAGCTTTGGCCTCTGACCTTTACAGATTTGTTTCGTATGTGAACCTCTGGAAATAATATTAATACATTAACTGATTAGAAGCACATTAAAAACCATTAAACAATAAAACCTCAAGGTCGTTTTGTAACTCCTGAAATTCACATTAGTAAATCCCCCTGTTCTGGTCAGCAGATCTGGATTTTTATGTATTAGGTTCTGATTATATTATTGATTGACTTTGTCAATTTGTTTGAATGTTTTAGGGCCTGACGATACCTAGCTTTGTTTCTGTGCACAGCTTTTGGGTGGCTATTTCTGCATTCTTGAGGCCTACATCTCAATGTTGAAGTTTGGTGATTGAGAAGTCAGAGATTATAAAGCCAGAGTGTTTTGCTTTACTGCGAATCCTATAAGAGCTGCGCAGTCAATGCTACAAAACTGTACTGTTTCAGGATTTTGGACTTCAGACAGTCTTGCTCACAAGGATTTGTCATGCAGAAGACTAAATATATAGTGCAGCTTTCGAACACTTTAAAACTACCTCATCAGGGCTGAAGGGGTTTTGGTTACCAAAGGTTTTTAGAATGGGAATTAGAATCCCTACAGTGTGGAAACAAGCCCTTTGGCCCAACAAGTCCACACCGATCCTCTGAAGAGTATCCCACCCAGACCCATTCCCATACAGCTACCCCTGACTCATGCACCTAACCTAAACATCCCTGAACACTGGACAATTTAGAATGGCCAATTCACCTGACCTGCACATCTTTGGATTGTGGGAGGAAACCAGAGCACCCAGAGGAAACCCATGCGGACACACAGAGGGAGAATGCGCAAACTCCACACAGACAGTTGCCTAAGGCTGGAATCAAACCCTGGTCCCTAATGCTGTGAGGCAGCAGTGTTAACCATTGTGCCACTGTGCAACCAATTAATCAGTGAAATGCTTTTCATTATTTGTGGGGTGGTTAAATTTAGGATTAGCAGAATACACATTGATAGAATTGAATTCTCACTTTCCAATACAGTGACCTGTGACAGTGTTGCAAAGTATGCTAAGTCTTACTTGAAGAACAGAGACCAGTATACTGATTTACAAAAAGCACTTCTGTCTGTGAGCTACCTCCCAACAAAACACTTTCTTGATATGACACATGTCTGGAGGCATAATGCAGGTGATCCAAGTGTACTTGGACATAATGGTGGAAGTAAAGTGAAAAATTATATTTGTGCCATTTTTCAGCCAAATCTAAGAAGGACAAGTGGAAAGACTCTCTGTGAGGGTTCACTTATGCTTTCTCAACCGTACACAAGAACAGAAAGCCAGGATAACTTTGCAGAAGTGCCATGCCATAATAAGCAATAAGGAGTGGAAGATGGACAGCTACTGTGTTTTAGCATGCCCAAAGGTAAACAATGTTTGTTGACTCCTCCAGTTGTGTTCAATATCTTACTGATTGATGAAAAAAGATGTCCCCTCCCTTATTCTGCCATGAAAGCTATGATGACCTTTGATTACATTTTGCCCTGAGTTTACCCTTACTGAGTTCTGCACCAAGCTTAGTTATTGTATGTCTGTGCAGAAGTTAACCATCGTGTGGTCTGTGTATAAGGTAAACGCAGTGGGATCTGTGTGGGTCTTAAGCCCAGAAACCCATGTGAATTTGAAACACAGAAAGTTGGTACTGCAGCGAATCAGAATTCCAAATGAGAAATTCTGACTACAGTTAGGCTCCAGGTAGAGTCAATAGAGGACTCAGACAGTTCCTACGCTGTAATGGTGTCAACATGTTTATGTGTCAACTGATTTTCATTAAAGAAACACAAGGATTATTTATTTGGTTGGGTCTTCCAGTGAGCTGTGCACACAATATGCATGGAGATCACCAGTCTTCTCACCTTGATGTACCACATGTTTAAATTAATGGATTACAAACCAAGGCCTTTGCTTTATGTCTACAGCTCTTTGTAATCACTTGTCCTCACCAGAAGTGTTCAAGTGGGAACCAGCCCCCATCAAGACTACAATTTTGCTGCACCTCATTCTCTGAATAATATCCACTGCACCCTCATCATATTCTAGCTTCCATCCTGGCAACTCATCAGCCCCAATGTTTCAATGAGACATGCCCCCTCTTTAAAAGCATGGGATAGCCAAACTTGCAAGGTGATCTATTCCTGGCTGATGCTGGCAGGTAGATCTTAAACAGATTTTCCTTCCCTTTGCTCACTCACAAGAAGAATGCCTATTCTCAGTCCAATAACAAATCCCAACCCAGTAAACCAAATGAGACTGAAACCCAGCCATATAACTACAATACTCTATAAATGGATTCATGATTTATGTTGTGTGGCAATTAAAACAAAACAAAAATCTCTGGCATTATAATTTTAGAACCTTCAAAACATTTAGCATTGCAGTGCAGATATATGCTCTACTTATTTAAATGCTTCACAGAGTGGCATAATGATTTTACAAAATACATATGATTCTAGCAAGGCTCTCGAAGACCTGAGTAACATAATTTTTTTTTTTGGTCAGTCTCTGATTTAGACGTAAGCTTTTGAATGAGCTGACTCTGTCTTTGTGTAGATCCGTTGTCCACTTTGGGCAGAAGAATATTTGTAGCCACTGTCGAAGAGAACAGAGTGTCATCATTACTTGTACTGGGACATACCACTCTCCTTCCTAGGTGCCCTCATGCAAAACTAAAGCTTTGCTCCTGCCTGGCTTACTTCGTCCTTTCTACATACATTCATTTTTATCTTGTTGCCCTCCTTCAATTTTCCTACAGGAATATCAAGGCAAATGGGTCTCAAAATATCATGAAAACAAAATAGAAATAGGAAAAATCAATCCAAACAAGTACTTTGACAAAGCTTAGCAAAGCTTAATGGATGAAGCTGCTGCAACAAAAATTTCCTAGGGCAGTAGATTCATTTGTCAGACACTATTTTGGCCGACAATGAACAATTATGCTATCTTCCTTGGGAATGGAAAAGAAGTCTCTATGGAACTTGCTCAGGTGGAGTCTAGTATCTAGCCCACTCATAGGCACATGCAGAGCTGACACACAGTTGGACCTATGGAGAGCCAGCTTATCACTGAGTCTATTTAGAATCTACTAGTTATGAGACCTATCTGAGGCTATATCAGCGGGCTATGTAAAAAAAAACAAGTAATTGCAAACCTTTAAAGAGACAACTCATCATTTTGAGTCCAGGAGTAAAGAACTCTTGCTTCAATTGCTTACAACACCACATACATGAAACCTGAAATATTGTGTGCCGTTCTAGTCCCCTTGCCAAAGCAAGGATATATTTGTTGTTGATGGAGTACAGTTGACATTTACCAGACTAATTCCTGTGAAAGACATGACTGTCCTATAATGGGCTATTGAGGAAACTGAGGAGGTAGCCTCTGGAGTTTAAAAGAATGGAATCCCTACAGTGTGGAAACAGGCCCTTCAGCAAAACAAAGTGTAACCCATTCCCCTACCCTATATTTACTCCTGACTAATATACCTAACTTACACATCCCTGAATACTATGGACTACTTAGCGTGGCCAATTCACCCCAACCTGCACATCTTTGGATTGTCAGAGGAAACTGGAGCACCCAGAGGAAACCCACGCAGACACAGGGAGAATGTGCAAACTCCACACAAACGGTTGCCCAAGGCTGGAATTGAACCCAGGTCCCTGCCGCTGTGAGGCATTAGTGCTAACCACTGAGCCACCCCAGGCTGCCCCAATGGGAGTCTATCTTATAAAAAAAATGCAAAACTCTTCAAGGGATAGTCAGGATGGATTAAGTAACCAACAGGAAAAATAACACTCACCTTGGTTGCGCATTTCTTTTACAGGAACAACACAAGAATGCACCTCCCAAGATGAGGAGAGATGCTCCAGCCCATCCAATGTAGAGAGCAGATCCCAGCTCATATCTGAAAACAAAGACATCATTAAACTTATGAATGTTAAAGGTAATCATTTACGAACCAATTGGACCAACAACCAATTTTTGGTGACACTTTAAACACTAATGCCATCAACTACTATATTTTATTAACTTACATGAATCATTAAACCATTGATTACCAATCTCTGCATGTTATGTTTGGGGTGCTACTCAGGCAAGGAGAATAACAGGATCAACCAGCTTTAACCACTATCCAGTATATGGACATTGAGAAAACACTTGAACATCAAACACAGTGATCCTTATGAACGGTACTTTTGAAAAGTAACATACTCAGACAGAAACTGGCATCAACCCACATATATGATATTAAGGCTGATGAGGATATTTCTTGAAGGAAGACAGAGATGTAAAGAGCCTGGAAATCGAGGGAGAGTATTCCGGAGCTTTGGCCAACTTAAATAATGAAGGCCTAATTGTCATGGTGAGGCAATGCAAATCAGTGATGCTCAGGGAGTTGTGGAGGACCTCTTTCAGGAATGTAGAGTTCAAGGAGGTTGCAGAGAGATAGAGAGGGGTGAGGCCATGGAGATGAGAAGCTATAATTTTGGGTGTTGCTGGAGCCAGTGTGTCAGTGAGAATGTCTGTGACCGCTGCTCCTATGCACTCATCGCAGAGAGAGTGAATGGTCAGGTGGTCTTTGGTGGCGGAGGTGTTTCTAGCGAAGGGCAGGGCCTTCTAGGTGAGAACAGCAAATTTAAACGGATAACTTTTGTTGAATGACACAGGAAAGCAAATTTGAACAAATAACCTGTGCTGTTAAGCTCAACAGGTTTTATGGATATTATCGTCTCCATTTACTGTCAGAATATCTTTAGTCGGCTTAAACTCACAAGATCACAAACTGTTCCTTGTTTCTGACAGATTTCTTTCACCAGATAAAACTAAATTACCAGGCTGTAAATGTGCTAAATAGCAAGGCCCATATGAACAGTCAGCACCTGCTGATGTAGTTGATAGACTTGCAAGTGGGGAGCTTATCAGTCTCACGTCTGCTTTGGAAACCAAACATTTTGGCAACACAAGGTGATGAACTAGCAAACACAGTGAACACTTGTACAGAGCCTTTTACTAAGTCATGACATTTAGCCTTCTAGTCTCAACTTTGTGATCAGCAACTTCAACTTGTAACCAAGCTATTACTAATTAATTATTATGTGCCAGCTATATCCCTATTTGCCGGATCCTTTATTTCCTTGCTCACTCCATTACAAACTCCCTTTGTCTTTCACATCAACCTTTTTAAAAAAATGTAATAATTTCTGCTACCGAGCATGGATGATTGCTTTGGTTCTTTGACCCTCGAGTACACTACATTCATTGAAGTTTAGAAGAATGAGGGGTGATCTCATAGATGCTGATAAAATACAAACAGGACTAGACAGGATAAATGCAGAAAGGATGTTCACGATGACTGGGAAGTCCAGAACCAGGGATCACAGTTTAAGGACACGGGTCGAAGATGAGGAGAAAGGTCTTCACTCAGAGAGTGGTGAGCTTGTGGAATTCTCTAGTGCAGAAAGTGTTCCAGGCCAAAACATTGAATGTTTCCAAGAAAGAGTTAGTGATGAAAGGCCAAACTGATGAAAGGGTATGGGGAAAACAGGAACAGAGTTTGCAATTGGATAACGATCATATAAAATGGTGGAGTTGGCTCAAAGGGCCGAATGGTTTACTCCTGTGTTTTCTATGTTTCTAGTTTCAAGTTCCAAGAAAGGTCATTGACCTGCAATGTCAAATCTGTATGTCTCTCTCCACAGATGCTGCCAGTCTTGCTGAATGCTTTAATCATTTTCCCAATGTACTGATTACGGGATATAGAAATTTAAGTATATTTTGCAAGTACAAGTATTTAATCCTAGTAAAAATCTTTACCCCATCCATTTGTTCTCCAATATACAGATACATGACTGCCAAGCCATTCTCAAAGGACAAGGTAGAAACATTGATCTGTTGTTCCTTTTGAATGTGTTTGACTTTTGAAAGAGTACAGCTGATAATACCACACTTTAATGAAATGCTATGTACATACTTTGTTCCACCGTAGACAGGATTGTAGAATTCCATAGTGATGTTGTAAGCATACCAAGAAATGGGAACAATTCCACAAATACCTGTCAACCAAGCAGAAAGAATGTGTCAAACTTCAGATGTAAAAGCAGATAATGAATGGAGCATTTTTACTGATTTGCTTAAGTTCTACTTAAGGAGTGAATCACAGAATTGTAGAATGGTCATATCACAGATTGAGGCCATTTGGTCTGTCAAGTCTGTACTGGCTGCTTCAATAGCAGCTGAGTTAATTGCACTCCACCTCCCATTTCCTACAGCTCTGCATCTTTTTTTATAGATGGTCATCAACTCCTCCTTTGAAAAACACGCCTGACTCTTCCTTTAGAGTATTCCAGATCCTAACTACTCACTGCATTAAAAAAAGTCTTTTCCATGTGTAATTGTTTCTTCTTTGAGTGATTACCACAAATTGGTGCCCTCTGGATCCTAATCCTTTCGTTAATGAGAAGTACCCCAATCGGGATGCCCCATGACCTTAAATTCTTCTTCTCTTTACCTCTTCTTTTCAGAACAACCCCAGATTCTTCACTCTATCCTCATATTTGACATCCTCCAACCCTGGAACCATTCTTGTAAATCTTCTCTGTACCCATTTTAGTGAAAGACTTTGCTGAAGCCTTTTAAGACTGGAGCCCATTCTCCAGCTGAGGGCAACCCCTTGTGTTTTATACCCGTCTCTCATAGTATGTTGGGTTCCTACTCAAATCTTCCATTTTTCAAGCCTGGGATCCATATATCTTTTTAACCACTTTTTCAACCTGCCTGGCTAGGTTCAACCATTTGTACTTATAGTCCTGCGAATCTCTCCGTCCCTGAAAATCCCTGCAAAGACTGTAGCCTGCATTTTGTGTTACCTCCATGAGACCAAATGAAGTAGGACCACAAGGAGGCCATTCGGCCCCTAAAGCCTGCTCTGCCATTCAATAGGACCATGGCTGATCCGGCATTCCTCAATCACAATTTTCTGCTCTTTCCCCCTAACCCTTGATTCCCCGACTAATCAAAAATCTATCTATCTCAGCATTAAATATACACAACTCTCTGTGGCAAGGAGTTCCAAAGACTCACAACTCTCTAAGAGAAGAAATTCCTCCTTGCCTCAGTCTTAAATTGGCACCCCTTCATTCTAAGCTAATGCCTTTTGTTCCTAGACTCTCCCATGAGGGGGAACATCCTCTCAGCATTTACCCTGTCAAACTCCTTAAGAATTCATTATGTTTCAGTGAGACCACCTCCCCTTCTTCTAAACTTCAATGAGTAAATTTCCAACCGGTTTAACCTTAGTTTATAAGACAATCCCTCCATACCAGGGATCATCCTAGTGAATTTTCTCTGAACTTCCTTCAATTTCCTTAAATGAGGGGACCAAAACTGCTCACTATACTACAAATAGAGTCTCACCAGCACCTTGTACAGGTGCAACAAGTCTTCTCTACTCATATACTTCAATTCCCTTGGAATAAGGGTCAACATCTCATTAAATTTCCTGATTACCAGTTGCATCTGTGCGGTAGCTTTCTGTGTTACATGCACAAGTGCCACCATATCCCTTGAGCTGCTGCTTTCTGCAGTTCTTCACCATTTAGCTAATACACTGTTCTTCTGTTCTCCCTTCGAAAATGAACAACTTCACATCTTCCATTATCATAATGCATTTGCTTAACCTGTCAATATCTCTCCATAAAGTGTTCCTATCCCTGTTATAGGCTGCCTTTCTACCTACTTTGCCACTTCCTGCCAACAGAATCACTCCATAATTCTCTACGTTAAATTTCATCTGCTAAGTGTCTGCCCATTTTACCTGCCAGTCAATGCCAGCTTCAAATCTGTCACTGACCCCTCAAAGTTCACTTTCTACTTAAGTGCTATCTGAAAATTGTCCTCTACACCAAAGTCTAATGCATTAGTATTTATCAGGAAAAGCAAGAGTCCCAGTTCTTGTGGTTCTGTTTGCCGAACTGGGAATTTGTGTTGCAGACGTTTCGTCCCCTGTCTAGGTGACATCCTCAGTGCTTGGGAGCCTCCTGTGAAGCGCTTCTGTGATCTTCCCTCCGGCATTTGTAGTGGTTTGAATCTGCCGCTTCCAGTTGTCAGTTCCAGCTGTCCGTTGCAGTAGCCGGTATATTGGGTCCAGGTCGATGTGCTTTTTGATTGAATGTGTGGATGAGTGCCATGCCTCTAGGAATTCCCTAGCTGTTCTCTGTTTGGCTTGTCCTATAATAGTAGTGTCCATCCGCATCAATGAACACCAACTAGCCACGAAACGACACAACCAGCTATCCTTAGTAGCCACACACGCAGATGACAAGCAACATGAATTCGACTGGGACAACACTACTATTATAGGACAAGCCAAACAGAGAACAGCCAGGGAATTCCTAGAGGCATGGCACTCATCCACAGATTCGATCAATAAGCACATCGACCTGGACCCAATATACCGACCACTGCAACGGACAGCTGGAACTGACAACCGGAAGCGGCAGATACAAATCACTACAAATGCCGGAGGAAAGATCATAGAAGCGCTTCACAGGAGGCTCCCAAGCACTGAGGATGTCACCTAGACAGGGGACGAAACGTCTGCAACACAAATTCCCAGCTCAGCGAACAGAACCACAACTACGAGCACCCGAGCTACAAATCTTCTCACAAACTTTGAGTCCCAGTTCTACTGAGAAACTACATTGTAGACCCTCCTCCAGTTCGGCAAAATTATATTCTCTGTTTCCTGTCAGTCAGTCAACTTTAAGCCCGGACCGTAACCTAAGTTGAAGAAATTTCGATTATGAAATATCTTTTGAATAGTGACACTCATCCTTGGCAATGAATAATCAGCTCAATCGATATTTATATGGAAGTTCTGCTAATGTTAAGTGGGCTATTCAATAATTGATCTCAACGCAGTTCCTAAGGAACTAAAGGCTATCTTCAATCACAGCCTCTACATAAGTTGTCACTCACACTGAGTGGGTAAGAAGCTCAATTGCAGGGAGTCAACATTTGAACCATGATTGATTAGTACTTGGGACTCAGCTACTGTTCATGTTGGTGCTTCCAATCTGCAATCTGTTGTCTGAAACAAGGGTGGAAGCAGATTGAATGGGAATCTTTCAAAAATAAATGAGGACAGCTTCATGAAAAGCATCAATTGGAAGGGCAACATGGAGTTGGGGGATGGGGGAGTGATAATGAGGTGGGACAAAATGGATAGCAGTTTCAAAAAGGCAGCCCAGGATCAATGAACTGTGTCCCCTCCTTTTTCTGTGCTGTATGTTTTTATGGTGATATAATCGCTAACTTGATCTCAAGGAGAAACACCAAGTAAAGCTTACTCATACAACTAGTACTTTTATTATCAATCTGGCATTTCAATTACAACTAGTCATTTACTTGTAATCTGCAGCACCCAATGTGACTCATGTATTTTTTACATGCAAACATATGGACATCCAAATTTGGAGCAGGATCCTCAGGGTTTATCAGTCCCTTTGCCATACAACAAGATAATAGCTGATCATATTGTGGCCTCAACTCCACATTCCCATCTTGCCCCTAAAACAATTGACTCCCTTCAGAGTCAAAAATCTATCGACCTCTATCTTTAATGTATTCAATAACGTACCTCTGTTGTCTGGAGAATAGTGGTCCATAGGCTCACTGTCCTCAGAGAGAAAAGGTTTCTCTTCACTTCTTTCTAGATGGAAGATCCCTGATTTTTAATTCATGTCCTCTAGTTTTAGTAACTTCCATGAGGAGAAACATCTTTCAGGTTAATGCACCCATCTGATATCAGTCGAGTGTGCCTATCCTGAACTGTTTATGATGCATATACATTCTTCCTTAAATAAAGAGACCAAATCTTGTATAAAGTACTGGAAATGTGGCCTCACCAACACTCTGTACCACTCCAGTGAAACATTCTGACTGTTAAATTCCATTGCCTTTTCAGCAAACAGCATAATTCCATTGACCTTCCTAATTACTTGCTGTAGCTGCATACTAAAGGTTTGTGATTCATGTACCAAGATATCTAGATCCCTCTGTACTTCAAAGCTCCTCAGTCTCTCCCCATTTTACTAATCTGCTGCTTTTCTATTCTTCCTGCTAAAGTGAACAAATTCATATTTCCCCCCATTATTCTCTCTGCTTTCTACTTCTGTCTGTAAACTTATCCTATCTATACTGCTTTGCAGACTCTTCTATGTCTTTTTCACACCTTGCTTTCCTATCGATTTTTATATCATCAATTGATTTAACAATAAAACATTTTGTTCCTTCATTCAGTTCATTGGTATAGTTAGGAAATAATTGAGATCCAAACACTGATCCCTATGGTGCACTATAGAGTCATAGAGTCATAGAGATGTATAGCACAGAGACAGAACCTTCAGTCCAACTCGTCCATGCCGAACAGATGTCCCAAACTAATCTTGTCTCACTTGCCAGCATCCAACCCATGTCCCCACAAACCCTTCCTATTCATATACCCATCCAGATGCCTTTTAAATGTTGTAATTGTACTGTCTTCCACCACTTCCTCTGGCAGCTCATTCCATGCACGTACCACCCTCTGCGTGGAAAAGTTGTCCCTTGGCCCTCTTTTATAACTTTCCCCTCTCGCCTTAAACCTATGCCCTCTACTTCTGGACTCCCCCAACCCAGGGAAAAAAACCCTTGTGATTTTATAAATTTATATAAGGTCACTGCTCAGCCTCCAACACTCCAGAGAAAACAGCCCCAGTCTATTTAACGTCTCCCTGTAGCTCAAATCCTCCAACCCTGGCAACATCCTTGTAAATCTTTTCTGAAACCTTTCAAGTTTCACAACATTCTTCTGATAAGAAGGAGACCAGAACTACACACAATATTTCAAATGTGACCTAATCAATGTCCTGTACAGCCATAGCATGACCTCCCACCTCCTGTACTCAATACTCTTGTTAATTTGTGCTAATCTAAATACCGCCCATTAATGCCCAGTTTCTGCCAACTTGCTACACTATAAGCATATATTTTACCTTTGATATAGCATTTTGTCAAATGTCATCTGGAAATCTAAGTACAGTACATCCATCAATTATCCCAAGTCTGCCTTCTCAGGAAGATATACACTATTCCACTGTGCTCTTTCAAAAAAGAGCAAATGAGTTCCTGGCCACTGTTTAACCCTCAACCATAAGAGGCACCATCTCAGTGATTTTACAAATGTTTGTGTGTCCTTCTCATCAGCCTGCAGCACGTGTTGGGGGATTTCAAGTCAACACGCACGCTTTCCCATTCATTCTGTAAGGTTCTAATGTGTTCTCAAGCTCCATTTAAAATATATCACCAGGCATGGACTAGTTATTCCTTTTGTTCAGTATGTAACCCACCATTCACCTGCTTAACCAATTGTTTGAAAGTTCTTGTCATTGTCTTACCTGATAGAATGAAGATAAGCCCGCCAGAAAGGGCTATCTTTCCTTTAGCTTTCTCATCCATGCTCCCAATATTGGTACATTTCAGGCCAAACAGAGCCATCAGTGTACCGATAACTCCCAGAATGATGGAGATGATCATGAGTGCCCGACACGCTTGGATATATGCTGCAAGAGAAGGAAATAAATGTTTAAGTGTTGGTGCAAGACTGGGCCAGGCGTGATGTGGAAACAGCCTTCATATGAGCCACCACACTGTGCATGGAAACATCTGAGCATTAATATACCCAATATTTTTCTCAACAGAGCTTCAAGAGAATTTCCTTCTTCCTTTTCTCGCTACCTAAATTGAAGCATGCAAATTCTTCTGGCCATAAGAATTATATGTGAAGTGTTTGGATGAACATGAGCCACCCTTCAGAGGTCACAGCATGGATTTGCCATGCTAATAGGTAATCTCTCTCAGAGATGGCACAAGAATGATCAAATTGTAATGTGGAGGTACCTCATTGACATGTTTGGGACTACTCCCCTGAGGCTAGAAGACATACATCCTGTTGGGTAGATGTTTGAGCGCTCTCTATTGATTCTGACCCTCTGCTGCCTATCCTGGGAGTTCTTCCCATTAAAATGGAATCCTGAATTTCCCCAGGGATGGGATGAGGTGCCTCTGCTGACTGGCTTCTGTAAAGTTGTTGTTTTATTGTTCCTGCATCTATCCCAGGAATCAATTGACCTTTCTTTGAATGTACAATGGTTGATTCATATGATCTGTCCAAAAATAGGGAAGTTTTTAATTCCTCAACCCTTGAGGAACACAAAAAGAATCCCTTAAAACTCACACTAAAATTATTTAGCCATCTGTCTAGGATATTTGCAAAATGTTGGAATACAATGATGAAATTTGTTGAATACAGCATGGATGCTTGAAGAACATTGTGTGCTGGGGTCCACGTGTTAAGAAATCCCATGTTAAGCTGGACACAGAAGTGCAGTAGTGACTGGGAATATTCTAATTCCTGCCCCCACGCTATGCTGTCGAGTCTCAAAACTTGAGATGCTCACATAATGGGTCACTCCACGAACTCATGATCCTTATGGGAAGCTACATCTAACGGAGTCACAAACTGAACACCTGATCACAGTGTAGATCACACTCAGGACTCTTGCTCATATTAAGCATGTGACACATTCCATATTAAGTGACAGTGGGATCATCTCTTGTAATCTTATGGGCAGTGATTCTCCAAATGTGGTTCTTTCTATAATCCAGATAGAGAATTCAGAGGAAACCTCTTTATCTTGTGTAGTGAGAAAGAGGAACTTGCTATCATATGTAAGTCTGAGGTGAATAGGGTTGATGGTTTTTAAAGGAAGCTGAGACACATGAAAGGGAATGGAATAGCAATGGTTATGTGAAGATAAATAGGTAAGAAAAGCTGGGGGATATGCTAAATTGAAACTTAAACAGAGGCACGGATTGGTTGGAGTTGAATGGCCTGTCTATAATTTGAAAACTTTTAATTTTTATGCACGTCTTTTCTCTCTGTCTGTGTGAGTGTATTTGCTCCTTCTCTATCCTCATTGTAAAATCCAATGAGCTGGCCTTGCCAAATTATATAAGATGCAAAATCGTAAAAATAGGATATATCCACAATATTATTGAATGTCCAATCAGAACATAGGCATAGGCTCTTCAGCTAATTAGCTTGGATTGTGTTTCACCTCCACATGAGCAGTCATTCTCATTCCATGGTATTTGTCTTCTTCCCATTTTCCTTTTTCACGTTGCCGTCAATATCTAACATTCCCATCCTGCTATCACCTCTGCCTCAACTGTGGCACTGGATTCCACAGTCTCACATTTCTCAGGAAAAATAGATAAAAGCTTCACTGATTTCAAAGTACATGTAAGACAGAATAGAACACAATTGGAGCTGACGTTTGACTCAGGCAACAGTGCAATGTGGTGTTAGTGAATTTGCAGCCCCCTTTTACACACTGCCCAATTCATTTTCTGCTGTAAGGGCATCAGAGTGGAATGCATTGTGGGCAGTATATTCACTTTCATCATTTCAGATTAATCCAATTCTAACTTCCTAACTCAAGGGTTAATACAAGTTCTAGTCATTATGGAATTAAAGATGTGAGTGGTTGAAATTAAGTTGGATTCTTGGGATGAATGATGATGGATAGATTTATTCAATAAGACAAATGACATTTCTCACTCTTCCTTATATTGCCATATTATCTATTTTGACTCACTTTTTAAAGAGTCACAAATCTGTCAGATTCTGAGATTCTATCTGTCTCTCCTTCCTTTATTAATCTGAAATGCAGTATTGATGTTATCTCACTGACATTACCTCAAATATATCTTCATTTGTGCTGCTTTCAATATTGCTGGAGTCTTCAACTTTGGACATGGACATCATTTTTTTCTTCAGTCTGATCACATTATGTGAGTACACACATGACCACTCACCATGCTCACATATAAATGCAGACATGTTGGTGGTGGCATCTTACAGTTCACCTAGACAATCCCCTAATGTATTCATGTTGCAGCCTGAAGCTATGGATAGGAATGGTAATGCTCCAATGCCCATGCCATCACACAGCTGACCAGGAATCTCTTCCAATCTCTCTGCTTGGCATTGACATGTGTTGAAGGGATTTGCTGTTTGATACTCATCCTATTTGGCTGCAATATGAAAGCACATTGTTTGAGCATGGACTGTATGGGATTTGAACCTCAACACACTGCTTCTGGCTTAGAGGCATGGATATCATAACGATGCTCAAGACACCCAAGTGTGTCTATGTAAACAAGTACAATACCCAATGCTGAATGAAAGCATGCATAATACCTGCAAGCAATGCCCCCATAAATTAGGTAAAGTTGTTGTCAGTAGACCAACAATGGATTTTTAACAAGATCATTTTTGAAATAAGACACTGTCACTGTCACAGCTGTTGGTCTAAACAATTCTCTTTCTTCTTCCAGACCCATAAACTGATTAATGAATGAATAAATAATTCAATTGACTAGAATTTCTGAGTTTCATTCATAAGTGTTGTTAAATTACATCCTTCTAACTGGAATCCTTCAAATATTCTTACGGGTGGATGTTAAGTCCAATTAGACTGCACCTAAAGAATGATTAACATTTATCAGCAACACCTTCGATCTTGTGAGCTTCCCTTTTCCTTTTTTGGTAATTTTCCTTGAAGCTTAACTCATATAAATTATGACACTAAACTGGTGGGTGAATATTTCACTCATTGCTACCTTTCGCAACATCATTGTCCTCGGTGAAGCTTTGACCTTGTGTCACGGATTTTCAACTGGTGTTATCCCAGATTAGTAATGCTACAGAAACACAGCTAGCCCGCTCTGATTCTCCTCCAAGTTACATTTTGAAAGAAGTCAATGGCCCCATATGCCGGGTGGTGATAGGCACTTAATCTGTAATACCTGTTTTATGGCAATCTGAAAGCTACACAAGCACCTTCCAGCTGTAGCCTTCAAGGTCTTGCCGCAACAGGTTTTATATTTCATAGAAACTTCCTTGGTAGGGTGTATTGGCAGACATATGGTTAGGTCATAGCAAGGGTGTGTCAACCGTCCACAACCTAATTCTTGTTTGTTCATTGTTGAGCCATCCTACAACCTTTTGCTAACATCACAACTAATAAAGACAAAATAAGGGTTAAACAGGACACAATTTACGTCAATTTCTGGTCACATTGAGTTCGCCAGAAGACACCTATATCTAAAACTAATATTTCCACAAATTGAATTTTCAATTCACGCGGTTGGATAATTTCCTGAATCATGCAGGAAAGGTTCTCATTTTGTGACACTCCCTAAAATATCACCATTAGCTAAAGGCATAGTACAGTGCATTGTACTTCTGCATGCTTCAGTGAATTGAAACATTTCATTTAGAGTATCTTGAAGATTGACGCATATTTGGTCATAGAATCATAGATTTGTAACCAGGTGCATGGACAGAAATAGTGGGCTCCAGTGCTGCTCCAGGCCCAGGCTCCAGGCTCCTGGCTCCTGACCTCTGAGCTGAAGACAATAGATCCTTTAGAATTCGGGTTCTAGTTATCAGGCTCTGAAGTAATCCACCGTCCTAAGCCTTGCTTCCTGAAGCATAGACTTACAATGAAGAAGGGAGGCTATTCAGTTCATCATGATCGCGTCAATTCTTTGAAGGAGATATCCAATTAAATCCAGACCTCACCCACCTCCTTCCCCATCTCCGTGTAACTTTCCCATTTCAACCATTTCTCTGATTGCCCCTGCAATTTGGTTTATTGGTAAATATGATGAGTGTACATTAAATGCATAAATATTTCACTATGGAGTGAAATTTCTGCCATGAATGGGTGAGTTACATCATTAAGGTAAATTCAATGATCCGTTGGTTGCCCATATCATGTCTTACAGGAAACAGAGGTTAAAGGCAAGTCTGCTTAATTGTCTGATTCCTGTTACCTTTAAATGAGGTTTAATGCTGACAGTATGGGATCACTGAATTTATCCATTAGTTACCAGCACAGCCAAGGTTTTTATTTATATTCTTTCATGGAATGTGGGTGATGCTGGCAAGACCAGCATTTGTTACCCATCCCCTACTTGTTACTGAGCTGAGTAGTTTGCCCTGCCATTTCAGAGATTAGTTAGGAGTCCACCACACTGATGGATCTGGTATCATATGTAGGCAGGTAAGGATGCCAGATTTCCTTCCCTGAAGGACCTCTGTGAACCAAATGAGTTTTAAAAATGATAATTGGTGATAGTTTCATGGTTACCATTATTGAGACTGGCTTTTAATTCCAGATTTATCAATTAACTTCACATTCCATCCTCTCCCATGATGGGACTTGAACTCATGCCCTCAAAGCCATGCCCCTTCAACAACACCTTCCAAACCTGTGACCTCTGCCTCCCAGTAGGACATGGGCTATAGGTGCACGGGAACTCCATCACTTGCAAGCTCCTCTCTGAGCCACATGCCATTCTGATTTGGTACTATATTGCCGTTCCTTCATAGTCACTGGGACAAAATCTTGGAACTGCCTTCCTTACAACACCGTGAGTGTCCTTATAACCCAAAGGCTGCAGTGGTTCCAGAAGACAACTCACTATCTACTTCTCCAAAGCAATTAGGAATGAGCGATGAATGCTGGCCTTGATGCTCAAATCCCATGAATGAATTTTTTAAAAAATTGAAATGATCTGATTTTATCTTTTCTGCACTTCTGAACCTTAGCCACTTTGATAAGGTCCCCTTGTAATCTTCGATCTCAATGTCTGGTCTCTCAACTTTTTGGGCCTCTGGATTATTAATCTAGTAACATTATCAATACAACACCATTTCTGAATCTACAAACATTAATATTGTCTCATTAATCTGACTACTATCACTATACTAGTATTGGTAATGCTTGATTCTGTGCATTCTATTTGTGGGCAAGAAAGATGCAGGCATTTAATATGGGTATAATGCAGGGTAAAGAATGGAAAGAAGACCATTGGAAGGATATCTTTCCTCCTTAATTAACATGGAAGCACACAGCTGGTTTCCAGGAAGTGTCTATCTGTAGCTGGGTGTTCACTTGTGTTACATCTCACCCATTGTACTTCGGCAGTTCTGCTGTCTACGTGCCACTAGCACTCAAATTGTAATCTACCAGCCCTGCCATATTGTTGCAACCTAAGTGCAGGGTGGTTTAGCTGGCAAATGCTTGGTAAAACCTGGAGCAGTATTGTACAATCCATAAAAGAACTTTTGACTCGTCAAAGGGAGGTCAGGTAAAATTATCATTGGGCTGTTGACTAATCATCCAACGGCGTTTTGAAAGTTCCACTGCCCTTGCACCTGTAACTTCACCAAGAGGGCTGTAATAAATATTTGTTTGAGGAAAACATTTTCTGGAAAAAAAACCAACTAAAGTTGCAGATAATTTAACATCACTCCCTCCAGTCCTGGCAACCCAGGACTGATCACTTTGAAATGATCTGGTTTTATCTGTTTTGCACTATTGAGCATGTTAGACACTTTGATAAGGTCCCTTTTTAGTCTTCGATCTCAATGGCAGGTCTCCCAACTTTCTTCATCTCAGTTTTGAGATGATTACTGCTCCTCATCTCGACACCATCCCCACTGCAGTTACAGCCTTTCAGTAGCACAATTAGCATTCAAGTATGATCTTCCCACTGCATTGAGATACAAGCTTGTAAGCTTCTCAGACATTCACCTTCCCATCCTAGATAGATTCTCACATGAAGCTTGTTATTTTAATAGATTCATCATCACATTTGAGCAGATGAATTTCGTCAAAGTGAGGATCACTGTTGGACACTTAATGTGCAAGGTAATTTTAATTTGTTTAGAGCAAAGAAGATTAAGCAGAGAATTCATAGGAGTGTTAAACAATTTTGTACAGAATTGATAGAGGAACTAAGGAGAAACTGTTCCCACTCATGGACACGTTGTTAAGTAAAGGGATACATTTAAGATAATTGACTAAAGAAACTTGGAGAGATTAAGGGGAATAATTTTACACAAAAGCAGTTATGACCTGAAGCTTTTTGCCTGAAAGGATGGTGGAAGCAGATGCAATAGTAACTTTCAAAAAGCAATTGGATTTACACTTAAAAAGCAAAACATTGAACCATTATGAGGAAAAAGCAGAAAGATTAGGACTAATAGGATAATTCTTTCAGATATTATGCTCAAGAACATTGGGTTCTTACTGACTGATGTGGGTCAATGATTAATTTCTGCAGCATTATTTAATAGTGCAGCAAGTGCTCATGGTATGAACAATCAATGTTCAACTTCCATCATCTAAGGCTTAATTCTCTGTGACCTTCATAGACGAAAATGCTTTCTTTTTAAAGAAAGATGAAAATCACTGGCCTACGATGGTCACAGTTGTTCTCTAATCAGGTTAGGCCAAACTTATGAAGCTATCAATAAAAAATATCCAGTCTGAAATTAACATGTCATTAAAATGACTGAAACCAGTCATTAGGACTTATATCTCCTGTTTCATTTGCACCTTTTGAATGTTTCACATATTGGGATGAAAGTCACCTGCAGATTATCCAATTTGGGAAAAAAAATGAAGCTAGGCATGGGAATGTAAAATTAACTGTATTTCAAATAACAGCTTTTGGGACAAGCAGGGATGGAAAATGTGCATGTAACAGGAGAACTGGAAGCCTCTCTCTCTTCCTGTTTCACAAAACTTCTTTAAAAATAGCACCCAGTGAGAAAGCAAATTGGAAACATATCCATTTATCAAGAACGCAAAGATATCCACAAATTTTGCTCTAGTTGGGGGATACAGGTCATCGATGAAACAATTGTGGTCTCAAGTTAAATTGAACAGTTCAAGAGCTCTAAAGGCTTTTCAAATTGCAAATTCTTAATTCCTAACCTCCCTTTTTAAAAAAACTAAACACTTCCTTTTTTAAACTTTACACCAGTGCTTGTGCATGTGTTTGATGTTGTCTTCCATTATTTTTCTTGCAGCTAGCAAGTACTATTATCCTTCTTTCCTTCAGTCAAGAAAACTTTATAATTAATTCCTTAAGATGACATATGCCAAAAAATTAAATATTGTCCTTGCAGCTGAATAAGGGGATTAAAAAGAGGGGAGCTAATTCACCCCTCCTCACCTGGTTGCAGCAATATACAATACTTTGGTGGATTTGAAGTTATTTTTTAAAAAGTCATCAATTTGCAGGATTTCAGCAAGCCAGAAGTCTACTTGGAAACATCTTCTAAACTTGCATTGTCTTTCTAAACTGGTTTAATCCCAGTTACCTAAATCAACCAAGAAGATTGTTTTAACAATTAGCTGATTCCTAGATGCTAATTAAATAAAGATTAAATCTAAAAAATAAAACTCAAAGGGTTAATAAATCTTAGATAAATATATGTAGGTAGAACTAAGTCTTACTAATTGAGTAAAAACTCCATTTGAGCCAAAATATACAATATCCATGCTGTACATCTCTCTGACTCTGTGACTCTATTTCATGAAAATTCTAATGTTTCTTCCTTGAAAATCATAGTTTCAACATTTTATATTATGTGTTTGATATCGTTAAAAGAAAACATCTTCTTCAAGGTTCGTAATCTGTGCCTATAATGCTGGTCTGGGTTTCTGTGCATCCATTTTGATATTTTCACAACTCCTGCGTGGCACTGATGAGACTCAAATCAAAATGGAGATCACGAACTACCTAGTAATAGCTTAATGGTCTTGTAAACCAACTGAAACTTTAATAATGATGTAACATTTCACTGTAAAGCAATCATAATGTTTTCATTGATATTTTTGTTGTTCCAAAGATTACAACCAGTTACCATCAGTTAGTCACCATACATACATCTCTTAAGCATCTACCTGCTTTTTAATTCTTTTTAATGAGATCACTTTGCTCAGAGGTGCAAAATATTGCCATCATTACTAAGTTGCTTGAGAACTTAATCTAATAAAGCTAATGATCATCGCAATTGACATAAGCGTTTGTTCCAAGCTACAAATTTCAGAACATCACTGCTTTAGAAAAGGTTTAACTGAGAACGATAAACAAAACTTTTTCCGAAGAATTTAGCCTGCTGGCATTTACTTGTATTACAGTACCAATTGTACCAGGTGATGATTAGAAGTTTAAACTGTATTCACACAGATCAGCATTTATAGAGTCATAGTCATGGAGTCATAGGGTTCTGCAGGACAGAAACAGATCTTTTGGGTGCCAACCAGATATCCAATATTAATCTAGTCCCATTTCCTGTAACCTGTTGATTCACACACTAAATTCAGTTAAAATAAACACTATCCTACAACACAAATCTACATGCATATTATTAGTACAAACCTAATTTCAATGAAAAAGCATGGAATTACCTTCAGATGAATAAGGAGAAAGCACAAACTTTCAGTGATGGTACAAATGTAAGCCTTTCTTATCCTCATTCCTTTAGCCATATCAGTTTAAATAATAGGCATCACTTCATGTTAAACAAAATATAGAAGGATTTTCTTGAATTAACATTGACCAATGTTGCTTGTCAGTATTAAAATGCCAATCAATTTTTAAAGAAAAGAAGATTGAAAATTTAAAGAAAGATTCTGCAACAGTTCAA
Source organism: Chiloscyllium punctatum (assembly GCF_047496795.1). Taxonomy (NCBI): domain Eukaryota; kingdom Metazoa; phylum Chordata; class Chondrichthyes; order Orectolobiformes; family Hemiscylliidae; genus Chiloscyllium; species Chiloscyllium punctatum. The sequence goes on from NC_092744.1 coordinate 80,080,480, forward strand.
TCCTAATTTAAAAGGAAGTCGATTGGATGAAAGAACACTCTTGCGCAATTATTAATCTACTACTTTTTAAAACTCTGGTGGCTAGTCTTTTTTGGCTAGGGAGATACTGTTCAGTTAAAATTACTAACTAACACTCAGTTACACATTGAGACCAAGCCACAAAGATAGAGTGATTTAAAAAAAAGTCTTAAAACAATCTCAAACTTTCAACATGTAACATATCAAAGTGTTTAAAAAGAAATTCTACTGTTATTAGTAAAAGTGAAGCACTTACAGGATAGACCAAGCATGGTCTCAAACATTCGGCAGTTGAAGACACCAGTACTATCTTGGGCACAGCTTTTCCACAAATTTTCGTATAACCTGGAGCTTGTGATCACACTTCCAAAAACTGTAGAAATCTTCCAATAATTGTTCGCCAATGTGGATCCAGTCAGCATCCACCCTGCCAGCCCCATCAGGAAACCAGTAATCTCAATAGCTGCTGCCATAGTCAATCTGTGTTATGGTGTGTTACTTCTCCCAAGATGGAAACCACAAAGAACAGGAATAAAGATGCTCCTCTCGCTGCGAGCTTGAGCACTGGGAAACCTCTCACTTCACGTTTAGGTGCTCTTTCCGTCTCTATCACCCTGTCACTCTGCGTGCTTCATAAAGGCAACTCAACCTTCGCTCCTCTTGCTCAAAGACCATAAAATGATAAGGTGGCACGTAAACGGTAATAACCGGGTGTGACCTGGGGTGGATGTGTTAATTACTCAGGTATGGAGTTTCTAGGGCAGAATAATGGTATTGATTCTACCATTATATGCACATTTAAAAAAAAGCAAAAAAGACTGACACAGTGGTATATTTATACATAACTGTTAATATTGCGCAGTTATTGATTGCAATGTGAAAGAAAATATTTGAATTGACAGTCAGATGAAGCAATAAGCCGTGGATCAGGACAATCTAACATTTGTTTGAAACAATGTTTTGGCTTTCAAGTGAGATTTTTGCTACTCTTCATAAATTTTGTGCAATGAGTTGAAACCCAAATGTTGTGCATTGACTCATTGTTTAAAAAGATACTCTGAGAGAAACGTTCTTATTAGTTTCACCATATTGGAACTCTTGAGTCAGACAGTGAAGTTCAGTTAATATTTGACAAGATATTGATCTACAGTATCTATACTACAGGGGACTTTCAGTGAAACTCAACATTGAGAGTGATACTGCAGGGTGAGCAGATGATTCACTTTGAGAAAGGATTATTATCAAAAATGCAGGAAGGTTGAATGAAGAGATATTTTGATCTCACAAGTATGTTGCAATGATTGGCAATCAGGAGATGCATTTTAAAAATAACACAGAAACATTGGGAAAAAAGCCTGCCAATAGTTAAACAACTGAAAATCTCTAATATTCGAGCTGATGGATCAATGGATTCAGATTTTATTCAGTGGGATCGAGTTTGGATCCAGCAGGGAGACTACCAATTTTCTTGCTAAAACCAGTCACCTATTCTATCCAGCTGAAGAGTTTGGGTAGATTTAATCCAGTCATAGTTGTGTGAAAAGTTTAGAGATTAGTCAGCTCTTTCGCAAAGAAGTGGATGTTGGAGAAAGTGGCAATGTTATTCCTGCATTAATATAGGTCACATTGGAATTGGGGGGATGAAGTAAATGGCTGTGCTGAAGCTAAACAGATTCCACTTAGTCAAACTTGGGATGCGCATCAGGTGGAAAAGTGAAAAAGAAGGATTTAATTTTGGGGAATTCCTCGAATAGAACAAACCTTAAACAGCTTTTCGCAATAAAAAAATGACGAGTTGTCAAAGCAATTTGTCTGACACTGACACTGACACAGAATCACATGAGTACCAAATGTTAAAAGGAATAACAATGTGACATAAATTGTTGTTCCCTTTGAGATTTGCTATTCTAGCGTATCTGTCCTGATGAGTGCAAGATGAAAGGTTTCAACAGTATATCGTGCTTTCAGCAATACTCAAGTTCTGCACCAACAAGCAATTATACATAGATCTTGCTCTTCCAAAACTGGAAGTGGAAGCAGTGAGATCAGCACGATGGTTCAGTGATTAGTACTGCTGCCTCACAGTGCCAGGGATCCAGGTTCAATCCCAACCTTGGGTGACTGTCTATGTGGAGTTTGCACATTCTCCCAGTGCCTGCATGGGTTTCCTCTGGGTACTCTGGTTTCCTCCCACAGTCCAAACATGTTCAGGTCAGTTAAATTGGCCATGCTAAATAGCCCATAGTGTTAGGTGCATTAGTCAGAGGGAAATGGGTCTGGGTGTGTTATTCTTTGGAGGGTCGGTGTGGACTTGTTGGGCTGAAGGGCCTATTTCCAAACTGTAGGGGAATCAAATCTAATAATGATTTAATCTCCCAGTGGGCAAGTTGGTGAATATTTTCTAAGTTGTGGTACCTTGCCAGGACAATGAAAAGGTTCTATGTTCTATCTCTAGTCTGTGCTGGGTTTTCTGACTTCATGACTGGAGAGGTCATGGGAACACTGAAATTGCAGTACCCCAGAATGAGCTCCTTACAGCCATGATGGGCCTCCTTCTGCACTATATGTGTATGTTTGGCCACTAGGTGGAGATAGCACTGGGCTGAATCAGATATTTAGATTCCTGATGAAACGTCGACTCTCCAGCTCCTCGGATGCTGCCTGACCTGCTGTGCTTTTCCAGCACCACACTTTTCGACGCAGAAATTTAGCTGCCTTACAGATATCGGCTTACTTGGGCAAAGTGCTAGAGGCGGTCATTGAAACTGAAATCTCGATGGTAAGAATCAAACAGAGGAAAGGCAAGAAAATTAGAAGTAGTAAAAGAAGGAGGAGCACTTTCAAGTTCCATCTTCACCGATGTGATAGCAAATGAAGATGTGCTTGTCTCTATGGGAGATTAGCTGGGTTGGTCCACTTGTTTTTCAGACAAGTGATGTGGCCTCTGATTGTCATTAACAATGAAGCTGATTCTTTTCTGAGGTGCATTGGTCAGAGCCTGCTCGGTCACCGGGTGGATTTCCCATAATTCCTCATCCTTCGTTGATGTGTTTTCGAACAACCTCTCCATGTGTTGCAAAAGTCTGTTTCCCTATGCAGTTTCCACATTTCGCCCCTTTAACATGACATACACCCGAACTTCAGAATTTCCCATGTCCCAGAACATGTCATTCTGCAGATAATGGCCTGCTAAGTGTGCCTGAGATTCTGCTATCTGCATCGCTTGTAATAGCCAAGCCTGGATGTGGACTGCTTCTTACAATTTCCGTGATGCATTGGGAATGAGAAAAATCAGAAATGCTTACTTTCCCCATCAGGACTCTTTGTTCTGAAGATATAACCAGGAATTCCAATTGCTATAGAGCATGGCATGGTGCTTCCTGTTAGCGAGGCTGCAAACAAGCACCCTAAACAGCATTTAGGAAATGGAATTCACACCATTCTTTAGAAATGACAAGTATTGAATGATTTCATTCCCCATGCTGTGGGACTCAAAGACTCCAGTTATATATCCCAAGGCCAGGCATGTCTAATTCTAAAGCAGCCACTGAAGAAGATGGGGTAAGTAGATAAGATTTCGAAGAATTCATACCTTCTCAACCTTTGACAGCCAAAGTGCCATTTTCGGGGTTGTCACCATTGATCATCAACCAGAATTATTTTTGGTTGATGGTGGTGGGCGTTTGCGAAACACACTGGCAATGGGATGAAGTGACGCTGATTTTCCCCTTTCATTTCAGTTTGCATGACGCAGCAGCATGAAGTTTTGTTTGATGTATTCATGGAACACGTGCATCTCTGGCTCGGCCAGCATTTATTGCCTATCTGTAATTGCCTTTGAGATGGTGCTGGTGAGCTGACTTCTTGGACCAATGTACTTGATCGGAGGGTGGGTGGGGGTGGGGGTGGTCAGCGGTGGAGGTGTTCCCAACAATTCTATGAGGAAGGGAGTTCCAGTGTTTCAAACCAGTGAAGGGACAGCGATTATAACTTCATGTCAGGATAGTGGTTAACTTGGAAGGAAATGTGCAGCTGCTGGTGGTCCCTTGCATCTGCTGCCCTTGTGGGTTTGGAAGGTGCTGTTAAAGTAGCCTTGATGAGTTGCTGCAATCAATTAGGTGAATTGGCCGTAGTGTTAGGTGGAGGGTAAATGTAGGGCAATGGGTCTGGTGGGTTGCTCTTCGGAGGGTCGGTGTCGACTTGTTGGGCCGAAGGGCCTGTTTCCACACTGTAAATAATCTAATCTAATCTAATCCATTAGATGGTGCCCGATGACTCCCTTGTTTACAATGGTGCAGGGGGTGAATGTTGAAGGTCATGAATGGGGTGCCAATCAAGTTGGCTGCTTTGTCCTGGGTGGTGTTAATCTTCTTGAAGCAGCACCAACTCAGCCTCCCTTGCCTATTAACAACACCAGGACTAGAATCAGTGGCTGGATAAAGTGAATAGATTGTATGAAGTTATTGAACAACTGGAGCTAAATAGTAAATATTCATCGAGATGACATTTAGTCTGTCAGATAAGAATAAATATATTTCCAATTCCTAAAACTTCAGACCAAACAAACGTGACCCTTGAAGGATCTGGGAAATAAGTTCAAAGTAAGAAAGAGTGAAAATTATGTATCAAAGCTTTGCAGGAACAGTGGTGCAGGGATGCATGAGATGGATAGAAAAAAATTGCTCAACCATGTTAGCAGTGTCTTCACTGTGGCAAAAGAGAAGTCTGAAAAGAAAAATATAACATCTGAAGCTAAGTCTAACAGCAGAAGGAAATTCAGTTGTATAACAGTAAGGGAGAAAATCACAAAAGGTAACAGGCAAAATCGAATCTGAGGCTGCGCACAAAATCGTAAATATTCTGAATGTCAATATCCCGCAAGTGAGAGAGTTGAGCAACGTGCCCTCTCGAGACAAAGATATCCCAAATCAAATTAACCACTTCATTGTAAATGTGATGCAAGTCCTAGACTGGCTACATTAGCTCACTATGATCAAATCCCTTGGCATGGGTTGCATATACCTCCCAAGTGTTGAGAGGGACTCAGGAGAGGTTTTGCGGAGCACTAACAATTATTATGAAAGATTCATTGGAGGACTGGAAAACTATAAGAAGGTCATTTCCATCTGAAAAAGAAAGGTGGTCAAACAGAGAAAGCAACAATTGCTGTTCACCCATTCCACACAACCTCATGGGACTGATAATGCCATAGTTACCTGTACATTAACAATCTACGTAAACAGCATCCAGTAGATTCAGGAGTCTGTCTAGCTGTTGCCTTTGACTTCTTTGAGCAGGTAGCTGCCTGAATGGGCTGAGGGAAGCCCTATGCCGGTGCTGTGATGGCAAAGGTTCAAGTGAATAATAATTGAGCAAGCTGTCAGGATCTAGGATATGCCTGGGAATGGATTAGAAATTGATTGAAGGAAAGGCAAAACTGTCGGCAGAGGAATCTGGCGAGAGAAAAGGCCCAGTAAAATAAATCATATGGAAAATGTTTTTGTTTTGTGTTGGCTCGAAGGAACAGGAATTGGCTTGCAATGGAAACCCATGAGGCCCCTGTGTCCCAGGCCTCCTTCCCCAAGCTCTGACCATGACACCCTGTCATTGCTGCCCTGTTCACATACCTGACTGTTAGGTGCCATTCCTTCGGTCCCCATTGGTGACCTCCGACTCCTGCCCAATAGTGAGGTAGACCTGTGGACCAGGCTGATGTGATTGATTGACAGGATCTGTCACGTTGAATCCCAGAACCTTTCACTCCGGAGAACCAGGTAGTTACCTAACCTCCTCTCAATTTGGCTTGATTTCTAGTGCTTGTCAGGAGCCAAGTGGAGGCAGACTGGTGCTAAAATAACACCTGTTAACCATCCTTCCAATTCCCCACCATGGGAGCCTCATGTGCAGAGGGAGGAAGAATCGGGCATGGCCAACGTTCCACACAATTGGCAAAGGCCAATTTAGATGTCTGACCTGGCCTGAAAGGCCATTTTTAATTCAAAATTAAAATCTTTAAAAACAGTGTGGGCATCAGGCCCCCATTTCAGTCTGAAGACCACATGGAATATCCACCCCAAACTATTTGCAACAGATGTTAAAATCAGGACTTCAATTTCTGCCAATGAAACGGGAATTGAATCTGCTAATTTAGTAACTTGGACAATTATTCTGTCAATCTGACAGGCTATGAGAGTGGGTAAAGAAGTGGCAGATGGAGTACAAATGGGAAAGAATGAAGTTATGCGCTTTGGTACAAAGAATAGGGCATAGACTGTTTTCTAAATGGGGAAAGACCTTGGAAAACTAAAGCACAAATGGACTTGGGAGTCCTAGTACAGAATTCTCTTAAGGTTAACATGTAGGGTCAGTTAGCAGTTCGGAAGGCAAATGCAATGTTTGCGTTCACCTCACGAGAGCTAGAATACAAAAGCAGAGATGTACTGCTGAGACTGTATAAGGCTCTGGTCAAAGTACATTTGGAATATTGTGAACAGTTTTGGACTCCGTATGTAAGGAAGGATGTGCTGGCACTGGAAGGGTTGGAGAGGAGGTTTACAAGAATGATCCCGGGGATGAAGGGCTTGTTAAATGAGGAGCATTTGAGGTCTCTGGGTCTGTACTCAGTGGAGTTTAGAAGGAGAATCTGATTAAAACTTACAGAATACTGGGAGGGCTGGACAAAGTGGAAATGGAGAAGATGTTTTCACTACAAGGAGAGACTAGGACTTGCGAGCACAGTCACGGAGTGAAGGGACGGCCCTTTAGAAATGAAATGAAGAGGGATTTCTTCAACCAGGGCATGGTTAATCTGTGGAGCTCATTGCTATAGAAGGCTGTGGAAGTCTAGTCACTGAAGACCGACATAGATAGGTTCTTGATTGGTGAGGGGATCAAGGATTACCAGCAGAAGGCAGGAGAATGGGGTTGAGAACTAAGTCAGCCATGATTGAATGGTGGTGCAAACTCAATGGCCTAATTTTACTCATATATCTTATGGTCTTCTACCTAATTAATTGATATGTTAATTGCTTGCCATCTCATTTATTCAATGTTTCTAGCTCAGATCATGAAACTTCTAGTTATTTAGCACAGAACAAAGATGGAGGAAGTGAGAACTGCAGATGCTGGAGATCAGAGTCGAGAGTGTGGTTCTGGAAAAGCACAACATGTTAGGCAGCATCCAAGAAGCAGGAGAATTGAGGTATTGGGCTAAGCCCTTCAACAGGAATCCTGCTGTGCTTTTCAGCACCACACTCTCGACATTGAACAAAGATCTAAACCAGCCAGTGGGCAAAGGTGAGAGGCACTTTCAACAAACAGGCCTTTGCCCTGTGCAAATAGACAGAATTGATTGCTGTTGTTGAAGATCATTTATAATACAGTGATGATATTGAGATAAGGGTTACTTTGATATCAGTGCTTTAACAAGAAAGAGGACGAACAATTAAAGGATTGTTCATCACTGAAGATTGTGTAAGATTGGATAAGTATCACCTCCTTTGGCAGTACCACTTAACCATGTGACCATATCACCGTGCCTTATTAATTACTCCCAACTTCACTGCACTCTAACTGTTAATATTACTCAACCTTCCCATGTTTGTTTTGTTAGTCTCTACTGAACTTAGTCTCTACTTAGTCTCTTTTACTTTTGCTGTACAATCTTTGATTACACAGAGGAAGAACTCAGTGAAAATTAATTCATCTGTTCTCTGCTTGTGAAATGTAAGGAATAAACAATCCCAGTGTTAAGAAGAATTAAGTGTTTTTATTTTCCAAACTTAATGGCACTGGGTTCAATTGCATTTGGATTAATGACGTTTTGAAGGAGTGCCTCTAATCATCTCTGAAACAGATTGTCCTCTGGGGTTAGACCTGTGTTCTATTGCTTTGAGAACTGATTTCATTAAATCCTAATACCTTTCCCCAGGCTTCCATGATGGCCTCTCCTTCTTCTCTCTTCCCTCATTCCTGGCAAGTGTTAGGAACTATCTGTGAGCCAAGCCCTGCATTTCACTTTTAGACCTTTGCATTTTGCATTTTAACACAACCCCAGACAGTCAGCATGCAAATCCTGATGAACGTAAAAGAAATCTGCTGAAACCCGGGATGTGTTAAATGACTGCCCAGAATGGGCAGTGATGTTGTTGGGCCTAAAGGGTTTGAGTTACAAGGAGAGACTGGATAGGTTGAGACTTCTTTTCCTTGAGTGTTGGAGGTCGAGGGGTGTCATGAGCCACATAGGTAAGGTAAATAGCAAAGCGATTTTCCCTAGGTGGGAAAATTCAAATCTACAGGGCATAATTTTAAGGTTAGGGGGCAAGATTTAGAAGACACCTGAGGGGTAACGTTTTCACACAGAATGTGGTGCATGTAAAGAACGAACTGCCAGAGGAAGTAGTGGAGGCTGGTGCAGCTAATGCATTTAAAAGACATTTGGACAGGTACATGAATCGGAAGGGGTTAGAGGGATATGGGCCAAATGCAGGCAAATGGGACTAGTTTGTTTTGGGAAACCTGGTCAGCGTAGATGGTTTGGACCGAAGGGTCTGTTTCCATGCTGCATGATTCTATGACTGCATTTGCTGAACTCTCATTTCTGCAGTGATTGCGATCAAAGGATTGTCTCCCAATGCTGACAGGCCCTGGTAGCCTTACTGCACTTTATGTCCAGTCTCCAGTTCTGTGTAAAGCTCTGAGGCAGCTCCTGTTGCAACCAAAGTAAAGAACCATTGTTAATGTCAATATGATCCATTAGGGACTGCTATATACCGGAAGCTAAAAAGTCTTGCTATTTGATACTAGGGACAGAATTCCATTGGCACTATTATCAAAAATAATGGTGTTCCAAATCCCGAGTGATGGAGTGAATATCTATGATGATTAGGGTGAGTGCATGCACCATTTATAAAATAGGTTATCCACAAGGGGACATTTACAGGATATTAAAAGTGCCAAAGTCTACCCCCTCCATAGTTTCTTAGAACTTACTGTGGTGGGGCAAACAATATTACCTTAACCACGACACTTAGCATTCTTCCTGAAAGAAGTGAAAGCCATCAGCTTAATTACATGCCTCCAACTGGAGCATATTGCCACTAATATGTAGCTTTCACTGAATACTGGTTATTGATTTGGATTTGACTCTGCAAAATCCTCAGAAAAAATCCCCAGAGAACCATTTTGTTGTTGAAGAGTTGGACTTCATCTCTGTAAATCAATAGTTACCCCTGGCATCAGGATTGTGTACATGACAGATCCTGCCTGAAATTCTGATAGAACTGCAGAAAATGTGGCCTTTACACCCAGTCTCCAACCCCACTTCAAGTGGAGCTACACTAAAAGGGCATAAAAAACTCTGAGGGTCAGCAACAGCAACATCATTAGAAGGTTTCTAGGACTCAGGAAGGGATTTGTTTGGGAATTCATAAAAGTGCAGAGGAGATTGTTTGGCCCATCATACTGGCACTAGCTCCTTAAATAAGGATCATTACTATTGACAATCTCCTTCTTTATCCCCATATCCTTGTACATTACTTTTATTTTGAAATGTGTAACGATGCTGTGGCTTTAAGAGGTTATTTTATCTTTTTTTTTCTGAAGTGAGGTTGTAAGGCAGAAGTGCTGAGCAATCTACCAAAACCACTACAGTAAACAGCTTATGAAGCCTTGGGTTTTTATAAAAATTGGAACAATAGAAGCAGCTTGGATGGGTGTGGCCAGCTCTCATTGACCAGGATTTCTGTTTTCTTTTTAGTTTTTAGTTTTAGCTTTAAGCAGTTATTATGGTGGGCTTAGAGACGTACAGGGATGTTGCCAGGTTGGAGGGTTTGAGCTATGGGGAGAGGCTTAATAGGCTGGGGCTGTTTTTCCTGGAGCATCAGAGGCTGAGGGGTGACTGTATAGAGATTTATAAAATCATGACAGTGCATGCATATGATAAATAGAAAAAGTCTTTTCCCTGGGATGGGGAAGTTCATAACAAGATGGCATAGGTTTAGGGTGAGAGGGGAGAAAGTTAAAAGGGACCTAAGGGACACAGAGGGTGGTATGTGTATGAAATGAGCTGCCAGAGGAATTGGTAGAGGCTGGTACAATTACAGCATTTAAAAGACATCTGGATGGGTTTATGAATAGGAAGGGCTTAGAGGGATATGGGCCAAGTGCTGGCAAATGGGACTAGATTAGGTTAGAATATTCAAAGTTTGGTAGAAGATTTGTAGCTCGGGTGCTCGTTGTTGTGGTTCTGTTCGCCGAGCTGGGAATTTGTCTTGCAAATGTTTCGTCCCCTGTCTAGGTGACATCCTCAGTGTTTGGGAGCCTCAACAGGTTAGAATATCTGATTGGCATGGACAAGTTGGACCAAGGGGTTGTTTCCGTGCTGTACATCTCTATGACTCTAAGTAGAAATTATCTTTCCCCTCTCACTCAGTTACAGCTGGAAGCTGGTGTTTCTCTCTGCTACTGGGCTACCTGTGAGACTAATCTATTTTTCTGAACTTTTCTTTTTGCCAAAGGGTATAGAGTCATAGAGATGTACAGCATAGAAACAGATCCTTCGGTCTAACCCGTCCATGCCGACCAGATATCCCAACGCAATCTAGTTCCACCTGCCAGCACCCGGCCCATATCCCTCCAAACCCTTCCTATTCATATACCCATCCAAATGCCTCTAAATGTTGCAATTGTACCAGCCTCCACCACTTCCTCTGGCAGCTCGTTCCATACATGTACCACCCTCTGCGTGAAAAGGTTGTCCCTGAGGTCTTTTTTATATCTTTCTCCTCTCACCTTAAACCTTTGCCCTCTAGTTCTGGACTCCCCAACCCCAGGAAAAAGACTTTGCCTCTTTACCCTATCCATGCCTTTCATAATTTTGTAAACCTCTATAAGGTCACCTCTCAGCCTCCGATGCTCCAGGGAAAACAGCCCCAGCCTGTTCAGCGTTTCCCTATAGCTCAGATCCTCCAACCTTGGCAACATCCTTGTAAATCTTTTCTGAACCCTTTCAAGTTTCACAACATCTTTCCGATGGGTATGTTTCTATATTGGAACAGTTAATTAGTAATTGTTACTGTGTCTATTATTCTGTTAGGTTTTCCAATAGAGTTAAGTTATTCTAAGTTTTTTTTGTTGTTTGCATTTTAACGTCAATGTTGGAATGAATTGTGTTTTAGCTTAATGTTGAGTAGTTTGATTGGTCGAATTGCCTCTGGAACAAAGCACTTTACTTTTGCCTTAAAAATAAGAAAAAGCTGGTGTCTGGGCTACCTTTGTAAAATATTTTGAGGGAGTCTGGTCTGGTCAATAACAAATGGATATCAATTTGTCTAGAATGTTTCACTTTTAATTACCACGACCAGAAATTCAGAAGAATCTGCCACTTACGGTACAAGGCGAGCAGAGAACTGTAGTAAATACACTGTACTATCCCCAGAGCATTTTGAGTACATGCCTTCCAGAGTCCATCGTAGATCCAAATGGTAGTAATGAGAGTGGTTGATGTGCTGGAGATCCTCCACTCACTGGACTGTATGGAAACAGTTGTAAGGACTAAGCCCATCAAAGTTAGAAATAGAGAGAAAATCTGCATGATTGTCACTCCCATTCCTCCTTGTTGCTGAATAAGTGTGGACCAAGAGAATCTGAGGTTCCCCTTATCTGCAGAGAGAGACAAGCAGAGTGAGAGTTACATTTAAAATGATGCCCAAGCCCACAGTATGGGAAAAGAGCTCTATGTTAAAGTGATCAAGCATTGTTTGGATCAGGAGGCTGCAAATTTGCAAACAACAGTGGGAATGAATCTCAAGGTCAAGAATTTGTACAAGTAACCATTATTCTGTTTGTGAAATGCTGGAACAAGTGACTCAAATAAAAAAGCAAACACGAGACTTTGGAATGCTGTGTAGTTGAGCGTGTTGCACAATTTTAGCTTAAATAGTGGAACATACTGTTGGTTCTAGATTTGTTTTCTCCTGAGCAAGTGTTTTCAATCTGTCATAGATATGAGGTCATATAAGGAGCTCTCTTGATTGTTCCTTGATTATTCCTTCATCTTCAGCTTCTAATCTTTCCCTTCCCAACTTCTGATCTTCCTTGCTACTCTCTATGTTATCAACATTCTCCAGACCTGGGTTAACGCAATCTCTAATATAGAAACATGATTTGGAAGTTAGCTTTCTTTCAAATTTGTTCATGGGATTGTGAGTGTTGCTAGCTGGGCCATTATTTATTGCCCATCTTGAATTGCCTGAGAGAAGCTGGTAATGAGCTACCTCCCTGAACTGCTGCAACAAACAAAGAGAACAAAGAAAATTTACAGCCCAGGATCAGGACCTTCGGCCCTCCAAACCTGAGCCGATCCAAATCTACTGTCTAAACCTGTCGCCCAATTCCTAAGCATCTGTATCCCTTTTCTTCCCATCTGTCCAGATGCATCTTAAATGAATCTACCATGTCTGCTTCTACTACCTCTGCTGGCAACACCTTCCAGACGCCCACCACCCTCTGCATAAAGTACTTGCCGCGTGTATCCCCCTTAAACTTTTCACCTCTCACCTTGAAAGCGTGACCTCTCGTTATTGGATCCTTCACCCTGGGAAAAAGCTTATTGCTATTTACCCGGTTTATACCCTTCATGATTTTGTAAACCTCAATCAGGTCCCCCTCAATCACGTTTTTCCTAATGAAAACAAACCTAACCTACTCAATCTCTCTTCATAGCTAGCACCTTCCATACCATGCAGTTCATTTGGTCTAAGTATTTCCACAGTGCTGTTTCAGAATTTTGACTCAGTGACACTGAAGGAACAGTGATAAATTTCCTAGGTGTATGGCTTGGAGAGGAACTTGCAGATGGCAACGTTTCCAATAATCTTCGCTCCCTCCCCTCAATAATTTTTAGGTGGTAGAGTTTGCACATTTGGATTATTGCAGCTGACAGACTATGGGTAAGTTTCTGCAGTGCATCTTGTGTAGGGTACATACTGCTGCAACTGTGCCTTGATAGTGAAAGGAATAAATTTTGAAGGTGGTCGATGTGGTGCTAGTCAAATGGCCTGCTTTATCCTTGATGTTGCCTGGCCTTTGAAAGCCTTGTTGATGTGTACTCATCCAGGCAAATGGAGTGTGTTCCATCCTGGTCCTGACTTGTGCCTTGTAGATGGTGGGCAGACTTTGGGGAGTAAGGAGGTGAGTTACTCGCTGTGGTATTCCTAACCTCTCAACTACCCTTGTAGCCATGGCATTTACATGGCAAGTCTCGTTCATTCTTAGTCAATGATGATCCCCAGAATGTTGATAGTGGGAGAATAGCAGCCATTTTATGTTTTCAACTGTGTAAAAGTTTGACTGTCCATAGCCATTTTGTGCAGAAGCCACTGCTGTTAGCTGATCTAACTACTAAACAGCTTGTAAGAGTTTGTTAAGAGGAAGACTCCCAGAAATCCTCTCTTTTCTGCTGTAAAAGAAGCTAGGCACTATGAAAACATTGTGCTTGCAGAACCAGTAAAGAAAAATGGTCTTCACAAACTCCCAGAAGCTGCTCTGCCTCTTATGTCCATCTACAAGGGCAAAATCTAACCATTCGAATACCAAAGTCTTCAACTTCAACTCTTTCTTCCAGATAACCAGCACATCAATGGCAAATGCTGGGTCTGCAATGACATCCCAGAGGACTGAATTGAACTTCATCCCTGTATGCATTTTTTAATCTTTAACTGTATTTTGTTTTTATTTGCATTTAGTTACCAACTTTATTATTTTTACTTACGAAATGCATAGTCATGGTTTTCTAACGAACCTTACTCTCCTGTTTATCTCCTGACTGCTGGTTATTTTTAAATTTGAATGACTCACAAGTTAAAAGGGGGCTACACAAAGAGACACAGACACCCACACACACGCACGTGCACGCACACCACGCACATGTGCACACACACACACACACACACACACACACACACACACACACACACACACACAAACAAAACCACTTTGAGGTATCTGATTGCGACTTTAATGTAAAACAAGGTTACTGCAATTTTTAGTTATGAATTGAGCAGTGAAAGATTTTTTGAACCAGTAAAAGTAATGGCATCTCTAACTTTTCAAGTTTGCACCTGTCTGAACATCTAACTTACAAACAGTTACACATTGGATTCTACAATAGAGGGTGATCACTCTCGTGCACAAAGACTTATCGTGCTGTTGTATGGGGAATGTGTTTTATGATAATTCACTGGATCTTTTGGAGTAATTTGGATGATTTAAAGTAAACACTGTAAGAGCAGAACAATCTATGGTATTTCACCTCAAAATCGTATGCTCAGCATTTATTCATTGCTCTCAAATTGAATAAGCTGCAAATTCACAGTAAAATGTTCATCGGTAAGTAGATACTTATTAACAGTGGGAAACTTTGGGATAATCAAACTGCAACTTAGTTCATGACAGAAGTTTCTGTGACTTCTGTTTTGAATTGCTTTCTCTGAATGTTACTCAAAAACTCTTTGGAATTCATGGAATTTACAAATTTCAACACTGAGACAAGTGATGTTGGAGCACGGCGAGACTGGAGAGGAATTGGGCAAATGGAGTTAAGACACAGATTGACCAGGATCAAAATGAGGAGCTGAATGGCTTACTCTTATTTCTGCATTATGGACATCTGCTGAAAATCCAGGATAATTGTTATCTTGGTTCAATTGGGAACAGGGAGAAAGTGAGGACTGCAGATGCTGGAGATCAGAGCTGAAAGAAGGGCTTATGCCCGAAACGTCGATTCTCCTGCTCCTTGGATGCTGCCTGACCTGCTGCGCTTTTCCAGCAACACATTTTTCAGCTCAATTGGTAGCAGTCTTCCTTCCAAAGAAAGATAAGCATATAAAATTATCATGTAAAACTAAAGTGCACCTGATCGGGGGTAGTGTACAGACATGGATAGAGAATTGGCTTTTACAAACAAACAGAAGGTCTTTTTCCAAGTGGCAGTGGAGTACCATAGAGCCCAGTGCTTGGACCCCAGCTGTTCACGACGTATAATGATTTAGATGAAGGAACTAACTGTCATGTCACCAAGTTGGCAGGTGACATGAAGCTGGGTGGGCGGGTTGACTGTGAGGGGGCTGCCGAGATGCTTCAGTGTGATTTGGACAAGTTGAGTGAGTAGGCTTATGCATGGCAGATGCAATATAATGTGCAGAAATGTGAGATTATCCACTTTGGTAGCAAAGACTGGAAAGCAGATGTTTATCGGAAGATTTTGAAAGGGGTGAGGTGCAATACGACTCATCAGTCCGGTTCATTGTCCATCAGTCGCTGAAAGTAAGCATGCAGGCGCTGCAGGTGGTGAAGACACCAAATGGACTTCGTAGCGAGATAATTCAACTACAGGAGTACGGATGTCTTGCTGCAATTGTACAGGGCCTTGGTGAGACCAAATGTGCAATACTGTGTCTCCTTATCTGAGGAAGAGCAACGAAGATTTACCAGACTAAGTCATAGGATGGCAGGACTGAAGAATGAATGGTTTCGCTTAGATTATATTCACTGGCATTTAGAGGAATGAGAGTGGTTTGCACAGAAATCTAGAAAATCCTAACAGGACTAAGATGGAGGATGGGAAAAAAGTTGTGGTTGTAAGAGCTCCTTTCTTGATGTATTTCCAGTGTTGGAGCTGATTTCCTTGAATTCTAGCAGCAGACATTACTGTGTTGCAAGCTGTTGCATTGTTTTGGAACTCTGGGGAAAAAAACATGATCACAACTTTAGAAAAGGACGAAGACTGACAAAGGCAGTGGTGGTGACCACATGGGAAGTGATTCAAATGGAGAAAGAATCCCACACTGCTGTCTGACCCAGCAGTGAATCTGCACAGCCACTGCCTCCTGCTATTTGCTTTCAAGTATCTCTGGGCATCAGAGTTCATTCTAAGAAAAATTAACAAACAGTGAAATTCACAGCTGACCTGGAAGAAACCTGTGTGAGAGAGTTCACAGCATGGAGAGCAGCTAAGTGGCTTTTTAGGCTGGCACAATTGCAATATTTAAAAGGCATCTGGATGGATACATGACCAGGAAGGGTTTGGAGGGACATGGACAAAGTGCTGGCAAATGGGACTAAATTTAGCTCAGATATCTGGTCAGCATGGATGAGTTGGACTGAAGCGTCTGCTTCCATACTGTATATCTCTATGACTCTATGACTAGCCAATGTAAATGCAGAAACTTTATTTCTTATGACTGGGGAGTCTTAAACAAGGGGGTCATAATCGTGGTTAAACCATTTAGGACTGCAATGAGGAGAAATTTCTCCAATCCAAGAGTGGGGACCCAATGGAATTTTCTGGCAGAGAAAGTGGTTGAGGCCAAGTATCGAATCCTTTCAAGAAGGAGTTAGGTCTAGTTCCTGGGTCTAAATGGATCAAATGGGTCTGGGTAAATAGCAGGAGCAGGGTAATGAGTCTGATGGCCAGCCATTGTTATATTGAATGCTAGGACAGACTCAAAGGACCGAATGGCCTACTCTTGCTCCTAGTTGGTATGTTTTCAGCCACCTTCCTAACCTGCAATCTTCTTCCTGACCTCTCCATCCCCACCCCCACTCCGGCCTATCACCCTCACTTTAACCTCCTTCCACCTATCGCATTTCCAACGCCCCTCCCCTAAGTCCCTCCTCCCTACCTTTTATCTTAGCCTGCTGGACACACTTTCCTCATTCCTGAAGAAGGGCTCATGCCCGAAATGTCGATTTTCCTGCTCCTTGGATGCTGCCTGACCTGCTGTGCTTTTCCAGCAATACATTTTCAGCTCTGATCTCCAGCATCTGCAGTCCTCACTTTCTCCTCGAAGATGTTTTCAGCCAGAAAGGTTCAAGTCCCTGATTTGGGAATGTAAATCAGCTTGACTCCTTGGAGCTATACTGACAATACATTGTCCTGTCGGCGATTTGTTTTTCAAAAGTGAGACATTAAACTGTGATTATTGGTCAGGAGAGACCCCTTGGCTCCATTAATGGAAGAGCTGGTAGCTGATCTGGTGGTGGACTTAGCTTTAATGCCTGCTGACATCCCATAACCCTTCTTTCCCTTGTCAATTAAAAATCTAAATCTAAGTATGTAAGTTAGCTCGCTGAGCTGGAAGGTTTGTTTTCAGATGTTTCATCACCATGACTAGGTAACATCATCAGTGAGAGTCTCCAGTGAAGTGCTGGTGGTATGTCTCGCCACTCCATTTATAAGTTTTGGTTTCTTAAGGTGGGTGATGTCATTTGCGGTTCATGTTTTCAAGGGAAGGTAGATAGGGTCTAAATCGCTGTGTCTATTGATGGAATTCTGGTCTGTATTAACAAAAACTAGTGATACATGAACACCAACTAGCCACCAAAAGTCACAACCCACTATCACTAGCTTCCATACATACAGTGAAGGACACCACTTTGACTGGGACAGCACATACAGCCCAGGATAGGCGAAACAAAGACATACACGAGAATTCTTAGAGGCATGGCATTCTAACCAGACCTCCAACAATAAACGCATCAATTTAGATCCTATCTACCTTCCCTTGAAAAAAGGAACTGGAAATGACATAACGTACCTTAAAAAACCAAAACCTATAAATAGAGAGGTGGGACATACCACCAGCACTTCACCAGAGACTCCCACTGAGGATGATACCTAGTATGGTGGAGAAACGTCTGAAAACAATCCATCCAGCTAAGCAAGCTAACTTACATACTTATTATCAACCTGAGCTACAAATCTTCTCAAAAATCTAAATCTAAATTAGGCTTCAACCATATTCCGTGACCCAGTCTCCACTGCTCATAAGGACAGAGAATTCCAAAGATTAATGGCTGTCTGAGAGAATAGGTTGCTCTTTATCCTGATCTTCAATTGTAGACCTCTTATTCTGAAATAGTGTATCCTCATTTAAGATGACCCTATGAGGTGAGGCAATAAAACAGCATCTACCTTGCCAGTATCACTCAGAATCTTGTATGTTTCAAAACTCCAATGATATTGCAATGGAAGTTTATAAATTGATTTGAGAAAATGGATTGTAAAGTAGAGGTAAATGGAGTTCAGTTCTGTGAATGATTAATGTGCTTTTTAATGGAGGGTCAAAAAAGTCATTTGGCACAAGGAACTAAAGACAGCATTTCCAAGAAATCCTGCGATTTAAGTAAAATGACTTGCCAAGCTAGTGAGATAATTGCTGCTTCCTGTTTAGTTGAGTTTTCATAACCTTCAAAAAAGACAGAGCTCCAGGGGCCACAGCAGGTTGAGTTGAGGAGAAACCATCCATACTAGAAGAAGGGCAGTTTAGTTTGTGGGAGTCTTCAGGGCGTCAGAGCTAGAAAGAAGTCTTAGGTTGGCCTCAAGGTAGTCAAAGTTGGAGAAAGGTTAATGAGTTAGGCTCTCTGTCTGTCTTGGGGAGAGACAGTGAAAAGCACATCGGTCAAGTGCGTTTTTTTTCTCTTTTTTGAAATAGATTTAGTTTCTTCTGTTGAAAGTACATTGAAAACCTTGTGTGAATATGGTCAGGGTCTGACTAGCACAGTAAACAAATTGTATAAAATAAAACTTGAGTCAGGAATCTGACTTGTCCAATATTATCATCAAGTGGGACCACAACAAAATGGGGGTTTTCCAGGATAGAATTGAAGAGGGATCTGGGAATCGTTAGAGATATTAGTATTTGTGTCATGGGTAGACAGGGTAGTTAAGAAGGCGCTTAAGCACATGTGCCTTCAATGCTCAGACCTTTGAGTATAGGAGTCAGGATGTCATATTGAGGTTGTACAGGGCTTTAGTGAGGCCTCTTCTGGAGTACTGTGTGCAGTTCTGGTCACTCTGTTATAGGAAGGATATTATTAAACTGGAAAGGGTTCAGAAAATATTTACCAGGACGTTGCAGGGAATGGAGGATTTGAGATATAAAAAAAAAGACTGGGAAATATTTTCATTGGCACATAGGAAGTTGAGGGTTGACCTTTTGAGGTTTATAAACTCATATTTTTAAGGTGAGAGGAGAAAGATTTAAAAAGGGGCAACCTTTTTACACAGAGAGTATGTGGAATGAACTGTCAGATAAAGTGGTGGATGCCGGCCCAGTTACAACACTTACAAGACATTTGGTTAGGTACATGACTAGGAAAGGTTTGGAGGGCTATGGGTTAAGCATAGGCAGGTGGGACTAGTTTAGTTTGGGAAATGGTTGGAGTGGACTGGCTGCATCAAAGGGTCTGTTTCCATGCTGTCTGGCTTTCTGATTCGATCCCGTGCAAAGGTAGTGGACAGAAAGACAGAAGCTGTTTTGAAGTTTATTACACGCTTTGGAATTCCAAAATCGCTTTGACTGTTGCTAGGACTTTTCTGAGGGGAGAAATTATAACAATGGCTTATTTGAAATCTCAGATGAAAGCCATGCTGAAAAGGCTAGCGGATAATTTGGAGGTATGGTTAAAAGTAGAATTTTGTAAGGATGAGATGCTTATAGTGATCACCCAGGAAAAGAGGGGAAATCTAAAATCTGAATGCCTCTGCCAGAACAGCGAAGGTTCAGTTAGAAATTAATGAAACTTGACTTGGAGAGAGAAAGAGAAATAAAAGGACTTAAGTTAGAGAAAAGAGAGAGAGAGAGAAAGAGGAATGAAAAAATGTGAATTGAGAAACAAAGAGAGGGAAAAATGGATCGGAAAGAGAAGAGGAAGAAAAAGAGAGAAATGAAAAGTGAACTGAAAGTAAATAGAGTTTCAGTTGGAATGAGAGGAGAAGGACAAACAAAGAGACATGCAAAGGGAAATCGAGTTAAAGATATTAAACTCTAAGGAGGTGATGCAATCAGACATGCGTCACACATGATTAAAGATATGCTTACGGTAAAGCAAGAAAGAGAGGATAGTAGCACAGAGGATGATCCTGGATTGAATGCAGGAATTGATTTAACAATAATTCTACATTTAATGACTAAATTCAGAGAGAACGGACCTGAAAAATATTTCTCCTCATTTGAAAAGATAACAAGGATGATGAAGGGGTCAAAAAGAGTTTGATACTTAATGCTACAATGTGTCCTGACAGGTAGAGCAATGCATGGACGCTGGTTTGATAGAAGAATAATCTGCAGTTCAAGAAACTATCAAAAGAACAGTATTCACGCTCATGAACTTGTCCATGGTGTCAAGTTAGCCGGGAAAAACCGAAGTGAAAGGGAATCAGAGGAAAACTCTTCACTGGTTGGAGTCATATTGTACAAAGGAAAAGCGTTGTGATTGTTGGAGACCAATCATCTTGGTCCTGGGACATCTCTGCAGGAATTCCTTGGGGTGTGTCTTCCAGTCAACCATTTTCAGCTGCTTATTTAACCCTAATTTAAATTTAGGGCTCTAAGAGAGAAAGCTGATCAGACATGTGTAGAATGTGCAAGGGAAAACAAAGGAAGAAAATGAGATTAGAGGTTTTGATCACTGAGAAAAATTGAGAACACGAGGTAAGTCATGAATATGGAAGAATTCCAAAATCGCATTCTGGTAACATTTCAGACTTTAAATCGAAGAGTGTCAATGATCAGAGATTGAGAAGCAGCCATTCTCGCAAACACCTACTCTATTTCATACATGCGGTGACACATAGCTGACAGTCATGTGGAAAATAACGAGGACATTGGAAGAATAGAAAATCCAAGGACGAAAAGGGTACTAGTTTTATGGAGCAGGTAGGTGGACAGAAAATAAGAAAAGAGAAAGGCTAGAACATGAAATGGTATGATGAAAATAGTATTCTTTCATTTAAATAAAATGGGACACACTAAAGCCAATCACTGGTTGTTAACGGGAAACTTATTGCATTGATAGGAACACCTTCAGATTCCTCAGAAATGATTGTATCAGGAAAGAGACTGGGTAATAAAACTGCAGCAACGATACAGGGGAGGGGAAGTGGCTCAGGACAGTCAAGCACAATCTTGTTTGAATATTGATAAAGAGAATCAGACTTCTGGTACTGCTGGTTATTTTATTTCAAAACATTTTTATTCCTTATTCTTCTAAACAAGGAAGTAAACCAATAAAGCTATTGAGAGATATTGGAGCAAGTCAGTCACCAATATGAGCCGATGATACCATTTGACTTTCAGAGGGGTCATTCATAAACCTGTCTGAATGTGTTTCGTGACTGACTAGCACAGGAACCAAATTGCAAACAATAAAACTTCTGGTCTGTCATGCCATTATTTCAGTTTGAAATCTGACATGTCCAATAGTACAGTCTGGGATGATAACTGTACATCACCTTTTTTCATAAGACAACATAATTCCAGGATCCTTTGGGAATCTAATATGCTCCATTCTACACGTTATATCCTCAAAAAAACTCTAAAATTTTGTCAAACTTATAAAATTCATCAATATCCTTCCCTTCAGCATAAGGTCAGAAGTGGGGATGCTTCCTGCTGATTGCACAATGTTCGACACCACTTGAAGCACAGTCCAGGCCTACCTGCAGTCAGACTCAGATAATATTCAGGCTTGGGCTGATAAGTGGCTAGTAACTTTGTACCACAAAAGTGGCAGGCAATGACCATGCCCAACAAGAGACAATCTCCGCTTGACATTCAATCAGCACTATCAACACGCTGGGGAAAGCCATTGACCAGAAACTGAACTGGGCTAGTCATATGAATATTAAGGCTCCAAGAGCCAATCAGAGGCAAGGAATTCTGAGGTGAGTTACTCACCTCTTGTCCATGCAAGACTCCATGCAAGGAGAAACACAAAATGGAAAAAGTGAGTCGGAATTAATAAAATAAATAAATAAAATGTTTAAAGAAAGAAAGACTTGTATCCCTGTACTTTCCCTCCTGCTCTCACGACATTCCAAAACTCTTCATGGACAGTGAAATAGTTCTGAAACGTGTGCCCTGTCTACTGTGGGAGAAATGGCAAACAAAAATCCATAACAAGCTCTTGGAAACAGTGAAGAAAATATTACCACACAATCTGTTTTATTTCTGAAGAAGGGTCACTGGACCTGAAACATTAACTCTGCTTTCCCTCTACACCTGCTGTGTTTTTCCAGCAATTTCTGTTTTTGAATCTGCTTTTTTTTAGGGGGTCTTGGTTAAGGGTTAAATGTTGATATGGACACCTGGGAAAATCTCATCTGCTCTTATTCAAGATTGTGCCATGAGAATTTTTTTTTAACCAGCCCTGAGATGACAGACAGTTGAAAATTTGTATCTGAACGACATCTTAGAGCTCCCAAAGAATCACATCAAGTTTTAGCCTAGACTTAGCACTCAAGTCTGTGGAGGCTTTTAAAAAAATTTTAAATATATACTTTATTCATAAAAATATCTTTACATACACGCATAGTCATGAGAGCAGTTTGATTTTGTACACAGTTTTTACATACGGAGAACAAACAAACCTAGAGTCTCCAGCGGTCAGTTTGAAATCAAAACTTTCCAACTCAGAAGGAAGAGTTCAGTCGCAAAACCATCACTGGCACCAGATGGTGCGGCGTTGCTTGTTAAAAGGTTGTGACTAAGCCACTAAATTAATTTGCAAGATATACTGGTGACTGGTCAAAGCAATGGTCCAAATTGTGAGAAGGCATGCCATTAGAACAGCCCTAACAGTAAAATAGACTGAAATCTAAAATAGTTTTACCTCTCTGTGTTTGTCAGTCCAAATGTCCTATCGACTGTCTGTTGTGCAAGCAACAACTGATAGTGAATCTCTCATTTTTCGCTCCCCCTCTTAAACTTTGGAAGTACAGGACAGATTGAACATTCCTGGACTAACGGTGCTGACCTTGCTCTGGCAAATAAACCAGGGTTGGCAACCCTACCACTGCCTGGTGGTCACCTCTCACTCTCCAAAGAGATCAGAGTGCAAGAGGACAAATGATGAGAGAACAACTGAAAGTGGAATTTATTCCACGGTTAAAACAAAACTTGAGTTGCTATTACACGTTTTGCAAATGCAATATATCAAAGCACTTCACGGTGAAGGAGTTACGTTTGGAGAGAGGTCATTGCTGTACTGCAGGGAACATGAGAGCTGCATATTTGTTAGTACACAAGTGGGAGGTAGGGGGCCAGTTAGCTGGATGGCATGTTTTACTGATATGTGGGGATGAAATAAAATATAGTGGGCATTTGGAATTGTTTGTTTAGAGAGTTTTAGTTCTATAAAATGTGTCAATTGTATCTGCTATACAACATCATATTTGATAATTAAAGCAGTAAAATAAGGAGTATTGGGAAGATGGTGGCAGAAGGATGCTCCTGACAGAGGCCTTCTGCCCCGGCTGTTCCTTATCTGTCTTTTTCTTTTCTTCTGTCTTATTTTTCTTTTCTGTCACCTTAGCCCCGGATATAAATCCTACAGCAGCGGCAGGTGTGGGCAGCAGGTCCTGGCGGAGTGAGGGGAGAGAGTCCCGGAGCAGTGTGAGGGGAGAGAGTCCCAGAGCAGTGTGAGGGGAGAGTGTCCTGGAGCAGTGTGAGGGGAGTGTGTCCTGGAGCAGTGTGAGGGGAGTGTGTCCCGGAGCAGTGTGAGGGGAGAGAGTCCCAGAGCAGTGTGAGGGGAGAGTGTCCTGGAGCAGTGTGAGGGTGGTGTGTCCTGGAGCAGTGAGAGGGGAGTGTGTCCCGGAGCAGAGTGAGGGGATTGAGCCCTGGAGCAGTGTGTGGGGAGTGTGTCCTGGAGCAGTGTGAGGGGAGTGTGTCCTGGAGCAGTGTGAGGGGAGTGTGTCCTGGAGCAGTGTGAGGGGAGTGAGTCCCGGAGCAGTGTGAGGGGAGTGTGTCCTGGAGCAGTGTGAGGGGAGTGTGTCCCAGAGCAGTGTGAGGGGAGTGTGTCCCGGAGCAGTGTGAGGGGAGTGAGTCCCAGAGCAGTGGGAGGGGAGTGTGTCCTGGAGCAGTGTGAGGGGAGTGTGTCCTGGAGCAGTGTGAGGGGAGTGTGTCCTGGAGCAGTGTGAGGGGAGTGAGTCCCGGAGCAGTGTGAGGGGAGTGTGTCCTGGAGCAGTGTGAGGGGAGTGTGTCCTGGAGCAGTGTGAGGGGAGTGAGTCCCGGAGGAGTGTGAGGGGAGTGAGTCCCGGAGCAGTGTGAGGGGAGTGTGTCCCGGAGCAGTGTGAGGGGAGTGTGTCCTGGAGCAGTGTGAGGGGAGTGAGTCCTGGAGCAATGTGAGGGGAGAGAGTCCCGGAGCAGTGTGAGGGGAGTGTGTCCTGGAGCAGTGTGAGGGGAGTGTGTCCTGGAGCAGTGTGAGGGGAGTGTGTCCTGGAGCAGTGTGAGGGGAGTGTGTCCTGGAGCAATGTGAGGGGAGAGAGTCCCGGAGCAGTGTGAGGGGAGTGTGTCCTGGAGCAGTGTGAGGGGAGTGTGTCCCGGAGCAGTGTGAGGGGAGTGTGTCCTGGAGCAATGTGAGGGGAGAGAGTCCCGGAGCAGTGTGAGGGGAGTGTGTCCTGGAGCAGTGTGAGGGGAGTGAGTCCCGGAGCAGAGTGAGGGGAGAGAGTCCCGGAGCAGTGTGAGGGGAGTGTGTCCTGGAGCAGTGTGAGGGGAGTGTGTCCTGGAGCAGTGTGAGGGGAGAGTGTCCTGGAGCAGTGTGAGGGGAGAGAGTCCCGGAGCAGTGTGAGGGGAGTGTGTCCTGGTGCAGTGTGAGGGGAGTGAGTCCCGGAGCAGAGTGAGGGGAGAGAGTCCCGGAGCAGTGTGAGGGGAGTGTGTCCTGGAGCAGTGTGAGGGGAGTGAGTCCTGGAGCAGTGTGAGGGGAGAGTGTCCTGGAGCAGTGTGAGGGGAGTGAGTCCTGGAGCAGTGTGAGGGGAGTGTGTCCTGGTGCAGTGTGAGGGGAGTGTGTCCCAGAGCAGTGTGAGGGGAGTGAGTCCCGGAGCAGTGTGAGGAGAGTGAGTCCCAGAGCAGTGTGAGGGGAGTGTGTCCTGGAACAGTGTGAGGGGAGTGAGTCCTGGAGCAGTGTGAGGGGAGTGTGTCCTGGAGCAGTGTGAGGGGAGTGTGTCCTGGAGCAGTGTGAGGGGAGTGTGTCCTGGAGCAGTGTGAGGGGAGTGTGTCCTGGAGCAGTGTGAGGGGAGTGTGTCCTGGAGCAATGTGAGGGGAGAGAGTCCCGGAGCAGTGTGAGGGGAGTGTGTCCTGGAGCAGTGTGAGGGGAGTGTGTCCTGGAGCAGTGTGAGGGGAGTGTGTCCTGGAGCAATGTGAGGGGAGAGAGTCCCGGAGCAGTGTGAGGGGAGTGTGTCCTGGAGCAGTGTGAGGGGAGTGTGTCCCGGAGCAGTGTGAGGGGAGTGTGTCCTGGAGCAATGTGAGGGGAGAGAGTCCCGGAGCAGTGTGAGGGGAGTGTGTCCTGGAGCAGTGTGAGGGGAGTGAGTCCCGGAGCAGAGTGAGGGGAGAGAGTCCCGGAGCAGTGTGAGGGGAGTGTGTCCTGGAGCAGTGTGAGGGGAGTGTGTCCTGGAGCAGTGTGAGGGGAGAGTGTCCTGGAGCAGTGTGAGGGGAGTGAGTCCTGGAGCAGTGTGAGGGGAGTGTGTCCTGGTGCAGTGTGAGGGGAGTGTGTCCCAGAGCAGTGTGAGGGGAGTGAGTCCCGGAGCATTGTGAGGGGAGTGAGTCCCAGAGCAGTGTGAGGGGAGTGTGTCCTGGAACAGTGTGAGGGGAGTGAGTCCTGGAGCAGTGTGAGGGGAGTGTGTCCTGGAGCAGTGTGAGGGGAGTGTGTCCTGGAGCAGTGTGAGGGGAGTGTGTCCTGGAGCAGTGTGAGGGGAGTGTGTCCTGGAGCAGTGTGAGGGGGGTGTGTCCTGGAGCAGTGTGAGGGGAGAGTGTCCCGGAACAGTGTGAGGGGAGAGTGTCCCGGAGCAGTGTGAGGGGAGTGTGTCCTGGAGCAGTGTGAGGGGAGTGTGTCCTGGAGCAGTGTAAGGGGAGTGAGTCCTGGAGCAGTGTGAGGGGAGTGTGTCCTGGAGCAGTGTGAGGGGAGTGTGTCCTGGAGCAGTGTGAGGGGAGTGTGTCCCGGAGCAGTGTGAGGGTGAGTGTGTCCTGGAGCAGTGTGAGGGGAGTGAGTCCTGGAGCAATGTGAGGGGAGTGAGTCCCAGAGCAGTGTGAGGGGAGTGAGTCCTGGAGCAGTGTGAGGGGAGTGTGTCCTGGTGCAGTGTGAGGGGAGTGAGTCCTGGAGCAGTGTGAGGGGAGTGTGTCCTGGAGCAGTGTGAGGGGAGTGTGTCCTGGAGCAGTGTGAGGGGAGTGAGTCCTGGAGCAGTGTGAGGGGAGTGAGTCCCGGAGCAGTGTGAGGGGAGTGTGTCCTGGAGCAGTGTGAGGGGAGTGAGTCCCAGAGCAGTGTGAGGGGAGTGTGTCCTGGAGCAGTGTGAGGGGAGAGTGTCCTGGAGCAGTGTGAGGGGAGTGAGTCCCGGAGCGGTGTGAGGGGAGTGAGTCCCGGAGCGGTGTGAGGGGAGTGTGTCCTGGAGCAGTGTGAGGGGAGTGTGTCCCGGAGCAGTGTGAGGGGAGTGAGTCCCAGAGCAGTGTGAGGGGAGTGTGTCCTGGAACAGTGTGAGGGGAGTGAGTCCTGGAGCAGTGTGATTGGAGTGTGTCCTGGAGCAGTGTGAGGGGAGTGAGTCCTGGAGCAGTGTGAGGGGAGTGAGTCCTGGAGCAGTGTGAGGGGAGAGTGTCCCGGAGCAGTATGAGGGGAGAGTGTCCCGGAGCAGTGTGAGGGGAGTGTGTCCTGGAGCAGTGTGAGGGGAGTGTGTCCTGGAGCAGTGTGAGGGGAGTATGTCCTGGAGCAGTGTGAGGGGAGTGAGTCCTGGAGCAATGTGAGGGGAGAGAGTCCTGGAGCAGTGTGAGGGGAGTGAGTCCTGGAGCAGTGTGAGGGGAGTGTGTCCTGGAGCAGTGTGAGGGGAGTGAGTCCTGGAGCAGTGTGAGGGGAGTGTGTCCTGGAGCAGTGTGAGGGGAGTGAGTCCTGGAGCAGTGTGAGCGGAGTGTGTCCCGGAGCAGTGTGAGGGGAGTGTGTCCTGGAGCAGTGTGAGGGGAGTGAGTCCTGGAGCAGTGTGAGTGGAGTGTGTCCCGGAGCAGTGTGAGGGGAGTGTGTCCTGGAGCAGTGTGAGGGGAGAGTGTCCTGGAGCAGTGTGAGGGGAGTGAGTCCTGGAGCAGTGTGAGGGGAGTGAGTCCCGGAGCAGTGTGAGGGGAGTGAGTCCTGGAGCAGTGTGAGGGGAGTGAGTCCTGGAGCAGTGTGAGGGGAGTGAGTCCTGGAGCAATGTGAGGGGAGTGAGTCCCGGAGCATTGTGAGGGGAGTGAGTCCCGGAGCAGCGTGAGGGGAGTGTGTCCTGGAGCAGTGTGAGGGGAGTGTGTTCCGGAGCAGTGCGAGGGGAGTGTGTCCTGGAGCAGTGTGAGGGGAGTGTGTCCTGGAGCAGTGTGAGGGGAGTGTGTCCTGGAGCAGAGTGAGGGGAGTGTGTCCCGGAGCAGTGTGAGGGGAGAGTGTGCTGGAGCAGTGTGAGGGGAGTGTGTCCTGGAGCAGTGTGAGGGGAGTGAGTCCTGGAGCATTGTGAGGGGAGTGTGTCCTGGAGCAGTGTGAGGGGAGAGTGTCCCGGAGCAGTGTGAGGGGAGTGTGTCCCGGAGCAGTGTGAGGGGAGTGTGTCCCGGAGCAGTGTGAGGGGAGTGTGTCCTGGAGCAGTGTGAGGGGAGTGTGTCCTGGAGCAGTGTGAGGGGAGTGAGTCCCGGAGCAGTGTGAGGGGAGAGTGTCCTGGAGCAATGTGAGGGGAGTGAGTCCTGGAGTAGTGTGAGGGGAGTGTGTCCCATAGCAATGTGAGGGGAGTGTGTCCTGGAGCAGTGTGAGGGGAGAGTGTCCTGGAGCAATGTGAGGGGAGTGAGTCCTGGAGTAGTGTGAGGGGAGTGTGTCCCATAGCAATGTGAGGGGAGTGTGTCCTGGAGTAGTGTGAGGGGAGTGTGTCCCATAGCAATGTGAGGGGAGTGTGTCCTGGAGCTTTGTGAGGGGAGTGTGTCCTGGAGCAGTGTGAGGGGAGTGAGTCCTGGAGCAGTGTGAGGGGAGTGTGTCCTGGAGCAGTGTGAGGGGCGTGAATCCCGGAGCAGTGTGAGGGGAGTGTGTCCCGGAGCAATGTGAGGGGAGTGTGTCCTGGAGCAGTGTGAGGGGAGTGAATCCTGGAGCAGTGTGTGGGGAGTGTGTCCCGGAGCAGTGTGAGGGGTGTGTGTCCTGGAGCAGTGTGAGGGGAGTGTGTCCTGGAGCAGTGTGTGGGGAGTGTGTCCTGGAGCAGTGTGAGGGGAGTGTGTCCTGGAGCAGTGTGAGGGGAGTGTGTCCCGGAGCAATGTGAGGGGAGTGAGTCCTGGAGCAGTGTGAGGGGAGTGTGTCCTGGAGCAGTGTGAGGGGAGTGAGTCCTGGAGCAGTGTGTGGGGAGTGTGTCCCGGAGCAGTGTGAGGGGAGTGTGTCCTGGAGCAGTGTGAGGGGAGTGTGTCCTGGAGCAGTGTGAGGGGAGTGTGTCCTGGAGCAGTGTGAGGGGAGTGTGTCCCGGAGCAGTGTGAGGGGAGAGTGTCCCGGAGCAGTGTGAGGGGAGTGTGTCCTGGAGCAGTGTGAGGGGAGTGAGTCCTGGAGCAGTGTGTGGGGAATGAGGCTTGTGGGCCGGTGGCTGAGAGATAATTGGGAGGGGTGTGGGTCTGGGGGCAAGGTAGCTGTGAATGTGATAGGTGGATTGAGGTAGGTACAATGGTGATCGGTTGGAGAGGAGGGTGGAGTGGTGGGAAGGAAGATGGACAGGTCGGACAAGGTTCAGAGAACATCTCCAGGACACCTGCACCAACCAACCCCACCGCCCCATGAAAATAAAGTCACCTCCAGCGCATCTCATTCACTTTCCACACCTCCGCCCTCGAACCCCATCTCTCCAGCCGCAATAAGGACAGAATCCCCGGTCCTCACCTTCCACCCCACCAACCTCCAGATACATCGCATCATCCTCTGCCATTTCCGCCGCTTACAAACAGACCCCAACACCAGGGATATATTTCCCTCCTCACCCCTCTCCACTTTCTGTAAAGACCATTCCCTCTGCGACTCCCTTGTCAGGGCCACAACCCCACGAAAACCCCCTCCCCTCCTGGCACCTTCCCCTGCCACTGCGGGAATTGCAAAACCTGCACCCACACCTCTCCCCCTCACCTCTGTCCAAGGCTCCAAAGAAGCCTTCCATATCCATCAGAGTTTCACCTGCACTTCCACACATGTCATTGACGTATCCGTTGCTCCCAATGCGGTCTCTTCTACATTGGGGAGACAGGACGCCAATTCACAGAGCACTTCGGGCTGTCTCTGGGACACCCAAACCAACCAACCCCACTGGCCCATGGCTGATCACTTTAACTTCCCCTCCTACCTCGCCGAGTACATGCAGGTCCTGGGCCTCCTCCATCGCCACACCCTAACCACCCGAAGCCTGGCACCCTCCAACCACATAGCATCAATGTGGATTTCACCATTTCCCCTCCCCGCACCTTCTCCCATTTCCAACCTCTCAATTCAGCACCACCCTCATGACCTGTCCTACCTATCCATCTTCCTTCTCAATGATCCGCTCCACCCTCCTCTCCCACCTATCACCATTACCTCCACCTCCATAACCCTATCACAGTGTCAGCTACCTTAACCCCAGCCCCACCCCCTCCCATTTACCTCACCACCCCCTCGACTCACAAGCCTCATTCCTGTCGAAGGGCTCTTGCCCGAAACATTGATTCTCCTGCTCCTCGGTTGCTGCCTGATCTGCTGTGCTTTTCCAGCACCACACTCTCGACTCTGTACCTAAGGGTTGGCAGTGTCTGGAGAGAAAAAACAAAATTAACATTTCAAGTTCAGTGACCCTTCTTCACAACTCCTCACAGGAAGGGGATGTTCATACCTGGGGGGGGGCTTCATCAACACAGAGTCCTGAAGAAGGCTGCCTGGTTTCTGAACTCTAGCATCCATGGTTCTCTTTGTATCTCAGGAGACGTGGGGAGGGGAGGTGGACACTACCTTTTAACACAGAAAGTGGTTCATGTGTGGAGTCAACTTCCAAAGGAAGTGGAGGATGTGAGCACAGTTACAATGTTTAAAGGATATTTGGATAAGTTCATGAGCAAGAAAGATTTGGAGGGATATGGGCCAAGTTTAATTTGGAATTATGGTTAACATGGACTGGTTGGACCAAAGGGTCTGTTTCCATGCTGTATGACTGTATGACTCTGTGACTGCTTGCTTGCTGTCCCAGTGCTTCCATCACTTAGTACTCAGCACACAGCTTCCCTGCCATACCTTTTTTTGCCTTTTAGCATTCTGCCCCCTTGGTCACTCTTTGAAAGCTCACGGTCCTTCTGTTTCGCTTTGCAGTTTCGCACAGACACAAAGCAGGGCGGTAGGTCATTGCTAGTCAGCAGCAGTCAGTCATGGGGGTGAACATGTCACTGAATGTCACTGTGTTAGGTCCTCCCACACCCACATTGTGTAACAGCTGCATATACACCAAACACGCTGCATGTGCAGCGACAGGCTCAAGGTTTTAGAGCAGCGTTCCTCTGTCAGGTCCAGGGGAGACTCCTTGCATTCTGTAGGGCCAGGACAGTAAGTCCAAGCTGCTATCAGCCTGGGGTCCTGAGCACAATCAGGGGGCCACTTGGGGCAGTGCATGTCTGGAGATCCATGCCTCCAAAGTTTGAGGAGTGAGCCCATGGTCATCTCTGTCAGTCCAGTGCAAGCAATCTGAGGAGTCATGGGAAGCCAGTCAGGGAGCTGTACAGATATAAATCAGAGGGGTGGTCACTTGTCATTCAGGGCTGTTTGGCCAATTTTCTCAATCCTGCCCTGGGGACCGTCCACTAACAGTCAAGGAGTATGGGGAAGGTTATCGGGGGTGATGTGAGGGACGAAGACTGGGGAATCTAATTGTGTGGATTTGAGTCAAAATGCTGAGGGGGAGAGGGGATTATAATTGTGAAGGGGTGACAACTCGATGTGTAAGGAGTTGGGGGAAGAGAGGATAGAGCATGGGAGGAATAGTGGTCATAGTGAGCAGGGGAATACCATTGATGGTAAGCAACAGGCTGGCTTCCATTGGGATGGGTGTAAGGTGGCAAGATGGAGATGTTGATAAAGGGGTTGGATGGGGAGTTGGGGAGGTGTGAAGCCTATGGGGTTGATTGGGAGCAGGAAGGAGATGTTCATGAATGGGGATCCATCAATGCAGAGAGGCAGAGCCTGAGACTCACTGCTCGAGGAGCGACTGCTGTCATTCTCTCCTGTGTTGTAAATATCAGGTCACCCGCACATGACTGACCCGAGACCCCCCCCACCCCCACCCCCACCCCCAAGCAGGTGCTCTGCGCCCAGCTCCTGAATGGCAGACGATCCCCAGGTGGTCAGAGGAAGTGCTTCAAGGATACCCTCAAGGCCTCACTGGCAAAGTGCAGCATTCCCACAGACACCTGCCCCCAGACCGTCCAAATTAGAAGGCGTTGAGCACTCCGGGACTTGCCATCAGGTCAAAGCAGAAGGTGGGCGGAAAGAATATTCTGTCACACCAACACCCCACCCACTCCTTCCTGTGACCACTACCTGCCCCAAGTGTAACAGAGCCTGCAGTAGCCAGATTGGTCTGTATAGCCAGCTAGGGGCTTACCCTGACAGTGGAGAGAGGGACCTCCGATATTGATGATGAAATAACAAGTGCGCAATGAAGATGAAAATGTGCTGTGCCCACACCCAGAGTGGGCAGGGTATAGTGTTTCATTCTGTGTGGAGATGGGTTTTTGAGAGATGTGAGGCCCTTTGAAGGGTAATAGTATTCCCCAGGAGCAGAAACACACAGCTGGGAGCATGACATTCTCTGAGAGCCTTAAGTATTTGCCTTGTGTGTGCACTCTCTATCCTACAGTGGAACCTGTTGCCATCGAAGGCCCAGGCAGTGCTCTGTGCATCCTGCCCAGAGGTAAGTGCACCCTCCGCAACATGAACACTCAGAGGGTTGAGGAGTGAGATGGCAGTGCTCTGTGAGGACACCCTTTGGGGCGCGGTGAGTGGTTCCTCCTCCCGCTGGGTGCCTCCTGGTACCTCCTTTATCTCCTTGGTGAAGAAAGGGCATCTGGAGTGATCTTATCCACCTATTGCTTTGCCATTGCGGCTGAACGCCAATGTCTAGAGTGATGGAGTGCAGGACTGTGCTGTATACCCAGCACTGGCTGAGTGTGCTGGATCTGGCTGTCTGTGGGACCTGCCAATCTTTCAGTCCAGAGGCTCATGTACCTGATACAGCAGGGCCCTAACTGCAGTGCTGTAGCCCTGCGGCATTTCTGTCAGGTTTGCCAAGTGCCCACCAACCCAACACCCTGTGCCTACTCGTGTATTTGTAGGGAGCCACAATTTGGTGCCATGTGGGGTTCTTCCCTGGGCAGGGTTCAACTGATGCCCAGTCTCTGGCAGCCCTCCAAGTGCCAGCAGCCTGGTCCGTCTCACCTCGGCCAGCCTTGGTTGCTCCTGAATCTAATCTGGAAAAAAGAATACCCACCGAGGAGTCAGTGTCTGAGATGGTGAGGGTGTACAGGAGGCAGTCTTGCAGTCCTTCTCCTGAGTCCTCTGTACCCTCCTCCTTTGATGTGGAGAAGGGCAGGTCTTGCAGGGTGACCTACTCACCGTGAGCACTCTGCTGGCACCTGCAGGAGAGAATGTTGAGATCAAGGGGGTGAAGTTGCAGCCTGTTAACAGTAAACCTACACTGGGGCGATCAGAGAGCAGCACAACCAGGAATAATGCATCTTACTTGATTGTGGTGCTTGAAAAGCCCAGCAGGTCAGGCAGCATCCGAGGAGTAGGAGAATCGACGTTTCGGGCAAAAGCCCTTCATCAGGAATGAGGACGAAGGGCTTATGCCTGAAACGTCGATTCTCCTGCTCCTCGGATGCTGCCTGACCTGCTGAGCTTTTCCAGCACCACACTCTCAATTCTAATTTCCAGCATCTGCAGTGCTCACTTTCACCCATCTTCCTTGATCATCAACACAGAGGTTCCTGAGTCCCCACAGGGGCGGTCCCAGTCTTCACCAGCCAAAGCCAATAGCCTTTCCTCATAGGAGGGAGTGAGCAGTTGGAAATTGGACACCCTTCCACCCGTCCTGGTTCTTTCAACCCTGCAAGGGGTCATTTCCTCCTGCAACAAAAGAAAGGAAGGCAAGTGAGTGACATGGGAGTTGGTGGCATAGCTGTTAACGCTGGTGCCGGTGGGGTACGGTTGTGAGATGACCTGAGTGAGGGAGTGAGTAGGCAGCACTGAGGGCATGCAAGCTTTATATTCTGGTGAGGGCACAGGGTTGGGGGGGGCGCGGATAGGGTTGAAGGAGATAATTTGCGATGGGCAAGAATGAAAAAGTCCAGATACTGCAGGCTACGTATTGCACGTGCCTTGATCAGAGCTGGGTACAGTAGCAGAGACAGAGAAAGTGTGAGGTAGCGCAGAGAAGATGGTGACTCTTACCTTGGCAGAGTGAGAACATTACCCGAGAGTACTGGATGTTTCCCTAGACTGCTGATTCAAGTGGCAACCTTGGGATCAGAATGGTGGGATCTGACCTCGTTGGGTTGCTCTGCCAGTCCTGAGGGAAGACGACAACCCTCAGCTGCTCCAACCCATCCAGCAGAACCTCCATGTCCCTTTCCACAGAGCAGGGAGCCAACTTCCCATTCTCAGCCATGCCTGACGTGCAACCATTCAAATATGGTGTGGTTTCAGGGATGTTGGATTCCTGATATCCTGACAGTGGCAAATGCTCCTGGCTTCAGATAGTGGGAAAATTGGACAGTAGGGGCACCACAGAGGTGTAGAAGGTAGTGAATGAAGGCAGGGTGGGATGGTTGTGTGAGAAAACCTGTGAGGTCTTATTCCCTTATAGGATGTGAGCGTCGCTGGCTGGGCCAGTACTTATTGCTCGTCCCTAGCTGCCCTTGAGAAGGTCGCGACATTGAATTTTTCTTACACTGCCTCCGTGCCTAGTTTTTCCGTCAGGACTCCCACCCACCCTCTGAGGACGGCTTTGCCCACCTCCAACATACTCCATCCACTTGGATACCCCATGCTGGTCTGTTACCTGCCCTCCATCTCTTCATCTCCAACTGCCTCCATGACATTGACCGCCTCAACCTGTCCAACCGCCTCACCCACTGCAACTTCCCGCCATCGCAACGTGCAGCCTTCCACTCACTTCCCAAACTCAATATGCAACTAGCGAATAAGGGGGGGGGGGGTGGGGTGCAGTGGTAATTTGGTGCACTGGCATCTACACCGCTGAGGCCAGGTGCTGACTCACGGACACCTCTTCCTACTGCACCCTTGACCACAGCCTCACCTCCCATCACCAAACCATCATCTCCCTGACAATCCACAACCTCATTTCCTCAGGGGATCTCCCATCCACAGACTCCAACCTCATTGTCTGGAAATTCCACACCGTCCAGTTCTACCTCTTACCCAAAATTCACAAACCTGACTGCCCCAATCGACCCATCATCTCCACCTGCTCCTATCTCACCAAACTTATCTGCTCATATTGACACCGTCCTGTCCCCCTTGGTCCAGGATCTCCCCACATACATTAGGGACACCACCCATGCCCTCCAGGAATTTAGTTTCATTGTCCCCCCCCAACACCCCCCTGCCAATGCCTCATCTTCACCATGGACATTGAATCCCTTTACACATCTATCTGCCACAATGATGGCCTCCATGTCTGGAGGAAGAATGCCTCATCTTCCACCTTAGGACCCTCCAACCATACAGGATCCACGTCGGCTTCACTAATTTCGTCATCTCCTAGCTCCCCACCTCATCCCAGATCCAAACCTTCAACTTGGCACAGCCATCTTGACCTGTCCTACCTGTCCATCTTCCTTCCCACCTATCCACTCCACTCTCCACTCTAACCTATCACCATCACCCCCCCATCTGTTTCTACCTATCGCCTTCCAAGCTACCTTCCTCCCAGTCCCACCCCCTATTTGTCTGTTATACTCCTTCCCAACCCTCACATTCCTGATGAAGGGCTTATGCCCGAAATGTTGACTCGCCTGCTCCTCAGATGCTGCCTGATCTGCTGCGCTTTTCCAGCGCCACACAGTTTGACTCCGATCTCCAGCATCTGTAGTCCTCACTTTCTCCTTGGGAAGGTGGTGGTGAGTTGCCTTCTTGATTGAGCTGCTGCAGTCTATATGTTGTCGGTAGTTCCCCGATGCCATTACGGAGGGAATTCCAGGATTTTGACCAAGCGACAGTGAAGGAACGGCGAGATATTTCGAAATTGGGATGGTGAGTGGTTTGAGGGGGCATTGAAGGTGATGGTGTTCCCATATATCTGCCATCATTTGGAGAGAAATCCTCTGAGAAACTTGAGGAAATAGCACTTTGCCAAAATATGTTAAGATTCAGCCCAAAGTATTTAGTCATGATCACATATATTGTTTGTGGGAGCTTGCTGTAAGAACATTGGCTGCTGTATTTCCTACTGCAGTGATTCATCTCCAAAGTTTGGTTCTTAAGTATTCTGATAGTCATGGGAGATTCTACGTAAAGGCAAGATTTTCTTTCTCTTCTCTTCATATTTAAGCTTGAAGAGCAAAGTCCACACTTATTGACCAGTCTTATCATAATACTGAAAGATGTGTGTCTAAATAGGACCATATGGGTTTCAGTGTCATGCAGCTCTTAGACTGTGTTGGGCATCACAGCAGAAACCCAACCCAGTCAGTATCAGACATCCAAGCCAAACAGCCTGAATTTCAGTCAGGAAATGGAATCTCTTCAATTTCTATTCCCCACACCAGCTGGAGTGCCACTGAGGTCATTCATGACACCTCTGTCCTATCTGAGAACTGCCTCAGAACACAACCAAGATGGTCTACTTCCACATCAACTTTGTCAAATGGGGGATATATTGCACATTAACCAATAGTCACTATGCTGCATTAAGGCGACCATTCTCTGCCAGCCATGCTTTGTATCATGTGAACACAAAGTTCTTTCAGTACTTTGGAACCTGACCGATTGATTATCTAAGGTAATGATTAGCCAAGAGCCTTCTTGTGAATCATTCACCAGATAAAACAGACAAACCTTCTCATCTCAGAGTCGAGACTAATGCAGCAGCAAATACGTCCCCACAAGTAGCAATGACTTTGATGATCTATCATAGGGCTTCTCTGCACTTGTCTTAGGTGAAGTTCAATACCAGCAATTTCTTCGTGGTTAAAGATATTGTTCTAAGCTTCCCTCCTATCATTTCTTGACCTCTGCCGGTGGTTGACCCCTTTCTGACTGAGCTAGGTGACCATAGTCTCAGCAATAAGTGTTGTAGAGTCAGAGAATCAGACAGCATGGAAACAGTCGCTTCAGTCCAACCAGTCCATGCTGCATTTGATCCCAAACTAAGATAGCCCAACCTGCCTGCTCCTGGTGCATATCTCTCCAAACCTTTCCTATTCATTTATGTATCCAAATGTCTTTTAAATATTGTAACTGTACCTGCATCCATCACTTCCTCAGGAAGTTCATTCCACATGAAAACCACCCTCTGTGTAAAAAATATGCCCCTTGTGTCTTTTTAAAATCTCTCTCCTCTCACCTTAAAAATGTGCTCCCTCGTCTTGAATTCCCCCTTCCTAGGGAAAAGACAACTACCGTTAACTCTATCGATTTGGCTATTCTGTCATGATGTGCATTAGAGGTGAGCCCAAGGTTTAACTGATAGACCTATATAAGCATTCTAAGTCATTTGACAAGCGGTGTTCTATCCCATTGTACACCAGCCTGGGAAGATTTTTCTTCATCACAATATTACTGAATTAGCAAATCTTGAGGTTCTAAGCCCAGATCGCTTCTGTTGATAGTTAATAAAAAAAAAGGCGCTGTGCAGCACTGTGTGTGTGGATTTTATTGGCCACCACATCCTTTGGGTCTGGGCAGGTATCACGAAATAGTGTATTTTTCAATCCGGGGCTTTATATCATTGAAAGGGATGGACAGAAAATCAAAGATTGGCACAGTCCTGGGCATTACACTCATGGTATGGACCATGGACAATGCAGCAGGAATTTCATCCCACCACTGACTGATCAAGATCATCGCCACCACCACTGCCCCAGCTGAGTTATGAAAATACCCAAAATAGAAATGTTGTAAACATTCAGAAGAACTGTATCGATGCAATATTGCTCAGAAGACTCTTAGACGGAGAAATGCATATAA
Source organism: Chiloscyllium punctatum (assembly GCF_047496795.1). NCBI lineage: Eukaryota > Metazoa > Chordata > Chondrichthyes > Orectolobiformes > Hemiscylliidae > Chiloscyllium > Chiloscyllium punctatum. The sequence goes on from NC_092744.1 coordinate 80,117,734, forward strand.
CACACAAATGAATGAATATCTTTCTTTGTTCATGTGATGTGGGCATCACTACCTGGGACAGCTTTTATCACCCATGGGGCAGTTATGAGTCATTAGTTGGGTCTGGAGTCACCAGGTAAGGCCAGCACTTCCCCACCCTAAAGGACAGAAGTGAACCAGATGGGTTCTTACCAAACAACCAATCCGTGGCCATCATTAGTCTCTTAGTTCCAGATTTTTATTGAATTCAAATCCCACGATCTGCTGTAGCAGGAATTGAGCCCAGTTCCCCAGAACATTACCTAATCGTCTGGATTAATAGTCTAGCGATAATACCACTAGGCTATCACTCCCCCTTATGCAATTTATATAGATTGCAAATGAAATAGAAACTGTTTGATCATTGGAACCTTTCACCTTATAACATTCCCTTAGGAATGGGTTGAATTAGATCCTTTGGGATAAGGTTTGGTCTTCCTATTTTGTTGATGTGCATACCAAGAAAGAAAGCCATACATTTACATAATGAATTAAATCATCTTGGGCTGCACCAGAGAGCTTTAAAACCATTAAGTTTTTTTTTAAATATAGTTTTTGTTAAAGCCCATTTGTGCACAGCAAGCTCCCACCAACAGCAGTGAAATAAATATCAGGCATTCTGTTGAATTAAAGCTGCTGGAAATAAACTCAAGAAATGCTGGAGAAACTCAACAGGTCTGGCAGCATCTATGGAGAGAGAATCCAAGTTAATATTTCAAGCATGACTCCTCTTTGGCACAAAAAAAACGGAAATTGCTGGAAAAACCCAGCAGGTGTGGCAGCACCTGCGGAGAGAAATCGCAGTTAATTTTTCAGTTCCAGTGACCCTTCTTCAGAATATGGGTCACCGGGCCCGAAATATTAAGTCTGCTTTCTCTCCACAGGTGCTGCTGGGTTTTTCAAGCAATTTCAGCTTTTGTTTCAGAGTTCCAGCATTGGCAATTCTTTCGTTTTTTTTGGTTGTTTAGTATTTGGCTCTTGTCTGGAGCAGCTACTCTGTTTTTCAATGATGTTGGTTAAGGAATAGATAATAGCCAGGGGAGCAATGGAAAACTCACCTGCTCTTGTTGAAAAGAGTCTGGTGGGGCCTTAGAGGTCCTCTGGAGAGGGCAGATGCGGGCTCAATAAAATGTCTGATCTGAAACACAGCACCTCTGACAAAGTCAATGTTTACCAATAGCCAACAAGGCGAAAGAGGTACGCTTACACTGGATTTGGCTTTGAGCCACTATCTAACACCCCTTTCTTTTGATTCACTCTCTAAAGTGCATTAGTCACATGATTAGTTGTTTTCTTGTTCAGGCAACTTAATGCACCATGTGATTAAACATTCATAGGAACAGGCCACCAGGGAGTGAGAAGAATCGCTGAATTCAATTTCAGGTTTTCATTATCAGATGCCCTATAGTATGGAAACAGGCCCTTCAGCCCAACAAGGCGACACTGACCCCCCCGAAGAGTAACCCATTCTGACCCATTCGCCTACCCTATATGGACCCTGACTTATGCACTTCACACTATGGGCAATTTAGCATGGCCAATTCTCCAAACCTACACATCTTTGGATTTTGGGAGGAAACCAGAGTAACCCACACAGACACGGGGAGAATGTCACACAGACGGTTGCCTGAGGCGGGAATCGAACCCAGGTACCTGGCACTGTGAGTCACTCAGCCACCATGACAGCTCATGTGCAGGAAGGCAGCTCAAAGTATGTTGCCTGAAGGAAGACAAAACATAAGTATTGGTGCAATGGAAAAGAGGGAGGAGTAAAAAAAAACAGGCTTTCATTTTAATAGTGCCTTTCATGACTTCATGACATCACAAAGCACTTCAAGCCGTTAAGGGACTTTTAACACATGGACATATCGGTAATGTAGCAGAGCCCTGGTTTTTCCATTCACATGACCACAGTTTCACATCCAGACCCCACTCTATGAAACTTCCTATTCAATGAAAGAGTGCTGTCATCTCTGGTGGTTTCACATTCGTCTCCTTGTAGCAATAGAAAACAATAAATTTGACATTGTGGGGATAGAAGAGGATGCGGTGTAGTTAATTTTTAACATCTGAAAGCTCTTCTCTCCTCTTTCTGTTCAAAGTCTAAATGTGAGCAGTAATTTCCTAGCACAATACATCATGCTATTTACAGTTACCAAGAACCAACACAGTGAATTCAATGATCTGAAGATGGAGTAATCTTTAACCCTTTGGAATCCCTTTTGCTTTATGCCCTTTGTTTGTGACTCCACTAATGTTATGCTTAAAGCCTTTTTAATAGCTTGGACATGTTGGGTAACAATTGGCATGTCTTACCAGCTTTTCAGGCATGCATTGGGTACAAAATTACCAATTAAATGGTCAGATGTCCTGTGGATAATTTGTACAATGGTTGATCCAATCAGTAAATTGTGGGGCACGGTTGTTAGGTCCCTCCAATGTGTTAAAAGTATCTACAACCAATGGAAAAACTGCTTTTCAAAATTAGTTCCCAAGGATTCCTTGCAGTCAGCAGGTGTAGGTAACTCTGAGACACTAATCCATACATCTGTCTTTTTAATCGCTACATAATCTGTGTTGTTTGAAGGATCAGGTTTCTAAAGTTTTCCTTGACTCTGTTCAGAACGCAAAGGTAACTAATTGGCCTCCTTCTTCCTTGTGCCAAATTAGAATGGTCCATAGCTTGACAGTCCAACAATGTTTTACTCTCCAGTTTACCTCCCCCCTACAGGGAATCTACCAGGCCTTTATCACTTGCCTAGAACACCATTGAGAATGGGAACATAACATTGCACAAATTACAACTCCAGTGCAATAACTCCTTGAATTGTCACATCACAAATCTAAAACACCTATGCTGCCATTCTGAGTCTTGAAAGTTTAATTAAGCCACTGTACCCGCAGTGTTGGGTGGGAGGGTTGATAGCAGGCAAGTTTAGGGTTGATAGTGAGCAGGCTGGCTGTGAACTGGAATTGCTTAAACTAAGAGTATTTCACAAAGAAATGAAGAGACAAAATAAAGGACAGTTTTATTGAGAGATTGAACAGAACTAGCAGGAAAACAACTCGATGAAATGTGATACAGATCTTACATGAGATACGATGTGCAGGTTAGGTGAATTGGCCATGCCAAATTGCCCATAGTGTTCAGGGATGTGTAGGTGCTTTGGTCAGGGGTAGGGGCATTCGGAATATAGGGTGGAGGAATAGGTCTGGGTGGGTTACTCTTTGGAGGGTCGGTGTGGATTTGTTGGGCCGAAGGGCCTGTTTTCACACTGTAGGGATTCTGTGATTCTATGACTCATTAATAGAGAGAATTGAATAGAAAGTTAAAGAGAAATGTTAGAAAGGAATTGAAACACAGCTACAGAAAGAGAATTAATTATTTTTGCTCAGGTGAACAGTTTTATTATCTGTCTGAGGTGTCCACAATTGGATATATGTATGATAAAGTTACAGTGATGGACAGCTCCAATTAAAATATCCATTATTGTGTTTTTTACATTGTATAATGCTCCTGTCATTATGATCAAGTATACTCTGTATCATCTTGGGGAACACTGAGGGAGAACTATTAGTTTGAAACCATTGAGTTTATGGTTCTGTTAAAACAGCTGAAATATCAACATGCCAAGTGTTTGAAAGCTAGTGTTTACACATTGTAACATCAGGCCTTAACAATCTTTTGAAAATTTGTATGCTGTAAACCTCTCTGCTATTGGGTCATTCTTTGCTTTGTCCTTGCTAATTCATTCAAGGATTGACCTTCCACATTATCTCGTCTCTATCCAGCCTCAGTGAGTTCTTGATTTTTTTTCTTCCAATGTCCCAGTCTCCATTTCAGAAGTGGATCTTATGGTTAGAAACTGACCTAACTTGGTTGAAGCTTAAAAATATAAAGATGGAGCACTGTCTCTGTCAAATAGATGTGACCAAGTCAACCTCTGACCTCACAGGAACGGAATTACGTTAGATCCATGGCTGATACTTTCAAACTGATTGAATTCAGGGAAACTTGCCATTTCCCAAGGATTACAATTCATTTGAAAAGTACAAAGTTAAAAATCACACAACATCAGGTTATAGTCCAACAGGTTTAATTGGAAGCACTAGCTTTTGGACCGCTGCTCCTTTATCAACCACCTAATGATGGAGCAGTGCTTCGAAAGCTAGTGCTTCCAATTGAACCTGTTGGACTATAACCTGGAGTTATGTGATTTTTAACTTTGTGTACCCCAAACCAACACCGGCATCTTCAAATCATTTGGAAAGTAGCCCTGTTATCCAGGCTGATGCCATCCTCCTAGGTCTTCAATGATGAAGACGCCGTAACTACCATATCTCACCAACATGTGAAACTCTCTTTTCCTTCTACCTTGCTCCACGTCTCCACCAACCATTCAAACATCACTGTGTATCAGGAACTCTGTGATGGGCCATCTGTACGTTGTTCCTTTAAATTTGTGACATCTTGTTACAAATTAACTAACCTAAAGACACACTTACAAAATCCTACATCTGCTGTATAAGGAGGAGTTTATGAAAACAGTCCAGGCCAGCCCATTCAAACGTAGCATGTGGTGTTTCAATTACTTTCCTTATATGGAGACTCCATCCTTCAATACTCAGTAGATTTCATATCTCTTCCCATATATGCAGCACCCATCAGTTACCAAAACACTAACACTAAACAAATTGTAAATATTGTCTGACTGTTTACACTTGTCACTGTGTTAATGACTCACCCATGCAAGGTAGTTGATAATGAGCTGTCATTGAGTTAATACTCAGTCTACATAAACTACCCATATCACCAGTCTCACTTTCTGATTCTTGTAAAGCATAGGCTTTACATGGGAATATTTGAGCCAGTCAATTAACACTGACGTTATCCAGTAACCAGAAAGGCACGGTTAGTCTGAGCATACCATCTGACTGAGTTGAAGGGATGAAGTTGGAATGAAGACGTGCCCTAGGATAGGAACCTAAAAACTGCTTTTCTTAATGTCATATTAGTACAAGACATGAGATATGTTTTAAAAACTTACTGATTACAGATATCAGAGTACTTGCTTTTTCTTGTTGGGTTTCACAACAGGGGAATCATCTTTAACACAGGTCAGCTGGGAATGTCCATCAAAACAAGTTCGAAACATAGAACACAGAAAATAAGAGCAACAGCACGCCATTTGGCCTTCCAACATTCGGTATGATTATGGACGATCATCCAACCCCTTCATGCAAATATTCACTGTTGTAGCCTCATCTGCTTGATTCCAGAGGCTAGATGAGATTGAAGTTCACAAGGAGGAGGTGTTGGCAATCCTGGAAAGTGTGAAAATAGATAAGTCCCTGGGGCCAGAAGGGATTTATCCTAGGATTCTCTGGGAGGTCAGGGAGGAGATTGCAGAGCCTTTGGCTTTGATCTTTATGTTGTCATTGTCTACAGGAATAGTGCCAGAAGACTGGAGGATAGCAAATGTTATCCCCTTGTTCAAGAAGGGGAATAGAGACAACCCTGGTAATTATAGACCAGTGAGCCTTACTTCACTTGTGGGTAAACTGTTGGAAAAGGTTATAAGAGATAGGATTTATCATCATCTAGAAAGGAATCACTTAATTAGGGATAGTCAACACAGTTTTGTGTAGGGTAGGTCATGCCTCACAAATCTTATTGAGTTCTTTGAGAAGGTGACCAAACAGGTGGATGAGGGTAAAGCAGTTGATATGGTATAAATGGATTTTGGTAAGGCATTTGATAAGGTTCCCCACGTTAGGCTATTGCACAAAATATGGAGGCATGGGATTGAGGGTGATTTAGCAGTTTGGATCAGAAATTGGCTAGCCGAAAGAAGACAGAGGATGGTGGTTGATGAGAAATGTTCACCCTGGAGTTCAGTTTCTAGTGGTGTACCGTAAGGATTGGTTTTCAGGCCACTGCTGTTTGTCATTCTTATAAATGACCTGGATGAGGGCATCGAAGAATAGGTTAGTAAATTTGTGGATGATACTGAGATCGGTGCAGTTATGGATCATGCCGAAGGATCTTGCAGGTTACAGACAGATAAGCTCCAGAGCTAGGCTGAGAGGTGGCAAATAGAGATTAATGTGGAAAAGTGCGAGGTGATTCACTTTGGAAGGAGTACTGGGCTAATGGTAAGATTCTTGGGAGTGTAGATGAACAGAGAGATCTCAGTGTCCATGTACATAGACCCCTGAAAGTTGCCACCCAGGTTGATAGGGTTGTAAAGAAGGCATATGGTATGTTAGCTTTTATTGGTAGAGGGATTGAGTTTCAGAGCCATGAGGTTATGCTGCAGCTGTACAAAATTCTGGTGCGGTCACACTTGGAGTATTGTATATTGTTCGAGTCACCACATTGTAGGAAGGATGTGGAAGCTTTGGAAAGGGTTCAGCGGCGAATTACCAGGATGTTGCCTGGTATGGAGGGAAAGTCTTACGAGGAAAGGCAGATGGACTTGAGGCTGTTTTCATTAGAGAGAAGAAGGTTGAGAGGTGACTTAATTGAGACATATAAGATAATCAGAGGGTTAGATCGGGTGGACAGTGAGAGCCTTTTTCCGAGGATGGTGATGACTAGCACAAGGGGACATAGCTTTAGATTGAGGGATGATAAATATAGGACAGATGTCAGAGGTGGTTTCTTTACTCAGAGAGTAGTAGGGGTGTGGAACGTACTGCCTGCAACAGTTGTAAACTTACCAACTTTAAGGGCATTTAAATGGTCACTGGAATGACATATGGATGAAAAAGGAATTGTGTCGGTTAGAGGGCTTCAGATTTGTTCAGTGAGTCGCTGCAACATCGAGGGCTGAAGGGTCTGTACTGCGCTGTAATGTTCTATGTTCTAGGCTCACCACTCTCTGGGTGAAGAAATCCCTTCCCATCTCTGTCCCTAATGGTCTACCATGTATGCTTATGCTGTGGTGCCTGTCCATCAGGAACATCCTGCATTTAAACTGTCTGGTCTTTTAGAATTTTTTCATTTATTTTATAGTTCATTTCTATTAAATGCCAGAGACTGCATCATTGGTAGTTGAATTAGAGTTTGTGGGTAATGAATTAGGTTGCAATGACAGGGACAAAATTGGACAGCTCTTTCAAAAAACCTAACAGCTGAACGATGCATGAATGGTGCCATTCTGTGATTCTCTGATTCAAGGACACCAACAACCACTTACAATCTTCTTTTAAAAGAAAGGTCATGATTCAATTAGACTGAAATGAATGATGCAATCAGTAGATTCCAGATACAATAACTCTATTGAATGGAGCTGCAGGCAGCTGTGACTGTCGCAATGCATTCTGGGTAGCCATAGAAATTGTCAATTATCTGAGTGAAACAGAAAAGGGTTCCTAGTATGTTAAATAACCCTGAATGGAAGAAGAGGAGTACTCTTTGAGGAGGTAACAAACAAGTGAGACAAAGAAGAGTCAGTGGATGTGATTTGGATTTCCAGAAAGTCTTTGACAAGTTGCTGCACAGGAGGCTGCTAAATAAGATAAGAGCCCACGGTGTTAGTAGCAAGGTACTGGCAAGTATAGAGGATTGGCTGACTGGCAGAAGGCAGAGGGTAGGGATAAGGGGTCTTTTTCAGGCTGGCTGTTGATGACTCAAGTGGTCAGTGTTGGGACCACAGCTATTCACATACTACATTCTAGACGAAGGGACTGAGCGTATTGATGCTAAGTTTGCAGATGATACAAAGGTACGTGGAGGGACAGGTAGCATTGAACAGGCTGTAGAAGGACTTGGACATGTGGGCAAGGAAGTAGGAGATGGAATACAATGTGGGAAAGAGTAAGGTCATGCACTTCGGTAGGGAGAATAGAGCCATCGACCAATGTCAAAATGGGGACAGGCATCAGAAATCTGAAGCACCAAGGGACTTGGAGGTCCTGGTTCAGGATTCTCTTAAGATTAACAAATGAAAGACAAATGGGAAGGCAAATGTAATGTTAGCATTCATTTCAAAAGGGCTAGATTGTAAGCGCAGGTATGCACTGCTGAGGCTGTACAAGTCTTTGGTCAGACCTTCTTTGAGAAGGTGACCAAACAGGTAGATGAGACTTCCTTGCCCACTCTGTTAGCCTGTACAAGTCCTTCTACAGCCTGTTCAATACTACCTGTCCCTCCACCTACCTTTGTATCATCAGGTAGATGAGAGCAAACCGGTTGATGTGGTGTATGTGGATTTCAGCAAGGAATTCAGTAAAGTTACCCATAAAAGGCTATTGTACAGAATGCGGAGGAGTGGGATTGTGGAAGATATAGCAGTTTGGATCAATAATTGGGTTGCTGAAAGAAGACAGAGGGTGGTGGTTGATGGGAAATGTTCATCCTGGAGTCCAGTTACCAGTGGTGTACCTCAAGGGTCGGTGTTGGGTCCACTGCTGTTCATCATTTTTATAAACAACCTGGATGAGGGCTTAGAAGGATGGGTTAGTAAATTTGCAGATGACACAAAGGTTGGTGGAGTTGTGGATAGTGACGAAGGATGTTGTGGGTTACAGAGACACATAAGTAAGCTGCAGAGTTGGGCTGAGAGGTGGCAAATGGAGTTTAATGCAGACAAGTGTGAGGTGATTCACTTTGGTCGGAGTAACTGGAATGCAAATACTGGGCTCATGGTAAGATTCTTGGTAGTGTAGATGAGCGTGGAGATCTCGGTTTCCAGGTATACAGATCCTTGAAAGTTGCCAACCAGGTTGACAGGGTTGTTAAGAAGGCATACAGTGTTTTAGCTTTTATTAACAGAGAGATCGAATTCCGGAACCATGAGGTTATGCTACAGTTGTACAAAACTCTGGTGCAGCCGCACTTGAAGTATTGTGTGCAGTTCTGGTCACCGCATTATAAGAAGGATGTGGAAGCTTTGGAAAGGGTGCAGAGGAGATTTACTAGGATGTTGCCTGGTATGGAGGGAAGGTCTTACGAGGAAAGGCTGAGGGACTTGAGGCTGTTTTCGTTGGAGAGCAGAAGGTTGAGAAGTGACTTAATAGAGACATATAAGATAATAGGGTGGACAAGGAGAGCCTTTTTCCAACAATGGTGACGGCAAACACGAGGGGGCATAGATTTAAATTGAGAGGTGATAGATACAGGACAGATGTCAGAGGTAGTTTCTTTACTCAGAGAGTAGTAAGGTATGGAATGCTTTGCCTGCAATGGTAGTAAATTCGCCAACTTTAGACGCATTTAAGTCGTCATTGGACAAGCATATGGACGTACATGGAATAGTGTAGGTTAGATAGGCTTCAGATTGATATGACTGGTTGGTGCAACATCGAGGGCCGAAGGGCCTGTACTGCGTTGTAATATTCTGTGTTCTAGTGTTTGGAATGTGGTAAGCAGTTTTGGGCCCTGTATTTAAGGAAGGATGTGTTGATGTTACAGGAGGATCCAGAGGGGAATCACAAGAATGATCATGGTGGTGAAGGGCTTGTCATATGAGGAGTGGTTGAGGACTTTGAGTCTGTACGTTGTTTTAACCTCCAAGATGGCGGTGCTGGCAAGCTGGCAGCGTTCGGGCTCCTGAGCCTATTCGCTCCAAACGGTCGCTTCCTCCCTTCTTTCCTGACCCTTTGTTGCCTTCCTTACTTTTCTTTTCCTTCATCTTTTTCCCGTCGGCGGCTGCAGAGAAGGTGACATCTCGGAGGAGGTTGGCCAGAGCGGCACACTTGGTGAGGTAGCAGCCTGGCCTGGGATTCCTGGTTGCGAGGTGTGTGTGTGGGCCCAGCACGGGACCCAGAATTAGTCACCTGTTGGCAAGGTGAGCCAAGCCAAGAAGCGATGACATGTTTAGAGCGATGACTCTGACATTGGTGGCTCCAGTACAGGTAGCGGAGGGCTGGCAGTGCAGGTGTCATTGGTTAGCCGGCTCAGGGCTCATGGTGGAGGTGGTGCAACAGAGATGGACTTTCTTTCAGCTTTATCTTTTTATTCTTAAAATGGCACTGGACTGGGGGCGACAGTTGAAGCTTTTCACTCGACTTAACTGTGCTGTTCATTGTGGAGTACAGTGACAGGAAATCATTCTTGTATTACTGGATGGAGTTGAGAAGGATGAGTGGGAATTTTTGCTGAATACTAAGAGGCCTGATCGATTATTTGTGGAGAACAACTACAGAAACCGCTGGAAAGGCTCAGCAGATCTGGCAGCATCTGCGGAGAGAAACCAGAGTTAACTTTTCGACTCTGGATTAGTGGTGCTGGAAGAGCACAGCAGTTCAGGCAGCATCCGAGGAGCAGTAAAATCGACGTTGCGGGCAAAAGCCCTTCATCAGGAATACAGCTGACCCTTCCTCAGAACCCTGTGGAGAAGATGTTTCTACCATTTAGGAGCGACTAGGACTGACAGGCTCAGGGTGAAGGGATGACCCTTTAGAACTGAGATGAGAAAGAATTTTTTTTCAGCAAGAGGGTGGTGACTCTGTGGAGCTCATTGCCAGAGAAGGCTGTAGAAGGCCAAGTCATTGAAAATCTTTATGACAGAAATTGATAGGTTCTTGATGGGTAGGGGATAAAAGTTTATGTGGACAAGGCAGGAGAATGGGATTAAAAACGTATCACCCATGACCAAATGGACTTAATCGGCCAAATGGTCTAATTCTGCTTCTATAACTTATGGTGTATTTTTGAATGGCACATGTACAATGTCCAGAAAAGGAAAACATTCTCAACATTGTGGTAAGTTGAAATATTAATTCCTAATATCTTCAGTTGCAATTGAGTCAAAAGCTTTTAAAGTTGGTTTGCACAAACAAGAAAAGATTTCTGCCAAATCTTTCATGACCAGAGGACATCTCAAAGCACTTGACAGTCATTGAAATGTGGCCCCTGTTGCAAGGTAGGAACTGTGGCAAACAATCTGCTGCAAGGGTTCATTAAAGCATTAGATCAGATCACCTATTTTAAAGACACATGTCGAAGGACAGCGCATATGCTGTTTGGAATAATGTAATGGGGTCTTTTAGATCCACCCCAGTTGCATTTAGGAGACCTGCTCTGCTTTTTACACCTTCTTGAATGGTGTGTCCAGAGAGACCACCACGGTGAGACCACCCAAAGATCAGAACCAGTCCTAGATGAGAGGGGAAGCCCTAATCGATGACTGGAGATCCTGAAACATCAGCCAACCCTCAAAGACCAAGGAACAGTCTGTCTCAACCTTACTGAACTGGTATGACCAGTCTTTTCAAACAAACAGATCAAAACCAGCAGTGGGAACTTGTTGAGAGCATGTAACAAATCCTCAGCAGTGCATGGCAGAAGGAGATAGCTAGTGTAGATTTGAGACTGTTACACATTCAGGACTGCTGACTGAAGAATCCTGTGAAGAGATTGAGAGTGTTCAATTAAAATACTACAGCCTGGTAGATGTTGTTTTTCTTTGATTAAGTGTTCAATGAAATTATGTTGGATGTTCCCCTGACTCTTGCCCCTTTTGTCTGTCTCACTGTGGAATGTGCCTGAGTTAAAAAGGGTTGTTATGAACTGGTCAATATTAGTCAGGTAACGTTTATCCATCTTTCACTTTCCAACATCCTCTTGGTGCAGCAATGGTTCCATTGCTGTGACGGAGGCCCTTTGCCACTGGGAGCACCCTCTGTTCCTCATGAAACATGTGTCAAAGAGAGCTGGCATAGAAACCTGGAGATACGTAATATATTTACTCCCCAACCAGCAGCAACATTAACAAGAGGAGGCATGAACTTACACTCAATTGGTCCAAATAGCTCGATCTGCCATCCAGTGGTCGACCAAGTCCCTGGGTTGCTTGCACCAGGAAATTAGAACTCCCCTCCTAATGCATCCCCCTGCTATATTGTGAGCCCTCCTATCTCCCAGCCTGAGTCCAATGAACCTGAAAAATATAATTCTTTGACCAGGTCTCTCTTCCTCTCCAGTTGGTCCACTCATGAGTAGTTGAGTTATTGTTGAATTTTCTGTTTTCATTTCAGATTTCCAGCATTGGCAACATTTTGCTTTTGTAATAGTCTGACCTCTGTCAATGTCTTATTTCATCTTCTATGAGTTAAATGATCCAAAACCAACTGAACGACAAAGAGAATCGCTACCCCGCCTCCAGGAGGAATATAATGAGAAATATTCTAAAATGTGTCTGATAAGTTACATCCGAAAAGGCAAACATTGCAACAAAAGGAAATTTGAGCACTCTATGTTTCAGGGCCCGTCTCAAGTGTGTGGACGAGGAATACATTTAGCTACAGGTTCATCCAAATGTTATTTGCATCCAATGCGACTCAGGCCAAAAAGAAATGGTGTTCCGTTCTTGAGATCAATTCATTCAGAAAATTACTGAGCTCTAGCAACAGATGAACTTGTGATATTTGGAAAAATGGCCCTGTTCCCTCTACACTGGTGATGGGATGCCTGCTCTTTCAGTTAACAGACTGCCTTCTGTTCACACCTAGAGTCAACTGTGCAATGTCAAGTCTCACTCTTGGCTTGCTGTGTGATATGAACATTTTACATCCAACCCACATATCACAGCCAACTCTTCCTATTGTGCTGTAACACTGATAAGAGTTATCAGTGGATCTTTAGCTCATCTTCAGGACATCTCAACATTATGCTACCAAGCTATATACATTTATGATGTGTTATTAGCTCATTCATGCTGAAGGAACAGCTTCCAGTGTACGCAGGAACTGTCTGCTGAGGCATACTGAATTGGTTTTGCTAACTTGTGGCCTTCGCTAGAATTTGAAAGATTGCTTTGTACGGCTAATTGCCATGACTCCTTGCAATTATTATTTCAGTGATTTGTATGTCCAGTACTCAGACGCCAAATGGTAAGGGTGATAAGCACAACTTAGTGAAGCTGGAGATGCCTATTTTTATAGTTATGGTCCTTTAGTAATAACCATCTTGATTAGTGCCATTGTCTTTCACATTAGATCTAACTTGAAGTAAAGGTGACTCCAAAGCAGCACAGCCAGCAGAAGAGCAACCAAAGACCACATTGTTCTCAGTAGCACAACAGTATCTAATCTCCTCAAGAGTCATGAAAACCATTCGTATTCCAGATGTTTGTCAATAACTTTTTGTTATCCTTAAGACTTGTTACATATTACATAAGATATAATTCATTTAGGGTGTGGGTTTGCACACTGAGCTGTAGGTTTGATATCCAGAAGTTTCATTACCTGGCTCGGTAACATCATCAGTGGCGACCTCCAAGTGAAGCGAAGCTGTTGTCTCCTGCTTTCTATTTATATGTTTGTCCTGGATGGGGTTCCTGGGGTTTGTGGTGATGTCATTTCCTGTTCGTTTTCTGAGGGGTTGATAGATGGTATCTAGGTCTATATGTTTGTTTATGGCATTTAGGTTGGAGTGCCAGGCCTCTAGAAATTCTCTGACATGTCTTTGCTTAGCCTGTCCCAGGATAGATGTGTTGTCCCAGTCGAATTGGTGGTTTTTTTTCATCCGTGTGTAAGGCTACGAGGGAGCGAGTGTCGTGTCTTTTTGTGGCTAGCTGGTGTTCGTGTATCCTGGTGGCTAACTTTCTTCCTGTTTGTCCTACGTAGTGTTTGTAGCAGTCCTTGCATGGAATTTTGTAGATGATGTTGGTTTTGTCCATGGGTTGTACTAGGTCTTTTAAGTTTGTTAGTTTTTGTTTGAGAGTGTTGGTGGGTTTGTGTGCTACTAGGATTCCGAGGGGTCTTAGTAGTCTGGCTGTCATTTCTGAAACTTCTTTCATGTATGGTAAGGTGGTTAGGGTTTCTGGCTGTGTTTGGTCTGCTTGTCGTGGTTTGTTCTTGAGGAATCTGCGGACTGTATTTTTTGCGTATCTGTTTTTCTTGAATACGTTGTATAGGTGGTTCTCCTCTGTTTTCCGAAGTTTGTCTGTTGTGCAGTGTGTTGTGGCTCGTTTGAATAGTGTTCTGATACAGCTTTGTTTGTGTGTGTGTTGGGATGGTTGCTGGTGTAGTTAAGTATTTGGTCAGTGTTTGTTGGTTTTCTGTATACGCAGGTTTGTAGTTCTCCGTTGTCCTTTCTTTCGACTGTGATGTCCAGGAATGTGAGTTTGTTGTCGGTTTCTTCCTCCTTGGTGAACTTGATGCCTGTGAGGGTGTTGTTGATGATGTAAAATGTCTCTTCTGTCTTGTTTCGTTTTGTGATGACAGAGGTGTCATCTACGTGGAGGACCCAGATTTTTGGTTTGATGGTTGGTAGGGCTGTTTGTTCTAGTCTTTGCATTACTGCTTCTGCTATGAATCCTGATAGTGGAGATCCCATGGGTGTGCCGTTGGTTTGTTTATTACTTTATTAGTTCCATCTGAGGAGCAGGAGAATCATCAAGAATGAGGCTGTGAGCTGAGGGGTAGGAGAAATAAATGGGAGGGGCTTGGAGCTGGGGGTAAGGTAGCTGAGATTGCAATAGGTGGATGGGGGTGGGGCTAATGGTGATAGGTCAGAGGGGAGGGTGGAGCAGATAGGTGGGAAGGAAGATTGACAGGTGGGACAGGTCATGAGGGCAGTGCAGAATTGGAAGGTTGGAACTGGGATAAGGTTGGCGGGGTAGAGAAATGAGGAAACTGGTGAAATCCACATTGATTCCGTGTGGTTGGAGGGTCCCGAGATGGAAGATGAAGTTGGTGGGGTGGTGGGGTTTGGGGAGGTAGTGGAGTGGGGTCCTTCACCTCCATCACATCTGCTCCCAGTGGACCAGTTCCACCATAGAACACACCAGATGCCCTCCTTCTTTAAACACCGCAAATTCCCCGTCCACATGGTCGACGATGCCCTCCAGTGCATCTCATCCACGTCGTACCTCTGCCCTCGAACCCCACCCCTCCAACTGCAACAATGACAGGACCTCTCAGGTCCTCACCTTCCACCACACCAACTTCCATATACATCGCATCATCCTCCGCCATTTCCTCTATCTACAAATGGACCCCACCACCAGAGATATATTTCCTTCCCCACCCCTTTCCACTTTCTACAAAGACTATTCCTTCCACGATTCCCTTGTCAGGTCCATGCCCTCCACCAACCCACCGTCCCTTTCCGGGCACCTTCCCATGCCACCGCAGGAATTGCAAAACCTGCGTCCACCTCTCCCCCCTTAACCTCCGTCCAAGGTCCCAAAAGAGCCTTCCACATCCATCAAAGTTTTACCTGCACTTCCACATATGTCATTGACTGTATCCGTTGCTCCTGATGCAGTCTCCTCTACAATAGGGAGACAGGACATCTACTCACAGAGACTTCAGAGAACATCTCCGGGACACCCACACCAACCAGCCCCACTGTCTTGTGGCCGAACACTTCAACACCCCTGGAGGAAGAACGCCTCATCTTCCGCTTCAGGACCCTCCAACTACACAGCATCAGTGTGGATTTCACCAATTTCCTCATTGCCCCTCCCTCCACTTTACCCCAATGTTAACCTTCCAGCTCAGCACCGTCCTCATGACCTGTCCATCTTCCTTCCCACCTATCCACTCCACCCTCCTCTCTGACCTATAACCTTTACCCCCACCCTTCTCCTGCTCTTCAGATGCTGCCTGACCTGCTGTGCTTTTTCAGCACCACACTCTCGACTCTAATCTCCAGCAGCTGCCGTCCTCAGTTTCGCTGAATAAAGGGGAGAGCTGGCTCTATGTTCAGTCAGGCTGCCTGACCACAGTCACGTTCACTATTCATAGAATTCCTACAGTGTGCTAACAGGCCATCTGACCCAAAATGTCCAAGCTGACCCTCCGAAGAGTATCCTATGCAGACCCACTCTCTTATTATTCTACATTTCCCCTGACTAATGCACCTAACCTACACATCTCTGAACAATATGGGCAATTTAGCTTGGCCAATTCACCTAACCTGCACATTTTTGAAATGTGGGAGGAAACAGGAGCATCCGGAAGAAACCCACGCAGACATGGGGATAATGTGCAAACTCCACACAGACAGTCACCCAAGGCTGGAATCGAACCCACGTCCTTGGGGCTGTGAGGCAGCAGCGCTAGCCACTGAGTCACTGTGCTGCAATATTGATGCCTAGTCTGGCAGGCTCATTGACTGGGTGCTGTCTGGGGGTAAGGTCCAGTGGGAGTGGGGGGGCACTGCTGTTGTAATCAGAGTCCTGTACTGTTCTCACAATCCAGCAGACACATTTCAGAATTGTTCTTCTTTTCCCAGCTTCTGAAGCAAGGATAGGAGTTAGCATTTTCTTCTCTGTTGTGGTTCTCCTGATGCCTGCCGCAGGTCAGCTGGGCAGGTGGGGAGATTAATATTTGTTTCAGCCACCTTTGCCAGGCCCCTTTCCGATTCAGTAGAAAGCAGGGGCATCCTCTGAAAAGGCAGATCACACATTAATGGTGCTAATCGGCGATGAAATCGTCATCCTTAAAATGGTCATGTTGATGCAGGAGGCTTCCTTTGTCATCTTACATCTGCCATTTTCACCCCTTTCCCTTCATTACTGGTCTTGGAGTTGGGGTGAACCATTTATCCCTTCCTGTCTGCGCAAGGAAACTTTAAGATGGAATATAGTTAGCATTGATTGACCTTACCCTTTCACCCTGTCATGGTTGACTGAACTAGGACAGTGGCAGCGACAACTCCAATCTGATGCTAACCAAAACTTGACTCTTCATCGCATTCTGTCCACTGCTGGTCAATAATGGTAGTCTCTACAATAAGGTGCAGTATGCCTCTGGTGTAGAACAGGCTATCATCTAGGAATCCTCCTGCCCTGGCATTTATCATTATCTTTATCAAGGGAGACAACTGCCCAGGGGGTGCCATACTCAGCATTTCTCCCCTCACTGCATTTTGCCAATCAGCTGTGATGGCGTGCCACTCAGAACCAACTGTGATGGTTGGATGCAGAGGAGGACAAGTGACTCCAGTCTATTCTACAAGTAGGTTACAACTGACTGATAGTGCAAGGTTATGGTTTCACTCTGTATACCTCAGACATATCACCTCTGGGTTGTCAGCCCACCAACTTGACCACTGCACCATTCTCACCCCAGTGGGTAAGATGCATTACCAGATGCAGGAAACACTCTTGTTGCTGCGTTACACAGATTGTAAAACTCCCTCTGAGTCTCCGAGGTGACACAGGATGTTGAACATCAATTCGTAATATGCAAATATTGACCTTAGTACAATGACATCATCATCCCAATCGAAACAGCAGACTCCCACACAGAAATGAGTCAACAAAACATGACAAACAATCATTGGAGTAGCAAGTGAAACTGGATGTATGGTCAGAAAAATAACACATAGCATTCCCTTCCCACTCAAATTTCCAATATGCAACTTGAGCCAAAGCTTTCACCCGGAATCGGAAATAAACCAGTACGGCCAGTGTGAAATATGTAGTGAGTGAGAGAGGATACTTAAAATGTACTATGATAATGTTACTCACATCATGAGTATAAACATTGGTCTTATGTCAGTGATAAAATCTTCGGTATCCTTCCACATTCATCTGGAATTTCCCTCACGACTGTGTTCATTTAAAGTGATTGTGTAGACTACTTATTATTCAAGTGTGTATAGGCTTTTGTGAGATCATATTGGGAATGTCATCATACTGGTGAACAGCATCTTTTCATGAACTGTTAATGAAATGAGGTAGGAAAGAGTATTCACAAAGCCTTGCAGACTCGGTATAGCTCCAAGTATGTCGCATGTCAGCAGTCATCACTGAAGACTTATGGTTTCCGTTTGCAAACTAGGACTTACTATTATTCTACATTGCTGCCCAAGTCTTTGTTCAATCCTGCTAACATTTTCCTCACATCCAATTCTTCCCAGGCCTGAAGGTCTCTTTTGACCAATGTTTCCACTGCTGCCACCATGTTGTGAGAATATAGAGAGACTGTCCTCATGCTGGTGAACAATCAGTGTTCATTAACAATTCACATCAAACACATGAGTGGGCAGGACTGAACATTCTCAAAACCCTACAGGATGTAGATCCAAGTGTGTGCCTCATCAGCAGGTATGACTGATGATATATGTCATTCATCATGAACCAGTTCCAAACTTTAACCAGTACAGATTGTAAATAATTTGACATGTTCTTTGAGTCCTCATGGTTGAGGGTCCAATGTGGGATTGTCATGGATGTCCACAGAGCTGGCAGGTCCTGTTTTGTTCTTGGTGCTTGAGGGTTCCTCACTATCTATGCTACCCTAAACTTCTTTTGTCAGGTGAATGTCACAGATTTGTTATAGCAGCTCATCAAAGTGGAAATAAACTTTAGTAAACTGAAGTAAAATAGCTGAGATGATCATTCTAAGAGAATACGTCAATTACCATGACACAATTTCAAACTTCATCATCAATTTATGTTTAGAATCCTGCACTTATTTAGTCTTATTTTGAAAAACGTCTATTTAGTTTCAGAGAAACTTCTGAGGCTCTCATCTCACAGTCAGACAGAGGATATTGGACAGTCAGACTACAACCTAAACACGGAGAAAGCGAGGGCTGCAAATGCTGGAGGTCAGAGTTGAGAGTGTGGTGCTGGGAAAGCACAGCAGGTCAGGCAGCATCCGAGGACCAGGAGAGTCGACATTTTGGGCATAAGCCCTTCATCAGGAATTACGACCTGAACTTCTCCATCAGACATTTCAGGGATGGTTTATTGATTAGGACTCCTTGCTAGATACTTTTCCAGTCAAGTATAGAATTAAATGCAATTACAGAGTGATTGGGCTAAATCTCAATGCAATGACATTATCAAACAATGAAGCATAGCTGTTGAGTTGCTCAGACTAGAGTCCATCTCTTTTAGACATATCTGCCCTGAAGGATATTAGTAAACCAAAAAGGTTTTTCCTGACAATCAACAATGATTCCAAGGTCATCATTAGATTATTAATTCCCCAATTTTTAAAAAAATTGAATCCAAATTTGACCATCTGCCATGGCAGGATTTGAACCTAGCTCCCCAGAACCTGAGCTGATTTTCTGAATTAATAGGAGAAAGTGAGGACTGCAGATGCTGGAGAGTTAGAAGTCGTAAAGTGTGGCGCCGGAAAAACACTGCATGTCAGGCGACATCCGAGGAGCAGGAGAGTCGATATTTCAGGCATAAGCCCTTCATCATGTATTCCTGGTAAGGGGCTTATGCCCGATTCTCCTGCTCCTTGGATTGTGCCTGACCTGCTGTGCTTTTCCAGCGGCATATTTTTTGTTTTTGAATTGATAGTGACATTCCACTAAGCCATGGCTTTCCCTTACAGAGTTTTTTTTTAAAAAGTAATTCATCACAGGAAAGCTGTGTCTTCAAACAGACAGACAATGCTAAATATAACAAGGAACAAAGAAGCTACTTCTGATAAGAAGAAAAGCTACAGATTGCACTATTGCGGATGAAAGAATCTAAAGGATCATCGATAACGTCACATCATAAACCTGAAGGATAAAAAAATTATACAACAATTCAACTCCAAGATTCTTCAGCAGCAGAACCCTGGACAACAACACTACAAAAGGAGTGAACCCTTCAGGCACCCAGAGACAGCCACCACCATAGCTAAACTCAACCATTAATTGGGGACCAGCCAAATTGAGTTGCAAGGCTTAACTTGCTAAACTTGAGGGGTCTTATCTCAGTTGTTACATGCAATAAAGTTTAAATCATTATTTCAGTACTTCATTCTCTGTGAGCTTTCTTAATAATTAGCTGAATTAAAGGTAACTTGTGATAATTTACCCACAATAATACGTATTGGGACACAGTATCAGTGGGTAAAAACAAGGACTGCAGATGCTGGAAACCAGAGTTTAGATTAGAGTGGTGCTGGAAAAGCACAGCAGGTCAGGCAGTAGCCGAGGAGCAGGAAAATCGACATTTCGGGCAAAAGCCCTTCATCAGGAGTGAGGAGATGACCTGGTGGTTGTAGTGAGAGAGAGACTCACTGAGATTCTTGTGGAGAGAGGAGGAAAACTTCTTCAAGGCAGGCATCCTTGCAAGAGGATTCGCAGTAGAGTTAAAATCAACTAGGTAAAAACAAGGGCTGCAGATGCTGGAAACCAGAGTCTAGATTAGAGTGGTGCTGGAAAAGCACAGCAGGTCAGGCAGCATCCGAGGAGCAGGAAAATCGATGTTTCCAGCAAAGGCCCTTCATTAGGAATCAGTGGTACCAGCCAGAGAACAATCACAAGAAGGGGTAACTCCAGTAAGGTCACTCCTGTCCTCATACATGGACCACCCATCTGAATACTCCAGCAGGATGTTTAGATTAGATTAGATTAGATTAGATTACATTACAGTGTGGAAACAGGCCCTTCGGCCCAACAAGTCCACACCGACCCGCCAAAGCGCAACCCACCCATACCCCTAACCTAACACTACGGGCAATTTAGCATGGCCAATTCACCTGACCTGCACATCTTTGGACTGTGGGAGGGAACCGGAGCACCCGGAGGAAACCCACGCAGACACGGGGAGAATGTGCAAACTCCACACAGTCAGTTGCCTGAGGCGGGAATTGAACCCCGGTCTCTGGCGCTGTGAGGCAGCAGTGCTAACCACTGTGCCATCATGCCACCCTCACAGTTGGCTAGATGTTGGCTATAGGAGTGTATAGGATAATGGCTAAGTGCTTTTGTGCTAATGAACCAGCAAGCCTATTGAGGTAGAGACACGTTTAGAATTAAGACCAAGTCTAAGACTATAACAGTAATAAAGAAGTTCCCTCCTAATCATTTATATATATTGTGCAAACAACTAATAAAGAGTGTTGCCTGAGGACACACTTTCCCTGACTTCAATATTATCTTATAGATGGAGAGCTACCCCTCATTTCAGAGCAGAAATCCGTAGTGCCACTCTAACTGCCAAGTTGAAATCAACTAATTGACCACAAACTAAATTTGGGATCTTCCTGACCTGAATGACCGAGCAGTAAGTGGTGTGGTGTATTCACTGGTCCCACCAGGCTACAAGGCCCCTGGAGTCAGGCAGTCGCACTCTTGCCCCTCAGTCAGAGAGTGATGTGTTGAAATCAAGACTATAGAACAAAATCCATGCTAAGCATCAATATTGAGGAGGTATCACCTTTCATAGAATCCCTACAGCATGGAAACAGGCTATTTGGCCCAACAAGTCCAACATTCCTGATTCCTGCCTGAAACATTGATTTTCCTGCTCCTCGGATGCTGCTTGACCTGCTCTGCTTTTCCAGCACCACTCTAATCTTGACTCTAATCTCCAGTACCCACTTTCACCAATAAGTCCACACCAAACCTCTGAAGAGTAACCCACCCAGACCCATTTCCCTACCTTTATCCCTAACTAATGCACCTAACCTACACAGCCCTGGACACTATGGGCAATTTAGCATGGCCAATTCACCTAACCTACACATCGTTTGGATTGTGGGAGGAAACCAGAGCACTCAGAGGAAACCTACACAGGCACGGGGAGGATGTGCAAACTCCACACAGTCACCCGAGGCTGGGATCGAACCCAGGTCCTTGGCAGTGTAAGGTAGCTGTGCTAACCACTGAGCCACCGTTTCAGATGAAGCATTTCATCAAGGCCTGTGATGCCTCTTTCAGAAAGCATCAGAGCAATCCTCGCTCGTGGTGTCCTGATCAATAATTATCCTTCACCAAAGATCACTGAAGTGTCTACCTTGCTCATTATCACAATGCTGGTTATAGGAGCTTGCTGAGTCCGAAGTCATCAAAACTTCCTTACATTAGAAAAGTGACTCATAATTTATTGGCTGTGAGCAGAAAAAGTGGGTGACCATTATTTTCAAACCTGTAAATTGTCATCTATTACTGGCAATGGGTGGGGAAGGGAGAATGGCAGCAGGAAGTCCACCACTGTCCCTCAGATGATCACCACTCGGCAGATTATTTTGTTCACTGCCTTTATTTACTCTGGCTTTGTGCAATCTCTTGTTCCATTACGATGACAACGTGTCCTTTGATAAGCTCATGTTGTACCGTTCGGATTTATTGCAGCTTTGCAAATCATTAATGCAAGGCCAACCGCATTTTTTAAAAATGTTCCCGCCTAACTGATATGGAAATATTGAAACTACGAATAAGTTGTCACAGATGGTGTCTCAGTGTGGTCTGAAATCGACCTTGCAGAGAAATACAACACAGAAATAGATGACTAAGCATCAGATAGCCTCCAGATAAACATTTGTCCTTTTCTGGACATGTGCCTGCTCCATTTCATATCCCTTTATATCCATTTCGTTTAGCTACCTATCTATGCAGTGTACTGTATTCTTAAGTAGATCAGACAGCATTTGAAGGGAAGCAAACAAAGTTATCAATTAGACTTGAAAAGTGTGGCATTGGAAAAGCACAGCAATTCAGGCAATGCCCCAAAGAGCAGGAGGGTCGACATTTCGTGCATTAGACCTTCATCAGGAAATGTGGCAGGGGGGACGGTGCTGAGAGATAAATAGGAGGGGTGGGGGTGGGGGGAAGGTAGCTGGGAAGGCAATAGGTGGATGTTGGTGGTGGGGGAGGGTTGATGGGGATGGGTCAGGGCGGAGTGGATAGGTGGGATGGAAGATGAACAGGTAAGATAGTTCAAGAGGGCGGTGCCGAGTTGGAGTGTTGGATCTGGGATAAGGTGGGGGGTAGGAGAAATGAGGAAACTGTTGAAATTAACATTGACCCTACGTGGTTGGAGGGTCCCAAGGCGGAAGATGAGGTGTTCTTCCTCCAGGCATCGGGTGGCTACGATTTGGCGGTGGAGGAGGCCCAGGACTTGCATGTCCTTAATGGAGTGGGAGGGGGAGTTGAAGTGGTCGGCCACAGGGTGATGGGGTTGGTTGGTGCGGGGGTCCCAGAGATATTCTCTGAAACATTACGCAAGTTGGCGTCCTGCCTCCCCAATGTAGAGGACACCACATCAGGGGCAACGGACATAGTAGATGAGGTGTTTGGATGTGCAGGCAAATCTCTGCTGGATGTGTAAGGATCCTTTGGGGCTTTAGACAGAGATGAGGGGGGGAGGTGTGGGCACAGGTGTTGCATTTCTTGCGCTGGCAAGTAAAATAGGCGGGAGTGGAGCATGGCTTGGTGGGGGGCATGGACCTGACAAGGGAATTGCGGAGGAATTGGTCTCTGCAAAATGCAGATAGGGGTGGGGAGGGAAATATATCTTTGGTGGTGGGGTCCGATCTAGGTGGCAGAAAAAGTGGAGAATAATATGCAGTATATGGAGATTAATGGGATGGAAGGTGACCACAGGGGGATTCTATCTTGTTGTGGCTGGAGGAGTGGGGTTCAAGGGAGGAGGTGTGGGAAGTGGAGGAGATGTGCTGGAGGGCATTATTGATCACAACGGAGGGGAAATTGCGGTCCTTGAAGTAGGAGGCCATCTAGGATGTCCTAGAATTGCCCCTCCTGGGAGCAGATAATGGCAGAGGTGGAGAAATTGGGAGTAAGGGATAGTGTTTTTTCAGGAGGTGCAGTACACCTCCTCCCCTTCACCCCCTCCTGTACTACACCTCCTCCCACACCCCACCCTCCTGTACTACACCTCGTCCATGATCCCACCCTCCTGTACTACACCTCCTCCATGATCCCACCCTCCTGTACAACACCTCCTCCCACACCCCACCCTCCTGTACTACATCTTCTCCCATCCCGTCCCCTGAAAAAACGTTATCCCTTACTCCCAATTCCTCCGACGCCGTTGTTATCTGTTCCCAGGAGGAGCAATTCCACTCCAGGACAGTCCAGCTTGCCTCCTATTGCAAGGGCCGCAATTTTTCCTCATTGTTTGCCGTCTCCACATTCCTGGATGGCTAGAACTCAGGGACAATAACTCAGTTTCTTTCCACAGATGCCGAGTATTTTCAGCATTCCCTATTTTCATGCATTTCAGCTGTCCCGCGTCTGCAGAGTTTCACTGTGGTATTCTGAAATATCTCTGCTTCTAATCACTAATTCTAGCAGTACTCTCCCTAGCCACGGGACTCTGTGTGAATAGTTCCCTGCCATGCCATTCCTCAATAGCTTCAACGTAACATCAGAGTTCAAGTCTCACCTATCAAACTCTGGAAGCAAAATGGGCTGAAGTTTACACAGCCCCTCCACCAGTAACTACCTCCCAATAGGCAGAATGGCAGAAGGTATAAAACTGGGCGCCATGCCAGATGCACTGTGCCTATCTTCTGCCTGTCCTTATCCTCCCATCAGATACATTAACTATGCTGGAAGATGTATTCTGGAATTTGCCAGCACATTCGTCAATTGAGTCGTGACCAGTGAAAGGTCAGTGAAGTGTCTCCTATCCCCCACTGCTGGAAGTTTTTTCTATGATAGTGGAGTTGACAGCAAGTAGAAAACCAGTGACCCACTGGCTGGGCTTATTTGGGTGGGGCTTTTGGTCACTGTCTTCCCATGGGAGGTACCACCCCCACCTCAACCTCTCCAAGGCTTTCCCCATCCTTGAGTTTTCCTTCCCCACTCCACCCTGACTGACACCCTTCAACACACCCTGCCCGGAAAGGCCTGAGAATCACCTTTTTTTAAATCATGCATGGCATGGGGATTTCCCAGCATCCTTAAGCAAGGGCAGTAAGGTGGTTCAGTGGTTAGCACTGCTGCCTCACAGCGCCAGGAACCCGGGTTCAATTGCAACCTCGGGTGACTGTCTGGGTGGAGTTTGCACGTTCTCCCCATGTCTGCGTGGGTTTCCTCCGGGTGCTCCGGTTTCCTCCCACAGTCCAAAGATGTGCAGGTCAGGTGAATTGACCATTCTAAATTGCCCGTAGTGTCCAGGGATGTGTAGGTTAGGGATAAATATAGAGTAATAGGGAAGGGGAATGGTTTGCATGGGATATTCTTCAGAGCATTGATGTGGACTTGTTGGGCTGAAGGGCCTGTTTCCACACTATAGGGATTCTATTCTCTTAATTACGCTGAGGGCAGTTAAGTGTCAACCACATTGCTGTTCGTCTGGAGTCACATGTAGTCCACACTGGTCAGGATGGCAGCTTCCTTCCCTGAAGGACATTCAAGAAATAGATGGGCTTTTTCCGAACAATCGACAATAGCATCATGGTCATCATTTGACTGAATTCAAGAATTTGCTGAATTCAAATTCCACCACCTGGCATAGCAGGATTCTAACCCAGGTCCCAAGAACATTACCAGAGACTCTGGATTAATGATTTACTGATAGTACCACTAGGCCATCACCTTCTGGCTCCTTTCCGTCACAGAACTTGCTGCAGTTCCAACAGTGACCACTGTTCCCTGTGGCGCTGCTAAGAGGAGACAGCTGCTGGCCTGTTGACTGGCTGGAGGGTCCTGTAGGCAGGACTTCCTCTTGGATGTGGGTGCAAGTCCCACCTCAACCCAATGAAAGGGGAATGGCTGTGGGGGAAGAGCAGACTGGCTTTCCCCAAAAGCTTTATGTTATGGGGTCTATTCGCTCACACCACATCATAACCAGTTCTCCATTTCTAACTACGTGTACATTGGGCCATCTTTTCATACATTTTAAATAATTCGATCAAATTACCCTGTAAAAACCCTTTGATACAATTAAAGTAGGATTCATTTCTCTTGTTTTTTTTCTTGTACTTGCACATCCTCTCACTAGGCAGCATCAAAACGAACCTGCACTCATCTGTAAGACCATAGGATAAAGGAGTAGCATTAGGCCATTTGGCCCATCGAGTCTGCTCTGTCATTTGACTACAACTGATATGTTTCTCAACCCCATTCTCCTGCCTTCTCCCTGTAACCCTTGATCTCCTTAATAATCAAGAACCTATCTATCTCTATCTTAAATATACTCAATAACTTGACATCCACAGCCCTCTGCAGCAATGAGTTCCACAGATTAACCACCCTCTGACTGAAGAAACACTTCCTCATCTCAGTTCTAAAGGGTTGCCCCTTCACTCTGAGGCTGTACCCTCAGGTTCCAGTCTCTCCTGCCAGTGGAAATGTCTTCTACATGCCCACTCTACCCAGGCCTCTCAGTACTCTTTAAGCTTCAATCAGGTCCCTCTTCATCCTTCTAAACTCCATTGACTCAAAGTCCCCAACTGCTGCTCAAATGACAAGCCCTTCATCCCTGGGATCATTGTTGCATACCTCTTCTGGACTTTCACCAATGCCAACACCTCGTATCTTAGGTATGGTGCCCTAAACTGCTCACAATATTCTAAATGCGGTCTGACCACAGCCTTATATAGCCTCAACAATACATCTCTGCTCTTGTATTCTAGCCCTCTTGGATTGAATGCTAACATTGCATTTGCCTTCCTAACAACCAGCTGAACTTGTATGTTAACCTTAAGAGAAATCTGAACAAAGACTGCTAAGTCCCTTTGTGGTTCAAATTTTCATAGCCTTTCCCCATTTAGAAAACAGTCTATACCTCTATTTTTCCTCACAAAGTGCATAACTTGACATTCCATCTTGCTCTTCTTTGCCCACTCTCCTAGCCTGTCCAAGTTCTTCTGTAGCCTCCATGCTACCTCAACATTGCCTATCCCTCTGCCTATCTTTGTGTCATCTCCAAACTTAGCAACAATGACCTGTGTTCCTTTGTCCAGATCGTTAATATAAAATGTGAATAGTTGTGGTCTCCACACTGATCCCTGTGGAACTCCATTAGTCACGGGTTGCCACCTTGAATAAGACCCCTATATCCCCACTCTCTGCCTTCTGCCAGTCAGCCAATCCTCTATCCATGACAGTACCTTACCCCTAACACCATGGGTTCTGACCTTATTTTGCAGCGTCCTGTGATGCACCTTGTCAAGACCTTCTGGAAATCCAAATAGATCATGCTCACTGGCTCTCCTTTGTCTAACATGATGATTACCTCCTCAAAGATTTCCAACAGATTGTCAGGTATGACCTCCTGACAAAGCCGTGCTGACTTAGCCTATTTTCCATGCACTTCCAAGTAGTCCGCGATCTCACCATTAACAATGGATTCTGAAATCTTACCAATGACCGAGGTAAGACTAACCAGCTACAGTTTCCTGTCTTCTGCCTTTCTCCCCTCTTAAACAGGGACATTACAATAGCCATTTTCCAGTTCTCATGGATCATTTCCTGATGGAGGGCTTATGCCCGAAACGTCGATTCGCCTGCTCCTCCGATGCTGCCTGACCTGTTGTGCTTTTCCAGCAACACACTCTCGTCTCTGATCTCCAGCATCTGCAGTCCTCACTTTCTCCAGTTCTCAGGGGCCTTATCCATTGTTTCCTAAAAGATCACCAACATTACCTCCACAATCTCTTCAGGACCCTGATGTGTAGTTCATTCACCCTGGGTGATTTTGTTGATCTTCAGACCTTTCAGCTTCCCCAGCACCTTCTGATAGTGATGGCCCACGACAATCACTTCTGCCTCCTGAAACTTTTGATGTTCTGCTGTATTCCCTCTCTAACAGCATCCTTCCTGCCTTGGTGGTCCAAATTTGTACACAGTTCTTCACAACTGTGGTCATACTAAGGTTTAGTGTAGGTTCAACATTACAGCTCCACTTTTATAATTCCACACACTTGCCAGAAACTCCAATATCCTGTGAGCTATCTTTATGGTATTGATGATTTGATTTTAAGAACTCAAGAAGTTGATTCTCTGAAACCATTTGCCTTTCCACATCACCACGTTTCTTGCTTCACTCAGAGTGCAATTATTATTTTTGCAACAAATCAAAATGGACCTCCCATTCTTTATGGACAGAAGGCCATCTGAAACACTTTGATTTCCACTTCCAATATGTCTTCTTTCTACACCCTTTGGTGCTCAGAATGACCTCCTTCCTGTTTTGTAACTGGTTGGTAATTACACTGGAACAGGAGGGCCAAAGCAGCTCAGTGGAGCATGATAGAATCTTAGTTTGATCTGTTTGTTATTCGAAATGGAGACTGTACTTGGAACTTACTTTTCAAAGTGAAAATCAGGAAGACAAGGAATTTAATCCCCACTTCTTACAAGTTTTTTTTCTGTCTAGTCACATGAACTGAGCAGGAATACCAGGAGATTGGAAGCCCATCAAACTGGGTGAAAAACTAACAGCAGGCACTAACTGTCGGGCGGCACAGTGGCTCTGTGATCAGCACTGTTGCCTCACAGCACTGGGGACCCAGGTTCGGTTCCACCTTTAAGTGACTGTCTGTGTGGAGTTTGCACATTCTCCCCATGTCTGCGTGGGTTTCCTCTGAGTGCTCTGGATTCTTCCCACGGTCCAAAGATGTGCAGACTAGGTTGAAGGGCTTTTGCCCGAAACGTTGATTTTCCTGCTCCTCGGATGCTGCCTGACCTGCTGTACTTTTCCAGCACCACTCTGATCTAAAGACTAGGTGGATTGGCCATGCTAATTGCTCATAATTTCTAGGGATGTGCAGGCTAGGTGGATTAGCTATAGGAAACGTGGGGTTACAGGAATAGGATAAGATCCGGAGGCGGGGGGGGTGGTGTTGGGCTGCTCTTTGGAGGGTCAGTGTGAACTCCAAAGGCTGAATGGCCTGCTTCCACAATGTAGGGATTCTATGAACATGCTCCCGGATGATCTTACCTCATCTTCCTCAACACGCTCCACCATTTAAAGGGGTGAGCTAAGTCAAAAGAATATTCTCAACAATGCTGTTCAAATTTGTCTGTTTCGGTGAAATACCCAGAAGCAAACAGCAAATAGTATGAACCAGACAATGTGGTATAATGGTATGATGTGCATGCAACTTTAATGCAGCTTAATTTAGAGACCTGTCAATCATTCGTACTTTGATGTGTGCTTAGTGTTCCAGTTAAGTCTATCTGGATATTGTCATATCTTCAAATGAAGAAGCCATATTATTGATTCCCCAAATGTTAGATATGATTGGGAACTTTATATTGAAGAAGCGAAGAGTGCACTAAGAAGCCAGGATCATTCAAGACTCTTGCATCTTATTGTGAATTGGTAACTTGTAAAGTAAACAGACACCTGGAAACAAGGCTGGGGCTGTAGATCCACCGTGGCTGAATACTTCACCAAAGCTGAAAATGTGTTGCTGGAAAAGCGCAGCAGGTCAGGCAGCATCCAAGGAGCAGGAGAATCGACGTTTCGGGCATGAGCCCTTCTTCAGGAATGAGGAAAGTGTGTCCAGCAGGCTAAGATAAAAGGTAGGGAGGAGGGACTTGGGGGAGGGGCGTTGGAAATGCGATAGGTGGAAGGAGGTCAAGGTAAGGGTGATAGGCCGGAGTGGGGTGGGGGCGGAGAGGTCAGGAAGAAGATTGCAGGTTAGGAAGGTGGTGCTGAGTTCGAGGGATTTGACTGAGACAAGGTGGGGGGAGGGAGGGGAAATGAGGAAACTGGAGAAATCTGAGTTCATCCCTTGTGGTTGGAAGGTTCCCAGGCGGAAGATGAGGCGCTCTTCCTCCAACCGTCATGTTGCTATGGTCTGGCGATGGAGGAGTCCAAGGACCTGCATGTCCTTGGTGGAGTGGGAGGGGGAGTTGAAGTGTTGACCCACGGGGTGGTTGGGTTGGTTGGTCCGGGTGTCCCAGAGGTGTTCTCTGAAACGTTCCGCAAGTAGGCGGCCTGTCTCCCCAATATAGAGGAGGCCACATCGGGTGCAGCGGATGCAGTAAATGATTTGTGTGGAGGTGCAGGTGAATTTGTGGCAGATATGGAAGGATCCCTTGGGGCCTTGGAGGGAAGTGAGGGGGGGAGGTGTGGGCGCAAGTTTTGCATTTCTTGCGGTTGCAGGGGAAGGTGCCGGGAGTGGAGGTTGGGTTGGTGGAGGGTGTGGACCTGACGAGGGAATCACGGAGGGAGTGGTCTTTTCGGAACGGTGATAGGGGAGGGGAGGGAAATATATCCCTAGTGGTGGGGTCTGTTTGGAGGTGGCGGAAATGACGACGGATGATACGATGTATGTGGAGGTTTGTCGGGTGGTAGGTGAGGACCAGTGGGGTTCTATCCTGGTGGCGATTGGAGGGGCGGGGTTCAAGGGCGGAGGAGCGGGAAGTGGAGGCGATGCAGTGGATCCTAACCTGCAATCTTCTTCCTGACCTCTCCGCCCCCATCCCCACTCCGGCCTATCACCCTCACCTTGACCTCCTTCCACCTATCTCATTTCCAACGCCCCCTCCCCCAAGTCCCTCCTCCCTACCTTTTATCTTAGCCTGCTGGACACACTTTCCTCATTCCTGAAGAAGGGCTTATGCCCGAAACGTCGATTCTCCTGCTCCTTGGATGCTGCCTGACCTGCTGCGCTTTTCCAGCAACACATTTTCAGCTCTGATCGCCAGCATCTGCAGTCCTCACTTTCCCCTACTTCACCAAAGGTCACACATAAAGACACTCATATTGACAAAGAGACACCTAACGTTCTTGTAGGTGGAGTCAGTAGGGCCAATACTGAGTGGCGAGAATAGTATCTGTGAGCTGATTGAAAGGAATTATTGTTCAAGTTCGTACACTGATAATAACACAAAACTGGACAAAGGCAATAATCACATGTATTGGTCCAGTGCCTTTCATGTGGGGAACAGATGGGGAAAGTGAATGTGAACCTCATTGAAAGAGAGTCATTGAAAGGGAAAGTAAACTGGGGAGTAATTTAAGAAACACGGAAATCAATTTGTTTAATATAGATGTCACAAGCACCAATCAGATATGTGATTGCATAATTTCCTTTAAGACCATAAAACCAGAAGTAGGCCTCTCAGACCACCAAGTCTGCTGTACCATTATATGAGACCATGGCCGATCTGATCATCCTCAACTCTCCTTTCTTCCTTTTTCCCATAATTCTTGATTCCTTGACTAATTAAAAATCTCACTGTCTCAGCTTTGAATATCCTTAATAACCCAGCCTCCACAGCCCTCTGTAGTAAAGAACTTTGTAGTATCATTACACTTTGGCAGAAGAAATTCCTCTTCATCGCTGCCTTAAACTGTGAACCTTTATTCTGAGATTATGCCCTCTGGTTCCAGACTTTCCCACAAGGGTAAACAACCCCTCTGTATCTATCCTGTCAAATCCACTAACAATGTCATTGTTTCAATCATGTTGTCTCTGGCTCTAAATTCTACATTCCAACTAGCACAGGCTCAACCTACTCAACTTCTCCTAATAAGATAGTTCCTCCATACCTAGGATCAGTCCACTGAACCTTCTCTGGATTGCATCCAACGCTAGTATACATTTCTTCAGACAAAGCAGCCAAAGTATTCACAACCTTCCAGCTGTAGCCTGCCTAGTGATTTCTATAGCTTTAGCAAAACCTTCTTACTTTAAAACTCTATTCTTGTTGTGATAAAGGCTTTAATTATTGCATGAGGAAATATTGGCCAAGACGCAGGAGAGTTCTCGCTGCTGTTTTGAAATTATGTCATGGGATCTCTCACAATTACCTGAGGGAGCAAATGAGGCCTTGTTTTGTGGCTGATCCACAGACTATCTGACTTTATAATACTCCCTAAAGGCTGCACAGAAATATCAGCCTGGATTACCTTCCTGAACTCTCCTCTTTAGGAATCAGAAGTGAAACTGATGTATGAGTCAGCAAATTAGAGAACAAATGTTATTGGAAAAGAAACATGGAATTGCAATGATCACTCCCATTTCTACACAAAATATGAAGTCTTCCATACTTTGGATCTTGTATCTTTCTCTGCAAACACCAGTTCCATGTGGATCAAATGGAGTTTGGTGTTCCAGATGTGGATACATCAAGACTAGTTTTTTAAATCCTGAGTACTCAATGTCCTAATAAGGGCAAGGAGAAGAGGCCTCAATCAGACAGAGAGAGAGAGAGAGAGAGAGATATCCGATGAGTCATTTCTGTCGAATGAGGTCTCTTTTGAACCCACAGCAGGATTTTTTTTCCCCCCAGTGAACTGTGCCATAGTAGTAGTAAAGTATGGACTATTGATTCTTGAATACCATCACCTGATTTGAATACCTGAGATTTTCACGGACTTGAAATTGTTTTAAAAAGGTGAAACAATGCTGGGGCCATTAAAACAGTACACAGTTTTAACTCTATGGGATGTCCTTGAAGTCTAAGTCCAGGGAGGGGACATGAAGGACAAGTGGTATTATCGCTGGGTTGTTAATGCAGAGACCCAAATAACATCCTGGGGACCAAATCCTGCTATGGCAGATGGTGTAATTTGAATTCAATAAAAGTCTGGAATTAAGAATCTAATGAGTTAATTGTCAGGGAAAACCCATCTGGTTCACTAATGTCCTTCAGGGAAGAAAACTGCCATCCTCACCTTGTCTAGTCTACCTGTGACTCCAAACCCACAGCAATGTGGCTGACTCTTAACTGGTGTCTGGGGCAATAGATGCTGCTTAGCCAGCCCTCATCCCATGAATGAATTTTTAAAAAATCAATCAGCTGACCCTATAAGTTGGCCAAAGTTCATGGATGCGTGGAATAAACCAAATCATCTGAACTGAAATTAACATTTTATTAAAAGATACTGAAACAAATCCACCTAGTTAGACATGAAGAAACCCTCATCTCCTGTTCTGATTTACACCTGTATGATAAGTTTCATATATTGGAGATGGAAGGTATCATCTGTACCTCTCAAACTTGGAAACAATGCACTCAGACATTTAAATACACAAACAAGCGGGTGTTTCAGGGAAGTGCCTTTGGCCAATCAGTAGGAGATGGATATGTATTTGGAATCAACAGGAGAATGTGTTCTCCTTTTCTGTCTCTTGAAAGCCAAAAGACCCAGTGATAAGACAAATTGGAGAGAAGCACCCAGCTATCAAGAACTTGAAAGGGATCAGCAATATGCATGGCTGTTCTTGATCCAAGACACTGCTAACCAACTGTCATTTCAAGTATACTCTTTTATCTTGCTTTTAACTTTGTATGTGCTTGATGGAGTCACATTGTTATTATTATTCCCTGGGTTGGCAGATAATTAAATTGCTTTTTCTCTCTGAAGTACCTCCACAGAGGCCAGTATCCCATGACCCATTACTTACATATGGATAGTACTTGCAAGCGGTCTGGCTTTCTCAGAGCCAGCTCTCGGGGTGAACATAAACAGGAGTGTCAGAGGTTCTATCTGTCAGCCAGGGCTCCCTGATTGAATCAGATTAACAGCCCCAATCAGGGAACTCCTATTCTATGAGGTCCACCAGGCTGACCTCATTACAATCCTTCCATCCTTACCGCTCTGAGTTCAGGGATGTAGGCCTGTTCCTTTTCCTTGTAGTCGTCCCTGAGGCAAATTTGCATTGGGTCGGTTCCTCTGACTCAGCCTCAGATACGGGCAGTGTGTACCGGACTGTAGCCTGCCTGTTGCCCTCAGAAAATATTAATCTTCTCCTTTGAGTGGAAATGGCATTGAAGCTGTAACAACTGCCATGTCCATCTCAGACGCTGAGGTAACTTCCACACGAGACGGAGTGGGATAACCCATGGTTTCTGACAACCTTTCCGGCTGTTCTGAGGGGAAAGGCATGTTTTGCTCCCGCCCTGTTTGCGAGGTTGCAGTTTTCATATGGTTTACATGCTTGTTCAGGACCGCCTCACCTGCACAAACCTGTACGTCATAGGACCCAACCTTGTATTGATCATGCCTCTTACCCACGCAGAGCTATTTCTGTGGTTTTGGGACCAAATGTCATCTTCTGAAGTAAACTTTCATTTGGAGGGGTCTTGTGTCTGGCATTGGAGCTCCTGATGACATTTCACCTATTCTCCTGGGTCTGGGAAGATCAGATTTAACCTGGTTCTCCTCATTAGCAATTCAGCTAGAGCTATCCCTGGCGTTGCGGGGTGGCCCAATAATCAAGTAGGAACTGTTTGGTATTGAATGAAGCTGTCGATGTGTAACCGAGTCCTGGGTTTACGCAGCCATTCCCATGAATCTGGGGGAGTTGCTGTTGATCATTTTTATCCTTTTTGGCACTCTGGGCACTGCGCCACCAGCACAGCTTTGTCTGTATCCAATCATGGCCACCAGATATAATGTCAAATGTTAGAGTTATTTTCTTTACTCAGAGAGTAGTAGGAGCATGGAATGGTCTGCATGCAGCTGTAGTAGACTCACCAACTTTAAGGGCATTTAAATGGTCATTGGATAAACATATGGATGAAAATCGAATGGTGTGGGCTTCAGATTGGTTCCACAGGTCGGCGCAACATTGAGGGCCGAAGGGCCTGTACTGCGCTGTACGTTCTATGTTCTATGTCTCACCAAGCCCTACACTGATGACCCTGGTTGAGTTCACCCAGTATCTGGCGTTGACCTTTGCTCAGGACAATCACTCTTGCTCCCCGTAATAAATACTGTCCTCTACTGTGTCCTGCTTTCGCCGGGTCCAGACAGGTTTCAATTCTGGCTGTGACTGCCCTTTTGCTGCAACCCCCTCCTCACCCCGCATTACCACCAACTGTTCGGATTCTGCCAGGACTGGATAATTTTGCATCCTGAGTCGGATATTGTCAGTGTGACTGGCAGTGTGTCCAGAAAGTTCAAAACCAGAGTGGACTCCCCCAGTGGCAGCACCATCGGTGGTGTAGCTGCTAGCAGGAGGTGGCCCAAGGCATTCGCATTTACCACTTGGCCTCCCTGACGGTGTTCCAACTTGTAATTGGGCACACTTAGAATGAGAGCCCCTACCGCTGAATTCGACCTGAAGCTATGGGCCGCACCGCCTTATCCTCTTTGAGTGGCTCTAGCAGGGGGCTGTGGTCTATTGCTAATTTAGGTCTGTAAAGCTTTGATAGAACTTTCTCACACTAAAGATAACCACCAAACCTTCCTTCTCTATCTGACCATATTTGTGCTCTGCAGCAGCCAAAAATCCAGGATGCGTACACTAATGGGCATCTCTCTCCATTGGGCCATCTCTGAGCCACCACTAACCCATTACCATACGGGGAGGCATCACATGTCAGCACCAGATCTCACTTGTGGATCATATTGTGCCACACCTTAGACAATGATAGCTGCTTCTTCACTTCCCTAAAGGCTATGTCTTGATGACGAGATCATTTCAAAGCTGACCCATTTTCGGTAAGGGTGCCAAGGTGGAGGCCAGGTTACCTCTGAACTTTCGGTAATAATTCACCAATCCAAGGAAAGACCTAAACGCCATTACAGACCTGGGAGCCAGGGCACCTTTGATTGCCCTCACTTTATCTTCCAATGGGTATAACTGTATAGCCTAAGGAGGTCACTTGGGGTGCCTGAAACAACATTTTTCCCTTCTGCAACATACACCCACCTTGGAGGAACATCTAAGGAGCCAAGATCTCTAAATGCTGTTTATTGGCCATTCCTGTTATTAGCATGCCATCCAGATAAATGGCAACCTGGGGTAAACCTTGTAAAATGTTCTGCATCGTCCGGTGAGAAATAGCACAGGCTGGTGATTTGCCCAAAGTATATTGGTACAAACCCTTATGTGCACTAGTTGTCTGGGAGTCCTCTTCTAACCACCGTTGCAGGTATGCATGGCTCATGTCCAGCTTTGTGAAGGACAGCCTGCCTCTCTCCCATTGGCTTTGTGTATAAATACTCTATACAAGGGATTGGGTATTTATCCAGCTGCAAGAAGCAGTTTATCATTGATTTTAAATCCCCACAAAGGCGTAAAGCAATGTGTCAGGCCTCACAATCAGTATGACTGGTGCTGCCCATTCTGCAAACTGACCTGTGAGGCAAATGGCACTGGGCGGGCCTTGCAGAATCACGGTACTGCTCCCTGGTCAACATGCAACATGGCCTTGGCTCCTTTGCTAGGCCCGAGACCATCCTGAAAACCTTCCAGGCATTAAATTAGGGCTTCACTCAGGCAACCACTTTCAAATTGAAAAACGTTCAGCCAATCGAGGTGAATCTTTCTCAACTAATTTCGCCCCATCAAGGCTTGGGCCCAAACCTTTTACTACAACCAGTAGGAACTGAACCAGCTGCTTCTCACATGAGAGCAGATCCGAAGTTGCACCCATAATCTGGAAAGGTTCTCCGGTATAGGGTCTCGTTCTAGTCGAGGTCTGGTTCAAACTTAAGGGCTGGAGTCCAGAGTGAATCTTGTTAAAGTCTAGTTCTGCAATCTAAAAAAAGCCTCATCAAGATCAACCCCCATTAGAACCAGGTGACCATTTAACGAGATGTTTATTTGGACTGGTTCTGATTTGGATGTTGCGAAGCAATTTAATTATTCCAAGACGTAGGGTGGGGGGGTGGATTTCCAGGGTGTGCACTCTCCTGGATAACAGCCGATGAGTTCTCTTACTTAATTCAGATCTAGTGGGACCCTTTCGCTGTCTTGAGTCTGCTTACTGGCCACAATAGAATAGCAGTGCAGATCCTGAAGAAAATGTTAACCCTTTGGCTGAGGCATGGCTTTGTTTTGGGGTTTTACTGTGGGCTGACCTAGATGCTATCTGTTCAGGATATGTCCTGACTGTGGCAATGCAATTGCTTTCACTCAAGTGGTGTTCCCTAAGCTCAGTTAGCCTGGTGAGGGTGTCCATTTCATTCAACACTTGTCTGCTCCACTTGCTGGATTTTCTAATGATAAAGCCAGTTTTTGTGCCCATTTGAAATCTAGTTGGGCTTCAGCCAGTAGGCACTTTTGCATGGTTACGTCATTTATCCCACATACTAAACATTGTCTTAGCATCTCAGAAGGGTTAAACCAAAGTCACATGCCTCTGTCAGTCATCTTAACCTCGTCAGAAATCCTGATATGGATTCCTCCTGTTTCTCAAGCTGCTGAGTAAAACCAATTATGTCTCAGAAATAGAGGAGGCTTTGGGTAGTAATATTCCTTTACAAACTTTGTCAGCTCTTAAAAGATTTCAGTACCTGGTGTCTAAAGAAACTTTAGGCTCCTAATCACCAAAAAGGCTGCAGGTCCGCAGGCTGTCAGGAGAATTACTCGATGCTTTTCATCAGCCCTACTGTCATTTGCCCAGGAAAAAAATAACACAATCTTTACTCATACTGGGCCCGGTCTTCGACAGCAGGGTCAAACAAGTTAAGCTTTCCAAATAATGCCAAAATGCCAGAAATACTTACCCCAATTCAAGAATAACTGTTGTGAGCAAATGTCTTCAGGAGCATATTACTTTTCTCTTATCGCCACTGAAATAACTCCACACAGGCCAGTATCCCATTACCCAGTCACCTTTTATTTGCAGATGGAGAGTCTTTGACACTGGTCTGACATCTTCAGAGCCAGCTCTCAGGGTGAACAGAACCCCTGATACTTCTGTTTATATCTGTTAGTCAGGGGTCCCTGACTGGACCAAGTCAACAGCCCCAAACAGGGAACTCATATTCTATAAGACCGCACTTGGCTGACTTTGTTAGGAGCACTACACTCTCATTCAAGAAAACCTTGTAATTGCTCCTTACACATCAGACATGAGGGGACCACATATTTCACAGAGCAAGGTACAGCCTCATGCTTGAAATCAAATCTAAACTTTTGCATTAGCCAACTGGGGAGATTGAGAAGAGTGAGGCTGATGCACCCTTCCTTCAAAGTTTGTGAGAAGATTTGTAGCTCGGGGGCTCGTTGTTGTGGTTCTGTTCGCCGAGCTGGGAATTTGTGTTGCAGACGTTTCGTCCCCTGTCTAGGGGACATCCTCAGTGCTTGGGAGCCTCCTGTGAAGCGCTTCTGTGATCTTTCCTCCGGCATTTGTAGTGGTTTGAATCTGTCACTTCCGGTTGTCAGTTCCAGCTGTCCGCTGCAGTGGCCGGTATATTGGGTCCAGGTCGATGTGCTTATTGATTGAATCTGTGGATGAGTGCCATGCCTCTAGGAATTCCCTGGCTGTTCTCTGTTTGGTTTGTCCTATAATAGTAGCGTTGTTCCAGTCGAATTCATGTTGCTTGTCATCTGCGTGTGTGGCTACTAAGGATAGCTAGTCGTGTCATTTCGTGGCTAGTTGGTGTTCATGGATGCGGATCGTTAGCTGTCTTCCTGTTTGTCCTATGTAGTGTTTTGTGCAGTCCTTGCATGAGACTTTGTACACTACATTCGTTTTGTTCATGCTGGGTATCAGGTCCTTCGTTCTGGTGAGTTGTTGTGTGAGAGTGGCTGTTGGTTTGTGTGCTGTTATGAGTCCTAGTGGTCGCAGTAGTCTGGCTGTCAGTTCAGAAATGCTCTTGATGTATGGTAGTGTGGCTAGTCCTTTGGGTTGTGGCATCCTTAGTAGCCACACACACAGATGACAAGCAACATGAATTCGACTGGAACAACACTACTATTATAGGACAAGCCAAACAGAGAACATCCAGGGAATTCCTAGAGGCATGGCACTCATCCACAGACTCTATCAACAAACACATCGACCTGGACCCAATATACCGGCCGCTGCAACGGACAGCTGGAACCGACAACCGGAAGCGGCAGATACAAATCACTACAAATGCCAGAGGAAAGATCACAGAAGCGCTTCACAGGAGGCTCCCAAGCACTGAGGATGTCACCTAGACAGGGGACGAAACATCTGCAACACAAATTCCCAGCTCAGCGAACAGAACCACAACAGCACCCTTCCTTTTTTTGGTCACAAGGGGGAGACAGATCCCCCCACTGGGATTATGTGTTACTGGAGCACTAATCCAGTGTCATGATTTCATGAAATATGTATTTTTCTTGAAAACCATATTGGCTTGCTTTCCCATGAAATAGCAGTGAGGCTCCCTGAGTGCAAGAGTAACATCACGAGCAACCCTTCATGTTTTTTAACAGCAATCCTTATACAGAATGACCTCGGTTATCCGAACATCAATTATCCGAATTTCGGATTATCTGAACAAGATCTCAAAGTCCCATAACAACATTATCCGTTATCAGAACAATCAGTTATCCAAACAATCAGTTTTCCGAACAAACTACTCATTGGCTGTTGCATTCGGACAATCGAGGTTGTTCTGCTCAAAGATTCTCCAGTGACCCACACAGTTAAGAATTAAGGGAGAATGAAGGTAATTTTTATAAAATGAAGGAGATTAAAAGTTTGGCTACTTGCGTTGGGTCAAGGAGGGAAGGCCATATCTTCGGCCAGAGATGGATTAGTGCAGATGGAGGTAATGGTCTTGAATGAGTGGCTGTGGTATTGAGGTCCAGGCGGAAGTGGGATGTGAAACTACTTGTGAAGAATTGCTGGCAATACTACCCAATCGCTCAGGTGGCCTCGCTGTTACTAAAGGATAACATGGGCCAAAAAGCAAATCCCTTTTTCAAGGATTGTCATTATACTGGATCAATGCTTCAGGAACATACAACAGTTTAGGGTCTGCCCCATCACTTAAATACCTGGCGTGGACTACAAGAGGCATAATTCAACAGAAATGGTGCACTTGTTGAAATGTTTATTTATCAGGATCTTGTGTGTCAAGAATATAACCTTATATATCCACATCAGAAACATTAGACTCCTTCAAGTCAAGGGAGGTGGTCTTTAGCAAGAAAGGCAAATACCCCAGATATGAAAAAGACCATACTTTGTGTAGAATTGTGCCCGATAATTGCACAATCAATTTATTTTTAAATTAAATCACATATGTTCTCCACTTTGCTGAACCAGACCTGTCACTCACGAGCTTCTGAAATGAAAGTGAGCGGAGAGCATAGACTTGGGGGATTGCTCCCTCTGGTGGAGTCATGCAGTATAACAGAATGCAGTCTTGGCACACCCTTGTGAAGTACAATAGGAACTATTTCCTGTTCCCGGTGGTTAAGGTTTGGGACCAGAGAACAGAAAGCTGTTGTCGTCCCATATCAAAATTAATCAGCCGAAATGCAATGTCCTGAAATCAACCTGGCTATATACAAAACCTAAAGAACTGCGAATGCTGTAAATCAGAAACAAGAACAGAAATTGCTTGTAAAGCTGAGCGGACCATAGAGTCATAGAGATGTAAAGCATGGAAACAGACCCTTCGGTCCAACCCGTCCATGCTGACCAGATATCCCAACCCAATCTAGTCCCACCTGCCAGCACCTGGCCCATATCCCTCCAAGCCCTTCCTATTCATATACCCATCCAAATGTCTCTTAAATGTTGTAATCGTACCAGCCTCCACCACTTGCTCATTCCATACATGGACCACCCTCTGTGTGAAAAGGTTGCCCCTTAGGCCTCTTTTCTATCTTCCCCCTCTCACCCTGAACCCGTACCCTCTAGTTCTGGACTCCCTCACCCCAGGGAAAAGACCTTGCCTATTTATCCTATGCATTACCCTCATGATTTTGTTAACCTCAGCCTCTGACGCTCAGGAGAAAACAGCCCCAGCCTGTTCAGACTCTCCCTATAGCTCAGATCCTCCAACCCTGGCAACATCCTTGTAAATCTTTTCTGAACCCTTTCAAGTTTCATAACATCCTTCCTATCGGAAGGAGACCAGAATTGCACACAATATTCCAAAATTGTGCAGCTGCAATATGACATTCCAACTCCTGGACTCAGTACTCTGACCAATAAAGGAAAGCATACCAAATGCCTGTTCACTATCCTATCCACTTGCGACTCTACTTTCAAGGAGCTATGACCCTGCACTCCAAGGTCTCTTTGTTCAGCAACACTCCCTAGGACCTTACCATTAAGTGTATAAGTCCTGCTAAGATTTGCTTTCCCAAAATGCAGCACCTCACGTTTACCTAGATTAAACTCCATCTGCCACTCCTCAGCCCATTGGCCCATCTGATCAAGATCCCATTGGAATCCGAGGTAATCTTCTTCGCTGTCCACTACACCTCCAATTTTGGTGTCATCTGCAAGCTTATTAACTATACCTCTTATGCTCACATCCAAATCATTTATATAAATGACAAAAAGTAGTGGACCCAGCACCGATCCTTGTGGCACACCACTGGTCACAGGCCTCCAGTCTCTGTTTTCTACTTTTGAGCCAGTTCTGTATCCAAATGGCTAGTTCTCCCTGTATTCTATGAGATCTAACCTTGCTAATCAGTTTCCCATGGGGAACCTTGTCAAACGCCTTACTGAAGTCCATATTGATCACATCTACTGCTCTGCCCTCATCAATCATCTTTGTTACTTCTTCAAAAAACTCAATCAAGTTTGTGAGACATGATTTCCCACGCACAAAGCCATGTTGACTATCCCTAATCAGTCCTTGTCTTTCCAAATACATGTACACCCTGTCCCTCAGGATTCCCTCCAAAAACGTGCCCACTACCAACACCAGGCTCACTGGTCTATAGTTCCCTGGCTTATCCTTACCACCTTTCTTAGACAGTGGCACCATGTTCGCCAACCTCCAGTCTTCCGGCACCTCACCTGTGACTATCGATGATACAGGTCTGGCAGCATCTGTGGAAAGAAATCAGAGTTAACATTTTAGGCTGAGGGACCCTTCTTCAGCAGTGATCTGAAATGTTAACCCTGATTTCTCTCCACAGGTGTTGCCAGACCCGCTGAGCTTTTCCAGCAATTTCTGTTTTTGTTTCTGAAAATATATCTCTTCCATCACGAAAGGTGGCTTCAATTCTACATCCATTTCCGCTGACCTTTACCACTGAGAAGGACAATATTATGGGTACATTATTGCCTCAGAGTTCCCCTCCCAGTTAAGGTCATATCGTTGCCATAACGATTGGAATAGTTCAAAAAGAGAGCTCATGATTACTCAGATAGGACATGTAGGTTTGAGTAATACAAGCAGATTTATCAGTCAAACCCATGTCCTGAGGATAATTAATAATAAATAATGGCTCAATCTTGATTAAAAAAAACATCTGAATGATATAAATGGTTATTAATGTGCAAATTGGTCTTACCTTGAAGCAGGAGGAAATATCCAACAAAGAAACCTTGAAGTGCAGGCTCATAGTTCCTCAAAGTGGAGTCGCAGGCAGATAGGACAGTGAAGAAGGTGTTTGGTATACTTACTTTTTTTGGTCAGAGTATTGAGTACAGGAGTTGGGAGGTCATGTTGTGGCTGTACAGGACATTGGTTAGCCCACTTTTGGAATATTGTGTGCAAATTCTGGTCTCCCTCCTATCAGAAGGATGTTGTGAAACTTGAAATGGTTCAGAAAAGATTTACAAGAATGTTACCAGGGTTGCAAGGTTTGAGCTACAGGGACAGGCTGAATAGGCTCCAGGTTTTCCCTGGAGCATCACAGGCTGAGGGGTTACCTTATAGAAGTTTATATAGACCTTAAAGATAAAATCATGAGGGGCATGGGTAAGATAAATAGATGAAGTCTTTTCCCTGGGGTGGGGGAGTCCAGAACTAGAGGGCATAGGTTTAGGGTGAGAGGGGAAAGATATAAAAGAGACCTAAGGGGCAACATTTTCATGTAGATGGTGGTGCGTGTATGGAATGAGCTGTCAGAGGAAGTGGTGGAGGCTGGTACAATTACAACATTTAAGAGGCATTTGGATGGGTATATGAATAGGAAGGATTTGGAGGGATACGGGCTGGGTGCTGGCAAATGGGACTAGATTGGGTTGGGATATCTGGTCAGCATGGACAGGTTGGACCGCAGGGTCTGTTTCTATGCTGTACATCTCTATGACTCCAAGCGACACTTCTTCATGAAGTTCATGAAGTTGTCTGCACTTCGACATTAATCGCCTCATGAACATGCTACAGAAAGTTAAGTCTAGCATTTAACAACTTAAGTAACCTCTTCACAATGTGGCAATTATTATAGATGAGCAATCAAACTCTCAGAACCAGGAAGTCGTTCGAAAACGGTTCCCCACAGTAGGCAACTGTACAAAATGTGGAGAAATGGGATTGTAGGAGATATAGCAACTTGGATCAGCAATTGGCTTGCTGAAAGAAGACAGATGGTGGTGGTTGATGGGAAATGTTCATCCTGGAGTCCAGTTACCAGTGGTGTACCTCAAGGGTCGGTGTTGGGTTCACTGCTGTTCATCATTTTTATAAACGACCTGGATGAGGGCTTAGAAGGGTGGGTTAGCAAATTTGCAGACAATACTAAGGTCGGTGGAGTTGTGGATAGTGACGAAGGATGTTGTGGGTTACAGAGACACATAAGTAAGCTGCAGAGCTGGGCTGAGAGGTGGCAAATGGAGTTTAATGCAGACAAGTGTGAGGTGATTCACTTTGGTCGGAGTAACCGGAATGCAAAGTACTGGGCTAATGGTAAGATTCTTGGTAGTATAGATGAGCAGAGAGATCTCGGTGTCCATGTACACAGATCCTTGAAAGTTGCCACCCAGGTTGACAGGGTTGTTAAGAAGGCATACAGTGTTTTAGCTTTTATTAATAGAGGGATCGAATTCCGGAACCATGAGGTTATGCTACAGCTGTACAAAACTCTAGTGCGGCCGCACTTGGAATATTGTGTCCAGTTCTGGTCACCGCATTATAAGAAGGATGTGGAAGCTTTGGAAAGGGTGCAGAGGAGATTTACTAGGATGTTGTCTGGTATGGAGGGAAGGTCTTACGAGGAAAGGC
Source organism: Chiloscyllium punctatum (assembly GCF_047496795.1). NCBI lineage: Eukaryota > Metazoa > Chordata > Chondrichthyes > Orectolobiformes > Hemiscylliidae > Chiloscyllium > Chiloscyllium punctatum. The sequence goes on from NC_092744.1 coordinate 80,161,182, forward strand.
TGAGGGACTTGAGGCTGTTTTTGTTGGAGAGCAGAAGGTTGAGAGGTGACTTAATAGAGACATATAAGATAATCAGAGGGTTAGATAGGGTGAACAGGGAGAACCTTTTTCCAAGAATGGTGACGGTGAGCACGAGGGGGCATAGCTTTAAATTGAGGGGTGATAGATATAGGACAGATGTCAGAGGTAGTTTCTTTACTCAGAGAGTGGTAAGGGTATGGAATGCTTTGCCTGCAACGGTAGTAGATTAGCCAACTTTAAGTACATTTAAGTTGTCAATGGACAAGCATATGGACGTACATGGAATAGTGTAGGTTAGATGGGCTTCAGATTGGTATGACAGGTCGGTGCAACATCGAGGGATGAAGGGTCTGTACTGCGCTGTAATGTTCTATGTAAGTGAATAGTTCTAAATGTTTGTAATTCTTTCATGTCGAACAACACTTGGAGGAAGCACCAAGAGTGGCAAAGATACAGCATGTATTCTGAATGGGGGACTTTAAGGACTATAACCAAAAATGGTTCAGCAGCCACACCGACTGATTGAGCTTATTTTTTATCCGTTTGTTGGATGTGGGTGTCAATGGCTGGGTCAGCATTTATTGCCTGTCCCAGTTGCCTTTGAGAAGGTGGTGGTGAGCTGCCGCAGTCCACGTTCTGTAGGTTGTCCCACCATGCCTTTAGTGAGGGAATTCCAAGATTTTGACTCAGCAACAGTGAAGTCAGGTCCTAAAGGACATAGCTGCTAGACTGGGTTTGAGGCAGGTCTTGAAGAAAACGATAAGAGGAAGAAACAAAGTTGATCTTACCCTCACCTATCTGTCTTCAACAGATGCAGCTGTCCGTGACAGTATCTCCAAGAGTAACCATCACACAGTCTTTGTAGAGACAAAGTCCTGTCTTCATATTGAGACTACCACCTGCCCCCACCCCCAAAATCAGCTTGTTGTGTGGCTCTATGTATGATAAATGTGAGGTGCTGCATTTTGGGAAAGCAAATCTTAGCAGGACTTATCCGCTTAATGGTAAGGGCCTAGGGAATGTTGCTGAACAAAGAGACCTTGGAGTGCAGGTTCATAGCTCCTTGAAAGTGGAGTCGCAGGTAGATCGGATAGTGAAGAAGGTGTTTGGTATGCTTTCCTTTATTGGTCAGAGTATAGAGTATAGGAGTTGGGAGGTCATGTTGAGGCTATACAGGACATTGGTCAGGCCACTGTTGGAATATTGCGTGCAATTCTGGTCTCCTTCCTATCGGAAAGATGTTGTGAAACTTGAAAGGGTTCATAAAAGATTTACAAGGATGTTGCCAGAGTTGAAGGATCTGAGCTACAGGGAGAGGCTGAACAGACTGGGGCTGTTTTCCCTGGAGCATCGGAGGCTGAGGGGTGACCTTATAGAGGTTTACAAAATCGTGAGGGGCATGGATAGAATAAATAGACAAAGTCTTTTTCCTGGGGTGGGGGAGTCCAGAATTAGAGGGCATGGGTTTAGGGTGAGAGGGGAAAGATATAAAAGAGACCTAAGGGGCAATATTTTCATGCAGAGGGTGGTATATGTATGGAATGAGCTGCCAGAGGAAGTGGTGGAGGCTGGTACAATTGCAACATCGAAGAGGCATTTGGATGGGTATATGAATAGGAAGGGTTTGGAGGGATATGGGCCGGGTGCTGGCAGATGGGACTAGATTGGATTGGGATATCTGGTCGGCATGGACGGGTTGGACCAAAGAGTCTGTTTCCATGCTGTACATTTCTATGACTCTATGACTCTATGTGCTGAATGGGAAAAACTTGAACCGAGCTAGCAGTTCAAGATTGGGCATCCAAGAAGCACTGTGGGCCATCAACAGCAGTGGAATTGTACTCCAGTGCAAACTGCAACCTCATGGATCAGCACATCTTTCACTCAAACATCAACATCAAGCTAGGGGATCAACTCTGGTTCAACGGAGAATACAGGAAGGCATGCCAATAGCAACACTTAAAACTGAGGTGTCAACTTGGTGAAACCACCAACAGGACAGCTTGCACAAGCAACAAATGATAGACAAACCTAATCAATCCCACAGATACATCCAATCGAAGCTCTACAGTCCTACCACAATCAGTTATGAAGTTTGGCAGATAATTAAAAACTCACTGGAGCAGAAGCCTCCACAAATATCTTCATCCTCAATGATGGAAGAACCCAACAAATCAGTGTAAGGATGAGGCTGAAGCATTTGCAACAATCTTCAGGCAGAAGTAAATGGGATAGTGAAGAAGGCGTTTGGTAAGCTTACCTTTATTGGTCAGTGCATTGAGTATAGGAGTTGGGAGGTTGTACTGAGGTTGTACGGGACATTAGTTAGGCCCCTTTTGGAATATTGTGTGCATTTAAAAGGCATCTGGACGGGTATATGAATAGGAAGGGTTTAGAGGGATATGGATGTTGTGAAACTGCGGATAGCGAAGGTTACCTCAGATTATAATGGGATCTTGATCAGATGGGCCAATGGGCTGAGGAGCAGCAGATGGAGTATGATTTAGATAAATGTGAGGTACTGCTGCATTTTGGGAAAGCAAATCTTAGCAGGACTTATACACTTAATGGTAAGGTTCTAGCGAGTGTTGCTGAAAAAAGAGACCTTGGAGTGCAGGTTCATAGCTCGTTGAAAGTAGAGTCACAGGTAGATAGGATAGCAAAAAAGGTGCTTGGTATGCTTTCCTTTATTGGTCAGTGTATTGAGTACAGGAGTTGGGAGGTCATGTAGCGGCTGTACAGGACATTGGATAGGCCACTGTTGGAATATTGCATGCAATTCTGGTCTCTTTCCAATCGGAAAGATGTTGTGAAACTTGAAAGGGTTCAGAAAAGATTTACAAGGATGTTGTCAGGGTTGGAAGTTTTGAGCTATAGGGAGAGGCTGAACAGATTGGGGCTGTTTTCCCTGGAGCGTTGGAGGCTGAGAGGTGACCTTATAGAGTTTTACAAAATCATGAGGGGCACGGATAACGTAAATAGGCAAAGTCTTTTCCCTGGGGTCGGGAAGTCCAGAACTAGAGGGCATAGGTTTAGGGTGAGAGGAAAAGATATAAAAGAGACCTACAGGGCAACCTTTTCACACAGAGGGTGGTACAGGTATGGAATGAGCTGTCAGAGGAAGTGGTGGAGGTTGGTACAATTCCAACATTTAAGAGGCATTTGGATTGGTATACTATTAGGAAGGGTCTGGAGGGATATGGGCCAGGTGCTGACAGGTGGGACTAGATTGGGTTGGGATATCTGGTCAGTATGGACGGGTTGGACCGAAGGGTCTGTTTCCCTGCTGTACATCTCTATGACTCTATGACTTCAGCACATATCCAATTTTTTTAAGCCTGTTTGTCCAACCATTTATCCACAAACTCATTGTAGAAAGATTTTAAGAAGAAAAAGCAAAGTTAGTTGACTTTTATAAACAATAGATAAACAATCTTCCATTTGAACTTTTTAACATTTCCTTTCCAAGAAATCACATGATAAATTCATCTTCAACCCAGTAGTGGCCAAACCATTCCATATTCCAGTTTCTCATAGTCTGTAACTATATTTTTATCTCTAACAACTTTGCTGAACAACTTTATAACAGTAATAAAATTCACAATACATGGACAACTTATTTTTGAATACCCAAAAGTTATGTGTGGTAAATATGGGTGATGGACGAGGATCAAACACTCTGCAGCGCTCATTAGATAGCAAATGTAATTCAGACAAACCCCATGATTTTCTCAGGAACTCCGACCCACGACATTGATGTTTTGGTGGGTCATCAAATGTCAATAAACTTCATAAATAATTCCAACTCTTCACTTCTGCACATCTGGCTTTGAAACTCACTCTCAAACGTTGTTCTATCATGGATTGCCTCAACAACTGCTCTTGTCCTGTTTGTTCACTCTTCTTTCCTGAGTCTATAACATTCTGGACCCCAGGATGTACACTCCAGCACTTTCCCCAGGGCATAAATCTAAGACTTCAGAGGCAGCTAGCCTCACCAAGCCAGCCCTGCCCTTGCTATTTCTCTGGGCTCTCATCTTACGCAATTGCATCAAGCAATTGTGGCATTTTCAATGTCCCCATTCAAACATACAAAAGTATTGATTGTGCATAGGCTTCTTTCAAGTCCTTTGTAATTCCTAGGGCTTCTCTGAGCCCTCCCTTACTCACAGGCATATCTCCAGCTTTTCAGAAATACCACGATTTACCAAACCACTCCTGCTTGTGTTATTATCTGGCTCAGTGGCCCAAAGCAAAGGCTGTGTGGACATTCAACTTATAATAGGCAAAAGTGTGGACTGCAGACACTGGAGATTAAAGTTGAGAGTGTGGTGCTGGAAAAGCACCTTTTCCGATGAAGGGCTTTTGCCGAAATGTCAATTCTCCTGCTCCTCGGATGCTGCTTGACCCACGTTCAACTTACACTCTCTACTGTACTGAAATACTTATTGTGTACAAACATTTTTTGAGTCTGTCACTGTTCCTGGAGCTTCCCTGAGCCCTCCCAACACAGAGTTATTCAATTACTCTCGGACTCTCTTGAGCCCCAACTATACGTTCATATGGAAATCCTGTATTCCAGCCCCACCTAACATGAAGTCTACTACAAACATAAAAACAATGAACAAGGGTAGGCCATTTGGCCTTTTAAGCATGTTCGGCCATTCGATAGGTGTGGCTGATCTGATTTTAACCACAGCTCTACATTCTTGCATATCCCAATACTTATTCATCCCCATGACAATCAAGGGCATGTGTCTTAAAAATGTTTAACGATTTTGCATCCACTGTCGTTTGAGGAAGGCAATTCCAAAAACCTTCTGAGGGAAGAAGTTCTTCTTCATCTCTGTCTTTTTGGGGTGACTCCTTATTTCTAAACAATGACCCCTAATTCGAGGTTCTCCCAGAAGAGGAAACATGACTTCAGTATTCACTCAGAAGAAAGTGAGGTCTGCAGATGCTGGAGATCAGAGTCGAGAGTGTAGTGCTGGAAAAGGACAGCAGGTCAGGCAACATCCAAGGAGCAGGAGAATCGACGTCCTCACTTTCTCCTCATTAGCACACTCCTCTCTCTCACACATACCTCTCTGTTTCTCTCTCCAACTATCTGTATCCTAGAGCTGCTTTTTAGTGACCTCTGAACTGTTTTGAGTCATCTATTGAAAACCTTGGAGCAAATTCCGGCTTTGTTGCTGGGCAGAATTGAATGTAAGTGATGTTTTGGAACAGTCAAATGCAAAAATCTTAGAACGCTCTGTCCCTTAAATGTTACCATTTTCACAGAAGGCTGACTCAGAGAACAAATTGCCTTACAATTAAATATGAATTCATCAAAACACGTTCAACTTTACAAACAGCTTTGATACAGTTAATGTAGAGATAGCGCCTCCGTTGGTTGGGAGGACTATTAATCATAGGACGCAGATTTAAAATAGTTGACTAATGGACTAGATTGCATGGTGAAGAGACATTTCTCTTTGTCTAATGAGTTACTTTGAATGGGAATGGACTGCTGAAAAGGTGATAGTGGAAAAAAAATGCAGGCGTTGGACTCCAAAGTCGACAAGCAGGACGCTGGAAGAACACAGCAAGCCAGACAGCATCAGCAGGTAGGGAAGTCAATGTTTTGAGTGTAATCCTTCTTCAGGATGACTTCTCCAGCTCCTCATGTTGCCTGTCTTGCAGGGTTCTTCCAGCCTCCTGCCTGCCAGGAGAAAGAGTGGTAGCAGCTTATTCAATAGAAACATTCAAAGGCCAACTGGACAACAAGTTGAAAAGTTAAAAATTGTGGTTCATTGGGAGAGAAGAGAGGTGGGGGAGAGACCTCCACTACTTAGAATAACAAGGACACATGAAAACACCAGCACCTACAGGTCCCCTCCATTCTCCATTCCATCATTGACATTGGATCAAAACCCATAATTCCCTTGCTAGGAACACTATGGATGTACCTACACTACGTGGACTGCAGTGGTTTGGGATGGGGATCACCACCACCTTCTCAAAGCTTCAATTAGCGCTGGACAATAATTGCTGGCCTCACTAGCAACATCCACAGAGTAAATTCAAAGAAAGCTCCAGGGGGCAGGAGTTCAGTCTTGGGTCTGACTGGTCCCCTTACAGGGAGGTGAAAGTTACAAACGCAGGAGGTGACAGGGATCTCTTACTGCAGAGCAGCCTTTAGGATTACAGGCAGGATTTATGCCTATTATAAAATCATGCACCACATCTAATTGCTTCAAGCACCCTTGTAATAAAGGTCAGGAATGTTCAAATAGGGTTGATCTGTTGGATTGGAGCTCATTCTCCTTAAACCCTTTTCGTTTAATGTTGCACTAATGTCACAAGGTAGTGCTTGAGATAGGATAATTTGCTAAATTCCTAACGATAGCTAAAAGCTTCTTCAGTGCTTCGCTAATATATTCCAAAAGTCTCATTTAAAAGCTACTTAGCCTTCCCTCCATATCTGTGCCAGTTGAATAACCACTGATAGATAAAAGCTTTGTTCAGAAAATGTCACTCCTCAATATGGGCATGTGCTTGCATCAGTCATTTTTCATCTTAATTCGCTTCGCTTTGTAATCGGATGCAGTCCCAGGGTTATTTTCGGAACACAGTGATACCTTGTCCAACCTTTCAGGTTTGGGGTCCTCTGCTGAAGGCCCACGCAGTGGTTGCTTAAGCTGTGTCTATTCTCCTCAGGGCAGAAGAAATTAAAGGAGATTTGCTCGAGTTGTCTCAAGCTGTGAAGAGTTCCAACAGAGCAGATGGGATTTCCAGTGGTAGAACAGTTGCTAAATCAAAGATAAAAATGTAAGATGACTGAGGAAATGTGTCTGAAAGGGGAGTGTAAGCAAATTCGTAGCAGTTTTCAAAACAGATTGAATATAGATCTGAGAAATAATACTTACATAGGGTCACATCAGAGGTTGGGGTGAATTATGGTAACTTCTTCAAAGCAATAATCTCCTTCTGAACTGTAAGGCTTAAGGTTTTCATGAATTCACTGAACATCCTCCAGCATATATAGGGAGGCATGGTGGCTCAGTGGTTAGCACTGCTGCCTCACAGCACCAGGAATCCGGGTTCAATTCCCGCCTCGGGCAGCTGTCTGTGTGGAGTTTGCACGTTCTGCGTGGGTTTCCTCCGGGTGCTCTGGTTTCCTCCCACAATCCAAAGATATGCAGGTCAGGTGAATTGGCTATGCTAAATTGCCTGTAGTGTTAGGGAAATGGGTCTGGGTGGGTTGCTCTTTGGAGGGTTGGTGTGGACGTGTTGGGCCGAAGGGCAAGTTTCCACACTGTCGGGAATCTAATCTAATATATTGTAGAGTGGGAGTCATTAGAGTGGCTGTAGTCTCTGATCTACACCCTGCTCTACTCCATCCCAGAAGAACTTGTGACATTAACACAGCAGCCATCAAACCTTTAATCCTGGTGATCAGTATAGCCTTGATCCACCATGAGCAACAGTAGTATAAGGAAATAACCTGACCAAATTTTGTTTAATCATTCGTGGGATGTGTGGCTGTGATTCCAGATCTGAACCAGTCACTGCGTGAAGCAGTTTCTCTTCATTTGCCCACTGCTTCTTTTGTCAATGTAGGATGTTTTAGAAAATAAGAAACAGGAACAGGGGTAGGCCATTTCAGACTCTCGAGCCTGCTCCATCATTCAGCAGGATCAAAGCTGATCCCACATTTCTCTTGGACCACTTTCCTGCCCTTTCCCCATAATCCTTCATTCTCCTGCTGATCAAGCATCTATCTACCTCAGCCTTAAATATACACAAGGACTCTGCGTGAACTGCTCTCCATGGCAAGGAGTACCAAAGACTCAAAAAAAAAATTGATCAAGACACCAGTGCCCTCCTCCTCTTCTTCAAAGTTGTGGGACTTTTGACACCGCCCTGGGCAGACCGACAGAGTCTTGGCTAAAGTCACATCCGATCAATGCTACCCATGACCCTGGAGTGGCAGCCTGGTTATTTCCATGTGAGCTCAGGAATAGAACTTGAACCCAGGCCTTTGCAAAGTTAGAGTCAAGGACATACACAACTGAGCCACAGCTAACCCTCTCAGGAGTTGCTGTGGCCCATGAGATATTCCAACACCAGGACGAAGTTGGGCTGGAAGGAGCTAAAGAAGGCACAGTTTTGAGAATAGCTAGGAAGAAGGGACTTGGAATTAAAGGCTGCAGTTCTTTACATGAAAATATATGCAGGATTCTTATAAAAATACAAGAAGCCTCAGTAGATGTAAGAGATGTACATCCCTGAGCAAAGGACTGCTGCCAAAATGAGAAACTGTACAGAATATCAGGATGTCATGAATGGTCCCAGGCATATCCTACATCTTGATGCTACAATGGCAAAGCTGTTGGGGCCATAAAATCATAGAGGTCTACAAAATAGACAAAAGGAGCTTTAACCCATAGCATCTGCTCAGATGAAGAACAGCAACCTAACAATTCCAATCCCATTTTCCATCACTTGGCCCATAGCCTTGTATGCCTTGGCATTGCAAGTGCACATCTGAATACATCTTAACCATTCTGAGGGCTTCTGCATCTACTACCCTTACAGGCAGCGAGTTCCAGATTCCTACCAGCCTCTGGGTGAAAACATTTTTCCTCACGTTTCCCCTGAATAGTCAGCCCCTTACCTTAAATTTATGCCCCCTGGTCATTTATCTTCCATCAAGGGACAAATTCCTCCCTGTCCAACCTGTCTGTAACCCTCATCGTTTAAGCATCTTAATCTCCTCTGCTCAAAGGAAAATAACACCAGTTTGTCCAATCTCTTTTCATAATGGAAACTCTCCAGCCAGGCAACATCCTGGTAAATCTCTTCTGCACCCACTCCACTATAATCACATTCAATGCTGTATGGTGGAGTCCAGCATTGTACACAGTACTCTACAGCTGTGTCTTAACCAATATTTTACACAGTTCCAGCATAACCTCCCTGCTCTTAAACGATATACAGTGGCTAATAAGAGTAAGTATGTTCTACGGTTCCTTAACCAATTTATCCATGTGTCCTGATATCATAAGTGACCAGTGGATATACAAACCAAGGTCCCTCATATGCTCAGTGTTTCACAGCATCATACTATACATCATGTATTCCCTTGCCTTGTTTGTACCGCCCAAATACAATACCTCACATTTAACCAGATTGACTTCCATTTGCCACAGATCAGCCCATCTAACCAGCCCAAATAGATCCTGCTGTAATCTAACCTTTCCTATTTACCACCCCACCAATATTTTGTATAGAATGCAAACTTATCAATCATCCCTCCTACATTTAACTCTAAATCACTTATCTACACCACTAGCAGCAAGGACTGCTCCTTTGGAACAGCAAGAGACACACACTTCCAGTCAGTAAAACATCTCCCCAACTATAACCTTCTGCTTCTTGCCATTCAACCAATTGTGAATCTAATTTACCAAATTTCCTTCGATTCCATGGGCTCTTACATTTGCTCTCAATTTCCCAAGCGGACCTTATCAAAAGTCATGCTGTCAAGTCGCCTACAGTGAAAGGAGTCTACGTTCCTGGTTAGCTCTTCAAAAAACCCAGTCAAGTTGGGATGTCGGAGCTGACACCCAATCTGCTCGAACGTTTGAAATACTACAAATTTGGTCAGGGTCTTTCCTGTAATGGGCTGTTGCTATCAGTCAGAATGACAAACTAAATTATAAAGGCTTGTCAGCGATTGTGATGCACAAGCTCCAATTCGTATTCCTGGGGACTGAGAGCATGTAAAGGGGTCACTGGAAGCCACTCAAAAATAATGACCCCAAACTCCCGATGACATTTTTGTCACTTGGGCTTGTTTCTCATGGTTCAAATGGCTAGCTCAGGCTGCAGCCAGGCCACCTTCACCTCCCTTATAATTGCCCCATTTGATCCTTCTTATAGGCACTTACTGGTTGGTTCCAGCCACGTGAACTGATTGATTATCCTTTGCATCTCTTCTAACATGAAGAATGTAGAATCTAAGTATGGATTGCACTGGCTCTTTGCTGTGATATTTTCAACAAGTGATGCCTATTCCCCTGGCTATATCAAAACTTTTCATTCAGGCACAGCTTGAAGGGCTTTTGCCTGAAACATCAATTCCCCTGCTCCTTGGATGCTGTGCTTTTCCAGCACTACACTCTCAATAGCTTTAACACAGATAAAGGCCCTCCACAGGAGAGTAATCAGAAAGAAAAAAAACACTCACTGGAGGAAAGGGAGCAGCATGGACGGGCAAAAGGATTATCACAGTGGGTAAAGCATTAACAAGAGGTTCAACTTCAGATATGCTGAGGCAGGAAGAGGAGGATCCTCTGTACAAAGTGGGAGGTTGGGTTTTGGGGGTGAAACACAGATCTGTCATTACTAATAGAATGAGCACCAACAGCACTAGAGGAGGTTTACAGGGAGAGGGTGAATTTGTGGTTCGCTGTCCCTTTAAGGATGTGGACAACATTCAGTTTTCATGCCCTTAACAGTCTATAATGAGATAGAGAGGAAGTGTACACTTTAAAGTTTAAAGGTGATAACTGTATAATTAAGATAATTTCACTACAGCTTGCTGGTGGCGAGAAAAGTAATTTACATGCAGGTTAATCAAGTCTGACTGTCAGATTAAGATAGAAAGTGATTTGAGGAAAATCAGAGCAGACAAAGCAATGGATTCCAACCAGGTAGCTGCAGGAATTTTTCAGCTGATTCGATTCACCCAGAAGCGCATTTTGTCAGCATGTACAGAGCCAGGAGTTGGAAGCCCAGATTTATGTCCAGAGATTGGCTGATTTCTCTTCAACCTTTCTACTCCCCTCTTCAATTTAAAAATGCTTTCTAATTTCAGATGAACAGTATTAATGTCATTCATACAGCACAGAAAGGAGGAGGTATAATGGGGCAGTCAGATAAAATTCAACATGCAATCATGGCAGAAATTAGTAGGGAACTAAATCCTCTAGGAGGAGCTGATTAAAATTCCCTGCTGTTCGTGGTTAACGTAAAATAAATTATTTTTGCTCAATTTGACGGCTTGGCTAAAGAGCAAGTGGTTTATTTTCAGCACTGTTGCATGACATTCACACGCAATAGTGACCTCAACATGTTGTAGTAATCTCACTGGTCTATTAATGCTGATAATGTGGCTGAATCCATTTTGCACGGGACCTAGATGAGATGCCCAAAACCTTTGCCTGTTTTGGGAGGCAGACTTCTTTTTAACAGAGAAATTGTGATCCCATGATTGTAAATGAAGTGAAGAGGAGGCATGTTAACCATTTTTGATAAAATGTTTGATTTCTTGAAACACAAACTATTTAAGCTGGGTTTTAAATGATTTTTTGTGGGCCTTAGTGGAACAAGGATGCTACCTGCCTTCTAAGGCTGGGATAAAGGTTTTTGGCCCAATGGACACGGCACCAGTACATCTGCTCGATGCATCAGTGCACTGGAGATTGGCTGGTCTGATATGGTGACTGGGACAGAACTGGAGCATCTAAGTTGAAAGGATTTGTGATAAAAACAGAAAGTGTTGGAGAAACTCAGCAGGTCCAGCAGCATCTGTAAAGGGAGAAACAGATTTTTGAGTCCACTATGATTATTCTTCAGAACTGAGGGAATTTGTGACCTGGATTTCGATGGATATCGATTGTAGCTATCACACAGCAAATTTTCACTTTGACCTATAACCAGTGAAGGCAGTTCTCCTAAGTCATTGAAAAATAAATTTCCAAAACAGCATATATGATTTCTGACATAACAGGAATGTGGGAAAGCAATTCCAAGTCCAGCTAATCTATGCCGCTTATCCCAAAGTGGATAAAGTACTTTAAAAAGACAACTCCTTAATTTTACATGCTTCTTGCACAGGACTTCCCAAACACTCAACATCTACTGTCTGACTGTACAAGGGCAGCAGGTCCTCGAGAACATCACTTCCTCCTGTTTCTTTTCCAGCTTGCAGACCTTCCTAACCTGGGCACCTTTCCTCCACTATTGGTCAAATTGTAGCAACATCCTCCCTATCAGCGAATGGGCTCATAGGTCAATAGTGTACTAACATCAGTGTACCAATAATCCAGGGGGCCTGGTGATACGGGTTCAAATCCTACTGTGTACTGTTGACAGGACGGTGGCTCAGTGGTTAGTGCCACTGCTTCACAGTGCTAGGGAGCTAATGGGTTTGATCCCAGCCTCGGGCGACTGCCGGTGTTGAGTTTGCACTTTCTCCCTGTGTCTCTGTGGGTTTTCTCCCACAGTTCCAAGATTAGCAGGTTAGGTGGATTGGCCATGCTAAATTGCGCATAGTGTCAAGGGAAGTGTAGGCCAGGTGGATTAGCGAAAGGGAGGGTTAGAGGGATAGAGAAGGGGTTAAGTCTGGGTGGGATGCTCTTCAGAGGGCCGGTGTGGACTTGATGGGCTGAATGGCTTACTTCCGCACTGAAGGGACTCTACAAACTAATTTAAACTCAACTGGTGATAATAGATAACTAGACTTAGCAGTGGCGAGCATGACACCATCATTGATTATTGTTAAAGCCCATCTGGTTAACTGATTTTTTTTATACTGAAGAAAAAATTCCAGCCTCACCTATTCTGGTGTATGTGTGACTTGGGACTGAACTTGGTGATTATGAACTATCCTCCAAAGTGGTCTCGTAGTCACTCAGTCCTGGGGCACTTTAGGATGGGCAACACATGCCAGCCTTTTTGGTGATGCTCACATCCTGTGAAAGAACCAATAAAACAAAATCAGAGATACAAGAAGGTGCAGCCCATCGGTACCTGGAATTGTAGCAGGTTCCTACAGCGGGTGTGTGTGATGTCTATTGAAATAAGAAGTCAAAGAAGTGACTACCCATTTCAAGTTGGTGAGGATGAAATGAAGAATTTCTGCTGTCTCACTTCTCTTTACACTGCAGTTGCAAGAGAAACTGCTTCCGTTTGTTGGACTGACTCTAAGGTCCATTTACTGAAGTACTGCTGCATTATCAGAGTGCAGCTTAAATGCTGAACTGATCCCCCACTCATTCTGACATTGGAGCAGCAAGTCCTCCCAGTTCACGATAACCCTTCAAGCAGCACCATTCAAACGTAGATGAACTGCTCATGTTTGGGACATTTGAGGGAAAATTGGCCGTCAGGTTTGTCTGGGCTGAAGCATTAACTGTGATCGTAAAGTAATCTATACACCCTGGAATGGTTTGGGAAGCTTCACATTTTGTACAGGCGTGTTCCTGCACCCTGCATCCTGCTATCTGTGAAATCTGCTCCCTTAGATTGAGGTTGAAGTCTTCCCTGGTTGATGTCTGTCTGCACCACCCGCATACCTCAGCGCTGACACCCACTCATCAGATCTGTTCAGACAGGGTAGGTAAAGCTAATTGGAAAGGAGAAAGTGAGGACTGCAGATGCTGGAGATCAGAGCTGAAAAATGTGTTGCTGGAAAAGCGCAGCAGGTCAGGCAGCATCCAAGGAGCAGGAGAATCGACGTTTCGGGCATGAACCCTTCTTCAGGAATCATTCCTGGATGCTGCCTGACCTGCTGCGCTTTTCCAGCAACACATTTTCAAAGCTAATTGGAAAGTCTACTTGCACAAATCATGATCCCCTCCCATCCCTGGCCCTATAAGAACGCTAGCTGTTATATTCTAGGGTAGGATGTTGATGAATGGGCTGATTTACCATTCTTGCAATGAAAGGGAGACTCTCTGCAAGTTGTGAAACTCCACACCTTCAAATGCACATATATTAAGGCTCTAAGTGCTGGACATTTCGAAGCCATGTTTCTGTTATTAAAGTGTATCAGATTCCCATACTGCTATTTGTGCCTGTATTCACTGCACCTCGTGTAAACAGAGTAGTACAATGATGGTGTCGTCAGTGGTTGTGAAAACTAGTGTGCTGCTAAGTTTCTTAGTGTAGAAGTTCCAGACACTTGGAAAGTTGCCGATATAACTCTTTTATCCAGAAATGGACCAGATAGCTTAACGTTAAGGGAAATAATAGCAGAGCATTTAGAAATACAGCCAACATTTTATTAACCAGCAACTATGGGACCAGGAGTGCGTCAGTTGCTCAAATGTTCCGGTTGATCAAGAGCTCCATATAATCAATGTAAAAACTCACACTAAATAATAGAAACATAATGCAGGAGGTATACAGGAGGTATAAATCGCTTACATAATAATGCAACTCTGCATTAAATAAACTTATTGGCAGTGACCCTTCCCACTCACCCTCAACTGACTACTCGGACATCACGTTAGATCACAGTGTTTGAGGAGAAATTGACTCAAAATTGAATCAACTGTTGATATTTTTGTGGCCATTTGATTGAAGGAGTGTATTTATGTTGAGGTAAATAAATTTTAAAAACTTGTAATAACTGGATAGAATAATACAGTAAACTTTGTGGTATTTGAGGCATGTAATATTTGCCAGCTTATTGAGAGTGCCGGTTCTTAAGGTGCTAGTTAAGACAAATTTTGCTGTGCACAGTACAACCAAGCAGAGTCAGCATGGCTTTACAAAGGGGAAATCACACCTGATAAATTTATTTGAATTTTTGAGGAGCTAACAAGCATAATAGATAAAGAGGAAGCAATGAATGTAATATACTTGGATAGGTGTTTGATAAGGTACCACAGATTAGGCTACTTAAGAAGGTAAAAGAGATGTAACATATTAACATGGACAGAGGATTGACTAACCAATAGAAGACAGAGAGTTGAGATAAGGGACACATTTTCAGGATGGCAGCCTGTAATTAGTGGAGTGCCATAGGGATCAGTGCTAGGGCCGCAGTTATTTATGTGTATTAATGATTTGGTTGAGGAAAGTGAATGTACTACAGGCAGACTTGAGAATGATTCAAAAATAGGTGGCAAGGCAAGTGGTGAGGATGACATAAAGAGTATGAAGAGGTTATAAACACATTAAACAAGTGGGGAAAAAAAAACTTGTCTGGTGGAATATAATGTGGGAAAATATGAGGTTATGCATTTTGGCAGGAAGAATAGAAGAACTGAATATTATTTAAATGAAGTAAGACTGAAGAAAGCACAGCGCAGAAGGATTTGGGAGTCCTTATGAGTTAAATCACAAAAAAGCTGGCATACACGCTCAGCAGATAATAGGGAAAGCAAATGGTACATTGACATTTATCTCAAAGGGAACAGAGCATAAAAAGAAGGATGTTTGCTAAAACTGTGCAAGGTATTAGTCTGACTATAAAGTGATCAGTTTTGAGCTCCTTGTTTATAAAAAGATATACTGGCATTGGAGGCAGTCCAGAGAAAGCTCACGAGACTGATCCCATGTATGGAGGGATTGTTTTATGAGGAGAGCTTGAGTAGGTTAGGTCCATACTTGATTAGTGGTGCTGAAGAGCACAGCAGTTCAGGCAGCATCCAATGAGCAGCGAAATCGACGTTTCGGGCAAAAGCCCTTCATCAGGAATAAAGGCAGTGAGCCTGAAGCATGGAGAGATAAGCTAGAGGAGGGTGGGGGTGGGGAGAGAGTAGCAGAGAGTACAATGGGTGAGTGGGGGAGGAGATGAAGGTGATAGGTCAAGGAGGAGAGGGTGGAGTGGATAGGTGGAAAAGAAGATAGGCAGGTCGGACAAGTCAAGGAGACAGTAACTGAGCTGGAAGTTTGAAACTAGGATGAGGTGGGGGAAGGGGAAATGAGGAAGCTGGTGAAGTCCACATTGATGCCCTAGGGTTGAAGGGTTCCAAGGCGGAAGATGAGGCGTTCTTCCTCCAGGCGTCTGGTGGTGAGGGAGCGGCGGTGAAGGAGGCCCAGGACCTCCATGTCCTCGGCAGAGTGGGAGGGAGAGTTGAAATGTTGGGCCACGGGGCGGTTTGGTTGATTGGTGCGGGTGTCTCGGAGATGTTCCCTAAAACGCTCTGCTAGGAGGTGCCCAGTCTCCCCAATGTAGAGGAGACCACATCGGGACACCCCGCGCTGGCCTATTACCTGCCCTCGACCTCTTCATTTCCAACTGCCGCCGGGACATTAACCGCCTCAACCTGTCGTCCCCCCTCCCCCACTCCAACCTCTCACCCTCACAACGCGCAGCCCTCCAATCCCTCTGCTCCAATCCCAACCTCACCATCAAGCCAGCGGATAAAGGGGGCGCAGTGGTAGTCTGGCGCACTGACCTCTACACCGCTGAAGCCAAACGCCAACTCGAGGACACCTCTTCCTACTGCTCCCTCGACCATGACCCCACCCCCCATCACCAAACCATCATCTCCCAGACCATACAAAACCTCATCACCTCAGGAGATCTCCCACCCATAGCTTCCAACCTCATAGTCCGGGAACCCTGCACTGCCCGGTTCTACCTCCTTCCCAAGATCCTCAAGCCTGACAACCCTGGCCGACCCATTGTCTCAGCATGCTCCTGCCCCACTGAACTCATCTCTACCTACCTTGACACTGTCCTATCCCCCCTAGTCCAGGAACTCCCCACATACGTTCGAGACACCACCCACACCCTCCACCTCCTCCAAGACTTCCGTTTCCCTGGCCCCCAATGCCTTATCTTCACCATGGATATCCAATCCCTCTACACCTCCATTCGCCATGACCAGGGCCTCCAAGCCCTCTGTTTTTTCCTCTCCAGACGTCCCCAACAGTACCCTTCCACTGACACTCTCATTCGTTTGGCCGAACTGGTCCTCACCCTTAACAATTTCTCCTTTGAATCCTCCCACTTCCTCCAGACCAAAGGCGTAGCCATGGGCACACATATGGGCCCCAGCTATGCCTGTCTCTTTGTTGGCTATGTAGAACAGTTGATCTTCCGTAATTATACCGGCACCACTCCCCACCTCTTCCTCCGCTACATTGATGACTACATTGGCGCCACCTCATGCTCCCGCGAGGAGGTTGAGCAATTCATCAACTTCACCAACACATTCCACCCTGACCTTAAATTTACCTGGACTATCTCTGACACCTCGCTCCCCTTCCTGGACCTCTCCATCTCCATTAGTGACGACCAACTTGACACTGACATTTTTTACAAACCCACTGACTCCCATAGCTACCTGGATTACACCTCTTCCCACCCTATCTCTTGCAAAAATGCAATCCCGTATTCCCAATTTGTCCGCCTCCGCCGTATCTGCTCCCAGGAGGACCAGTTCCATCATAGGACACACCAGATGGCCTCCTTCTTTAGAAACCGCAATTTCCCTTCCCACGTGGTTAAAGATGCCCTCCAACGCATCTCGTCCACATCCCACACCTCCGCCCTCAGACCCCACCCCTCCAACCGTAACAAGGACAGAACGCCCCTGGTGCTCACCTTCCACCCTACAAACCTTCGCATCAACCAAATCATCCACCAACATTTCCGCCACCTCCAAAAAGACCCCACCACCAGGGATATATTTCCCTCCCCACCCCTTTCCGCCTTCCGCAAAGACTGTTCCCTCCGTGACTACCTGGTCAGGTCCACACCCCCCTACGACCCACCCTCCCATTCTGGCACTTTCCCCTGCCACCGCAGGAACTGTAAAACCTGTGCCCACACCTCCTCCCTCACCTCTATCCAAGGCCCTAAAGGAGCCTTCCACATCCATCAAAGTTTCACCTGCACATCCACCAATATCATTTATTGTATCCGTTGCTCCCGATATGGTCTCCTCTACATTGGGGAGACTGGGCGCTTCCTAGCAGAGCGCTTTAGGGAACATCTCCGAGACACCCGCACCAATCAACCAAACCGCCCCGTGGCCCAACATTTCAACTCCCCCTCCCACTCTGCCGAGGACATGGAGGTCCTGGGTCTCCTTCACTGCCGCTCCCTCACCACCAGACGCCTGGAGGAAGAACGCCTCATCTTCCGCCTTGGAACACTTCAACCTTAGGGCATCAATGTGGACTTCACCAGCTTCCTCATTTCCCCTTCCCCCACCTCATCCCAGTTTCAAACTTCCAGCTCAGTTACTGTCTCCTTGACTTGTCCGACCTGCCTATCTTCTTTTCCACCTATCCACTCCACCCTCTCCTCCTTGACCTATCACCTTCATCTCCTCCCCCACTCACCCATTGTACTCTATGCTACTCTCTCCCCACCCCCACCCTCCTCTAGCTTATCTCTCCATGCTTCAGGCTCACTGCCTTTATTCCTGATGAAGGGCTTTTGCCCGAAACGTCGATTTCGCTGCTTGTTGGATGCTGCCTGAACTGCTGTGCTCTTTCAGCACCACTAATCCAGTATTTGGTTTTCAGCATCTGCAGTCATTGTTTTTACCTAGGTCCATACTTGTTGGAGTTTAGGAGAATGAGAGGAGACCTTACCGAAATATACAAGACTCTTAGTGGATTCGACAAGGTAGAAGCAGAAGAGTTATTTCCCCTTGTGGAAGAGTCTAATATTAGAGGGCATAACCTCATAGTAAGGGGTTGCTCATTCAGAACAGAGGTGAAGAGAAATTTCTTCTCACAGAAGGTACTGAATCAGCCAGAGACAAAGAACAAAGAGCAAAGAAAATTTACAGCCGATGAACAGGCCCTTCGGCCCTCCAAGCCAGAGCCAATCCAAATCCACTGTATAAACCTATTGCCCAATTCCTAAGCGAATGTATCCCTCTGCTCCCCACCTACTCACGCATCTGCCCAGATGCACCTTAAGTGAATCTACCATGCCTGCCTCTACTACCTCTGCTGGCAACGCGTTGCAGGCACTTACCACTCCCTGTGTAGAGTGCTTGCCGCGTATATCCCTCTTAAACTTTTCACCTCTCGAGGCTCCTTTTACTTCTGAATGCTGAAGAACCTTAATAGATCTGACAGATTTTGTGGAGAGGCAAAGTTACCATTTCAAACCCAGTGTGATGCTTGCAAATCTCACGCAACTTGGACTTAGCTGAAGGATGTAAGATGCAGTCCATCGTTACTGTGTTGTCAGACAGACTTAACATAACTTAGAGATGTTACTTTACAACCCTCACCTGTACAACCATTCAGCCCTCAAAGATCAAAACTCATGGTAAAAGGCCAAAGTTGCAACATAAATATAGACAAATTATGGAAATCTTATACATTCTCTCCGATTAGGAGAAAGTGAGGACTGCAGATGCTGGAGTGCTGATGAAGGGCTTATGCCCGAAGTGCCGAACCTCTTGCTCCTCAGATGCTGCTTGACCTGCTGTGCTTTTCCAGCAACACACACTCAACCCCCATTTTACAATCAGCCATACTTGGTACTCAGTAGGAGAGCATGTACAACTTGCACCTCATCCCTAAGTGAGACGCAATTATCAGCCAGATACCCACAAGCGAATTTAGACAACAGTTCTCCAACCAATTCACAGGTCTACGGAACCTCAATATTGTGTACTTCTACATACTCAAAGCCGATATCAAACCCATCTGCCTGTCTACACCTGGGGAAATTCCATATCTACTTCGAATCAAGGTAATACAGGAGATTGATACAATGTTTAGGAAGGATATTATTTCAAAATTCATATCACCAGCAACATGGTGCTAAGCTATTGTGCCAATTCTAAACTAAACAGATCCATTCAAATATGAGTAGATTTAATACAGTTGAATGAAGCAGTGCAATCTGAGATACATCCAATAGTGTCTGTAGCTGGCTAAGGTCACTAATAGCATATTCTTCACTAAGTTAGGTACAAACAGCCACTTCTGGCAATTTCCATTTGATGAGGACTTCAACTCATTGACGATGTCATTGCTTTAACTACCTGCCCTTTGCCATCTCATCCTGACCTGAGATTTTTAGTGCATATTATCCAATAGATTAGAAGTTGCGGAGACCATTGCACATTAGATGGACAATATTCTCATCCACGGGGCTCCTCTAAAGCTCACCAGGATGATAGCATATGGAGGGTCTTGGATAAGTTATAGAACCGTAGATTCACACAGCATGGAAACAGACCATTCAGTACAAGGTCTTGTATAAGTTATAGAACCATAGATTCATACAATTCAGTACAATTTGTCCACATTAACCAGACATCTCAATGTGATCTCATCCCATTTGCCAGCATTTGACCTATATCCCCCTGAACTCTTCCTATTCATGTACACATCCAGATGCCTTTTAAGTGTCGCAATTGTACACACCTCTACAACAAACACACCTCTACTACAAACTCTGGCAGCTCATTCCATACACGCACCACCATTTGAATGAAAAAGTTCCTCCTCAGGTCCATTTTAAGTCTTTCCCCTCTCACCTTAAACCTGTGCCCTCTAATTTGGGACTCCCCCCACCCCAGGAAAAAGAACTTGGTTATTCACCTCATGATTTTATAAACTTCTATAAAGTCACACCTCAGCCTCCAAAGCTCCAGGGAAATGAGCCCCAGCCTATTCAGCCTCTACCAATAAGTTAAACCTGACAGTCCTGGCAACATGCTTGTAAATCTTTGCTGTACTCTCTCAAGTTTAACAACGTCCTACCTATAGAAGTTACAGGATGCTGAAGTGACACTCCGTGATAGATGTCAGTTCTGTAAACTAACAATCAAATACTTGGGCCTAGTGGTTTGAGCAACAGGAATAATGGCACAGCCACAGAAAGCAGAAACCACTGAACCGCTTAATACCTAAAAATACCATGGAACTCAAGTGGTGAACCAGGTGGGAAAATTCATACCTTACCTTAGTGAACTTCTCAACCAACTTCTGGAGCAGGACAATGTGCAGTGTAGGAATAAAGATCAACAGCACTCATTTGAATGCACATTTCATCTGAGGTGCACGCTAATTATCATCCAGCTCTTCCAACGATAATTATGGCAGTTGCCCATCCAGAGGACAGTCTTATTTCAGGTCTAATGTGATGCGATCAGGCAGCCAGTTTACTATGCTTCCAGAGCTCTTACAAATGCAGAACAGAGGCATGCTTCATTGAGAAAGTGGGCACGTGAGAAATTCTCTGATAATACGTTAGGTTTGCCACTCAGGATTAAAACCAATTGCAAGCTGTTGCTAACCTTCCTGAACATAAAAAGAGCTTGCAAAAAAATGCCTTCCAGGACACAGAGATTCCACTTGATGCTGTTTCAGTACGACATGGTCATGGGTTATATACATGGACTAGAAATGTCTGATGCTCTATGATGGTATTCCACTCAACTCCCTAGGGAAGGAGATCAAAACATTCATTCATGAGGTTGCAACCCAGAGGCCTTAACTACTGACTATTTACCGGTGAAGAAGCTACAAGAATCTTGAGAGCTTGGTTTGTGTAACAGAACATGCACAAATCTGTACATACAGCTTGGAGGTACGCCAGAGCATATTCTCAATAATCTAGTCGTGGGGTAGTATTTTGAAAAGTACAGTCAAATCAGTTGTGTCAATGAATTTTTGGAAAAGGTGTGTTCCAATGAGCTATTGATCAAGACAAAAAAAATCCAGCAGGGGTATCTGGGTACTTTCAAATCTTGGGCCAAGTTTATGTGATAGCCTGTCATCTCGAATAAGTGCTCTCTCACGCTTCCTGGAGACAGGTGCAGAAATCACTTCTTCTCTCTTCTTTTCCAGCTAAACCCTTTGGAAGACATTGGGTATTGAACTCCTTTACTTTGGAAGGAACAGCATTTCTCACTGCCATAAATTATCATTCTTGCTGGATCGAGATCCAGAAACTCAACTGACCCACCTCAGAAGTCCAGGTGAATCTGTTGGAAAACCACATTTCTATCCACAAAATTCCAGATGTTGTTGTATCCAATAATGGAGACGATTAAAAGCCACTCCCTCTTATTTCCAATCCTATTTGGCCTCATATCAAGTTCCCCATGATACAAGCTCACTGAAGTACCCTGAAGAAAACAGTAACATGGAGAGAGTTATAGTAAACATAGCAAACTTCTTGCCAAAAATAATAAGTTTCATCCAGCCCTAGTCACTTACTGCTCCACGCTCATTCAGAACGGCTCACTCCAGGCCAACTATTGCAGGCCCAATCGCTCACCAGGCACTAGCACTGATTGTTACAGATGTGAGATGACACAGATGTATGACAGAAGGTAGAAGGCTATAGCACAGATCAAGATTACAACTTCAAATAGCCACACAGAGCTCACAATCTGCGCAGACAGAAGAAAGATCCCAGTTATGGTCAGGGATAGATTGCCTAGGGGCATGGCATTGTCGAGGTTCCAGCAGCTGAGATAATACCTGAACCACCCACCAGATAACAGTGGTCAAAGGAACAGGAGTGCTTTGATTTTGTTAACGGGCAAAGCAAAAGCGTGCAATGGTTTCCATACTCAGAACTGGAGGATGCTGAGTAAGCTCGGATGAAAATGAGAATGGCTGAAAGCCCATGTTCATAGATACTCCACAAATCTGCAACAGAACTCTGTGCACATTCTGAGAAATCAATGATACCACCTTCCAGCTATTTCCTATGAAGTAATTCCTCACCATCCCCATCCCATCCTTCTCCTCTGCTGCCAATAGAGTCCAGAGGAGACAAGAGTGATGTTGTTAAATGCAAAGAGAGGGGTGGGGGAGTCCAGAATGAGAGATCATAGGTCTAGGATGAGAGGGGAAAAATTTAAAAGGGACCTAAGGGGCAACTTCTTCACACAGAGGGCGGTACCTGTATGGAATGAACTGCCAGAGGATGTGGTGGAGGCTAGTACAATTACAATATTTAAAAGGTATCTGGATGGGTATATGAATAGGAAGGGTTTAGAGGGATATGGATCAAATGCTTGCAAATGGGACTAAATTCATTTAGCATATCTGGTCAGCATGGACAAGTTGGACCAAAGGGTCTACTTCCTTGTTGTACATCTCTATGACTCTAACTGTTCATGGAGATTATAATGATTTCAAGGGATGGAATAAAAGGCATGAGGAGAGATTTTGGAAAATAGTTAAACCCAGTTATGTTAATAAATAGTTTGCATCATTGATGAAGGTTACTGACATATCGACACATTTGGAACTAGGACTGAGCCTTAATTGTTCCAGGAATGCTCTTGCCTACCATCCACTTTATGTAATGTATATAGTTAATAAAGGACCGCAGTTCATCATTATGATTGTCTCTCCATACAATCTCAATATAACATTTGCCCAAACCTTGTATTTCCAAAGTTTGTATCTGTTGATCCTAATTAAACAGAGCTGAACTAGACCTGCAACAGGAACAAGTCTCTAATGTCTGAAATTTGTCTGGTGCTATTTTCAAAGTGGGCATTAAAGCAGTACTGAGCAGTTTGTGGGAAGCAGAAAGTGTAATTCTTTGTGAGAGGGAAAAGAATCCTTCACCTGTCCTGACATACGCACAACACGATCAAGATTCCACTGCAACAAAGAATGTTGATCGTTCCGGATAATAGAAGAAACCAAAAAAATAAAAGTTACCGTTTATTGTATAATTGTGTGAATGGCATTCTTGCTCTCTTACATTGACCACAGAATTTAACAAGCCCACTCTCCATTATATGAAAAGACAACTCTTTGTGCTTGGTGATTGATTTTGCCTCTGAGTAAGTATGTGGCAATTTTCAGTGCTTTTGTGTCTCATAATTGCAGTGCTCCTTGCTGCCACATCTCAGAAAAGATTTTCAGTGACCGAATTAAAGCTTTCCATACTTCCTTAGAACACTCTGTTCCTCAGCCTGCAATCTTAGCTCTTTTGAACAATTGCACTTTTATTGATAAAGTATATGACAGATTAACAATACCACACATTATGAGGAACGATGTGCTTCTTATTGACAGTTTGAAAATTCTATTAACAGTTCATTAGTATCCATCAGTGCCCATGCTATGTGTCGATGGCCCTGGTAGGACTATAGACTCTGCATGTTAAATGCCCTCGATAACGTAATGGCAGTACAGTAAGAATTGTCTGTGCTTGAATTTTCTAATACCTAAACAACATGTAACACACTCCAGTGACACCGTATTGATGCTGTTTAATGCATTTTTAAAATCATTCCTGGGATGTGGATTAGCTATGCCCATCTCTAATTGTCCTTGAGATATTTTCTAATCAACCTGTTCAGAAATGTAAGAACACAACTCCAAATAATATGGTGAAAAGCTATCTTGTTGAAGTATAGGCTCAGCCATGGTAATGCTACGGAGTTCAAGGATTTTGACCCAGCAATGGTAAAGGATTGGTGGTATACCTTCATTTTGTTCCCTATTTATTTTAAATGAACTTCCAACTCCCAAGAACACAGAGCAATATGGCAGAAATGCAGTGTAACATCTATCATAGGATGGCACATGAATATTGACAATCCAGAAGCCTATTTTACATTTTGCTTAATATTCGTTGACATTCTTAATATTCTTCTCTGAGGAGAGTCAGGAGGGAGCACGAGAAAGGCTTGGTAGAACGGATTAGGGAGAACACAAAGGCATTTTACACTTATGTGAGGAATAAGAGAATGGTCAAAGAAAGAGTAGGGCCGATCAGGGATAGCATAGGGAATTTGTGTGTGGAGTCTGAGGAGGTAGGGGAAGCCCTAAATGAGTTTTTTGCTTCTGTCTTTACGAAAGAAACGAACTTTGTAGTGAATGAAACCTTTGAAGAGCAGGTGTGCATGCTGGAATGAATAGAGATAGAGGAAGTTGATGTGCTGAAAATTTTGTCAAACATTAAGATTGACAAGTCGCCAAGCCCGGACCAGATTTGTCCCCGGCTGCTTTGGGAAACGAGAAGTGCAATTGCTTCGCCACTTGCCAAGATCTTTTCATCCTCGCTCTCTACTGGAGTCGTACCTGAGGACTGGAGAGAGGCAAATGTAGTTCGCTCTTCAAGAAAGGAAATAGGGAAATCCCCGGCAATTACAGACCAGTAAGTCTCACGTCTGTCGTCTACAAGGTGTTAGAAAGGATTCTGAGGGATAGAATTTATGACCATCTGGAAGAGCATGGCTTGATTAAATGCAGTCAACACGGCTTTGTGAGGGGCAGGTCATGCCTCACAAACCTTATCGAGTTCTTTGAGGATGTGACTAGAAAAGTTGATGAGGGTCGAGCTGTGGATGTGGTGTATATGGACTTCAGCAAGGCATATGATAAGGTTCCCAATGGTAGGCTCATTCAGAAGGTCAGGAGGAATGGGATTCAGGGGAACATAGCTGTCTGGATACAGAATTGGCTGGCCAACAGAAGACAGCGAGTGGTAGTAGAAGGAAAATATTCTGCCTGGAAGTCTGTGGTGAGTGGTGTTCCACAGGGCTCTGTCCTTGGGCCTCAATTGTTTGTAATTTTTATTAATGACTTGGATGAGGGGATTGAAGGATGGGTCAGCAAGTTTGCAGATGACACAAAGGTTGGAGGTGTCTTTGACAGTATAGAGGGCTGTTGTAGGCTGCAATGGGACATTGACAAGATACAGAGATGGGCTGAGAGGTGGCAGATGGAGTTCAATCTGGATAAATGCGAGGTGATGCATTTTGGAAGGTCGAATTTGAAAGCTGAGTACAGGATTAAGGATAGGATTCTTGGCAGTGTGGAGGAACAGAGGGATCTTGGGGTGCAGGTACATAGATCCCTTAAAATTGCCACCCAAGTGGACAGGGTTATTAAGAAAGCATATGGTGTTTTGGCTTTCATTAACAGGGGGATTGAGTTTAAGAGTCGTGCGATCTTGTTGCAGCTCTATAAAACTTTGGTTAGACCACACTTGGAATATTGCGTCCAGTTCTGGTCACCCTATTATAAGAAAGATGTGGATGCTTTGGAGCGGGTTCAGAGGAAGTTTATCAGGATGCTGCCTGAACTGGAGGGCTTGTCTTATGAGGAGAGGTTGACTGAGCTTGGACTTTTTTCATTGGAGAAGAGGAGGCGAAGAGGGGACCTGGTTGAGGTATACAAGGTAGTGAGAGGCATAGATAAAGTCGATAGCCTGAGACTATTTCCCAGGGCAGAAATGACTAACACGAGGGGTCATAGTTTTAAGCTGGTTGGAGGGAAATATAGAGGGGATGTCAGAGGTGGGTTCTTTTGTGAGAGCGTGGAATGCATTGCCAGCAGCAGTTGTGGAGGCAGGGTCATTGGGGACATTTAAGAGACTCCTGGACATGCATATGGTCACAGAAATTTTAGGGTGCATACATGAGGGTCAGTGGTCGGCACAACATCGTGGGCTGAAGGGCCTGTTCTGTACTGTTCTATGTTCTATGTTCCATAAAATTCAAGTTGCAATCAGCCTGCAGATTTGCTGGCCATTAATTTTCACTTGATTGGTAAAATTACTTCTACTAAATTTTCATCACAGATCAGAAACTGTAATTTTTAGCTTTGTTCCAACCTTTGAATTGCTTTCAATTACTAGGGTCAAGGTCTGGGGTGGGGATGTTTAAGAGATCTGCGAGGTAAGATTTTCATTCAAAGGGTGGTGTGTGCCTGTAATTCACTGCCAGAGGAGGTAGTGGAAGCAGACTCAATAGCAACATTCAAGAAGCACAGAGATGAATACATGAAGAGGAAGGGAACAGTGGGATACAGATCCTACAAGTAAAGACAGTTTTAATATGGAAGGGCAAAATGTGTTGGCGCAGGCTTGGAGGGCCAAAAGGCCTGTTCCTGTGTGTACTTTTCTTTGTTCCTTGCTTCTGCTCACTGCCATACAGTCCTTGACAATATTGACAGCACTGATAGACACAAAAGGAACCCAGTCTTTCGATTTGTTTAGGGATCACTATCTGACCTCTTCAAAAAAGAACATGTGGTGATATAGTAGTGTATGACCATAAATCTAAAAGACATCAGAGCAGAATTAGGCCATTCAGCCATCAAATCTGCTCTGCCGTTCAAACATGGGTAATATGTTTCTTAACCCCGTTCTTCTGCCTTCTCCCCGTAACAATTAATCCCCTTACTAATCAAAAACCAATCTATCTCTGTCTTAAATACACTCAATGTCTTGACTTCCACAGCCCTCTGTGGCAATGAGTCCCACAGATTCACTGTCCTCTGACTGACAAAGTTTCTCCTCATCTCAGTTCTAAAAGGTTGTCCCTTCACTCTGAGGCTGTGCCCTCGGTTTTAGTCTCTCCTACAAATGGAAACATCTTCTCCGTGTCCACTCTATCATGGCCTCTTGGTATTCTGTACGTTTCAATGAGCCAACACGCCCTCCATCCTTCTAAGTTCTATTGAATACAGACCCAGAGTCCCCAACTGCTCCTCATATGACAAGCCTTTCATCCTTGGGATCATTGTTGTAAATCTCCTCTGGACTCCCTCCAACACAAACACCTCCTACATTAGATACAGGGCCCAAAACTGCTCACAATATTCCAAATGCAATCTGACCAGAGTCTCTTACGGCCTCAGAAGTACATCTCTGCTCTTGTATTCTAGCCCTCTTAAATGAATGCTAACATTGCATTTGCCTTCCAAATGACAATTGAAACTGCATGTTAATCTTAAAAGAATTCTAAACAAGGACTCATTTATCCTTTTGTTCTTTGGATTTCCAAAGCTTTTCCCAATTTAGAGACTATTCTATGCCTCTATTCTTCCTACTAAAGTGCATAACCTCACACTTTCCCACATTGTATTCCATCTGCTTCTTCTGTGCCCACTCTCCTAGCCTGAGCAAGACCTTCTGCAGCCTTCCCCACTTCCTCAGCACTACCTGTCCCTCCACCTATCTTTGTGTCATCTGCAAACTTAGCAGCAATGCACTCAGTTCCTTAATCCAGATTGTTAACGTATATTGTGAATAGCTGTCATCCAAACATGGGCCCCTGTGGAACTCCACTAATGACCTGCTGCCATTCTGAAAAAGACCCCATTATCCCTACTCTCTGCCTTCTGCCAGCCAGCAAATTGTCTATCCATACCGGTACATTGCCTATAGCACCATGAGATCTTATCTTATTTAGCAGCCTCTGGATGGAACCTGTGTTAAACCTCTGGAAATCCAAATAGATCACGTCCACTGGCTCTCCTTTGTCTAACATGCTCATTGCCTCCTCAAAGAATTCTAACAGATTTGTCAGGTGTGACCTTAGCTTGACAAAGCCGTGCTGATTGAGTCCTATTTTACCATGCACTTCCAAGTAATCCACAATCTCATCCTTAATAATGGGCCCTAAAATATTACCAACCTCTCAGGTCAGGCTAGCTGCCTTATAGTTTCCTGGCTTGTTCCTTCTTTCCTTGTGAAACAGGGGTGTTACCTTAGCCATTTTTTAGGCTTCTGGGACTCCCCCTGACTCCAGTGTTTCCTGAAAAATCGCCAACAATGACTCTATAATCAACTCAGCTATCTCCTCCAGACCCTGGGGTGTAGTCTATCTGGTCCCCATAAGTTATCCACCTTCAGGCCTTTCAGCTTCCCCAGCACCTTCTCCTTAGTGGACAATTTGAGATGATTTTGTTTTGCTTGGATTTGATTTATTGTTGGCACATGTAGCGAGATATAGTGATAAGTATCATGCTAACCAGACAAACCATAACTTACACAAGTACATCAGGGTAATAGAGCAGAATGCAGGACATAGTATTACAGCTACAGAGAAGATGCAGAGAGAAATCAATTCTAATATGTGAGAGGTCTGTTCATGAGTCTTATAACAGTCGGGATGAAGCTGTCCTTGAATCTGATGGTTTGCGTTTTCAAACGTTTGTATCTTCTGCCCGACGGAAGATTTGGAAGAGAGTATAACTGGCGTGCCAGGGAATGTTGATTATGTTAGCTGCTTCCCTGAGGCAGTAGGACATGTGGATGGAGTTAATGGGCAGAAGGTTAGTTTTCATGATGGCCACTACGTTCACCTCTCATCTTGAAATTCTTCAAGTTCTGGTATGTTGCTGAAGTCTTCAACAGTGAAAACTAATGCAAAGTACCTATTCAGTTCTTCTGCCATTTCTTTGTTTCCTATTACTGCCTCTCTAGCCTCATTTTTCAGTGGTCCAATGTTCATCCTGCCTTTTCTCTTTCCTATTAGATATCTAAAAGAAAACCTCTTACAATCTTCTTCTGTATTACGAGCTAGCTTTCTGTCATACTTCATCTCCTCCCCTTTTATTGCTTGTTTAGTTATCCTCTGGTGGTTTTTAAGGGCTTCCTAATTTTTTGGCTTCCCACTAATCTCCACCACATTGTATGCTTTTTCTTTTGCTTTTATGTTGTCCCTGACTTCCCTTGTCAGCCATAGTTGCCTCATCATCCTCTTCATTTGTGTCTTCTTCCTCAGGATGCTCTGCCTCTCAAATTATTCCCAGGAACTCCTGCCATTGCTGCTCCACTGTCTTCCCTGCTAGTTTCCCCCTCTAATAAACTCTGGTTAGCTCCTCTCTCACGTCTTTGTAGCTACTTCTACTCAATTGCATCACCATTACATCTGAATCCAGCTTCTCCCTCCCAAGTGGCAGGATGAATTCTACCGTATTATGGTAAGTGCCACCTAGGGATTCCTTGACCTGAAGCTCCCTAAACAAATCTGCCTCATTGCACATCATCAAGTCCAGAATTCCCTGTTCCCTAGTTGGCTCTCCCACAAGCTGCTCCAAAAAATAACTTGTAGATATTTCACAGACTTGTTTGCTTGAGATCTTGTAGAAAACTTATTTTCCCAATCCACCTGTATATTGAGGTCCCCCATGATTATTGTAATAGTACCTTCATTAATTGGCTTTTCTATCTCCTGATTTATTTTCTCCCCACATCCTGGCCTGTACACAACTCCCATCAGGGTCTTCCTTCCTTTTTGGTTGTTCAACTCTACCTACACAGATTCTATGCCTTTCGACTCCATAAGCACTTCTTGCTTGATGTAATATTGAAGTCCTGACTTCTGGGCCAAAAGCTCAGGTCTAATGATGAGCATAAAACCATCATTGATTGTCAGTAAAAACCCACTAATGTCTTTTAGGAAAGGAAACTGCCTTCCTTACCTGGTCTGGCCTACATGTGACTCAAGACCTTGATCCGGGAATTCCAAACACCTTTATCGAGAGAAATCTTTAACATCAAGATCTGGATGTTTTTCTTACCTTTTGGCTTTTATTATTTATTTCAGCTGTTGCGTTCTTATTTAAATTGTGGTTTTATAACCGAGATGGCGTCGGAGAGAGGTGACTTTGCAAACTTTTCATTATATTCATATATTCCTATACATCAGTACATGTGACAGCAAAATCTAATTCCAATTCTAATGTACATCTAATTCTAATCAATGTGATTGATTCTTAACTGCCCTCTGGGCAATTAGGGATGACGATGAATGTTGGCCTAGCCAGTGATACTCACACCCTGTGAATGAATAAAACATATTTACATCTCTCACTCCAAAACTATCTCAATTACCACACTGCCCTCTGTTTTAATAATGCAGCCTCAGATGGCATGGAATTTTCCTGTCCTATTCTTCCTTGGTCGCTTTGAGTCCATGAGTGTTGCCTTCAGTTTTTCTGCATTTTCAGAGCTGCTGAGCACTGAAGGTGGGAGCGGCCAATGGATGAATTTTTGGGTACCACTGTTGGGAATTACATGGAACCTGTCAGATGTTTGGAGGCTTGTCAAAGCTGAACCTTTCAGGTGCGCTGAGATGGGAAGCCTCACTACGCTTGTTAGAAATGAGAATCAATCTGTCCCATCACTTCTGTGGCAGAAAAGCAGACAACTTGTGAGAGGCTGTTCGGCATGGTGTAAAATGGTGTGAGTGCAGAGGAACCAGAGGTAGCTGAAGTTTGATTTTACAATGAGTTACCTCAGCCTGCCTGACCCTACAGGGTGATTATAGTAAATCCTGGGCCATTGTTTGGAAAAGAGAATTGAAGAGCAGGCTGCTGTGTCTTCTTTACCTAACACCACAAAACAAATTAATTTCTAAATAAAAGTCATATCAGAACTTGAAACATTAACTGTGTTTCTGTCACCACAGATGCTGTCAGACTTGCTGAGTTTTCCCCTATTTATTTCAGATTTCTGGTATCTGCACTGTTTGACCTTTATTTGACAAATTAATGGGTTGCTTCGCTTATGAACTGTTTGAGGGACCTTGCTGAGCATTCTCCAGCAAAGCATCTGTCAATGCGCTTCAAACCATACAACCCCTGCAGTGTGCAAGCAGGTCATTTGGTCCATCAAATGAGCATCCCATCTAGATCCATCTACCCTACATTTCCCATGGCTAATCCACCTAGCCTGCCTATCCCGGGACACTATGGGTAATTTATCATGGTAAATCCACCTAACCTGCACATCTTTGGACTGTGGGAGGAAACTGGAATATCCAGATGAAACCCACGCAGACACTGGGGAGAATGTGCAAACTCCACGTAGACAGTCACCCGAGGCTGGAATCGAACCTGGGACCCTGGTGCTCTGAGGCAGCAGTGCTAACCACTGAGCCACTGTGTCACCCCTGCATTGGCCAATGAAGCACTTTATGACAACTTGGTGTTGCCAGTCTTCAAGATTTGGTCTAGAAACTTAGAGAGAGCAAGAGAGCGAGAGAGCGAGACAGAGAGAGAGAGAGAGAGAGAGAGAGAGAGAGAGATGACTTGCAGTGGGTTTAACTCAAGGGTGACCACAGCAAAGGGTAAGATTGAGAAGGAGGAATCTTCATGGTGATCTCAGTCAATAAGGGAAGTGAACACTTGCTGCTGGAGTCATTGTGTATTGCAAATCTAACAAGCAGCCAACTCAGCTAACTGAACCGACTAATTCTCCCCCCCACAATAGTCATAGCATAACATCAGGGTAGAGTCACAGCCCCTAACCTATCTGAATGCATCTTCTTACCCAGCTATCTTCAGCATATTCCTGGAGGCTTTAGCAAATTGACCTCTTTAGAATAACTACTTCAACTCCACCCTGCTGGCACATGCCCTCCATCATAATGCTCCACCTTCTCACACCCATTTCAAAGCACTCCATTATCCAGTTGGAGTTCTGTCGGTCTGTCTGTCATGTCTGTCAGTCAAACAGCACTCTCCCCACCTCCTCATCAGAAACGAGACGCAAAAATGCTCAGAAAGAAAATGCAAAAGAAAAAAACAATCTTATTGTTTCAATACATTTATGCTTTACTGTCAGCATGCCCAAAAGCAGAGTTTAAACTTTAAATTCTGGAGATTGCAGGATAATTCCTGGAGCATCAGAAACTAGTTTTAGGAACTCGTCACTGGCATTGGGGGAATCCCAATGCAGGAGACTATTCTGATGATGTTGAAAGGATGGGCAGAGGCCTTCTCATTTGGAACACTTTCTTTTGGAAATGTTCAACCCACAGTTGATGTCATTGAGATGACTATGGCTGTCAAACTGACTCTAGGCCCTTGAGGAATTGCTGAAACGACACTAATATAGTCAGGTTATTGCTGATACTGATATAGTCAGGTTAGTAGCCAAAGATCAGACATTCACAATTACTTCAATCTCCTGCCCTATTGAGCTTCCTATGGATTTCTATGATGCCACAGCAGAAACCCATTTGATATTTGGTACATTGATTCTCAATTGGGCTCTGACTTGATTTTCTTACCAGCTTTCAAAGGAGATCCACTCAACTGTTGTTGCTGATCAATTTTCTTTCAACATATATCATACTCAATCCAAGTTCGTCATTGTGCAACAGGCCCTCCAGCAACTGGTGGTGGCAGTAATGGGGGCACAGAGCTAGTTAAAAATTGTCGACCCTCTCTGGGGAAATGGGTTTTTTTTCGGGAAAAGCCTCATAGACAGACAAAAAGACGGACATAGGTTTCCTCAAGCAAATTGCGAACTATCGGTTTAACTGAATGTGTTCCTAAATTTAAAAATCACATAACGCCAGGTTATAGTCCAACAGGTTTAACTGGAAGCACTAGCTTTCGGAGCAACGCTGCTTCAGCAGGTGGTTTTGATGAAGGAGCGGCGTTCAGAAAGCTAGTGCTTCCAATTAAACCTGTTGGACTATAACCTGGTGTTGTGTGATTTTTAACTTTGTACACCCCAGTCCAGCACCGGCATCTCCTAAATTTAGCCTTGCTTTGTCTTAACATTTGTCATGACTTGGATAATGGACTAAATAACCATTGCTTATGATTAGAAGATTAGATTAGCTTCCCTACAGTGCGGAAACATGTCATTTGGCCCAACAAGTCCACATCGACCCTCCGAACAGTAACCCACCCAGACCCATTCCTCTGCATTTACCCCTGACTAATGCACCTAACACAATGGGCAATTTAGCATGGCCAATTCGCCTGACTGGCACACCTTTGGATGGTGGGGAGAAACCAGAGCAGCCGGAGGAAACTCATACGGATACAGGGAGAATGTGCAACCTCCACCCAGACAGTCACCCGAGGTGGGAATTGATCCCAGGTCCCTGGAACTGTGAGGCAGCAGTGCTAACCACTGACCTTTGGGCTGGTCATGTGTTTTAATTTCTTGTTAC
This sequence comes from Chiloscyllium punctatum, assembly GCF_047496795.1. Lineage (NCBI taxonomy): Eukaryota > Metazoa > Chordata > Chondrichthyes > Orectolobiformes > Hemiscylliidae > Chiloscyllium > Chiloscyllium punctatum. The sequence goes on from NC_092744.1 coordinate 80,194,604, forward strand.
AATTAGACTTTTATACATGTTCACTTTGAACTTCATTCAACCTCCATCAAACATTAAGATAATTAGAAATAGGAGCAGGAGTAGATCATTTGGCACATCAAGCATGCTTCTCTTTTGAATAATACCGTGGCTGATCTGAATTTGGCCTGAATTCCATTTACCTATCTGTATCCTTTCATTTTGCTGCCGTTTTTGATCAAAGATATACCTAACTCAATCTTGAATGTATTCAAAGACCTAGACACTGTTGTTCTCTGTGGAAAGAGAATTCTGAACTCTAATAACCCTTCTAGTAATGCAATTTCACTTCATCGTTTTCTTCAGTTGGAGATCTGTTATTTTGAGTTAGAACCATACTGGCTTGTCATTATTTTTAGTTTTGTTCTTTTATCAGTTTTGAATTGCGAGTTGGAAATACCTTGTGGACTTTGTGAGAAAAGGAAAAGAACACCCTTTTCTTTCTTTGTGAGGCTCGGCCTAAAGGCTAGTAGCAGCCTGATTCTTGATTAAAAGGATTCTAATAGGCACAGCGGTGCCAGGGAATTGCAATGTGTTTAATCAGAAGTTGGCTATTAATGAGGTCAATACGGGGGAATTGGTTCTGGTGAGTCTGAAAGAGACCATTTGTTCAAGCACACGGTAGTTGTTGAATGGTAATTGAAGCCTCAGAAAGAGTCAATCAGTCTACAGAGACAGAACCTGCTAGCTGGGAGATGAGAATTGAAAAGTGTGGCACTGGAAAAGCACAGCTGGTCAGGCAGCATTCGAGGAGCAGGAGAGTCGATGTTTCAGGCATAAGCACTTCATCAGGAATGTGGCTGGGAGATGGTTCTGGACAATGGCTGAAATAGCATAATGATTTGAAAGTTTCCTGTCTAATCTGATATACCTACCTCCAGAAGCCCAAAGAGTAGAAAGGTGAGTTTGAAGTGTTGTTGCCTTTCCCAAGGTGAAATGAGATGGTGACACTGATCATTGTTTCAGATAGCTCTATCAAGAAGTCCATATCGAGACTTGTGACACAGCGCACTCTGAAAGCCACTGAAGTAGTCTAGCCAGTTTTATTATCTTCCTTCATTTACCTCTTAACTTGTTTGTTTGTCTGTCGACCTTTTGTGCGAATGTGGGTTGGAAACAAACGTTTCAGGTCAAAAGCACAGCATTACTCAGCTTACCTTGTTGTTACGTTTTCTCACTGAGAAGTTATTGTGCATCTAATAAATAGTTAAGCGTTTTGTCTAAGGTACAAAACCAGTGTCTGGAAATCAATTATTTGCAAAGTGTGGGATTGTTTAATCAAAGATGTACAGTAATTAGGAACCATTGGAGTGACTGTCTGGGGGTGGGGGAGGTGCGGGTGGTGTCGGTGATGACTTAATTGTATAGTGTTGTGAAAACTGAGGTAGAATGGCGACCTTGAGTCAGCAGTCTGTCTCCTTTTCGTAACATTTGAAACTATGCACTCAATTCAAGACACCCCCATGAAACATTATCCTTGCAACTACCATGTAAAGTCCTTTAAACACTGTCAACCAGAGCTGCCTCGTGCAGTTGCTGTCATGCACAGTCGCTGTCATGCACAGTCGCTGTCTTGCAAAGTTGCTGTCTTGCACAGTTGTTGTAATGCACAGTTGCTGTCTTGCAAAGTTGCTGTCATACACTGTCGCTGTCTTGCACAGTTGTCATGCACAGTTGTTGTCATGCACAGTTGCTGTCATGCACAGTTGCTGTCTTGCACAGTTGTCATGCACAGTCGCTGTAATGCACATTCGCTGTCTTGCACAGTTGTTGTCATGCACAGTTGATGTCATGCACAGTTGCTGTCATGCACAGTTCCTGTCTTGCACAGTTGCTGTCATGCACAGTTGTTGTAATGCACAGTCGCTATCTTGCACAATTGTTGTAATGCACAGTCGCTGTCTTGCAAAGTTGTTGTCATGCTCAGTTGCTGTAATGCTCAGTTATTGTCATGCACAGTTGTTGTCATGCACAGTTGTTGTCATGCACAGATGCTGTCAAGCACAGTCACTGTCTTGCACAGTTGTTGACATGAGCAGTTGTTCTCAAGCACAGTTGCTGTCATGCACAATCGCTATCTTGCACAGCTGTTGTCATGCACAGTCGTTGTCATGCACAGTTGCTGTCTTGCACAGTTGTTGTCATGCACAGTTGCTGTAATGCACAGTTGCTATCTTGCACAGATGATGTCAAGCACAGTCGCTGTCTTGCACAGTTGTTGACATGCACAGTCACTGTCGTGCACAGATGCTGTCAAGCACAGTCGCTGTCTTGCACAGTTGTTGCCATGCACAGTCGCTGTTATGCACAGTCACTGTCATGCACAGTTATTGTCATGCACAGTTATTGTCATGCACAGTCGCTGTCATGTACTGTTGCTGTTTTACACATTTGTTGTCATGCACAGTTGCTGTCATGCACATTTGCTGTGTTGCGCAGTTGTTGCAATGCACAGTTGCTGTCATGCACAGTTGTCATGCACAGTCGCTGTCATGCACAGTTGCTGTCTTGCACAATTGTTGTAATGCACAGTCGCTGTCTTGCACAGTTGTCATGAGCAGTTGTTGTCATGCACAGTCGCTGACTAACGCATTCGCTGTCATGCTCAGTTGTTGTTGTTCTCAGTTGTCATGCTCAGTTGCTGTCATGCTCAATTGTTGTCATGCTCAGTTGCTGTCTTGCACAGTTGTTGGCATGCACAGTCGCTGTCATGCACAGTTGTTGCCATGCTCAGTTGCTGTCATGCTCAGTTATTGTCATGCACAGTTGTTGTCATGCACAGCCACTGTCTTGCAAAGTCACTGTCATGCACAGTTATTGTCATGTTCAGTTGTTGTCATGCACAGTTGCTGCAATGCACAGTTATCATCCAGTTATCATGCACATTCACTGTCATGCACAGTTGTTGTCATGCACAGTCGCTGTCATGCACAGTCGCTGTCATGCACAGTTGTTGTCACGCACATTCAATGTCATGCACAGATGATGTCAAGCACAGTCGCTGTCTTGCACAGTTGTTGACATGCACAGTCGCTGTCATGCACAGATGCTGTCAAGCACAGTCGCTGTCTTGCACAGTTGTTGACATGCACAGTCGCTGTCATGCACAGATGCTGTCAAGCACAGTCACTGTCTTGTACAGTTGTTGCCATGCACAGTTGCTGTCATGCACAGTCACTGTCATGCACAGTGGCTGTCATGCACAGTTATTGTCATGCACAGTCGCTGTCATGTACTGTTGCTGTTTTGCACAGTTGTTGTCATGCACATTTGCTGTCATGCACATTTGCTGTGTTGCGCAGTTGTTGCAATGCACAGTTGCTGTCATGCACAGTTGTCATGCACAGTCGCTGTCATGCACAGTTGCTGTCTTGCACAATTGTTGTAACGCACAGTTGCTGTCTTGCACAGGCGTTGTCATGCAAAGTCTTAGTCATGCGCAGTTGCTGTCATGTACAGTTAGTGTTATGCACAGTTGCTGTCATGCACAGTGGTTGTCATGCACAGTCACTGTCAAGCACAATTGCTGTCATGCGCAGTTGCTGTTATGCACAGTTGTTATCTTGCACAGTTGTTGTAACGCACAGTTGCTGTCTTGCACAGTCTCAGTCATGCACAGTCGCTGTCTTGCACAGTTGTCATGAGCAGTTGTTGTCATGCACAGTCGCTGACTAACGCATTCACTGTCATGCTTAGTTGTTGTTGTTCTCAGTTGTCATGCTCAGTTGCTGTCATGCTCAATTGTTGTCATGCACAGTCGCTGTCATGCACAGATGCTGTCATGCACAGCTGTTGCCATGCTCAGTTGCTGTCATGCACAGTTGTTGCCATGCATAGTTGTAGTCATGCACAGTTGCTGTCTTGCACAGTTGTTGTCATGCAGTTGATGTCTTGCACCGTCGTTGTCATGCACAGTCGCTGTCATGCACAGTCGCTGTCTTGCACCGTCGTTGTCATTCACAGTCGCTGTCTTGCAAAGTTGCTGTCTTGCACAGTTGTTGTAATGCACAGTTGCTGTCTTGCAAAGTTGCTGTCATACACTGTCGCTGTCTTGCACAGTTGTCATGCGCAGTTGTTGTCATGCACAGTTGCTGTATTGCACAGTTGTCATGCACAGTCGCTGTAATGCACATTCGCTGTCTTGCACAGTCACTGTCATGCACAGTCGCTGTTATGCAAAGTTGCTGTCATGCACAGTTGCTGTCATGCACAGTTCCTGTCTTGCACAGTTGCTGTCATGCACAGTTGTTGTAATGCACAGTCGCTGTCTTGCACAATTGTTGTAATGCACAGTCGCTGTCTTGCAAAGTTGTTGTCATGCTCAGTTGCTGTAATGCTCAGTTATTGTCATGCACAGTTGTTGTCATGCACAGTCGCTGTCTTGCAAAGTTGCTGTCATGCTCAGTTATTGTCATGCACAGTTGTTGTCATTCACAGTCACTGTCATGCACAGATGCTGTCAAGCACAGTCGCTGTCTTGCACAGATGCAGGTTGGCACAGTTGCCCTCATGCACAGTTGTTGTCATGCACAGTCGCTGTCATGCACAGTCGCTGTCAGGCACAGATGCTGTCATGCACAGTCGCTGTCTTGCACAGTTGTTGACATGAGCAGTTGTTGTCAAGCACAGTTGCTGTCATGCACAATCGCTATCTTGCACAGCTGTTGTCATGCACGGTCGTTGTCATGCACAGTTGCTGTGTTGCACAGTTGTTGTCATGCACAGTTGCTGTAATGCACAGTTGCTATCTTGCACAGTTGTTGTAATGCACAGTTGCTGTCTTGCACAGCTGTTGTCATGCAAAGTCTCAGTCATGCACAGGTGCTGTCATGCACAGTCGTTGTCATGCATAGTTGCTGTCATGCACAGTTGTTGTCATGCACAGTCACTGTTATGCACAGATGCTGTCAAGCACAGTCGCTGTCTTGCACAGTTGTTGACATGCACAGTCGCTGTCATACACAGATGCTGTCAAGCACAGTCACTGTCTTGTACAGTTGTTGCCATGCACAGTCGCTGTCATGCACAGTCACTATCATGCACAGTGGCTGTCATGCACAGTTATTGTCATGCACAGTCTCTGTCATGTACTGTTGCTGTTTTACACAGTTGTTGTCATGCACATTTGCTGTCATGCACATTTGCTGTGTTGCGCAGTTGTTGCAATGCACAGTTGCTGTCATGCACAGTTGCTGTCATGCACAGTCGCTGTCATGCACAGTTGCTGTCTTGCACATTTGTTGTAATGCACAGTCGCTGTCTTGCACAGTTGTCATGAGCAGTTGTTGTCATGCACAGTCGCTGACTAACGCATTCGCTGTCATGCTCAGTTGTTGTTGTTCTCAGTTGTCATGCTCAGTTGCTGTCATGCTCAATTGTTGTCATGCTCAGTTGCTGTCTTGCACAGTTGTTGTCATGCACAGTTGCTGTCATGCTCAGTTATTGTCATGCACAGTTGTTGTCATGCACAGTTGCTGCAATGCACAGTTGTCATCCAGTTATCATGCACATTCACTGTCATGCACAGTTGTTGTCATGCACAGTTGTTGTCATGCACAGTTGTTGTCATGCACAGTCGCAGTCATGCACAGTTGTTGTCACGCACATTCACTGTCATGCACAGATGATGTCAAGCACAGTCGCTGTCTTGCACAGTCGCTGTCATGCACAGATGCTGTCAAGCACAGTCGCTGTCTTGCACAGTTGTTGACATGCACAGTCGCTGTCATGCACAGATGCTGTCAAGCACAGTCGCTGTCTTGCACAGTTGTTGACATGCACAGTCGCTGTCATGCACATATGCTGTCAAGCACAGTCACTGTCTTGTACAGTTGTTGCCATGCACAGTCGCTGTCATGCACAGTCACTGTCATGCACAGTGGCTGTCATGCACAGTTATTGTCATGCACAGTCGCTGTCATGTACTGTTGCTGTTTTGCACAGTTGTTGTCATGCACAGTTGCTGTCATGCACATTTGCTGTGTTGCGCAGTTGTTGCAATGCACAGTTACTGTCATGCACAGTTGTTGTCATGCACATTCGCTGTCATGCACAGTTGCTGTCTTGCACAATTGTTGTAATGCACAGTTGCTGTCTTGCACAGGCGGTGTCATGCAAAGTCTCAGTCATGCACAGTTGCTGTCATGTACAGTCAGTGTTATGCACAGTTGCTGTCATGCACAGTTGTTGTCATGCACAGTCGCTGTCTTGCTCATTCGCTGTCATGCACAGTTGTCATTCACAGTCACTGTCAAGCACAGTCGCTGTCTTGCACAGTTGTTGATATGCACAGTCGCTATCATGCACATTCACTGTCATGCACAGTTGTTGCCATGCTCATTGTCTGTCATGCACAGTTGTTGTCATGCATAGTTGTAGTCATGCACAGTTGCTGTCTTGCACAGTTGTTGTCATGCAGTTGATGTCTTGCACCGTCGTTGTCATGCACAGTCGCTGTCTTGCACCGTCGTTGTCATTCACAGTCGCTGTCTTGCAAAGTTGCTGTCTTGCACAGTTGTTGTAATGCACAGTTGCTGTCTTGCAAAGTTGCTGTCATACACTGTCGCTGTCTTGCACAGTTGTCATGCGCAGTTGTTGTCATGCACAGTTGCTGTCATGCACAGTTGCTGTCTTGCACAGTTGTCATGCACAGTCGCTGTAATGCACATTCGCTGTCTTGCACAGTTGTTGTCATGCACAGTTGATGTCATGCACAGTTGCTGTCATGCACAGTCGCTGTAATGCACATTCGCTGTCTTGCACAGTTGTTGTCATGCACAGTCGCTGTCTTGCACAGTTATTGTCATGTTCAGTTGTTGTCATGCACAGTTGCTGCAATGCACAGTTTTCATCCAGTTATCATGCACATTCACTGTCTTGCACAGTTGTTGTCATGCACAGTTGTTGTCATGCACGTTCACTGTCATGGACAGATGATGTCAAGCACAGTCGCTGTCATGCACAGTTGTTGTCACGCACATTCACTGTCATGCACAGATGATGTCATGCTCAGTTATTGTCATGCATAGTTGTTGTCATGGCACAGCCACTGTCTTGCAAAGTCGCTGTCATGCACAGTTATTGTCATGTTCAGTTGTTGTCATGCACAGTTGCTGCAATGCACAGTTGTCATCCAGTTATCATGCATAGTCACTGTCATGCACAGTCGCTGTCATGCACACTTGTTGTCATGCACAGTCGCTGTCATTCACAGATGATGTCAAGCACAGTCGCTGTCTTGCACAGTTGTTGACATGCACAGTCGCTGTCATGCACAGATGCTGTCAAGCACAGTCGCTGTCTTGCACAGCTGTTGACATGCACAGTCGCTGTCATGCACAGATGCTGTCAAGCACAGTCACTGTCTTGTACAGTTGTTGCCATGCACAGTCGCTGTCATGCACAGTCACTGTCATGCACAGTGGCTGTCATGCACAGTTATTGTCATGCACAGTCGCTGTCATGTACTGTTGCTGTTTTGCACAGTTGTTGTCATGCACAGTTGCTGTCATGCACATTTGCTGTGTTGCGCAGTTGTTGCAATGCACAGTTGCTGTCATGCACAGTTGTTGTCATGCACAGTTGTCATGGACATTCGCTGTCCTGCACAGTTGCTGTCTTGCACAATTGTTGTAATGCACAGTTGCTGTCTTGCACATGTGGTGTCATGCAAAGTCTCAGTCATGCACAGTTGCTGTCATGTACAGTCAGTGTTATGCACAGTTGCTGTCATGCACAGTTGTTGTCATGCACAGTCGCTGTCTTGCTCATTCGCTGTCATGCACAGTTGTCATTCACAGTCACTGTCAAGCACAGTCACTGTCTTGCACAGTTGTTGACATGCACAGTCGCTATCATGCACATTCACTGTCATGCACAGTTGTTGCCATGCTCATTGGCTGTCATGCACAGTTGTTGTCATGCATAGTTGTAGTCATGCACAGTTGCTGTCTTGCACAGTTGTTGTCATGCAGTTGATGTCTTGCACCGTCGTTGTCATGCACAGTCGCTGTCATGCACAGTCGCTGTCTTGCACCGTCGTTGTCATTCACAGTCGCTGTCTTGCAAAGTTGCTGTCTTGCACAGTTGTTGTAATGCACAGTTGCTGTCTTGCAAAGTTGCTGTCATACACTGTCGCTGTCTTGCACAGTTGTCATGCGCAGTTGTTGTCATGCACAGTTGCTGTCATGCACAGTTGCTGTCTTGCACAGTTGTCATGCACAGTCGCTGTAATGCACATTCGCTGTCTTGCACAGTTGTTGTCATGCACAGTTGATGTCATGCACAGTTGCTGTCATGCACAGTCGCTGTAATGCACATTCGCTGTCTTGCACAGTTGTTGTCATGCACAGTCGCTGTCTTGCACAGTTATTGTCATGTTCAGTTGTTGTCATGCACAGTTGCTGCAATGCACAGTTGTCATCCAGTTATCATGCACATTCACTGTCTTGCACAGTTGTTGTCATGCACAGTTGCTGTCATGCACAGTTGTTGTCATGCACAGTCGCTGTCATGCACAGTCGCTGTCATGCACAGTTGTCGTCATGCACATTCACTGTCATGCACAGATGATGTCAAGCACAGTCGCTGTCTTGCACAGTTGTTGTCATGGCACAGCCACTGTCTTGCAAAGTCGCTGTCATGCACAGTTACTGTCATGTTCAGTTGTTGTCATGCACAGTTGCTGCAATGCACAGTTGTCATCCAGTTATCATGCATAGTCACTGTCTTGCACAGTTGTTGTCATGCACAGTTGCTGTCATGCACAGTTGTTGTCATGCACAGTCGCTGTCATGCACAGTCGCTGTCATGCACAGTTGTTGTCACGCACATTCACTGTCATGCACAGATGATGTCAAGCACAGTCGCTGTCTTGCACAGTTGTTGTCATGGCACAGCCACTGTCTTGCAAAGTCGCTGTCATGCACAGTTATTGTCATGTTCAGTTGTTGTCATGCACAGTTGCTGCAATGCACAGTTGTCATCCAGTTATCATGCATAGTCACTGTCATGCACATTCACTGTCATGCACAGTTGCTGTCATGCACAGTTGTTGTCATGTACAGTTGGTGTCATGCACAGTTGTTGTCATGCACAGTCGCTGTCATGCACAGTCGCTGTCATGCACAGTTGTTGTCATGCACAGTCGCTGTCATGCACAGATGATGTCAAGCACAGTCGCTGTCTTGCACATTCACTGTCATGCACAGTTGTTGTCATGTACAGTTGGTGTCATGCACAGTTGTTGTCATGCACAGTCGCTGTCATGCACAGTCGCTGTCATGCACAGTTGTTGTCATGCACAGTCGCTGTCATGCACAGATGATGTCAAGCACAGTCGCTGTCTTGCACAGTTGTTGACATGCACAGTCGCTGTCATGCACAGTCGCTGTCATGCACAGTTGTTGACATGCACAGTTGCTGTCTTGCACAATTGTTGTAATGCACAGTTGCTGTCTTGCACAGGCGGTGTCATGCAAAGTCTCAGTCATGCAGAGTTGCTGTCATGTACAGTCAGTGTTATGCACAGTTGCTGTCATGCACAGTAGTTGCCATGCACAGTCACTGTCTTGCACAGTTGTCATGAGCAGTTGTTGTCATGCACAGTCACTGTCAAGCACAATTGCTGTCATGCACAGTTGCTGTCATGCACAGTTGTCATGCACAGTCGCTGACTAACGCATTCGCTGTCATGCTCAGTTGTTGTTGTTCTCAGTTGTCATGCTCAGTTGCTGTCTTGCACAGTTGTTGTCATGCACAGTCGCTGTCATGCACAGACGCTGTCATGCACAGTTGTTGCCATGCTCAGTTGCTGTCATGCTCAGTTATTGTCATGCACAGTTGTTGTCATGCACAGCCACTGTCTTGCAAAGTCGCTGTCATGCACAGTTATTGTCATGTTCAGTTGTTGTCATGCACAGTTGCTGCAATGCACAGTTATCATCCAGTTATCATGCACATTCACTGTCATGCACAGTTGTTGTCATGCACAGGTGTTGTCATGCACAGTTATTGTCATGCACAGGTGTTGTCATGCACAGTTGTTGTCATGCACAGTCACTGTCTTGCACAGTTGTTGTCATGCACAGTTGCTGTCATGCACAGTTGTTGTCATGCACAGTCGCTGTCATGCACAGTCGCTGTCATGCACAGTTGTTGTCACGCACATTCACTGGGATGCACAGATGATGTCAAGCACAGTCGCTGTCTTGCACAGTTGTTGACATGCACAGTCGCTGTCATGCACAGATGCTGTCAAGCACAGTCACTGTCTTGTACAGTTGTTGACATGCACAGTCGCTGTCATGCACAGTCACTGTCATGCACAGTGGCTGTCATGCACAGTTATTGTCATGCACAGTCGCTGTCATGTACTGTTGCTGGTTTTGCACAGTTGTTGTCATGCACAGTTGCTGTCATGCACATTTGCTGTGTTGCGCAGTTGTTGCAATGCACAGTTGCTGTCATGCACAGTTGTCATGCACAGTCGCTGTCATGCACAGTTGCTGTCTTGCACAATTGTTGTAATGCACAGTTGCTGTCTTGCACAGGCGGTGTCATGCAAAGTCTCAGTCATGCACAGTTGCTGTCATGTACAGTTAGTGTTATGCACAGTTGCTGTCATGCACAGTTGTTGTCATGCACAGTCGCTGTCTTGCACAGTTTTCATGAGCAGTTGTTGTCATGCACAGTCACTGTCAAGCACAATTGCTGTCATGCACAGTTACTGTTATGCACAGTTGTTATCTTGCACAGTTGTTGTAACGCACAGTCGCTGTCTTGCACAGTTGTCATGAGCAGTTGTTGTCATGCACAGTCGCTGACTAACGCATTCGCTGTCATGCTCAGTTGTTGTTGTTCTCAGTTGTCATGCTCAGTTGCTGTCATGCTCAATTGTTGTCATGCTCAGTTGCTGTCTTGCACAGTTGTTGTCATGCACAGTCGCTGTCATGCACAGACGCTGTCATGCACAGTTGTTGCCATGCTCAGTTGCTGTCATGCACAGTTGTTGTCATGCATAGTTGTAGTCATGCACAGTTGCTGTCTTGCACAGTTGTTGTCATGCAGTTGATGTCTTGCACCATCGTTGTCATGCACAGTCGCTGTCATGCACAGTCGCTGTCTTGCACCGTCGTTGTCATTCACAGTCGCTGTCTTGCAAAGTTGCTGTCTTGCACAGTTGTTGTAATGCACAGTTGCTGTCTTGCAAAGTTGCTGTCATACACTGTCGCTGTCTTGCACAGTTGTCATGCACAGTTGTTGTCATGCACAGTTGCTGTCATGCACAGTTGTCATGCACAGTCGCTGTAATGCACATTCGCTGTCTTGCACAGTTGTTGTCATGCACAGTTGATGTCATGCACAGTTGCTGTCATGCACATTCGCTGTCTTGCACAGTTGTTGTCATGCACAGTCGCTGTCTTGCACAGTTGTTGTCATGCACAGTTGATGTCATGCACAGTTGCTGTCATGCACAGTCGCTGTAATGCACATTCGCTGTCTTGCACAGTTGTTGTCATGCACAGTCGCTGTCTTGCACAGTCACTGTCATGCACAGTCGCTGTTATGCAAAGTTGCTGTCATGAACAGTTGCTGTCATGCACAGTTCCTGTCTTGCACAGTTGCTGTCATGCACAGTTGTTGTAATGCACAGTCGCTGTCTTGCACAATTGTTGTAATGCTCAGTTGCTGTAATGCTCAGTTATTGTCATGCACAGTTGCTGTCATGCACAGTCACTGTCTTGCAAAGTTGCTGTCATGCTCAGTTATTGTCTTGCACAGTTGTTGTCATGCACAGTCACTGTCTTGCAAAGTTGCTGTCATGCTCAGTTATTGTCTTGCACAGTTGTTGTCATTCACAGTCACTGTCATGCACAGATGCTGTTAAGCACAGTCACTGTCTTGCACAGATGCTGTCAAGCACAGTCGCTGTCTTGCACAGATGTTGTCATGCACAGTCGCTGTCATGCACAGATGCTGTCATGCACAGTCACTGTCATGCACAGATGCAGGTTGGCACAGTTGCCATCATGCACAGTTGTTGTCATGCACAGTCGCTGTCAGGCACAGATGCTGTCATGCACAGTCGCTGTCTTGCACAGTTGTTGACATGAGCAGTTGTTGTCAAGCACAGTTGCTGTCATGCACAATCGCTATCTTGCACAGCTGTTGTCATGCACGGTCGTTGTCATGCACAGTTGCTGTCTTGCACAGTTGTTGTCATGCACAGTTGCTGTAATGCACAGTTGCTATCTTGCACAGTTGTTGTAATGCACTGTTGCTGTCTTGCACAGCTGTTGTCATGCAAAGTCTCAGTCATGCACAGTTGCAGTCATGCACAGTCGTTGTCATGCATAGTTGCTGTCATGCACAGTTGTTGTCATGCACAGTCACTGTCATGCACAGATGCTGTCAAGCACAGTCGCTGTCTTGCACAGTTGTTGACATGCACAGTCGCTGTCATGCACAGATGCTGTCAAGCACAGTCACTGTCTTGTACAGTTGTTGCCATGCACAGTCGCTGTTATGCACAGTCGCTGTCATGCACAGTTATTGTCATGCACAGTCATTGTCATGCACAGTCGCTGTCATGTACTGTTGCTGTTTTACACAGTTGTTGTCATGCACAGTTGCTGTTATGCACATTTGCTGTGTTGCGCAGTTGTTGCAATGCACAGTTGTTGTCATGCACAGTTGTCATGCACAGTCGCTGTCATGCACAGTTGCTATCTTGCACAGTTGTTGTAATGCACAGTTGCTGTCTTGCACAGCTGTTGTCATGCAAAGTCTCAGTCATGCACAGTTGCTGTCATGCACAGTCGTTGTCATGCATGGTTGCTGTCATGCACAGTTGTTGTCATGCACATTCACTGTCATGCACAGATGCTGTCAAGCACAGTCACTGTCTTGCACAGTTGTTGACATGCACAGTCGCTGTCATGCACAGATGCTGTCAAGCACATTCACTGTCTTGTACAGTTGTTGCCATGCACAGTCGCTGTCATGCACAGTTGCTGTCTTGCACAATTGTTGTAATGCACAGTTGCTGTCTTGCACAGGCATTGTCATGCAAAGTCTCAGTCATGCACAGTCACTGTCATGCACAGATGCTGTCAAGCACAGTCACTGTCTTGCACAGTTGTTGACATGCACAGTCGCTGTCATGCACAGATGCTGTCAAGCACATTCACTGTCTTGTACAGTTGTTGCCATGCACAGTCGCTATCATGCACAGTTGCTGTCTTGCACATTTGTTGTAATGCACAGTCGCTGTCTTGCACAGTTGTCATGAGCAGTTGTTGTCATGCACAGTCGCTGACTAACGCATTCGCTGTCATGCTCAGTTGTTGTTGTTCTCAGTTGTCATGCTCAGTTGCTGTCTTGCACAGTTGTTGTCATGCACAGTCGCTGTCATGCACAGACGCTGTCATGCACAGTTGTTGCCATGCTCAGTTGCTGTCATGCTCAGTTATTGTCATGCACAGTTGTTGTCATGCACAGCCACTGTCTTGCAAAGTCGCTGTCATGCACAGTTATTGTCATGTTCAGTTGTTGTCATGCACAGTTGCTGCAATGCACAGTTGTCATCCAGTTATCATGCACATTCGCTGTCATGCACAGTTGTTGTCATGCACAGTTGCTGTCATGCACAGTTGCTGTCATGCACAGTTGTTGTCACGCACATTCACTGTCATGCACAGATGATGTCAAGCACAGTCGCTGTCTTGCACAGTTGTTGTCATGCACAGCCACTGTCTTGCAAAGTCGCTGTCATGCACAGTTATTATCATGTTCAGTTGTTGTCATGCACAGTTGCTGCAATGCACAGTTGTCATCCAGTTATCATGCATAGTCACTGTCATGCACATTCACTGTCATGCACAGTTGTTGTCATGCACAGTTGTTGTCATGCACAGTCGCTGTCATGCACAGTTGTTGTCATGCACAGTTGTTGTCATGCACAGTCGCTGTCATGCACAGTTGTTGTCATGCACAGTTGTTGTCATGCACATTCACTGTCATGCACAGTTGTTGTCATGCACAGTCGCTGTCATGCACAGTTGTTGTCATGCACAGTTGTTGTCATGCACATTCACTGTCATGCACAGTTGTTGTCATGCACAGTTGTTGTCATGCACAGTCGCTGTCATGCACAGTCGCTGTCATGCACACTTGTTGTCATGCACAGTCACTGTCATGCACAGATGATGTCAAGCACAGTCGCTGTCTTGCACAGTTGTTGACATGCACAGTCGCTGTCATGCACAGATGCTGTCAAGCACAGTCGCTGTCTTGTACAGTTGTTGCCATGCACAGTCGCTGTCATGCACAGCCACTGTCATGCACAGTGGCTGTCATGCACAGTTATTGTCATGCACAGTCGCTGTCATGTACTGTTGCTGTTTTGCACAGTTGTTGTCATGCACAGTTGCTGTCATGCACATTTGCTGTGTTGCGCAGTTGTTGCAATGCACAGTTGCTGTCATGCACAGTTGTTGTCATGCACAGTTGCTGTCATGCACAGTTGCTGTCATGCTGAGTTGCTGTCTTGCACAATTGTTGTAATGCACAGTTGCTGTCTTGCACAGGCGGTGTCATGCAAAGTCTCAGTCATGCACAGTTGCTGTCATGTACAGTCAGTGTTATGCACAGTTGCTGTCATGCACAGTTGTTGTCATGCACAGTCGCTGTCTTGCTCATTCGCTGTCATGCACAGTTGTCATTCACAGACACTGTCAAGCACAGTCGCTGTCTTGCACAGTTGTTGACATGCACAGTCGCCATCATGCACATTCACTGTCATGCACAGTTGTTGTCATGCACAGTTGTTGTCATGCACAGTTGTTGTCATGCACAGTCGCTGTCATGCACAGTCACTGTCATGCACAGATGCTGTCAAGCACAGTCGCTGTCTTGCACAGTTGTTGACATGCACAGTCGCTGTCATGCACAGTTGCCGTCATGCTCAGTTGTTGGCATGCACATTCGCTGTCATGCACAGATGCTGTCAAGCAGTCAATGTCTTGTACAGTTGTTGCCATGCACAGTCGCTGTCATGCAGTGTTGCTGTTTTGCACAGTTGCTGTCATGCACATTTGCTGTGTTGCGCAGTTGTTGCAATGCACAGTTTCTGTCATGCACAGTTGTTGTCATGCACAGTTGCTGTCATGCACAGTCGCTGTCATGCACAGTTGCTGTCTTGCACAGGCGTTGTCATGCAAAGTCTCAGTCATGCACAGTTGCTGTCATGTACAGTCAGTGTTATGCACAGTTGCTGTCATGCACAGTTGTTGCCATGCACAGTCACTGTCTTGCACAGTTGTCATGAGCAGTTGTTGTCATGCACAGTCACTGTCAAGCACAATTGCTGTCATGCACAATCGCTATCTTGCACAGCTGTTGTCATGCATGGTCGCTGTCATGCACAGTTGTTGTCATGCACAGTTGTTGTCATACACAGTTGCTGGTTTGCACAGTTTTTGTCATGCACAGTTGTTGTCTTGCACAGTTGTTGTCATGCACAGTTGTTGTCATGCACATTCACTGTCTTACACAGTTGCTGTCATGGCACAGTTGCTATCTTGCACAGTTGTTGTCATGCAAATTTGTTGCCAGGCACAATTGTTGTCATGTACAGTTGGCGTCATGCACAGTTGTTGTCATGCACAGTCGCTGTCTTGCACAGTTGTTGTCTTGGACAGTTGCTGTCTTGCACTGTTGTTGTCATGCACAGTTGTTGTCATGCACAGTTGCTGTCATGCCCAGTTGCTGTCTTGCACAGTTGTTGTCATGCACAGTCACTGTCATGCACAGTCGCTGTCGTGCACAGTTGCTGTCATGCACAGTCGCTGTCATGCACAGTTGTTGTCATGCATAGTCGTTGTCATGCACAGATGCTGTCATGCACAGTTGTTGTCATGCGTCGTCGCTGTCATGCACAGTTGCAGTAATGCACAGTCGCTGTCATGCACAGTTGTTGTCATGCACAGTCGTTGTCATGCACAGATGCTGTCTTGCACAGTCGCTGTCATGCACAGTTGTTGTCATGCACAGTCGCTGTCATGCACAGTTGCTGTCATGCACAATTGCTATCTTGCACAGCTGTTGTATGCACAGTTGTTGTCATGCACAGTTTCTGTCATGCAAGTCACTGTCATGCAAAGTTCCTGGTTTGCACAGTTGTTGTCATGCACAGTTGTCGTCATGCACAGTTGTTGTCATGCAGTTGATGTCTTGCACATTCTTTATCATGCACAGTACCTGTCTTGCACAGTTGTCATGCACAGTTCTCATGCACAGTTGTTGTCACGCACAGTTGTTGTCATGCACAGTTGATGTCTTGCACAGTCGCTGTCATGCACAGTTGTTGCCATGCACGGTCACTGTCTTGCACAGTTGTTATGAGCAGTTGTTGTCATGCACAGTCACTGTCATGCACAGCCACTGTCATGCACAGTTGCTGTCATGCACAGTTGTTGTCATGTACAGTCAGTGTTATGCACAGTTGCTGTCATGCACAGTTGTTGCCATGCACAGTCATTGTCTTGCACAGTTGTCATGAGCAGTTGTTGTCATGCACAGTCACTGTCAAGCACAATTGCTGTCATGCACAATCGCTATCCTGCACAGCTGTTGTCATGCATGGTCGCTGTCATGCACAGTTGTTGTCATGCACAGTTGTTGTCATACACAGTTGCTGGTTTGCACAGTTATTGTCATGCACAGTTGTTGTCATGCACAGTTTTTGTCATGCACATTTGCTGTCTTGCACAGTTCTTGTCATGCACAGTTGTTGTCTTGCACAGTTGTTGTCATGCACAGTTGTTGTCATGCACATTCACTGTCTTACACAGTTGCTGTCATGGCACAGTTGCTGTCTTGCACAGTTGTTGTCATGCAAATTTGTTGCCAGGCAAAGTTGTTGTCATGTACAGTTGGTGTCATGCACAGTTGTTGTCATGCACAGTCGCTGTCTTGCACAGTTCTTGTCTTGGACAGTTGCTGTCTTGCACTGTTGTTGTCATGCACAGTTGTTGTCATGCACAGTTGCTGTCATGCCCAGTTGCTGTCTTGCACAATTGTTGTCATGCACAGTCACTGTCATGCACAGTCGCTGTCGTGCACAGTTGCTGTCATGCACAGTCGCTGTCATGCACAGTTGTTGTCATGCACAGTCGTTGTCATGCACAGATGCTGTCATGCACAGTTGTTGTCATGCGCCGTCGCTGTCATGCACAGTTGCAGTAATGCACAGTCGCTGTCATGCACAGTTGTTGTCATGCACAGTCGTTGTCGTGCACATTCACTGTCTTACACAGTTGCTGTCATGGCACAGTTGCTGTCTTGCACAGTTGTTGTCATGCAAATTTGTTGCCAGGCAAAGTTGTTGTCATGTACAGTTGGTGTCATGCACAGTTGTTGTCATGCACAGTCGCTGTCTTGCACAGTTCTTGTCTTGGACAGTTGCTGTCTTGCACTGTTGTTGTCATGCACAGTTGTTGTCATGCACAGTTGCTGTCATGCCCAGTTGCTGTCTTGCACAATTGTTGTCATGCACAGTCACTGTCATGCACAGTCGCTGTCGTGCACAGTTGCTGTCATGCACAGTCGCTGTCATGCACAGTTGTTGTCATGCACAGTCGTTGTCATGCACAGATGCTGTCATGCACAGTTGTTGTCATGCGCCGTCGCTGTCATGCACAGTTGCAGTAATGCACAGTCGCTGTCATGCACAGTTGTTGTCATGCACAGTCGTTGTCGTGCACAGATGCTGTCATGCACAGTCGCTGTCATGCACAGTTGTTGTCATGCACAATCGCTGTCATGCACAGTCACTGTATTGCACAGTTGTTGCCATGCACAGTTATTGTCATGCACAGTCTCTGTCATGCACAATTGCTATCTTGCACAGCTGTTGTCATGCACAGTTGTTGTCATGCACAGTTTCTGTCATGCAAGTCACTGTCATGCAAAGTTGCTGGTTTGCACAGTTGTTGTCATGCACAGTTGTAGTCATGCACAGTTGATGTCTTGCACAGTCGCTGTCATGCACAGTTGTTGCCATGCACGGTCACTGTCTTGCACAGTTGTCATGAGCAGTTGTTGTCATGCACAGTCACTGTCAAGCACAATTGCTGTCATACACAGTTGCTGTTATGCACAGTTGCTATCTTGCACAGTTGTTGCAATGCACAGTTGCTGTCATGCACAGTTGTTGTCATGGACAGTTGTCATACACAGTCGCTGTCATGCACAGTTGCTGTCTTGCACATTTGTTGTAATGCACAGTCGCTGTCTTGCACAGTTGTCATGAGCAGTTTTTGTTGTTCTCAGTTGTCATGCTCAGTTGCTGTCATGCTCAATTCTTGTCATGCTCAGTTGCTGTCTTGCACAGTTGTTGTCATGCACAATCGCTGTCTTGCACAGTTGTTGTCATGCACAGTCGCTGTCTTGCACAGTTGTCATGAGCAGTTGTTGTCATGCACAGTCACTGTCAAGCACAGTTGCTGTTATGCACAATCGCTATCTTGCACAGCTGTTGTCATGCATGGTCGCTGTCATGCACAGTTGTTGTCATGCACAGTTGTTGTCATACACAGTTGCTGGTTTGCACAGTTGTTGTCATGCACAGTTGTTGTCATGCACAGTTTTTGTCATGCACATTTGCTGTCTTGCACAGTTCTTGTCATGCACAGTTGTTGTCTTGCACAGTTGTTGTCATGCACAGTTGTTGTCATGCACATTCTCTGTCTTACACAGTTGCTGTCATGGCACAGTTGCTGTCTTGCACAGTTGTTGTCATGCAAATCTGTTGCCAGGCACAGTTGTTGTCATGTACAGTTGGTGTCATGCACAGTTGTTGTCATGCACAGTCGCTGTCTTGCACAGTTGTTGTCTTGGTCAGTTGCTGTCTTGCGCAGTTGCTGTCATGCCCAGTTGCTGTCTTGCACAGTTGTTGTCATGCACAGTCACTGTCATGCACAGTCGCTGTCGTGCACAGTTGCTGTCATGCACATTTGCTGTGTTGCACAGTTATTGCAATGCACAGTCTCTGTCTTGCACAGTCGCTGTCATGCACAGTTGTTGTTATGCACCGTCGCTGTCATGCACAGTCGCAGTAATGCACAGTCGCTGTCATGCACAGTTGTTGTCATGCACAGTCGTTGTCATGCACAGTTGATGTCATGCACAGTCACTGTCATGCACAGTTGTTGTCATGAGCAGTTTTTGTCATGCACAGTTGTTGTCATGCACAGTCGCTGTCATGCACAGATGCTGTCATGCACAGTCGCTGTCATGCACAGTTGTTGTCATGCACAATCGCTGTCATGCACAGTCACTGTTTTGCACAGTTGTTGCCATGCACAGTTATTGTCATTCACAGTCGCTGTCTTGCACAGTCGCTGTCATGCACAGTTGATGTCATGCACAGTCGCTGTCATGCACAGTTGCTGTCATGCACAATTGCTATCTTGCACGGCTGTTGTCATGCACAGTTGTTGTCATGCACAGTTTCTGTCATGCAAGTCACTGCCATGCAAAGTTGCTGGTTTGCACAGTTGTTGTCATGCACAGTTGTAGTCATGCACAGTTGCTGTCTTGCACAGTTGTTGTCATGCAGTTGATGTCTTGCACAGTCGCTATCATGCACAGTACCTGTCTTGCACAGTTGTTGTCATGCACAGTTCTCATGCACAGTTGTTGTCATGCACAGTTGTTGTCATGCACAGTTGCTGTCTTGCACAGTCGCTGTCATGCACAGTTGTTGCCATGCACAGTCACTGTCTTGCACAGTTGTCATGAGCAGTTGTTGTCATGCACAATCACTGTCAAGCACAATTGCTGTCATACACAGTTGGTGTCATGCACAGTCGCTGTCTTGCACAGTTGTTGTCTTGGACAGTTGCTGTCTTGCACTGTTGTTGTCATGCACAGTTGTTGTCATGCACAGTTGCTGTCATGCCCAGTTGCTGTCTTGCACAGTTGTTGTCATTCATAGTCACTGTCATGCACAGATGTTGTCATGCACAGTCACTGTCTTGTACAGATGTTGTCATGCACAGTCGCTGTCATGCACAGATGCAGGTTGGCACAGTTGCCATCATGCACAGTTGTTGTCATGCACAGTCGCTGTCACGTACAGATGCTGTCATGCACAGTCGCTGTCTTGCACAGTTGTTGACATGAGCAGTTGTTGTCAAGCACAGTTCCTGTCATGCACAATCGCTATCTTGCACAGCTGTTGTCACGCACGGTCGTTGTCATGCACAGTTGCTGTCTTGCACAGTTGTTGTCATGCACAGTTGCTGTAATGCACAGTTGCTATCTTGCACAGTTGTTGTAATGCACAGTTGCTGTCTTGCACAGCTGTTGTCATGCAAAGTCTCAGTCATGCACAGTTGCTGTCATGCACAGTCGTCATGCATAGTTGCTGTCTTGGACAGTTGTTGTCATGCACAGTCACTGTCATGCACAGATGATGTCAAGCACAGTCGCTGTCTTGCACAGTTGTTGACATGCACAGTCGCTGTCATGCACAGATGCTGTCAAGCACAGTCGCTGTCTTGCACAGTTGTTGACATGCACAGTCGCTGTCAGGCACAGATGCTGTCAAGCACAGTCACTGTCTTGTACAGTTGTTGCCATGCACAGTCGCTGTCATGCACAGTCACTGTCATGCACAGTGGCTGTCATGCACAGTTAATGTCATGCACAGTCGCTGTCATGTACTGTTGCTGTTTTACACAGTTTTTGTCATGCACAGTTGCGGTCATGCACATTTGCTGTGTTGCGCAGTTGTTGCAATGCACAGTTGCTGTCATGCACAGTTGTTGTCATGCACAGTTGTCATGCACAGTCACTATCTTGCACAGCTGTTGTCATGCACGGTCGTTGTCATGCACAGTTGTCATGAGCTGTTGTCATGCACAGTCACTGTCAAGCGCAGTTGCTGTCATGCACAATCGCTATCTTGCACAGCTGTTGTCATGCATGGTAGCTGTCATGCACAGTTGTTGTCATGCACAGTTGTTGTCATACACAGTTGCTGGTTTGCACAGTTGTTGTCATGCACTGTTGGTGTCATGCACAGTTGCTGACTTGCAGAGGTTTTGCCATGCACAGTCACTGTCATGCACAGTCACTGTCATGCACAGTTGCTGTAATGCCCAGTTGCTGTCTTGCACAGGCGTTGTCATGCACAGTCACTGTCATGCACAGTCGCTGTCATGCACAGTTGCTGTCATGCACATTTGCCGTGTTGCGCAGTTGTTGCAACGCACAGTCGCCATCTTTCACAGTCGCTGTCATGCACAGTTGTTGTCAATCACATTTGCTGTCTTGCACAGTTGTCATGCACAGTTGTTGTCAATCACAGTCGCTGTCATGCACAGTCGCTGTCATGCACAGATGCTGTCATGCACAGTTGTTGCCATGCTCAGTTGCTGTCATGCTCTGATATTGTCATGCACAGTTGTTGCATTGCACAGCCAATGTCTTGCAAAGTCGCTGTCATGCACAGTTATTGTCATGCTCAGTTGTTGTCATGCACAGTTGCTGCAATGCACAGTTGTCATCCAGTTATCATGCACATTCACTGAATGCACACTTGTCATGCACATTCACTGTCTTGCACAGTCGCTGTCATGCACAGTCGCTGTCATGCACAGTTGTTGTCATGCACAGTCGCTGTCATGCACAGTTGTTGTCATGCACCGTTGCTGTCATGCACAATCGCTGTCATGCATAGTCGCTATCATGCACAGTTGTTGTCATGCACAGTCGCTGTCATGCACAGTTGTTGTCATGCACAATCACTGTCATGCACAGTCGCTGTCATGCACAGCTGTTGTCATGCACAGTCACGTGTCTTGCACTGTTGTCATGCACAGTTGTTGTCAAGCACAGTCACGGTCATGCACAGTCGCTGTCATGCGAGGTTGTTGTCATGCACAGTCGCTGTCATGCACAGATTCTGTCAAACACAGTCGCTGTCATGCACAGTGGCTGTCATATACAGTCGCTGTCATGCACAGTCACTTTTTTGCAGAATTGTTGCCATGCACAGTTGTTGTAATGCACAGTTGTTGTCATGCACAGTTGATATCATGTTCAGTTGCTGTCATGCACAGTCGCTGTCATGCACAGTTGCTGTCATGCACAATCGCTATCTTGCACGGCTGTTGTCATGCACAGTTGTTGTCATGCACAGTCGCTGTCAAGCACAGTTGCTGTCATGCACAATCGCTATCTTGCACGGCTGTTGTCATGCACAGTTGTTGTCATGCACAGTTTCTGTCATGCAAGTCACTGTCATGCAAAGTTGCTGGTTTGCACAGTTGTTGTCATGCACAGTTGTTGTCATGCACAGTTGATGTCTTGCACAGTCGCTGTCATGCACTGTACCTGTCTTGCACAGTTGTTGTCATGCACAGTTGTCTTCCACAGTTGTTGTCATGCACAGTTGTTGTCATGCACAGTCACTGACTTGCACAGTTGTTGTCATGGACAGTTGCTGTCTTGCACTGTTGTCATACACAGTTGCTGTCATGCACATTTGCTGTGCTGCACAGTTGTTGCAATGCACAGTCGCTGTCTTGCACAGTTGCTGTCATGCACTGTTGGTGTCATGCACAGTTGCTGACTTGCAGAGGTTTTGTCATGCACAGTCACTGTCATGCACAGTCACTGTCATGCACAGTTGTTGTAATGCCCAGTTGCTGTAATGCCCAGTTGCTGTCTTGCACAGGCGTTGTCATGCACAGTCGCAGTCATGCACAGTCGCTGTCATGCACAGTTGCTGTCATGCACATTTGCTGTGTTGCACAGTTGTTGCAATGCACAGTCGCTGTCTTTCACAGTCGCTGTCATGCACTGTTGTTGTCAATCACATT
This sequence comes from Chiloscyllium punctatum, assembly GCF_047496795.1. Taxonomy (NCBI): domain Eukaryota; kingdom Metazoa; phylum Chordata; class Chondrichthyes; order Orectolobiformes; family Hemiscylliidae; genus Chiloscyllium; species Chiloscyllium punctatum. Next base: position 80,217,514 of record NC_092744.1, read on the forward strand.
TGCTGTCTTGCACAGTTGTCATGCACAGTTGTTGTCAATCACAGTCACTGTCATGCACAGTCGCTGTCATGCACAGTAATTGTCATGCACAGTCGCTGTCATGCACAGATTCTGTCAAGCACAGTCGCTGTCTTGCACAGTTTCTGTCATGTATAGTCGCTGTCATGCACAGTCACTGTCATGCACAGTTGCTGTTTTGCACAGGCGCTGTCATGTAAAGTCTTGGTCATGCACCCTTGCTGTCATGCACAGTCGGTGTCATGCACAGTTGTTGTCATGCACAGTTGCTGTCATGCAGTCTTTGTCAATCAAATTTGCTGTCTTGCACAGTTGTCATGCACAGTTGTCAAGCACAGTCACTGTCATGCACTGTTGTTGTCATGCACAGTCTCTGTCATGCACAGTCGCTGTCATGCACAGTTGCTGTCATGCACATTTGCTGTGCTGCACAGTTGTTGCAATGCACAGTCGCTGTCTTGCACAGTTGCTGTCATGCACAGTCGCTGTCATGCACAGTCGCTGTCATGCACAGTCACTGTCATGCACAGTTGTTGTCATGCACAATTGCTGTCATGCACAGTCGCTGTCTTGCAGAGTTGTTGCCATGCACAGTTGTCATTATGCACAGTCGGTGCCTTGCACAGATGATGTCATGCACAGTCGCTGTCAAGCACAGTTGCTGTTTTGCACAGGCGCTGTCATGTAAAGTCTTGGTCATGCACCCTTGCTGTCATGCACAGTCGGTGTCATGCACAGTTGTTGTCATGCACAGTTGCTGTCATGCAGTCTTTGTCAATCAAATTTGCTGTCTTGCACAGTTGTCATGCACAGTTGTCAAGCACAGTCACTGTCATGCACTGTTGTTGTCATGCACAGTCTCTGTCATGCACAGTCGCTGTCATGCACAGTTGCTGTCATGCACATTTGCTGTGCTGCACAGTTGTTGCAATGCACAGTCGCTGTCTTGCACAGTTGCTGTCATGCACAGTCGCTGTCATGCACAGTCACTGTCATGCACAATTGCTGTCATGCACAGTCGCTGTCTTGCAGAGTTGTTGCCATGCACAGTTGTCATTATGCACAGTCGGTGCCTTGCACAGATGATGTCATGCACAGTCGCTGTCAAGCACAGTTGTTGTCATGAGCAGTTTTTGTCATGCACAGTTGTTGCAATGCACAGTCGCTGTCTTGCACAGTTGTTGTCATGCACAGTTGTTGTCATGCACAGTTGCTGTCAAGCACAGTTGCTGTCATGCAAGTCACTGTCATGTAAAGTTGCTGGTTTGCACAGTTGTTGTCATGCACAGTTGTTGTCATTCACAGTTGTTGTCATGCACAGTTGTCTTGCACAGTTGTTGTCATGCACAGTTGTTGTCATGCACAGTCACTGACTTGCACAGTTGTTGTCATGGACAGTTGCTGTCTTGTACTGTTGTCATGCGCAGTTGCTGTCATGCACATTTGCTGTGCTGCACAGTTGTTGCAATGCACAGTCGCTGTCTTGCACAGTTGCTGTCATGCACTGTTGGTGTCATGCACAGTTGCTGACTTGCAGAGGTTTTGTCATGCACAGTCGCTGTCATGCACAGTCACTGTCATGCACAGTTGCTGTAATGCCCAGTTGCTGTCTTGCACAGGCGTTGTCATGCACAGTCACTGTCATGCACAGTTGTTGTAATGCCCAGTTGCTGTAATGCCCAGTTGCTGTCTTGCACAGGCGTTGTCATGCACAGTCACTGTCATGCACAGTCGCTGTCATGCACAGTTGCTGTCATGCACATTTGCTGTGTTGCACAGTTGTTGCAATGCACAGTCGCTGTCTTTCACAGTCGCGGTCATGCACTGTTGTTGTCAATCACATTTGCGGTCTTGCACAGTTGTCATGCACAGTTGTTGTCAATCACAGTCACTGTCATGCACAGTCGCTGTCATGCACAGTAATTGTCATGCACAGTCGCTGTCATGCACAGTTTCTGTCATGTATAGTCGCTGTCATGCACAGTCGCTGTCATGCACAGTTGCTGTTTTGCACAGGCGCTGTCATGTAAAGTCTTGGTCATGCACCCTTGCTGTCATGCACAGTTGTTGTCATGCACAGTTGCTGTCATGCAGTCTTTGTCAATCAAATATGCTGTCTTGCACAGTTGTCATGCACAGTTGTCAAGCACAGTCACTGTCATGCACTATTGTTGTCATGCACAGTCTCTGTCATGCACAGTCGCTGTCATGCACAGTTGCTGTCATGCACATTTGCTGTGCTGCACAGTTGTTGCAATGCACAGTCGCTGTCTTGCACAGTTGCTGTCATGCACAGTCGCTGTCATGCACAGTCACTGTCATGCTCAGTCGCTGTCATGCACAGATGCTGTCAAGCAGAGTCACTGTCATGCACAGTCACTGTCATGCACAGTTGTTGTCATGCACAATTGCTGTCATGCACAGTCGCTGTCTTGCAGAGTTGTTGCCATGCACAGTTGTCATTATGCACAGTCGGTGCCTTGCACAGATGATGTCATGCAAGTCACTGTCATGCAAAGTTGCTGGTTTGCACAGTTGTTGTCATGCACAGTTGTTGTCATGCACAGTTGTTGTCATGCACAGTTGTCTTGCACAGTTGTTGTCATGCACAGTTGTTGTCATGCACAGTCACTGACATGCACAGTTGTTGTCATGGACAGTTGCTGTCTTGTACTGTTGTCATGCGCAGTTGCTGTCATGCACATTTGCTGTGCTGCACAGTTGTTGCAATGCACAGTCGCTGTCTTGCACAGTTGCTGTCATGCACTGTTGGTGTCATGCACAGTTGCTGACTTGCAGAGGTTTTGTCATGCACAGTCGCTGTCATGCACAGTCACTGTCATGCACAGTTGCTGTAATGCCCAGTTGCTGTCTTGCACAGACGTTGTCATGCACAGTCACAGTCATGCACAGTCCCTGTCATGCACAGTTGCTGTCATGCACATTTGCTGTGCTGCACAGTTGTTGCAATGCACAGTCGCTGTCTTGCACAGTCGCTGTCATGCACAGTCGCTGTCATGCAAAGATGCTGTCATGCACAGTCACTGTCATGCACAGTTGTTGTCATGCACAGTCGCTGTCTTGCACAGATGCTGTCATGCACAAACGCTGTCTTGCACGGCTGTTGTCATGCACAGTTGTTGTCATGCACAGTTTCTGTCATGCAAGTCACTGTCATGTAAAGTTGCTGGTTTGCACAGTTGTCATGCACAGTTGTTGTCATGCACAGTTGCTGTCTTGCACAGTTGTTGTCATGCACAGTTGTCTTGCACAGTTGTTGTCATGCACAGTTGTTGCAATGCACAGTCGCTATTTGCACCGTCGCTGTCATGCACAGATGCTGTCATGCACATTTGCTGTGTTGCACAGTTGTTGCAATGCACAGTAGCTGTCTTGCACAGTCGCTGTCATGCACAGTATTTGTCAATCACATTTGCTGTCTTGCAGAGTTGTCGTGCACAGTTGTTGCCATGCTCAGTTGCTGTCATGCTCAGTTGCTGTCATGCTCAGTTACTGTCATGCACAGTTGTTGCCATGCACAGTTGTTGTCATGCACAGTTGCTGCAATGCACAGTTGTCATCTAGGCAACATGCACAGTCACTGTAATGCACATTTGTCATGCTCAGTTGCTGTCATGCTCAGTTGCTGTCATGCTCAGTTATTGTCATTCACAGTTGTCTTGCACAGTTGTTGTCATGCACAGTCACTGACTTGCACAGTTGTTGTCATGGACAGTTGCTGTCTTGTACTGTTGTCATGCACAGTTGCTGTCATGCACATTTGCGGTGCTGCACAGCTGTTGCAATGCACAGTCACTGTCTTGCACAGTTGCTGTCATGCACTGTTGGTGTCATGCACAGTTGCTGACTTGCAGAGGCTTTGTCATGCACAGTCGCTGTCATGCACAGTCACTGTCATGCACAGTTGCTGTAATGCCCAGTTGCTGTCTTGCACAGGCGTTGTCATGCACAGTTACTGTCATGCACAGTCCCTGTCATGCACAGTTGCTGTCATGCACATTTGCTGTGTTGCACAGCTGTTGCAATGCACAGTAGCTGTCTTGCACAGTCGCTGTCATGCACAGTTTTTGTCAATCACATTTGCTGTCTTGCACAGTTGTCATGCACAGTTGTTGTCACACACAGTCGCTGTCATGCACAGTCGCTGTTATGCACAGTAATTGTCATGCACAGTCGCTGTCATGCACAGATTCTGTCAAGCACAGTCGCTGTCTTGCACAGTGGCTGTCATGTACAGTCGCTGTCATGCACAGTCGCTGTCATGCACAGTTGCTGTTTTGCACAGGCGCTGTCATGCAAAGTCTTGGTCATGCACCTTTGCTGTCATGCACAGTTGTTGTCATGCACAGTTGTCATGCACAGTTGTTGTCATGCACAGTTGCTGTCATGCAGTTTTTGTCAATCACATTTGCTGTCTTGCACAGTTGTCATGCACAGTTGTTGTCAAGCACAATTGCTGTCATCACAGTTGTTTTCATGCACAGTCACTGTCATGCACAGACGCTGTCATGCACAGTTGTTGCCATGCTCAGTTGCTGTCATGCTCAGTTATTGTCATGCTCAGTTGTTGTCATGCACAGTTGCTGCAATGCACAGTTGTCATCCAGTTAACATGCACAGTTGTCATCCAGTTAACATGCACAGTCACTGTAATGCAAACTTGTCATGCACATTCACTGTCATGCACAATTGTTGTCATGCACAGTTGTTGTCATGCACAGTCGCTATCATGCACAGTTGTTGTCAATCACATTTGCTGTCTTGCACAGTTGTCATGCACAGTTGTTGTCAAGCACAGTCGCTGTCATGCACAGATTCTGCCAAGCACAGTCACTGTCTTTCACAGTCACTGTCATGTACAGTCGCTGTCATGCACAGTTGTTGTCATGCACAGTCGCTGTCATGCACAGTAATTGTCATGCACAGTCGCTGTCTTGCATAGTTGTTGCCCTGCACAGTTGTTGTCATGCACAGTCGCTGTCTTGCACAGTTGTTGCCCTGCACAGTTGTTGTCATGCACAGTCGCTGTCTTGCACAGTTGTTGCCATGCACAGTTGTTGACATGCACAGTCGCTGTCATGCACAGTTGTTGTCATGCACAGTCGCTGTCAAGCACAGTTACTGTCATGCACAATCGCTATCTTGCACAGCTGTTGTCATGCATGGTCGCTGTCATGCATGGTTGCTGTCATGCACAGTTGTTGTCATGCACAGTCGCTGTCTTACACAGGCGCTGTCATGCACAGTTGTTGCCATGCACAGTTGTTGTCATGCACAGTTGGTGTCATGAGCAGTTTTGGTCCAGCACAGTTGTTGTCATGCACAGTCGCTGTCAAGCACAGTTGCTGTCATGCACAATCGCTATCTTGCACAGCTGTTGTCATGCATGGTCGCTGTCATGCATGGTTGCTGTCATGCACAGTTGTTGTCATGCACAGTCGCTGTCTTGCACAGGCGCTGTCATGCACAGTTGTTGTCATGCACAGTCGCTGTCATGCACAGTAATTGTCATGCACAGTCGCTGTCTTGCATAGTTGTTGCCCTGCACAGTTGTTGTCATGCACAGTCGCTGTCTTGCACAGTTGTTGCCCTGCACAGTTGTTGTCATGCACAGTCGCTGTCTTGCACAGTTGTTGCCATGCACAGTTGTTGACATGCACAGTCGCTGTCATGCACAGTTGTTGTCATGCACAGTCGCTGTCAAGCACAGTTACTGTCATGCACAATCGCTATCTTGCACAGCTGTTGTCATGCATGGTCGCTGTCATGCATGGTTGCTGTCATGCACAGTTGTTGTCATGCACAGTCGCTGTCTTGCACAGGCGCTGTCATGCACAGTTGTTGCCATGCACAGTTGTTGTCATGCACAGTTGGTGTCATGAGCAGTTTTGGTCCAGCACAGTTGTTGTCATGCACAGTCGCTGTCAAGCACAGTTGCTGTCATGCACAATCGCTATCTTGCACAGCTGTTGTCATGCATGGTCGCTGTCATGCATGGTTGCTGTCATGCACAGTTGTTGTCATGCACAGTCGCTGTCTTGCACAGGCGCTGTCATGCACAGTTGATGTCATGCACAGTTGCTGTCTTGCACAGTTGTTGCCATGAGCAGTTTTTGTCAAGCACAATTGTTGTCATGCACAGTTGTGGTCATGCACAGTTTCTGTCATGCACAGTCGCCATCATGCAAAGTTGCTGGTTTGCACAGTTGTTGTCATGCACAGTTGTTGTCATGCACAGTAGTTGTCTTGCACAGTCACTGTCATGCACAGTACCTGTCTTGCATAGTTGTTGTCATGCACAGTTGTCATGCACAGTTTTTGTCAATCACATTTGCTGTCTTGCACAGTTGTCATGCACAGTTGTCATGCACAGTTTTTGTCAATCACATTTGCTGTCATGCACAGTTGTTGTCACACACAGTCGCTGTCATGCACAGTCGCGGTCATGCACAGTAATTGTCATGCACAGTCGCTGTCATGCACAGATTCTGTCAAGCACAGTTGCTGTCTTGCACAGTGGCTGTCATGTACAGTCGCTGTCATGCACAGTTTCTGTAATGCACAGTTGCTGTTTTGCACAGTTGCTGTCATGCAAAGTCTTGATCATGCACCTTTGCTGTCATGCACTGTCAGTGTCATGCACAGTCGTTGTCATGCACAGTTGTTGTCATGCACAGTTGCTGTCATGCAGTTTTTGTCAATCACATTTGCTGTCTTGCACAGTTGTCATGCACAGTTGTTGTCAAGCAAAAATCGCTGTCATCACAGTTGTTGTCATGCACAGTCACTGTCATGCACAGACGCTGTCATGCACAGTTGTTGCCATGCTCAGTTGCTGTCATGCTCAGTTATTGTCATGCACAGTTGTTGCCATGCACAGCCACTGTCTTGCAAAGTTGCTGTCATGCACAGTTATTGTCATGTTCAGTTGTTGTCATGCACAGTTGCTGCAATGCACAGTTGTCATCCAGTTAACATGCACAGTCACTGTGATGCAAACTTGTCATGCACATTCACTGTCATGCACAGTCGCTGTCATGCACAGATGCAGTCAAGCACAATCGCTGTCATGCACAGTCGCTGTCATGTACAGTCGCTGTCATGCACAGTTGTTGTCATACTCTGTCGCTGTCATGCACAGATGCTGTCAAGCACAGTCGCTCTCATGCACAGTCACTGTCATGCACAGTTGTTGTCATGCACAATCGCTGTCATGCACAGTCGCTGTATTGCACAGTTGTTGTCATGAGCAGTTTTTGTCATGCACAGTTGTTGTCATGCACAGTCGCTGTCAAGCACAGTTGCTGTCATGCATAATCGCTATCTTGCACAGCTGTGTTCATGCACGGTCGCTGTCATGCACAGTTGCTGTCTTGCACAGTCGCTGTCATGCACAGATGCAGTCAAGCACAATCGCTGTCATGCACAGTCGCTGTCATGTACAGTCGCTGTCATGCACAGTTGTTGTCATACTCTGTCGCTGTCATGCACAGATGCTGTCAAGCACAGTCGCTCTCATGCACAGTCACTGTCATGCACAGTTGTTGTCATGCACAATCGCTGTCATGCACAGTCGCTGTATTGCACAGTTGTTGTCATGAGCAGTTTTTGTCATGCACAGTTGTTGTCATGCACAGTCGCTGTCAAGCACAGTTGCTGTCATGCATAATCGCTATCTTGCACAGCTGTGTTCATGCGCAGTCGCTGTCATGCACAGTTGCTGTCTTGCACAGTTGTTGTCATGCACAGTACCTGTCATGCACAGTTGTTGCCATGCTCAGTTGCTGTCATGCTCAGTTATTGTCATGCACAGTTGTTGCCATGCTCAGTTGCTGTCATGCTCAGTTGCTGTCATGCTCAGTTATTGTCATGCACAGTTGTTGCCATGCTCAGTTGCTGTCATGCTCAGTTGCTGTCATGCTCAGTTATTGTCATGCACAGTTGTTGCCACGCTCAGTTGCTGTCATGCTCAGTTATTGTCATGCACAGTTGTTGCCATGCACAGTTGTTGTCATGCACAGTTGCTGCAATGCACAGTTGTCATCTAGGCAACATGCACAGTCACTGTAATGCACATTTGTCATGCACATTCACTGTCATGCACAGTTGTTGTCATGCACAGTTGTTGTCATGCACAGTCGCTGTCAAGCACAGCTGTTGTCATGCACAGTCACTTGTCTTGCACAATCACTGTCATGCACAGTTGTTGTCATGAGCAGTTTTTGTCATGCACAGTTGTTGTCATGCACAGTCGCTGTCAAGCACAGTTGCTGTCATGCATAATCGCTATCTTGCACAGCTGTGTTCATGCACGGTCGCTGTCATGCACAGTTGCTGTCTTGCATAGTTGTTGTCATGCACAGTTGTCTTGCACAGTTGTTGTCATGCACAGTTGTTGTCATGCACAGTCACTGACTTGCACAGTTGTTGTCATGGACAGTTGCTGTCGTGTACTGTTGTCATGCACAGTTGCTGTCATGCACATTTGCGGTGCTGCACAGCTGTTGCAATGCACAGTCACTGTCTTGCACAGTTGCTGTCATGCACTGTTGGTGTCATGCACAGTCGCTGTCATGCACAGTACCTGTCTTGCACAGTTTCTGTCATGCACAGTCGCCATCATGCAAAGTTGCTGGTTTGCACAGTTGTTGTCATGCACAGTTGTTGTCATGCACAGTAGTTGTCTTGCACAGTCACTGTCATGCACAGTACCTGTCTTGCATAGTTGTTGTCATGCACAGTTGTCATGCACAGTTTTTGTCAATCACATTTGCTGTCTTGCACAGTTGTCATGCATAGTTGTCATGCACAGTTTTTGTCAATCACATTTGCTGTCATGCACAGTTGTTGTCACACACAGTTGCTGTCATGCACAGTCGCGGTCATGCACAGTAATTGTCATGCACAGTCGCTGTCATGCACAGATTCTGTCAAGCACAGTCGCTGTCTTGCACAGTGGCTGTCATGTACAGTCGCTGTCATGCACAGTTTCTGTAATGCACAGTTGCTGTTTTGCACAGGTGCTGTCATGCAAAGTCTTGATCATGCACCTTTGCTGTCATGCACTGTCAGTGTCATGCACAGTCATTGTCATGCACAGTTGTTGTCATGCACAGTTGCTGTCATGCAGTTTTTGTCAATCACATTTGCTGTCTTGCACAGTTGTCATGCACAGTTGTTGTCAAGCACAATCGCTGTCATGCACAGTTGTTGTCATGCACAGTCACTGTCATGCACAGACGCGGTCATGCACATTTGTTGCCATGCTCAGTTGCTGTCATGCTCAGTTATTGTCATGCACAGTTGTTGTCATGCACAGCCACTGTCTAACAAAGTTGCTGTCATGCACAGTTATTGTCATGTTCAGTTGTTGTCATGCACAGTTGCTGCAATGCACAATTGTCATCCAGTTAACATGCACAGTCACTGTAATGCAAACTTGTCATGCACATTCACTGTCATGCACAGTCGCTGTCATGCGCAGATGCAGTCAAGCACAATCGCTGTCATGCACAGTCACTGTCATGTACAGTCGCTGTCATGCACAGTTGTTGTCATACTCTGTCGCTGTCATGCACAGATGCTGTCAAGCACAGACGCTCTCATGCACAGTCACTGTCATGCACAGTTGTTGTCATGCACAATCGCTGTCATGCACAGTCGCTGTCTTGCACAGTTGTTGTCATGAGCAGTTTTTGTCATGCACAGTTGTTGTCATGCACAGTCGCTGTCAAGCACAGTTGCTGTCATGCACAATCGCTATCTTGCACAGCTGTGTTCATGCACGGTCACTGTCATGCACAGTTGCTGTCTTGCACAGTCGCTGTCATGCACAGTACCTGTCTTGCACAGTTGTTGTCATGCACAGTTGTCATGTGCAGTCACTGTCATGCACAGTTGCTGTCTTGCACAGTTGTTGTCATGCACAGTTGTTGTCATGCACAGTCACTGTCTTGCACAGTTGTTGTCATGGACCGTTGCTGTCTTGTACTGTTGTTGTCATGCACAGTTGCTGTCATGCACATTTGCTGTGCTGCACAGTTGTTGCAATGTACAGTCGCTGTCTTGCACAGTTGCGGTCATGCACTGTTGGTGTCATGCACAGTTGCTGACTTGCAGAGGTTTTGTCATGCACAGTCATTGTCATGCACAGTTGTAATGCCCAGTTGCTGTCTTTGCACAGGCGTTGTCATGCACAGTCACTGTCATTCACAGTCGCTGTCATGCACAGTTGCTGTCATGCACATTTGCTGTGTTGCACAGTTGTTGCAATGCACAGTCGCTGCCTTGCACAGTTGCTGTCATGCACTGTTGGTGTAATGCACAGTTGCTGACTTGCAGAGGTTTTGTCATGCACAGTCACTGTCATGCACAGTCACTGTCATGCACAGTTGCTGTAATGCCCAGTTGCTGTCTTGCACAGGCGTTGTCATGCACAGTCCCTGTCATGCACAGTTGCTGTCATGCACATTTGCTGTGTTGCACAGTTGTTGCAATGCACAGTCGCTGTCGTGCACAGTCGCTGTCATGCACATTTGCTGTGTTGCACAGTTGTTGCAATGCACAGTCGCTGCCTTGCACAGTTGCTGTCATGCACTGTTGGTGTCATGCACAGTTGCTGACTTGCAGAGTTTTTGTCATGCACAGTCGCTGTCATACACAGTTGCTGTCATGCACAGTTGCTGTCTTGCACTGTTGTGTTCATGCACAGTCGATGTCATGCACAGTTGTTGTCAATCACATTTGCTTTCTTGCACAGTTGTCATGCACAGTTGTTGTCAAGCACAGTCACTGTCATGCACAGTCGCTGTCATGCACAGTTGTTGTCATGCACAATCGCTGTCATGCACAGTCGCTGTCTTGCACAGTTGTTGCCATGCACAGTTGTTGTCATGCACAGTCGCTGTCTTGCACAGTCGCTGTCATGCGCAGTTGATGTCATGTACAGTCGCTGTCATGCACAGTAGCTGTCTTGCACAGTTGTTGTCATGAGCAGTTTTTGTCATGCACAGTCGCTGTCAAGCACAGTTGCTGTCATGCACAGTTGTGGTCATGCACAGTTTCTGTCATGCTCAGTCACTGTCATGCACAGTTGCTGTCTTGCACAGTTGTCATGCACAGTTGTTGTCAAGCACAGTCGCTGTCAGGCACAGTTGTTGTCATGCACAGTCGCTGTTATGCACAGACGCTGTCATGCACAGTTGTTCCCATGCTCAGTTGCTGTTATGCTCAGTTATTGTCATGCATAGTTGTTGTCATGCACAGCCACTATCTAACAAAGTCGCTGTCATGCTCAGTTATTGTCATGCTCAGTTGTTGTCATGCACAGTTGCTGCAATGCACAGTTGTCATCCAGTTAACGTGCACAGTCACTGTTATGCACACTTGTCATGCACATTCACTGTCATGCACAGTTGTTGTCATGCACAGTTGTTGCTATGCACAGTCGCTGTCATGCACAGCCATTGTCATGCACAGTCACTTGTCTTGCACAGTCGCTGACATGCACAGTTGTTGTCAATCACATTTGCTGTCTTGCACAGTTGAGATGCACAGTTGTTGTCATGCACATTCGCTGTCATGCACAGATTCTGTCAAGCACAGTCGCTGTCTTGCACAGTGTCTGTCATGCACAGTCGCTGTCATGCACATTCGCTGTCATGCACAGTTTATTGTCATGCACAGTCTCTGTCTTGCACAGTAACTGTCATACACAGTTGATATCATGCACTGTCGCTGTCTTGCCTAGTTGTTGTCATGAGAAGTTTTTGTTAAGCACAGTTGTTGTCATTTCAGTCGCTGTCAAGCACAGTTACTGTCATGCACAATCACTGTCTTGCACAGTCGCTGTCATGCACGGTCGCTGTCATGCACAGTTTTTGTCATGCACAGTTTCTGTCATGCACAGTCGCAGTCATGCAAAGTTGTTGGTTTGCACAGTTGTTGTCATGCACATTTGCTGTCTTGCACAGTTGTTGTCATGCACAGTTGTTGTCTTGCACAGTCGCTGTCATGCACAGTACCTGTCTTGCACAGTTGTTGTCATGCACAGTTGTCATGCACAGTCACTGTCATGCACAGTTGCTGTCTTGCACTGTTGTTGTCATGCACAGTTGTTGTCATGCACAGTCGCTGTCATGCACAGCTGCTGTCATGCCCAGTTGCTGTATTGCACAGGCGTTGTCATGCACAGTCACTGTCATGCACAGTCGCTGTCATGCACAGTTGCTGTCATGCACATTTGCTGTGCTGCACAGTTGTTGCAATGCACAGTCACTGTCTTGCACAATTGCTGTCATGCACCGTCGCTGTCATGCACATTCGCTGACATGCACAGTTGTTGTCATACACAGTTGCTGTCATGCACAGATGCAGTCAAGCACAGTCGCTGTCATGCACAGTCGCTGTCATGCACAGTCGCTGTCATGCACAGTTGTTGTCATGCTCAGTCGCTGTCATGCACAGATGCTGTCAAGCACAGTCGCTGTCATGCACAGTCACTGTCATGCACAGTTGTTGTCATGCACCATCGCTGTCATGCACAGTCGCGGTCTTGCACAGTTGTTGCAATGCACAGTCGCTGTCAAGCACAGTTGTTGACATGAGCAGATTTTGTCATGCACAGTTGTTGTCATGCACAGTTGTTGTCATGCACAGTTGCTGTCTTGCACAGTTGTTGTCATGCACAGTTGATGTCTTGCACAGTCGCTGTCATGCACAGTACCTGTCTTGCATAGTTGTTGTCATGCACATTTGTTGTCATGCACAGTCACTGTCTTGCACAGTTGTTGTCATGCACAGTTGTTGTCTTGCACAGTCGCTGTCATGCACAGTTGCTGTCATGGACAGGTGCTGTCTTGCACTGTTGTTGTCATGCACAGCTGCTGTCATGCACATTTGCTGTGCAGCACAGTTGTTGCAATGTACAGTCGCTGTCTTGCACAGTTGCGGTCATGCACTGTTGGTGTCATGCACAGTTGCTGACTTGCAGAGGTTTTGTCATGCACAGTCGCTGTCATGCACAGTGACTGTCATGCACAGTTGCTGCAATGCCCAGTTGCTGTCTTTGCACAGTCGTTGTCATGCACAGTCACAGTCATGCACAGTCGCTGTCATGCACAGTTGCTGTCATGCACATTTGCTGTGTTGCACAGTTGTTGCAATGCACAGTCGCTGTCTTGCACAGTTGTTGCAATGCACAGTCGCTGTCAAGCACAGTTGTTGTCATGAGCAGTTTGTATCATGCACAGTTATTGTCATGCACAGTCGCTGTCAAGCACCGTTGCTGTCATGCACAATCGCAATCTTGCACAGATTTTTTCATGCACGGTCGCTGTCATGCACAGTTGTTGTCATGCACAGTTGTTATCATGCACAGTTGCTGTCATGCACAGTTGATGTCTTGCACAGTCGCTGTCATGCACAGTACCTGTCTTGCACAGTTGTTGTCATGCACAGTTGTCATGCGCAGTCGCTGTCATGCACAGTTGCTGTCTTGCACAGTTGTTGTCATGCACATTTGTTGTCATGCACAGTCATTGTCTTGCACAGTTGTTGTCATACACAGTTGCTGTCATACACATTTGCTGTCATGCACATTTGCTGTGTTGCACAGTTGTTGCAATACAAAATCGCTGTCTTGCACAGTTGCTGTCATGCACTGTTGGTGTCATGCACAGTTGCTGATTTGCAGAGTTTTTGTCATGCACAGTCTCTGTCATACACAGTTGCTGTCATGCACAGTTGCTGTCTTGCACTGTTGTTTTCATGCATAGTTGCTGCCATGCACAGTCGCTGTCATGCATAGTTGCTGTAATGCACAGTTGCTGTCTTGCACAGTTGTTGTAATGCACAGTTGCTGCCTGGTACAGGGGTTGTCATGCAAAGTCTCTGTCATGCACAGTTGCTGTCTTGCACAGTTGTTGTCATGCACAGTCGCTGTCTTGCACAGTTGATGCCATGCACAGTCGCTGTCATGCATAGTTGCTGTAATGCACAGTTGCTGTCTTGCACAGTTGTTGTAATGCACAGTTGCTGCCTGGTACAGGGGTTGTCATGGAAAGTCTCTGTCATGCACAGTTGCTATCTTGCACAGTTGCTGTAATGCACAGTTGCTGTTTTGCACAGGTGTTGTCATGCAAAGTCTCAGTCATGCACTGTTGCTGTCATGCACAGTCGCTGCCCTGCACAGTTGTTGTCATGCACAGTCGCTGTAATGCACAATTGTTGTCATGCACCGTTGCTGTCATGCACAGTCGCTGTCATGCACAGTTGTTGTCATGCACAATCGCTGTCATGCTCATTCGCTGTCTTGCACAGTTGTTGCCATGCACCGTCACTGTCATGCACAGTCGCTGTCATGCACAGTTGTTGCCATGCACAATCGCTGTCATGCTCAGACACTGTCTTGCACAATTGTTGTCATACACAGTTGTTGTCATGCACAGTTGTTGTCTTGCACAGTCGCTGTCATGCACAGTTGCTGTCATGGACAGTTGCTGTCTTGCACTGTTGTTGTCATGCACAGCTGCTGTCATGCACATTTGCTGTGCTGCACAGTTGTTGCAATGCACAGTCGCAGTCTTGCTCAGTTGCTGTCATGCACCGTCGCTGTCATGCACATTCGCTGTCATGCACAGTTGTTGTCATACACAGTCGCTGTCATGCACAGATGCAGTCAAGCACAGTCGCTGTCATGCACAGTTGATGTCATGCACAATCGCTGTCTTGCACAGTTGTTGTCATGAGAAGTTTTTGTTAAGCACAGTTGTTGTCATTTCAGTCGCTGTCAAGCACAGTTGCTGTCATGCACAATCACTATCTTGCACAGCAGTTGTCATTCACGGTCGCTGTCATGCACAGTTGTTGTCATGCACAGTTGTTGTCATGCACTGTCGCTGTCATGCACAGTACTTGTCTTGCACAGTTGTTGCCATGCACAGTTGTTGTCTTGCACAGTCGCTGTCATGCACAGTTGCTGTCATGCCCAGTTGCTGTTTTGCACAGGCGTTGTCATGCATAGTCACTGTCATGCACAGTTGCTGTCATGCACATTTGCTGTGCTGCACAGTTGTTGCAATGCACAGTCGCTGTCTTGCACAGTTGCTGTCATGCACCGTCACTGTCATGCACAGTCACTGTCATGCACAGTTGTTGTCATACACAGTCGCTGTCATGCACAGATGCAGTCAAGCACAGTCGCTGTCATGCACAGTCGCTGTCATGCACAGTTGTTGCCATGCTCAGTCGCTGTTATGCACAGATGCTGTCAAGCACAATCGCTGTCATGCACAGTCACTGTCATGCACAGTTGTTGCCATGCACAGTCGCTGTCATGCACAGTCACTGTCATGCACAGTTGTTGTCATGCACAATCGCAGTCATGCACAGTCACTGTCTTGCACAGTTGTTGCAATGCACAGTCGCTGTCAAGCACAGTTGTTGTCATGAGCAGTTTTTGTCATGCACAGTTATTGTCATGCACAGTCGCTGTCAAGCACAGTTGCTGTCATGCATAATCGCTATCTTGCACAGCTGTTTTCATGCACGGTCGCTGTCATGCACAGTTGTTGTCATGCACAGTTGTTATCATGCACAGTTGCTGTCTTGCACAGTTGTTGTCATGCACAGTTGCTGTCTTGCACAGTTGTTGTCATGCACAGTTGTTGTCATGCACAGTTGTCATGCGCTGTCGATGTCATGCACAGTCGCTGTCTTGCACAGTTGTTGTCATGCACAGTTGCTGTCTTGCACAGTTGTTGTCTTGCACAGTCGCTGTCATGCACAGTTGCTGTCATGGACAGTTGCTGTCTTGCACTGTTGTTGTCATGCACAGCTGCTGTCATGCACATTTGCTGTGCAGCACAGTTGTTGCAATGTACAGTCGCTGTCTTGCACAGTTGTGGTCATGCACTGTTGGTGTCATGCACAGTTGCTGACTTGCAGAGGTTTTGTCATGCACAGTCTCTGTCATACACAGTTGCTGTCATGCACAGTCGCTGTAATGCCCAGTTGCTGTCTTTGCACAGGCATTGTCATGCACAGTCACAGTCATGCACAGTCGCTGTCATGCACAGTTGCTGTCATGCACATTTGCTGTGTTGCACAGTTGTTGCAATACACAGTCGCTGCCTTGCACAGTTGCTGTCATACACTGTTGGTGTCATGCACAGTTGCTGACTTGCAGAGGTTTGTCATGCACAGTCGCTGTCATGCACAGTCACTGTCATGCACAGTTGCTGTCATGCACATCTGCTGTGTTGCACAGTTGTTGCAATGCACAGTCGCTGTCTTGCACAGTTGCTGTCATGCACTGTTGGTGTCATGCACAGTTGCTGACTTGCAGAGTTTTTGTCGTGCACAGTCGCTGTCATACACAGTTGCTGTCATGCACAGTTGCTGTCTTGCGCTGTTGTTTTCATGCACAGTTACTGCCATGCACAGTCGCTGTCATGCATAATTGCTGTAATGCTCAGTTGCTATCTTGCACAGTTGTTGTAATGCACAGTTGCTGTCTTGTACATGGGTTGTCATTCAAAGTCTCTGTCATGCACAGTCAGTGTCATGCACAGTTGCTGTCTTGCACTGTTGTTGTCATGCACAGTCGGTGTCATGCACACTTGGGGTCTTGCACAATCGCTATCTTGCACAGCTGTTGTCATGCACGGTCGTTGTCATGCACAGTTGCTGTTATGCACAGTTGCTCTCCTGCACAGTCGCGGCCATGCACTGTTGCTGTCATGCACAGTCGCTGTCATGCACAGTCGCTGTCCTGCACAGTCGTTGTCATGCACAGTCGCTATCATGCACAGTTGGTGTCATGCACCGTCGCTGTCATGCACCGTCGCTGTCATGCACAGTTGTTGTCATGCACAATCGCTGTCATGCTCAGTCGCTGTCATGCACAGATGCAGTCAAGTACAGTCGCTGTCATGCACAGTCGCTGTCATGCACAGTTGCTGTCATGCACAGATTCTGTCAAGCACAGTCGCTGTCTTGCATATTTTCTGTCATGTACAGTCGCTGTCATGCACAGTCACTGTCATGCACAGTTGATGTCATGCACAATCGCTGTCATGCACAGTTGCTGCAATGCACAGTTGTCATCCAGTTAACATGCACAGTCACTGTTATGCACACTTGTCATGCACATTCACTGTCATGCGCAGTTGTTGTCATGCACAGTCGCTGTCTTGCAAAGTTGTTGTCATGGGAAGTTTTTGTTAAGCACAGTTGTCATTTCAGTCGCTGTCAAGCACAGTTACTGTCATGCACAATCACTATCTTGCACAGCTGTTGTCATGCACGGTCGCTGTCATGCACAGTTGTTGTCATGCACAGATGTTATCATGCACTGTCGCTGTCATGCACAGTACCTGTCTTGTACAGTTGTTGCCATGCACAGTTGTTGCAATGCACAGTCGCTGTCAAGCACAGTTGTTGTCATGAGCAGTTTTTGTCATGCACAGTTATTGTCATGCACAGTCGCTGTCAAGCACAGTTGCTGTCATGCATAATCGCTATCTTGCACAGCTGTTTTCATTCACGGTTGCTGTCATGCACAGTTGTTGTCATGCACAGTTGTTATCATGCACAGTTGCTGTCTTGCACAGTTGTTGTCAAGCACAGTTGTTATCATGCACAGTTGCTGTCTTGCACAGTTGTTGTCATGCACAGTTGCTGTCTTGCACAGTTGTTGTCATGCACAGTTGTCATGCGCAGTCGATGTCATGCACAGTTGCGGTCTTGCACAGTCGTTGTCATGCACATTTGTCGTCATGCACAGTCACTGTCTTGCACAGTTGTTGTCATGCACAGTTGTTGTCATGCACAGTCACTGTCTTGCACAGTTGTTGTCATTGACAGTTGCTGTCTTGCACTGTTGTTGTCATGCACAGTTGCTGTCATGCACATTTGCTGTGCAGCACAGTTGTTGCAATGTACAGTCGCTGTCTTGCACAGTTGCGGTCATGCACTGTTGGTGTCATGCACAGTTGCTGACTTGCAGAGGTTTTGTCATGCACAGTCGCTGTCATGCACAGTGACTGTCATGCACAGTTGCTGCAATGCCCAGTTGCTGTCTTTGCACAGGCATTGTCATGCACAGTCACAGTCATGCACAGTCGCGGTCATGCACAGTTGCTGTCATGCACATTTGCTGTGTTGCACAGTTGTTGCAATACACAGTCGCTGCCTTGCACAGTTGCTGTCATGCACTGTTGGTGTCATGCACAGTTGCTGACTTGCAGAGGTTTGTCATGCACAGTCGCTGTCATGCACATTCACTGTCATGCACAGTTGCTGTCATGCACATCTGCTGTGTTGCACAGTTGTTGCAATGTACAGTCGCTGTCTTGCACTTTTGCAGTCATGCACTGTTGGTGTCATGCACAGTTGCTGACTTGCAGAGGTTTTGTCATGCACAGTCGCTGTCATGCACAGTGACTGACATGCACAGTTGCTGCAATGCCCAGTTGCTGTCTTTGCACAGGCATTGTCATGCACAGTCACAGTCATGCACAGTTGCTGTCATGCACAGTTGCTGTCATGCACATTTGCTGTGTTGCACAGTTGTTGCAATACACAGTCGCTGCCTTGCACAGTCGCTGTCATGCACAGTTGCTGTCATGCACATTTGCTGTGTTGCACAGTTGTTGCAATACACAGTCGCTGCCTTGCACAGTTGCTGTCATGCACTGTTGGTGTCATGCACAGTTGCTGACTTGCAGAGGTTTGTCATGCACAGTCGCTGTCATGCACAGTCACTGTCATGCACAGTTGCTGTCATGCACATCTGCTGTGTTGCACAGTTGTTGCAATGCACAGTCGCTGTCTTGCACAGTTGCTGTCATGCACTGTTGGTGTCATGCACAGTTGCTGACTTGCAGAGTTTTGGTCATGCACAGTCGCTGTCATACACAGTTGCTGTCATGCACAGTTGCTGTCTTGCGCTGTTGTTTTCATGCACAGTTACTGCCATGCACAGTCGCTGTCATGCATAATTGCTGTAATGCTCAGTTGCTATCTTGCACAGTTGTTGTAATGCACAGTTGCTGTCTTGTACAGGGGTTGTCATTCAAAGTCTCTGTCATGCACAGTCAGTGTCATGCACAGTTGCTGTCTTGCACTGTTGTTGTCATGCACAGTCGGTGTCATGCACACTTGCTGTCTTGCACAATCGCTATCTTGCACAGCTGTTGTCATGCACGGTTGTTGTCATGCACAGTTGCTGTCTTGCACAGTTGTTGTCATGCACAGTTGCTGTTATGCACAGTTGCTCTCCTGCACAGTCGCTGCCATGCACTGTTGCTGTCATGCACAGTCGCTGTCATGCACAGTCGCTGTCCTGCACAGTCGTTGTCATGCACAGTCGCTGTCATGCACAGTTGTTGTCATGCACCGTCGCTGTCATGCACCGTCGCTGTCATGCACAGTTGTTGTCATGACCAATCGCTGTCAGGCTCAGTCGCTGTCATGCACAGATGCAGTCAAGCACAGTCGCTGTCATGCACAGTTGCTGTCATGCACAGATTCTGTCAAGCACAGTCGCTGTCTTGCATATTGTCTGTCATGTACAGTCGCTGTCATGCACAGTCACTGTCATGCACAGTTGTTGTCATGCACAGTTGTTATCATGCACAGTTGCTGTCTTGCACAGTTGTTGTCAAGCACAGTTGTTATCATGCACAGTTGCTGTCTTGCACAGTTGTTGTCATGCACAGTTGCTGTCTTGCACAGTTGTTGTCATGCACAGTTGTCATGCGCAGTCGATGTCATGCACAGTTGCGGTCTTGCACAGTCGTTGTCATGCACATTTGTCGTCATGCACAGTCACTGTCTTGCACAGTTGTTGTCATGCACAGTTGTTGTCATGCACAGTCACTGTCTTGCACAGTTGTTGTCATTGACAGTTGCTGTCTTGCACTGTTGTTGTCATGCACAGTTGCTGTCATGCACATTTGCTGTGCAGCACAGTTGTTGCAATGTACAGTCGCTGTCTTGCACAGTTGCGGTCATGCACTGTTGGTGTCATGCACAGTTGCTGACTTGCAGAGGTTTTGTCATGCACAGTCGCTGTCATGCACAGTGACTGTCATGCACAGTTGCTGCAATGCCCAGTTGCTGTCTTTGCACAGGCATTGTCATGCACAGTCACAGTCATGCACAGTCGCGGTCATGCACAGTTGCTGTCATGCACATTTGCTGTGTTGCACAGTTGTTGCAATACACAGTCGCTGCCTTGCACAGTTGCTGTCATGCACTGTTGGTGTCATGCACAGTTGCTGACTTGCAGAGGTTTGTCATGCACAGTCGCTGTCATGCACATTCACTGTCATGCACAGTTGCTGTCATGCACATCTGCTGTGTTGCACAGTTGTTGCAATGTACAGTCGCTGTCTTGCACTTTTGCAGTCATGCACTGTTGGTGTCATGCACAGTTGCTGACTTGCAGAGGTTTTGTCATGCACAGTCGCTGTCATGCACAGTGACTGACATGCACAGTTGCTGCAATGCCCAGTTGCTGTCTTTGCACAGGCATTGTCATGCACAGTCACAGTCATGCACAGTTGCTGTCATGCACAGTTGCTGTCATGCACATTTGCTGTGTTGCACAGTTGTTGCAATACACAGTCGCTGCCTTGCACAGTTGCTGTCATGCACTGTTGGTGTCATGCACAGTTGCTGACTTGCAGAGGTTTGTCATGCACAGTCGCTGTCATGCACATTCACTGTCATGCACAGTTGCTGTCATGCACATCTGCTGTGTTGCACAGTTGTTGCAATGTACAGTCGCTGTCTTGCACTTTTGCAGTCATGCACTGTTGGTGTCATGCACAGTTGCTGACTTGCAGAGGTTTTGTCATGCACAGTCGCTGTCATGCACAGTGACTGACATGCACAGTTGCTGCAATGCCCAGTTGCTGTCTTTGCACAGGCATTGTCATGCACAGTCACAGTCATGCACAGTCGCTGTCATGCACAGTTGCTGTCATGCACATTTGCTGTGTTGCACAGTTGTTGCAATACACAGTCGCTGCCTTGCACAGTTGCTGTCATGCACTGTTGGTGTCATGCACAGTTGCTGACTTGCAGAGGTTTGTCATGCACAGTCGCTGTCATGCACAGTCACTGTCATGCACAGTTGCTGTCATGCACATCTGCTGTGTTGCACAGTTGTTGCAATGCACAGTCGCTGTCTTGCACAGTTGCTGTCATGCACTGTTGGTGTCATGCACAGTTGCTGACTTGCAGAGTTTTGGTCATGCACAGTCGCTGTCATACACAGTTGCTGTCATGCACAGTTGCTGTCTTGCGCTGTTGTTTTCATGCACAGTTACTGCCATGCACAGTCGCTGTCATGCATAATTGCTGTAATGCTCAGTTGCTATCTTGCACAGTTGTTGTAATGCACAGTTGCTGTCTTGTACAGGGGTTGTCATTCAAAGTCTCTGTCATGCACAGTCAGTGTCATGCACAGTTGCTGTCTTGCACTGTTGTTGTCATGCACAGTCGGTGTCATGCACACTTGCTGTCTTGCACAATCGCTATCTTGCACAGCTGTTGTCATGCACGGTTGTTGTCATGCACAGTTGCTGTCTTGCACAGTTGTTGTCATGCACAGTTGCTGTTATGCACAGTTGCTCTCCTGCACAGTCGCTGCCATGCACTGTTGCTGTCATGCACAGTCGCTGTCATGCACAGTCGCTGTCCTGCACAGTCGTTGTCATGCACAGTCGCTGTCATGCACAGTTGTTGTCATGCACCGTCGCTGTCATGCACCGTCGCTGTCATGCACAGTTGTTGTCATGACCAATCGCTGTCAGGCTCAGTCGCTGTCATGCACAGATGCAGTCAAGCACAGTCGCTGTCATGCACAGTTGCTGTCATGCACAGATTCTGTCAAGCACAGTCGCTGTCTTGCATATTGTCTGTCATGTACAGTCGCTGTCATGCACAGTCACTGTCATGCACAGTTGTTGTCATGCACAGTTGTTATCATGCACAGTTGCTGTCTTGCACAGTTGTTGTCAAGCACAGTTGTTATCATGCACAGTTGCTGTCTTGCACAGTTGTTGTCATGCACAGTTGCTGTCTTGCACAGTTGTTGTCATGCACAGTTGTCATGCGCAGTCGATGTCATGCACAGTTGCGGTCTTGCACAGTCGTTGTCATGCACATTTGTCGTCATGCACAGTCACTGTCTTGCACAGTTGTTGTCATGCACAGTTGTTGTCATGCACAGTCACTGTCTTGCACAGTTGTTGTCATTGACAGTTGCTGTCTTGCACTGTTGTTGTCATGCACAGTTGCTGTCATGCACATTTGCTGTGCAGCACAGTTGTTGCAATGTACAGTCGCTGTCTTGCACAGTTGCGGTCATGCACTGTTGGTGTCATGCACAGTTGCTGACTTGCAGAGGTTTTGTCATGCACAGTCGCTGTCATGCACAGTGACTGTCATGCACAGTTGCTGCAATGCCCAGTTGCTGTCATGCACATTTGCTGTGTTGCACAGTTGTTGCAATACACAGTCGCTGCCTTGCACAGTTGCTGTCATGCACTGTTGGTGTCATGCACAGTTGCTGACTTGCAGAGGTTTGTCATGCACAGTCGCTGTCATGCACAGTCACTGTCATGCACAGTTGCTGTCATGCACATCTGCTGTGTTGCACAGTTGTTGCAATGCACAGTCGCTGTCTTGCACAGTTGCTGTCATGCACTGTTGGTGTCATGCACAGTTGCTGACTTGCAGAGTTTTGGTCATGCACAGTCGCTGTCATACACAGTTGCTGTCATGCACAGTTGCTGTCTTGCGCTGTTGTTTTCATGCACAGTTACTGCCATGCACAGTCGCTGTCATGCATAATTGCTGTAATGCTCAGTTGCTATCTTGCACAGTTGTTGTAATGCACAGTTGCTGTCTTGTACAGGGGTTGTCATTCAAAGTCTCTGTCATGCACAGTCAGTGTCATGCACAGTTGCTGTCTTGCACTGTTGTTGTCATGCACAGTCGGTGTCATGCACACTTGCTGTCTTGCACAATCGCTATCTTGCACAGCTGTTGTCATGCACGGTTGTTGTCATGCACAGTTGCTGTCTTGCACAGTTGTTGTCATGCACAGTTGCTGTTATGCACAGTTGCTCTCCTGCACAGTCGCTGCCATGCACTGTTGCTGTCATGCACAGTCGCTGTCATGCACAGTCGCTGTCCTGCACAGTCGTTGTCATGCACAGTCGCTGTCATGCACAGTTGTTGTCATGCACCGTCGCTGTCATGCACCGTCGCTGTCATGCACAGTTGTTGTCATGACCAATCGCTGTCAGGCTCAGTCGCTGTCATGCACAGATGCAGTCAAGCACAGTCGCTGTCATGCACAGTTGCTGTCATGCACAGATTCTGTCAAGCACAGTCGCTGTCTTGCATATTGTCTGTCATGTACAGTCGCTGTCATGCACAGTCACTGTCATGCACAGTTGATGTCATGCACAATCGCTGTCATGCACAGTTGCTGCAATGCACAGTTGTCATCCAGTTAACATGCACAGTCACTGTTATGCACACTTGTCATGCACATTCACTGTCATGCACAGCTGTTGTCATGCACGGTCGCTGTCATGCACAGTTGTTGTCATGCACAGTTGTTGTCATGCACTGTCGCTGTCATGCACAGTACCTGTCTTGTACAGTTGTTGTCATGCACAGTTATTGTCTTGCACAGTCGCTGTCATGCACAGTTGCTGTCATGCCCAGTTGCTGTTTTGCACAGGCGTTGTCAAGCACATTCACTGTCATGCACAGTTGCTGTCATGCACATTTGCTGTGCTGCACAGTTGTTGCAATGCACAGTCGCTGTCTTGTTCAGTTGCTGTCATGCACCGTCGCTGTCATGCACATTCGCTGTCATGCACAGTTGTTGTCATACACAGTCGCTGTCATGCACAGATGCAGTCAAGCACAGTCGCTGTCATGCACAGTCGCTGTCATGCACAGTTGCTGTCATGCACAGATTCTGTCAAGCACAGTCGCTGTCTTGCATATTGTCTGTCATGTACAGTCGCTGTCACGCACAGTCACTGTCATGCACAGTTGATGTCATGCACAATCGCTGTCTTGCACAGTTGTCATGAGAAGTTTTTGTTAAGCACAGTTGTTGTCATTTCAGTCGCTGTCAAGCACAGTTGCTGTCATGCACAATCACTATCTTGCACAGTTGTTGTCATGCACGGTCGCTGTCATGCACAGTTGTTGTCATGCACAGTTGTTGTCATGCACTGTCGCTGTCATGCACAGTACTTGTCTTGCACAGTTGTTGCCATGCACAGTTGTTGTCTTGCACAGTCGCTGTCATGCACAGTTGCTGTCATGCCCAGTTGCTGTTTTGCACAGGCATTGTCATACATAGTCACCGTCATGCACAGTTGCTGTCATGCACATTTGCTGTGCTGCACAGTTGTTGCAATGCACAGTCGCTGTCTTGCACAGTTGCTGTCATGCACCGTCGCTGTCATGCACAGTCACTGTCATGCACAGTTGTTGTCATACACAGTCGCTGTCATGCACAGATGCAGTCAAGCACAGTCGCTGTCATGCACAGTCGCTGTCATGCACAGTTGTTGCCATGCACAGTCGCTGTCATGCACAGTCACTGTCATGCACAGTTGTTGTCATGCACAATCGCAGTCATGCACAGTCGCTGTCATGCACAGTTGTTGCAATGCACAGTCGCTGTCAAGCACAGTTGTTGTCATGAGCAGTTTTTGTCATGCACAGTTATTGTCATGCACAGTCGCTGTCAAGCACAGTTGCTGTCATGCATAATCGCTATCTTGCACAGCTGTTTTCATGCACGGTCGCTGTCATGCACAGTTGTTGTCATGCACAGTTGTTATCATGCACAGTTGCTGTCTTGCACAGTTGTTGTCATGCACAGTTGTTATCATTAACAGTTGCTGTCTTGCACAGTTGTTGTCATGCACAGTTGATGTCTTGCACAGTCGCTGTCATGCACAGTTGCTGTCTTGCACAGTTGCTGTCTTGCACAGTTGTTGTCATGCACAGTTGTTATCATGCACAGTTGCTGTCTTGCACAGTTGTTGTCATGCACAGTTGCTGTCTTGCACAGTTGTTGTCATGCACATTTGTTGTCATGCACAGTCACTGTCTTGCACAGTTGTTGTCATGCACAGTTGTTGTCTTGCACAGTCGCTGTCATGCACAGTTGCTGTCATGGACAGTTGCTGTCTTGCACTGTTGTTGTCATGCACAGCTGCTGTCATGCACATTTGCTGTGCAGCACAGTTGGTGCAATGTACAGTCGCTGTCTTGCACAGTTGCGGTCATGCACTGTTGGTGTCATGCACAGTTGCTGTAATGCACAGTTGCTGTCTTGCACAGTTGTTGTAATGCACAGTTGCTGCCTGGTACAGGGGTTGTCATCCAAAGTCTCTGTCATGCACAGTTGCTGCCATGCACAGTTGTTGTCCTGCACAGTCGCTGGCAAGCACAATTGCTGTCTTGCACAATCGCTATCTTACACAGCTGTTGTCATGCACGGTCATTGTCATGCACAGTTGCTGTCCTGCACAGTTGTTGTCATGCACAGTTGCTGTTTTGCACAGTTGCTATCCTGCACAGTTGTGGCAATGCACAGTTGCTGTTTTGTACAGGTGTTGTCATGCACAGTTGCTTTCATGCACAGTAGGCGTCATGCACAGTTGCTGTCATGCACAGTTGTTGTCATGCACAGTTGCTGTCTTGCACAGTCGCAGCCATGCACAGTTGCTATCTTGCACAGTTGCTGTAATGCACAGTTGCTGTTTTGCACAGGTGTTGTCATGCAAAGTCTCAGTCATGCACTGTTGCTGTCATGCACAGTCGCTGTCATGCACAGTCGCTGCCCCGCACAGTTGTTGTCATGCACAGTCGCTGTAATGCACAGTTGTTGTCATGCACCGTCGCTGTCATGCACAGTCGCTGTCATGCACAGTTGTTGTCATGCACAATCGCTGTCATGCTCAGTCGCTGTCTTGCACAGTTGTTGCCATGCACCTTCGTTGTCATGCAAAGTCGCTGTCATGCACAGTTGTTGTCATGCACAATCGCTGTCATGCTCAGACGCTGTCTTGCACAGTTGTTGTCTTGCACAGTCGCTGTCATGCACAGTTGCTGTCATGGACAGTTGCTGTCTTGCACTGTTGTTGTCATGCACAGTTGCTGCCATGCACAGTCGCTGTCATGCACAGTTGCTATCTTGCACAGTTGCTGTAATGCACAGTTGCTGTTTTGCACTGGTGTTGTCATGCAAAGTCTCAGTCATGCACTGTTGCTGTCATGCACAGTCGCTGTCATGCACAGTCGCTGCCCTGCACAGTTGTTGTCATGCACAGTCGCTGTAATGCACAGTTGTTGTCATGCACCCTCGCTGTCATGCACAGTCGCTGTCATGCACAGTTGTTGTCATGCACAATCACTGTCATGCTCAGTCGCTGTCATGCACAGTTGTTGCCATGCACCGTCGCTGTCATGCACAGACGTTGTCATGCACAGTTGTTGTCATACACAGTTGATGTCATGCGCAGTCGCTGTCTTGCACAGTTGTTGTCATGCACAGTTGTTGTCTTGCACAGTCGCTGTCATGCACAGTCGCAGTCTTGCTCAGTTGCTGTCATGCACCGTCGCTGTCATGCACATTCGCTGTCATGCACAGTTGTTGTCATACACAGTCGCTGTCATGCACAGATGCAGTCAAGCACAGTCGCTGTCATGCACAGTCGCTGTCATGCACAGTTGCTGTCATGCACAGATTCTGTCAAGCACAGTCGCTGTCTTGCATATTGTCTGTCATGTACAGTCGCTGTCATGCACAGTCACTGTCATGCACAGTTGATGTCATGCACAATCGCTGTCTTGCACAGTTGTTGTCATGAGAAGTTTTTGTTAAGCACAGTTGTTGTCATTTCAGTCGCTGTCAAGCACAGTTGCTGTCATGCACAATCACTATCTTGCACAGCTGTTGTCATGCACGGTCGCTGTCATGCACAGTTGTTGTCATGCACAGTTGTTGTCATGCACTGTCGCTGTCATGCACAGTACTTGTCTTGCACAGTTGTTGCCATGCACAGTTGTTGTCATGCACCGTCGCTGTCATGCACCGTCGCTGTCATGCACAGTTGTTGTCATGCACAATCGCTGTCATGCTCAGTCGCTGTCATGCACAGATGCAGTCAAGCACAGTCGCTGTCATGCACAGTTGCTGTCATGCACAGATTCTGTCATGCACAGTCGCTGTCATGCACAGTTGTTGTCATGCACCGTCGCTGTCATGCACCGTCGCTGTCATGCACAGTTGTTGTCATGCACAATCGCTGTCATGCTCAGTCGCTGTCATGCACAGATGCAGTCAAGCACAGTCGCTGTCATGCACAGTTGCTGTCATGCACAGATTCTGTCAAGCACAGTCGCTGTCTTGCATATTGTCTGTCATGTACAGTCGCTGTCATGCACAGTCACTGTCATGCACAGTTGATGTCATGCACAATCGCTGTCATGCACAGTTGCTGCAATGCACAGTTGTCATCCAGTTAACATGCACAGTCACTGTTATGCACACTTGTCATGCACATTCACTGTCATGCACAGCTGTTGTCATGCACAGTCGCTGTCATGCACAGTTGTTGTCATGCACAGTTGTTGTCATGCACTGTCGCTGTCATGCACAGTACCTGTCTTGTACAGTTGTTGTCATGCACAGTTATTGTCTTGCACAGTCGCTGTCATGCACAGTTGCTGTCATGCCCAGTTGCTGTTTTGCACAGGCGTTGTCAAGCACATTCACTGTCATGCACAGTTGCTGTCATGCACATTTGCTGTGCTGCACAGTTGTTGCAATGCACAGTCGCTGTCTTGTTCAGTTGCTGTCATGCACCGTCGCTGTCATGCACATTCGCTGTCATGCACAGTTGTTGTCATACACAGTCGCTGTCATGCACAGATGCAGTCAAGCACAGTCGCTGTCATGCACAGTCGCTGTCATGCACAGTTGCTGTCATGCACAGATTCTGTCAAGCACAGTCGCTGTCTTGCATATTGTCTGTCATGTACAGTCGCTGTCATGCACAGTCACTGTCATGCACAGTTGATGTCATGCACAATCGCTGTCTTGCACAGTTGTCATGAGAAGTTTTTGTTAAGCACAGTTGTTGTCATTTCAGTCGCTGTCAAGCACAGTTGCTGTCATGCACAATCACTATCTTGCACAGCTGTTGTCATGCACAGTCGCTGTCATGCACAGTTGTTGTCATGCACAGTTGTTGTCATGCACTGTCGCTGTCATGCACAGTACTTGTCTTGCACAGTTGTTGCCATGCACAGTTGTTGTCTTGCACAGTCGCTGTCATGCACAGTTGCTGTCATGCCCAGTTGC
Organism: Chiloscyllium punctatum; assembly: GCF_047496795.1. Classification (NCBI taxonomy): domain Eukaryota; kingdom Metazoa; phylum Chordata; class Chondrichthyes; order Orectolobiformes; family Hemiscylliidae; genus Chiloscyllium; species Chiloscyllium punctatum. Next base: position 80,245,976 of record NC_092744.1, read on the forward strand.
TGTTTTGCACAGGCATTGTCATGCATAGTCACCGTCATACACAGTCGCTGTCATGCACAGATGCAGTCAAGCACAGTCGCTGTCATGCACAGTCGCTGTCATGCACAGTTGTTGCCATGCTCAGTCGCTGTTATGCACAGATGCTGTCAAGCACAATCGCTGTCATGCACAGTCACTGTCATGCACAGTTGTTACCATGCACAGTCGCTGTCATGCACAGTCACTGTCATGCACAGTTGTTGTCATGCACAATCGCAGTCATGCACAGTCGCTGTCTTGCACAGTTGTTGCAATGCACAGTCGCTGTCAAGCACAGTTGTTGTCATGAGCAGTTTTTGTCATGCACAGTTATTGTCACACACAGTCGTTGTCAAGCACAGTTGCTGTCATGCATAATCGCTATCTTGCACAGCTGTTTTCATGCATGGTCGCTGTCATGCACAGTTGTTGTCATGCACAGTTGTTACCATGCACAGTTGCTGTCTTGCACAGTTGTTGTCATGCACAGTTGTTATCATGCACAGTTGCTGTCTTGCACAGTTGTTGTCATGCACAGTTGATGTCTTGCACAGTCGCTGTCATGCACAGTTGCTGTCTTGCACAGTTGTTGTCATGCACAGTTGTCATGCGCAGTCGATGTCATGCACAGTTGCTGTCTTGCACAGTTGTTGTCATGCACATTTGTTGTCATGCACAGTCACTGTCTTGCACAGTTGTTGTCATGCACAGTTGTTGTCTTGCACAGTCGCTGTCATGCACAGTTGCTGTCATGGACAGGTGCTGTCTTGCACTGTTGTTGTCATGCACAGCTGCTGTCATGCACATTTGCTGTGCAGCACAGTTGTTGCAATGTACAGTCGCTGTCTTGCACAGTTGCGGTCATGCACTGTTGGTGTCATGCACAGTTGCTGACTTGCAGAGGTTTTGTCATGCACAGTCGCTGTCATGCACAGTGACTGTCATGCACAGTTGCTGCAATGCCCAGTTGCTGTCTTTGCACAGTCGTTGTCATGCACAGTGGTTGTCATGCACAGTCGCTGTCATGCACAGTTGCTGTCATGCACATTTGCTGTGTTGCACAGTTGTTGCAATGCACAGTCGCTGTCTTGCACAGTTGTTGCAATGCACAGTCGCTGTCAAGCACAGTTGTTGTCATGAGCAGTTTGTATCATGCACAGTTATTGTCATGCACAGTCGCTGTCAAGCACCGTTGCTGTCATGCACAATCGCAATCTTGCACAGCTTTTTTCATGCATGGTCGCTGTCATGCACAGTTGTTGTCATGCACAGTTGTTATCATGCACAGTTGCTGTCTTGCACAGTTGTTGTCATGCACAGTTGATGTCTTGCACAGTCGCTGTCATGCACAGTACCTGTCTTGCACAGTTGTTGTCATGCACAGTTGTCATGCGCAGTCGCTGTCATGCACAGTTGCTGTCTTGCACAGTTGTTGTCATGCACATTTGTTGTCATGCACAGTCATTTTCTTGCACAGTTGTTGTCATACACAGTTGCTGTCATACACATTTGCTGTCATGCACATTTGCTGTGTTGCACAGTTGTTGCAATACAAAATCGCTGTCTTGCACAGTTGCTGTCATGCACTGTTGGTGTCATGCACAGTTGCTGACTTGCAGAGTTTTTGTCATGCACAGTCTCTGTCATACACAGTTGCTGTCATGCACAGTTGCTGTCTTGCACTGTTGTTTTCATGCACAGTTGCTGCCATGCACAGTCGCTGTCATGCGTAGTTGCTGTAATGCACAGTTGTCATCCAGTTAACATGCACAGTCACTGTTATGCACACTTGTCATGCACATTCACTGTCATGCACAGCTGTTGTCATGCACGGTCGCTGTCATGCACAGTTGTTGTCATGCACAGTTGTTGTCATGCACTGTCGCTGTCATGCACAGTACCTGTCTTGTACAGTTGTTGTCATGCACAGTTATTGTCTTGCACAGTCGCTGTCATGCACAGTTGCTGTCATGCCCAGTTGCTGTTTTGCACAGGCGTTGTCAAGCACATTCACTGTCATGCACAGTTGCTGTCATGCACATTTGCTGTGCTGCACAGTTGTTGCAATGCACAGTCGCTGTCTTGTTCAGTTGCTGTCATGCACCGTCGCTGTCATGCACATTCGCTGTCATGCACAGTTGTTGTCATACACAGTCGCTGTCATGCACAGTTGCAGTCAAGCACAGTCGCTGTCATGCACAGTCGCTGTCATGCACAGTTGCTGTCATGCACAGATTCTGTCAAGCACAGTCGCTGTCTTGCATATTGTCTGTCATGTACAGTCGCTGTCACGCACAGTCACTGTCATGCACAGTTGATGTCATGCACAATCGCTGTCTTGCACAGTTGTCATGAGAAGTTTTTGTTAAGCACAGTTGTTGTCATTTCAGTCGCTGTCAAGCACAGTTGCTGTCATGCACAATCACTATCTTGCACAGTTGTTGTCATGCACGGTCGCTGTCATGCACAGTTGTTGTCATGCACAGTTGTTGTCATGCACTGTCGCTGTCATGCACAGTACTTGTCTTGCACAGTTGTTGCCATGCACAGTTGTTGTCTTGCACAGTCGATGTCATGCACAGTTGCTGTCATGCCCAGTTGCTGTTTTGCACAGGCATTGTCATACATAGTCACCGTCATGCACAGTTGCTGTCATGCACATTTGCTGTGCTGCACAGTTGTTGCAATGCACAGTCGCTGTCTTGCACAGTTGCTGTCATGCACCGTCGCTGTCATGCACAGTCACTGTCATGCACAGTTGTTGTCATACACAGTCGCTGTCATGCACAGATGCAGTCAAGCACAGTCGCTGTCATGCACAGTCGCTGTCATGCACAGTTGTTGCCATGCACAGTCGCTGTCATGCACAGTCACTGTCATGCACAGTTGTTGTCATGCACAATCGCAGTCATGCACAGTCGCTGTCATGCACAGTTGTTGCAATGCACAGTCGCTGTCAAGCACAGTTGTTGTCATGAGCAGTTTTTGTCATGCACAGTTATTGTCATGCACAGTCGCTGTCAAGCACAGTTGCTGTCATGCATAATCGCTATCTTGCACAGCTGTTTTCATGCACGGTCGCTGTCATGCACAGTTGTTGTCATGCACAGTTGTTATCATGCACAGTTGCTGTCTTGCACAGTTGTTGTCATGCACAGTTGTTATCATTAACAGTTGCTGTCTTGCACAGTTGTTGTCATGCACAGTTGATGTCTTGCACAGTCGCTGTCATGCACAGTTGCTGTCTTGCACAGTTGCTGTCTTGCACAGTTGTTGTCATGCACAGTTGTTATCATGCACAGTTGCTGTCTTGCACAGTTGTTGTCATGCACAGTTGCTGTCTTGCACAGTTGTTGTCATGCACATTTGTTGTCATGCACAGTCACTGTCTTGCACAGTTGTTGTCATGCACAGTTGTTGTCTTGCACAGTCGCTGTCATGCACAGTTGCTGTCATGGACAGTTGCTGTCTTGCACTGTTGTTGTCATGCACAGCTGCTGTCATGCACATTTGCTGTGCAGCACAGTTGTTGCAATGTACAGTCGCTGTCTTGCACAGTTGCGGTCATGCACTGTTGGTGTCATGCACAGTTGCTGTAATGCACAGTTGCTGTCTTGCACAGTTGTTGTAATGCACAGTTGCTGCCTGGTACAGGGGTTGTCATCCAAAGTCTCTGTCATGCACAGTTGCTGCCATGCACAGTTGTTGTCCTGCACAGTCGCTGGCAAGCACAATTGCTGTCTTGCACAATCGCTATCTTACACAGCTGTTGTCATGCACGGTCATTGTCATGCACAGTTGCTGTCCTGCACAGTTGTTGTCATGCACAGTTGCTGTTTTGCACAGTTGCTATCCTGCACAGTTGTGGCAATGCACAGTTGCTGTTTTGTACAGGTGTTGTCATGCACAGTTGCTTTCATGCACAGTAGGCGTCATGCACAGTTGCTGTCATGCACAGTTGTTGTCATGCACAGTTGCTGTCTTGCACAGTCGCAGCCATGCACAGTTGCTGCCATGCACAGTCGCTGTCATGCACAGTTGCTATCTTGCACAGTTGCTGTAATGCACAGTTGCTGTTTTGCACAGGTGTTGTCATGCAAAGTCTCAGTCATGCACTGTTGCTGTCATGCACAGTCGCTGTCATGCACAGTCGCTGCCCCGCACAGTTGTTGTCATGCACAGTCGCTGTAATGCACAGTTGTTGTCATGCACCGTCGCTGTCATGCACAGTCGCTGTCATGCACAGTTGTTGTCATGCACAATCGCTGTCATGCTCAGTCGCTGTCTTGCACAGTTGTTGCCATGCACCTTCGTTGTCATGCAAAGTCGCTGTCATGCACAGTTGTTGTCATGCACAATCGCTGTCATGCTCAGACGCTGTCTTGCACAGTTGTTGTCTTGCACAGTCGCTGTCATGCACAGTTGCTGTCATGGACAGTTGCTGTCTTGCACTGTTGTTGTCATGCACAGTTGCTGCCATGCACAGTCGCTGTCATGCACAGTTGCTATCTTGCACAGTTGCTGTAATGCACAGTTGCTGTTTTGCACTGGTGTTGTCATGCAAAGTCTCAGTCATGCACTGTTGCTGTCATGCACAGTCGCTGTCATGCACAGTCGCTGCCCTGCACAGTTGTTGTCATGCACAGTCGCTGTAATGCACAGTTGTTGTCATGCACCCTCGCTGTCATGCACAGTCGCTGTCATGCACAGTTGTTGTCATGCACAATCACTGTCATGCTCAGTCGCTGTCATGCACAGTTGTTGCCATGCACCGTCGCTGTCATGCGCAGTCGCTGTCTTGCACAGTTGTTGTCATGCACAGTTGTTGTCTTGCACAGTCGCTGTCATGCACAGTCGCAGTCTTGCTCAGTTGCTGTCATGCACCGTCGCTGTCATGCACATTCGCTGTCATGCACAGTTGTTGTCATACACAGTCGCTGTCATGCACAGATGCAGTCAAGCACAGTCGCTGTCATGCACAGTCGCTGTCATGCACAGTTGCTGTCATGCACAGATTCTGTCAAGCACAGTCGCTGTCTTGCATATTGTCTGTCATGTACAGTCGCTGTCATGCACAGTCACTGTCATGCACAGTTGATGTCATGCACAATCGCTGTCTTGCACAGTTGTTGTCATGAGAAGTTTTTGTTAAGCACAGTTGTTGTCATTTCAGTCGCTGTCAAGCACAGTTGCTGTCATGCACAATCACTATCTTGCACAGCTGTTGTCATGCACGGTCGCTGTCATGCACAGTTGTTGTCATGCACAGTTGTTGTCATGCACTGTCGCTGTCATGCACAGTACTTGTCTTGCACAGTTGTTGCCATGCACAGTTGTTGTCATGCACCGTCGCTGTCATGCACCGTCGCTGTCATGCACAGTTGTTGTCATGCACAATCGCTGTCATGCTCAGTCGCTGTCATGCACAGATGCAGTCAAGCACAGTCGCTGTCATGCACAGTTGCTGTCATGCACAGATTCTGTCATGCACAGTCGCTGTCATGCACAGTTGTTGTCATGCACCATCGCTGTCATGCACCGTCGCTGTCATGCACAGTTGTTGTCATGCACAATCGCTGTCATGCTCAGTCGCTGTCATGCACAGATGCAGTCAAGCACAGTCGCTGTCATGCACAGTTGCTGTCATGCTCAGATTCTGTCAAGCACAGTCGCTGTCTTGCATATTGTCTGTCATGTACAGTCGCTGTCATGCACAGTCACTGTCATGCACAGTTGATGTCATGCACAATCGCTGTCATGCACAGTTGCTGCAATGCACAGTTGTCATCCAGTTAACATGCACAGTCACTGTTATGCACACTTGTCATGCACATTCACTGTCATGCACAGCTGTTGTCATGCACAGTCGCTGTCATGCACAGTTGTTGTCATGCACAGTTGTTGTCATGCACTGTCGCTGTCATGCACAGTACCTGTCTTGTACAGTTGTTGTCATGCACAGTTATTGTCTTGCACAGTCGCTGTCATGCACAGTTGCTGTCATGCCCAGTTGCTGTTTTGCACAGGCGTTGTCAAGCACATTCACTGTCATGCACAGTTGCTGTCATGCACATTTGCTGTGCTGCACAGTTGTTGCAATGCACAGTCGCTGTCTTGTTCAGTTGCTGTCATGCACCGTCGCTGTCATGCACATTCGCTGTCATGCACAGTTGTTGTCATACACAGTCGCTGTCATGCACAGATGCAGTCAAGCACAGTCGCTGTCATGCACAGTCGCTGTCATGCACAGTTGCTGTCATGCACAGATTCTGTCAAGCACAGTCGCTGTCTTGCATATTGTCTGTCATGTACAGTCGCTGTCATGCACAGTCACTGTCATGCACAGTTGATGTCATGCACAATCGCTGTCTTGCACAGTTGTCATGAGAAGTTTTTGTTAAGCACAGTTGTTGTCATTTCAGTCGCTGTCAAGCACAGTTGCTGTCATGCACAATCACTATCTTGCACAGCTGTTGTCATGCACAGTCGCTGTCATGCACAGTTGTTGTCATGCACAGTTGTTGTCATGCACTGTCGCTGTCATGCACAGTACTTGTCTTGCACAGTTGTTGCCATGCACAGTTGTTGTCTTGCACAGTCGCTGTCATGCACAGTTGCTGTCATGCCCAGTTGCTGTTTTGCACAGGCATTGTCATGCATAGTCACCGTCATACACAGTCGCTGTCATGCACAGATGCAGTCAAGCACAGTCGCTGTCATGCACAGTCGCTGTCATGCACAGTTGTTGCCATGCTCAGTCGCTGTTATGCACAGATGCTGTCAAGCACAATCGCTGTCATGCACAGTCACTGTCATGCACAGTTGTTACCATGCACAGTCGCTGTCATGCACAGTCACTGTCATGCACAGTTGTTGTCATGCACAATCGCAGTCATGCACAGTCGCTGTCTTGCACAGTTGTTGCAATGCACAGTCGCTGTCAAGCACAGTTGTTGTCATGAGCAGTTTTTGTCATGCACAGTTATTGTCACACACAGTCGTTGTCAAGCACAGTTGCTGTCATGCATAATCGCTATCTTGCACAGCTGTTTTCATGCATGGTCGCTGTCATGCACAGTTGTTGTCATGCACAGTTGTTACCATGCACAGTTGCTGTCTTGCACAGTTGTTGTCATGCACAGTTGTTATCATGCACAGTTGCTGTCTTGCACAGTTGTTGTCATGCACAGTTGATGTCTTGCACAGTCGCTGTCATGCACAGTTGCTGTCTTGCACAGTTGTTGTCATGCACAGTTGTCATGCGCAGTCGATGTCATGCACAGTTGCTGTCTTGCACAGTTGTTGTCATGCACATTTGTTGTCATGCACAGTCACTGTCTTGCACAGTTGTTGTCATGCACAGTTGTTGTCTTGCACAGTCGCTGTCATGCACAGTTGCTGTCATGGACAGGTGCTGTCTTGCACTGTTGTTGTCATGCACAGCTGCTGTCATGCACATTTGCTGTGCAGCACAGTTGTTGCAATGTACAGTCGCTGTCTTGCACAGTTGCGGTCATGCACTGTTGGTGTCATGCACAGTTGCTGACTTGCAGAGGTTTTGTCATGCACAGTCGCTGTCATGCACAGTGACTGTCATGCACAGTTGCTGCAATGCCCAGTTGCTGTCTTTGCACAGTCGTTGTCATGCACAGTGGTTGTCATGCACAGTCGCTGTCATGCACAGTTGCTGTCATGCACATTTGCTGTGTTGCACAGTTGTTGCAATGCACAGTCGCTGTCTTGCACAGTTGTTGCAATGCACAGTCGCTGTCAAGCACAGTTGTTGTCATGAGCAGTTTGTATCATGCACAGTTATTGTCATGCACAGTCGCTGTCAAGCACCGTTGCTGTCATGCACAATCGCAATCTTGCACAGCTTTTTTCATGCACGGTCGCTGTCATGCACAGTTGTTGTCATGCACAGTTGTTATCATGCACAGTTGCTGTCTTGCACAGTTGTTGTCATGCACAGTTGATGTCTTGCACAGTCGCTGTCATGCACAGTACCTGTCTTGCACAGTTGTTGTCATGCACAGTTGTCATGCGCAGTCGCTGTCATGCACAGTTGCTGTCTTGCACAGTTGTTGTCATGCACATTTGTTGTCATGCACAGTCATTTTCTTGCACAGTTGTTGTCATACACAGTTGCTGTCATACACATTTGCTGTCATGCACATTTGCTGTGTTGCACAGTTGTTGCAATACAAAATCGCTGTCTTGCACAGTTGCTGTCATGCACTGTTGGTGTCATGCACAGTTGCTGACTTGCAGAGTTTTTGTCATGCACAGTCTCTGTCATACACAGTTGCTGTCATGCACAGTTGCTGTCTTGCACTGTTGTTTTCATGCACAGTTGCTGCCATGCACAGTCGCTGTCATGCGTAGTTGCTGTAATGCACAGTTGTCATCCAGTTAACATGCACAGTCACTGTTATGCACACTTGTCATGCACATTCACTGTCATGCACAGCTGTTGTCATGCACGGTCGCTGTCATGCACAGTTGTTGTCATGCACAGTTGTTGTCATGCACTGTCGCTGTCATGCACAGTACCTGTCTTGTACAGTTGTTGTCATGCACAGTTATTGTCTTGCACAGTCGCTGTCATGCACAGTTGCTGTCATGCCCAGTTGCTGTTTTGCACAGGCGTTGTCAAGCACATTCACTGTCATGCACAGTTGCTGTCATGCACATTTGCTGTGCTGCACAGTTGTTGCAATGCACAGTCGCTGTCTTGTTCAGTTGCTGTCATGCACCGTCGCTGTCATGCACATTCGCTGTCATGCACAGTTGTTGTCATACACAGTCGCTGTCATGCACAGATGCAGTCAAGCACAGTCGCTGTCATGCACAGTCGCTGTCATGCACAGTTGCTGTCATGCACAGATTCTGTCAAGCACAGTCGCTGTCTTGCATATTGTCTGTCATGTACAGTCGCTGTCACGCACAGTCACTGTCATGCACAGTTGATGTCATGCACAATCGCTGTCTTGCACAGTTGTCATGAGAAGTTTTTGTTAAGCACAGTTGTTGTCATTTCAGTCGCTGTCAAGCACAGTTGCTGTCATGCACAATCACTATCTTGCACAGTTGTTGTCATGCACGGTCGCTGTCATGCACAGTTGTTGTCATGCACAGTTGTTGTCATGCACTGTCGCTGTCATGCACAGTACTTGTCTTGCACAGTTGTTGCCATGCACAGTTGTTGTCTTGCACAGTCGCTGTCATGCACAGTTGCTGTCATGCCCAGTTGCTGTTTTGCACAGGCATTGTCATACATAGTCACCGTCATGCACAGTTGCTGTCATGCACATTTGCTGTGCTGCACAGTTGTTGCAATGCACAGTCGCTGTCTTGCACAGTTGCTGTCATGCACCGTCGCTGTCATGCACAGTCACTGTCATGCACAGTTGTTGTCATACACAGTCGCTGTCATGCACAGATGCAGTCAAGCACAGTCGCTGTCATGCACAGTCGCTGTCATGCACAGTTGTTGCCATGCACAGTCGCTGTCATGCACAGTCACTGTCATGCACAGTTGTTGTCATGCACAATCGCAGTCATGCACAGTCGCTGTCATGCACAGTTGTTGCAATGCACAGTCGCTGTCAAGCACAGTTGTTGTCATGAGCAGTTTTTGTCATGCACAGTTATTGTCATGCACAGTCGCTGTCAATCACAGTTGCTGTCATGCATAATCGCTATCTTGCACAGCTGTTTTCATGCACGGTCGCTGTCATGCACAGTTGTTGTCATGCACAGTTGTTATCATGCACAGTTGCTGTCTTGCACAGTTGTTGTCATGCACAGTTGTTATCATTAACAGTTGCTGTCTTGCACAGTTGTTGTCATGCACAGTTGATGTCTTGCACAGTCGCTGTCATGCACAGTTGCTGTCTTGCACAGTTGCTGTCTTGCACAGTTGTTGTCATGCACAGTTGTTATCATGCACAGTTGCTGTCTTGCACAGTTGTTGTCATGCACAGTTGCTGTCTTGCACAGTTGTTGTCATGCACATTTGTTGTCATGCACAGTCACTGTCTTGCACAGTTGTTGTCATGCACAGTTGTTGTCTTGCACAGTCGCTGTCATGCACAGTTGCTGTCATGGACAGTTGCTGTCTTGCACTGTTGTTGTCATGCACAGCTGCTGTCATGCACATTTGCTGTGCAGCACAGTTGTTGCAATGTACAGTCGCTGTCTTGCACAGTTGCGGTCATGCACTGTTGGTGTCATGCACAGTTGCTGTAATGCACAGTTGCTGTCTTGCACAGTTGTTGTAATGCACAGTTGCTGCCTGGTACAGGGGTTGTCATCCAAAGTCTCTGTCATGCACAGTTGCTGCCATGCACAGTTGTTGTCCTGCACAGTCGCTGGCAAGCACAATTGCTGTCTTGCACAATCGCTATCTTACACAGCTGTTGTCATGCACGGTCATTGTCATGCACAGTTGCTGTCCTGCACAGTTGTTGTCATGCACAGTTGCTGTCTTGCACTGTTGTTGTCATGCACAGTTGCTGTCATGCACATTTGCTGTGCAGCACAGTTGTTGCAATGTACAGTCGCTGTCTTGCACAGTTGCGGTCATGCACTGTTGGTGTCATACACAGTTGCTGACTTGCAGAGGTTTTGTCATGCACAGTCACTGTCATGCACAGCGACTGACATGCACAGTTGCTGCAATGCCCAGTTGCTGTCTTTGCTCAGGCATTGTCATGCACAGTCACAGTCATGCACAGTCGCTGTCATGCACAGTTGCTGTCATGCACATTTGCTGTGTTGCACAGTTGTTGCAATACACAGTCGCTGCCTTGCACAGTTGCTGTCATGCACTGTTGGTGTCATGCACAGTTGCTGACTTGCAGAGGTTTGTCATGCACAGTCGCTGTCATGCACAGTCACTGTCATGCACAGTTGCTGTCATGCACATCTGCTGTGTTGCACAGTTGTTGCAATGCACAGTCGCTGTCTTGCACAGTTGCTGTCATGCACTGTTGGTGTCATGCACAGTTGCTGACTTGCAGAGTTTTTGTCATGCACAGTCGCTGTCATACACAGTTGCTGTCATGCACAGTTGCTGTCTTGCGCTGTTGTTTTCATGCACAGTTACTGCCATGCACAGTCGCTGTCATGCATAATTGCTGTAATGCTCAGTTGCTATCTTGCACAGTTGTTGTAATGCACAGTTGCTGTCTTGTACAGGGGTGGTCATTCAAAGTCTCTGTCATGCACAGTCAGTGTCATGCACAGTTGCTGTCTTGCACTGTTGTTGTCATGCACAGTCGGTGTCATGCACACTTGCTGTCTTGCACAATCGCTATCTTGCACAGCTGTTGTCATGCACGGTCATTGTCATGCACAGTTGCTGTCTTGCACAGTCGCTGTCATGCACAGTTGCTGTCATGCACATTTGCTGTGCTGCACAGTTGTTGCAATGCACCGTCGCTGTCATGCACAGTCGCTGTCCTGCACAGTCGTTGTCATGCACAGTCGCTGTCATGCACAGTTGTTGTCATGCACCGTCGCTGTCATGCACAGTTGTTGTCATGCACAATCGCTGTCATGCTCAGTCGCTGTCATGCACAGATGCAGTCAAGCACAGTCGCTGTCATGCACAGTTGCTGTCATGCACAGATTCTGTCAAGCACAGTCGCTGTCTTGCATATTGTCTGTCATGTACAGTCGCTGTCATGCACAGTCACTGTCATGCACAGTTGATGTCATGCACAATCGCTGTCATGCACAGTTGCTGCAATGCACAGTTGTCATCCAGTTAACATGCACAGTCACTGTTATGCACACTTGTCATGCACATTCACTGTCATGCACAGCTGTTGTCATGCACAGTCGCTGTCATGCACAGTTGTTGTCATGCACAGTTGTTGTCATGCACTGTCGCTGTCATGCACAGTACCTGTCTTGTACAGTTGTTGTCATGCACAGTTATTGTCTTGCACAGTCGCTGTCATGCACAGTTGCTGTCATGCCCAGTTGCTGTTTTGCACAGGCGTTGTCAAGCACAGTCACTGTCATGCACAGTTGCTGTGATGCACATTTGCTGTGCTGCACAGTTGTTGCAATGCACAGTCGCAGTCTTGCTCAGTTGCTGTCATGCACCGTTGCTGTCATGCACATTCGCTGTCATGCACAGTTGTTGTCATACACAGTCGCTGTCATGCACAGATGCAGTCAAGCACAGTCGCTGTCATGCACAGTCGCTGTCATGCACAGTTGCTGTCATGCACAGATTCTGTCAAGCACAGTCGCTGTCTTGCATATTGTCTGTCATGTACAGTCACTGTCATGCACAGTCACTGTCATGCACAGTTGATGTCATGCACAATCGCTGTCTTGCACAGTTGTTGTCATGAGAAGTTTTTGTTAAGCACAGTTGTTGTCATTTCAGTCGCTGTCAAGCACAGTTGCGGTCATGCACAATCACTATCTTGCACAGCTGTTGTCATGCACGGTCGCTGTCATGCACAGTTGTTGTCATGCACAGTTGTTGTCATGCACAGTCGCTGTCATGCACAGTCACTGTCATGCACAGTTGCTGTCATGCACATCTGCTGTGTTGCACAGTTGTTGCAATGCACAGTCGCTGTCTTGCACAGTTGCTGTCATGCACTGTTGGTGTCATGCACAGTTGCTGACTTGCAGAGTTTTTGTCATGCACAGTCGCTGTCATACACAGTTGCTGTCATGCACAGTTGCTGTCTTGCGCTGTTGTTTTCATGCACAGTTACTGCCATGCACAGTCGCTGTCATGCATAATTGCTGTAATGCTCAGTTGCTATCTTGCACAGTTGTTGTAATGCACATTTGCTGTCTTGTACAGGGGTGGTCATTCAAAGTCTCTGTCATGCACAGTCAGTGTCATGCACAGTTGTTGTCTTGCACTGTTGTTGTCATGCACAGTCGGTGTCATGCACACTTGCTGTCTTGCACAATCGCTATCTTGCACAGCTGTTGTCATGCACGGTCATTGTCATGCACAGTTGTTGTCATGCACAGTTGCTGTTATGCACAGTTGCTCTCCTGCACAGTCGCGGCCATGCACTGTTGCTGTCATGCACAGTCGCTGTCATGCACAGTCGCTGTCCTGCACAGTCGTTGTCATGCACAGTCGCTGTCTTGCACAGTTGCTGTCATGCACCGTCGCTGTCATGCACAGTCACTGTCATGCACAGTTGTTGTCATACACAGTCGCTGTCATGCACAGATGCAGTCAAGCACAGTCGCTGTCATGCACAGTCGCTGTCATGCACAGTTGTTGCCATGCTCAGTCGCTGTTATGCACAGATGCTGTCAAGCACAATCGCTGTCATGCACAGTCACTGTCATGCACAGTTGTTGCCATGCACAGTCGCTGTCATGCACAGTCACTGTCATGCACAGTTGTTGTCATGCACAATCGCAGTCATGCACAGTCGCTGTCATGCACAGTTGTTGCAATGTACAGTCGCTGTCAAGCACAGTTGTTGTCATGAGCAGTTTTTGTCATGCACAGTTATTGTCATGCACAGTCGCTGTCAAGCACAGTTGCTGTCATGCATAATCGCTATCTTGCACAGCTGTTTTCATGCACGGTCGCTGTCATGCACAGTTGTTGTCATGCACAGTTGTTATCATGCACAGTTGCTGTCTTGCACAGTTGTTGTCATGCACAGTTGTTATCATGCACAGTTGCTGTCTTGCACAGTTGTTGTCATGCACAGTTGATGTCTTGCACAGTCGCTGTCATGCACAGTTGCTGTCTTGCACAGTTGCTGTCTTGCACAGTTGTTGTCATGCACAGTTGTTATCATGCACAGTTGCTGTCTTGCACAGTTGTTGTCATGCACAGTTGCTGTCTTGCACAGTTGTTGTCATGCACATTTGTTGTCATGCACAGTCACTGTCTTGCACAGTTGTTGTCATGCACAGTTGTTGTCTTGCACAGTCGCTGTCATGCACAGTTGCTGTCATGGACAGTTGCTGTCTTGCACTGTTGTTGTCATGCACAGCTGCTGTCATGCACATTTGCTGTGCAGCACGGTTGTTGCAATGTACAGTCGCTGTCTTGCACAGTTGCGGTCATGCACTGTTGGTGTCATGCACAGTTGCTGACTTGCAGAGGTTTTGTCATGCACAGTCGCTGTCATGCACAGTCGCTGTCATGCACAGTTGTTGCCATGCTCAGTCGCTGTTATGCACAGATGCTGTCAAGCACAATCGATGTCATGCACAGTCACTGTCATGCACAGTTGTTGCCATGCACAGTCGCTGTCATGCACAGTCACTGTCATGCACAGTTGTTGTCATGCACAATCGCAGTCATGCACAGTCGCTGTCTTGTACAGTTGTTGCAATGCACAGTCGCTGTCAAGCACAGTTGTTGTCATGAGCAGTTTTTGTCATGCACAGTTATTGTCATGCACAGTCGCTGTCAAGCACAGTTGCTGTCATGCATAATCGCTATCTTGCACAGCTGTTTTCATGCACGGTCGCTGTCATGCACAGTTGTTGTCATGCACAGTTGTTATCATGCACAGTTGCTGTCTTGCACAGTTGTTGTCATGCACAGTTGTTATCATGCACAGTTGCTGTCTTGCACAGTTGTTGTCATGCACAGTTGATGTCTTGCACAGTCGCTGTCATGCACAGTTGCTGTCTTGCACAGTTGTTGTCATGCACAGTTGTCATGCGCAGTCGATGTCATGCACAGTTGCTGTCTTGCACAGTTGTTGTCATGCACATTTGTTGTCATGCACAGTCACTGTCTTGCACAGTTGTTGTCATGCACAGTTGTTGTCTTGCACAGTCGCTGTCATGCACAGTTGCTGTCATGGACAGGTGCTGTCTTGCACTGTTGTTGTCATGCACAGCTGCTGTCATGCACATTTGCTGTGCAGCACAGTTGTTGCAATGTACAGTCGCTATCTTGCACAGTTGCGGTCATGCACTGTTGGTGTCATGCACAGTTGCTGACTTGCAGAGGTTTTGTCATGTACAGTCGCTGTCATGCACAGTGACTGTCATGCACAGTTGCTGCAATGCCCAGTTGCTGTCTTTGCACAGTCGTTGTCATGCACAGTGGTTGTCATGCACAGTCGCTGTCATGCACAGTTGATGTCATGCACATTTGCTGTGTTGCACAGTTGTTGCAATGCACAGTCGCTGTCTTGCACAGTTGTTGCAATGCACAGACGCTGTCAAGCACAGTTGTTGTCATGAGCAGTTTGTATCATGCACAGTTATTGTCATGCACAGTCGCTGTCAAGCACCGTTGCTGTCATGCACAATCGCAATCTTGCACAGCTTTATTCATGCACGGTCGCTGTCATGCACAGTTGCTGTCATGGACAGTTGCTTTCTTGCACTGTTGTTGTCATGCACAGCTGCTGTCATGCACATTTGCTGTGCAGCACAGTTGTTGCAATGTACAGTCGCTGTCTTGCACAGTTGCGGTCATGCACTGTTGGTGTCATGCACAGTTGCTGACTTGCAGAGGTTTTGTCATGCACAGTCACTGTCATGCACAGCGACTGACATGCACAGTTGCTGCAATGCCCAGTTGCTGTCTTTGCTCAGGCATTGTCATGCACAGTCACAGTCATGCACAGTTGCTGACTTGCAGAGGTTTTGTCATGCACAGTCGCTGTCATGCACAGTCGCTGTCATGCACAGTTGTTGCCATGCTCAGTCGCTGTTATGCACAGATGCTGTCAAGCACAATCGATGTCATGCACAGTCACTCTCCTGCACAGTTGTTGCCATGCACAATCGCTGTCATGCACAGTCACTATCATGCACAGTTGTTGTCATGCACAATCGCAGTCATGCACAGTCGCTGTCTTGTACAGTTGTTGCAATGCACAGTCGCTGTCAAGCACAGTTGTTGTCATGAGGAGTTTTTGTCATGCACAGTTATTGTCATGCACAGTCGCTGTCAAGCACAGTTGCTGTCATGCATAATCACTATCTTGCACAGCTGTTTTCATGCACGGTCGCTGTCATGCACAGTTGTTGTCATGCACAGTTGTTATCATGCACAGTTGCTGTCTTGCACAGTTGTTGTCATGCACAGTTGTTATCATGCACAGTTGCTGTCTTGCACAGTTGTTGTCATGCACAGTTGATGTCTTGCACAGTCGCTGTCATGCACAGTTGCTGTCTTGCACAGTTGTTGTCATGCACAGTTGTCATGTGCAGTCGATGTCATGCACAGTTGCTGTCTTGCACAGTTGTTGTCATGCACATTTGTTGTCATGCACAGTCACTGTCTTGCACAGTTGTTGTCATGCACAGTTGTTGTCTTGCACAGTCGCTGTCATGCACAGTTGCTGTCATGGACAGGTGCTGTCTTGCACTGTTGTTGTCATGCACAGCTGCTGTCATGCACATTTGCTGTGCAGCACAGTTGTTGCAATGTACAGTCGCTGTCTTGCACAGTTGCGGTCATGCACTGTTGGTGTCATGCACAGTTGCTGACTTGCAGAGGTTTTGTCATGCACAGTCGCTGTCATGCACAGTGACTGTCATGCACAGTTGCTGCAATGCCCAGTTGCTGTCTTTGCACAGTCGTTGTCATGCACAGTCGTTGTCATGCACAGTCGCTGTCATGCACAGTTGATGTCATGCACATTTGCTGTGTTGCACAGTTGTTGCAATGCACAGTCGCTGTCTTGCACAGTTGTTGCAATGCACAGTCGCTGTCAAGCACAGTTGTTGTCATGAGCAGTTTGTATCATGCACAGTTATTGTCATGCACAGTCGCTGTCAAGCACCGTTGCTGTCATGCACAATCGCAATCTTGCACAGCTTTTTTCATGCACGGTCGCTGTCATGCACAGTTGCTGTCATGGACAGTTGCTGTCTTGCACTGTTGTTGTCATGCACAGTTGTTGTCATGCACAGTTGTTGTCTTGCACAGTCGCTGTCATGCACAGTACCTGTCTTGCACAGTTGTTGTCATGCACAGTTGTCATGCGCAGTCGCTGTCATGCACAGTTGCTGTCTTGCACAGTTGTTGTCATGCACGTTTGTTGTCATGCACAGTCATTGTCTTGCACAGTTGTTGTCATACACAGTTGCTGTCATACACATTTGCTGTCATGCACATTTGCTGTGTTGCACAGTTGTTGCAATACAAAATCGCTGTCTTGCACAGTTGCTGTCATGCACTGTTGGTGTCATGCACAGTTGCTGACTTGCAGAGTTTTTGTCATGCACAGTCTCTGTCATACACAGTTGCTGTCATGCACAGTTGCTGTCTTGCACTGTTGTTTTCATGCACAGTTGCTGCCATGCACAGTCGCTGTCATGCATAGTTGCTGTAATGCACAGTTGCTGTCTTGCACAGTTGTTGTAATGCACAGTTGCTGCCTGGTACAGGGGTTGTCATGCAAAGTCTCTGTCATGCACAGTTGCTGCCATGCACAGTTGTTGTCCTGCACAGTCGCTGGCAAGCACAATTGCTGTCTTGCACAATCGCTATCTTACACAGCTGTTGTCATGCACGGTCATTGTCATGCATAGTTGCTGTCCTGCACAGTTGTTGTCATGCACAGTTGCTGTTTTGCACAGTTGCTATCCTGCACAGTTGTGGCAATGCACAGTTGCTGTTTTGTACAGGTGTTGTCATGCACAGTTGCTTTCATGCACAGTAGGCGTCATGCACAGTTGCTGTCATGCACAGTTGTTGTCATGCACAGTTGCTGTCTTGCACAGTCACAGCCATGCACAGTTGCTGCCATGCACAGTCGCTGTCATGCACAGTTGCTATCTTGCACAGTTGCTGTAATGCACAGTTGCTGTTTTGCACAGGTGTTGTCATGCAAAGTCTCAGTCATGCACTGTTGCTGTCATGCACAGTCGCTGTCATGCAAAGTCGCTGCCCTGCACAGTTGTTGTCATGCACAGTCGCTGTAATGCACAGTTGTTGTCATGCACCGTCGCTGTCATGCACAGTCGCTGTCATGCACAGTTGTTGTCATGCACAATCGCTGTCATGCTCAGTCGCTGTCTTGCACAGTTGTTGCCATGCACCGTCGTTGTCATGCACAGTCGCTGTCATGCACAGTTGTTGTCATGCACAGTCGCTGTCATGCACAGTCGCTGTCTTGCACAGTTGTTGTCTTGCACAGTCGCTGTCATGCACAGTCGCTGTCATGCACAGTTGCTATCTTGCACAGTTGCTGTAATGCACAGTTGCTGTATTGCACAGTTGCTGTCATGGACAGTTGCTGTCTTGCACTGTTGTTGTCATGCACAGTTGCTGCCATGCACAGTCGCTGTCATGCACAGTTGCTATCTTGCACAGTTGCTGTAATGCACAGTTGCTGTATTGCACAGGTGTTGTCATGCAAAGTCTCAGTCATGCACTGTTGCTGTCATGCACAGTCGCTGTCATGCACAGTCGCTGCCCTGCACAGTTGTTGTCATGCACAGTCGCTGTAATGCACAGTTGTTGTCATGCACCGTCGCTGTCATGCACAGTCGCTGTCATGCACAGTTGTTGTCATGCACAATCACTGTCATGCTCAGTCGCTGTCTTGCACAGTTGTTGCCATGCACCGTCGCTGTCATGCACAGTCGCTGTCATGCACAGTTGTTGTCATGCACAATCGCTGTCATGCTCAGACGCTGTCTTGCACAGTTGTTGTCATGCACAGTTGTTGTCTTGCACAGTCGCTGTCATGCACAGTTGCTGTCATGGACAGTTGCTGTCTTGCACTGTTGTTGTCATGCACAGCTGCTGTCATGCACATTTGCTGTGCTGCACAGTTGTTGCAATGCACAGTCGCAGTCTTGCTCAGTTGCTGTCATGCACCGTCGCTGTCATGCACATTCGCTGTCATGCACAGATGCAGTCAAGCACAGTCGCTGTCATGCACAGTCGCTGTCATGCACAGTTGCTGTCATGCACAGATTCTGTCAAGCACAGTCGCTGTCTTGCATATTGTCTGTCATGCACAGTCGCTGTCATGCACAGTCACTGTCATATACAGTTGATGTCATGCACAATCGCTGTCTTGCACAGTTGTTGTCATGAGAAGTTTTTGTTAAGCACAGTTGTTGTCATTTCAGTCGCTGTCAAGCACAGTTGCTGTCATGCACAATCACTATCTTGCACAGCTGTTGTCATGCACGGTCGCTGTCATGCACAGTTGTTGTCATGCACAGTTGTTGTCATGCACAGTTGTTGTCATGCACTGTCGCTGTCATGCACAGTACTTGTCTTGCACAGTTGTTGCCATGCACAGTTGTTGTCTTGTACAGTCGCTGTTTTGCACAGTTGTTGTCATGCTCAGTTGTTGTCATGCACAGTCGCTGTCGTGCACAGTTGCTGTCTTGCACAGTTATTGTCATGCACAGTTGTCATGCACAATCGCTGTATTGCAGAGCAGTTGTCATGCACAGTTGTTGTCATGCACAGTTGCTATCATGCACAATTTTTGTCATGCACTGTCGCTGTCATGCACAGTTGTTGTCATGCACAGTCGCTGTCATGCACAATCGCTGACATGCACAGTTGTTGTCATGCACAGTTGTCATGCACAATCGCTGTCTTGCAGAGCTGTTGTCATGCACAGTTGTTGTCATGCAGAGTTGCTATCATGCACAGTTTCTGTCATGCACTTTCGCTGTCATGCACAGTTGTTGTCGTGCTCATTCGCTGTCATTCACAGTCGCTGTCTTGCAAAGTCATTGTCATGTACAGTCACTGTCTTACACAGTTGTTGTCATGCACAGTCGCTGTCATGCACAGTCACTGACATGCACAGTCGCAGTCTTGCGCAGTTGTCTTGCAGTGTCGTTGTCATGCACAGTTGTTTCCATGCACAGTCACTGTCATGCACAGTTGTTGTCATGCACAGTTGCTGGTTTGCACAATTATTGTCATGCACAATTGCTGTCATGCACAGTTGTTGTCATGCACAGTCGCTGTCATGTACAGTCGCTGACATGCACAGTTGCTGTCTTGCACAGTTGTTGTCAATCACAGTCGCAGTCTTGCACACTTGTTCTCATTCACAGTCGCTATCATGCACAGTTGCTGTCTTGCACAGTTGTTGTCATGCCTAGTCGCTCACTTGCACAGTTGTTATCATGCACAGTTGTTGTCATGCACAGTTGTTGTCAAGAACAGTCGCTGTCATGCACAGTTGCTGTCATGGACAGTTGCTGTCTTGCACTGTTGTTGTCATGCACAGCTGCTGTCATGCACATTTGCTGTGCTGCACAGTTGTTGCAATGCACAGTCGCAGTCTTGCTCAGTTGCTGTCATGCACCGTCGCTGTCATGCACATTCGCTGTCATGCACAGATGCAGTCAAGCACAGTCGCTGTCATGCACAGTCGCTGTCATGCACAGTTGCTGTCATGCACAGATTCTGTCAAGCACAGTCGCTGTCTTGCATATTGTCTGTCATGCACAGTCGCTGTCATGCACAGTCACTGTCATATACAGTTGATGTCATGCACAATCGCTGTCTTGCACAGTTGTTGTCATGAGAAGTTTTTGTTAAGCACAGTTGTTGTCATTTCAGTCGCTGTCAAGCACAGTTGCTGTCATGCACAATCACTATCTTGCACAGCTGTTGTCATGCACGGTCGCTGTCATGCACAGTTGTTGTCATGCACAGTTGTTGTCATGCACAGTTGTTGTCATGCACAGTCGCTGTCTTGTACAGTTGTTGCAATGCACAGTCGCTGTCAAGCACAGTTGTTGTCATGAGCAGTTTTTGTCATGCACAGTTATTGTCATGCACAGTCGCTGTCAAGCACAGTTGCTGTCATGCATAATCGCTATCTTGCACAGCTGTTTTCATGCACGGTCGCTGTCATGCACAGTTGTTGTCATGCACAGTTGTTATCATGCACAGTTGCTGTCTTGCACAGTTGTTGTCATGCACAGTTGTTATCATGCACAGTTGCTGTCTTGCACAGTTGTTGTCATGCACAGTTGATGTCTTGCACAGTCGCTGTCATGCACAGTTGCTGTCTTGCACAGTTGTTGTCATGCACAGTTGTCATGCGCAGTCGATGTCATGCACAGTTGCTGTCTTGCACAGTTGTTGTCATGCACATTTGTTGTCATGCACAGTCACTGTCTTGCACAGTTGTTGTCATGCACAGTTGTTGTCTTGCACAGTCGCTGTCATGCACAGTTGCTGTCATGGACAGGTGCTGTCTTGCACTGTTGTTGTCATGCACAGCTGCTGTCATGCACATTTGCTGTGCAGCACAGTTGTTGCAATGTATAGTCGCTATCTTGCACAGTTGCGGTCATGCACTGTTGGTGTCATGCACAGTTGCTGACTTGCAGAGGTTTTGTCATGTACAGTCGCTGTCATGCACAGTGACTGTCATGCACAGTTGCTGCAATGCCCAGTTGCTGTCTTTGCACAGTCGTTGTCATGCACAGTGGTTGTCATGCACAGTCGCTGTCATGCACAGTTGATGTCATGCACATTTGCTGTGTTGCACAGTTGTTGCAATGCACAGTCGCTGTCTTGCACAGTTGTTGCAATGCACAGACGCTGTCAAGCACAGTTGTTGTCATGAGCAGTTTGTATCATGCACAGTTATTGTCATGCACAGTCGCTGTCAAGCACCGTTGCTGTCATGCACAATCGCAATCTTGCACAGCTTTATTCATGCACGGTCGCTGTCATGCACAGTTGCTGTCATGGACAGTTGCTTTCTTGCACTGTTGTTGTCATGCACAGCTGCTGTCATGCACATTTGCTGTGCAGCACAGTTGTTGCAATGTACAGTCGCTGTCTTGCACAGTTGCGGTCATGCACTGTTGGTGTCATGCACAGTTGCTGACTTGCAGAGGTTTTGTCATGCACAGTCACTGTCATGCACAGCGACTGACATGCACAGTTGCTGCAATGCCCAGTTGCTGTCTTTGCTCAGGCATTGTCATGCACAGTCACAGTCATGCACAGTTGCTGACTTGCAGAGGTTTTGTCATGCACAGTCGCTGTCATGCACAGTCGCTGTCATGCACAGTTGTTGCCATGCTCAGTCGCTGTTATGCACAGATGCTGTCAAGCACAATCGATGTCATGCACAGTCACTGTCATGCACAGTTGTTGCCATGCACAATCGCTGTCATGCACAGTCACTATCATGCACAGTTGTTGTCATGCACAATCGCAGTCATGCACAGTCGCTGTCTTGTACAGTTGTTGCAATGCACAGTCGCTGTCAAGCACAGTTGTTGTCATGAGGAGTTTTTGTCATGCACAGTTATTGTCATGCACAGTCGCTGTCAAGCACAGTTGCTGTCATGCATAATCACTATCTTGCACAGCTGTTTTCATGCACGGTCGCTGTCATGCACAGTTGTTGTCATGCACAGTTGTTATCATGCACAGTTGCTGTCTTGCACAGTTGTTGTCATGCACAGTTGTTATCATGCACAGTTGCTGTCTTGCACAGTTGTTGTCATGCACAGTTGATGTCTTGCACAGTCGCTGTCATGCACAGTTGCTGTCTTGCACAGTTGTTGTCATGCACAGTTGTCATGTGCAGTCGATGTCATGCACAGTTGCTGTCTTGCACAGTTGTTGTCATGCACATTTGTTGTCATGCACAGTCACTGTCTTGCACAGTTGTTGTCATGCACAGTTGTTGTCTTGCACAGTCGCTGTCATGCACAGTTGCTGTCATGGACAGGTGCTGTCTTGCACTGTTGTTGTCATGCACAGCTGCTGTCATGCACATTTGCTGTGCAGCACAGTTGTTGCAATGTACAGTCGCTGTCTTGCACAGTTGCGGTCATGCACTGTTGGTGTCATGCACAGTTGCTGACTTGCAGAGGTTTTGTCATGCACAGTCGCTGTCATGCACAGTGACTGTCATGCACAGTTGCTGCAATGCCCAGTTGCTGTCTTTGCACAGTCGTTGTCATGCACAGTCGTTGTCATGCACAGTCGCTGTCATGCACAGTTGATGTCATGCACATTTGCTGTGTTGCACAGTTGTTGCAATGCACAGTCGCTGTCTTGCACAGTTGTTGCAATGCACAGTCGCTGTCAAGCACAGTTGTTGTCATGAGCAGTTTGTATCATGCACAGTTATTGTCATGCACAGTCGCTGTCAAGCACCGTTGCTGTCATGCACAATCGCAATCTTGCACAGCTTTTTTCATGCACGGTCGCTGTCATGCACAGTTGCTGTCATGGACAGTTGCTGTCTTGCACTGTTGTTGTCATGCACAGTTGTTGTCATGCACAGTTGTTGTCTTGCACAGTCGCTGTCATGCACAGTACCTGTCTTGCACAGTTGTTGTCATGCACAGTTGTCATGCGCAGTCGCTGTCATGCACAGTTGCTGTCTTGCACAGTTGTTGTCATGCACGTTTGTTGTCATGCACAGTCATTGTCTTGCACAGTTGTTGTCATACACAGTTGCTGTCATACACATTTGCTGTCATGCACATTTGCTGTGTTGCACAGTTGTTGCAATACAAAATCGCTGTCTTGCACAGTTGCTGTCATGCACTGTTGGTGTCATGCACAGTTGCTGACTTGCAGAGTTTTTGTCATGCACAGTCTCTGTCATACACAGTTGCTGTCATGCACAGTTGCTGTCTTGCACTGTTGTTTTCATGCACAGTTGCTGCCATGCACAGTCGCTGTCATGCATAGTTGCTGTAATGCACAGTTGCTGTCTTGCACAGTTGTTGTAATGCACAGTTGCTGCCTGGTACAGGGGTTGTCATGCAAAGTCTCTGTCATGCACAGTTGCTGCCATGCACAGTTGTTGTCCTGCACAGTCGCTGGCAAGCACAATTGCTGTCTTGCACAATCGCTATCTTACACAGCTGTTGTCATGCACGGTCATTGTCATGCATAGTTGCTGTCCTGCACAGTTGTTGTCATGCACAGTTGCTGTTTTGCACAGTTGCTATCCTGCACAGTTGTGGCAATGCACAGTTGCTGTTTTGTACAGGTGTTGTCATGCACAGTTGCTTTCATGCACAGTAGGCGTCATGCACAGTTGCTGTCATGCACAGTTGTTGTCATGCACAGTTGCTGTCTTGCACAGTCACAGCCATGCACAGTTGCTGCCATGCACAGTCGCTGTCATGCACAGTTGCTATCTTGCACAGTTGCTGTAATGCACAGTTGCTGTTTTGCACAGGTGTTGTCATGCAAAGTCTCAGTCATGCACTGTTGCTGTCATGCACAGTCGCTGTCATGCAAAGTCGCTGCCCTGCACAGTTGTTGTCATGCACAGTCGCTGTAATGCACAGTTGTTGTCATGCACCGTCGCTGTCATGCACAGTCGCTGTCATGCACAGTTGTTGTCATGCACAATCGCTGTCATGCTCAGTCGCTGTCTTGCACAGTTGTTGCCATGCACCGTCGTTGTCATGCACAGTCGCTGTCATGCACAGTTGTTGTCATGCACAGTCGCTGTCATGCACAGTCGCTGTCTTGCACAGTTGTTGTCTTGCACAGTTGTTATCATGCACAGTTGCTGTCTTGCACAGTTGTTGTCATGCACAGTTGTTATCATGCACAGTTGCTGTCTTGCACAGTTGTTGTCATGCACAGTTGATGTCTTGCACAGTCGCTGTCATGCACAGTTGCTGTCTTGCACAGTTGTTGTCATGCACATTTGTTGTCATGCACAGTCACTGTCTTGCACAGTTGTTGTCATGCACAGTTGTTGTCTTGCACAGTCGCTGTCATGCACAGTTGCTGTCATGGACAGGTGCTGTCTTGCACTGTTGTTGTCATGCACAGCTGCTGTCATGCACATTTGCTGTGCAGCACAGTTGTTGCAATGTACAGTCGCTGTCTTGCACAGTTGCGGTCATGCACTGTTGGTGTCATGCACAGTTGCTGACTTGCAGAGGTTTTGTCATGCACAGTCGCTGTCATGCACAGTGACTGTCATGCACAGTTGCTGCAATGCCCAGTTGCTGTCTTTGCACAGTCGTTGTCATGCACATTCGTTGTCATGCACAGTCGCTGTCATGCACAGTTGCTGTCATGCACATTTGCTGTGTTGCACAGTTGTTGCAATGCACAGTCGCTGTCTTGCACAGTTGTTGCAATGCACAGTCGCTGTCAAGCACAGTTGTTGTCATGAGCAGTTTGTATCATGCACAGTTATTGTCATGCACAGTCGCTGTCAAGCACCGTTGCTGTCATGCACAATCGCAATCTTGCACAGCTTTTTTCATGCACGGTCGCTGTCATGCACAGTTGTTGTCATGCACAGTTGTTATCATGCACAGTTGCTGTCTTGCACAGTTGTTGTCATGCACAGTTGATGTCTTGCACAGTCGCTGTCATGCACAGTACCTGTCTTGCACAGTTGTTGTCATGCACAGTTGTCATGCGCAGTCGCTGTCATGCACAGTTGCTGTCTTGCACAGTTGTTGTCATGCACATTTGTTGTAATGCACAGTCATTGTCTTGCACAGTTGTTGTCATACACAGTTGCTGTCATACACATTTGCTGTCATGCACATTTGCTGTGTTGCACAGTTGTTGCAATACAAAATCGCTGTCTTGCACAGTTGCTGTCATGCACTGTTGGTGTCATGCACAGTTGCTGACTTGCAGAGTTTTTGTCATGCACAGTCTCTGTCATACACAGTTGCTGTCATGCACAGTTGCTGTCTTGCACTGTTGTTTTCATGCACAGTTGCTGCCATGCACAGTCGCTGTCATGCATAGTTGCTGTAATGCACAGTTGCTGTCTTGCACAGTTGTTGTCATGCACAGTTGTTGTCATGCACAGTTGTTGTCATGCACTGTCGCTGTCATGCACAGTACTTGTCTTGCACAGTTGTTGCCATGCACAGTTGTTGTCTTGCACAGTCGCTGTCATGCACAGTTGCTGTCATGCCCAGTTGCTGTTTTGCACAGGCGTTGTCATGCATAGTCACTGTCATGCACAGTTGCTGTCATGCACATTTGCTGTGCTGCACAGTTGTTGCAATGCACAGTCACTGTCTTGCACAGTTGCTGTCATGCACTGTCGCTGTCATGCACAGTCACTGTCATGCACAGTTGTTGTCATACACAGTCGCTGTCATGCACAGATGCAGTCAAGCACAGTCGCTGTCATGCACAGTCGCTGTCATGCACAGTTGTTGCCATGCTCAGTCGCTGTTATGCACAGATGCTGTCAAGCACAATCGCTGTCATGCACAGTCACTGTCATGCACAGTTGTTGCCATGCACAGTCGCTGTCATGCACAGTCACTGTCATGCACAGTTGTTGTCATGCACAATCGCAGTCATGCACAGTCGCTGTCAAGCACAGTTGTTGCCATGAGCAGTTTTTGTCATGCACAGTTATTGTCATACACAGTCGCTGTCAAGCACAGTTGCTGTCATGCATAATCGCTATCTTGCACAGCTGTTTTCATGCATGGTCGCTGTCATGCACAGTTGTTGTCATGCACAGTTGTTATCATGCACAGTTGCTGTCTTGCACAGTTGTTGTCATGCACAGTTGTTATCATGCACAGTTGCTGTCTTGCACAGTTGTTGTCATGCACAGTTGATGTCTTGCACAGTCGCTGTCATGCACAGTTGCTGTCTTGCACAGTTGTTGTCATGCACAGTTGATGTCTTGCACAGTCGCTGTCATGCACAGTTGCTGTCTTGCACAGTTGTTGTCATGCACAGTTGTCATGTGCAGTCGATGTCATGCACAGTTGCTGTCTTGCACAGTTGTTGTCATGCACATTTGTTGTCATGCACAGTCACTGTCTTGCACAGTTGTTGTCATGCACAGTTGTTGTCTTGCACAGTCGCTGTCATGCACAGTTGCTGTCATGGACAGGTGCTGTCTTGCACTGTTGTTGTCATGCACAGCTGCTGTCATGCACATTTGCTGTGCAGCACAGTTGTTGCAATGTACAGTCGCTGTCTTGCACAGTTGCGGTCATGCACTGTTGGTGTCATGCACAGTTGCTGACTTGCAGAGGTTTTGTCATGCACAGTCGCTGTCATGCACAGTGACTGTCATGCACAGTTGCTGCAATGCCCAGTTGCTGTCTTTGCACAGTCGTTGTCATGCACATTCGTTGTCATGCACAGTCGCTGTCATGCACAGTTGCTGTCATGCACATTTGCTGTGTTGCACAGTTGTTGCAATGCACAGTCGCTGTCTTGCACAGTTGTTGCAATGCACAGTCGCTGTCAAGCACAGTTGTTGTCATGAGCAGTTTGTATCATGCACAGTTATTGTCATGCACAGTCGCTGTCAAGCACCGTTGCTGTCATGCACAATCGCAATCTTGCACAGCTTTTTTCATGCACGGTCGCTGTCATGCACAGTTGTTGTCATGCACAGTTGTTATCATGCACAGTTGCTGTCTTGCACAGTTGTTGTCATGCACAGTTGATGTCTTGCACAGTCGATGTCATGCACAGTACCTGTCTTGCACAGTTGTTGTCATGCACAGTTGTCATGCGCAGTCGCTGTCATGCACAGTTGCTGTCTTGCACAGTTGTTGTCATGCACATTTGTTGTAATGCACAGTCATTGTCCTGCACAGTTGTTGTCATACACAGTTGCTGTCATACACATTTGCTGTCATGCACATTTGCTGTGTTGCACAGTTGTTGCAATACAAAATCGCTGTCTTGCACAGTTGCTGTCATGCACTGTTGGTGTCATGCACAGTTGCTGACTTGCAGAGTTTTTGTCATGCACAGTCTCTGTCATACACAGTTGCTGTCATGCACAGTTGCTGTCTTGCACTGTTGTTTTCATGCACAGTTGCTGCCATGCACAGTCGCTGTCATGCATAGTTGCTGTAATGCACAGTTGCTGTCTTGCACAGTTGTTGTAATGCACAGTTGCTGCCTGGTACAGGGGTTGTCATGCAAAGTCTCTGTCATGCACAGTTGCTGCCATGCACAGTTGTTGTCCTGCACAGTCGCTGGCAAGCACAATTGCTGTCTTGCACAATCGCTATTTACACAGCTGTTGTCATGCACGGTCATTGTCATGCACAGTTGCTGTCCTGCACAGTTGTTGTCATGCACAGTTGCTGTTTTGCACAGTTGCTATCCTGCACAGTTGTGGCAATGCACATTTGCTGTTTTGTACAGGTGTTGTCATGCACAGTTGCTTTCAAGCACAGTAGGCGTCATGCACAGTTGCTGTCATGCACAGTCGCTGTCTTCCACAGTTGTTGTCATGCACAGTCGCTGTCATGATCAGTTACTGTCATGCACTGTCGCTGTCATGCCCAGTTGTTGTCATTCACATTGCTGTCATGCACAGTTGCTGTCATGCACAGTCACTGTTTTGCACAGTTGTTGTCATGCACAGTGCTGTCATGCACATCGCTGTCAAGCACAGTTGCTGTCATGCACAGTTGCTGGTTTGCTCAATTGTTGTCATGCACAATTGCTGTCATGCACAGTTGTTGTCATGCACAGTCGCTGTCATGTACAGTCGCTGACTTGCACAGTTGCTGTCTTGCACAGTTGTTGTCAATCACAGTCGCAGTCTTGCATACTTGTTCTCATTCATAGTCTCTATCATGCACAGTTGCTGTCATGCACAGTTGCTGTCTTGCACAGTTGTTGTCATGCACAGTCGCTGTCATGCACAATCGCTGACTTGCACAGTTGTTGTCATGCAGTTGCTGTCATGCACAGTTTTTGTCATGCACTGTCGCTGTCTTGCACTGTTGTTGTCATGCACAGTTGTTGTCATGCACAGTTGTTGTCTTGCACAGTCGCTGTCATGCACAGTACCTGTCTTGCACAGTTGTTGTCATGCACAGTTGTCATGCGCAGTCGCTGTCATGCACAGTTGCTGTCTTGCACAGTTGTTGTCATGCACGTTTGTTGTCATGCACAGTCATTGTCTTGCACAGTTGTTGTCATACACAGTTGCTGTCATACACATTTGCTGTCATGCACATTTGCTGTGTTGCACAGTTGTTGCAATACAAAATCGCTGTCTTGCACAGTTGCTGTCATGCACTGTTGGTGTCATGCACAGTTGCTGACTTGCAGAGTTTTTGTCATGCACAGTCTCTGTCATACACAGTTGCTGTCATGCACAGTTGCTGTCTTGCACTGTTGTTTTCATGCACAGTTGCTGCCATGCACAGTCGCTGTCATGCATAGTTGCTGTAATGCACAGTTGCTGTCTTGCACAGTTGTTGTAATGCACAGTTGCTGCCTGGTACAGGGGTTGTCATGCAAAGTCTCTGTCATGCACAGTTGCTGCCATGCACAGTTGTTGTCCTGCACAGTCGCTGGCAAGCACAATTGCTGTCTTGCACAATCGCTATTTACACAGCTGTTGTCATGCACGGTCATTGTCATGCACAGTTGCTGTCCTGCACAGTTGTTGTCATGCACAGTTGCTGTTTTGCACAGTTGCTATCCTGCACAGTTGTGGCAATGCACATTTGCTGTTTTGTACAGGTGTTGTCATGCACAGTTGCTTTCAAGCACAGTAGGCGTCATGCACAGTTGCTGTCATGCACAGTCGCTGTCTTCCACAGTTGTTGTCATGCACAGTCGCTGTCATGATCAGTTACTGTCATGCACTGTCGCTGTCATGCCCAGTTGTTGTCATTCACATTGCTGTCATGCACAGTTGCTGTCATGCACAGTCACTGTTTTGCACAGTTGTTGTCATGCACAGTGCTGTCATGCACATCGCTGTCAAGCACAGTTGCTGTCATGCACAGTTGCTGGTTTGCTCAATTGTTGTCATGCACAATTGCTGTCATGCACAGTTGTTGTCATGCACAGTCGCTGTCATGTACAGTCGCTGACTTGCACAGTTGCTGTCTTGCACAGTTGTTGTCAATCACAGTCGCAGTCTTGCATACTTGTTCTCATTCATAGTCTCTATCATGCACAGTTGCTGTCATGCACAGTTGCTGTCTTGCACAGTTGTTGTCATGCACAGTCGCTGTCATGCACAATCGCTGACTTGCACAGTTGTTGTCATGCAGTTGCTGTCATGCACAGTTTTTGTCATGCACTGTCGCTGTCTTGCACAGTTATTGTCATGCACAGTCGCTGTCATGCATAGTTGTTGTCATGCTCAGTCGCTGTCATGCACAGTTGCTGTCATGCACAGATGTATTCATGAACAGTTGTTGACGTGAACAGTTGTTGTCATGCACAGTCGTGGTCAAGCAAAGTTGTTGTCATGCACAGTTGTTGTCATGCACAGTTGATGTCTTGCACAATTGTTGTCATGCACAGTTGTCATGCACAATCGCTGTCTTGCAGAGCAGTTGTCTTGCACAGTTGTCATGCACAGTTGCTGTCAAGCACAGTCGCTATCAAGAACAATCTCTGTCTTGCACAGTTGTTCTCCGGCATAGTCGCTTTCATGCACAGTTGTTGTCATGCACAGTCGCTGTTTTGCACAGTTGTTGTCATGCTCAGTTGTTGTCATGCACAGTCGCTGTCGTGCACAGTTGCTGTCTTGCACAGTTATTGTCATGCACAGTTGTCATGCACAATCGCTGTATTGCAGAGCAGTTGTCATGCACAGTTGTTGTCATGCACAGTTGCTATCATGCACAATTTTTGTCATGCACTGTCGCTGTCATGCACAGTTGTTGTCATGCACAGTCGCTGTCATGCACAATCGCTGACATGCACAGTTGTTGTCATGCACAGTTGTCATGCACAATCGCTGTCTTGCAGAGCTGTTGTCATGCACAGTTGTTGTCATGCAGAGTTGCTATCATGCACAGTTTCTGTCATGCACTTTCGCTGTCATGCACAGTTGTTGTCGTGCTCATTCGCTGTCATTCACAGTCGCTGTCTTGCAAAGTCATTGTCATGTACAGTCACTGTCTTACACAGTTGTTGTCATGCACAGTCGCTGTCATGCACAGTCACTGACATGCACAGTCGCAGTCTTGCGCAGTTGTCTTGCAGTGTCGTTGTCATGCACAGTTGTTTCCATGCACAGTCACTGTCATGCACAGTTGTTGTCATGCACAGTTGCTGGTTTGCACAATTATTGTCATGCACAATTGCTGTCATGCACAGTTGTTGTCATGCACAGTCGCTGTCATGTACAGTCGCTGACATGCACAGTTGCTGTCTTGCACAGTTGTTGTCAATCACAGTCGCAGTCTTGCACACTTGTTCTCATTCACAGTCGCTATCATGCACAGTTGCTGTCTTGCACAGTTGTTGTCATGCCTAGTCGCTCACTTGCACAGTTGTTATCATGCACAGTTGTTGTCATGCACAGTTGTTGTCAAGAACAGTCGCTGTCATGCACAGTTGCTGTCATGGACAGTTGCTGTCTTGCACTGTTGTTGTCATGCACAGCTGCTGTCATGCACATTTGCTGTGCTGCACAGTTGTTGCAATGCACAGTCGCAGTCTTGCTCAGTTGCTGTCATGCACCGTCGCTGTCATGCACATTCGCTGTCATGCACAGATGCAGTCAAGCACAGTCGCTGTCATGCACAGTCGCTGTCATGCACAGTTGCTGTCATGCACAGATTCTGTCAAGCACAGTCGCTGTCTTGCATATTGTCTGTCATGCACAGTCGCTGTCATGCACAGTCACTGTCATGCACAGTTGATGTCATGCACAATCGCTGTCTTGCACAGTTGTTGTCATGAGAAGTTTTTGTTAAGCACAGTTGTTGTCATTTCAGTCGCTGTCAAGCACAGTTGCTGTCATGCACAATCACTATCTTGCACAGCTGTTGTCATGCACGGTCGCTGTCATGCACAGTTGTTGTCATGCACAGTTGTTGTCATGCACAGTTGTTGTCATGCACTGTCGCTGTCATGCACAGTACTTGTCTTGCACAGTTGTTGCCATGCACAGTTGTTGTCTTGCACAGTCGCTGTCATGCACAGTTGCTGTCATGCCCAGTTGCTGTTTTGCACAGGCGTTGTCATGCATAGTCACTGTCATGCACAGTTGCTGTCATGCACATTTGCTGTGCTGCACAGTTGTTGCAATGCACAGTTGTTGTCATGCACAGTTGTCATGCACAATCGCTGTCTTGCAGAGCTGTTGTCATGCACAGTTGTTGTCATGCAGAGTTGCTATCATGCACAGTTTCTGTCATGCACTTTCGCTGTCATGCACAGTTGTTGTCGTGCTCATTCGCTGTCATTCACAGTCGCTGTCTTGCAAAGTCATTGTCATGTACAGTCACTGTCTTACACAGTTGTTGTCATGCACAGTCGCTGTCATGCACAGTCACTGACATGCACAGTCGCAGTCTTGCGCAGTTGTCTTGCAGTGTCGTTGTCATGCACAGTTGTTTCCATGCACAGTCACTGTCATGCACAGTTGTTGTCATGCACAGTTGCTGGTTTGCACAATTATTGTCATGCACAATTGCTGTCATGCACAGTTGTTGTCATGCACAGTCGCTGTCATGTACAGTCGCTGACATGCACAGTTGCTGTCTTGCACAGTTGTTGTCAATCACAGTCGCAGTCTTGCACACTTGTTCTCATTCACAGTCGCTATCATGCACAGTTGCTGTCTTGCACAGTTGTTGTCATGCCTAGTCGCTCACTTGCACAGTTGTTATCATGCACAGTTGTTGTCATGCACAGTTGTTGTCAAGAACAGTCGCTGTCATGCACAGTTGCTGTCATGCACAGTCGCTATCTTGAACAGTTGTTTATCATGCACATTTGTTGTCATGCATAGTTGCTGTAATGCACTGTCACTGTCGTGCACAGTCACTGTTTTGCGCTGTTTTTGTCATGCACAGTCGCTGTCTTGCACAGTTGTTATCATACACAGTCACTGTCAAGCACAGTTACTGTCATGCACAGTTGCTGGTTTGCACAGTTGTCATGCACAGTTGTTGTCATGCACAGTTGTTGTCATGCACAGTTGCTATTATGCACAATTTATGTCATGCACAGTTGTCATGCACTGTCGCTGTCATGCACAGTTGTTGTCATGCTCATTCGCTGTCATTCACAGTCGCTGTCTTGCAAAGTCATTGTCATGTACAGTCGCTGCCTTACACAGTTGTTGTCATGCACAGTCACTGTCATGCACAGTCACTGACATGCACAGTCGCAGTCTTGCGCAGTTGTCTTGCAGTGTCGTTGTCATGCACAGTTGTTTCCATGCACAGTCACTGTCTTGCACAGTTGTTGTCATGCACAGTTGCTGTCATCCATAGTTGCCGTCATGAATAGTTGCTGTCATGCACAGTCGCTGTCTTGCACAGTTGCTGTCATGCACAGTTGCCTTCATGCACAGTCGCTGTTTTGCACAGTTGTTGTCATGCACAGTTGTTGTCCTGCACAGTCGCTGTCATGCACAATTGTTTTCATGCACAGTCACTGTCATGCACAATCGCTGACATGCACAGTTGTTGTCATGCACAGTTGTCATGCACAATCGCTGTCTTGCAGAGCTGTTGTCATGCACAGTTGTTGTCATGCAGAGTTGCTATCATGCACAGTTTCTGTCATGCACTTTCGCTGTCATGCACAGTTGTTGTCGTGCTCATTCGCTGTCATTCACAGTCGCTGTCTTGCAAAGTCATTGTCATGTACAGTCACTGTCTTACACAGTTGTTGTCATGCACAGTCGCTGTCATGCACAGTCACTGACATGCACAGTCGCAGTCTTGCGCAGTTGTCTTGCAGTGTCGTTGTCATGCACAGTTGTTTCCATGCACAGTCACTGTCATGCACAGTTGTTGTCATGCACAGTTGCTGGTTTGCACAATTATTGTCATGCACAATTGCTGTCATGCACAGTTGTTGTCATGCACAGTCGCTGTCATGTACAGTCGCTGACATGCACAGTTGCTGTCTTGCACAGTTGTTGTCAATCACAGTCGCAGTCTTGCACACTTGTTCTCATTCACAGTCGCTATCATGCACAGTTGCTGTCTTGCACAGTTGTTGTCATGCCTAGTCGCTCACTTGCACAGTTGTTATCATGCACAGTTGTTGTCATGCACAGTTGTTGTCAAGAACAGTCGCTGTCATGCACAGTTGCTGTCATGGACAGTTGCTGTCTTGCACTGTTGTTGTCATGCACAGCTGCTGTCATGCACATTTGCTGTGCTGCACAGTTGTTGCAATGCACAGTCGCAGTCTTGCTCAGTTGCTGTCATGCACCGTCGCTGTCATGCACATTCGCTGTCATGCACAGATGCAGTCAAGCACAGTCGCTGTCATGCACAGTCGCTGTCATGCACAGTTGCTGTCATGCACAGATTCTGTCAAGCACAGTCGCTGTCTTGCATATTGTCTGTCATGCACAGTCGCTGTCATGCACAGTCACTGTCATGCACAGTTGATGTCATGCACAATCGCTGTCTTGCACAGTTGTTGTCATGAGAAGTTTTTGTTAAGCACAGTTGTTGTCATTTCAGTCGCTGTCAAGCACAGTTGCTGTCATGCACAATCACTATCTTGCACAGCTGTTGTCATGCACGGTCGCTGTCATGCACAGTTGTTGTCATGCACAGTTGTTGTCATGCACAGTTGTTGTCATGCACTGTCGCTGTCATGCACAGTACTTGTCTTGCACAGTTGTTGCCATGCACAGTTGTTGTCTTGCACAGTCGCTGTCATGCACAGTTGCTGTCATGCCCAGTTGCTGTTTTGCACAGGCGTTGTCATGCATAGTCACTGTCATGCACAGTTGCTGTCATGCACATTTGCTGTGCTGCACAGTTGTTGCAATGCACAGTTGTTGTCATGCACAGTTGTCATGCACAATCGCTGTCTTGCAGAGCTGTTGTCATGCACAGTTGTTGTCATGCAGAGTTGCTATCATGCACAGTTTCTGTCATGCACTTTCGCTGTCATGCACAGTTGTTGTCGTGCTCATTCGCTGTCATTCACAGTCGCTGTCTTGCAAAGTCATTGTCATGTACAGTCACTGTCTTACACAGTTGTTGTCATGCACAGTCGCTGTCATGCACAGTCACTGACATGCACAGTCGCAGTCTTGCGCAGTTGTCTTGCAGTGTCGTTGTCATGCACAGTTGTTTCCATGCACAGTCACTGTCATGCACAGTTGTTGTCATGCACAGTTGCTGGTTTGCACAATTATTGTCATGCACAATTGCTGTCATGCACAGTTGTTGTCATGCACAGTCGCTGTCATGTACAGTCGCTGACATGCACAGTTGCTGTCTTGCACAGTTGTTGTCAATCACAGTCGCAGTCTTGCACACTTGTTCTCATTCACAGTCGCTATCATGCACAGTTGCTGTCTTGCACAGTTGTTGTCATGCCTAGTCGCTCACTTGCACAGTTGTTATCATGCACAGTTGTTGTCATGCACAGTTGTTGTCAAGAACAGTCGCTGTCATGCACAGTTGCTGTCATGCACAGTCGCTATCTTGAACAGTTGTTTATCATGCACATTTGTTGTCATGCATAGTTGCTGTAATGCACTGTCACAGTCGTGCACAGTCACTGTTTTGCGCTGTTTTTGTCATGCACAGTCGCTGTCTTGCACAGTTGTTATCATACACAGTCACTGTCAAGCACAGTTACTGTCATGCACAGTTGCTGGTTTGCACAGTTGTCATGCACAGTTGTTGTCATGCACAGTTGTTGTCATGCACAGTTGCTATTATGCACAATTTATGTCATGCACAGTTGTCATGCACTGTCGCTGTCATGCACAGTTGTTGTCATGCTCATTCGCTGTCATTCACAGTCGCTGTCTTGCAAAGTCATTGTCATGTACAGTCGCTGCCTTACACAGTTGTTGTCATGCACAGTCACTGTCATGCACAGTCACTGACATGCACAGTCGCAGTCTTGCGCAGTTGTCTTGCAGTGTCGTTGTCATGCACAGTTGTTTCCATGCACAGTCACTGTCTTGCACAGTTGTTGTCATGCACAGTTGCTGTCATCCATAGTTGCCGTCATGAATAGTTGCTGTCATGCACAGTCGCTGTCTTGCACAGTTGCTGTCATGCACAGTTGCCTTCATGCACAGTCGCTGTTTTGCACAGTTGTTGTCATGCACAGTTGTTGTCCTGCACAGTCGCTGTCATGCACAATTGTTTTCATGCACAGTCACTGTCATGCACAGTCGCTGTCTTCCACAGTTGTTGTCATGCACAGTCGCTGTCATGATCAGTTGTTGTCATTCACAGTCACTGTCATGCAGAGTTGCTGTCTTGCACAGTTGTTGTCATGCACAGTCGTTTTCAAGCACATTCGCTGACATGCACAGTTGCGGTCATGCACATTCGCTGTCTTGCACAGTTGTTGTCATGCAGAGTTGCTCTCATGTACAGTTGCTGTCATGCACAGTTGTTGTCAGGCACAGTTGCTGTCTAGCAAAGTTGTTGTCATGCACAGCCGCTCTCATGCGCAGTTGCGTCATGTGCATTTGCTGTCATGAAAAGTTGTTGTCATGCACAGTCATGGTCTTGCATACTTGTTGTCATGCACAGTTGCTTTAATGACAGTTGCTGTCTTGCACAGTCGCTGTCATGCACAATTGCTGTCATGCACAGTCGCTGTCATGCACAGTCGCTGTTTTGCGCTGTTTTTGTCATGCACAGTCACTGTTTTGCACAGTTGTTGTCATGCACAGTTGCTGTCATGTACAGTCGCTGTCATGCACAGTCGCTGTTTTGCGCTGTTTTTGTCATGCACAGTCACTGTTTTGCACAGTTGTTGTCATGCACAGTTTCTGTCATGCACAGTCGCTGTCATGATCAGTTGCTGTCATGCACAGTCGCTGTCATGCCCAGTTGTTGTCATTCACAGTCGCTGTCATGCACAGTTGCTGTCATGCACAGTCGCTGTCATGCACAGTCGTTGTTTTGCGCTGTTTTTGTCATGCACAGTCACTGTTTTGCACAGTTGTTGTCATGCACAGTTGCTGTCATGTGCATTTGCTGTCATGCACAGTTGTTGTCATGCACAGTCACTGTTTTGCACAGTTGTTGTCATGCACAGTTGCTGTCGTGTGCATTTGCTGTCATGCACAGTTGTTGTCATGCACAGTCATGGTCTTGCATACTTGTTGTCATGCACAGTTGCTTTAATGACAGTTGCTGTCCTGCACAGTCGCTGTCATGCACAGTTGCAGTCATGCACAGTCGCTGTCATTCACAGTCGCTGTTTTGCGCTGTTTTTGTCATGCACAGTCGCTGTTTTGCACAATTGTTGTCATGCACAGTTGCTGTCATGCACAGTCACTGTCAAGCACAGTCGCTGTCTTCCACAGTTGTTGTCATGCACAGTCGCTGTCATGATCAGTTACTGTCATGCACTGTCACTGTCATGCCCAGTTGTTGTCATTCACATTGCTGTCATGCACAGTTGCTGTCATGCACAGTCACTGTTTTGCACAGTTGTTGTCATGCACAGTCGCTGTCATGTACAGTCGCAGACATGCACAGTTGCTGTCTTGCACAGTTGTTGTCATGCACAGTCGCTGTCATGATCAGTTGCTGTCATGCACTGTCGCTGTCATGCCCAGTTGTTGTCATTCACATTGCTGTCATGCACAGTTGCTGTCATGCACAGTCACTGTTTTGCACAGTTGTTGTCATGCACAGTTGCTGAAATGCACAGTCGCTGTCAAGCACAGTTGCTGTCATGCACAGTTGCTGGTTTGCACAATTGTTGTCATGCACAATTGCTGTCATGCACAGTTGTTGTCATGCACAGTCGCTGTCATGTACAGTCGCTGACATGCACAGTTGCTGTCTTGCACAGTTGTTGTCAATCACAGTCGCAGTCTTGCATACTTGTTCTCATTCACAGTCTCCATCATGCATAGTTGCTGTCATGCACAGTTGCTGTCTTGCACAGTTGTTGTCATGCACAGTCGCTGTCATGCACAATCGCTGACTTGCACAGTTGTTGTCATGCAGTTGCTGTCATGCCCAGTTTTTGTCATGCACTGTCGCTGTCTTGCACAGTTATGGTCATGCACAGTCGCTGTCATGCATAGTTGTTGTCATGCACAGTCGCTGTCATGCACAGTCTCTGACTTGCACAGATGTAGTCATGAACAGTTGTTGTCGTGAACAGTTGTTGTCATGCACAGTCGTGGTCAAGCAAAGTTGTTGTCTGCACAGTTGTTGTCATGCACAGTTGATGTCTTGCACAATTGTTGTCATGCACAGTTGTCATGCACAATCGCTGTCTTGCAGAGCAGTTGTCTTGCACAGTTGTCATGCACAGTTGCTGTCAAGCACAGTCGCTATCAAGAACAATCTCTGTCTTGCACAGTTGTTCTCCGGCATAGTCGCTATCATGCTCAGTTGTTGTCATGCACAGTCGCTGTCGTGCACAGTTGCTTTCATGCACAGTTGTTGTCATGCACAGTCGCTGTCATGTACAGTCGCTGACATGCACAGTTGCTGTCTTGCACAGTTGTTGTCAATCACAGTCGCAGTCTTGCATACTTGTTCTCATTCACAGTCTCTATCATGCACAGTTGCTGTCATGCACAGTTGCTGTCTTGCGCAGTTGTTGTCATGCACAGTCGCTGTCATTCACAATCGCCGACTTGCACAGTTGTTGTCATGCAGTTGCTGTCATGCACAGTTTTTGTCATGCACTGTCGATGTCTTGCACAGTTATTGTCATGCACAGTCGCTGTCATGCATAGTTGTTGCCATGCACAGTCGCTGTCATGCACAGTCTCTGTCTTGCACAGACGTAGTCATGAACAGTTGTTGTCGTGAACAGTTGTTGTCATGCACAGTCGTGGTCAAGCAAAGTTGTTGTCATGCACAGTTGTTGTCATGCACAGTTGATGTCTTGCACAATTGTTGTCATGCACAGTTGTCATGCACAATCGCTGTCTTGCAGAGCAGTTGTCTTGCACAGTTGTCATGCACAGTTGCTGTCAAGCACAGTCGCTATCAAGAACAATCTCTGTCTTGCACAGTTGTTCTCCGGCATAGTCGCTATCATGCACAGTTGTTGTCATGCACAGTCGCTGTTTTACACAGTTGTTGTCATGCTCAGTTGTTGTCATGCACAGTCGCTGTCGTGCACAGTTGCTGTCATGCACAGTTGTTGTCATGCACAGTTGCTGTCATGCACATTTGCTGTCTTGCACAGTTATTGTCATGCACAGTTGTCATGCACAATCGCTGTATTGCAGAGCAGTTGTCATGCACAGTTGTTGTCATGCACAGTTGCTATTATGCACAATTTATGTCATGCACAGTTGTCATGCACTGTCGCTGTCATGCACAGTTGTTGTCATGCTCATTCGCTGTCATTCACAGTCGCTGTGTTGCAAAGTCATTGTCATGTACAGTCGCTGCCTTACACAGTTGTTGTCATGCACAGTCACTGTCATGCACAGTCACTGACATGCACAGTCGCAGTCTTGCGCAGTTGTCTTGCAGTGTCGTTGTCATGCACAGTTGTTTCCATGCACAGTCACTGTCTTGCACAGTTGTTGTCATGCACAGTTGCTGTCATCCATAGTTGCCGTCATGAATAGTTGCTGTCAAACACAGTCGCTGTCTTGCACAGTTGCTGTCATGCACAGTTGCCTTCATGCACAGTCGCTGTTTTGCACAGTTGTTGTCATGCACAGTTGTTGTCCTGCACAGTCGCTGTCATGCACAATTGTTTTCATGCACAGTCACTGTCATGCACAGTCGCTGTCTTCCACAGTTGTTGTCATGCACAGTCGCTGTCATGATCAGTTGCTGTCATGCACATTCGCTGTCATGCCCAGTTGTTGTCATTCACAGTCGCTGTCTTGCACAGTTGTTGTCATGCACAGTCGTTTTCAAGCACATTCGCTGACATGCACAGTTGCGGTCATGCACATTCGCTGTCTTGCACAGTTGTTGTCATGCAGAGTTGCTCTCATGTACAGTTGCTGTCATGCACAGTTGTTGTCAGGCACAGTTGCTGTCTAGCAAAGTTGTTGTCATGCACAGCCGCTCTCATGCGCAGTTGCGTCATGTGCATTTGCTGTCATGAAAAGTTGTTGTCATGCACAGTCATGGTCTTGCATACTTGTTGTCATGCACAGTTGCTTTAATGACAGTTGCTGTCTTGCACAGTCGCTGTCATGCACAATTGCTGTCATGCACAGTCGCTGTCATGCACAGTCGCTGTTTTGCGCTGTTTTTGTCATGCACAGTCACTGTTTTGCACAGTTGTTGTCATGCACAGTTTCTGTCATGCACAGTCGCTGTCATGATCAGTTGCTGTCATGCACAGTCGCTGTCATGCCCAGTTGTGTCATTCACAGTCGCTGTCATGCACAGTTGCTGTCATGCACAGTCGCTGTCATGCACAGTCGTTGTTTTGCGCTGTTTTTGTCATGCACAGTCACTGTTTTGCACAGTTGTTGTCATGCACAGTTGCTGTCATGTGCATTTGCTGTCATGCACAGTTGTTGTCATGCACAGTCATGGTCTTGCATACTTGTTGTCATGCACAGTTGCTTTAATGACAGTTGCTGTCCTGCACAGTCGCTGTCATGCACAGTTGCAGTCATGCACAGTCGCTGTCATTCACAGTCGCTGTTTTGCGCTGTTTTTGTCATGCACAGTCGCTGTTTTGCACAATTGTTGTCATGCACAGTTGCTGTCATGCACAGTCACTGTCATGCACAGTCGCTGTCTTCCACAGTTGTTGTCATGCACAGTCGCTGTCATGATCAGTTACTGTCATGCACTGTCGCTGTCATGCCCAGTTGTTGTCATTCACATTGCTGTCATGCACAGTTGCTGTCATGCACAGTCACTGTTTTGCACAGTTGTTGTCATGCACAGTTGCTATCATGCACAGTCGCTGTCAAGCACAGTTGCTGTCATGCACAGTTGCTGGTTTGCACAATTGTTGTCATGCACAATTGCTGTCATGCACAGTTGTTGTCATGCACAGTCGCTGTCATGTACAGTCGCTGACATGCACAGTTACTGACTTGCACAGTTGTTGTCAATCACAGTCGCAGTCTTG
This sequence comes from Chiloscyllium punctatum, assembly GCF_047496795.1. NCBI lineage: Eukaryota > Metazoa > Chordata > Chondrichthyes > Orectolobiformes > Hemiscylliidae > Chiloscyllium > Chiloscyllium punctatum. The sequence goes on from NC_092744.1 coordinate 80,286,903, forward strand.
CATACTTGTTCTCATTCACAGTCTCTATCATGCATAGTTGCTGTCATGCACAGTTGCTGTCTTGCACAGTTGTTGTCATGCACAGTCGCTGTCATGCACAATCGCTGACTTGCACAGTTGTTGTCATGCAGTTGCTGTCATGCCCAGTTTTTGTCATGCACTGTCGCTGTCTTGCACAGTTATGGTCATGCACAGTCGCTGTCATGCATAGTTGTTGTCATGCACAGTCGCTGTCATGCACAGTCTCTGACTTGCACAGATGTAGTCATGAACAGTTGTTGTCGTGAACAGTTGTTGTCATGCACAGTCGTGGTCAAGCAAAGTTGTTGTCTGCACAGTTGTTGTCATGCACAGTTGATGTCTTGCACAATTGTTGTCATGCACAGTTGTCATGCACAATCGCTGTCTTGCAGAGCAGTTGTCTTGCACAGTTGTCATGCACAGTTGCTGTCAAGCACAGTCGCTATCAAGAACAATCTCTGTCTTGCACAGTTGTTCTCCGGCATAGTCGCTATCATGCTCAGTTGTTGTCATGCACAGTCGCTGTCGTGCACAGTTGCTTTCATGCACAGTTGTTGTCATGCACAGTCGCTGTCATGTACAGTCGCTGACATGCACAGTTGCTGTCTTGCACAGTTGTTGTCAATCACAGTCGCAGTCTTGCATACTTGTTCTCATTCACAGTCTCTATCATGCACAGTTGCTGTCATGCACAGTTGCTGTCTTGCGCAGTTGTTGTCATGCACAGTCGCTGTCATGCACAATCGCCGACTTGCACAGTTGTTGTCATGCAGTTGCTGTCATGCACAGTTTTTGTCATGCACTGTCGATGTCTTGCACAGTTATTGTCATGCACAGTCGCTGTCATGCATAGTTGTTGTCATGCACAGTCGCTGTCATGCACAGTCTCTGTCTTGCACAGACGTAGTCATGAACAGTTGTTGTCGTGAACAGTTGTTGTCATGCACAGTCGTGGTCAAGCAAAGTTGTTGTCATGCACAGTTGTTGTCATGCACAGTTGATGTCTTGCACAATTGTTGTCATGCACAGTTGTCATGCACAATCGCTGTCTTGCAGAGCAGTTGTCTTGCACAGTTGTCATGCACAGTTGCTGTCAAGCACAGTCGCTATCAAGAACAATCTCTGTCTTGCACAGTTGTTCTCCGGCATAGTCGCTATCATGCACAGTTGTTGTCATGCACAGTCGCTGTTTTACACAGTTGTTGTCATGCTCAGTTGTTGTCATGCACAGTCGCTGTCGTGCACAGTTGCTGTCATGCACAGTTGTTGTCATGCACAGTTGCTGTCATGCACATTTGCTGTCTTGCACAGTTATTGTCATGCACAGTTGTCATGCACAATCGCTGTATTGCCGAGCAGTTGTCATGCACAGTTGTTGTCATGCACAGTTGCTATTATGCACAATTTATGTTATGCACAGTTGTCATGCACTGTCGCTGTCATGCACAGTTGTTGTCATGCTCATTCGCTGTCATTCACAGTCGCTGTCTTGCAAAGTCATTGTCATGTACAGTCGCTGCCTTACACAGTTGTTGTCATGCACAGTCACTGTCATGCACAGTCACTGACATGCACAGTCGCAGTCTTGCGCAGTTGTCTTGCAGTGTCGTTGTCATGCACAGTTGTTTCCATGCACAGTCACTGTCTTGCACAGTTGTTGTCATGCACAGTTGCTGTCATCCATAGTTGCCGTCATGAATAGTTGCTGTCATGCACAGTCGCTGTCTTGCACAGTTGCTGTCATGCACAGTTGCCTTCATGCACAGTCGCTGTTTTGCACAGTTGTTGTCATGCACAGTTGTTGTCCTGCACAGTCGCTGTCATGCACAATTGTTTTCATGCACAGTCACTGTCATGCACAGTCGCTGTCTTCCACAGTTGTTGTCATGCACAGTCGCTGTCATGATCAGTTGCTGTCATGCACAGTCGCTGTCATGCCCAGTTGTTGTCATTCACAGTCACTGTCATGCAGAGTTGCTGTCTTGGACAGTTTTTGTCATGAGCTGTCGCTGTCTTGCACAGTTGTTGTCATGCACAGTCGTTTTCAAGCACATTCGCTGACATGCACAGTTGCGGTCATGCACATTCGCTGTCTTGCACAGTTGTTGTCATGCAGAGTTGCTCTCATGTACAGTTGCTGTCATGCACAGTTGTTGTCAGGCACAGTTGCTGTCTAGCAAAGTTGTTGTCATGCACAGCCGCTCTCATGCGCAGTTGCATCATGTGCATTTGCTGTCATGCAAAGTTGTTGTCATGCACAGTCATGGTCTTGCATACTTGTTGTCATGCACAGTTGCTTCAATGACAGTTGCTGTCTTGCACAGTCGCTGTCATGCACAATTGCTGTCATGCACAGTCGCTGTCATGCACAGTCGCTGTTTTGCGCTGTTTTTGTCATGCACAGTCACTGTTTTGCACAGATGTTGTCATGCACAGTTGCTGTCATGTACAGTCGCTGTTTTGCGCTGTTTTTGTCATGCACAGTCACTGTTTTGCACAGTTGTTGTCATGCACAGTTTCTGTCATGCACAGTCGCTGTCATGATCAGTTGCTGTCATGCACAGTCGCTGTCATGCCCAGTTGTTGTCATTCACAGTCGCTGTCATGCACAGTTGCTGTCATGCACAGTCGCTGTCATGCACAGTCGTTGTTTTGCGCTGTTTTTGTCATGCACAGTCACTGTTTTGCACAGTTGTTGTCATGCACAGTTGCTGTCATGTGCATTTGCTGTCATGCACAGTTGTTGTCATGCACAGTCATGGTCTTGCATACTTGTTGTCATGCACAGTTGCTTTAATGACAGTTGCTGTCCTGCACAGTCGCTGTCATGCACAGTTGCAGTCATGCACAGTCGCTGTCATTCACAGTCGCTGTTTTGCGCTGTTTTTGTCATGCACAGTCGCTGTTTTGCACAATTGTTGTCATGCACAGTTGCTGTCATGCACAGTCACTGTCATGCACAGTCGCTGTCTTCCACAGTTGTTGTCATGCACAGTCGCTGTCATGATCAGTTACTGTCATGCACTGTCGCTGTCATGCCCAGTTGTTGTCATTCACATTGCTGTCATGCACAGTTGCTGTCATGCACAGTCACTGTTTTGCACAGTTGTTGTCATGCACAGTTGCTATCATGCACAGTCGCTGTCAAGCACAGTTGCTGTCATGCACAGTTGCTGGTTTGCACAATTGTTGTCATGCACAATTGCTGTCATGCACAGTTGTTGTCATGCACAGTCGCTGTCATGTACAGTCGCTGACATGCACAGTTGCTGTCTTGCACAGTTGTTGTCAATCACAGTCGCAGTCTTGCATACTTGTTCTCATTCACAGTCTCTATCATGCATAGTTGCTGTCATGCACAGTTGCTGTCTTGCACAGTTGTTGTCATGCACAGTCGCTGTCATGCACAATCGCTGACTTGCACAGTTGTTGTCATGCAGTTGCTGTCATGCACAGTTTTTGTCATGCACTGTCGCTGTCTTGCACAGTTATGGTCATGCACAGTCGCTGTCATGCATAGTTGTTGTCATGCACAGTCGCTGTCATGCACAGTCTCTGACTTGCACAGATGTAGTCATGAACAGTTGTTGTCGTGAACAGTTGTTGTCATGCACAGTCGTGGTCAAGCAAAGTTGTTGTCATGCACAGTTGTTGTCATGCACAGTTGATGTCTTGCACAATTGTTGTCATGCACAGTTGTCATGCACAATCGCTGTCTTGCAGAGCAGTTGTCTTGCACAGTTGTCATGCACAGTTGCTGTCAAGCACAGTCGCTATCAAGAACAATCTCTGTCTTGCACAGTTGTTCTCCGGCATAGTCGCTATCATGCTCAGTTGTTGTCATGCACGGTCGCTGTCGTGCACAGTTGCTTTCATGCACAGTTGTTGTCATGCACAGTCGCTGTCATGTACAGTCGCTGACATGCACAGTTGCTGTCTTGCACAGTTGTTGTCAATCACAGTCGCAGTCTTGCATACTTGTTCTCATTCACAGTCTCTATCATGCACAGTTGCTGTCATGCACAGTTGCTGTCTTGCGCAGTTGTTGTCATGCACAGTCGCTGTCATGCACAATCGCCGACTTGCACAGTTGTTGTCATGCAGTTGCTGTCATGCACAGTTTTTGTCATGCACTGTCGATGTCTTGCACAGTTATTGTCATGCACAGTCGCTGTCATGCATAGTTGTTGTCATGCACAGTCGCTGTCATGCACAGTCTCTGTCTTGCACAGACGTAGTCATGAACAGTTGTTGTCGTGAACAGTTGTTGTCATGCACAGTCGTGGTCAAGCAAAGTTGTTGTCATGCACAGTTGTTGTCATGCACAGTTGATGTCTTGCACAATTGTTGTCATGCACAGTTGTCATGCACAATCGCTGTCTTGCAGAGCAGTTGTCTTGCACAGTTGTCATGCACAGTTGCTGTCAAGCACAGTCGCTATCAAGAACAATCTCTGTCTTGCACAGTTGTTCTCCGGCATAGTCGCTATCATGCACAGTTGTTGTCATGCACAGTCGCTGTTTTGCACAGTTGTTGTCATGCTCAGTTGTTGTCATGCACAGTCGCTGTCGTGCACAGTTGCTGTCATGCACAGTTGTTGTCATGCACAGTTGCTGTCATGCACATTTGCTGTCTTGCACAGTTATTGTCATACACAGTTGTCATGCACAATCGCTGTATTGCAGAGCAGTTGTCATGCACAGTTGTTGTCATGCACAGTTGCTATTATGCACAATTTATGTCATGCACAGTTGTCATGCACTGTCGCTGTCATGCACATTTGTTGTCATGCTCATTCGCTGTCATTCACAGTCGCTGTCTTGCAAAGTCATTGTCATGTACAGTCGCTGCCTTACACAGTTGTTGTCATGCACAGTCACTGTCATGCACAGTCACTGACATGCACAGTCGCAGTCTTGCGCAGTTGTCTTGCAGTGTCGTTGTCATGCACAGTTGTTTCCATGCACAGTCACTGTCTTGCACAGTTGTTGTCATGCACAGTTGCTGTCATCCATAGTTGCCGTCATGAATAGTTGCTGTCATGCACAGTCGCTGTCTTGCACAGTTGCTGTCATGCACAGTTGCCTTCATGCACAGTCGCTGTTTTGCACAGTTGTTGTCATGCACAGTTGTTGTCCTGCACAGTCGCTGTCATGCACAATTGTTGTCATGCACAGTCGCTGTCATGATCAGTTGCTGTCATGCACAGTCGCTGTCATGCCCAGTTGTTGTCATTCACAGTCACTGTCATGCAGAGTTGCTGTCTTGGACAGTTTTTGTCATGAGCTGTCGCTGTCTTGCACAGTTGTTGTCATGCACAGTCGTTTTCAAGCACATTCGCTGACATGCACAGTTGCGGTCATGCACATTCGCTGTCTTGCACAGTTGTTGTCATGCAGAGTTGCTCTCATGTACAGTTGCTGTCATGCACAGTTGTTGTCAGGCACAGTTGCTGTCGAGCAAAGTTGTTGTCATGCACAGGCGCTCTCATGCGCAGTTGCGTCATGTGCATTTGCTGTCATGAAAAGTTGTTGTCATGCACAGTCATGGTCTTGCATACTTGTTGTCATGCACAGTTGCTTTAATGACAGTTGCTGTCTTGCACAGTCGCTGTCATGCACAATTGCTGTCATGCACAGTCGCTGTCATGCACAGTCGCTGTTTTGCGCTGTTTTTGTCATGCACAGTCACTGTTTTGCACAGTTGTTGTCATGCACAGTTGCTGTCATGTACAGTCGCTGTCATGCACAGTCGCTGTTTTGCACTGTTTTTGTCATGCACAGTCACTGTTTTGCACAGTAGTTGTCATGCACAGTTTCTGTCATGCACAGTCGCTGTCATGATCAGTTGCTGTCATGCACAGTCGCTGTCATGCCCAGTTGTTGTCATTCACAGTCGCTGTCATGCACAGTTGCTGTCATGCACAGTCGCTGTCATGCACAGTCGTTGTTTTGCGCTGTTTTTGTCATGCACAGTCACTGTTTTGCACAGTTGTTGTCATGCACAGTTGCGATCATGTGCATTTGCTGTCATGCACAGTTGTTGTCATGCACAGTCATGGTCTTGCATACTTGTTGTCATGCACAGTTGCTTTAATGACAGTTGCTGTCCTGCACAGTCGCTGTCATGCACAGTTGCAGTCATGCACAGTCGCTGTCATTCACAGTCGCTGTTTTGCGCTGTTTTTGTCATGCACAGTCGCTGTTTTGCACAATTGTTGTCATGCACAGTTGCTGTCATGCACAGTCACTGTCATGCACAGTCGCTGTCTTCCACAGTTGTTGTCATGCACAGTCGCTGTCATGATCAGTTACTGTCATGCACTGTCGCTGTCATGCCCAGTTGTTGTCATTCACATTGCTGTCATGCACAGTTGCTGTCATGCACAGTCACTGTTTTGCACAGTTGTTGTCATGCACAGTTGCTGTCATGCACAGTCGCTGTCAAGCACAGTTGCTGTCATGCACAGTTGCTGGTTTGCACAATTTTTGTCATGCACAATTGCTGTCATGCACAGTTGTTGTCATGCACAGTCGCTGTCATGTACAGTCGCTGACATGCACAGTTGCTGTCTTGCACAGTTGTTGTCAATCACAGTCGCAGTCTTGCATACTTGTTCTCATTCACAGTCTCTATCATGCATAGTTGCTGTCATGCACAGTTGCTGTCATGCACAGTCGCTGTCATGCACAATCGCTGACTTGCACAGTTGTTGTCATGCAGTTGCTGTCATGCACAGTTTTTGTCATGCACTGTCGCTGTCTTGCACAGTTATGGTCATGCACAGTCGCTGTCATGCATAGTTGTTGTCATGCACAGTCGCTGTCATGCACAGTCTCCGACTTGCACAGATGTAGTCATGAACAGTTGTTGTCGTGAACAGTTGTTGTCATGCACAGTCGTGGTCAAGCAAAGTTGTTGTCATGCACAGTTGTTGTCATGCACAGTTGATGTCTTGCACAATTGTTGTCATGCACAGTTGTCATGCACAATCGCTGTCTTGCAGAGCAGTTGTCTTGCACAGTTGTCATGCACAGTTGCTGTCAAGCACAGTCGCTATCAAGAACAATCTCTGTCTTGCACAGTTGTTCTCCGGCATAGTCGCTATCATGCTCAGTTGTTGTCATGCACAGTCGCTGTCGTGCACAGTTGCTTTCATGCACAGTTGTTGTCATGCACAGTCGCTGTCATGTACAGTCGCTGACATGCACAGTTGCTGTCTTGCACAGTTGTTGTCAATCACAGTCGCAGTCTTGCATACTTGTTCTCATTCACAGTCTCTATCATGCACAGTTGCTGTCATGCACAGTTGCTGTCTTGCGCAGTTGTTGTCATGCACAGTCGCTGTCATGCACAATCGCCGACTTGCACAGTTGTTGTCATGCAGTTGCTGTCATGCACAGTTTTTGTCATGCACTGTCGATGTCTTGCACAGTTATTGTCATGCACAGTCGCTGTCATGCATAGTTGTTGTCATGCACAGTCGCTGTCATGCACAGTCTCTGTCTTGCACAGACGTAGTCATGAACAGTTGTTGTCGTGAACAGTTGTTGTCATGCACAGTCGTGGTCAAGCAAAGTTGTTGTCATGCACAGTTGTTGTCATGCACAGTTGATGTCTTGCACAATTGTTGTCATGCACAGTTGTCATGCACAATCGCTGTCTTGCAGAGCAGTTGTCTTGCACAGTTGTCATGCACAGTTGCTGTCAAGCACAGTCGCTATCAAGAACAATCTCTGTCTTGCACAGTTGTTCTCCGGCATAGTCGCTATCATGCACAGTTGTTGTCATGCACAGTCGCTGTTTTACACAGTTGTTGTCATGCTCAGTTGTTGTCATGCACAGTCGCTGTCGTGCACAGTTGCTGTCATGCACAGTTGTTGTCATGCACAGTTGCTGTCATGCACATTTGCTGTCTTGCACAGTTATTGTCATGCACAGTTGTCATGCACAATCGCTGTATTGCAGAGCAGTTGTCATGCACAGTTGTTGTCATGCACAGTTGCTATCATGCACAATTTTTGTCATGCACTGTCGCTGTCATGCACAGTTGTTGTCATGCACAGTCGCTGTCATGCACAATCGCTGACTTGCACAGTTGTTGTCATGCACAGTTGTCATGCACAATCGCTGTCTTGCAGAGCTGTTGTCATGCACAGTTGTTGTCATGCAGAGTTGCTATCATGCACAGTTTCTGTCATGCACTGTCGCTGTCATGCACAGTTGTTGTCGTGCTCATTCGCTGTCATTCACAGTCGCTGTCTTGCAAAGTCATTGTCATGTACAGTCACTGTCTTACACAGTTGTTGTCATGCACAGTCGCTATCATGCACAGTCACTGACATGCACAGTCGCAGTCTTGCGCAGTTGTCTTGCAGTGTCGTTGTCATGCACAGTTGTTTCCATGCACAGTCACTGTCATGCACAGATGTTGTCATGCACAGTTGCTGGTTTGTACAATTATTGTCATGCACAATTGCTGTCATGCACAGTTGTTGTCATGCACAGTCGCTGTCATGTACAGTCGCTGACATGCACAGCTGCTGTCTTGCACAGTTGTTGTCAATCACAGTCGCAGTCTTGCACACTTGTTCTCATTCACAGTCGCTATCATGCACAGTTGCTGTCTTGCACAGTTGTTGTCATGCCTAGTCGCTCACTTGCACAGTTGTTATCACGCACAGTTGTTGTCATGCACAGTTGTTGTCATGCATAGTCGCTGTCATGCACAGTTGCTGTCATGCACAGTTGCTGTCATGCACAGTCGCTATCTTGAACAGTTGTTTATCATGCACATTTGTTGTCATGCACAGTTGCTGTAATGCACTGTCACTGTCGTGCACAGTCGCTGTTTTGCGCTGTTTTTGTCATGCAAAGTCGCTGTCTTGCACAGTTGTTATCATACACAGTCACTGTCAAGCACAGTTACTGTCATGCAAAGTTGCTGGTTTGCACAGTTGTCATGCACAGTTGTTGTCATGCACAGTTGTTGTCATGCACAGTTGCTATTATGCACAATTTATGTCATGCACAGTTGTCATGCACTGTCGCTGTCATGCACAGTTGTTGTCATGCTCATTCGCTGTCATTCACAGTCGCTGTCTTGCAAAGTCATTGTCATGTACAGTCGCTGCCTTACACAGTTGTTGTCATGCACAGTCACTGTCATGCACAGTCACTGACATGCACCGTCGCAGTCTTGTGCAGTTGTCTTGCAGTGTCGTTGTCATGCACAGTTGTTTCCATGCACAGTCACTGTCTTGCACAGTTGTTGTCATGCACAGTTGCTGTTATGCATAGTTGCTGTCATGCATAGTTGCCGTCATGAATAGTTGCTGTCATGCACAGTCGCTGTCTTGCACAGTTGCTGTCATGCACAGTTGCCGTCATGCACAGTCGCTGTTTTGCACAGTTGTTGTCATGCACAGTTGTTGTCCTGCACAGTCGCTGTCATGCACAATTGTTGTCATGCACAGTCACTGTCATGCACAGTCGCTGTCTTCCACATTTGTTGTCATGCACAGTCACTGTCATGATCAGTTGTTGTCATGCACAGTTGTTGTCATGCACAGTCATGGTCTTGCATACTTGTTGTCATGCACAGTTGGTTTAATGACAGTTGCTGTCTTGCACAGTCGCTGTCATGCACAGTTGCAGTCATGCACAGTCGCTGTCATTCACAGTCGCTGTTTTGCGCTGTTTTTGTCATGCACAGTCGCTGTTTTGCACAATTGTTGTCATGCACAGTTGGTTTAATGACAGTTGCTGTCTTGCACAGTCGCTGTCATGCACAGTTGCAGTCATGCACAGTCACTGTCATTCACAGTCGCTGTCTTCCACAGTAGTTTTCATGCACAGTCACTGTCATGATCAGTTGCTGTCATGCACAGTCGCTGTCATGCCAAGTTGTTGTCATTCACAGTCACTGTCATGCAGAGTTGCTGTCTTGGACAGTTTTTGTCATGAGCTGTCGCTGTCTTGCACAGTTGTTGTCATGCACAGTCGTTTTCAACCACATTCGCTGTCATGCACAGTTGCTGTCATGCACATTCGCTGTCTTGCACAGTTGTTGTCATGCACAGTTGTTGTCATGCACAGCCGCTCTCATGCGCAGTTGCTGTCATGTGCATTTGCTGTCATGCACAGTTGTTGTCATGCACAGTCGCTGTTTTGCGCTGTTTTTGTCATGCACAGTCGCTGTTTTGCACAATTGTTGTCATGCACAGTTGTTGTCATGCACAGTCATGGTCTTGCATACTTGTTGTCATGCACAGTTGCTTTAATGACAGTTGCTGTCTTGCACAGTCGCTGTCATGCACAATTGCTGTCATGCACAGTCGCTGTCATGCACAGTCGCTGTTTTGCGCTGTTTTTGTCATGCACAGTCGCTGTTTTGCACAGTTGTTGTCATGCACAGTTGCTGTCATGTACAGTCGCTGTCATGCAGTCGCTGTTTTGCGCTGTTTTTGTCATGCACAGTCGCTGTTTTGCACAGTTGTTGTCATGCACAATTGCTGTCATGCACAGTCGCTGACATGCACAGTCGCTGTTTTGCACAGTTGTTGTCATGCACAGTTTCTGTCATGCACAATCGCTGTCATGATCAGTTGCTGTCATGCACAGTCGCTGTCATGCCCAGTTGTTGTCATTCACAGTCGCTGTCATGCACAGTTGCTGTCATGCACAGTTGCTGTCATGCACAGTCGCTGTCATACACAGTCGCTGTTTTGCGCTGTTTTTGTCATGCACAGTCACTGTTTTGCACAGTTGTTGTCATGCACAGTTGCTGTCGTGTGCATTTGCTGTCATGCACAGTTGTTGTCATGCACAGTCATGGTCTTGCATACTTGTTGTCATGCACAGTTGCTTTAATGACAGTTGCTGTCTTGCACAGTCGCTGTCATGCACAGTTGCAGTCATGCACAGTCGCTGTCATTCACAGTCGCTGTTTTGCGCTGTTTTTGTCATGCACAGTCGCTGTTTTGCACAATTGTTGTCATGCACAGTTGCTGTCATGCACAGTCACTGTCATGCACAGTCTCTGTCTTCCACAGTTGTTGTCATGCACAGTCGCTGTCATGATCAGTTGCTGTCATGCCCAGGTGTTGTCATTCACATTGCTGTCATGCACAGTTGCTGTCATGCACAGTCACTGTTTTGCACAGTTGTTGTCATGCACAGTTGCTGTCATGCACAGTCGCTGTCAAGCACAGTTGCTGTCATGCACAGTTGCTGGTTTGCACAATTGTCATGCACAATTGCTGTCATGCACAGTTGTTGTCATGCACAGTCGCTGTCATGTACAGTCGCTGACATGCACAGTTGCTGTCTTGCACAGTTGTTGTCAATCACAGTCGCAGTCGTGCATACTTGTTCTCTATCACAGTCTCTATCATGCACAGTTGCTGTCATGCACAGTTGCTGTCTTGCACAGTTGTTGTCATGCACAGTCGCTGTCATGCACAATCGCTGACTTGCACAGTTGTTGTCATGCAGTTGCTGTCATGCACAGTTTTTGTCATGCACTGTCGCTGTCTTGCACAGTTATTGTCATGCACAGTCACTGTCATGCATAGTTGTTGTCATGCACAGTTGCTGTCATGCACAGTCTCTGTCTTGCACAGATGTAGTCATGAACAGTTGTTGTCGTGAACAGTTGTTGTCATGCACAGTCGTGGTCAAGCAAAGTTGTTGTCATGCACAGTTGTTGTCATGCACAGTTGATGTCTTGCACAATTGTTGTCATGCACAGTTGTCATGCACAATCGCTGTCTTGCAGAGCAGTTGTCTTGCACAGTTGTCATGCACAGTTGCTGTCAAGCACAGTCGTTATCAAGAACAATCTTTGTCTTGCACAGTTGTTCTCCGGCATAGTCGCTATCATGCACAGTTGTTGTCATGCACAGTCGCAGTTTTGCACAGTTGTTGTCATGCTCAGTTGTTGTCATGCACAGTCGCTGTCGTGCACAGTTGCTGTCATGCACAGTTGTTGTCATGCACAGTTGCTGTCGTGCACAGTTGCTGTCATGCACAGTTGTTGTCATGCACAGTCGGTGTCATGTACAGTCGCTGACATGCACAGTTGCTGTCTTGCACAGTTGTTGTCAATCACAGTCGCAGTCTTGCATACTTGTTCTCATTCACAGTCTCTATCATGCACAGTTGCTGTCATGCACAGTTGCTGTCTTGCACAGTTGTTGTCATGCACAGTCGCTGTCATGCACAATCGCTGACTTGTACAGTTGTTGTCATGCACAGTTGCTGTCATGTACAGTTGCTGTCATGCACAGTTGTTGTCAGGCACAGTTGCTGTCTAGCAAAGTTGTTGTCATGCACAGCCGCTCTCATGCGCAGTTGCTGTCATGTGCATTTGCTGTCATGCACAGTTGTTGTCCTGCACAGTCATGGTCTTGCATACTTGTTGTCATGCACAGTTGCTTTAATGACAGTTGCTGTCATGCACAGTCGCTGTCATGCACAGTCGCTGTTTTGCGTTGTTTTTCTCATGCACAGTCGCTGTTTTGCACAGTTGTTGTCATGCACAGTTGCTGTCATGTACAGTCGCTGTCATGCAGTCACTGTTTTGCGCTGTTTTTGTCATGCACAGTCACTGTTTTGCACAGTTGTTGTCATGCACAGTTTCTGTCATGCACAGTCGCTGTCATTCACATTGCTGTCATGCACAGTCGCTGTCATGCCCAGTTGTTGTCATTCACAGTCGCTGTCATGCACAGTTGCTGTCATGCACAGTCGCTGTCATGCACAGTCGTTGTTTTGCGCTGTTTTTGTCATGCACAGTCACTGTTTTGCACAGTTGTTGTCATGCACAGTTGCTGTCATGTGCATTTGCTGTCATGCACAGTTGTTGTCATGCACAGTCATGGTCTTGCATACTTGTTGTCATGCACAGTTGCTTTAATGACAGTTGCTGTCTTGCACAGTCGCTGTCATGCACAGTTGCAGTCATGCACAATCGCTGTCATTCACAGTCGCTGTTTTGCGCTGTTTTTGTCATGCACAGTCGTTGTTTTGCACAATTGTTGTCATGCACAGTTGCTGTCATGCACAGTCACTGTCATGCACAGTCGCTGTCTTCCACAGTTGTTGTCATGCACAGTCGCTGTCATGATCAGTTGCTGTCATGCCCAGTTGTTGTCATTCACATTGCTGTCATGCACAGTTGCTGTCATGCACAGTCACTGTTTTGCACAGTTGTTGTCATGCACAGTTGCTGTCATGCACAGTCGCTGTCAAGCACAGTTGCTGTCATGCACAGTTGCTGGTTTGCACAATTGTCATGCACAATTGCTGTCATGCACAGTTGTTGTCATGCACAGTCGCTGTCATGTACAGTCGCTGACATGCACAGTTGCTGTCTTGCACAGTTGTTGTCAATCACAGTCGCAGTCGTGCATACTTGTTCTCTATCACAGTCTCTATCATGCACAGTTGCTGTCATGCACAGTTGCTGTCTTGCACAGTTGTTGTCATGCACAGTCGCTGTCATGCACAATCGCTGACTTGCACAGTTGTTGTCATGCAGTTGCTGTCATGCACAGTTTTTGTCATGCACTGTCGCTGTCTTGCACAGTTATTGTCATGCACAGTCACTGTCATGCATAGTTGTTGTCATGCACAGTTGCTGTCATGCACAGTCTCTGTCTTGCACAGATGTAGTCATGAACAGTTGTTGTCGTGAACAGTTGTTGTCATGCACAGTCGTGGTCAAGCAAAGTTGTTGTCATGCACAGTTGTTGTCATGCACAGTTGATGTCTTGCACAATTGTTGTCATGCACAGTTGTCATGCACAATCGCTGTCTTGCAGAGCAGTTGTCTTGCACAGTTGTCATGCACAGTTGCTGTCAAGCACAGTCGTTATCAAGAACAATCTCTGTCTTGCACAGTTGTTCTCCGGCATAGTCGCTATCATGCACAGTTGTTGTCATGCACAGTCGCAGTTTTGCACAGTTGTTGTCATGCACAGTTGTTGTCATGCACAGTCGCTGTCGTGCACAGTTGCTGTCATGCACAGTTGTTGTCATGCGCAGTTGCTGTCATGCACAGTTGCTGTCATGCACAGTTGTTGTCATGCACAGTCGCTGTCATGTACAGTCGCTGACATGTACAGTTGCTGTCTTGCACAGTTGTTGTCAATCACAGTCGCAGTCTTGCATACTTGTTCTCATTCACAGTCTCTATCATGCACAGTTGCTGTCATGCACAGTTGCTGTCTTGCACAGTTGTTGTCATGCACAGTCGCTGTCATGCACAATCGCTGACTTGCACAGTTGTTGTCATGCAGTTGCTGTCATGCACAGTTTTTGTCATGCACTGTCGCTGTCTTGCACAGTTATTGTCATGCACAGTCGCTGTCATGCATAGTTGTTGTCATGTACAGTCGCTGTCATGCAGTCGCTGTTTTGCGCTGTTTATGTCATGCACAGTCACTGTTTTGTACAGTTGTTGTCATGCACAGTTTCTGTCATGCACAGTCGCTGTCATGATCAGTTGCTGTCATGCACAGTCGCTGTCATGCCCAGTTGTTGTCATTCACAGTCGCTGTCATGCACAGTTGCTGTCATGCACAGTCGCTGTCATGCACAGTCGCTGTTTTGCGCTGTTTTTGTCATGCACAGTCACTGTTTTGCACAGTTGTTGTCATGCACAGTTGCTGTCATGTGCATTTGCTGTCATGCACAGTTGCTTTAATGACAGTTGCTGTCTTGCACAGTCGCTGTCATGCACAATTGCTGTCATGCACAGTCGCTGTCATGCACAGTCGCTGTTTTGCGCTGTTTTTGTCATGCACAGTCGCTGTTTTGCACAGTTGTTGTCATGCACAGTTGCTGTCATGTACAGTCGCTGTCATGCAGTCGCTGTTTTGCGCTGTTTTTGTCATGCACAGTCGCTGTTTCGCACAGTTGTTGTCATGCACAATTGCTGTCATGCACAGTCGCTGTCATGATCAGTTGCTGTCGTGCACAGTCGCTGTCATGCCCAGTTGTTGTCATTCACAGTCGCTGTCATGCACAGTTGCTGTCATGCACAGTCGCTGTCATGCACAGTCGTTGTTTTGCGCTGTTTTTGTCATGCACAGTCACTGTTTTGCACAGTTGTTGTCATGCACAGTTACTGTCATGTGCATTTGCTGTCATGCACAGTTGTTGTCATGCACAGTCATGGTCTTGCATACTTGTTGTCATGCACAGTTGCTTTAATGACAGTTGCTGTCCTGCACAGTCGCTGTCATGCACAGTTGCAGTCATGCACAGTCGCTGTCATTCACAGTCGCTGTTTTGCGCTGTTTTTGTCATGCACAGTCGCTGTTTTGCACAATTGTTGTCATGCACAGTTGCTGTCATGCACAGTCACTGTCATGCACAGTCTCTGTCTTCCACAGTTGTTGTCATGCACAGTCGCTGTCAAGATCAGTTGCTGTCATGCCCAGTTGTTGTCATTCACATTGCTGTCATGCACAGTTGCTGTCATGCACAGTCACTGTTTTGCACAGTTGTTGTCATGCACAGTTGCTGTCATGCACAGTCGCTGTCAAGCACAGTTGCTGTCATGCACAGTTGCTGGTTTGCACAATTGTCATGCACAATTGCTGTCATGCACAGTTGTTGTCATGCACAGTCGCTGTCATGTACAGTCGCTGACATGCACAGTTGCTGTCTTGCACAGTTGTTGTCAATCACAGTCGCAGTCTTGCATACATGTTCTCATTCACAGTCTCTATCATGCACAGTTGCTGTCATGCACAGTTGCTGTCTTGCACAGTTGTTGTCATGCACAGTCGCTGTCATGCACAATCGCTGACTTGCACAGTTGTTGTCATGCAGTTGCTGTCATGCACAGTTTTTGTCATGCACTGTCGCTGTCTTGCACAGTTATTGTCATGCACAGTCACTGTCATGCATAGTTGTTGTCATGCACAGTTGCTGTCATGCACAGTCTCTGTCTTGCACAGATGTAGTCATGAACAGTTGTTGTCGTGAACAGTTGTCATGCACAGTCGTGGTCAAGCAAAGTTGTTGTCATGCACAGTTGTTGTCATGCACAGTTGATGTCTTGCACAATTGTTGTCATGCACAGTTGTCATGGACAATCGCTGTCTTGCAGAGCAGTTGTCTTGCACAGTTGTCATGCACAGTTGCTGTCAAGCACAGTCGTTATCAAGAACAATCTCTGTCTTGCACAGTTGTTCTCCGGCATAGTCGCTATCATGCACAGTTGTTGTCATGCACAGTCGCAGTTTTGCACAGTTGTTGTCATGCTCAGTTGTTGTCATGCACAGTCGCTGTCGTGCACAGTTGCTGTCATGCACAGTTGTTGTCATGCACAGTTGCTGTCGTGCACAGTTGCTGTCATGCACAGTTGTTGTCATGCACAGTCGCTGTCATGTACAGTCGCTGACATGCACAGTTGCTGTCTTGCACAGTTGTTGTCAATCACAGTCGCAGTCTTGCATACTTGTTCTCATTCACAGTCTCTATCATGCACAGTTGCTGTCATGCACAGTTGCTGTCTTGCACAGTTGTTGTCATGAACAGTCGCTGTCATGCACAATCGCTGACTTGCACAGTTGTTGTCATGCAGTTGCTGTCATGCACAGTTTTTGTCATGCACTGTCGCTGTCTTGCACAGTTATTGTCATGCACAGTCGCTGTCATGCATAGTTGTTGTCATGCACAGTCGCTGTCATGCACAGTCTCTCACTTGCACAGATGTAGTCATGAACAGTTGTTGTCGTGAACAGTTGTTGTCATGCACAGTCGTGGTCAAGCAAAGTTGTTGTCATGCACAGTTGTTGTCATGCACAGTTGATGTCTTGCACAATTGTTGTCATGCACAGTTGTCATGCACAATCGCTGTCTTGCAGAGCAGTTGTCTTGCACAGTTGTCATGCACAGTTGCTGTCAAGCACAGTCGCTATCACGAACAATCTCTGTCTTGCACAGTTGTTCTCCGGCATAGTCGCTATCATGCACAGTTGTTGTCATGCACAGTCGCTGTTTTGCACAGTTGTTGTCATGCTCAGTTGTTGTCATGCACAGTCGCTGTCGTGCACAGTTGCTGTCATGCACAGTTGTTGTCATGCACAGTTGCTGTCATGCACATTTGCTGTCTTGCACATTTATTGTCATGCACAGTTGTCATGCACAATCGCTGTATTGCAGAGCTGTTGTCATGCACAGTTGTTGTCATGCACAGTCGCTATCATGCACAATTTTTGTCATGCACTGTCGCTGTCATGCACAGTTGTTGTCATGCACAGTCGCTGTCATGCACAATCGCTGACTTGCACAGTTGTTGTCATGCACAGTTGTCATGCACAATCGCTGTCTTGCAGAGCTGTTGTCATGCACAGTTGTTGTCATGCAGAGTTGCTATCATGCACAGTTTCTGTCATGCACTGTCGTTGTCATGCTCAGTTGTTGTCGTGCTCATTCGCTGTCATTCACAGTCGCTGTCTTGCAAAGTCATTGTCATGTACAGTCGCTGTCTTACACAGTTGTTGTCATGCACAGTCGCTGTCATGCACAGTCACTGACATGCACAGTCGCACTCTTGCGCAGTTGTCTTGCAGTGTCGTTGTCATGCACAGTTGTTTCCATGCACAGTCACTGTCATGCACAGATGTTGTCATGCACAGTTGCTGGTTTGTAAAATTATTGTCATGCACAATTGCTGTCATGCACAGTTGTTGTCATGCACAGTCGCTGTCATGTACAGTCGCTGACATGCACAGCTGCTGTCTTGCACAGTTGTTGTCAATCACAGTCGCAGTCTTGCACACTTGTTCTCATTCACAGTCGCTATCATGCACAGTTGCTGTCTTGCACAGTTGTTGTCATGCCTAGTCGCTCACTTGCACAGTTGTTATCATGCACAGTTGTTGTCATGCACAGTTGTTGTCATGCACAGTCGCTGTCATGCACAGTCGCTATCTTGAACAGTTGTTTATCATGCACATTTGTTGTCATGCACAGTTGCTGTAATGCACTGTCACTGTCGTGCACAGTCGCTGTTTTGCGCTGTTTTTGTCATGCACAGTCGCTGTCTTGCACAGTTGTTATCATACACAGTCACTGTCAAGCACAGTTACTGTCATGCACAGTTGCTGGTTTGCACAGTTGTCATGCACAGTTGTTGTCATGCACAGTTGTTGTCATGCACAGTTGCTATTATGCACAATTTATGTCATGCACAGTTGTCATGCACTGTCGCTGTCATGCACAGTTGTTGTCATGCTCATTCGCTGTCATTCACAGTCACTGTCTTGCAAAGTCATTGTCATGTACAGTCGCTGCCTTACACAGTTGTTGTCATGCACAGTCACTGTCATGCACAGTCACTGACATGCACAGTCGCAGTCTTGCGCAGTTGTCTTGCAGTGTCGTTGTCATGCACAGTTGTTTCCATGCACAGTCACTGTCTTGCACAGTTGTTGTCATGCACAGTTGCTGTCATCCATAGTTGCCGTCATGAATAGTTGCTGTCATGCACAGTCGCTGTCTTGCACAGTTGCTGTCGTGCACAGTTGCCGTCATGCACAGTCGCTGTTTTGCACAGTTGTTGTCATGCACAGTTGTTGTCCTGCACAGTCGCTGTCATGCACAATTGTTGTCATGCACAGTCACTGTCATGCACAGTCGCTGTCTTCCACAGTTGTTGTCATGCACAGTCACTGTCATGATCAGTTGCTGTCATGCACAGTCGCTGTTTTGCACAGTTGTTGTCATGCACAGTTGCTTTAATGACAGTTGCTGTCTTGCACAGTCGCTGTCATGCACAGTTGCAGTCATGCACAGTCGCTGTCATTCACAGTCGCTGTTTTGCGCTGTTTTTGTCATGCACAGTCGCTGTTTTGCACAATTGTTGTCATGCACAGTTGTTGTCATGCACAGTCATGGTCTTGCATACTTGTTGTCATGCACAGTTGCTTTAATGACAGTTGCTGTCTTGCACAGTCGCTGTCATGCACAATTGCTGTCATGCACAGTCGCTGTCATGCACAGTCGCTGTTTTGCGCTGTTTTTGTCATGCACAGTCGCTGTTTTGCACAGTTGTTGTCATGCACAGTTGCTATCATGTACAGTTGCTGTCATTCAGTCGCTGTTTTGCGCTGTTTTTGTCATGCACAGTCACTGTTTTGCACAGTTGTTGTCATGCACAGTTTCTGTCATGCACAGTCACTGTCATGATCAGTTGCTGTCATGCACAGTCGCTGTCATGCCCAGTTGTTGTCATTCACAGTCGCTGTCATGCACAGTTGCTGTCATGCACAGTCGCTGTCATACACAGTCGCTGTTTTGCGCTGTTTTTGTCATGCACAGTCACTGTTTTGCACAGTTGTTGTCATGCACAGTTGCTGTCGTGTGCATTTGCTGTCATGCACAGTTGTTGTCATGCACAGTCATGGTCTTGCATACTTGTTGTCATGCACAGTTGCTTTAATGACAGTTGCTGTCTTGCACAGTCGCTGTCATGCACAGTTGCAGTCATGCACAGTCGCTGTCATTCACAGTCGCTGTTTTGCGCTGTTTTTGTCATGCACAGTCGCTGTTTTGCACAATTGTTGTCATGCACAGTTGCTGTCATGCACAGTCACTGTCATGCACAGTCGCTGTCTTCCACAGTTGTTGTCATGCACAGTCGCTGTCATGATCAGTTGCTGTCATGCACTGTCGCTGTCATGCCCAGTTGTTGTCATTCACATTGCTGTCATGCACAGTTGCTGTCATGCACAGTCACTGTTTTGCACAGTTGTTGTCATGCACAGTTGCTGTCATGCACAGTCGCTGTCAAGCACAGTTGCTGTCATGCACAGTTGCTGGTTTGCACAATTGTCATGCACAATTGCTGTCATGCACAGTTGTTGTCATGCACAGTCGCTGTCATGTACAGTCGCTGACATGCACAGTTGCTGTCTTGCACAGTTGTTGTCAATCACAGTCGCAGTCTTGCATACTTGTTCTCATTCACAGTCTCTATCATGCACAGTTGCTGTCATGCACAGTTGCTGTCTTGCACAGTTGTTGTCATGCACAGTCGCTGTCATGCACAATCGCTGACTTGCACAGTTGTTGTCATGCAGTTGCTGTCATGCACAGTTTTTGTCATGCACTGTCGCTGTCTTGCACAGTTATTGTCATGCACAGTCGCTGTCATGCATAGTTGTTGTCATGCACAGTCGCTGTCATGCACAGTCTCTGTCTTGCACAGATGTAGTCATGAACAGTTGTTGTCGTGAACAGTTGTTGTCATGCACAGTCGTGGTCAAGCAAAGTTGTTGTCATACACAGTTGTTGTCATGCACAGTTGATGTCTTGCACAATTGTTGTCATGCACAGTTGTCATGCACAATCGCTGTCTTGCAGAGCAGTTGTCTTGCACAGTTGTCATGCACAGTTGCTGTCAAGCACAGTCGTTATCAAGAACAATCTCTGTCTTGCACAGTTGTTCTCCGGCATAGTCGCTATCATGCACAGTTGTTGTCATGCACAGTCGCTGTTTTGCACAGTTGTTGTCATGCTCAGTTGTTGTCATGCACAGTCGCTGTCGTGCACAGTTGCTGTCATGTACAGTTGTTGTCATGCACAGTTGCTGTCATGCACATTTGCTGTCTTGCACAGTTATTGTCATGCACAGTTGTCATGCACAATCGCTGTATTGCAGAGCAGTTGTCATGCACAGTTGTTGTCATGCACAGTTGCTATCATGCACAATTTTTGTCATGCACTGTCGCTGTCATGCACAGTTGTTGTCATGCACAGTCGCTGTCATGCACAATCGCTGACTTGCACAGTTGTTGTCATGCACAGTTGTCATGCACAATCGCTGTCTTGCAGAGCTGTTGTCATGCACAGTTGTTGTCATGCAGAGTTGCTATCATGCACAGTTTCTGTCATGCACTGTCGTTGTCATGCACAGTTGTTGTCGTGCTCATTCGCTGTCATTCACAGTCGCTGTCTTGCAAAGTCATTGTCATGTACAGTCGCTGTCTTACACAGTTGTTGTCATGCACAGTCGCTGTCATGCTCAGTCACTGACATGCACAGTCGCACTCTTGCGCAGTTGTCTTGCAGTGTCGTTGTCATGCACAGTTGTTTCCATGCACAGTCACTGTCATGCACAGATGTTGTCATGCACAGTTGCTGGTTTGTAAAATTATTGTCATGCACAATTGCTGTCATGCACAGTTGTTGTCATGCACAGTCGCTGTCATGTACAGTCGCTGACATGCACAGCTGCTGTCTTGCACAGTTGTTGTCAATCACAGTCGCAGTCTTGCACACTTGTTCTCATTCACAGTCGCTATCATGCACAGTTGCTGTCTTGCACAGTTGTTGTCATGCCTAGTCGCTCACTTGCACAGTTGTTATCATGCACAGTTGTTGTCATGCACAGTTGTTGTCATGCACAGTCGCTGTCATGCACAGTTGCTGTCATGCACAGTCGCTATCTTGAACAGTTGTTTATCATGCACATTTGTTGTCATGCACAGTTGCTGTAATGCACTGTCACTGTCGTGCACAGTCGCTGTTTTGCGCTGTTTTTGTCATGCACAGTCGCTGTCTTGCACAGTTGTTATCATACACAGTCACTGTCAAGCACAGTTACTGTCATGCAAAGTTGCTGGTTTGCACAGTTGTCATGCACAGTTGTTGTCATGCACAGTTGTTGTCATGCACAGTTGCTATTATGCACAATTTATGTCATGCACAGTTGTCATGCACTGTCGCTGTCATGCACAGTTGTTGTCATGCTCATTCGCTGTCATTCACAGTCACTGTCTTGCAAAGTCATTGTCATGTACAGTCGCTGCCTTACACAGTTGTTGTCATGCACAGTCACTGTCATGCACAGTCACTGACATGCACAGTCGCAGTCTTGCGCAGTTGTCTTGCAGTGTCGTTGTCATGCACAGTTGTTTCCATGCACAGTCACTGTCTTGCACAGTTGTTGTCATGCACAGTTGCTGTCATGCATAGTTGCCGTCATGAATAGTTGCTGTCATGCACAGTCGCTGTCTTGCACAGTTGCTGTCGTGCACAGTTGCCGTCATGCACAGTCGCTGTTTTGCACAGTTGTTGTCATGCACAGTTGTTGTCCTGCACAGTCGCTGTCATGCACAATTGTTGTCATGCACAGTCACTGTCATGCACAGTCGCTGTCTTCCACAGTTGTTGTCATGCACAGTCACTGTCATGATCAGTTGCTGTCATGCACAGTCGCTGTTTTGCACAGTTGTTGTCATGCACAGTTGCTTTAATGACAGTTGCTGTCTTGCACAGTCGCTGTCATGCACAGTTGCAGTCATGCACAGTCGCTGTCATTCACAGTCGCTGTTTTGCGCTGTTTTTGTCATGCACAGTCGCTGTTTTGCACAATTGTTGTCATGCACAGTTGTTGTCATGCACAGTCATGGTCTTGCATACTTGTTGTCATGCACAGTTGCTTTAATGACAGTTGCTGTCTTGCACAGTCGCTGTCATGCACAATTGCTGTCATGCACAGTCGCTGTCATGCACAGTCGCTGTTTTGCGCTGTTTTTGTCATGCACAGTCGCTGTTTTGCACAGTTGTTGTCATGCACAGTTGCTATCATGTACAGTTGCTGTCATTCAGTCGCTGTTTTGCGCTGTTTTTGTCATGCACAGTCACTGTTTTGCACAGTTGTTGTCATGCACAGTTTCTGTCATGCACAGTCACTGTCATGATCAGTTGCTGTCATGCACAGTCGCTGTCATGCCCAGTTGTTGTCATTCACAGTCGCTGTCATGCACAGTTGCTGTCATGCACAGTCGCTGTCATACACAGTCGCTGTTTTGCGCTGTTTTTGTCATGCACAGTCACTGTTTTGCACAGTTGTTGTCATGCACAGTTGCTGTCGTGTGCATTTGCTGTCATGCACAGTTGTTGTCATGCACAGTCATGGTCTTGCATACTTGTTGTCATGCACAGTTGCTTTAATGACAGTTGCTGTCTTGCACAGTCGCTGTCATGCACAGTTGCAGTCATGCACAGTCGCTGTCATTCACAGTCGCTGTTTTGCGCTGTTTTTGTCATGCACAGTCGCTGTTTTGCACAATTGTTGTCATGCACAGTTGCTGTCATGCACAGTCACTGTCATGCACAGTCGCTGTCTTCCACAGTTGTTGTCATGCACAGTCGCTGTCATGATCAGTTGCTGTCATGCACTGTCGCTGTCATGCCCAGTTGTTGTCATTCACATTGCTGTCATGCACAGTCACTGTTTTGCACAGTTGTTGTCATGCACAGTTGCTGTCATGCACAGTCGCTGTCAAGCACAGTTGCTGTCATGCACAGTTGCTGGTTTGCACAATTGTCATGCACAATTGCTGTCATGCACAGTTGTTGTCATGCACAGTCGCTGTCATGTACAGTCGCTGACATGCACAGTTGCTGTCTTGCACAGTTGTTGTCAATCACAGTCGCAGTCTTGCATACTTGTTCTCATTCACAGTCTCTATCATGCACAGTTGCTGTCATGCACAGTTGCTGTCTTGCACAGTTGTTGTCATGCACAGTCGCTGTCATGCACAATCGCTGACTTGCACAGTTGTTGTCATGCAGTTGCTGTCATGCACAGTTTTTGTCATGCACTGTCGCTGTCTTGCACAGTTATTGTCATGCACAGTCGCTGTCATGCATAGTTGTTGTCATGCACAGTCGCTGTCATGCACAGTCTCTGTCTTGCACAGATGTAGTCATGAACAGTTGTTGTCGTGAACAGTTGTTGTCATGCACAGTCGTGGTCAAGCAAAGTTGTTGTCATACACAGTTGTTGTCATGCACAGTTGATGTCTTGCACAATTGTTGTCATGCACAGTTGTCATGCACAATCGCTGTCTTGCAGAGCAGTTGTCTTGCACAGTTGTCATGCACAGTTGCTGTCAAGCACAGTCGTTATCAAGAACAATCTCTGTCTTGCACAGTTGTTCTCCGGCATAGTCGCTATCATGCACAGTTGTTGTCATGCACAGTCGCTGTTTTGCACAGTTGTTGTCATGCTCAGTTGTTGTCATGCACAGTCGCTGTCGTGCACAGTTGCTGTCATGTACAGTTGTTGTCATGCACAGTTGCTGTCATGCACATTTGCTGTCTTGCACAGTTATTGTCATGCACAGTTGTCATGCACAATCGCTGTATTGCAGAGCAGTTGTCATGCACAGTTGTTGTCATGCACAGTTGCTATCATGCACAATTTTTGTCATGCACTGTCGCTGTCATGCACAGTTGTTGTCATGCACAGTCGCTGTCATGCACAATCGCTGACTTGCACAGTTGTTGTCATGCACAGTTGTCATGCACAATCGCTGTCTTGCAGAGCTGTTGTCATGCACAGTTGTTGTCATGCAGAGTTGCTATCATGCACAGTTTCTGTCATGCACTGTCGTTGTCATGCACAGTTGTTGTCGTGCTCATTCGCTGTCATTCACAGTCGCTGTCTTGCAAAGTCATTGTCATGTACAGTCGCTGTCTTACACAGTTGTTGTCATGCACAGTCGCTGTCATGCTCAGTCACTGACATGCACAGTCGCACTCTTGCGCAGTTGTCTTGCAGTGTCGTTGTCATGCACAGTTGTTTCCATGCACAGTCACTGTCATGCACAGATGTTGTCATGCACAGTTGCTGGTTTGTAAAATTATTGTCATGCACAATTGCTGTCATGCACAGTTGTTGTCATGCACAGTCGCTGTCATGTACAGTCGCTGACATGCACAGCTGCTGTCTTGCACAGTTGTTGTCAATCACAGTCGCAGTCTTGCACACTTGTTCTCATTCACAGTCGCTATCATGCACAGTTGCTGTCTTGCACAGTTGTTGTCATGCCTAGTCGCTCACTTGCACAGTTGTTATCATGCACAGTTGTTGTCATGCACAGTTGTTGTCATGCACAGTCGCTGTCATGCACAGTTGCTGTCATGCACAGTCGCTATCTTGAACAGTTGTTTATCATGCACATTTGTTGTCATGCACAGTTGCTGTAATGCACTGTCACTGTCGTGCACAGTCGCTGTTTTGCGCTGTTTTTGTCATGCACAGTCGCTGTCTTGCACAGTTGTTATCATACACAGTCACTGTCAAGCACAGTTACTGTCATGCAAAGTTGCTGGTTTGCACAGTTGTCATGCACAGTTGTTGTCATGCACAGTTGTTGTCATGCACAGTTGCTATTATGCACAATTTATGTCATGCACAGTTGTCATGCACTGTCGCTGTCATGCACAGTTGTTGTCATGCTCATTCGCTGTCATTCACAGTCACTGTCTTGCAAAGTTATTGTCATGTACAGTCGCTGCCTTACACAGTTGTTGTCATGCACAGTCACTGTCATGCACAGTCACTGACATGCACAGTCGCAGTCTTGCGCAGTTGTCTTGCAGTGTCGTTGTCATGCACAGTTGTTTCCATGCACAGTCACTGTCTTGCACAGTTGTTGTCATGCACAGTTGCTGTCATCCATAGTTGCCGTCATGAATAGTTGCTGTCATGCACAGTCGCTGTCTTGCACAGTTGCTGTCATGCACAGTTGCCGTCATGCACAGTCGCTGTTTTGCACAGTTGTTGTCATGCACAGTTGTTGTCCTGCACAGTCGCTGTCATGCACAATTGTTGTCATGCACAGTCACTGTCATGCACAGTCGCTGTCTTCCACAGTTGTTGTCATGCACAGTCACTGTCATGATCAGTTGCTGTCATGCACAGTCGCTGTTTTGCACAGTTGTTGTCATGCACAGTTGCTTTAATGACAGTTGCTGTCTTGCACAGTCGCTGTCATGCACAGTTGCAGTCATGCACAGTCGCTGTCATTCACAGTCGCTGTTTTGCGCTGTTTTTGTCATGCACAGTCGCTGTTTTGCACAATTGTTGTCATGCACAGTTGTTGTCATTCACAGTCATGGTCTTGCATACTTGTTGTCATGCACAGTTGCTTTAATGACAGTTGCTGTCTTGCACAGTCGCTGTCATGCACAATTGCTGTCATGCACAGTCGCTGTCATGCACAGTCGCTGTTTTGCGCTGTTTTTGTCATGCACAGTCGCTGTTTTGCACAATTGTTGTCATGCACAGTTGCTGTCATGTACAGTTGCTGTCATTCAGTCGCTGTTTTGCGCTGTTTTTGTCATGCACAGTCACTGTTTTGCACAGTTGTTGTCATGCACAGTTTCTGTCATGCACAGTCGCTGTCATGATCAGTTGCTGTCATGCACAGTCGCTGTCATGCCCAGTTGTTGTCATGCACAGTCGCTGTCATGCACAGTTGCTGTCATGCACAGTCGCTGTCATACACAGTCGCTGTTTTGCGCTGTTTTTGTCATGCACAGTCACTGTTTTGCACAGTTGTTGTCATGCACAGTTGCTGTCGTGTGCATTTGCTGTCATGCACAGGTGTTGTCATGCACAGTCATGGTCTTGCATACTTGTTGTCATGCTCAGTTGCTTTAATGACAGTTGCTGTCTTGCACAGTCGCTGTCATGCACAGTTGCAGTCATGCACAGTCGCTGTCATTCACAGTCGCTGTTTTGCGCTGTTTTTGTCATGCACAGTCGCTGTTTTGCACAATTGTTGTCATGCACAGTTGCTGTCATGCACAGTCACTGTCATGCACAGTCGCTGTCTTCCACAGTTGTTGTCATGCACAGTCGCTGTCATGATCAGTTGCTGTCATGCACTGTCGCTGTCATGCCCAGTTGTTGTCATTCACATTGCTGTCATGCACAGTTGCTGTCATGCACAGTCACTGTTTTGCACAGTTGTTGTCATGCACAGTTGCTGTCATGCACAGTCGCTGTCAAGCACAGTTGCTGTCATGCACAGTTGCTGGTTTGCACAATTGTCATGCACAATTGCTGTCATGCACAGTTGTTGTCATGCACAGTCGCTGTCATGTACAGTCGCTGACATGCACAGTTGCTGTCTTGCACAGTTGTTGTTAATCACAGTCGCAGTCTTGCATACTTGTTCTCATTCACAGTCTCTATCATGCACAGTTGCTGTCATGCACAGTTGCTGTCTTGCACAGTTGTTGTCATGCACAGTCGCTGTCATGCACAATCGCTGACTTGCACAGTTGTTGTCATGCAGTTGCTGTCATGCACAGTTTTTGTCATGCACTGTCGCTGTCTTGCACAGTTATTGTCATGCACAGTCACTGTCATGCATAGTTGTTGTCATGCACAGTCGCTGTCATGCACAGTCTCTGTCTTGCACAGATGTAGTCATGAACAGTTGTTGTCGTGAACAGTTGTTGTCATGCACAGTCGTGGTCAAGCAAAGTTGTTGTCATGCACAGTTGTTGTCATGCACAGTTGATGTCTTGCACAATTGTTGTCATGCACAGTTGTCATGGACAATCGCTGTCTTGCAGAGCAGTTGTCTTGCACAGTTGTCATGCACAGTTGCTGTCAAGCACAGTCGTTATCAAGAACAATCTCTGTCTTGCACAGTTGTTCTCCGGCATAGTCGCTATCATGCACAGTTGTTGTCATGCACAGTCGCTGTTTTGCACAGTTGTTGTCATGCTCAGTTGTTGTCATGCACAGTCGCTGTCGTGCACAGTTGCTGTCATGTACAGTTGTTGTCATGCACAGTTGCTGTCGTGCACAGTTGCTGTCATGCACAGTTGTTGTCATGCACAGTCGCTGTCATGTACAGTCGCTGACATGCACAGTTGCTGTCTTGCACAGTTGTTGTCAATCACAGTCGCAGTCTTGCATACTTGTTCTCATTCACAGTCTCTATCATGCACAGTTGCTGTCATGCACAGTTGCTGTCTTGCACAGTTGTTGTCATGCACAGTCGCTGTCATGCACAATCGCTGACTTGCACAGTTGTTGTCATGCAGTTGCTGTCATGCACAGTTTTTGTCATGCACTGTCGCTGTCTTGCACAGTTATTGTCATGCACAGTCGCTGTCATGCATAGTTGTTGTCATGCACAGTCGCTGTCATGCACAGTCTCTCACTTGCACAGATGTAGTCATGAACAGTTGTTGTCGTGAACAGTTGTTGTCATGCACAGTCGTGGTCAAGCAAAGTTGTTGTCATGCACAGTTGTTGTCATGCACAGTTGATGTCTTGCACAATTGTTGTCATGCACAGTTGTCATGCACAATCGCTGTCTTGCAGAGCAGTTGTCTTGCACAGTTGTCATGCACAGTTGCTGTCAAGCACAGTCGCTATCACGAACAATCTCTGTCTTGCACAGTTGTTCTCCGGCATAGTCGCTATCATGCACAGTTGTTGTCATGCACAGTCGCTGTTTTGCACAGTTGTTGTCATGCTCAGTTGTTGTCATGCACAGTCGCTGTCGTGCACAGTTGCTGTCATGCACAGTTGTTGTCATGCACAGTTGCTGTCGTGCACATTTGCTGTCTTGCACAGTTATTGTCATGCACAGTTGTCATGCACAATCGCTGTATTGCAGAGCAGTTGTCATGCACAGTTGTTGTCATGCACAGTTGCTATCATGCACAATTTTTGTCATGCACTGTCGCTGTCATGCACAGTTGGTGTCATGCACAGTCGCTGTCATGCACAATCGCTGACTTGCACAGTTGTTGTCATGCACAGTTGTCATGCACAATCGCTGTCTTGCAGAGCTGTTGTCATGCACAGTTGTTGTCATGCAGAGTTGCTATCATGCACAGTTTCTGTCATGCACTGTCGTTGTCATGCACAGTTGTTGTCGTGCTCATTCGCTGTCATTCACAGTCGCTGTCTTGCAAAGTCATTGTCATGTACAGTCGCTGTCTTACACAGTTGTTGTCATGCACAGTCGCTGTCATGCACAGTCACTGACATGCACAGTCGCACTCTTGCGCAGTTGTCTTGCAGTGTCGTTGTCATGCACAGTTGTTTCCATGCACAGTCACTGTCATGCACAGATGTTGTCATGCACAGTTGCTGGTTTGTACAATTATTGTCATGCACAATTGCTGTCATGCACAGTTGTTGTCATGCACAGTCGCTGTCATGTACAGTCGCTGACATGCACAGCTGCTGTCTTGCACAGTTGTTGTCAATCACAGTCGCAGTCTTGCACACTTGTTCTCATTCACAGTCGCTATCATGCACAGTTGCTGTCTTGCACAGTTGTTGTCATGCCTAGTCGCTCACTTGCACAGTTGTTATCATGCACAGTTGTTGTCATGCACAGTTGTTGTCATGCACAGTCGCTGTCATGCACAGTTGCTGTCATGCACAGTCGCTATCTTGAACAGTTGTTTATCATGCACATTTGTTGTCATGCACAGTTGCTGTAATGCACTGTCACTGTCGTGCACAGTCGCTGTTTTGCGCTGTTTTTGTCATGCACAGTCGCTGTCTTGCACAGTTGTTATCATACACAGTCACTGTCAAGCACAGTTACTGTCATGCAAAGTTGCTGGTTTGCACAGTTGTCATGCACAGTTGTTGTCATGCACAGTTGTTGTCATGCACAGTTGCTATTATGCACAATTTATGTCATGCACAGTTGTCATGCACTGTCGCTGTCATGCACAGTTGTTGTCATGCTCATTCGCTGTCATTCACAGTCACTGTCTTGCAAAGTCATTGTCATGTACAGTCGCTGCCTTACACAGTTGTTGTCATGCACAGTCACTGTCATGCACAGTCACTGACATGCACAGTCGCAGTCTTGCGCAGTTGTCTTGCAGTGTCGTTGTCATGCACAGTTGTTTCCATGCACAGTCACTGTCTTGCACAGTTGTTGTCATGCACAGTTGCTGTCATGCATAGTTGCCGTCATGAATAGTTGCTGTCATGCACAGTCGCTGTCTTGCACAGTTGCTGTCGTGCACAGTTGCCGTCATGCACAGTCGCTGTTTTGCACAGTTGTTGTCATGCACAGTTGTTGTCCTGCACAGTCGCTGTCATGCACAATTGTTGTCATGCACAGTCACTGTCATGCACAGTCGCTGTCTTCCACAGTTGTTGTCATGCACAGTCACTGTCATGATCAGTTGCTGTCATGCACAGTCGCTGTTTTGCACAGTTGTTGTCATGCACAGTTGCTTTAATGACAGTTGCTGTCTTGCACAGTCGCTGTCATGCACAGTTGCAGTCATGCACAGTCGCTGTCATTCACAGTCGCTGTTTTGCGCTGTTTTTGTCATGCACAGTCGCTGTTTTGCACAATTGTTGTCATGCACAGTTGTTGTCATGCACAGTCATGGTCTTGCATACTTGTTGTCATGCACAGTTGCTTTAATGACAGTTGCTGTCTTGCACAGTCGCTGTCATGCACAATTGCTGTCATGCACAGTCGCTGTCATGCACAGTCGCTGTTTTGCGCTGTTTTTGTCATGCACAGTCGCTGTTTTGCACAGTTGTTGTCATGCACAGTTGCTATCATGTACAGTTGCTGTCATTCAGTCGCTGTTTTGCGCTGTTTTTGTCATGCACAGTCACTGTTTTGCACAGTTGTTGTCATGCACAGTTTCTGTCATGCACAGTCACTGTCATGATCAGTTGCTGTCATGCACAGTCGCTGTCATGCCCAGTTGTTGTCATTCACAGTCGCTGTCATGCACAGTTGCTGTCATGCACAGTCGCTGTCATACACAGTCGCTGTTTTGCGCTGTTTTTGTCATGCACAGTCACTGTTTTGCACAGTTGTTGTCATGCACAGTTGCTGTCGTGTGCATTTGCTGTCATGCACAGTTGTTGTCATGCACAGTCATGGTCTTGCATACTTGTTGTCATGCACAGTTGCTTTAATGACAGTTGCTGTCTTGCACAGTCGCTGTCATGCACAGTTGCAGTCATGCACAGTCGCTGTCATTCACAGTCGCTGTTTTGCGCTGTTTTTGTCATGCACAGTCGCTGTTTTGCACAATTGTTGTCATGCACAGTTGCTGTCATGCACAGTCACTGTCATGCACAGTCGCTGTCTTCCACAGTTGTTGTCATGCACAGTCGCTGTCATGATCAGTTGCTGTCATGCACTGTCGCTGTCATGCCCAGTTGTTGTCATTCACATTGCTGTCATGCACAGTTGCTGTCATGCACAGTCACTGTTTTGCACAGTTGTTGTCATGCACAGTTGCTGTCATGCACAGTCGCTGTCAAGCACAGTTGCTGTCATGCACAGTTGCTGGTTTGCACAATTGTCATGCACAATTGCTGTCATGCACAGTTGTTGTCATGCACAGTCGCTGTCATGTACAGTCGCTGACATGCACAGTTGCTGTCTTGCACAGTTGTTGTCAATCACAGTCGCAGTCTTGCATACTTGTTCTCATTCACAGTCTCTATCATGCACAGTTGCTGTCATGCACAGTTGCTGTCTTGCACAGTTGTTGTCATGCACAGTCGCTGTCATGCACAATCGCTGACTTGCACAGTTGTTGTCATGCAGTTGCTGTCATGCACAGTTTTTGTCATGCACTGTCGCTGTCTTGCACAGTTATTGTCATGCACAGTCACTGTCATGCATAGTTGTTGTCATGCACAGTCGCTGTCATGCACAGTCTCTGTCTTGCACAGATGTAGTCATGAACAGTTGTTGTCGTGAACAGTTGTTGTCATGCACAGTCGTGGTCAAGCAAAGTTGTTGTCATGCACAGTTGTTGTCATGCACAGTTGATGTCTTGCACAATTGTTGTCATGCACAGTTGTCATGGACAATCGCTGTCTTGCAGAGCAGTTGTCTTGCACAGTTGTCATGCACAGTTGCTGTCAAGCACAGTCGTTATCAAGAACAATCTCTGTCTTGCACAGTTGTTCTCCGGCATAGTCGCTATCATGCACAGTTGTTGTCATGCACAGTCGCTGTTTTGCACAGTTGTTGTCATGCTCAGTTGTTGTCATGCACAGTCGCTGTCGTGCACAGTTGCTGTCATGCACAGTTGTTGTCATGCACAGTTGCTGTCGTGCACAGTTGCTGTCATGCACAGTTGTTGTCATGCACAGTCGCTGTCATGTACAGTCGCTGACATGCACAGTTGCTGTCTTGCACAGTTGTTGTCAATCACAGTCGCAGTCTTGCATACTTGTTCTCATTCACAGTCTCTATCATGCACAGTTGCTGTCATGCACAGTTGCTGTCTTGCACAGTTGTTGTCATGCACAGTCGCTGTCATGCACAATCGCTGACTTGCACAGTTGTTGTCATGCAGTTGCTGTCATGCACAGTTTTTGTCATGCACTGTCGCTGTCTTGCACAGTTATTGTCATGCACAGTCGCTGTCATGCATAGTTGTTGTCATGCACAGTCGCTGTCATGCACAGTCTCTCACTTGCACAGATGTAGTCATGAACAGTTGTTGTCGTGAACAGTTGTTGTCATGCACAGTCGTGGTCAAGCAAAGTTGTTGTCATGCACAGTTGTTGTCATGCACAGTTGATGTCTTGCACAATTGTTGTCATGCACAGTTGTCATGCACAATCGCTGTCTTGCAGAGCAGTTGTCTTGCACAGTTGTCATGCACAGTTGCTGTCAAGCACAGTCGCTATCACGAACAATCTCTGTCTTGCACAGTTGTTCTCCGGCATAGTCGCTATCATGCACAGTTGTTGTCATGCACAGTCGCTGTTTTGCACAGTTGTTGTCATGCTCAGTTGTTGTCATGCACAGTCGCTGTCGTGCACAGTTGCTGTCATGCACAGTTGTTGTCATGCACAGTTGCTGTCGTGCACATTTGCTGTCTTGCACAGTTATTGTCATGCACAGTTGTCATGCACAATCGCTGTATTGCAGAGCAGTTGTCATGCACAGTTGTTGTCATGCACAGTTGCTATCATGCACAATTTTTGTCATGCACTGTCGCTGTCATGCACAGTTGGTGTCATGCACAGTCGCTGTCATGCACAATCGCTGACTTGCACAGTTGTTGTCATGCACAGTTGTCATGCACAATCGCTGTCTTGCAGAGCTGTTGTCATGCACAGTTGTTGTCATGCAGAGTTGCTATCATGCACAGTTTCTGTCATGCACTGTCGTTGTCATGCACAGTTGTTGTCGTGCTCATTCGCTGTCATTCACAGTCGCTGTCTTGCAAAGTCATTGTCATGTACAGTCGCTGTCTTACACAGTTGTTGTCATGCACAGTCGCTGTCATGCACAGTCACTGACATGCACAGTCGCACTCTTGCGCAGTTGTCTTGCAGTGTCGTTGTCATGCACAGTTGTTTCCATGCACAGTCACTGTCATGCACAGATGTTGTCATGCACAGTTGCTGGTTTGTACAATTATTGTCATGCACAATTGCTGTCATGCACAGTTGTTGTCATGCACAGTCGCTGTCATGTACAGTCGCTGACATGCACAGCTGCTGTCTTGCACAGTTGTTGTCAATCACAGTCGCAGTCTTGCACACTTGTTCTCATTCACAGTCGCTATCATGCACAGTTGCTGTCTTGCACAGTTGTTGTCATGCCTAGTCGCTCACTTGCACAGTTGTTATCATGCACAGTTGTTGTCATGCACAGTTGTTGTCATGCACAGTCGCTGTCATGCACAGTTGCTGTCATGCACAGTCGCTATCTTGAACAGTTGTTTATCATGCACATTTGTTGTCATGCACAGTTGCTGTAATGCACTGTCACTGTCGTGCACAGTCGCTGTTTTGCGCTGTTTTTGTCATGCACAGTCGCTGTCTTGCACAGTTGTTATCATACACAGTCACTGTCAAGCACAGTTACTGTCATGCAAAGTTGCTGGTTTGCACAGTTGTCATGCACAGTTGTTGTCATGCACAGTTGTTGTCATGCACAGTTGCTATTATGCACAATTTATGTCATGCACAGTTGTCATGCACTGTCGCTGTCATGCACAGTTGTTGTCATGCTCATTCGCTGTCATTCACAGTCACTGTCTTGCAAAGTCATTGTCATGTACAGTCGCTGCCTTACACAGTTGTTGTCATGCACAGTCACTGTCATGCACAGTCACTGACATGCACAGTCGCAGTCTTGCGCAGTTGTCTTGCAGTGTCGTTGTCATGCACAGTTGTTTCCATGCACAGTCACTGTCTTGCACAGTTGTTGTCATGCACAGTTGCTGTCATGCATAGTTGCCGTCATGAATAGTTGCTGTCATGCACAGTCGCTGTCTTGCACAGTTGCTGTCGTGCACAGTTGCCGTCATGCACAGTCGCTGTTTTGCACAGTTGTTGTCATGCACAGTTGTTGTCCTGCACAGTCGCTGTCATGCACAATTGTTGTCATGCACAGTCACTGTCATGCACAGTCGCTGTCTTCCACAGTTGTTGTCATGCACAGTCACTGTCATGATCAGTTGCTGTCATGCACAGTCGCTGTTTTGCACAGTTGTTGTCATGCACAGTTGCTTTAATGACAGTTGCTGTCTTGCACAGTCGCTGTCATGCACAGTTGCAGTCATGCACAGTCGCTGTCATTCACAGTCGCTGTTTTGCGCTGTTTTTGTCATGCACAGTCGCTGTTTTGCACAATTGTTGTCATGCACAGTTGTTGTCATGCACAGTCATGGTCTTGCATACTTGTTGTCATGCACAGTTGCTTTAATGACAGTTGCTGTCTTGCACAGTCGCTGTCATGCACAATTGCTGTCATGCACAGTCGCTGTCATGCACAGTCGCTGTTTTGCGCTGTTTTTGTCATGCACAGTCGCTGTTTTGCACAGTTGTTGTCATGCACAGTTGCTATCATGTACAGTTGCTGTCATTCAGTCGCTGTTTTGCGCTGTTTTTGTCATGCACAGTCACTGTTTTGCACAGTTGTTGTCATGCACAGTTTCTGTCATGCACAGTCACTGTCATGATCAGTTGCTGTCATGCACAGTCGCTGTCATGCCCAGTTGTTGTCATTCACAGTCGCTGTCATGCACAGTTGCTGTCATGCACAGTCGCTGTCATACACAGTCGCTGTTTTGCGCTGTTTTTGTCATGCACAGTCACTGTTTTGCACAGTTGTTGTCATGCACAGTTGCTGTCGTGTGCATTTGCTGTCATGCACAGTTGTTGTCATGCACAGTCATGGTCTTGCATACTTGTTGTCATGCACAGTTGCTTTAATGACAGTTGCTGTCTTGCACAGTCGCTGTCATGCACAGTTGCAGTCATGCACAGTCGCTGTCATTCACAGTCGCTGTTTTGCGCTGTTTTTGTCATGCACAGTCGCTGTTTTGCACAATTGTTGTCATGCACAGTTGCTGTCATGCACAGTCACTGTCATGCACAGTCGCTGTCTTCCACAGTTGTTGTCATGCACAGTCGCTGTCATGATCAGTTGCTGTCATGCACTGTCGCTGTCATGCCCAGTTGTTGTCATTCACATTGCTGTCATGCACAGTTGCTGTCATGCACAGTCACTGTTTTGCACAGTTGTTGTCATGCACAGTTGCTGTCATGCACAGTCGCTGTCAAGCACAGTTGCTGTCATGCACAGTTGCTGGTTTGCACAATTGTCATGCACAATTGCTGTCATGCACAGTTGTTGTCATGCACAGTCGCTGTCATGTACAGTCGCTGACATGCACAGTTGCTGTCTTGCACAGTTGTTGTCAATCACAGTCGCAGTCTTGCATACTTGTTCTCATTCACAGTCTCTATCATGCACAGTTGCTGTCATGCACAGTTGCTGTCTTGCACAGCTGTTGTCATGCACAGTCGCTGTCATGCACAATCGCTGACTTGCACAGTTGTTGTCATGCAGTTGCTGTCATGCACAGTTTTTGTCATGCACTGTCGCTGTCTTGCACAGTTATTGTCATGCACAGTCGCTGTCATGCATAGTTGTTGTCATGCACAGTCGCTGTCATGCACAGTCTCTGTCTTGCACAGATGTAGTCATGAACAGTTGTTGTCGTGAACAGTTGTTGTCATGCACAGTCGTGGTCAAGCAAAGTTGTTGTCATACACAGTTGTTGTCATGCACAGTTGATGTCTTGCACAATTGTTGTCATGCACAGTTGTCATGCACAATCGCTGTCTTGCAGAGCAGTTGTCTTGCACAGTTGTCATGCACAGTTGCTGTCAAGCACAGTCGCTATCAAGAACAATCTCTGTCTTGCACAGTTGTTCTCCGGCATAGTCGCTATCATGCACAGTTGTTGTCATGCACAGTCGCTGTTTTGCACAGTTGTTGTCATGCTCAGTTGTTGTCATGCACACTCGCTGTCGTGCACAGTTGCTGTCATGTACAGTTGTTGTCATGCACAGTTGCTGTCATGCACATTTGCTGTCTTGCACAGTTATTGTCATGCACAGTTGTCATGCACAATCGCTGTATTGCAGAGCAGTTGTCATGCACAGTTGTTGTCATGCACAGTTGCTATCATGCACAATTTTTGTCATGCACTGTCGCTGTCATGCACAGTTGTTGTCATGCACAGTCGCTGTCATGCACAATCGCTGACTTGCACAGTTGTTGTCATGCACAGTTGTCATGCACAATCGCTGTCTTGCAGAGCTGTTGTCATGCACAGTTGTTGTCATGCAGAGTTGCTATCATGCACAGTTTCTGTCATGCACTGTCGTTGTCATGCACAGTTGTTGTCGTGCTCATTCGCTGTCATTCACAGTCGCTGTCTTGCAAAGTCATTGTCATGTACAGTCGCTGTCTTACACAGTTGTTGTCATGCACAGTCGCTGTCATGCTCAGTCACTGACATGCACAGTCGCACTCTTGCGCAGTTGTCTTGCAGTGTCGTTGTCATGCACAGTTGTTTCCATGCACAGTCACTGTCATGCACAGATGTTGTCATGCACAGTTGCTGGTTTGTAAAATTATTGTCATGCACAATTGCTGTCATGCACAGTTGTTGTCAATCACAGTCGCAGTCTTGCACACTTGTTCTCATTCACAGTCGCTATCATGCACAGTTGCTGTCTTGCACAGTTGTTGTCATGCCTAGTCGCTCACTTGCACAGTTGTTATCATGCACAGTTGTTGTCATGCACAGTTGTTGTCATGCACAGTCGCTGTCATGCACAGTTGCTGTCATGCACAGTCGCTATCTTGAACAGTTGTTTATCATGCACATTTGTTGTCATGCACAGTTGCTGTAATGCACTGTCACTGTCGTGCACAGTCGCTGTTTTGCGCTGTTTTTGTCATGCACAGTCGCTGTCTTGCACAGTTGTTATCATACACAGTCACTGTCAAGCACAGTTACTGTCATGCAAAGTTGCTGGTTTGCACAGTTGTCATGCACAGTTGTTGTCATGCACAGTTGTTGTCATGCACAGTTGCTATTATGCACAATTTATGTCATGCACAGTTGTCATGCACTGTCGCTGTCATGCACAGTTGTTGTCATGCTCATTCGCTGTCATTCACAGTCACTGTCTTGCAAAGTCATTGTCATGTACAGTCGCTGCCTTACACAGTTGTTGTCATGCACAGTCACTGTCATGCACAGTCACTGACATGCACAGTCGCAGTCTTGCGCAGTTGTCTTGCAGTGTCGTTGTCATGCACAGTTGTTTCCATGCACAGTCACTGTCTTGCACAGTTGTTGTCATGCACAGTTGCTGTCGTGCACAGTTGCCGTCATGCACAGTCGCTGTTTTGCACAGTTGTTGTCATGCACAGTTGTTGTCCTGCACAGTCGCTGTCATGCACA
Organism: Chiloscyllium punctatum; assembly: GCF_047496795.1. Taxonomy (NCBI): domain Eukaryota; kingdom Metazoa; phylum Chordata; class Chondrichthyes; order Orectolobiformes; family Hemiscylliidae; genus Chiloscyllium; species Chiloscyllium punctatum. Next base: position 80,324,514 of record NC_092744.1, read on the forward strand.
ATTGTTGTCATGCACAGTCACTGTCATGCACAGTCGCTGTCTTCCACAGTTGTTGTCATGCACAGTCACTGTCATGATCAGTTGCTGTCATGCACAGTCGCTGTTTTGCACAGTTGTTGTCATGCACAGTTGCTTTAATGACAGTTGCTGTCTTGCACAGTCGCTGTCATGCACAGTTGCAGTCATGCACAGTCGCTGTCATTCACAGTCGCTGTTTTGCGCTGTTTTTGTCATGCACAGTCGCTGTTTTGCACAATTGTTGTCATGCACAGTTGTTGTCATGCACAGTCATGGTCTTGCATACTTGTTGTCATGCACAGTTGCTTTAATGACAGTTGCTGTCTTGCACAGTCGCTGTCATGCACAATTGCTGTCATGCACAGTCGCTGTCATGCACAGTCGCTGTTTTGCGCTGTTTTTGTCATGCACAGTCGCTGTTTTGCACAGTTGTTGTCATGCACAGTTGCTGTCATGTACAGTTGCTGTCATTCAGTCGCTGTTTTGCGCTGTTTTTGTCATGCACAGTCACTGTTTTGCACAGTTGTTGTCATGCACAGTTTCTGTCATGCACAGTCGCTGTCATGATCAGTTGCTGTCATGCACAGTCGCTGTCATGCCCAGTTGTTGTCATTCACAGTCGCTGTCATGCACAGTTGCTGTCATGCACAGTTGCTGTCATGCACAGTCGCTGTCATACACAGTCGCTGTTTTGCGCTGTTTTTGTCATGCACAGTCACTGTTTTGCACAGTTGTTGTCATGCACAGTTGCTGTCGTGTGCATTTGCTGTCATGCACAGTTGTTGTCATGCAGAGTCATGGTCTTGCATACTTGTTGTCATGCACAGTTGCTTTAATGACAATTGCTGTCATGCACAGTTGTTGTCATGCACAGTCGCTGTCGTGTACAGTCGCTGACATGCACAGTTGCTGTCTTGCACAGTTGTTGTCAATCACAGTCGCAGTCTTGCATACTTGTTCTCATTCACAGTCTCTATCATGCACAGTTGCTGTCTTGCACAGTTGTTGTCATGCACAGTCGCTGTCATGCACAATCGCTGACTTGCACAGTTGTTGTCATGCAGTTGCTGTCATGCACAGTTTTTGTCATGCACTGTCGCTGTCTTGCACAGTTATTGTCATGCACAGTCACTGTCATGCATAGTTGTTGTCATGCACAGTCGCTGTCATGCACAGTCTCTGTCTTGTACAGATGTAGTCATGAACAGTTGTTGTCGTGAACAGTTGTTGTCATGCACAGTCATGGTCAAGCAAAGTTGTTGTCATGCACAGTTGATGTCTTGCACAATTGTTGTCATGCACAGTTGTCATGCACAATCGCTGTCTTGCAGAGCAGTTGTCTTGCACAGTTGTCATGCACAGTTGCTGTCAAGCACAGTCGTTATCAAGAACAATCTCTGTCTTGCACAGTTGTTCTCCGGCATAGTCGCTATCATGCACAGTTGTTGTCATGCACAGTCGCAGTTTTGCACAGTTGTTGTCATGCTCAGTTGTTGTCATGCACAGTCGCTGTCGTGCACAGTTGCTGTCATGCACAGTTGTTGTCATGCACAGTTGCTGTCGTGCACAGTTGCTGTCATGCACAGTTGTTGTCATGCACAGTCGCTGTCATGTACAGTCGCTGACATGCACAGTTGCTGTCTTGCACAGTTGTTGTCAATCACAGTCGCAGTCTTGCATACTTGTTCTCATTCACAGTCTCTATCATGCACAGTTGCTGTCATGCACAGTTGCTGTTTTGAACAGTTGTTGTCATGCACAGTCGCTGTCATGCACAATCGCTGACTTGCACAGTTGTTGTCATGCAGTTGCTGTCATGCACAGTTTTTGTCATGCACTGTCGCTGTCTTGCACAGTTATTGTCATGCACAGTCGCTGTCATGCATAGTTGTTGTCATGCACAGTCGCTGTCATGCACAGTCTCTGTCTTGCACAGATGTAGTCATGAACAGTTGTTGTCGTGAACAGTTGTTGTCATGCACAGTCGTGGTCAAGCAAAGTTGTTGTCATACACAGTTGTTGTCATGCACAGTTGATGTCTTGCACAATTGTTGTCATGCACAGTTGTCATGCACAATCGCTGTCTTGCAGAGCAGTTGTCTTGCACAGTTGTCATGCACAGTTGCTGTCAAGCACAGTCGCTATCAAGAACAATCTCTGTCTTGCACAGTTGTTCTCCGGCATAGTCGCTATCATGCACAGTTGTTGTCATGCACAGTCGCTGTTTTGCACAGTTGTTGTCATGCTCAGTTGTTGTCATGCACAGTCGCTGTCGTGCACAGTTGCTGTCATGTACAGTTGTTGTCATGCACAGTTGCTGTCATGCACATTTGCTGTCTTGCACAGTTATTGTCATGCACAGTTGTCATGCACAATCGCTGTATTGCAGAGCAGTTGTCATGCACAGTTGTTGGCATGCACAGTTGCTATCATGCACAATTTTTGTCATGCACTGTCGCTGTCATGCACAGTTGTTGTCATGCACAGTCGCTGTCATGCACAATCGCTGACTTGCACAGTTGTTGTCATGCACAGTTGTCATGCACAATCGCTGTCTTGCAGAGCTGTTGTCATGCACAGTTGTTGTCATGCAGAGTTGCTATCATGCACAGTTTCTGTCATGCACTGTCGTTGTCATGCACAGTTGTTGTCGTGCTCATTCGCTGTCATTCACAGTCGCTGTCTTGCAAAGTCATTGTCATGTACAGTCGCTGTCTTACACAGTTGTTGTCATGCACAGTCGCTGTCATGCTCAGTCACTGACATGCACAGTCGCACTCTTGCGCAGTTGTCTTGCAGTGTCGTTGTCATACACAGTTGTTTCCATGCACAGTCACTGTCATGCACAGATGTTGTCATGCACAGTTGCTGGTTTGTAAAATTATTGTCATGCACAATTGCTGTCATGCACAGTTGTTGTCATGCACAGTCGCTGTCATGTACAGTCGCTGACATGCACAGCTGCTGTCTTGCACAGTTGTTGTCAATCACAGTCGCAGTCTTGCACACTTGTTCTCATTCACAGTCGCTATCATGCACAGTTGCTGTCTTGCACAGTTGTTGTCATGCCTAGTCGCTCACTTGCACAGTTGTTATCATGCACAGTTGTTGTCATGCACAGTTGTTGTCATGCACAGTCGCTGTCATGCACAGTTGCTGTCATGCACAGTCGCTATCTTGAACAGTTGTTTATCATGCACATTTGTTGTCATGCACAGTTGCTGTAATGCACTGTCACTGTCGTGCACAGTCGCTGTTTTGCGCTGTTTTTGTCATGCACAGTCGCTGTCTTGCACAGTTGTTATCATACACAGTCACTGTCAAGCACAGTTACTGTCATGCAAAGTTGCTGGTTTGCACAGTTGTCATGCACAGTTGTTGTCATGCACAGTTGTTGTCATGCACAGTTGCTATTATGCACAATTTATGTCATGCACAGTTGTCATGCACTGTCGCTGTCATGCACAGTTGTTGTCATGCTCATTCGCTGTCATTCACAGTCACTGTCTTGCAAAGTTATTGTCATGTACAGTCGCTGCCTTACACAGTTGTTGTCATGCACAGTCACTGTCATGCACAGTCACTGACATGCACAGTCGCAGTCTTGCGCAGTTGTCTTGCAGTGTCGTTGTCATGCACAGTTGTTTCCATGCACAGTCACTGTCTTGCACAGTTGTTGTCATGCACAGTTGCTGTCATGCATAGTTGCCGTCATGAATAGTTGCTGTCATGCACAGTCGCTGTCTTGCACAGTTGCTGTCATGCACAGTTGCCGTCATGCACAGTCGCTGTTTTGCACAGTTGTTGTCATGCAGAGTTGTTGTCCTGCACAGTCGCTGTCACGCACAATTGTTGTCATGCACAGTTGTTGTCATGCACAGTCATGGTCTTGCATACTTGTTGTCATGCACAGTTGCTTTAATGACAGTTGCTGTCTTGCACAGTCGCTGTCATGCACAGTTGCAGTCATGCACAGTCGCTGTCATTCACAGTCGCTGTTTTGCGCTGTTTTTGTCATGCACAGTCGCTGTTTTGCACAATTGTTGTCATGCACAGTTGTTGTCATTCACAGTCATGGTCTTGCATACTTGTTGTCATGCACAGTTGCTTTAATGACAGTTGCTGTCTTGCACAGTCGCTGTCATGCACAATTGCTGTCATGCACAGTCGCTGTCATGCACAGTCGCTGTTTTGCGCTGTTTTTGTCATGCACAGTCGCTGTTTTGCACAGTTGTTGTCATGCACAGTTGCTGTCATGTACAGTTGCTGTCATTCAGTCGCTGTTTTGCGCTGTTTTTGTCATGCACAGTCACTGTTTTGCACAGTTGTTGTCATGCACAGTTTCTGTCATGCACAGTCGCTGTCATGATCAGTTGCTGTCATGCACAGTCGCTGTCATGCCCAGTTGTTGTCATTCACAGTCGCTGTCATGCACAGTTGCTGTCATGCACAGTTGCTGTCATGCACAGTCGCTGTCATACACAGTCGCTGTTTTGCGCTGTTTTTGTCATGCACAGTCACTGTTTTGCACAGTTGTTGTCATGCACAGTTGCTGTCGTGTGCATTTGCTGTCATGCACAGTTGTTGTCATGCACAGTCATGGTCTTGCATACTTGTTGTCATGCACAGTTGCTTTAATGACAGTTGCTGTCTTGCACAGTCGCTGTCATGCACAGTTGCAGTCATGCACAGTCGCTGTCATTCACAGTCGCTGTTTTGCGCTGTTTTTGTCATGCACAGTCACTGTTTTGCACAGTTGTTGTCATGCCCAGTTTCTGTCATGCACAGTCGCTGTCATGATCAGTTGCTGTCATGCACAGTCGCTGTCATGCCCAGTTGTTGTCATTCACAGTCGCTGTCATGCACAGTTGCTGTCATGCACAGTTGCTGTCATGCACAGTCGCTGTCATACACAGTCGCTGTTTTGTGCTGTTTTTGTCATGCACAGTCACTGTTTTGCACAGTTGTTGTCATGCGCAGTTGCTGTCGTGTGCATTTGCTGTCATGCACAGTTGTTGTCATGCAGAGTCATGGTCTTGCATACTTGTTGTCATGCACAGTTGCTTTAATGACAATTGCTGTCATGCACAGTTGTTGTCATGCACAGTCGCTGTCGTGTACAGTCGCTGACATGCACAGTTGCTGTCTTGCACAGTTGTTGTCAATCACAGTCGCAGTCTTGCATACTTGTTCTCATTCACAGTCTCTATCATGCACAGTTGCTGTCTTGCACAGTTGTTGTCATGCACAGTCGCTGTCATGCACAATCGCTGACTTGCACAGTTGTTGTCATGCAGTTGCTGTCATGCACAGTTTTTGTCATGCACTGTCGCTGTCTTGCACAGTTATTGTCATGCACAGTCACTGTCATGCATAGTTGTTGTCATGCACAGTCGCTGTCATGCACAGTCTCTGTCTTGTACAGATGTAGTCATGAACAGTTGTTGTCGTGAACAGTTGTTGTCATGCACAGTCATGGTCAAGCAAAGTTGTTGTCATGCACAGTTGATGTCTTGCACAATTGTTGTCATGCACAGTTGTCATGCACAATCGCTGTCTTGCAGAGCAGTTGTCTTGCACAGTTGTCATGCACAGTTGCTGTCAAGCACAGTCGTTATCAAGAACAATCTCTGTCTTGCACAGTTGTTCTCCGGCATAGTCGCTATCATGCACAGTTGTTGTCATGCACAGTCGCAGTTTTGCACAGTTGTTGTCATGCTCAGTTGTTGTCATGCACAGTCGCTGTCGTGCACAGTTGCTGTCATGCACAGTTGTTGTCATGCACAGTTGCTGTCGTGCACAGTTGCTGTCATGCACAGTTGTTGTCATGCACAGTCGCTGTCATGTACAGTCGCTGACATGCACAGTTGCTGTCTTGCACAGTTGTTGTCAATCACAGTCGCAGTCTTGCATACTTGTTCTCATTCACAGTCTCTATCATGCACAGTTGCTGTCATGCACAGTTGCTGTTTTGAACAGTTGTTGTCATGCACAGTCGCTGTCATGCACAATCGCTGACTTGCACAGTTGTTGTCATGCAGTTGCTGTCATGCACAGTTTTTGTCATGCACTGTCGCTGTCTTGCACAGTTATTGTCATGCACAGTCGCTGTCATGCATAGTTGTTGTCATGCACAGTCGCTGTCATGCACAGTCTCTGTCTTGCACAGATGTAGTCATGAACAGTTGTTGTCGTGAACAGTTGTTGTCATGCACAGTCGTGGTCAAGCAAAGTTGTTGTCATACACAGTTGTTGTCATGCACAGTTGATGTCTTGCACAATTGTTGTCATGCACAGTTGTCATGCACAATCGCTGTCTTGCAGAGCAGTTGTCTTGCACAGTTGTCATGCACAGTTGCTGTCAAGCACAGTCGCTATCAAGAACAATCTCTGTCTTGCACAGTTGTTCTCCGGCATAGTCGCTATCATGCACAGTTGTTGTCATGCACAGTCGCTGTTTTGCACAGTTGTTGTCATGCTCAGTTGTTGTCATGCACAGTCGCTGTCGTGCACAGTTGCTGTCATGCACAGTTGTTGTCATGCACAGTTGCTGTCATGCACATTTGCTGTCTTGCACAGTTATTGTCATGCACAGTTGTCATGCACAATCGCTGTATTGCAGAGCAGTTGTCATGCACAGTTGTTGGCATGCACAGTTGCTATCATGCACAATTTTTGTCATGCACTGTCGCTGTCATGCACAGTTGTTGTCATGCACAGTCGCTGTCATGCACAATCGCTGACTTGCACAGTTGTTGTCATGCACAGTTGTCATGCACAATCGCTGTCTTGCAGAGCTGTTGTCATGCACAGTTGTTGTCATGCAGAGTTGCTATCATGCACAGTTTCTGTCATGCACTGTCGTTGTCATGCACAGTTGTTGTCGTGCTCATTCGCTGTCATTCACAGTCGCTGTCTTGCAAAGTCATTGTCATGTACAGTCGCTGTCTTACACAGTTGTTGTCATGCACAGTCGCTGTCATGCTCAGTCACTGATATGCACAGTCGCACTCTTGCGCAGTTGTCTTGCAGTGTCGTTGTCATACACAGTTGTTTCCATGCACAGTCACTGTCATGCACAGTTGTTGTCATGCACAGTTGCTGGTTTGTAAAATTATTGTCATGCACAATTGCTGTCATGCACAGTTGTTGTCATGCACAGTCGCTGTCATGTACAGTCGCTGACATGCACAGCTGCTGTCTTGCACAGTTGTTGTCAATCACAGTCGCAGTCTTGCACACTTGTTCTCATTCACAGTCGCTATCATGCACAGTTGCTGTCTTGCACAGTTGTTGTCATGCCTAGTCGCTCACTTGCACAGTTGTTATCATGCACAGTTGTTGTCATGCACAGTTGTTGTCATGCACAGTCGCTGTCATGCACAGTTGCTGTCATGCACAGTCGCTATCTTGAACAGTTGTTTATCATGCACATTTGTTGTCATGCACAGTTGCTGTAATGCACTGTCACTGTCGTGCACAGTCGCTGTTTTGCGCTGTTTTTGTCATGCACAGTCGCTGTCTTGCACAGTTGTTATCATACACAGTCACTGTCAAGCACAGTTACTGTCATGCAAAGTTGCTGGTTTGCACAGTTGTCATGCACAGTTGTTGTCATGCACAGTTGTTGTCATGCACAGTTGCTATTATGCACAATTTATGTCATGCACAGTTGTCATGCACTGTCGCTGTCATGCACAGTTGTTGTCATGCTCATTCGCTGTCATTCACAGTCACTGTCTTGCAAAGTTATTGTCATGTACAGTCGCTGCCTTACACAGTTGTTGTCATGCACAGTCACTGTCATGCACAGTCACTGACATGCACAGTCGCAGTCTTGCGCAGTTGTCTTGCAGTGTCGTTGTCATGCACAGTTGTTTCCATGCACAGTCACTGTCTTGCACAGTTGTTGTCATGCACAGTTGCTGTCATGCATAGTTGCCGTCATGAATAGTTGCTGTCATGCACAGTCGCTGTCTTGCACAGTTGCTGTCATGCACAGTTGCCGTCATGCACAGTCGCTGTTTTGCACAGTTGTTGTCATGCAGAGTTGTTGTCCTGCACAGTCGCTGTCACGCACAATTGTTGTCATGCACAGTCACTGTCATGCACAGTCGCTGTCTTCCACAGTTGTTGTCATGCACAGTTGCTTTAATGACAGTTGCTGTCTTGCACAGTCGCTGTCATGCACAGTTGCAGTCATGCACAGTCGCTGTCATTCACAGTCGCTGTTTTGCGCTGTTTTTGTCATGCACAGTCGCTGTTTTGCACAATTGTTGTCATGCACAGTTGTTGTCATTCACAGTCATGGTCTTGCATACTTGTTGTCATGCACAGTTACTTTAATGACAGTTGCTGTCTTGCACAGTCGCTGTCATGCACAATTGCTGTCATGCACAGTCGCTGTCATGCACAGTCGCTGTTTTGCGCTGTTTTTGTCATGCACAGTCGCTGTTTTGCACAGTTGTTGTCATGCACAGTTGCTGTCATGTACAGTTGCTGTCATTCAGTCGCTGTTTTGCGCTGTTTTTGTCATGCACAGTCACTGTTTTGCACAGTTGTTGTCATGCACAGTTTCTGTCATGCACAGTCGCTGTCATGATCAGTTGCTGTCATGCACAGTCGCTGTCATGCCCAGTTGTTGTCATTCACAGTCGCTGTCATGCACAGTTGCTGTCATGCACAGTTGCTGTCATGCACAGTCGCTGTCATACACAGTCGCTGTTTTGCGCTGTTTTTGTCATGCACAGTCACTGTTTTGCACAGTTGTTGTCATGCACAGTTGCTGTCGTGTGCATTTGCTGTCATGCACAGTTGTTGTCATGCACAGTCATGGTCTTGCATACTTGTTGTCATGCACAGTTGCTTTAATGACAGTTGCTGTCTTGCACAGTCGCTGTCATGCACAGTTGCAGTCATGCACAGTCGCTGTCATTCACAGTCGCTGTTTTGCGCTGTTTTTGTCATGCACAGTCGCTGTTTTGCACAATTGTTGTCATGCACAGTTGCTGTCATGCACAGTCGCTGTCAAGCACAGTTGCTGTCATGCACAGTTGCTGGTTTGCACAATTGTCATGCACAATTGCTGTCATGCACAGTTGTTGTCATGCACAGTCGCTGTCATGTACAGTCGCAGACATGCACAGTTGCTGTCTTGCACAGTTGTTGTCATGCACAGTCGCTGTCATGATCAGTTGCTGTCATGCACTGTCGCTGTCATGCCCAGTTGTTGTCATTCACATTGCTGTCATGCACAGTTGCTGTCATGCACAGTCACTGTTTTGCACAGTTGTTGTCATGCACAGTTGCTGTCATGCACAGTCGCTGTCAAGCACAGTTGCTGTCATGCACAGTTGCTGGTTTGCACAATTGTCATGCACAATTGCTGTCATGCACAGTTGTTGTCATGCACAGTCGCTGTCATGTACAGTCGCAGACATGCACAGTTGCTGTCTTGCACAGTTGTTGTCAATCACAGTCGCAGTCTTGCATACTTGTTCTCATTCACAGTCTCTATCATGCACAGTTGCTGTCATGCACAGTTGCTGTCTTGCACAGTTGTTGTCATGCACAGTCGCTGTCATGCACAATCGCTGACTTGCACAGTTGTTGTCATGCAGTTGCTGTCATGCACAGTTTTTGTCATGCACTGTCGCTGTCTTGCACAGTTATTGTCATGCACAGTCACTGTCATGCATAGTTGTTGTCATGCACAGTCGCTGTCATGCACAGTGTCTGTCTTGCACAGATGTAGTCATGAACAGTTGTTGTCGTGAACAGTTGTTGTCATGCACAGTCGTGGTCAAGCAAAGTTGTCGTCATGCACAGTTGTTGTCATGCACAGTTAATGTCTTGCACAATTGTTGTCATGCACAGTTGTCATGCACAATCGCTGTCTTGCAGAGCAGTTGTCTTGCACAGTTGTCATGCACAGTTGCTGTCAAGCACAGTAGTTATCAAGAACAATCTCTGTCTTGCACAGTTGTTCTCCGGCATAGTTGCTATCATGCACAGTTGTTGTCATGCACAGTCGCAGTTTTGCACAGTTGTTGTCATGCTCAGTTGTTGTCATGCACAGTCGCTGTCGTGCACAGTTGCTGTCATGCACAGTTGTTGTCATGCACAGTTGCTGTCGTGCACAGTTGCTGTCATGCACAGTTGTTGTCATGCACAGTCGCTGTCATGTACAGTCGCTGACATGCACAGTTGCTGTCTTGCACAGTTGTTGTCAATCACAGTCGCAGTCTTGCATACTTGTTCTCATTCACAGTCTCTATCATGCACAGTTGCTGTCATGCACAGTTGCTGTCTTGCACAGTTGTTGTCATGCACAGTCGCTGTCATGCACAATCGCTGACTTGCACAGTTGTTGTCATGCAGTTGCTGTCATGCACAGTTTTTGTCATGCACTGTCGCTGTCTTGCACAGTTATTGTCATGCACAGTCGCTGTCATGCATAGTTGTTGTCATGCACAGTCGCTGTCATGCACAGTCTCTGTCTTGCACAGATGTAGTCATGAACAGTTGTTGTCGTGAACAGTTGTTGTCATGCACAGTCGTGGTCAAGCAAAGTTGTTGTCATACACAGTTGTTGTCATGCACAGTTGATGTCTTGCACAATTGTTGTCATGCACAGTTGTCATGCACAATCGCTGTCTTGCAGAGCAGTTGTCTTGCACAGTTGTCATGCACAGTTGCTGTCAAGCACAGTCGCTATCAAGAACAATCTCTATGTTGCACAGTTGTTCTCCGGCATAGTCGCTATCATGCACAGTTGTTGTCATGCACAGTCACTGTTTTGCACAGTTGTTGTCATGCTCAGTTGTTGTCATGCACAGTCGCTGTCGTGCACAGTTGCTGTCATGCACAGTTGTTGTCATGCACAGTTGCTGTCATGCACATTTGCTGTCTTGCACAGTTATTGTCATGCACAGTTGTCATGCACAATCGCTGTATTGCAGAGCAGTTGTCATGCACAGTTGTTGTCATGCACAGTTGCTATCATGCACAATTTTTGTCATGCACTGTCGCTGTCATGCACAGTTGTTGTCATGCACAGTCGCTGTCATGCACAATCGCTGACTTGCACAGTTGTTGTCATGCACAGTTGTCATGCACAATCGCTGTCTTGCAGAGCTGTTGTCATGCACAGTTGTTGTCATGCAGAGTTGCTATCATGCACAGTTTCTGTCATGCACTGTCGTTGTCATGCACAGTTGTTGTCGTGCTCATTCGCTGTCATTCACAGTCGCTGTCTTGCAAAGTCATTGTCATGTACAGTCGCTGTCTTACACAGTTGTTGTCATGCACAGTCGCTGTCATGCTCAGTCACTGACATGCACAGTCGCACTCTTGCGCAGTTGGCTTGCAGTGTCGTTGTCATGCACAGTTGTTTCCATGCACAGTCACTGTCATGCACAGATGTTGTCATGCACAGTTGCTGGTTTGTACAATTATTGTCATGCACAATTGCTGTCATGCACAGTTGTTGTCATGCACAGTCGCTGTCATGTACAGTCGCTGACATGCACAGCTGCTGTCTTGCACAGTTGTTGTCAATCACAGTCGCAGTCTTGCACACTTGTTCTCATTCACAGTCGCTATCATGCACAGTTGCTGTCTTGCACAGTTGTTGTCATGCCTAGTCGCTCACTTGCACAGTTGTTATCATGCACAGTTGTTGTCATGCACAGTTGTTGTCATGCACAGTCGCTGTCATGCACAGTTGCTGTCATGCACAGTCGCTATCTTGAACAGTTGTTTATCATGCACATTTGTTGTCATGCACAGTTGCTGTAATGCACTGTCACTGTCGTGCACAGTCGCTGTTTTGCGCTGTTTTTGTCATGCACAGTCGCTGTCTTGCACAGTTGTTATCATACACAGTCACTGTCAAGCACAGTTACTGTCATGCAAAGTTGCTGGTTTGCACAGTTGTCATGCACAGTTGTTGTCATGCACAGTTGTTGTCATGCACAGTTGCTATTATGCACAATTTATGTCATGCACAGTTGTCATGCACTGTCGCTGTCATGCACAGTTGTTGTCATGCTCATTCGCTGTCATTCACAGTCACTGTCTTGCAAAGTCATTGTCATGTACAGTCGCTGCCTTACACAGTTTTTGTCATGCACAGTCACTGTCATGCACAGTCACTGACATGCACAGTCGCAGTCTTGCGCAGTTGTCTTGCAGTGTCGTTGTCATGCACAGTTGTTTCCATGCACAGTCACTGTCTTGCACAGTTGTTGTCATGCACAGTTGCTGTCATGCATAGTTGCCGTCATGAATAGTTGCTGTCATGCACAGTCGCTGTCTTGCACAGTTGCTGTCATGCACAGTTGCCGTCATGCACAGTCGCTGTTTTGCACAGTTGTTGTCATGCACAGTTGTTGTCCTGCACAGTCGCTGTCATGCACAATTGTTGTCATGCACAGTCACTGTCATGCACAGTCGCTGTCTTCCACAGTTGTTGTCATGCACAGTCACTGTCATGATCAGTTGCTGTCATGCACAGTCGCTGTTTTGCACAGTTGTTGTCATGCACAGTTGCTTTAATGACAGTTGCTGTCTTGCACAGTCACTGTCATGCACAGTTGCAGTCATGCACAGTCGCTGTCATTCACAGTCGCTGTTTTGCGCTGTTTTTGTCATGCACAGTCGCTGTTGTGCACAGTTGTTGTCATGCACAGTTGCTGTCATGTACAGTTGCTGTCATTCAGTCGCTGTTTTGCGCTGTTTTTGTCATGCACAGTCACTGTTTTGCACAGTTGTTGTCATGCACAGTTTCTGTCATGCACAGTCGCTGTCATGATCAGTTGCTGTCATGCACAGTCGCTGTCATGCCCAGTTGTTGTCATTCACAGTCGCTGTCATGCACAGTTGCTGTCATGCACAGTCGCTGTCATACACAGTCGCTGTCATACACAGTCGCTGTTTTGCGCTGTTTTTGTCATGCACAGTCACTGTTTTGCACAGTTGTTGTCATGCACAGTTGCTGTCGTGTGCATTTGCTGTCATGCACAGTTGTTGTCATGCACAGTCATGGTCTTGCATACTTGTTGTCATGCACAGTTGCTTTAATGACAGTTGCTGTCTTGCACAGTCGCTGTCATGCACAGTTGCAGTCATGCACAGTCGCTGTCATTCACAGTCGCTGTTTTGCACAATTGTTGTCATGCACAGTTGCTGTCATGCACAGTCACTGTCATGCGCAGTCGCTGTCTTCCACAGTTGTTGTCATGCACAGTCGCTGTCATGATCAGTTGCTGTCATGCACTGTCGCTGTCATGCCCAGTTGTTGTCATTCACATTGCTGTCATGCACAGTTGCTGTCATGCACAGTCACTGTTTTGCACAGTTGTTGTCATGCACAGTTGCTGTCATGCACAGTCGCTGTCAAGCACAGTTGCTGTCATGCACAGTTGCTGGTTTGCACAATTGTCATGCACAATTGCTGTCATGCACAGTTGTTGTCATGCACAGTCGCTGTCATGTACAGTCGCTGACATGCACAGTTGCTGTCTTGCACAGCTGTTGTCATGCACAGTCGCTGTCATGATCAGTTGCTGTCATGCACTGTCGCTGTCATGCCCAGTTGTTGTCATTCACATTGCTGTCATGCACAGTTGCTGTCATGCACAGTCACTGTTTTGCACAGTTGTTGTCATGCACAGTTGCTGTCATGCACAGTCGCTGTCAAGCACAGTTGCTGTCATGCACAGTTGCTGGTTTGCACAATTGTCATGCATAATTGCTGTCATGCACAGTTGTTGTCATGCACAGTTGTTGTCATGCACAGTCGCTGTCATGCACAATCGCTGACTTGCACAGTTGTTGTCATGCAGTTGCTGTCATGCACAGTTTTTGTCATGCACTGTCGCTGTCTTGCACAGTTATTGTCATGCACAGTCACTGTCATGCATAGTTGTTGTCATGCACAGTCGCTGTCATGCACAGTCTCTGTCTTGCACAGATGTAGTCATGAACAGTTGTTGTCGTGAACAGTTGTTGTCATGCACAGTCGTGGTCAAGCAAAGTTGTTGTCATGCACAGTTGTTGTCATGCACAGTTGATGTCTTGCACAATTGTTGTCATGCACAGTTGTCATGCACAATCGCTGTCTTGCAGAGCAGTTGTCTTGCACAGTTGTCATGCACAGTTGCTGTCAAGCACAGTCGTTATCAAGAACAATCTCTGTCTTGCACAGTTGTTCTCCGGCATAGTCGCTATCATGCACAGTTGTTGTCATGCACAGTCGCAGTTTTGCACAGTTGTTGTCATGCTCAGTTGTTTTCATGCACAGTTGCTGTCATGCACAGTTGTTGTCATGCACAGTCTCTGTCATGTACAGTCGCTGACATGCACAGTTGCTGCCTTGCACAGTTGTTGTCAATCACAGTCGCAGTCTTGCATACTTGTTCTCATTCACAGTCTCTGTCATGCACAGTCGCTGTCGTGCACAGTTGCTGTCATGCACAGTTGTTGTCATGCACAGTTGCTGTCGTGCACAGTTGCTGTCATGCACAGTTGTTGTCATGCACAGTCGCTGTCATGTACAGTCGCTGACATGCACAGTTGCTGTCTTGCACAGTTGTTGTCAATCACAGTCGCAGTCTTGCATACTTGTTCTCATTCACAGTCTCTATCATGCACAGTTGCTGTCATGCACAGTTGCTCTCTTGCACAGTTGTTGTCATGCACAGTCGCTGTCATGCACAATCGCTGACTTGCTCAGTTGTTGTCATGCAGTTGCTGTCATGCACAGTTTTTGTCATGCACTGTCATTGTCTTGCACAGTTATTGTCATGCACTGTCGCTGTCATGCATAGTTGTTGTCATGCACAGTCGCTGTCATGCACAGTCTCTGTCTTGCACAGATGTAGTCATGAACAGTTGTTGTCGTGAACAGTTGTTGTCATGCACAGTCGTGGTCAAGAAAAGTTGTTGTCATACACAGTTGTTGTCATGCACAGTTGAGGTCTTGCACAATTGTTGTCATGCACAGTTGTCATGCGCAATCGCTGTCTTGCAGAGCAGTTGTCTTGCACAGTTGTCATGCACAGTTGCTGTCAAGCACAGTCGCTATCAAGAACAATCTCTGTCGTGCACAGTTGTTCTCCGGCATAGTCGCAATCATGCACAGTTGTTGTCATGCACAGTCGCTGTTTTGCACAGTTGTTGTCATGCTCAGTTGTTGTCATGCAAAGTCGCTGTCGTGCACAGTTGCTGTCATGCACAGTTGTTGTCATGCACAGTTGCTGTCATGCACATTTGCTGTCTTGCACAGTTATTGTCATGCACAGTTGTCATGCACAATCGCTGTATTGCAGAGCAGTTGTCATGCACAGTTGTTGTCATGCACAGTTGCTATCATGCACAATTTTTGTCATGCACTGTCGCTGTCATGCACAGTTGTTGTCATGCACAGTCGCTGTCATGCACAATCGCTGACTTGCACAGTTGTTGTCATGCACAGTTGTCATGCACAATCGCTGTCTTGCAGAGCTGTTGTCATGCACAGTTGTTGTCATGCAGAGTTGCTATCATGCACAGTTTCTGTCATGCACTGTCGTTGTCATACACAGTTGTTGTCGTGCTCATTCGCTGTCATTCACAGTCACTGTCTTGCAAAGTCATTGTCATGTACAGTCGCTGTCTTACACAGTTGTTGTCATGCACAGTCGCTGTCATGCACAGTCACTGACATGCACAGTCGCACTCTTGCGCAGTTGTCTTGCAGTGTCGTTGTCATGCACAGTTGTTTCCATGCACAGTCACTGTCATTCACAGATGTTGTCATGCACAGTTGCTGGTTTGTACAATTATTGTCATGCACAATTGCTGTCATGCACAGTTGTTGTCATGCACAGTCGCTGTCATGTACAGTCGCTGACATGCACAGCTGCTGTCTTGCACAGTTGTTGTCAATCACAGTCGCAGTCTTGCACACTTGTTCTCATTCACAGTCGCTATCATGCACAGTTGCTGTCTTGCACAGTTGTTGTCATGCCTAGTCGCTCACTTGCACAGTTGTTATCATGCACAGTTGTTGTCATGCACAGTTGTTGTCATGCACAGTCGCTGTCATGTACAGTCACTGACATGCACAGCTGCTGTCTTGCACAGTTGTTGTCAATCACAGTCGCAGTCTTGCACACTTGTTCTCATTCACAGTCGCTATCATGCACAGTTGCTGTCTTGCACAGTTGTTGTCATGCCTAGTCGCTCACTTGCACAGTTGTTTTCATGCACAGTTGTTGTCATGCACAGTCGCTGTCATGCACAGTTGCTGTCATGCACAGTCGCTATCTTGAACAGTTGTTTATCATGCACATTTTTTGTCATGCACAGTTGCTGTAATGCACTGTCACTGTCGTGCATAGTCGCTGTTTTGCGCTGTTTTTGTCATGCACAGTCGCTGTCTTGCACAGTTGTTATCATACACAGTCACTGTCAAGCACAGTTACTGTCATGCACAGTTGCTGGTTTGCACAGTTGTCATGCACAGTTGTTGTCATGCACAGTTGTTGTCATGCACAGTTGCTATTATGCACAATTTATGTCATGCACAGTTGTCATGCACTGTCGCTGTCATGCACAGTTGTTGTCATGCTCATTCGCTGTCATTCACAGTCACTGTCTTGCAAAGTCATTGTCATCTACAGTCGCTGCCTTACACAGTTGTTGTCATGCACAGTCGCTGTCATGCACAGTCACTGACATGCACAGTCGCAGTCTTGCGCAGTTGTCTTGCAGTGTCGTTGTCATGCACAGTTGTTTCCATGCACAGTCACTGTCTTGCACAGTTGTTGTCATGCACAGTTGCTGTCATGCATAGTTGCCGTCATGAATAGTTGCTGTCATGCACAGTCGCTGTCTTGCACAGTTGCTGTCATGCACAGTTGCCGTCATGCACAGTCGCTGTTTTGCACAGTTGTTGTCATGCACAGTTGTTGTCCTGCACAGTCGCTGTCATGCACAATTGTTGTCATGCACAGTCACTGTCATGCACAGTCGCTGTCTTCCACAGTTGTTGTCATGCACAGTCACTGTCATGATCAGTTGCTGTTTTGCACAGTTGTTGTCATGCACAGTTGCTTTAATGACAGTTGCTGTCTTGCACAGTCGCTGTCATGCACAGTTGCAGTCATGCACAGTCGCTGTCATTCACAGTCGCTGTTTTGCGCTGTTTTTGTCATGCACAGTCGCTGTTTTGCACAATTGTTGTCATGCACAGTTGTTGTCATGCACAGTCATGGTCTTGCATACTTGTTGTCATGCACAGTTGCTTTAATGACAGTTGCTGTCTTGCACAGTCGCTGTCATGCACAATTGCTGTCATGCACAGTCGCTGTCATGCACAGTTGTTGTCAATCACAGTCGCAGTCTTGCATACTTGTTCTCATTCACAGTCTCTATCATGCACAGTTGCTGTCATGCACAGTTGCTGTCTTGCACAGTTGTTGTCATGCACAGTCGCTGTCATGCACAATCGCTGACTTGCACAGTTGTTGTCATGCAGTTGCTGTCATGCACAGTTTTTGTCATGCACTGTCGCTGTCTTGCACAGTTATTGTCATGCACAGTCACTGTCATGCATAGTTGTTGTCATGCACAGTCGCTGTCATGCACAATCGCTGACTTGCACAGTTGTTGTCATGCAGTTGCTGTCATGCACAGTTTTTGTCATGCACTGTCGCTGTCTTGCACAGTTATTGTCATGCACAGTCACTGTCATGCATAGTTGTTGTCATGCACAGTCGCTGTCATGCACAGTCTCTGTCTTGCACAGATGTATCATGAACAGTTGTTGTCGTGAACAGTTGTTGTCATGCACAGTCGTGGTCAAGCAAAGTTGTTGTCATGCACAGTTGTTGTCATGCACAGTTGATGTCTTGCACAATTGTTGTCATGCACAGTTGTCATGCACAATCGCTGTCTTGCAGAGCAGTTGTCTTGCACAGTTGTCATGCACAGTTGCTGTCAAGCACAGTCGTTATCAAGAACAATCTCTGTCTTGCACAGTTGTTCTCCGGCATAGTCGCTATCATGCACAGTTGTTGTCATGCACAGTCGCAGTTTTGCACAGTTGTTGTCATGCTCAGTTGTTGTCATGCACAGTTGCTGTCATGCACAGTTGTTGTCATGCACAGTCTCTGTCATGTACAGTCGCTGACATGCACAGTTGCTGTCTTGCACAGTTGTTGTCAATCACAGTCGCAGTCTTGCATACTTGTTCTCATTCACAGTCTCTATCATGCACAGTCGCTGTCGTGCACAGTTGCTGTCATGCACAGTTGTTGTCATGCACAGTTGCTGTCGTGCACAGTTGCTGTCATGCACAGTTGTTGTCATGCACAGTCGCTGTCATGTACAGTCGCTGACATGCACAGTTGCTGTCTTGCACAGTTGTTGTCAATCACAGTCGCAGTCTTGCATACTTGTTCTCATTCACAGTCTCTATCATGCACAGTTGCTGTCATGCACAGTTGCTGTCTTGCACAGTTGTTGTCATGCACAGTCGCTGTCATGCACAATCGCTGACTTGCTCAGTTGTTGTCATGCAGTTGCTGTCATGCACAGTTTTTGTCATGCACTGTCGTTGTCTTGCACAGTTATTGTCATGCACTGTCGCTGTCATGCATAGTTGTTGTCATGCACAGTCGCTGTCATGCACAGTCTCTGTCTTGCACAGATGTAGTCATGAACAGTTGTTGTCGTGAACAGTTGTTGTCATGCACAGTCGTGGTCAAGCAAAGTTGTTGTCATACACAGTTGTTGTCATGCACAGTTGAGGTCTTGCACAATTGTTGTCATGCACAGTTGTCATGCACAATCGCTGTCTTGCAGAGCAGTTGACTTGCACAGTTGTCATGCACAGTTGCTGTCAAGCACAGTCGCTATCAAGAACAATCTCTGTCGTGCACAGTTGTTCTCCGGCATAGTCGCAATCATGCACAGTTGTTGTCATGCACAGTCGCTGTTTTGCACAGTTGTTGTCATGCTCAGTTGTTGTCATGCAAAGTCGCTGTCGTGCACAGTTGCTGTCATGCACAGTTGTTGTCATGCACAGTTGCTGTCATGCACATTTGCTGTCTTGCACAGTTATTGTCATGCACAGTTGTCATGCACAATCGCTGTATTGCAGAGCAGTTGTCATGCACAGTTGTTGTCATGCACAGTTGCTATCATGCACAATTTTTGTCATGCACTGTCGCTGTCATGCACAGTTGTTGTCATGCACAGTCGCTGTCATGCACAATCGCTGACTTGCACAGTTGTTGTCATGCACAGTTGTCATGCACAATCGCTGTCTTGCAGAGCTGTTGTCATGCACAGTTGTTGTCATGCAGAGTTGCTATCATGCACAGTTTCTGTCATGCACTGTCGTTGTCATACACAGTTGTTGTCGTGCTCATTCGCTGTCATTCACAGTCGCTGTCTTGCAAAGTCATTGTCATGTACAGTCGCTGTCTTACACAGTTGTTGTCATGCACAGTCGCTGTCATGCACAGTCACTGACATGCACAGTCGCACTCTTGCGCAGTTGTCTTGCAGTGTCGTTGTCATGCACAGTTGTTTCCATGCACAGTCACTGTCATGCACAGATGTTGTCATGCACAGTTGCTGGTTTGTACAATTATTGTCATGCACAATTGCTGTCATGCACAGTTGTTGTCATGCACAGTCGCTGTCATGTACAGTCGCTGACATGCACAGTTGCTGTCTTGCACAGTTGTTGTCAATCACAGTCGCAGTCTTGCACACTTGTTCTCATTCACAGTCGCTATCATGCACAGTTGCTGTCTTGCACAGTTGTTGTCATGCCTAGTCGCTCACTTGCACAGTTGTTATCATGCACAGTTGTTGTCATGCACAGTTGTTGTCATGCACAGTCGCTGTCATGTACAGTCACTGACATGCACAGCTGCTGTCTTGCACAGTTGTTGTCAATCACAGTCGCAGTCTTGCACACTTGTTCTCATTCACAGTCGCTATCATGCACAGTTGCTGTCTTGCACAGTTGTTGTCATGCCTAGTCGCTCACTTGCACAGTTGTTATCATGCACAGTTGTTGTCATGCACAGTCGCTGTCATGCACAGTTGCTGTCATGCACAGTCGCTATCTTGAACAGTTGTTTATCATGCACATTTTTTGTCATGCACAGTTGCTGTAATGCACTGTCACTGTCGTGCATAGTCGCTGTTTTGCGCTGTTTTTGTCATGCACAGTCGCTGTCTTGCACAGTTGTTATCATACACAGTCACTGTCAAGCACAGTTACTGTCATGCACAGTTGCTGGTTTGCACAGTTGTCATGCACAGTTGTTGTCATGCACAGTTGTTGTCATGCACAGTTGCTATTATGCACAATTTATGTCATGCACAGTTGTCATGCACTGTCGCTGTCATGCACAGTTGTTGTCATGCTCATTCGCTGTCATTCACAGTCACTGTCTTGCAAAGTCATTGTCATGTACAGTCGCTGCCTTACACAGTTGCTGTCATGCATAGTTGCCGTCATGAATAGTTGCTGTCATGCACAGTCGCTGTCTTGCACAGTTGCTGTCATGCACAGTTGCCGTCATGCACAGTCGCTGTTTTGCACAATTGTTGTCATGCACAGTTGTTGTCATGCACAATTGTTGTCATGCACAGTCACTGTCATGCACAGTCGCTGTCTTCCACAGTTGTTGTCATGCACAGTCACTGTCATGATCAGTTGCTGTCATGCACAGTCGCTGTTTTGCACAGTTGTTGTCATGCACAGTTGCTTTAATGACAGTTGCTGTCTTGCACAGTCGCTGTCATGCACAGTTGCAGTCATGCACAGTCGCTGTCATTCACAGTCGCTGTTTTGCGCTGTTTTTGTCATGCACAGTCGCTGTCTTGCACAATTGTTGTCATGCACAGTTGTTGTCATTCACAGTCATGGTCTTGCATACTTGTTGTCATGCACAGTTGCTTTAATGACAGTTGCTGTCTTGCACAGTCGCTGTCATGCACAATTGCTGTCATGCACAGTCGCTGTCATGCACAGTCGCTGTTTTGCGCTGTTTTTGTCATGCACAGTCGCTGTTTTGCACAGTTGTTGTCATGCACAGTTGCTGTCATGTACAGTTGCTGTCATTCAGTCGCTGTTTTGCGCTGTTTTTGTCATGCACAGTCACTGTTTTGCACAGTTGTTGTCATGCACAGTTTCTGTCATGCACAGTCGCTGTCATGATCAGTTGCTGTCATGCACAGTCGCTGTCATGCCCAGTTGTTGTCATTCACAGTCGCTGTCATGCACAGTTGCTGTCATGCACAGTTGCTGTCATGCACAGTCGCTGTCATACACAGTCGCTGTTTTGCGCTGTTTTTGTCATGCACAGTCACTGTTTTGCACAGTTGTTGTCATGCACAGTTGCTGTCGTGTGCATTTGCTGTCATGCACAGTTGTTGTCATGCACAGTCATGGTCTTGCATACTTGTTGTCATGCACAGTTGCTTTAATGACAGTTGCTGTCTTGCACAGTCGCTGTCATGCACAGTTGCAGTCATGCACAGTCGCTGTCATTCACAGTCGCTGTTTTGCGCTGTTTTTGTCATGCACAGTCGCTGTTTTGCACAATTGTTGTCATGCACAGTTGCTGTCATGCACAGTCACTGTCATGCACAGTCTCTGTCTTCCACAGTTGTTGTCATGCACAGTCGCTGTCATGATCAGTTGCTGTCATGCACTGTCGCTGTCATGCCCAGTTGTTGTCATTCACATTGCTGTCATGCACAGTTGCTGTCATGCACAGTCACTGTTTTGCACAGTTGTTGTCATGCACAGTTGCTGTCATGCACAGTCGCTGTCAAGCACAGTTGCTGTCATGCACAGTTGCTGGTTTGCACAATTGTCATGCACAATTGCTGTCATGCACAGTTGTTGTCATGCACAGTCGCTGTCATGTACAGTCGCAGACATGCACAGTTGCTGTCTTGCACAGTTGTTGTCATGCACAGTCGCTGTCATGATCAGTTGCTGTCATGCACTGTCGCTGTCATGCCCAGTTGTTGTCATTCACATTGCTGTCATGCACAGTTGCTGTCATGCACAGTCACTGTTTTGCACAGTTGTTGTCATGCACAGTTGCTGTCATGCACAGTCGCTGTCAAGCACAGTTGCTGTCATGCACAGTTGCTGGTTTGCACAATTGTCATGCACAATTGCTGTCATGCACAGTTGTTGTCATGCACAGTCGCTGTCATGTACAGTCGCTGACATGCACAGTTGCTGTCTTGCACAGTTGTCAATCACAGTCGCAGTCTTGCATACTTGTTCTCATTCACAGTCTCTATCATGCACAGTTGCTGTCATGCACAGTTGCTGTCTTGCACAGTTGTTGTCATGCACAGTCGCTGTCATGCACAATCGCTGACTTGCACAGTTGTTGTCATGCAGTTGCTGTCATGCACAGTTTTTGTCATGCACTGTCGCTGTCTTGCACAGTTATTGTCATGCACAGTCGCTGTCATGCATAGTTGTTGTCATGCACAGTCGCTGTCATGCACAGTCTCTGTCTTGCACAGATGTAGTCATGAACAGTTGTTGTCGTGAACAGTTGTTGTCATGCACAGTCGTGGTCAAGCAAAGTTGTTGTCATACACAGTTGTTGTCATGCACAGTTGATGTCTTGCACAATTGTTGTCATGCACAGTTGTCATGCACAATCGCTGTCTTGCAGAGCAGTTGTCTTGCACAGTTGTCATGCACAGTTGCTGTCAAGCACAGTCGCTATCAAGAACAATCTCTGTCTTGCACAGTTGTTCTCCGGCATAGTCGCTATCATGCACAGTTGTTGTCATGCACAGTCGCTGTTTTGCACAGTTTTTGTCATGCTCAGTTGTTGTCATGCACAGTCGCTGTCGTGCACAGTTGCTGTCATGCACAGTTGTTGTCATGCACAGTTGCTGTCATGCACATTTGCTGTCTTGCACAGTTATTGTCATGCACAGTTGTCATGCACAATCGCTGTATTGCAGAGCAGTTGTCATGCACAGTTGTTGTCATGCACAGTTGCTATCATGCACAATTTTTGTCATGCACTGTCGCTGTCATGCACAGTTGTTGTCATGCACAGTCGCTGTCATGCACAATCGCTGACTTGCACAGTTGTTGTCATGCACAGTTGTCATGCACAATCGCTGTCTTGCAGAGCTGTTGTCATGCACAGTTGTTGTCATGCAGAGTTGCTATCATGCACAGTTTCTGTCATGCACTGTCGTTGTCATGCACAGTTGTTGTCGTGCTCATTCGGTGTCATTCACAGTCGCTGTCTTGCAAAGTCATTGTCATGTACAGTCGCTGTCTTACACAGTTGTTGTCATGCACAGTCGCTGTCATGCTCAGTCACTGACATGCACAGTCGCACTCTTGCGCAGTTGTCTTGCAGTGTCGTTGTCATGCACAGTTGTTTCCATGCACAGTCACTGTCATGCACAGATGTTGTCATGCACAGTTGCTGGTTTGTACAATTATTGTCATGCACAATTGCTGTCATGCACAGTTGTTGTCATGCACAGTCGCTGTCATGTACAGTCGCTGACATGCACAGCTGCTGTCTTGCACAGTTGTTGTCAATCACAGTCGCAGTCTTGCACACTTGTTCTCATTCACAGTCGCTATCATGCACAGTTGCTGTCTTGCACAGTTGTTGTCATGCCTAGTCGCTCACTTGCACAGTTGTTATCATGCACAGTTGTTGTCATGCACAGTTGTTGTCATGCACAGTCGCTGTCATGCACAGTTGCTGTCATGCACAGTCGCTATCTTGAACAGTTGTTTATCATGCACATTTGTTGTCATGCACAGTTGCTGTAATGCACTGTCACTGTCGTGCACAGTCGCTGTTTTGCGCTGTTTTTGTCATGCACAGTCGCTGTCTTGCACAGTTGTTATCATACACAGTCACTGTCAAGCACAGTTACTGTCATGCAAAGTTGCTGGTTTGCACAGTTGTCATGCACAGTTGTTGTCATGCACAGTTGTTGTCATGCACAGTTGCTATTATGCACAATTTATGTCATGCACAGTTGTCATGCACTGTCGCTGTCATGCACAGTTGTTGTCATGCTCATTCGCTGTCATTCACAGTCACTGTCTTGCAAAGTCATTGTCATGTACAGTCGCTGCCTTACACAGTTTTTGTCATGCACAGTCACTGTCATGCACAGTCACTGACATGCACAGTCGCAGTCTTGCGCAGTTGTCTTGCAGTGTCGTTGTCATGCACAGTTGTTTCCATGCACAGTCACTGTCTTGCACAGTTGTTGTCATGCACAGTTGCTGTCATGCATAGTTGCCGTCATGAATAGTTGCTGTCATGCACAGTCGCTGTCTTGCACAGTTGCTGTCATGCACAGTTGCCGTCATGCACAGTCGCTGTTTTGCACAGTTGTTGTCATGCACAGTTGTTGTCCTGCACAGTCGCTGTCATGCACAATTGTTGTCATGCACAGTCACTGTCATGCACAGTCGCTGTCTTCCACAGTTGTTGTCATGCACAGTCACTGTCATGATCAGTTGCTGTCATGCACAGTCGCTGTTTTGCACAGTTGTTGTCATGCACAGTTGCTTTAATGACAGTTGCTGTCTTGCACAGTCGCTGTCATGCACAGTTGCAGTCATGCACAGTCGCTGTCATTCACAGTCGCTGTTTTGCGCTGTTTTTGTCATGCACAGTCGCTGTTTTGCACAATTGTTGTCATGCACA
Organism: Chiloscyllium punctatum; assembly: GCF_047496795.1. Classification (NCBI taxonomy): domain Eukaryota; kingdom Metazoa; phylum Chordata; class Chondrichthyes; order Orectolobiformes; family Hemiscylliidae; genus Chiloscyllium; species Chiloscyllium punctatum. The sequence goes on from NC_092744.1 coordinate 80,349,278, forward strand.
GTTGTTGTCATGCACAGTCTTGGTCTTGCATACTTGTTGTCATGCACAGTTGCTTTAATGACAGTTGCTGTCTTGCACAGTCGCTGTCATGCACAATTGCTGTCATGCACAGTCGCTGTCATGCACAGTCGCTGTTTTGCGCTGTTTTTGTCATGCACAGTCGCTGTTGTGCACAGTTGTTGTCATGCACAGTTGCTGTCATGTACAGTTGCTGTCATTCAGTCGCTGTTTTGCGCTGTTTTTGTCATGCACAGTCACTGTTTTGCACAGTTGTTGTCATGCACAGTTTCTGTCATGCACAGTCGCTGTCATGATCAGTTGCTGTCATGCACAGTCGCTGTCATGCCCAGTTGTTGTCATTCACAGTCGCTGTCATGCACAGTTGCTGTCATGCACAGTCGCTGTCATACACAGTCGCTGTTTTGCGCTGTTTTTGTCATGCACAGTCACTGTTTTGCACAGTTGTTGTCATGCACAGTTGCTGTCGTGTGCATTTGCTGTCATGCACAGTTGTTGTCATGCACAGTCATGGTCTTGCATACTTGTTGTCATGCACAGTTGCTTTAATGACAGTTGCTGTCTTGCACAGTCGCTGTCATGCACAGTTGCAGTCATGCACAGTCGCTGTCATTCACAGTCGCTGTTTTGCACAATTGTTGTCATGCACAGTTGCTGTCATGCACAGTCACTGTCATGCGCAGTCGCTGTCTTCCACAGTTGTTGTCATGCACAGTCGCTGTCATGATCAGTTGCTGTCATGCACTGTCGCTGTCATGCCCAGTTGTTGTCATTCACATTGCTGTCATGCACAGTTGCTGTCATGCACAGTCACTGTTTTGCACAGTTGTTGTCATGCACAGTTGCTGTCATGCACAGTCGCTGTCAAGCACAGTTGCTGTCATGCACAGTTGCTGGTTTGCACAATTGTCATGCACAATTGCTGTCATGCACAGTTGTTGTCATGCACAGTCGCTGTCATGTACAGTCGCTGACATGCACAGTTGCTGTCTTGCACAGCTGTTGTCATGCACAGTCGCTGTCATGATCAGTTGCTGTCATGCACTGTCGCTGTCATGCCCAGTTGTTGTCATTCACATTGCTGTCATGCACAGTTGCTGTCATGCACAGTCACTGTTTTGCACAGTTGTTGTCATGCACAGTTGCTGTCATGCACAGTCGCTGTCAAGCACAGTTGCTGTCATGCACAGTTGCTGGTTTGCACAATTGTCATGCATAATTGCTGTCATGCACAGTTGTTGTCATGCACAGTTGTTGTCATGCACAGTCGCTGTCATGCACAATCGCTGACTTGCACAGTTGTTGTCATGCAGTTGCTGTCATGCACAGTTTTTGTCATGCACTGTCGCTGTCTTGCACAGTTATTGTCATGCACAGTCACTGTCATGCATAGTTGTTGTCATGCACAGTCGCTGTCATGCACAGTCTCTGTCTTGCACAGATGTAGTCATGAACAGTTGTTGTCGTGAACAGTTGTTGTCATGCACAGTCGTGGTCAAGCAAAGTTGTTGTCATGCACAGTTGTTGTCATGCACAGTTGATGTCTTGCACAATTGTTGTCATGCACAGTTGTCATGCACAATCGCTGTCTTGCAGAGCAGTTGTCTTGCACAGTTGTCATGCACAGTTGCTGTCAAGCACAGTCGTTATCAAGAACAATCTCTGTCTTGCACAGTTGTTCTCCGGCATAGTCGCTATCATGCACAGTTGTTGTCATGCACAGTCGCAGTTTTGCACAGTTGTTGTCATGCTCAGTTGTTTTCATGCACAGTTGCTGTCATGCACAGTTGTTGTCATGCACAGTCTCTGTCATGTACAGTCGCTGACATGCACAGTTGCTGTCATGCACAGTTGTTGTCAATCACAGTCGCAGTCTTGCATACTTGTTCTCATTCACAGTCTCTATCATGCACAGTCGCTGTCGTGCACAGTTGCTGTCATGCACAGTTGTTGTCATGCACAGTTGCTGTCGTGCACAGTTGCTGTCATGCACAGTTGTTGTCATGCACAGTCGCTGTCATGTACAGTCGCTGACATGCACAGTTGCTGTCTTGCACAGTTGTTGTCAATCACAGTCGCAGTCTTGCATACTTGTTCTCATTCACAGTCTCTATCATGCACAGTTGCTGTCATGCACAGTTGCTCTCTTGCACAGTTGTTGTCATGCACAGTCGCTGTCATGCACAATCGCTGACTTGCTCAGTTGTTGTCATGCAGTTGCTGTCATGCACAGTTTTTGTCATGCACTGTCATTGTCTTGCACAGTTATTGTCATGCACTGTCGCTGTCATGCATAGTTGTTGTCATGCACAGTCGCTGTCATGCACAGTCTCTGTCTTGCACAGATGTAGTCATGAACAGTTGTTGTCGTGAACAGTTGTTGTCATGCACAGTCGTGGTCAAGAAAAGTTGTTGTCATACACAGTTGTTGTCATGCACAGTTGAGGTCTTGCACAATTGTTGTCATGCACAGTTGTCATGCGCAATCGCTGTCTTGCAGAGCAGTTGTCTTGCACAGTTGTCATGCACAGTTGCTGTCAAGCACAGTCGCTATCAAGAACAATCTCTGTCGTGCACAGTTGTTCTCCGGTATAGTCGCAATCATGCACAGTTGTTGTCATGCACAGTCGCTGTTTTGCACAGTTGTTGTCATGCTCAGTTGTTGTCATGCAAAGTCGCTGTCGTGCACAGTTGCTGTCATGCACAGTTGTTGTCATGCACAGTTGCTGTCATGCACATTTGCTGTCTTGCACAGTTATTGTCATGCACAGTTGTCATGCACAATCGCTGTATTGCAGAGCAGTTGTCATGCACAGTTGTTGTCATGCACAGTTGCTATCATGCACAATTTTTGTCATGCACTGTCGCTGTCATGCACAGTTGTTGTCATGCACAGTCGCTGTCATGCACAATCGCTGACTTGCACAGTTGTTGTCATGCACAGTTGTCATGCACAATCGCTGTCTTGCAGAGCTGTTGTCATGCACAGTTGTTGTCATGCAGAGTTGCTATCATGCACAGTTTCTGTCATGCACTGTCGTTGTCATACACAGTTGTTGTCGTGCTCATTCGCTGTCATTCACAGTCACTGTCTTGCAAAGTCATTGTCATGTACAGTCGCTGTCTTACACAGTTGTTGTCATGCACAGTCACTGTCATGCACAGTCACTGACATGCACAGTCGCACTCTTGCGCAGTTGTCTTGCAGTGTCGTTGTCATGCACAGTTGTTTCCATGCACAGTCACTGTCATTCACAGATGTTGTCATGCACAGTTGCTGGTTTGTACAATTATTGTCATGCACAATTGCTGTCATGCACAGTTGTTGTCATGCACAGTCGCTGTCATGTACAGTCGCTGACATGCACAGCTGCTGTCTTGCACAGTTGTTGTCAATCACAGTCGCAGTCTTGCACACTTGTTCTCATTCACAGTCGCTATCATGCACAGTTGCTGTCTTGCACAGTTGTTGTCATGCCTAGTCGCTCACTTGCACAGTTGTTATCATGCACAGTTGTTGTCATGCACAGTTGTTGTCATGCACAGTCGCTGTCATGTACAGTCACTGACATGCACAGCTGCTGTCTTGCACAGTTGTTGTCAATCACAGTCGCAGTCTTGCACACTTGTTCTCATTCACAGTCGCTATCATGCACAGTTGCTGTCTTGCACAGTTGTTGTCATGCCTAGTCGCTCACTTGCACAGTTGTTTTCATGCACAGTTGTTGTCATGCACAGTCGCTGTCATGCACAGTTGCTGTCATGCACAGTCGCTATCTTGAACAGTTGTTTATCATGCACATTTTTTGTCATGCACAGTTGCTGTAATGCACTGTCACTGTCGTGCATAGTCGCTGTTTTGCGCTGTTTTTGTCATGCACAGTCGCTGTCTTGCACAGTTGTTATCATACACAGTCACTGTCAAGCACAGTTACTGTCATGCACAGTTGCTGGTTTGCACAGTTGTCATGCACAATTGTTGTCATGCACAGTTGTTGTCATGCACAGTTGCTATTATGCACAATTTATGTCATGCACAGTTGTCATGCACTGTCGCTGTCATGCACAGTTGTTGTCATGCTCATTCGCTGTCATTCACAGTCACTGTCTTGCAAAGTCATTGTCATCTACAGTCGCTGCCTTACACAGTTGTTGTCATGCACAGTCGCTGTCATGCACAGTCACTGACATGCACAGTCGCAGTCTTGCGCAGTTGTCTTGCAGTGTCGTTGTCATGCACAGTTGTTTCCATGCACAGTCACTGTCTTGCACAGTTGTTGTCATGCACAGTTGCTGTCATGCATAGTTGCCGTCATGAATAGTTGCTGTCATGCACAGTCGCTGTCTTGCACAGTTGCTGTCATGCACAGTTGCCGTCATGCACAGTCGCTGTTTTGCACAGTTGTTGTCATGCACAGTTGTTGTCCTGCACAGTCGCTGTCATGCACAATTGTTGTCATGCACAGTCACTGTCATGCACAGTCGCTGTCTTCCACAGTTGTTGTCATGCACAGTCACTGTCATGATCAGTTGCTGTTTTGCACAGTTGTTGTCATGCACAGTTGCTTTAATGACAGTTGCTGTCTTGCTCAGTCGCTGTCATGCACAGTTGCAGTCATGCACAGTCGCTGTCATTCACAGTCGCTGTTTTGCGCTGTTTTTGTCATGCACAGTCGCTGTTTTGCACAATTGTTGTCATGCACAGTTGTTGTCATGCACAGTCATGGTCTTGCATACTTGTTGTCATGCACAGTTGCTTTAATGACAGTTGCTGTCTTGCACAGTCGCTGTCATGCACAATTGCTGTCATGCACAGTCGCTGTCATGCACAGTTGTTGTCAATCACAGTCGCAGTCTTGCATACTTGTTCTCATTCACAGTCTCTATCATGCACAGTTGCTGTCATGCACAGTTGCTGTCTTGCACAGTTGTTGTCATGCACAGTCGCTGTCATGCACAATCGCTGACTTGCACAGTTGTTGTCATGCAGTTGCTGTCATGCACAGTTTTTGTCATGCACTGTCGCTGTCTTGCACAGTTATTGTCATGCACAGTCACTGTCATGCATAGTTGATGTCATGCACAGTCGCTGTCATGCACAGTCTCTGTCTTGCACAGATGTATCATGAACAGTTGTTGTCGTGAACAGTTGTTGTCATGCACAGTCGTGGTCAAGCAAAGTTGTTGTCATGCACAGTTGTTGTCATGCACAGTTGATGTCTTGCACAATTGTTGTCATGCACAGTTGTCATGCACAATCGCTGTCTTGCAGAGCAGTTGTCTTGCACAGTTGTCATGCACAGTTGCTGTCAAGCACAGTCGTTATCAAGAACAATCTCTGTCTTGCACAGTTGTTCTCCGGCATAGTCGCTATCATGCACAGTTGTTGTCATGCACAGTCGCAGTTTTGCACAGTTGTTGTCATGCTCAGTTGTTGTCATGCACAGTTGCTGTCATGCACAGTTGTTGTCATGCACAGTCTCTGTCATGTACAGTCGCTGACATGCACAGTTGCTGTCTTGCACAGTTGTTGTCAATCACAGTCGCAGTCTTGCATACTTGTTCTCATTCACAGTCTCTATCATGCACAGTCGCTGTCGTGCACAGTTGCTGTCATGCACAGTTGTTGTCATGCACAGTTGCTGTCGTGCACAGTTGCTGTCATGCACAGTTGTTGTCATGCACAGTCGCTGTCATGTACAGTCGCTGACATGCACAGTTGCTGTCTTGCACAGTTGTTGTCAATCACAGTCGCAGTCTTGCATACTTGTTCTCATTCACAGTCTCTATCATGCACAGTTGCTGTCATGCACAGTTGCTGTCTTGCACAGTTGTTGTCATGCACAGTCGCTGTCATGCACAATCGCTGACTTGCTCAGTTGTTGTCATGCAGTTGCTGTCATGCACAGTTTTTGTCATGCACTGTCGTTGTCTTGCACAGTTATTGTCATGCACTGTCGCTGTCATGCATAGTTGTTGTCATGCACAGTCGCTGTCATGCACAGTCTCTGTCTTGCACAGATGTAGTCATGAACAGTTGTTGTCGTGAACAGTTGTTGTCATGCACAGTCGTGGTCAAGCAAAGTTGTTGTCATACACAGTTGTTGTCATGCACAGTTGAGGTCTTGCACAATTGTTGTCATGCACAGTTGTCATGCACAATCGCTGTCTTGCAGAGCAGTTGACTTGCACAGTTGTCATGCACAGTTGCTGTCAAGCACAGTCGCTATCAAGAACAATCTCTGTCGTGCACAGTTGTTCTCCGGCATAGTCGCAATCATGCACAGTTGTTGTCATGCACAGTCGCTGTTTTGCACAGTTGTTGTCATGCTCAGTTGTTGTCATGCAAAGTCGCTGTCGTGCACAGTTGCTGTCATGCACAGTTGTTGTCATGCACAGTTGCTGTCATGCACATTTGCTGTCTTGCACAGTTATTGTCATGCACAGTTGTCATGCACAATCGCTGTATTGCAGAGCAGTTGTCATGCACAGTTGTTGTCATGCACAGTTGCTATCATGCACAATTTTTGTCATGCACTGTCGCTGTCATGCACAGTTGTTGTCATGCACAGTCGCTGTCATGCACAATCGCTGACTTGCACAGTTGTTGTCATGCACAGTTGTCATGCACAATCGCTGTCTTGCAGAGCTGTTGTCATGCACAGTTGTTGTCATGCAGAGTTGCTATCATGCACAGTTTCTGTCATGCACTGTCGTTGTCATACACAGTTGTTGTCGTGCTCATTCGCTGTCATTCACAGTCGCTGTCTTGCAAAGTCATTGTCATGTACAGTCGCTGTCTTACACAGTTGTTGTCATGCACAGTCGCTGTCATGCACAGTCACTGACATGCACAGTCGCACTCTTGCGCAGTTGTCTTGCAGTGTCGTTGTCATGCACAGTTGTTTCCATGCACAGTCACTGTCATGCACAGATGTTGTCATGCACAGTTGCTGGTTTGTACAATTATTGTCATGCACAATTGCTGTCATGCACAGTTGTTGTCATGCACAGTCGCTGTCATGTACAGTCGCTGACATGCACAGCTGCTGTCTTGCACAGTTGTTGTCAATCACAGTCGCAGTCTTGCACACTTGTTCTCATTCACAGTCGCTATCATGCACAGTTGCTGTCTTGCACAGTTGTTGTCATGCCTAGTCGCTCACTTGCACAGTTGTTATCATGCACAGTTGTTGTCATGCACAGTTGTTGTCATGCACAGTCGCTGTCATGTACAGTCACTGACATGCACAGCTGCTGTCTTGCACAGTTGTTGTCAATCACAGTCGCAGTCTTGCACACTTGTTCTCATTCACAGTCGCTATCATGCACAGTTGCTGTCTTGCACAGTTGTTGTCATGCCTAGTCGCTCACTTGCACAGTTGTTATCATGCACAGTTGTTGTCATGCACAGTCGCTGTCATGCACAGTTGCTGTCATGCACAGTCGCTATCTTGAACAGTTGTTTATCATGCACATTTTTTGTCATGCACAGTTGCTGTAATGCACTGTCACTGTCGTGCATAGTCGCTGTTTTGCGCTGTTTTTGTCATGCACAGTCGCTGTCTTGCACAGTTGTTATCATACACAGTCACTGTCAAGCACAGTTACTGTCATGCACAGTTGCTGGTTTGCACAGTTGTCATGCACAGTTGTTGTCATGCACAGTTGTTGTCATGCACAGTTGCTATTATGCACAATTTATGTCATGCACAGTTGTCATGCACTGTCGCTGTCATGCACAGTTGTTGTCATGCTCATTCGCTGTCATTCACAGTCACTGTCTTGCAAAGTCATTGTCATGTACAGTCGCTGCCTTACACAGTTGCTGTCATGCATAGTTGCCGTCATGAATAGTTGCTGTCATGCACAGTCGCTGTCTTGCACAGTTGCTGTCATGCACAGTTGCCGTCATGCACAGTCGCTGTTTTGCACAATTGTTGTCATGCACAGTTGTTGTCATGCACAATTGTTGTCATGCACAGTCACTGTCATGCACAGTCGCTGTCTTCCACAGTTGTTGTCATGCACAGTCACTGTCATGATCAGTTGCTGTCATGCACAGTCGCTGTTTTGCACAGTTGTTGTCATGCACAGTTGCTTTAATGACAGTTGCTGTCTTGCACAGTCGCTGTCATGCACAGTTGCAGTCATGCACAGTCGCTGTCATTCACAGTCGCTGTTTTGCGCTGTTTTTGTCATGCACAGTCGCTGTCTTGCACAATTGTTGTCATGCACAGTTGTTGTCATTCACAGTCATGGTCTTGCATACTTGTTGTCATGCACAGTTGCTTTAATGACAGTTGCTGTCTTGCACAGTCGCTGTCATGCACAATTGCTGTCATGCACAGTCGCTGTCATGCACAGTCGCTGTTTTGCGCTGTTTTTGTCATGCACAGTCGCTGTTTTGCACAGTTGTTGTCATGCACAGTTGCTGTCATGTACAGTTGCTGTCATTCAGTCGCTGTTTTGCGCTGTTTTTGTCATGCACAGTCACTGTTTTGCACAGTTGTTGTCATGCACAGTTTCTGTCATGCACAGTCGCTGTCATGATCAGTTGCTGTCATGCACAGTCGCTGTCATGCCCAGTTGTTGTCATTCACAGTCGCTGTCATGCACAGTTGCTGTCATGCACAGTTGCTGTCATGCACAGTCGCTGTCATACACAGTCGCTGTTTTGCGCTGTTTTTGTCATGCACAGTCACTGTTTTGCACAGTTGTTGTCATGCACAGTTGCTGTCGTGTGCATTTGCTGTCATGCACAGTTGTTGTCATGCACAGTCATGGTCTTGCATACTTGTTGTCATGCACAGTTGCTTTAATGACAGTTGCTGTCTTGCACAGTCGCTGTCATGCACAGTTGCAGTCATGCACAGTCGCTGTCATTCACAGTCGCTGTTTTGCGCTGTTTTTGTCATGCACAGTCGCTGTTTTGCACAATTGTTGTCATGCACAGTTGCTGTCATGCACAGTCACTGTCATGCACAGTCTCTGTCTTCCACAGTTGTTGTCATGCACAGTCGCTGTCATGATCAGTTGCTGTCATGCACTGTCGCTGTCATGCCCAGTTGTTGTCATTCACATTGCTGTCATGCACAGTTGCTGTCATGCACAGTCACTGTTTTGCACAGTTGTTGTCATGCACAGTTGCTGTCATGCACAGTCGCTGTCAAGCACAGTTGCTGTCATGCACAGTTGCTGGTTTGCACAATTGTCATGCACAATTGCTGTCATGCACAGTTGTTGTCATGCACAGTCGCTGTCATGTACAGTCGCAGACATGCACAGTTGCTGTCTTGCACAGTTGTTGTCATGCACAGTCGCTGTCATGATCAGTTGCTGTCATGCACTGTCGCTGTCATGCCCAGTTGTTGTCATTCACATTGCTGTCATGCACAGTTGCTGTCATGCACAGTCACTGTTTTGCACAGTTGTTGTCATGCACAGTTGCTGTCATGCACAGTCGCTGTCAAGCACAGTTGCTGTCATGCACAGTTGCTGGTTTGCACAATTGTCATGCACAATTGCTGTCATGCACAGTTGTTGTCATGCACAGTCGCTGTCTTGCACAGTTGTCAATCACAGTCGCAGTCTTGCATACTTGTTCTCATTCACAGTCTCTATCATGCACAGTTGCTGTCATGCACAGTTGCTGTCTTGCACAGTTGTTGTCATGCACAGTCGCTGTCATGCACAATCGCTGACTTGCACAGTTGTTGTCATGCAGTTGCTGTCATGCACAGTTTTTGTCATGCACTGTCGCTGTCTTGCACAGTTATTGTCATGCACAGTCGCTGTCATGCATAGTTGTTGTCATGCACAGTCGCTGTCATGCACAGTCTCTGTCTTGCACAGATGTAGTCATGAACAGTTGTTGTCGTGAACAGTTGTTGTCATGCACAGTCGTGGTCAAGCAAAGTTGTTGTCATACACAGTTGTTGTCATGCACAGTTGATGTCTTGCACAATTGTTGTCATGCACAGTTGTCATGCACAATCGCTGTCTTGCAGAGCAGTTGTCTTGCACAGTTGTCATGCACAGTTGCTGTCAAGCACAGTCGCTATCAAGAACAATCTCTGTCTTGCACAGTTGTTCTCCGGCATAGTCGCTATCATGCACAGTTGTTGTCATGCACAGTCGCTGTTTTGCACAGTTTTTGTCATGCTCAGTTGTTGTCATGCACAGTCGCTGTCGTGCACAGTTGCTGTCATGCACAGTTGTTGTCATGCACAGTTGCTGTCATGCACATTTGCTGTCTTGCACAGTTATTGTCATGCACAGTTGTCATGCACAATCGCTGTATTGCAGAGCAGTTGTCATGCACAGTTGTTGTCATGCACAGTTGCTATCATGCACAATTTTTGTCATGCACTGTCGCTGTCATGCACAGTTGTTGTCATGCACAGTCGCTGTCATGCACAATCGCTGACTTGCACAGTTGTTGTCATGCACAGTTGTCATGCACAATCGCTGTCTTGCAGAGCTGTTGTCATGCACAGTTGTTGTCATGCAGAGTTGCTATCATGCACAGTTTCTGTCATGCACTGTCGTTGTCATGCACAGTTGTTGTCGTGCTCATTCGGTGTCATTCACAGTCGCTGTCTTGCAAAGTCATTGTCATGTACAGTCGCTGTCTTACACAGTTGTTGTCATGCACAGTCGCTGTCATGCTCAGTCACTGACATGCACAGTCGCAGTCTTGCGCAGTTGTCTTGCAGTGTCGTTGTCATGCACAGTTGTTTCCATGCACAGTCACTGTCATGCACAGATGTTGTCATGCACAGTTGCTGGTTTGTACAATTATTGTCATGCACAATTGCTGTCATGCACAGTTGTTGTCATGCACAGTCGCTGTCATGTACAGTCGCTGACATGCACAGCTGCTGTCTTGCACAGTTGTTGTCAATCACAGTCGCAGTCTTGCACACTTGTTCTCATTCACAGTCGCTATCATGCACAGTTGCTGTCTTGCACAGTTGTTGTCATGCCTAGTCGCTCACTTGCACAGTTGTTATCATGCACAGTTGTTGTCATGCACAGTTGTTGTCATGCACAGTCGCTGTCATGCACAGTTGCTGTCATGCACAGTCGCTATCTTGAACAGTTGTTTATCATGCACATTTGTTGTCATGCACAGTTGCTGTAATGCACTGTCACTGTCGTGCACAGTCGCTGTTTTGCGCTGTTTTTGTCATGCACAGTCGCTGTCTTGCACAGTTGTTATCATACACAGTCACTGTCAAGCACAGTTACTGTCATGCAAAGTTGCTGGTTTGCACAGTTGTCATGCACAGTTGTTGTCATGCACAGTTGTTGTCATGCACAGTTGCTATTATGCACAATTTATGTCATGCACAGTTGTCATGCACTGTCGCTGTCATGCACAGTTGTTGTCATGCTCATTCGCTGTCATTCACAGTCACTGTCTTGCAAAGTCATTGTCATGTACAGTCGCTGCCTTACACAGTTTTTGTCATGCACAGTCACTGTCATGCACAGTCACTGACATGCACAGTCGCAGTCTTGCGCAGTTGTCTTGCAGTGTCGTTGTCATGCACAGTTGTTTCCATGCACAGTCACTGTCTTGCACAGTTGTTGTCATGCACAGTTGCTGTCATGCATAGTTGCCGTCATGAATAGTTGCTGTCATGCACAGTCGCTGTCTTGCACAGTTGCTGTCATGCACAGTTGCCGTCATGCACAGTCGCTGTTTTGCACAGTTGTTGTCATGCACAGTTGTTGTCCTGCACAGTCGCTGTCATGCACAATTGTTGTCATGCACAGTCACTGTCATGCACAGTCGCTGTCTTCCACAGTTGTTGTCATGCACAGTCACTGTCATGATCAGTTGCTGTCATGCACAGTCGCTGTTTTGCACAGTTGTTGTCATGCACAGTTGCTTTAATGACAGTTGCTGTCTTGCACAGTCGCTGTCATGCACAGTTGCAGTCATGCACAGTCGCTGTCATTCACAGTCGCTGTTTTGCGCTGTTTTTGTCATGCACAGTCGCTGTTTTGCACAATTGTTGTCATGCACAGTTGTTGTCATGCACAGTCTTGGTCTTGCATACTTGTTGTCATGCACAGTTGCTTTAATGACAGTTGCTGTCTTGCACAGTCGCTGTCATGCACAATTGCTGTCATGCACAGTCGCTGTCATGCACAGTCGCTGTTTTGCGCTGTTTTTGTCATGCACAGTCGCTGTTGTGCACAGTTGTTGTCATGCACAGTTGCTGTCATGTACAGTTGCTGTCATTCAGTCGCTGTTTTGCGCTGTTTTTGTCATGCACAGTCACTGTTTTGCACAGTTGTTGTCATGCACAGTTTCTGTCATGCACAGTCGCTGTCATGATCAGTTGCTGTCATGCACAGTCGCTGTCATGCCCAGTTGTTGTCATTCACAGTCGCTGTCATGCACAGTTGCTGTCATGCACAGTCGCTGTCATACACAGTCGCTGTTTTGCGCTGTTTTTGTCATGCACAGTCACTGTTTTGCACAGTTGTTGTCATGCACAGTTGCTGTCGTGTGCATTTGCTGTCATGCACAGTTGTTGTCATGCACAGTCATGGTCTTGCATACTTGTTGTCATGCACAGTTGCTTTAATGACAGTTGCTGTCTTGCACAGTCGCTGTCATGCACAGTTGCAGTCATGCACAGTCGCTGTCATTCACAGTCGCTGTTTTGCACAATTGTTGTCATGCACAGTTGCTGTCATGCACAGTCACTGTCATGCACAGTCGCTGTCTTCCACAGTTGTTGTCATGCACAGTCGCTGTCATGATCAGTTGCTGTCATGCACTGTCGCTGTCATGCCCAGTTGTTGTCATTCACATTGCTGTCATGCACAGTTGCTGTCATGCACAGTCACTGTTTTGCACAGTTGTTGTCATGCACAGTTGCTGTCATGCACAGTCGCTGTCAAGCACAGTTGCTGTCATGCACAGTTGCTGGTTTGCACAATTGTCATGCACAATTGCTGTCATGCACAGTTGTTGTCATGCACAGTCGCTGTCATGTACAGTCGCTGACATGCACAGTTGCTGTCTTGCACAGTTGTTGTCATGCACAGTCGCTGTCATGATCAGTTGCTGTCATGCACTGTCGCTGTCATGCCCAGTTGTTGTCATTCACATTGCTGTCATGCACAGTTGCTGTCATGCACAGTCACTGTTTTGCACAGTTGTTGTCATGCACAGTTGCTGTCATGCACAGTCGCTGTCAAGCACAGTTGCTGTCATGCACAGTTGCTGGTTTGCACAATTGTCATGCACAATTGCTGTCATGCACAGTTGTTGTCATGCACAGTCGCTGTCATGTACAGTCGCTGACATGCACAGTTGCTGTCTTGCACAGTTGTTGTCAATCACAGTCGCAGTCTTGCATACTTGTTCTCATTCACAGTCTCTATCATGCACAGTTGCTGTCATGCACAGTTGCTGTCTTGCACAGTTGTTGTCATGCACAGTCGCTGTCATGCACAATCGCTGACTTGCACAGTTGTTGTCATGCAGTTGCTGTCATGCACAGTTTTTGTCATGCACTGTCGCTGTCTTGCACAGTTATTGTCATGCACAGTCGCTGTCATGCATAGTTGTTGTCATGCACAGTCGCTGTCATGCACAGTCTCTGTCTTGCACAGATGTAGTCATGAACAGTTGTTGTCGTGAACAGTTGTTGTCATGCACAGTCGTGGTCAAGCAAAGTTGTTGTCATGCACAGTTGTTGTCATGCACAGTTGATGTCTTGCACAATTGTTGTCATGCACAGTTGTCATGCACAATCGCTGTCTTGCAGAGCAGTTGTCTTGCACAGTTGTCATGCACAGTTGCTGTCAAGCACAGTCGTTATCAAGAACAATCTCTGTCTTGCACAGTTGTTCTCCGGCATAGTCGCTATCATGCACAGTTGTTGTCATGCACAGTCGCAGTTTTGCACAGTTGTTGTCATGCTCAGTTGTTGTCATGCACAGTTGCTGTCATGCACAGTTGTTGTCATGCACAGTCTCTGTCATGTACAGTCGCTGACATGCACAGTTGCTGTCTTGCACAGTTGTTGTCAATCACAGTCGCAGTCTTGCATATTTGTTCTCATTCACAGTCTCTATCATGCACAGTCGCTGTCGTGCACAGTTGCTGTCATGCACAGTTGTTGTCATGCACAGTTGCTGTCGTGCACAGTTGCTGTCATGCACAGTTGTTGTCATGCACAGTCGCTGTCATGTACAGTCGCTGACATGCACAGTTGCTGTCTTGCACAGTTGTTGTCAATCACAGTCGCAGTCTTGCATACTTGTTCTCATTCACAGTCTCTATCATGCACAGTTGCTGTCATGCACAGTTGCTGTCTTGCACAGTTGTTGTCATGCACAGTCGCTGTCATGCACAATCGCTGACTTGCTCAGTTGTTGTCATGCAGTTGCTGTCATGCACAGTTTTTGTCATGCACTGTCGTTGTCTTGCACAGTTATTGTCATGCACTGTCGCTGTCATGCATAGTTGTTGTCATGCACAGTCGCTGTCATGCACAGTCTCTGTCTTGCACAGATGTAGTCATGAACAGTTGTTGTCGTGAACAGTTGTTGTCATGCACAGTTGAGGTCTTGCACAATTGTTGTCATGCACAGTTGTCATGCACAATCGCTGTCTTGCAGAGCAGTTGTCTTGCACAGTTGTCATGCACAGTTGCTGTCAAGCACAGTCGCTATCAAGAACAATCTCTGTCGTGCACAGTTGTTCTCCGGCATAGTCGCAATCATGCACAATTGTTGTCATGCACAGTCGCTGTTTTGCACAGTTGTTGTCATGCTCAGTTGTTGTCATGCAAAGTCGCTGTCGTGCACAGTTGCTGTCATGCACAGTTGTTGTCATGCACAGTTGCTGTCATGCACATTTGCTGTCTTGCACAGTTATTGTCATGCACAGTTGTCATGCACAATCGCTGTATTGCAGAGCAGTTGTCATGCACAGTTGTTGTCATGCACAGTTGCTGTTGTGCACAGTTGTTGTCATGCACAGTTGCTGTCATGTACAGTTGCTGTCATTCAGTCGCTGTTTTGCGCTGTTTTTGTCATGCACAGTCACTGTTTTGCACAGTTGTTGTCATGCACAGTTTCTGTCATGCACAGTCGCTGTCATGATCAGTTGCTGTCATGCACAGTCGCTGTCATGCCCAGTTGTTGTCATTCACAGTCGCTGTCATGCACAGTTGCTGTCATGCACAGTCGCTGTCATACACAGTCGCTGTTTTGCGCTGTTTTTGTCATGCACAGTCACTGTTTTGCACAGTTGTTGTCATGCACAGTTGCTGTCGTGTGCATTTGCTGTCATGCACAGTTGTTGTCAAGCACAGTCATGGTCTTGCATACTTGTTGTCATGCACAGTTGCTTTAATGACAGTTGCTGTCTTGCACAGTCGCTATCATGCACAGTTGCAGTCATGCACAGTCGCTGTCATTCACAGTCGCTGTTTTGCACAATTGTTGTCATGCACAGTTGCTGTCATGCACAGTCACTGTCATGCGCAGTCGCTGTCTTCCACAGTTGTTGTCATGCACAGTCGCTGTCATGATCAGTTGCTGTCATGCACTGTCGCTGTCATGCCCAGTTGTTGTCATTCACATTGCTGTCATGCACAGTTGCTGTCATGCACAGTCACTGTTTTGCACAGTTGTTGTCATGCACAGTTGCTGTCATGCACAGTCGCTGTCAAGCACAGTTGCTGTCATGCACAGTTGCTGGTTTGCACAATTGTCATGCACAATTGCTGTCATGCACAGTTGTTGTCATGCACAGTCGCTGTCATGTACAGTCGCTGACATGCACAGTTGCTGTCTTGCACAGCTGTTGTCATGCACAGTCGCTGTCATGATCAGTTGCTGTCATGCACTGTCGCTGTCATGCCCAGTTGTTGTCATTCACATTGCTGTCATGCACAGTTGCTGTCATGCACAGTCACTGTTTTGCACAGTTGTTGTCATGCACAGTTGCTGTCATGCACAGTCGCTGTCAAGCACAGTTGCTGTCATGCACAGTTGCTGGTTTGCACAATTGTCATGCATAATTGCTGTCATGCACAGTTGTTGTCATGCACAGTTGTTGTCATGCACAGTCGCTGTCATGCACAATC
The DNA here is from genome assembly GCF_047496795.1 of Chiloscyllium punctatum. Classification (NCBI taxonomy): domain Eukaryota; kingdom Metazoa; phylum Chordata; class Chondrichthyes; order Orectolobiformes; family Hemiscylliidae; genus Chiloscyllium; species Chiloscyllium punctatum. The sequence goes on from NC_092744.1 coordinate 80,365,423, forward strand.
GCTGACTTGCACAGTTGTTGTCATGCAGTTGCTGTCATGCACAGTTTTTGTCATGCACTGTCGCTGTCTTGCACAGTTATTGTCATGCACAGTCACTGTCATGCATAGTTGTTGTCATGCACAGTCGCTGTCATGCACAGTCTCTGTCTTGCACAGATGTAGTCATGAACAGTTGTTGTCGTGAACAGTTGTTGTCATGCACAGTCGTGGTCAAGCAAAGTTGTTGTCATGCACAGTTGTTGTCATGCACAGTTGATGTCTTGCACAATTGTTGTCATGCACAGTTGTCATGCACAATCGCTGTCTTGCAGAGCAGTTGTCTTGCACAGTTGTCATGCACAGTTGCTGTCAAGCACAGTCGTTATCAAGAACAATCTCTGTCTTGCACAGTTGTTCTCCGGCATAGTCGCTATCACGCACAGTTGTTGTCATGCACAGTCGCAGTTTTGCACAGTTGTTGTCATGCTCAGTTGTTGTCATGCACAGTTGCTGTCATGCACAGTTGTTGTCATGCACAGTCTCTGTCATGTACAGTCGCTGACATGCACAGTTGCTGCCTTGCACAGTTGTTGTCAATCACAGTCGCAGTCTTGCATACTTGTTCTCATTCACAGTCTCTATCATGCACAGTCGCTGTCGTGCACAGTTGCTGTCATGCACAGTTGTTGTCATGCACAGTTGCTGTCGTGCACAGTTGCTGTCATGCACAGTTGTTGTCATGCACAGTCGCTGTCATGTACAGTCGCTGACATGCACAGTTGCTGTCTTGCACAGTTGTTGTCAATCACAGTCGCAGTCTTGCATACTTGTTCTCATTCACAGTCTCTATCATGCACAGTTGCTGTCATGCACAGTTGCTCTCTTGCACAGTTGTTGTCATGCACAGTCGCTGTCATGCACAATCGCTGACTTGCTCAGTTGTTGTCATGCAGTTGCTGTCATGCACAGTTTTTGTCATGCACTGTCATTGTCTTGCACAGTTATTGTCATGCACTGTCGCTGTCATGCATAGTTGTTGTCATGCACAGTCGCTGTCATGCACAGTCTCTGTCTTGCACAGATGTAGTCATGAACAGTTGTTGTCGTGAACAGTTGTTGTCATGCACAGTCGTGGTCAAGCAAAGTTGTTGTCATACACAGTTGTTGTCATGCACAGTTGAGGTCTTGCACAATTGTTGTCATGCACAGTTGTCATGCGCAATCGCTGTCTTGCAGAGCAGTTGTCTTGCACAGTTGTCATGCACAGTTGCTGTCAAGCACAGTCGCTATCAAGAACAATCTCTGTCGTGCACAGTTGTTCTCCGGCATAGTCGCAATCATGCACAGTTGTTGTCATGCACAGTCGCTGTTTTGCACAGTTGTTGTCATGCTCAGTTGTTGTCATGCAAAGTCGCTGTCGTGCACAGTTGCTGTCATGCACAGTTGTTGTCATGCACAGTTGCTGTCATGCACATTTGCTGTCTTGCACAGTTATTGTCATGCACAGTTGTCATGCACAATCGCTGTATTGCAGAGCAGTTGTCATGCACAGTTGTTGTCATGCACAGTTGCTATCATGCACAATTTTTGTCATGCACTGTCGCTGTCATGCACAGTTGTTGTCATGCACAGTTGCTGTCATGCACAATCGCTGACTTGCACAGTTGTTGTCATGCACAGTTGTCATGCACAATCGCTGTCTTGCAGACCTGTTGTCATGCACAGTTGTTGTCATGCAGAGTTGCTATCATGCACAGTTTCTGTCATGCACTGTCGTTGTCATACACAGTTGTTGTCGTGCTCATTCGCTGTCATTCACAGTCGCTGTCTTGGAAAGTCATTGTCATGTACAGTCGCTGTCTTACACAGTTGTTGTCATGCACAGTCGCTGTCATGCACAGTCACTGACATGCACAGTCGCACTCTTGCGCAGTTGTCTTGCAGTGTCGTTGTCATGCACAGTTGTTTCCATGCACAGTCACTGTCATGCACAGATGTTGTCATGCACAGTTGCTGGTTTGTACAATTATTGTCATGCACAATTGCTGTCATGCACAGTTGTTGTCATGCACAGTCGCTGTCATGTACAGTCGCTGACATGCACAGCTGCTGTCTTGCACAGTTGCATTCATGCACAGTCGCTGTTTTGCACAATTGTTGTCATGCACAGTTGTTGTCATGCACAGTTGTTGTCATGCACAGTTGCTATTATGCACAATTTATGTCATGCACAGTTGTCATGCACTGTCGCTGTCATGCACAGTTGTTGTCATGCTCATTCGCTGTCATTCACAGTCGCTGTCTTGCAAAGTCATTGTCATGTACAGTCGCTGCCTTACACAGTTGTTGTCATGCACAGTCACTGTCATGCACAGTCACTGACATGCACAGTCGCAGTCTTGCGCAGTTGTCTTGCAGTGTCGTTGTCATGCACAGTTGTTTCCATGCACAGTCACTGTCTTGCACAGTTGTTGTCATGCACAGTTGCTGTCATGCATAGTTGCCATCATGAATAGTTGCTGTCATGCACAGTCGCTGTCTTGCACAGTTGCTGTCATGCACAGTTGCCGTCATGCACAGTCGCTGTTTTGCACAGTTGTTGTCATGCACAGTTGTTGCCCTGCACAGTCGCTGTCATGCACAATTGTTGTCATGCACAGTCACTGTCATGATCAGTTGCTGTCATGCACAGTCGCTGTTTTGCACAGTTGTTGTCATGCACAGTTGCTTTAATGACAGTTGCTGTCTTGCACAGTCGCTGTCATGCACAGTTGCTGTCGTGCTCATTCGCTGTCATTCACAGTCGCTGTCTTGCAAAGTCATTGTCATGTACAGTCGCTGTCTTACACAGTTGTTGTCATGCACAGTCGCTGTCATGCACAGTCACTGACATGCACAGTCGCACTCTTGCGCAGTTGTCTTGCAGTGTCGTTGTCATGCACAGTTGTTTCCATGCACAGTCACTGTCATGCACAATTGCTGTCATGCACAGTTGTTGTCATGCACAGTCGCTGTCATGTACAGTCGCTGACATGCACAGCTGCTGTCTTGCACAGTTGTTGTCAATCACAGTCGCAGTCTTGCACACTTGTTCTCATTCACAGTCGCTATCATGCACAGTTGCTGTCTTGCACAGTTGTTGTCATGCCTAGTCGCTCACTTGCACAGTTGTTATCATGCACAGTTGTTGTCATGCACAGTTGTTGTCATGCACAGTCGCTGTCATGTACAGTCGCTGACATGCACAGCTGCTGTCTTGCACAGTTGTTGTCAATCACAGTCGCAGTCTTGCACACTTGTTCTCATTCACAGTCGCTATCATGCACAGTTGCTGTCTTGCACAGTTGTTGTCATGCCTAGTCGCTCACTTGCACAGTTGTTATCATGCACAGTTGTTGTCATGCACAGTTGTTGTCATGCACAGTCGCTGTCATGCACAGTTGCTGTCATGCACAGTCGCTATCTTGAACAGTTGTTTATCATGCACATTTGTTGTCATGCACAGTTGCTGTAATGCACTGTCACTGTCGTGCATAGCCGCTGTCTTGCACTGTTTTTGTCATGCACAGTCGCTGTCTTGCACAGTTGTTATCATACACAGTCACTGTCAAGCACAGTTACTGTCATGCACAGTTGCTGGTTTGCACAGTTGTCATGCACAGTTGTTGTCATGCACAGTTGTTGTCATGCACAGTTGCTATTATGCACAATTTATGTCATGCACAGTTGTCATGCACTGTCGCTGTCATGCACAGTTGTTGTCATGCACAGTCGCTGTTTTGCACAGTTGTTGTCATGCTCAGTTGTTGTCATGCACAGTCGCTGTCGTGCACAGTTGCTGTCATGCACAGTTGTTGTCATGCACAGTTGCTGTCATGCACATTTGCTGTCTTGCACAGTTATTGTCATGCACAGTTGTCATGCACAATCGCTGTATTACAGAGCAGTTGTCATGCACAGTTGTTGTCATGCACAGTTGCTATCATGCACAATTTTTGTCATGCACTGTCGCTGTCATGCACAGTTGTTGTCATGCACAGTCGCTGTCATGCACAATCGCTGACTTGCACAGTTGTTGTCATGCACAGTTGTCATGCACAATCGCTGTCTTGCAGAGCTGTTGTCATGCACAGTTGTTGTCATGCAGAGTTGCTATCATGCACAGTTTCTGTCATGCACTGTCGTTGTCATGCACAGTTGTTGTCGTGCTCATTCGCTGTCATTCACAGTCGCTGTCTTGCAAAGTCATTGTCATGTACAGTCGCTGTCTTACACAGTTGTTGTCATGCACAGTCGCTGTCATGCACAGTCACTGACATGCACAGTCGCACTCTTGCGCAGTTGTCTTGCAGTGTCGTTGTCATGCACAGTTGTTTCCATGCACAGTCACTGTCATGCACAGATGTTGTCATGCACAGTTGCTGGTTTGTACAATTATTGTCATGCACAATTGCTGTCATGCACAGTTGTTGTCATGCACAGTCGCTGTCATGTACAGTCGCTGACATGCACAGCTGCTGTCTTGCACAGTTGTTGTCAATCACAGTCGCAGTCTTGCACACTTGTTCTCATTCACAGTCGCTATCATGCACAGTTGCTGTCTTGCACAGTTGTTGTCATGCCTAGTCGCTCACTTGCACAGTTGTTATCATGCACAGTTGTTGTCATGCACAGTTGTTGTCATGCACAGTCGCTGTCATGTACAGTCACTGACATGCACAGCTGCTGTCTTGCACAGTTGTTGTCAATCACAGTCGCAGTCTTGCACACTTGTTCTCATTCACAGTCGCTATCATGCACAGTTGCTGTCTTGCACAGTTGTTGTCATGCCTAGTCGCTCACTTGCACAGTTGTTATCATGCACAGTTGTTGTCATGCACAGTCGCTGTCATGCACAGTTGCTGTCATGCACAGTCGCTATCTTGAACAGTTGTTTATCATGCACATTTGTTGTCATGCACAGTTGCTGTAATGCACTGTCACTGTCGTGCATAGTCGCTGTTTTGCGCTGTTTTTGTCATGCACAGTCGCTGTCTTGCACAGTTGTTATCATACACAGTTGCTGTCATGCATAGTTGCCGTCATGAATAGTTGCTGTCATGCACAGTCGCTGTCTTGCACAGTTGCTGTCATGCACAGTTGCCGTCATGCACAGTCGCTGTTTTGCACAATTGTTGTCATGCACAGTTGTTGTCATGCACAGTTGCTGTCGTGCACAGTTGCTGTCATGCACAGTTGTTGTCATGCACAGTCGCTGTCATGTACAGTCGCTGACATGCACAGTTGCTGTCTTGCACAGTTGTTGTCAATCACAGTCGCAGTCTTGCATACTTGTTCTCATTCACAGTCTCTATCATGCACAGTTGCTGTCATGCACAGTTGCTGTCTTGCACAGTTGTTGTCATGCACAGTCGCTGTCATGCACAATCGCTGACTTGCTCAGTTGTTGGCATGCAGTTGCTGTCATGCACAGTTTTTGTCATGCACTGTCATTGTCTTGCACAGTTATTGTCATGCACTGTCGCTGTCATGCATAGTTGTTGTCATGCACAGTCGCTGTCATGCACAGTCTCTGTCTTGCACAGATGTAGTCATGAACAGTTGTTGTCGTGAACAGTTGTTGTCATGCACAGTCGTGGTCAAGCAAAGTTGTTGTCATACACAGTTGTTGTCATGCACAGTTGAGGTCTTGCACAATTGTTGTCATGCACAGTTGTCATGCGCAATCGCTGTCTTGCAGAGCAGTTGTCTTGCACAGTTGTCATGCACAGTTGCTGTCAAGCACAGTCGCTATCAAGAACAATCTCTGTCATGCACAGTTGTTCTCCGGCATAGTCGCAATCATGCACAGTTGTTGTCATGCACAGTCGCTGTTTTGCACAGTTGTTGTCATGCTCAGTTGTTGTCATGCAAAGTCGCTGTCGTGCACAGTTGCTGTCATGCACAGTTGTTGTCATGCACAGTTGCTGTCATGCACATTTGCTGTCTTGCACAGTTATTGTCATGCACAGTTGTCATGCACAATCGCTGTATTGCAGAGCAGTTGTCATGCACAGTTGTTGTCATGCACAGTTGCTATCATGCACAATTTTTGTCATGCACTGTCGCTGTCATGCACAGTTGTTGTCATGCACAGTTGCTGTCATGCACAATCGCTGACTTGCACAGTTGTTGTCATGCACAGTTGTCATGCACAATCGCTGTCTTGCAGACCTGTTGTCATGCACAGTTGTTGTCATGCAGAGTTGCTATCATGCACAGTTTCTGTCATGCACTGTCGTTGTCATACACAGTTGTTGTCGTGCTCATTCGCTGTCATTCACAGTCGCTGTCTTGCAAAGTCATTGTCATGTACAGTCGCTGTCTTACACAGTTGTTGTCATGCACAGTCGCTGTCATGCACAGTCACTGACATGCACAGTCGCACTCTTGCGCAGTTGTCTTGCAGTGTCGTTGTCATGCACAGTTGTTTCCATGCACAGTCACTGTCATGCACAGATGTTGTCATGCACAGTTGCTGGTTTGTACAATTATTGTCATGCACAATTGCTGTCATGCACAGTTGTTGTCATGCACAGTCGCTGTCATGTACAGTCGCTGACATGCACAGCTGCTGTCTTGCACAGTTGCATTCATGCACAGTCGCTGTTTTGCACAATTGTTGTCATGCACAGTTGTTGTCATGCACAGTTGTTGTCATGCACAGTTGCTATTATGCACAATTTATGTCATGCACAGTTGTCATGCACTGTCGCTGTCATGCACAGTTGTTGTCATGCTCATTCGCTGTCATTCACAGTCGCTGTCTTGCAAAGTCATTGTCATGTACAGTCGCTGCCTTACACAGTTGTTGTCATGCACAGTCACTGTCATGCACAGTCACTGACATGCACAGTCGCAGTCTTGCGCAGTTGTCTTGCAGTGTCGTTGTCATGCACAGTTGTTTCCATGCACAGTCACTGTCTTGCACAGTTGTTGTCATGCACAGTTGCTGTCATGCATAGTTGCCATCATGAATAGTTGCTGTCATGCACAGTCGCTGTCTTGCACAGTTGCTGTCATGCACAGTTGCCGTCATGCACAGTCGCTGTTTTGCACAGTTGTTGTCATGCACAGTTGTTGCCCTGCACAGTCGCTGTCATGCACAATTGTTGTCATGCACAGTCACTGTCATGATCAGTTGCTGTCATGCACAGTCGCTGTTTTGCACAGTTGTTGTCATGCACAGTTGCTTTAATGACAGTTGCTGTCTTGCACAGTCGCTGTCATGCACAGTTGCTGTCGTGCTCATTCGCTGTCATTCACAGTCGCTGTCTTGCAAAGTCATTGTCATGTACAGTCGCTGTCTTACACAGTTGTTGTCATGCACAGTCGCTGTCATGCACAGTCACTGACATGCACAGTCGCACTCTTGCGCAGTTGTCTTGCAGTGTCGTTGTCATGCACAGTTGTTTCCATGCACAGTCACTGTCATGCACAATTGCTGTCATGCACAGTTGTTGTCATGCACAGTCGCTGTCATGTACAGTCGCTGACATGCACAGCTGCTGTCTTGCACAGTTGTTGTCAATCACAGTCGCAGTCTTGCACACTTGTTCTCATTCACAGTCGCTATCATGCACAGTTGCTGTCTTGCACAGTTGTTGTCATGCCTAGTCGCTCACTTGCACAGTTGTTATCATGCACAGTTGTTGTCATGCACAGTTGTTGTCATGCACAGTCGCTGTCATGTACAGTCGCTGACATGCACAGCTGCTGTCTTGCACAGTTGTTGTCAATCACAGTCGCAGTCTTGCACACTTGTTCTCATTCACAGTCGCTATCATGCACAGTTGCTGTCTTGCACAGTTGTTGTCATGCCTAGTCGCTCACTTGCACAGTTGTTATCATGCACAGTTGTTGTCATGCACAGTTGTTGTCATGCACAGTCGCTGTCATGCACAGTTGCTGTCATGCACAGTCGCTATCTTGAACAGTTGTTTATCATGCACATTTGTTGTCATGCACAGTTGCTGTAATGCACTGTCACTGTCGTGCATAGCCGCTGTCTTGCGCTGTTTTTGTCATGCACAGTCGCTGTCTTGCACAGTTGTTATCATACACAGTCACTGTCAAGCACAGTTACTGTCATGCACAGTTGCTGGTTTGCACAGTTGTCATGCACAGTTGTTGTCATGCACAGTTGTTGTCATGCACAGTTGCTATTATGCACAATTTATGTCATGCACAGTTGTCATGCACTGTCGCTGTCATGCACAGTTGTTGTCATGCACAGTCGCTGTTTTGCACAGTTGTTGTCATGCTCAGTTGTTGTCATGCACAGTCGCTGTCGTGCACAGTTGCTGTCATGCACAGTTGTTGTCATGCACAGTTGCTGTCATGCACATTTGCTGTCTTGCACAGTTATTGTCATGCACAGTTGTCATGCACAATCGCTGTATTACAGAGCAGTTGTCATGCACAGTTGTTGTCATGCACAGTTGCTATCATGCACAATTTTTGTCATGCACTGTCGCTGTCATGCACAGTTGTTGTCATGCACAGTCGCTGTCATGCACAATCGCTGACTTGCACAGTTGTTGTCATGCACAGTTGTCATGCACAATCGCTGTCTTGCAGAGCTGTTGTCATGCACAGTTGTTGTCATGCAGAGTTGCTATAATGCACAGTTTCTGTCATGCACTGTCGTTGTCATGCACAGTTGTTGTCGTGCTCATTCGCTGTCATTCACAGTCGCTGTCTTGCAAAGTCATTGTCATGTACAGTCGCTGTCTTACACAGTTGTTGTCATGCACAGTCGCTGTCATGCACAGTCACTGACATGCACAGTCGCACTCTTGCGCAGTTGTCTTGCAGTGTCGTTGTCATGCACAGTTGTTTCCATGCACAGTCACTGTCATGCACAGATGTTGTCATGCACAGTTGCTGGTTTGTACAATTATTGTCATGCACAATTGCTGTCATGCACAGTTGTTGTCATGCACAGTCGCTGTCATGTACAGTCGCTGACATGCACAGCTGCTGTCTTGCACAGTTGTTGTCAATCACAGTCGCAGTCTTGCACACTTGTTCTCATTCACAGTCGCTATCATGCACAGTTGCTGTCCTGCACAGTTGTTGTCATGCCTAGTCGCTCACTTGCACAGTTGTTATCATGCACAGTTGTTGTCATGCACAGTTGTTGTCATGCACAGTCGCTGTCATGTACAGTCACTGACATGCACAGCTGCTGTCTTGCACAGTTGTTGTCAATCACAGTCGCAGTCTTGCACACTTGTTCTCATTCACAGTCGCTATCATGCACAGTTGCTGTCTTGCACAGTTGTTGTCATGCCTAGTCGCTCACTTGCACAGTTGTTATCATGCACAGTTGTTGTCATGCACAGTCGCTGTCATGCACAGTTGCTGTCATGCACAGTCGCTATCTTGAACAGTTGTTTATCATGCACATTTGTTGTCATGCACAGTTGCTGTAATGCACTGTCACTGTCGTGCATAGTCGCTGTTTTGCGCTGTTTTTGTCATGCACAGTCGCTGTCTTGCACAGTTGTTATCATACACAGTTGCTGTCATGCATAGTTGCCGTCATGAATAGTTGCTGTCATGCACAGTCGCTGTCTTGCACAGTTGCTGTCATGCACAGTTGCCGTCATGCACAGTCGCTGTTTTGCACAATTGTTGTCATGCACAGTTGTTGTCATGCACAGTTGCTATTATGCACAATTTATGTCATGCACAGTTGTCATGCACTGTCGCTGTCATGCACAGTTGTTGTCATGCTCATTCGCTGTCATTCACAGTCGCTGTCTTGCAAAGTCATTGTCATGTACAGTCGCTGCCTTACACAGTTGTTGTCATGCACAGTCACTGTCATGCACAGTCACTGACATGCACAGTCGCAGTCTTGCGCAGTTGTCTTGCAGTGTCGTTGTCATGCACAGTTGTTTCCATGCACAGTCACTGTCTTGCACAGTTGTTGTCATGCACAGTTGCTGTCATGCATAGTTGCCGTCATGAATAGTTGCTGTCATGCACAGTCGCTGTCTTGCACAGTTGCTGTCATGCACAGTTGCCGTCATGCACAGTCGCTGTTTTGCACAGTTGTTGTCATGCACAGTTGTTGTCCTGCACAGTCGCTGTCATGCACAATTGTTGTCATGCACAGTCACTGTCATGATCAGTTGCTGTCATGCACAGTCACTGTTTTGCACAGTTGTTGTCATGCACAGTTGCTTTAATGACAGTTGCTGTCTTGCACAGTCGCTGTCATGCACAGTTGCTGTCGTGCTCATTCGCTGTCATTCACAGTCGCTGTCTTGCAAAGTCATTGTCATGTACAGTCGCTGTCTTACACAGTTGTTGTCATGCACAGTCGGTGTCATGCACAGTCACTGACATGCACAGTCGCACTCTTGCGCAGTTGTCTTGCAGTGTCGTTGTCATGCACAGTTGTTTCCATGCACAGTCACTGTCATGCACAGTTGTTGTCATGCACAGTTGCTGGTTTGTACAATTATTGTCATGCACAATTGCTGTCATGCACAGTTGTTGTCATGCACAGTCGCTGTCATGTACAGTCGCTGACATGCACAGCTGCTGTCTTGCACAGTTGTTGTCAATCACAGTCGCAGTCTTGCACACTTGTTCTCATTCACAGTCGCTATCATGCACAGTTGCTGTCTTGCACAGTTGTTGTCATGCCTAGTCGCTCACTTGCACAGTTGTTATCATGCACAGTTGTTGTCATGCACAGTTGTTGTCATGCACAGTCGCTGTCATGTACAGTCGCTGACATGCACAGTTGCTGTCTTGCACAGTTGTTGTCAATCACAGTCGCAGTCTTGCACACTTGTTCTCATTCACAGTCGCTATCATGCACAGTTGCTGTCTTGCACAGTTGTTGTCAATCACAGTCGCAGTCTTGCACACTTGTTCTCATTCACAGTCGCTATCATGCACAGTTGCTGTCTTGCACAGTTGTTGTCATGCCTAGTCGCTCACTTGCACAGTTGTTATCATGCACAGTTGTTGTCATGCACAGTTGTTGTCATGCACAGTCGCTGTCATGCACAGTTGCTGTCTTGCACTGTCGCTATCTTGAACAGTTGTTTATCATGCACATTTGTTGTCATGCACAGTTGCTGTAATGCACTGTCACTGTCGTGCATAGTCGCTGTTTTGCGCTGTTTTTGTCATGCACAGTCGCTGTCTTGCACAGTTGTTATCATACACAGTCACTGTCAAGCACAGTTACTGTCATGCACAGTTGCTGGTTTGCACAGTTGTCATGCACAGTTGTTGTCATGCACAGTTGTTGTCATGCACAGTTGCTATTATGCACAATTTATGTCATGCACAGTTGTCATGCACTGTCGCTGTCATGCACAGTTGTTGTCATGCTCATTCGCTGTCATTCACAGTCGCTGTCTTGCAAAGTCATTGTCATGTACAGTCGCTGCCTTACACAGTTGTTGTCATGCACAGTCACTGTCATGCACAGTCACTGACATGCACAGTCGCAGTCTTGCGCAGTTGTCTTGCAGTGTCGTTGTCATGCACAGTTGTTTCCATGCACAGTCACTGTCTTGCACAGTTGTTGTCATGCACAGTTGCTGTCATGCATAGTTGCCGTCATGAATAGTTGCTGTCATGCACAGTCGCTGTCTTGCACAGTTGCTGTCATGCACAGTTGCATTCATGCACAGTCGCTGTTTTGCACAATTGTTGTCATGCACAGTTGTTGTCATGCACAGTTGTTGTCATGCACAGTTGCTATTATGCACAATTTATGTCATGCACAGTTGTCATGCACTGTCGCTGTCATGCACAGTTGTTGTCATGCTCATTCGCTGTCATTCACAGTCGCTGTCTTGCAAAGTCATTGTCATGTACAGTCGCTGCCTTACACAGTTGTTGTCATGCACAGTCACTGTCATGCACAGTCACTGACATGCACAGTCGCAGTCTTGCGCAGTTGTCTTGCAGTGTCGTTGTCATGCACAGTTGTTTCCATGCACAGTCACTGTCTTGCACAGTTGTTGTCATGCACAGTTGCTGTCATGCATAGTTGCCGTCATGAATAGTTGCTGTCATGCACAGTCGCTGTCTTGCACAGTTGCTGTCATGCACAGTTGCCGTCATGCACAGTCGCTGTTTTGCACAGTTGTTGTCATGCACAGTTGTTGTCCTGCACAGTCGCTGTCATGCACAATTGTTGTCATGCACAGTCACTGTCATGATCAGTTGCTGTCATGCACAGTCGCTGTTTTGCACAGTTGTTGTCATGCACAGTTGCTTTAATGACAGTTGCTGTCTTGCACAGTCGCTGTCATGCACAGTTGCAGTCATGCACAGTCGCTGTCATTCACAGTCGCTGTTTTGCGCTGTTTTTGTCATGCACAGTCGCTGTTTTGCACAATTGTTGTCATGCATAGTTGCTGTCATGCACAGTCACTGTCATGCACAGTCTCTGTCTTCCACAGTTGTTGTCATGCACAGTCGCTGTCATGATCAGTTGCTGTCATGCACTGTCGCTGTCATGCCCAGTTGTTGTCATTCACATTGCTGTCATGCACAGTTGCTGTCATGCACAGTCACTGTTTTGCACAGTTGTTATCATGCACAGTTGCTGTCATGCACAGTCGCTGTCAAGCACAGTTGCTGTCATGCACAGTTGCTGGTTTGCACAATTGTCATGCACAATTGCTGTCATGCACAGTTGTTGTCATGCACAGTCGCTGTCATGCACATTTGCTGTCTTGCACAGTTATTGTCATGCACAGTTGTCATGCACAATCGCTGTATTGCAGAGCAGTTGTCATGCACAGTTGTTGTCATGCACAGTTGCTGTCATGCACAATTTTTGTCATGCACTGTCGCTGTCATGCACAGTTGTTGTCATGCACAGTCACTGTCATGCACAATCGCTGACTTGCACAGTTGTTGTCATGCACAGTTGTCATGCACAATCGCTGTCTTGCAGAGCTGTTGTCATGCACAGTTGTTGTCATGCAGAGTTGCTATCATGCACAGTTTCTGTCATGCACTGTCGCTGTCATGCACAGTTGTTGTCGTGCTCATTCGCTGTCATTCACAGTCGCTGTCTTGCAAAGTCATTGTCATGTACAGTCGCTGTCTTACACAGTTGTTGTCATGCACAGTCGCTGTCATGCACAGTCACTGACATGCACAGTCGCACTCTTGCGCAGTTGTCTTGCAGTGTCGTTGTCATGCACAGTTGTTTCCATGCACAGTCACTGTCATGCACAGTTGTTGTCATGCACAGTTGCTGGTTTGCACAATTATTGTCATGCACAATTGCTGTCATGCACAGTTGTTGTCATGCACAGTCGCTGTCATGTACAGTCGCTGACATGCACAGTTGCTGTCTTGCACAGTTGTTGTCAATCACAGTCGCAGTCTTGCACACTTGTTCTCATTCACAGTCGCTATCATGCACAGTTGCTGTCTTGCACAGTTGTTGTCATGCCTAGTCGCTCACTTGCACAGTTGTTATCATGCACAGTTGTTGTCATGCACAGTTGTTGTCATGCACAGTCGCTGTCATGCACAGTTGCTGTCATGCACAGTCGCTATCTTGAACAGTTGTTTATCATGCACATTTGTTGTTATGCACAGTTGCTGTAATGCACTGTCACTGTCGTGCACAGTCGCTGTTTTGCGCTGTTTTTGTCATGCACAGTCGCTGTCTTGCACAGTTGTTATCATACACAGTCACTGTCAAGCACAGTTACTGTCATGCACAGTTGCTGGTTTGCACAATTGTTGTCATGCACAATTGCTGTCATGCACAGTTGCTGTCATGCACAGTTGTTGTCTTGCACAGGTGTTGTCATGCACAGTCGCTGTCTTGCACAGTTGTTGTCGTGCACAGTTGTTGTTATGCACAGTTGCTGTCATGCACAGTTGTGGTCGTGCACAGTTGTTCTTCTGCACAGTCACTGTCATTCACAATTGTTGTCATGCACAGTTGCTGTCATGCACAGTTGCTGTCAGGCACAATCCATGTCCTGCAATGTTGGTGTCATGCACAGTTGTTGTCATGCATAGTTGCCGTCATGCACATTCGCTGTCTTGCACTGTTGTTGTCATGCTCAGTTGTTGTCCTGCACAGTCACTGACATGCACAATTGTTGTCATGCACAGTTATTGTCATGCACAATTGCTGTCTTGCACAGTTGTTGTCATGTACAGTTGCTGTCATGCACAGTCGCTGTCTTGCACAGTTGTTGTCATGCACATTTGTTGACCGGCACAGTCGCTGTCTTGCACAATTGCTGTCATGCACATTTGTTGACCGGCACAGTCGCTGTCTTGCACAATTGTTGTCCTGCATAGTCGCTGTTTTGCATAATTGTTGTCATGCACAGTCGCTCTCTTGCACAGTTGTTGTCATTCACAGTCACTGTCATGCACAGTTGCTGTCTTGCACAGTTGTTGTCATGCACTGTCGCTGTCTTGCACAGTTGTTGTTATGCACAGTTGCTGTCATGCAAATTCGCTGTCTTGCACTGTTGTCATGCGCAGTTGTTGTCATGCACAGTCTCTGTCATGCACAGTTGCTGTCTTGCACAGTTGTTGTCATGCACAGTTGTTGTCATGCACAGTTGTTGTCATGCACAGTCGCTGTCATGCACAGTTGTTGTCATGCACAGTTGTCATGCACAGTCGCTGTCATGCACAGTTGCTGTCTTGCACAGTTTTTGTCATGCACAGTTGTTGTCTTGCACAGTTGTCATGCACAGCTGTTGTCATGCACAGTTGTTGTCATGCACTGTTTCTGTCTTGCATATTCGTTGTCATGCACAGTCACTGTCATGCACAGTTGTTGTCATGCTCAGTTGTTATCTTGCACAGTTGACAGTGGAAAATTAGTGCACTATTATACAGGGCCCTGCTTGCAGGGATGGGGCACCGACTGTATTTTCTCATCTCCCTGGAGCAGTAGTGGAGACTATAATGCCAGACCATGCCGCATTGATCATATCTTGTGGATTTGCACATGCCCCATACAGCGGAAGGAGAGGAGTTGTATGTAAACATGCATCTTAAGATACTGTGTCTTCTTTTGAACATCCAAGAATAAGGAAAGAATAGTTACAACATAGAATTGTAGAGCAAAATAGGAGACTGTTCCACCCATCATGCATGTTCTAGCGTTTTGAAGGAACTAATGAGAGGAAGATGGTGACATAGTGGTAATGTCACTGGTTTAGTAATTCAGAAACCTGGGCTAGTGTTCCAGGGACATAGGTTCAAACACCACCGCGGCAGCTAGTGATATTCAAATTCAGTAAGAATCTGGAATAAAATGACTTGCATGAATGGTGACCCAGTATCCACCATTGACTGCTGTAGAAATTAATCTGCTTCATGAAATCGATGGTCAGAAAAGCCCATCTAGTTCACCAATGTCCTTGGGGGAAGGAAATCTGCCATCCTTACCTGGTCTAGCCTACGTTTGACTCCAGACCCACAGCAAAGTGCTTGACTCTCAACTGCCCTCTGAAATGGCCGAGCAAGCCATTCACTTGTACCAGTCACTACAAAGTCTCAAAGAAATGAAACTGGACAGACCACCCGGCTTTGACCTCAGAACCAGAAAGGACAACAGCATAAACAGATCTGTCGTTCCTATTTACTTATGGGGGTGGGCCTCAGGATTGACTCCAGATTAAATGAAGTCTCATGGATTTGGGTGAAATATGGGCAAGGAAACCTCCTGCAGATTACCACGTAATGTCCTCCCTCTGCTGATGAATCAATACACTTCCATGTTGGACAATGTTTGGAGAAAGCATTGAGGATGGCAAAGGCACTAAATAGACTCTGGGTGGGGGATTTCAATGTCCATACCAAGCGTGGCTCATCTGCAGCACTATTGATTGAGCTGGTCAGACCCTAAAGGACATAGGTGCTGGACTGGGTCTGTGGCAAGTGGTGAGTGCACCAATTGGAGGGATAAACATATTTGACTTCATCCTTACTGATCCGATAGAGGCATCTGTTCATGACAGTTTCAGTAAGAATGACCACTGCACAGTCCTTGTGGAGACGATGTCCCAGTGTCACATTGAGAATACCAACCATTGTGTTATGTGGCACTATCACCATGTTAATGGGATAGATATTGAACAGATCTAGCAAGTCAAGACTGGGTATCCATGACGCACTGTGGGCCATTAACAGCAGCAGATGTGTACAATCTGTCATCTCATGGTGCGGCATATCTCCCACTCAGCCATTACCATCAAGCCAGGGGTTCAACCTTCGTTCAGTGGAGAACGCAGGACAGCATAGAGTCATAGAGATGTACAGCATGGAAACAGACCCTTCGATCTAACCTGTCTATGCTGACCAGATATCCCAACCTAATCTAGTCCCACCTGCCAGCACCCGGCCCATATCCCTCCAAATCCTTTCTATTCATATACCCATCCAAATGCCTCTTAAATGTTGCAATTGTACTAGCCTCCACCACTTCCTCTGGCAGCTCATTCCATACATGTACCACCCTCTGTGAGAAAAAGTTGCCCTTTAGGTCTCTTTTATATCTTTCCCCTCTCACCCTAGACCTATTTCATCTCGTTTTGGACTCCCCGACCCCAGGGAAAAGACTTTGTCTATTTATCCTACCCAGGCCCCTCATAATGTTGTAAACCTCTATAAGGTCACCCCTCAGCCTCTGACACTCCAGGGAAAACAGCCCCAGCCTGTTCAGCCTCTCCCTGTAGCTCAGATCCTCCAACCCTGGCAACATCTTTGTAAATCTTTTCTGAACCCTTTCAAGTTTCACAATACCTTTCCAATAGGAAGGAGACCTGAATTGCACGCAATATTCCAACAGTGGCCTAACCAATGTCTTGTACAGCCGCAACATGACCTCCCAACTCCTGTACTAAGCATACCTGAAGATGAGGTGCCAACCTGGTGAAGCCACTAGACAAGATTACTTGGGTGCCAAGCAGCATAAACAACAGATAGACAGAGCTCAGTGAGCATACAAATAATGGATCTGATCCAAGCTCTGTAGTCCTGCCAGTCCAGCTAATCACAGGGCTGCACGGCTGGTGCAGGAGGAAGGGCTTCACATACATAGGCCATTGGGGTACCTTCTGGTGAAGATGGGACCTGTACATGAATGACAGGTTGAACGCAAACTGGAGGGGGACCAATGTTCTGGGTGGGAGATTTGCTAGAGCACCTTGGGGATGGGAACCAGAGCTACAGAGAGAGTAGTTGTTGAACGGGCAGAAAGAGAAAGCAGAGAGTCTATCAGGCAGGATACACAGTTGATAGGTCAAAGGGATGGGTTAAAGTGTGTCTGTTTTAATGCAAGGTGTGTCAGGAATAAGAATGATGAACTTAGAGCATGGATCAGTACTTGGAACTACGATGTTGTGACCATAACGGAGACATGGATTTCATAGGGGCAGAAATGGTTGCTGGATATTCCAGGGTTTAGATCTTTTAAAAAGAACAGGGAGGGGGGCGGGGGGGGGGGGGGTAAAAGAGGAGGGGGAGGAACATTGTTAATTAGAGAGTGCATCACAGCTGCAGAAAAGGAGGTTGTTGAGAAAGGTCTGTCAGTATAGGTGGAAGTCAGTAACAGGAAAGGAGCAGTCACTTTATTGGGTGTTTTCTGCAGACCCCCCCAATAGCAGCGGAAAGATGGAAGAACAGATTAGACAGCAGATCTTGGAAGGGTGTGGATGTGACAGAGTTGGTGTTATGGGTGACTTCAACCTCCCCAACATTGATTGGAACTCCTTAGGGCAGATGGTCTGGATGGAGCCGATTTTGTCAGGTGTGTCCTGGAAGGATTCCCGACTCAATATGTAGATAGGCCGACTAGGGGGGAGGCAGATGTGGAGGCCATATTGGATTTGGTGCTAGGCAACAAGCCAGGCCAGGTGTCAGATCTCTCAGTGACAGTGCCCACAACTGCCTCACCTTTACCACAGCCATAGAGAGGTATAGGAATGGACAGTATGGGAAGGTATTTAATTGCAGGAGGGGAAATTATACTGCTATTAGACAAGAGGTGTGGAGTATAAATTGGGAACAATTGTTCTACAGGAAATGCACAACAGAAATGTGAAGGCTGTTTAAGGAGTATGTGCTGTGAGTGTTGGGTAACTTTGTCCCACTGAGACAGACAAGGAATGGTAAGTTGAAGGAGCCTTGGGTGATAAGAGAAGAGGAGCTTCTTGTCAAGGGGAAGAATGAAGCTTACTTAAGGTTGAGGAAGCAAGGATCTGGCACAGCTTTAGAGGATTACAGGGTAGCTAGGAAAAAACTCAAATGGACTGAGGAGAGCTAGGAGGGGGCATGGAAAGCCTTGTCCGGAAGGATTAGGGAAAACCCAAAGGTGTTCTACACTTACATGAGGAATAAGAGAATGATCAGAGAGAGGGGAGGCCCAATCAGGGATAGTGGAGGGAACTTGTGCCTGGAGTCTGAAGAGATGGGGAGGCCCTAAATGAGTTTTTTGCTTCAGTATTCACTAGAGAGAGGGACCTTGTAAATAGTGAGTACACTGTGGACCAGGTTAATAGTCTTGAACAGATTGATATTAAAAAAGTGGATGTACTGGAAATTCTGGGTAACATCAAGATAGATAAGTCCCCGGGGCCAGACCAGATATATCCAAGGTTACTACAGGAAGTGCAGAATGAGATTGCTGTGCATCTGCTGATGATCTTTGTATCCTCACTCTCCACAGAAGAAGTACCGGATAATTGGAGGGAAGTGAATGTCTTTCCTCTGTTCAAGAAAAAGAATAAGGAAATCCCTGGGAATTAAAGACCAGTCAATCTTATATCTGGTAAGCAAGGTACTGGAAATGATTTGGAGAGATAGGATTTATGACTATTTGGAAAAACACAGTTTAAATAAAGATAGTCAGCATGGATTTGTGAGGGGCAGGTCATGCCTCACAAGCCTTATTGAGTTCTTTGAGGATGTGACGAGACAAGTTGATGAAGATTGAGCAGTGTTTGTTGTGTATGTGAATTTCACGAAGGTATTTGATAAGGTTTCCCATGGTAGGCTCATTCAGAAAGTTAGGAGGTATGGGATACAGGGACATTTGGCTGTCTCGATGTAGAATTGGCTAGCTGAATGAAGACAGTGAGTGGTAATGGATGGAAAGTATTCCAGCTGGATATCAGTGACCAGTGGTGTCCCACAGGGGTCTGTTCTTGGCCTTCTGCTCTTTGAATTATAAATGACTTGGCTGAAGAAGTGGAGGGGTGGATTCATAAGTCGGCCGATGGCACAAAGGTCAGTCGTGTTGTTGATAGTGTTGAGGGCTGTTGTAGGCTACAACAAAACATTAACAGGATACAGAGCTGGGCTGAGAAGTGACAGATGGAGTTCAACCTGGATAAATGCAAAGTGATTCATTTTGGAAGGTTGAATTTGAATGCTAAATATCGAGTTAATGATGAGATTCTTGGCAATGTGGAGGAACAACAGGATCTTGGGGTCTATGCGAGGGTTCGCTGCAGCTGTATAAAACCCAAGTTAGACCACATTTGGAATATTGTGTCCAGTTCTAGTTGCCTCATTATAAGAAGGATGTAGATGCTTTAGAGAGGGTCCAGACGAGATTGACCAGGATGCTGCCTGGATTGAAAAGCTTATCTTATGAGGAGAGGTTGAGTGAGATAGGGCTTTTCACACTGAAAAGAAGAAGGAAGAGAGGTGACTTGATAGAGGTGTACAAGGTAATGAGAGGCATAAACAGAGTAGAGAGCGAGGGACTTTTCCTCAGGGCAGAAACGGCTATCACAAGGGAGCATAATTTTAAGGTGATTGGAGGAAGGTACAGGGGGGATGTCAGAGGTCGGTTTTTTTTGCAGAGAGTGGTGGGTGCGTGGAATGCACTGCTAGCGGTGGTAGTAGAGTCAGAGACATTAGGGACATTTAAGCGACAGCTGGACAAGCACATGGATGGCAATAAATTGAGGTGTGTGTCGTTTAGGTTGATCTAAGATTAAGATAAATGCTTGGCACAACATTGTGGGCTGAAGGGCCTGTACTGTGGTATACCGTTCTATGTTCTATGAATTATGGTGGGCCATTAAACACCTCACTGGAGGAGAAGGCTCCACAAATATCCCCATCCTTAATGATGGAAGAGCCCAACACATCAGTGCAAAAGATAAGGCCGAAGCATTCGCAGCAATCTACAGCCAGTAGTGCTGAGTGGATGATCCATCTCGGCCTCCTCCAGTGGTCCCCAGCATCACAGATACCAGGCTTCAGCCAATTCGATTCATTGCATGTGATATCAGGAAATGGTTGGTAGACTCTGGACACTGAAAAGGCTAATGGTCCCCGATCACATGGTGGAAGTGAATCGACGGAGAAAGACACCTACAGTTCTGTCTGACCCAGCAGTGAACCTTCACAGCTACTGCCTCTGCTATTTGATTTCAATTATCTCTGCACATCAGAGTTCATCTAAGAAAAGTTAACAAACCGCGAAATTCACAGCTGATCTTGTAGAAACCTGTGTGGGCAGATCACAGCAGGGGAGATACGTGCTGGGAGGTCATGTTGCAGCTGTACAGGACATTGTTTAGGCCACTTTTGGAGTATTGCGTGCAATTCTGGTCTCCCCCCATAGGATGCTGTAAAATCTGAAGAGGTTCAGAAAAGATTTAGGAGGATGTTGCTAGGGTTGGAGAATTTGAACTATCATAAGAGGCTGAACAGGTTGGGACTATATTACCTGGAGCGTTGGCGGCTGAGGGGTGACATTATAAAGGTCTATGAAATCATGAGGGCCATGGATAAGGTGAATAGGCAAGGTCTTTTCCCTGGGGTGGGACAGTCCAAAACTATGGGTTGACACGGGAAAAATTTAAAAGGGACCTAAGGGGAAACTTTTTCGCGTAGAGGGTGGTGCGTGCATGGAATGAGCTGCCAAAGGAAGTAGTGGAATCTGGTACAATAACAACATCTAAAAGGATGGGTACATGAATAGGAAGTGTTCAGAGGGTTATGACTCAAATACTGTTGAATGGGACTAGATTTATATGGGATATCTGGTCAGCTTGGATGAGTTGGACTGAAGGGCCTGTTTCCATGCCGTATATCTCTATGACTCTATGAATCTACGACTGCATTCCCGCAATAGTACTGAAGAATTGTATTCCAGAACTTGCTGCTCCCCAAGCCAAGCTGTTCCAGTACAATTACAACACTGGCATCTACCCAACAATGTGGAAAATTGCCTAGGTATGTCCTATACACAAAAAACAGCCAATTACTGCCCCATCGGTCTACTCTCGATCATCAGGAAAGTGATGGGAGGTGTCATCAACAGTGCTATCAAGGAGCACTTGCTCAGCAATAACCTGCTCAGTAATTCCCAGTTTTGGTTCCCCCAGGGCTCCTGATCTCATTACAGGCTTGTTTCAAACATGGATAAAAGAGCTGAATTCCAGAGGTGAGGTGAGAGTAACAGCCCCTTACATGAAGGCTGCATTTGACTGATTGTGGCATTAAGGAATCCTCGCAAAACTGGAATCAACAGGTATCAGGGGCAAACAGTTGTACCATTACGGTCATAGCAGTGCAGTAATAGCATTACGGTGACAGCTGCACAGTGATAGTGGTGCAGTGATAACATGCAGTGATAGCAGTACAGTGATAACAGTGCAGAGATAGATGTATAGTGATAGTGTTGCAGTGTTGGCAGTGCAGTGATAGTGGTACAGTGATAGAGATTCATGTGATAGTGGTACAGTGATAGTGGTGAAGTGAGAATGGCACAGTGATAGTGGTCAGTGACAGTGGTGCAGTGATAGCAGTACAGTGATAGTGGTGCAGTGATAGAGATTCATGTGATAGTGGTGCAGTGATAGTGGTGCAGTGATAGTGGTGCAGTGAGAGTGGTACAGTGATAGTGGTGCAGCGACAGTGGTGCAGTGAGAGTGGTGCAGTGATAGTAGTATAGTGATAGCGATACAGTGATAGCAGTACAGTGATAGCGGTGCAGTGATAGTGGTACAGTGATAGTGGTGCAGTGATAGCAGTATAGTGATAGTGGTGCAGTGATAGTGGTACAGTGATAGCATTATAGTGATAGCGGTACAGTGATAGAGGTGCAGTGTTAGCAGTACAGTGATAATAGTACAGTGATAGCGGTACAGTGATAGAGGTGCAGTGATAGCAATATAGTGATAGCGGTACAGTGATAGAGGTGCAGTGATAGCAATATAGTGATAGCGGTACAGTGATAGCGGTGCAGTGATAGCAGTATAGTGATAGTGGTGCAGTGATAGTGGTACAGTGATAGTGGTGCAGTGATAGTGGTATAGTGATAGTGGTACAGTGATAATGGTGCAGTTATAGCGGTGCAGTGATAATGGTGCAGTGATACTGGTACAGTGATAGCAGTATAGTGATAGTGGTATAGTGATAGTGGTGCAGTGATAATGATACAGTGATAGTGGTGCAGTGATAGTGCTACAGTGATAGCAGTGCTGTGATACCGGTACAGCGATATCAGTACAGTGATAATGGTACAATGATAGCAGCACTGTGATAGCTGCACATTGCAGTGATAGTGGGGCAGTGATCGTGCTGCAGTCATAGTTGTGCAGTGATAGCAGTGCAGTGATAGTGGTGCAGTGATAGTGGTTCTGTGATAATGGTACAGTGATAATGGTGCAGTGATAGCGGTGCAGTGATAGCGGTGCAGTGATAGCGGTGCAGTGATAATGGTGCAGTGATAGCGGTGCAGTGATAGCGGTACAGGGATAGCGGTGCAGATTTATCAGTGGTGTGATAATAGTGCACTGATAGCAGGGCAATGAGAGCGGTACACTGCTGGTGGTGCAGTGATAGTGGTGCAGTGATAGCGGTACAGGGATAGCGGTGCAGATTTATCAGTGGTGTGATAATGGTGCACTGATAGCGGGGCAATGAGAGCGGTACACTGCTGGTGGTGCAGTGATAGCAGTTCAGTGATAGCAGTGTAGTGAAAGCGGTACAGTGATAGCAGTGCGGTGATAGTGGTCCAGTGATAGCGGCACAATGGTAGTGGTGCAGTGATAGCGGTGCAGTGACAGCAGTACATTGATAGTGGTACAGTGAAAATGGTGCAGTGATAAGGTTCTGTGATGATGGTACAGTGATAATGGTACAGTGATAATGGTACAGTGAGAGCATTGCAGTCATAGCACTACAGTGATAGTGGTGCAGTGATAGCGATGCAGTGAGAGTGGTATAGTGACAGCAGTACAGTGATAGCAGTGCAGAGATAGCGTTGCAGAGATTATGGTACAGTGATAACAGTACAGTGATAGTGGCACTGTGATAACAGTACATTGGCAGCAGTGAAGTGATGGTGGTACAGTGACAGCGGTACAGTCATAGCAGTACAGTCATAGCAGTACAGTGATAGCAGCGCAGTGACAGCAGTGCGATGAGAGCAGTGCCGTGATAGCTGTGCAGTGAATGTGGTACAGTGATAGCAGTTCTGTGATGATGGCACAGTGATAATGGTACAGTGAGAGAGGTGCAGTGATGGCACTACAGTGACAGTGGTGCAGTGATAGTGGTACAGTGATAATGGTGCGATGATTGTAGTTCAGTGATAATGGTATTATGACAGCGGTACAGTGCAGATTTAGCAGTGCTGTGATAATGGAGCAGTGATAGCGGTGTGGTGATAGCGGTACAGAGTTTGTGGTACAGTGCTGGAGGTGCAGTGGTGTAGTGATAGTGCAGTGAAAGTGATACAGTGATAGTGGTACAGTGTGCAGCGATAGCGGTACAGTGATAGTGGTACAATGGTAGTGAAACAGTGATGGTGCTGCACTGATAGTGGTGCAGTGATAGTGGTTCTGTGATAATCGTACAGTGATAATGGTGCATTGATCATGGTGCAGTGACAGCGGTACAGTGATAGTGGTGAAGTGATAGCGGTGCAGTGATAGCGGTGCAGTGATAGTGGTGCAGTGGTAACGGTGCAGTGATAGCGGTACAGTGAGAGCAAATCAGTGATAATGGTGCAGTGATAGTGGTACAGTAATAGCAGGGCAGCAATAGTAGTGCAGTGATAGCAGTGCAGTGATAGTGGTACAATGGTAGTGGTGCAGTGATAATGGTACAGTGATAGTGGTGCAGTAATAGGGGTACAGTATTAGTGGTGCAGTGATAGCGGTACAGTGATAGCAGTGCAGTGATAGGGGTACAGTGATAATGGTACAGTGATAGTGGTGCAGTGATAGGGGTACAGTGATAGCAGTGCAGTGATAGGGGTACAGTGATAATGGTACAGTGATAGTGGTGCAGTGATAGCAGTGCAGTGATAGGGGTACAGTGATAATGGTGCAGTGATAGTGGTGCGATGATAGCGGTGCAGTGATAGCGGTACAGTGATAGTGGTACAGTGATAGCAGTGCAGTGATAGAGGTTGAGCGATAGCGGTGCAGTGATAGCAGTGCATTGATAGTTGTGCAGTGATGTTGGTACAGTGATAGCCGTGCAGTGATAGTGGTACAGTGTTAAATGTTGCAGATAGTGATACAGTGATAGCCGTGCAGTGATAGTGGTACAGTGTTAAATGTTGCAGATAGTGATACAGTGATAGCAGTACAGTGATAGTGGTTCATTGATAGCGGTGCAGTGATAGCGGTGCAGTGATAGTGGTACAGTGATAGTGCCACAGTGATAGCAGTGCAGTGACAGTGATAGCAGTGCAGTGATAGTGATAGCAGTGCAGTGATAGTGATACAGTGATAGCGGTGCAGTGATCGTGGTGCAGTGATAGCGGTGCAGTGATATTGGTGCAGTGATATTGGTGCAGTGATATTGGTGCAGTGATAGCGGTGCAGTGATAGCGGTGCAGTGATATTGGTGCAGTGATAGCGGTACAGTGATAGCAGTGCAGTGATAGCCATGCAGTGATAGCGGTACAGTGATATTGGTGCAGTTAAAGCCATGCAGTGATAGAGGTACAGTGATATTGGTGCAGTGATAGCGGTGCAGTGATAGCGGTGCAGTGATAGTGGTGCAGTGATAGCGGTGCAGTGATAGCGGTGCAGTGATAGCGGTACAGTGATAGCAGTGCCGTGATAGCGGTGCAGTGATAGCCATGCAGTGATAGAGGTACAGTGATATTGGTGCAGTTAAAGCCATGCAGTGATAGAGGTACAGTGATATTGGTGCAGTGATAGCGGTGCAGTGATAGCGGTGCAGTGATAGCGGTGCAGTGATAGCCATGCAGTGATAGAGGTACAGTGATATTGGTGCAGTGATAGCGGTGCAGTGATAGCGGTGCAGTGATAGCGGTACAATGATAGCGGTGCAGTGATATTGGTGCAGTGATAGTGGTGCAGTGATAGCGGTACAGTGATAGCGGTGCAGTGATAGCGGTACAGTGATAGCGGTGCAGTGATAGCGGTGCAGTAATAGTGGTGCAGTGATAGCGGTGCAGTGATAGCGGTGCAGTGATAGCGGTACAGTGATAGCGGTGCAGTGATAGCGGTACAGTGATAGCGGTACAGTGATAGCGGTGCAGTAATAGCGGTGCAGTGATAGCGGTACAGTGATAGCGGTGCAGTGATAGCGGTGCAGTAATAGCGGGGCAGTGATAGCGGTACAGTGATAGCGGTGCAGTGATAGCGGTACAGTGATAGCGGTACAGTGATAGCGGTGCAGTAATAGCGGTGCAGTGATAGCGGTGCAGTGATAGCGGTGCAGTGATAATGGTACAGTGATAGTGGTGCAGTGATAGGGGTACAGTGATAGTGGTGCAGTGATAGCGGTACAGTGATAGCAGTGCAGTGATAGGGGTACAGTGATAATGGTACAGTGATAGTGGTGCAGTGATAGCGGTACAATGATAGCAGTGCAGTGATAGGGGTACAGTGATAATGGTACAGTGATAGTGGTGCAGTGATAGCAGTACAGTGATAGGGGTACAGTGATAATGGTGCAGTGATAGTGGTGCGATGATAGCGGTGCAGTGATAGCGGTACAGTGATAGTGGTACAGTGATAGCAGTGCAGTGATAGAGGTTGAGCGATAGCGGTGCAGTGATAGCAGTGCATTGATAGTTGTGCAGTGATGTTGGTACAGTGATAGCCGTGCAGTGATAGTGGTACAGTGTTAAATGTTGCAGATAGTGATACAGTGATAGCCGTGCAGTGATAGTGGTTCATTGATAGCGGTGCAGTGATAGCGGTGCAGTGATAGTGGTACAGTGATAGTGCCACAGTGATAGCAGTGCAGTGACAGTGATAGCAGTGCAGTGATAGTGATAGCAGTGCAGTGATCTTGGTGCAGTGATAGCGGTGCAGTGATCGTGGTGCAGTGATAGCGGTGCAGTGATATTGGTGCAATGATATTGGTGCAGTGATATTGGTGCAGTGATAGCGGTACAGTGATAGCAGTGCAGTGATAGCCATGCAGTGATAGCAGTACAGTGATATTAGTGCAGTGATAGCGGTGCAGTGATAGCGGTGCAGTGATAGTGGTGCAGTGATAGCGGTGCAGTGATAGCGGTACAGTGATAGCGGTACAGTGATAGCGGTACAGTGATAGCGGTGCAGTGATAGAGGTACAGTGATATTGGTGCAGTTAAAGCCATGCAGTGATAGAGGTACAGTGATATTGGTGCAGTTAAAGCCATGCAGTGATAGAGGTACAGTGATATTGGTGCAGTTAAAGCCCTGCAGTGATAGAGGTACAGTGATATTGGTGCAGTGATAGCGGTGCAGTGATAGTGGTACAGTGATAGTGGTGCAGTGATAGCGGTGCAGTGATAGCGGTGCAGTGATAGCCATGCAGTGATAGAGGTACAGTGATATTGGTGCAGTGATAGCGGTGCAGTGATAGCGGTGCAGTGATAGCGGTGCAGTGATAGTGGTGCAGTGATAGCGGTGCAGTGATAGCAGTGCAGTGATAGCGGTACAATGATAGCGGTGCAGTGATATTGGTGCAGTGATAGTGGTGCAGTGATAGCGGTGCAGTGATAGCGGTGCAGTGATAGCGGTGCAGTGATAGCAGTGCAGTGATAGCGGTACAGTGATAGCGGTGCAGTGATAGCGGTGCAGTAATAGTGGTGCAGTGATAGCGGTGCAGTGATAGCGGTGCAGTAATAGTGGTACAGTGATAGCGGTGCAGTGATAGCAGTGCAGTAATAGTGGTGCAGTGATAGCGGTACAGTGATAGCGGTGCAGTGATAGCGGTGCAGTAATAGCGGTGCAGTGATAGCGGTACAGTGATAGCGGTGCAGTGATAGCGGTACAGTGATAGCGGTACAGTGATAGCGGTGCAGTGATAGTGGTACAGTGATAGCGGTGCAGTGATAGCAGTGCAGTGATAGCGGTGCAGTGATAGCGGTGCAGTGATAGCAATACAGTGATCGGAGTGCAGTGATACGGGTACAGTGATAGCAGTGCAGTGATAGCCATGCAGTGATAGAGGTACAGTGATAGTGGTACAAATACAGTGGTACAGTGATTTTAGTGCATGATAGCAATACAGTGATCTCAGTGCAGTGATACGGGTACAGTGATAGCAGTGCAGTGATAGAGGTACAGTGATAGTGGTACAAATACAGTGGTACAGTGATTTTGGTACAGTGATAGCAATACAGTGATCGTAGTGCAGTGATTGCAGTGCAGTGATTGCGATACAGTGATAGCAGTAAAGTGATACCGGTCAGGTGATAGCGGAACAGTGATAGCGTCTGTATCCCTGATGCAGAGGTGTGTGTTGAACCCCCACCTGCCCCAGAGGTGTGTTGCTGAATAGGTTAGTTCAAAATAACTAAAGGATTGTTTGTGACAGCTGGCAATATTACACTGCCCCAGAAGAGGGCAGTAAGGCTCTTTCCATGGAGTGTGAATTAGTGACTGACAACACAATGCTTTGATCTCACTCAACTTCCCTCGTGAAACACAACGGCTCTCCTTTGCATAACTATGAGTAATGCTTTGTAAATGTGAATATCTGAGCTAAATATTTTGTGTCAGCTGATATTTTGATTCGCTTAATCATTTTAACAGTCTTTGATTCGCCATCATTTCTGTTCAGCTCTGAGGAAATATAAGCAACAGGAGCAGGAGTGGTTTACTTGGCTCATTGAGACTGCTAAGCCATTCAATGTGATCATGGCTGGTCACTGGCATTAAGTCCAGTCTTCCATATTCTTCCCATATTCCTCAATGTAGTTCGAAACCCAAGATCTGACTGTACCAGCCTTAAATACAGAGAACAATGTAGAATCCACAGCTAGAGAATTCAAAAGTTCCATACCTATCGAGTAGAGAAATATCTCCTCTGTTCTGTCCTAAATGCTTGTTCCATTACCATGAGACTGTGCCCTTTTCTACTTGAAGAGCCAGACAGGTGGAAACAAGGAAACATCTCAGTGTCTACCCTGCTGAACTCTCAAAGGAACGAGTTGTCATCACTAACAGTCACAGAGTCGTTGAGTCATCCAGCAGGAAAGCAGAATGTTCGGTCCAACCAGTCCATGCCGATCATAATCCCAAACCAAACTAGTCCCACCTGCTTGCACCTGGACCATATCCCTCCAAACATTTCTTATTCATGTGCTTATCCGAATGTCTTTTAAACACAGTGAATGCACCCACATATACACTTCCTATGGAAATTCATTCCACAGACGGACCACACTCTGTGTAAAAAAACATCGCCCCCATGTCTTTTTTAGATCTTTCTCCTCTCACCTTAAAATATACCCCTTTGTCTTGAAATACCCCACTTGAGGGAAAAGAAGCCTGCCATTCACCTTATCTCTGTCTATTGTGATTTTATACATCTCTATAAGGTCACCCCTCAACCGCCGACACTCCAGTAAAAAAACTCCCAGCCTATCCAGTTTCTCCTCATAATTCAAACCCTCCATTCCCAGCAGCATCCTGAAAAATATCTTCTGAATCCTCTCCAGCTTAATAATATGCTTTCTATAACAAGGGAACAGGAACTGGACACATTACTCCAGAAGTAGCCTCACCAGTGTCCAGTACAACTTCAACATGACGTTCCACATCCGAAAGTCCGAGCATTGAAGGCAAGTGTGCCAAACAGTTTAGTGCTACACAGGGCTTTCTTGAAAAATGGCACGTTTTTCAATTCCTGATTGTTGGAACATGACCCTCCTTCACACTGGAACCCATACCCTTGAACTTGAGTCTTATCGCGTCAGGTTATATCATGGGTTAAAAGGGAAAGGATTGAAGGCATTTGTTTTAAATAGTAGTTTTTTTGGTGGGGGTGGGGGGTGGGGGGAGGGCATGGGTACCAGTGTGGTAGTTGGCATTATTAAAGTGGTGCTGGAAAAGCACAGTGGGTCAGGCTGCATCAGGAATCGACGATTATTGATTATTACTGGTGAAGGGCTCCTGCCCGATACGTCGATTTCCCTACTCTGCGGATGCTGCCTGACCTGCTGTGCTTTTCCAGCACCACTCTAAACTTGACTCTGATTTTCAGCATCTGCAGTCCTCACTTTCGCCTGATTGGCAGTCTTACCTAGTACTCCTGAGAAGTCCATGATAGGCTTTCATTTCCGCAAGTCAGAATTCTTTATGGCGGTTTGATACAACTGAGTGGCCATTACAGAGGGCAGTTGAGAACTGACAACACTATTCTGGGATTGGGGTCATAGAGTCATACAGCACGGAAACAGATCCTTCAGTCAAACTAGTCCATGCTGACCAAGTTTCCCAAACTAAACTAGTCCCACTTGTCTGCCTTTGCTATTCATGTACCTGCCCAAATGTCTTTTAAAGTGTCTGTAAGTGCACCCGCATGTACCACTTTCCCTGGAAGTTCATTCCACACAAGCTCCACACTGCCTGTTGAAGGAGCAGCACTCCGAAAGCTAGTGCTTCCACATAAACCTGTTGGACTATAACCTGGTGTTGTGTGATTTTTAACATTCCAGACAAGAACCACCTTCTGTGTGAAATAGTTGCCCCTCAGGTCCCTTTGAAATCTTTCTCCTCTCACTTTAAAAATATGCCCCTGGTTTTGAACTCACTCACCCTAGGGAAAAGCTATTCACTTTATCCAAGCCTCTCATGACTTTATAAAACTCTGTAAAGTTGCCGTCAAATTCCCGTACTCCAATGAAACTAAATGTACCAGCCTTTCCAGCCTCTCATTACCACTCAAACGCTACATTCCCAGCAACACCCTGGTAAATCTTTTCTGTGCCCTCTCCAATCTAATAATATCCTTCCTGTAACAGGGCAACCAGAACTGGACACAGTACTCCAAAGTGGCCTCACCAATGTACTCTACAACCTCAACATGACTTTCCAATTCCTACACTCAAAGATCTGAGCAATTAAGGCAAGTCTTCTTTACCACTCTGTCTACCTGTGATGCAATTTTCAAAGAACTTTGTACCTGAACCCAAAGGCCTCTCTGTTCAACAACACCATCCAGAGCCAGAACATTAACTGTGCAATTCCTTCCCTTGCTTGCTGTACCAAAATGTAATACCTCGCATTTATATAGATTAAGTACCATCTGTCACTCCTCAGCCCATTGACTCAGTTGATCAAGATCACTTTGTAATCTTAAATAACCTTCTTCATGAGTAAACACAACAGTTTTCAGAGTACATCCTGTGTAAAATTTGTAAAAGCATCCATTGCTCAAGGAAAATTTACTAAGAGTTAAACCGAATGTTTAAGTAAAACGCCTTAAGAATGCAACTGTTTCAGGATTCAGCAGTACTGGGTCATCCATAAAATACCTCGCTGAACCATTGAAGTTCTGGCAATTCTATAGTCACTTTTATATTTTCCAATTTCCAATGTTTTGGGGAAAAAGTGAATTTAAATAGCGGGAACCGAGTGGATATTTTCTTAATTACAAGCCCAGTAACAATCTGGGATCAAGCAGCAGGAAGGGTAAATGTGTTTGGAATGATTTTTCTGCTTAGAAGGTAAACAGGCTGTTGTTTAGATCAGAGTGGTGCTGAAAAAGCACAGCAGGATCCGAGGAGCAGGAAAATCGACGTTTCGGGCAAAAGCCCTTCATCGTGATGCTTTTCCAGCACCACTCTGATCTAAACTCTGGTTTCCAGCATCTGCAGTCCTCACTTTTGCCTGGTAAACAGGTTGGCCAGTTTGAATGATCTGTCTCAGTATTGTAACTTCCACGTAGTATAAACTGTGAGGATTGAAGGGAAGGTTCAGCGAAGAGACTGGAAATTGTGGATATTTTGACAGAGTCGACGGGGAGTTGGATTGCAAATGCACTACCTGGAGTAGTTGTAAAAGCAGATTTTATGATACCTTTCTAAAAGAAAGTTATGTGGTGGAAGAGGGGGTGGATTTGCAGCACTGTGGGGAAAGATCAAGGGGAGTGGAACTAAATTGATTCTCTTTCAAAGAGCTTGCATTGGTGTATTGGGTTGAATGGCCTCCTTCCATCCTGTATGATTCTATGATAACTGATTTGTACCAGAACATTCATTTGTTTACTGTGGGGGTCTCACACTTGATGAAAGACCACCCTTAGAGATCTGTCATAAAGCAACTTCATTTGTATGTTTTTCAGATGAGCATAAGACCATAAGACCATCAGACATAGGAGTGGAAGTAAGGCCATTCGGCCCATCAAGTCCACTCCGCCATTCAATCATGGCTGATGGGCATTTCAACTCCACTTCCCCGCATTCTCCCCGTAGCCCTTAATTCCTCGAGACAACAAGAATTTATCAATCTCTGCCCTGAAGACATTTAGCGTCCCGGCCTCCACTGCACTCTGCGGCAATGAATTCCACAGGCCCACCACCCTGGCTGAAGAAATGTCTCCGCATTTCTGTTCTGACTTTACCCCCTCTAATTCTAAGGCTGTGTCCACGGGTCCTAGTCTCCTCACCTAACAGAAACAATTTCCTAGCGTCCACCCTTTCCAAGCCATGTATTATTTTGTACGTCTCTATTTAGTCTCCCCTTAAACTCTTCTAAACTCCAATGAATACAATATGAGACCCAATAATGTCCCTCAAATGGACATTATAAGATCTCCAGGCACTATTTGGAAGATGCATTTCCCCAGATGCCCTGAATAACATTTACCACTACATTAACAGCACTGAAATTAATGATCTAGTTATTACCACATTGTCATTTTTGAGCTTGTGCTGAATCGACCATGTTACAACAGAGGGATCAGTCCAAAACCTGGCTGTCATTGATACTGCTGTGGTAAGTTCAATGTAAATGCAAATATTTCTTCCCTCCAGTCCATCAAACTACAATAGATGCACAGTATGCAAAGGATACACAAACTTGTGCACAACAGTATGTACAAAAACTCTACAATGAGCAGTCAGTCTGTCCCATCTCGTTCCTGTGTAAGGGGCTAAGCCTGACTGTGTGATATGTTCCTGAAATGCTGCACTCATCATCTCAGGAAGTGATGCAACCTCACATGATCTTGCTGTTTCTGGCAGCCTCCTGCCAAGATGCCGTCAATGTAAGATGTTTCGGAAATAAAGGAGCACAATCAGACCAAGAATATGAAAAGCAGCTTCTGATCTCTTCTCGCTCTAACTAATATACCTGCACTGCCACTTGTCCCAGAATAGACGGATCACCATTGTAGACCTGTGTACTGCTTGTTGCAACCAAGACTTGTTTCTTCTCATCCCGTGCACTGCAACTCAAGTGATGTTGCTTCTTTGAACTCACTCCTCAATGCATGCACTAGAGTTGCCACAAATGGAAAAGGAGAAAGTGAGGTCTGCAGATGCTGGAGATCAGAGTTGAGAGTGTGGTACTGGAGAAGCACAGCAGGTCAGGCAGCATCCGAGGAGCAGGGGAATCGACGATTCAGGGCAGAGCCCTTCATCACTTAAATATCCACCCTTTTCTGGGTGAAGGGCTCCAGACCGAAATGTCGATTCTCCTGCTCCTCGGATGCAGCCTGACCTGCTGTGCTTTTCTAGCAACACGCTCTCAACACAGATGGAGAAGGATGCAGAGCTACTGGTACTGCTGGGTAGACTGCTCTTCTGGGTCAACATATGGCAGAAAAAGGGTGGATGTTCAAATGCATGTCTCAAACAGGGCCTATATTGCAAAGTATTAACCATACCAGTGGTTACTTCTCCAACAAGTCATGTTCTGTATGAGGTGATAACATGGCATCCTGTTGATCTTCAAATTGATATAAAGATCCCAAGGCACTACTCATAAAATGGTAGCGGCGAGCTATCTCCCTGGCCCCCTGTCTAATTTTTTTCTGTCAATCAACATCGCTAAAACAGGCTATCCAGTCAAATTATATTTTGCATCAATTGCCTGCTCTGTTCCTGCATTACAACAGTCAATGCACTTCACAAGTGCATAATTGAGTGTAAAGTACTGGGGTTGTGAAAAGGGTGCTATTAAAATACACATCCTTTCTTGTTTTAAAAGCAAGCCTTTGTTGTTCATTGCAATCCACGTGCTGGAAAGAACAGGACTCCTTTAAAATTTCCATTTCCCAAAAAAGGACTCTTTGGATGAAAGGTCCTATCAGTTATCATTTTCTTTCCCAGATGTCGTTAGCAATGAGGTTTGATTGACAGGTCATAGTGTGAGTAATATAGAGATTTTACAAGTGATCACTTTAAATTCAATTTAGCAAACTTTTCATTTTGATATCTTGAGAACCAAATGTGGTTTAATCATAATTTTCACTGGAACTAGTTATTTTAGTGATATCATTAATAATAAAAAAGATAATCTGACTATAAATAATTAGAAAATTAATTTTAAAAAACCAATTGCTTAATTTCTATCAGTCTGCAAGTTTGCAAGTTTGTAAATTGATTTAGAAAACTATTTATTAATTTTAAAATGTTCTTATACATTTTCTGCATTCACTCTGAGATTGATCTATTAATTTTGAAATTGATGTATGGACATGATTTCTCATACTCTGATTAAATTAGTAGATGAAACCTTATTTATTGCTCACCTCTGTTTAAATAGACATGATGTTGCAGCTTCAATTCAGGTTCTTTGTCTCACTTTTACAAGTCATGAGTGTTCGCTCTCTGGTATTGTGAACTGTTGACATCTTCTGTTGGAGACCAATTACCCAGAAAGCTTCAGTTACGAATATCTCGGTTTTCTGCCAACATGCAAACTCACAAATAGTCACCACCACCTGGCCCCATGTTGACATTGCAAGAGTTCACAGCAAGATCCCAAAAAGGCACCAAATGACCGCTCAATCTGTCATTGATAGTACTAGTCATGAGGGAAATGTTGGCTGGAACATTGGAGGGGGATCCCCTTGCTCTTCTTCAAAAGGTGTCACCACATTTAATGATCCAGGAAGCTGACTCCTGAGTTTAATGCCCTATCCAAATGACAGCTCCTCACAGAGAATCACAGAAATGTTGCGATACAGAAGAAGGCTGATCAGCACTTTGCATCAGCACTGTCTCTCTGACTGACGCATATGACTTTGTGCCATTCTTCTTATCACCATAACCCTGAACAATATTTCCATTTCAATAATTATCTGATGCCCTCCTGACTGCCTCAGTTGAACCTCAGTTGAACCACATTTCCAGGCAGTGTTCCTACACTCCAGTTACTCACTCAGTGGCAAAACATTTCCTTGCATCATTTTTGCCCCTTTTGCAAATTACCTTATATTGGTGCCCACTGATTCTTAACCCTTTTACAGCAGGGAACAGTGTCTCACTATCACTGTGGCAAACCCCGTCATGATTTTCAAAACTTCTATCAAATCTTCTCTTAGTCTTCTCAAGGACAATAGTCCCAATTCCTCACACCTATTTTCATAACTCTGGAACAAATCTTGTAAAGTTTTCCGCATTCGCTCCAATGTATTCAGCATGCTTCCTAGAGTCTGATGTCCTGACCTATATGCCTATTCCAAATGTTTGGAGGAGGAATAGTGGGCTGAATGGCCTACTCCTGTTCCAATGCTCCTACATGGTTCACATCATTCCTAAGAGCTTCTTTTCTTCTTGAAGTGGACAGTTCATGCTGTTGAGAGCTCGTCAGAATACATTGTAAGAATATCCCACACTGTTCTTTACAATATGCCAGTCTAGACTTGAGTAATTAAAGTCTGCTTTTATAACAACACTGTAATGTTTGTACCTTTCTCTAATTTTCTTGTAGGTTTGTTCCTCTATGTCTTCCCCTCAGTTGGTGGTCTGTAGGCCACACTGAGAAATGTAATTGCACTCTTTTGTTCCTTAGTTTTATCCAGATCAACTCACTCCTTGAACCCTCTGGGACACCCACTTTGTACAGATGACAATACTCACCTCAACCAGTACTGCACTATTCTTTCTTTTTCCTTTAATGTCTTTTCTAAAGACTTTATAACCAGGAATATTTAACACCCAGTTATATCCTTCCTTCACCTATGTTGCTATTATAGCTACAACAACATAAATATGCAGACAATCTGCATCAGGCTTATTGACTGTGCTCATAGAATAGGCGAAGGTGGGTACTGCAGATGCTGGAGATTAGAGTCAAGATTAGAGTGGTGTTGGAAAAGCACAGCAGGTCAGGCAGCATCCAAGGCGCAGGAAAATTGATGAAGATGGAGAAACATCAATTTTCCTGCTCCTCGGATGCTGCCTGACCTGCTGTGCTTTTCCAGCGCCACTCTAATCCATGCTTATACAATCCCTACAATGTGGAAGCAAGCCATTCAGCCCATTGAGTTCAAAGCAACCCTCTAGAGAGCATTCCACCCAGACATTACCTTACCCTATCCCTGTAACCCTATGTTTCCCATGGCTAATGTACCTAGTCTGCACATCCCTGCACGCTATTGGCAATTCAGCATGACCAATCTATCTAACCTGCACATCATTGGACCATAGAAGGAAACCAGAGTACCCAGAGGAAACCCACACAGACGTGGGGAGAACATTCAAACTCCACACAAACTGTCACCCAAGGCTGGAATTGAACCCAAGTCCCTGGTGCAATCAGGCAACAGTGCTAATCACTGAGTCACTGTGCCACCCCCACCCATTCACATATGTGCAGTGTAACATTGAGTTAGTTAACACTGAGCAAAGCTCTCAGGATGAGTCTTCTTCCCTGGTTTAGCTGGAGAAGACCCTGATAAACCATCTTTGTGAACATTTACAGTCCATGTAGTAAAGGTACTCCCCACAATGGTATTTGATATGGAGTTCCAGGATTTCAACTCAGTAATAATGCATCAGTTGTGAGCAGGAGAGAAATTGAGTTAAAGGAAAAGGATGTTATCTTGAATAACTACTGACATTATGAGCATAACAGATCAGCTGAGTTTGGGAAATGAACTGTAACATCTGAATTGCAAGCTTTTGGAAACCATGTTTTGACCTTAGGCACTCAGCTAGTGATGTATCTGCCCATTACAGAACGCACTCAAATTTTATCCTGCTCAGGGGGTGAGTTTGACTGACTCTGACACTAAAAGAGTAAATTAACCCACTCATCATTAAATTCCACAGAAGGAGGGCTACTTGGGCCAATTTGCTGGTGTTGGCTCTCCAAGCAAGCTAACAGGATTGTCCTACTCTTCTGTTCTTTACCATAGCTCTGCAATTTCCCTCTCTTATGTCATGGGAAGGCATGGGTTTCAGTGCGTTGAGAATAAATAGTGTATAAATGAAAAAAGGAACATTTGGGGTTAAAATATCTTTAGGAAGGAAGGAAAGGGCAAGAATGAAGATGGAGTGGTGAAGAAACGTCAACTCACTACGGAGAAAACTGATATGATGAAAATGCCAGTAAAAGCAATTTTTATATTATTTGGGGTTATACAACAGACCCTTTAATTATCTGTGAGATACTTCAGACCAACAAGTTACTGTTTCAGGAGATTTTAACAAATCACTCTTACACAGAATCCCTACATCATAGAGGCAGGCTATTTGGCCCACACCGATCCTCCGAAGAGCATCCCACCCAGACCCATCCCCACCCCTCAAGCATTGCCCATGATCAATCCACCTATCCTTGGACACTATGGGCAACTCAGCATAGCCAATCCACCTAACCTGCATATATTTGGACTGTGGGAGGAAACCGGAGCACCCAGAGGAAACCCAAGCAGACACAGGGAGAATGCGCAAACTCCTCACAGATAGTCACCTGAGAGTGGAATCGAACCCGGGTCCCTGGTGCTGTGAGGCAGCAGTGCTAACCACTGAGCCACCATGCTACCCAGCGGACTGTTCAATGAGAGAGTCATTAGAAAAAGGAATGAAATGACTGAAATGGGGACAGGATTTCTTGTTCGAGATGTGCTTGTCTGTATTCTTATGTGGGATTTGGGCATCATAGGCAAGACCAGCATTTTGTTGCCCATTCTTCTTCTCCCTTGAACTAAGTGGTTTGCGAATCCATTTCAGAGGGCTGTGCAGAGACAACCATGGGTCTTGAGCTGATGTGGATGGCGATCCATCTGTTGGTGCATTCATTCCACTGTCAAACTCGAGGGGGTAATTTTTGAGATGCCTCAGGTAATTCTGAAACAAGGCATTGCGCCTCTTGAATATATGAACTGGACGCCGCAGCCCGTTACAGGATTTCTCTGGTGCCCTGAAAGACCTGATCTCAGGTCTACCTCACACAGGATTCTTTGTAGGCTCTCACCAAAGATTTTTTTTTGTTAAGGGCAAAAACGACAATTTTCTACGAAACCAAAAAATGTGCCTACCAGCAGAGGCAATGTAATCAACAACCACATCCCTCTTCTTCAAGCTTCCTGCCAATCATTCTAGTGTCACTGAGCCCCAACCCATAGACAACTCCCAGAGATGCTACCGACTCAAAGTTGGTGTTTCTTATTAAATAGTGGAGACATGATACAGGCAACTCACCTTTCATTCTCAGATCTGACCAATTTCCATTCGTCCTCAGACCCAGCTGATTCAGTGCATATGTACTAACTTCTACAATCAAACAAGATACTCAGGATAAGGAAGTCTTGGTTAGAAATTAAACCCTATTATACTTTTATTGGGAAAATCGGGTGATTTGGAAGAGCGAAGGGGTTTTGAGAATCTTGGTTCATAAAACATTAAATCAGCATCTCAATGGTTAAAATTGCTGAAGAAAGCTAATGGAATCTTGATTTCTGGCTGATTTCATCTCTTAAACAATAAGGGAAGACCCACAACTTGTAAATGAACTTTTTAAAAAAGTTATATGTTATTAAGAATTTAAGTAAGATTAAGTAAGGTCACAGTTAAAATCTTCCAGGGAGGAGGCAGAGACAATAGAGAGGATACTGTGCCAATTCAGCAGGATATGACACCTGTTCTGTTACTGCTGTTACACCTGAATATTGGCATAAGTAAACATTAATTTTCACCTCTGTGCTTTTTGTATTTATCTACACTGATGGAAGCTGTCATCACTATTGTGCTGTGAACAAAGGGTTACATAGCCAGAGGCAGACTCACTGTTTGGAAATATGTTGCAATCTGCAGCTTTGGGTTTTGACATTTGGCACACACAATGCATTTCTTTATGTAAGTGATATGTGGATAACATCACTGATCCTGTGGTCCCAGTCAGAAGCAGTGTTCAAAGGAAGCAGCAGATACTTCCTGCTCATTTAGTGTCATTGATTTTCTGTTCAAATCCTTCCATAGCCATCTCCTCCCATTGGCTGTAGACAACTCCAGTCCCACAACTTTCCAAAGAGTCTGTGTGCTTCTAATTTTGACCTTTTGTGCATCTCTTCAATACTCTTCACCCCATCATTGCAGGCTGTATCTTTAGCTGTCTAGAAATTAATCCCTGGAACATCTGTGTCCATTTGACTGCTACTTTGGAAGTATGTATATCTGGGAAGTGAAATACATGTCCTGCTAGTCTCAGTCATCTCTAAGTCACTATGTCCTGTAGACACCTCTGACCAGTCCTATGTTGCACTTTTCCATTGGTGATGTCTTTCCAGTTAAGTCCAGGTCTTGCATAGCCCATGTTCTTGGAAGATATCCAACATGGGTGATGCCTTTTCTATTTCTTTCCATATCTCACTGGCATAGAGTGCTGTTAGTCCTCTCATACATTAGCGACGAGATTTCTCTGCACCTTCTCTGTAGCTATTACACTATATTCTGCATTCTGTTCTATTACCACAATGTGCTTATGTAAAGATTGATTTGCCTGGATAGCATGCAATACAATACTTTTCACTGTATCTCGGTACATGTGACAATAATAAATAAATCAAATCCTATATACACATAGAATCACAGCCTCACGGCTATTTTGATGGTGTGTTAAATAGATTAGATGAGAATCCCTACAGTGTGGAAACAAGCCCTTCGGCCCAACAAGTCCACACTGACCCTCCAAAGAGTAACCTACGCAAATCCATTCTCCTACACTATCTTTACCCTTGACTAATATGCCTAGTCTACACATCCCTGATGGCCCTGCTTCACCCTCTGCTTGGCCCTCTCACAGCTGGAATGTAGACCAACCTTTACTTTGAAGGCTGGTTGTCATACTTGGAGCATGTTCGATTGTTTTTACCAACAAGATGAAGTCATCTGTGACATCTAGGTTGACCAACAGCTGGTGTTGTCAAGGGATACCAAAGCCTACACCAACTGTTAGCTTCCCCAAGATGAAATCAATAACCATGAGGCAATGGAAGGCAAGAGTTTACAGTGCTCCTGTGATGACGTTGAAGGAATCTGTAGTGTTTATGCTGGCCTTGACAAAGGCATTCAAGTTGTGGTATAAGACTCTAAAGATGTGAGTAACTTAGCTGGGATCCCATATGGTCTTGTGGTATAACAGAGTGACTGTTAATAGTTCCTGTTGAAAGCCTTTTTTGAAATCAGTGAAGTTGATAAGTGCCACCTGACAGCCTGGAACAAAAGTAGACCAATAGGCGCATAAAGACTTTGCTGCATGATCGTCCTGAGCTTAAAGATATTCTCGCTGCATGACACCACCTTGGTAAGCTGCCTGTATTTCATGAAGAACACAATCAATCTGTTGAAGAGTAGACCTTGCTAGATACTGATACTGTTTCGCCTGACCAGCTGTTGCACTCATTGTATGTGAAAAGCAGTCTATCATGCTGAAATGTTAGTAACCTATTCACAACTAATTCTACTGCCTGAACTCTCATCGCACGTATTGTCTTGACCTCAGTTGCTTTCTCATGACTCCCTTGAAAGGTATTGTGCTTCCAACCTTGACCACCCCAGAAGGCAAAAAAGACTCAAAGCTCCTCAAACTTTCTGTGAGAATGAGGTGCTCCAAAAGCTTCACTTAATGCTCTCAGTTAAAACGTTAGAGTCTTGCACAGAGAAAGCATTTAATCCATACATTTTAATCCACTACTTAAGTGTTCTTAAACTTGGTCACCTCTTGACTGCCACAAAGTCCACTTTGTCATGGCCAGGGTAGGTGAAGCTGTGTGCTGTGTATGGTGAGAAGAGTTTTCTCACAGAGGATCATGATTCTGGAACTTTGTCCCCAAGCAGCAGTGGAAACAGAGCCTTTCAACTTTTTTTTTAATGCAGGGATGGATAGTTTCCTAATTAGCAAAAGGGTGAAAGCTTATCAGGGGCAGGGGTGGCAATGTGGAACAATCAGATCAGCCATGATTTTATTGAATGGTGGGCATGTTAGAGGGGCTGAGTGCCTGTTCTGTTCCTATCTTTGAAGTCTGTGTCACAGGTAGACAGGCTGGTTAAGAAGGCATTTAGCATGCTTGCCTTTATTGCGCAGTCCTTTGACTATAGAAGTTGGAGCGTCATGATGAGGTTGTACAGAATGTTGGGTGAGACCTCTTCAGGAGTGCTGTGTCCAGTTCTGGTCACCCGGTTTTGGAAGGATATTATTAAACTGGAGAGAGTTCAGAAGAGATTTTCTGGGATGTTACCAAGACTGGAAGGTTTGAGTTATAAAGAAAGGCTGGATAAGCCAGGACTTTTTTCACTGGAACTTGGGAGGTTGAGAGGTGGCTTTAAAAAAGTTTAGAAAATCATGAGGGATATTGATAGGATTAATAGTCATGTCTTTTCCCTAGGATAGGGATTTCAAGATTAGGGGATACATTTTTAAGGTGAGAGGGGGCAAATGTTCGACACAGAGGGTGGTTTGCATGTGTTATAAACTTCCAGAGGAAGTGGTGGATGTGGGTACAGTTACAACATTTAAAAGACATTTGGGTCAGTACATAAACAAGAAAGGTTTGGAGAGATATAGGCCAGGAGTGAGTAGGTGGGACCATTCAGTTTAGGATTATGTTCAACATGGACTGCTTGGACCACAGGGTCTGTTTCCATGCTGTATGACGAAGGGGCAGCAGAGACTTTGGATTTACAACAGATGGGAGTCTTTTAAATATAGATGAATGAACCTCAGTGTTGATGCTCTTAGATGTTCAGATGTAATCAAATTATCAGTAGGATATTTGGGTACATGTGTAGGGAAGAGGAATTAGAAAGAAACTTCCGTGACATCACATCAGAGGCAAAGAAGTGAGCATTGTTTTTATTCATTGTACTAATGAAAAAACAAGTATAAGCTTTGTGTCGTGATAAATAAAACACAAAGTTTGGCAGTTTACTGTCACTCATCAACAGCTGATGTATTCTCCATGGCAATACCTCCATCTATCAGAGTCCACTTGCCAAGCAATCGATACTCTTGTCTCAAACTATATCACTGTTGTTTTTGCTTTAATTTTGTACTCCTTATGAATTATCCCACAAGATGGAAAGCATTGACAAAGTATCTGTTTTCAGCAATACATAATTATATTTGCTCACCTCACACACCAATGCCAAATAAGTGCCTGTCTGGAAAATTAGGGAACCGTTACTGTCTATTTGTTTAGGATGTGATTTTCTGCAGTGAA
Source organism: Chiloscyllium punctatum (assembly GCF_047496795.1). NCBI lineage: Eukaryota > Metazoa > Chordata > Chondrichthyes > Orectolobiformes > Hemiscylliidae > Chiloscyllium > Chiloscyllium punctatum. The sequence goes on from NC_092744.1 coordinate 80,407,324, forward strand.
AGGATAACAATGGAGAACCCTTTTCACTTATTTATTTGGTTCTTCTTGCCCTGCTGCATAAAATTCAAGGGGCAGTGGCAAAGTGGAGAAGAAATTGACTGAGGGACAGAATACAGTGTCTTGTAATTCTCGAGAGAATAGGCAGCATTTGTGGACGGAGAAAAAGAATTATCGTTTCAGTTCGATGGCCTGATATTTCTTGGAAGAATACTTGTGGTCCTTCCAAGAGTGATTTCCCTGAAGCTTTTCATGCTTATAAATTTTCTCCTGACCAGAACAAGGCTTTCAAACTGCAAGTTATGGCACCAGCCTTTAATGGCTACTATTGCCATCTATCATTTTAAAGCAAATTCAATAACCTGTACTTGTTGATATTGTTAAGCTAACATTTTGGAAAGCCTGCATTTCCTCAAAACATGGGCTCCTCCCCTAAGGACCGGCATCTTGGGGGTGAGGAAGGTTTGGTTTGACTAAGTTTACTGAAAACACTTCAATCTTTTGTTTGCCCACCACATTGCTAATATAGTTCTGACTGTCACAAAATAAATTGCATTGCTAATCCACTGCAATAATACTGAAGACCGATGCTCCAATGATTGCAGCAAAACCGTTCCAATACAGTTACAACACTGGCATGAACCCAGCAATGTGGGTACTGCCCCATCCAAATGAGAACAGGCTAAATCCAAACCACTCAAACAGCAACCTACCAGTCCACTCTCAATCAGCTTCAAAGTGATAAGAGGTGCCGTTAACAATGTTAACAAGTAGCACTTTCTCAACAATAACTTGGTCACTGGCACTCTGAGTGGAATCTGACCAGGCTTGGAGTGACATGGATGATGCTAGATTGTGTGGCAGAATTGAGTGAGATCTTTCCTCCACTTGTCAACCACCTGTTCGGGCTCAATTCCCCACACCAGGTCCAGTTTGGCCCCTTCCCGAGTTGGACTGTTTACATACTGCTCTGTAAATCTCTCCTGGATGCTCCTGACAAATCCTGTTCCATCTAGACCTCTAACATCAAGTGATTCCCAGTCAATATAGGGAAAATTAAATCTCCTATCACTACCACCCTGTTGCTCCTACATCCTTCTATAAACTCTTTACATATTTATACCTCTGTCTCACGCTCGCTGTTGGGAGGCCTGTGGTACAGCCCCAACATTGTTACCGCACACTTCCTATTTTTGAGCTCTGCCCATATTGCCTCACTGCTTGAGTCCTCAATAGTGCCCTCCTTCAGCACAGCTGTGATATCCGCTCTGACCAGTAATGGAACTCCTTCAACCTATACCTCATGCTCCATCCCGCCTGAAGCATCTGTATCCTGGGATAATTAGTTGCCAATCATGCTCTTCTCTCAACCAAGTCTCAGTAATAGCAGTAACATAATACTCCCAAGTACTAATCCAAATCCTAAGTTCATCTGCCTTACTACAACACTTCTCGCGTTAAAACAAATTCACCTCTGACCACCTGTCCCTTTGTGTTCACCATCTGCTCCCTGCCTACTCATCCCCTTAGTCACGCTGACTTCTTAGCTAGTTCCTTACAGGCTTTAATTACTAACTCCTTCCTGTCCACTGACCTCCTCGATTAGTTCTCATCCCCTGCCATATTAGTTTAAACCCTCCCCAACAGTGTTGGCAACATCACCCCTAGGACATTGGTACCAGTCCAGCCCAGGTGGAGTCTGTCCAATTTGTAATCAGTCCACCTCCTCCAGAACCAGTCCCAATATCCCAAAAGTCTGAACCCCCTTCCTCGTGCATTATCTCTCAAGCCACACTTTCATCCTGCCTATTCTTTCATTTCTACTCTGACTAGCATGTGGCGCTGGTGGCAATCCTGAGATTATTATCTCTGAGGTCCCACTTTTAAACTTGGTTCCTAACTCCCTAGATTATGCTTGTAGGACCTCAACCTGTTTTTTTACCTGTATCACTGGTGCTTTTTTGCACTGTGACAACTGACTGTTCACCCTCCTCCTTCAGAATGCCCTGCAGCCGATCTGAGACATCCCTGACCCATGCACCTGGGAGGCAACATATCATTTGGAAGTCTTGTTTTTGACCACAGAACCGTCCATCTACTCCGCTGACAATTGAATCCCCTATGGCTATGGCTATTGACTCTTTTTCCTGCCCTTCTGTACAGCAGAGCCATCCACAGTGCCATGAGCCTGGCTATTGCTGCTTTCCCTGGTGAGCCATTTCCCCCAACAGTATCCAAAACAGCATGGACAAAGTGAGGATTGCAGATGCTAGAGATCAGAATCGAAAGTGGGGCACTGGAGAAGCACAGCAGGTCAGGCTGCATCCGAGGAGCAGGGAAATCGACGTCTTGGGCATAAACCCTCCATCATAAGTTTAGATGTCGGGATGTTCACTGATTTGCAGAATGTTCAGCACCATTCCTCACAAGGCAATGACCATCTTCAACAAGAAAAAATCTAACCACCATCACTTGATATTCAATGGTGTTATCATCACTGAATCTCCCACTGTCCACCATTCAGGAGATTGCCATTGGGAGACAGTGACGTCTGCAGGTCAGAGTTGCGAGTGTGTTGCTGGAAAAGCACAGCAAGTCAGGCAGCATTCGAGGAGCAGGAATATCAACTTTTCGGGCCGGAGCCCTTCATCAGGAATTAGATGCTGCCTGGCCTGCTGTACTTTTCCAGCAATATGCTTTCAACAAAGTAGATTGCCTTTGACAAACCATATGAATAATGCAGCTTCACGAGTGGGTCAGAGGCTGAGAATACTGTGGTGAACAAATCCTCACACGTCAAAGTCTGTCTAGCATCTCCAAAGCATGAGTTACAAGTGTGCTGGAATACTCTCAAGTTGCCTGATTAAGTCCAAATTGAACAACACTCATGAAGCTCGAGTCTGTCCAGGATGAGCACCGTTCTTGATTGGTACCCTGATCACCAGGTTCAACAAATACTCCCTTCAACACCACACTGGGACAAAATATGGTACTATCCACTAAATGCATTGCCACAACTCGCCAAGTTTCCTCAGTTAATGCCTTCAAAGCCTGCAACCTTTCCAATGAGAAGGACATTGGAAGCAAAAGATGGGCATGTCACAACCTGAAAATTCCACTCCAGATTACACACCATCATGACTTGAGAACATATTACTGTTCCTTCATTGATGCTGAAACTACGCCCATAAAACTGCCTTCCTCTCAGCACTGTGGTGTACTGAGACCAGAAATACTGAAGTGCTTCAATGGGCAGCTCAATTCCTTCTCCGGGGCAATTAGGGATAGAGGGCAGACATGGACTCAATTTCCACCTTTATAGTAATAATGGACTAAAGTATTAGCTTGAATGTTGGCATTCAAGTCCTGGAATGGGATTTAACTCCATGACCTTTTGATTCAGAGGCAAGAGAGGTACCTCCTGAGACATGGCTCCTCCACTCCATTCCTTGCTCTCATGCTGAGTTCAGTCTGGACTGATTGGATGAAAATATTTTGTACAGATGTATGCCTAGTTGCTCACAGGGACAAATCTATAGGGTCATTTCTTTCCACTTGATAGCCTTCCATTTTGTGAGACTAAGATTTGAGCGGTGGTGGTCAATGAAGCCAATATTTATCTCTCAACAGCCAATTTATCTCTCATTCAGCACAAAAAGAGGTTTTCAGCTTATGTGGCTGTGCTTGTTGTGGGATTTTGCTGTGCATATATTGCCAGTTCATTTCCTCGTGTAAACACAGTGAGCACACTTCAACAGGCCAGAAGTAGGGGATGTAGTCTGTGAATTAGGGCCAGACCGTTCAGGAGCTATGGTAGGAAGCAATTCTACACACAAAGGCTGGTAGATGTTTGGAACTCGCTTCCAAAAATAGTGGATCAGTTTTAAATATTTAAATTGGAGATAAATAAATCATTGTCAAGCAAAGAATAAACAATGGTCCAAAGGTAGGTGTGTGTGGAGTTAGGCCATTGACCAGCTAAGGGATTCAAACCTGGATCCCCAGACATTAGTTAGGTCTCTGGATTAGCAGTGCAATGATAATACCACTAGGCCATTGTCTTCCCTTTAATGGCCATCAATTTTGCAGTGATAAATATTAGGGATGCACAAAAGAGCAGAATTGCAAGACAGCAATGATTGTGGGGTCTTGTAGGTTGAGGTTACATCACAATATTTGGGAGAAGTGACATCTTGGAAGTATTTTCGCACAAACATGAGAAATTTAACGTCAAGGTATTGACAAACTGGGAGCCATTGCAGAGCAAGGAGCTCACAGAGTTGATGGGCAAACAGGGCCAAATGTGAGTCAGGATATGGGCAGCAGACCCAGGATAGGGAGGGTGGAAGGTGGGAAGATAATGAGAAGAGCATTTGAAAGGTTTGATGGTGTCAAAAATCCAAATGAGGATTCTAACAGAAGATGTAGAGCTGGATGATGTTATGGAGGTGTGGAGCTGACAGGTGTTGGTGATAAAGTTCCTTTCTGACTTTTCTCCCAGCTTTGTTTCCAAGGGCGTGAACAGTGACTTCTATTGAACTGATCCCTGTTTGGGGGTGAAGTACTGTACAGTTGTTTGCCATTCGCTGCTGGAGGATGGCTGACCAAGGAACTCACCATCTGACATCAGATATATTGGACAATCAAACTGTTTGGCCACTTCATGAACACTTCTTTCACAACTAATAAAGTCTGGCATGAGACTAGAACCCAGTACTTCTGGCCCAGAAGTAGGGACACTACCACTGCACCACAGGATAATGTGGGTAGTCATCAGCATCTCAACTTGGTCAAATATGACCCAATATTGCAAATATTTGCCGTCCCACCAAGTGTTTGGTAGTGACCAAAGACATTGGCTTGCATCTCACTGCTAGTTAGTTCAAGGAATTTGCTGCTTGTCCAGTTTTGATATTAATCAGGTGATGAGCCAAGTTGTGGAGAGGTCAAGATGGTGAGGTAGTTGGGTGTTTACTTTATTCTTTCACATGATGTGGGAATGTTTGACTCAAACTGTGTTTATTGCCCATCCTTAATTGCCCTTGAGAAGGAGCTGCCTTGTGCTGCTGCACTCTACGGAGCGTAGGTACACCCACAGTGCTGTTATGGAGGGGGCGTCAGGGTGTTTACCCAGCGACACTGGTGGTGTTGTTACAGTGGTTCTGTCACTATAGATGCTGAATCCGATGTATGATTGGATAATGTTGTTTAGGGACAGCGTACAGCTGAGAAAAAGCAGAGGTGTTATCGTGAAGTACATTGATTCATCCTGAAAAGGTTTCATAAATGAAAGCTCTTTCCTTTTAATTCAGGGAAAGTTAGCAGCAGATTGTCATCATGCAGAGAGAAGTTCCAGAATGGACAGTATTACAAATATGGGTGACAAATGCTCTGGAAAAGTGTCATCTCCTATTCAGGCTAATGGATATTACACACTGTAGTGAAGGGCCTTTTATTGTGTACTCACTGTGCCATACAGGCAGTAGATGTAAAACTGTGTTTAATTCTTATACCTCTCATCCCCTCTTCAATGACTCATCACTTAATTTAAAAATGTATCAACAAATTAAATGTGATGAGTTATCAATCAGTGGGTTTATCATTTTTATTGATAACATCTTGTTTACAAGTGACTGAGATGCCAAAACACTGTTTTACTGTGTCTTAGTTCAGCACTAACCACTTCAATCAGTACGTTTTAAAAAAATAAACGAGCTGATCTCATGTGATACTGCCCTCAGTCATTCGGTAGGGCAGGTATGCTGTTTTACAATGATCGGACTGTGACATCATGTCACGCACAATGTATTATCCCACTGTTAAGATGCAGCATTGTTTGAGGTGTGCTCTCTCTTGAAGACCACCCAAGAGATCCAAACGCTGCAAATAATCACATAGCAGGTCATTTAGGTGCATTCTGAGGGCGATTGGAGTGTTTCCAAAGTTAAAACAGAGTGGGCTGGAGAAACTCAGCAGGTCTTCGAGGAGAAAGTGAGGACTGCAGATGCTGGAGATCAGAGCTGAAAATGTGTTGCTGGAAAAGCGCAGCAGGTCAGGCAGCATCCAAGGAGCAGGAGAATCGACGTTTCGGGCATGAGCCCTTCTTCAGGAATCTGAAGAAGGGCTCATGCCTGAAACGCCGATTCTCCTGCTCCTTGGATGCTGCCTGACCTGCTGCGCTTTTCCAGCAACACATTTTCAAACTCAGCAGGTCTGGCAACTTCAGTGGAGGCAGAAGTGGAGATAATGTCTTGAATCCAATAGAACTCTTTTTCAGAAATGAAAGGATTGGAAGAGTGATGGGTTTTGTGATGTAGAGAAGTGGGAAAGGAGGAGGGAATGGAGCAAGTGAGAAAGGTGTCCCAGAGCCAAAGGCAAAGGGACTGCTTGGTGGTAGAAATGTGATATCAAACAAGGATAGGAGTTAATAGCAGAAAATAGGCAAGCTCTGTTGAGAACAGATAGCATCTAAACTTTGTCGATTGGGAGGTGTGTCAAGTGTCAATTCTTAAATTGAATGGTCTTTTTTTTTCATATTTTCCCTTCATTCCAACCTGATTATTGGACTGGATGGGCTTAAAGGGAGTTATTGTTCCTGTTCAATTGACCGAAAGCTGTGAGGCTGTGGAACATAGGGCTTCTTCAATAAAACAATATTTCCAATGACCTATCTGTCTACTGCTGAGTTTGACTTGATGAGTTTAAATTGTACCTCTACAGTTTCTTCCATTTATTACTTCAAGATTATCCTGAAGAATGGAAATAGCAGAAAGTTCCTTTACACTGCAAGCTATTCATCTCTTCCAGCATCCCAGCATTCACATTTTGGACACTGAGTGCTAAGGAGTTCTGGTCACTAGCTGCCTCTGACTCCCTCTGTTCCTAACATTCTCTTCTGCTGCTTTTTGATTCCCAGTCCTTCCATCTGGCCTCTTGCCAACTGAGCCTCTACTAAGCTATTCTTTTTATCACTCTTTCCCTCCTAAAGGCATCATAGAACTTATATCGTGAGCCAAATCCACCAACTGATTCCTCGATCCCAATCCATCCCAGATCCTGACTGTTCAACTGATGTTATCAGCCCCTTTTCTCTCCTGCATCCTGGTTTCTTCCTCATCCTAAAACTGCCATCCCTACTTCTTTCCGCCAGAATTGCATCCTCAATCTGCTTCTCCTTTACTCCATTATCCTATATTCAACCGCTCAATTCCTGGAATCTATGCACAGCCAGGTCTCCATCTCTCTGACCAGCCCCCAGTTTGGCTTCCACACTGATTGTTATGGTCAGTGACAAATGACATAGAGTCATGGAATCCTTGCAGTGTTGAAGCAAGCCATTCAGCCAGTCAAGCCCACAATGACCTTCCAAAGAGCATCCCACCCAGACTTACCTCTCTACTCCTGTCACCTGTATTTCTCATGGCTAACCCACCTAGCCTGCACATCCCTGGACACCATGGGCTGTGGGAAGAAACTAGAGCACCCAGACGAAACCCATGCAGACACTGGGAGAATATTCAAATTCCACACAGACAGTCGCACGACACTGAACCTGGGTCCCTGGTGCTGTGAGGCAGCAGTGCTAACCACTGAGATACCATGCCACCCCTAAACTGAGCCACCGGGCCACCCCTTGCTGATTACAGGGCTGATACACTGACTGTGCTGGTTAAAGGGCCCATTGGAAAAGAATATAGAGGTGCCACTGATTCATGCCCACTGAGAAACAAGTTTTGCCAAAGCCAGGGAAGGATATTTTATTGAGCAGCCATTTGGCTGGCACCTTCTTTAATAGGAAAAGCCCAGCCAGTGATGCATCTTGAGGAGACTGTGGCCATGATTTCTTAATTTGCAGTTATCATCCTTGACATCTCCATGACCTTAAAATCTGTTAAACATGCGATCTCTGCTTGCATGTTTACCATACACTACATTCTTATGGACCTGTTCACTCATTCATCCATGCATAATTTTCATAATACAGTGTTGATCATTGCTTTCATTATTTTGCCAACATACATGTACAGGCAAGCTCTGGGACGTTGTTTCTATTTTGAATCTCTCTTCATTACTTAAACAACAACCCTCAGTGATAAGGTCAATACCAGAATCTCTAACTGCTTGAAATGAATGTTGTAGAAGACCTCAACTTTCTCTAGCTTTGTGTGAACAATATTGAAAGCAGCTTCCTCCACTTGCACATCATTGGTGATGCTCATTCAATTGCCCTGACTTTGTCCATCACACCAAAGCCCTTCATGTTTCCGAAAGTGTACCAAAAAATAGTCCCTCTGTCCAATCTCAACTTGTGTTTTATTCACAGAATTGCAAAATGTCACACTGCAGGATGAGACCATTCGGCCTATTGTGCGTGCATTGATTTGTTAAATGAGAACCAATTCCTGATTATTTCCCATACCCTTCCACATTGTTTTTCATCCGAGTACTCACCCAATACCCTCTTGAATGCCTCAATTGAACCTGCTTCCACTGCACTTCCAGGCTGTGCATCCCACACCGTAACTATGCTCTGATTGTAAAGTCTGCCTTCACATTACCCTTGCTTGTTTTGCAGATCACTTTAAATCCATGCCCTCTTGTTCCTTCTACAAGCAGGAAAATTTGCTCCCTATCTACTCTCTCTAGCCCACAAATGACTTGAGAAACCTCAATCAGAGATATCCGCTTAGCCTTCCTTCACGTAAGGATAGTGCCAACTTCTTCAATATAACCTCATAACGGAAGTTCCTCATCTCCGCAACCATTCCTGTAAAATGCTTTTGTGTTCCCTTCAATGGGCTCACATCCTTCCTCTAATATGGCACCCAGACTACACACACTACTCCAGCTGAGGTCTAACAAGTGTCTTATACATCTTGTCATCCTTCCAGGTTGCTGATCATAGTTTCGTGCCAAATGAGGAAGTGTTTTCCACATGTGAAGAGCGCTGTAGAAATGGTCATGATTATTCTACCCGTTAGACCCTCCAGCAGCACTCAGCTTCTCATATCCCAGAGCATTATTCTGGGTCCAAGTGCCTGAGGGCAGGGGCATGTTGGGAGGTGGTTCAACATCATTCCATTTGGTGGACTGGTTCTGCTTGAATTGTAACATCGCCAGTCCTGAGAATGTGTTCAAAATGTTAATCTTCGCATCCCAAAACAAAAATCACTGGGGATATGAGAAATAAATAATTTCTTTGTCAGCATGAACAATGAGCAGTTTCCATTGTGAATGGTGGAATTCAACACATGTACAGACCAGTTACAATCTTAAAGATGACAGCTAGGCATGATGCAAAGAGTGCATCCACTTTCTCCAGGGCAGTTAGGGATGGGTAAAGAATGTTGGCCCAGCCCAGCCAGTGAAGCTCATATCCGGTGAAAGAAATGAATCAGTCTTATAAAGCTATCTGTCACAAATGTGCCTATCTCTGACTGTATCAGCAGGCCTGACCACCATAGCGTTGTGTGGACATGAAGTCCCATCTTCACATTGAAGATTCCCTCCATCATGCTGTATGGCAATATTCACTGCGTTCACTGGGAAAAAGGATTCCAAACAGATTCAGCAAGTCAAAACTGGTCATCCATGGGAAGCTATGGGCCATCAGCAACAGTGAACTGTAACCCCATGGCTTGAATTGGTTTTCCAGTTGATCATTACTGTCAGGCTAGGTGACTGATCACATTTCAATGAGGAGTTCAGGAAGACCAGTACCAGGATTACCTAAAATGAGTTGCTAAGCTGGTGAAGCTACAATGTGCATGCTAAACAGTGCAAGGTCATGCTACAGGCAGAGCTAAGCGATCTCACAACCAATGGATCAGATCGACCCTCCACGGCATTGTCACATCTAGTCATGAATGGTGTTGGGCAAATAAACAACTAATTGGAGAAGGAGACTGTACACATATCCCCATAATCAATGATAGGGAAGCCCAGAACATCAGTGCAAGAGACAAGGTTGAAGCATTTGCAACAAGTGAACGATTGGTCCCATCCTCCTCTGGTAGTCCCCAGAGTCACAGGTGCCAGTCTTCAGCCAAATTAATTCACTCACTCTGTGCAATACTGAGAAATGGCTGAAACCCCAGCATGCTGCAGAGGCTATTTGCTTGACAACATCCCAGCAGCTGCTTTGAAGACCCGCGTTACAGAACGAGACAAGCTCCTGTATTCAAGCTGTTCCAGTCCAGGTACAACACAGGCATCTACCTAGCCATGTGGAAAATCATACAGATATGTCCTGTCTGTGAAATGGAGGTGTAGTACAACCCAGTCAGTTACTGCCCCAGCAGGCTACTCTTTATCACCTAAACATTGGTGACAAATGTCATTAATAGTGCTACCAAGTGGCACTCACAATCTGCACACTGATGCCAATTGGGTTCTGCCAGGGACACTCAGCCTCTAACATTCCAGCCTTACTCTGAGCACGGACAAAGAAGCTGAATTCAATACATAAAATGAGAAAGACCTTACATCAATGTAGCAGTTGAGTAAGTGAGGCGTCAAGGAGCACTACCAAAACTGGAGTTATTGGGAATCTGGGATAATTCTCGGTTGGTTGGAATCATAGCTGACACATCCCTTCACCGCCAATACATAGTGGCACTAGCATCTACAAGATGCACTGTGATAACTCACCACAGCTCCTTCAGCAACACCTTCCAACCCCATGACCACTTCCATCTGGAAGTTGTTGGAAAAGCATAGCAGGTCTGATAGCATCTGTGGAGAGAAATCGGAGTTACTATTTTGGGTCCAGTGACCCTTCTTCATAATGGGCATATTTTGAGGAAGGGTCACGGGACCTGAAATGCTAACTCTCATTTCTCTCCACAGATGCTGCCAGACTTGTTGACTTTTCCAGCAATTTCTGGTTTTGTTCCATCCAGAAGGATTTGGGCAGCAGATCTATAGGAACACCGTTAGCTGAAAGTTCCCCTCCAAGCTAATCACCATCCTGACTTGGAAATATATTGCTGTTCCTTCACTGTAAGCTGGGTAAATGCCCTGGAACTCCCTTCATAACAGCATTAAATTACAGAATCACAGAATTGTTACAGTGCGGAAGGAGGCCATTTGGCCCATCGTGCCTGCACCAGCTCTTCAAATGGGCATCATTACCTTGTGCCAGTGTCCTGTTTTCTCCCCATACTTCTGCACACTTATCACTATTGTGAGCTGATGCACCACACAGACTGCAACAGTTCCGGAAGGTGCTTTACTACAATTTCGAAAGGGCAATTAGGGATGGACACCAAATAGGCGGTCCGCTACCCTTCAAGTAGTTAAATTCACTCATGGTAATCCCTGAATTTTGCATTTAACTGAGTATGCACAGAAGTAGTTGTCAGTTTTGTAGGAGCAAGGACAGCAAACATTGTCAGCTTTGTTGTTACTAACCAAGTCAGTATGAAATGACTGGCAGCTTGCAATGTTTGTGAATGAGAAGACTATTTGAAATGTTTGTGGGTGTGGGCACTGACTGCTTCCCACATGAGGTGACTGATACGTAACATTTCAATTCAAGGGGACCTGGCATTGATTGCAATTTAACAAACAAACATATTGGTTAGACTAAGATTCAATGTTTGTGTTAAATAACACTGATTAAATTTCACACGTAGTCTGCTTTGCTTACCATCTCCAATTTACCAAGGCGAAGTCATTTTCCATGTAATTTATGCCTGAATCACATGGTAATAACTTGCTGGGACGTGTACGAGTTCACAAAAGCCTGACTTAATTTTTCGATTTCTTTTAATTTATTTTGCCTGTTTGAGAGTTCTTTGGATGTCAGTCAGAAGGCTTGGTGCTGAGAAACCAGACAGGGACAATCACCATGAGCGGATTACTTGGGCCAGGGTCTGTAGAATATGAGATTGATCACCGTGCCAAATGGCAATTATTAGCGTCGGCAGTTCAAAGAGATTCACCGTCAGATAAAAGAATGTAGTAGTGACAGTGAGCTCTGAGTCACTGTTTTTTCGAGTTTGATGTATCTGGGTGGTGCACATCAAGAAAGCAGAATTATTCTCAAGGGAATAGATAACCCTTTGGAAAATTAACCATGTTACTTTAGGTTAAAAATCACACAACACCAGGTTATAGTCCAACAGGTTTGGACCTGTTGGACTATAACCTGGTATTGAATGATTTTTAACTTTGTACATCCCAGTCCAACACTGGCATCTCCAAATCATGTTATTTTAAATCATGATGGTGCTAAAACACAATAATGGTCTCTGAAGTCCTGGATTACAGGCAGCTATGCTACGTCCAGACAATGGTATCCCTCAGACAAACAAATAAGCCTCCTGTAGTTACAGCCCAGTGAAACAAAAGATTGTTAAGGACACAGAAAAAGTTAATGCAGAGTAATACATTCAACCAGAGTTGGAGAATGGGGGCCATGATGTAATGGAGTTGCTCTTTGCATATAAAAGGAGCCGGCATGTGAAATGAACCTCCAATGTGAGAAATGGAGACAAAATCCATAAAAAACATTTGAGAATAATTGTATGCTACAATTGGAGAGCTTGATCAATCCTTGGCACCGCCTTGTAAAATAGCTGCTATTATATCATTCCTACAAGGAAAGTAAGTATGTCAAGACACAAATGTGGAACCATGGCTAGCATCCATTGTCCTTTTGCTTCAAATTTTTCCAAACAAAATTGTTTCTCAAATGATATAATAGTTTTTGTAATTGTGAGCTCCAACGCGTCTCTTTAAGACACTGCTGTTTAGTTTGGGTCAAATCACTACCCTTTCCTGTTGGGGGAACGAACAGGATTTTAGGAGGCTGGGTGAGGAATCCCTTCAGGCTCATTATTAGAATCTGAACTATGGGCCTGTCCCAACTGGAAGGACTGGGGCCAGCCTGAAATTAGGCATCATATTTCTTCAAAATTACTTTATAAAATTGAGGCAGTACAGGCCATTGATAAAGGAATCATTACACTCACATAGCTCCTGTCTGTGTCAATTGCAGTCTGTCCAGTCTGTTATAGGATTGTGCATAAGCGAAAAATCAAAGACTTTATATCAAGAGGCTAGATGACCTCTTCATATTTGACAGTTTCTTCTTCAACGCCCTGCCTGATCAGAATGGTATGAGAATATTCTGCCTTGGATCCTTGTCAGGTTCATCCATGAATCCAGAAGCAGCAAGGTCAGTCGATCTAGCGTCTGGCTCAGTCAAAGCTCTAGGCACATTCCAGAACCTCAGAAGGGCAAAGGCTGAACATTTCTGATGGATTGTCTTTGGGCTTCAATAATGGTGATTTTCTTTATTCTTATTGTGTGCGTTTCTTTCCATTGCATTCTGCCAAGCTGAAGGCTCTTCACTTCACTGTCTTTGTCAGTTTTATCTAGCGTTCTTAGCAAACATCTCACTCACTGTGCACCATAACTGTTATCATGTATAAATACTATGAACAGGTTCTGAATACTGTACTATGGCACAGGTGTGTGTGTGTGTGTGTGTGTGTGTGTTACAGTAATATCATTCGGCACTAAACTCAGACTCTGTGTGTCCTAATAAATTGTAGCCTTACACATTGTAATCATTGTTAATAAACTTCAAGACACTTAAGCTTTGTGGTGTATTTTACATGGGTTAACATATAGTAAACCACATCATGACAGTGTGTGAGCCTTAAATGCTAGCAATGATCATGATTTAGATGCTAAAGCCTGAAAAGGCAGACTGCAGCAATGCAATTGTGAACAACATTCCCTCTTGGCTGCACATATTTGTAGCTGCTCCAATGATCTAAAATCACTATGGGCGCACCAATTGACTCCTGGTTCTGGAATCACTGCCAGATGCTGGCCGCAGAAGCCTATGAAACCAGTAAGAAAATAAGAGGGAGTGCTAGCTGTGAAAAGTCTTTTTCCCAACAGCTGCCCAACAATCTGTCAGATATTCAGAACTGAAGTAGCAACAAAGACTAAGGAGCTACAACCAAAACTAATAGTGACAAACGTGTACTGAATTACAGTCAGTACTCTTCCTCACACTCCCTTTTCATTAATAGGAAACGCAAGAACCGGCTGTGTCCCGATTTTTTAAAAAAATGGACTTTTGAATGGTCCTGAAAGGAAATCTCCAATGTCCTTCGAGAAAAAAATACTGCTTAAAAAATAAAACAATGCTTTCGATACTGAAGAAGGCTTACCTATGTCCCAATGTCACGTGATTTCAAAAAGGATGCAAACATTTTTTGAAAAGCTCATGTGACGTCAATTGTTTTGAGCATCGAAGCCACTTGTAGGCAAAAGCTTGCAACTTTGAAAGGTACAGCAAGGAAAGAAAGAGGTAAGCCAGCTCCTACTCTGAAGCTACAGCAACAAATAATAGATTAGAAAAGCACTTGTAACAACAAGGAATAAAATATCAGAAAAGGTGCTACGCTGCAAAGTAGACTTGCGCCTGCAATTTTCAAGAACATAATGCAAAATAAAAGCAAGATGGAAAGCAAACACAAACTCCTAATCCATTGAAATTCTGCTAGAATCGACTCCTGTTGTTTAAGGTAGAAGCAATGTTTACATTAAAGAGCAGTAGATATCCCATCACCAAGCCACCCTCTATTTACATGTGCACAACAAAGAATGACAGGCAGCTTAATTTCTTCTCATCCAGGCCACTGAAGAGTTCAGAAAGATAAAATCCTCTGATATTTCTAGCAAGGATCACAAAGATCTTGACAATATCATTCAGATTTCAGATGATATGTCTTTTTAATGAGTGACTTTGTGAATAATTTGTTGAACGAGTTCACTCCGTGGCCCATTTAGAAGACTCTTGGTGATTTTTATAAATGGTCTTTGTACATCCACCATCAATTTTAACTCACTTTTCAACTGGTCAATAACGCTTGTTTGCTACCTGTAGTGATTGGAACCAGGGCCACGTGGATCTTATTGACTATGAGATCTTGATTGGGTTTGCTAGCTTCTACCAATCAAGAAGCCTTTGCTGACAGATCTAAACAGGAGACTCAGACAAGCTCCTCAATCTAGAGACTGGCTTTGAGCTGGTTGGTCAGAACACACATACTGTGAACATATAACTAAAGAGGGACTTGATCATGGAATACCAACTCTATGCAGTTACTTCATTGCTATTCCCTAACTATTACCAGCTTGAACACTTTACCCTTCACTCCACTTTGCTCAGTCCTATTTCAGGCTCAGTGACATTCCCTACCACATGTATCTCTGAAACTATAGTGTTTCCTTGCCATTGTAATTACTTTGTAGATAAACATCACCAAGGGATTGGTAACACAAAACTACCAGGTTCATTTATGAAAGATTTGAGGAGTATTACACAGTTGGAGAACCTGTGTAGATATCTGAGTTGGTAAATTTCCAGAACAAACTGGAAATAAGCATACGATATATTGAATCATTTGCTCTCCTGTAAGGTGTATTAAAAAAGGGCCAATTAAAGGTACCTTACCATGATGTCACCTGTTTAAGATGAGAGCCTTTTCTTATTGGATGATCTGCACTGCCGCACACTGACCTCAAATTGGCTGCAAGGCAAGGGGATGGATGGGGATGGGGGTGGGGGTGGGGGTGAAACTATCACACATCTCCTTGTGGGTTGTGCCTTTGCAAAAGAAGCCTGGAGACAGATACAACGGTGTTTATTCCAAGCAGCTCTGTGACACAGGGCTCTGTCCTCTGCAGTCTGTTCACCAGGACTCACACGGAGACATGACATTAATTGTGCCTGGAGGACCATCAACTCGGTGAAAAATGCTCTTTGGTCTGCCCGAAACCTGTTAGTCTTCCAGAACAAGGGGTTGACCTCAACCCAAGTGTTTCAGACTGGTACACCCCAAGGTCCAGGATTACAGGTCGTTCTGCTGAAATGCACATTTCGTTATCGCAAATTCGCTGTAACACAATTGATGAATCGGGGACACTCCTTCTAAAGTGTGAATTTTTGAAATGCGTGGTGGCTGGAAGATGATTACATTGCCAACACTTGAAGCGCTGTTTCTAAAGCAAACTTTTTCTGAAAGGTGGGGTCGCACAAGAACGCAATCATCACATTATAGAAGAACTGACCTAATAAAACTGGAAGCAGTAGCTGGGAAAGGCCACTGTCTCTAAGGTCTTCCAGCCAAAGTTACTTGGATGTCCATCCAGTTATTGGATCCTCCTAGTGCCTCAAATGCATGTAAATATATATTGCATCTGTAAGCGAGGTCTTTGGTTTGTTTGGATAGAATCAAGCTTCGATGTTTGGTTGTTTCCTTGATATGCCACTGTACAGTACTGAACTGCATTTGTGACTATGTATGTATACAAATATGTTTCTCGTGATTGAAATATATTTTTGGAAATAAAAATAACCATGCGGTTTTCCTCTAACACTGGATGCCTCAGGACCTGTAGATTAGATTAGATTAGATTAGATTAGATTACTTACAGTGTGGAAACAGGCCCTTCGGCCCAACAAGTCCACACCGCCCCGCCGAAGCATAACCCACCCATACCCCTACATCTACATCTACCCCATTACCTAACACTACGGGCAATTTAGCATGGCCAATTCACCTGGCCTGCACATCTTTGGAGTGTGGGAGGAAACCGGAGCACCCGGTTGAGAATAGTGGCCGAAAATCAACCTGATGCCTCTTTCATCAAATTGTCTATCGTGAGAGCCCATCTTATCATACTCACTAGTACAGATTAGTCAATCTTTTGCAAAAGCCAGCCATAATCCAATAGAAAGTGAGCCTGAGGAATTAACCATGGAAAGTAAGGAGATGGCAAATGAATTGAATGAATTGGTCTTTACTATGGGAAGAAGGCTGATCTGGTATCCCTTCTTTTGGGATTACCAAATCTGCTCTCTCTGGGCGAGCATGGGAAGAGGTTATTTAACATTCCAACACAATGTGCGAGGAAGAACATTCTAATGAACTGGTTATCAGACAAACCTCCAGGTCTTGCGGGGTGGCGCAAACTTGGGATAGAGCATGTTCCCCAAGATTATTTGACGAGTATGGTGCACCATGGAACAAAGCAATTTTATAAGACATGGTGGCTATTTCTAAATTACACAGACATGGACATGGACATGTCGGCAGTACTGATTAGGGCCTTTACATAGCCGTGAGGGCTTTATATGGTTGTCCGGGCTCCCCGGAGTGGAGGGGAGGACGCCTAGTAAATATGTGGATGGGAACTTCGATGGAGGTGCGGCGAGTGGCTTAGGGTAGTGTAGTGTAATACAGTGTAATGTAATTTAATTTTATTGGATTGTAACTTAATTTAATACTATTTCAGTGGTTAGTACTGCTGCCTCACAGTGCCAGAGACCCGGGTTCAATCCCTGCCTCAGGCGACTCTCTGTGTGGAGTTTGCAAGTTCTCCCCATGTCTGCGTGGGTTTCCTCCCACAATCCAAAAATGTGTAGGTTAGGTGGATTGGCCATTGCCCGTAGTGTTAGGTGAAGGAGTAAATGTAGGAGAATGGGTCTGGGTGGGTTATGCTTCAGCGGGTCGGTGTGGACTTGTTGGGCCGAAGGGCCTGTTTCCACACTGTAATTAATCTAATCTAATCTAATCTTAACTTGAGTTTATGTCAACTTGGGTTAAATTAATATGAGATTATTGCAATCCCACAGAGTAGTAGGTAGTTTATTGTTAATGTTACTGTCATATAATAATGTGATATTATTTCAACCTCTATATTTTTGTACTTTTATAACTTTTTGTTTTCTTTTTTGTAAAAGAATAAAAACTTTTTAATAAATATATTTATTTTTTTAAAATGTGGAAGGCAGGAATGAACTCAAGAAAATTATAATCAGCAGAGAAATGGTACTTTGGCACCTCTGGGACAATGAAGGCCTCGTGATATTATCACTTGACTTAGTTAGGAGAATCTGGTGGCCTGCACTCAAATCCTGTCATGGTATATGGTTTTGAATCAATAAAGATTTGGAATTCAGAATCTAATGATCAGTGGGAAAGCAGGCCAGTTGGCTCATCCACACCAACACTCTGAAGAGCATCCCACCCAGCCCTACCCCATTCCACTAACCTCTGCATTTCCAATGGCTAATCCACCCAACCAACACAACCCTGGACACTATGGATTATTTAGCATCACCAAACTTGCATATACAGTTGTCGAGTCATAGAGATGTACAGCACGGAAACAGACCTTTCAGTCCAACCAGTCCATGCTGACCGAATATCCTAAATTAATCTAATCCCATTTGCCAGCACTTGGCCTATATCCCTCTAAACCCTTCCTATTCATATACCCATCCATTGCCTTTTAAATGTTATAATTGTACCAGCCTCCAACACTTCTTCTGGTAGCTTATTACATTCATGCACCTTCAGGTCTCATTCATGATGAAGGGTTTTTGTCTGAAACATCGATTTTCCTGCCCCTCGGCTGCTGCCTGACCTGCTGTGCTTTTCTAGCACCACTCTAATCTAGACTCTGATCTCCAACATCTGCAGTCCTCACTTTCCCCCATTCATGCACCACCCTTTGCGTGAAAATGTTGTCCCTTAGGTCCATTTTAAAATCTTTCCCTTCTCACCCTAGACCTATACCGTCTAGTGCTGGACTCTCACACCCCGGGAAAAGACCTTGCCTATTTACCCTATCCATTCCCCACATGATTTTATAAACTCCTATAAGGTCACCCCTCCACCACCTTTGGACTGCAGGAGGAAACCAGAACACCTGGAGAAAGCCACACAGATACAGGGAGAATGTGAAAAGCCATACAGTCAGCCAAAGGTGGAATTGAACCCAGGTCCCTGGAGCTGTGAGGCAGCAGTGCTGACCCCTGAGCTGCCGCACCACACACTATTGGAGACAATATAGAGAACTATGACCATGAAACTGTTGTACTGCTGGGGAAACCCACCTGGTTCATTCGCATCCTTTAGAACAATTTGCTATCCCTATCTGGTCTGGCCTACATGCGACTCCAGACCTACAGCAATGTGTTTAACTCTTAGCTGCCCTCTGGGGAATTAGGAATGGGCAATAAATGTTGACATACCCAGCAACACCCACATCCTGTGAATGAATAAGAAGTACTGAGCATTTCTTTTGGAGGTGAGAACTGACAAGTCCTTCAGTTTTGACTGACTTCTTCCAGGGTTTAGTGACTAGTGAGATAATCCATGTGTCTCAAAATTCCCTTCTTACAGGGAAGGATTCATGACATTGGGAAAAAGTGATGTAACTCCTTTCTGTCTTCCTGCCTTTTTGAATAAAGCTGGAAACTACAGGTTAGTTACCTTAACATCTGTTATAGAGCAAATGCTAGAAGCTATTAATGAAGAATACTTATAGTATTTCAAGGTAATCAGACAGCGTCAACTGGTTTTGTGAAAGAGAAGTCATATTTATAGACAATAGACAATAGGTGCAGGTGTAGGCCATTCTGCCCTTCGGGCCTGCACCACCATTCATTATAATCATGGCTGATCATCCTCAATCAGTATCCTGTTCCTGCCTTATCTCCATAACCCTTTATTCCACTATCCTTAAGAGCTCTATCCAACTCTTTCTTAAACGAATCCAGAGACTGGGCCTCCACTACCTTCTGGGGCAGAGCATTCCACACAGCCTCAACTCTCTGGTAGTTCTTTGAAGAATCAACATGTTCTTTGAATAATGGGGAACTGGTGAATGTACTGCACTTGGTTTTGAAGAATGCATTAGATAAGGTTCTACATTAAAGGTTATTGGAGAAAATAAGAACTTATGGTGTATGGGTAACATATTGGATAGACGTTTAGCTAGGTCACAGGAAACAGAGTGTCATAAATGGATTTTCCTGGTTGGCAAGACATAATGAATGGTGTGTCCTAGGGATCAGGGACCTCAACCTTCCACATATATTATAGATGAGTTGGATGAAGGGATGAAGGGGTATGTTTCCAAAATTTTCCAATGACACAAAGATAGATAGGAAAGTAAGTGTGAAGCCAATAAAAGGAGGAGACAAGAGGACATAGATAGGGTAAGAGAATGGGCAAAGATCTGAAAAGTTGGGGATAATGTGTGTAAATGTGCAATGCCCATTTTAGCAAGAAGAATGTTATCTAAATGGTAAGAAATTGCAGAGCTCCGGTATTCAGAGGAATCTGGGTGACCTAGTGCATGAATCACACAAAGTTAGGGTGCAGGCAGCATAACAATTAATTAGAAATGCTGATAGCGTGCTATTGTTTATTGCAGTAAATTTAAAAGTGGGGAGGATATACTTCATCTATTAAGAGTATTAGTGAGACCACATTAGGAGCACTGCGTACAGTATTGGTCTCCTTGTTTAATGGAGGAAGTAAATTCATTAGAAGCAAATCAGAGGTGAATATTTGGAATGACAGGTTGCCTAACGCACAAAGGTTGGACAGGCTAAACTTGTAACCACTGGAATTCAGATGAGTGAGCTTTAATGTGTTTGAAATGCGTACAATCTTGTAATTGTTTTTGGTAAGGTACGCGTGGAAAGGATGTTTCATCTTCTGGGAGAGTCTTGAATTAGATGAGAAGAATTTTTACTCGTGAAGGGTTGTGGCTTTTTGGAACTCTTCTTTGAAAGGTGGTGAAAATGGAGCCTTTGAATATTTTTAAAGCAATGACAAACAGATTCTTGATAAGCAAGAGGAATGTGAAATGTTATTGGGGGAAGATGAGAATGTCAGGTAACCAGATCAACCATAATTAAAGTGGATGGTAGAGCAGTGTGAAGGGGCTGAATGGCCTATTCTCAGTCTTGATTTGTCTGTTCATATGCACTATCTTGCTGATGTCACTGCTATAAATCACTCTTCCATTATCATTATATTATAAAACTCAAACTATTTGTTTATGGAGACTAATGTCAATAAGGGCTGTTTGGACTGAATTGGACTCCTTCTGTAACTCAAGTGTGGCTCTGTGGAGCAGAAAAGATACATTATTGTCATGCTCTTCATCATAGATTGCAAGTTTGAGTAAGATTCGCCAGTTTTGCCTTGATTCAACTCATGATTCCATCGTGTGAGGCTTTTTGCTGGGAGCACAGGATCTACATATAAACCTTATTATTAGCGGCCTTTGTTAGAGTATTGTTTAAAACATCAAAATGATTCATTCTAACCTTGGCCTCGGGTTTTATAAAGTGTTAGCTCATTTTCCCAAAGGAAAACTAAACACTCAGTACGTCCTTAGATGCAAAACATGTAATGTCATGTCAGTTGAACAAACGAGCGCAAACAACAGGGATGAATGAAACAAAGAAAGGGAAACCTGTACAGAAAAGAATGATGATCAAAGTCTGCCCATCACAAAAGCGGCAACTATGAGGGAGAACTGTGACAGTGAAGAGATTACACAACAGTGAGCTTCAAAGAACAATCAAATCCTCTGTGATACAGACAAGAAACCTACAGACAGACTGTCACCTCCACATGTCAATCGAGGGAGTCTTGGGAATGTAGTAAACAGACACAAAACATGCAAGCAAGTTTACCACACCTAGCTTTCACTGTGTTCCAGCAGCTACAGAAGGTTCCAGTGTGCGTTTAGAACATTGGTGATGCAGCAGCTGAGAAACAGAACTGCTTCCAATTTGTGCAAAACGCAATGTCACAAGTTACGGTTTTACAGGTATCTTCGAACCAACCTGTTCAAATATATTATTATGCACCTCTGGAGCAAGTGGGACATTAATCCAGGCCTCCTGACTCAGAGAGAGAGATACTACCACTGCGCCACAAGAGCCCAGGTAGAGTTTTATATCCTGTGCATAACGAAGTAAAATATATTTTCACATACAATTAGCCACACACACAAGGAGGCAAGGGTTTTGTCTCCGCACTTTAAAAAGTCCATTTTATTTCCATCGTGCACAGTAGAAGTCCCTCAGTGTGTGAGGACACTGGAGCCACAAGATGGAATCTAATGGGACGACAGAAAGACATGCATTTCCATAGCATTTCAACTGCCTTCTGAAACTTCTGTGTGCTTCACAGGCAACGAACTATTTTTAAACTATAGTCACTCCTTTAAAGTAGGAAACACGAGAGCCAACTTGCAGGCAACGAACTCTCTGAAACAACAAATTGCAGCAACTATTAGCAGATGTGAAGTTGACTGAGGGGTGAATAGTGTTAGGACGCTCGGGCTAAAACCCTCTGATACTTCTTCATAAATATTATCCAGGGATCTTTTAGTGGAGTCGCAAGTAGATAGGATAGTGAAGAAGGCGTTTGGTATGCTTTCCTTCATTGGTCAGAGTATTGAGTACAGGAGTTGGGAGGTCATGTTGGGGCTGTGCAGGACATTGGTTCGGACACTGTTGGAATATTGCATGCAATTCTGGTCTCCCTCCTATCAGAAATATATTGTGAAACTTGAAAGGCTTCAGAATAAATTTACAAAGATGTTGCCAGGGTTGAAGGATTTGAGCTATAGGGAGAGGCTGAACAGGCTGGGGCTGTTTTCCCTGGAGCGTCGGTGGCTGAGGGGTGACCTTATAGAGGTTTACAAAATTATGAGAGGCATGGATAGGGTAAATAGGCAAAGTCTTTCCCCTGTGGTTGCGGAGTCCAGAACTAGAGGGCATAGGTTTAGGGTGAGAGGGGAAAGATATAAAAGAGACCTAAGGGGCAACTTGTTCACACAGAGGGTGGTACGTGTATGGAATGAGCTGCCAGAGGAAGTGGTGGAGGCTGGTACAATTGCAACATTTAAGAGGCATTTGGATGGGTAAATGAACAGGAAGGGTTTGGAGGGATATGGGCTGGTTGCTGGCAGGTGGGACTAGATTGGATTGGGATATCTGGTCGGCATGGACAGGTTGGACCGAAGGGTCTGTTTCCATGCTGTACATCTCCATGACTTTATGACTATACCCATGGTGGTCAACCCTTTTCAAATGATCTTCCAATGAATAATGAATAGTCATGGGAGTTTCGCAAAAGATTGGGTTAATTTTAAGTGATAACATTGAGACGTTGAAGTTTAGGATGTTTTTGGGACAGAAGAGGCGAGGCATCATGATCATTTGCTTCAGTTTGACTGAAAAAAATAATATTGTACACTTTGCACCAGCTCTTCTTTTCAGTGATTTGAGCCTAAAGCCCATCAGTGGGTATGGTTGGTGCATCATTCAGCTTGCCTGCATTTCTTCCAGATGGTGTGCCCCTCTTAAAGGCGATCCTCATTTATTTTCAAGAATTTGCTGTAGACTGCCTTGGCAAGAATTGGAGGGAAACAAAATCGTGGAAAATAGAGAAAGCGAGAGAGCTCCCAGGTTTTGGGTTACGTTGCTGGAGGCAACAGTGCAGAAGATGGGAAAGAGAATACCTTGTTGCCAGAGAGGACCATAGGCTCATAGTCAGGGCAACCCACATGGACAGAATTGGAAAGCTGGCTAGGAAGGCCCAGTTTTAAGAGTCTCGCCCTGAGAACATGAGAGCTATGTGAGAGGTGCAATGACCATTCAAAAGGGGCTTTGGATGATTGTTTGGATAGAAATGGTGTGCAGCAATATGGGGGATAAAGCAGGGGATTGGTAACAGAATGGGTGTTGGCACAATTGACTGAATGGCCTCATTCTGCACTGCGACAATTCTGTGGTTCTGTGACTTCATGGAGTTGCTCAAGGTCAGTAAATGCACCTTCATATGTCATCTCCTACTAACTGCATTACCATCTCCTCACACTGCCCAGTGCAATACACCCTATTACTCACTGATCAGCAATTCCTTGTCATCAGGACCTACCTCACCCTTGCACACATATCAATGTCGTCAGCTTCATAGCTACCCCTTTCATTTCTTCCAAATACTCCCCACTATTGAGCAATGGCAGGGGCATCACCCAAACCATCGCAACACATTCTCAGAATCATAGAATTACAGGACATGGAAACAGATTCTTTGGTCCAACTTGTCCATGCCAACCAAGTTTCCCAAACTAAGGTAGTCCCTCCGACCTGCATGTGGCCTATATCCCCCTAAATCTTACCCATCATGGACCTGTTCAAATACCTTTTAAATGTTGTAACTGTACCTCTATCTTCCACATGTGAACCACCCTCTGTGTGAAAAGGTTGCTCCTCAGGTTTCTTTTAAATCTTTCCCCTCTCACCTTATACCCTCTAGTTTTGGACTCCTCCACCCAAGAGAAAAGACCTTGGCTGTTCACGTTACGGATGCTCCTAATGATTTTATAAACCTCAACAAGGTCACCCCTCAGCTCCTCAGCTCCAGTGAAAGAAGTCCCACCAGCCTTTCCAGCCTCTCCTTCTAACTCAAATCCTCCATTTCCAGTAACATCCTGCTAAGTCTTTTCTGAACCCTCTCCTATTTAATAATATCCTTCCTAGAGCAGTGTAACCAGGACTGTACACTGCACTTGAAAAAGAATGTTCTCATGTGTCTGAAGTGAAGATTGCAGATAAGTACGACTGCAGTGGACTCATATGAGAACTTTCCTTTTGGGGACAGGCAGTGAGGTACAAGAGGATGGTGAGGGATGCTGAAACACTTACATTGCCAAATATATAGTTTTGAACTGTAAAGGTGTGTGGGGTGGTCTGACTTTTAAGATTTTGGCTGCGGTGGTACATAAGAGATGGATTGAGGCTTGTGCAGCAACTGAAATATTGGAATGGAACCAGATGGGACTGTGTTGATAGAACCAGATTCTCTACATCCACCAATGAACAGTTTGCTTGAGCTGAGAGACCCACCGATGCCTCCATTGGTGGCCTCCAAATTCCTCCAAAGCACACCATTAGAAAGCAAGCTCTAAGGGCACTACCCAAAGGATTCAAACCCATTAATTCACAACACCAATGGCTTTGGTGTCAAAAAGTGTGGTGCTGGAAAAGCACAGCAGGTCAGGCAGCATCCTGAGGAGCAGGAGAGTTGACGTTTCGGGCAGAAACCCCACATCAGGAATCCAACTGCTTCCTTTTGATTGATAGGTTTCACATTTAGATGCAGGATCCTCACTTGGTTGGGTGGCAGAATGGATTGATAGCCAAGTTCAGAGTAGGTATTCCTTGCTACCTGCAGCCATCCTCAGGCTCTCCATAGCAACCCAAAGTTAGTAAATACAGTCTAGGATGAATATATTGTAACTGCTGCCAGGATAATGGGCATTGACTGCAAGGAACATTGCGGCATTGTGACACGCCATTTAGTGATTGATATACTGGTAGCTCTTGCTATAACAGAACATTTCCCAGTTAACAGTTGAATCCCCAGTGCCAAATGCATCCCCTGCAGCATAGCAAATCTTGCCAGCCTGGCACATCCACATTGGGCTATGCCCACTCTTTGCTTCTGGCATGCCCACAAAACAGCAACACTCAGGTAGAGTCAGTAAGGGTGTAGTTGGTGGCCACCACCAATTCTCATCAGTTTCCTTAGCCCAGGCACCCATGGGTGCAATGGACCAAAATCACACAACTTTTCGGTCCTCGCATAGAGAAAATGTTTGACCTGTAACATCTCTATTCTTGGTTCTGGTCTGTAAAATGAATGTAGAACTATGTGATACCACAGCAACTTGCACACTTTGGGGCCATGGGGGCAGGACCAGTTGGCTGGGCTGGACTGGGGACATACCTACTTGCCCCACTTTTGATAGAGGTGACAGTGCAATTACTCAGACCTGCCTCTGGGCAGACAACTGAAGATGTCCACTGTGAGAGAAAGTGAAATTTGGTTTAATGTCATCCAAAAGACAGTACCATGATTAACCTCAATTACATTTTCAAACCTTTGGGTTTCGGGACGAATGATTTGAACCACGCTGAAGCAAGACTATTCCCACATTTTAAGATCCAGGCCGACTTCATGTGTGTTCCTGTGTGATGATATATGAACAAGTAATATATACCTGTTTTGCAATCAACCTGTTTTATCTGATGATAAAAATAATTCTTCCCCTGGCTGTGGGGGGTAAAAATGTAGACTTCACACTTTCGGCAATTCAAAAGCTGACATTAATTACATGTACTCTGCATTATTTGCAAGCTATTAATCACAGCTTTAAAGGGAATTAATTAAGTTGACTCACATCAATTTAAGCAATTAATAATGAGTACGCTTCTTATAAATAGACTAGACATGGAAACACCCATTTTTTTGATGGAGGCCTTTAGACGCATGTTAGGAGTTGAGTCACTTTGTGGAATTACCTGTGAAACAGCATACTGTCTATAGAGACTTCCTACTTTGCTCATGGAGCCCTGACTGCTTACCTAATTTTGGACCATGCAAGTCACCTTATTGTGTACAGTAGATGGTGTTAGATAGATCATTCAAAGTTATCAACAAATTCTATATGTTGTCTCCGTGGGCCATTCCCTATCTCGAACTGACTCTTAGTGCAATAGAGGAGAAGTGGAAAAATGGCCACATCACCCTTGTGTCCCTCCATGTGTCTGACATGGATGACCATTTGTAAGGTGACTTTGTAGGTTGTGTCCTCCTTATATGTTTTCCGGGAGTACGGGGATTAGTACATATTGTACGACTGCATCCTTCAAATTGCCTCATATGAATTCTTTCTCCATTTAGTCATTATAACTTTCATCTGAAGATTCCTCCCGGCTGAGAGAGGCACATGGATTATTAATGATCATAGAAATATGCGAGCTATGAGAGCCAGCCTTGTGCTGTGTGTGACGAAGGAAGAGTTTCGACTCAGGTTATTTGTTTGTTGACAAGTAGATATAGGAGAACTCCGAAAGGAGCTTACAAAGCACGGTGCAGACTCTATCATTTGTGCTGAGGAATGGCTAAACATCTGAGAGTGTGCAATTTGAAATGAGGAATTTAGACAATTCAAACTGAGCGATTTTAGGGAGATTTGCAATTTGCTGCCTTTTGAATCAAATCAATCCAAAAGATAACTTGATGTGTTTCCAGAGGTAGGAAAGGATCTGAGAGTTATGTGAGTAAGCTCGATTTGAGCCCAACCAAAAGCAAGCGTGATAGATGATCAATAAGTCCATGTACCTTTCTTTCCTATCCCCAGCATCCACACCTGTAGGATTTTTAAAAATCATTTGCTGCACAATATTTTTCTTGGCTAATTTCACCTTCTTCGCTATATTATCTCATCCACCAACTTCCAACGAACTCCACACCAACAGAAAGACAGCCACTTAGTGCTAACTGACACATCCAGAAAGTATTTGCCTGTGTGCAGTTTGGTGTGGATCAGACATGATGTCAACAGAAAATGTCAGATGCAGAGAAACTATCAGACCTGCTGAGCAGATAGTCTTCGTGTGTGGCTTCAGGAAGGTAGAGCAAGTGAATCAATTAACTAGAAAACAAGTTGAAAGGGAAACAAACTGAGGTGATACAGAAGTAACAAACTAATGCATTCAGCACTTTTCAGAGGACGTTTATTTTTTCTGGGGGATCTGGGGTCATGTCTCAATTGCCATTTGTGATCCTGGGGCATCAAGCAATATGAAGAGGAGTTGGGAGGCCATATTGCAGCTGTACAGGACATCGGTTCAATTGATACTGTGTTCAGTTCTGGTCTCCTTGCTATAGAAAAGGTGTTAGTAAACTTGAAAGGTTTCAGAAAAGATTTACAAGGATGTTGCTGGCTATTTTCCCTGGAGCATCGGAGGCTGAGGGCTTATAATATCATGAGGGGCTTTTTCCTAGGATAGGGGAGTCCAAAAGCTAGAGGGTATATATTTAAGGCGAGAGGGGAGAGATTTAAAAAGGACCTAAGGGGGAACATTTTCATTCAGAGGGTGGTGCGTGTATGTAATGAACTGCCAGAGGAAGTGGTGGAGGCTGGTACAATTAGAACATTTAAAAGGCATTTGATTGGTATATGAATAGGAAGGGCTTAGAGGGATATGGGACACATGCTGGACTAGATTAATTTAGGATATCTGGTCAGCATGGATGGGTTGGACCGAAGGATCTGCTTCTGTGCTGTACAACTCTATGACTCAATAGCAGCCTTTGTTACTAATTATGGGGCAACTCAGGAGTGACAACTGTTGGCTGGTTTATCATATTTACTCCTCGTGGCTTTCGCTCTTACCCCGACAGCATGAGGACCACCCAAACAGTAATAGCCAAACCAATAGCTGCCAAAACTCTTGCCTTTAAGTCAGGATGTTATGGGCTCATAGCAGAGAATTGAGTGCACAATATCAGGTGTCATTGTGCACAGGGCCTGTGTACTGATTGGAACAAGGTTGGCCAAGTGGATCTCATTGAGTGTATGTTCCCTGACTGGGCCAAAAAAGGAGTCCTAGCTGACAGATATAAACAGGAGTTTCAGAGATTCTCCTCAGTCTAGCGACTGACTCTGAGCTGGCTGGTCAGAGTCCATGTACTATGCAGATGTGAATAAAGGATGACTTGGTGATGGGATACCAGCCTCTGTGGTGCTATTTTAGAATAATACGCCGCTGGTGATGTTTTCAGATGTGATGATAAACTGAAACTAGACTAGACAGAGCAGATGCAGGGAGGACATTCCCGATGGTGGGTAACCAAAGGGTCACAGTCTGAAGATTCAGGGTAGACCATTTAGAATGGAGATGAGGAGACATTTCTTCATGCAAGGAGTGGTGAGCCTGAGGAATTCATCACAGCAGGAAATTGTTGATGCCAAAACATTGAACGTATTCGAGAAGTGGTTAGATATAGCACTTAGGGCGAATGGGATCAAACGTTAATGGGAGAAAGCAAGGTTAGGCTATTGAGTTGGATGATCAGCTGCGATCATGATGAATGGTGAAGCAGGCTCAAAGGGCCGAATGGCCTCCTCATGCTCCTACCTTCTAAGCTTCTACGTTAAAGCTCCATTTGCCCTTTCAGATAGACTTGAAAGACCCCCATGACCCTATTTCCAAAAAGAGCAAATGATTTATTCTCTGGTCTCCTGGTCAATATTTATCACTCAACTAAAAGGATGAAAGAAAACAGATCATCCAGTCATTACTGGCTGTGAATGAACTGGCTACATTAACTGCACTTAAAAAACATCATTTGAATACCAAGCACTCCAAGCCTTTGGAAGGATGTGAAAGGTGCTATAGAAATGTAAGTCTTGCTTTCCTTTGCTGTTGTAGAATACGTTTTGTGTGAGTGTGATCTGAACAGTTAAAAAGTGAGTTATTTATAGGATGACAGCATCGATTGATCACTAATAATAGGAGAGACAAAGCAATGAATGCATCCAACAAGAGACGAGGTGATGCCTTCAAAAAGAACCAGATCCTGAGATCCTATGGCCTCAGCATGTGATCTCTCTTCACCCTGGTGGTTTGGCCTCAGAAATTCTGCTCTTTGCCAGTTGCTGACAGATTCATGGTAAGAGGTATGAGCCTTTAAACGTCTCCTAACAAGACCGTAAAAGCTTCCAGTGCAGTTCAACAACATATGAGCACTGGAATATCCATGTACGCTCACAACAAAATAATCAAAGTCAGAGTGGGAAAACACAAATGGACAGAAATGCATTCAAGGCTGCGCTGATGATATATTAAGCGGTGTAGATGGGATCAGATTGGCACATAAGATTGTCTGAGTCTTCACGCAGAGTTAGAGACACTATGCCTGAGACTTTGTGGTGTGCTGATCCTTTTCTTCCTTAATTATTCAACAGCGTTAATAAATAGGTGTTGGGAAACTGCTCCAAGAGCAGAATTGTAATACTGTGGTTTCTGTAATGTGCAGTTTGAGAGAGGGTGGTGTAGCAACAACTGCAGACAGTGTCTTTTAGATGTTGCCAGTTTTCCTACATACACATCTGAATGTTTTAAAAGTGTCTGTGTACATTCGTGTCATTGTTTGTTTGTGAGAAGGTAACAAATAAAACCAGATGAGTTACTGTTTTTCTTTCCATTCTGTCTCACACATCTTCTTTGCGTTGCTGACCCATGCCCACCCCACCCCCTCACCTACTCCCTCCACCAACAATCCACTGTTTGGAAATCTTCACTCCACAGGGCTGGATTCTAACTGACATGAAGGTAGTGATGGCTGAAAGATGATAGAAAGTAGGGAGTTGGGGTGTCGATTACCACACACAACCGATCCTGTGGGATTTCCCCCCCCCACCTCAGTTGGCATTGATTGACATGGGTGGGGAGCCGTGGGGGGAGGGGTGGGGGGATTAATCTGTTCTGTCCACGGGGAATTAGGGCACATTGGAGGTCTCAGTGTCAATTCTGAGCTTCAGTTTGGTCCCAGATGGAAACAAGCAGCTTTTTTACCAAAAGAGACACTTGGAAATGAACATAAAAGTTATACTGGACCCCCACTTTAAGGTATACAAGGCATTGTTGTGGTTCTGTTTGCCGAGCTGGGAATTTGTCTTGCAAACGTTTTGTCCCCTGTCTAGGTGACATCCTCACCTAGACAGGGGACGAAACGTTTGCAAGACAAATTCCCAGCTCGGCGAACAGAACCACAACAACGAGCACCCGAGCTACAAATCTTCTACCAAACTTTGAGTATACAAGACATCTCGGTCTAGTATGGTCACTGACATGTTGTTTTTACCTTGTTCTCTTTCTTGGGTGGGCTGGTGGGCGGCAGGAGTGTCTTCATGATTTCGGAATTAGGATCTTTTGGAGGGAAATTGGAGCCCAACAGTGTCTCTTCTTCCTCAGAGAGCTGAAGAAATTTGGCATGACGGCAAAGAGCCTTGCCAATTTTTACAGATGCACCATCGAGAGCATCCTGTCTGGATGTATCAGGACCTGGTATGGGAACTGTACCATTCAAGATCGGAGAAGGTTACAAAGAGTGCTGAACTCAGCCCGGACAATCACAAAGGCCAACTTCCCATCTATAGAATCCATCTACCAGGCCCGCTGTCAAGGAAAAGCCGCCAGCATTCTCAAAGATCCATCCCACCCTGGCAATGTTTTTCTACAACCCCTACCATCGGAGAGAAGGTACAGAAGCCTGAACACAAACTCCAGCCAGTTTTGAAACAGTTTCTACCTTATTATCGTTAGAATACTGAATGGACTCAAACTCTTAACATTCACTTGTGCCTGTGTTTTTGTTTTTGCCACTATTTACCTATTATTTACTTATCCACACGACTTAACTATACGATCTACCTGTATTGCTCGCAAGACAAAGCTTTTCATCGTGCCTTGGTGTACATGACAATAAATTCAATTCAATTCAATTCGATTCAGGCAAGCTCCTGGGGCAGAGGGGGAGTTAGAAGCCAAAGATGTTGGAGGCCAAAAAGGAGGAGGTGAAAGGCCCGGTGGTAAAACATGGGAGTTACCCTCTTATATTCCTCATGCTACCCCATGAGTAAGCATTACGTCACCAGCTAACATCTTCTCCAGCTTCAGATGAAAGTCACCAATGATGTTAACAGTGGGAAAGCTTCTGTATTTGAATATTCCATGGCACAGTTATTCCCGAACCTTATCGTGTTGGAAGCCGGGTGGGGAGTTTCTGCTCTGTAACATAAAATCCTACAGCATAGGAAGCCCACTCCAAATGAGCAGGAGCAGCATCTTTAGGCTGGTGTAGCTAATGTTGTCATTTCCTAAGACTGAGTTGGAATGGCCTGAAAGAAGCAGAAACTGGCAGAATCAGTTCTGGCTGGAGGAAAGTGTAGAACAGATGCTGCCTTCTTTCTGTCAGACCCTTATTGCCCACTGCTGTGATAAAAATCAACATTGAAAGAAATAATCAACAATCTAGATTAGATTCCCTGCAGTGTGGAAACAGGCCCTTTGGTCCAACAAGTCCACACCGACCCTCCGAAGAGTAAACCACCCAGTCCCATTTCCCTCTCCCCAATGCACCTAACACTATGGGCAATTTAGCACGGCCAATTCGCCTGACCTGCATATCTTTGGACTATGGGAGGAAACCAGAGCAAACCCACGCAGACACAGGGAGAATGTGCAAGCTCCACACAGACAGTCACCCAAGGTGGGTGGAATCAAACCTGGGACCCTGGTGCTATGAGGCAGCAGTGCTAACCACTGAGCCACCATGCCACCCTAGAATGTTAGCTAACAGAATGTTATGTTGCATTGTGAGGGAGGTGGAATGCAAGGGGAGGGAAATTAGACTTCACTTCTACATGGCATTGGTGAAACCATATCTGGAATACAGTGTACAGTACTGGTCACTGTACTTACAGAAGGATGTTAATGAGTTGGGAACAGTTCAGAGAAGGTTTCCTCAGCTAATAACTGGAATGAGCAAACTGACTAATGAGGAAAGGCTGGACAGGCTATGCCTGTATCATGTGGAGTTTTCAAGGGTCAGAGGTGACTTAATTGAAACATTTAAAATCCTGAGGGGACTTGAACAAGTGGAGGTGGAAAGGCAATTTCCTCATGAGGAAGAATCTAGAACTTGGGATCATGATTTTAAAATAAGGGTTACTCCTTTAAAACAGAGATAGAACACAGAACAAAGAGCATTGAACAGTACAGCACAGCAGAAGCCCTTTGGCCCTCAATGTTGTGCTGACCTTTTATCCTGCTCTAAGATCAGACTAACTTACATACCCTTCATTTTACTCTCATACATGTGCCTATCCAAATGTCGCTTAAATGTCCCTAATGTATCTGACTCTACCACCACCACTGGTAGTGAATTCCTCACACCCACCACTCTCTGTGTAAAGAACCTTCCTCCCCAAAACCTTTTTCCAATCACCCTAAAATTATGCCCCCTTGTGATAGCCACTTCCACCCTGGGAAAATGTCTCTGGCTATCCACCCTATCTGTGCTTCTCATCATCCTGTATACCTCTATCAAGTCACATCTCATCCTTCTTCGCTCCAATGAGAAAAGCCCTAGCTCCCTCAACCTTTCTTCATAAGACATGCCCTCCAGTCCAGGCAGCATCCTGGTAAATCTCCTCTGCACCCTCTCTAAAGCTTCCACATCCTTCCTACAATGAAGCCACCAATACCAAAGACAACATTCCAAGTGTGGTCTATCCAGGGCTTTATAGAGCTTCAGCATAACCTCATGGCATTTAAACTCATTCCCCCTGCTAATGAAAGCCAACACACCATGCACTTTTTAACAACCCTATCAACTTGGGTGGCAACTTTGGGGGATCTATGGACGTGGACCCCAAGGTCCTTCTGTTCCTCCTCACTGCCAAGAATCCTGTCTTTAACCCTGCAATCTGCATTCAAACCCGACCTTTCAAATTGAATCACTTCACACTTTTCTAGGTTGAACCCCATCTGCCACTTCTCAGAGCAGTTCTGCACCTTGTCAATGTTCTGTTGCAACCTACAACAGCCCTCCACACCATTCACAACTCCACCAACTTTTGTGTCATTGGCAAACTTACGAACCCACCCTTCCACTTTCTCATCCAAAAATCACACAGAGCAGAGGTCCCAGAACTGACCCCTGTGGAACACCATTGGTCACTGAGCTCCAAGCTGAATACTTTCTACCTACTACCACTCTCTGTCTTCTATGGCCCAGCCAATTCTGTATCCAGACACCCAAATTTTCCTGTTTCCATGCTTCCGTACTTTCTGATTAAGCCTACCATAGGGAACCTTATCAAACACCTTGCTAAAGTCCATGTACACCACATCTGCTGCTCTACCATCATCAAAGTGTTGTGTCACATTCTCAAAGAATTCAACAAAGCTTGTGAGGCATAACCTAGCCCTCACAAAGCTATGTTGACTATCTTTAATCAAACTCTGGTTTTCCAAATAATCATAAATCCTGTCTCACAAAGTCCTCTTCGATAATTTTCCCACCACTGATACAAGACTGACTGGTCTGTAATTCCCAGGGTTATCTCTATTCCCTTTCTTGAACAAGGGAATAACATTTGCCACCCTCCAATGACCTGGCACTACTCCAGTGGACAATGAGATCATTGCCAAAGGCACAGCAATCTCTTCCCTCACTTCCCTTAGTAACCTTGGGTATATCTCGTATGGACTTTATCTATCCTCACTTTTTTCAAAGTTTTCAGCACATCCTCCTGCTTAACATCAATCTGTTTGAGCATTTCAGTCCGTTTCATGTTGTATTCACAAACAACAAGGTCCCTCTCACTAGTGAATACTGAAGCACAGTATTCACTATCTCTTGTACCTCCTCTGACACCAAGCACAACTTCCCTTCATTTTCCCTGATCGGGCCTACCTTTACTCTGGCGTCCTCTTGGTCCTCACATAAGTGTAGAACGCCTCAGAGTTTTCCTTAATCCTAACTGCTAAAACTTTTTCATGCCCCCTTCTAGTTCTCTTAACTCCATTTTTCAATTCCTTCCTGGCTACCTTGTAACCCTCTAGAGCCCTGTATGATCCTTGCCTCCTTAACCTTAAGTAAGCTTCCTTCTTCCTCTTGAGTAGGTATTCCACATTCCTTGTCATCCAAGGTTCCTTCAGCCTACCATCCCTACCTTGCCTCAGTGGGACAAATCTATTCAGCATTTGCATCAAGTGCTCCCTTAATCATCTCCACATATCTGTTGTGCATTTCCCTGAGAATATGTGTTCCCAATTTTGGTGCCTCAGTTCCTGCCTAATAGCCTTGTAATTGCCCCCTCCCTCAATTAAATACTTGACAATACCAAGCACCAAATCCAATATGGTCTCTCCTCTAGTCTGCCTATCAACATATTGAGTCAGAAGTACACCTGACACAACCTGCTTTCCAAACTATTTGCACCAAGGAGGTTCCAATCAATATTAGGGAAGTTGAAGTCACCTATGACAACAACCCTGTTACTTCTGCACTTTTCTAAAATCTGCCTTCCAATCTGCTTCTCTGTGTCTCTTTTTCTATTGGGGCCATCTATAGAAAACTCCCAATAAAGTGACTGCTCCTTTCCCATACCCATACTGACTCAGTGAACAACCCCTCCTCGTTGACCTCCCTTTCCATAGCAGTTCTACGATCCCTGATTAGCAATGCCACTCCCCCATCTCTTTTACTTCCACCCCCCCCCCCAAATTCCTTTTGAAACACCTCAACCCTGGAACATCCAACAACCATTCCTGTCCCTTTTATATCCAAGTCTCCATAATGGCCACAACATCGTAGCTCCAAGTACCGATCCATGCTCTGCGTTTGTCACCCTTATTCCTGGTACTTCTTGCACTAAATTAGACACACTTAAACCCATCACACTGACTGCAACTTTTCCCTATCAACTGTCTACCCTTCCTCACAGACTCTCTGCACTGTATCTCCCTGTCCACCAGCTATCCCATCCTCTGAACCGTAGCTCCAGTTCCCATTCCCTACCAAACTTGTTGAAAGCCTCCCGTAGATGAGGAAACATTTTTTTCTCTAAGGCTTGTGAGTCTTTGAAATTCCCTTCCTCAAAAGACAGTGGATGCAAAATCTTTAAACATTTTTAAGAAAGGTGTTGGTAGGTTCTTGATAACCAAGGGGATGAAAGACAATAGGCGTATGCAGGAATGCAGAGTTGGGGTTAAAATAAAATTAGCCATGATCTTGTCGAACAGTGGAGCAAGCTTGAAAGGCCTACGGACCTTCATTTGTATTCTTGTACACAATCCCATCGCACTTTTGCCTGCAATTGCAGAAGGTGAAACGCCTGCCCATTTACTTCCTCCCTCCTCACTATCCGGAGCCCCAAACACACCTTCCAGGAGTAGCAATGATTTATCTACACTTCGACTTAATCTAGTCCACTGTATTTGCTGCTCACAGTGTGGTCTCCTCGACAGTGGGGAAATAAAACACAGGCTGGGCAATTGCTTTGTAGAACACCTCTGTTCTGTCTGCAAAAGTGACCTTGAGCTTCCAGTTCAACATGTTCTCTGGCCAACATCTGTCTTGGGTTTGCTGCAGTGCTCCAGCGAAGCTGGTAGAACAACAGCTACTTTTCCAGTTGGGGACTCTGCAGCCATCTGGACTCAATGTTGAGTTCAATAATTTCATGGTTTAAGCACCTACTCCCATGTCCTTACCCAATCCCCATACATCAGGTCTTCTCATTTCATAAGCTGTTGCCACCAACAGTCCATTGTCATCCACTAATGGTCTACATTAGCAGTTGGTCATTCTCCCAGGCTGTCCTTTACCCACTCCTTATCTCCACCTATCGTTTATTCTCTCTCCACCCCACCTTTAGCATATATATGCTGTAAAACTTTTTCCTAGCTGCAATCAATTCTGAAGAAGGGTCAGTGGACCCAAAAAATTAACTCTGCTTTCTCTCCACAGATGCTGCCAGACGTGATGTGTTTTCCCAGCTATTTGTGCTTTTGCTACTCTTGTTTGTTGTTCATTTGTTCATCTATACTCTCATGCTTGCTTTCAGTAATCACAACAGTTTCCTCAGAATGTTTTGGATGGATGTACATTGTTGTGCTGATTATTGGTGACTGAGAAAATCCAGACAGAAGTAACTCACTGATTCCCAATTTCTTCAATATTTTACCTCATAATGATGATGCTGCTTATCAGTTCTGCAACACAAACTAAAACGAACATAGATCAAACATCACCTTAACAGGCAAACCAATACATCGAACAAGCCTATTAGTGAATTTGAGATATATGTTGTGGTTCTGTTCGCCGAGCTGGGAATTTGTCTTGCAAACGTTTTGTCCCCTGTCTAGGTGACATCCTCAGTGCTTGGAAGCCTCCTGTGAAGCGCTTCTGTGCTGTTTCCTCCGGCATTTATAGTGGCCTGTCTCTGCCGCTTCCGGTTGTCAGTTCGAGCTGTCCACTGTAGTGGCCGGTACATTGGGTCCAGGTCGATGTGTTTGTTGATAGAGTCTGTGGATGAGTGCCATGCCTCTAGGAATTCCCTGGCTGTTCTCTGTTTGGCTTGCCCTATAATGGTAGTGTTGTCCCAGTCGAATTCATGTTGCTTGTCGTCTGTGTGTGTGGCTACTAAGGATAGCTGGTCGTGTCGTTTCGTGGCTAGTTGGTGTTCGTGTATACGGATCGTTAACTGTCTTCCTGTTTGTCCGATGTAGTGTTTTCTGCAGTCCTTGCATGGGATTTTGTACACTACAATGGTTTTGCTACATTAAGCAAAACCAATGTAGTGTACAAAATCCCATGCAAGGACTGCAGAAAACACTACATCAGACAAACAGGAAGACAGTTAACGATCCGTATACACGAACACCAACTAGCCACGAAACGACACGACCAGCTATCCTTTAGTAGCCACACACACAGACGACAAGCAACATGAATTCGACTGGGACAACATTACCATTATAGGGCAAGCCAAACAGAGAACAGCCAGGGAATTCCTAGAGGCATGGCACTCATCCACAGACTCTATCAACAAACACATCGACCTGGACCCAATATACCGGCCACTACAGTGGACAGCTCGAACTGACAACCGGCAGCAGCAGAGGCAGGCCACTATAAATGCCGGAGGAAAGAGCATAGAAGCACTTCACAGGAGGCTCCCAAGCACTGAGGATGTCACCTAGACAGGGGACAAAACGTTTGCAAGACAAATTCCCAGCTCGGCGAACAGAACCTCAACAATGAGCACCCGAGCTACAAATCTTCTACCAATTTGAGATATATCTTTAGCTGTGCACCATACTTCCGGAAAGATATCTAACAATGTATCTCCAGCAGGTTTCCTGCCAGCCCAGTTCCAATTTCCTGTGTCCCTCAAAAACGTTTTCTCCTCGAAGGATTATTTCAGGGCTAACTTTCATCTCCATGGTCCATTTCAACAACTCATTGTCCCATGAATCTCCAAAGATGCCGTGTGCATTGTCCTCTTCATTCTGAGATCTACAGCTCAAACAAAGGCCCATCAGTGTCTGTCATTAATAAGTACCTAACTATTTCAATTCCATTTTCTAGCACTTGGCCCACAACCTCTTTTTTTTAATTTGTTCAGTTTTTGTAGGATGTGGCATCACTGGCTGGTCAACATTTATTGCCTGTCCCTAGTTGCCCTTGAGAGGGTGGTGGTGAACTGCCTTTTTGAACCATTGCAGTCCACTTACTGTGGATAGATCCACAATGCTATCAGGGAGGGAATTCCAGGATTTTGACCCAGCGACAATGAAGGACCAGCGATATATTTCCAGGTCAGGACAGTGAGTGGCTTGGAGGGGAACTTGAATGTGGTGGTGTTCCCATATATCTGCTTCCCCTGTCTTTCTAGATGGAAGTGATTGTGGGTTTGGACGATGCTGCCTGAGGATCTTCAATGCATCCTTAAATGTTATGAGGTTTTCTGACTGTAGCACCCTTATAGGCAGCCAGATCCAAATTCCCAGCAGCCTCTGGGTGAAAAAGGTTTTCCTCACATTCTTTTCAAACCTTCTACCCTTTAATTAAAGCTGTGTCCCCTGTCATTGATCCCTCTACCAAGGGGAAAAAAAAGTCCTTCCTGTCTACCCTTACAATTTAAACATCTGAATCATATTTCCCCTCTCAATCTTCTCTGCTCTAAGGAAGACAACACCAATCTGTCCAATTTCCCTTCCTAACAGAAGTTCTCCTGCCCAAGGAACGCGCTGGTAAATGTCCTCTGCACCCTCTCCAGTGCAATCACATCCCTCCTATAATGTGGATTCCAGAACTGCACACAGTACTCTGGTTGTGGCTTAACCAATCTTTTATACAGTTTAGGCGTAGCCTCCTTGATCTTAAACCCTGTACCTGGGGCTAACACTGGCAGGTACAACGAAATAAAGCACTGCGGATGCTAGAAATCCAAAACACACAAAAACAGAAAGCGCTGGAGAAATTCAGCAAGTCTTTGTGGAGAAAGAAACAGAGTTAATATTTTGAGTTCAGTGATCTTTCTTCAGAATGCCTACAGACAATATATTTTTCATCTCAGGATGGTGTGTGGCTTGGGGTGGGGGGGGGGGGGGGGGGCGGGGGGGAGGGAGCGACTGACTTTCATGTGGTAGTGTTGCCATGCGTCTGTCACCCTCTCTGATCTGGCAAGGCTGCAACAAAGGAGCCTTGGTGAGTTGCTGCAGTGAATGTAGTTGATGGCATCTCTGCCCGTAATTGACCGAGTCGCAGGTGGTGGACAGACTGCCTTGCATATTTTTGGAGTTGAACCTATCCAGGAAATTATACCCACATCACACGACTGCAGTGTTTCAAGAAGGCAGCTCACTACTGCCTTCTCCTGGGCAATTAGGATAGGGCAATAAATGCTGGCCTAATCAGCAATGCCCAAATCCATTGAATGAACATATTTTTCAAAAGCAGTTACATGTAATGTTTGACTCGACTGGTGAATAGCACTGCTGGACAATGAAAGCTTCTTGTATAACGTTAAAAGCAATTTGATGATTAGCAGACAGAATCTTAATAGTTTATTGTCTCAGTAAATGAGGGAAAGGTGATGTGGGACCTGATGTCTGATAGCTTTAATGAATCTCAACCAGCCGACTAGATTGCAATGACAACAATTGGAAAATGTGTCATCGAGTGTCATTTACCAAGAGGATTGCACACATTATATTTGTGTTTTGTCATGTGTCCTACACATAAATTGTTGCCTATCAAATATGATATTTCTCAATTAATTTCCTTTCAAAGGGAGTTAACTAAATACGGTAATTTATCAATACCATTGAGACTGCTTTGAAATGTGATAAATTCACTCTGGCAAAACCGCTGTGAATTTTTCAGTTGATACTAATATGAGCCAACAAAATTCCTCAAATCAAGTTACTCTCTGGCATACTGAATAACCACCCCTTAGTCTTACAGCAGAGGCATCAAACTCAGGAACAGGCGTCAAGTCAGTGCACCAATTCTGGGGCGGACTTGTGTTCCATGCCTTGAACCAGCATGTATCAGCAGATATACGCAAGTCAGTGAGTACACTGTGCAATAACTAACTAACACTGTTTGAGTTTAAATGGAAGAATCTTCAGAGAAGAACCAAGTTCTGTGTTTCAGTTCAAAGTTTGTGAGAAGATTTGTAGCTCGGGGGCTCATTGTTGTGGTTCTGTTCACTGAGCTGGGAATTTGTGTTGCAGACGTTTCGTCCCCTGTCTAGGGGACATCCTCAGAGCTCGGGAGCCTCCTGTGAAGTGCTTCTGTGATCTTTCCTCCAGCATTTGTAGTGGTTTGAATCTGCCGCCTCCGGTTGTCAGTTCCAGCTGTCCGTTGCAGTGGTCGGTATATTGGGTCCAGGTTGATGTGCTTATTGATTGAACCTGTGGATGAGTGCCATGCCTCTAGGAATTCCCTGGCTGTTCTCTGTTTGGCTTGTCCTATAATAGTAGTGTTGTCCCAGTCGAACTCATGTTGCTTGTCATCTGCGTGTGTGGCTACTAAGGATAGCTGGTCGTGTCGTTTCGTGGCTAGTTGGTGTTCATGGATGCCAATCGTTAGCTGTCTTCCTGTTTGTCCTATGTAGTGTTTTGTGCAGTCCTTGCATGGGATTTTCTACACTACATTGGTTTTGCTCATGCTGGGTATCGGGTCCTTCGTCCTGGTGAGTTGTTGTCTGAGAGTGGCTGTTGGTTTGTGTGCTATGAGTCCTAGTGGTCGCAGTAGTCTGGCTGTTAGTCTGGAAGTGCTCTTGATGTATGGTAGTGTGGCTAGTCCTTTGGGTTGCGGCATGTCCTCGTTCTGTTGTCTTTCCCTTAGGCATCTGTTGATGAAATTGCGCGGGTATCCGTTTTTGGCGAATACATTGTATAGGTGTTCTTCTTCCTCTTTTTGCAGTTCTGGTGTGCTGCAGTGTGTTGTGGTCCTTTTGAATAGTGTCTTAATACAACTTCTTTTGTGTGTTGGGGTGGTTGCTTTCGTAGTTTAGGACTTGGTCTGTGTGTGTGGCTTTCCTGTATACCTTTGTGGTGAATTCTCCGTTCGGTGATCTCTGTACCATCACGTCTAGGAATGGGAGTTGGTTATCCTTTTCTTCCTCTCTAGTGAATCGGATTCCTGTGGGTGTGGTGTTGATGATCCGGTGTGTGTTCTCTATTTCTGTGTTTTTAATGATTACAAAGGTGTCATCCACATATCTGACCCAGAGTTTGGGTTGAATTTGCAGTAAGACTGTTTGTTCTGTGTTTCACTGCATCACAAAGAGTAAAGGAAACTCAATAAAAAATCCTTTCGGTTCCGCCAGGCTTGTTGTATTTTTTGAAAGTCGTGTGCAGCTGACAGCTGAGTCGACTGAGGAACCTAAGAGATACCATGGAAATCAGGTTCTGTGAGAGGGTTAGATAAGAGGACAATGTGGTTTGGTTTTGATATCCTTCTAAAGAATGATTTGAATGTGGGAATCATTGCAAGAACTCATTCAGGCAAATTCCATTTACATGAGGAGAAGTATGTGAGGACAAAAATGGTTGGATGAACAAGGTGATAGGATTTAATTAAGAAAAACCTATGTGGACCAGAAACCCAGTTGGACCAAATGGTCTGTTTCTATGCTGTACATTCTAATGTGAGTCTAAATCATAAGGATTAGAGCACAAAAGTATGGTTGAAAGGATAAAATGACATTTGTGATATCTTTCCCCTCCATGTCTATAACTAGATGGTTGAGTTAGGAAGCCTGGTCCTACAGTGGTAGCATTGTTACTTCTCGTCCAGAAGCTTTGGGTTTGAGTGTGTTCACAGTGTGGCCAAAGAGGTTGATTGCCAACCTGTAAATCCGTCAATGCAGGAGATGGCTAGCATTAAAAGGAGGAGCACCTCCTGCTCAGCTACCCAGCAGAAGGCAATGGCAAACCATTGCTCATTGTTATACTCCTGTGTATGGATCAATCCAATGGCAGCCCATGGCCAAACCCCTTTGTAAATGAGGACAGAAGAAAAGGCGGGCTTACATGTTCTGTAGAAGGTTAATTAGAGCACACAGCCTTAAAGATGATTTGATGCAGTGCCTGTTTGAAGATGCAGATTTCTCTTTCAAACTAATGTTTTTTTTTCCACGTGTGCAACATTCCAGACCAAAGAGCACAGTTAGGATGAAAGCACTGGAATTGCAATTTCTTGGAATGTTGCCGTAGCTGTAGGTGTTTTGGAAACTAACCAACCAAACATTTTCCAACCAATCCATTAAAACATACTTGGATGAAGAGAATAATGTCATTCCCATTAGCTCAGTTGTCCCTCTGTAGTTAGGATTCTTTCTTTAGCTTTTCCTTGGCATGTTATCTATCATTGATCTACCTTTTATCTTACTCCTTCCAGATCTGTTTAATCTTTGAGGTAACATTTAACATTTTTGCAATTTCTTCTGAGGCTCATGTGGTGCCAATGATTCGTCTTTGAAGTTGTATAATTTCAACAACCAATAATTCACCTTCGTACCACATCAATAGAGCCTTTATTTTTAAACTTCAGCCATGTTTCCCCATTTTCACTTCAACACACATGCCCACTTATACTTTCCATTGATCTGCACAATGGCATGTCATTAGTGGTCTTGTATATCAAATTCCCACCTTCATTCCGATTGCGCGTCATGAAGTTTTGTTAGAAGATGAATCTTTAAAAGTGCTGGAGAGAATGGGATACTTCAAGTGTATATTTAAGAAATAGAAAGCAATGGAAGTGGACTCCATAGCCTGTGTTTTTTGGATGCTCGGAATCTGCAAGCATGGCATCGGTCACATTTACGCAGACTTCCAATGGGATTTGCATCAAATGAAATCTTTGGCACGGGATTTACCCCAGTGCAATATGCAACAGCAACGTGCAGAGCAAGCAGGTAATGTGGGTTATATGCTACACCACTATTTCAAAGTT
This sequence comes from Chiloscyllium punctatum, assembly GCF_047496795.1. Taxonomy (NCBI): domain Eukaryota; kingdom Metazoa; phylum Chordata; class Chondrichthyes; order Orectolobiformes; family Hemiscylliidae; genus Chiloscyllium; species Chiloscyllium punctatum. The sequence continues at coordinate 80,450,073 of NC_092744.1, forward strand.
CCACACTCCAGCCTATGCCCTCTACACATGCATGCGCTAGCATGAAGAACTCTGGCAATATTTAAAGAGATCATCAACAACTTACAATTCTACTGCTGTGTTATTTCCTGAGGCTCTTGCTGCATTTCTACACACATTGGGAGCTTATCTGTGTACAAAAGTCTACAGCGAGAGATCTGGCTGATACGGAGGTGCTTTATTGATGGCTTGAAGCTTTGAACTAAACCAGTCACTTCAAGGCATGGGAGACCTTGTGGGGCTTCCTCTTAACATTGAACATTGGTTGGAAGAATGAGCTGAGGCTACACACAGAGCAAGGCAAGCTGCTGGAAGAGCAAGTTGAGAAGTATGAGGAGGAAGTTAGGGAGGTTGTGGCCGAGAATCCATCCGACTACTCAAGTTGTGTGTGAAGAAGTAATTCACATGCAATACCAGCAAATACAATTCCAATTCCCCATTCACAGTGGTCCCACACTCCCTATTGTCCCACTGCCACTGACCATCACACCTTTCACACTGGGAGAAATGCTGATTCTAAATATCAAGCCAAATGTAACATAATAAACATTGCCATATCTACAAAATAATATAAAATTAAAAGAATCATTCTTGTGTGTTTTCTTAACAGTGTTCTGTGTGTCTTTGGCATTCCACAAGCTCCCATGAGCTGCTTGCTCAGAGGATGCAGTATGCCAGTTGGAAGTCTAATGACGTTCACTGGACAGACTGCAGAATGCCCAGCTGCAGGTTACACCATTGCAGCCTGGATGGCAATAGTCTAATGGGCAACAGCAAGGGTAGGGTTTGACATGGTGGGTGGGGGGGCTGCCTTTTTTGTGCAGTGCGAGTGTCCATACCTCTGGACTACAATGTCCAGGTACAAGCCCAACTTGCCTTGGAAGTGTGTCAATAACATACAAACAGCCTGATTATACATACTTACAGAAATAGACTTTAGCTGAAGGACCTCCTGTTCCTATGTTCTGACAGCTATACCTTAATTCTGCAGGTTAGATGATCATATAAGCTCCCCCTGCACTATCTAAAGAACACTGATATTTCCTTATTATCTTTATAGTTCAGCCTAAATGATTAAAAATAATCTAGTTAGGCAGGATCTTTTGCATTGTGGAGTTTCCTGTCTGCAGAACGCATCCCTGCCAATCATGGCCATTTCAGACTCTGAAGGGCAGACATTGGCTGGAGACAAGACCTCTACACCTCACTTGAGAGGAAGTCCAGCCTTAGGGAGTTGCTAACCAATCAGCTTTGCCAGTGGTTCTCAACAGTGCCATTAGTAGCAGTGGCCACTGCTGGGACTGCAAGCAGTCTAAATCCCAGTTGAAAGGCCAGACCCCTGAGCACAGGTTGGTGCTGGATCTCAGAGCAGGGATGGGAGGAGAGACTTTGGTTTGTTGAGGCAAAGAACTGGGGACCGCGGGTGGCAAGGTCAGGTGGGGAGGGAGCATCTAGAATTGAGGGAAGGAGAGGGGATGTTGCCCGATTTGGAAGTGGATTCAGTGCAACACGTGATTTCCTCCTTCCTCCTGCCTAAGGATGGACAGGGTGATCTCCCATCTTCATGGTGAGCAGACCTTTGCTTAAACCTTAAACCTTGGCCAATATTCAGCCCTCATTAAGTAACCGCAACAACATCAATTGAGCTCCTCTGGGCGGTACGGTGGCACAGTGGTTAGCACTGCTCCCTCACAGCGCCAGAGACCCGGGTTCAGTTCCCGCCTCAGACGACTGACTGTGTGGAGTTTGCACGTTCTCCCCGTGTCTGTGTGGGTTTCCTCCGGGTGCTCCGGTTTCCTCCCACAGTCCAAAGATGCGCAGGTCAGGTGAATTGGCCATGCTAAATTGCCTGTAGTGTTAGGTAAGGGGTAAATGTAGGGGTATGGGTGGGAATGTGGGTCAGTGTGGACTTGTTGGGCCGAAGGGCCTGTTTCCACACTGTAATGTAATCTAAATCTAAATCATCTCTTGATAGTTACATCTGACAACGATGCACTCAATATGTCTCATTTTCTCTGACATCTCAGCACAGATGAAACTTCAAAGTCATTCCGTACAAGTGAAGCGTGAGTGGGCTCTCTTTGGGAAAATGCAACAAATATTTATTCACGTCTTCTGCACACTTTAGCAAAAATTTACATCAACCCAGTCCAGAAACCGTGGCAATTTGAGAGAAGGAGGAGTTCCTGGCGTCTCTGATAGGACGTAAGGCTGTACTCAAGGAAGGCATTTGGATGCTGTTGCTAAGGGCTGCAGATGTCTCAGTATATTAGGAATGGAATGAGCACTTGAGGTGAAGCTGCTGACTGACAGTGCTGATGACTTGGGGACACTGGTGAATAGTGTTCCTCCCACTCTTACTTGTTCTTCCCTTCCTCTTCCACACTTGTCGATGTGGCGGAGGATTGGATCACTCAGTTTCGCAGCAAACACAGTTCAGACAGTGGAAACATTGATTCAGTCCACTGACCCACTTGACTTGGACCCCTTGGCTCCCATTCGAGGTCAGCTCCATAATTATGTGCAGATTCTTGATAGGAACCATGAGCCATGGCTGGACATTATACCCTTCAGGTGACCTGAAGGTCTGGTTGGAATATAGATAGCACCAAAGACTCGCATAGAATCTATGAATGATGACCATTGCCAAGTTACTGAGCAAAGACCACTGCCTATGGGAGTGTAAAAAAATTGGACATTCCGTTTTTGAATCACTATCTGGAGCATCCCAGCAAGTGGAATCCCTTTCTATTAAGACGGGTAAAAGGATTACAAGAGGGAGAAAACAATGCAATGGAGATAAAATGAGGGCCATTTTGCAAGCAGGGAGAATTTGCCATGCAGTTGAAGGCTAATGTTTTCTTTTCCTAGTTCGCTCTATCCCAGTGTTTGTCCTGACGCAGAAAGCTTCAGTGACCTCCCTGATCCCATAATGCAGAAAAAAGACTGATAGCTGTTGCCACTTCCCATTGGATAAGTGCCACAGCAGCCTCGCTCGCCTCAGGTGTTACTGCGTTCACTTCAGCTGCAATCAGAGTAAAGTGTCGTAGCTCAGTGGCATTCTCCTTGGGGAGGTGAAGACCTTGAGGAACTCGCTCCTCAGTGAAGTTGCAGTGTGAGGAGTCGTCCCCGAAAATCCACTGCGGGTATGATGCCAGGATTGGTGCAGACAACGATGGGTGCAAGTCAGTACTGTAATGTCAGGGGGCCCATTGCTTGCAATGCAACATTCGGCTAAGAACTCATCAACCTCTCCCAGTAATTTACCTGATGAAGGGCTTTGCCTGAAACGTTGACTCTCCTGCTCCTCGGATGCTGCCTGACCCGCTGTGCTTTTCCAGCACCGCACTCTCGACTCTGATCTCCAGCATCTGCAGTCCTCACTTTCTCCCAGTAATTTAATGTGAATATTTGAAGAGCGGGAGAGTTCTTTCAGCTATGATTTGACTCTCAACTAGGACACTAAAAGCTGATTGATATTCACTCATCACATTGTCATTTACAGGACCTTGCCACCCACAAGTCGTTTGCCTGAAAATACTAGACTTCAAAAGTATTCCTTTGACTACCAGCTGCATTGTAATGACCTGATCATTCCTTCGATCGAACAAAAGGATTCTTGAAGACATCTCTTGGCAGAAGGAACTTCAGGATTCTGTGAAATGTATCACAGAGTTGGTTTCTCAGGACTGATTTGAGATCACAGTTGGCACTCCTGCATTGGCACAGGAAGATGAGGTTGGATATTCACATTACTGTCTGGCGTACATACTGTGCTTTTAGTGCTCACAAGTATAACAGTCCTACCTGTCTTCTCCTGCTGTCAACCACCACTAAGCTTGAGAGCGAACATCGAGCAGCCCTTGAATACAGACCACCCACAGGTAGGTTTACTGAAAGAATGAGTCATTAAGCCATGGGCAACTGGCTCTTACCTACACGGAAAATTCATGCTCATCAGTCCATCAGTCAGAGAAAGCCTGATAGCAACTCCCTGTATCAAATCCTGATCAAAATAGTCCCCCCAGGTCTGAGATGCAAGGTAAGCAGGAGCAATGCCTCCAACCTTGTTCCTATGATTGCAGAAAAACAATCCGAGCGTGGCACGGTGGTTCAGTGGTTTGCACTGATGCCTCACAGCGCCAGGGTCCCAGGTTCAATTCCACCCTCGGGCGACTGTGTGGAGTTTGCACGTTCTCCCCGTGTCTGCGTGGGTTTCCTCTGGGTGTTTGGGCTTCCTCCCACAGCCCAAAGATGTTCAGGTTAGGTTAATTGGTCATGCTAAATTGCCCATAGTGTTCAGGTCAGGTGAATTAACAATGGAAAATGCAGAATTCCAAGGTTAGGGTGGGGGGGTGAGTCTGGGTGGGATGCAGTCCAGAGGGGTTGGTGCGGTTTTGATGGGCTGAATGGCCTGCTTCCGCACTGTAGGCATTCTATGATTGACTTCCTGCTGCTGGGCCAGAAGCATTGAATTGAATTGATAAAGTCAAATTTAATTTTCCTGGAGAGACTTGACTCAGAATCTCAGAGATTTGACAAAAGGAGAGTTGTAGGAAATGAGCCTAATAATGTGTTCAGAAAGAATTAAATTTTTCTAAAAATCACAACTTTATTGCGTGTGGGTTTGCAAATGGGCAGTCAATCGGCATAGACAATCTCCCAGAATATCGACACTGATTTGCAATCCCTGTTTTAGGAAAGAAAGGGAGATAAACCTGCTAAATTCAGGGGAACAGTCTAAGGTCAGTGCTGGAAGGAAAACTAACCAGTGAGGGTTTTCAGAAGGGAACTGAATAAGTACTTGTGAAGAAAACAATACTACAGGAAAAAGCAGGGGAGTCAGCGGGACAAATGAAATTGCTCTGGGTGAGGGCCAGACTGAACTGAATGGACTGAATGGCCGCATTCCAATGTCATTACCTTTGCATGGTTCTATGGGTGGCTTGTTTGTTGGCACCATGTTGTTGCTCGGTTACAGATTGTGTATTCGGAAGTGTGAAATTCCCAAAGCATCCACGAGAGGGTGTGAGACCCCTCCAACAGAAAATGTGCTCTTACACTCCTGTTATTTATTTCAGATACAGAAGAAATTGCAAATGAAAAGGCAATTTCAGTCTTTGTGTTGAATTTAAGGAAACATATCTTCATTAGTCCACGGAGAATCGGGGCCTGAGTGAGCAGGAACACGCTTTACATTCTTTCTTTTATTAAATTAAACCATATATGAGTACAATCTTTGAATCAGTTCGTCACTTTCATGACAGGTAATGGCCCGGCTCATCTCAGTGTTTGTTCTCAAGTGTTCTCTATCTCGATGACTAATATGGTGAAGATAATTTGGCTGAATGAGCACTTTCCTCCTTCTCTTTCATCTGCAAGAACTATAAAGATGCAATATTTGTATTCGCCCCATGAAACACCAAAGGTGTAATTATTACTATTACCAGTGTTTGATTTTAATCATTTTCTACCTGCTTTTAACAGCAAGTTTTAAAAGGAAGCGTATTTTATTCAATGCCCCATGGCCATAATTATGTGGTGTGTAGAAAACAACATTAAAATAAGGATGACGATGAAAATAATCATCTGGTTATTGTTGTACAGAATATCAACTTCAACCAGAAACATTTCCCTCATTCTGTTCTTTCTGTGCTCCAAAGCTGAATACATGCCCTTCTTTTCAATAGAATTGGAGGTTATTGGGATAATTAAAGGACTCAATGCTCACAGCTACAAAACACAACCAAGTGATGGTGCTGGGCTCAGTGTTTTAAAGGTGGTATAGTGGAAAGTGAAAAAGATTACCTATGATTACAAAGAGATCTTGATCAGTTGGGTTGGGGAGTGGCAGACTGAGTTTAATTTGGATAAATGCAAGGTATTGCATTTTAGTAAATCAAACAAGGGCAGGACTTTTGCAATTATCAGTAGCACCCCAGGTAGTGTTGTAGAAAAGAGAGACCAAAGGGTTCAGGTACATAATTTTTTGAAATTTGTGTCACAGGTAGGCAGGCTGGTTAAGAAGGCATTTAGCATACTTGCCTTTATTGCTCAGTCGTTTCAGTATAGGAGCTGGGATGTCATGTTGAAGTTGGGCAGGACCTTGGGGAGGCCTCTTTTGGAGGACTGTGAAATGGGATCTGATTGCTTTGCTGTAAGAAGGATATTATTAAGTTGGAGAGGGTACAGAAAAGATTTACCAGGATGCTGCCAGGGAATGGAGAGTTTCAGCTATAAAAGCAGGCTGGATAGGCTGGGATGTTTTTCATTGGAGTGTAGGAGGTTGAGGGGTGACCTGATAGAGATCTATGAAATCATGTGGAGCATTGATAAGGGTGAATAGTAAGGGTCAGATCCCCATGGTGGGGGTGTTCAAAACCAGGGGGCATACTTTTAAGGTGAGAGACAAAAGGAAGTGATGGGTGCAGGTATAGTTGCAACATTCAAAAGACATTTGGATAAGTACCTGAACAGGAAAGGTTTGGAGGGATGTGGGCCAACTGCAGGCAAATGGAATTAGTTTATTTTGGGAACATGGACTAGTTGGACCAAAGGGCCTGTTTCCAAGCTGTAAGACTCTATGGTGCTGTGATTGAAGTCTGTAAAAAGGACTAAAGTAGACAAAAAAATTTGGGCAGGAATTTTCAGAGAGTGGGGTCTCCTGCTCCACGACCCAAAATTTCAGAAGGCAGCACATCCCGACCAATATCTATGTCCCTCAGCCATTTAATGCCCAAAGAGCCTTAGTTAGCTAGAGATGAGGCTTCCATCACCTCACTTGGGAGGAGGTCCTGACTCAGAGCTCCCGATCTGATTGCTGATAGATAGCTCAGCAGTTCCAGGAATGTCAGGCTCTGGTGACCACCGCTGGGACTATAGATAAACGCCAAAGAAGAGAAATTGATGGAAAGCAGACACCAGTTCAGCACATGGTGTTATAGGGTCCTGGTTGGTACAATACAGTGAGGGAGCAAGGAGGTAAGGGATAGGTTTGAAATATCTGAGGCTTTGGTTTTGTTGGGGATGGGAGGGTGAGGAGCTATGATCTTGTGATTATTGTGTAAGGGCTTCAGGACCCAAGCGCATCCTTGTGACAATCTCATGGAGCTGCACATCACTGGGTATAAATAAAGCAGTCTGAGTGGAGTCAGAACACATGCACAGCACACTTTGGAAGACGATGGCAACCAGACTGCCATGATCTAGACTGGAAGACATAGAGAAGCATGTGAATATGAAATCAAGAACATGGATTAGTCTCCACCAAATGTACAAGATCAGAGCCTGGGATATCTATAAATACCACATAAGACAATAAGAAATAGAAATAGACCATTCAGCTATTGGACTCTGCTCCACTATTCAATAAGATCATTGCTAATCCGACATTCCTCATGTCCACCTTCCTGCTTTTACCCTGTAACCCTTGATTCCCCAACTGATCAGGAATCTATCTGTCTCAGCCCTAAATATACATAAGGACTCTGCCCCCACAGCTCTCTGTGGTAAGGAGTTCCAAAAAACTCTCAATCCTCGAAGAGAAGAAATTCCTCCTCATCTAATTCTTAAGTTGGTGAAGTGAAATAATGGCAGGGCAGGTTGAAACACTTAATTGGTCACTTAATAATCTTAAAATTTTCCAGGATAGACAGATCAACCAATTCCTGGAAAAAGGGAGGCAGCTCCAAGGCAGATAGGATTAGATTAGATTCCCTACAGTATGGAAACAGGCCCTTTGGCCCAACAGGTCCACACTGACCCTCTGAAGAGTAACCCACCCAAACCCATTCCCCTACCCTATATTTATCCCTCACTAATGCATTTAACACTATGGGTAATTTGACATGGCCAATTCACCTAACCTGCACATCTTTGGATTGTGCAGACACAGGGAGAATGTACAAACTCCACACAGGCAGTTACCTGAGGTGGGGATCAAACCCAGGTTCCTGGTGCTGTGAGGCATCAGTGCTAACCACTGAGCCACTGTGCCACCCCTATGGGATGATAGGAGGAAATCCAGGCGCTACATTTCATGAGATTCCCCATCTTCAAACCCACCGGCAGATGATGGTAATATTCTCTCCTCAATGCCTTTCAAATCTCATGCCATTCTGAAGCACCTTGCAACTCTGTGCTGACGTCACTGCAGGGACACAGGAAATGCAGCAGCCAAATTGGGCACAGCAAGATTCTATCGAGAAAACAATGTTTTATGACCAGCGAATTTGTTGAATGGGTAAATATTGCTCACATTTGTTTTTCCTTAGAATGGGAAACGTTTAATGTTTTAATGACATGTCAATGTTTGTTACTAAACCATTATGTAGGGCAGTTGTGACTCAACAGTAGCACCCCCACCTCTGAACTATGAGGCCCATGTTTAAGGCTCACCTGCTCCAGAAGTGTATGATACATCTCTGAATGGGTTGACTAGAAAATATTAAAGCATTATTTGATTAAGGGCTGGGATATAAAGAGAGTTAGTTAGGACACAGTGATGGAAATTGGGAGACTGAGATCAGAAAGAATACATCCTGTAAATAAATATATTGTCAATGAAAAGATTTGTATCTTCCTTTGTGCTTCACCATCTGACTTGGATCCAGTTACAAATGTCCATCTTAGAAACCCTGGAGTGCCATGTTTTAATAACTCACCTGAAAGACAGCACTACCCCCTACCTGCATCCAACTATCACCATCCCACCGACCCTTCCCTCAGCCTGACTCCCTCCTTCTATTTACTTCAGGGTTCCCATCCCCCTCTCCAGTCCTGACAAAGAGTTTCAGCCAGAAATGTTGACTTTCCTGCTCCTCGGACGCTGTCTGACCTGCTGTGCTTCTCCAGCTTCACATCTATCCACTCTAGTTTCAAGTATCTGCAGGCCTTACTGTCTCCACTTCCAATGGTACAGCAATATCTTGGTATGGCACAGGAGCATCAGCCTGGTTTTCTGTTCAAGTCTTGGTGGTGGTACTTGAGCCACAACCTTACGACTAAAGTGAGTGTTATGATATATTCCTGTGTGGGATGTGGGCATCAGGGGCAAGGACAGTATTTGTTGCTCACATCTAGTTGTTCTTGAGAAGCTGATGGTGAACCGTTTTCTTGAACCACTGCAATTCTGAGGTGTAGGTTATTCCACAGTGATGTTAGGGGGGAGTTCCAGGATTTTGACTCAATCATGCAGAAGCAGTGGTGATATAGTTCCGAGTCAAGATGGTGAGTGGCTTGGAGGGGAACTTGCAGGTGGTAGCTTTCCCATGTATCTGCTGTTCTTGTCCTTCTGGTTGTTAAGGATCACAGTTTGAAAGGTTTTTTTGAAGCGTCCTGGGTGAGTTTCCATATTGCATACGGAATGCTATCAGCAGAGACATAGTTAACACTACAGAAGAGAAAGGTAATTCCAACAGCTTTCAAGGTTTAGAGAACCAGGGGACTTTGCAATCAGCATTTCCTAATGGGGAGTTTGTTTGGAAAAGACACCCATGATTCCTTCCATAAATCTACATCTTCTGGTGATCAATTTCAGAAAAGTGCAACTCCTTGACTGAAAATCTTTTAGATGTATTCCTGCTCTTTTTTGAAACAACTTGAAAAGTGTAAGCTGAGAAGAATGCCACAATGTGCATTACAGAAGTGTATCAAATAAGTCAATAACTTTGCCAAAAGAGGAAGACACAGTTAGATCTCCTTTTGAGTTGCACCATTTTAAATCATTTTGATTTAATGTTGCATTTTAATGGCACATGTAATTGGATTTGGTATTGCCATGTCTTTCAGATGACACAGTAACTTGAAGCCAGCTCTGCCCTCTTAAATGGTTATGAATAATGCCATGACACTATTTCAAAGAGTAAGGGAACTTTCTAGCATGGCTAATACATATCTCTCAATCAACAGATGATCTGGTCATTATCATATTTACTGAGAGCTTACTGTGTACAAAATGAGTGCTGAGTTTACGACATAACAACAATGACTATAGCTCAAGTGACTTAATTGGTTGTAACAGCGCTTCCAGATGTTCTGAGGTTGTACAAATTCAAGTCTGTCTTTCTGTACCTTTCAACTGAAATGAAGTTGCCAAGGATCCAGAAAGATGCAAGGATGTGTAAGGATGGTGCATTGAGAGTTTGGAGGAAATAGCAGAGCAAAGCTGGTTGTAGCTGTGAAATAATAAAGGGTCAATAAAGGTTACGAAGGATAGAGTTGTGAAAGGTGGAAGAGCTCCCATCAATCAATTGACAGTCCTTTTCCTTTATCCTCTTCATATCTGTGAGATGGCTGTATGAACTCCAGTAACATCAGAAGTATTCAATGAATTTGGACTTTCTATAGAGAACCACTGAGGGCAATCACTAGAATGGGTAGTCACTATAAAGCCCTCATTCCTTATACTTTAATGTACTTGGTTTTAATGTACACTAAACTCCATGAGAAAAGGCAAGGTATTGCTAAGGTCCATAGTAGTTTAGCCTGAAAGCTTGGTTTCTTCAATGAACGCTCCATCATCTATCAGCACTGGCTGTCCTTGTGAGCTTTCAGAGTACACACTTATGGGATGACCTTCCCACTTCTATTAATTCTACAGCATAAACAGCATGCACAGTGAGCAAGTCTCGCAATTGTAAATGTTGGGTTAATGCACAAGGTGAATTATAGCTTCTTGCTATACAGCTGACATAAAATGAATTATGCAGGCAGGTAAAATTTCAACAATATGCACAAAAGTAGCCTCTAATACTGTAGTTCTGCCACTGTGGTGCACCTGCACCTAATTGTTGAAGGAAAGAACCCATCTGTTTCATAAAAAACATCCTATAATCGAGTTATAATGGAAGCAATTTGAATCAAGCAAAACCTGATTCAAGAGTCTGTTCCTTAGGCAACACTGTAATGTACCATTTTCAGCGATTTAATAGAATTTCTTCTTTCATAAATTGGTTGCATAACAAATTCCCATAACATTTTTTTTGAGGGGAGGGTGAGGAGGTGGGAGTTAGGATGGTGACCACGGGGCAGCCTTGTCTTAAGATATAGGTTGATAAATTGCCTGATTGGAATTAAGCCTTCAGCCTTTTGCTTTGGACTTGGCTGACACCTTTTTTGTCATCTTTTCCTGGAGTTAGAACTGAAATTCCTGAGGAATGTTTGCCCTTTTCAACATCACCAGAGAGCCTCACCTATTAACGAATTCCACCAAGGATAATAGAATGTCAGGTACTCAGTAGTACATTACAAAAGTAGTGCGTGGTGTGTTTGGGAATGAGTAAATGGTTGATTTTGCATTTTAACAGCTTTGCAGGGACAATATGTGTTTTATACCTGAAACACATCTGTATGTAAAATTTAATAGTACTTTCACACTGATTGGAATCTATCTCAATGGAGTACGAATATTTTTGAGTTGGAACACTAGCTGAAAGTCAAGATGGAAGCAATATCAAACCACATAAGTGCCAGAAAATAACACTTCTCCAATAAAAAAGAAAGATTAACCTCCTTCCCTTGATATTTTATGGAATTTCTATCGCTGAGTTCCTCACTATCAACATCCGAGCAGTCACTATTGACCAGAAACTGTACTGGACCAGCTATATAAACACTGTGACTACAAGGGCAGGTCAAGGACTAAGAATTATGTGCCGAGTAACTCACCTCCTGACTCCCCAACAGTCTGTCCAACATCTATAGGTCACAAATCACGAAAGAGGTGGAATATTTTATACTTGCCTGGATTACTGCAGCTTCAACACCCAACTGAATCCAAGCCAAAATAGTCCATCTGGCAGTCACTCCATCACTTTAAAAATTCACTATCTCTATCCTGGGGATACAATGTGTGCTAACTGCAAGATGCACTACAGCAGCTTGTCAAGGCTCCTCAACAGCAACTTTGAATCCTGAAACCTGTAGCCTGCAAGGACAAGAGGCCAAATGCATGGGAGTGCCACCAGCTCCAGATGCCCTCTCAAGTCATATACCATCCTGACTTTGAATTATCTCACCATTTCTTCACTGCCGATACACCGACATTGTATAGGCTGTCCCCATTTAAGACTATTCGGAGTTGGGACTTCATGTCGCAACTATACAAGACATCGGTGAGGCCACTTTTAGAATACTGCCTACAATTCTGGTTGCCTCATAGGCAGGACGTTGTTAAACTAGAAAAAGTGCAAAAGACATTTACAAGGATGTTGCTGAGACTGGAGGGTTTGTGTTATCAGGAGAGGCTGCATAGACTGTGGCTTTATTCCCTGTGGCTTTGGAGGCTGAGAGGTGACCTTACAGAGGTTTACAAAATCATGAGGGGCATAGATAGCCAAGGTCTTTTTCCAACAGGAGGAAAGTGCAAAACTAAAGGGCATCAATTTAAGATGAGAGGAAGAAGATTTAAAAGGGATCTGAGGGTGGTGCATATATGGGACAAGCTGTCAGAGGAAGTGGTATAGGCAGGTACAATTACAACATTTAAAAGACATTTGGACAGTTACATGAATAGGAAAGGTTTAGAGAGATGTGGACCAAATGCAGGCAAATTGGACTAGTTTAGTTTGGGAAATCTGGTCAACATGAATGACGTGGAACAATGGGTCTGTTTCCATGCTATCTGACTCTACCAGCTTCTCAAGGACAAGTAGAGATGGAAGCAAAAAGACCAAAGAATTATGGGTGTTGGATATCAGAAATATCAAGTTCATTAATTTTAGGGCCGGAGAACCTTCTCCCATGTCTTTACCCAGTCCCCACACACTAGGCCTTATCATCACATGGATTGCTAACACAAACCATTCTCAGCCAATAATGTTTCCTATTAGCAGCTATTTCTTTGTCTACCCAACTGTTTCTCTCTCTGTCTGGGCTCTAACTCCACCTATCGTTACTCATTCCCCCTCACCTCACCTCTTTAGCATATTTCCCAACCTTTTCCCCACAACAATCATTTCTGAGGAAGTGTCAATGAACCTGAAACTCTGCTTTCTCTCCACAGGTGCTCCAGACCTGCTGAGTTTGCCCAGAAATGTCTGATTTTGTTTAAAAATGGAACTAAATATGATCTTTGCCAGGGATGCCCACACCCCACGAACAAAGAAAAATGTTTCAGAAGAATAAGACAGAAAAACATGTTAGGCAAAAGTCCAAAGTTTATGATGATACTTGTGGATTGGAGGAGGAATGGAAGAATTTAAGCAAATTCTTTCATTGAGGCGACCTTTTGATTTTATCATTTAACATTTTGCAGGTCATTGAATCCAATATCTCTAATTTTCTTCCTGAGTGGAATATTAGTTATTTCTGAAAATAAAAAAATGTTGGATATCACAGCAGATCAGACAGCATCCATGGAGAGAGAACAAGCTAACGTTGAGTCTCAAAAACCCTCCATCAGTTATTTCTTCCTTGTTACTCTGATTATTTTTCTGTCCCTCTTCACTGTGCTACTTACCTTCTCAGTTCCTATTTAAAGCTGTCCATAATCATTCACGTCTTTTCTGTTCACCTGATCCGTGTATGTTAAGCATTTTCTGAATTTATGTCACGACCTTGTGCATTTCCTGAGAATCGTCCCCTTCTTTTTATAAGTAACACTGAGGCATGTAAAGATTTACAGAACATTGGGTCTTAATCATGTGAGTGAATGAGCCGGCTTTGTTTAAGGTGTACTGGAAATCAGGGCAGTGAGATTGCAGACAGGAGGAATGAAGTGGAGTGAGAGCATGAGGGATCTTAGAGAGGAATATGAGGGACATTGACTGTGATGACAGCAAGTTTATCAAAACAGATGGAAGGCAGAGATGTTCACACCATATGGTTCATTAAGACCATTAATAGCTTGAGTTGTATAGAAGGCCATCAAGAGAAAGGGAATAAATGATCATTGATTTGAATGTTTTTGTTTACTTCATGAGTAGGGGGTTCTCAGAATTAAAATAAAATGAGAATATGTTCTGCTCCATGATGTTCCATCCGTATCCATACCAAACACTTTTGTATGTCACAAACATGTCATAGAGTCATACAGCAGAGAAACAGGCCTTTCAACCTCCCCCTCTCTTTGCCAACCAACAAACACTAAACCACTCTAATCCCATTTAACTGCACACGATCCATCAAGATGCCCCAGGTTACATGCCATCCTTACTTGGAATTATCTCACAAGTTCGTCACCGGCATTTTAAATGCTCATCTAGATGCTTCACCCTCTCAGACAGGGCGTTTCATATTTTGACCATTCTCTGAGTGAAGAACATTTTCTCAGATCTTCAGCTTTGCATCAGATAATGTTATTTATCATTGAGACCCAAGGCCTCCAACCTTTCCAAAGTGCAGCTGGTCTGTGCCTATCCTGGCACAGATATAGCAAGAAATTGTGTTGGGCAAGGCTCGGAGCATTCAGATTGAGATGACCATGTCCAATTTGAACCATGGAGGAGCTATTTTGTTTTGCATACTAGCATAAGGTGGGTGACAGTGGAACTGTTTTACATTGTAGTACCAAATGAACATGACCCTCACAATACTTATTTCGAATGAAAATGGATGCAGGGTATAGCTAGGGAAATTCAGGATGGCTATCAGCTAAAGCCAAACCTTCTTTATGTTGATTTTGATATCCAAAGTGGAAGATGCAGTGGCGCTCCATAAGCACCCTTAACTTCTACCACCATGACCATCCAACACTACCAGGGCCTCAAGCATGAGTTACTGAAATCACAGGGAAAATGAATTCCCCTTTCAATATTATGTAGGGTCAGCCTACTTGGATATAGATGTGTCTGGCAACTGGCCAGCAGTATTCCTGAAGGAGATGCACAGCTCCTTTCAACAGTGGGGTACTCACCCCCTCAAACCCCATCCCCTTAGCAGATTGTTAATAGCAACCTGTTCAGTATTTCAATGAGCATTTCACTGTATTGGTATCCTGACTGTGCATTCAAATGGTAGCTACATTTTTTTTGTCTCTATGGAATTGTCACTTCATTATATAGAAGGTATAATGCAACCACTCATGCTAACTCTTATCGACTATTAGCCTCGTGTAGTTAATTGCCATGAAGGACAAGTGCAGCAACATTATGACTCTACCATTATCTCTAAACTCCCCTCAGGTCTCACTGCATCATGACCTACACATAATCATTCTCACTGAGCCAGAACCTGGCAGCTCCTGAGCTAATATCAGTGGGGGGATCCACTATCTCCATATGGTGTGCAGTGACTCAGGAAGAATTCCTTTTTAAGCAACTGGAAGTACTGAGTAAATGCAGCCTTGTCAGTAGCATTCCTTTTCAAGAATTGCTAATAAAGAAACTCCTGAATGAAGCACTCTCTGATATACCATATAGGGTGGGAAAATAGAATTGAGGCAAAAGAGCAGACATGATCTAACTGGATGGCAGAGAAGGCTTGAGGGGCTAAATGTCTATGTTCCACCATTCAGTTTCATCTGCTACACCAACCTCTTTTGAATGAGGCTGCTGGTAATGCCCACACTCAAGGAAGTATTCTCCATGGGAGGGGTCCAGACATTGATATCATGGCTGCATGATACTGGGGTGAGATTCCTGCTGTGCTCACTTCACTGAGGCTCATTGCAGCCAGCAAAGATATCCACTGGCTCCACAGTCAAAGTAGACTGAAGGAATGGAGTCTGTAAGTCAGAAAGGACCAGGTGTGTGAAGTCCTTTGAAGCTTAACCATCAGATTTTCTATAGCGCTTAGGAAAGCAATGCTTCTTTGTTCAACCCACACACTATGACGTTTCAAATCAATTCAACTCAAAACAGACTTAAAATACAAACTGACATTTCTATACAACCTACTCCCATTCACGATGCTTTGTCTCTGAATTCGATCAGTCTCTTTATTTTTTTCTATTTCCATTACTCAGTTTCTCTGCCTCTACCTCTTTCTTTCTAGCTCCATCATTAAATACCTTGGTATGTCTACCTTAATTTCCAACTCTTTAATTTAATTTCTATCTTTCTCTGGTGCTATTCCAATATTTTTTTAAAACATGTTCTTAAGACTTTGGAAGGATAAACAAGATGGATGTTTGTTGACCATCCACGTACAAGCAGGTGAGGAAGTTTCCTACTTTTTAACCACTTGTTTCCTACTTTTTAACCACTTTGTTTGATCTCAGCAAGACTGTTTATTTCTCTGTGGCAATGCAGCTAAACCATTCAACTCGGTACTGCCCTCTTGACCCGTCCTACCTGTCCATCTTCCTTCCCGTCTATCCGCTCCACCCTCCACTCCAACCTGTCACCATCACTCTCCACCTTCATCCACCTATCGCATTCCTAGCTACCTTCTCCCAACCTAACCCCCCTCCCATTTATGTCTCAGCCCTCTTGCTCCCACTCCCTCACATTTCTGATGAAGAGCTTATGCTCGAAACGCCAACTCTCCTGCTCCTCCGAAGCTGCCTGACTGGCTGCGCTTTTCCAGCGCCATACTTTTTGACTCTGATTTCCAGCATAAGCAGTCCTCACTTTCTCCCAATGCAGCTACACCCTACTTCAATCAAAACGGAATATCAGTCAAAATTGAAGAGCCAATTTTTAGATTTTCTTGAGGGAACTTTTTGAACCATGGGATAAAGTAATAAAGTGTGACATCAAACACACCCAAATGCTGATGTAAAATTTGAAAGGGGGACCAATACTTAGTCCAGGCATTAAGAATAAATGCCGCACAATTTTAAAATCCTTGGGGTTTTGAGATGTCTTGGAGTTTTGAGTTTAATTGAAGACAATCCTTGTGAAAGTTGTAGACACTGATCAGTTTTGAGTGAATGACCAGACAAGCAGGAGGCTGGAAGAACACAGCAAGCCAGGCAGCACCAGGAGGTGGAGAAGGCAATGTTTTGGGTGTAATCCTTCTTCAGGAGGACTCTACTAGTCCGTGCTGACTGGATATCCTACATTGTCTTTTTGTCTGCATTTGGCTCATGTCCTTTTAAACCCTTCATATTCATATACTCATCCTATGCCCTTTAAATGTTATAATTGTATCCACCTCTACCACTTTCTCTGGCAGCTCAGTCTATACATACACCGCCCTCTAAGTGAAAAACATTGCTTCATTTAATTTTTTCCACTTTCACTTTAATCATCTGATTGTGGTCTCTCATACCCCAGGGAAAAGACCCTGTCTTTTTATCCTATCCATGCCCCTCATGATTTTATAATCTTCTACAAGGTCACTCCTCATCCTCCAACACTCCAGGGAAAAAAGCCCCAGCCTATCCAAACTCTCCCTGTAGCTCAAACCCTCCAGTCCCAGCAACATGCTTGGAATATTTTTCTGCACCCTCTCAAGTTTATCAGCATCCTTCCTATAGAAGGGTGACCAGAATTATACACAATATTCTAACAGTGGCCTCACCAATGTTTTGTATAGCTGCAAGATGACACCTCAACTCCCATAGTCAATGTTCTGACCAATGAAGGCAAGCATGCCAAGTGCCTTCTTCACCACTTTTCTCATACAGGTATAAATAAAACAGGAGATGCAAGTTTCTTGATACCCAGCTTGGTTGGCTGGTTTAAAAGTATTTTGATAAAACAGTAATTTCAGTTCAATTTTGTTATAGTTTCCTGAACGTGCCTCAAACTGTGCACAGACAATCACTGCAGACATTGTAGGTCAATGTTTTGATCTTCCTGAAAATCTTAAAACCATCCAGAAAGATTTCAGACATTTAAATCAGGTGACAGAAGTTGAAAAATGATACTCCATACTTTAAGACTATTGTGATAATCCTCAGTTGCCCTTGAGATGCTAAGGGTTTGAGCAGAAAGTACAATTACAAGTATTAAGTCAAGATTTGACTTAGCAACAGTAAGGGAACAACAGTACAATATGTCAGAACTTGGTGGCAGTCCTTGCTTGTGGTGGGTATTCCTATGCATCTGCTGCCCTTGTCTCTTAAGAAGCTGCACATCATGGACTTGGGTGGTAATGCTGAAGAAATGTTGGTGAGTTGCTGCAATGAATCCTGGAGATGGGACACCAGCTGTATCCACAATGCAAGATGGAGAGAACGTTTAAGATGGTAGATGGCATGTCACTTCAAGTGACCAGCTCCACCTTGGATAGTGTCAAACTTTATAACCCAAAAGGAACCATCTTCTTCTATTTACAAAGATGTTTGCTAATTTGAAAAGCTTTCCCAGATCCTTTTTGCGAATTTTGCATTGAATCAAGAGGAAATGGCAACTTACCTAGAAGGGGTCTGGGGAGGTGAAGCAGGGGGCATAGGGTTTGATGACTCACTGTGAAGATATTCCAGTATTTATGGTTCCAGTCACTAACACATGGTTGAAGATACTTCTCCATCAGTGCCAATCTTTGGAAATTCAGATAGTGCTGCCCAGTCCCCACACACATAACATCCCACATTAGTGGAACTATAACAGAAATCAGAACATTCTTAGCAGCCTCCCCAGGGTGGGATTATCCCTGTTGGATGAAAACACTTGCCATTGGACAAGTAATTTATTCTTATTAACATATCAGCAGTAAGAACCTGCCAAAAATACAATTGGCTTGTGAAGTGACTTAACAGGGAGTGGTGCTCCACAAATCTGTAACATTTCAACCAAAAGGCTTTCATTTTATGCCTCCATGGAGCCAACCCTAAAGCTCCATGATTTGAATGGTTTCCCTAACAACAATGTCAGCCACCTTTATAATGTAGGGCAGTGAGTGGGTATCAACTCTTCATCCCCTGGTGCCCACATACTGGCTGACACTTCAGTTTCATTCGGGGTGAACCACGACCCCTACCTTGAATGACCTCTCACACCTTTGCGGTTAAATCAACAGTCCGGAGTTTGGTAAAAGCTCCCAGAAAGGCCCGAACGCAACACAAGCTGACCAAATCATGGACATCGGATCTTAAATGTAGCACATGGGCAGCTGAAAAGACACCGCCATGTTTTTGCTGAATTTGCTAGATTATCAGCCTAATCATTTGAACAAAACACTTCTTTTTGCCTTTGCAAAGTTTGGGGTCATCTCCATTCCATATATCCTTGTGTCCCCACCTTGAACAAAGGAACAGTGCTGAATCGCAGCTCTGGGGGGGGCAATCAGGCCCAGTCTTGAGGTATATCATTGTTAAGAACCATAATTGAAAATGAAACAGACCACAAATGACTGTCCATATTTCTAAGTCTGGTCTTTTGTATACCCCTCAATCCATTGCCAGCCAACTGTAGCTTTAACTGTCCGGCTCTGGAATTCTGTCTAGTAAGCTCCTCATCTTGCTGTAACCTGACACCCTGGAATTCCTTTTCCAAATCTGTCCAACTAGCCTCTGTTACGATCTTAAAACCCACTTCTTTTATTCAGTTTCCTCCAGTGTCCTGGCATCTTCACGCGTGACCCAACATGAAGTTTTGTTTTGATGGAATTCCTGGGCAATGCCTTGGGCACATGCAACCATTTCAAAAGCACCATTTAAAAGTACACTGTTGTTATCACTAAGCAAAATACAAGTGTGCAGTATAGTGCAACATCTAGAGTATATCTGACTGAAGGATAGGACTGCAGGAATGCATAGAACTGGAAAAGATGATTTGGGTCTATTTGACTATCCTGACCCACATCAGTAACTATGACACTTCATATTATTCTCAATCAAATTGGTATCTGCACTTGACCTTCACTATTTGGTCCAAGTAAACATTTCTTGACTCGTGGCTTTGAATGAACTTGCGAATCTTTTGGCTCTATTGTATGAAATAAAGAATTCAATAGCTTAATCTCAGGTCTTGATTGCCTCTACAAAATCAAATTCTTTATACTGTTAATAAATCCTTACAGCTGTAACCTCTGCTCTGGGTGTCTGTTATAAAGGAATGGAATGTGCTTTGGAAAAGAGAGCACTTACATCTTGTTGCATCACTCAAAGGGTCCAATGCAGAAGTGTCTGGGGTAAAGATGAACTGAGATGAAAAATTGATATAGCCATAGTCCACATGGTGGCTAGGTGGGTCGAAGGGTTTGTCTTATGAGGAGAGGTTCAGCAGATTGGGTCCAAACCCATTGGGATTTAACAGCTTCAAAATGCTCCAAATGAAAACTGTAAGGAGTTTGGCAGAATAGATACAGAACAGGTGTTTCCTCTTGTGGAAATAGATAGAAATGGTGTTCAGGTAAATTGGGGAACAGGCAGAAGATCGGAACTAGGTAATAGAACTGGTACAGGCATGATGGGCTGAATGGCCTCTTTCTCCATAGTGACAATTCCCTGATTCTGCAATGGTGGGAGAATCTAGAACTAGAAGTCACAGTTTCAAATATCGAATCTCATATCTCTGGTGGCAATGAAGAGGAATTTCTTCTCTAAGGCTCCTGAGTATTTGGAATCCATTTTCCCATTAGAAAGTGGGGAAGGAGGGGTATTGTTGAATTCATTCAAGACTCAGTTGGATTTTTGATCAATATAATTAGATCAGTTATGACTGAATGACTGACCAGACTCAAATGGCCTACTCCTGATCCTATTTCTTGTTTTTTTTTAACATTTTTAAACAACATTGAACTTGAGGTACATGCACCATAAGGTTCGATCCAACAGTCAACCAGTTTCGGGGAGTGAGGAAGGGGCACTGCTGTATGTAGAAACCTCCTAGCATCTGTCCAACCAGAACTGGTAACCTTAGCTGCGATGCATCCTATGAGTGAACAGTTTGTCTGAACAGAGCTCCCTACCTGAGCTTGAGTGTATCAATTAGACATTGTTCCCTTATTATTTGAAGTTAGCCCAACTTAAATGAATACCTCAAACGTCTTTGTCACACAGATGAGTTAAGTGTCCTTCTGACATTGCCAGTGAGCAGAATTTCTAGACGTGGGTGCTTATGAATCATTCTACATTTAACACAGAATCAGTGGGAAGTCGGAATATATGCTTAAAAACTTGTAACTTTACAAGCCGATGTTTCTCGGTTGACCCACTTATAAGTCCCAGGTCAATTCCATTAATTCAGGCTATTTCAGTTATCGGTCTGCATACATGGGCAGATTCAGTGCTGCGAAAACCAGAAACTACAATGCAGCAGGGAAAGAAATAAAGGGCATAATTTTATTAAGGGAAAACAGCCAGCAACAAGCAATGGCATAAATTACATTCTAAATACAGATGTAACCATGAGTCACCACCTCCACCCCTATTTTCCTGTGATTTTGTGTGTGTGTGTGTGTGTGTGTGTGTGTGGTGTTGGGGTGGGGGTGGGGAAGGTGGTGACAGACACCTTTCCAAGTTCTTAAGGTGGAGCGGAGAGATGTGAGAAGGGTGGATGTAGTTTTGAATCTTCAGATAGAAGGGGAAACAGGCTGAAGAATATTCCATGTGTAAGATCTTTTAATTGCTTTTGCTGAGAGGCATTCATCCAATCCCATTGTCCGTTAAGCAGAATCAAGGGGGCAAGAAGAAGATGGGGAAAAAAATTCTACAAAACTAGCTGTAGTTGCATTGTCAGCGGATTGCAAAACGACTGGGTATTTTAGAACGTCTCGCTTCATCATTCAATCCGAGCTGACACCATCTTCTTTCCACTCAGACCCTTTTACTCTCTCTGTGTGATTAAGCAGTATAGTTTCCGTATCTCATACTGCGAGGAACACATGGCTTCGAAGGTTTAAATCAAGAATGACTTCAAACCGATGCACAAATTTTTCCAATTTTTAAGTCGGCTTCCTGTCACCTTTAATTCAGCTTAAGTGCTTCGCTCTGAACTGTAACAATTGCCCCAAAGGCTCTAATACACTTGACGTAAGTACAGACGGACTTAGTAAATATGAAACTAATCCTAATTCCACTGATAGCACATTATGTCCCCGAGGGTGCATTCTTTTGAGAATATTCTAAGCTTCTTAGCCCTATCACTTCTATTTAAGGAAATGCATTTTAATACCATAAAGCAAATCGCCTTCTAAATTTTTCCTCAGCATCTGTGGTTTTAAGCTTTGTGTCCAAGTTGTAGAAGGAAATAATAGTAATTATAATGGGGGTTGTTGACACTTTTTGACAGGGTAACCCTTATAGCTCTGAGAGCTTTCTTTTTTAAACACGCTCACTTCAGCAACATCTTGTGTGTTATGGTGTTACATTATAATGTTAAATAGACCAGCGCCTTTGTTACTGAAGCTTTCCAATCTCAGACTCCAAACTCAATTACAGCAAAATTGGAGGGGAACATTTCTGCATGACTTTGATTCTGACTTAATCTTTCAAAAAGTAAAGTGTAGAAGCCCCTAGGTGCAGGGTAAGGTCAGAGTGAAGGACATCAAAAAAGGGAGAGAGAGAGAGAGAGAGAATAAAAAAGACTTATCAGTCAAGAATTCAAAAACCTGTAAACTGAAGGAGCGACAAAAGACAGATGAGATTGAAGATTGCCCATCCACATCGGGCTTCTCAACATTTCCAACAAAGAGCAAACTGCCTTCTTCAAGCGAAGCATCCAGAGCTGATTTCTTATCAAGTTAAAAAAAT
Source organism: Chiloscyllium punctatum (assembly GCF_047496795.1). Taxonomy (NCBI): domain Eukaryota; kingdom Metazoa; phylum Chordata; class Chondrichthyes; order Orectolobiformes; family Hemiscylliidae; genus Chiloscyllium; species Chiloscyllium punctatum. The sequence continues at coordinate 80,472,616 of NC_092744.1, forward strand.
CACACAACACCAGGTTATAGTCCAACAGGTTTAATTGGAAACACTAGCTTTCGGAGCGATGCTCCTTCTCCACATCATGATTTATTCCCGGCCACCCATGCTCATTTGAGCCAGTTGGATTATATCTTGGACAGAGGGGAAGAGATTCACCCAATCAGAACCAGACATTCTCAGAGGACCTTTGTCTTCTTTTCTTGATGGTGGTAGCTGAAGTGATGAAGATCCACGTTTGCACTGGATAACAGTTGGTCATGAAGTTCATTCAAGTAAATCTCCAAAGAACAGGGATATTGTTTGAACAAGGTGCTGCATTTAGTAATAAACATTGACAATGTAACAAATCTGTATGTGCTTCAGTATGTTGCCTCGTTATCTCCTCTCCCCATTAAGTGACTGAGTCATAATGATTGCTCTCAGCTTCACCTCTGGGATGTCAAGAAGCACAACTTCCAATAACGCACTCCTCAGGGTCACCACTCAGGAGATTAAAATATCTTCTTTCCCATTCAGATAACATAACATACCTAAAACATAGAATTCTTACAGAGTGGAAGCAGGCCTTTGGCTCATTGAGTCTGCACCAACTCTCTGAAGAACAACCCATCCGGACCCACCCCCTATCCAATTCCTGTAGACCATCATTGCCCATGGCTAATCCACCTAGCCTGCACACTCCTGAACACTATGGGTAATTTAGCATGGCTGTGCAAACCACTGAGCTGCCCAGTACTTCCCTCTTAGAAGGCTGGGCTAATTGTAGCTTTCAAGATTGAGATAGATAGATACATTTTTATTTTGCAAGTAATACGGAACAACATCAAGCACAGTAAATGGAAATGAGGTGCCATTTAGCATTGACATCATTGAAGAGCAGAACACCTTCAAGAGACCTACTCATCTTCCCATGGGCAGAGACTTGTGCCTCATCACATGTAAGTTTAGCAGCAAGGGACATTTAATTGGACAGGATAATGGAAAATGGAGACCTCAATTAACCCATGGATAGCTTTTCCACTTTACAGCTATGTGAGGTCCTTCAGTGGACATCTAATGTCATCTTAAAGGCCTCATCCTGTCATCCAGAGGAAGGCAGTGTTCTTCAATACAGGAAGCATGGAATATGAACCTTGGCTATAGATTCCAGAGTGGGATTCCTTGTTCAATGGTCCCCAATGTCTGACTGGGGATGCCAACATCAAGGAAGGGAGCAAACCTTCTGCCTTCTTTGTGCAAGGCACTACAGAAGGCAAAAGAGCTACCAAACTCTAATTGCCTGGTATCTCTCGAAGATGGTATTATTTTGATTGTCATGGCTGGGCATCTTGTGGTATCTGCCGCATCTGCCAGCATGTCTATCAGAGTAATGGTTTCCTTTGCCACCAATCCTCCTTTTTGCCCACTTTGTCTTGGGCCTATCTAATGATCACTGTTGGGGGACACATCATCACAGAGAAGAGGCACTGTTCTTCAGTAAATAGATGGCTTATTGCATGACTGCAATAAGTACACCTACTTAACTAGACAGGCATAATTATGCGCACCCTCAGGGGATGCGCAGGATACATCTTTTCCCAACGTGCTTTGTGTCGAATTCACTATTTCCTCCCACAGGCTGGGTGAACCATCAGAATGCGTGGAGCAAATGCAAGTTCAATATTAACTCCTTTCAGAACCATTACATCATACAATAGCTATCTGCCATGATGATCCTTGTTCTTGCGGCTGGCCTATCAGAATGGCACAAGATGTAGTGAGCCCTTCCAGACAAGAGGCAACATACAGTTCATGGTGGCTCTCTAGCTTCTGTAGTCCATTCTACAATTGCAGTCAAATTAGAGGGGCACTGGAAAAGCACAGCAGATCAGGCAGCATCCGAGGAGCAGGGAAATCTGTGAAACATCGATTTTCCTGCTCCTTGGATGCTGCCTTACCTGCTGTGCTTTTCCAGCACCAAACTCTTGACTCTAATCTCCAGCATCTGCAGTCTTCACTTTCGCCATTCTACAATTGCATTCAGGTCCTCTCTACGTGGCAGTCAGCAGTTACCCATTTAGCAACCTTCTACCCAGTGGTTCGGATGGGTTTTCTCTCGGAACACTCAATGGCAATTGGGGCAGTCATCCTTTGTCTCACTGCAGGTACCAAGACCACAAGAACACCAATTATAAATGCGACCATGTAAGGTCGAATAGCCTCCAATACACAGAAGCAGCATGCTGTTTCCAACACCTTTCCTTCTGTTCTTTTCGGCGAACCATCTTTTTGAAGTGGCTCCATTCACGAGCTGTAGTAGTGTGCTCAAAATGCCTGGTCATCGTGAGAGGTCCCACAGACAATCTACTGGAACTTTCCGACAAAAGGACATTGGTACCGAGCTGTGTCAAATCCCTAATTCCTGCATTGACTGACACAATGGGGCAATTCATTCTGTGTTCCTAACAGTGAGAGATATTAACTCCAGATATACATAATAGAAGCCTAGAACTTGGTATCAGCACTTTGTGCAGACAAAAACAAACAAGACTGTAAAGGGATCCACGCTGTCAGATTAAGGGAACCTTTGTTTCATTTCTCATTGTCTAGTTGCATTTCTCTGTTTCTATGTGGATTGGAATCCTCAATCAGGAAAAACTTGACACATCTCTCTGTGTTCCGAGCAACAGTAGCTGTAAGGGTGCACTGTTTAGTGCATGTGTTCCCAGTGAAGAAGACTGACTCAGAACTTTAACTCTGCTTCTCTCTCTGCAGGTACTGAAGGACGAGCTGTGTATTGCTACACTTCCAGTTTTCACTTTGTATTACAACATCCGCAGTCACTTCGCATTTCGTAGAATCCCCACAGTCTGGAAGCAAGCTATTCAGCCCATTGAGTCCACCCAGACCCACTCTCCTGCCCTTTCCCTGTAAACCTTCGTTTCCCATGGTTAATCCACCTCGCCTGTACATCCCTGTACACTATGGAGCAATTTAGTATGAGGACAGTCCACCAAACCTGCACATCTTTGGACTGTGGGAAGAAATTGGACCATCTGGAGAAAACTCATGCAGATATGGAGAGAATGCACAAAGTCCACACAGACAGTCGCCTGAGGGTGGAATCGAACTAGGGTCTCTGGCGCTATGAGGCAGCAGTGCTAACCACTGAGCCACCATTTACTTCAGTAATCCAGAATCTGGTGCCCATCCAGCGAGAGAGAGAGAGTTTTCTTTTATGTTTGTTCACAGGATGTGGATGTCACTGGCTAGCTTATCATTTGTAGACCATCCCTAACTATCCAGAGGGCAGTTAGCAGTCATCCACATTGCTGTGGGTCTGGAGTCACATGTCGACCAGACCAGGTAAAAATGGCCGATTTCCCTTCCAAAAGGGCATTAGCGAACCAGTCTTTAAAATGACAATCGATTGTGATTACACAGTCGCCAGTGGGCTACCTCGTTATTCTAGGTGTGTACTGAATTCAGAGCATGATGTCTACCATAATGGGATTCAACCCCATATTTCCAAAAAATATTAACGTGTGGCTTCGCATTCCTCCTCCAGTGGTACCATCACGGCACCACTCTCTCCTCAGTGTGAGAATGTGAGCCAAGAAATCTAAATTTCAGTGGAGAATAAAATGCTTTCCAATTTATTGTCAAACCTGGCCACTTTATTAACATGCTTCAGAGAGAAGGAAAGCCGCTGTCCTGGTGTTTGCAGCCCTGGTCATACATGGATGTGAAAGAATTTCTGAAGGGATTTTAGAAACCACGCAGTTACATGATACTAAGGAGAACACCCTCCCATCAATAGTCTCCCCACAGCAAGGGAGAGATAATAAATGCCAGCTTTGCCCAGTGACACCCATAGCCTGAGAGTGGTTTTGTTTATTACAAAGATTCAGATTTGAACAGACGACAGGTGGATGTAAAATGATTGTTTTGAACAGGACTGGTTTTGGAGGCAAGTGGGCAGAATCACAGTAAAAAAACATCCCAGAATATCATGTGCAATAAAAACCAGAATGTCACGCCGTAATTATGCATGGATGAAATCACAGATACAATCCCCAAAACACGTTCAAAATCCAGCAATCGTAAGATTTTTGAATTATTCAGTCGCTATAAAGCAGCAGTCCTGATTAAAAGGGATTAAGTATCAATTGAGTGGCTGAATTAATCTAGCCACTGATCACTTTGTTAAGGAGAATGCAGGAAATGAAAATGTCATACTGGCGCAGTCGGCAGCACTTTCGAGAGAGTGGGGCTAAACACACTTTGCTGGCATGGGACAAAGGGAGCTTGCATGACGTGGGAGTGTTGAAGGGGACGATGCAGCCTCAGCTTCATTCTGCACCAACTCCTGCTTGCAATATGACACGGGGAATAATCGGTATGCAAAAGTAAAGTGCTGACATGCAGCTCCCTGAATGTAAGTTTCAAATCAGAGGGAGGTTGCATTTTTGTCCAACACCAAATTTATACAAATTTGAAGCAACAACAACAAATTGAACCCACACTTCCCCAATCCCTTCCCCAAACAAACAGGTTTCAATGTGCTTCCAAATTAGGCAAATTCGATCACCCCATAGGGCACAGAATCAATAAATTAGCCTCGTCACCTTAACCTGTAAATTTTTAACTTGCAACTCATAATAACTATTGAGCGTCTGCTGCTATGGAAACCTCCCAATTTCCATTGATTTCAATACTATTGCTATGCCAATTCCCCCGCTTAAAGTGACAATCTCTGCTCAGGATATAACAATACATCTCCTTGACTTATGAACATTATGGTGTGTGTTTTATTTCAAACATCATTTATGTTTTTTAAAAACCCTTTTCAAGGTAGAAAAGCAAAAGCACTTCGAAATGAAAGGTCAAATTGTATAATGTAACAGATTTGCTTCCACAAACTTTGTAGTTTTGTTCAGAATTATTTCATTCAATCAATGCAAGTTGCAACAGAATAGAATAGAGTTGGGTCCTCCAGCACCAAAGCAAACCTTTTGATCCAATCAGTCCATCCCGAACATAAACGAGTCCCAGCTGCCTGCTCTTGGTCCATATCCCTCCAAAGCTCTCCTATTTACCTCAGTGTCGTTTAAACGTTGTAACTGTGCCCACGTCCGTCACTTCCTCAGGAAGTTCATTCCACGCACGAACCACTTCCTGTGTAAAAAGTTTGCTCCTCATGTCTGTTTTAAATCCCTCTCCTCTTGCTTGAAAAATGTGTCTCCTACACTTGAAATCCTGCAACCTGGGGAAAAGACAGCTGCCATTAATCCTATCTATAGCTCTCGTTATTTTATGAACTTCTTTCAGGCAACCTCTCAACCTCCTATGATCCAGTGAAAAACATCTCAGCTTACCCAGTCTTTCTTTACAACTCAAACCCTCCATTCCCAGGTAAATCTCTTCTGAACCCTCTCCAGCCTAATAATGCCCTTCCGATAACTGGGTTACCAGAACAGAACAAAATAATGAACATAAAAATCAATAGAAATGCGGATGCTGTAAATCAGAAACAAGAACAGAAGTTTCTGGAAAAGCTCAGCAGGTCTGGCAGCAGCTGTGAAGAGGAATCAGAGTTAACATTTCAGCGCCGGTGGAGGAAGGGTCATTGGGCCCAAAGCGTTAACTTTGATTTCTCTTCACAGATGCTGAGCTTTTCCAGCAACTTCTGTAAAATTAATGAATATGCTACTTCTGTAGTAGATGCATTGTTTGACTATGTAAAGAGGAATAGGCCATTCAGCCCTTCCCATCCAAATTTCAACGAGTCCAACTTTTCAGTGACATTAGAAGGGCTCTTATGGTGCTGTGATAGTGTCCTGACTTCTGGACCAGGAGATCTAGGTTCAAGTCCCTCTTGCTCTAGAGGTGAGTCATAAGATTACTGAACATATTGATTAGAAAAATCTATTCCAACTTCATTCATCCAGCTTTACTCCACAATGCTACACACGAATTATCTAGAAAAATCAACTATGCATATAAACAGACCATCCATGGCCCTTCTGGTAAAGTTTTACCGTGCAACAGATCCAAATTCTAGGAAGCTCCTGAAGCTAATTTGGTCAGTAAATTGCTCTAGCTTCCTGTATTGTACCTTACCTTTGTTTTGAATTAGAAGGAAGAGTTACATTGAAAGCGAAAATTATATCAGTCACATAAACTACTTGAATCTGATCTCATACTAAAACAGTGCATGTGGAAAAATCCATAAAGATGAAAAGGGATTCCAAATGTTTTAAGTTTCATGAACAACTCAATCAATGAATCCACAACTAAATTTAGGAATGTAGCCATGAAATTACTCTTGTACTAAAAAGAATTCTTGAAATGTTATTAGAGGAGGACAGAATGGAAAGTTGGAAAGTAACGTTGCCAATTGTTACTCATCTAACCTTCTTTATTATGTGACTCCCTCACTAAGTGCACTGTGGGTACACCTGCACCAGATGGACAGCAGTTGACTCAGCACCACTTTGTCAAAGCATAATAAATATTGACCTAGTAAGTGACAACCCCCATCTCGTGAAGGAATTGTAAAATTTCCCCTGTTTTCCAGAGTTGGAGAGTCTAGAACTGAGGAGACATCTTAGGATAAGAGGACAATCATTTTGGACCATGAGGAGATGAAGTTTGTCCATTCAGATGTTACAATTGGTCCTTTGATGAGGATCTCAAATTCATTATAATTCTGGGTGAACACCCACAAACAATTATGCTCCAAGATGGCGAGGGTTGAACTGACAACCCTTCTTAATTCAACCCCTCTCTTGGTTTCTCACAGCAAAATCCAAATGGAAATCATCTGTGGAATACCTTGAATACCATTGCCCAATCCAAATGTGTTTATGTTTTGAAAGGCACCAAATTAACCAGGGTTTCTCAAATTAAAGAAAGGGCAAGCTTATTGAGTTACAAAACGTAAGGCAAGTTAATAAGACATGCAGAGATGAAAATGTCAAGTGAATGAAAGGGCAATGGTTAAAAAGATATACAAAGGGTTCAGAAAAGATTTACAAGGATGTTGCCAGGGTTGGAGGATTTGAGCTGCAGAGAGAGGCTGAATAGGCTGGGACTGTTTTTCCCTGGAGCGTCGGAGGCTGAGGGGAGACCTTATAGAGGTTTATAAAATCATGAGGAGCTTGGATAGGATAAATAGACAAAATCTTTTCCCTGGGGTGGGGGAGTCCAGAACTAGAGGGCATAGGCTTAGAGATAGAGGTGAAAGATATAAAAGAGACCTAAGGGGCAATGTTTTCACGCAGAGGGTGATGTGTGTATGGAATGAGCTGCCAGAGGAAGTGATGGAGGCTGGTAAGCATTTAAAAGGCATCTGGATGGGCATATGAATAGGAAGGGTTCAGAGGGTTATGGGCCAAGTGCTGGCAAATGGGACTAGATTAGGTTGGGATATCTGGTCAGCATGGACAAGTTGGACCGAAGGGTCTGTATCAGTGCTGTGCACCTCTTTGACTCTATGACTCCATTACTCTAACTGCTTTATTGTTAACACGAAGATTATACGTGTCATCCTATTAAGGCTGCAATGTTCAACTATTCACCCACCCCAAGGAAAAGACTTTGTCTACTTATCCTATCCATGCCCCTCATAATTTTGTAAACCTCCATAAGGTCACCCCTCAGCCTCCGACGCTCCAGGGAAAACAGCCCCAGCCTGTTCATCTCTTGCATAGCTCAGATCCTCCAACCCTGGCAACATCCTTGTAAATCTTTTCTGAACCCTTTCAAGTTTCACAACATCTTTCCGATAGGAAGGAGACCAGAATTGCATGCAATATCCCAACAGTGGCCTAACCAATGTCCTGTACAGTTGCAACATGACCTCCCAACTCCTGTACTCAATATTCTGACCAATAAAAGGAGGCTTACCAAATGCCTTCTTCACTATCCTATCTACCTGCGACTCCACTTTCAAGGTGCTATGAACCTGCACTCCAAGGTCTGTTTGTTCAGCAACACTCCCTAGGACCTTTCCATTAAGTGTATAAGTCCTGCTAAGATTTGCTTTCCCAAAATGCAGCTCTTCCCATCTATCTGAATGAAACTCCAACTGCCACTTCTCAGCCCATTGGCCCATCTGATCAAGATCCTGTTGTAATCTCAGGTAACCTTCTTCGCTGTCCACTACACCTCCAATTTTGGTGTCATCTGCAAATGTACTAACTGTACCTCTTATGCTCGCATCCAAATCATTTATGTAAATGACAAAAAGTAGAGGACCCAGCACCGATCCTTGTGGCACTCCACTGGTCACAGGCCTCCAGTCTGAAAAACAACCCTCCACCACCACCCTCTGTCTTCTACCTTTGAGCCAGTTCTGTATCCAAATGGCTAGTTCTCCCTTTATTCCATGAGATCTAACCTTGCTAATCAGTCTCCCATGGGGAACCTTGTCGAACACCTTACTGAAGTCCATATAGATCACATCTACCGCTCTGCCCTCATCAATTCTCTTTGTTACTTCTTCAAAAAACTCAATCATGTTTGTGAGACATGATTTCCCATGCACAAAGCCATGTTGACTATTCCTAATCAGTCCTTGACTTTCCAAATATATGCACATCCTGTCCCTCAGGATTCCCTCCAACCACTTGCCCATCATCGACATCAGGCTCACTGGTCTATAGTTCCTTGACTTGTCCTTACCACCCTTCTTAAACAGTGGCACCACGTTAGCCAACCTCCAGACTTCCGGCACCTCACCTGTGACTATCGATGAAACAAATATCTCAGCAAGGGGCCCAGCAATCACTTCTCTAGCTTCCCACAGAGTTCTAGGGTACACCTGATCAGGTCCTGGGGATTTATCAACTTTTACATGTTTCAAGACATCCAGCACTTCCTCCTCCATAATATGGACATTTTGCAAGATGTCACCATCTATTTCACTACTTTCTATAGCTTCCATATCCTTTTCCACAGTAAATACTGATGCAACGTACTCGTTTAGTATCTGCCCCATCTCCTGTGGCTCCACACAAAGGCCGCCTTGCTGATCTTTGAGGGGCCCTATTGTCTCACTCGTTATCCTTTTGTCCTTAATGTATTTGTAAAAACCCTTTGGATTCTCCTTAATTCTATTAGCCAAAGCTATTTCATGTCCCCTTTTTGCCCTCCAGATTTCCCTCTTAAGTATACTCCTACTGCCTTTATACTCTTCTAAGGATTCACTCGATCTATCCTGTCCATACCTTACATATGCTTCCTTCTTTTTCTTAACCAAACCCTCAATTTCTTTAGTCATCCAGCATTCCCTATACCTATTAGCCTTACCTTTCACCCTGACAGGAATATACTTTCTCTGGATTCTCGTTATCTCATTTCTGAAGGCTTCCCATTTTCCAGCAGTCCCCTTACCTGCGAACATCTGCCCTCAATCAGCTTTTGAAAGTTCTTGCCGAATATGAGTCCTACAGCACGGAGACTGGCCCTTTGGCCCACACTGGTCCATGCCGACCAAAATGTCCATCCACGCTAATCCCATTCCTTGCACTTGGGCCATATCTTTTTAATCCTTTCCCATCCATGTAGTTGTCCAAATGCCTCTTAAATATTGTTAATGTACCCTCCTCAACCACTTCTGCTGCCAACTCATTCCATATGTGTACCACCCTCTGTGTAAAAAAGTTGCCTCTCAGGGTCCCTTTTACTCTTTCCCCTCTAACCTTAAACTGATGCCCTTTAGTCCTTGATTCCCCAACCCTGGGAAAAAAGACTGAGTGCATTCACCCTATCCATGCCTCTCATGATCTTCTACACCTCTATAAGTTTTGCCCTCATTCTGCTATATTCTAAAGAAAAAGTCCTAGCTTGTCCAACCTCTCCCTAAAATTCAGACCATTGAATCCAGGCAATATCCTTGTAAATTTCTTCTGTAATCTTTCCAGTTTAATAACATCCTTCCTATAACAAGGTGACCAAAACTGAACACAATATTCCAAGTGCGGCCTCACCAACATCCTGTGCAACTGCACATAACTTCCCAACTTTGATACTCAATGCCCTGAATGATGAAGGTCATGGTGCCAAAAGCCTTCTTCAGTGCCCTGTCTCCCTGTGACTCTACTTTCAGTGAACTGTGAAACTGAACTCCAAGATCCCTTTGTTCCAATACACTCCTTAAGGCCTTGCCATTCACCATGAAACTTCTACGTTGATTTGACTTTCCAAAACACAAGATCTCATACTTATCTATATCAAACTCCATTTTCCATTTCTCAGTCCACTTCCCCAGCTAATCAATGTCCTGCTGCATTTTCTGACAAGCTTCCTCACTATCCACGATACCACATATTTTAGTGTCATCAGCAAACTTACTAATTATGCCTTGTACATTCTCATCCAAATCATTGATATAGATAACAAACAGTAATGGGCCCAGCATGGATCCTGAGGCACTCCACTAGTCACAGGCCTCCAGTCCGACAAGCATCCTTTCCCTATTACCCTCAGCTTCCTACAATCAAGCCAACAGTGTATTCAATGTGCCAATTTCCCCTGGATTCCATGCAATCTAATCTTCCAAAGCAGCCTACCATGTAGAACCTTATCAAAGGCCTTACTGAAATCCATACAGATTACATCTACCACCCTGCCCTCATCAATTTTCTTGGTCGCTTCATCAAAGAAATCTAACAAATTTGTGAGGGATGATCACAAAGCCATGCTGACTACTCCTAATCAAACCCTGTCTTTCCAAATGCATGTTTATCTTATCCCTCAGAATCTTCTCAAGTAATTTACCCTTGATTTCAAGAGTCTTGGCACTCTATTTAATTCATCGGATGTTGTTCTCTTTTTTTCTTGACACTGACTTTACTAGCTTATCTGACTTCCAGCACACAGAATGAGAGTCATTTTCCTTACCTGAAGTACAGGGGTGTCTAATCTAATTGCTATCCTCAAGCTGTGACCATCACAACATGGTACCCCACACCAGCACATCAGCCAACAGACTAGGGGTGTCAAATGGTTTTATTCCCTTTTTAAGCATATTCCTGGAACGATAAAACATAAATATTTCTGTAGTTCCAACAGGGGATGCTTTTTGATTTTGCAGAGAGGGTAGCCATTCTCTTATTATTTCTTCCTTTTAAGTCAGTCTGTTTAAAGTTTACCCCAATTCTCAATGTGTATGATACTCCACGGTTCACACAGGACTTCGCAGACAGCCACTGACTGTAATTTGCTGGCTCTATATCCTCATTTTAAAACTGCATGTTGTAATTAAAAAGCCAGTATGTTCATAAGAAATCTTGACTCATTGTTATACCAGAGGGTTGTGAATCTCTGAAATTCTCCACTCCAGGCAACTGAGATGCTCAGTTGCTGAGTATATTCTAGGCTTCAGTTGATATATTTTTTGGAATACAGGGAAACAGAGGACTTAGAAGTGAGGCAGAAAGCAGGATCTGATATTCAGGGTCAGCCATTTTTTTTACGAATCGCCGAGCAGGATGGAGGGACAGCAAGGCTACTCTTGCATCCTAAAATTCTCACCCTCCCCTATTCATCTTTAATCAATCCTCCTCTGCAGGATTTGGCGGGTGTAACCTTTTTAGTTCATCAATTTTTGTGTACTCTAAGACAAAGGAATAGAAGTAGGCCATTCGGCACGTCAAGTCTGCTCAACGATTCAATGAGACCATGACTGTTCTGATAATCCTCAACTCCATTTTCCTGCCTTTTCACCCTAACCCACGATTCCCTTACTGGTTAAAAATCTGATGCGTTCAGCCTCGAATATACTCAGTGGTCCAGCCTCAACAGCCCTCAGCAGTAAAGAATTCCACAGATTCACCACTCTGTGACAGAAGAAATTTCTCCTCATCTCGTCCTAAATGTGTGGCCCCTTAGTTTAAGGCTACGCTGACTGACCTTAGACTTCCCCACAATGGGAAACAGCATATACCCCATCAATTCCTCCAAGAACCTTGTATGTTTCAACACATTCTCCTTTAATTCTTCAATATTCTAATGAGTAGAAGCCCAAACTACTCAGCCTCTTCTGATAAGATAGCTCCTCCCGGCGTGGTATCTGCCTAGTGAATTTTCTCTGGACAGCCTCCAATGCCAGGATGTCTTTCCTTTGAAAAGGGGTTCAAAACTGTTCACATTATCACCCTCATTATTACACCATGAGACCTAGGAGCAGAGGTAGACCATTTAGTCCAAATTAATTGTGCCTTACACTTCTGCACTCTCGTTTTCTATCACCTACTGGATAGAAACTAAACACTGAGAATTCCTGATCTGAAAATCAGAGCAGTTAGCTAGCATCTCCAGCTCCTCCAGACCTCCTTTGTAAACAACTGGCACCAGGGCACACTCCATGTGCAGTGGCTGCATAAATTCCACATCCATAGACACTGGCATCTGATACATACCAACCTCATGGCACATCGCTGATCCACTTTCACTTCTGAACTTTAAAGAGGTTCTTCTCATTGCAATGCTGCTGCAAGGACACTGGCCAGGTATGGATTGAACCACACTGCATCTTCCCCCATCACTCTCTTCATGCTCACTCTCTCTGTGGCTCTCTGGATCTTGGCCACCATGCAATTTCAATCGCTCACCTGCAATATGTACCAGCAGGTTACGCCTGGACACGCTGCATGTGCCTCAACCGAATAATTGTCTCAAGTCAAAGGGAAGTAGTTCTTAGTCAAGGCAAAGGAAATGCTTGTACTGTACCAGCACAGAAACTCAAGGGCAGCCTCCAGAAAGGGCTTGGGCATGGTCAGTCAGTCACTTGGGGAACTCAGGGTCAGAAGACTGTCCTTCTTAGGGGTAAGGAGGCAAATGACATACTCCTACTACCTGGTTTGTGAGCTGCCTTCTCCTGGAAAGAGAAACAGGCAGGGATCGAGAGAGATGAAAATAGCTAGCACAGTTGGTGCAGATGGGGCAAAGATGGTGAGATGTCCTGAGTGAGTGAGTAGGTGGTGCAAAGGGCAGGCAGGGTTAGTAATGTGGGAGGTTAGGGTGGGTGCCAGTGAGTGAGGGAAGGTGCTACAGGGAATGGCGGGGGTTGTCCAGCCTTGACGGGAGGTAGGTAGAGCAGCAGCGACAGAGTGGGTGCGAGGTATTGATGTGCTGGCAGAGTGGAAAAGGTCATTGAACTTCTTCCTGCAGTACTGGGCATTCCTCTAGACAGCTGAGTCTACACTGACCAGGGGAGGCAGCATCAGACTAATCTGTGATCTGGTGTCAGAGCACACACCACCAGTCGTGGACTAGAGGGCAACCTCCCATGTTTCGCAGAGTGATGGGGGGGGGGGGGGTGGCACCAATTTCCCCTTGTCTGTCTCTTTGAGGGCAGCTCTGACTGACAGCACCTAACCAGGTGCACAACAGTTTTTTCAAGATGGCGCCTACACTAGGGATCCCAGCAGTGCCGAGCCATCCCCGTCTGCGGTAAGTGGGATCATTGGGAGCATCAGACGAAAGACGAGCCAAGAGGGAGTGGTGGCTGGGAGAATTAGACAGGGGGTTAGGTTGATCAAGTGAGAAACCCATCAAAAAACTCACTTTTAATGAACCTGACGCTTCACCAAAATAGGGGAGAATTCAGCCCAATGATCCCACTTATAAAACAGGCACGAAACTAGGGTATTTTATGTGCAGTAGTCACTGATAAATCCAAGACCTGGGGTAAGGTGATAGAACTCACTGCATGAAGTATTTGAGACAAATACATTTTCAGGAAATTCAGGTAAAACAGAAGAAAGTGGAAGGATAATAGCATATGCTGACAAAGCTGTGTATAGATGTGAGGTGACTCAATCAGATCGTAAACACTGGCACAGACCAGTTAGACTGAATGTGCTGTTCCTGTGCTTTGAGTGATATGGAATACTATGTAAAAAAAAGATCAATAGAGTTACAACAGAGCCTGGAGAGAAAGCAAAAAAAAATCCTCTAACTCTAAAAATAATATGGGAGAAATTGTTAGATAGGAGACTTGCGTTTTTATTTTGCACGAGGGCATATTCTGTCAGTTTAAAATAAGGACTATTCATGATTCACATATTTATCAGGGTGAAATGAAGCAGTTCAGATTCCCCCAGGGTCTATCAGCTTTTCCCTGTTGAAAGGCCGAGCACTCTCTAGCAGGGGATCGTGTTACAGATTGTGCTCGCTGTTTGATGCCTGTTGGGCTGAGAAAATGTATGAATTTCCTTGCCGACTGACAGAACACCAATCATAAATGAAGAGTTTTGCTGATAATAAATAGGAAGGACTGTCAGCTGCATTGTGTGGATATGTGATATGTAGTGAAAGCAGCGAGGCTTTTAATTGGCAGCCTGAGGCTGGGGTGGGATACTTAGATTCATTCTGCTACCTCAGGTTTTAATCTTGAGAGCGTGGAGTGGGGGGCAGTGTTGCTGAGAATTTCAAGTACCCCAACTCATGTTGAATGAACAGTGAATCTTGTTTCTTGAGGGGTCTTCAGCACCACTTTCAGACGAGCACGTCCAACTGAGCTCTGATAATAGTTTCCTATGTCTCACATCTCAAGACTCTGATTTTGCCACTCTCAGGATAACGTTGCCAGCTGGTGAAGCTCTGTGGGGAGTCGATGGTGAATTAGTAGCAGTTTTCTGCCTTTACTTGGTCAGAACAGAGTGCGCCTCATGACACAAATACGCCTCTCCTAAGGTTAGTTCAAGGAGATGTTCATCTCATTCCTGTTTTGGTCTATTTGAAACTGCATCCTCATCAAACAAAAGTCAGGATACAGAAAAAAAGGGACACCAGTTTTAACACTGCGTATTCGATTGAGTGTGCATTCCTTAGTGGTTGGTTGCTACACATGCTTCTGCCAGGAGGTCATGGGATCAATTCCCGCTTAAGACACAACCTTTTTTAACACAACTACTATGCTGACGCACCAATGTCAGTGCAGGTTGTTCTGCAGTTGTGTTACTCTGCAACATTGCGCTATAGGAAACCATTATAGGAAATCGTGCTGCAGAAGATGGCTAATAGAAAATCTCTACACCCATTCAGTAGGAAGCTTGTGTTATCCAAACACATCCACAATTCATCAGTTGTGTCATCGCCAAATCACGCTGACAAAACACGCTTATATCAGAACGACCTGTGTAACTCAAATAGCTGCCAGATTCTGGTAAAAACTTTCTGAATTACAAAGTTAGATCATTTTAATTATCCTGTCCACATATGTTATGACGCACCTCTGGAGCAGGTGGGACATGAAGCCAGCCTCCTAGCTCAGAGGAAGAGAGACTACTGCTGCACCACAAGGGCCGGATACGTTGTTCACCTGATACTCTACCTGCCCTCACAGTTACAGGTCTAAGATTCAGTATTTTGTCTCCAAATTATGGCAATTTTTATTAAGACCCTCCCCTTCACCATCACTCCAAAGTTGCTTTGAATGGATAGAAGGATCACAAACTGTTGAGGGCACAGTCAAACATCCTCGTGACCCTGCCTGCAGTCTTTGATGGAGGTGTGCTCTCTGAGATCTGCCAATACTTCTCTACAGTCACCCAATAGTCTGGGAATGCTTCCACCTGGTACTATTGTTACCGTTAAACTATCAGTAGAAAATCACCTCTAATGACTTCCCTTCCTGAACTATAGACTCCTCCCATGAGTCTATCCTTGATCCCTCCTACTTTTCATCTACATCCTGTCTCTTGGTGACATTGTCTAATGCCACAGCATTAACATTTACATGCACACTGACCACACCACCATCAATCTCTCTCAGTTCCTCTGTTGCTGGTTTGTGAACAGATTGCTTATCTGAAACCCAGTACTTAATAAGCAGACATTTTTTCTAATTAAATATTGGGAAGACTGAAACCACAATCTTTCTTGCAAATTTTGTTCCCTCTCAATCAACTTCACTCCACTACTGAACAAAGGTCTGAGTTTGAGACAGCCTCTTCACAATCTTAGTGTCGCTTTGTTCACGATATAACTTCTGATCTTATATTCGTGCCGTTGCTATTTCGACCTCTGTAATGTTGCTTGATTTCATTCTGTCATCATAGACTTTTACAGCACAGAGCCAGGCCATTCCACCATCGTGTCTGTACTGGCTCCTGGAAGAGTTACCAAGCTAGTCCCATTCTCTAGCCCTATTTCCATAGCCCTCCAGTGTCATTATTTTCAAACATAGATCCAGATCTCTTTTGGAACCTTGTGTGGAATCCACCTCCATCACTCTCCCAGGCAGTGCATTCCAAATCCTAACAACTCTCTGAGTAGAGAAGTCGCTTCTTATTTCATTCTGTTACGGCACAGTGGTGAACTCTTGTGTTAATTAAACCAAACACCCAGAAAAGCCCGAAACGTCAATTTTCCTGCTCCTCAGATGCTGCCTGACCTGCTGTGCTTTTCCAGCACCACACTCTTGACTCTAATCTCCAGCATCTGCAGTCCTCACTTTCACCCAGAAAAGCTCACCTCACCTTGTAATCTGTTAAAGAACTCCCAAATTCCACTATTTAAAGAAAAATAATATCAACTTAATCCTTAATTCTAAAAGTAAACATTAAACAACAACTGGCTCAAAACAATGACTGCAGATGCTGGAAACCAGATTCTGGATTAGTGGTGCTGGAAGAGCACAGCAGTTCAGGCAGCATCCAAGGAGCAGTAAAATTAAACAACAACTATTTACAACTCTAAGCATCTTCCTCTTAAATGCTTATTATCTGCCTCTCAGTCTATAGCAATATGCTGTTCCCATAAATCCATATTAAAATTACATCAACTTAAGTTCAAAATCACACAGTGGTTTTCATCATTGGTGTCTGTCTTCCTCTGTCTGAAGATTTCCTGTATCGGCTTCTGTCTTTTACTACAAAGTTATTGCATATGAAAAAGGTACCTTTATTGAAGAGTGTTTTGAATGGCAGTCTCTCTCTCAATGGCAGTTACGCACTGTTTAATTTTCAAAATGCCTGCTTCTTTATACCCCTGACATCGGATTGTCTCATTGGTTCAAAGTTGGCAAAACAATAAATTCAAACTCAATTGGGTTTTAGTGTCCTGGGGCATAATTTAAACTGAATTGTGTGGAAACAACCACCAAAACTCAAGGTATCTGTTTCACAGCCAAATGTTACATATTTTCAATTTTCTAGTACACTCTGAGACTGTTAGCTAGTCATACGACTGGTGCTCGTCAGCTCTCAGAGCAAAACAGCATTCATTCTCTCTTAAAGGTACAGTACATGCCTTCAACTTCATAACAATTCCTAACTATCTTGCTGACAATTTTGAAATTGTGACCCTTACTTACTGATACACTAACTAATAGAAATAGAATATCCTTTGTTACCCTGTCAAAATTGTTCATTATATAAACACCTCAATATAGTCATCTCTTAATCTTCCCACCTTCAAGGAAAATGAGCCCAATTTCTCTAATCTTCCTTTGTATCCAAAATCCCTCATTCCTGGTACCATTCTAGTAAATCTCCTTTTCACTCTCTCGAGAGCTTTAACATCCTTCTTTCAATAAGGTACCCAGAACTGCACGCAATACTCCAAACATGGTCTGACTAATGACTTGTAGCATCACTTCCTTGCTTTTATATTCTCTGCCTCTATTTTTAAATGCAAGGATCCTATAAGCTTTTTTTTAGCACGTGTTTTAACTGACGTGGCCACCTTCAAAGAATCATGCGCTTGAACCCTGAGGTCCGTCTGCTCCTGGATTCCCCTCAAAGTTATACCATTGAGATTGCATTGTCTATTCTTGTTTCTTCTACCAAAATGCATTACTTCACATTTCTCTGTGTTGAAACTCATCTGCCATGTGTGTGCCCATTTGGCTGACTTGTCACTGTCTTTCTAAAGTCACTCAGAATCATCCTCACAGTGTATTATTCTCCCTGGCTTTTTATCGTCTGCAAATTTAGAGATTTTGCTCTGAACACCCATCTCCAAATCTTTTATATGAATCAGAAAAGGCCAGGGTCCCATCACCGATCCCTTAGAACATCACTTTCAACTCGTCTCCAATCTGAGAAATGCCCATCTGTATCTATCCTCTGTTTCCTGTCTTTGAGCCAAGTTCTCATCCATGCTGCCAAGAACCCATCAATCCCAACCATTCCTAATTTGCTAACCTACCTGCCATGTGGCAATGTATCAGAAGCTTTCTTAAAGTCCAAATATATAACATCCACAGCACAATCCTCATCCACTGCTTGTATCACCTCATCAAAGAACTCAGTCAAGTTTGTCAGACATGAATTGCTCTTGACAAAGCCACCTTGACAGTCAAGTATTTATTTGTTTTTCTCTCCGTGTATATTTATCTTATCCCACATTATGCCGCCACTGCTGTCAAGCTGACTGGTCTATAGATCCCCAAGTTATTATTTTCGCCTCCTTCTTAAACAGTTGTGTAACATTTCCAATCCTTCTGTCCCCTGGGACTAATCCTGTATTCAGAGAAGCTTGGAAAATTTCGGTCAATGGTTCTGCAGTTTGCTCCATTACCTCTCTCAGCAATCTAGGCTGCATCCTATCCAAGCCTGGTGCTTCTCTACCTGGAGTGCTGCCAGCCTTTTCAGCCGCTCATTTTTAATCTGTCACTATACCACCCAATTGCTTAACACACATATTTTCAACTGGACCATTATCACCATCTTTTAATCTGCTAAAGATGGAAGCAAAATATTCATTTAGTACCTCTGCCATACCCTTTGCTTCAGTAAACAGTTTATTTTGTTTAGTCCTTATGGGCTCAATTCTATCCTTTACTTTGTTTTTACTATAAATATGTTTGAAGAACATTTTACTGTTTGTTTTAGTGTAGTCTGCCATGCTTCCCCATATTTCCTCTGAGACTTCCTCCTGCATTTTAAATACTCTTCCTGATTTCTATTGCTATTATTAGCCTGGTATGCATCATATGCCTCCTTTTTCTTCCTTATTTTCACAACGATATCCTTAGTCATCTTTGACACTCTCACTTTGGGTATTCACTATTTGTTTCTCATGGATGTGCTCCTAGTTTGAACACTACTCATCTCTTTTTTGGAAATCTCCTGTTTTTTGTCTATTATTGTAACCACCAAAATGCATTTCCAATCAACCTGCTCCAATTTAACTTTTAGGTCCCTAAAATCTGCCCTTTTTCCAATCTGGGACCTTAATCCTTGACTGATTTTTGTTCTTTTCCAATTTAACATTTAACCTTGTTATATTATGATTGCTATTTCCCAAATGCAAATGCCATTTCCAAGTACAGATCTAGCATAACCTCTTCCCTGGAAGGACTGGAAATGTACTGTTCCAGAAAGTTTTCCTGCAGATATTGCAGGAATTTCTCTCCTTCCATGCCCCTCACATTACTTTTATTCCTAGTTGCCCAAGGGTAATTGAAATCCTCAACTATCACCACCCTACTTATCATGTAAAATTCCTTAATCCGCCTACAAATGCTCTCATTCACTTCTTACCCACTATTTGGAGGTTTGTAATATATACTCAACAAGCTGCACCCTTTCTGTTTCTCACTTCCAATGATAAATCTTAACTCAGGAACTGCACCTACTTCAAGGGCTATGATAATACCTTTGACCAAGACTGCTTCACTTCCTCCCCTTTTACCCACCCTGTTTCTACAAAAGAAACCTTATAACCCATCATGTTAAGCATCCAGTCATGTTTTGGGTTGAGTCACGTTTCTGTCAATGCTACTATGTCATATCCAGTTCGAGACAAAAATAACTGCAAATGCTAGAATCCATGGTAGACATTCAGAGACATTCCATTCCCAAGGATCCCCAAGGTCCTTCAACAAGGACTGTTGAAACCAGTAACAGTCTACAGTCAGACGTTTACTATAAACCCATAGGCTCCCATAACCACCTGGACTACACCTCCTCCCACCCAATATCCTGCAAGAACTCTATCCTCTTCTCCCATTTCCTCACATCTGCTCAGATGAGGAGACATTCCACTCCCAAGCATCCCAGATATTCACCTTTTTTGAACAATGTGCTTTTCCTCCCTCAGTCATCCAGCCAGCCCTGCACCACACGTCCTCTATTCCCTGCTCCACTGCTCTAAACTCCATCCTAAAATGCAATAAAGACAGGGTCCTGCCTAGTCCTCACCTACCGCTCCAGCAGTTTCCACATCCAATGCA
Source organism: Chiloscyllium punctatum (assembly GCF_047496795.1). Taxonomy (NCBI): domain Eukaryota; kingdom Metazoa; phylum Chordata; class Chondrichthyes; order Orectolobiformes; family Hemiscylliidae; genus Chiloscyllium; species Chiloscyllium punctatum. The sequence continues at coordinate 80,492,783 of NC_092744.1, forward strand.
TCATCCTTAAACACTTCCGCCAACTCCAACTAGACCCCACCAACACAAACATCTTCCCCTTCCCAAACCCCTCTCTGCCTTTCGCAAGGACAGTTCCCTTCGACAGTCCTTGGTTTGTGCCACTCTCCCTACCAACACCCTCCCCCCCCCCAAACCCCCAGGTACTTTTCCCTGCAACCGGAAAAGATGCAAAACCTGCCAGTACACCACCCCCGTCACCTCCATCCAGGTGAGACAGAGGTTCACCTGCCTCTCCTCCAACCTAGATTAATGCATCAGATGCTCCTGGTGTGGTCTTCTCTACATCAAGGAGACCAAATGTGAACTCAGGTTACATTGCACCAAGCATCTCACCCAGGCCCACAGGGGCTGACTGGACCTCCTAGTCACCGCCCATCTTAATTCCCACTCTCACTCCCTTTCTGATTGCAAGTTGGAGGAACACCACCTCATCTTCTATCTGGGAAGCCTATAGCCCAGAGGACTTAACATTGAGATCTCCAGTTTCAAATAACCTCCCTTCCCATCCTCCGACTCCCTTTCCAGCCTCTCTCCCTCTCTTCCACTCATCTAACTGACCCTTCCTTCCAGCCAACAACCAAGATCCATTCCTCCCATTGACCAACCAGGTTGTACCCTCTACCTGTGTTCACCTATCTCTACCTCACCATTCTGCCCCTCTCCCTACCCAAAACCCTCCCCCCACCTTTATTTGCAGCTCCCCTTATTCCAACCCCAGTCCTGAAGAAGGGTTATATCCAAAATATTGACTTCTCCACTCCCTGATGCTGCCTGGCTTGCTATGTTCTTCCAGCCTCCTGCTTGTCTACCATGTCATCTCCCCCAGAGCAATTTCTGCTTCCAATTCTGTAGTTTTCTCCTCTGTACTCCATGCATTTACATACATGAAATTTAACCTTGCCCTTCTCCCTTTCTTGCCCATTGTAAGGTGACCATTTCTTTGTTTACTGTCAACAATCAAGCCTTCCTTCATCTCATTTAACCCATTCCCCACCTTCTTGCTTTTCTCCTCACTGGTACCTCCAAAACCAAGCCCTTTAGTCAACCTCCTCCCCTCCTCTCCCCCACCTTACAAGTTTAAATCTATCCCTACTCCGCTATTTACTCTCTCAGACTGGAGTTTCTGCTCAAGTAAAGCCCATCTCTTCTGAACAGCTTTTTCCTTTCTTTGTCCAAAAGTGATCCCAACATCCCAAAAATCTAAAGCCCTTCCTCCTACATCATCCCTCAAGCCACACATTTACCTACCTGATGTGCCTTTGCCTAAATGGTGAGGCTCATGGCACAGGTAATATTTCTGAAATTATTACCCAGGAGGCCCCATGTTGCAACCTGCTCCTTAACTCATGAAACTGATCCTGCAAGACCTTCAAGCTATCCCACCCTGTGACATTGGTTCCCATATAAACCATTACCACTATCACAGCCCTTCTGCTGCTGAAACACTCATCTGTGCCCTTGTCATCTCTGGACTTGAACACTGTAAAACACTCCTGGCCTATCTCTCACATTCTACGCTCCATAAACTTGAGGTCATCCAAAACTCTGCTGTCCTGGTCTTGACTCACAGAGAGTGCCATTCCCTTATCACCCCTGTTATTGCTGAGTGACTTCAAATCAAGTAACATCTTGATTTGAAAATTCCCACCCCTATAAACAAATCCCTCCACCACCTTGCTCCTCCATTATCTCTGGGAATCTCGTCCAGCTCCATAATTCCCAAACTATCTGTGCCCCTCGAACTCTGGCCTCTTTGACCAAGATTTTGTCATCTGATCTAACATCCCCTATGCGGCTCCCAGTCAAAATTTGTTCTATAATGCTATCAAGAAATATTTTAAGATGTTTCATTTTATTAAAGGTGACATACACATACAAGTTGTAGTAGCAGTAAAGGATGTGTACCATCTTTACCCAATCAGGCCTGTTGGTAACTATAGATACTCAGAATGTCTGTGTGTTTGACTTCTACCTCGACTGCAAATGGCATCAGCCATTCTGCCATATTTAACTGCCATGATGTAGTGCATTGAAAATAAAGCTTGGACACTGATCTTTGCATTGGATTGTGGCATAACAAAGACTAGGATTGCAATGTCTTCCTCACTAACATCTGGGAACCTGAGCAGCAACCCTGTTGGGTCATACTCAATGATTCTTAGCTTTCAGGAAATATCCCAAACATCTCCATCACACCATGCCTGGGTATGTCCTGACCGTCAGACAGACTGGTGCCACAGTGGTATCCATTAGGGAAGATATCACCCAAGGAGTTCTCAACATTGACTCTATATTCCAATTCCTGTGTCAGCAGGTCAAACTTGGGTAAGACAACATGCTGCTGATAACCATCTAGTTCCCTCCCTCAGCTAATGATGTAAAAGTACATCAGATAGCCAATTTACAAACTATAGAACATGTAAATGTCAATATCTACTCAAGTGAGGCCCTATATCTTGAATTCAAGGAAGTTAAATAAAACTCTTACCACTTAAATTGGATGTTGGATAATAAGTTTATGTCAGGTTTAAACAGAATTGCAAACATTTAGTTTAAAGCTTAAATTCAAAAGACTAGGACAAAAACAATGGGATATTTTTCATTCAATACACCAGTGTTTAAAAAAAAAGTGTGACAGTGTTTTATATATATCTACACGTTACAAACTATTCTCTGTCTAGCAAGCCATTGAGTTGTAACAATTGCTACAAAGTCTGAAAAAGAGATTAGACAGGATAGAGCACTTGGCATTGACCTAGGCATGAAAATGACAATGGTAATAACACCCCTGTCAACCTTGCAATGTCCTCCTGACTAACGTCTGGGGACTAGTGCCAAAATTGGGAGAGCTGTCTCACAGTTTAGTTGAGCAACAGCCTGACATATTTACCCGCATTTAATAATACCTGGCATATAGGAACATGCTTGTGGTTGTTGGAGATCCATTATTTCAGTTCCAGGGCATCGCTACAAGATTTCTTTAGGGTAGTCTCCTTCAGTCCATCAAAAGGTCATTCAACAATGATTGCAAAATATTTGGCACCATTTGCAATTTCCCAAGTATGAAAGCAGTCTATGTTCCAATGCAGAAAGACCTGGATGCTGTCCAGGCTTGAGCTGACAAATGGCAAGTAACACTTGTCCCTCACTAATGCTAGGCAATGACCATCTCCAATAAGAGACAACCTAACCACTGCCCCATGATGCTCAATGGCATGACCAGCACTGAACCCTCCATATCAACATATTGAGGGTTGCCAGAGACCAGAAACTGAAGTGGACTACCAATATAAATATAATGGCAACTGTTATGATACAGTGTAAACCCCTCTGCTAATTTAAACACGACTCATAGAGAAGCTCATCTTACCCTATAATCTGTTAAATTTTGAGAGGCAAAGAACTATCCCAGAGGTCACTATTTAAAGTAAAAAAATTAACAATTTTGTGCTTTAAGTCCAACAGAGAATATTAAAACCAACAACTATTTACAACTCCTTTCACTTAAGCCTATATTTTACCTCCCACTCGACAATACTGGCCTGATAATATCCCTGATTAAGATTTACAAAAGAAAAAAAATCACGTTTCAAAACCAGTCAGCTTTGTCCATTCTCCTTTGTAGCTTTTCCCGTGTAGATTTTTGTCTAGGTTGGCTTCGATTTTCTGCTGCACCAGCTTCTTACAGACAGATACCTTTCAGAGAGCTCTTCAGCTAGAAATCTCTATGTGTGAATCTCCTTGGCAGTTCACCCCTCACCCTCAACCCCAACTATTCAAAATGTCCAGTTTTATACCTCAAAATATCAGATCATTTCATTGGTTTGATGTCATCCCAAACAGTAACATTCAAATTCGATTGGGTTTTGGTATCTGGGGCATAATTGAAATGGATTGGCCGAATTTGAATTTGTTTTTGTTCCATGGCAATACACCTCCAGCTATTTGTTTCAACCAAGTGTTAGATTTTTTCTTTGTTCAGGACTCACAATGCTTTCAGTCAGTCCTTGCAAGCTTTTCAAATTTCTTGAAGGTACAGTACACACCTACACCTTCATAACACTACAGAAGCAGGTAAGAGGTTAGGATTAATGCTGTAAGTAACTCACCTCCTGACTCCCCAAAACCTGTCCATCATCTACAAGGCACAAGACAGAAATACTCTCCACCTGCCTGGATGAGTGAAGCTCCAACAGTTGGAGCAGTGTGTACTATCTACAAGATGCACTGCAGAGATCTGCCAAGGATCCTCAGACAGCACCTTCCAAATCTATGACCATCTAGAGCACATGGGAACACTATGGCTTGCAAGTTTCGCTCCAAGCCACTCACCATCCTGACTTGGAAAAATATCACTTTTCATCACTGTCACTGTGCCAAAATCTTGGAACTCCCTCCCCAATAGCATTGTGGGTGCACCCACAGCACATGACTAAGGCAACTCACCACCACCTTCTCAAGAAAAAGCTAGGACAGGCAATAAATGCTGGCCCAGCTGGCAATGCCCACATCCCACAAGTGAATTTTTAAAAATGCCAAATCATATTATCTTAATTATACAGGAAATGTAATGCAAAGCAGTTGTAACCACAGTTCACGTAACCTTTTATCCTCTACTTTCAACCAATGATCTGACCTATTCTCATGTGTTCACATTCTTCAGCTGCTAACTCTGGTTGCTCATTTCACTGCCTCACAGGGTGGCATAGAAGTTTCCCTGGAAATTTCTTTCTTTCAATCGTATATCTACATCTCCTTGCTTTGGACCCCTCCACTCAATGCTGAATTTCTGAGCAGCCGGAAAAAATGAATATAATGAGAAAGGTTCTACAGCGCAAAGGCTCAAAGCAACACTGGGGACAGAACATTGAGGAAAAGGGACAGGAAGAAGTCGGTTAGTCCTCAAGGCTCTCTGCCATTCAATAAGATGATGGTTGTTCTGCAACCCAACTCCATCTAGGAGAAACTGAGGACTGCAGATGCCAAAGTTCAGAGTCGAGAGTGTGGTGCTGGAAAAGCACAGCAGGTCAGGCAGCATCCGAGGAGCAGGAGAATCAACTTCCTCATAAAGTGCTTATACCCGAAACATCGATAATTCCTGATGAAGGGCTTATGCCCAATCTTTGATTCTCCTGCTCCTCGGATGCTGTGCTTTTCCAGCGTCACACTCTCAAACCTAACTCCATCGACTTGCCTTGGCCCTTATCGTTTCATACCTTTACCTCGCAAAAGACTATCAAACTTAGTTTTAAAATAAACAACTCACCCAAGTGTCAAAAGGTATTTACAAAGCAATTTCTTATTTCACTTCTGAAAGGTTTGGAGCTAATTTGTGTCCATGGTGCTTATTCTTAGACTGTCCAACTAGTTGAGATAATTCATCTTTATCTATCCTAGCTGTTTATGCCAGAATGGTCCCTGAGAAAAAATTGAAAATTTATTTTGAAGGATTCCCTATAGCCCAGGAAGGGTTGGACTGCTTTGGTCAGATTTCCAGCCCAACATCATTGTAGCCAAGCTCCTTCTCACGTCTAACTGCAGAAAAGCCCTGACTAAGTGCATGATGGTGTCCATGGGTTCCCAGACTGGTCATCAGATGGGAACAGAAATCCTGCCAACAGGACTGGCAGGGCCTTCACAACACAGATGATCATTGTCCTCTGCTTGACCCCTGCCCAGTAAAAGCTAAAAAAAAGACAAAACAAAAAGCAACGGTGTTCGTAAGAAACGATAATGGAGGGAAGGTTTTAATAAAGTAAGAATAGTCTACAGAAATGTAGTGTGGACTGAAGGAAACATCAATTGATGAAGTCCAGCAGAAAAGAGGGCAAACTGGAAAACTTGCATTAAAAAAGATGAAGGTCCTTCATAAGATGCATAAGGGCATAACAACATGTACAAAGCACACTTTCTGGGGCATCATATATTTGCCCAAAATAAATCAGGATGTTGTGAACGTAGTAATGACACAGGACAACTGAAATCTTATTCAGAATATCATCAATCACACAGAGCAGAAAATAACCTCTGATATGTTCATGAAGCAGGGGAAAGAAAGTGGTAATGCCACAGATCTAGTCCAGGACCCAGGCTAATGGGTACATAAGAGTTGGTGGAATTTAAATATAACTAATAAATCTGAAATATGAAGTTTGTTTCAGTGATGGTGACCATGAGAATACTCTGGAAGGAGGTCTCCCATCCTGACCTGATCTGGCCTACATGTGCTTCCAGACTCACAGCAATGTTATTGACTTCTAACTGCCCTCTGAAGTGGCCTGGCAAGCCACTCAGATCCAGGGCAGTTAGTCTTGACCAATAACTGAGCAGTTGACCCTGTAAACGGAAATTGAATGGAGTTGAGAGTGACATCTGAATGTCTAGCCAACAAGCCTATTGAAGTGCGTGTTGTAGGATCACAGTTGAAGAGTGACTGTTTTGGGCAAAGTAATTGCATAAGGGAACTGCGGCAAGAGTCACCTCAAGAAAGGTCTGTGTGTTGTGCTGTATTACTTTGTACAACAACAGCTTTCAATTATAAAGCACCTTTAATATAGTAAAGCATCCCAACATGCTTGGTAAAAACAATGACTGCAGATGCTGGAAACCAGAGTCAAGATTAGAGTGGTGTTGGAAAAGCACAGCAGTTCAAGTACTGCTCCTCGGATGCTACCTGAACTGCTGTGCTTTTCCAGCACCACTCTAATCCCAACATGCTTCTCAGGAGTATTACCAGGTACTGTAAAGTCATGATTACGTTGTTGGATTAGCAGTCAAGAAACCTGAACCAATGATCTTTGAGTTGGACTGATGAGACATGACTTCAAATCCTTCCACTGCAGCCAGCAAATTTAAATTTTGTTGACAAAATACATCTAGAATGAGAAGTTAGTATTAGTAATAGTGACTATGAAACTGCTGGATTGGTGTAAAATCCAAATGGTTTCCTTATGTTCTTTGTTGAAGAAAACATGATGCTTTTAGAATCTGACCTAGAAGTGACCTCAGATGCAGGCTGACTCTTAACTCCCCTCTATGGTCTAACAAGCCTTTGAGCTGCATTAAAACTGTCATGATGGACTACAGCAGTTCAACATGATAGCTCAATATCATTTTGTTCAAGGGCAAATAGGGATAAATGATAATCATTCACTTTGCTAGTGATACCCGCATCCTATGAATCATTCTTTTAAAAATTGAAACTGAGTCATGTAAGAAGATGAAAGATCAGATAAGCAAAAAACTTGGACAATGAGGCACCCTTTAATCAACTTCTGAGAGGAGGAACAAAAGGCTAATATAGGGAATTCCAGAGTTTACAGAAAAGTGCAAGACAGTAAAACTGGTCAAATTGGTGAAGAGACACGCTGGTCCAACTCATTCTGTATACCGAAAAGGGCGGTCCAGTGTGACTAACATGTTCACTTCCAAGTATTACTGCCTTTTATTGTTTTGTCATTCCTCTAGGAGGTGTTAGCACCAATGAGGGGGGAGTCAAAATCAGCTATCCACAATGGGCCAGAGTGGGACAGGTGGGAAGAGTTCTTTCTGTGGTTTGCAGGGCTAGAGCTGGCTATAGAGACAGGGAGAGCCCAGAGAGGTGAGGTGAGTTGCTTTGCAAAGTTAGTTTTTTTCTGGGAAATGGTGAAATTTGTTGTTTGCTGTAAGAGGGAGAGAGATCAATGAATCAAAGTAGTGCCTTTTATCTATTTAAAGTGGAAAGAACAATACTTGCAGGGAAACCATCTGAGAAACATCTTGCTATTCATCACTGAAACTTAGAAGTGTGTGCAACACATTGAAGCTATTTTTGATTCAGTCGTGGGTCTGAGCATTGTTCTGCCACTTCTTGTCCTCTTGGGCACTCCGGTAATTCAGTGCCAATGAAACTACATCTTGGAATCTGATTGTAAAATGGGAGTATGATGAGGAAAAGAAAATGGTTTTGAGGTGGCTTAGAATGACTGATGCAATGGTTAAAATCTCCACTTCCATTTCTCACCAACTCCCTCGAGGCCTTCTTCCCCTAATGCTGTTTACAATTAGCAATAGCCTCTCTATCGTATACTCCACTCCTCAACGTCCCCTCCCGCCATCATTTTGGTGCCAATTTCTTTTCTCAGTCATAAGTTTGAAAAAGCTGGAAAGAACCCTCCTCCATGTTAAAGGACCTCTTTCTCATTTAGCTCCTGCTGCAGCTGGCTGCTCCACCAAAGATGGAAGGATGCTGATTTGGACTTCTAACTTTACAGTTCCCAACGCAAACCTAAATGGATGGCAAACCCATCTCCGGCAAGCTCAGGGGATGTCCCCTATAAAATTGCCGAATGAGTGCATTTTCCCTGCGGGAATGATTTTGCATCCCCTTCTGCAGGGGTGTTCTAGCCCAGTGTATTACTTATAACTGAACGCAACACAAAACCAAACCATTTAGTTCAATGAGTAGATGTGGGTGTTTATGTTCCCCATGAACCTCCACCTGATTTCTCTTCAACTAATCTTAATAACTCCTCCTAGTCGTTTCTCCTTCATGTGCCTTGCTAGCCTCCCCATAAATCCTTATGTACATCAATACCATTTTGCTCAACCCTACCATATGATGTCACATCCCACATTCTCTGATTTAAAACAAGCTTCTCTTCCATTCTTGATTTGGAGTGTCAACGACGATTATATACTTCTGGGTTCTAATTTTGCATTCCATACCAGTGCAAGTATCTTCTCCACAACCACACTGGACACATCTTCCATGAGTTTGAAGACCACTAACATGTTACCCCTCTGTCCATTGTTTTCAGGAGAAAGACCTCCACCTTAAACTAGTAGACCTGTGCCTCACAACCCACTTCACCTTCAACCATAAGATCTACAATGGGACACCTATTTGATCACCAATATCAGGACTCTTAGCAGAAGCAGTTGTGCAGATATTAGAATGAACAGCCCTTCCCATGATGCAGCCCAAGCTTTAGGACCGCTATGTGGATGACACCTTCATCATCATGAACGTAACAAATTAGAAGAAACCCATAAACACATAAACAACATCCTTACCAGCATAAAGTCCACCAAACAGGGAGAGAACAACAACTCTCTAGATGTCAGAGTAGAACGAAATGCCAATGGAGACCTGCGGACCAGTTTCTACATCAAAGCCACACACACTGACCCAATACTCAACTACAGGAACAATCACACCAACAGCCACAAACACAGCTGCATCAGGACATTATTTAAACAGGCCACAACACACTGTAGCACCCAGGAACTAAGTGAAGCCGAGGAAAAACACCTATACAACATAATCAGGAACAACAGGCACCTGATAAGCACAGTTCGCTAATTCCTGTACAACACACCTAAACAGGAAGACACAACACACCGAAAAAGTCAAGCCACCTTGCTGTACATTAAAGACATCGCAGAGATGACAACCAGACTACTCCGGCCCCTAGGCATTATGGGAGACCATAAACCTATGACCACACTGAAACAAGCTTCTGATGAATTTAAAGAACCCCACACCCACAACCAGAAGAATGAACATGATATACAAAAAACCTTGGAAAGACTGCAACAAACTTTATGTTGGACAGACAGGCAGGAAGCTAGCCACCAGGTCACATGACCATCAACTAGCTACCAAAAGACATGACCATATATCACTGGTATCCATACACCAAGATGAAGAGGGACTCCAGTTCGACTGGGACAACAAATCCATCCTGGGACAGGCTAAACAAATACATGCTTGGGAATTCCTAGAGGCCTGGTATTCAAACCTGAACTCCATTAACAAACGTATCAATTTCGGCCCCATTTACAACCTTTCAGAAACAGAACCGGAAGTGATGCCAGCCAACAAAAACAAACCAAGACATAGAAATATCAAGCAGGACAGAACAGCAGCGCTTCACCAGAGGCTCACTGATGATGTTACCGAGCACGGTGAAGAAAACCTTCACCTTGCTAACACACACACACACACACACACACACACAAACACACATACACAGACACACATACACACACACGTACAGACACAGACACACATGCACACACACAGACACACACATTCACACACACAGACACATACACACATTCACACACGTACACACACACATACACACTGTACACACACATAAACACACACACACAAACACACATACGCAAACACACATACACACACAAACACACACACACATACAGACACAGACACACATGCACACACACACAGACACACACATTCACACACACAGACACACACACATACACACACACATTCACACACGTACACACACACATACACACTGTACACACACATACACACACATACCCACATACACACACATATACACACACACATACACACAGACACACACACACACATAGACACGCACATACACACACATATACAAACACAGACACACACACATACACACACATACACACACATACACACACGTACACACACGTACACACACGTACATACACACACATACACACTATACACACACATATACACACACATACATACACACACATACACACACCCACACACATACATACACACACATATACACACATATACAGACATACACACACACATACACACAGACACACACACATACACACGCACATACACACACACATGTACACACACATACACACACATACACACACATGTGCACACATACACATACACATACACACACATACACACACACATTCACACACATACACACACATACATACACACAAACACACACATATACACTCTATACACACACACATACACAGACACATACACACCCATGCGCACACACACATACACATACACACACACATTCACACACATACCCACACACATACATGCACATATACACAAACACATACACACAGACACACATGTACACACACACACATACACGCACATACACACACATATACACACAGACACACACACATACACACACATATACACACACATACACACACATACACACACAGACACATACACTCATACACACACATACACACACATTCACACACATACACACACAGACACACTATACACACATACATACACACACATACACACACATATATACACACACATACACACTATACACACATACATACACAAACACACACATATACACACATACACACATACATACACACATACACACGCATATACACACATACACATACACACACATATACACACACACATACGCAGATATACACACACACATACGCACATACACATACACCGACACACATACACACATATACACACACATATATGTACACACACATGTACACACACACACACATACACAAACACACACACACACGCACATATACACACACACATACACACATACACATACACCCACACACATACACACACACATATGCACCTCTACACACACACATACGTACACACACATGTACACACATACACACACATGCACACACACATATACACATACACATACACACACATACACAAACACACACACCCACATACACATACACACATACACATACACACACATACACATACACACACACATACACACTTACGTACACATACATACATACACACATACACATGTGGAACTTGTTCAAGGAGCAACTATTGAGTGTCCTTGATAAGTACGTACCTATCAGGCAGGGAGGAAAGGGTCGTGTGAGGGAGCCGTGGTTTGATAAGGAGTTGGAATCCCTTGTTAAACGGAAGAGGGCGGCCTTTGTAAAGATGAGGCGTGAAGGTTCAATAGGGGCAATTGAGAGTTATAAGGTAGCCCGGAAGGACCTGAAGAGAGAGCTAAGAGCAGCAAGGAGGGGACATGAAAGGTCCTTAGTTGGTAGGATTAGGGAAAACCCTAAGGCTTTCTATAGGTATGTTAGGAATAAAAGAATGACTAGGGAAGGAATAGGTCCAATCAAGGATAGTAATGGGAAGTTGCGTGTGGAGGCTGAAGAGATTGGGGAGGCGCTGAATGAATACTTTTCGTCAGTATTCACTCAGGAACAGGACATTGTTGTCGATATAAATACTGAGGCACGAATAAGTAGAATGGATGGCTTTGAGATATGTAGAGAAGAGGTGTTGGAAATTCTGGCAAGGGTGAAAATAGATAAGTCCCCTGGGCCTGATGGTATTTATCCTAGGATTCTCTGGGAAGCAAGGGAGGAGATTGCAGAGCCATTGGCCTTGATTTTTGTGTCCTCTTTGTCGACAGGAGTAGTGCCAGAGGACTGGAGGCTAGCAAACGTGGTTCCCTTGTTCAAGAAGGGGAGTAGGGATAATCCTAGTAACTATAGGCCAGTGAGTCTCACTTCTGTTGTGGGCAAAGTCTTAGAGAGAATTGTAAGGGATAGGATTTATGCACATCTGGATAAGAGTGATGTGATCAAGGATAGTCAGCATGGTTTTGTGAAGGGCAGGTCGTGCCTCACAAACCTTATTGAATTCTTTGAGAAGGTGACTAAGGAGGTAGATGAGGGGAAAGCGGTAGATGTGGTATATATGGATTTTAGTAAGGCGTTTGATAAGGTCCCCCATGGTAGGCTACTGCAGAAAATACAGAGATATGGCATTGAAGGTGAGTTGGAGGTTTGGATTAGGAATTGGCTCTCTGGAAGAAGACAGAGGGTGGTAGTTGATGGCAAGGGTTCATCTTGGAGTGCCGTCACTAGCGGTGTTCCGCAAGGATCTGTTTTGGGACCATTGCTGTTTGTCATTTTTATAAATGACCTGGAGGAAGGGTTAGAAGGTTGGGTGAGCAAGTTTGCGGATGATACGAAAGTCGGAGGAGTTGTAGACGGTGAGGAAGGATATGGCAGGTTACAGCGGGATATAGAGAAGCTGCAGAGCTGGGCAGAAAGGTGGCAAATGGAGTTCAATGTAGCTAAGTGTGAAGTGATTCACTTTGATAAGAGTAATAAAAAGATGGATTACTGGGCTAATGGTAGACTACTTGGTAGTGTGGAAGAGCAGAGGGATCTTGGTGTCCATGTACACAGATCTCTGAAAGTTGCCACCCAGGTAAATAGTGCAGTGAAGAAGGCATATGGCGTACTGGCTTTTATTGGTAGAGGAATTGAGTTCCGGAGTCCTGAGGTCATGCTGCAGTTGTATAAGACTCTGGTGCGGCCGCATCTGGAATATTGTGTGCAGTTTTGGTCGCCATACTATAGGAAGGATGTGGAGGCACTGGAACGGGTGCAGAGGAAGTTTACCAGGATGTTGCCTGGTATGGTAGGAAAATCCTATGAGGAAAGGCTGAGGCACTTGGGGTTGTTTTCATTGGAGAAAAGAAGGTTTAGGGGTGATTTGATAGAGGTGTACAAGATGATTAGGGGGTTAGATCGGGTTGACAGTGAGAACCTTTTTCCACGTATGGAGTCAGCTATTACAAGGGGGCATAGCTTTAAATTAAGGGGGGGTAGATATAGGACTGATGTTAGGGGTAGGTTCTTCACTCAGCGAGTCGTAAGTTCATGGAATGCCCTGCCAGTAGCAGTAGTGGACTCTCCCTCTTTATGGGTATTTAAGCGGGCATTGGATAGGTATATGCAGGATAGTGGCTTAGTGTAGGTTAGGGGTGCTTTGATCGGCGCAACATCGAGGGCCAAAGGGCCTGTACTGCGCTGTAATGTTCTATGTTCTATGTTCTATGTACACACTCTTACATAAACACACACACATGCACACACACATACACACATACACGTACACACACACACATACACACACATACATACACACACATACACATACACACACATACACACACACAAATACACGCACGCACACACACACATACACACACATACATACACACACATACACATACACACACATACACACACACATACACACACATACACACACAAATACACATACACTTATACACATACATACACACACATAGACGCAGATACACATATACACACACATACACATGCACATACACACACATATACACACATACACACACATACACACACACATCTGCACACAAACACATACACATCCACACTCACATACACACACACATACATACAGACACACACATACACACACACATACATACACATAGACACACATACACACACATACACACGGATATACACACACATACATACACACTCATTCGCAAACACATGCACACGTACACACACAAATGCGCACACACACATACACACGCACATACACACACATACACACTCACATACACACACACATATACACATACATACACATACACACACACATTCACACACAAATACACACATATACACACACATACACACAGATACACATACACACACACATACACACACACATACACACACATACACTCACATACACACACATACACACACAGACACACACATACACACAGTCACACACGCACATACACACACATATACACACATACACACACATACATACACATTCACACACACATACACGCACATACACACACATACACACACATACACACACATACACACACACATACACACACATTCACACACATACACATACACAGACACACACATTACACACATACACACAGACGTAGACACACAAATACACATACACTCACACATACACACACATATATACATGCATACACACTCACATACACACACACCTACATACACACAGGCACACACATACGCACACACACATACACACATACATACACCCACACGCATACACACACATACATACACACGCGCACACACACATACACCCACACACATACATACACACGCGCACACACACACATACACACACATACACACACATATACACACAGATACAAACACACACATACACACATACACACACAGACACACACATACACACAGTCACACACGCACATACACACACATATACACACATACACACACATAAATACACATTCACACACACATACACGCACATACACACACATATACACACATACACGCACATACACACACATACACACACACATACACACACATTCACACACATACACATACACAGACACACACATACACACAGACGTACACACACAAATACACATACACTCACACATACACACACATATATACATGCATACACACTCACATACACACACACCTACATACACACAGGCACACACACATACGCACACACACATACACACACACACATACACCCACACACATACATACACACGCGCACACACACATACACCCACACACATACATACACACGCGCACACACACACATACATACACATATACACACAGATACAAACACACACATACACATTCACACACATACACACACACATACACACACACTACACACACAAATACACACACATATTTTCACACACACATACACACACACATACACACACATATACACACACAGACACACACACATACACACACACATACACACACTCATACACACATACACACATACGCACACAGACACACACGCATACACATGCACACATACACACACATGCACACACATACACATACTCAGACGCACACACATACACACACAAATACACATACACACACGCACATACACACGCACGTACACATACATACACACGCGCATACACACAGACATACACACACATACCCACACACATACACACACATACGCACACACATATACACGCATACACACATATATACACACTCACATACACACACATACACACACATACACACACACATACACACCCACGCACACACACATACACACACATACTCACTCAGACACACAGACACACACACAGACACACAGACACACATTCACACACACACACATACACACACACATACAGACACATACACACACACATACACACAGACAAACAGACACGTACACACACATAGACACACAGACACACACACATACACACACATACACACACACACATACACACACACACACACACTCACAATTGCTGAGTCAGAGTTAGATGCAAGAAATGAAATCCAAACTGTGCCCACAAATCTTTCTCTTGCTCCCAAGAGACTGCTCTGCTGATGCCTCTGCCTTTTTTAAATGGCTGGCATTTCTCTCTTTTCCCTGCACCTCTAACCAGCTTCTTGTTGAAGGCTTGCTTTTGGAATGCTGAGTTTGCTACTCCCATGGCTATTGCAATTTCTCACTTGTTCACTGCCTGTCTGTGCTTTCTTAAAGCAGTAATGCTCTTAAACTGATAAATTTACCTTTCGCCAAAAGACATTTTTCTTCTGGTGCTTGTAGAATTTTCTCCTTGTGGTCAGGATCTTGGCATGGCATTCACATCAACATTGCTGCTCCCATGCTGTCTTCATTGCTACAGCTGGCACCTCATGCTATCTGGCATCTCATGTTGTGTGCCAGTACGTGACACAGATTAAATTTGCATTAGTTCTCTGCCAGCAATCCTCTTTAATAATGGTATGTATTGGCCCAATTGATCATGTACTCACAAAAATGAAGCTCAGTATGACTTGCACATTAATTTCCAAGTATTAATTTACTGATTACTGTTTTACTGATTTTTCCCTCCAGTGGTCAGTGGTAGAGGATGGTGTGTACAAGTAGAAGGGGCACACAGTTTGATTCACAAGATGGTTTATTGCGTGACTGCAAAACGTCCAACTACATTAATAATTAGACACAACTTCTGAGGATTCTTGGGAGTTGTACAGAGAAAATCCGGTCTCTACAAAAGCTGTTCTGGAACTTCCCATCTCCACGTATAGAAGATAGTGGACACCATTGGAACAGGTGAAACGAATGTGACTTCAACATTAACTCTTAAAGAATAATAACCTCGCACAACAATCTCAAAGTTCTCATCTTGTGGAATCAGAAGTAATCCATTGATTGGCTAGAGTCTGGATTAGAGTGGTGCTGGAAAAGCACAGCAGGTCAGGCAGCATCCAAGGAGCAGGAAGATCGATGCTTCAGGCAAAAGCCCTTCATCAGGAATGAGTTGGCTAACAGAGTGGTTGGGAGAAGGAAACAGAGAGCTCGGATTGGGTAGGATGTGACTAGTAATGTTGGCAGCCAAAGCGAAAGGAAAGCTGGGATTTTGCTTTAAGGAGGCTGGAATCCAAAAGGGTGGAAATTATGTTCCAGCTGCAAAGAACTCAGATTATTCTCGGCTCTGTACAATAAGAAAAGTGCTGGCTTTTGCAAGGACACTGTGCAAATTCACACATACAGGGGGCAAAAGGCCTCAGGACATAAGGACATTAGAACCAGGAACAAGCCCTTCAAAACCTGCTCTACTCTTCAATATCAGCATGGTTGATCTCATTCTGGCCTCAATTCCACTTTCCTGCCTGCTCCCCTAAGCTATGAAGATGCGGGCCTACCCACCCAGAACTTAATTCTGGGGAAGGTATGAAAGCAAGAGGGTTTGGACATACATTCACTCTGCCAAACTTGGTAGCTTTCCAGTCTCCAGACTTGTCACCTCTTGGAGCAGAAGATTCAGCCCACTGGCTGAGGGGTGGAAGTTGACTAGGATGCTTGGGCAGAAACCCTGTACTTCTTCAAATAGTCTCATGGGATCAAATACAACTACCTGAAAGTACGAGTTCTGTGTGAGAGGTAAACACCTCTGATATTGTTATACCTCTCCAGCACTGCACTGAAATGCAGATGTGGATCATGTGCTCAAGACGTCAAAAAGGGACATGAACCCAGACTGAGCTGAACAAGAGAAAGGAGTACATCCAAATCAAGAAGGCTAAGTGTTTTTTTGTCGTTTGTGAAATGGAGAATTTGTTTGGAAGGAGTGTCAATTATTAGACCAGCCTACCTGGTTTTCAATCTTTTAGTTTCTAATCTGATACCAAAACAGGACAAAACGATGGGACTGACAGTGTCTCCCGAACAGTGCTCGCACAATTATCTGCAGCGCCTTGTATGCATCATCCAGCTGATCTGCGTATTTATTTGGAACATTCTTGCTTTGCTTTTCAAATTCAAAGGAGTTTATCTCTGACAGAGGCTGTCATAGGACACAAAATGTAGCATTCTTTTCTTTACCTGCCAGAGATTGGACGTGAAGAGGGAGCCAGATAAGGCCGCAAGACGTGTTGCAGTGCGAAAATGCAAGTTTATCAGCTTATCCTGCTGATAGGCACTTTGCCTACAGTGATCTTTTAAGGTATGAAAGCTGTGGGCTAATGTATAGGGGAATCAGATAATTCTTTCATTGCTGATGAGCACTCTTCTGTTTTATGTTTTTCACATTGCTCTGTAGCAGGCGTATTTTCCTTTGGATTTTGTTTTGTCACCATCTTCTCCCTGTTCACATTTTCCCAAATCAGCAACAGCCGCCACAACATGAATTTGTGTAGCACCTTGATCTCAGTAAGCCATCCCAAGGCCAGCAATCAACATTTACTTTGTTCTGAGTTGCTTTCCTTCCACTGAGGGGGATGCAAGCTGACGCTTGATATTTATAGATTCATAGAGTCACACAGATGTGCACCACGGAAACAGACCCTTCAGTCCAACTCATCCATGCCGACTAGACATCCCAACCCAACCTAGTCCCACCTGCCAGCATCCAGCCAATATCCCTCTAAACCCTTCCTGTTCATACACCCATCCAGAAGCCTTTTAAATGTTGCAATTGGACCAACCACCACCACTTCCTCTGGCAGCTCATTCCATACACGCACCACCCTCTGCGTGAAAAAGTTGCCCCTTAGGTCTCTTTTATATCTTTCCCCTCTCACCCTAAACCTATGCCCTCTAGTTCTGAACTGCCCACCCCAGGGAAAAGACTTTGTCTATTTATCCTATCCACACCCCTCATTATTTTATAAACCCCTATAAGATTATCCTCAGCCTCCAACGCTCCAGAGAAAACAGCCCCAGCCTGTTCAGCCTCTCCCTACAGCTCAAATGCTCCAACCCTTGCAACATCATAATAAATCTTTTCTGAACCTTTTCAAGTTTCATAACATCTTTCCCATAGGAAGGAGAACAGAATTGCACGCAGTATTCCAAAAGTGGCCTAACCAATGTCCTGTATAGCCACAACATGACCTCCCAACTCCTGTACTCAATATTCTGACCAAGAAAGGAAAGCATACCAAATGCCTTCTTCACTATCCTATCTACCTGCAACTCTACTTTCAAGGAGCTATGAACCCGCACTCCAAGGTCTCTTTGTTCAGCAACACTCCCTAGGACCTTACCATTAAGTGTATAAGTCCTGCTAAAATTGCTTTCCCAAAATGCAGCACCTCACATTTATCTAAATTAAACTCCATCTGCTACTTCTCAGCCCATTGGCCCATTTGATCAAGATCCGTTGTAATCTGAGGTAACCTTCTTCGCTGAACACTACATCTCCAATTTTGGTGTCATCTGCAAACTTACTAACTATACCTCTTAAGCTTGCATCCAAATCATTTATATAAATGATGAAAACTAGTGGACCCAGCACCAATCTTTGTGACACTCCACTGGTCACAGGCCTCCAGTCTGAAAAACAATCCTCCACCGCCACCCTCTGTCTTCTACCTTTGAGCCAGTTCTGTATCCAAATGGCTAGTTCTCCCTGTATTCCATGAGATCTAACCTTGCTAACCAATCTCCTATGGGGAACTTTATCTCCTGCCCCATGCAACAGTCAAACCACTGGTGCCTGCAGCCTTGCTTGATATGAGGAAGGCAGGGGGCTGAGGACAGGGGGGTGGAGTTGGGACTTGGTGGGCAAGCAGCTTTACCAGGGCGGGGAGGAAAATTGGAGATTGAATCCACCGCTGAGAATTCAATCGATTAACAGACTCAGTTACAGCCCGAAAGACACAAAGACAGGTGAAGGGGCACATAATGTTGAGGAAAGAGGAAGGTTGCAGAAGGACTTGGGCAGGCCAGGGGAGTGAACAAAGAAGACACAGATGAAATATAATGTGGGGAAGGGTGAAGTTATGCACTTTGGTAGGAAGAATAGAGGAGTAGACTAATTTCTAAAAGATGAAAAACTTCAGACATCTGAAGCTCACAGGAACTTAGGAGTCCTAGTTCAGGATTCCCTTAAGGTTATCATGCAGGTTCACTTGGCAGTTAGGAAGACCAATGCAACGTTAGCATTCACTTCAAGAGGGCTGGAATACAAGAGCGAGGATGTACTGCTGAGGCTGTAGGAAGCCTGGTCAGACCGCATTTGGAATATTTTGAGCAGTTTTGAGGCCTGTATGTAACAATGGATGTGCTGGTATTGGAGGGAGTCCAGAGGACATTTACAAGAATGATCCCATGGGTTGAAGAGTTTGTCACATGAGGAGTGATTGAGGACTCTGTGTCTGTACTCAATGGAGTTTAGAAGGATGAGGACTGGATCTGATTGAAACTTATAGAATATTGAGAGGCCTGGATAGAATGGACGTAGAGAACATGTTTCCACTAGTAAGAGGGAGACTTGGACCCGAAAGCACAACCTCAAAGTAAAGGGACGACCCTTTAGAAATGGGATGAGGAGGAATTTCTTTTGCATTGACAGGATCAGTGGGCAAGGGGTGTAACGCAAAGGGGGTGGAGGCAGGTTGTAGGACCTGAAGCATAGCGATACCATCATTTTTATTCACTGTCATGATGTGAATGCCATTGACAGGCCCTTTAGAAGGTAGTCATGATGCACCTTCTTCTTGAGGCACTGCAGTATGTCTGAGCAAAAACATTCCTCTCAGTGCTGTTAGGGAGAGAATTGACCATGTGGTGATGAAGGAGCGGCCAAGGCAGTTTGAGTACTTGGAGGTGATGCTGTTCACCATTGCTTCTGAGTGGAGAAGATCACAGGAGAACTAGGAGGAGGAGGGGGTAATCCAGCCTCTCGAACATGCTCCACCATTTCATACAATCATGGCTAATCTCAACTCCACTTCCCAGCCATTTGCACATAACACATTATTAATTAAACATCTGTCTTATCTCCTCCTTAAAGTTACTCACTATCCCACTATCTAACATTTTCTGGGGGAGTGAATTCCACAGGTTCATGACCCTTTGAGAGAAGTAATTTGTCTTCTTCTCAGTTTTAAACCTGCTACCCCTTATCGAAAAACTATGACCTCTCATTCTATATTGCCTGACATGAGGAAACATCCTTTCTATGTCCACTTGGTCAATCTCCTTTTAGCATCTTATATCCCTCAAGTAGATCTCATCTCATTCTTCTAATCTCCAGAGAATATAGGCCTATACTGTTCAATCTCTCTTCATAAAACTAATCCCCTCATAGTGTCATACAGCATGGAAACGGACCCTTCAGTTCAACTCATCCATGCCAACCAAGTTTCCCAAACTGAACTAGTCCCATTTCCCTGCATTTGGCCCATATCCCTCTAAATCTTTCCTGTTTATGTCTAAATATCTTTTAATAATTGCCGCAGGAATCAATCTCGTGATCATCCTCTGAACTGCTGTTGATGCAGCTACATCCCCCTCAACTAAGGGGGCCAAAACTGTACACATTACACCAGGAACATGCTGTCAAAGAAGGCCTTGATTCCCTTCTGCGTGTTCATCTTTCTTTGTTTATCACCAGGATAAAGCATCCTATAAAGACTGTCAGGCTGACAACATGCACCCCTTTAAAAATGTGAACAATTGTAGTGAAATTTAAATAAAGACCCTATGTGCCTGAGAAAGCTTGGGGCACACTCTAGGATATGCACGAAAAAATCCTCGAGTAGTATTATCTGCTGAAATGAATGTTAATTTAAACAAAGCCCTTGTGATAGCCATGTGTGTCCTGAGGCTGTAACTGAAGAAAATGACCCTTGTACAAGAACATTGTTGTAATAATTGATGTACCAATTCTAGTCCCCTGGGAACAAGATCCATTCAGACCTTACAACCACAAACAGCAAAACTGTTAAAAATAAAAACTGCAAGTCCAAAGTAATGAGTGTGCCCATTCGAATTCCTTTCAGATCACTCCCCTTTTCAGTTTATTTTTCACTTGTCCTCTGAAGGGGTTGATTCTTGACAGGGTTTTAAAGCCACTCAAACTGGGAGGCATTCTCCACCTAAAAGCACCAAGGGCAAAATGTCAACAAATCCTTTACCCCCTCAAGGGCACCTCAGCTCAACTTGAGCAATCTTCAGTCTCAATGACATTTGTGTCTCCATTGCCCATGTAACTGAAGAAATACAACAATGCTTCTTCATGACTTACAAACTTGACAGTGCACCTACCGCCATTCTCAGTTGTGCTTCTCCATCCACTCAAAGTGCGGGGGGGCAAGAAAACTCTTAGGCCTGGATTTTCACTTCTGAGCCAGGTAATGAGAGCCAGGAGGTCTTTGCACCCACCTTGCGAGGCGTCTGATTGACGGTGGTAAAATAGGAACATGGAAAATAGGTACTGGAGTAGGCCATTCAGCTCCTTGAGCCTGCACCACCGTTCAGTGTTACCCGTCCCGCTTTGTCTCCATACCCTTTGGTCCCTTTAGCCACGAGAGCCATGTCCATCTTCCTCTTGAATACATCTAATGAACTGGCCCCATCAGCTTTTTGTGGGAGAGAATTCCACAGGCTCACAACTCTGAGAGAAGAAATCCTTCCTTATCTCAGTCCTGAATGGCTTAGCCTTCATTCTTAGACTGTGACCCCTAGTTCTGGAATTCCCCAACATCGGGAACATTCTTCCTGTATCTAGCCTGTACAGTCCCATCAGGATTTTATTTGTTTCTATGAACCTCCCCCCTAATTCTTCTGAATTCCATTGACTATATGCCCAGTCAATCCAGTCCTTCTTTGTTTGTTGGTCCTGCCATCCCGGGAATCAGTCTGGTGAACTGATATTGGGGGTAACGGAATGAAGGAATGCTCACCATTCCTGGACAGAGATTGGAAGTGCTCTCTGAAAGACTGCTCTCTGCTGAGATGAGCTGTTTAACAGTTCACTGGGGCTTCATCTTAGTTATTCTGTTAAATATTAGACCCTCCAGCCCTCACTGCTCATATCTCTTCGACGCCCTTTACCTGCTTCATCAATGCCAATTCATTTCAACCACACCCATCAATGCCAATGCCCCCTCATGACCTCTGTGCCAACACATGCACTCGTCCTTCAAATAGCTTCTTATGGCCCTGATGTCCAGTTAATTCCAATTTGTGTCAACCCATTCACCATTATTATCTTTACACTCTCCATGACAATGCATCCTTTACCCAACATGGACAAGCATCACTCATACTGCATGGAAACAGACTCTTCAGTCCACCTCGTCCACGATGACCAGGTTTCCCAAATTAAACTAGTCCCAGTTGCCTGCATTCGGCCCAAATCCCTCTAAACCTTTCCTATTCATGTACCTATCCAAATGACTTTTAAAAGTTATAACTACACCTGCATTGAAGATTTCCTCTGGCAGTTCATTCCATACATGCACCATCCTCTGCCTGAAAAAGTTACTCCTCAGGTCCCTTTTAAATCTTTCCCCCTTCACCTTAAAAACATGCCCCCTTGTTTTGAACTACCCCACCCTATGGAAAAGACTTTTGCTATTTACCTTATCCATGTCCCTGATGATTTACTAACCTCTATAAGGTCACCTCTCAGCCTCCTACACTCCAGAAAAAGAAGCCCTACCCTATTTGACCTTTCCTTATAACTCAAATCTTCCATTCCCGTTAATAATCTTTTAAATCTTCTCTGTACCCTTTCCAATTTAATAATATCCTTCCAAAAGCAGGCAACCAGAACTGGACACAATACCCCAAAACTGGCCTCACCAATATCCAGTAGAGCTGCAACATGATGTCCCAACTCTTGTACTCAATGCTCTGACCAACGAAGGTAAATGTGCCAAACACCTTTTTCGCCACCAAGTCCAGGAATGATCTCACTTTGAAGGAACAATTTATCTGAACCCCTAGGTCTCTCTGTCGACAACATTTCTCAAGGCCCTGTCATTAACTGTATAAGTCCTGCCCTGTTTTGTCTTGCCAAAATATAACACCTCACATTTATCTAAATTAAATGCCATCTGCCACTCCTTAGCCTATTGGTCCAGTTAATCAAGATCCCGTTTCAGTCTTAGATAACCTTCTTCACTTTAAAAACTGAGTAGAATTCATAATTTTACATTAAAAACATCTAATCTTTTAATAACCTACTGTCAATGAAATTGTGAATCTAGACCCATCTACTAAGATAATAATGAGTTATGGAAATCAGCCAAAACATTAATGATGACATAATGACAACCCTTAAGATAATACCAGCGAGCAGGTATTGTAACGGCCAGAAAAGTTTTTTTCCCCAATTATCACTGACACAGGCAGCCTATTATTTAAGCATTTTTAAGGGGTTAGGGATTTAAATAACTTCACAGGCTGTATTTAATTATACCTCATTGACAGGGGCAGACTCATTTGTTTTGAATTTCAAAAGGTTTAGGGATTTAATAACTTTTTGGTTTGATGATTTTACGGATTTTATCCACCTTCAAGAGCATTTATAGGTCTTCTAAAAAATGTTGCCCCTGCTCCACAGGTTATGGACTTTGCTACAGTGGGAATGGGGTCTGTCAGATGACCTTACAGATTTTGGGTTTCCCCGTCTCTCCATCACTGAACAAAAATGTGGGAGCTAGTGAATTGATGCCAGGTAGGAGTCAGTAAATTACTTAATGTCTCAAAAAAAAACAAAAACAAAAAACAAAAAGCAACAGTTAAGCTCAGATCACCTCACCCAGTACAGTGTGACTTCACACAATGGTACAAAACAAAGAATATCCTAGATTTTCCCACCAGGACAGATTGTCTTGCACGCCCTGAATGCTATGGTACATGTGGAAATTCCATCACATCACTGAACCGTAATAGTTATAGAGTCATAGGATCACACAGAAATACACATGGAAACAGACCCTTCTGCCCAGACTGGTCCATGCTGACCATGGTGACCACTCAGTGAGTTCCAATTGCCCATGTTTGGTCCATGTCCCTCTGAACCCTTCCCATCCATTCAAATGTTTTTAAAAGTTGCTATTATACCTGCCTCAACCACTTTCTAGGTGGCCCATTCCATGTACATCCACCCTGTGTGTGAAGAAGTTGACCCCCAATCCTTCCTAAACATTTCCTCTCTCAACTTAAACTTATGCCATCTAGTCTTCAGTTCCCCATCCCTGGGAAAAAAGACTATCTGCATTCATCCCATATGACCCTCATGATTTTATACACCTCAGTAAGATCACCCCTCATTCTCCTATGTGCCAATGAATAAAGACCTCTCCTGGCCAACTCCTCCCTTTAACTCAGGCCTACTAGTCCTGGCCACATCCTTGTAAATCTTCTTTGCACTCTTTCCTGTTTAACTATTTCTTTCCTATAACAGGGTGACCTTTACAGACTAAAGGAAGCCATTTATCCCATTACATCCATGATTGCCCTTTACAGGTGAAAATTAATCCTGCCTCCCCACACTCTCAATATGTCTTCTTCAACTTCATTGGGAAGCTTCTTTTCAAATAATTATAACAAATGATTTTGACAGGAGATTCTTTTCGATGTCTGTATATTTCCACTGATGTCTGTTTGTGTGATCAGCGATGGCCAAGCGATTGCACAAGAAAGTTAAAATCTTGAAAATGGAGAATAGAATTGGCAAGATTACTGCAATATCATCAGCTACTGACAGTGCAAGGCAACGTTAATTGCCTGGGCTGCAAAACGCAATGTTTCCTCCAAGATGCTTTCATTATCACGGCATCACTCAGTGGATAAAATAGCTAACTTTCTCACAAAGAATGGTCAGCAGAACAGTACTGAAAAATGACAAATGAATTTCTCATCGAGTTAAATTGAATTAACAGCTCCCAAACTGTCCATTCTTTAAAACATATCAAGACGGTGTGGATTAGAAAGTTCAGGCAGCTGATTGCATTTCCTCCAATTAAAAGACATTGTAAATGCAGATTTTGGTATCTAAAATCTCTTAAATATTTTCAAGATTTTCATATTCACATGTCAGCCAAGACAGCCATTCCTGCAGCTAATTCCTCATTGCATGAAAAATCTCCTAAGATTGACTCCTAAATCTGCCGCATGGAATAATGCATGCTTGACCCTTCATCTGTTCTCATTCTTTAGTTTGTAGTAATTTACTACTTCCACACATTTTAACCATCTTCGATCTCGGCCACCTCCTTTTGAGCATGAAAAACCTTTCCTTCTGAATTTTCCACATCTCCCTCCTCCAGTGATAGGGATCAGTCCGAAGGCATACTGTCTCCCCAAGGTGAATATCTCTTGTGACCAGAAATGGACACTGTTTTCAGCCACGGTCTGATCATAGCACAACATGGATTGAATGTGACAGCCTGTGAGCCATACTCCACTCTTTTGATTGTAGAGTTGATGATTCTACTGGCTTTGTGGAGTGAATTCTCTCCTAGTTTTTTGTTTGTGTTTGTGCTTTAACCCTTTCAACTGCAACATCTGATTTCCCATCGTCAACCTTTACTTCTTCATTGCCAATCTCAGTCGCTTCTGCTCTTCTCAAGCCTTCTGTTTCTTCTGACTGTATTAATACAAAATCTTCAACAGCCTGCATGCTCCCTGTGATTGAGCTCCAAGTGTATTGATCCAATCGGCGTCTATTCTTTGCTTTGCTTGGCCAAAATCCCAGGCTCTGCAAGACATCAACAAACAATGGTGAATTTCGACAATGTCCAGTTACAGGTTCAAGTGAAAAATTGTATGAGGTGTGCCTTTTTTCACAAACAGAGGGGCAAATCTAGTTCTAATCAATGAGGAGAAAGTGAGGACTGCAGATGCTGGTGATCAGAGTCTGACTGGCTGTGCTTTTCCAGTGCCACACTTTTTTGACCCAAATCTAGCTCTAGTCAAACATTCCCATTCATTATTAAAGTGATGGAAGGGGTTGTCAAAATACAATGAAATATTGCTCAATAATGACCTGTTCACCAATGAACAGTTTGGGCAGGCTCAGTATTCTTTGGTATTTTTTCCAAAATGTGGTGGTAAGGACAAAAACTTATGGACACCTTGGTCACAGGCACTGAAAATAGGATAGACCACCAGTTTTGAAAGATGTGTTGCTGGAAAAACACAGCTGGCCAGGCAGCATCCGAGAAGCAGGAGAATTGACGTTTTGAACATAAGCCCTTCTTCAGGAATGAGGTTGGTGTGCCAAGCGGGCTGAGATAAAAGGTAGGGGGGGAGGAAATTTGAGGGAGGGGTGCTGGGAATACGATAGGTGGAAGGAGGTGAGGGTGAGGGTGATAGGCCGGAGAGCGGGTGGGGACGGAGAGGTCGGGAAGAAGATTGCAGGTCAAGAGGGCGGTGCTGAATCCGAGGGTTGGGACTGAGATAAGGTGGGGGGAGGGGAAATGAGGAAGCTGGAGAAATCTACATTCATCCCGTGTGGCTGGAGGGTTCCTAGGCGGAAGATGAGGCGCTCTTCCTCGAGGCGTCGTGTGGCCAGGGTCTGGTGATGGAGGAGGCCAAGGACCTGCATGTCCTTGGTGGAGTGGGAGGGGGAGTTAAAGTGTTCAGCCACGGGCCGGTTGGGTTGGTTGGTGCGGGTGTCCCAGAGGTGTTCTCTGAAACGTTCTGCAAGTAGGTGGCCTGTCTCCCCAATGTAGAGGAGACCACATCGGCTGCAGCGGATGCAGTAAATGATGTGTGTGGAGGTGCAGATCTACTAGACCTCCAGCGTGTGTGTTTATTCAGCATCTCTGTAATCATCCAGTGACGTTTTGCCAGATGACTTCATGGGACAGAGATATCCCATCTCTCCTGCGGCCTGAAGCTGCCATCCAATCAGAGACTGGAAATTGCTGCAGTGGGAGTTGCTGCTGAGGACAAAGGAATGAATGGGTGCATCCTGAAGCAGTGGGGAACATTTCAGGGAGGACCGCAAGGTGGGACTCATAGGGCAAGACTCATAGGACAAACTCATTGGTTTGTCGGGAAGGGAACAGAAAGGAGGCCAATGTCTGGCTTTCAGAGGACTTTGCCCCAACCCCAAGGCCATCCTTAAACTGGGACCAAGCAAAGATCTCCTCCTCAAACCAGCAGGCAAGTGCTCTGTTCTACCAGCGAGAGCTGCAGTCAGTTTTCTTACCAGTGGGGAACTGTGGTAGTCTCACCAGTGACTATGAAGAGTCCCTTAAGTGGACCTTAATTAACCACTTAAGGGTCTCAGTTGGTGGCATGATGGGAAGGACATGCCACCTGAGAACTCAATTCCCATGGCAGCAGGAAGGTGACAGCTTTCACTTCAATGCCAACCTGTCTGCTTCTCTTTCTATCCTGCCAACTTCCTTGATGCTTCTCCACCATGGGATTGCAGGGGTAGTTAGAGAGAGATGACCAGTAAGGTGACATTAATTGAATATGGCAGCAGGGAACCTGATCAAAACTGATTTCAATGAAGGTTAGTGAGAAAGCTCTTGCAGCAGGAGCTGCAGGTGGCATAAAGGTGGATGGATGCAGTTGATGGAATTATCTCAGCCCAAGGTTAACACATTAGCAATGTTCCTCTTGGCAGTATCCTAGTCCCAAATATTTCCAACTATTGCCCATCAATGGTGAGGTCAGCAGTGAGGATGTTTGCTGATGATCGCAGTGTTCAGCACCATTTGCAACTCCTCAGATGGTTAAGCTGTCTATGCCCACATAGTGCGAGAGCTGATAGCAGGGCTGATAAGTGACAAATAACATCCTTGCCAGATAAATACAGGCTGTCTCGGGGTTGCGAATGATTTCTGTTCTTGAGTCTACTTGCAAGTCAATTGGAACACAAGTCAGAACACAATGCAGGCCAATATAAAAAATAGCCATTCATAATTATAAGGAAATGCTCGCATGCTGAATCTTTAAAATCAATATTAATATGCCCTTGGAAAAAGTGAGGACTGCAGATGCTGGAGATCAGAGGCGAGAGTGTGATGCTGGAAAAGCACAGTAGGTCAGGCAGCATCCGAGGAGCAGGAGAATTGACATTCCGGGCATAAGCCCTTCATCAGGAAATTGGAACTGGTGGCACAGTGTTAACATGTTACCCAGAGTCTGAGGGTAAACACTCTGAGTATCCAGGTTCAACCCCCCCCCCCCCACCATGCATCTGATGGAATTAATATATCCTTGTCTGGCATCACTTTCATAGGTTTGAGCATTGGATAAGTCAAACCTTGGTAAACTGGGGACTCCCAGTACCAGGCAATGATCACCTGCAAAACATAGCTTAATTGAAAGGAAAAAACAGGAAAGCTTGTAAATAACACACATTTATCCGATTCCTGTTATTATCCTCAAAATGGAAATCCAGTATGATCAGAATGTGCATTTCCAAATTTTGATTTCTAATTTTTTTTCCCTCCAGTGAGAACTATCTTCCTTTGATATTCAATTAATTTTCCCACCATCAACAAGGTCGGGCTCAACATTGACTTCCGTTGCTTGTAAAGAAAAGATCAAAGAACATCATTGTCTCCCGGGCACACAACAGCCAGGTTTGAACAGTTATTCCCATTCTTTCAACTTCGTTTTGGGTCAAAATAGTGGAACTGCCTGCCTGCCTAACTGTACCGCGGAAGGCCTTCCACTCTGTGGCTTAAGATGACGTCTTACTACTTTCTCCAGGGAGCTAGAATTGTGAAATAAATGCCAGCCTTACCATATCCAAAGAGTAATATTCTTTAAAAAAAAATCACTTTTAATACTACAATTGGTTATAGCTTCAGGAGATATAGAACATTGATTAATGAGGAAGCAAGCAACAATCACATTTGTATTTGTAATGCCTTTTAGTTATTAGATCCAATGTCACTCTGTGTTTATCTCTGAGAAAGCTACCATCCCACTTTCAGCTTTTAATAAAATTCACAGGAAAGCAACTGCAACAGGATTCCCTCTCTGCCTTAGTAAATAAAGTGGAAGACAAAAGCCAGCCATAATTCAACAGAAAGATAAAGCTTCAAAGCAATAATGAGGTAACAACCTCGCTCTGTCTTTAAACACATGCGATTGAAATACACAATCCGCTGAACCTGACAAACCTTGTTAAACAATAGATTGCGTGCTAAATCCCACAGGTTAAAGACACAATCACTTCTTACCCAAGCTAAATACGATACATTTCACCTTCTGAATGTGGTCGCTCGGAAATGATTACAATCAACAAGAAACAGGAAATTTCACAAACCTACTGACTTTCCAAAATGAATGGACCCACTCTAATAATTTTTTTTTAAATTCTCCTGCCCAAATTTCTGCCTTTGTGGTCATTTATGCTGAAGGACATCTCTGCAAGTGCCCTCCACACCCATCCTCTCAAGTGCAAGCTTAGCTTCAAGAGATCAACCATGGCATTTATTACAATTGAGGTTACACTTCAAGCAACCTAATGTATGTATATACATGCACCCACAGAGATACACACATGGATAAGCAAGGACACATTCCAGCTCAAATTTCTCATTCTATCATAGCTACAGCCTGTGATCAGTTTTTGCTCAGAGTGAGAGAGTGCCATTGGCACAATTGCTGATGAATATTCAGTTGGAAGCTTTGGCAATGCCCTATCAAGAGGGCATAGACATAACCGTGAGGTCAGCAAATGGTAACGAACACAAACACAAAGGAGAAGACAACACAACAAACTAGAAGAAGTTTAGTAGTACCTCAACTGGTTTAACAATATCAATGCAAATTGAGAAATGACTGGGTAAAAGGCAGATCTGTAGTGACATTGTAACTTGAGTCCGAATTTTTGGGGTGCTAGTGATGGGGGTACTTATAACTTCTGCTAACAGTGTTGAATCCTTCATACAATGGAAAGGAAAACGAGAAGTGATGTATAATGGTTGCAGAATCAATATCACCTACGTTACACTCTAATATGGTAGTTTTCTTTCTGTATTCATTCATGGGATGTAGGTGGCACTGGTTGGGCCAGCAGTTATTCCCCATCCCTAATTGCCCTCAGGTGAGATACCCTCTAGAACTGCTGTAGTCCACGTGCACTAGATAGACCCACAATGCTGTAACCTCAATTGTAATAAATGCCATCATTGATCTCTCGAAGCTAAGCTTGCACTTGAGAGGATGGGTGTGGAGGGCACTTGCAGAGATGTGCTTCAGCATAAATGACCACAAAGGCAGCTCCAGAACTCTAACCCAGCAACAATGACGGAACAGTGATATATTTCCTGTTCAGGATGATGAGTTAATTGGAGGGGAATTTATTATCATTTATCTGCTGCCGTTATCCTTGAATATGGAAAGGATCCTGGGTTTGGAAGATGCTTTCAAAGAAGCCTTGATAAATTTCTGCAATGCATGGTGTAGACATTGTTGCTACTGGGCGTTGATGATGGAACGTGTGAATGTTTGTGGATCTGCTGCCAATCAAATCAGCTCATTTGTCATAGATCATTCAAGTTTCTCCAATGTAGGAACTACACCCATCCAGACAACTGAGAAGTATTCCATTACACTTGTGTCTTGTATATGGCTTTGGGGAGGCCAAAGATGTGTTGCTCACTACAGGATTTCTAGCCTCTGATCTGCTCTTCATTCCATTTTATTATATTGCAATCCTGATCTAGTTTCTTTTTTTTATTTCAAAAATATACTTTATTCATAAAAATATTTTGATGATCTGTACAATTGGTCATGCCATACATACGTAAACATTCCATTTCTTTGCATACAGAGGTCGACTAATCATTCATATATACAGGTCTGTACGTTTACTCTGCACATGTTTAGCTGAGGCGTCAGCAGAGCCCGCTGACTGCATGGGCCCCCTGTTCTTAGGCAGGCAGACGTTACACGGTTGTCTTTCCTCACCGCGCCTTGGTGGCAGCTGCCCCAAGCTTCAGCGCATCCC
The DNA here is from genome assembly GCF_047496795.1 of Chiloscyllium punctatum. Taxonomy (NCBI): domain Eukaryota; kingdom Metazoa; phylum Chordata; class Chondrichthyes; order Orectolobiformes; family Hemiscylliidae; genus Chiloscyllium; species Chiloscyllium punctatum. The sequence continues at coordinate 80,524,723 of NC_092744.1, forward strand.
TCAACACACAGTCCTGGACCTTGGAATGTGCCAGTTCGCAACACTCAGTGAGGGTCAACTCCTTCAGCTGGAAGATCAACAGGTTTTGGTCAGACCAAGGAGCATCTTTGTCTGAGTTGATGATCCTCCAGGCACAGTTGATGCTCATCTCTGTGTGCGTCCCGGGGAACAGACCGTAGAGCACGGAGTCCCACGTCACGGCGCTGCTTGGGATGAACCTCGACAAGCACCATTGCATTCCTCTCCAGACTTCCTTTGCGTAGGCACATTCCAGAAGGAGGTGTGTGACAGTCTCGGCCCCCCGCAGCCGCTTCAAGGGCAGCATGCAATGCGGCTGAGAGTCCAGGCGTGCATAACGGATCTCACAGGCAGAGCCCTTCTCACCACCAGCCAAGCCATGTCTTGGTGGCTTGTTGGAAAGTTCTGGCGATGAGGCATTCTGCCAAATGGCTTTGACAGTCTGCTCAGGGAACCGCTCGACAGGATCCGCCCTCTCCTTTTCCCAAAGGGTCTCAAAGACACTACGTGCTGACCACTTCCTGATGGACTTATGGTCAAAGGTGTTTTTCTTCATAAACTTCTCTACGAAGGACAGGGGATACGGAACGGTCCAACTACTCGGAGCGTTCTGCGGCAGTGAGGCCAGGCCCATCCTTCACAACACCAGGGACAGGTAGAACCTCAGTACGCAGTGACACTTCGTGTTTGCATACCAGGGATCCACACACAGCTTGATGCAGCCACACACAAAGGTGGCCATCAGGGTGAGGGTGGCATTTGGTGTGCTTTATCCCCCATTGGCCAAAGCTTTGTACATAGAGTTCCTTCGGAACCTGGCCATCTTTGATCTCCATATAAACTGGAAAATGGCCCAGGTGACTGCAGCGGCACAGGTTCTGGGAATAGGCCAGACCTGTGCCACATATAACAGCAATGACAGTGCCTCACACCTGATGACCAGGTTTTTACCCGCGATGGAGAGTGACCATAGCTTCCATCTGTGTTGCTGGAAAAGTGCAGCAGGTCAGGCAGTATCCAAGGAGCAGGAGAATCAACGTTTTGGGAATGAGCCCTTCTTCAGGAATGGCTTCCTGAAGAAGGGCTTATGCCCGAAACTTCGATTCTCCTGCTCCTTGGATGCTGCCTGACCTGCTGCGTTTTTTCAGCAACACATTTTCAGCTCTGATCTCCAGCATCTGCAGTCCTCACTTTCTCATAGCTTCCATCTTCCCAGTTTCTGCCTCACTTTCTTGATACACTCCCCCCAAGAATTGGTGCACGTCCCAGCCCCCCCCGAACCAAATACCCAGCACCTTCAGGTGATCAGTCCTGACGGTGAAGGGGATGAAGGATCGGTCGGCCCAGTTCCCAAAGAGCATGGCCTCGCTCTTGCCTCGGTTGACCTTGGCCCCCAAGGCCCGTTTGAACTGGTCACATATGCACAAGAGTCTGTGCACAGACAGCAGATCCAAGCAGAAAATGGTGACATCATCTATGTACAGTGAGGCCTTAACCTGCAGGCCTCCGCTGCCAGGAATAGTCACCCATCTCAGGCTCGCATCCTTCCTGATGGACTCGGCAAATGGCTCTATGCAGCACACAAACAAGGCAGGAGAGAGAGGGCAGCCCTGCCTGACTCCAGATCTGACTGGGAAGCTATCTGCTTCCCACCCATTGATTGAGCCTGCACTAACAATGTTGGTGTACAGCAGTCTGATCCAATTGCAGATTCCCTCCCCAAAGCCCATTTTGGAGAGAACATCTCTCATATACCTGTGTGATATCCTGTCAAAGGCTTTCTCCTGGTCCAGGCTGATGAGGCAGGTGTCCAACCCCCTGTCCTGCACATAGGCGATCGTATCCCTGAGGAGTGCGAGACTCTCAGAGATCTTCCTGCCCTGTACAGCACAGGTTTAGTCCGGGTGGATCACCGACCCCAGAGCAGACCTGACCCGGTTGGTGATGACCTTTGCCAAGATTTTGTAATCTGCATTTAATAGTGAGATTAGTCGCCAATTTCTGATTTCCTCCCTCTCCCCTTCCCACTTGTAGATGAGGGTGATGATGCCTTTCCTCATGGATTCACTCATGGTACCTGCCTGAAGCATACTGACATACACCTCCAGCAGGTCCTGGCCGATCAAGTCACACAGAGCGGAATAGAGCTCGACCGGTAAGCCGTCGCTCCTGGGAGTTTTATTCTTTTCGAAGGACTCGAGGGTCTTGGTCAGCTCGTCCAGAGATAGTGGCTGGTCCAGCCTCTCCCGTGTTCTATAGTCTAAGACCGCTGTGATAGAGGACAGGAATGACTGGGAGGCCGCAATCCTAATCCAGATTCAGGTCAAGCATAACCCCCAGAATGTTGTGGATTCAGAGGCAATGGTTTGATTCTCCCATGTTAGTGATGGTCATTATTTGCCACTTGAATGGCCCAAATGTTACTTGCCACTTGTCTGTCCAAACCTTGGTGTTGTTAATGTCTTGCTGCATTTGGACATGGATTGCCTCAATATTTGAGTGCTGAACATTGTGCAATCATTAGCAAACATCTCTGCTTCTGGGCTTATTTTTATTCTTTTTTTCTTTTTCTTCTTTTCTTTTTTCTTTTTTCCTTTTTTTCATTTTTCTGTTTTCTTTTTTTTCTTCCTTTTTTTTCTTAGGTCTGACATGCTTGTTTTTTTTTTCTTTTTCAAATTTAACCCCCACACTACCGCCTAACTGCGGTTGGGCTTATTTTTTTCCCCAGCACCCATGGTGTGTGTGTGCAGGTGTGAGACACAATGAGAGACACAAAGTGCATGAATCTTTATTCAATTTCCACCACCAGGAAGATAGGAAATCACTCGGGGGTGGTGCTTCTGGGCTTATATTGGAGGGAAAGTCGTCAATAAATCAGCTGGAGATGGTTGAGCTGAGGAAGTTACCCTGAGGAACTGAGGGATCTTGCTGTCTAATGGTAGCTTCCCTACCTCTCAGCCAGGAGTCCCAGGATCAAGTCCTATTTACTCCAGAAATGTGTAATAAGCACAACTTTATCAGAAATGTGCCGCGGTTAGGGCGGGATGTCAGGAGGTGCATACAAACCTCTGAAAGGACAATTTAAATTATCTTTCAGCTACCAGTGGATGTGTCAGAGTGCGTGATGCGTTACACTTTTCAACCCTCGAACTGCAGGGGAAACAAGTCACTGTCAGTCCAAGGGATGGTGTGAGATAAAGAAGCTAAACACAGAGAAACATACCCAGTTTAATCTTTGTTGTGTGTTTAGTTAGTAATGTCAGAAAGGGCTACAGACTCAGAGCTCCTACTCTGTCGCTACACTCGCTCATTACCTGGAGTCCATATTGAAATGTGCAGGTGTGCATATGTAAAACTGAATTTTTATGCGATGCCCACCTCAGTCAAAGTGCCTTCTGACAGTAATCTCGTGTGCGAAAAACAAGCAACAGAGCCTGAGTCAGCATTACCAGTGAAGAAGGTGAGCAAACTGAAGAGCAGTGCGAATGAGCATGATGTTATAATGATATTTGTGCAGTCTTTCAGACGTGTATACCTAAGACAATAGAGTTGGCAGTTATGTTTGAAAATCTGTGCTTGTCTCCACCAGTTGACAAGTCAGAGCTGGAAGAGCCACTTTGGAATTCACAGAACAAATTCCTGAGGTTGATTACGGTGCCGCACCCTGCTCAAACTATTCTTCGCTGCAATTAATGTCAACGCTGATTGTACAGCCTTCAATTCAGAGTCTAATCCTCACATTGATAATAACATATCATCGCACAATGCATAGCTGTCATTAGTCCTGTATGATTACTGGAATATTTGTCCAATAATTACGAACATTGTGTTTGCTATTTACACTGAATGAAGTTCTACTAACGAAGTACTAATCTACCCAGTCTGAAAAGGCTAGACACTTGAGCTAAAGCACGGTAGCATAGCTGGTTTTGGCAGACGAAAGACAGCGAGCAGTACTTCAGTAATGTACTTCCTGCCAACCAGTTGCTAAATACAAGCGGGTGTTGCTGCAACGCCTCTTGTCCTACATTCTCACTAAAGTAGCCAACCCTCTAGGTTTGGCCTGGGCCTCCAGGAAATAAAGATAGCTCACCAGGACAACACTACAAACAAGCCAGATCCGAGGGATTCTGGAAAAAATAAACCCCCTTTTTGGTTTTGTTCATTTTCCTCATGAAAATACTGGCGGCAGGATGAGAAAGACTGACTGCCGAACATCCTCCGATTTGGCAGTAAGGAGCCATTTGGCTTGCAGGTAGCATGTTTGTGTAGATTAACTAATGGCATGACTGAGAGAGCTTTGATAACAACTCTTGGAATGCTCCCACCAAGTGTTGCAATCCTAAATCATTTTCATTTTACCACCACCAAATCACCCATGTCAGATTTCTTGGGCTTATCTGTGCAAAGCTGTTATTGTACACCTCTGGAGCAGGTGGGACTTGAATCAGGATCTCCTAGTTCACAGGCTGGGATGGGTTCACTGCGTCGCGAGCCCCTTGATATAAACCTTGTTAGTTTACAAAGGAATTACTAATCTAGCAGTGTACAGTAGAAAGATCACTGTAAGAATGCCGGTGTCATAGGCTTAGTGCTGAGAGTAAGCTTCACTGTTGTGGACAGACTTTTTTCTCAACAACCCATTCAGAGACCTCTGAAGCCGGTGGGATTTGAACCTAGGCTTCAAGAGCACTTTACCCTAAGTGCATTTGCGTTGCTCTGATGTCTGCTTTATGTGGTGAACCAAGCAACAATAAGACCTGATAGTTCGACAGCTGGAAGATAACAGGCAGAGGCTTTTTTCTATTATCTTGGACACTGGCTGCAAAAGGATCATGGTCTTGATCCTGAGATGTCTTACCCCTGCTCTCCCCTGGTGCTACTAGGGTTATCTCTAGCTGTCACTTGCCCATCTACCCAATGCCAATGTCAGAGGTAGACAGGCAAGGATTGGTCACCAGGAAAAACCTTTCAAACACCTGAATGTTTGTACCTTGCCCAATACAATCATAAGATTGGCACAATGTACAGTGACCAAAGGGGTACCCATGGGCACACGTATGGGCCCCAGCTATGCCTGTCTCTTTGTTGGCTATGTAGAACAGTTGATCTTCCGTAATTACACCGGCACCACTCCCCACCTCTTCCTCCGCTACATTGATGACTGCATTGGCATCACCTCATGCTCCCGCGAGGAGGTTGAGCAATTCCTCAACTTCACCAACACATTCCAACCTGACCTTAAATTTACCTGGACCATCTCTGACACCTCGCTCCCCTTCCTGGACCTCTCCATCTCCATTAATGACGACTGACTTGACACTGACATTTTTTACAAACCCACCGACTCCCATAGCTACCTGGATTACACCTCTTCCCACCCTACCTCTTTCAAAAATGCCATCCCGTATTCCCAATTCCTCCGCCTCCGCCGTATCTGCTCCCAGGAGGATCAGTTCCACCACAGAACACACCAGATGGCCTCCTTCTTTAGAGACCGCAATTTCCCTTCCCACGTGGTTAAAGATGCCCTCCAATGCATCTCGTCCACATCCCGCACCTCCGCCCTCAGACCCCACCCCTCCAACCGTAACAAGGACAGAATGCCCCTGGTGCTCACCTTCCACCCTACCAACCTTCGCATAAACCAAATCATCTGCTGACATTTCCGCCACCTCCAAAAAGACCCCACCACCAGGGATATATTTCCCTCCCTACTCCTTTCTGCCTTCTGCAAAGACCGTTCCCTCTGTGACTACCTGGTCAGGTCCACGCCCCCCTACAACCCACCGTCCCATCCTGGCACCTTCCCCTGCCACCGCAGGAACTGCAAAACCTGCGCCCACACCTCCTCCCTCACCTCCATCCAAGGCCCTAAAGGAGTCTTCCACATCCATCAAAGTTTTACCTGCACATCCACTAATATCATTTATTGCATTCGTTGCTCCCGATGCGGTCTCCTCTACATTGGGGAGACTGGACGCCTCCTCGCAGAGCGCTTTCGGGAACATCTCCGGGACACCCGCACCAATCAACCAAACCGCCCCGTGGCCCAACATTTCAACTCCCCCTCCCACTCTGCCAAGGATATGGAGGTCCTGGGCCTCCTTCACCGCCGCTCCCTCACCACCAGACGCCTGGAGGATGAATGCCTCATCTTCTGCCTCGGAACACTTCAACCCCAGGGCATCAATGTGGACTTCAACAGTTTTCTCATTTTCCCTTCCCCCACCTCACCCTAATTCCAAACTTCCAGCTCAGCACTGTCTCCATAACTTGTCCTTCCTGCCTATCTTCTTTTCCACCTATCCACTCCACCCTCCCCCCCCCGCCCCCGACCTATCACCTTCATCCCCTCCCCCACTCACCTATTGTACTCCATGCTACTTTCTCCCCACCCCCACCCTCCTCTAGCTTATCTCTCTACGCTTCAGGCTCACTGCCTTTATTCCTGATGAAGGGCTTTTGCCCGAAACGTTGATTTTGCTGCTCCTCGGATGCTGCCTGAACTGCTGTACTCTTCCAACACCACTAATCCAGAATCTGGTTTCCAGCATCTGCAGTCATTGTTTTTACCAATGTACAGTGGTCTGAAGCGTTTCAGTGGAGGATTAGTGTCCTCTAGTAGAGGTGTCTGCTGGTAAGAAGGGGAGGGGGCTCTACAAACTAAACCATGAGGGAGCCTACTCTGAAGACTGGTGAAAAACGGAGCACTGTGTGATAGCTGCACGTGTTAACAGTCCTCGCTTGGTACCGTGGAAGTGTCTGGTCAGTGTTGTGCTTTTTCACTTTCATTCTGAGGTAAAGAGGGTATCACAAGTCTAGTGACCAATATCAGTGTTGATTCATTGTAGGACAGAATAGGGAATCCAGCTGAAAATCAGAGCTCTCTCTAAACCTGCTGCAAGCATCAAATATTAACAACACTCAGACAAAGTCTCCTCACCCCTCTAGTATAGCAGTTTGTCTGTGTCACTCCAACCACTGTTAAGGGATTACTCCTTTGTGCCAATTAGAATGACAATGTCTGTTTTGATAGACATTCAATACTGACAGTTAAATGAAAAATATATACCAAAATGTATAATATGAAATGCTGACTGCTAACTGACTGGGAGATCACTGTTTATAACAGCCAATGATGGGCAGCTGACAATGAGCTGCAGGGTGGGATTGTCGAGTTAGTATTAAATCTCAGGACAGTTGACAGATTGTTCAGAGTGAGTCATAGAGTGCAAAATGGATAAAGTTACATTGAGTGCCTCGTGATGCATTAATTATAATAGATGCAAGTTTGAAAATATTGTGAGAATTGTAGATGGCCAATGGCATTGCTCATGTGTTTACATGGATTTACAATGTCCAGACTATTTGACTGTGCTGTGTTTTCTATGCTACATCACAGAGCCATGCCTTATATCATGTAGCATTGAGCTGCAGCTCTCCTCCTGTGATGTAGTTTCTGCCATTTCCTCATGCTCATTTTTTGTGCATGTCTGTCTTATTGCTGCCTTCTATGAGCTCCTTCATTGTCTCTTTGGACCTCTCTGTGTAGCAATTGTGTAACTCCTCATTATGATTCCTGTCGGTCTTCGATAGTTTCCCTAATCCTCTGCGTCACTCTTCTCAAATATCTGCCCTCTGCAATGCCTCATGTATGACACCCACTCTCTATACATTTCTCACATGTTCACCTTTATTAAAGTCCAGTGCATGCAGAAAAGTGACAAATAATAGCTATCAGGCAGTAACATGGGTACTGTGACCAGCAAGGGGCAGTCTTTTCGGAGGACATAGGAAGGTGGGTGTGGTGCTGATGTAACATAAAGACAGACCCAGATAAGGGAACAGCTGCTTGGGTTCATCAGGACATGAGGCAGTTTAGGTTGGCACAACAGAGGGAATGGGCAAAGCAGGCACATTACTGAAGTATGAGTTGGTGCATCTAGTCCATGAGGCAACATGGTGGCTCAGTGGTTAGCATTGCTGCCTCCCAGCACCAGGGATCCAGGTTCTGTTCCCGCCTCAGGAATCTATCTGCATGGAGTTTGCATGTTCTCCCCATGTCTGCGTTGGTTTCCTCTGGTTTCCTCCCACTGTCCAAAGATGTGCAGATCAGGTGAACTGGCCACACTAAATTGCCCATAGTGTTAGGTACATTAGTCAGAGGGGAATGGGTCTGGGTGGGTTACTCTTCGGAGAGTCGGTGTGGGCTTGTTGGGCAGAAGGGCCTGTTTCCACACTGTAGGGAATCTAATCTAAATCAGAAGGCAGGTAAATGCTGGTTTGGGAGAACACCTCAGAAGGGGCTTCAGGGTTTGGGGAATGTTATGAGGGTGGGTCTGATGAGGTCATATGCAAGTGTGAGGGACTAAAGCTAGTGAGGACATATTAAAAGGGACAAAAGAACAGCGCCCGCAGTGCTATAGGACAACTGGATGTAAGAGTCAGTGATAACTTAGAGATTGGGCAACAGTTACTCAGGAAGACAGGAACTACTGGGGAAGAGAAATGGGCACTGGTGGTGAGGCAAGTCGGCATGGTGCACATTTAAATAGTGCAACAGATATCACACGCTGGAAAATTTTTCAAAACTAATAAATCTGTGGTTTTCAGACTTCCATGGAAGTATACGGAAGAGAAAGATTTAATTTCTGCCAGTGCGGAAATATTTAAAAGCATTTTGTTGTTGAGAAAATGTTTGAAATTTCTTTGTTGAGGTTTTCGATCAAAGTACACACGGTAATTTCTCGTGAGAATGCATTACACTACAGAACTTCACACATTAACAGGGTGGGATCAATCAACTGGGTGGGATGGTGCTTGTGTTTAAACAGTGTAGTAGTAGCAGCTGAATGCATGTGAGACATTCCAGAGTGTGGGAGCTTCTGGAATGTTTGATTCCCCAACCTGCCTCAGTGTCCTGATTCTTTGCACACATTCAAAATAAATCCAGATAGGTTGCTAACTAGATAGCGTTGAGAGTGTGGTGCTGAAAGAACACAGCAGGTCAGGCAGCATCCGAGGAGTAGGAGAATCGACGTTTCAGGCTTAAGCCCTTCATCAGGAATGCAAATACGATCGAGCCCTCCACTACCACCTGATGAAGGAGCGTCGCTCCGAAAGCTAGTGTGCTTTCAATTAAACCAGTTGGACTATAACCTGGTGTTGTGTGATTTTTAACTTTGTACACCCCAGTCCAACACCGGCATCTCTAAATCATCAGGAATCCTCACTTTCTCTCGCTAACTAATTAGCATCTAGTTTTAGTATTCTTCCACAGATTTGGGTATCACTATTTAGGCCAACACTTCTTGCCCATTCACATCTGTCGTTGAGAAATTGGTGGTGAGCCACATTCTCAAATTGCTGCCATCCATGTGGTGAAGGTATACCCAGTACTGTGAGGGAAGGAGTTCGAGGATTTTCAATCAGCAATTGTGAGAAAGTAGCCAGCTCCTGCTCCTTGGATGCTGCCTGACCTGCTGCGCTTTTCCAGCAACACATTTTTCAGCTCTGATCTCCAGCATCTGCAGTCCTCACTTTCTCCTAGTTAATCCCATACATTTGCTGACCTTGTTCTTTCCAATGGTAGGTGTCATGGGTTTGGAAGGTGTCTTTCATGATGGTTTGGTGAGTTGATGCAATGTATTTTTTCAATGGCACTCATTGCTGCTTTAGTGTAAGTTGGTGGATGGGACAACAATCAAGTGGGCTGCTTTGTTGTGAATTTTATCAAGATCCTTAAGCATTGTTAGATCATGACAATCATCAGAAAGGTTGACAGTATTTCATCATGCTTCTCAATTTAGATGGTGAGAAGGAGAGGTCAGATGAGAGATTCTTGCTGCAGAATTCCGTGTCTCTGACTTCCTCATATACCCACAGAAATTATGTGCCTGACCTAGTTCAGTTTCCGGTCAATAGTAATCCCCAGGATGTTGCTGGAGGATGACTCAGTAATGGTAATGTCCTTGAATATCAAGGTGAGATGGTAGCTTTCTCTCTTGTCAGGAGAGGCCTGTTACGTGTGCCATGAATGTAACTTCATATTGAATCTCAAATAACAGTAAATGCTCCAGAGACATACAGCATAGAAACAGACCCTTCAGTCCAAGTGACCCGACATCCCAATCTGACCTAATCCCATTTGCCTGCATTTAGTCTATATCCCTCTTAACCCTTCCTATTCATATACCCATCCAGATACCTTTTAAATATGGTAATTGTAACCACCTCCACCACGTCATCTGGCAGCTGTTTTGAATGATTTTCTTTTCCTGGCCTGAAGGGATTAAAGCAGCGATTTTAGGATTTTCCTCACCGTTAGTCCTTCTTTTATGTTTCTGTCCTGCATGTGCTGCTGGAGTGAGATTGAAAATGTATAATCATGGCATTCCCATCATTTTCTATATTTGTAATCAGTGCCCTCTCAGCAATAGGTCTAATATATGGAATGTCTAAGGCAAGATTCTGTTTCCTTATATAGGCCGGAACTGATGGAATTCCCCTTTGTGGGAAGGAGCTAATAGAACTTTACCCAAGCTTTCTTAGGAATTTCTCATTACTGTGCAACAAGGCTGACAATGTGACATCATCTAGTCTCCCAACTGGAGACACCCAGAGTTCCGCCTTGACGTATTTAAACCACCATGGCCTTCAACATTAGTTTCTCATTATTATTAAACCACAAGGACTGAATTACCAGAAACCACCCCAACAAATCACCAAATCACTCGCCATACTTTGGAATTTCTGATCTCGTTCTATTATGTACCGCACTGCGGGCATTGTAAACAATGAAAGATAAAGTTCCCATTGAGTTATCAACTCTATGTTAAGATTGCCAGAAAGATCCCTGTCTCCCACCCACTTCATGGCAAGACTGCAAGTTTAAATCACTACCATGTCAGCTGCACTTTGATTTTAAGATTCTCTTTCTTCTTTTCAAACCTCTCCATTGCCAAGACCCTCTTGATCTCCATTAGCAACTCCAGCATAATAAACCATCTCAGAAAGCTGTGTTCTTCAATTCATATCCCTTCAGTATTCATGATTTTCAGTGCTCCACTATGGCACTGAGCCTTGTCCTCAGCTTCTAGAACTTCCTCCTTCAACCCTTCCAGCTGTCTCCCTGAATGAATTAGCCTTATTGTCAAGTACCCTTGAATGAATGCAGTGAAAAGTTTTCAATGACGCTGCTAATGGGGCTATGTTTGGTCTAAGACTGGATAGGCTAGGACTTTTTTTAACGGGAGGGTAGGAGGTTGAGGGATGGTCTTATTGAGGTTTATTACAATCATAAGGGGCATAGATAAAGTGGGGGGAGGTCAAAACTAGGGGGCATATTTTTAAAGTGAGGGGAGAAAGATTTAAAAAGGAGATGAGTGGCAACCTTTTTAAACAGAGAGTGGTTGGCGTGTGGAATGAACTGGCAGAGGAAGTGATGGATGCAGGTGCAGTTACAGTGTATAAAAGACATTTGGGTGAGTACATGAATAAGGAAGGTTTGGAGGGATAGGGGCCAAAGTGCTGGCAGGTGGGACTAGTTTAGTTCCGGAACATGGTTGGCATGGACTGGTTGTACCGAAGGGGCTGGTTCCATGCTGTATGACTCTAAAACATGTGGAGCCACTCACATGTTCCTTGTAACAAAACTCAAATGTACCACATCTGTCAAATTGCTACCATGGCAAGAGTGGCCCGTATGGAATGATACAGACAATGCCGCAGAGAAATGTCCCCTCTACAAACTTAGTGGCAGACTAATCACCTTCAACTCAAGAAATGAGGAGGCTATTGCTTGGCTTTAGACATCTGTATTGACTAACTCATTTTTTTTAAAAAACTTGTCTCATTGTTTGGCACAACATTAAACCTTGCTTCGTAATGCTTCCATGCAGCACTTTGGAACACTTAACTACATTTAAAGATGCTACATATATGCGTGTCACTATTGTCATTGATAAAGGGATTTGCATTGATAAGAGTTTGCAAGTCCAAGAATACATTATTTCTTTCTTCCTGTGATGAACAGCCATTTCTTTAATGCAATGTAAGGCTGGTATTTCTTGATACGTCCTACAGCAGGCAGGAAGTGTAGCAAGGCCTAGGATTTACAGGTCTGACTGTCAATCATCTTAAAACAAATCTGCTCTTTTTTCCAAAGTGTTTTCACTTTGAAAGGCTGGTGGGGAGGATGGAAATAATACATCAGAATTTTTATAGTTGGCACCAAAAGCGATCGAACCACCAGGACTGGCTGTTTATAAGCACCACTCCGTAACCCTCTCCACTTTAGAGCCAATGACATTGGGCCAAAGGTAGACGGAAGTTAGAAAGGGGAAGAGAGGAGAGGAATCTACAATGTCTCTGTCTCTCTAACTTAGGAAATATGATGCATGATAGCTTCAACTGAGGTGACATGGGTTCGGATACCCCTCATAAAGAATCAAAAAGTATCATGTTGTACATTCAAATTTAAGTTTGACCACTGGAAGTCTTAATCCCCACAATTTAGCACAGCAAGTTGCCATGATTCTTTAATATCTTTATATTTTGCCTTTTAAAGCTTTCATCATTTATAATCAGATTTCAATGGCTATTTATGGTATTGCGTTCCAGATTTGAATAACCCTTTACATGAACAATTCCATGTACTCGTTATCGATTCAGTGACCAGTGTAATTATTTTTTCAAATAAAGTGCATCAAGCTATTTAAACAAGGAATTGCTCATTAATATGTTATGCAAAATAACTTATAATGTGAACATCAGATTTTTCCATTAGTGTTCCCCCTTCTCACTAACTCCTTATAACTTCCCAGCACCAATCCCGTCCTTAACTGTCCTTTCAGGCTGAACCCCAGTCCTAGATTGCCCTATTTGTCCCTCTGGTCCTCAATTTCTTTAATGTTCACAGTATTTGTAACCAGGTTGATGCTTTGAAGGCACAAGTTTGGATAAATGGGTACGATTTACCTGACATTATAGTGGCTTAGCTGAATACCCATTTCTCGTTTAGGAAGGATAGGCAAATGGAAAAAGAAATAGCACAGTGTTTTTAATAAGGTCTGAGATAAGTATGTGAATAAAAACAGATATTTGTTTGAAGGATTGAGATGTGGAATCGGGCTGGTTAGAGCTAACAGAAAGCAAGGTGCAGAAAACATTGGTGGGAATTGTTGACAGGCTAACAAACAACGGGTATGGTTACATCAGGAATTTAGGAATGCGGGCAATGAAGATAATACAATAATAATGAATGGCTTCAATTCAAAATAGACTGGGTAAACCAAATGTGGTCGAGGATTAATTTCTGGAGTGTATACAAGATGCAGTTCTGGAGGAGTTTGTGGAAGAACCAGCAAGGGATTATATACTTTCCCGCTGTACTGTCAAGAAGTGAGAAAGGGCTAATTAATAATTAATAATAATGATAATTAATAACGTCATTGGAAATAAGCCTTTGGGAAATGGTAACCCTGATATGGTAGAAATTCACAAAAAGTCTGAATGGGATTTAGTTCACTCCAGGGCCTGAAATCCAAAAAAGGAAAATCCTGAATATATGAAGGGTGTCAGTTTTGATGATGTGGGAAAATACACTATAAGATTTGACAGTTGACAGGTACTGTCTTATGTTTGAAAAAGTACTGCATGGTGTTATAAGTGCTGGAAAAATTGATAAACCTGAGGACTTGGTTTTTAAATGTCCGGTAGCAAACCCACACACTTTGACAGCTGCTGCCGAAAGTTTTTTTCTTATTTATTCATGGGGCATGGGCACTACTGGCTGGTCCAGCAATTACTGCCTACTCTCAGCTGTTCTGAGAAAGGAGTGTTAAGCTGCCTTTGCAGTCCATGTGCTATAGGTAGACCCACAATGCTTTTTGGGAGGGAATTCCAGGATTTTTGACCCAGCAACAGTGAAGGAACGGCGATGTTTTTCCAAGTCAGGAAGGTGAGTGCCTTGGAGGGGAACTTGCAGGAGGCAGTGTTCCCATATATCTGTTGCGCTCATCCTACTAAACCGCATTAGTTATGGGTTTGCCAGGTGTCTATAAAGTAAGTGTGGGGAAGGGTAGTAATTGGTTAAGAGGCCAGAATGGCAATTGGCTAGAATGTCAGCATGCCAGGTAAGTAGGGTACCAAGTGGCTTGGGTACCAGAGTGATTTTACGTAGAGTGCCATGTTCGTAGGCATTTAGAGCACCAGGTGGGTAGGCTGCCGGGCAACTGTTGGAATGTTTAGGATGGATCAGAGATATCTTGGGTCTGGTAGCATGGGTGGGTTTCTCACAGCCAGCAATGTCGGGAGCAGGGGGTGTTCAGATTGGAAACGGGGCCCATAGGAGGGAGATGTTGGGGCTAGCAGGGTGAGGTTGGGGGAATGTCGGGCTGGCAGTGGTAACAGATTTGGGGGATGATATCGCGATACCAAGACTGACCAGTGTTGAGGTCGCTAGCAGGGATAGGGTTGATAACTCCAACAGGGGCTCAGGCCAGCTTTGGGAGGGTGGAGGTGTCCAGACCCTGGATGGGGGGGAAAGGAGGTGTAAACGGGTACCATAAAGGTGGTCTGGTTACAGGAATGGTAGTCAGGGATCTGGGAGTGTGTGAGGTTTTCAGAAATGCAAAGTCATGGGCAAGGGTCAGCTCAATAGTTACCTAGGAGTTAGACTAGGTATCCAATTGTTTAACATTCCCTGTGCAACTTAAAAGTAGAACCCTCCAAATTTTTCACCTTTAATCAACTCTTTTGGAAGGTTCTAGATACAGCGGAATTACCCATGAGAATTTTCACCATCTCAGACAATCCCACAGGGTCTGCTGTGTCTGGATCCCACATGGTCCCAATATGCAACTCCAGTCTGCACTACTCCAATGATCATCTGACCTTTGGAGCATCCAAGCCAATGCAAAGTTGACAGACAGAATATTTCTTCGATAATGAAAGGTTAGGAAGTGTTGGTGTCCAAAGGGACCTGGGCTTCCTTGTTCATGAGTCACTGAAAGGAAACATGCAGGTACAACAACCAGTTAGGAAGGCCAATAGTACATTGCAATGGATTCTAACTTCAGGAGTAAAAATGTCATAGAGCCTGAGGAGAAGTCATAGAGTTATAGAGATGTACAGCACAGAAACAGACCCTTCAGTCCAACTCGTCCATGCTAACCAGATATCCTAACCCAATCTAGTCCCATTTGCCACCACTTGGCCCATATCCCTCTAACCCCTTCCTATTCATATACCTATCCAGATGCCTTTTAAATGTTGCAATTGTACCAATCTCCATCACTTCCTCTGGCAGCACATTCCATACATGCACAACTCTCTGCGTGAAAAAGTTGCCCCTTAGGTCCCTTTTATATCTTTCCCCTCTCACACTAAACCTATGTCCTCTAGTTCTGGACTCCCCCACACCAGGGAAAAGACATTGTCTATTTATCCTATCCATGTTCTATAAGGTCACCCCTCAGCCTCTGACGCTCCAGGGAAAACACCTCAGCCTGTTCAGCCTCTCTCTATAGCTCAAATCCTCCAACCTTGGCAACATCCTTGAAAAATCTTTTCTGAACCCTTTCAAGTTTCACAACATCCTTCTGATAGGAAGGAGAACAGAATTGCACGCGATATTCCAAAAGTGGCCTAACCAGCATCCTGTTCAGCGACAACATGACCTCCCAACTCCTATATTCAATACACTGATCAATAAAGGAAAGCATACCAAACGCCTTCTTCACTATCCTATCTACCTGCGATTCCACTTTCAAGGAGCAATGAACCTGCACTCCAAGGTCTCTTTGTTCAGCAACACTCCTGAGGACCTTACCATTAAGTGTATAAGTCCTGCCAAGATTTGCTTTCTCAAAATGTAGCACCTCACATTTATCTAAATCAAACTCCATCTGCCACTCCTCAGCCCATTGGTCCATCTGATCAAGATCCCATTGTAATCTGAAGTAACCTTCTTCGGTGTCCACTACACCTCCAATTCTGGTGTAATCTGCAAATTTACTCACTATATCTCTTATGCTCACATCTAAATCATATAAATGATGAAACGTAGTGGACCCAGCACCGATCCTTGTGGCATTCTACTGGGCACAGGCCTCCAGTTTGAAAAACAACCTGTTACCACCACCCTCTGTCTTTTATCTTTGAGCCAGTTCTGTATCCAAATGTCTAGTTCTCCCTGTATTCCATGAGATCTAACCTTGTTTGTGGTTGGAGGATCCCAAGGCGGAAGATGAGGCATTCTTTCTCCAGACGTCGGGTGGTTAAGTTGTGGCGATGGAGGAAGCCCAGGACCTGCAAGTCCTTGGCGGAGTGGGAGGGGGGATTTGAAGTGTTTGGCCATGGGGTATTGGGGTTGGTTGATGCGGGTGTCCCGGAGATGTTGTCTGAGTGCTCTGCGACGAGGTGTCCTGCCCCCAGTGTAGAGGAGACTGCATCGGGAGCAATAAATACAGTCAATAACATGTGTGGAAGTGGAATTAAAACTCTGATGGATGTGGAAAGCTTATTTGGGGCCTTTGCTGGAGGTGAGGGTAGAGATGTGGGTGCAGGACGCTCCAACCACAGGGCATCAAAGTGGATTTCACCAGTTTCCTCATTTCCCCTTCCCACCTTGTCTCAGATCTAACCTTCCAATTCTGCATTGCCCTCACAACCTGTCCTATCTGTCCATCTACCTTCCCACCTATTTGCTCCACCATCCTCTCTGATCTATCACCATTACCCCCACCTCCACCCACCTACCGCACTCACAGCTACCTTCCCCCCAGCCCCACCCCCCTCCCATTTATCTCTCCAACCCCTTGGCTCACAAGCCTCATTCCTGATGAAGGGGTTTTGCCGGAAGAGTCGATTTTCCTGCTCCTCCAATGCTGCCTGACCTGCTGTGCTTTTCCAGTGCCACACTCTCGACTCTGATCCCCAGTGTCTGCAGTCCTCACTTTCTCCATATGTAGTCTAGATTTGGTCAGGATGGAGAAAGTGAGGGCTGCAGATGCTGGAGATCAGAGCTGAAAAATGTGTTGCTGGAAAAGTGCAACAGGTCAGGCAGCATTCAAGGAGCAGGAGAATCGACGTTTCGGGCATAAGCCCTTCTTCAGGAATGAGGAGGGTGCGCCAAGCAGGCTAAGATAAAAGGTAGGGAGGAAGGACTTGGGGGAGGGGCGTTGGGAATGCGATAGGTGGAAGTAGGTTAAGGTGAGGGTGATAGGCAGGAGAGGGGGTGGGGGCGGAGAGGTCGGGAAGAAGATTGCAGGTCAAGAAGGCGGTGCTGAGTCCAAGGGTTGTGACTGAGATAAGGTGGGAGGAGGGGAAATGAGGAAGCTGGTAAAATCTGTCTTCATCCCATGTGGTTGGAAGGTTCCTAGGCGGAAGATGAGATGCTCTTCCTGCAGGCATCGTGTTGCCATGGTCTGGCGATGGAGGAGGCCAAGGACCTCCAATTCCTTCGCTTCCACCGCATCTGCTCCCAGGAGGATCAATTCCAATACCAAACAACCCAGATGGCCTCCTTCTTCAAAGACCGCAATTTCCCCTCAGACGTGGTTGACGATGCTCTCCACCCCATTTCCTCCACTTCCCGCTCCTCCGCCCTTGAACCCCGCCCCTCCAATCGCCACCAGGACAGAACCCCTCTGGTCCTCGCCTACCACCCCACCAACCTCCAGATACATCGGATCATCCTTTGTCATTTCCGCCATCTCCAAACAGACCCCACCACCGAGGATATATTTCCCTCCCCTCCCCTATCAGAGTTCCAGAAAGACCACTTCCTCCGCCACTCCCTCGTCAGGTCCATACCCCCCACCAACCCAACCTCCACTCCTGGCACCTTCCCCTGCAACCGCAAGAAGTGCAAAACTTGCGCCCACACCTCCCCCCTCATTTCCCTCTAAGGCCCCAAGGGATCCTTCCATATCCATCCCAAATTCACCTGCACCTCCACACACATCATTTACTGCATCCGCTGGACCCGATGTGGCCTCCTCTATATTGGGGAGACAGGCCGCCTACTTGCGGAATGTTTCAGAGAACACCTCTGGGACACCCGGACCAACCAACCCAACCGCCCCGTGGCTGAACACTTTAACTCCCCCTCCCACTCCACCAAGGACATGCAGGTCCCTGGTCTCCTCCATCACCAGACCATGGCAACACGACGCCTGGAGGAAGAGCGCCTCATCTTCCACTTAGGAACCCTCCAACCACAGGGGATGAACACAGATTTCTCCAGCTTCCTCATTTCCCCTCCCCCCACCTAAACTCAGTCCCAACCCTCAGACTCAGCACCGCCTTCTTGACCTGCAATCTTCTTCCTGACTTCTCCGCCCCCACCCTCTCTCTGGCCTATCACCCTCACCTTGACCTCCTTCCACCTATCACATTCCTAACGCCCCTCCCCCAAGTCCCTCCTCCCTACCTTTTATCTTAGCCTGCTGTACACACTTTCCTCACTCCTGAAGAAGGGCTCATGCCCAAAATGTCGATTCTCCTGCTCCTTGGATGCTGCCTGACCTGCTGCGCTTTTCCAGGAACACATTTTTCAGCTTAGATCTGGTCAGGATAACAGATTTCCTTCCCTAAGGAATGTTGGTCAACCAGATTTTTTCTTAAGACAATGGTTGTATAGAGAGTCAGAATTAGGCTAGCTTTTGATTCCAGACCATTTTAAAAATGAATTCAAATTACACCATCCTTCATAATGTGATTCAAAGCCATGGCTCTAGAATATTAACCTGGGCTTCTGGATTTTTAGTCCGGTGACTAAATCATGGTTGGGTTTTAGCTTAACTCCACTGATAATTCTTAGCTCCACGATGCAATGGTTGAAATACCCTGACTTTCTGTTCAAAACCACAAATTGAAAAGCATGAAAGGCCAGGAAGCAGGGAGAGACACAAGTACAGGAAGATTTTTCGTTTCCTGTCTATGAAACAATGTCCCAGGTTCCCTCCCCCAATTCTGAGTCAGAGGGTTGTGAGCCCAAATTCTGAAGACTTGAACTCCTGATCAGGCTCCCAGTCCCGGTGTGAAGAGGAAAAAAAGCAGGGCCACGAGATATGAACAGTTGACAACTCATTTCACAATCTAAGTGCCCCAACTTGTTTTGCAGTCAGAATTGGAGTGATTCTTTTTAATGCTGAAAATATGGCAACTACTTTGCACACTTTGTTCCCTTCTATCCCAATCAGTGCCCCACAGACTGAAATCTGCTCTCCCCCCCAGAACAATCTTTGAGTCACGCATTTAACTGCTTGACTTGATTTACCTTGAGCCAATTTGCCTGTGGCTCAGGTAATAATCCTGAGATCCTTAGCCTTGGAAAGTCTTTGCTGTTCAATTTAGCTCAAAATCTTCCAGCAGAACCTCCTTTCTAGTCCTATCACTATCATTGGTACCAACATGGACAACAACTGGATCCCTGACACCAGACAAACAGCAAAGCTTTGGAACTCTCATCCATGGCGGTAGAGAACGGTATCTATGCCCTAATCTGTACTCTCCACTATCCCTACTATATTCCTATTACTTCCCCTCCACATGGATGACTCCCCATACAAAAATGTTGTGATCAGTTCATCCATCTGCCCTGCAGTTCCCACTTTTGTTACACAGTTGCCAAAAGCCTCATAACTGCATTGGCATGGGCTCCTGTTATTTGTAATTGTTTAAGGTGTTTTAAAACTTTGAACACAATTTGAAGGGTCAAACGTGCACAGCATTGGGCAAATATTTCAAAAAATGTCGGGTAGGAGGTCAGTAGCTAAGAATGCAAAGACACCCAGGTCAGGTTTTAAAGGTTTGTAGGAGGAATAGCAAACTGAAGAAAATGAGGTTCCAGTTTATGCTGGAAAAGGATAGTTAAAAGTTAATGTCAGAGCAACAATTTCTGAACTGTTGAGGTGTAAAGAGGAGGGAAAGGATATAAGGCAGTGCACCTGGAGTTGAGAGGGATTGCTAAAAGGAAGAGACCAGAAAGAGAATAGAGGGGGATTGCATCCTGATTAACCTTTAACGTAGAGCAACAGCCAGACTCATCAAACAATTTGCTCAACGTGTTTGAAAATGCATCAGCAGGGTTGGCAAAACTAAAGATTGTTTAAGCAAGAACAGCCTTACAAAAAGACTTAACTAACTTGTTGTGCAAGTTCATTTGCATTTAAGGCTCTATCACTCAACAGCAATTAAACAGTAAAGGAACATAAACAAAGCTCAAAGTAACGATTTTCCCAGCTTTCTCCCTCAGTGCCAGTAGGAGGTAGGATGGCACTTCCTCATTTCATCAAGTTGTCTGTCGATGAGTCACTATGATGATATTGCTTTCAGGGAATCACTACCATGAAATGCTAATCTGCTCAGCAATGGTTCCACCATATACCAAGCTGCTAGCTTCCAAGGCATGTCGAGTCCTCAACCAAGATAACTGTTGGTCTGTAAACTTGCATTTTCATGTGATCACTTCCCAGTCTTTTGTACTGTAAGAAAATAATTCTGAAAAACTTAATGCTGAAGACTGCATTAAGTTCCACACACACTGACGATGTTGTAAGTAAGTGCAGAACGTTGAGAAAGGCAGAACAGAGCTGAATCTTGAAGCAGACAGACCTCACATCTAACTGCCCTCACAGTCTTTGTAACAATGTCAATCATATCAACATAACTTGCAACTGATTGCAATAAATTAATACTTTGCTTAAGGCAGGAACGTCGCTTTGGACTACCTAGTGGTTTTCCTATACCACACAAGACAAAGCGGCACTGTAGATCATGTCACATTAATGATCATTGTTACATAACAAATTGCTCATCGGGGATGGATTAACTTTAAGGGTTTGTTTAATAAAACTGTAAAACACCTTATAAGTTAGCAATCTGATTACAGTAATCAACTGGTTGCTGTCAGTGCAGCTGAGCCAGCAGAGTCAAACATTGTACACACACACAACATGGAGGAAGTAAAAAAAGAACGCACATGATATTCCCCCTCCTTCCAATAGAAAGTTTAATTATTTACAATAATAAGTGAGCCAATGACACTCTATTATGCAAAGGTAATTTGATGATATGTCTAGATTCCATGATGGTGACTGTCTGGAGATGCCATTGATTTCCATCACCAAAAGAATCAGAATCCCTACTGTCTGGATACAGGCCATTCAGCCCAACAAGTCTACACCAACCCTCTAAAGACAATCCCACCCAGACATATTCTGCTAGCCTATTGCTCTGCATTTCCCCTGACTAAGGCACGTAATCTACGTATCCATGAGCACTATGGGCAATTTAGCATGGCCAATTCATCTAACCTGCATATCTTTGGATTGTGGGAGGAAACCAGAGCACCCAGAGGAAATCCCATACAGACACGGGGAGAATGTGCAAACTCCAGACAGACAGCACCTGAGGCTGGAATCAAACCTGGGTGCTAACCACTGAGCCACTGCTAACCACTGAGCCACTGTGCCACCCACAGCTACTGAACCACATAATGCCCACAATGCAGTCTGTCATTTCTGTTTGCATTGTCAACTTGTTCCTTTGAGGGCAGCAGTTGCTGTTCTCGATGTATTGTAGACAGGTTATATCCTAAATTAACCTTCAATTGATCTCATGTCTCCAGCTTTCTTGAGTGCTTTAATTTTCTTGGCACTTACTGTATTGTACCTTTGGAGTTTCCCGCACATTTTGAAGCTTCTGGTTTTGGACATTTGTTGGTCCTACTATTTTCCTCACATAATAACCTACTTTAAACTGTACAGCTAGCTTTTCACTTTGTTTACTTTTAATTTGGGACCTTTTCCATATGTTGCTTCAATGGCCACTTGATTTCATCTAGGTCTTCTGGAATTCTTTCACGAGAGCATCGTTGCTGGCACTTGTTTCTGAAAGGAGTAACTGATGAGCAATTTGTTGCTCTTTATTTTGTACATTGTGAATCTGCACCTATTTTTGCAAGTCTTTCATTTTTTCCCAGTATTTTCAAGCTGATGTTTCTGTAGCTACTCATGCTGAGCCTGAACTGTCCTTTGTACAAGTTGGTTCAAGTCTTCCTACAAACCAGCAACATTTTTTATTGGCTAGGTGACACTGGGCGTATAGCTCATCCTACTTCTTTTATACCTCATTCAACTCATTACTGATCTTTGTGAGCTGAGGAGAGGCATTCCTTCAAGACTTCATCATCTCAGAGGTGGTATTCCCTAATCCTGGTTGAAAAGTTCAGCCTTTTCCTTTTGAGGTTTCATTTTCTCTCTTCACTTCAAAGATCTAAACTTTAGTTCCAATAATTCGAAAGAAAATGAAGTGTTCTAATATTCTTTCACGTTTAGTTCCACATGTGTTTCTTGAATTGTTTCTGCTGTGTCTCTGTTCCAAGTTGGTTCTGTCGATTGTGACTGTTTCAAGATTAGTGCATGTTGTTATACCTCTTTCTGATGGTGCAGTGGTGTCTACAATGCAGAACATCTGCAACTTCTGGGTAACTCGATTGTCCTTGCACTCTCGCACTACTGATCCTGCACATGGAATCGGTGAACTGCTGTATGGATACGTGCTTGCAAAATTTCAAGGGGTAGTATTTTTGGACTTATTCCTGTGTCAATCTTAGCCAATAACAAATAGTCACCAGTTTTTTTAGGAAAAATTATTTGAATTTTTATGAACATTTTAGAAAACATGATGACATTGTTTTCCACAAGATTAACAGTGTGAAATAAGTGCTCAAATGTTTTACTCTTAATTTGTATATCATCTGATTTCTCGATCACGTCATGCTCTGACAGGATTCCAGATGGGCTTTATTATACCTTGAAGGTACTCCCTGGGTGGGGACTTTTTGGATTACTGCACAATCCTTTGTAGTTGCATCTGCTCTAGCACATTGCCTCCGCCAATGGCTTTTGCTTTATTATACCTTACAAAATTGATTGAAAGCTGAACATTTCCAGAGTGCATAGCGAGGGCCACACCCTCCACACGTCTTGCTATATTTGTGCGTTCAAATGATTGCATCAACTGTGGAGTTGGACTGAGGACCTGTAAGCTTCCACAACCTCTGAAGATCACTTTCTATTTATATCTAACCTTCAGTGATTCTTCAAAGTCATACATCTTCAGTTTCTCTTGCAAATTTTTCTGGAAAACTTCCATGGGAATAGATTTTGATCAACTCAACTGTTCTATTTGCTAGCTCCCCATCTGAAAAATCATTTTGCCCTGCATCTGATCACAGTGTTCTGTGGTTTCTTCAGGCATTTTTCTAATTGTTATGAATTCTAGTCAATGAAGATGTACATTTAATCTAAATTTGAATTGGTCTTCGAGTGTGGTCCAAGTATTCTGGGGATTTGTTTTAGCTCTGTGGCTGTTAGTCCTGGTGTATAATCGTCCACAGCTCGGCAACTCAAAGGAAATCTTACTGACCCAACATTTAATGATTTTACACACTCAAATCTAGAAAACGCTGCTTCAAATGCTGTTTAAACATGTTAAATTCTGTTACGAGGTCTGCTGTGTTTGACTTTAAAGTAGGCATATTTGTTGTCATTTTGATTGCAAGCAAAGGCAGTTCAAAGACATACTATGAGCCAGCATACACCCTGATCACTTGCTTTTCTCAATGAGTTAAACTGGCCGCTCAAGTGCAATCAATCTCTTTATTAACACGGTTTGTGTCGCAATAAGCAAAGACATCCTTGTGCTAAAGTATGATTAAAGATTGTTAACTTTGTATTTTTCTTGGAGATGCATGATGTCTTCACCACTGTCCACCATGTCATTTTAATGATAATACTCCTGCTGATCAATCTCCCATGCACATCAACTGCAAAGGATTCCACAGATCCCCAACTTTCCCAAATGGACCAAATGTGTTGAAGCAGAAAGTGACCATTTGAATTAATTCAACGTCTGCAACATTATCGTTTACCCACCATGATGCAGCGTAAAGAGACCTTGAGCAGGTCAACAAGATGACTGATGATACCTGCACTACGAGTATGAGGCTTCATCTGATTGTCACCTATAATGAGGTCCATTCTTTCTCCAGAGTCAACAAAAAGCAAGTTGTTATGAGTTCCGAAGGGACGCTTTAAATGCTGAGACAGATCTGGGAGTGGTTTGTAGTACAGCCGTGTGAGGGCCTCAGGACCATGGCAGAGTATTCCACACTGTATAGCTTTGCTTTGTAAAAATACTTCCTCATGGAGAATACTGAGAACATAGAACTGAAGAGCACAAGGGCAATTAGAATATGAAGCCCTTCAGCATGATGAATATCTAAAGCGTAGTTTATTGCTCGCTGCCATTGGAATTTCTTACCAGTCTGATACAGAAGACTACTGTTCGACTCCTTTGAAAGCTTAATAAAAATGAGGGAGAAAGAAATGGCAGGATATGCTAATAAGGTTGTAAGCAATGAAATAGGAGTCGAAATCACATCATGGTCCTTTTGGGGCAAATGGCCTATTTCTGAGTTGAAGGTAATCTTGAAGATATCCCTCTGTTATCATGAAGGCAGGTCTTGGAAGAGGTTATGTCTGGGTAGAAATCCAATGAGAGTGCCAAGAGTTGGGAACATTACTTTTAACATTGTGCTAATACTAACATGATAAATCTAGTGCACAAAATCAATCTCCCTCCAGAGTCTGCCATCATGTCATGTCTTACATTGTTACTAATGACTATTTACATAACTAGGTATTGACCCTTTACTCGACAGTAAGAATCAATGTTTCGGGCATAAGCCTTTCATTAGGAGTGCGGCTCATTCCTGATGAAGAGCTTATGCCCGAAACGTTGATTCTCCTGCTCCTTGCTGCTGCCTGACATGCTGTGCTTTTCCAGCATCACACTCTCAATTCTGATACTCCAGCATCTGCAGTCCTCAATTTCTCCTCCATTACTCAACAATCCTAAAGGAGTCCAGGAAAAAGTTCTTGCAGCCTTGTGTCTAACCTTAACCATCACTTCCCTAAGTATCTGACATCCTTGCTGTAATCCATCTTTCTGAAATAGCAAAAGTTGAAATATTAGATCTATTTCCTAACTTTCTGTCAATAACTTGGGGAATATATCACCCAGAGGGAAAGCTATTGTTTATGAATCCTTCAGAAAGTGGAAGAACTGAACATATTTACATAGAACATAGAACAGTACAGCACAGTACAGGCCCTTCAGTCCTTAATGTTGTGCTGACCTTTTATCCTACTCTATGATCAAATTAACCTACATACATTGTACTCTCATCTATGTGCCTATCGAAGAGTCACTTAAATGTCCCAAATGTATCTGACTCTATTACCACCACTGGCTGTGCATTCCATGCACCCAGCACTCTCTGTGTAAAGAAGCTACTTCTGATGTCTCCCATAAACCTTCCTCCAGTTACCTTCAAGTTATGCCCCTCATGATAGACATTCCTGCCATGAGGAAAAGTCTCTATCTATCCACTCTATCTGTGCCTCTCAATATCTTGTATACCTCTATCAAGTCACCTCTCATCCTTCTTCGCTCCAATGAGAAAAGCCCCAGCTCCCTCAACCTTTCTTCATAAGACATACCCTCCAGTCCAGGCAGCATCCTGGTAAACCTCCTCTGCACCCTCTCTAAAACTTTTACATCTTTCCAATAATGAGGCAACCAGAACTGAACACAACATTCCAAGTGTGGTCCAAACAGGACTCTGTGGAGCTGCAGCATAACCTCGCAGCTCCTCAACTCGATCCCCCTGCTAATGAAAGCCAACACAACGTTCATCTTCTTAACAACTTTATCAACCTGGATGGCAACTTTGAGGGATCTATGGACATGGATCCCCAGATCCCTCTGTTCCTCCACACAGCCAGGAATCCTGCCTTTAATCCTGTATTCTGCATTCAAATTCAACCTTCCAAAGTGAATGACTTCACACTATTCCAGGTTGAACTCCATCTGCCACTTCTCAGCCCAGCTCTGTATCCTGTCAATGTCCTGTTGCAACCTACAACAGCCCACCACACGACCCACTATTCCACCAATCTTCATGTCATTGGCAAACTTACTAAGCCACTCTTCCATTTTCTCATCCAAGTCATTTATAAAGATCATAAAGAGCAGAGGTCCCACAACTGCTCCCTGGTCACTGAGCTCCAAGTTGAATACTTTCTATCTACTACCACCCTCTGTCTTCTATGGGCCAACCAATTCTGTATCCAGACAGCCCTGTATCCCATGCCTCCTTACTTTCTGAATGAGCCTACCATGGGGAACCTTATCAAACACCTTGCTAAAATCCATATACACCACTTCCACTGCTCTACCTTCATCAATGTGTTTGTCACATCCTCAAATAATTCAGTAGGGTTTGTGAGGCATGATCTGCCCCTCATAAAGCCATGCTGAATATCTCTTACCAACCAATGCTTTTCCAAGTAATCATAAATCCTGTCTTTCAGAATCCTCTCCAATACGTTGCCCACCACTAACGTAAAACTGACTGGTTCGTAATTCCCAGGATTGTCCCCATTTGCCACTTTTCAATCATCTGATACTACTCCAGTGGACAGTGAGAGGCAAAGATCATCACCAAAGGTGCAGCAATCTCTTCCCTCAGTTTCTGTAGTAACCTTGGGTATATCCTGTCTGAAAAATGTGTTGCTGGGAAAGTGCAGCAGGTCAGGCAACATCAAAGGAGCAGGAGAATCGACATTTCGGGCATAATCCCTTCTTCAGGAATTCCTGAAGAAGGGCTTATGCCCGAAACGTCAATTCTCCTGCTCCTTTGATGCTGCCTGACCTGCTGC
This sequence comes from Chiloscyllium punctatum, assembly GCF_047496795.1. NCBI lineage: Eukaryota > Metazoa > Chordata > Chondrichthyes > Orectolobiformes > Hemiscylliidae > Chiloscyllium > Chiloscyllium punctatum. The sequence continues at coordinate 80,551,542 of NC_092744.1, forward strand.
GCTTTTCCAGCAACACATTTTTGAGCCCTGATCTCCAGCATCTGCAGTCCTCACTTTCTTCTATATCCTGTCTGGGCCTTGGGATTTATCTACCTCATGTTTTTCAAAATTGTCAGCATCTCCTCCTTCCTAATATCAACCTCTTCGAGCATATCAGTCTGTGTCATGCTGTCCTCAGAAATGTCAAAGTCCCTCTCACTAGTGAATACTGAAGCAAAGTATTAATTAAGGATCTCCCCAACCTCCTCCGACTCCAGGTACAAGTTCCCTCCACTATTCCTGATCGGCCCCACTCTCGCTCTGGCTATCGTCTTGTTCCTCAAACAAGTTTAGAATGCCTTAGAGTTTTCCCTAATCCTACTCGCTAAAGGTTTTTCATGCCTCCTTCTAGCTCTCCTAAGTCCATTCTTCAGTTCCTTCCTGGCTAACTTGTAACCCTCTAGAGCCCTGTCTGATCCTTGCTCCCTGAACCTTAAGTAAACTTCCTTCTTCCTCTTGACTAGATGTTCCACATCCCTTGTCACCCAAGGTTCTTTCAACCCACCACCACTTCCTTGCCTCAGTGGGACAAGCACTGTCAGTGAGTGCTTCCTAAACAACCTCCATATTTCTGTTATGCATTTCCCTGAGAACATCTGTTCCCAATTTAGGCACCCCAGTTCCAACCTAATAGCATTGTAATTCTCCCTCTCTCAATTAAATACTTTCCCATACCGTCTGTTCCTCTTCCCCTCCATGAGTATAGTAAACGTCAGGGAGTTGTGATTACTATCACTGAAATGCTGTCCCACTGAGAGATCTGACACCTGGCATGGTTTGTTGCCAAGCACCAAATCCAATATGGCCTCCCCTTCAGTCAACCTATTTACATATTGAGTCAGAAACCCTTCCTGGACATACCTGACAATAACTGCTGTGTCCAAACTAAGTGAACTAAGGAGGTTTCAATCAATATTAGGGAAGTTACAGTCACCCATGACAACAACCCTGTTACTTCTGTACCTTTCCAAAACCTGCCTCCCAATCTGCTCCTCTGTGTCTCTGTTGCTATTGAGAGGCCTGTAGAAAACTCCCAATTAAGTGACTGCTCCTTTCCTGTTTCTGACATTTGTCCAGACTGACTCTGTAGACAAACCCTCCTCGACGATCTTTCTTTCTGTAGCTGTGATACTATCCCTGATTAACAATGCTACTCCCCCACCTCTTTTACCAACCCACCCACCCCCTTTCCTTTTGAAAATCTAAATTCCTGGAACATCCAACAGCCATTCCTCCCCCTGTGATATCCAAGTCTCCATAATGGCCACAACATCATAGTTCTAAATACTGATCCATGCTCTGAGTTTGTTACCCTTATTCCTCATACTTCTTAAAATAAAAAAGGCACACTTTGACCCATCACACTGGCTGTACCTTTGCCCTATCGAGTGCCTATTCCTCCTGCACATTGTATCTGCCTGTTCACTACCTACTCTATCCTCGGATCCATAGCTCCGGTTCCCCCCTCACCCCAACCCCCCCCCCCCCCCCCAACCCCCACCCCAACCCCCGCCAATCTAGTTTAAACTCTCCCAAAGAGCTTTAGCAAACGTCCCATCCAGGATATTGGTGACGCTCCAGTTCAGGTGCAACCCCTCCTTCTTGAACAGGTCCTACCTTCCCCAGAAGGTATCCCAATGATCCACATATCTGAAGGCCTCCCTCCTACTCCAGCCCAACAGCCATGTGTTCATCTGCACTCACTCTGTGCTCCTAGCCTCGCTAGCACATGGCACCGGTAGCAATCCTGAGATTACTACGCTGCTCGTCCTGCCTTCTAGCTTCCAACTTAACTCTCTATATTCTCTTTACCTTTCCCTACCTATGTCATTGGTACCAATGTGTGCTCTGACTTCTGGCTGCTCTCCCTCCCCCTTAAGAATCGTGTCGACTCCATCCGAGACATCCCAGACCTGGCACCTGGAAAGCAACATATCATCCAGGAATCTTGCTCATGACTACAGAATCTGTCTATCTTCCTTCCCACCTATCTGCTCCACCCTCCCCTCTGACCTATCACTACTACCCCCACTTCCATCCACCTATCGCACTCTCAGCTACCCACCCCCCCCCCTCCCCCCATTTATCTCTCCATCCCCAGCCTCATTCCTGATGAAGGGCTTTTGGCCATAACATTGATTTTCCTGCTCCTCGGATACTGCCTGACCTGCTGTGCTTTTCCAGCACCACACTCTCAACTCTAATCTCCAGCATCTGCAGTCCTCACTTTCACCACAGAATCTCCTGTTTGTTCCTTTCACGATTGAATCTCCCATCACTGTCGCTCTCCTACACTCCCCGCTTCCCTTCTGAGCCACAGAGCCAGGCTCAGTTCCAGAGACCTGGTCGCTGTGGCTTTTCCCTGGTTGGTTGTCCTCCCAATAGTATCCAAAACGGTTTACTTATTATTGAGGGGAATGGTCACTGAGGGTCCCTCCATTGTCTGCCTTTTTCCGTTTCCATCCTGATGGCCACCCAACTACCTTAGCCCCGTAACTTAGGTGTGACTACCACCTTGTCACTCCTCTCTATCACCCCCTCAGCCTCCAGAATGATCCGAAGTTCATCCAGCTCCAGCTCCAGTTCCCCAGCGCGGTCTGTGAGGAGCTGGAGTTGGGTGCACCTCTCCCAGGTGAAGTCAGCAGGGACACCAGTGGTGACCCTTACCTCTCACGTCCAGCAAGAAGAGCATGCAACTGCCCTAGCCTCCATCCTGAATGCTCTAAATTGCCAAGAGAGATTGGTGAGACAAATTCTAATTTTAAGTGCATTTTAGACATGAGTTCTGGAAATCCCCCTGCAGTCTCAGTTTGCAGCACAAGACAAGAAGCTGATTGCATCAGGGGGTTTTGTAATACAAGTCACAGGCTTTATTATATGCCTCAATATTCCTAACAATCCCTACAGGTGAACAGTTACCTCCATCCCTGCAAGTCTATTGTTTTGTCTCACCGCAGGCAACAATGAAGATCAGGCTGTGCCAGTACACATGCTTTCTTTTTTTAATTTATTCATTCATGGAATGTTAATGCCACTGGCTAGCCAACTATTTATCGCCCATCCCTAACTGATAAGTGAAAGAGAGCCATCTACTTGAACTGCTGAAGTTGTGGTATAGGGACAGCCGCAGTGCTGTTAGGAAGGAAATTTTAGGACTTTGACTCATGACTATGAAGGAATGGCAATAGAGTTCCAATTCAGGACTTGGAGGGGGATCTGCAGGAGGTGGTGGTCTAACACTACCCCTGACCTCCTAAGTAGCAGAGGTTACAAGTTTGGAAGGTGCTGTCAGAGGAGCCTTGGTGAATCACTGGACTGCTGTCTCACAGGCTAAGTTCCCACCTCGGGCAACTGTGTGTGTGGAGTTTGCACATTCTCCTCATGTCTGCATGGGTTTTCTATGGGTGCTCTGGTTTCCTTCCACAGTCCAAAGATGTGCAGGTGAGGTGAATTGGCCGTGCTAAATTGCCCCGTAGTGTTAGGTGCCTTAGTCAGGGGTAAATGTATGGGTCTGGGTGGGTTGCTCTTCGGAGGGTCAGTGTGGACTGGTTGGGCTGAAGGGCCTGTTTCCATACTGTAGAGAATCTAATCTAATCTAATCTACTGCAATGTGTTTTATAGCAGAGACACACTGCTGCTGCCAAGCATCAATGATGGAGGGAAAGGTTATTTGAAGTGATGGCTGGGGTGCCAATCAAGGAGACTGCTTTGTCCTGGAGATTGTCAAGTTTCTGGAGTGTTGTTGAAGTTGAATTCTTCCTGGTGAATGGAGAGTATTCCGTCACACCTTGACTTGTGCCTTTATAGATAGTGAACCGGGACTGGGGAGTCAGGAGGTGAGTTACTTGCTGCAAAGTTCCCAGTCCCTGACCTGCTTGTATAGCCACAGCATTGGCAAAAATGTTCTACTCCACTTATTAAACCCCAAAGTGGGGAAAATGTAAATTCCAAGAAGGTAGCTCACACAAGGGATCTGTTGCGCTGCACAGGATACTTCATAGATCAACTTACTAACACATGCGTGCATCTGATCAAGGCAGCTCCGAGATTTTGCCCACATTCTGTAACAACCTTCTACAAGTCGACACAGATGGGAAGAAAGGATATTTTCGGATTTGAGATGCGCTGACTTAGAAAATCTACTGCAGCAAGAAGAAGCTAGCTTTGCAACTATCGAAAAAATTTCTACATATTTTTAACAGGGTCAGAGCAAGGTTATATTTCATAAATATAAAATAGTCATAAATATAAAATAGTTTGCGCCAGTTTGGGAGGTACATTTGAATTAACTCCCTTTGGATTTTCCAATGTTCAAATAAATCAAAGGTTTGAATGCATCCTGAAATGAGCCGACATGTAAAAAGGGGGAATTTAACTTTACCCTTCTCCATAATAGCTGTCTACTTTAAGTAAAATGTTTGCGATCCCCATTTCTGCTGCTGACCACCATTGAAATAGTTCACTCCTGCTCCCGTAAATTGTTTATATCACGTCAATCGGCCAGCAGTGCAATTTTAACTAAGGACTGTGTCTGGAAGTCTGCATGCTTTTCCCTTCAAGTGAAGGCAGTTCAAAAACTCTTGAGAAGTCAAATAGGTTCAATGGATGTCCTTTTTTGTCCAGGTCAGAAGCAGCAGGACAAATTTTTCAGGCCTATATAAGATTCACCTTTCCCTGCCCTGGACTGACTTTTCTTGTTTAAGGTAGCACTTTGCCTGTGAATTATTTGTTTTCCAGTAATAGTTCCTCTGATGCTGGTTCATGGACATACTGTCACCTAATTATTGTGGATCAGGATATAATTACACTAGTTATCGTGGATCATGAACATACTGTCACTAGTTACTGAGGGTCAGGGATATAGTGACACTCGTTATTATGGATATACTGTCATTAAAAACCAGATGTCAAGGGTGATTCTGTCACTTGTTAGGGGATGAGGAATATATATTTTAATAAGTGTCATGTATAACTATATTTTAGCAAACAGAGGCCAGAGTGACTCTTGTTCAACTGAGGATAAAGCATATTAAGTTTGGTATAATGTTAAGCCATCTATTATTATTCAACTTTACCCAGCTACCAAAATGCCAGTGATTGGAGACCTGCACATGCATTTTGATCTTCTTGGTGAGAGGGTGATGTAGAACTGACAGTGTAGCTTAAGGTTAGCAATACCTGGTTTAGCTCTGGACAAACCCAGTACCCAATCGACAGAAGGGGCTTGCCATGAAAACAAACAGCATGGTCCGGCCGTGAGTAAACCAAACTATAGAAAAACGGGGCCCCACCTCAAACCACATAGATACCATCTTTGTCTGGTGTGGCTGCCTATTGATATAGTGATGCCGGAGGCCGTCGAATCAAGCACAAACATCATATCTTTATTGCCTTTATATTAGTTCTTGAGATAGCAGTCCCTCATAAACTTTTGATCTTTCCTTTCAGGAGCAGAGATTATTTGGGTTTGCTTAGTCTTGGATGATGTGTCTGGAAATGACGAATTTGTATAATGTCTTATCATCAGACGAATAAAGAGATAATCTAGTTTTAGGTGCAATTGATTGAGGAACGGTACACAGGCCGTGCTGCTCACAGAACTCATCTGTTCTTCTTCAAACAAGCTATGGGATCTTTCATTTTTACTTGAACAATAGATGATACCATAATAAAAGCAAAATGCTGTAGATGCTGGAAATCGGACACAAAAACACAGAGAATGTAGGTCTGGTAGCATGTATGGAGAGAGAAACAGAGTTAGCTTTTTGATCCAGTATGACTGTTCTTCAGAACTGGAGAAAAGTCATATTGGACACAAAACACTAACTCTGTTTCTCTCTGCACAGGTGCTGTCAGACCAACAGGCTTTCTCCAACATTTTTTGTATTATTAGACAATATTATAATGTTGGATTTCAGCACTGCCAGCATATTACAATCCTCGCTGCTGTCACTGTCACATTAAGGCATGAATTCCAGATTAGACAGCCTTGTGACTTTAAGACAGTTGCATGTCATTGCAACATGTCACATTGTGGAATGCAGGTATCCACCTCACCTGCCATCAGACTCACCTTCTGAGTAATGGAATCAGTGCTTATGTGTGTGTAGCATACTGTAACATCACTATGTTACATGCAAACATATGTAAATCTATGCTATTATAGCTTTGCAAGTAGTTTATGCTGCAAATAAACTTCAAGATATCGGGTTCATCATACTAACATGTATAAAACCACAAATGGCATCATGGTGGCATCATGCAGGTACTAGAAAATATTGGCATCAAGCAAATGCTAAAAGTTGGTGGCAGCAACTGGGTGCAAAGCTGGTTGTGATGGTTTCTTAGTGGCACTAAGGATATGGTAAGGTGAAAAGGTGACAGTTGTGAGAAACAAAAACAAAGTGCTGGAGAAATTCAGCAGATCTGGTAGCATGTGTGAAGGGAAACTAGAGTTAACATTGAGTCGGCTGTCAATTTGTCAGAAATTAAAGCAAAGATCACTGGATTTGAAACATTAATTCTGTTTTTCTCTCCAGAAATTCTGCCAGACCAACTGAGTTTCTCCAGCACTTGTTGCCTTTGTATTCATAGTTCCTCATTTTGTTTTATGACAATTGTGAGAAGTCTTCTTCCTAACATTCATCATCTATCTGACTTCAGAGCTGAAGTTACAAATACAACTAAAACTAAAATGCTACAATAAAACTAAAGACTAAAAACCTGCACTATAACATCAATGAGCACAGCACGTAAACTATGTATATAAGCCTATGTTATTATAATCTTGGAAATAGTTAATGCTGTAAATAAATAACAAAATATCTGAGTCAATGGAACCTGAATAGCTGTGGCATGTGTTATAAAGGTTAATTAGATTAGATTAGATTATTTACAGTGTGGAAACAGGCCCTTCAGCCCAACAAGTCCACACCGCCCCGCCGAAGCACAACCCACCCATACCCCTACATCTACCCCTTACCTAACACTATGGGCAATTTAGCATGGCCAATTCACCTGACCTGCACATCTTTGGACTGTGGGAGGAAACCGGAGCACCCGGAGGAAACCCACACAGACACGGGGAGAATGTGCAAACTCCACACAGTCAGTCGCCTGAGGCGGGAATTGAACCTGGGTCTCTGGTGCTGTGAGGCAGCAGTGCTAACCACTGTGCCACCGTGCCGCCCTTTTAATCTATGTATAAAAGTACAAACAACATCAGTCATAATTTTGACATGGTCTGGTTAAACCAACTGCAATGACCTCATGTAGAGTTATTGCCACAAATCTTTTCCATGATGTTAATCTAAACTACTAATGCCAGGACTGAAGAAGGGTTACACCCAAAATGTTGACTTGTCCACCTTCTGATGCTGTCTGGCTTGCTGTGCTCTTCCAGCCTCCTATTTGTCTACCATATAAACTCTTTAGTAGGAAATGAGCTCAACATTAAAAACCGGAAAGGTTTACATGGCACTTAATAACTATTTGCATTACATTTTAGATACTTGATTGCCTCTAGTTGGACATCAGGCTCAACTTAAGAGTCAGCGTATTAATGTTCCATTGACTAGAACCAAGTACAGGTACAGCACTGGACCTTCGAACATTACAGGTTAGCTTCTCACAGGAGCATCCGTTTACCTGGGCAGAGCTTATCTGGCGATGTCAACCAGTTGAGTCTCTGTGTTAGCATTTTATTTGAAAGCTGAGACCTCCACTATAGTGCAGCACATCATCACCAAGGCCTTAAAGTGACAGTAAATCTAATTTTCCGCCACAAATTCACCTGCACCTCTGCACACATTTATTGCATCCGCTGCACCCGATTGGCCTCTATATTGGGGAGACAGGCTGCCTACTTGCGGAACGTTTCAGAGAACACCTCTGGGACACCCGGACCAACCAACCCAACCACCTCGGGGCTAAACACTTCAACTCAACTCCCCCTCCCACTCCACCAAGGACATGCAGGTCCTTGGACTCCTCCATTGCAAGACCATAGCAACATGACGGTTGGAGAAAGAACACCTCATCTTCTGCCTAGGAACCCTCCAACCACAAGGGATGAACTCGGATTTCTCCAGTTTCCTCATTTCCCCTCCTCCCCACTTTGTCTCAGTCAAATCCCTCGAACTCAGCACCGCCTTCCTAATCTGCAATCTTCTTCCTGACCTCTCCGCCCCCACCCCACTCCGGCCTATCACCCTCACCTTGACCTCCTTCCACCTAACGCATTCCCAACGCCCCCTCCCCCAAGTCCCTCCTCCCTACCTTTTATCTCAGCCTGCTGGACACACTTTCCTCATTCCTGAAGAAGGGCTAATGCCCGAAACGTCAATTCTCCTGCTCCTTGGATGCTGCCTGACCTGCTGCGCATTTTCAGCTCTGATCTCCAGCATCTGCAGTCCTCACTTTCTCCACATTATTTTTAGCCAAGATTAAATGAGATTGTACAATGCAACCACATTAATTGCCATTGGAGCTTGTATTTGTTTGTATTACCGTGAACTATAGTGAAATGGTCATGAGACCAGTGTCAAAGTGAAGATTTCTGTGCTTTAGACCTTTTATCTACATAAACAGTTCACTCTTTTGACTTGAATTGCTAAATCAATGAAAGTAATAACATTTCCTCTTGAACTTTTTCTGAAATTCTCTTTTGAAGTTGCACTTTTAACAACCCTTTGAAGAAAGTTTTTACTAGACGCACTGCTCCTTGATGCTACCTGAATAGCAGAAATGAGGGGTGTGGTTAGCTCCCAATTTTCATGATAGGTCTCTGGACAGTGAAGTATCCTTACAAAGGAAGATAGCCTCTATCTTCTTTGAGACATATGTCCGGACAAATCTGTATTAACAGCCATTCATGTTACCCAACCTGGAAGGTCCATGGGACAAATCATCAGCTCAGTTTGGGTATGAGTGTTTATTCTCCACACCAGCTCGTTTCTAACTGATCCAATCAGAAAATACTGTATTCTTTTCTCTCTCATGTTTTTAACTAGCCTCAGCAGAAATGGAATTTGTTCTGTTCCCCTCAATTACTCCTTCGTGAGTTTGATGTTCAATCATTCACAAGAATAAGAAATTTCTGCTGAATTTGTTTTGAGTTTATTAGCAACTAATAACTACTGACAGTCTAACATAGATGGAAACATCGTCTCCAAATCTCATGATAAACTGTATCATAAAGGCATACCATTGCTGTATCACCAGAAATAGCCCCTGACCAGCTCAAGCCCAGTAAGATCATTGGGGGTCAGGCAGGTGGTTGGCCAAACCTTATCAAGGCTGTCAGAAACAATCAAATTCACTTTGGTGCCCAAGTCACCTCAGGCAGCTTGATTGTCCAGGACAGAAGTTAATATTATTCTGACAACCCCGATGAGGGTTTACTCAGTGCTGCCCCATATCTCACAACAGACTGTAAAGTAGTGAACCCAGCCAGTATTGGATCTCAGATACAGACTCCTCAATTAACCGATCATCAGCTTACACAACCTGCACCTTTGAGGTTGAATATGCAACCTGTAAAACTGGGGTTGAGTTAACTCATTTCGTTGGACAGCCAGTTTGTAATACAGAGTTCAATTCCCACACCAGCTGAGGTTAGCAAGAAGGACTCTCCTTGTCAATCTCTCCTCTCACCTGACTCTCAGTGATCATCAGGTTAAACCACCACCAGCCATCCATATCTCTAATGAGAGAGCAACCCTACAGTCTGATAAGAATGTCACCTCTGCCTTACCTTTCAGAGTAAACCAACAGGATATAGGAAAGTTGGGCCTGAAATCCTTTCACCCAAGTAGCAACATCTGCTCTCTTCTTGTTCCACTCCGAGTCCACTTGTCCAATTGGGCTTGGTGCACAAGTCTTTTCTGGATATCTCTCTAGTAGCCCTTGACAGTGAAGCTCATGTGCAACTGACTATAAACGCACTGACCAATGATATCTGTCGTCCACAAGGAGGTAGAGAAGCAGAGGGTTTGGAGAAAGCAGTCAGCTTGCCTCCATTCTCAGCTCAATCCGTCTCCTTCTGCTCCTTACCTCACCAGGATAGTGGTGTTCCGGGTGCTGTGAATTGTAACTAAACATAATATCACAAGACAGACCATGACTGGAGCATTGCGGGAAAATAAACAGAAACCTGGATCTCAGGCACTCAGTGGAAATGCATGCAATCGTGCAAAATGAAGTGATACAATTACATAACACTTCTTAAGCCTCAATAATAACGTCTTGAAAACCTTCAATACATTCGGAGGTGTTGCAATTAGCAAACGCGTCAACTGAAGTTTATTCCTGGAAGAGTTCTTGTGGCACAGTGTGTAGTATCCCTGACTCTGAGCTAGCAGCTCAGGCTCAAAGCTCACTTAAGGTCTCAATGATTGCAGACAGTTCATGCCGTGGTCAAAACTGTAGCTCCTTACAGTCGATGTCGAGAGCAGGCAGCAGGAAAGGGAGAGGTTGTTGCTCAGCTATGTGACAGAAAGGAATTGGAGCCTCTACACTCACTGTCCACTACGTGCACGTAAAAAGTGTGTGTTGCCACAGCAACCAAAACACCTTGGAGGGCTGGTTGGCTCCGTTGTCTGAACATCTGGTCTGGATCAGTATGGCGCCAAAAACATGGGGTTCCATCGCACCTCCAGTTGGGGTACATTGGGATCCATCTCCTTTCCCGACCGCTGGGGGAGAATGCAGCATTTTGGGTTGGATTTGCCTTTGGGTCGATCTCAAGAAAACACTTCCTGGAAGGAATGGCTGATTCTTCTAACTTTGTTCAAGTCTTTAGAAGTTGTTATCTTTTGGAAGCCAAAAAATCTATTTGGGTCTCGATCCTTCATTCTCTCAGGGACATCGGAAACGAGGCTATCAGCTCTTTCCATCCTGAATGGAAGTGTTTTCCTCACTTGGACAAGGAGTACTTTGACAGATCAGTGTTCTGGATGCCTCTAACAGAGGCTGAGATATTCACTTCAGATCTTTCACCGAGGCTCCTAATCAAAGCACTGCGTGAAGATGCTATAAACTGCTGCAAGCATTCAAATCCTGCCATTTTCCATCCCAAAATGGAAAGTTCTGGAGCACTTTCACTCCGCCTCCCCCTCCCCCAAGGACATGCAGGTCGTGGGCCTCCTCCATCACCAAACCCTTACCACCTGCCACCTGCAGGAAGAACACCTCATCTTCCACCTTGGGACCCTCCAACCATTTGGGATCAATGTGGATTTCACCATTTTCCTCATTTCCCCACCTTCCACCTTATCCCAGATCCAACCTCCCAACTCAGCACCGCCTTTTTGACCTGCCCATCCTCCTTCCCACCTATCCACTCCACCCTCCTGTCCAACCTACCACCTTCACCCCCACCTTCATCCACGTATCACACTCTCAGCTACCTTCCCCCCAGCTCCACCCCACTCCCATTTATCTCTCAGACCCCCTGGCCCACAAGCCTCATTCCTGATGAAGGGCTTTTGCCCGAAATGTCGACTCTCCTACTCCTTGGATGCTGCCTGACTGGCTATGCTTTTCCAGCAGTACGCACTTGACCGAGTTCTGAAGTCAGGGGCGGGTTAATGCTAAGAGCTGACCTCGCGTATTTAATTAGTTTGTGTTGGTAAAGGTCAAAGCCTGTTATATTGGACAGTATGAACTGTGGGATTGCTGAAGGAGAAAGTCTGGACTTACATCAACCTCTATTCCTGGAATTCTCTCCTTCATTGGGTCTAGGTGCTGTTCCATGCCTGGGTTCTCTCCTATCAGTAAGCTGGGTCTATGTTTTTGCCAGGAACACTGGCTTTTGATTTTCTATGATAGGAACGATAGAAAATTCCCTTCAGATGTGTCAGGGATGGTGTCCCTGAGATTCTTGTAGAGAGAGGAGGAAAACTTCTTTAAGGCAGGCATCCTTGCAAGAGAATCTCAGGGAGTCCCTCTCCCACTGCAACTCCCAGGTCATTTCCTCTGCCCTGAAGCTCTTCAACCATGTCATGAAACAAACTCGCCGGACTTGTCCTACCTGCCTATCTCCTTTTTCACCTATCCACTCCACCCTCTCCCCCCTGACCTATTACCTTCATCCCCTCCCCCACTCACCCACTGTACTCTATGCTACTTTCTCCCCACCCCCACCCTCCTCTAGCTTATCTCTCCATGCTTCAGGCTCTCTGCCTTTATTCCTGATGAAGGGCTTTTGCCTGAAACGTCGATTTCACTGCTCCTTGGATGCTGCCTGAATTGCTGTGCTCTTCCAGCACCACTAATCCAGAATCTGAGGACAGATCAGCCAAACCAATTCACTCCAAGTGATATCAAGAGACAATGAAGGAACAGGAGGCAGGAAAGGCTATGGGCCCTGACAACATTCTAACAAATGTCCTGAAGAGTTGTGCTCTTGAATTTGCTGTGCCCCTAGCCAAGTTGTTCCAGTACAATCACTGGTTCTGGCCGAGCTAATAATGCCCATATTCCTTGAAAGAATCAATAGGAGTTCTAAAGGTAAGAACATTGATAACCCTGATATAGAGTTGAGAGTCAGGCTAAACACCGTTAAATAAGGATTTATGTCCAGGTGATAGGTTTTGCCCCTCCAAGCCTGGCTTTCTGCTGTGAACATACCTGGTGCAGATATCAATTTACTGATACCCCACCCCGGAGACAGAGAAATTAGCTCTAATGTTCCACTGGTGGATATGTGACCTAAAAACCACCTTGCACCCACCCCCTCCACCCCCCACCTCCCCAAGTGTATTGCCACTGCAACTGACCCAGGACCCGGCAGCTTCAGCGGAGACTGGATTGCCAGGATTGGCCCAGCGCAAACTCATAGTGGCAGTATCATCGGTCGAGTCAAGGTGGCGTTGAAAAATGGTGACCTGGTTTTGCAGAGCAGCGATGGGACTCAAGGCTGGCCGACTGTGTCATGCTGCTGATATCTCAGCATCGGGATGGAACAGAGCAGATCTAGGGCCCACGGCTAAGCATTTAAGGATGACTGGAAGGTTGAACTTGTCACTCTATTTTTCAACATTACACCTACGATTTTGTATCCAGGTATCTTTGTACCCAAGGTGGTGCCAGAGAATGGTGACTTTGTACACTTTTTTATTGTACTCCTGTATCCCTGTACTTAAATACATGTGACAATAAAACTTCATACTAACTTTAACCCTATTTCCAGGTAACCGTGTGTTTTCCTTCAAGCAATGGGTGCGAGATGAATATTTCCTCACCTTACATCCTTTACAATTCTTTTTCTTTGCTTCTTTTACCATGCTCTTGACTCTCCAGTTCAGTTGTGACTGGGAACTGACTACAGAAAGGCATCAAACTGATCAGTTCTATTTCTGAAATGAGATACAACCTCCCCATAACCAACTTGAGAATTTCAGCTCGGATAACGAAATCTGAAACTGATAGAAATCTGGAGGCAGTAGCAATGGGATGAAGCTGATAGAATTGCATCAGAACCCAACTGGTTCACTCATGCCTGTCAGGACATGAAACCTGCTCTGTTCATCCACTCAACCTTATATGTGACACCAGCCATACACCCAAGCAGCTGTCTCTGATGTGCCCTCTCTGAGGTTGCAACACAATCCATTCAGTTGTGCCAAACTATCTAAGTGCAACAAGGGGTGTAACTCAGCATCTTTCCATTAACGTCCACACCCTGACAATTCATTTTAGAAAGCAGAGCTCTATCATTGCACAGTGCTGGAGTTACCACACAGTTGTAGACTGAACACTCGTTGCTTTTGGTTCTGGTAAGGAGTCAGTGTTTCACAAGTGGAAGGTGATAGGCCAATGACAATGATGAGAACGGGCCTCTTAGATATGATAGAATTTAGCAAGATGGGTCAAAATGTTCTATTCTTCTTACAGTTCATGCATTTGTATTGCTCCTGTCAATACGTTGGGTTGCAATGTGCCTGGATTACAAAGAAGAACATTTGGTGAAGGTTCTCCCATTTGATGGCGATACCTTCCATCATCGAACAAAACCATCTGTATCTAATCTGAGATGCAATTGTATTTGGAATCATACATGATGAAAAAATACTTGGGTGAGGTATCTGTACTATGCCTTAGCACAAGAGAAAATTCAGCGCCGCCACTCATTTAAAACTTTCCTAAGATATGTAGGTGCCCACCACAATGATGTTGCACAATGAGTCAAATTACTCCTGTATTGTCATGTACTTCCACAAATTCTGTGAATAAAGGATATTAGAACATAGAACATACAGCGCAGTACAGGCCCTTCGGCCCTCGATGTTGCACCAACCTGTGAAACCAATCTGAAGCCCATCTATCCTGCGATATTCCATTTTTGTCCAAATGTCTATCCAATGACCATTTAAATGCCCTTAAAGTTGGTTAGTCTACGACTTGTGCAGGCAGGGCATTCCATGCCCCTACTACTATCTGAAGAAAGAAACTACCTCTGACAACTGTCCTATATCGATCACCCCTCAATTTAAAGCTGAGCCCCCTCGTGCTAGTCATCGCCACCCGAGGAAATACAATCCTGTGATTGAATTAAGCAAGCCTTAACCATATAATATTAATGCTAAAGCTGGGAAAACGAGTATAACTACTAACAGAGAATTACAATGGTGTACAGGAGTCATGTTAAGCTCACGTGAGGAATGCATCCTGCAATGTTGGAGCAGCAAACCAGGAGAAGGGGACATGGTGACTCAGTGGACATTTGAGGGAAAAGCCGCAATCCCATTTGTCTCACTCCCACCAAGAAAAAGATATAAAATATCTGGATATTTGTTGTGCTTTCTATGACAGGAGGCATTTTGACCTCTTTTTGAGGAAGTGGACAAGAGCAGGGAGTATCATTAGTGTGAGCTGTTTTTGTTGAATTATTCCCTTTTAAGCTCAAGGTCCTTGGTTTAAGTTTCACTCCTGGCCTTGACCACCGAAAAACCTAAAGCTGACACTCCAGTGGATTACTTAGGGAACTGTCAGAGATACTGCTCAGCGACGATGCTAAACAGAAGCCCTATCAGCTCAGCTGATGTAAAAAGGTCCAATGGCCTTGTTTCTAAAAAAAGAGTGGAGGGAGTTCTCTCAGGTGTCCCAGCCAATATCCGTCCAAAAGTCAATATCACAAAATCAGATTACCTGCTCATTAGCACATTGCTAACCATGTCTGTAGCAAACAAAACGTGTTCACCAAACACAAGTTTGTTTGTGTCTGGCACAGGTGAGGCAGAAGTAGGAGTGTCTGAATAAAGCCTGAGCAAATCTCTTTTCCTGGAATATAATCTAGTTGCAAGTCACTATAATGCCCAGATAAACATCTCCACACCACTTAACAACAGGTGCCCTCATTTTTAGTTGAGGCTGCAAAAGTTTGACATTAATTCGATGGTGTGTGCTCTTATTTCTTAGAATTGCATGCAATATATTTACTCCTGCACCCTGTGTAGTATATCAGCTCAGCCTAAAGAGGGCATCTTGAGACTGGATAAATAGCATGGCATAGAGAAGAGGCCATGAACCTATTATTTTTGCATTATCAGAGGGAGAGCAGGACCCTGCTCTACAGTGAGCCAACAGTTTACTATATAGGGCTGATTAATATAATTAGGCTTCAATTTGGTTCTGAAACAATTAAAGCACAAACCTGCTTTCTTTCCATCCTGATAATCTCGATAATGATGAGCATTCAATGAGAAAAGAAAGACTTGGACTTAGCATATTTCATGACCACTTGCTATTTCAAAACACTTTATAAACAATTAAGTACTTCTGAAGTGCAATGACTTTTGTAATGTGAGAAAAGCAGCAGAAAATCTGTACACAGAAACTCCCACAGACAAGAGTCTTATAATGCCAAGATAATCTACTTCAGTGACAGTGTTTAAAGCATGGAGATTGATTAGGAAAACAGGCAAAGTTCATCTGCTGTCCTTCAAATAACAGCCCAGACCGACCTGAGAGAGCAGAAACGCCTCAGCGTTAATAACCCATGTTCAAAATGGCACCTACGACAACACAAAAGGTGTAGATAAAATAGACGTGGTGCGGATGCTTCCTCTTGTGGAGCATTCTGGGACGAGAGGTCATAGTCTTAGGATAAGGGGCAGCAAATTTAAAACAGCGTTGAGGAGTAACTACTTCTCCCGAAGGGCTGTGAGTCTGTGGAATTTGCTACCCCAAAGTGTGGTGGATGCTGGGACAGTGAGTAAATTTGAGGAGGAGTTAGGACAGATCTTTCATTGGGAATGGGTTGAAGGGTTATTGGGAGAAGGCAGGAAAATGGGGGTGAGGAGCGTATCATCCATGATCGAATGGCAGAGCAGAGCGGATGGGCCGAATAGCCTAATTCTGCCCCATACCTTATGAACTTTCAGTACTGCACTTGAGCGCCAGTCTGAACAAAGCTGTCCAGTTTTGATGCTATCCACCAGGAGTATTTCACTTCTGTATATATGTTAACCCTTCAGAACTCAATGACAATGGGCACAAAACACAAACACAAAGCAAGGTGAACTGTGAAAAGGTTTTTGCAGAAAATCAGACTGAACAGCTGACCAGGCCATGATTCTGCAGATTTGCTGATTGTCGTTCTGATGAAAAGTCACCAGGCTTGCAACCTTAACTCTGCCTTCATCCCACAGATCCTGCCAGACTTCCTGAATTTCTCCAGCTATTACTGTTTTTGTCTCAGATCTCCAGCATCCACAGTTCTGTTTTACTTTTAATTATTCACGTCTTTGGGATAGTCCTTTGCCTCTCAAATTTTCACAGATTACAACACAGGCTCAATCTTTTCTGTGTTGCTGGTTTAAATTAATGGGGGGTGGTGGCGGGGGGGGGGGGGGGGGGTGGTGTTGCTTAGTCCTGCGTTGTGACAGATGACTGGTGGCTTGGCAGTTCTCTTTGCTGCTCTGGGTAACTGTTCCAAAAAGTCTGATATTTCTAACCCAAAGTATTGGATCATTTCATTGGCTTTAATATAGTCAAAGTACCAAATTCAAACTTAATTGGAGTTTGGTATCTTGGGGCATAATTTAAACTGGCAAATTCAAATTCAAATGTTACATTTTAAATTTTTCAGTACTCTGTGTGCTTCTCTAAGTCCTTGCCAGTTTTTCCACTCTCTTAAAGATACAGTATTTCTACATCTTCATAACAATATACTATCAGCAACAACATCTTGCATTTATATATTCCCTCTATCAGAGGTCAATTTAAAGACGCACTTCAGAGAAGCATATGCAATAAATATATGCCCTGTCAAAAAAGACAGTATTCGAAAGGGTCAAAGTAGTATGCTTGAAGGACAGTCTTAAAAGGAGACTAGAGTGTGGAGAAGGTTTAGAAGTTAGGAACTACATCATTTAAGGATTAATTTGTCAAAAATGTAGTTGTCAGTAGTGGGATCAGGCAAGAGGACCCCTGAGCCTCTGGCTGTATATCCTTTTTAAATTCTCCATCCCATTTCCACATTGCTCTTTGTCCAACGTAATGTTCAAACGATGTTCAATACATGCTCAAGTAACAGACAATTAGTCACTTTCCAACTTCCTAGCCTCTTCAACTCCAACAATTCCTGATCACAAACATTAGTCCCACTCTCTTGGACAGCAGGTGCTGCGTAAGGATGTCATAGTTGCCACTTCTGCTGCCTCTGCACCCACCTTTGGTTTCTCTACTTATCCAAATTCCACCTCATTCCACCTCTATCTGGCTGCATTACAGCTTGGTACGGCAACTGCTCTGCACAGAACTATAAGAAATCAGAGAGTTGTGAACACAGCCCAGTCCATCATGCAAGCGAACCTTCCATCCATTGACTCCCATCTATACTTCCCCTGCCTCAGAAAGGTAGCCAACATCATCAAAGACCACCCCAACCCACCCCATTCTGGTTATAATCTATTCTGATGTCGTCTGTTGGGCAGAAGATACCAAAGTTTAAACACACAGGTTCAAGAACAGCTTCTTCTCTGCTGTTGTTAGACTTTTGAATGGACCCCACAAATTTCAAATCTAATGTTGATCTTGCTTTTTGTGCACCTTCTTTGCAGCTGTAACTTTGTGCTCCTCGCTCTGTTCAATCACCCCATGATCTTTGTATGGTATGATCTGCCTGTACTGTACACAAAACAAGACTTTTCACTCTACCCAGGTACATGTGACAATAATAAGACAAATCCAAATCATTTGTCCAGTGTCATCATCAACCACCCATACCTTCCACATGACCACAGACCTGTTTTTTCTACACTATCCTGCTTTTTTGTCTTGACTCTGTATTTGTTTTCAAGCTGCCAAATCTCCAATTGCTCCAGGTTCAGATGAAAAGCCAGCAAGCTGAAACATTTCTCTCCTGGTAGATGCTCCCTGACCAGCTGATTGTTTCCCCACATCTTCTGATTTGATTTCGGATTCGCAGCACGTGCACTGTTTCGCCTCCGTTGCTGAGATTGTGCGAGACGGGGAAGAGTAAAGCATGAC
Source organism: Chiloscyllium punctatum (assembly GCF_047496795.1). Taxonomy (NCBI): domain Eukaryota; kingdom Metazoa; phylum Chordata; class Chondrichthyes; order Orectolobiformes; family Hemiscylliidae; genus Chiloscyllium; species Chiloscyllium punctatum. The sequence goes on from NC_092744.1 coordinate 80,570,076, forward strand.
TTTAACCACTAGTTTCTGAGTGTCAACTATTACTTCAAATGTTCAATTTATTTTATTGATCTCAGGGGGAAAGAAAATTTACAATCCAGCCTCCTGAAGAAAGGTTGGCTCAACAGCGCTAAGTGACCAAAGTACACAGTGTGTGAAGTGTTTCTTTGTGACAGACTAGAGAATAGAAGATAGCTCAGCTAACAAGTTCCTAATAGATTCCATATAAAAGGAAGGCAATTAAAGAATAGCTCACTACCTAAATATTTCTTTGTTGGTGCAATAGGAGTACTGTCTGTTCCAAGGCAGAGAGTTCAAGCTAAAGGAACGAGGTGTATTAGTTGCTCTGTGTGAAATACTGGTTGATGGGTTCAGTGTGCCTGTAAATGAGAATTTATTGGAGAAAGATAAGACTTTGACACTGATCAGTAGCCCCTCAGAGCACGATGGAGCTTCCCATTTGTACAGCACTAAGACTATTTTTGTTGTCACAGAAACAGATTTAACCCTTTTCAGTCACAGTTGTCACAACATGAGCTTTCCCTTAGTTGTGTTAAAATTGATGAGACAATTATTAACAGACAGTACACACACACTGAGCAGGAACGACAAACACCAAGATAAAGGCTTCTTTCAATCAAGACCTATCCACACAATTCAAAGGATCATTTCTCTTCAATGTCTTACAATAGCTTCAAGTCAAGAAAGAAACCAGCATTTTTTTTAATATACAGAGTAGAAGAGGTGGGAAACATTTTTTTAAACTTTCTTCCACCAATCCCTCCACTCTTATTTGCAGAGCAGGTATTTAAAGGTCTACTAAATTTCTTATGTTCCCATTTTATCCAGCAGGGTATTTGAGTCTGACCCAAACAAAATTTTTGCTCTTCTTTCATGATTTTGTGCCAGGGTCTTGTTTGACTCCCTCTGCCAACTACTCACTTAGAGTCATAGAGTCAAAACACGTACAGCACTGAAACAGACCCTTCGGTCCAACCCGTCCATGCTGACCAGATATGCCAACCCAATCAAATCCCACCTGCCAGTACCTGGCCCATATTCCTCCAAACCCTTCCTATTCATATACCCATCCAAATGCCTCTTAAATGTTGCAATTGCACCAGCCTCCACCACTTCCTCTGGCAGCTCATTCCATACATGCACCACCCTCTGTGTGAAAAGGTTGCCCTGTAGGTCTCTTTTATATCTTTCCCCCCTCACCCTAAACATATGCCCTCTAGTTCTGAATTCCCCAACCCCAGGGAAAAGACTTCGCCTATTTACCCTATCCATGCCTCTCATGATTTTATAAACCTCTGTAAGGTCACCCCTCAGCCTCCGATGCTCCAGGGAAAACAGCCCCAGCCTGTTCAGCCTCTCCCTGTAGCTCAAATCCTCCAACCCTGGCAACAGCCTTGTAAATCTTTTCTGCACCCTTTCAAGTTCCACAACATCTTTCCAATAAGAAGGAGACCAGAATGGCACGCAATATTCCAACAGTGGCCTAACCACTGTCCTGTACAGTCTCAACATGACCTCCCAACTCCAGTACTCAATACTCTGACCAATAAATAACTTCATAGATAATCTTTCAAATAAGCGTAACAGAATACCCACTGAGCCAGGTGCATTGACTAACAATTTCAATGTTGCATTTCAATGAGTTTTATGAATGTATGATGAAATGAAAATTTACAATGAATGACAATAGGTCGGATGAACTCCCCAGATGCTGTCTGAACCTGCTGTGCTTTTCCAGCACCACACTTTTTGACTCTGATCTCCAGCATCTGCAGTCCTCACTTTCTCCTGAGCAAACGTTGGGTCTTTTCCAGCTTTTGCATCACAATTCTGGAGGCAATTGGAATGCAAAATAGTTCCTGAAAAGTGGAGTCACAGGCAGACAGGATACTGAAGAAGGCGTCTGGTACACTTGCCTTTATTGGTCAGTGCATTGAGTACTAGAGTTGGGAAGTCATGTTGTGGCTGTACAGGACATTGGTTAGGCCACTTTTGAAATACTGTACTCAATTCAGGTCTCCCTCTGTAGAAAAGATGTTGTGAAACTTGAAAGGGTTCAGAAAAGATTTACAAGGATGTTGCCAGGGTTGGAAGGTTTGAGCCATAGGGAGTGACTTTACAGATGTTTATAAAATCATGAGGGGTATAGAAAAGGTGAATAGCCAAGGCCTTTTTCCCCAGCATAGGGGAGTCCAGAACTAGAGGGCATAGGTTTAATGTGAGAGGTGAAAGATTTACAAGGGATCTAAGGGGCAACCTTTCCACACAGAGGGTGGTACGTGTATGGAATGAGCTGCCAGAGGATGTGGTAGAGGCTGGTACAATTACACCATTTAAAAGGCATCTGGATGGGTATATGAATAGGAAGGGTTGACAAAATTATATCTGGTTGGCATGGCGTTGGACTGGGGTTGGGGGGGTGGTCTGTTACTGTACTGCACATCTCTATGATTCTGTGAAAATCTAAATATTGCTTAAATATCATGAGTTTCTGACTCAGTAACACTTTTAAGGCAGTGAATTCCAGACTTCTACCACCCTTTGAACAAACAAAAAACCAACTCTCCTCTTAGCCTTCCAACTCTTATCTTAAATCCATTTCCCTGTTTATTGACTCCTCTACCAATGTCTCTATCGGGACTTCTCTCGACTTTTGCTGCTATCCGATCTTTCCTCACTGATTAAAGTCTCCAGCAAAAGCAGCATCCTGGAAAATCTCCTCTGTACCTTCTCTTGTGCAATCATATCCTCCCTGTGATGTGGTGACTAGAACTGCAGGTAGTAGTTAAGTTGGGGCCCAACCAACATTTTACACAGTTCCAGCATGAACTCCGTGCTCTTGTATGCCATGCCTCAGCTCATAAAGACAAGCATCGCATATACCTTCTTAACCAACTTGCATGCTACCTTCAGGGATCTGTGGTTATGCGCACCAAGGTCCCTCTGATGTTTACTGTTTTCCAGGGTCCTTCCATTCATGGTGTAATCCTTCACGTTGTTAGTCCTCCCCAAGTCTATTACCTCACACCTTTCTGGGTTGAATTCCATTTGCCATTGCTTTGTCCCCCTGACCAATCTGTTGATATCCTCCTGTAGTTTACACCTACCCTCCTCATTACTTACCACCCCGATAGTTGTCATATCATCCATGAACTTCCTGATCATGTCCCATACACTTAAATTTAAACTATTAACATTCACCATGAAGGGCAAGATCCCCAGCATCAAACCTCCTGGAACCTTACTGGAAACACCAAGTTTGGATCCAATATACCATTTTGCCTTGGATCCCACAGGCTCTAACCTACGTGATCAGCCCGCCAAGAGGGGCTTTAGCTAAAGCATGTAAATCTCATCAAATATATTGACCTTATCAACATTCCTGGTGACCTCCTCAAAAACTTCAATCAAATACGTCAAACATAACCTTATTTTGACTAATATCTGATTAATCTGTGTCTGTTTGAGTGCTGTCCCTCAGAATTATTTCGAATAAAATCTCCACTACTAGGTTAGGCTGACCAGCCTGTATTTTCCTGCTCTGTAACTATTTTTTTGTGATCGGGGCAACATTAGTGTACTCCAGCCCTCTGCCACCTCAACTGTGGCCAGAAGGAATTTCAAATTTATTGCCGGGACTCCTCCCTTAGCTTCCTCAGCTGCTTGGGATGCATTTCATCCCGTCCAGTGGATGTAGCGACAGTGTGACAGGCAGCGTCACTGAGAGGACCGAGGGAGAGCGGTCAAGGTTACTGAGAGGAGAGAGGGACAGTGTGACAGTCACCGTCACTCAGGAGACAGGGTAGCGTGACAGTCAGTGTAATGGAGAGGAGAGAGTGACAGTGTGACAGTCAATGTTACCGAGAGGAACCCGGGGCAGTGTGACAGCCAGCATCACCGAGAGGAGAGAGGGACAGTGTGACAGACAGAATCACCGAGAGGAGTGAGGGACAGTGTGACAGTCACCTTCACTGAGGGGAGTGAGGGACAGTGTGACAGTCACCTTCACTGAGGGGAGTGAGGGACAGTGTGACAGTCAGTGTAATGAAAAGATACGAGGGACAGTGTGACATTCAGCGTCACCGAGAGGATTGAGGGACAGTGTGACAGTCAGCGTCACCGAGAGGAGAGAGGGACAGTGTTACAGTCAGCGTCACCGAGAGGAGAGAGGGACAGTGTGACAGTCACCTTCACTGAGAGGAGAGAGGGACAGTGTGACAGTCACCTTCACTGAGAGGAGTGAGGGACAGTGTGACAGTCAGTGTAATGGAGAGGTACGAGGGACAGTATGACAGTCAGTGTCACCGAGAGGAGAGAGAGAGAGAGACAGTGTGACAGTCAGCGTCACCGAGAGGTGAGAGGGACCCTGTGACAGTCAGCGTCACCGAGAGGTGAGAGGGACCCTGTGACAGACAAAATCACAGAGAGGAGTGAGGGGCAGTTTTACAGCCAGCGTCACCGAGAGGAGAGAGGGACAGTGTGACATTCAGCGTCACCGAGAGGAGAGAGGGACAGTGTGACAGTCAGCGTCACCGAGAGGAGAGAGGGACAGGTGACAGACAGAATCACCGAGAGGATTGAGGGACAGTGTGACAGTCAGTGTAATGGAGAGGTACGAGGGACAGTATGACAGTCAGTGTCACCGAGAGGAGAGAGAGAGAGACAGTGTGACAGTCAGCGTCACCGAGAGGTGAGAGGGACCCTGTGACAGTCAGCATCACCGAGAGATGAGAGGGACCCTGTGACAGACAAAATCACAGAGAGGAGTGAGGGGCAGTTTTACAGCCAGCGTCACCGAGAGGAGAGAGGGACAGTGTGACATTCAGCGTCACCGAGAGGAGAGAGGGACAGTGTGACAGTCAGCGTCACCGAGAGGAGAGAGGGACAGGTGACAGACAGAATCACCGAGAGGATTGAGGGACAGTGTGACAGTCAGCGTCACCGAGAGGATTGAGGGACAGTGTGACAGTCAGCGTCACCGAGAGGAGAGAGAGACAGTGTGACAGTCAGCGTCACCGAGAGGAGAGAGAGACAGTGTGACAGTCAGTGTAATGAAAAGATACGAGGGACAGTGTGACATTCAGCGTCACCGAGAGGATTGAGGGACAGTGTGACAGTCAGCGTCACCGAGAGGAGAGAGGGACAGTGTGACAGTCACCTTCACCGAGAGGAGAGAGGGACAGTGTGACAGTCACCTTCACCGTGAGGAGTGAGGGACAGTGTGACAGTCAGTGTAATGGAGAGGTACGAGGGACAGTATGACAGTCAGTGTCACCGAGAGGAGAGAGAGAGAGAGACAGTGTGACAGTCAGCGTCACCGAGAGGAGAGAGGGACCCTGTGACAGTCAGCGTCACCGAGAGGAGAGAGGAACAGCGTGACTGCGTCACCGAGAGGAGAGAGGGACAGTGTGACAGTCAGCATCACCGAGAGGAGAGAGGGACAGTGTGACAGACAGAATCACCGAGGGGAGTGAGGGACAGTGTGACAGTCAGTGTAATGAAAAGATACGAGGGACAGTGTGACATTCAGCGTCACCGAGAGGATTGAGGGACAGTGTGACAGTCAGCGTCACCGAGAGGAGAGAGGGACAGTGTGACAGTCACCTTCACCGAGAGGATTGAGGGACAGTGTGACAGTCAGTGTAATGGAGAGGTACGAGGGACAGTATGACAGTCAGTGTCACCGAGAGGAGAGAGAGAGAGACAGTGTGACAGTCAGCGTCACCGAGAGGTGAGAGGGACCCTGTGACAGTCAGCATCACCGAGAGGTGAGAGGGACCCTGTGACAGACAAAATCACAGAGAGGAGTGAGGGGCAGTTTTACAGCCAGCGTCACCGAGAGGAGAGAGGGACAGTGTGACATTCAGCGTCACCGAGAGGAGAGAGGGACAGTGTGACAGTCAGCGTCACCGAGAGGAGAGAGGGACAGGTGACAGACAGAATCACCGAGAGGATTGAGGGACAGTGTGACAGTCAGCGTCACCGAGAGGATTGAGGGACAGTGTGACAGTCAGCGTCACCGAGAGGAGAGAGAGACAGTGTGACAGTCAGCGTCACCGAGAGGAGAGAGAGACAGTGTGACAGTCAGTGTAATGAAAAGATACGAGGGACAGTGTGACATTCAGCGTCACCGAGAGGATTGAGGGACAGTGTGACAGTCAGCGTCACCGAGAGGAGAGAGGGACAGTGTGACAGTCACCTTCACCGAGAGGAGAGAGGGAGAGTGTGACAGTCACCTTCACCGAGAGGAGTGAGGGACAGTGTGACAGTCAGTGTAATGGAGAGGTACGAGGGACAGTATGACAGTCAGTGTCACCGAGAGGAGAGAGAGAGAGACAGTGTGACAGTCAGCGTCACCGAGAGGAGAGAGGGACCCTGTGACAGTCAGCGTCACCGAGAGGAGAGAGGAACAGCGTGACTGCGTCACCGAGAGGAGAGAGGGACAGTGTGACAGTCAGCATCACCGAGAGGAGAGAGGGACAGTGTGACAGACAGAATCACCGAGGGGAGTGAGGGACAGTGTGACAGTCAGTGTAATGAAAAGATACGAGGGACAGTGTGACATTCAGCGTCACCGAGAGGATTGAGGGACAGTGTGACAGTCAGCGTCACCGAGAGGAGAGAGGGACAGTGTGACAGTCACCTTCACCGAGAGGAGAGAGGGACATTGTGACAGTCAGTGTAATGGAGAGGTACGAGGGACAGTATGACAGTCAGTGTCACCGAGAGGAGAGAGAGAGAGACAGTGTGACAGTCAGCGTCACCGAGAGGTGAGAGGGACCCTGTGACAGTCAGCGTAACCGAGAGGAGAGAGGGAAAGCGTGACTGCGTCACCGAGAGGAGAGAGGGACAGTGTGACATTCAGCGTCACCGAGAGGATTGAGGGACAGTGTGACAGTCAGCGTCACCGAGAGGAGAGAGGGACAGTGTTACAGCCAGCGTCACCGAGAGGAGAGAGGGACAGTGTGACAGTCACCTTCACCGAGAGGAGAGAGGGACAGTGTGACAGTCAGTGTAATGGAGAGGTACGAGGGACAGTATGACAGTCAGTGTCACCGAGAGGAGAGAGAGAGAGACAGTGTGACAGTCAGCGTCACCGAGAGGTGAGAGGGACAGCGTGACTGCGTCTCCGAGAGGAGAGAGGGACAGTGTGACTGCGTCACCGAGAGGAGAGAGGGACAGTGTGACAGTCAGCGTCACCGAGAGGAGAGAGGGACAGCGTGACTGCGTCACCGAGAGGAGAGAGGGACAGTGTGACAGACAGAATCACCAAGGGGACTGAGGGACAGTGTGACAGTCAGTGTAATGAAAAGATACGAGGGACAGTGTGACATTCAGCGTCACCGAGAGGATTGAGGGACAGTGTGACAGTCAGCGTCACCGAGAGGAGAGAGAGACAGTGTGACAGTCAGCGTCACCGAGAGGAGAGAGGGACAGTGTGACAGTCAGTGTAATGAAAAGATACGAGGGACAGTGTGACATTCAGCGTCACCGAGAGGATTGAGGGACCCTGTGACAGTCAGCGTCACCGAGAGGAGAGAGGGACAGCGTGACTGCGTCACCGAGAGGAGAGAGGGTCAGTGTGACAGTCAGTGTAATGGAGAGGTACGAGGGACAGTATGACAGTCAGTGTCACCGAGAGGAGAGAGAGAGAGAGACAGTGTGACAGTCAGCGTCACCGAGAGGTGAGAGGGACAGCGTGACTGCGTCACCGAGAGGTACGAGGGACAGCGTGACAGACAGCGTCACCGAGAGGAGAGAGGGACAGTGTGACAGTCAGCGTCACCGAGAGGAGAGAGGGACAGTGTGACAGTCACCTTCACTGAGGGGAGTGAGGGACAGTGTGACAGTCAGTGTAATGAAAAGATACGAGGGACAGTGTGACATTCAGCGTCACCGAGAGGATTGAGGGACAGTGTGACAGTCAGCGTCACCGAGAGGAGAGGGGGACAGTGTGACAGTCACCTTCACCGAGAGGAGTGGGGGACAGTGTGACAGTCAGTGTCACCGAGAGGAGAGAGAGAGAGACAGTGTGACAGTCAGCGTCACCGAGAGGTGAGAGGGACCCTGTGACAGTCAGCGTCACCGAGAGGAGAGAGGGACAGCGTGACTGCATCACCGAGAGGAGAGAGGGACAGTGTGAAAGACAGAATCACCGAGGGGAGTGAGGGACAGTGTGACAGTCAGTGTAATGAAAAGATACGAGGGACAGTGTGACATTCAGCGTCACCGAGAGGATTGAGGGACAGTGTGACAGTCAGCGTCACCGAGAGGATAGAGGGACAGTGTGACAGTCAGTGTAATGAAAAGATACGAGGGACAGTGTGACATTCAGCGTCACCGAGAGGTAGGAGGGACAGTGTGACAGTCAGTGTAATGGAGAGGTACGAGGGACAGTGTGACAGTCAGTGTCACCGAGAGGAGAGAGAGAGAGAGAGACAGTGTGACAGTCAGCGTCACCGAGAGGTGAGAGGGACCCTGTGACAGTCAGCGTCACCGAGAGGAGAGAGGGACAGCGTGACTGCGTCACCGAGAGGAGAGAGGGACAGTGTGACAGTCAGCGTCACCGAGAGGAGAGAGGGACAGTGTGACAGACAGAGTCACCGAGAGGAGAGAGGGACAGCGTGACAGACAGAGTCACCGAGAGGAGAGAGGGACAGCGTGACATTCAGCGTCACCGAGAGGATTGAGGGGCAGCGTGACAGTCAGCGTCACCGAGAGGAGAGAGGGGCAGCGTGACAGTCAGCGTCACCGAGAGGAGAGAGGGGCAGCGTGACAGTCAGCGTCACCGAGAGGAGAGAGGGGCAGCGTGACAGTCAGCGTCACCGAGAGGAGAGAGGGGCAGCGTGACAGTCAGCGTCACCGAGAGGAGAGACAGAGAGACAGCGTGACAGTCAGCGTCACCGAGAGGTGAGAGGGACAGCGTGACAGTCAGCGTCACCGAGAGGTACGAGGGACAGCGTGACAGTCAGCGTCACTGAGAGGAGAGAGGGGCAGCGTGACAGTCAGCGTCACCGAGAGGAGAGAGAGAGAGACTGCGTGACAGTCAGCGTCACCGAGAGGTGAGAGGGGCAGCGTGACAGTCAGCGTCACCGAGAGGAGAGAGGGGCAGCGTGACAGTCAGCGTCACCGAGAGGTAGGAGGGACAGTGTGACAGTCAGTGTAATGGAGAGGTACGAGGGACAGTGTGACAGTCAGTGTCACCGAGAGGAGAGAGAGAGAGAGAGACAGTGTGACAGTCAGCGTCACCGAGAGGTGAGAGGGACCCTGTGACAGTCAGCGTCACCGAGAGGAGAGAGGGACAGCGTGACTGCGTCACCGAGAGGAGAGAGGGACAGTGTGACAGTCAGCGTCACCGAGAGGAGAGAGGGACAGTGTGACAGACAGAGTCACCGAGAGGAGAGAGGGACAGCGTGACAGACAGAGTCACCGAGAGGAGAGAGGGACAGCGTGACATTCAGCGTCACCGAGAGGATTGAGGGGCAGCGTGACAGTCAGCGTCACCGAGAGGAGAGAGGGGCAGCGTGACAGTCAGCGTCACCGAGAGGAGAGAGGGGCAGCGTGACAGTCAGCGTCACCGAGAGGAGAGAGGGGCAGCGTGACAGTCAGCGTCACCGAGAGGAGAGAGGGGCAGCGTGACAGTCAGCGTCACCGAGAGGAGAGACAGAGAGACAGCGTGACAGTCAGCGTCACCGAGAGGTGAGAGGGACAGCGTGACAGTCAGCGTCACCGAGAGGTACGAGGGACAGCGTGACAGTCAGCGTCACTGAGAGGAGAGAGGGGCAGCGTGACAGTCAGCGTCACCGAGAGGAGAGAGAGAGAGACTGCGTGACAGTCAGCGTCACCGAGAGGTGAGAGGGGCAGCGTGACAGTCAGCGTCACCGAGAGGAGAGAGGGGCAGCGTGACAGTCAGCGTCACCGAGAGGAGAGAGGGGCAGCGTGACAGTCAGCGTCACCGAGAGGAGAGCGGGGCAGCGTGACAGTCAGCGTCACCGAGAGGAGAGAGGGGCAGCGTGACAGTCAGCGTCACCGAGAGGAGAGAGGGGCAGCGTGACAGTCAGCGTCACCGACAGGAGAGAGGGGCAGCGTGACAGTCAGCGTCACCGAGAGGAGAGAGGGGCAGCGTGACAGTCAGCGTCACCGAGAGGAGAGAGGGGCAGCGTGACAGTCAGCGTCACCGAGAGGAGAGAGGGGCAGCGTGACAGTCAGCGTCACCGAGAGGAGAGAGGGGCAGCGTGACAGTCAGCGTCACCGAGAGGAGAGAGGGGCAGCGTGACAGTCAGCGTCACCGAGAGGAGAGAGGGGCAGCGTGACAGTCAGCGTCACCGAGAGGAGAGAGGGGCAGCGTGACAGTCAGCGTCACCGAGAGGAGAGAGGGGCAGCGTGACAGTCAGCGTCACGGTTGCTGCACGAGGTTGGGCAGCGGTGCTTTCCCCCAGGTTAGTGCCAGGGTGTGGCTGGGTCAGGCGGGGCTCGGGCCAGGTGTTGCAGCGCCAGGGGCGGGCGTCGAAGCCCCAGGGGTTTCTCTATGGGGGTCGGGGGTAGAAGTGGGGTCAGGGTCGGGTACAGGTTTGGGGGTCAGGGTTCCCGCGCCGGGGCGACGCTGGCACGGCCGCAGGGGCATTGTAGTGCCGGAGTGGGGCAGGCCATGGGCTCGGTTTCGGGGAAGGGGATAGGGTGGTCTCCCCGTGGGTGGGCCTGACGCGTCACGTCTTCTTCAGCGCCTTCCGGCCGGCTGGACGCTCACCCCCTTCCCTGCCGGAGGCTGGAGGATTGGAAGCCTCCGTCTTAGGCTCCGGTGCCGGGGCTTGTGGTGTTGACTTTGGGGGAGGGGGAGTGGGTGCGGCGGCACCACCTTCAGCCGTTGGCACGGGCTGGGCAGCCTTCTGGGTGGGGCAGTTTTTCCTAATGTACCCCACCTCGCGGCAGAGGTGGCACTGCACACCGTCCGCCGTCCAGAAGGCGCGGTAGGCCGCGCCCTCATGGAGGAGGGTAAAGGAGCCCTCCGTGACCTCCTCCCGGGCCAGGCAAATAAACACCTGGCGTCGGAAGGAGTAGATGTGCCGGAGGGCGGGGTCCTTCAGACCGAGCAGGAGCGGTTGGATCCCTGACCAGATCTCCCCCAAGGTGGTGAGGTGGGGGAGAAGGAGCTCGCTGGCAATGAAGGGCGGGACGTTGGAGATCACGACCCTCTGGGCCGTAACCTCCAGAGGGTCGACGGGCAAATGTGTCCCGCCCACAGCAAGCCCCCTCTCCACGGCCAGGTGGACCGCCTGCTCGGTCTTCAGGAAAAATACGGCCTTCCCGTACATTCGGGCCGCAGCGACAATGGCCAGTGGGCCGACCACACTAGCCATGGCTTTGCTGCAGCCCTCGATGCTCATATTGCGGCCGGGGTTGGGACAGCCGAGCTTAAGGCAGCGGCTACCCCGGCGAAGGTGCGGCTGGGTCCCGTGACCTTCAGGCTCGCCATGCTCCGCTGCTAAACGATAGGCCCCAGGCAGCGACGGTGGGGACTGGCCTCAGGCAACCGCAGCGATGGAAGCAGGCCTCGGACGAGTCCCAGGTAGGCCCTCGGTTGCAGCGGTGGGGGCAGACCTGTTGGGGAGGGTCCCCAAGGCAAGTCCCAGGCAGCCCCGAAATTGAGTCCCAGGCAGCTGTAGTGGAGGCGGGCCTCCAGCAGTGGCAGTGGTGGAGGTCCTGGGGAGGTGACAAGGCGAGTCCCAGGCAGCGGTGTTGGAGGCAGGCCTCAGGCAACAGTAGCAGTGGAGGCAGGCCTCTGGCAAGTCCTAGGCCGCAGCAGTGGGAGCAGACCTGTTGGGGAGGGTCCCCAAGGCAAGTCCCAGGCAGCCCCAAAATAGAGTCCCAGTTGGCAGCGGCAGTAGTGGTGGAGGTTGTGGGGAGGGGCCCAAGGCATGTCCCAGGCAGCAGTGGTGGAGGCAGGCCTCAGGCAGCAGCAGCAGTGGAGGCAGGCCTCTGGCAAGTCCTGGGAAGCTCCTCAGTCACAGCAGTGGTGGGGGGCAGGCCTGTTGGGGAGGGTCCCCAAGGCAAGTCCAAGGCAGCGGTGGTGGAGGCAGGCCTCAGACAACAGCAGCAGTGGTGGAGGTCCTGGGGAGGGGCCCCAAGGCAAGTCCCCTGCAGCAGCAGTGAGGCAGGCCCCAAGCAGAAACAGGGAGAGTCCTTGCACGTGTTCACACACAGTCATACACTGCTCCAACTCCCAAGACAGGCAAAACATCCGAGTGGCCAGTGACAAGCACTGCCCTTCAAACCAAAGGGCAATGCTGTGTGATCAAAAAGGTGAAGGGGAGGGTAGGGACTAAATCAAAATAGAGTTGGACGGGGAAATAATGCACTCCACTCCCTGCGGCGCCCACCTCTCCCTGAACAACTCCAGGGAGCACTCCAGTTCTTTTTTTCCTCTTACATAAAGTGCACGAATCTTTATTCAATTTCCACCACCAGGAAGATATGAAAAACACCCAAGTGGCCAGTGACAAGCAGCACTCTAGTTTTTTTTTCTTTTTTTAAACCCCCCCACATTACCGCCTAACTGCGGTAGTGCTTATTTTTTCCCCCGCACTCATGGTGTGTGTGTGTGTGTGTGCGCGCGCGCGCGCGCGCACGCAGGTGCGAGACACAGTGAAAGACACAAGGTGCATGAATGTTTTTTTTAATCAAAGGGCAACATTGCACGATCAAACAGGGAGGGGAGGGATTAAATCAAAGGAGAGTTGGAGGGGGGGAAATAATACACTCCACTCCTTGTGGTACCTGTCTCTCCCTGAATAGCTCAATGGTGTTGGTAAAATCCTCTGTTTTTGTTTCCCTAAAATTTAAACCCCACAGTACCACCTAACTGCGGTAGTGCTTATTTTTCCCCAGCACCCATGGTGTGTGTGTGTGTAGGTGTGAGACACAGTGAAGGACACAAGGTACACGAATCTTTATTCAATTTCCACCACCAGGAAGATAGGAAAAACACCCGAGTGGCCAGTGACAAGCACTGCCCTTCAAACCACAGGGCAATGCTGTGTGAGCAAAACAGTGAAGGGGAGGGTAGGGACTAAATCAAAATAGAGTTGGAGGGAGAAATGATGCACTCCACTCCCTGCGGCGCCCACCTCTCCCTGAACGACTCCAGGGTGTTGGTGGACACGGCGTGCTCCTTCTCCAAGGACACCCGGGCTCTAACGTAACCCCGGAAGAGGGGCAGGCAGTCGGCCCTAACGACCCCCTCCACGGCCCGCTGCCTGGACCTGTTGATGGCCAGTTTGGCCAGGCCCAGGAGCAGACCCACGAGGAGGTCCTCGGACCTGCCCTCCCTCCTCTGTACCGGGTGCCCGAAGATCAGGAGCGTGGGACTGAAGTGCAACCAGAAACAGAGGAGAAGGTTTTTAAGAAAATCAAAAAGGGAGTGCAAACGCCCACACCCAATATATACATGGTCCACGGACTCCACAGCGCCACAGAACAAGCAGTTGGGCTGGGAGTCCGTGAACCACCGCAATCTGCGGTTGCAGGGGACTGCTGCGTGCAGCACCCTCCACCCCAGATCCCCGAGAGAAAGGGGGAGGACTCCCGCGTAGAGAGCCCTCCACTGGGGATCTCCACCGCCCGGTGGCAAATGGGCACGCCAAGGCGTGTCCGGACGGTGGATGAGGGAGAAGAGGTGGACGGTGTGCAGCAGCAGTCGATACAGGGCCCTCCTGTTTATGTCCCTGAAAGCAACAAAATTAAAATTCCGGAGGCGGCTCAGGTTGTGGGGCACAGGCTCCCGCGGGAAGTACGGGACCTTGGGGCCAATGTGAAATTCCGTCCGGGCCGGGGTGAGCGCGGACGGGATCCCACCGCACACCTGAGCGTCCTCCAATCGGTGCACTACGTCGGGTCCGAGCACCGCCGTTTTAAGGCGTCGGATGGCAGTGGCCACGTACCGGACGTCTACCGCTGCCCTGCTCGCTATGTCCTGCGGCAGCGTCCAGCCCAGGCCCCCGGCACCCAGCACGTCCCCGACCCTGGTCGCCCTCGCCGCCACGGCCCTCCCCTCCGACAGCCACTCGAACCCGCGAGTACGGAGGAGCGGATTCCTGAGCAACGGCTCCCTGACGACAGCCGCTACTCCAGCCGGAGGGTAGGCGCGACGCGATTCGACCATGTTCCAGACAGTGATCAGGTCCTGGTAAAAGACAGGCAGTGCCTTGAGGGCGACCTCCAAACCGTCACGGTCGACGAACAAGAGCTGCGTGTCGTAGTTGAGGTTACGCACCTGGCGGAAAAAATACGTCGCCAGGGCGCACCACCTAGGAGGAGGCTCAACGTAAAGGTATCGCCGCAAGGTCTGAAGGCGGAACGTCGCGACCTGGGTGCGGACGCACACCAGCGACTGACCGCCCTCCTCAATAGGGAGACTCAGAACCTGCGCGGCGACCCAGTGCATCTTTTTGTCCCAGAAGAAGTCGACCAACGTTCTCTGGATGTCAGCGACAAAGCCAGGAGGAGGGACCAAAGTGACCAGCCGGTACCACAGCATGGCGGCCACCAGCTAGTTTATGACCAGCACTCGACTCCTGTAAGATAGCACTCGGAGCAGTCCTGTCCAGCGGCCTAGGCGAGCCGAGACTTTGGCTTCCAGCTCCTGCCAGTTGGCCGGCTAGGATTCCTCAGCCGGGCTGAGGTAGACCCCCAGGTAGAGGAGATGGGTGGTACTCCAGCTGAACCCCCGTAACTCCTCCGGCAGAGGGTCCACCCGCCACGGACCGACCAGTAGTCCGGAACATTTGGCCCAGTTGATCCTGGCGGAAGACACCGCCGAGTACACGGCCTGGCACTCGCGCATCCTCTTCAGGTCAGCCGGGTCGGTGAAAGTGAGGAGCATGTCGTCGGCGTAGGCCGAGAGGACCACCCCCGCGCCCGCGCCGCGCAGAACCAGCCCTGACAACCTCCTCCGCAAGAGGCGCAGGAAAGGCTCCACGCACAGGGAATACAGCTGGCCGGACAGGGGGCAGCCTTGACGCACTCCTCTCCCGAAGCGAAGGGGCGCCGTCAGGGACCCGTTAACTTTAACCAGACACTCTGCGGCGGCGTACAAAAGTCGGATCTGGGCGACGAACCGCGTCCCGAACCCGAACGCCCACAGAGTCCCGAGCAGGTACTCGTGATTGAACCTGTCGAACGCCTTCTCCTGGTAGAGAGACAGGAAGGCGCTCGGCAGACCAGCCCGTCGACAGAAATGGATCAGGTCCCGGACCAGGTGGACGTTGTCGTGTATCCTCCGGCCCGGGACCGTGTAGGACTGGTCCGGGTGAATCATGTGGGCCAGCACGGAAGCCAGGCGAGAAGACAACACCCTGGCGAAGATTTTGTAGTCCGTGCTGAGGAGGGAGACCGGACGCCAGTTCTTCAAAGAACGAAGGTCCCCCTTCTTCGGCAGCAGGACGATGACCGCCCTGCGCCAAGAAAGGGGCAGCTGTCCGGCGTTTAGACACTCCCCCAGGACCTGTGCGTAGTCGTTCCCCAGGACGTCCCAGAACGCCCTGAAGAACTCCACAGTCAGCCCGTCCAGCCCCGGGGTTTTGCCCCTCGAGAGCCGGTCGAGGGCGCCGGTCAGCTCCTCTCAAGTGACGGGAGCGTCGAGCCTTCCGGCGTCCTCCGGGCTGAGCTGCGGCAGGTCCTCCCACAGAACTCTGCGAGCGTCCTCGCTGGACGGATCCGGAGAGAACAGAGCCGTGTAATAGTTTCGGACGTGGGCCCTGACGCCCTCCGGATCCGAGACTAGGGACCTGTCGTCGGCCAGCAGCACAAGGAGCTGCTGACGGGTGCCACGCCTTTTTTCCAGCGAGGAGAAGAAGGGGGAGCCGTGGTCCAGGTCCTGCAGGAGCTGGATCCGCGACCTCACGTACGCGCCCCGAGCCCCGACGAGCTGCAGGTCCCGGAGCGCGGCCTTCTTCTCTTCGTACACCCCGCGCAGGGCCGGGTCCGCGTCGGGCTGACCGAGGCGTGACTCCAGGTCGAGCATCTCCCTCTCCAACTCCACGATCCTGGATTTCCGCCTCTTGGTCGACCCCCTCGCGTACTCCTGACAGAAGACGCGGACGTGAGCCTTGCCCACGTCCCACCATAGCCTCAGGGAGGGGAAGCTTCCCCGCTTCCTTCTCCAGCCGGCCCAGAAACGACGAAACGAGTCCCGGAACCGCTCGTCCTCCAGCAGCAGGTTGTTAAAGTGCCAGTACGCGGAACCGAGCCTGGCGCCGAACGGAAGGAGTTCCGCCCACACCAGGTGATGGTCCGTGCACGACACCTGCCGCGTGGAGGCCTTCGGAAAACAGGAGGCGTACGCCCGCGAAACGTACAGGCGGTCGATTCTGGACGCTCCGACCCCAGGCCTCACGAAGGTGAAGGCGATGGAGTCGGGATGGAGAGTCCGCCAGACGTCCACCAGGTCGAAGGACTTGACCAAGTCCCCCAACCTCTTCCCCGACGCACAGCCAGTGCGGGCACCGCCGTGGTCCCTGCCCTCGAGGACGCAGTTAAAATCTCCCCCGAGGTCGACGCACTGGTTCTCGTCGATGGAAGCGAGATGAGCGGACAGTTCTTGAAAGAAGCTCGCTTGCCTCGGCCCGGCCAGGGGAGCGTATACGTTCACCAAGTGAAGCACCGCGCCCCCCAGCCGAACCGTCAGGTGAAGCAAACGGCCTGGCACCGGCTCCCTGACCCCCAAGATCTCCGGCCGAAAATGCGGGGCCAACAGGATAGCCACCCCGCCAGATCTGCGGGTGAGGTGACTCATGTAGACCCCCCCTCGCCACTCCAGGAGCCAGGTGGCTTCGTCTCCCGGGATAGTGTGGGTTTCTTGCAGGAAGCACACCGCATACCTCCCGTCCCGAAGGACTGAGGGGGTCTGGAATCTGCGCTGTGACTCCCTGCTGCCGTTGATGTTGAGGCTGGCTATAGTCGTCTCCATGTCGGAAGCGTTTTGCTACCACCACCAGTACAGTTAAAAACCAATTACTGGGAGGACGAGGGAGGGGCACAGAAGTCCCTCGCCCTCACCAGGAGTGCCCCCAGGAAGTTCCTGACTCGCTTTCGCTCATTTGAATTGAGCCCAGGCACCTGGCGAGCAGCGTGGGCCGACCAATAAATTCTATCAAAAGAGCTCCAGCAGTCGAGCGCCAATTGGGCTCTATCCCGGCGATGACGAGTTTCCTCGACAAATTCCCGGAGTTCCTCGAGGGGGATGAGGGGGAGATCGGCGGGGGGCACCTAGGACTCAAAAACGTCACTGCAGACAGAGTCCGCGTCGTCCCCGGTGTCCGCCACCGATCCCGAACCCTCCTCCGGGAGGTCGCCCTCGGTCGCCGACCCCTCCCCCACCGAGAGGATGGGGGCTGGTCCGGCGCCGCCAACCGGCCTCGAACCCCCGGCGACCCCACCCCCAGGGTCACCGGCGGTACCTTCCTCGGCGCACCCTGTCCCGGAACACCCCGAGTTCGGGTCGTCGGCCGGCGGAGGCTCGGGGCCCCGCTCTCCTCCCGACACCGGGACGCCTGGCCCCTCGGGGAAAAGGTCATCCCCCAGGAAAAGGTCATCCCCCAGGGCCAAGGCCCCCGGAAAAACAGTCTGGGAGGGAGGAGCGGGGATAACACCTACCTCCCCTCCGCTGCTCGGCGACCCAGTAAAGGGTCCTTTGTCATCACCCGCACCGCGGCCCTCGTGGTTGTTAAAGTCCCCCCCAGGGGCCAGTGGAGTTGAGGCAGCAGGAAGCCCTGCTGTAGCCCCTGGGGGTTTCGGCAGGTCGGGCCGTGGTGCGGGATCATCAGGGGGGGTCCCGTGGGCCCGTCCCCCGGAGAGGGGCAGCGCCGCCGGCGCGCTGCAGGACTGTCTCTCCCCTCCAAGGGCCAGCCCCTCTTCCCCAGAGAGACCGGGGGGGGATTTATGGGCCTTTTCCTCCCCGCCCGCCTTGGTAGTCATGGGGCCTGAGGCCCCTCCCCCCAGCCTTTCCCGGAATACGATTGGCTGGGGGAAGGCAGGGGGCGTGGCCAGGGTGGGGAGGGTCAGCCGTGTCACTTCCTGCCCTGCCCCTGGTTTATCAGGTGATGGCTGGCGGGCGGTGCAGGGGCCCAGTTCCCTTTCCGGGGCCCGGAGTCACGGTGGCTGCGGGAGGTCGGGCAGTGGTGGTCCCCCCGAGGTTAGTGCCAGGGTGTGGCTGGGCTGGGCTCGGGGCCAGGTGTTGCAGTGCCTGGGGCAGGCGTCGCAGCCCCAGGGGTTTCTCCATCGGGGTGGGGGGTAGATGTGGGGTCAGGGTCGGGTACGGGTTCGGGGGTTTGGGGGTCAGGGTTCCCGCGCCGGGGCGACGCTGGCACGGCCGCAAGGGCATTGTCATGCTGGGGCGGGGCAGGTCGTGGGCTGGGTGTTGGGGATGGGGATGGGGATGGGGATGGGGATAGGGTGGTCTCCCCGTGGGCGGGCCTGACGCGTCGCGCCTTCCTGAGTGCCTTCCGGCCGGCTGGACGCTCACCCCCCTCCCTGCCGGAGGCTGGAGGATCGGATGCCTCCGGCTCAGGCTCCGGTGCCGGGGCCTGTGGTGTTGACTTTGGGGGAGGGGGAGTGGGCGCGGTGGCACCACCGGTAGCCGTGGGCGAGGGCTGGGCGGCCTTCTGGGTGGGGCAGTTTTTTCTAATGTGCCCCACCTCGCGGCACAGGTGGCACCGCACTCCGTCTGCCGTCCAGAAGGCGCGGTAGGCCGTGCCCTTGTGGAGGAGGGTAAAGGAGCCCTCCGTGACCTCCTCCCGGGCCAGGCAAATGAACACCTGGCGTCGGAAGGAGTAGACATGCCGGAGGGCGGGGTCCTTCAGACCGAGCAGGAGCGGCTGGATCCCTGACCGGATCTCCCCCAAGGTGGTGAGGTGGGGGAGAAGGAGCTCGCTGGCAATGAAGGGCGGGACGTTGGAGATCACGACCCTCTGGGCCGTAACCTCCAGAGGGTCGACGGGCAAATGTGTCCCGCCCACAGCGAGCCCCCTCTCCACGGCCAGGTGGACCGCCTGCTCGGTCCTAAGGAAAAATACGGCCTTCCCGTACATCCGGGCCGCAGCGACGATGGCCAGTGGGCCGACCACACTAGCCATGGCCTTGCTGCAGGCCTTGATGGTCATGTTCGGGTGGGGATAGGCCTTGACCCCGAGAGGAGTGAGGGACAGTGTGACAGTCAGTGTAATGGAGAGGTACGAGGGACAGTATGACAGTCAGTGTCACCGAGAGGAGAGAGGGACCCTGTGACAGTCACCTTCACCGAGAGGAGAGAGGAACAGCGTGACTGCGTCACCGAGAGGAGAGAGGGACAGTGTGACAGTCAGCATCACCGAGAGGAGAGAGGGACAGTGTGACAGACAGAATCACCGAGGGGAGTGAGGGACAGTGTGACAGTCAGTGTAATGAAAAGATACGAGGGACAGTGTGACATTCAGCGTCACCGAGAGGATTGAGGGACAGTGTGACAGTCAGCGTCACCGAGAGGATAGAGGGACAGTGTGACAGTCAGTGTAATGAAAAGATACGAGGGACAGTGTGACATTCAGCGTCACCGAGAGGTAGGAGGGACAGTGTGACAGTCAGTGTAATGGAGAGGTACGAGGGACAGTGTGACAGTCAGTGTCACCGAGAGGAGAGAGAGAGAGAGAGACAGTGTGACAGTCAGCGTCACCGAGAGGTGAGAGGGACCCTGTGACAGTCAGCGTCACCGAGAGGAGAGAGGGGCAGCGTGACAGTCAGCGTCACCGAGAGGAGAGAGGGGCAGCGTGACAGTCAGCGTCACCGAGAGGAGAGAGGGGCAGCGTGACAGTCAGCATCACCGAGAGGAGAGAGAGAGAGACAGCGTGACAGTCAGCGTCACCGAGAGGTGAGAGGGACAGCGTGACAGTCAGCGTCACCGAGAGGAGAGAGGGGCAGCGTGACAGTCAGCGTCACCGAGAGGAGAGAGGGGCAGCGTGACAGTCAGCGTCACCGACAGGAGAGAGGGGCAGCGTGACAGTCAGCGTCACCGAGAGGAGAGAGGGGCAGCGTGACAGTCAGCGTCACCGAGAGGAGAGAGGGGCAGCGTGACAGTCAGCGTCACCGAGAGGAGAGAGGGGCAGCGTGACAGTCAGCGTCACCGAGAGGAGAGAGGGGCAGCGTGACAGTCAGCGTCACCGAGAGGAGAGAGGGGCAGCGTGACAGTCAGCGTCACCGAGAGGAGAGAGGGGCAGCGTGACAGTCAGCGTCACCGAGAGGAGAGAGGGGCAGCGTGACAGTCAGCGTCACCGAGAGGAGAGAGGGGCAGCGTGACAGTCAGCGTCACCGAGAGGAGAGAGGGGCAGCGTGACAGTCAGCGTCACGGTTGCTGCACGAGGTTGGGCAGCGGTGCTTTCCCCCAGGTTAGTGCCAGGGTGTGGCTGGGTCAGGCGGGGCTCGGGCCAGGTGTTGCAGCGCCAGGGGCGGGCGTCGAAGCCCCAGGGGTTTCTCTATGGGGGTCGGGGGTAGAAGTGGGGTCAGGGTCGGGTACAGGTTTGGGGGTCAGGGTTCCCGCGCCGGGGCGACGCTGGCACGGCCGCAGGGGCATTGTAGTGCCGGAGTGGGGCAGGTCATGGGCTCGGTTTCGGGGAAGGGGATAGGGTGGTCTCCCCGTGGGCGGGCCTGACGCGTCACGTTTTCTTCAGCGCCTTCCGGCCGGCTGGACGCTCACCCCCTTCCCTGCCGGAGGCTGGAGGATTGGAAGCCTCCGGCTTAGGCTCCGGTGCTTGTGGTGTTGACTTTGGGGGAGGGGGAGTGGGTGCGGCGGCACCACCTTCAGCCGTTGGCACGGGCTGGGCAGCCTTCTGGGTGGGGCAGTTTTTCCTAATGTACCCCACCTCGCGGCAGAGGTGGCACTGCACACCATCCGCCGTCCAGAAGGCGCGGTAGGCCGCGCCCTCATGGAGGAGGGTAAAGGAGCCCTCCGTGACCTCCACCCGGGCCAGGCAAATAAACACCTGGCGTCGGAAGGAGTAGATGTGCCGGAGGGCGGGGTCCTTCAGACCGAGCAGGAGCGGTTGGATCCCTGACCGGATCTCCCCCAAGGTGGTGAGGTGGGGGAGAAGGAGCTCGCTGGCAATGAAGGGCGGGACGTTGGAGATCACGACCCTCTGGGCCGTAACCTCCAGAGGGTCGACGGGCAAATGTGTCCCGCCCACAGTGAGCCCCCTCTCCACGGCCAGGTGGACCGCCTGCTCGGTCTTCAGGAAAAATACGGCCTTCCCGTACATTCGGGCCGCAGCGACAATGGCCAGTGGGCCGACCACACTAGCCATGGCCTTGCTGCAGCCCTCGATGCTCATATTGCGGCCGGGGTTGGGACAGCCGAGCTTAAGGCAGCGGCTACCCCGGCGTAGGTGCGGCTGGGTCCCGTGACCTTCAGGCTCGCCATGCTCCGCTGCTAAACGATAGGCCCCAGGCAGCGACGGTGGGGACTGGCCTCAGGCAACCGCAGCGATAGAAGCAGGCCTCGGACGAGTCCCAGGTAGTCCCTCGGTTGCAGCGGTGGGGGCAGACCTGTTGGGGAGGGTCCCCAAGGCAAGTCCCAGGCAGCCCCGAAATTGAGTCCCAGGCAGCTGTAGTGGAGGCGGGCCTCCAGCAGTGGCAGTGGTGGAGGTCCTGGGGAGGTGACAAGGCGAGTCCCAGGCAGCGGTGTTGGAGGCAGGCCTCAGGCAACAGTAGCAGTGGAGGCAGGCCTCTGGCAAGTCCTAGGCCGCAGCAGTGGGAGCAGACCTGTTGGGGAGGGTCCCCAAGGCAAGTCCCAGACAGCCCCAAAATAGAGTCCCAGTTGGCAGCGGCAGTAGTGGTGGAGGTTGTGGGGAGGGGCCCAAGGCATGTCCCAGGCAGCAGTGGTGGAGGCAGGCCTCAGGCAGCAGCAGCAGTGGAGGCAGGCCTCTGGCAAGTCCTGGGAAGCTCCTCAGTCACAGCAGTGGTGGGGGGCAGGCCTGTTGGGGAGGGTCCCCAAGGCAAGTCCAAGGCAGCGGTGGTGGAGGCAGGCCTCAGACAACAGCAGCAGTGGTGGAGGTCCTGGGGAGGGGCCCCAAGGCAAGTCCCCTGCAGCAGCAGTGAGGCAGGCCCCAAGCAGAAACAGGGAGAGTCCTTGCACGTGTTCACACACAGTCATACACTGCTCCAACTCCCAAGACAGGCAAAACATCCGAGTGGCCAGTGACAAGCACTGCCCTTCAAACCAAAGGGCAATGCTGTGTGATCAAAAAGGTGAAGGGGAGGGTAGGGACTAAATCAAAATAGAGTTGGACGGGGAAATAATGCACTCCACTCCCTGCGGCGCCCACCTCTCCCTGAACAACTCCAGGGAGCACTCCAGTTCTTTTTTTCCCTCTTACATAAAGTGCACGAATCTTTATTCAATTTCCACCACCAGGAAGATATGAAAAACACCCAAGTGGCCAGTGACAAGCAGCACTCTAGTTTTTTTTTCTTTTTTTAAACCCCCCCACATTACCGCCTAACTGCGGTAGTGCTTATTTTTTCCCCCGCACTCATGGTGTGTGTGTGTGTGTGTGTGTGTGTGCGCGCGCGCGCAGGTGCGAGACACAGTGAAAGACACAAGGTGCATGAATGTTTTTTTTAATCAAAGGGCAACATTGCACGATCAAACAGGGAGGGGAGGGATTAAATCAAAGGAGAGTTGGAGGGGGGGAAATAATACACTCCACTCCTTGTGGTACCTGTCTCTCCCTGAATAGCTCAATGGTGTTGGTAAAATCCTCTGTTTTTGTTTCCCTAAAATTTAAACCCCACAGTACCACCTAACTGCGGTAGTGCTTATTTTTCCCCAGCACCCATGGTGTGTGTGTGTGTAGGTGTGAGACACAGTGAAGGACACAAGGTACACGAATCTTTATTCAATTTCCACCACCAGGAAGATAGGAAAAACACCCGAGTGGCCAGTGACAAGCACTGCCCTTCAAACCACAGGGCAATGCTGTGTGAGCAAAACAGTGAAGGGGAGGGTAGGGACTAAATCAAAATAGAGTTGGAGGGAGAAATGATGCACTCCACTCCCTGCGGCGCCCACCTCTCCCTGAACGACTCCAGGGTGTTGGTGGACACGGCGTGCTCCTTCTCCAAGGACATCCGGGCTCTAACGTAACCCCGGAAGAGGGGCAGGCAGTCGGTCCTAACGACCCCCTCCACGGCCCGCTGCCTGGACCTGTTGATGGCCAGTTTGGCCAGACCCAGGAGCAGACCCACGAGGAGGTCTTCGGACCTGCCCTCCCTCCTCTGTACCGGGTGCCCGAAGATCAGGAGCGTGGGACTGAAGTGCAACCAGAAACAGAGGAGAAGGTTTTTAAGAAAATCAAAAAGGGAGTGCAAACGCCCACACCCAATATATACATGGTCCACGGACTCCACAGCGCCACAGAACAAGCAGTTGGGCTGGGAGTCCGTGAACCACCGCAATCTGCGGTTGCAGGGGACTGCTGCGTGCAGCACCTTCCACCCCAGATCCCCGAGAGAAAAGGGGGAGGACTCCCGCGTAGAGAGCCCTCCACTGGGGATCTCCACCGCCCGGTGGCAAATGGGCACGCCAAGGCGTGTCCGGACGGTGGATGAGGGAGAAGAGGTGGACGGTGTGCAGCAGCAGTCGATACAGGGCCCTCCTGTTTATGTCCCTGAAAGCAACAAAATTAAAATTCCGGAGGCGGCTCAGGTTGTGGGGCACAGGCTCCCGCGGGAAGTACGGGACCTTGGGGCCAATGTGAAATTCCGTCCGGGCCGGGGTGAGCGCGGACGGGATCCCACCGCACACCTGAGCGTCCTCCAACTGGTGCACTACGTCGGGTCCGAGCACCGCCGTTTTAAGGCGTCGGATGGCAGTGGCCACGTACCGGACGTCTACCGCTGCCCTGCTCGCTATGTCCTGCGGCAGCGTCCAGCCCAGGCCCCCGGCACCCAGCACGTCCCCGACCCTGGTCGCCCTCGCCGCCACGGCCCTCCCCTCCGACAGCCACTCGAACCCGCGAGTACGGAGGTGCGGATTCCTGAGCAACGGCTCCCTGACGACAGCCGCTACTCCAGCCGGAGGGTAGGCGCGACGCGATTCGACCATGTTCCAGACAGTGATCAGGTCCTGGTAAAAGACAGGCAGTGCCTTGAGGGCAACCTCCAAACCGTCACGGTCGACGAACAAGAGCTGCGTGTCGTAGTTGAGGTTACGCACCTGGCGGAAAAAATACGTCGCCAGGGCGCACCACCTAGGAGGAGGCTCAACGTAAAGGTATCGCCGCAAGGTCTGAAGGCGGAACGTCGCGACCTGGGTGCGGACGCACACCAGCGACTGACCGCCCTCCTCGATAGGGAGACTCAGAACCTGCGCGGCGACCCAGTGCATCTTTTTGTCCCAGAAGAAGTCGACCAACGTTCTCTGGATGTCAGCGACAAAGCCAGGAGGAGGGACCAAAGTGACCAGCTGGTACCACAGCATGGCGGCCACCAGCTAGTTTATGACCAGCACTCGACTCCTGTAAGATAGCACTCGGAGCAGTCCTGTCCAGCGGCCTAGGCGAGCCGAGACTTTGGCTTCCAGCTCCTGCCAGTTGGCCGGCTAGGATTCCTCAGCCGGGCTGAGGTAGACCCCCAGGTAGAGGAGATGGGTGGTACTCCAGCTGAACCCCCGTAACTCCTCCGGCAGAGGGTCCACCCGCCACGGACCGACCAGTAGTCCGGAACATTTGGCCCAGTTGATCCTGGCGGAAGACACCGCCAAGTACACGGCCTGGCACTCGCGCATCCTCTTCAGGTCAGCCGGGTCGGTGAAAGTGAGGAGCATGTCGTCGGCGTAGGCCGAGAGGACCACCCCCGCGCCCGCGCCGCGCAGAACCAGCCCTGACAACCTCCTCCGCAAGAGGCGCAGGAAAGGCTCCACGCACAGGGAATACAGCTGGCCGGACAGGGGGCAGCCTTGACGCACTCCTCTCCCGAAGCGAAGGGGCGCCGTCAGGGACCCGTTAACTTTAACCAGACACTCTGCGGCGGCGTACAAAAGTCGGATCTGGGCGACGAACCGCGTCCCGAACCCGAACGCCCACAGAGTCCCGAGCAGGTACTCGTGATTGAACCTGTCGAACGCCTTCTCCTGGTAGAGAGACAGGAAGGCGCTCGGCAGACCAGCCCGTCGACAGAAATGGATCAGGTCCCGGACCAGGTGGACGTTGTCGTGTATCCTCCGGCCCGGGACCGTGTAGGACTGGTCCGGGTGAATCATGTGGGCCAGCACGGAAGCCAGGCGAGAAGACAACACCCTGGCGAAGATTTTGTAGTCCGTGCTGAGGAGGGAGACCGGACGCCAGTTCTTCAAAGAACGAAGGTCCCCCTTCTTCGGCAGCAGGACGATGACCGCCCTGCGCCAAGAAAGGGGCAGCTGTCCGGCGTTTAGACACTCCCCCAGGACCTGTGCGTAGTCGTTCCCCAGGACGTCCCAGAACGCCCTGAAGAACTCCACAGTCAGCCCGTCCAGCCCCGGGGTTTTGCCCCTCGAGAGCCGGTCGAGGGCGCCGGTCAGCTCCTCTCAAGTGACGGGAGCGTCGAGCCTTCCGGCGTCCTCCGGGCTGAGCTGCGGCAGGTCCTCCCACAGAACTCTGCGAGCGTCCTCGCTGGACGGATCCGGAGAGAACAGAGCCGTGTAATAGTTTCAGACGTGGGCCCTGACGCCCTCCGGATCCGAGACTAGGGACCCGTCGTCGGCCAGCAGCACAAGGAGCTGCTGACGGGTGCCACGCCTTTTTTCCAGCGAGGAGAAGAAGGGGGAGCCGTGGTCCAGGTCCTGCAGGAGCTGGATCCGCGACCTCACGTACGCGCCCCGAGCCCCGACGAGCTGCAGGTCCCGGAGCGCGGCCTTCTTCTCTTCGTACACCCTGCGCAGGGCCGGGTCCGCGTCGGGCTGACCGAGGCGTGACTCCAGGTCGAGCATCTCCCTCTCCAACTCCACGATCCTGGATTTCCGCCTCTTGGTCGACCCCCTCGCGTACTCCTGACAGAAGACGCGGACGTGAGCCTTGCCCACGTCCCACCATAGCCTCAGGGAGGGGAAGCTTCCCCGCTTCCTTCTCCAGCCGGCCCAGAAACGACGAAACGAGTCCCGGAACCGCTCGTCCTCCAGCAGCAGGTTGTTAAAGTGCCAGTACGCGGAACCGAGCCTGGCGCCGAACGGAAGGAGTTCCGCCCACACCAGGTGATGGTCCGTGCACGACACCTGCCGCGTGGAGGCCTTCGGAAAACAGGAGGCGTACGCCCGCGAAACGTACAGGCGGTCGATTCTGGACGCTCCGACCCCAGGCCTCACGAAGGTGAAGGCGATGGAGTCGGGATGGAGAGTCCGCCAGACGTCCACCAGGTCGAAGGACTTGACCAAGTCCCCCAACCTCTTCCCCGAAGCACAGCCAGTGCGGGCACCGCCGTGGTCCCTGCCCTCGAGGACGCAGTTAAAATCTCCCCCGAGGTCGACGCACTGGTTCTCGTCGATGGAAGCGAGATGAGCGGACAGTTCTTGAAAGAAGCTCGCTTGCCTCGGCCCGGCCAGGGGAGCGTATACGTTCACCAAGTGAAGCACCGCGCCCCCCAGCCGAACCGTCAGGTGAAGCAAACGGCCTGGCACCGGCTCCCTGACCCCCAAGATCTCCGGCCGAAAATGCGGGGCCAACAGGATAGCCACCCCGCCAGATCTGCGGGTGAGGTGACTCATGTAGACCCCCCCTCGCCACTCCAGGAGCCAGGTGGCTTCGTCTCCCGGGATAGTGTGGGTTTCTTGCAGGAAGCACACCGCATACCTCCCGTCCCGAAGGACTGAGGAGGTCTGGAATCTGCGCTGTGACTCCCTGCTGCCGTTGATGTTGAGGCTGGCTATAGTCGTCTCCATGTCGGAAGCGTTGTGCTACCACCACCAGTACAGTTAAAAACCAATTACTGGGAGGACGAGGGAGGGGCACAGAAGTCCCTCGCCCTCACCAGGAGTGCCCCCAGGAAGTTCCTGACTCGCTTTCGCTCATTTGAATTGAGCCCAGGCACCTGGCGAGCAGCGTGGGCCGACCAATAAATTCTATCAAAAGAGCTCCAGCAGTCGAGCGCCAATTGGGCTCTATCCCGGCGATGACGAGTTTCCTCGACAAATTCCCGGAGTTCCTCGAGGGGGATGAGGGGGAGATCGGCGGGGGGCACCTAGGACTCAAAAACGTCACTGCAGACAGAGTCCGCGTCGTCCCCGGTGTCCGCCACCGATCCCGAACCCTCCTCCGGGAGGTCGCCCTCGGTCGCCGACCCCTCCCCCACCGAGAGGATGGGGGCTGGTCCGGCGCCGCCAACCGGCCTCGAACCCCCGGCGACCCCACCCCCAGGGTCACCAGCGGTACCTTCCTCGGCGCACCCTGTCCCGGAACACCCCGAGTTCGGGTCGTCGGCCGGCGGAGGCTCGGGGCCCCGCTCTCCTCCCGACACCGGGACGCCTGGCCCCTCGGGGAAAAGGTCATCCCCCAGGAAAAGGTCATCCCCCAGGGCCAAGGCCCCCGGAAAAACAGTCTGGGAGGGAGGAGCGGGGATAACACCTACCTCCCCTCCGCTGCTCGGCGACCCAGTAAAGGGTCCTTTGTCATCACCCGCACCGCGGCCCTCGTGGTTGTTAAAGTCCCCCCCAGGGGCCAGTGGAGTTGAGGCAGCAGGAAGCCCTGCTGTAGCCCCTGGGGGTTTCGGCAGGTCGGGCCGTGGTGCGGGATCATCGGGGGGGTCCCGTGGGCCCGTCCCCCGGAGAGGGGCAGCGCCGCCGGCGCGCTGCAGGACTGTCCCTCCCCTCCAAGGGCCAGCCCCTCTTCCCCAGAGAGACCGGGGGGGGATTTATGGGCCTTTTCCTCCCCGCCCGCCTTGGTAGTCATGGGGCCTGAGGCCCCTCCCCCCAGCCTTTCCCGGAATACGATTGGCTGGGGGAAGGCAGGGGGCGTGGCCAGGGTGGGGAGGGTCAGCCGTGTCACTTCCTGCCCTGCCCCTGGTTTATCAGGTGATGGCTGGCGGGCGGTGCAGGGGCCCAGTTCCCTTTCCGGGGCCCGGAGTCACGGTGGCTGTGGGAGGTCGGGCAGCGGTGGTCCCCCCGAGGTTAGTGCCAGGGTGTGGCTGGGCGGGGCTCGGGCTCGGGCTCGGGCTCGGGCTCGGGCTCGGGCTCCCTGGGGCCAGGTGTTGCAGTGCCTGGGGCAGGCGTCGCAGCCCCAGGGGTTTCTCCATCGGGGTGGGGGGTAGATGTGGGGTCAGGGTCGGGTACGGGTTCGGGGGTTTGGGGGTCAGGGTTCCCGCGCCGGGGCGACGCTGGCACGGCCGCAAGGGCATTGTTATGCTGGGGCGGGGCAGGTCGTGGGCTGGGTGTTGGGGATGGGGATAGGGTGGTCTCCCCGTGGGCGGGCCTGACGCGTCGCGCCTTCCTGAGTGCCTTCCGGCCGGCTGGACGCTCACCCCCCTCCCTGCCGGAGGCTGGAGGATCGGATGCCTCCGGCTCAGGCTCCGGTGCCGGGGCCTGTGGTGTTGACTTTGGGGGAGGGGGAGTTGGCGCGGTGGCACCACCGGTAGCCGTGGGCGAGGGCTGGGCGGCCTTCTGGGTGGGGCAGTTTTTTCTAATGTGCCCCACCTCGCGGCACAGGTGGCACCGCACTCTGTCTGCCGTCCAGAAGGCGCGGTAGGCCGCGCCCTTGTGGAGGAGGGTAAAGGAGCCCTCCGTGACCTCCTCCCGGGCCAGGCAAATGAACACCTGGCGTCGGAAGGAGTAGACATGCCGGAGGGCGGGGTCCTTCAGACCGAGCAGGAGCGGCTGGATCCCTGACCGGATCTCCCCCAAGGTGGTGAGGTGGGGGAGAAGGAGCTCGCTGGCAATGAAGGGCGGGACGTTGGAGATCACGACCCTCTGGGCCGTAACCTCCAGAGGGTCGACGGGCAAATGTGTCCCGCCCACAGCGAGCCCCCTCTCCACGGCCAGGTGGACCGCCTGCTCGGTCCTAAGGAAAAATACGGCCTTCCCGTACATCCGGGCCGCAGCGACGATGGCCAGTGGGCCGACCACACTAGCCATGGCCTTGCTGCAGGCCTTGATGGTCATGTTCGGGTGGGGATAGGCCTTGACCCCCAGGCATTTAGTTAGGTGCCTGAAGGGGGTGTGGTTTGCAGCCGGGGCTGGGCCAGCCGAGCCTAAGGCAGCGGCTACCCCGGCGTAGGTGCAGCTGGGCCCCGCGACCTTCGGGCTCGCCATCCTCAGTTGCTGGTGGTGGTGTTGGGCCTCCGGCAGCCGCAGTGGTGGAAGTTGCTGGGAGAGTCCCAAGCAGCGACGGTGAAGACCTGCCTCAGGTGACAACAGCAGTGGAGGCAGGCCTCAGGCGAGTCCCAGGTAGGCCCTCGGTCGCAGCGGTGTGGGGCAGACCTGTCGGGGAGGGTCCCCAAGGCAGGTCCCAGGCAGCCCCAAAATTGAGTCCCAGGCAGCAGATGTAGAGGCAGGCCTCAGGCAACAGCGGTGGTGGAAGGCGGGCCTCCGGCAAGTCCCAGGCAGTTCCTCCAGTCACAGCAGTGGTGGGGGGGGCAGGCCTGTTGGGGAGGGTCCCCAAGGAAAGTCCCAGGCAGCCCCAAAACCGAGCCCAAGGCAGCAGTGGTGGAGGTGGGCCTCAGGCAACAGCAGCAGCAGTGGTGGTGGAGGTCCTGGGGAGGGGCCCCAAGGCGAGTCCCAGGCAGCGAAGGTGGAGGCAGGCCTCGGGCAGCAGCAGCAGTAGAGGCAGGCCTCTCCTCAGGTAACAGCAGCAACAGTAGTGGTGGAAGTCCTGGGGAGGGGCCCCAAGGCAAGCCCCAGGCAGCAGCAGTGAGGCAGGCCCCAAGCAGCACCAGGGAGAGTCCTTGCACGTGTGCGCGCACACACAGAGTCACAGTCCAAAACGGATCCAATTCTCCACACAATGGGGGAAAACACCCGAGTGGCCAGTGACAAGCAGCACTCCAGTTATTTTTTTTTTTTTTATTCAATTTCCACCACCAGGAAGATAGGAAAGACACCCGAGTGGCCAGTGACAAGCAGCACTCCAGTTATTTTTTTTTTTTTTATTCAATTTCCACCACCAGGAAGATAGGAAAGACACCCGAGTGGCCAGTGACAAGCAGCACTCCAGTTCTTCTCTGTCAGCCAGGGCTCCCTGATTGGAGCAGATAACCTGGTCTAAATCAGGGAACTCCTATTCCAGGTGGTTGTAATCACTATACATGGGAGTCAGTGGGTTTGTAATAGATATTGATGGTCAGCACATCCTGAGAAACGGATGCAGAAATGTCGAGGAAGAGAAGGGAGGAATCACAGATGGACCAGGTGAAGGTGAGACCATTGTGAAAAATTGATCAATTTTTCCATTTCCAGGTGAGATAGGGAAGCAGCACCAATTATGTCATTGATGTGCTGGAGAAAGAGTACTCAACAACAGTCTTTGTTTTATGCCTCTGCGTCCCCGGTTCAATGAACCTTGGGCACAACATAACATTGAACACTGGTTCTCAGTCACCCGTCTATTTTCCTCACTGCAGGAGCCGGCCTTTGTACCAAAACAATAATCAGGCATCAAGCACTATTATTGTCATCTGATCCCTTGGCTCTAGCTATTGGTTCAGAGTATATGGCCAGGCCACCAGATTAATAAAATCTCTGATCTCAGGGAATCTCACAGCACAGAAGAAGAAAACTCAAGCAGACATCTGAGAACAGTGTGGAACAGGACTGGAAGAAGCCCCCAAGTGACCATAGCCCGGGTAACAGAGGTAAAGGAGGATTACAAATATAAAAATCACACAACAAGCAGGCTGTAGTCCAACAGTTTTAATTGAATGCACTAGTTTTTGGAGCACTGCTCCTTCATCAGGTGAAGGAGCAGCTCTCCGAAAGCTAGTGTGCTTCCAATTAAACCTGTTGGACTATAACCTGGTGTTGTGTGATTTTTAACTTTGTACACCCCAGTCCAACACCAGCATCTCCAAAAGAGGATTAAACAGCTTAAAGTCAATAGATCAACAGGAGGATGAGAACATTAGATTGGAAGAACTGTGGGTTTGGAATCAAACGGGGAGTTCAGCAAGGAGTATGATGGGTGACTGGACTTGGCTCAGGTTCGAACACTAACAACAGCACTTTTGAAGAGTTGAAGTTTAAAGTGGGTGGAAGATGGTAGGTTAACCAGGACAGCACTGCAACAGCTGAGCTTAAGGTAACAATGACATAGATTTTATTTGGGTTATGTACAGAGAAACTCTGAGCAAGAGTAGACTGTTCACCCCCTTGCTTGTTTCACCATACCATAAAACTCCCTTTTGCTTTTTACTTCCAATTACTTTTGATTTTGTTATTAGCCAAGAATTATTACTCAAATTAATCACAAATACTTCTACAACAAATGGTTTAAATGAAGCAGGAGAAAAGTGACAGTTGTTTGGGAGCTCAGATTTTAATGCTGAGATAAAATAGATTTTTGGCTTTCTTTCTGCACAGGTAATTTATGTTTTTTTAAATGTCAGAAAGGCATTTTTGAACAAGTGAGTTTAAAGCAGCATGTGATGCAGGCTAACTGACAAGCAAGCTTCCGAAAGATTAAATGCTAAAATGTTTACCAGGTTGAACTTCTGCGGTGTATTGAGACAGAAGGCCAGGGATTACGAACATTAAGCCAGGTTGGATTCAGAAGAAAAGATCCATCCCAGTAGAAAGGTGCTTTTGTTTTTTGGTTTGTGTCTGAAGCTGTCTTAGTTCAGACCAAAAAGCTGAAAACAAGCTACCTTTAGAGTTCAGTGAAAAAGTCAGTGATTTAGCCTTTGTTTTAAGTGTCTCAGGGATAGACAGTAACAAAGAGAATTATGGGGAGAGTGAGGACTGCAGATGCTGGAGAGTCAGAATCGAAAAGTGTGGTGCTGGTAAAGCACAGCAGGTCAGGCAGCATCCGAGGAGCAGGAGAGTCGACATTTCCTGATGAAGGGCTTATGCCCGAAACATCGACTCTCCTGCACCTCAGATGCTGGCTGACCTGCTGTGCCTTTCCAGAGTTGCACCTTTTGACAAAGGACAATCACATCTGATGTATATATGAAAGGAAACATGGGATATGGAAGGTAATGCTAATGACCTTGTCTGTTGAATGAGAAATGTTAAAGTGAAGATAGTTATGATACTACATAGAGTCATCAAGCCATATAGTGTGGAACTGACCCTTTTGCCCAACTAATCCATGCTGACCATAATCCCAAACCAAACTAGACCTACCTGCCTGCATTTGGCCCATATCGTCCAAACATTTCTTAATAATGTACTTGTCTGAATGTGTTTTAAACGTTGTAACTGTACCTGCATGTGTCACTCTGGAAATTCATTCTACGTGTGATCCACTCTGTGAAAAAAAAATTACTCATGTCTTCTTGAAATCTTTTTCCTCTCACCTTAAAAATAAGCCCTTAGTCTTGAAATCCCTCACCCCAGGGAAAAGATACCTGCCATTTACCTTATCTATATCCCTCTTGATTTTATAATCCTCTAGAAGGTCACCTCTCAACCTCCTATGCTCCAGTGAAAAAAGTCCCAGGCTATCCAGCCGCTCCTGATAACTCAAACCCTTTATTCCTGGCAACACCTGGGTAAATCTGTTCTGAGCCCTCTCCAGTTTAATGCTATCCATCCTCTAACAGGGTGACCAGAACTGGATGCAGTAGTCCAGATGAGGCCTCACTAATATCCTGTAAAACCACAGCATGATATTTAAAGATTGATAAAGGATATTGTTGGGAAAAGGTGTTGTTTTTTTTTAAATTGCTGTTTATCTTGACAAATTGACTGAAATATTTTGGTTTTCTTTCTTTCATTTTCTGCACTAAATTTATGGTTTTTTTGTGAAAGTACATTGAAACAAGCCTTGTTTCAATACATTCAGAGGACTGAGCGCCACAATAAACAAATTGCAAACCTAAAGCATATAATCTATCTCACTGGGTCTCACTCTGGAATATGATAATATGACTTGCTCACTATTACCATTAGTCGGGATCAAGATTCAAGGCTCAACTCAGGATAAACTAGGATCTCATAGTTCAACAAGAGACATTGTCTGGGAAGAGGGTTGGAGTTGAAGGAACGGGTATGGACTGAGTGACAGAGCCAAAGAAATGATCATTGCTAAATTGAAAAAAAATTGCAGATCACGCAGGAACTCTAAGTGGACTGGCAGGCAGAAACATGCAATGTAATAATGGCACAAAATCAAGAAAAAAATTACGTCCATTGCCTGTTACATGCCGAAGATTCTTTTTAAATAAATAGAGATTATGTGATGAAGTTGGAATTTGGAATGTGTTTTGTTTTAATCTCGGAAAGGAAGAGAATATTGGAAGTGAAGTATAATTGGTGACCACTGAGGAAAGGATCGACATTTTAAGGAGGGGGGATGCTCTGGTTTTGAATGGAATGGTACAATTGAGCTGGCATGGGGCAAAGAAGAAAAACAAAGTGATTAGAACTTAGTTGCAATTGTATCGAAGAACCAAAGGTCATAACAACACAGACGGAGGCTGTTCGACCCTTCAGTTCTGTACTGCTCTCTATAATTGATTTTGCTCAGTTGCCCATCCAACTTCTTTTCGAATCTTTGATCATCTTGGCTACCACTACCCTTGTAGACAGCAGGTTACAGGTTACTGCCATTCACTGCATAAAATAGTTCCTCTTACCATTCCCCTCTTCAACTTTTCTCCAAAATGTTACATTTGTGTCCGTTCTTTGTGCCATTGGTTAACGCAAACTATTTTTCTCTCAAATCTCCTCTCAATCTCCTTTACTCTGAGAAGAACCTCTTCAACCTAACCATGAGAGTAAACTCTCTCATCCCTAGCACTGTCCTGCGAAATCCTAAAGTGATTTGGACATCAAATCTTAAATTATCATGACCAGAACTGGGTGTAATAATCTATTTGTAGCTTAACCAGGTTTTGCAAGGTCAGCATAACTCCTAGCTAAACACAAAATTCTCATTTTGTGAGAGTGACAATGTCCCGAACTCCTCCATCCCCATTGCTGGATCTGCTCTGCTGGTGCATCAGAGGTGGAAGTAACAGTGGGTATACAGCCGGGAGGGAGTTTCCCTGTTGGTTGTCAGCATAGAGTCCAGACCCCATGAAACCTCGAGACATCTGATAAAACATGGGCAAGGAAATTATTTTGTTGATTGCCA
Source organism: Chiloscyllium punctatum (assembly GCF_047496795.1). Classification (NCBI taxonomy): domain Eukaryota; kingdom Metazoa; phylum Chordata; class Chondrichthyes; order Orectolobiformes; family Hemiscylliidae; genus Chiloscyllium; species Chiloscyllium punctatum. Next base: position 80,604,356 of record NC_092744.1, read on the forward strand.
CAAATGGTCTTCCCTTTAGCTGATGACCTGGCGCTAATCCATGTTGAACACCACTTGGATGAAGTGCTAGGGTGGCAATGGTACAAAATAGACTCTGAAGTGTTCCATCCAGAGTATATCAATGAGAGAGACTCAGTAATGCCACTACTAACCAAGCTGGTCGGGTCCTAAGGAACATGGCTGCTAGATAGTTCTGTGGCATTAAGAGCTCTTACAAGAGGAGAAACTTGTATTCCTTCATAGGATGTGGTCTTTGCTGCATTGGCCAGTATTTATTGCATTGAGGAGGTGGCACTGAGCTGACTTCTTGAACAAGAAAAGATTTTAAAGGGACCTTTGGGGAAACTTTTTCACGCAGAGAGTGGTGTGTATATGGAACGAGCTGCCAGAGGAAGTGGTGGAGGCTGGTACAATTACAGCATTTAAAAGCATCTGAATATGAATAGGAAGGGTTTAGAGGGATATGGGCCGGGTGCTGGTAAATGGGACTAGATTAGGTTAGGATATCTGGTCGACATGGATGAGTTGGACCAAATGTTTCCATGCTGTACATCTCTATGATTCTATGATAACTGCAATCCTTTTTTTACCTCATTCATGGGATGAGAGCATCATTGGCCAGGCTAACATTCATTGCCCATCCCTAATTGTTTAGAATCAACCACATTGCTGTAGGTCTGGAGTCACGTGTAGGCCAGACCAGGTAAGGATGGCAGTTTCCTTCCCAAAAAGACATTAATGAACCAGTTGGGCTTTCCTGACAATCAACAATGGATTCATGGTCACCGTTAGACTCTTAATTCCAGATCTTTATTGAATTCAAATTCCACCATCTGCTGTGCCAGGATTCAAACCCAGCTGCTCAGAACATTACCTGGGTCTCTGGATTAACACAGTCAAAAAGTGTGGCTCTGGAAAAACACAGTAGGTCAGGCAGCATCCGAGGAGCAAGAAAGTCAACATTTCAGGCATAAGCCCATCATTAGGAATGCTGCCAGACCCGCTGTGCTTTTCCAGCACCACACTTTTCAACTCTTGACTCTTCAGCATCTGCAGCCCTCACTTTCTCCGAGTCTCTGGAATAACAGTCCAGCGATAATACCACAAGGCCATCATCTCCCTCCTTTGGTGTATAGACCCACAGTGTTGTTTGGGAGGGAGTTTCAGGATTATGATCCAGTGACAAATGAATAAATGCTGATATATTTGCAGGTCAGAATGGTGAGTGGCTTGGAGGGGAACTTGCAAGTGGTGGTACACAGTGTGTGTGGATGGTGAGGAAGTGAAAGTTGAAGGTTGTGAATAAGGTGCCAATTAAGTGGGTTGTTTTACCCTGGATAGTGTTGAGCTGCTTGAGTTTTGGTATTCGCATTGAATATCAAGAGGAAATGGTTTGAGATGGCATTTGTATGATAGGAGGGTAGCCTGCCAATCATTAACCCAATCCTGGATATTGTCAGGTCTAGTTGCGTTTGGACATGGACTGTTCCAGTATCTGAGGAGTTGTGAATGATGCTGAATACTGTGCAATCATTGGCAGACATCCCTACTTCTGACTTACAATGGAAGGAAGATCATCAAGGAAGCAGCTGAAGATGGTTAGTTCGAGGACAGTACCCTGTGGAACTCCTATGGAGACATCTGGAGCTGAGGTGAGTGACTTCCAATAACGCTCTCTCTTTTGAGCTGGGTATGATTGTATCCAGTGGATGACATTCCCTCTGACAGCCATCCAATCTAAATCTGCTAGGGCTCATTGTTGCCGCACTTTGTCAAACGTGAGCTTGATATCAAGAGCAGCTATTGTCTCCTCACCCCTGGAATTAAGCTCTTTGTTCATGTTTGGATTAAAGTCGGAATGAGGGTAGGACCAGAAAGGCCCTGGCAGAATCAAAACTGAACGTCCGTGATGAGGCTGTTTCTGAGCTATTCTGATTGCCTTGTCAACAATCCTTCCATCATGTTGCTGATCGAGAGTAGACTTGCAGGACAGCATTTGACTGCACTGGATTAGTCCTGTTTGTACGCAGGACATGCCTGTGCATTTTTCCCACATTGCTACGTTCAGGTTCATGTAGTAACCGAGTTGTTGACTAGAGAAATGGCTAGTCGTGGAGCACATGTCTTCAGTGCATTTTCAGTATATTATTGCGTTCCAGAAACTTTGCATTATCCTGACCTTACGTGGAGTGAATGGAATTGGCAAAGACCAGCTCCTGTGATGTTGCGGATCGCAGATGGAGGTGAAGATGAGTCATCCACTATTGGTTGAAGATGCATGCAAATGCTTCATCCTTAATTTTCCATTGTAGAGCTGGGCATCCTCCGTCATCATGGATGAGGATATTTGTGGAATTTCCTCCTCTTGAGTGTTGTTTAATTCTCCTCCACCATTCAGGACTGGATATGACAAGATTACAGAGATTAGATCTAATCTCTTGATTGTGTGCTTATGTAGCTCTGTTTATCACTTGTTGCCTCTACTGTTTGGCACGCAAATATTCCCGTGTTGCAGCTTCACCAGTTTGACACCTTATTTTTAGGTATGCATGGCATGTTCTCCTGTAGTCTTTGAACCAGATTGATCTGGCTTGATGGGAACAGTACTGTGGGGGTTACAGAATGCAGTCAAATGCACTTTTTCTGCTGCCAGTGACCCACAACCCTCAGAGATGTCCAGTTTTGAGTTGTTAGATGTGTTCAAAAAAGATCCAATTGAACACGATGATATTACCACATTGTTTCTTCTAACTTGTGCAGCTGAGTGTATGCAGTCACCCTATTGTTCCATGCACAGGTATTGGTAATGGGATGCCAGTTATGGCAATGAGTTCCCATTCTGGAAGTCGGTGCCATGTACGAGCCTCAGCTGGCAAGTAGATTATAGGGGACACTGCACACGACATGATGGAGGCATCTTCAACGTGAAGGTGGGACGTCATTTCCTCAAGGACTGTGTAATGCTCACTCCTGCAGATACTGTCATAGATAGATGTATCTGTGACATGTACATTAGTGAAAATGAGATCAAGTACAGCCTCCACACAAGCTCCATTGTCAGTGGCTATCAAAACCACAACGCTACCACCCAGAAAGACAAGAGCAGCAGATACATGGGAACATCACCACTTGCAAGTTCCCCTCCTAACCACTCACCATTTAGACCTGTGAACAAATCGATGCTAATTCATTATCATGGGATCACAATCCAGGAACTCCCTCCCAAACAATACTGGAGGTCTACTGACACCAAATGGGCTGCTGCTTTTCAAGAGTCAAGAGTATAGTGCTGGAAAAGCACAGCAGGTCAGGCAGCATCCGAGGAGCAGGAGAATTGATACTTCGGGCATAAGCCCTTCATCGACCCTTCATCTCCTGCTCCTCGGACGCTGCCTGACCTGCTGTCCTTTTCCAGCACTACACTCTCCACTCTGATCTCCAGCATCTGCAGACCTCACTTTCTCCTCGTTGATTTCAACCTGACTGCGAAGCCTTTTCCAAGAATGCCTACCTTGAAGAAGTTCGCCACCTCTCTCTACACAGAGCTCAGTGAGTCCCTCTCTCACTGTACTCCCCAAGTCCTTTCCCCTGCCCTGAACCTCTTCAGCCGCATCATCAAGCAGACTCGCTACTCCAGCTACATCTCCTTCCTCAGTACCTGCCGACAGAACTGTCTGATTTCACTTGGACTCTAGACCACATTCAGACCAACCCAGTTTGGATCTGAACAGGATACCCAGTACACACTACAAATCTGAAACCTTCAACAGTGACTCTCTTTGTGGATCCTCCGCTCCACGCTATCAGCCATGAGCCGCAGTCGGTCCTGCCCCAGCTCAGAGCCACACTTTCCCTGACCTGCAATAGACCTCTGCATTTCTACATCATCAGAAGGATACATACGCTCAACAAATGGTTTTTCTCGACTGCATCGGACATAAAAGAATGCAAGTTAAACAAACTTTCATGTACTTCCCTCTCTCCTCGGATGCTGCCTGTCCTGCTGTGCTTCTCTAGCACAACACTCTCGCCTCTGATCTCCAGCATCTGCAGTCCTCACTTTCTCCTGCTGTTGTTCAAGAGGTCAGTTCACTACCACCTTCTCAATGCAAGAAATGCTGGCTGAGGTAGCAAAGCTGACACTGAATCACAGAGTCATAGAGATTTACAGCATGGAAACGGGACCCTTCGGTCCAACCCGTCCATGCCGACCAGATATCCCAATCCAATCTAGTCCCACCTGCCAGCACATGGCCCATATCCCTCCAAACCCTTCATATTCACATACTCATCCAAATGCCTCTTAAATGTTGCAATTGTACCAGCCTCCACCACATCCTCTGGCAGCTCATTCCATACACGTACCACCCTCTGCATGAAAAAGTTGCCCCTTAGGTCTCTTTTATATCTTTCCCCTCTCACCCTAAACCTATGTCCTCTAGTTCTGGGCTCCTGCACCCCAGGGAAAAGACTTTGTCTATTTATCATATCCATGCCCCTCATAATTTTATAAACCTCTATAAGGTGACCCCTCAGCCTCCGATGCTCCAGGGAAAACAGCCCCAACCTGTTCAGCCTCTCCCTGTAGCTCAGATCCTCCAACCCTGGCAACATCCTTGTAAATCTTTTCTGAACCCTTTCAAGTTTCACATCTTTCCGATAGGATGGAGACCAGAATTGCACGCAATATTCCAACAGTGGCCTAACCAATGTCCTGTACAGCCACAACATGACCTCCCAACTTCTGTACTCAATACTCTGACCAATAAAGGAAAGCATACCAAACGCCTTCTTCACTATCCTATCTACCTGCGACTCCACTTTCAAGGAGCTATGAACCTGCACTCCAAGGTCTCTTTGTTCAGCAACACTCCCTAGGACCATTCCATTAAGTGTATAAGTCCTGCTAAGATTTGCTTTCCCAAAATGCAGCACCTCGCATATATCTGAATTAAACTCCATCTGCCACTTCTCAGCCCATTGGCCCATCTGGTCCAGATCCTGTTGTAATCTGAGGTAACCCTCTTCGCTGTCCACTATACCTCCAATTTTGGTGTCATCTGCAAACTCACTAACTGTACCTCTTATGCTTACATCCAAATCATTTATGTAAATGACAAAAAGTAGAGGACCCAGCACTGATCCTTGTGGCACTCCACTGGTCACAGGCCTCCAGTCTGACAAACAACCCTCTACCACCACCCTCTGTCTTCTACCTTTGAGCCAGTTCTGTATCCAAACGGCTAGTTTTCCCTGTATTCCATGAGATCTAACCTTGCTAACCAGTATCCAATGGGGAACCTTGTCGAACATCTTACTGAAGTCCATATCGATCACATCTACTGCTCTGCCCTCATCAATCTTCTTTGTTACTTCTTCAAAAAGCTCAATCAACTTTGTGAGACATGATTTCCCATGTACAAAGCCATGTTGACTATCCCGAATCAGTTCTTGTCTTTCCAAATACATGCACCTCCTGTCCCTCAGGATTCTATCCAACAACTTGCCCACCACCGAGGTCAGGCTCACCAATCTATAGTTCCCTGGCTTGTCTTTACCACCCTTCTTAAACAGTGGCACCACATTTGTCAACCTCCAGTCTTCCGGCACCTCACCTATGACTATCGATGATACAAGTATCTCAGCAAGAGGCCCAGCAATCACTTCTCTAGCTTCCGGCAGAATCCTCGGGTACACCTGATCAGGTCCTGGGGATTTATCCACTTTTAACCATTTCAAGACATCCAGCACTTCCTCCTCTGTAATCTGGACATTTTGCAAGATGTCACCATCTATTTCCCTCCAGTCCAAATCTTCCATATCATTTTCCACAGTAAATACTGATGCAAAATATTCGTTTAGTATCTCCCCCATTTTCTGAGGCTCCACACAAAGGCCACCTTGCTGATCTTTGAGGGGCCCTATTCTCTCCCTAGTTACCCTTTTGTCTTTAATATATTTGTAAAAACCCTTTGGATTCTCCTTAATTCTATTTGCCAAAGCTATTTATGTCTCAGTTTTGCCCTCCTGATTTTCCTCTTAAGTATACTCCTACTTTCTTTATACTCTTCTAAGGACATTCTACAAAGGGATATAGAATATCTCAGAATGAAGTAGAACAGAGAATTCTGGAGGGGATCGCTAATGGGCAGGAGACAGAGAGTGGTGGTAGAGGGTTATTTTTCAGACTTATCAATGATATTCCATGGGGATTGGTGTTGGATCAGCTTTTGCTTTTCATTTATATAAATGGCATAATTGAGTATATAGAAGGCATGGTTAGTAAGTTTGTGGATGACACCAAAATTGGTGGAACGTTGGACAGTGAATAAAGTTATCTAAGATTACAAAGAGATCTTGACCAATGGGCTGAGGAGTGGCAGAGACAGTTTAATTTGGATAAATGAGAGTTACTGGGTTTTGATAAAACAAACAAGGGCAGAATTTATACAATTAATGGTAGGGCCTTGGGTAGTGTTGTAGAACAGAGAGAGACCTTTGGGTTCAGGAACATTAATTCTTTGAAATTTGTGTCATAGGTGGACAGGTGGTTAAGGTGGCAGTTAGCATACATGCCTTCTTTGCTCAGATCTTTGAGTGCAGGAATTGGAAAATTATGTTGAGATTGTACAAGATATTGGTGAGGCCAGTTCTGGAGTACTGTGTACATTTCTGGCCACCCTGTTATATGAAGGATAATATTAAAATGAAGAGGGGTCAGCCAAGACTTACCAGGATAGTGCCAGGAATAGAAGTCTTGAAATATACGGAGAGCCAGGGACTTTTTTCACTGGAGTGTAGGAGGTTGAGCGGTGACTTTATTTTTTTGTTAAATCATGAGGGGTATAGATAAGGTGAATGTCTTCCCTAGGGTGGGAAATTTCAAGACAAGGGGGCATATTTTTAAGGTGAGAGGTAAAAGAACATGAAAAAAACAAAGTTTTTACACATACAGTGGTTCATGTGTTGAATGAACTTGCAGACGAAGTGGTGGATGTGGGTACATTCACAACATTTAAAAGACATTTGAGTAAATACATGACTAAGAAAGGTTTGGAGGGATATGGGCCAAGCGCAGGCAGGTGGGACTCGTTTCGTTTGGAATTATGGTCGGCATGAACTGGTTGGGCCTAAGGGTGTGATTCCGCGGTTTGATTCGAAAAGGAGGGATACCGTGCGGGAAGATTTGGATTGGCAAGCAAGGGGGGGTGGGGGAAGGAAGAAAGGAGCAGCGAGGAACTGAACAGCTGCTGTTTGATGATGAGCAAGAATTGTGTGAAACTCCTGTTTGTACCAATTTAGAGAAATTGTTTAACATAAATAGTAAGCTGGAGTTTCAAATAGTTGGCTGCCAATGTTCCCAGCTGGGATTCCATGCCTTCGAAACATTCTGAGAAAGAATGATTTTGTTCCTCAGTATGTTTCTTTCCTCTTTCTCTTATTGCAACAAAGGACACCTTAAAGGTTTTAACAAATAGCCTGGAACCGGTGAACAAGTTGAAAGGGAAGTGCTGTGTTGTGGTCACTTTGATCTGCTTCTTGTTTTCCTTACAGTTCACTCTCCTTCACAAGACAGGCTGTTACAATGGAATGCCGTCTGTTTAACAACCTGTGAGACGTGGGTCATCTCCACAGCAGGCAAAAGGGTGGTAAATATATAGGCACCTGATACCAAACCAGGAAGATGATCTGCCTGTGTTCCGGGAGCCTGAATTCTACAATCTCACCCATTTTTTTCTCGCCATACTTGTGGCTAACAATCTTGAGACTTGAGTTATGAATGCTCTCCAGATATTTCATTCTGCACATAACAGCAAGGTCTCTCTACATAGCCACAGGTATGGCTGTTAAACTATTTTTACTAAACACAATCATTTTAGCCCAAAAACACACTGCTGGTGAAATTACATTGCATGTGCAGATTTACTTAACAAACATCATCCACCATTCACTAGCCAAGAATGTAAAGCATTCATGAGATATGTGCACATGCTGTTTTTCTATTCAGCACTTTATCATCGATTGTTCACATTCACGTAGGTGCGTCATGCAAATATAATTTTCCTGGTCACATACCCAATGTCTTTTGCTCACCTTATATTAACTGAATCGCAATGCAAATTCCAAATTAGCCACGTGTGACTGCTCACTAATGGGATGGAAAGCACTGCGCTATAAAGGAATGTGGTGGCTCATGTATCAGAGTCACTCAGGTCTCTCCTCCTTTCCCACCTACCTCTAAATCCCATATTTAATGGTTAAAATAGGCAGTAGTTTTGCTATAACATGGTGAATTGAGACACCGTAATGTGGGTATGCCTTGCCATAATATTAGACCTGTCCTGCAGCTGGGAGTATGCATCCACTCTCATGGAGGTCACCTGCTGACACTGACAGCAAGCTGTTTGAGTGACAGTTCTGCTAAATGCTGCTATATTTTTTTTCCACTTTTGCTGCTGCATTTTGCAATATATTTGTTTAAACAGGTAATAATTCATGGATGTATGGGTGGAGATTTATTGCCTGAAGTGTAAATGCATTGAATTAAAATTAGCAGAGATACAATTATTTAACTATGATGCTACTTTGATCATCTCATTTCATTTCTGTAGTTTAATTCAGATCCCTTGCTTTCAGGACTTGATCACCTTTTCAACTGATTGCGATCAACTATGTTTAACTTTCTTTTTCTCTCTAATTCCGTGTTGCTGTTTAAAGCACTTCAATTTAATGAATAAGGCTGATATTCTAAGGTGTGGAAGAGCCTGGGGCAGACAAAATTAATTAAAAATCACACAACATCAGGTTATGGCCCAACAGGTTTATTTGGAAGCACTAGCTTTCAGAGTGCTGCTCCTTCATCCGGTAACAGGTTGGGAACTACAGCCTGGTGCTGTGAGAGTGTTAACGATATTCCAAGAGATACCGGCTAGAAGAGTTATTGAGTGATTGTGAGGGAACTGGATTAATATCAGTAGAGATACAGCCAATAACACAAGATGCTGGAGGGAGTGGTTGCTGAATGGCAGTGAGAGAGATCTGGATTTATACCTATTGACGTACAGTCAGTAACATAGTGCTGGGCGAAAAGAGATTGCTCACTGACAGTGTGAGAGAGATGGATTAACACCAGTAGAGATACAGTCAGTCACACTGGGGACTGCAGAGAGGGTTTTCTGAGTGACAGTGAGAGAGAGCTGGAGTAACATCATTATGAATACAAGTCTTGGAAATGCGCACTCCTTCTCTGTCACAGTCGCATTGTTGGATTTGACTTTCACCTTTAAACCCATGGTGCCAGGGCCTAAATTCCCAGGGTCAGAAAATTTGAAGAAAACAGACCGGCACCTACAACAGGATCAGTGCACATGGGAGGCTGGACAAGGGAAAGTGGACATGCAGATAACCGGGCGAGGCACAGGTTTGGATAGCTTAACTATGGCCTGTCTGGTGAAAGTTTTTGAACCATTTCTTGCATGGTCACTTTCCTTAGGGTAGCCAATCACAGCGATCAGCAACTGTATGGAAACCACTCTCTTCAGCCATGATGGACACAACTTCCATCCATTTTCAGGCTAGGCCTGGTGGGGTTGGCTGCAGCTTATGTCTCACTACATGACGACACCAGAGACTGAATTGTTAGAAATGTTACTGGTGTACACCATCTCCTCTGTGACATTAGCAGAACAAGGGGAATAGGACAGGGAACACATAACACCACTCCAATGAAAACAGTTTTATTCCTCTTGCACATGAGTCCAGCCTTAATTTTAGTAACCCTGGTATCTCCAAAGAGGATGGCACAATGGCTCCATGGTTAACACTGTTGTCTCATAGCAACAGGAACGTTGGCTCAATTCCACCCTCAAGTGACTGTCTGTGTGGAGTTTGCACATTCTCCCTGTATATATGTGGGTTTCCTCCTGGTGCTCTGGTTTCCTCCCACAGTCCAAAGCTGCGCAGGTTAGATGGATTGGCCATGCTAAATTGCACATAGCGTCCAGGAATGTGCAGGCTGTGAGGACTGGCCATGGAAAATGCAGAGTTACATGGATGTGGTGGGTCTGGGTGGAATGCTCAACGGAGGGTTGGTGTGACCTAATGGGCCGAATGGCCTGCTTCCACACTATAGGGATTCTCTGAAGTGTGCTATATACTCTAAGGATATCAGAAGCTACCGTTAGCAATATGGGCGGGAAATACTGGACATAACGTTTACAGCAGAAAACTATTCTGCCTCGATAGATGCTAGGTTAGTCACTTGCAGACATTAATGTACATATCAGCGTGGAAAAGTTGTCACAATCGTGAGTTCCCTTGGCTGGTCAGCTTAACACAGACCCGACTTCATAGCAATAAATCTGTGGAGGTAGGCAACGATTAATTAAATCAATTTGAATAATTTTGAACCAGCTTATAACTTGCATTGGTGGGGGAGACACTTTCACTTAAAAGGATGAGAGTGAAGCAGTTGATTACTGAAAACAGAGTCTGTTGGTCGCGTGAGTTAATTGTAAGGGGTCTCCTGGCACTGTTTGCACCATTTTAACAAACTGAATGGTGCATGCATAAAGCATGTCAACAGAAAATCATTCGGACTGGAATAGGAACAAGAATAAGCCTTTAGGCCTCTCCAGTCGAGTTGACTATTCGATTAGCGAATGCCAGGCTCTCACCTGAACTCCGCCAACTCACCTTGGTGTGTAACCTCTGACACCCTTGCTTAACAAAATCCAGTCCTCACTTTGAAACTTCCAATGGGTCTCCCCCTCAGCAGCCTTTGAGGCCTCCTGCTTTCCTCTCCCCTTTGGATGAAGAAGTGTTTCCTGAACAAGGGAACGCTGATGTTCAGGTTCTGAACCCCTGTTTCTTGACACCTCATCAGATAAAACGATTTTCTTCTAATAAATCTTTTGAACACCTCAATTAGATTGCTTTAATCTTTTATATTCTAGCCTAGTCTGCGCAAACTGTCCTCAAAATTTATTAACAGATCGCATCAATTAAAATCCAGCAGTCAGTTAGTGCACACTCTACACATTAAAGAGCCTGAGATTTATGTTCAGTTTCGAATAATGGGAAACAAGTCGAACCACTGAGAGACCTTTTTTGTCAAATAAGCTTGGGGTAGTTTCAAAAGACTTGCACACAAATTGGACATCCAAGGAACAGGAACAGGAGCGAGATTTTCGCCATCTGTTTTGTTTTTGAAGGGATTACTCATGCGTTTTCGCAAAGCGAAGGCGTCTTCAGGTGAAAGAAAAACAACACAAAGGCATCTTTGGCTGAAACAAAAATAAACAGCATTGCGGCATGAGCTGTTGGAACAGTATGCGGCTGATCCATGAGCTCTTGCAAGAATGCTGTGTAACTAGCTCAGCAGGCCGAGCGCTGGTATAAGCGCAGCACAGCCTTGATACGCAGCTGCAAAGGCTTAATTTGGGGAAGAGGTGGAAGCAATGCAGGAAAGAGAATGAAGAACCTGAGGCTAAATTCAACAGCTGAGAGTTGGGTACATTCTAAAGCCTGTAGGTTGGGCAGGCTAACAGTCTGCCTATGAATCAGTGTGAAGTAGCCAAGTATGAAAGATTTGACAAAAGTTTGTAATGGCAACCATCACAAGGATGTTGGGTATGCAATGGAGATATCAGTAGATAAGAATTTGGTCAAAATGATTCTCATACACAATGCAAGTGAAGAGAAGGTGTAGGAACAAATTACTGCAGGTGCTGGAATCTGTACTGAAAACAACAAATGCTGGAGATCACAGCAGGTCAGATAGCATCCGTGGAGAGAGACCAAGCTAACTTTGAGCCTCGGTGACTGTATCAGAGCTGAAGTGACTCTGCTGAAGAGTCATCTAGACCCAAAACCTTAGCTTGCTCTCTCTCCATCGTTGCTGTCTGACCTGTGATTTCCAACAGTTGTTTTTAGCGAGGGAAGATAATGCAGTCCCCTGTATTGAAAGTCCTAGCTATAAATGCGATGATATTTCACCCCTTTATAAACTCATTGGCTAGGAGTTAAAAAGGTAAGGTCCTGCCTGTTTTGTCCCATGATCTATGAAAGGACGTGGCATGTCATTTCAAGTGGACAACAGAGAGACAATGGCTTCGTGACTTGACATACCTAATGAAGCACTTGACGAAGATCATCAGCTCGGGATATAGTGGGGGGTGTTGGGGTCTTCATGGCCCTTGGGTGAGTAGTGAAAGAGATGGCACTCATTTCATCAGTGGGCGTTACATTGGAAGGTGAGTTACAATAGTCGTGGAGAGTAGCAAGTGGAATGCCCCGGTGCTAGAACCACAACTATATCTAAATTTACATCAAAGAATTAGATCGAGAAAAGAATTGTACCTGTTACTAGTTTAGGAAGGGCAGCTTGATTACTGAGAGGCATCTTGGGAAATATGAAATGAGAAACAGGGGCAGAATACATTCATCAGCCAGGTGAAAAGATCGTCAGCAGATATCTGTAAAAAGGTATGAAATTATTTCACCTAAGTTAAGTTAGTTAAAAACTGATGCACACGTATCAAACTTTTACAAGAGGTGCTTTTGGACAAATCTGAAGATACACCATTGAGATACTGCTGTGGTCTGACTAGGCCTTGAGCTCTGATTTCTCTCCAAATCTTCCCCCTATTCCCACCTCGCATTCCTTTCTCAATACACTCTATGCAAGTCATTTCTTGACCAAGCTTTTGCATTAATAATTTCTTCACTGTAGTAATTTACTTTATAATGCTCCCAGAACAGCCTGAGGACACGGCATGACATTAAAGGCGCTATGTATATGCAGATGGTGGTTGTTGTTGTTGTTGTTGTTGACAGAGCAAGAAAAAGTAGGAAATCTTTCCATGCCTCTGCATGGAAATCTCTCGCATAATATAAAAGAGTCATAGACTCATTGAGTCATAGAGATGTGCAGCACGGAAACAGACCCTTTGGTCCACCTTGCCAGCATCCGACCAGATATCGCAACCCAATCCAGTCCCACCTGCCAGCATCCAGCCCACATCCCTCCAAACCCTTCCTATTCATATACCCATCCAGATGCCTTTTAAATATTGCAATTGTACCAGCCTCCACCACTTCCTCTGGCAACTCATTCCATACACGTACCACCCTCTGTATGAAAATGTTGCCCCTTAGGTCTCTTTTATATCTTTCCCCTCTCACCCTAAACCTATGTCCAGGGAAAAAACTTTGTCTATTTATCCTCTCTATGCCTGCTCGTGATTTTATAAACCTTTATAAGGTCACCCCTCAGCCTCCGACGCTCCAGGGAAAACAGCCCCAGCCTGTTCAGCCTCTCCCTGTAGCTCAAATCTTCCAACCCTGGCAACATCCTTGTAAATCTTTTCTGATTCCTTTCAAGTTTCACAACATCTTTCCAATAGGAAGGAGACCAGAATTGCACGCAATATTCCAACAGTGACCTAAACAATGTCCTGTACAGCCGCAACATGACCTCCCAACTCCTGTACTCAATACTCTGACCAATAAAGGAAAGCATTCCAAATGCTTTCTTCACTATCGTGTCAACCTGTGACTCCACTTTCAAGGAGCTATGAACCTGCATTCTAAGGTCTCTTTGTTCAGCAACACTCCCTAGGACCTTACCATTAAGTGTATAAGACCTGCTAAGATTTGCTTTCCCAAAATGCAGCATCTCTCATTTATCTAAATGCTACTTCTCAGCCCATTGGCCCATATGATCAAGATCCCATTGTACTCTGAAATAACCTTCGTCGCTGTCCACTATACCTTCAATTTTGGTGTCATCTGCAAACTTACTAATGCTCACATCCAAATCATTTATATAAATAATGAAAAGTAGTGGACCCAGCACCAATCCTTGTGGCACTCCACTGGTCACAGGCCTCCAGTCTGAAAAACAACCCTCCACTACTCCACTCTGTCTTCTACCTTTGAGCCAGTTCTGTATCCAAATGGCTAGTTCTCCCTGCATTCCGTGAGATCGAACCTTGCTAAACAGCCTCCCATGGGGAACCTTGTTGAACACCTTACTGAAGTCCATATAGATCACATCTACCACTCTGCCCTCATCAATCCTCTTTGTTACTTCTTCAAAAAACTCAATCAAGTTTGTGAGACATGATTTCCCATGCACAACGCGAGTCAATCCTTGCATTTCCAAATACATGTGCATCCTGCCCTCAGGATTCCCTCCAAAACCTTGCCCTTCAAGCTCACTGCTCTATAGTTCCCTGGCTTGTCCTTACCACCCTTCTTAAATAGTGGCACCATGTTAGCCAACCTCCAGTCTTCCGGCACCTCACTGTGACTATCGATGATACAAATATCTCAGCAAGAGGCCCAGCAATCACTTCTCTAGCTTCCCACAGAGTTCTCGGGTACATCTGATCAGGTCCTGGGGTTTTATCCACTTTTAACCGTTTCAACACATCCAGCACTTCCTCCTCTGTAATCTGGACATTTTGCAAGGTGTCACCATCTATTTCCCTCCAGTCCAAATCTTCCATGTCCTTTTCCACAGTAAATACTAATGCAAAATGCTCATTTAATATCTCCCCCATCTCCTGTGTCTCCACAGGAAGGCCGCTTTGCTGATCTTTGAGGGGCCCTGTTTACCCTTTTGTCCTTAATGTATTTGTAAAGACTCTTCAGATTCTTCTTAACTCTATTTGCAAAAGCTATCTCATGTCCCCTTTTTGCCCTCCTGATTCCTCCCTTAAGTATACTCCTATTGCCTTTATACTCTTCTAAGGATTCACTTGATCTATCCTGTCTATACCTGAGATGTGCTTCCTTCTTTTTCTTTACCAAATCCTCAATTTCTTTAGTCATCCAGCATTCCCTATACCTATCACTCCGAATGTGGTGCGAAAATTTTAATCTGAATATTTTGGGCCAGCTTTTTGAAGATTGAGAGTGCAATATTACTTCAATTAAATTGAGAAAGAAATCAGAAAGTAATCCAATAGTTGAGTCAAGAAATTCAGTGTTACATGGCGCACTGAGCCATGTTGACTACAGAACAAGCCATAGTCTGTGAATTCAGCTTATTCTGGCTGAGACTGCAGTAGGGTATCGGTCTGTTTGAATTAGAATCAGGAGAAATTAGCAAGCCTTCAGAACTCTGGTCACTATTCAATGGCTATTGCAGGGCAGTCCATTTATGGCTCAGTTTTGTTTCTCAACCTGCTATCGGTCTGGAACTACATGCTAAGAAAAGCAATTTGGGTGGGTATTGTGACATAGTTGTGGTTTAAGACATGCCCCCTTGACAGCACATGCACCGCATATTACAACAGCTCCCTGAAACTTTAATGATGTTACCCTTCATTGTACCCATCCTGGCTCTGAAAGTTGTGCAAACAGCGCTACTCCCCATGCTCTTTTCTGATTGTTCCACAAATGTTTCTTCAGCAAGTTTTTAATTCAACACACTTTGGAAATTTAATATTGAAATTGCTGCCACCGTCCTCTCATATAATGTATTTCTGCTCATCATAACTCAGTTAAAAATTATAAACACCTCACTTGCTCACCCCCCCGCCCCGTTCTATTGATATTTTAAATCCACATCCTCTGATCATTGACCCTCCTCCCACCGAAAACAGTATCCTCGTGTTTCCGAGATGACAGTTCCTCACTTTTGAACGTCATTGTAATGTTGAATGAGGATAGTAGGTTCTCTGAAGCAAGATCAGAAATTGCTGGAGAAACTCAGCAGATTTGGCAGTGGCTGAGGAAAGAAAGCAGAGTTAACATTTCAGGTCCAGTGACCTTTCTTCAGAATTGATTGTGGCGAGGAAAAGGTTGACATACTTCCTTCAATATTTCCACCACCAGGAAAGCCTGATAAAGGCAAGGCTGACATGAAACAGTGAAAGGGGAGGGTACGGTTTAAATCAACATAGAGTTGGAGGGGGAAATAAAACACTCCAGCCCCCATGTGGTTCACACTTCTCCCTAAAGGCATCGAGAGAATTGGTGGGCTCCATGGCCTCCCTCTCCAGGGACACCCAGGCTCAAACATAACCACAGCTGTGGGGCAGGCAGTTGGCAGAAATAACCCTCTCTACAGCCCACTGCATGGACCTACTTATAGCCAGATTGGCCAGACCCAGGAGCAGGCTGAGAAGGAGAGAAAAGGTTGGTATAATACTAAAAGTTGGGTGGTTGTGGGATGGGGAGGAATAAACAATAAGTGGAGTTGGAGCCGTGAGAGGGAAAACAGCAACTGTGCAGACAAAGGAATAGGTCATGGGAGAATCAATAACTGCTAATGGAGACAATCAATTAGAGACAAAAAATCTGCAGATACTGGAATCCAAGGTAGACAAGCAGGAGGCTGGAGAAACACATCAAGCCAGGCAGCATCAGGAGTTGGAGAAGTCAACATATTTGGACGGTATCCCTTCTTCAGGAGTGGGGCCAATTAGTGTCTGACAATGGGGTGTTTGGGACAGCAGCATATGCAATGGTAAGGCCTGGTGTGTGAGGTTTGAGTAAGTGCATGAAGGTGATTTTCAGGCCCTAAAATTATTGAACTCGATACCACATCCTGAAGGCTGTACCGTCCCAAAGGGAAAATAGATCCTCTGGATTGGTATTTTAGCATCAGAAGAGACTTGAAATAGAAGCCAGTAAATTCAGGTGAAAACAAACATCCTTGCACACAAAATAGACAAAATCTTTGTCAGAAAACATATGCTCCACTTGCAAGCATCCTCACAACTCAATTGGAACACTTGACAATTAACTTAAATGAAACGTTCACAACTTTGGAGGTGCAGGGTTTAAGCAGCATAATGCAACTTCTCATGAAAGTCTTCCTCAACTCTCAAGTTTGCTAAAAAATTGCTGTTTCCTGCACTCTCCTTATCTACTAGTTCATCCCTGTTCCTCTTGCATTTTCTTTCTGATTTGATTTGCTTTATTATTATCACATGTCCCTGGGTACAGTGAAAAATTCTGTTTAGCATGCAGTACAAGCAGATCATACCATACCAAAGATCATCGGGTCATTGACCAGAGCAAGGACTACAAAGTTACGGCTGCAAAGAAGGTGCAGCTGTAAAAAATACAAGATCAATATTAGATTTGAAATTTGAGAGGTCCATTCAGCTGTCTCATAACAGCAGGGAAGAACTCTCCTTGAATCTGTTGGCACTTTTATTTAAGCTTTTGTATCTTCTGCCCAAAAGAAGAGGTTGGAAGAGATTATAACCGGGACAGGAGGGGTCTTTGATGATGTTGGCTGCCTTCCCGAGGCTGCGTGAAGTATAGATGGAGTCAGTGGATGGAAGGATGGACTGGGCTGTGTTCACAACTCTCTGTCGTTTCTTATGGTCCTGGGCAAAGCTGTTGCTGTACCAAGCTGTGATCCTGTTTCTCTCTCTTTCTTTCCAACGGTTTGCCTCTGCTCCTTCACTTCCTTATCTCACTCTTTCATTTTTAGTTTCTTGCTTTCTCTGCTGCTACATCACTCCCCATATTTGTCTCACATCTGCATTCTGTTCAACCCTGCATCTTACTTTTCACATGTCACCCTTCTTCCCTTCTCTTTTGTCTCTGTCCCTCACCCTTCTCTCCTCATCTCTTCAGTATTTTGCCTGTGCCGCTTTCATTTGCCCACTGAGGCAGTGATTTGACCCTCCTGATGGGGAGACAGACAGACCAGAGGCAGCAACATGAGGATAAGTGGAGGAAAAGGTAAGGGGCTCTAGGGGTCAATTGGGGACCAGAAGGCCCCTACAGCCCCATGCCTTTTCCTCCACTTGGAAAGAGACAAGTATTTGGACCTGTTCTAGCCCCAACATCTCTGCTCATGGTTTGAGAGATTGGGACGCCACAATTACTACATTGTGTGGTTAAGATAATATTGGGTGACTTATTGAAAGCCCAATGTTTAAAGATGATGTTTAGGAAAGCTGCCAAGCAGGGACAAGTGATTTTAATTGCTTACTTACCTGTTTTCCATCAAAGGTGTGCGGTTAAAATGGCAGCTTCAAAGTGTATTTTTAAAATTAAATTTCCAATTAATTTCCCTGGCAAACACTGCAAATGAGTCCCTGCTTCATGTGTTTTTTCTCTCTGGTGTTTTGAGTTTGCTAGAGGTTTGGTAATCGCAGCCATCTTCCTAAATATCAACCTTTAAACCCGTCCGTCTCCAAAACATTTCCATCATAACTCCATTGGATCTGTTTGAAACAACAAGGGAGATAATCAAAAACAAACCCAGCAGTGCAATTATAGTAACTGTTACTGAGTGTTTTCTTAATCCCTTTTCCTTTTGTTTAAATAAGTGAACTATCATTTGTCTGATGTGCAAAGATTCCAGTTTTATTGTTGGATTTTGGCAGATAATGAATGATGTGGGATGGTCGTGATACCATGTAGAAGCCTGGGCTGGATGCCATGGAAACCAGCGGGGGTTTGTTGGAAACATGATTCACATAGGCCAGAGCCTGGACATTCCACAAGGTATTTTCAAAGTGATTGTTTTCATTTCAGAGTCAAAGCAAGCGCATTAAAGGTCACTTAGATGTGAAAACCCTATTATCCCTAATCTGCCAGCAGTTTTAGGAGAAGCCTTCTTCGCAACTGTGACTTAGCCAAGCATGAAGAAAAAATAATTTTAACCAATATCTTTCGTATCCTCCATAAAGAAAGCTCGGGGAGAGAGAAAAAAAACATGGGTACAATGGAATCGGTTGAAGGTAAGGATAGGTAATGTGCGAACAGCTATAAAATGCAATATTTCTCCATTCTCCACAGCACTTAACCTAGTTTGTCTCTGCACTGTTGAGATGATGGATAATCAGTTTATTGCCTATAATTGTAGAGGCTTTGGAGAAGAAAGCTGATAAATTTGGCCTATAAATAACACATCTTTGTGACAACCCCTACATTTGCTCCAGCCCTTGGTTTGTTGGATAATTTTTTTTTATTTTTAAGCTGAGTTCTCAAATTGAGCCCTCCACCACCATCCTTTCCATTCACTCTGAATACAGATTGGTTGGTTTAACACCGAATATGTTTCAACAGGCAGGGGAAGAAAGATTTTCCAAATAATATTGTTAGGGATGGCGGTGGGGTGTGATTTCCCAATCAAACATTGTTTTGCCTGTTTTTCAGGTGCAAAACGGGCCAAATTTGCTGGATCACACCATGTTGGCCCAAGTAAAATTCAGGCTCCCCTGAAGACTATCCAGAACTGACATAAGGCCCTTGGCTTATGGTAGGGGTCAAACCACCTTTTGTTGGAGGCTTTGGCTAGGGTACAGAACCGGTTTACCAGGGTGTTGCCTGGTTTGGAAGGTATTAGCCATGAGGAGAGATTGGACAAACTTAATTTGTTTTCCTTTGAACAGTGAAGGATGAGGGGCAACCCAAAAGACATTTATGGAATTATGAGAGGCAAGGACAATTGAAGTTTTTTTCTTCCCCAGGGTAGAAATGTCAATTATTGGGGGACATTGGTTTAAGGTAAAAGGGGGCAAGTTTAAAGGAATTGTAAGAGGCAATTTGTTTTTACACAGAGAGTGGTAAGTGCCTGGAATGGACTGCCAGAGGTGGTGGTGATTGTGGATACGATAGCAATATTTCAGAGGCATCTTGACAGCTATTTGGTTAGATAAGGAATACAGGGATATAGACCACATAGTGGCAATAGGTTTTTCATTTAGATTAGATTCCCTACACAATGGAAACAGGCCCTTTGGCCCAATCAGTCTACACTAACCTTCCAAAGAGTAACCCACCTAGACACATTTCCGTCTGACTAATGCACCTAACACTATGGGCAATTTAGCATGGCCAATCCACCCAGCCTGCACATTTTGGATTCTGGGAGAAAGCCCTCACAGATTTTGGGGACAAAGTGCAAACTCTACAGAGGCAGTCACTCGAGGCTGGAATTGAACCCAGGTCACTGGCACTGTGAGGCAGTAGTGCTGATCACTGAGCCACTGTTCAGAAAGACATCATGTGTCAGTGCAGTTTTGTTAGGCCGAAGGGCCTGCTCTTGTGCTGTGTTGTTCTTTGTTTTTTATTCTTTGCAATTGGTCAAACAGGATGTGATAGAATCACACAACACGGAACCAGACTCTTTGGTCCAACTTGTCAGCACTGATCAGGTTTCCCAAACTAAAATAGTCCTGTTTGCCTGCATTTGGTCCATATCCCTCTAAACCTTTCCTATACATATACATGTCTTCTAAATGTTGTGACTGTGCCTACATCTATGTGTGCTGAGTTTTCCAGTTCAACCTGCCACTTAAACAGTTAGCCCCCAACAAAAGGAAGCTCTCCAATCGATATGGGTCAGGAGGAAAGGTGGCATTCCTCCCTCCCCTATAACAGTGCTGCTGCTCAGAGCTTGGCCATCTCTAATTTGCCTCTCTCCTACCTCGCAAACAGCCCGACAGCTACTGCTTGCATTGTAGCTCCTGATGAAGTTTAAGGAAAACTTGTAAACTGCCTATTAGGCTCGAGGCCTAGTTCTGGAGAAGCAAGGGACATCTGGTTCAGGGTCTGCGATTGTCGTAATCCCAAGATTGAGTAAAGGCCATAACAAATTTCCTGCCATTGTTCTAATCCAAGCAAGGACTCTAATGGGGTTCGATAGATAAATGGGCTGCATGATGTGCTACTGAGCAGTGCAACTTCAACACTGTTCCTTGTTTGATTACTGTATTATACTCAGTTAATGGATCTTGGCACATGTAGCAGTGATCCTGACACCAGAGTCCTTACTGTCTGCAAGGAAAAACTGTCTATTGTTCCCATGATAACTGGCCAACCAGTGAAGTCTAGCTGGAAGTGGGAGTAGGTGTGTACGAGCAGTAGGTCAACAACAAGAATTGCAAGCTTTGACTCAGTAACTTATCGCTAACGTGTCTTCTATGTGAATACCCCACCATGCAATTTGAGAGGGAGAATCTGGAATCAGATGTAATGGTATTGCAATTGAGTAAAGGTAACTACAAAGACATGAGGGGGGAGCTGGCCAGAGTTGATTAAAAGGGGAGCCAATCAGGGAAGATGGTGGACCAGTGACGGCAGGAGTTTCTGGTGGTAATTTGGGAGGCACAGCAGAAATTCACCTCGGAAGAAGCGGCATATGAAGCAGAGAATGAGACAACTCAGGCTGACCAGGAAAGTCAACAGCAGCATAAAAGAAAAAGAAAAAGCATACAATGTGGTGAAGATTAATGGGCAGCCAGAGGATTGGGAAGCCTTTAAAACCAAGCAGAAGATAAGTAAAAGCACAATAAAAGGGGAAAGAAGATGAAATAGGAAGGTAGTCAGCTAGCAATATGAAAGGTTTTGTTTTAAAATATATGAAAAGGTAAGCAGGGGAAAAGTAGATGTTGGCAGCTGGAAAAGGAGGCTAGAGAAATAGTAATGGGAACAAATAAATGTTGGAGGAATTGCATAGCCCCTTTGCCGGGAGGTGATGGCCTAGTGGCATTACAGTTGACTATTAATCCAGAGACTCTGGTATTGTTCTGGGTACCCAGGTTCAAATCCTCCCTTAGCCAATGGTAGAATTTGAATTCAATAAATATCTGGACTTAGGTGTCTAATAATGACCATGAAACCATTATTAATTGTCAGGAAATATCCACCTGGTTCACTAATGTCCTTTAGGGAAGGAAACTGCTGTCCGTACCTGGTTTAGCCTAGGTGACTCCAGACCCACAGCAATGTGGTTGACATTTCACTGCCCCCTAGGCAATTATGGATTAGAAATAAATGCTCTCCTGGCAAATGACAACCCATATCCCATGATAGAATTCTTTTTTTTCAATCGGTTTTCACAGTGGAAGATACCAGCAGCGCTCAAGACCATATATAAGAGTCAGGGGCAGAGGTGAGTGCAGTGACTGTCACTAAGGGGAAGCTGAAAGTTCTGAAGGTGGATTAATCACCCAGAGCAGATGGAACAAACACTAGGGTTCTGAAAGAAATAGCTGAGGAGGTGGTGGAGGATTTACGAGTGATATTTAAGGAATCACGGGAGTTAGAAGGCCCCGGAGAACTGGAAAATGACTAATGGAGCACCCCTGTTTAAGGAGGGAGGGAGGCAGAAGACAGGAAGCTATTGGCTGGTAAGCTTGACCTTGGCCACTGGTAGGATTTTAGAGCCCCTTATTATGAATGCGATTGTGGAATAATTAGAAGTGGGTGGTAAAATAGGACTCAGTCAGCAAAGTGACTTAGGAGTCCGAGTTCAAGATTCTCTTAAGTTTAACATGCAGGTTCAGTTGACAGCTAGGAAGGTAAATGCAATATTAGCTTTCATTTCAAGAGAGCCAATATATAAGAGCAGGGATGGACTGCTGCGGCTGGGTAAGTCTCTGATAGTACTGCAGTTAGAATATTGAGAGCAGTTTTGGACCCTGTTCCTAAGTCAAAAAGTGTAAGCTTTCAAGAAGTGTAAGCTGGAAGCGTCGACTCTCCTGCTCCCCGGATGCTGCCTGACCTGCTGTGCTTTTCCAACACCATGCTCTTCGACTCTGATCTCCAGCATCTGCAGTCCTCACATTCTCCACCCTGTATCTAAGGAAGGATATGCTGGCAGTGGAGGGGATCCAGAGGAGATTTACAAGAACGATCCTGGGATGAAAGACTAGTCACGTGAAGTTTGGCTGAGGATTCTGGGTCTGTACTCGGAATTTAGAAAGATAGAGAGGGACGTTGTTCTTACAAAATACTGAGTGGCCTGGATAGAGTGAACATGGGGAAGGTATTTCCACCGTAGGAGAGACTAGGACCAGAGGGCACAACCTCAGAATGAAGGCACAATCCTTTGGAATTGAGATGAGGTTGGAATTGCTTCAGGCAGAGGGTGGTTAATATGTGGAAATCATTGCTGCAGAGGGCTGTGTAAGCTAAGCATTGAGTGCATTCGGGATAGAGATAGATAGATTCTTAATGAGTCAGAAAATCTCATGAACATATAAATAGAAAATGGTTACAGGGAAAGGGCAGGAGAATAGGATTGAGAAACATTTCAGCCACGATCGAGTGGTGGAGCAGGACTCGATTTAATTCGGCCCCTGTATGTTATGGTCTTTCTTGGGATAAGAGACTGCAACTCTTTTAGTGTTTGTGACATGATACTCCACTAGAGAGGCTAGCACACCCAGGGAAATAAGGGGACTAAAATAGGTGGGAAAAAAGTAAAGATAACAATGGACAGTTTGCTAAATGGAAGCTGAATCTATCTTGAATTATTAGTGCACATTGCAATGTACAACTAAGATGGATGGTTTCAGCAACAGTGTCACACTCAGTCCAGGCTGAATGATTGATATTCTAATCTGACAGCCCTGGTGTTCTATTTAGGTACAAGATTATTTGCATTACAGTGAGTATTTGCTCCATAACAGAGAAGCACTTGTTTAACAAATGGTGGATGCATAAGAAATGTGACTAGAGGTCATATACAATTATCTCTCTAACTCACAATTCACCAAGGGTTGTGCTGATTCCACAATCACACCTTAAACACAATCATACTTCACCTTCCTGATTTTAGTATTTTTTGAAAGTTGTGTCATGCATATCATCATGTGCTGTTTAGTCTAGTCATTCTTTTATGATGCAAATAGTCACATTCAGTTTTTCTTTATTGAGAATCAGGGCTAAGAATCAGTTTACATGTCGGTGAAAGTGAGGACTGCAGATGCTGGAGATTAGAGTCGAGAGTGTAATGCTGGAAAAGCACAGCAGGTCAGGCAGCATCCAAGGAGCAGGGGAATCAACATTTCAGGCAAAAGCCCTTCATCAGGAATGAGGCTGGAAGCCTTGGGGGTGGTCAGATAAATAGGAGAGGGGTGGGGCTGGGTGGGGAAGGTAGCTGAGAATGAAATAGATGGATGGAGGTAAGGTGAAGGTGATAGGTCAGAGAGGAGGGTGGAGTGATAGGTGGGAAGGAAGATGGACAGATGAGACAGGTCATGAGGATGGTGCTGAGCTGGAAGGTTGGAGCCGGGGTTAGGTGGGGGAAGGGAAAATGAGGAAACTGGTGAAATCCACATTGATACCCTGGGGTTGGAAGGTCCAGAGGCGGAAGATGAGGCGTTCTTCCTCCAGGCATCGGGTGGTAAGGGAGTGGCAAAGGAGGAGGCCCAGGACCTGTATGTTCGGCCATGGAATGGTGGGATTGATTGGTGTGGGTGTCCCAGGGATATTCTTTGAAGCGCTCTGCAACTAGGCGTCCTATCTCCCCAATGTAGAGGAGAGCAACAGATACAGTAACTGACGAGTGAAAGTGCAGGTGAAACTTTGATGGATGTGGAAGGCTCCTTTGGGGCCTTGAATGGAGGTGAGTGGGGGGGAAGTGTGGGCACAGGTTTTGCAATTCCTGTGATGGCAGGGGTAGGTGCCAGGAGGGGAGGGTGGGTTGTTAGGGGGAGTGGACCTGGCGAGGTAGTCGCGGAGGGAACAGTCTTTACAGAAGGCGAATAGGGGTGAGGAGGGAAATATATCCCTGGTGGTGGGGTCTGTTTATAGGTGGGGGAAATGGCAGAGGATGATGCGATTATAAAGAGTTTGGTGGGGGTGGAAGATGAGGACTGGGGAGGTTCTGTCCTTGTTGTGGTTGGAGGGGTGGGGTTCCAGGGTGGAGGTACAGGATGTGGATGAGATGCACTGGAGGGCATCATCAACCATGTGGGAGGGGCAATTGTGGTCTTTAAAGAAGGAGGCCATCTGGTGTGTTCTGTGGTGGAACTGGTCCTCCTGAGAACTGATGTGGCTAAGGCAGAAGAATTTGGAATAAGAGGGAGCATTTTTGCAGGAGGCAGGGTGGGCGGAGGTGTAATCCAGATAGCTGTGAGAGTCGGTGGATTTGTAGAAAATGTCATTGTTGAGTTGGTCACCGTTGGTGGAGATGGAGATGAAGTTTACATGTCGGCCATTTGGCCCCTTGAGATTGTTCTACCATTCAATAAGATCATGGCTGGTCAGGTCAGTTGAAGCTTTGGAGGAATAGGAAAATAGTTGAGCCAGATTAAGAAGCTGTGATTAATTCTGTGGGCTTGGATTTCTACGTTTGAGAGTTATCTGAGGAATAGTTTGAGGATGACAGACAACGATATCACCCATTACTTGCTTGCAGTGCTTTTACGCAGTCAGAATTTGTTAATGTAAACACATTGCAGGGACTGAGCACAAAGTCTAAGCTTGCAGCCCAGGTAGAGTACTCAAGGGGATGTTACAATGTCATATGCTCCAAAACTTGCCGCTCCCTTGGCCAAGCTGTTCCACGACAGTTACGACACTGACATCATCCAACAATGTGGAAGTTTGCCCAGGTATGCAAAACAAATCCAACCTGGCTAGCCTTACCCATCAGTCTCCCCTTGACTATCAGTAAAATGATGGAAGGTGTCATCAACAGCGCTATCAAGCAGCATCTGCTCAGCAATAAGCTACTTAGTGATGCCCAGTTTGGGTTCCACCAGGGCCACTCAGCTCCTGGTTCAAACAGGGATGAAAGAGTTCAATTCTGGAGGTGAAGTAAGAGTGATGGCCCTTGATATCAAGATTGCATGTGAGTGTGACATTAAAGAGCTCTATCGAAACTGGATTCAATGGGAATCAGAGGGAAAGCTCCCCATAGGTTGGAGTCACACTTGACACATTGGAAGATGATTATGGTTGTTGGACGTCCGTCATCTCAGCTCCAGGACATCTCTGAGTAGTGTCCTCAGCTCAAACATCTTCAGCTGCTGCATCAATGACCTTCCCTTCATTAGAAGGTCAGAAGCGGGGATGTTAACTAACGATTGCACAATGTTCAGCACTCTTCATGACTCCTTAGATACTGAAGCAGTCCACATCCTCAAGGATAATTATTAAAACTGAGCAAGTCAGCTTTGCAGACAATGAATGTCTTTGCCCCCAGTGTAATCCAGCTCAATTTAAACAATTATTGGAGGAGGTGGTTCGGAATAAGCATTTGCATGAATTGCAAATGCAAAGCGATTTAGATTAGCCCCAACTCAGATGGTAGATCTCACTTGGAAAGGAGCTCAAAACTGAAGAGGACACTCAGCCAACACATAAAAACGCATTTTCTGGTCATTTATCACAATTTTGTTTGTGTCCTTACTGCCTGCATATTAGTGGCTGCAATATTTACATTACACAGTGACTACAGTCCAAAAAAGGAGTCAACTAGGCGTGTAACAACTTGGAACAGCCGAATGATATTATATAAATGCAAGGTTTTCTTCCTTTACTGGAGGGTCTCCGAGCACTGGAGTATAAAACCAGAAAACATAGGAGCTGCAGCAGGCCATTCAGCCCAAGGAGTCTGCTCAATAAGTTGATGATAACCCTCATCTCCACTTTGCTGTCTCTACCCCATGACCCTCTTCTCTCCTTATTAATTCAAAATCATTTTAGCTCGGCACTGAATATCATTTGTTACCCATGTTTAATAGCCGTCTGTGGTAAAGAATTCCACAAGTTCACAACCCTCAGAGAGAAATTCCTCCACTCAATTTTAAATATGCGGGCCCCTTTTTCTGAGATTATACCTGCTGGTCCTTAACTCTCCCACAAGGGGGAATCTCTTTTCTGCATCTACTTAGTCACGTCTTCTAAGACGTTATGTTCCAATAAGATTATCTCTCATCCTTCAAATAGATCAATGAGGACAGGCCCAACATTCTCAATCTTTCCTCATAAGATAGTACCTCCATACTACTGAATCTAGTTTGGGGCAGCATGGTGGCTCAGTGGTTAGCACTGCTGCCTCATAATGCCAGAGACCCAGGTTTGATTCCAGCTTCAGGTAACCCTCTGTGAGGAGTTTGCACTTTCTCCCCGTGTCCATGTGGGTTTTTTTTTCCGGGTGCTCTGGGTTCCCCCCCACAATCCAAAGATGTGCAGGTCAGGTGAATTGGCCATGTTAAGATTGCCTATTGTGTTCAGGGATGTGTAGGTTAGGTGCATTAGTCAGGGTTAAAAGTAGAGTAATAGGGCTGGGGAATGGGTTTTGGAGGGTAATTCTTCAGAGAGTCAGTGTGGACTTGTTGGGCAAAAGGGCCTGTTTCCACACTGTAGGGGATTCTATGGTAACCCTCTCTGAACTGCCTCCAGTACCAGCATTAGATAAGACGCCCAACATTGTTCACAGTATTCCAACCATGTTCTGACTAGTGCTTTGTACAATTTTGACAAAGCCTCCCAATTTTTATACTCCGTTCCACTTGCTTTCCCTATCACCTGCGGATTTTAGATTCAAGGACGAGGGCTCCCAATTTCTCCTTTGCTCTGGGAGACCTTATTGTTATGTCCCGAAAAGTGAGAAATAGCCTTAACTTATTGTTTAATCATACACTGGCTGAGAGCACCTTAGTGCACCTTAGGGCATAATTGAATGGATGAGAAAAGTAAATTAAAAACAAATGCTGGTGCACATGCAAGTCTTTTAGAATGAGTATCCTCATGGCCATGGCAAGGAAGTGCAAGTTAAGTGAAGGTTTAATATGGGGAGGTTAGTTGTGTCATGGTTACCACAAATTCTGGAGACTTTCCTGCTCTTGCTGCCTGCCACATCCAAAGAATTTACAGGCCGCTAATCAACTTGCTTGGCAGCATTACGTCATACCTTACCTTCCGTCATTGATAAGTGCCGGAGTGAGGTGTGAACCAGGAATTTCTGGCCAAGAGATCAGTATGCGACCCCACCCCCCACCCCTCCGTGCCACAAGGAACAGTGGCAGAAATGTAAAAAAAACAAGGTCCTCCAAAAGGATAAGGGCACTGTGAATTGGCCCTTTCAAAGCTGAAGTAGAAGCAATATAATTGGTACGACCACCAACAGAAATGGAGAAAAGGCAGATAAAAGGTTTTCAGGTTCAAATTAGCCTTGAGCCATTTAGTTGCCTGGGGAGAAGACTCCACAGATGAATAGCCCACTGCTTTTCCTTATGTTCGATGCTTTTAGAAGCAAAATCCTCTTCGCTTCACCCTTAAACGAAGCAGTGGTACTTGTTGTTGGGCGGCTGGTTGCTATGACAGGATTCTGGAAAGTGGCAGTAGCCATCAGTGTTCCTCTGCCCTGATACAGCAAATCCTCTTTAAAACCCTCACATAGCTCATGCAAGATTTGCTTATCTCCACCTTTGACTACAGTGAATGTCCTGACCCGTGTCAAAATGATTTACACAAAATCTATTGCCGCACAAAAATTGCACATGGTGGGGAGAGAACAGAGTAAAGTGTCTGCTCTGGCAATAACAGCCAATCACATGGGTAGCAGGCTTTAGTCAGAAGTTCAGTTAGGTATACCCCGTAATATATGATTTTAGGAAGACAGAAAAAAACAGACAATAGGAGGCAAGAGCGAATAATGATTCTCTGTTTTACAAAAGTGCCAGTGCTGACAACAGCCTAAGATTATGAATTGGCCACACAAGGGCTAAGTACTGGTATGATTTATCAATTACTGACCTGTAAACTGAAAGGCAGATCCAGCAATGAAATGGATAAATACATTTGCTAGGCATATGAACCATGCAGCAGGAGGGAGATTGTTTAGTTTATGGATCTCTTAATAATTTATTATTTAGAATTTCTACATATATCAGAGGTTAATCCAATTTTACCTGGGTTGGAGACCAAGGCGCCCAGGCATGAAGATTCGCTGCTTGTCGAAATCTGAAAGTTTTATTCATTAGAAAATTCAACCTGAACAAGTAATTGAATTCTTTCTCAGCATCCGATAATGGGGCAGCTTATTTCTACTTGTATGTCAGCTGCCATTTCGGTGGATTGGGGGTTGGGTGTCAGGGAGGATGGCTGCAACTATGAAGAGAACAGTCGCAAGAACAGGTTGTCTCCCTGAGAGAGAGAAAGAAGCATGTAATTCCAGTTGTTGTTGCATGGCACCGAGGTATCCAGAATATTCCTGATGCCTTTGCCAGCAGCTTGATGGGCAGCTGGTTATAGTTAACTCTGAGTTTACTATTCTCCATTAGAGGTACGGAACTACAAGCTGATGGAGAGTAACACAGGAAGCAGCAGCATCATTGAGGCTATTTAGCTGCATATTTTCTGAATTGATACAGAATGTTAACATGAAACCTACTTTGAGCAGTTGATTCTAATGCCAGCAACAGCTAACAGCATTGTAGATGGCAGAAGTAGGCCATTTGGCCAATAGGACCTGTAATGACTCATTGAAGGCTGTCCACTCTGTCCCATTTTCTTGTGCTGTCCCTGTGCTATTTTATTACTTCTTTTTATTCAACTCATGGGACACGGACATCGTTGGCTGGGCTAAAATTTACTGCCCATCCCCACTTGCCTTTGAGACAGTGTGGTGAGCTGCCATCTTGAATTGTTGCCGTCATGTTCTGTCAGTAGAGCCACAATACCCTCAGGAGGGAGTTTCAGGATTTTGATCCAGCAGCAGTAAGGAAATGGCAATATATAACAAGTCAGGATGGAGAATGACGTGGATGGGAGCTTACAGGAGCTGGTGTTCCCATGTTTCTGCTGCCTTTGTCCTTCTGGATGAAAATGGTCATGCATCTGAAAGTTTCTGTCCAAAGGTGTTTGGTGAACTATATTAAAATACCCATTCGTGTTCCTTTTAAAAGGCTCATTATTCTTCTTTTCTCATTTGTGTTGTGGAACTTGAGGGGTTCCACTCCAAATCAAGCACTGGCAAGGTGAGGAAGCATGGCTGACTCCTGCATCTAAAGACCAAATACTGTGGAGACTGGAATAAAACCAAAGTCCTGGAAATACTCGGCAAGTTTGGCAGCATCTGTGAAGAGATAACATGGCTATTTATCCTTGAAGTAGGAGCTCTGAGAACTTTCCCAATTCAACAAACCTTGCACAATGCAAAACCAGGAAAGGTAAACAAAAATATGGTCAAAGAGTAAGACTTTAAAGGGCATGTAAGAAGATAAAGGAATAGTCGAGAAGTGGGGAGAATTCCAGAGCTAAGGTTCTTCACACATGAAGGTATGACCACCAATGATGCATCAATGAAAATTGAGGATATAAAGGAGATCGAAATTGGAGGAGCACAGTAATCTTAGAGAATTGTAAGGTGGGAACAGGTTATATTTTAGATTAAGTAGAATGAGCCCATAATCTGATGCTTCAAAGAATCAGTGTTTTATTTTAACTGCATTTTATTCTTAGAGGGCTTTACAGTGTAGATGGTGAGAGAATATTTTGTTCAACTGGAGGATTTAGAATAGAAACAATTCTCACAGGGTGAGGCATAGAACATTTAGGACTGAGATGTGGAAAATTTCTGAATCCTTTCCTACTACCAAGGGCTGTGGATACAAAGTCATTGAGTATATAACTTTAAGAAGATAGGATGTACCTTGGTCTTAGTTCTTATGCTCTTGCAGAAAGGTTAGATCATGAAGAAATTTGAAAATGAGGATGAGAACTTTAAAACTGCAATGCAAGTGCACTTTATCTTGTCACAGCCTTATGATGCCTATACTTATTGGATAAATTACTTGCTTGCTTTCAAATTAGGTTTCCATATTTATCCCCCTGTGATGTTTGGCTCAAGGTTGGCTTTGAGTGAGAGCTGGGGATTTGTCACCAAAGAGCCCAGCCAGGAAGTGCCCAAGGGAAATCAAGGGGCTGAAATTGCATGAACATCATCCTGGATACGGTGGGATCCGGCGAAAAATTTGGCGAATCGTATGACAAATCAAGAGGGGCCTTTCTCGATCTTGAGAGCAGCAAGCCACATTTTCCAAGGGATGGGGTGGAAATCATGGTAAGGTCAGTGGAATTAATAATTCTGCACCCCAGGCCAACATTCGGAGATCACGGGTTCATACCCAACCACGGCTGAAGATGAAGTTTGAATTCAACAAGTGAAAAATCTGGGGTTTAAAAAAAAAACTAATCTAAAAGCAACTTCTGCCAATTGTCACAAAAGCTCACCTTCTTGAGGGAAGGATAACTGTCACTGTTACCTGGCCTGGCTGACATGTAACTCCAATCCACAGAAAGGTGGAGGTTATTAAACTGGAACAAGTGCAAACAAAGAGATTTATCAAGATGTTGCCGGACTGTTGAGTTATTAAGATAGCTGAATCGGCTGGGACTTATTTCAGTGAAATGTAGATGGCTAGGGGGCATGGGGGGGGGGAGAGTGGGAATGACCTTGTAGAGGCCTATAAAAAGCATAGATAGGGTGAATAGCCCAGAGTGGGAGAGTCGGAAACTAGAAGGCAAAGGTTTAAGGTGAGAGAGGAAAGATTGAAAAGGCACCTGAGGGGGAATGTTTTCACACAGAGAGTGGTGCGTGTATGGAATGAACATCCAGAGAAAGTGGTGGAGGCTGGTACAATTACAACATTTAAAAGACATTTGGACAGGTACATGGACAGGAAAGGTTTACAGGGTTTATGGGTCAAATGCAGGCGAATGGGACCAGTTCGGTTTGGGAAACCTGGTCAGCATGGATGATCATCATCATGAAATCCCATAGAAGCAGGCCATTCAGCCCTTTGAGTCCATACCCTCTGAACAGCACCGCACCCAGACCAAACTGGATGGCACACTGGCTCAGTGGTTAGCACTGCTGCCTCACAGCACCAGGGACCTGGTTTTGATTCCCACCTCGGGTCACTGTTTGTATGGAGTTTACACATTCTCCCCGTGTCTGTGTGTGTTTCCTCCCACAATCCAAAGATGTGCAAGTTCGGTGATTTGGCCAAGCCAAAATTACCCATAGTGTTCAGGGATATGTAGGTTAGATGCAGTAATCTGAGGCAAATCCAGAGTAGGAGGGGAATGGGTCTGGGTGGGTTAGTCTTTGGAGGGTCAGTGTGGACTTGTTGGATCAAAGCGGCCTGTTTCCACACGTAGGGATTCTATGACCCACTCTATTCCTGTAACCCTGCATTCCCCATGGCTAATCCACCTAGTCTGCACATCTCTGGACACTGTGGGCAACTTAGCATGGCCAATCCACTGAATCTGCACATCTCTGGAAAGTGGGAGGAAACTGGAGCACCACGCCGACATGGGGAGACAGTGAAAACTTTGCAAAGACAGTTCCTTGAGGCTGGAATTGAACCCAGATCCCTGGCACTATGAGGCAGCAGTGCTAACAACTGAGTAACCATGCCACCAAAAGGGTCTGTTTCTGTGCTGGATGACATTGTGACAAATGTGGTTGAAACTTTAGCTGGGCAATTAAGGATGGGCAGAAAATGCTGCCTAGCCAATGATGCCTGCATCCATCTATGAGTAAAAAAAATCCTGGAGCCAGGATGAGATCGGTGCTAGTATGTGGTGAGGGATTTATTATCCCCTTCGTTATTTTTTAATCTCACCTCATTAATATGCAGATTTCCATTCTGCAATCTGCTGGATAGAAACTAGATAATGATAATTCCTGACATTAGTAGGTACCTAGCAATTCCATACCTCCACTTGCTCCTCCACATCTCCATCCTGAACATCCTCCAAGAGTATGTTCCATAGAAAGTGACTGCAGGTATCCCACGTACACAGTTACTGGTATTGGGCATGTACCAGCCTCTCCACACCTTCACCCTCAGCATGGTAGAAGTCATGGGATTGGAAAGTGCTGTCAAAGGAACCTTGATGGGTGCTGCGATACATCTTGTGGATGATACACATTGCTGCCACAGAGTCCATGGTGGAAGGGGGGGAGTGAATGTTGAAGGGTGGTGGGTGTGATGTCAATTAATTTTACCGCTTTGTCCTGGATGGTGTCAAACTTCTTGAGCATTGCTGGAGCTACATTCATCCAGGCATTTGGAGATTGCTCCTTACTTGGAACTTGAAGATGGCAGACTGGCTTTGCGGAGTCAGGAAATGAATTAGATGCTGTGTGTTTGCTAGCCTCTAACCTGCTCTTGTCAACCATGAGAGTGGGACTGCAGTCACTTGTGGGCCAAACCAGGTAACAGGCATTTTTATGGATAGGAGTCAGCTGGGATCACAAAATCCACAATTACAGCCACAAAACTATGAATCCTGTTTTATAAGAGGAATCAGTTGTATGAAGCGTACTGAAGTTTTCCTGGGCTGCACTTGAAAGGATAATTGCCCAAAATACATAGGTATAAGAGTATCCTGTGCCCTGTCACTGTTCTCTGCTATTTAATTCACAATAGACATTCCAAGTGTGTTAGACCCCTAAGATTCAAAACACTGGCTGGGCTGGGCTCAGAAAACACAAAACAGAAACTGAACCCGAGCTCTTTCTACTTTAGTTCATAACATTTCAAGTAAATGTAAAGCCTTTGAGTGCAATGCTTGTTTTTCATTGCTGATTGTATAGATAGTCCATGGAATTAGTGGGGATCTACTGTACCATAACATTGACTGGAACTCAGTCAACTCTACAATGAAAGCACTACAAGAAAGGGGAGAGAAGTGTTTTCAAGACAAACAAGCTTAAATCCTTTAAGTGTTTGCTTTCAGCTGATCTCCTATTTACAGAACTGAGTTGCTTTCAGAGAAATTAGAGATTAATTGAGTACGTGAGATACGTGATTCATTAAAGCCTCATTAGCAATACCAAATACTCCTGTAGATGGTGCTGTTAGGTACTTCCTATATGAAAGATATCACCCTGCATGATATAGAGTCATAGAAATGTACAGCAGGGAAACAGACCCTACAGTCCGACTCATCCATGCTGACCAGAAATCCCAACCTAATCTAGTCCCATTTGACAACACTTTGCCCATATCCCTCTGAACCCTTCCTATTCAGATAACCAACCAGATGCTTTTTAAATGCTGTAATTGTACCAGCCTCCACCATTTCATCTAGCAGCTCATTCCACAGACACACACCACACTCTGCGTGAAAAAGTTGCCTCTCAGGTCCCTTTTTTCCCCTCACCCTAAACCTATTCCCTCCAGTTCTGGGCACCCATTCCCTCCACCCCCCCCCCCCACCGGCCCCATCCCAGAGAAAAGAAAAGTAGTCTCAACTGTTTCATTGGGCAGGGAGTTCCTAACATTCACAATCTTTTGAATGAAGAAGTTCCTCCTCAGATCAGTCCTAAAACTGCTCCCACTTATTTTGAGGCTATACCCTCCAGATGGTAGTTTCAACCTCCCTCTTCCTATCTTATCTGTAGTTTTATGTGCTTCGAAAGGTTCTCCCTCATTCATCTAAATTCCAATTAGTATAGTCCCAGTCTACTCAATCCCTTCTCATAAGCCAACCCTCTCAACTCCGGAATCAACCTAAGGAACATCTTCTGCACCCTTCCAGCGCCAGTACATCGTTTCTCATGGAAGGAGACCAAAATTGTACATAGTACTCCAGATGTGGTCTCACTTAGCACCCCATACAGCTGCAGCATAACATCCCTGATTTTAAACTCCATCCCTCCAACAATGAAGGACAATATTCATTTGCCTTCTTAATTACCTGGTGCACCTGCAGGCCAACATTTTGTGATTCAAAAATCCACAGATGAAATCCATTGCAGTGACCAGTGACTGGGGAGGGAAACCAGCTAAGGGATGCGATGGACATATAATCCAAAGAATGAAGTGATCTCAAGAAGGTTAGCAATAACATTGTTCCTGTACTGCCTTCCTCCACAACCAGCTCTTCAACATTTTGACTAAAAGCTGAAAATTTGTTTTTTAGATTAGAGATTAGATTAGATTTCTTACAGTGTGGAAACAGGCCCTTCGGCCCAAAATGCCAGACAAATTCAGCAGGTCTGGCAGCATGTGTGGAGAGAGAGAGAGAAAGACAGTATTAACAGTTTGTGCTTGCTGAGACTGCCCTTTAGAAGTTAAAGGATGGGATAATGGTGTTTTTTAAAAAAACAGTCAACAAAGGAGGAAGAGGAGTGAGTGGAACAAACAGTGGGGATGCAATGGCAAAAGACAGAGGGAGTGCAAATGATGGGAAAGAAAGGATAGAGACATACGATAGGTGTTAATGATACATAAGAAAAATTGCTGGGAGCAAAGTGGATAAGATGCAAACAAAGCGCTGGAGAATGAAGGCAGGTTACAATCCGAGTGGAGGGCAGAGATGACCCTCTGAAGTTGCTCAACTCAATGCTGAGTTCTGAAGGCTGTAAAATAACCATGCAGAAAAAAAACATGTTGTTCTTCCAACTTGTGTTTAGCTTTGTTGGAACTTAAGGATGGAAACATTAGCAGAGGGACAAGATGGTTTATTGAAATAGCAAAATGAAAGTTGGTGGGGGTCATGCTTACAGACAAAGTGGAGGCATTGTGTAGTCTGCACTTAGTCTTGCCAATGAGTAGACTCTTAGATTGGGAGCAGAGCACTGGTGGACCAGACTGAACGAAGTACCACAAAGGTCCAAAATGGCACTTTGCCCTGAATATGCATTTGGGACCTTAGACAGTGGGCAAGGTAAAAGAATAAGGGTCACACCTTGTACTGTCACATAGAAAACTGCCATGAGTGTTGGCAGAAGTGAGGGAATAGGACGATAAACCGAAGCAATGAATGACAGAGGAGCATACTGAGGAAACATGGAGGCAACATTCCTGGTCACACGTTACCCCCAAGTCCCTTTGTGTTGCAGCTTACTGCAGTTTGTCCTTGTGTTCTCCCTTCCAGAATAAACAACTTCACATTTTGCCACGTTATACTCTAGATGGGAAGGCAAGTGGTGAGGATGAAACAAAGAGTCCGCAGAGATCATAGAACATAGAACTGTATAGTATAGGAACGTGCCCTTCTGACCACGATGTTGTGCCAAACATTACGCCAAATTAAACTAATCCCTTCTGCCTGCCATTGGTCCATATCCCTCAATTTTTTGCATATTCATGAGGTTATCTAAAAGTCCTTTAAATGCCCCTAATGTATCTGCCTCGTCCACCACCATCCCTGGCAACATGTGCCAGGCTCCTACAACTCTGAGTAAACAAAAACTTGCTCCTCACATCTCTTTTGAATTTTGCCCCTATCACCTTAAATGCATGCCCCCCGAGTATTAGACATTTCAACTCTGGGAAAATGATTCTGACCTTTCACCCTTTCTACGCAGCTCAGCCTCCACCGCTCCAGAGAAAACAATCAGAGTTTTTCTAGCCTCTCTTTATAGCTCATCCCCTCTAATCCAGGCAGCATCCTGGTAGACTTCTGCACTCTCTCCACATAGTTGCTACCTCATATTTAATATACAGTATTACAAAATTATGCTTTCTGTCTGTGCTTTACTAAATCATTAAAGTGACTTTTTGAGTTGACAGACTCTTTCTCAGTAACTGAAATTTCTAAAGTCCTTAATTTGGCCTAATCGTCTACACTTTGAATTGATAGAACTTCGCTTGTATAGTCTGGTATGTACAGAATAGTTAATTTACCAGAATGGACCAGTAGTATTCAATTATCTGTACTGCAAGAATTGTACATTCTCTCACAGAGATTTCTGTTCAGTTTTTTGTTTGAAGTGATGTCGAAAAGCGGGAGGTTTATTTGTCATTCATTCACGGGTTGTGAATGCTGCCAGCGAAACGAACAGATTTTCCCCCAAAAAGTTACTTTATTTGTCACATTTGTGCAAGTGAACTTGCAAAGAAAAATTGCAAATGAGAGAGTGCAAAGAATTCAACTCATCTCCAAACAGCATGTTCTTGTCTTGGGTGCTTCAATATAATTGCAATAGTCTTAGGGGTCAGTTAGCTCAGTTGACTAGATGGCAGATTTGCAATGCAGAGTCAGAAATTCCTGCACCGACTGAAGTTACCATGAAGGACTCTCCCTCTTAATCTCTCCCCTTGCTTGAGGCTGGGTATCCTCAGGTTAATCCACCACCAGAGATCTCTCTCTAATGATCTGGTACGACTATATCAACTTTACCTTACCTTTCAATTCTCTTAATATTTGCAATATACATTTCTTGACTGGCATTTAGCCCAAAATCAAAACATGCGAAATTGAAAATGGTAGAGTTTATTTTTCCAGACGTCATGGTCCACCCTGAGCTGCCTCAATACAAATTGTGTACAATCCCTATAGTGTAGGAAAGCATCCCACCCAGACCCATTCCACATAGGCAATCCACCTAACCTGCACATCCTTGGACAGTGGGAAGAAACTAGAGCACCTGAAGAATACCCACGCAGACACAAGAAGAACATGCAAACCTCACACAAACAGAGAGTCGCCCCAGGCTGGAATCAAACATAGGTCCTTGTCACTTTGAGACACTGGTGCTAACCACTGAGCTACACCTAGTACATTTATTCTTCACAATATACATTCCTTATCAAGCATACAGCCCAAGGGGAGGGGTTCAACAGTTTACAAATGTTTCAAAGGCCTTAGAAAGTGATCTTCTTGTGGCCAACAATTGTCACTCATCTTTAACTGCTCTTAAGAAGGAAATTAGAGTCTAAGAAATGGAGATGTGGGAAAGATGTATGAATTTTGTAGTTAAGACCATAAGAAATAGGAACAGGAGTAGGCTGTCCCACCATTCAATAGGACCATGACTGATCCCACATTCCTGCCCATTCCCCAAAACCCTTAATTTCCCAACTGATCAAGAATCTCTCTCAGCCTTAAATGGACACAAGGACTCTGCCCCCTCCAGCTCTCTGTGGCAAGGAGTTACAAAGAATCTCAACCCTCAAAAAAGAAATTCCTCCTCATCTCTCACAAATTGCCTCTCCTATATCCCGAGACGATGCTGTCTGGTCTCAGACTCACCCATGAGAGGAAACGTCCTCTCAGCATTTACACTGTCAAGCCCCTTAGGAATTGTCTTTGTTTCAATGAAATGTTAAATTGTGGATGGAAAAAATGATCGCTGTTCGACAATTATAAACATTCACAGTTGAACGCCAAAGAAACAGTTCAAAAGAAACACAGAAAGGCAGGCAGATTTTCCTTATTTGATTTGTTGTCTTTGAAAGCAAAACTTGCTCAATTTTGACAGTAAGGAAAATCTGGTTGAGGGCGAAGTGGTCTCTGGCTTTTTGCTATGCAAGTGAAGTGGGAGAGAGAGAGGGGTTGGAGGGTTAAGGATGAGGTGAGTGACAATGGAACATAGAAACATAGAATTCAGACACTGACTACATAATTTGAAGGTGACGAGGTAGGGATAGTGATAGGAGTTAGGGAAAGATAAGTAAAGGGCTAAGGGACATTTTAGATGTCATGGGAGGGGGTGGTAAGTGGACGTAATTGGGGGAAGGACGTTGAAGAAGATATGGGGAATGACATTATCCTTGCACTTGCCAGTCCAAATTCAGTTTGCTGTCACTGGTTGCCCCTTTCTTATCATTCCAGGCCATACAAGTCAGCCCTCCCCAGCAATTCTTTCATTCACCCACGGGATGTGGGCAACACTGGCTAGGCCAATGTTTTTGTCCATCCCTAGTTGCTCATGAAAAGGTGCTGGTGAACTGTTGCAGTTCATTTAATGTTCGCCCACAACGTCATTAGGAAGTGAATTCCAGATTTTTGACCCAGCGGCAGTGGAGGAACATGGATATATTCCCAAATCAAGTTGGTGCCGGCTTGGAGGGAAGCTTAAAACATGGAATCCCTACAGTGTGAAAGCAGGTCATTCAGCTCCACAGGTCTACAGCTATCCTCCAAATAGTAACCTGCCCAGACCCATTCCCCTAACAAATGCGCCTAACCAACATACACCTAAACACTGTGAACAATTTAGCATAGCCATTTCACCTAACCTGTACATCTTTGGATTGTGGGAGGAAACTGGAGCACCCAGAGGAAACCTATGCAGACACTGGGGGGAATGGGCAAACTCCACACAGACAGTCACCTGAGGCTGGAATCAAGCCCAGGTCCCTGGTGCTGTGAGGCAGCAGTGATGACCACTGAGTCATCCTGCAGCTGGTAGTATTTTTATGATCTGCTGCCCTTTGAGAAAGCAGTGATTGCAAATTTAGAAAGTGCTGTCTGAGAAGCCTTGCTGAAATCCTGCAGTGCATCTTGTTGATAATACACAGTACTGCTACTAAGTGTCAGTGGCAGAGGAAATAGATGTGATGCCAATCAAAAGGGTTGCTTTGTCCTGGATGGTGTCAAGCTTCTTGAGTGTGTTGTTGGAGTTGCATTCATCCAGGCAAGTGGAGAGTATTCCATCACACTCCAGTCTTGTGTCTTGTAGATGGTGTCAGGCGTAGAGTTACTTGGGGAATCAGGAGGTGAATTACTTGCCACAAGATTCCTGGTCTCTGACCTGTCACTGGATTTGTATAGCAAGTCCAGCTGAAAGGACTAATCAATAAAGAAGGAAACAGCAGAGAGGGTAATGTCGAAATGAATGAAGTGAAAACACGAACGCAGGATTGATGGGGCAGAAACAGTAGAAAATGGGAGACGCAGGGAGGAGGAGAACTAAAAAAAGACAGAGATAGGCAAGAGTATGTCCATGCTCTCTGAATTACCACATGTAATGTTAGTGAAGATCCATTTTTCTTGAAACACAATGGAGGCCAGGTATCTTGCTAGACTAATTGTTGGTGTACACACCTAGTGGGTTTAAACTAAGTCGCTAACAGTCAATGTGATTTCAAAGATAATTTATATCAATAGAAGTACAATTCAACACATCGGTCTATTCCTGCCAGAGACCAAAACTAAAATTATTCCAAGCTTCCTCGGATCAGAATTTTGTTTGTTCCATCACTAATTGTTTGGGCAATTGTTGGGAACAGTCCTGTCACTTTTGTCAGGCACTTAACAGGTCTTCCCTGTGATTTAGGTCCCAGCATGCCTGCCAAGTGCAGCTAGCCAATTGGGAACAATATCTGGTGTCAGCTCTGGCCCTGGGAACAGGCCAGGAATTGTCACTGGGAGAAGAGAGGCAAGAATGGGGCAGTATGAGGTTTGTAGGGAGGAATTCTTCAGACAAGAACAGGGGACATGGTTGACTGGGCTAAAGACAATGGCTTTTAGTCCTATGATGTCTCCCATTTTCTAATGCCACTTCTTCCAACCACAAACCTACCACTGAGAGAGCTTGCTGGACAGCCTTCAGGAAGCATAGAAACGTTATGCTACCCCCATTAAAACATTGAACTACCGTGAAATTCAGGGTTAATTTATGTCAAGTGGCTCATTAATTAACCTCATTGTCATCCTGCCACCAGTTGGTAAGATTGAATCCTCCCGCACCCCCCCCCCTTAATTAGGAGACAGTTTTCCTGAGACTGATATCCAAACAGGGTATTCCTGCCTGATTTTCCCAACACTCCCTCCTCATCATAATTCCCACTCTGCCCAGTTCCATTAAATTTCACCCATTGATTCTCCAAAGGCTGTAAATCAACCTGTGCAGAGTTCTGTCTAACTCTTTTCTAACCTCAGAAAAAAAGACTTACACTCATACATAATTTGGAAAAGCCAGTAATACATATAGTGCTTTACATGGCCAGTGGATGTCTCAACACACTTTACAATCAGTCAGAAAGGTAGCTCCTGTTGTGATGTAGGAAACCAATTTGTTCCCAGCAAACTCCCACAAACAGCAGAGCGGTAATCACTAGATAATCCATTAAAATGATGTTGATTGAAGGGCAAATGATTACACAATAAGACAATTACTCTGATCTTATGGAATTTTACCATGGGATCTTTTGCATTCAATTAAGAGAATACTCAACACCTCATAAGGGTGGTACCTCTGGCAGTGTAGCACTCCACAGAATAGTGTCGAGTAAGTTGAATACTAACGTCGATGCTCCCAGCTATCACTAAATCACAGACAAGATATCTTTCCACTCTAACAGCACACACTATTCAACAGTGACCAGTTGTGTTTCAGTGTGACTCACCTCTGCCCCCTGAAATACACTATCACCTATCAGTCTTTACAACCACAAATCCAATCCAAATTCATTAATTTCCCAATGCCTTTTAAGGAACGCCATCAGTTCAACAAGTATTGTCTTCATTATTGCCACATCAGCCAAACTGGTGGTAAAAATATTACTTTGGTGTTGCACCCTGTTTGAGGTCTACAGATTTTGTACTTGTGCCCCACAAGTCTGCACGCTCAATCAATATCCAGGATTTATACTCCCATTACATACAATTATTCCAAAGGACAGAGTTAAACTCACTTCTAAATTTTATTTTCAGTAGGTCAGGTTCTACGCTAAATTTAACAATTGGAGAAAATTATTAATTTACTCTTTATTAGCCATGAAAGCCAACCCATCCTAATCTTACTTGCTTTTGTCCCTACCTATTCCACAATTCCAGCAGTCTACCAATCCCAATCCAACAGGCTTCCACTTGTGGTTTATTCAAATATCACCTTGTGTTTAGACCAGAGCTCGTTGTCTGCATTGTTTCAGTCTCAATCCCAGTCCCACTCCCTTACGCAACACATTACCACCTGACTATATTTTCCATCCAGAGCCCTATGCTAATGATTTATCTTATTGCAAATCAGATTGATCGAAGCTTCACCGTCTGCATGTATATTGCCATCTAATGCAGACCTGAAGGAACTCTAGCTCGGTTTCTGGAGTGTCCTAAATTAACTTCAGGGTCTATCGGTTGGAGGAAGGAAAAATCCGACAAAGGGTTTTTGGAACACATGGGCAACTTGAAGCAACTGAGGTTAGAGTATTTGCTCATTGGTTGGAAGTAGAGGAAGAATTGTGATCCTATATGGATACATCTCTTGTCCTCATGCTACTTCATTGCACTTTTCCTAAGTAGGCTATGTTTTAAAGTTAGAGATTGATAATTTCCCTGTAGTAAACACCTTGATGCAAAGTCAGTGAGTAGTGAAAGATAGTGCATCAAACCACTGTTCACCGGGTAACCTGCTGAGACGTGGCTGAGATTCAAGACTGATATTAATTGTTTTTGTACATTTCATGGTGCTGTAATGTCTACACTCTCTGATGTCCGATAAGCAATAATAAGGGTTATACAAATGTCCACGTGGACATTAAATTGAAACAGAAAGTCTTTCCTACCCATTTAGACATAGTGTTGTTGGACTGGGTTAACAAAATCATTAGTTTAATAATACTTCAAGTAAGCAGCACTTGTCAGAATGAGAAAGGAGTGATAGTATATTTAGCACTGCCTGACAGACATTCTTTCCCTTTGATTGAAGGCGTAGGCATTCTTGACTGAAGATCTATTGAGAGGCAAGCATGCAAGACCAAACTCACATCCCGGGCTTTGTGTAGATGGGGATTGTTTTCATACTTCTGGTTAACCTTTTGTGAAGTAAAAATAGGCTTAACATGCAAATGGATGAGGTTGTTCTGGGGCTTTGAGAATCAGCCAAATCATAGTATCTCTAGCATCTATCTAATGGTGCCAGTTCCTTTATGCAATAGTGTGTACTAGTACTCCATGGCTTTCGCTTTTGTTAACTAGGGATGAGAGGGGAAGAAAGGTGACGTGTTAGCATTTTTACCAGTCTGCTAGGTCTCAACCACTCCTTCCTGTGTCATCCTACAGTCTTTTCAGAATAAATGGATTATTGATTCTCCTAGTCCCTCGACGGGACTGTGTTGAGATCAACCGTCAGCAGTCCCCTTTCGCTCTTTCCCTGACCAGTCTGAACCCCCACCCCATGTCTCATTTAAAGTTTTCCAAAGTGATTTGAGTTGAACTTTGTCGTTCTCAACAATGATCAGGAGTAGGTCATTTTGGCAGGTTACCTTTTGCTTTCCTCCCCACTACAGACACACACTCGAACACTGCGGGGGCCATGTCACCAGCTCGATTGTGTGAGATTCCTTTGAGGAATCCACCGCCTCCCCCACCTTGTTTTAACTACTGTGCTAAACTTCA
The DNA here is from genome assembly GCF_047496795.1 of Chiloscyllium punctatum. Taxonomy (NCBI): domain Eukaryota; kingdom Metazoa; phylum Chordata; class Chondrichthyes; order Orectolobiformes; family Hemiscylliidae; genus Chiloscyllium; species Chiloscyllium punctatum. The sequence goes on from NC_092744.1 coordinate 80,647,169, forward strand.
GATCAGCAGATCAGATCGGAGAAGATACCAGCCAGTTGTTCAACTTGATTCATAGATACAGTTTAAAAGAGGGGAAGAAAAGGTCAGTTGCTATTTTGCATGGTGTGAAATAATCACAGAGATTTGTTTTGTTGTTTTTGAAGTTGGATAGCATGTGTATTCATAAATAGTTCCTTTTTTTAAATGTGTTCTCATATTATGAGCCTGCCTAGTACCAAGATAAACTGGAACAGGAGTAGGCCATTCAGTCCCTTCAAGCCTGCTCTACATTCAGTAGGATTATGGCTGACTCAATATTTCTGTCCCATGTCAAGTATGTGATCCAGCTATCTTTTTGTCTGTTTGCTTTACAATATATAACCAGGTTCTGGTAATGGGGATGGGAGTGAAGTTCAACAAATATTTATATTAAAATGCAATGAATACCATGAATTGAATTGAATTTATTGTCACATGTACCAAGGCACGGTGAAAAGCTGTGTCTTGCGAGCAATACAGGCAGATCACAGAGTTAAGTCGCATAAATATGTAAGTAATAGGTAAATAGCGGCAAAAACAAAAACACAGGTACAGGTGAATGTTAAGAGTTTGTGAGTCCATTCAGTATTCTAACAACAGTAGGGTAGAAACTGTTTCAAAACCAGCTGGTGCGTGTGTTCAGGCTTCTGTACCTTCTCCCCGATGGTAGAGGTTGTAGAAAAACATTGCTGGGGTGGAATGGATCTTTGAGAATGCTGGCGGCCTTTCCTTGACAGCGGGCCTGGTAGATGGATTCTATAGATGGGAGGTTGGTCTTTGTGATTGTCCAGGCTGAGTTCACCACTCTCTGTAACCATCTCCAATCTTGAATGGTGCAGTTGCCATACCAGGTAGTGATACATCCAGACAGAATGCTCTCAATGGCGCACTTATAAAAGTTGGCAAGGGTATTCACCGTCATGTCAAATTTCCTCAGCTGCCTGAAGAAGAAGAGATGTTGTTGGGCCTTTGTAACCAGTGCATTTGCATGAAGAGTCCAAGAAAGCTTGTTGTGGATGACCACACCCAGGAGCTTGACACTGCCCACTCGTTCCACCTCTGTGCTGTTGATATGTAGGGGGGCATGAGTAACATCCCGCCAAAAGTCAATAATGAGTTCCTTGGTTTTGCTGAAATTGTGAGCTAGGTTGTTCTCAGTGTACCATTTCTCCAGGTCTTCCACCTCCCATCTGTAGTCTGTTTCATCACCATCTGAGATTCGACCGACTATGGCGGTGTCATCAGCGAACTTGTAAATGATATTAGTCTGGTATTTGGCGACAATGAGCAAAATAATCATATTCGCAGTGAGTTAGCTGTTGGATGGCAAAGGTTTTGGCTGGTATCGTACAAAGCCTCAACCCCATACTGCCTCCTCAAAGGCTGTGTGTTCTGTTGTCCATCTGATTCTAACCAGACAACTATGACATAGACCCCAACCTTGCAGTGGTTAGTGAGGAGAGGATTCAAACGAAGCAGTGTTTTGACAATTTTGTCTCTGAGCTCCACATCTGCATTATTCAGTCACGGTTCCTATATTGGTCTATCCCTGATGCTTTTATTTCAGCTTCAGGTCTCACTGGCTCAGTTTATCTCTTGTACTGGACAGTTGGTTTGGACTCATCTCTATACTTAGATAATTTCTAATTAGTGCCCCCCTCACCCCCAAGCCCACCTTCCACGTCTGTCCGCCATCACTGTCCCCACCCTCCACTCAACAACTAAAGCCCTTCAAACACAAGGCAGAACAAAAATGCCTAGCTCATGAAATTCTGTAGGAAGTCTGCCCATCTTCCAAAGTTACTGCAAGGGACAACGTTTTCACACAGAGGGTAGTGTGTGTACGGAATGAGCTGCCAGAGGAAATGGTGGAGGATGGTACAATTGCAACATTTAAAAGGCATCTGGATAGGTGTATGAATAGGAAGGGTTTGGAGGGACATGGGTGCTGGCAAGTGGGACTAGATTATGTTGGGATATCTGGTCGGCATGGACGAGTTGTCCATCCCTATGACTCTAAGAGGTTGGAAAAGAAACCCAGGAAACTTCCCTCCATATTGACCATGGCAGCTTCATAAATTGAGAGATGGCACAACTGTTGAAGTACATGAGGCCCGAGATACTCCACTGCAATCAACCTTGTCCTGTAAGCATTTAGACCTGGAGGGAAGGGAAGGGAGGGGGACAGGATTTTTGCCATTAGAGAGAGGAAGATCCACCGCAGGACAGAGGTGTGTGGCATCGGATCGGGATTTGGGTACAAGAGCAGAATTTTATGGAGACGACGGGGGTCGTAGCGACTCTGGCTGGATAGCCAGTAAGAGCTCTGCATTACCTCCCTTCACAAAGAACAACCGCAACTTGTTCCACTTGAAAGACCAGCAGCAGTCCTGTCCCCCCCAGGATGAAGGATTGAATTAGGTAGCAGCCTCCACTACAATAGCATTGGCTTCTGTCTGTAGGAACCCCATCCAAAGCCCAGGCTTGTCCCTGGATCCTAGGCTAGTGGTGGGTGATACAGGTTGCAGGGTATGGGATTACTAAGGGGTGGTAGAGATGTGGAGGATTGAGGTTGTCAGCAATGACAGGGCAGGTAGATCTCATTACAAATGGCCATATTGCTCAATCCAACGTGTAATGCCTTTAACTGAAAACTTCCCCTTCCCAAGAAGCCTACAAGCAGACGCCCCTGGCAACCACTACGTGTATACAGGGGCAATAGAATAAGGACATCAAAAGGGCATTGATTGACAGCGCGAAAGAAAGGTCAACCATGTGATCCCCAGAAGTCGGGTAAAATGCCCTCCCCATTATCAAACCCAACCATACCAGGAGGACACAAGATGCTGCCAAGCGTTTGAGGACTTATCTGAGGACCAAGCGGGCAGGGGGTGTGGGGCTGAGGTTTCCAAGGTTAGTGTGGGATATGAACGTGGGAGTGGTAAAACCTTAGGGGAAACCAGGAACTCAGTTAAGGAAGGACACCTCAGCTGATCACAACTCATGCAGGGAAACCCATTGGATCCAACCCCTTGGCACGTGGCCAGTGGCAGGGAAATGTATCCTTACGTGGGAGCGTTTTGATCATTTAAATGCCTCAATTAGCACACTGATGGGCAGGTCACCTATCACCATCCCAAAGCTGATATAATTTCAGAGCAGGCAGGAATGGGAGAGCAAATGGCCTATTATATTTAATAAGGTAACCCACATAGAAAATCATCCATCAGAAAATGTAAAATCCAGCTCAGTGTCAATTAAAGGCACACATTTAAACAATTCCTTGTGCAGCCATTGTACATTACCATAGGGTTATTCAGAAGCTGAAATGGGCTCCATTCGCAGCTGTATATGAGTCTTTGTTGCTTGGATGGATGCTGCATTGGAGTTCTGAGGGAGGGTTGGATTGTAGCAGGAGAGATGTTTCAAGTGAGATGTTAAACTGCAATTCATAGAGTCATAGAGCTGTACAGCGCAGAAACAGATCCTTCAGTCCAACTTGTCCACGCCAACCAAATGCCAACTAAATAATCTGGTCCCGTTTGCCAGCACTTGGCCCATATCCCTCTAAACCTTTTGTATTCATATACCCATCCAGATGCCTTTTAAATATTGTAATTGTACCAGCCTCCACCACTTCCTCTGGCAGCTCATTACGCACAACCCTCTGCATGAAAATGCTGCCCCTTCGGTCCCTTTTAAAATCTTTCCCCCTCACCCTAAATCTGTGCCCTTTAATTCTGGACTCCCCCACCCCAAGGAAAAGACCTTGTCTATATACCTTATCCATGCCCCTCATGATTTTATAAACCTCTATAAGGTCACCCCTCAGCCTCCAACGCTCCAGGAGAAACAACCCCAGCTTATTCAGCCTCTCCTGACAGTTCAATCCTAGCAACATCCTTGTAAATATTTTCTGATCCGTTTCAAGTTGCACAGCATCCTTCCTTTAGGAGGGAGACCAGAGTTGCACACAATATTCCAATTGTGGCCTAACCAATGTCCTGTACAGTCATAACATGACCTCCCAACTGCAGTACTTAATTCTTTGACCAGTAAAGGAAAGCATACTAAACACCTTCTTCACCACTTATCTACCTGAGACTGCACTTTCAAGGAATTATGAATCTACATTTCAAGGTGTCTTTGTTCAGCAATACTCCCTATGACCTTACTGTTAAGTCTATAAGTCCTGCTCTGATTTGCCTTTCCAAATTTTATCACTTCATATTTATCTAAATTAAACTCCATCTGCCACTGCTCAGCCCATTGCCCCATCTGATCATGATCCCATTTGTAATCTGGGGTAACCTTCTTCACTGTCCACTACACCTCCAATTTTGGTGTCATCTGCAAACTTACTAACTGTACCTCTTTAGCTCACATCCAAATCATTTATATAAATGATGAAAAGCAGTGGACCCAGTGCTGATCCTTGTGGTACATCACTGGTCACAGGCCTCCAGTCTGAAAAACAACCCCCTATCACATCCTCTGTCTTCTATCTTTGAGTTAGTTCTGTATCCAAATGGTGAGTTCTCCCTGTATTTCATGAGATCTACCCTTGCTAACCAGTCTCCCATGGGGAATCTTGTCAAATGCCTTACTGAAGTCCATGTAGATCACGTCCTCTGCTCTGCCCTTATCGATCCTCTTTGTTACTTCTTCATAAAACTAAATCAAGTTTGTGAGACATGATTTCCCATGCACAAAGCCATGTTGACTATCCTTAATCAGTCCTTGCCTTTCCAAATACATGTAAATCTGTCCCTCAGAATTCCCTCCAACAATTGCCCACCACCGACATCAGGCTCACTGGTCTATAGTTCCCTTGCTTGTCTTTACCACCCTTCTTAAACAGTGGCACCACATTTGCCAACCTCCAGTCTTCCGGCACCTCACTTGTAACTATCGATGATACATATATCTCAGTAAGGGGCCCAGCAATCACTTCCTTAGCTTCCAACAGAGCTCTAGGTTAATCAGATCAGATCCTGGGGATTTATCCATTTTTATGCGTTTTATACATCCAGCACCTTTCCTCTGTAATATGGACATTTTTCAAGATATCGCCATCTATTTCCCCACATCTGTATCTCCTATGACCTTCTCCACAGTAAACACTGAAGCAAAATACTTGTTTAGTATCTCGCCCATCTCCTGCAGTTTCACACATAGGATGCCTTGCTGATCTTTTGGCGGCGGGGGGTGGGTGGGGGGGAGGGGGGGTCCTTTTCGCTTTCTAGTTGACCTTTTGTCCTTGATATATATTTGTCAACTCCCTTTGGATTTTCCTTAACTCTATTTGCCAAAGCTATCTCAAGTCCCTTTTTTGCCCTCCCTTAAGTATACTCCTATTGCCTTTATACTCTTCTAAGGATTCACTCGATCTCTGCTGTCTATACTCGACATATGCTTCCTGCTTTTTCTTAACCAAAACTTCAATTTCTCTTATCATCCAGCATTTCCTTTAACTACCAGCCTTACCTTTCACCCTAACAGGAATATACTTCCTCTGGATTCTTGTTATCTCATTTCTGAAGGCTTCCCATTTTCCAGCCGTCCCCTTACCTACGAACCTGCACCCTATCAGCTTTCAAAAGTTCTTGCCTAATACCGAAAAAAATTGGCCTTCCTCCAATTTAAAACTTCAACTATTAGATCTGGTCTATCCTTTTCCATTACCAGTTTAAAGCTAATAGAATAATGGTCTCTAGCCTAAAGTGCTCCCCCACTGATACCTCAGTCACCTGTCCTTCCTTATTTCCCAAGAGTAGGTCAGATTTTGCACCTTCTCTAGTAGGTACATCCACGTACTGAATCAGAAAACTTTCTTGTACACACTTAACAAATTCCTCCATCTAAACGCTTAACACTATGGCAGTCCCAGTCTATGTTTGGAAAGTTAGAATCCCCTACCTACCCTCCCAGTTGAGGAACACTTCAGTGTTCATCCTCGGACCTTCGGGTGACCATCCTCCAAGGTGGACTTCGGGACAGGCAGCGGAGGAAAGTGGCCGAGCAGAGGCTGATAGCTAAGTTCGGTACCCATAGGGAGGGCCTCAACCGAGACCTTGGGTTCATGTCACATTACAGGTGATCACCATGGCACTACACACACACACACAGATATTCCTATACACACACACTCTGACATACACACGGACACAGGTACACACAGGTGCGCACACAGACACCCACACACACCCTTATAGACACACAAACTACCACACTCACACATGCACTCCCTCACAGATTTAAGACACTCTGCACTCACTATACACACACACACACACACACACACACACACACACACACACACACACACACACACACACACACACACACACACACACACACTTTCTCACACTCATAACCCCCACCCCAGACAGACACACACACACAGACCCACATGCACACATATATTCTGTGGGGTGAATTTGTACTTGCAGAGTTACATTGCACTTTGCTCAAAAACTGCATCCATTCGTGTCGAACTCTGAGCTCAAAAACTGCATGAATTTATGTAAAACTCTGTTATCTCACTTTTTAGATTAGAATCAATCTAAACATCAGGTCATAGTCAGAGAACACAGGGGGCTAACACCTTCAACATATTGTCTAGCTATCACCATTGTTAACAGCTAACCCAAGAATGCAACTTTAAAAAAAAGGGTTTTGTGATTTACACATGAAAGAAGTGAAACTATCACTGTATTCTAACAGATGAAAGGCTTAACAGACAATCAATTTTTCAATGTATAATTTCAGTTACATCACACTGCAAATGTTTGCTATAAATTCTGTGTTACGATTGAGCCCTCCACTATCACCTGATGAGGGAGCGTCGCTCCGAAAGCTAGTGCGCTTCCAATTAAACCTGTTGGACAATAAACTGGTGTTGTGTGATTTTTAACTTTGTACACCTCAGTCCAACACCGGCATCTCCAAATCACCCGATTATTCTTATGGATAACTGTGATCTCCTTACAAATTTGTTTCTCAATTTCCCTCTGACTATTAGGGGGTCTATAATACAATCCCAATAAGGTGATCATCCCTTTCTTATTTTTCAGTTCCACCCAACTAACTTCCTTGGATGTATTTGCGGGAATGTCCTCCCTCAGCACAGCTGTAATGCTATCCCTTATCAAAAATGCCACTCCCCCTCCTCTCTTGCCTCCCTTTCTATCCTTCCTGTAGCCTTTGTATCCTGGAACATTAAACTGCCAGTCCTGCCCATCCCCAAGCCATGTTTCTGTAATTGCTATGATATCCCAGTTCCAATTTCCAAACCATGCCCTGAGGTCATCTGCCTTCCCTGTTAGGCCTCTTGCATTGAAATAAATGCAGTTTAGTTTATCAGTCCTACCTCATTCTCTGCTTTGTTCCTGCCTGTCCTGACTGTTTGAATTGTTCCTTCTTCCAACTGCACCAATCTCAGATTGATCTCTTTCCCCACTATTTCCCTGGGTCCCAACCACCCTCCTTACTCATTTAAATTCTCCTGAGCAGCTCTCGCAAATCTCCCTGCCAGTATTTTAGTCCCCTTCCAATTCAGGTGCAATCCATCCTTATTGTACAAGTCACTTCTACCCCAAAAGAGATTCAAATCATCCAAAAATGTGAACCCTTCTCCCCTGCACCAACTCCTCACCCATGCATTCATCTGCTCTATCCTCCTATTCTTACCCTCACGAGCTCGTAGTACCAGGAGTAATCCAGATGTTACTACCCTCGAGGATTTCCTTTTTAAGTTCCTGCCTAACTTTCTATATTCTCCCTTCAGAATCTCATCCTTTTTCCTTCCTATGTTGTTGGTTCCAATGGTTCCTGCTGGCCCTTCTCCCCTTTGACAACATTCTGCACCCTCTCCGAGATATCCTTGATCCTGGCAACAGGGAGGGGGCACACTATTCTGATTTCTCGCTGTCAGCTGCAGAAACATCTGTCTCTGTCTCTGACTAGAGATTCCCCTATTACAATCGATTGCTTGGAACATGACCTACCACTCATTACATTAGAGCCAGTCTCTGTACCAGAGACTTGGCTGCTTGTGCTACATTCCCCCGAGAGTCCATCACCCCCTACGTTTTCCAAAACAGCATACTTGTTTGAGATGGGGATAGCCACAGAAGACTCCTGCATTACCTGCTCCCTCTCCTACCTTTCCTGGAGTTAACCCATCTTTCCGACCATATCTGCAGTTTATTCTAGTCACTATTGTGTGTTACAGTACCAAACAATGTCAGTTTGTTGTTGGGATACAGTGCTGCCACCAATCCTCTTTCTGTGCTGATTCTAAGGGTATATTGAATTAGCAGTGGTACAGGATCAATCCTAATTGAGCCTTAACAAGATGAGGCACTTGGCCTAACAAGATTATGTACTTTGTTACAGAGCCAGTCATACAACATGGAAACACACCTTCGGTCCAACCAGTCCATGTTGACCATGTTCCTCAACTAACCTCGTCCCACCTGCCTGCATTTGGCCCTTATCCTTCTAAATCTTTCCTAATACTTATCTAAATATCTTTTTAACGTTGTAACTATACCTGCATCCACCACTTCTTCTGGCACTTCATTCCACACATGAACCACTCTGTGTTGAAAAAGAATTGCCCTTGGCGTCCTTTTCAACAACTTCTCCTCTCACCCTTAAAAGGTTTTGAAATACTCCACCCTAGGAAAAAGACCCTTGCTATTCACCTTATCTATGACTTTCATGATTTTATAAATCTCTATAAGATCACCCTTCAACTTCCTATGCTCCGGCAAAAAGTACCCTAGCCTTTCCAGGCTATTTTTATAACTCAAACCCTCTATTCCCAGCAATATCCTGGTCAGTCTTTTCTGAACCCTCTTCAGTTTAATAGTATCCTTCCTATGACAGGATGAGCAGAAGTGCATAAAGTACTCCAGAAGATGCCTCACCCAACATCTTGTACAATCTCAACATAACATCCCAACTCCTATGCTCAAAAGACTGAACAATGAAGGTAAGCGTGCTGAATGCTTTCTTGACCACCCTGTCTACCTGTGACATAAATTTTAATGAATTATGTACCTGAACCCTTTGATTTCTGTTTTACAACGCCACCCAGATCCTTACCATTAATTGTATTACTCCTGCTCGTGTTTGTTTTGCCAAAATATTCAAATTAAACTCTTTCTGCCACTCCTCAGCCCATTGACCCATTTCATGAAGATTGCTGAACAATCTTAGATAGCCTTCTTCACTGTCCACTATACCATCAATTTTTTAATCATCCTCAAACTTACTAACCGTGCCTCCTATATGCTCATCTGAATCCTTTACATAAATGACAAACAAAAGAAGACCCAGTACTGATCCCTGTGGAACACCGCTGGTCACAGGCCTCCCATCCGAAAAACAACCCTCCACCACCGTCTCCAACCATCAAAGTTACATTGACTCATCAGACATAACAAGGGCTACCAGGAGCCTGAGATGACCTATTTGTCTTGATCAAGATCCCATGCCTGATTGTCCACCCAAAGATTATGTAACATCCTCAGTGCAACATTAATTAGTTAACAACCAAACCGCACTGTTTTCTACGCACCATTCCTTTCTCAACCAACCATGAAACGTGTTGCTGTTTGTGACACCTTATTGCTTGTTATCTATTTATAGTCTAACTCTATTTAATCTCCCAAAGTGGTGGCATTGGATTCCATGGAATTTTCTGCTAGAACTATATTTACAGCTTGATCTATTTAAGGCACACATTACATGGAAACATAGAAAATGGAAGGTCCTGCAAGCCTGCTCTGCTATTCAATCTGGGCAAGGGCGATCATTCAACTCAGTATCCTGTTCCCACTTTCTCCCCACACCTTTTGATCACTTTCGCTCTAAGAATTATTCCAACTTCTTCTTGAAAACATCCCATATATTGTCCTCAACCGCTTTCTGTGGCAGAGAATTCCATGGGCTCACCATGGTCCAGGTGAAGAAATTTCTCCCCACCTCAGTAATAAATGGCCTTCCGTCTATCCTTAAACTTTGAATCCTGGTTCAGTCATTGGGAAAATCCTTCATGTGTTTACCGTAGCTCCCTGTTCAAATTTTATGGACTTCTGTCAGTTTGTAGCTTTTGCATCCTTCCAGTTCTCTCTACTTTATCACGTGTCTCTGTCGTCACCATTACACATTGTTCTGATGTTATTCCCATTATACTACCGCCAAAATGTATTTTTATTTAAAACATGTTTGGCCATGTTGTGTAATATCTGATGGCTATCACCTCCTGAGGTGGGAGTTGAACTCAGATCTTCTGGCTCAGAGATAGGGTCACTAACCCTTTGCCACAAGAGCCCTGAATGACCATGCTTATTTGCCACATATTAAAAAAAGGTTTTTGTAAAATGTATTCCACTGGCTCAGAAATACACTGGGAAGTTCAGAGGATACGAGAAGTGTGTCTGTGTGTGTTCTGTCTTGTGTTACTAAACCCAGTGTCCTCATACTGAAAGCAGATTCATAAATCTACACAAGAATGTGTCTACTGAGATAAGGGAGCTGAGTTTAGAGGTGTGAGAACCTGGTGCTTATTATGATTCTGCTCTCTTGGAATTCAAATTCAATCCCGATGATGACAAGAAGCCAATTTGCTCACTCAAGCTCATCTCTCAAGTATCTCTCTCTACTTAGCATCCAACTGCAACTCATTAGCAGGAACGTTTCTGAAAAATTTTGTTACAAATGCAGCAGCCATTTTGAGCATTGCAAGGCTCCACAGACAGCAGGAAGGTAAATGGCCAGATAATCTGGTTAATTAGTGATGCTCGAAGAAGAATACTTGGCCAGGAAGCCCGAATAATTCATCTGCAGCTTTGAAGAACAGCATCACGGGGTACATTACTTCCACCTGAACAAGTCGACAGCAACTCAGTTTAATGTCTGACCAAAATGACAGGGGGCTGGATTTGTAATCACCCATTGAGGTGAGTTTTGATGCATATGCAATACAGTGAAAACACTGCTTCTAAACAACAGAGCAGTCCTTCTGACTCAGAGTAATTTTCAAAGTGATTGTGAGGGGGCTTGGCATGAGTGGAGGGCAGCTGGCATCCTTCACACCTCCAAACATCCGCTCGTTAATAGTCTTTTTTTTATTCATAAGAATAGGACGTGGGTGTCAGCTGGCTGGCCTGCATTTATTTCCCATCTCCAAGTGCCCTCGAGGAGGTGGTGGTGAGATGCCTTCTTGTATCACTGCAGTCCATATGTTGTAGTCCCTTAGGGAGGGAATTCCAGGACTTTGTCTCAACACAATGAAGGAACGACAATCTGCTTCCAAACCAGGACGGCAAGTGGCTTGGAGGAGATCTGGCTAGACAGATGGATTCAAATTTTCAAAAGTAAGAATGTGTAGGCATGGGCCACAGTGAAAGTTCGCACACAGGGGCAGCAGGTAATCCTGAAGGCTAATGGGTTCTCCACTCTTATTTCAGGGGAGTTATTTTACAAGTGTGCGGAAGTCTTACTGAAACTGTGCAAGGTGATGGTGTACTGTGAGCAGTTTTGGTCCCCTTCTTTAAGGAAGGATATATTTCATTGGAGGCAGTTCAGAGAAGGTTCACTAGGATGATCCCCAATATAAGGGGATTACTCTTTGAGCAAGATTGTGACTCTACTCACTGGAGATTAGAAGAATGAAAGGTGATCTCACTGAAATATACAGGATTCCAATGTGGCTTGACAGGGTGAATGCTGAGAGGATGTTTTCCCTCATGGGAGAGTACAGGACCAATCTCAGAATTAAGGGGTGCCAACTTAAGACTGAGATGAGGAGGAATTTCTTCTGTCAGACTATTGAGTGTTTTTGAAACTCAAAGAACTGTGGGGAACAGAGTCCTTGTGGATATTTAAGGCTGAGATAGATTGTTGATCAACAAGGAATCAAGGATTATGGGAAAAAAATACAAGAAAGTGGATGTCAGGAATGTTGGATTAGCCATGATCCTATTCAATAGCAAGCTGGAGGGCTTGAACAGCGTGCTCTTATTTCTGAGTACTCTTCAAAGCTCCCCACTAACTCAGTTAAGATTTGGTGTTTCATATTCTGTTGTTACTCAATGATTCATGATGTTTCAAAACTCCATGCCACAACACCCTCTCCTTGTATCCTTTTCAAGTTGTGGGTTGAAATATGCAAGATCCTGAGGGGACTTGGTAGGATGGATGCAGAGAGATGCTTTCCAGTTGGGGGCAAGACTTGAACCAGTGGAGAGACCAATACTAAGTCTTCAATTTGAGAGTAACTGGGAAAATCAAAGAGCGGGGCATCTGTGGAACTCTCTTCCCCAGATGGAGATGGAGGCACGGTTCTTGAAAATCTTTTAAGGTTGAATTCGATAGATTTCTGACTGAGCAGGGAGTCAAAGGGTAAAAAGTTAAAAGTTTAACGTGACCATAATCTTACCAGACCATAGGACAGCTTTTTCATTAGAGAGAGGGAGAAAACTGGTGGTGGTTTAACCTGTGTGTCACCATGCCTCAGACAAGGGGAGAGACTGTCAAAGGGTACACAGAGTAGACAGTAGACACTCAGATTAGCCATGAGAGTAATGAGTGCAGGGAGGCAGCACAAAAGGCTAAATAGCCGACTTTAGCTCCTGGTTCTTATGGTGTTATGATCTTATGTGTTAGAGTAGCTCAATGCGAGCTCTGAATGTCTTTGCTCTTTTTCCTAGATTGGTCTACTCTATCAGTCTTCACACTTTGCCTGATCTTTTAAAAAAATATATATATATTCAGTCCATTGACGTCTTGACCTGGTTAAATTGCAAAGCTGCTTTATGCAGGAGGGACTGTGATGCTTACATTGGAACAAGGAATTCAAGAGAGCTAAAAACTATTCCAATTTGAATTCTAATTCAGGTGTCTAAAAATCAGAGAGTATCAATGGGGGTGAGGGACACCCTAACTATTGTAAAACTTTTACTCATTGATCGCATCAAGTCCTTTGTCAGTCTATCACTGAAGCTTCTGCTAGCAGAGCCTTTGCATATTTAATTCACCTTCCAGTTCAGTTCAGTGAAGTGGGAAATTCAATATTTCTTTATCATTTCTCCCATTTCAAGAATGAGCAACGAGTTGAATTTATAGGGATTATTTGCCTGTTGCAAAATGCAAGTTATCTTTCAAATGTGATTCTTACAGCATATGAAGTGTTTGAATATTTCTCGGTTTAGAGAATCGACAAAGAGCAAACATAGTTGACTAGGTCGTAATAGGCAGCAGCTGAATGCAGTACTTTAAAAGACAGATTGTGCATTTACTGAGTCGCTTGGTTAGATTATGCCCAGTAATGTAATACACAGGAGACACGTGCAGTGGATACATAAGATGTTGATATAGGTGTCCAATTTGTGCATGTTTTATAGCAGTAGATCGGTGTTTTGGATAAACCAATGGATGCCCCACATTCTTTTCCTTTTCCTACTGTGGATGTCAAACAAACAATCAAAATCAGATTTTAAAAAATCGATTGTAGAATTAGCATTTTAGGAAGTTAGGCTAAAATCTTTTACCTCAAATTCAGCTTTCACAATGGATAAAAGTCTGACCTGTCTTTTTTGACTGCACTGGGACAGAGGAGTTGTTCAAAAGTGGTATACTTGGTCTGAGTCAGTGGCCCGAGAGTTCAAACTCCACTCCAACATTTCAGCACATAATCCAGACTAATGTTTCACACAGAGCTGAAGAGGTGCTGCATTGTCTGAGGTGCTGTCCTCCAGAAGAGATAGAAAAGCAAAACCCTGTCTACATGTGGATCTCATGGTGCTATTTACTGAAGAGTACAGAGTTCATCTGGTCAATCTTTATCCCATAGCAAGATCAGATGGTTGACCATTCATCTAGTTAGTGATTGAGATATACAACTCCAACTTACCACAGCTAAATAATAATTAAGATCTTGTTTTACAAGTAATTCATTGGTTCTGGTACATCAAACATGCTATATAAATTTAGTTTCTCTTTGGGAAAAGAATCATAGAATCCCTACACTCTGGAAGTAGGCCTTTCAGCCCATTGAGTCTATACAGATTCTCTGAAGAGCATACCACCTAGACCCACCACCACCCTCCTCCCCCAACCTATTCCTGTAACCCTGCATTCCCCTTGGCTAATCCACCTTGCCTGCACATCTCTGGACACTATGGGTAATTTTTAGCATGGCCAATCCACCTTACCTGCACATCTTTGTGGGAAGAAACTACAGCACCTGGAGGAAATCCATACAGACATGGGGAGAACGTACAAATTCCAATGCGACAGTCTCCTGAGGCTGGAATTGAACCCAGGTCTCTGGCACTGTGAGGGAGCAGTGCTAAACACTGTGCCACCCAAAAGGAATATGGGCATCTAAATCTAGTTTAAAATCAATGAGCCAAGTGCACAAATCTCCCTGGATTTTAGTGTAACATTGTGAATTTCACTCTGAAAGATCGCAACATAGCTGCTGTGGAAAATGGGGTAATAATCCAATGCAGTGTTATGAACCTTTTCTGGTATTGTGGCTGATGCTTGTTTACACAGATGTACCATTCCAGGAAATGTGGTAACCACCTTTCAGCATTAGAGCCCACAGTCAGCTATTTAAACCAACCACTCTAGATTTTGTTTGAGACACAAGTGTTTATCAGCTATTGTTCTTAATATTGAGTCACATCATCATCTTGATCTACCCGAGGTAGCAGGTGCAGCCTCACTCCAATATCTCATCCAAAAGGCAGCAACTTTAACATGCCCACTAACTGATCACATTGAAGTGTCAGTGAGTTTATGGGCTCCAATCAACCACGTGGAACTTGTACCCTCAAGCTTCTAACTCAGATGAGAATCCAACCCACTGAACCTGATCTAACAGATCAAACTGGAAGTGATCCTGAACTATCGCATCGACAACAAGCCTTCTCCAGTGGCCTATCCACATATTGCAGTCTGTTGACGAAACAAATCTTCTACACTATCTGGTTCAAACAGTGCTTGATAGTACAGATACTGTTTTGAAATCTTTTAGGTAAAGATCCAAGGAGGTTGGCTTCCAGGGTAATACTTTCTTGGTCACTACGTCCTCTGCTGAGATCAGAAACATAACTTCTCGTAGGTTTGTTACTGCATCAGTTGTCACAGTAAATGGCTTGCACTGGTATTCTTAACTTGTGGGTTTGTAACTCCTGCAATGTTGAAGTGTTACAATGTACTGGTTGGTGTCCCAGCATCTACAACCTAACCAGAATGCACTTATCACAGGCTTCTCATCTAAAGACTCTTTCCTGCTTGAGCATATGCACAAATAGCTGTCTCCACTGATGTTAACCCAACTCCCTCGCAGAGTGGGGAGTAATGAAATCCCCATCTAGCAATTCCCTGGTGATGCTTTCCCTATTTGTAACAAACATGAACAGAGCTAGAGGGATATTTAATCTGACTTTGGTATAAAGAAGTTGAAATATCCTTCCATGTGATTCCAAACCTGCCATTTCAACTGTTTCTTCTTTACTTGGCTTTCAAATTCCAGTAGTCCCAATGGCTAGTAATCCCAAAAGACTATTGCCATGGGGGCATGGATTCAAGTTCCACTGAGAAATTTAAATTCAACTAACAAATTTGAAATTGAAAACGAAATAGTAATGAAGAACAGGAAATTAGCATTAACTGTTTTATAATCCGAACTGCTTCATTAATATTCTTTCAGCAAGGAAATCTATCATCCTTACTTGATCTGGCCTCGCATGACTCCAGACCCTCGGCAATATAATAGCATTTCAGAGGGAAATTAAGAATCAAGTAATTCATTTAAGAGCGGGCAGCAAATTCTGGCCTTGCCAGTGATACCTACATCTGAATTTTTAAAATAGAGCTGTTTCCCAGTTGTCCTCATGAAAATCAGCAGCAGCACTCACAGGTGAAAGAAAAGTATTCCCAAATTTGAAAAAAATAATAAAACTTTTTAAGGTCTGATTTTGGCTTCCTTGACCTCATCAGCAATGAATGTAATGGCATTGACAGAAATTGTGCCCAAAGCTCGTGAATGTCTTGTCCTTACTGAAACCTCCCTGCCTGATGATATCTGCCACTTGGTTATCCTCCCAAAGGTATTGTGGTCATATTGGGATCCTGATCACTAGATCATATTTTAGTTGCTTCTACTACTTCTCTGGTACATCGTCCTAATTACTAAATACCTCTTGCATTTTCTTTAAAACCCTAATCATCTATCTAGCCTCAAATCTCAAGGATTCTCAATTATGCCCTCTCTATTTTAAGTCCTCAGCATCTGCACTGACCATCCTTCGTGTAAAAAGGTCACCGGCCTGAAATGCAACTCTGTTCATTCCTCACTCCACAGATTTAGTCCAACTTGTTTTTTCCCAGCGTTTTCTATTTTTATTTCAGATTTCCAACATCTGCAGTACTTTGGTTTTGCGTTGTCCACATCCTTTAAGTCACCTTGCCCTTGCTCCTCATTGACAGTGCTGCTCTGTCCTTCCCGAGATAGTTCTCCCTCTCACCATTTTAATGGGCAGCTCTTCATGCTTCCTAAAAAAAAGTTTGTCATTTCACAGTCAAAGACAAAACCATCTCTGAACACAACTTGCATACTATTCATGATGTCCATTCCCGACCAACTTGCAACTTCAGTTACGTCTGAATCTGAATCTGGAGAAATCTCTCCCCAAAGTCAACTTCAATGGTGCTTTCAAGATGCCAACGCGTTAATTTTGGTCCACTTTTCATATAGAGTGGCTTTCAACAACAGGCAATCATCTTAACCAGTCCAACTTCTCCAGCTTTGAAACCTTTGTGTCCTGTAAACTGTAACTCTCTATTATGCTTTTCATGCAATCTTTATGGCCTTCCCACATCTCGTTATGAAGATGCATCATAATTGATCCTTTTTGTGGACTTGTGTTTGGATCAATATTTTCTGAAACAACAATTGAGAGATTGGAACTTCTTTTTAAAAAAAAGACAATGCATTTCTTGAAAGGAATATGGTTCCAAATAATTAGGGTGGCACAGTGGCTCGGTGGTTAGCACTGCAGCCTCACAGCGCCAGGGAACCGGGGTTAATTCCCACCTCAGGCAACTGTCTGTGTGGAGTTTGCACATTCTCCCTGTGTCTGCATGGGTTTGCTCCGGTTTCCTCCCACAGTCCAAAGATGTGCAGATCAGGTGGATTGGCCATGCTAAATTGCCCAATTAAGTGCATTAGTCAGAGGGGAATGGGTCTGGGTAGGTTACTCTTTGGAGGGGGTGTTTCCACGCTGTAGGAAGTCTAATCTAATTGCTTGTCTTAGTTGCTTATACTCACTTCAGCAAAAATACTTGACTGTTTCTAAGACTGGCCCTATTCCTCCATAAACTGTTAGCAGGCTTGACTTTTGTGTTTGCTGTTTAGTCAGAGCCAGCTTGCAAGAGAAGAAGCTGCTCCACTCACGTCTCCTGTTTCTGAAACACTCTGGCTATGACACCAGGGTGAAATACGATTGCTCTACCATAAAAGTGACTGAAAGAACTTCTTAATATTGTATTTCCTGAGAAAGCTGTGTCTGTCAAGACCCCCAGAATCAACTGTGTGTGATCAGTGATTTGACCACATGAGCAAGAGCACCAGATCAACAGACTCTGAAACATTCTACCCCTTACTCATTTTTACATTCAACAACCAAGAATTGCCAGAAAGTGTTTTCTTTAAGTGAATCTCTGCAGAAAGAAATCATTTTTCTCTGTGACTTGGTGAATGACTAAGAGTGCGTGGAGTGGGTCTATGTTTTAGGTCTATGTATTAGCCAATTCCACTTCTTCATTGAATAAGTTTTATTTGACAATAAATCAATAATTTTGTGTTTATCAAAAAAGTCTGGTTGATGGATCCTTTTTATATGATATCTAATAGAAAAAGTGTTTAATTGGTCTTAACAACACTTGAGGAGAAGATTTTTACTTCATGTTGCAACCCCATGAAGTGTTGGGATCAGAGTAACAGTGCACAGCTCCCATCTCACTTGTAACATACTAAAATGCTTTAAATTGCCAAAGAACCACAAATCTGATGGATAGCTCCCAGACAAATAGCTTTTCTTTCAATCTCACATCTCAATAATCACATCAAGTGGTTAAAAAGCCCTCCTTTTGTCAAAACCATGTGCGATTTCCAGATATCGCTGCTTCTTTTCATTACCAACTGTTTCCTTAAATCTCTCTTGCTTAGTCCTCCATCCTGACTTCCAACAAATTCAGAAGCACAAGCGCATCCTTGTCACTAGGTTTCAGACACATATTCAATGAACTCTGCTTCTGATGCCCTTTCTCATGTGCACCAAGCCACACCATTGCCCACAACTATATCCCCACCTTTCACGTTACTCCAATGCTCTGCATGCCCATCGTATGCACCGTGCATTGTCACTCACAGCCTGTGTTTTAGATCTCTATTCCCAGTAAACTGCTGACCATCCAAAATTCTTCCTGGCTCTCACGTAAGCTAATACTTCAAGTGCTTTCCCCTTTCTTATTACCTCATTTGACTTTACACATCTTTTGTGTTGCTTTGTTGCTCATCTGATGTCCAGTCTTCACTGAGCAGCAAAGTAAATATTAGAAAGATCAAAGATAATGCTTTTAGACCTTTTGATATAGTTAATCAATTTCCTTATCTTGCAGATCATTCAGTCCCCAATTTGACACTCAGCTGACTTGCCAGGTCCCCTCGCCACCATAAAGATTGCACATTTCCAGATCTGTAACATCACCTGACTCCAACCATTTTCTGCTCAAATCTATATCTGTGTCTTAGTCACCTTCAAATAGGAGAGCTATCTGGTCACCTGGTCTTCACCCTCTGAAGAATTTTGACTTACCCAAAGCTCGTTTTCTCATATGCAACCTGCACAGTTGTACTCACATACCACCACTAACCTTTATTATTTTGCATCAGGACCTGGTTACCTTAATTTCTCAAATGTTAATTCTTGTGCCTATCTTTAAATCCCTCTATTGGCTAGCTCCTTCTTATCTCAGTAACAACTTTCTGACAACTCATACACTCCTACTCGAGCACACACACTATTGCTCCAAATCTGGTCTGTGCATTCTTCTCTTCGTTCACCCCACGATGGGTTACTGGCCTTTAGATAGTCAAACTCTAAGCTGTGGTGAAATTTCCTCCCTAAGCCTCTCTGCCTCTCTGCCTCTCTTGTTCTCTCTCCCTCCTCAAAAATTCTCCTTAAGCATGTGCCTTCCCTACTTTGTCTACACATTCATCCTTCCTTGCCCCCATGTAACATACTGGGGCACTTCTTTGAGTTAAAGATGCTTATATAAATGCGGAAGGTAATGATACAACTTTGCTCTGTACTGAAGCAGCAGCCCATTCTGGCAATAGTTAATTGGGCAGAAGAAATTTTACTCTGAACCTAACACCACTGCTGTAGCTAATGAAGGGCTTTTGCCCGAAATGTTGATTTTCCTGCTGCTCGGATGTTGCCTGACCTGCTGTGCTTTTCCAGCACCACTCTAATCTTGACTCTAATCTCCAGCATCTGCAGTACTCACTTTCGCACCATTTCTGTAGCTGTCTTGTGATGACCATTTGGACAGAGGGAATGCAGCAAGATCTTCGCTCTGTATCTAACTTTGTGCTGTACCAAAAGTGCTAACTGGCGCAGTGTAGAGGGATCTTTACTTTGTATTTAATCCTGTGCTGCAGCTGTCCTGGGAGTGTCTGGTGGGATAGTGAAGGTGGAACTTTATGTTTAATTGTCTTCTTTGTCTTCAGTTGACATTTACATACGTCTGAATGATAATGCAATATGTTTCACTGTCTAAAACCATCTTTCCCACTTCATTGAGCATAGTCCCCATCATTCTTTAAAGAAAAAAAGAATATACTCTAAATTCCCCTTCAGAGCTGCCACATAATATAAATTCCACACTGAATGGATTCTAAAAACAAATTGTTCTTATGTAGCTCAAAGACAGAGAAGGAACATCACTTGGCTTTTCTGATCTTAGCCATTAACTTCCAATTGTCTCCAGGTAGGAAATTTCCCTTTAATAAAGGGCAAGAATTTGCTGTCAAAATAATGACATGGCCCATGGTGCAGACTGTCCTAAACAGGTCAATCATACAGCAGATTGTGACAAACATGTGATGAAATGTGAAGATCCAAACATTTGCTGTCTGAGTTGTACCACCTCATTGTAAGTCTCATCTTCTTGCATTATTTCAGATCTTGTTGAATTTGCCCAATGAATTCATCAAATAAAATTAAATCTCATGAAGAAAAGCATTAAGACGATTTGACAATGTGGTAACTTATTTATTGTTGAGTATCATCAAGAATCAAGGATGATAAGTGTGTTCTTTGGGTTTTGCATCTTTTGGAGAGATTTAAAATGTCAAAAGAGTTGCCTGTTTACTTTTTATTCACCTCTCTCTTAGGCCAATCTTTATTACCCTTCATTCTTATAATTCCTGATTTGATGTTGGTTCACCCTCCGGTGTCGGCGGTGGCTCAGTTGGTAACACATCGAGTTATATGGCTCTGGGTCCAAGCTCCAGGACTTGAGCGTGGCAATCATCTAAGAACATCACTGAGGGAGTATCACACTGGTGACACATGGTTAGACATAAGCTATATCGAACCAACAAGACCTGTCTCAGGTGGACACAAAGATTTCCGTGCCACTATTTTGAAGAGGGGGGGCTGTTTCTAGTACCCAAGCCAACATTTCCCACACAATGGTCAGAGGTGGTCATCATTGCAATGCTGTGTGTGAGAGGTTGCTCTGTAAACGTTGACTGCCATATTTCCTACATGGTAACAGTGATTACATTGCAAATATGTTTCATTCATTCTAAAACATTTTGGAACATCTAGTGCTCATGGAAGATGCTGTATAAACAAAAACCTTTCCTTTCTAGTGTTGACTTCACTACCCTTAAATCTGATTGCATGAAAGTTCAGAGGGTACATGGCACAAAATCAGGCCATTTGACCTAACTAGTTCATGTTGGCATTTATGAGAGGTAAGTGAGGACTGTGGATGTTGGAGATCAGAGTCGAAAACGTGGTGCTGGAAAAGTTCAGCAGGTCAGGCAACATCTGAGGAGCAGGAGAGTTGACATTTCACACATAAGCCCTTCATTAGGAATTCCTGATTCAGGATGATGCCTGATTTGCTGTGCTTTTCCTGCACCGCACTCTCGATGCTGGCATATATGCCTCACTCCAGTCTCCTCCAAGATACTTTCATCGAAATATACCACTCTAACTGTCTATTCCTTGCTCACTCATGTGCTTATCTAGCTTCCCATTTAAATGAACCTTCAACCACTCACTATAGTAGCTAATACCACATTGTTGAATAGGGTAGGTTAACTCAGTACGCTATGTTGGTCATTCAGATGCCCGTTGTCCTATTCCCTTGGTGGTGTTGATAAGGCTGAGGATACTGTACACTTTATTAACTGTTCTCTCCATCCATCATGCAATCTTCAATATTAGAGGCATACTCCAACTCATACACCATCTTAACTTGGATCTATAGCATTGTTCTCTCTTTGTTGCTGGGTCAAAAATCTGGAACCCACTCCTTAAAAATACTATGGATATGCCTATTGCTTGTAGCTGTTCAAAAAAGGAACTCAAAACCATTTGCTCAGGATCAATTAAGGATGGGAAATGTATGCTGACATTTCCCCTGACATGCACATCTAAAAGAAAATAAGACATGTTCCAGGAAAATGATAAAAAGCACCTGTTTTTTTGGATAACCCTGTGTTCCAAGTAGCACTGTACCAGGGATTAAACTTTAATTCCAAGAAATTTTTCAGCAACAAAAGGAGGATTATGATATTACAGCTTCATAAGAGATTGGCTGTATTGCTTGCCATTACAAATAAAAACAAGTAGGTTTTCATTCCCCACGTATGTGTTTCTCAACTGGCAGTAAGTGCTATTTGTTATGTTTGGTCGCTGCATTGGAAAGCTCAGCTTTCACATTTTGCAAATCATTTTTCCACGTATGATCTGATAATGGTGTTCATGTGACCTATAGCCAGTCACAGAGTGTGGCAGTAAGTCAAGGTGGCTACAGTGTTAATACAGGTGGTTTGGACCCAAAGCTGAGGCAGTCAATATTACTCATCATCCTTCACCTCCTACAAATTTCATTTCAGAATTTCTTTTTTGCCTTGGACCTCGTGATCATCTCAATAACTCCAAGCAGAAGTACAAATTTCCACACTCCCGATTGTTGTCCAGTAAGCCGTGCATGTATGTTGCAATCGGGGCAGGATAACATTGGGCTTATACACAAACCCACCAGTGTACTTTATTTGGGCTCAGAAAGAATGGCCAGGTGGACAAGGTTCACAGGAAGTACCCAAAGAATTACATGATGCTTCCCACAGCTATAACTCATGTTTACAAACTGAGCTTAGGACAATATGTGATGTAAAGGATTGACGCGAACATGTGACTAAGATAGCTTACATCATCAGTGGGAAGTGATGTAGGATCATGTGATTCCTGGGAAACGGTTCTTTCTGACATGCATATAATTCATATGCACTGTGTTGAAATTAAAAATTGCATTTGACCCAACACTAAAAGACTCCTGCAACATTGACCAACCTTTTTTCCGGGACCCAATCCCTAGTACCAGTGAAAGCTCCCAAGGTACTTTGCAGCAGCATTATCAGACACTCTGAAAAGAAGTCACCCACAAAGCTAGCAAAACAGATGACCAAAGGCTTGGTCAAAGAGTTAGATTATAAGTAATGTCTTAAAAGAGGAGATAGAGACAGTAAGGTTTCAGGAGAAATTTCAAGAGCCACAAGCACCCATGGTGGGACAAAGGAACTCAGCAGTACTGAGGAGCTCAGAGTGGGAGGGAGGTATAGGTCTTGGTGGGGTATTAGACCAGAGATTATGGAAATAGAGAGAGGTGGCACTATTTTAGCACCAATGATGGGAACTTTAAATTTGAGGCATTTTCATGTTTAAATTTCATGAGTGGAGGGAGGGGAAAAATAGCAAAGGGAAGTACATACGAAATCTGATGTGCTTTTAAACTACTTTTTTATATCATATTCCAGCCTTATAATTTACACCTGGCAACTGCTGATTAATAAGTGATAGCATGCAAAGAATAATGGGCACCTCAGACTGATTACAGCTTCCAATTCACTCAATGGTATGTACAATCTTTTAAAATAAGCACTTTGAAGTATGTGGGAGTAGTTTCTCCACTTTGTCCGCAATACTGCGCTGTTTTACTTCTCATATCCTGTGGCATGATAACATCGACACGATTGTGACATAATTGCTGCAATTTTCTCAAGTGACAATTAAGGCCCAATAATTAACACAGCAATTGTATTTACAGAGCAACTTTAACATTATAAATTGTCCCAAAGCATTTCGAAGCAAACAAACAGGGAGCAATACAAAGAGACAGCAGGACAAATGACCAAAAGCACAGTCAAAAAACAAGGACACAAGTGAGGTTGAGAGGTGAAAGGAAACAAGGAGAGAATTCCCAAGCTTCAGGGTCTTAGCAACTGAAGGCATAACTGCCAATTAAGATCTGGGATTGCTCAGGACAACAAAACTGGAGGATCACACAATACCCTGAAGAGGTAAGGGGCTATAAGAGATTACAGAGATTGTGGTGGCCAGGACCAACGATAGATTTAAAAACAAGGCTGAGAATTTTTAACACACAATGCTAGTTACCCAGGAAGTGATGGAGTCAACAAAGATAAGATCAATGAGTGAACAGGAGTTTGGCTAAGACATGGCCAGCAAAGTTTTGCTTGATTTCAAGTTCATGGAGAATTGAATGTGGGAGTCAGGTCAGTTAAGTCAAATCTAAGGGTGATGATGAGGTTTTCAGCATCAAATAAGCAAAGACAAAAGGAGATCTAAGGAAGGAGTGTTGCAGAGGTTTTAGTAAGTTACAGTAACAGCACTACCTGCAGTGAGAAGCTCATCCTGCACTTAAATAAGATGTCAAGATTCACATTCAGCTTTGCAGAGATACTGTGGCTGGAGATGGTACTGATGTCAAAGGATTGGAGTTTGTGATCAGGAGCTGACAACAATTACTTCAGTCTTCCCAATAACCAATTGGAAGAAATTTTTGCTCACTCAATACTGAATGTGGGACCGCAAACTGACAATTTAGATTAGATTTATTGTCACATGTAATGAAATACAGTGAAAAGTACTGTTTTGCATGCTATTTGCAAAGAGTCGCCACTCTCTGGCGCCATCTTGGATCTCTGTTTATATCACATGATATTACAGCAACAGCTTTAGATTGATGGCAGGTCCAGAGAACTGTTGCAGAGGTGGAGCTGGGGGTGCGAACAGTGCATGGAGCCCAATACCATGTTTTCAGTTATTGTGACCAAGAAACAACAACGTACATGAGAAATAACTTGGAGAGTATGCACATTACTGACAATGTGGTTAGGTGGATTGGCCAAGCTAAATTGCCCACAGTATCTAGGGGCATGCAGACTAGATGGATTAGCCATAGGAAATGCAAGGTTAGAGGAATAGGGTGGGTCTGGGTGGTCTGCTCTTCAGAGGGTCAGTGTGGATTCAATGGGCCAATCCTGTGAATCTGAGAATTGTTATTCAGCAATCATTCTGACACCATTTACCTGTGAAAAGTTGTTATCAGTAACAAGCTAGATTTCAGCAAGTTGGTACATGTACCTCTGGTAACATGGATGCACTTGTATCTTTCTTTAAGTATCACAGCTTGGTGCATTGCTGTTTTCCAACTAATGCAAACAGCCACCTGCTCCAACCACCGTTTTGGTCTTCATCCTTATTATTTGATGTCAAGAATGGAGTGGAGAGGAAGCAAAGATTGTTCACAAAAGTACATTAAACGAAAGATGTTTGGCATAATTAAAGAACAGTGCCTGAAATATGACAAACTGAATCAATGTTAGAATCAATGCATTTTCTTACTACACAAAGATCACAAGAAAAGATGATGCTTAATTTCACAAAGTATCAGGTGGCATTTTAGAGCTGCTCATTCTGGGGCCACTTGGATTAATAGGGAGCAGCCGTTATGCTGCATCAGTATCACTCAGTGCAGTAATGGAATTATGCTTCATCAAATTAAAAGAGTGAAGAGTGCTTCGCTATTAATTACACATAATTACAAATTGTGCAATTCCTAATGAAACTGCCAGAAGAAAATACCTTAAATGTTTCAACCTTTTGATCTGACTTCAATGGAGGAATGATTCCTGTGAAAATGTTTGGTTTCAAATTCAGCTTCTTTTCACCCAATATATGTTATTTTATCCCTTCTATGTCCAAAATTCACTTTGATAAATGTTTGCTGGAACTCCCAACTGCAAATTTGATCTTCATAAAGCATGGTGGAGAAACTCAGCCGGCCTGGCAGCACCAGTGGGGAGAGAAACAGAATTAACATTTCGAGTCCATTGACTCTTCTTCATAAGGACTCAAACCATTCAGTCTGTTTCCCTCTTTATAGATGCACCCAGACCCTGCTGAGTATCTCCAAATTTGCTTGAATGCCATCTCACCTGTTGAATTTCTCTAAGATTGTCTTCCATTTTCTGTAATCTACATAGATTTTTTTTTTATTTAGAGCAAAGATAAAGAATGAACTTCAAAAGCTTAAAGTTCATGCTGGAAGTGTGTCTTATTCAAAACTTGTGACCATGTCGAGAGTATGTAAGGTAACACAGTTGCATTTACTATATACCTGTTGCTATGTTTATTTCATGCCCCATTATGCAAATTAAGCTGTGAGAGAACTTTCCTTTATTAATTTACTTCCAAAGTGCATTTTGAAGAGAAAGTCTCTAATTTTTTCACTTGTTTTATTATTAACACGTGTAAGGCATAGACAGCAAGAGAGAAACAGACTGACAGAGTGTCTTTCCCCATTTTAATATTTCTTCTAAATTAAGTTAAGGTTAAATTGCAAAGGCAACAAAAGCCTCTTTTATGAGACAAATAGGAGAGAAGGACAAGAAAAGTAGTGAGGAAAGACACCTCCCTTGTCCCAGATTTCCCTCCTGCTCTCCTGCCAGGACCTTCCTGCTGTAATGTCTATCATTACCTATTGACTGGCACATTTCACTTATGCCCATTGGCAACTATTTCTGCTTGCTGCCCAACTGCTGCCAGTCTCTGCCTATTTGGGAAACTGGGGTTGTGAATATGTCAACCGAGCCCATTAAAATACCCAAGACCTCACATTCTAGTCAATGATTGCATTCCACACCGTAGATTAATAAAGTCCCATATGACTCAGCTTGATGCTTTCCTGTTGTACGAGTCAGACTTCAGTGTCAAAGAAACATCAGGGTTAATCTTCCATGTAACTGACAATACAATAATATTCCACAATAACCACATTGCAATGAAATTGTAACACGTAATCAAACGTGTAACTGTCAACATCCTGGGGGTTATCAGTGATGAGAAACCAAACTGGACTAGCTAACAATAAATACTGCAACTACAAGTGCAAATCAGAGGTTGGGAAGTCCATGATGAGTAACTCACCTCCTGCCACAGTGCACCACATGCAAGGCCCAAATAAATGTGTAATAGAACACTTCCCACATGCTGGATGAGTACAGCTTTGGCAACACTCAAAAGAGCATTAAACCATCCAGCACAAAGCAGCCTGCTTATTCAGCAGCTCATCCACCATCTTTAATGTTTACTCCCTTCACCACCAATGCACAGTAGAAACAATGTGTACCAGCTACAAGATGCACTGCAGAAATTCACACATGCTCCTCCAACAGCACCTTTTCGGGGACAAAGGCAGTAGCCACATGGAAACACAATCACTTCCAAGTTCACTATGCCACACATCATCCATATTGAGAACAGCATCACCATTACATCATAGTTCCTGGGTCAAAATACAGGATTTCTCTCTGAATAGCATTGCTGGTGAACATACAATATACATCACAATATACAGACTGCAGTGCTTCAAAAAAGCTGCTCGCCATCATCTTCTCAGGGCCAGCACAACTGTTGGCCCAGTCACCAAAGCCATAAAAGAATCATTAAAAGTGACAGTTGTTAACTGGAAAATAATGACTTGCATTTACATTACATCATTCATGACCTTGGGATTTCCCAAAGCATTTTATGATAGTTGGAACACTTTTGAGGTTTAAAATAGAAATGTAACAACCACTATGCTTTGCTTTTCTTTGAATAATCCTGTGGAATCTTTTGTGTCCACCCAGGGAAGTAGGCAAATCCTCAATTTATCATCTGGCAGAAGGCATCTTTGACAGTGCAACACTCCCTTATTATTGCATTCAAACATCAGCTTTAACTTTATTTTCTGTAGGGGGTCTTCATTAAGTCCTCAAACTTCTGATTCTGACAAGACTGCTGCCATTGAGTCACAGCTGGCATCTATCAGGAGGGGAGTAGCAGTTAAGTACAAATTGATGGCACACTGTTCTTGAGGGAAAAAGCCAATGGCTAGAAAAACTTATGTTCAGTTGTGCGTGTGGCTCTACTTTAAGCTGCAGTAATGTCGGCAGTTCTTCAAATCCGTTCTTGCTTGCTGAAAATCATTCTCGGAACACCCAGATCTCAAGGAAATCAAAGATTTCTGAACTCTTTGAGGCGAAAGACCCAAATAAATCTTGAGTTTTGGAAGGTGTAGTCATTAATGAATAAACGTTGGCACATCTGTGGACTCTCCCCCAGACTTCATAAGAAAATTTCAGCAATAGCATACATTTCATGGAATAAGTCACTCTGCAGGAGAGATCACAGAAGGATTTCTTTGATGGAAATTCTATCCTTTCATTAACTACTGTGTAATTATTTTCTTTCCATTAAATATATTCTTTCATTTAATCCTCCTTTGTGTGGAGGTTCTGATATGCGTTATCTTTTTGGAGTGATTTAGAACTGATGGACCAGAGTTATTTAGTCAAATACACAGACAAGGAATTCTGGTGTGTACATGGGGACGGCTAAAATGAATTGCTGTTTCCTGTCTGCCACCATTAAATGATTAACAATGGGAACTATTCCAATGATTACACTTCAGGCAGTGTTAGTGCCAAAAGGTAGACTTGAGATCGAGAATCGATCATGATCTTGTGGAATGGCAGAATAGACCTAAAGGGCTGAGCGGTCCATCTAGCTCCTCTTTCATCAAAATGAAATTCTTCTTCCTTATGTTAAAATGACACCAAGTGACAAATCTCTGCAACTGCTCCCACATAGCCTGCCTAAATCTTGCTCTACATGAACAAGAATTACCTGTGTAGAGGAATTGACCCTCTCATCTCTGCACTGAAGTACATTTGTAAATTTTGCAGACTTTGTTTTGAGGTTGATGACTTTGTAAATGGAAGGCCCATATCACTTGTCTACTTCAGCCTTCCACACGAACCCATGGAACTACAATTATCTTCACCACATGGTTGCACTATAGCCTTCAGTATTTACACTCCAATCAGAAAAATAACTCCCGACTCTACAAACATGGAGTGTGATCCATTGATGTGCAAGATTAGATATAATAAAACAGCAACCAAGCCAATAGCATAGCAACGTGTTTCTCTAAAAGAATGTAAAACGTCTTCATGTATCATGATGCCTTGTTTTTCAGTAAGATTACTTTGCAAGTTTGTGAGTAATATTGAATTGTTCAGCACCATACCACAGATGCACTCAAACCTTCGGATAAATTAAATGTAGTACAGTACTTGAGTTCAGCAAAGGAAATATGGTGGAGCTTTCATTAGCCTCCATCATTGCCACAAATCATTCTGAAAATTACTGGAAGTTAGGGGATGGTGGGTAGATATTGAATTTGGTCTTAAATATCAAGATGCAGGAATGGAAACTACTACATTGCCTATAACACAAGATAAAGGGGAACGCGACCTTGAAGACTACATACAGAGAGGCGACATTTGATTCAAAACCTTGTCCCATAAAACATTTAATGGAATAACTATGAAGGCTGCTTTTCTTTCGACCATGTGAAAAGTAAACAAAAACTGAGAGTTAATGGACACATTAAGGCCTAGGAGAAGTTTGAACTGAAATACTTGGAGGTTAGAGAAGATAGAGATAAAGAATATGATTTGAACTCAGGTCATTGACTTACGGCATGCTTTACAAACACCGTGGTGAGGATTGAATGAGGCTGATGATTATTCCCACTCCCTCTGTAGTCCTAAGGACAGTGCGCATGACTCTGTGCTGTTCCTCAGAAACACACAACATGTCATTTACTTGCTTTTGTCAGTTTGTACAAAATGAATCAGCTTACCGCATGGACTGTAGGAGTCTAAGATGGTGATTCATTATCATCTCTTCAAGGACATTAGGGATGGGCAGTGTGTGCTAACCCAGCCAGGCATTCTCAGATCCCAAGGCAGATTTATTTTCAATTCAGTTTTGCCTAGTTTCTCTCCTCCTGCAATGATTCACATTAAGACCTGATACTGTGGGTCCCAGTACTCCCAAATGATCACTTTAAACTGTGTGAACTGAGACAATGAGAATCAACAAGCTATTTGACTGAAAGAATCTCTGAACCAAACCCAAAGTTGTTTTTACCTGATGTCTACTTGCTGCCCTTTTGAGTGGGAGTCACTTGATCAGCAACAGGAGAGGGAATACTGGGGGCCATTCTCCTCCCAAAGATGAGAGGCACTAACCCAAGTCTTAGATTCAAACTGTTCTGGTTCATGTGGCTGGAAACAATGCTGCCAGCAACGGAGGCAATGTTGGTGCAAATATCTATTTGAAACAATTTGTTTTAATGCACATGGGTTACGAGGGAAAATGAAAACTCATTCCTGTTTAACAACAAAAAGAAAATCCAGACTCAATTCAAAGAAGCTGTATCACTTTCTTCCGAGCATGCACAGAGACCACAGATTCCTCAAGGAATGAGTGCAGGATCCCACTGTTATAAATGGTACTTGTCAGAGTGAACCTTTCTGCTTCACATTCCTATCCCCAGCTCTACAACCATCTATGAGTGGCCAATATTGCTAAAGTATTGCTACCTGCACAACCATCATTCATGAATTAATATTGCTGCGAAAGGCACATATAAGGATTTAGATGATGAGATTTTCACGATACAGCACATAATGAGGCCACTCAGCTTATCATATCTCTATCGCACCTCTTTCTTCAAAATCCTACACATTTTTCTTACATCGTGGGGAGGCCGAAGCCATGTTGGAGGTGACTCCTGGCTCGTAGGCCCAGTGCGTGGACACCTGGCAGGATATTGTCTGCAGTGATGGCAAAACAGGGACTCTTGGCTGCAGTAGGCCCGGAGTGGGGACCTTGCAGAGGTCCTGGAGCTGTGTTTGGGATCTTGGCCAAGGAAGATGAACCCTGTTTAAGTACTTTCTTTCATAACTCAAAAGAGCACCAAATTGTGGCGAGAGAGCACTTTTCACTGTAACTGCCTAGATATATGTGACAATAACTCACTCATTCATTCATCTGAAATTCCTGTAATCATTCAATG
The DNA here is from genome assembly GCF_047496795.1 of Chiloscyllium punctatum. NCBI lineage: Eukaryota > Metazoa > Chordata > Chondrichthyes > Orectolobiformes > Hemiscylliidae > Chiloscyllium > Chiloscyllium punctatum. The sequence goes on from NC_092744.1 coordinate 80,677,796, forward strand.
GTTGCTCCTCAAATACGGTATCTCCAATTTTCATTTCTGGGACATTGGTGGCTGTTCCTTTAATACTTTTAGCTCTGAAAGGGTAGAGAAACAATTTATAAGGATGTTATCATTGAAGAGTTTGAGTTATATGAAGCTTAATAGGTTGGGGCTGTTTTCCCTGGAACACAGGAGATGAAGGGTTGACCTTATAGAGATTTATAAAATCATGAGGGGTGTAGATAAGGTGAACAGCCAAAGTCGTTTTTTCTTCCCAAAATGGGGGAGTCCAAAATCACAGAGCATAAGTTTAAGGGGAAAGATTTAAAAGGGACTAGAGGGGCAATTATTTCACGCAGAGGGTGGTGCGTATATGGAACCAGCTGGCGGATGAGGTGATAGAGATGGGTTCATTTACAATATTTAAAAGATATTTGGACAGGTACATGGTTCAGAGGAATATGGGCCGAATGCAGTCAAATGGGACTAGTTCAGTTTAGGAAACCTGATAGACGAGTTAGGCCGACGGGCCTGTGTCCGTGCTGTATGACTCTCTAGGGAGGACAGTAGATGCTGGAGATCAGAGTCATACAGTGTGGTGCTGCAAAAGCCCAGCAGGTCAGGCAGCACCCGAGGAGCAGGAGAATCGACGTTTCGGGTATAAGCCTTTCATCATTAACATTCCTGATGAAATGCTTGTGCCCGAAATGTCGATTCTCCTGCTCCTCGGGTGCTGCCTGACCCTCTGTGCTTTTCCAGCCCCACACTGCATGACTCTCTAAGTCTCGGCATTTTTAAGTTAGTCCTGAACCGAGCCCTGTGGGGCCACCCATCCTAACACGCTGTGGTGGGAACTCCTTGCTGTGTTCGGTTCAAGGTGTCATATTGTAATTGGGAAGGACCTTGTTTGGCACTGATTGACCGCTCCCGTTTCTATAGGCCGCTGTCTTTCCCCACCCTTCCCGGTTCAGCCAGATCGTACGGTCAAAATAAAAGCGACAGCAATAGTTGAGAGCAGATTACAGTTCCTTCCAACCATTTGATTCGTCGTCGTCCCCCCCTCCCCATGACAGATAGAGGGATAACGGCTGGAAACCCACCAACGTGGGGATGGGAGTATAGTTCTTGAGCTGGTGTGACAGGGGCTGCTCTGGGAGGCGAAGAGGACGCAGCGAATTGCTTCCTCCGCAACACTTTTACGCACTTTCCGAATAACGTAGCGTTAAAAAAAATCCCCTTTCGAAGGGGAGAGCAAGAAAGTACATAAGGTGCTGTTTGAGTCTGGGGGTAAGCATTCCCAGTGAAATTCCCAGCACCCAGAAACCGATTGTTTTAATCAACTCATGACTTTTTAAGCATTTCCGGATGATTTCAAGCAGAGCTTTCGGAGATGGAGAGAGAAGGGGTATGGGTGGATGGGTGCATAGGGCAGATGAATAGAAATGAACAGGTTCGATTAGAGGGAAAACACCTTTTTTTTCTCTCTCTCTCTCTCCTTGTACTCGGTGGATCAGGAGGTCTGCTTTGTAATTCCCACATATCAAGAGAGCTGGGGAAACAAATCTTCATGCAAATCATTCCGAAAACTGGAACCCTATTAAAAACTGAGTTTTTTTTTATTCTCTTTCCTGTCTGCGGCGCGAGATTCCCATTTTGTTATCAGTTCATTCACCCTTTACATTGGTGAAATGAGAACTCATCCAGACCAGCCTCCGCGTTAAGCAAACCCTCCAGAATTCAGCTCCTGAGCTGAATGGGGGAGCAGTCCCCGCGCTCTCTATATTAAAAAAAATAGCATACTAGATCCAATTACAGATAGACACGGGGGGAAAAGGAACACTGATGATGTAGGACAGATGTCTGCCTGATAGGAAGATGCTAAGCGGCGGAAAGGCCCGGGTGAAACAATGCAGTATCAAAATAAAATCAGAAGCGAGGCGTAGCCTGGTTCACAAACGGCGTGGGGTGGCATGTGCTCAGAGCGGATTTCCGAAGGACAGAGATTAAAAGAACAGCAGTGAGAGGCATGAATCCCAAGCCCAGAGGGTGGGGTGGGGGGGGGGGGGGGGGGGGGAGCTGCCAGTGGAGGTGAGGTTGGCACTTTATGACCCAACAACTCACTCCCCGGGTCCAGGGCAACTTGCCCCGTCTCGAATAACGGTGCAGTCTCGCCGCTTTACCAAGCAGGACACCACTCACACAGCGCGGATGCCCCGTTATAAAGGTGCACTTTTTACAAACCAGAATCTTCCACACACCTTCCCCCTGAACGAAAAGGTCCCCCTCTGTAGAATGACAAGCTATGATTCATATTTGTCATTAGTTTTCCGATTCCTATTGTTTTCAAACACCCACATTTGAAAATTAGCAAATTTCCCCCCCTCTAATTTAAACACATTGTCTTTTTTTTCTCTCTCGTGGGGGTAAGATATGCGAGGGAGAGATGTGGGGGCTTGTCAAGTGTCTGAGAAATCTCACCGGGCTCCAGCCCATGCCGCTGTACTTTTTTTCTCTCTCTTACTTTTATCACTAAATTAAGCATATAAATTACATTAAAGCACCCGACTGTCGTATTAAATTAAATAAAATAAAGGCCAATTATCCGCTCCTTTTATGTGACGCGAGCGTGCAGCCCCAGTTTGAAAGGAGTCCGGGGGAGATAAGGAAGATTGAATTGAACATATGATCCGCTGACTTCTTGTTCCAAAAATATAAAAACGCCGGAGCCGCAGTAAAAGGAAGATCTATAGGCTTGCTGGTGCCATTCCCCATGTGATATAACCGAGCTCTTTTCCATATGCAAGAACGCAGAGCAGCAAAAGAGGTTGTTGTATTAATGAACAACGTCTCGCTGCTCGGCGATTTGAAACAGACGTTAAATTATTGCACTGGGGCGTCATGATATCGTGTCAAACTCCCTCCCGGTGCTGAACCTACATAGGCTTTACATACATTCTCACCCAGGTATGGAATCCGGGTGTTAAATAATTAACCCTTTGATTTTTTTTCCATTCTTGGATTTTTTTTCCCCCCTTCAATATTCGATGCACCAAAAACAGTCGTGCGAATTGAAAGGCAACATGACAGTGTTACGTCTAAGTGTTAGTACCTATCTCTGTCTCTCTCTACTTCTGAAATCACCAGCTAGTGAACGCTGATTTCTTTTTGCCATGCCTTCTGGCGGCAGTGAATAAACATCAAAGTATCCGCTTATTTCAAGGTCCCCACCCAATAGATTCTAGTAATTACTTCTCTGGCCATCCCGCCACGTCCAACTCTGAGCTGCAACTACCATAGAAGTCTCCCGTCTCACCCTCCTCTGCGAACAGAGACCCAGTGTCTCTGTTCTACAGTAAATCGGGAATGCACGGGTCAGAAATCAACATGGGCCTGGCAAATGTAATATATTTCCGTTACCAGTGATAACTAACCTGGCTGAGGAATATGTTATTCCTGATAGCGTTCATCGTTTACAATAGATTTACTGTGTGGATTGGGGTAAATTTAGCCATCTACACGAGGAGAATATTACAACCCATGTGTTACTGCACAAACAGAAATGTCCTCTTTAATACATTTTTATTTGCAAAAAAAAAGGGAGACAGACTGCAAAGGGGAGGACAGAGTAATATTATTCTAATATTCCAGAGATGAATTTGCATGCTTTAAGATTAACACTTTAAAAAAAAACCTCCATATTCAGTTCCAACGAGTATCATCATAAATTACAGCACCCAGATAAGGGCTGGAGAATGTAATAAGACACGAGATGCTGTTTTTATATTGAATTGCACCTTGGGCGATAGTGCAGAATACAGAGGGAAAAAAAACTTCTCCGAGCATATGTTCTTGGCAGATAAGTAAACAATCTGGATGTGAAATGAAAATTTTAATTAGGGAAGTAATACCATTACACCTCAGTGTGCTAATCCTATACCCAGCACCGTGACACTACACAACCCCATAAGCAGAGAGAGAAAGACATTAAAGAATCTAGCCTCACATCATCGTCCTTCACAAAACAATTGTTTTCATATTTTACTTTTTTTTAATTAATGCCGTGATACGCCGCCTGTAATTATTAATTCTGTGATTCCCTCTTATTAAGCATTGCATCCGTCAGAATGTTTCATGTTATCCTTTAACCGGCCATTTGATATGCTTATAGAATTTCACTGCTACTTATAATTATTGTACAAAGGTATTTACATGTGAGAGCAGCCGGCCCCCTCCCTTTCTCGGTGGTCTTCGTTTCTTTTTAATCGCTTTGAAATTCTAATAATCTATTCCCCTGACCCCGGCGATGCTTTTTTTTCGCAAGAGTTGATTTGATCCCTGAACCATTAACAAACAGACGTTCGCTGGTTTTCTTTTTACTAACAAGGCGGGGGGGGGGGCGGGGGGAATCCAATCTGCACCGGGAGTCGGGGTTGAGGGGGGGGGAGGGGGGGAGGAAGAATTGAGAAGCCGTTGTAGGTTTGGAACGAATGAAGTGACATTAGCAACACAAAAAGGGGGAGAGGGAAGGTGATTGGGCATGTGAAGAGGCAACTGTAGGAACATGGTGGGTTGGGAAAGCAGGACAAAGCATCAAAATATGGTAGAGAAAGAGAGGTGAGTTTGGTGGGGGGAGAAATTTGGGGAAAGGAAAGCAGGCTGGAATTCTAACGCGTTTCTTGGTTTCACGACAAATGGAAAGTGTATGAGGAGAAAGCAAGCGGAGTTCGGGTGACACTTTCTGCCCTGTCCCAGCACAGACAACAGGGGAGTTTGGGAACACAGCGAGTTCCCTGTCTGATTCCTCAATCCGTCTTTGGAACTGACTTGATTTCCCGAAGCTGCCTAGTCTCACAGTCAGGCTGTTATACGGCGAACATCACCGAGCACCACGCAAGTTGTTTACAATGTGTGTTTAGAACCCAGCCAGCTTTGCAACTCTACAGGGCGTCACCACGAGACTATTATTTTAAGATATTTTTTTTCTCGAAAAAGGAACAGAGCCAGCATCGAAATCAGAAAAGTGCAATGCATTTGATCCAACTCCTTGCGCGTTGGCCCCTTTAACTTTGCCAACTCTGTAACTGCATTTTGAAAGTGTGTGTGTGAACGAGTCCAAAATGATTCATTTCTCTCCCCCTGCCTCTGCTATGTTCAGAGCTGGCTGGTGCTCTCCGATAGGATTTCAGAGGTTGGATCGGACTGCTATTGCAACTCCTCAACTTGGTTCCCCTGCCTGCGATTTTCCCCAACTAAATTTCCCGCAACGAATTCCCAGCTTCTGAGTGTCTAACCTCTCTCCCCCCAACACCAACCCCATCACCCCCGGAGCGGGAAAGAGGTTCCTGTTTGGCACCGGCCTGGTCTTTCACTTGTCAGTGAGGTGTATGGTTGTATCCCGCCGGAGAGACCTGGTTGGGAACTGGGCCGGTCCAGGGATGGTCTACCTGAGGGCGAGAGGCTGTCGAATCGAGCAAAGACTCTGGTGGAGTAGCCACAGAGTTTTCGGGCCGAACGGCCTGTTTCTAGGCTGTCAATGCTCTTGCCTCATTCAAAACATCAGTCGCTCTCTGCAAAGGCATGCGGGCGTTCACTTGTGTCTTGAATGCACGTTCCATTTTCCGTCTTAATTTCTAACCCCCACCTTGGCAACTTTATAATGCTCCTGTTTCCCTTCACCCACGTTGGGAAAGCGGAGCGGAAGGTCGGTGATTGAATTCTGAAGCTCAGTGTTATTGTAACCCGAAACCCAGCGCTAAGTGTTTGGAAATCCGAAGCACCAAGGAGTGCTATTTGTACCTCGTCTGCCTAATGATTTTTTTTTATTTTTAGTTTTCTTTTGCCGCGCTCGACAGCATCCCACCACCCCCATCCCCTCCCAAAAAGAGATTTCTGGATGGACTGGTTTCACAGGAGCTAATTCTCCCTCAGGGGCGCCAGGACTCGTCAATTGACATCAGACTGCAGTTCATTCAGGTGTCAAGGCGATTAGCAAAAGTAGATTTGTTTTGTTAAAAAGAAGGGGATTGCTTGTTAGGGTGTGAATGAACCGGTCTGATAGGATTAATCGGCGAGTTAAACTGTTTTAAAAAAAACCTGCTCTCTCGCTTGAAGTGACAGTCGTGATTTGGTACCATTTATCCCCAGCCTCTTACATGTCGATGTGGACATGTTTGGGGTCAGTTTTGGCGCAGTAATTGGATCACGCTTGAGAATATTTTAATGGGGGAGGATGGCGTGAGGAAAAATGGCCTGTCGTGATTCCCGCGGTCTGAGCGTTTCCGATAAACGTTCCGCACTGACAATCTCGCACAGCTCCTTGCGCTCAGGCTGTGGGCAGAAGTCGATTGTGAGGCGGAAGTGACAGTGGATTTAACGTCCCTTTGAACAGCCAACACCATTCGAATGTGAAATGCCCAAATCACAACTGCATCTCCACTATGTTGTTAGCCTGGACAAATCAGAGATAGCTGAGTCTCAACCGTCCTTGTTCATCCGTTACAGGATCAACCTTTTCATTATATTACAATAAGTCTTTTTACCTTATACCAGAGCAAACTAGACTGAAGTCTTTAAGCATTAACCTTGTTCAAATCTGTTAATTAAGAAGGACTTCATGTGTCTGACTCTCACCGTATTACTCGTTATTCTGCAGGGGATCCGTTTTCCTAATTCCTCGTAGTAAAGTACTATGCCCCCCCCCCCCCCCCCCAACCCGTCCCGTCCACGCCACACCAATCTCCCCCACCCTCAATCCTGTTATGGTCATTGTCCGGGTTTGTAACCGACCTGCACGACCAGGCGAGCGAATATAACCCCGCACAGGGGAAGAAGGGGTCAATTAGCAGTACTATCCAAAAAGGGGGCCCATTCATACACCATGCCACTGATCTGTTTAAATATGTCTTTTTCTTAAAATCTAATCTTCATCCCGCATTGTAAGTTAGTGAGTCTAACGTTAGTTTGGCGATATTACTGAGCCGGAAGTGCAGGCTACTCAAGTTGTGAAAAGTTAGGAATGCGGGAAAATTAAGGATGGGCGATTATGTTCTATCAGAGTTAAAGCGAGTTACAGAGTTGGGAAATAGTTACAGCCGAAACAACATTACAAATGCTGTGTAAAACGGATTTTAAAAATACTAAAACCATTAATTATTCGATATTGTCTTTTGCAAGTTTTAAGTCAAACTCTTGGATGTGTTACAAATGAGGGCTTCAAAATCCATTGCCTGAAATCTTTTTTTTAGCTATAATGAACGCCAAAACCAAAACGCATTTAAGCCTGGTCTGGAGTTCTCGCATAAAGCTGGAGAGTGCCTCTGATGGCCAGAATTCCTCCAAACTGCAGCCCCGCTTTCTCCGTGGGACTGGGAGGGTTGAGATGAGGGGTGGGTAGGTCATGGCAGGAAAGGGGGTGTAGAGTCTGTTTGTTGGACGTCTTCTTCCCAATCAATTTCGCTCCCTTTCTAATCCAGCAGCCATACTCATCAAGGAATCAATTCAGAAATGTATCAGTTTGGATGACTGTGTTTGGGAGAAAGTCAGTTTCTCTGCTAATCACTTCCAAATCCTACAAATCTCGCAGTTGGCTTTTTTAAAGAAAAAAACGCTTTTACAAATTATCACGAAATATAACAGTTTCACTCAATGGCTCGTGATGGTAACATTTTTCTTGCTAATTTGAATCACACTGACTCCTCTCAGCCAGTTCTGGCGAAATGTTTATTGTGATTCAAAACGTACGCCATTGTCAATAAAGATTCGGCGTATAGACTTTTGTTTTGTGTGTGTAGACATCTTGTCTTTATTTAAAACATGACCTTTGTTCAACAATTGAACAGAGTACGAGGTAAAATCCTTTTGGATACAACTTGTTTTCGAGACATCATTTCCCCCCCCATTGAAACATATTTAAATCTGCATTTCTGAACAGAATAACTAGGAGTAGCGATTTCACGTCTCAAATTCGGTCGAAAATTAAAAACCGGGTGACTAGGGAGTTGGAGAGAGGGGATAGGACTAGCATCCCCCGCCCCCCCCTCCCGAGAAATGAAAAAAAGCAAATGTGAGAGCTACCTTTAATAAGGCAAGTCTGTCCTCACTTCCAATAACATGGTTAAAAAGGGATTTCAATTCCTGTAGAAATTGGCAGACAGTTTACTTAGTATTAAGTGACAGCGTTTTAACACAAGTCTCATTTCGGATGTGCAAAAGGAAATATGAAGACGTTGAAATAATTCAGTTCTAAACCAAAAAAAAACACGTGGTATTATAGTCCACTATACATGATAATAAATAAAACCGGCGCTGCTACTTTTTTCACAAAAAAGTGGCAGCTGTTTCGAACAGAAACATCTACAATTCAACACAGTCGCTCATCCGCCGTTAAGCCGCGCGGGTGCCCAGGCAGGATTCAGAATCCGTTCGCAAAGTTGCCTTACTTTAGAGTCCGCAGTCAGACTTATAAGACAAAAATGGGGAAAACCAAAGTTCCGTTTTGTAGGAGCGTTCGCTGTCCATGCAATGTCAGGGATCACACCAAAAGCAGGTTTGTTGGCGCTTGCTTTTGTTTTAAAAGACCGGAGCCTTTTTCTCTCGGTTGTGCACATTGCAGGTACGCCCGGAACCAGGGGAAATCATGTCCTGTTTTGTTTATTCTCTGAAACAATTCAGTCCCAGATCTGAGCAATTTACTGTTCCGGCGGACTCCCCTTCCAGTCTCGGTGTTTCGAGTGTCTTTTTGTACACATATACATATATATAATATATTTCTTCTTCTTCTGATTGTGTTTGTGTTGTACATGCAATGTAAAATTCCAGTTCGCAAGATAAGTCTTTTTAGGTGCGTGTTTTGTTTGTTCGTTTTTTTTTGCTCTGTCGTGTGTTATGTGCGTCTATCTAATCGCTTGTTTTGCTGTCTCTGCTGCAGGTTTTATATGGCAGCTGCATGCGCCGAGGTATAAGGGTCAATGCCGCCTTTGGTCATTCCTGGGAAGAGTATGTAAGCCACAGGAGGTTGCAAAGTGGAGGCGGACCAGGCGGTACAGTTACAGGGGACCACGTAGCCGGGGTTGGTCGGCGAGGGGTGGGTGTGCGTGTGCTGACTGGGACAGCTCAAGCTCCCGAACGCTCCGCTTTGGTAACCCAGGCTGGAAGCGTAGGGCAAAGTGGTGGCCAGGCTGTGAGGGACGTCTGTCATCTTCTGGATGGCGCTGGAACCGAACTGGCTGGGGTCGAGCAGCGAGTAAGGCGCCGAGGTGGGCGGCAGGAACGTTCTGGCTTTGTCCGAGGCGCCCAGGAGCGAGTCGGCGGCGGACATGGAGAGTCCCGCGGCTTTCAGGTGGTCGCCGTCGCCCAGGTAAGGCAACGGGAAGACGTACCTGTCTTTCTTCAGCAGGTTCTTGGGCTTGCGCCGGGGCCGGTACTTGTAATCTGGGTGCTCCTTCATGTGCTGAGCCCTGAGCCTCTTGGCTTCGTCGATGTACGGTCGCTTCTCCGCCTCGGAGAGCAGCTTCCACTCGGCCCCCAGCCTCTTGCTGATCTCCGAGTTGTGCATTTTCGGATTGTCCTGGGCCATCTTTCTCCTCTGGCCTCGGGACCAGACCATGAACGCGTTCATCGGCCTCTTAATGTGGTCGGCCGGTTTGGACATGCTGGCGTTTGGGGAGGGGGTGGGGTGGAGGGGTCAGGGGGTGGGGAGGGGGGGGGGGGGAAAGGGGGGGTGGGTAAGGGAGGGAGGGGGCAATAGAGGAAGGGGGTGCCGGCGAGGCGGAGGGGGCTGTTTTGTTTTTGGAAAGTGAGCAGTTCCGAATTCAAAGCGACAGACCAACTCTCACCTGTCAGGAAGGAAGCGAGGCCCAAAATAGGTGTCTATAGACACATAAAAATCACAAAAGTCTTCAACAAATCATTGCAGTAGCCCCGTGATGGAACAAAGATATCTTCTTCCTTGTTTGGCTGGTTCTTTTAAAAGCCACGCTGATTCGGAGATCGCAAAAGGTCTGAGTTCGTCAGTGAACTTCGATGTTTGACTTACTAACTCTTGTTACACTCAGGTTTGTTCATTTCGTTCTCTCTCTCTCTCTCTCTTTCTCTTCCCTCCGTGCTGCTCCCTCGAAGGTGTCCAGTGAGTCACGGCACCTGGACGGAAAATGAAGCGCCCAAACTCGTGAATTGTCAGGCCGAGAGCGGCGAAGTTCAAAGCTGCTGATGTTGGGTTTGTGAAGTGCGCTCGCAGTCCGCACGCAAAATGACATAATCACAAGGCGTTTACCAATCTCCCTGGGCATCCAATAGAGAGAGAGAGACAGACAGAGAGACAGAGAATAGTACTCAAAGGAGAGTCAAAAAAAAAGATAGGAACTATTGTCCGAGAAAAGAGGACGATTAACGAGAGAATAATTCTCGTCCTTTACAACATTTGTTAAAACACACACATAAACACACACGTACACACACACTCACAGACACACACACAGCCGGACACAGATACACACATGTACACACACACAGACACACACACAGACAGACAGATAGACACACACATAGGCACACAGACAGACAGATAGACACACACACGCACGCACACAGAGACACACAGACTCCACACAGTTTGAAATAATATAAGCTGAGTTTATTACTGGCAAATGTGAAGTGCATTTTTTTTTGGTTTATTTGAAGAGTTAAATGTGTTCCACTGTCTTTTTTCTCTCTCTTCGAGAATGAGATAGCTAACAATGGGGGAAATGACTGGACTTTATTTTGCCTCTTTTATTCGCCGCTGGGTTGTGTGGGGACTGTACCCGGCAGGAGGTAAATCTCAGCCCCAGTCTCATTTGAAGGAGATCACGGGCCTCCTAGTACATTCTGTCCCTCAGCCGCTGATTCACAGGGTTAGGTCAATTAGTTTTAAACATCGCTCATCATAGTCGTTAATCATCAATTGCAAATAATAAATAACGACTTTGCGGTTTCAAGGCATAACCCTTTTCCAATCATATTGCATTTTGTGCTGTAACACATTTTTACAGACGGTGACGAGTCAATCCGGATGCCTTTGTTTCTAAGTTTTAATAGTCCAGCATTGCAAATGCTTAGAAGTCTACAATTTAAGATTAAAACTATACCAATCGAACAGTTAGGTACAATTGCCTTGCGCCCGGGATCACTGATATAACTCTGCTTCTAACGTACCCTGCCTCGGAAAAAAAATAGCTGAGATACCAGCATTGTTGCAGAAAATCCTGACATTTCTGAGCCGCCCCAGGTAACACACAACGAAGCGTTCTCCTTCCTTTTTCGTCGTTAGCAAAAGATTGCGGGGGGGTGGGGGGAGCGAACAGAAAACCTCGCAAATCCAAATTAAATCAGCTATCATGCACCATTTAATACATAATTGCCTGGGAAATGCCGAGTTGCCCCGAGGGGAGGCTTTCTGAAATGGAGACAATTGTCCGTGTTTCTCCCCAGAGACCTGTGTGCGTGGGGCTTGGTGGTTCCTGCACCTGTCTCCCGGCCCGCTCAGGGAAGCCGCCAGCAGACTGCATCGCGCCGCTTTCTCGTCCCCCTCAGTCGCCGCTAAATCCGAACGATAAACCCCAGTGCTAGCTTTCTGTTCTCATCCGACCCTCGCCCACTTCGTGATCGCTTCCTTATCCCTTGCGATCATTCCCATTCACCCAGTGATCACATTTCTCTGCTCCCTGTGATCAATTACTCTCCCTGTGATCAATTACTCTCTCCACTGGTCACTTTCTCTCCCACACCTGAATGATTTCTTTCCCTCTCTGATCAATTCCTGTTCCCTGTGATCAATTTCTCTCTCCCTTTCTGGTCAATTTCTCTCTCCCTTTCTGATCAGTTTCTCTCTCCCTTTCTGATCAATTTCTCTCTCCCTTTCTGATCAATTTCTGTGTCCTGTGATCAATTTCTCTCGCCTTTGTGATGACTCACTTTCTCTCTCCAACGGTCACTTTCTCTCCCCCTCGTGAACAATTTCTCTCTCCCTTTGTGATCAATTTCTGTTCCCTCTGATCACTTTCTCTCCCGTGTGATCAATTTCTGATTCGTGTCACTTTCTCTCGCCTCTGTGATGACTCCCTCTCTGTCTCTTTCTCTCCCCATTGATCAGTTTCTGCATGATCAATTCCTTCGCGATCACTTTCTCGTCTCTTTGATCAATTTCTGTTCCCCTCTGATCAACTTCTTCCCCATCAGTGATCACTCTTTCTCCCCCCACCCCCCCTTTTCTGATCAGTTTCGCCCGCCTATGGGGTCGCTTGCTCACTTTGTTAACGCATCTCCCCTTCATGCTCATTCTCCCCCCCCACCCCCATCTCCCCTCCACAATCAATGTCTCCCCCCCCCCATAATATATGGATCCCTCCACGTTCAATTCCCCTCTTCTTCAGATCGCTTTCGCCTCGTAATCACTGACCCCAAATCCTCACCCCCAATCGTTGCCTCTCTCTCTCTGTGTGATCTCTCTTCAACTAACGCCCTAGTTGAAGGGACAGATTGCCTCGGGTTTAACCATGTGCGCACTCAACATCAAATAGAGAGAGGACTAATGTTGAAAACTTTCTGGCTCCCTCGTAGTTAACCTCTCCGGGATTTGCTCAGGTTTCTGTTCATTAGGGACAAAGAAACAGAGACACGAATTAAGTTTTCAGCTTCTTTCAAACACGGTTGCCAGTTCTGAATGAACACCCCGAGCCCGATTTGACGCTGCTGTATCTGTGTGTTTAGATGAGATTCCTTTGATTCACTTTGAGATAACTGGGATAAAAGGCAACATCGAAATGTCCCAAAGTGCGAAGCGCCAAGGAAAATCAGTGTTGTGGAGAGTTAAGGAGCTGCATATGTTTGTCATTTATAATTCCCCGCTTTTGGTTAAAAGCGCCCGTCTGATTTTCGCATCGATTCTCTCACACACTACCTACCCGGTCACACAGTCACTGGGACAGTGCTGGGTATCCTATCCTATTCCCGCTGCTCTCCCTAAAGCGTTTGAGTACGGGACACCTCCAGAACACGGCCAACTCCAGAAGGCGACCAGATTCTATGATGTTCGATTCGTTTGATCAATACAATTTCAAACTCATCCCCCCCCCCCCCCCCCCAATCAGTAAGGCGGGGAGACTAAACTCCAGCTCCTTACTGACCTATACTGATAGTCGGGTGTTTGCACACACTCTTCAGTCGTCCCTGCGCGGACTGCAGACTGATAATCTCAGCTCTTTACCATCTCATACTTCAGATCGGTTTACTTTTTCATTCTCCCGCTCTCTCCAGCCGGAGCAATTCCGTGGGTTTCTTTGGACCGGACCAACTCACAACATGAAGCAGTTTTGAAATTATGCGCATTCAAAAACAAAACAAAAACAGGAGGCAATCTGAGGTCCAATCGAAGTCTGACTTAGAATGGGATTTAGGTGTTGTGGCGATGCTCAAACAAGTTTCTAATTTTGTGTGTGTGCTTCTTGCATGAGACAATGCTGGGCAAGGAGAGCAGAATATTTTAAAAAAGAATGTGCTGTGTGAGGCTAAGAAACCCTGATTTCTCTAGATAGGGTGAAGCGATTTGTCAACATCGACTGACACAGGGTAATACTTTGATCATTTACCTGGAGTCTACAGTTATATTTAACGAGGAAATTAGTTCAGACACAATCTTAGACCACAACGAAGCAGTTTCAGGGGGCTTTCTTTTTCCCTCCTCTTTTCAAAACTTGAATCAAATAAGCGACAGGAAGAGATCTAGAAGGAGGAATTTCCAAGAAATATCCGCACGCCCACGCTTTCTCTCAGGAGCTAACGTCAGGGAATGAGCGCTCTCACCAGCACTGACTGACCTTAGGGAGCACTGCAGAATTGTCCATTTTTAAAAAAATTTCAGTCTGGGCTGCCTAATACCACAATCTCTTTAAAAAAAAAGAGTAACTATTTCAATCCGGCCCGATTTGGTGCTGCGGTCAAGGTGTGGAGCCAGCTCCCGCCTCGGATCAGTCAAATATTGTCAATCAGAATTTGGGGGAAAAAAATGTCACAGCAAATCAATTTTTTCGCCTCATGTTTTATTAAAACGTTATTTGCAGATGATTTGTACTTTACATTTTAATATTCCATTTCCATCCCAGTTTGCGTGTATTTTTCCAATTCGCCAAAGATATGATTCTGTATATTTTTCTTTTTTTTCAAAAAAAAAACCTGTTAGTAGCTACCTAGAGATTTTAATGTATTACACAGCGAGCGGCTCTATCTACCTGAAGGCTCGGATTTTATCCGTAGGGATTTGGTCTCCTGTCATTATGTTTAGTAATTTCTTTACATCAATTTTTCAGACAAGAATAAATAATTAAATTTTGAAGAGAAAAAAATAGCTGTAGAATGGCGCATTTATTTTGTGCTGTTTAAACTTCTAATCGTTAACGCAAGAATGTTTTTCAACTAGCTGAGTTTAGGCAGTGTGCTATTCAGAGTGTGATGTGCAATGCACCATTCCAACCACTGAGTCGCAGCCTGCAAACACCGCTCTATTCGGGACTGTCCTGTCCATAGACGGATTAATAGTCGCTCCATTGTTTGTGAAATGAGGGAGCTTCCTTTCTCAATTTCGTTCACTGCGCTAATCAGGCGGGTCTCCGGATCGGTTTCATGAAAGGGACGGGTTTTGCCTCCTTTTCCCCAGCCTTGGTCTCCTCCCTCACCTTCACAACCCATTTGGAAACGGTAGGTCGGGGGGTCCCCTGCCTGTTACGGGTTGAGACCGAGAAACCGTCTGCTCTCCGAGGAAAGGTGCAGGGGGTGCTGGGAGTATTCAGGGGGGTAAAACCGGCTGGCCTTTTGGAAATGAGGCCGGTGAGGGATCTGGAAATGACCTAATCAGAACTTTTCAGCTCTCGGAATTATTTATTATAGGGGCGAGATAGCAATAGGGGGCCAATAAAAAAAAAAGTTAGCAATAAAACCGGGAGAAAAATAACTATTTTTAAACAGTATGAAAGAAACAAAATAAACTTAAAGAGCTGTGGATGTTGGAAATTGGAAATTGTTGGAAAAACTCATCAGTTCTGGCAGCGGTGGAGAGAAGAGAGTGAACAATTCAAGTCCAGTGACCCTTATTCAAAACTGAAAGATACACGTTGATTTAAATGGCTTGGGGGAAGTTCAAATATAAAAAAAAGTTTTGCAACGCGAAGGGCGGTGGGAGCTGGGAAGAAGCTGCAGTAAGGATCTGTGAATAAACAGTTTGTGAACCTAAACGATCTTTTAAGAGAAAGACTTAGATTTTCTTTCCCAAAGAAAGAGTATTTCACTTCCTCAAGCGACCCGAACCAGGGAAGCACGTTCCAATGTCCCAACATCGGAAAGTCCAGATGTAAACGAAAGAACTGCAGGTCTGAAACGAACGCAGAAATCGCTGAAGTTAAAAGACTCACAACACCAGGTTACAGCCCAACGGGTTTATTTGGAAGCACTAGCTTTCAGAGCGCTGCCCCTTCATCAGGAGAACCACCCGATGAAGGGGCAGCGCCCCGAAAGCTAGTGCTTCCAAATAAACTTGTCGGACTGTAACCTGGTGTTGTGAGATTTCTTTTTAAACTTTGTACACCCCAGTCCAACACACGCGTCCCCAAATCCCGAAATTGGCAGAGGCAGCAACTGTGGTGGGAGAATTAGAGTTAACGTTTCGAGACCGGTGACTCTTGAGAACAGTAGCCAACTTCCCCCCACTGCAAACGGGAATGAGCTCAGTAAGCGGGTGTTTCCCTGATGCTGCTGAAGATAACATATTGGCCAGGTAAGGAGCTGAGCAACAACGTTCATCTTCCAACTGTGCCGTTTTAAAAAAAAAGTGTCCAGTATCTTTGCCTTCACCTTTGCAGTTGCTGTGATGTCGCACCACTTTTCTGCTCTTCTTGCGTCTTCCAGTTGCTAAGAATGGCGACAATCCCATCTGACCGGGGGACCGTGAAGAAAGTTTGGAGAAAGTGAGGACTGCAGATGCTCAGATCCGAGTCCAGAGTGTTGTGCTGGAAAAGCACAGCCGGTAAGGAGCAGGAGAGTCCACGTTTCAGGCAGAAGTCCTTCATTTCTGATGAAGTGCCCATGTCCCAAACGTCCATTCACATGATGAAAGTTATCTAAGATTATAATGAGATATTGATCATTTGGGTCAATGGGCTGAGGGGTGGCAGATGGAGTTTAATTTGGATAAATGCCCAGTATTGCATTTTGTGAGAACAAGCAGAAGCAGGGTTTATACAGATAGTGGAAGGACCTTGGGGAGTGTTGGAGAACAGAGAGAGGAGGGGTTCAGGTACATAATTTTTTGAAATATGTGCCCAGGTAGACAAGGTGATTAAGAAGGCATTCAGCAAGCTTGCCTTCAGACCTTTGAGTCTCGGAGTTGGGACTTCATATTGCAATAGTACTGGATGTTGGTGAGGTCTCTTCTGAAATATTGGGTCCAGTTCTGGTCACCCTGTTATAGGAAAGATATTAGTAAACTGGAGAGGGTTCAGAAAAGATTCACCAGGATGTTGCCAGGAATGGAGGGTTTCAGCTACAGAAATAGGCTGCATTGACTGGGATGTTTTTTTTAATCATTGGACCATAGAAGGCTGAGGGGTAACCTTATTGAGAGTTATAAAGCCATGAGGGCTATTGATAAGGTGAATAGCAAGGGTGTGTGGGGAGTTCAGAACTAAGGAGCACATTTTTTAAAGTGCAAGGAGAAAGTTTTAAAAATGACATGGGGGTGACATTTTTTAACATAGAGAGTATTTGTGTGTGGAATGAAACTGCAATGGAAGTGGTGGATGTGGGGTACAGTTACAACATTCAAAAGACATTTGGATAAGTACACAAATAGAGTCATAGAGATGTATAACATGGAAACAGACCCTTCGGTCCAACCTGTCCATACCAACCAGATATCCCAACCCAATCTAGTCCCACCTGCCAATACACGGCCCATATCCCTCCAAACCCTTCCTATTCATATACCCATCCAAATGCCTCTTAAATGTTGCAATTGTACCAACCTCCACCACTTCCTCTGGCAGTTCATTCCATACCCGTACCACCCTCTGTTTGAAAAAGGTGCCCCTTAGGTCTCTTTTATACCTGTCCCCTCTCACCCTAAACCTATGCCCTCTAGCTCTGGACTCCAGGAAAGGTTTGAAGAGATATGGGCCAAAAACAGGCAAGTGGCAGTAGTTGAGTTTAGGAACATGGTCGGCATGCACTAGTTGGACCAAAGGATCTGTTTCCATGCTGTATGGCTCTATAACTGGGATTTCTATGTCACCGGCCAGATCTCACCTGCAATCCCAAGGCATTCTCTTTAGGATCAGAATTTCTATCCTTGAACATCAGTCAGAAAGCTTGGACTTCAATTGATGGGACAATTGCTGACAATCCCAAACAGCTGGGACTTCAGCGACTTGAACACACAAAGTCAAGTCCAAATTTCTGAGGCACCTCTGCACCCTTGGGGGTAAGTGCTAGGTTTGAGGTGAGACTTCAACCCAAGTCCCTACCAGTCCTCTGTGACATAGTTGTAAAAAATACCCTGGCACTGCTCTGGAGAAGGGTGGGGAGCACCCACCAGTGCCCAAATTCATATTTAGCCATCAAACTTCACTCACAATAGATAACCTGCTGATTCCCACATTGGTCTTTATGGGATTTTGCTGAGTGTAAATTAGTTGCTGTGTTTCTAACATTAAAATGATAACTGTTTCAGAACTATTTTCTGGGCACTGTGTAAAATGATTTATTGAGTGTGAATTTTTGTTTTAAATCTGCCCTTTTCTCATTTGCAGGTTGAATTGCTTCATGAGAATGTACATACAAACATAAGAATCATGAGCAGGAATAGTCTACTCAACCCACCTCTGCCGTTCAATAAAATCTAATTATAGTCTCAACTACACTTTTAGATCTATTCCCAATAACCTGGTGTTATTGAAATATTTCATATAAAATGATGCTTGTATTCTAAAGTACAGGAGATGTCAGGCATTGTTAAGAAACAGGAAGAATCTTACTTTTGGAAAGTATCTGTGGTCCTTTCACTGTCAAATGTTGATGTCAATCTATTTCTAAAATACATCATATAGCATATTAATGCATATCTGTCTGTTTATCCATCTGCATCTACCCATCCTCTATTTCTCAACCTTCAATCCTCTATTCCTCCTGTTTTTCCTTTTATTCTCCTCAGTTGTATTGTCTCCATCCTTCATTTATCAGTCTCTCCACAATTATCCATCCATCCAGCTGTTTATCAAAAACAAGTCAAATGAATTGCAAATGTTGGAAATCAGAAACAAAAACAGAAATTGCTGATAAAAACTCAGCAAGTCTGGCAGCATCTTGGAGAGAAAACAGAGTTAACGTTTTGGGTCCTGATGACCCACCCTGCTTCCAAACTGCTGAGTCTTTCCAGCAATTTTTGTTTTTGTAGCTGTTTATTGACACTTCAATTGGAAAATATTGTGGGAAAAATCATACAGTCATTGCAATGGAGAAGGAGGCCATTCAGCCCATTGTGTCTGCACTGACTGTCTAAGTATTTAAAGTTAGTGCTAATCTCATGGCTTTTCCCTCTAACCCTGCTAATCCTCTAACACTGTTTCTTTTTAAGTAATCATCCAAATCCCTCTCTAAAAATACAACAATTAAAGCTATCTCCACTACACTTTCAAACAGTGACATCCTAACGACTTGCTGTGTAAGAGTTTTTCTTAATCTTACCTTTCATTTGCTTTTTCTGCATAAACTTTAAAACTTTAAAACCCACTTTAAGGTAAGGACAGTTTCCTTCTATTTACTCTGTGCTGACCTCTCATGATTTTGAAAACTTCCATCAAATCCTCTCTTGGCCTTCTCCAATCTTTCCTCATAACTGCAGTGTCATCACTGAAACAGTCTTGTAAATCTCTTCTGGTTTCTCTCTCTCCAATGTAATCTCATCCTTCCTATAGTGTGGCAACTTCCTATAGTGTGGCAAACAAAACTGCACTATATGTTCTAATGCATATGCACAAAATTATCCATCACAGAACACAATCTATTCCCTTTCAGAATCGATGTTATTAAAATTTCAATCTAATATTATACAATGAACTCAAAGCTCACTGGTAGATTTTTAACTGAAGACTTTCTGATCTTGTGAGTGTCATGTTCTTTTCCATAATGGTGGATTTGCTGTAAACTTATGCTTTTACACCAAAGCTCCTCGTCCACAGATGTCCTCAGTATCACTAGATTTTCACATTCATGTCAGTGGGAGGTGAGCAGACTTCGCGCTGATTGTAATAGGTGGCGAGGAAGAAATGAACAGTTATTATAGAGAATAGTTTAGTAGAAAAATAATAAAAAAAATCAAGATAACATAAGATCATTCAAATTGCTGCAATATACTCACTATTTTCTGTATCTTTCTTTCTTCAGGAGCTGCCCTATACCAGGATATGGATTCAGATTTTCTCCACAGAACCTTTATGAATTTGTCATGTATGGGTCTAGATAGCGATGAAAGCGATTGACTGTAGCTGGCACTGCAGGTGATTCTCAATCCTTTCCCAGTTCAATGTTCACACATGTTCACTTTCCAGTAGGGGTCTCTGCACATTGATGACAAAGTGCTATCATTGTATCTCCTAAATACAGTGCAGTGGCATGATAACTATCAGTCAGGTAAACAATCAAATCCTCTTAATTATAAGTAGCATCCTTCAAATTAACTGTTAATTTAAATCACTTTTGCATAAATACATCACTCAGCTGTTCTACATAAATTGCTGAATTCAAAATGGTATTGAGTAATTTAAATTTGAAATGTAGAAATGACTTGCAATATTTAAAAGGAAGCAATTGTACAAAGCAACACAGTCAGTGAGAATGGTGCATGTCTGTATCAGGTGACTATCACAATTCTGTATAACAGCATGTTTGCATTAAACTGTTATTATCGTAATAGCCCTACTCCATCACTCAATAAAATCATGCTGAGCTAATTGTGGCCTTAACCCCACCTTCCTGCTTAACCCTCTATCATGTCTGACTTTGTTGTTGCTCAACAATCTGTCCTACACAGTTTTGGATATATTAAATGACCCAGCCTCCATCTGGGGAAGACTAACAGCCCAGTGAGTGAAGAAATTTCTCCATATCTACATCTTAAATAGGAGGCTCCTTTTTTAAAGTATGTTCCCTTCTCCTACAATTTGCCATGAGAGGAAATATTCCTACAAGCAGCTACCCTTCCAAGTTCACTCAGAATCTTATATCTTACAATAAGATCACTCCCATTCTTTTAAACTTCAATGAATGCAAGTCCAATCTGCTCAACATTTCCTTATTAGGCAATTGCTTCATCACAGAAAGCAGTTCGATGAACTTTCTCTGCATTACTTCAAATGCAAGTATGTTCTTTCAGAAGCAACAAGACTGAAACTGCGCACAAGTGTAGTCTTACCGATATCCTGTGAAGTTGTAGTCCTGACTCCTTTTATGCTCAATCCCCTTTACAGCGAATGTTAGCATTCCATTAGATTTTGTGATTACTTTCCATATGTGCACATTAAATTTTGTGATTCACCTATTTCACCTGCAGTCTCTTTTTACATTTCCATCATATTCTGTATTTCTGTTATTCCTGCCAAAATGGACAACTTTATGTTTTCTCACCTTCTGCTCCATCTGCCAAATTTTTATCCATGAATGAAACAATATGATATCCCTTCTTAGATTCTTTGTATCCATGTCATAACTTGTCTTATTATGTTTTTGTATCATCTGCAAATATGGCATCAATGCATTCAGTCCCTTCATCCCAACATTGATTGTTGTAACACTCGCTCCTTGTTTTTTATCATCCTGAAGATGAATGTTTATGATGATTCACTGTTTCCTTGTCACTTCACCACAAATATATCGCCCTTGAATAGTGAGTTTTTATCTGGTGCAGTAACTTTGCATGCACAACTTTAACAAATGCCTTATGCAAATTCAAATTTGCTGCATTTCCTGGTTCCCATTTTCCCACTCTCTCTGTTACATTATCAAAGAATTTTATTCAACTTTTCAAACACAATTTCTTTTTCACAAATCCACGTTGACTCTGCCTGATAGTATTCTGGCTTTCTAAAGGTCATTTTTGAGTTTTATTTGATTTCATTTGATTTATTGTGGTCACAGGTACCTAAGTACAGTGAAAAGTTTTGTTTTGTGAGCAAAACAGGCAGATCTTAACAAACAAGAATATATAGATCAAAGGACCTTTGGCAGGGCGAGGCATACACGGTTATGACTGCAGAGGAGGTGCACAAAAGCAAGGTCAACATTAGGTTTGAAATTAGAGAGACCCATTCAGCAGTCTAATAACAGCAGGGAAGAAGCTGTTCTTGAACCTGTTGGTCTGTGTGTTCACACTTCTGTGTCATCGTGTAATTACTTCCTTAAGACACAATTCCAACTTTTCCCAGTGACAGATGTTAGACTAAGTGGTCTATGATCTTACATTTTTCTCTTCTTCTTTCTTGAATAAAGCTATTATATTTGCAATTTTGCAAGCTATTAGGACCTTCTTGAATCTAGAGAATCTACCATTGCATCATTATTTTGCTGCCACTTGTTTTGTGATCTGAGGATGTAGATTGTCAGGTCGAGGGAACATTTTTAGATTAGATTAGGTTCCCTACAGTGTGGAAACAGGCCCTTCGGTCCAACAAGTCCACACTGACCCACTGTTAAGAGTAACCCATCCAGACCCATTTCCCTCTGACTAATGCACCTAACACTGTGGGCAATCTAGCATGGCCAATTCACCTGACCTGCAAATCTTCGGACTGTAGGAGGAAACTGGAGAACCTGGAGGACACGGGGAGAATGTGCAAACTCCACACAGACAGTCGCCCAAGGCTGCAATCGAACCTGGGACCCTGGTGCTGTGAGGCAGCAGCGCTAACCACTGAGCCTTTAATTCCATTAGACTGCTAGTATTTTTATCCAGGGATTGTGATTGCTTTTAGTTCCTCCCTTTTGTTTCATGGTTTTCTCCTCATCTTGTGATGCAGACTCTTCTAAAGTGAAGACTGATAACAAAACACTTGTTCAAAGTTCCACTGTTTCATTGTTCCCATTATTAATCCCATTGTTTTACCCTTTCAGGAACCGGTAACATTTTAAACAATTTTTCAATTTCATATATGTATAGAAGGTATTAATCTCTGTTCTAACATGTTCTTACTGGTTTTCACTTGTGATATAATTTCTCCTTCTTTGTTAACCCTTTAGTCATTGTTTGCTAATTTCTAATGATTTGCCAACCTTCTGGGCTGCTGCTGATCTTTTCAGAATTATACTGCTGTTCTTCCAAGTTGATACCACCCTTAACTTGCCTAATTTACCATGGATAGTGCACCCTTGTTGTAGAATCTTTATTTCTCAATGGAAGATATATTTTTGAGAGTTATGAATTATCTCCTTAAATGTATGCTATTGTTTCTTTATGTTTTAACCTATTTTTCTAAACCCCTTTTGGCTAACTCTGCTGACAAACCTTTGTTTAAATTGGAACAATATAACCTGAGAGCATCATAATTCCTGTATGCTACGTGCATTAGAGTTGGCATATTTTCGTATATTGTCACCATAAAAGTCAACAGAAATACAGCAGACAGTTTATACTGCAAGGTTTGGTAAAGAGCAATGTGCTAATGACTAAATAATCTGAATTAATCATACAAGCAAAAGCAGAATCCTGTAGATGCTGAATCATAGTCAAAGAAATATACAACACAGAGACAGACCCTTCGGTCCAACTAAATAAATTCTAAATAAATCTAGTCGCATTTGCCAGCATTTGGCCCATATCCAGCTGGAATAAAAATGAAGATAAGGCTGCAAAAATTCAACAGTCACGCAGCACCTTATAGACAGAAATGGGGGTGGAGCTTTTATCAGAACTTAGTCTCTGCACGGATTTTGAGGTTTTTGTTTTGTACTTGATTTAATGGTTTTGATTCAGAGATAAACTTTGATTAGTCTGACTGGGATGGGTTGTTGCTTTTCTTAAAGCGAAAACAGTGCTTTGGGATCTCTTACACTCACTTTAAAGACCAGACTAGGTGTCAGTGTAAGGACTCATCCAAAAATCTGCTTTGCTGAAAATGCATTACTCTTTTCAGTGGTGCACCAGAATATTGTCAGCCTGGGTATTGCACTTAAGTTACTGTAGGAAGGCACGGACTCATTATTTTCTGATGCAGCAGCAGTTGAGTTTAGCTTTGTACAGACAAAATCACAGCTGACTGATGCTACAGCATAAACTAGCTAGTGATTTTTTTTATGAAGGTTAAGTGAGTCAGTGAGTATTATCCAGAGTGTTACAGTCAGAGATTATTACATTGGTATTACACTGAATATTATAGAATATCACATTCAGTGTGTATTACAGTAAGCAACTATTATTGATTTATTATTAGAACATGGGAGTGCAAGTGATATCACAATCTGTTAATATTAAAGAATTACTCAATTAATGTTATTGAATATCACAACCACTGAATATTACGTTCAGGAGCAATAAATAAATGTGGGTGCAACCAAGAGATATAAGAAATTATTGCAATCTTTAGGTATTATTATGGATTATTATAATGAATTAATATTACAGAATGTTGCCATTAGTACTAAGTTTCCCAGTCGGTGAAAATTATTGAATATCACAAACAGTGACATTAAAGAATATCAATAAGTATAAGGGAGCATTATTGTGAGTAAGACTCATCAATATTGTAAAAAAGGGAAGTCGCTTGGGAATAGAGTTCTGTCATTAAGTACTTAAGATTATCAATGCCAGTCAGTGTTATTAAATGTCATTTGGTGAATGTTACAGAATATCTCATGGTGAGATATGGAATATAATCCCTGGTGACTATTATAGAATATCACCTGCAATGAAAATTATATCATAACTTATTCAGTGATTATTAAATAATTTCTGAGTCAGTGATCATTATAGAATGGCATTCACTGAATATTATATGACATTTACAGAATATTATAGCATTTCACAGTGTATAGTACAGAACATAACAGTCAGGTAGCATTAAAGTTTATATCAGCGAGCTTTTTAACATATCTCAATTAATGTGTTTTCTTGAATATAGGAAAGTGGCAGTTATAAACTATGGCACATTATTGAATATCACCATCAGAGTATTATAGCAAGTCACAGTCAACATGTCTCCAAAGAAAATCATACACAGTTGTTGGCATTTTTCCAGCTGTGAGAGATGAGGGGAATGCAGCTCTAGCACTTTGGTGAGGTCAAATAAGACCATTTGCTGCACTCATTTTGATGGTTGGAAAAGCTTATTCTGGAAATGCAAAGTCTGCCGTACATAGTTGCCCCTTGCTGATGGGGTAGGATTGGTGCCTTGCTAACAGAGACAATGTAGGACTGATAAATTAAACTTCACTTACTTCAATGCAAGAGGCCTAACAGGGAAGGCAGATGAACTCAGGGCATGGCTAGGAACATGGGATTGGGATATCATTGCAATTACAGAAATGTGGCTCAGGGATGGAGAGGCTTAATGTTCCAGGGTACAATTGCTACAGGAAGGATAGAAAGAGAGGGGCAAGAGAGGAGGGGGAGTGGCATTTTTCATAAAGGATAGCATCACAGCTGTACTTAGAGAGGATATTCCTAGGAATACATCCAGGGAGGTTATCTGGGTGGAACTGTGAAATAAGAAAGGGATGATCACCTTATTGGGATAGTATTATAGGCCCCCTAATAGTCAGTGGGAAATTGAGAAACAAATTTGTAAGGAGATTCCAGTTATCTGTAAGAATAATTGGGTGGTTCTGGTTGGGGATTTTAACTTTCCAAACATAGGCTGGAACTGTCATAGGGTTAAGGGTTTAAATGGAGTGGAACTTGTTAAGTGTGCACAAGAAAATTTTCTGATTCAGTGCGTGGATGTACCTACTAGAGAAAGTGCAAAACATGACCTACTCTTGGGAAATAAGGCAGGGCAGGTGATTGAGGTATCAGTGGGCCAGTGACCATAATTCTATTCATTTTAAGATAGTGATGGAAAAGGATAGACCAGATCTAAAAGTTGAATTTCTAAGTTGGAGGAAGGCCAATTTTGATAATATTAGGCAAGAACTTTCAAAAGCTGGTTGGGGGCAGATGTTCACAGGTAAAAGGACGGCTAGAAAATTGGAAGCCTTCAGAAATGGGATAACGAGAGTCCAGAGGCAGTACGTTCCTGTTCGGGTGAAAGGAAAGGCTGATAGGTATAGGGAATGACTAAAGAATTTGAGGTTTTGTTTAAGACAAAGAAGGAAGCATATGTCAGGTACAGACAGGAGAGATCAAGTGAATCCTTAGAACAGTACAGAGGAACCTCAATTAACATAAGGACATGGGTGGGGAGTATTTCATTCCGTTAATCAAATGTCAGCTAATCAATGCTGGATAACATAGTTAGCCACGCGGGGCATCCGAAATTCGATTAACCGAATACTGGATAATCGAGGTTCCTCTGTATAAAGGCAATAGGGGTATACTTAAGAGGGAAATCAGGAGGGCAAAAAAGGGGACATGAGATAGTTTTGGCAAATAGAGTTCAGGAGAATCCAAAGGACTTTTATAAATACATTAAGGGCAAAAGAGTAACTAGGAAGAGAATAGGGCCTCTCAAAGATCAGCTAAGCAGCCTATGTGTAGAGTTGAAGGAGATGGGGACAATACTAAATGAGTATTTTGCATCAGTGTTTAGTGTGGAGAAGGACATGGAAGATATAGAATGTAAGGAAATAAATGGTGACATCTTGAAAAATGTCCATATTACAGAGGAGGAGGTGTTAGATATTTTAAAACACATAAAAGTGAATAAATCTCCAGGACCTGAGCAGGTTTACCCTAGAACTCTGTGGGAAGTGAGGGAAGTCATTGCTGATTCCCTTGCTGAGATATTTGGATCATTGATATTCACAGGTGAGGCACCAGAAGACTGGAGGTTGGCTAACGTGGTGCCACTGTTTGAGAAAGATGGTGAGGAAAAGCCAGGGAACTATTGACCGGTGAACCTGACATTAGTGATAGGCAAGTTGTTGGAGGGAATTCTGAGGGACAGGATTTACATGTATTTGGAAAGGCAAGGACTGATTAGGGATAGTTAGCATGGCTTTATGCATGGGAAATCATATCTTACAAACTTGTTTGAGTTTTTTTTAAGAAGTAACAAAGGGGATTGATGAGGACAGAGGGGTGGACCTGATCTATGTGGACTTCAGTAAGGCGTTCGACAAGGTTCCTCATGGGCAGCTGGTTAGCAACGTTAGATTTCATGGAATGCAGGGAGACCTCGCCATTTGGGTACAGAACTGACTCGATGGTAGAAGACAGATGGTGGTGGTGGAGGGTTGCTTTTCAGACCAGTGGTATGCCACAAGGATTGGTGCTGGGTCCACTACTTTTTATCATTTATATAAATGGTTTGGATGTGAACATAGGAGATAATAGTTAGTAAGTTAGCAGATTACATCAACAATAGATGTGTAGTGGACAGCGAAGAAGGTTTCCTGAGAGTACAACAGGATCATGATCAGATGCGCCAATGGGCAGAAAAGAGACAGATGGAGTTTAATTTAGATAAATTTTGGAAAAGCAAATCAAGGCAGGACTTATACATGTAATGGTAAGGTCTGAGGGAGTGTTGCTGAACAAAGAGACCTTGGAGTGCAGGTTCATAGTTCTTTGAAAGTGGAGTCACAGGTAGATAGGATAGTGAAGAAGGCGTTTGGTATGCTTTCCTTTATTGATCAGAGTATTGAGTACAGGAGTTGGGAGGTCATGTTGCAGTGGTACAGGACATTGGTCAGGCCACTTTTGGAATATTGCATGCAATTCTAGTCTCCTTCTTATCAGAGGGATGTTGTGAAACCTGAAAGGGTTTAGAAAAGATTTACAAACATGTTACCAGGGTTGGAGGATTTGAACTATAGGGAGAAGCTGAACAGGCTGGGGCTGTTTTCCCTGGAGGTTGATGGCTGACTTTATAGAGGTATGTAAAACTATGAGGGGGCTGGATAGGGCAAATAGACAAGGCTCTTTTCCCTAGGGTGGGGAGTCCAGAACTAGAGGACATAGGTTTAGGATGAGAGGGGCAAGATATAAAAGGGACCTAAGATACAACCTTTTCACGCAGAGGGTGGTGCGTGTATGGAATGAGCAGTGGAGGCTGGTACAATTACAGCATTTAACAGGCATTTGGATGGGTATATGAATAAGAAGGGTTTAGAGGGATATGGGAAATGAGACCAGATTAGGTTAGGATATCTGGTCAGCATGGACAAGTTGGACCAAAGGATCTGTTTCTGTGCTGTACAGCTCTATGACTGTATAAACCATGTGTGCTTTGGAGTTTCTGAAACCACACAATGTAGTGCTGGTGATTTCCTATTCACAGTTGGTCTCTCCATTTATATAGATTGTTAACTAGAAATGTCCAGATTGATGCTGATGACTTTCAATTCTCTTTTGACAGCTTGAATTGGCAGTTTGGATACTCTGTGGTCACTTGGCATTGGTTACTTCCCTGTATGCCATATTCTTTTATCTGTGACCATTTTCCGTCATGTGATCATGCCCAAACCACCAAAGTCTTCATAGAATCAGAAAATCCCTACAGTGTACAAGCAGGTTATTCAGCATTGAGTCCACATTGACCCTCCAAAGAGTATCCCACCCAGACGCACCCCCCCACCCTTCCCCTATGCCTACAACCCCCCCCCCCCCCCATTTCTATAGTAATCTATCTAACTTGCACACTATGGGCAATTTAGCATGGCCAATTCACCTAACCTGCACATCTTTGGACTGTGGGAGGAAACCGGAGGACCCGGAGGAAGCCCATGCAGACACGGGGAGAACGTACAACAGTCACCTGAGGCTGGAATCAAACCTGGATCCCTGGTGCTGTGAGGCAGCAGGGCTAACCACTGACCCACCATGCGATCTTCTTTGCTTGATTAGTATTAGCATGCATAGCGAGTTTGTCATAGAATGGACAGTAAAGTGACTTTGCCTCTCCATGATTAAAAGGATTTATCCTTGAGTAGAACAGAGTTTTTTATTAGTTGGTGTAAGTTGTCCAGGTTTTGTTACCTTGCATCAATGTCTTCGGAACACTGGCGTTAGTCCTGCCCTCCATTGGTATTGCAGAGTCTAATGGTCAGTAAATCTTTAAAAAAATCATATTCAGTGCATATTATTAAATATGAAAGACATTGAGCATTAATGTAACTACAGATTTGAGTATTATGCAGTATCAGTCAGTATTATCGAATATCACAGTGAAAAAATATTTTAAAATTGCAGTCACTGATCATTATTCAATATCACAATCATTGAATAGTATACAACATCACAATTACTGAGGATTATAGAATACCACAAGCAACAGTCATGGATTATAACACATCGCAACCACTGAAAAGTAAAGCATTACAGACAGTTGACGTTCAAGACCATGGCAGTCAGCATTAAGATAATCACTGTCAGTGAGTTGTAGGACATTTCAGTCAGTGCGTATGATAGAAAATCATACTAAGTGACAATTATTGAACAAAGTCAGTGAGTATTATAGATTAAAATTGACAGTGAGTGTTATCAAACTACGACAGTGAGTATGCATTATCACATATCACTATATTTAAGGTAAGAGACAGGAGGTATAGAGGAGATGTGAGGAAAACAGATTTTCACCCAGGGAGTGCTGGGAACTCACTGTCTGTAGGGTGGCTGATGCAGAAACCCTCTTACAAGGCATATAAAACTGCCCATCTTGGCCTCTTCCAGTTATCCTCAGCATCACAGATGCAATTCTGCAGCCAATTCAATACATTACATGTGATGTCAACAAACAGTTGGAGTTACTGGATCCTCATAATATTTCAGAAATAGCACTGGAAAATCAGTGTAAGGATGTTTGCTGATGACTGCACAAAGTTCAAAACAATTTATGTCTCCTCAGGTGTTAAAGCAGTCCATGCTCAAATCCAGCAACACCTAGACAATATCCAGGCTTGGGCTGAAACTTTAGACACCAAAAAAACTGCAGATGTTGGAATCCAAATTAGACAAGCTGGAGGCTGGAAGAGCACAGCAAGCCAGGCAGCATCAGGAGGTGGAGAAGGCAACATTTCGGGTGTAACCCTTCTTCAGGACTGAAGAATGGTTGCCCCTGAAACCTTGACTTCTCCCCCTCCTGATGCGGCCTGGCTTGCTGTGCTCTTCCAGCCTCCTGCTTAGTTTGAAAAATGGCAAAGAATAATCATACCACAGAACTGCAAGGCAATGATCATCTCCATAAAGAGAGAATCCAACTATCATCCCTTGACATTCAAAGGCATTGTCATCACTGAATCCCCACTCTCAGTATCCTGGAGCTACCATTGACAAGAAATCGAAGTGGACAAGCCATAAAAGTACAGTGGCGACAAGAGGATGTCAGAGGTTAGGAATTCTGCAGTAAATAACTCACTTCCTGACCAACTCCCAGCCCTACCCTTCCCTCTGTCAAAGCATGTCCACCATTGACAAGGCGCAAGTCAGAAGTTTGGTGGAATACTCCCCCACTTGCCTGGATGAGTGCAGCTCCAACAATACTCAAGAAGTCTAGTTCTATCCAGGATGAAGCAGCCCACTTGTTTGGCATCACATCCACAAAATTTGAAGTCCCTCGACCACTGATTCTCTGTAGCAGCAATATGTACCATCCACAAGATATATTGCAGAAAGATTCGCCAAGGTTCCTTAAGCATCATCTTCCAATCTCATGGTGACTACCTTCTCAAGGGACAGGGTAATGACAGTAAATAATGGGAGCACCAGCACCTACAAGGTCACCTCCAAGCCACACATCATTCCAACTTGGAAATATATCACTGTTTCTTCACTGTCATAGGACGCAAACCCTGGAACTGCTTTTTGAGTCTCCCTAAACCAAATGCACTGCAGCAGGTTAAGAAAGCAGTTTACCATTATCTTCCCATGGGCAACGGGAGATGGACAGTGAATGCTTTCCCATCCAGTGAAGACCACATTCTAAGACATAAATTAGGAGTAATAAATGAGGCCAAAATATTAAAGTTCAAAGCTCTGCAGATATCTGTCTCTCTGGGTTAGCTGTAAAGATTAGAACATAGAACATAGAAAAATACAGCACAGTACAGGCCCTTCGGCCCTCAATGTTGCGCCGACTGAAGCCTACCTAATCTACACTAGCCCAATAACCTCCATATGCTTGTCCAATGCTCGCTTAAATTACCATAAAGAGGGAGAGTCCACCACTGCTACTGGCAGGGCATTCCATGAACTCACAACCCGCTGAGTAAAAAATCTACCCCTAACATCTGTCCTATACCTACCACCCCTTAATTTAAAGCTGTGTCCCCTAGTAACAGCTGACTTCATTAGCGGAAAAAGGTTCTCACTGTCAACCCTATCTAAACCCCTAATCATCTTGTACACCTCTATCAAATCTCCCCTAAACCTTCTTTTCTCCAATGAGAAAAGCCCCAAGTGCCTCAGCCTTTCCTCATACGATCTTCCTACCATGCCAGGCAACATCCTGGTAAACCACCTCTGCACTCGTTCCAATGCCTCCACATCCTTCCTATAGTATGGCGACCAAAACTGCACACAATACTCCAGATGAGGCCGCACTAGAGTCTTATACAACTGCAACATGACCTCAGGACTCCGGAACTCAATTCCTCTACCAATAAAGCCCAGTACACCATATGCCTTCTTCACAGCACTATTTACCTGGGTGGCAACTTTCAAAGATCTTTCAAAGATCTTACATAGCAGAAAGTGGGTGGTACAATCAATTTTGAGATTTTTGGCATTTACAGACTAGTTACATTATAGAATATCACAACCAAACAGCATAGTGGAAACTCAAGCTGAGTTAACATTTTTTAGCAGTAAATTCAGCAACTATTTCAGGTTACCACTCTCAATGAGTAACACCAAGTGTCACAATGAATGGATATTATACAAGTGTGTACCTATATTGTATTACATTCAGTGAAAATTATGAATAACACAGTTAGTGTTATTGAATATCATGTTAGTTCTGATTTATATAATTGCACAAATTGGTATTACAAGATTATCAGTTAGTCACAGTAATAACATATCAGGCAGTGAGTATTAGATTATACCACAATCAGTGAAAATGATTGAATTACACATTAGCTATAAAATGTTTGTGATTGAATATTATTGAAAATCAGTGTCAGTGAGAGTTTAAGTATTTCACAGTCATTGAGTAGTAAGCAAGTATTGACCTTATTAGAGAGAATTAGATAACATCACAATCAGTGAATGTTATATAACTTTCAGTAGATATTGTAGGATATTTTCACACATAAATATTATAGAATATCACAGTCAGTAGTCTTAAGAGGTATCAATCACTAATTACGATCACTCAGAATTATTGAACATTACTACCTATGAGTATTATGATCATCAAAGTCAGTGACAATTGCAGGTAAGACAATGAGCATGGCGGATTACCACTGTCAGTGAATATTATTGACTGTCACTGATGTTAAGTATTAAATGTGAATTATAGAATATTGTAGTGACTCAAAAAGCTATATTCAACGAATATTATAGATTATCGCAGTGAGTATTTATTAAGGCATCTCAAAATAGTTGAAGTATATTGCTGCCTAAGTATTATAGAATGGCACAGACACTGAGTATTATGGAATATTACAGTTATTAAGAATGCAGAATATCACAATTAATAAGTATTATAAAATATGAAAGTCAGGCGATATTATCGTAATCTCACAATCATTAAAATTCTCACCATCAGTGACTATTACAGAATATCACAGTCAATAAAAATGATAAAATATCACAGTTGGTAGGTATTATAGTACATCATAGTCAAAGAACCTTAGAGAAAGGTACAATCACAGATTATTAAAGATAACCTCACTCAGTGTGTATTAAAGAAAATCATGCTCATAATTATTATAAAATAGCTCAGCTATTGTATTGTCAAATAACACAGTGATTGTAAAGTCATAGAGTATAGAATATCACAGTCATGGAGTACTATTAATTACTGTTACGATAACCACAGACAGTGAATGTTAGAGACTACCACACTGGCTTTCCTTAAATAATCCACGCTGGACCATGAGGCAGTTACGTCATTGTTTATAAATGCTTTCTCACCAATGTGGTCAGACTGATTGCTGGGTTGCTGGGCTTATCCTTCAACCTTTTTTTGAACAAATGCAATTCTCCATTAAAGGCAATCCACTGTCATATTATATTGTTCTGCCTGCCAAATTTAGATTTCAATTTATTTGAGCCAGATCTATTTTCACCCCATTAAAAGCAGATCTCGTCTAATTAAGCATTTTTAATCTGCGTCACGTCTTGCCTTTTTCCATGGCTAATCTAAAACTTTATAATATTGTGATCATTCTTCCCTAGAAATTCCCTGACTGATGCTTAATCCACTTGACTCCCCTGATGTCCCAGAACCAGATCCAGTAAACCTTCCTTGTTAGTTTTTCAGCATGCCACAGACCTCATCTCCTCTGGAAATCACCCATCCACATTTTCTCACCTCATAGTCTCCGAAACAAAGCATAGACACCCTCCACCTTCCACATTGTTCCCCAAAACTGACCTGAAAGACCAGCTGTTTTTGCTTGGTCTTGTCTTACTCAACTTACGTCTTTCTCTCTTGACTCTAATTTTGCTTCCATCACCCAAGCTCTTCCTACCTTTCATGATGCTTCTGATGTTTTGCAACAGCTCCATAATTTCCAACTTCCTAGCCCCAGCTACCTCTTCTTCATCATTGGTATGTAACCCCTCTGCATGTTCATTCACCAACAGGATGGTATGAAGACTCTCCACTTCTTCCTTGAAAGGAAGCCTGAATAGTTCCCAACCTCCATCACCCTCTTTTGCCTGCTTGAACTTGGCCTTATTTTGAACAACTTCTCATTTAATGTGTCTCGCATTTGGAGAGTCCAAAACTAGAAGGCATAGGTTTAAGGAGTGAGTGGAAAGATTTAAGAACGACCTGAGGGGAAACCTTTTCATGCAGAGGGTGGTGCATATATGGATCGGGCTGCCAGAGGAAATGGTGGAGAATGGTACAATTACAACATTTAAAAGGCAGCTGGGTGGGTATATGAATAGGAAGGGTTTCAAGGTATAAAGGCCTAATGCTGGCAAATGGAACTAAATCAATTTAGGATATGACAAGGATGAGTTGGACTGAAGGGTCTGTGTCTGTGCTGTACACCTCGATGACTCTCAGTCAAAGGCATGTCTTAAGAATGACCGCATGGGTCCCAATAAGGTCTGTCTCTTTACAGGGAATGTTGACCATTCCTATTTCCAGTCCTACATCAATGACATCATCAGTGCTGCTTCTTTGTCTTGTTTGGAATTGGTAAGATTTATCAAGACTGCTTTTAATTTCCATCCTTCTCTCACCTTCAATTGGAACTCTTCCCTTCTCTTTGCCGATTTCACTGCTTCCATTTGTGGGGATAGGCTGATACCTATCTCCAACACGAAGCCACTGACCCCCACAGTGACTTTGACTCTAATTCTTCACATCTTCTTCCTGTCAGGACTCCATGGCATTCTCCCACTTGCTCTGTTTCCATTGCACCTGTTTCAAGAATACCACATTCCACAAGAGTGCTTCCACCATGTCTTCCTTTGTCTTCAATCAAGGATTTCACTTTTCAGCTCCTGTGGTTGACAGGCCCCTCAGTCATATCCAAGCTATTTTCCACACTTCTGTCCTCACCCATTACTCTCCCTCCCAGAACAAAGTTAGAAACATAGAAACTAGGATCAGGAGTAGGCCTATCAGTCCTTAACTATGAACATAACAGATCCTGTATCTCAATGCCATATTTCTGCTTTCTTCCGATATTCCTTGATCCCTTTAAGATCCAAATATGTATCTATCTCTTTCATGATCAATCACCTGATGAAGGAGCAGTGCCCTGAAAGCTAGTGCTTCTAAATGAACCTGTTGGACTATAACCTGGTGTTGTGTTATTTTTAACTTTGTCCACCCCAGTCAAAGACTGGGTCCTCCAAATCATGAATATATTCAATCGCTTGGCCTCCACACCCTTCTGTGATAGAGAATTCAATAGATTCACTTTGAGTGAAGACATTTTGCCTCATCTTACACTAAATGATCAATTCCATATCCTGAGAGTGTATCCTCTGATTTTAAATTCTCTAACCAGGGAAAATATTCTTCCTGCATTCATTTGTCCAGACTTGCTTCAATATGTTTCAATCAGATTCCCTCTCTTCCTTTAAACCTTAGTGAATACAGGCCCTGTCAAACCAATCACTCCCCACTAGATAGTCCTTCCATCCCTGGTATCATGAACTGCCTTGTCCACACTGACCATTCTACCAGCCTTTGCATTCAAAAGGTTACAGCAGCCACCTCCATTAAGAAACCACAAACAATGTTCCGGCTCCTAGCTTGTCAATGCTCTGCAAGGGCTGTTCCCTCCATGACAACTCTCTCACTCTTAACATCTCTTCAGCAACAACACCACACATTTACACCTTTCCCAGGCAACCACTGAAGTTGTGACACTTGCCCTTTCACCTCCACCCTTCTTACTGTGCAAGAACCCAAACACACTGTTTGAAATTGGGATCCCTTTTAAAACTGAGTTCTCTTCATATTCCATACTTAATATTGCCTGTGGAGCACCTACCTGTCTTACAGTAGGTACTAGCCTTCTGCAAAGGGGAGATAAAAGGATCCAAGAAGACAGCCACCTTCTTGGGCAAAGACCAGGAGGTCTCCGACATCAACAAAGGAGAAAGCACTACTTCAAAACCACAGCCCCCATTCCTTCATCCTGCAGGACAG
The DNA here is from genome assembly GCF_047496795.1 of Chiloscyllium punctatum. Lineage (NCBI taxonomy): Eukaryota > Metazoa > Chordata > Chondrichthyes > Orectolobiformes > Hemiscylliidae > Chiloscyllium > Chiloscyllium punctatum. The sequence goes on from NC_092744.1 coordinate 80,712,781, forward strand.
CTTCAGGATCAATGGAACACTCTTACTGGGTTCAGAAGGGATTTACCAGGATGTTGCCAGGTATGGAAAGTTTGCGTTATAAAGAAAGGTTGGGTAGGCTGGGACTTTTCTCACTGGAGCGTAGAGGATAGATAGGGTTAATGGTAGCTGTCTTTTCCCAAGGATGAGGGTTTCAAGACTAGGAAGCAAATGTTTAAAGTGAGAGGAGAGAGATTTTAAAAAGACATGAAGGGCAAATGTTTTAAACAGAGGGGTGGTTCGCGTGTGGAATGAACTTCCTGAGGAAGTGGAGTAGGTAGTTAATGCGGTGAGATTAGCAATACAGGGTGAGAAAACGCATTAAGCCTTGTGGTGAAAACCTTATACAACTTGTACTTAGCCAAAATAAGACTTTGTAGACTTGTTTGCTGACTCCTTATTTCCTCTTCACAACTCACTTTCTTATCTATCCTTTGTCATCAGCAAACCTAGCCACCGTGCATATGGTCCCTTCATCCAAATCATTGAAATAAAGTGTAAATAGTTGAAATTTGAGCATTGATCCCTGAGGCAAATCACATGGCACATCCTGCCAACCTGAAAATGCCTCAATTATGCCTATCTCTGATTTCTGTTATCTAACCAACCTTCTATCTGTGCTAATATGCGAGTTACCACATCATAAACTCTCAGTTTGTGCAGTAAACTTTGATATGGCACATTGTTAAATGCCTTCTTGGATGTGTAAGTATAGTACATCCACAGGTTCCCTTTTATCCATTAAACAAAAATAACAAAGAACTGCAGATGCTGGAAATCAGAAACAAAATCAGAAATGGCTCAAAACACTCCACTGATGATGTCTGACCTGCTGAGGTTTTCCAGCAATTATCGATTTTGTTTCCCTTTATCCCATATTGCTTGTAACTTCCTCAAAGAATTCCAAATATCAGTGAAACATGATTTTACTTCACAAAACCTTGTTGACTCTGCCTCATTGCTCAGAAATTTTCTAAGTAATCCTCTGTTGCCTTCTTAATAAAAGTTTTAACACAGAAACAATAGACTGAGTAGCTCCCTCCTGTTTCGTGAGTTGCCATGATCTATACAGTGGCATTTGTGAACAGAGGGACAGAGCTCATGCTCCAAACTGATAAGCTTACACAGAAACTAAAACAAAAATTGCTGGAGAAACTCAATGGGTCTGCCAGCATCTGCGGAAAGAAAGCAGAGTTAACGTTTCCAGTTTGGTGACAGTTCATTGGAACTGTTTGCAACTGGAAAATAGTGGTATTTACACTGAATCCAAAACTGCAGGACAGACAAGGGAAGAAGTGATCAGACCTTTGGAGATGGAGAAAGAGAGACAGAGATATGAAAGGGAGTAGATAAACAAGTGAATTATGAATAGCAGGCCAGGAAAGAAGAAAAGTTGAATAAGCAATAATAAGATCAAAAAGTAGGAGAATATGCATGAGCTGCACTGAATGCAACAAATATAATGTGATAACAGGCCTATGGGTATGTGGGAATGAGTGACTATGCTAAAAACAAACCATATCAAAACAAGACCAGATGTGGGGATGGGTAAAACACATGGCAGAACCGAATCAGGCTCAAAAGTTAGTGATCTTGATGTTGAGTCCAAGAGGCTGCAGAGGTCCCAAGTGGAAAATGACATGCTGTTCTTTGACTCTTCGTTGAGGCTCACTGGAACACTGCAGTCGGCCTGAGACAGAGGTGTTGAACACAGCGGTGTGATGAAGTGGCAGGCAATTGGAAGCTCGGGGTCAGTTTTGCAGACAGAATGCAAGTGTTCTTCAAAACAGTCACCCAGTCTGAGTTTCATCTCCCCAATGTAGAGGAGACCACATCATGAGCAGCGATTGCAGTAGACTCAGTATTGTTCACCTTTTTTTCTCAATCAAGGACTCCCTTCTATCATGGTTGACAGGGCCTTCAGCCGTGTCTGACCTCATCTCCTGCATTTCTGCCCTCATGCCTTCCCATCTCTCCCATAACACTGGCGGAGTTCCCTTGGGTCCTCACCTACCATCCCACCAACATCCACATACAAAGGATCATTAGACACTATTTCTGCCACCTCCAGTGAGATGTGACCACCCTCCCCTCCCTTGTCAGTTGCCGCAAGGACGATTCCCTCCAGGGCATCCGGGTCCATTCCGCCTTCACTCTCAACACTTCCCCACGCTCCCACGGCACCTTCCCATGCAACCACGGAAGGCGTAACACATGGCAGTTTACTTCCTCCCTGCTCACTATCCAAGGCACTAGGCATACCTTCAGGGTGAAGCAGCAATTTACCTGCTCTTTACTCAACCTAGTCGACTGTGTTCACTGCTCCCAATGTGGTCTCTTCTACGTTGGGGAGATGAAACTCAGACTGAGTGACCACCTCACTGGATACCTACGCTCTGCCGGCAAAAATGGCCCCGAGCTTCCAGTTGCCTGCCACTTCAATGCACCACCGGGTTCCCTGGCCAATATCTCTGTCTTAGGTTTGCTGCAGTCCTCCTGTGAGCCTCAGTGCAAGCTGGAAGAACAACACTTTATTTTCCACTTGGCTACTCTGCAGCCTTCAGGACTCAACATTGAGTTCAAATAAGTCTAGAGCCTGATTCTGTCCCCCCATAATTTCTGTCCATGCCACACCTAGTCCTGTTTTGTCATGAGCTGCTTTTAGCACAGTCTCCCATTCTCATGTACTTCCAGGCCAATCATCACATTAAATGAGTTGCATTCAGTGCAGCTCACCCATTCTCCTACTCAGAGCTCATGCTATCATCTCTCCAGCTTTTCTTCTGTCCTGGCTTGCGATCCACAATCCCCAATTTTATCTAAACCTCTGTTTGTCTCTGGGCTCCATCTCTACCTATCTGCTCACCTTGTCTCTTCCCCCGCCCCCCACCCCCCAACTTTGGCTTCAGCAAAAAAGCCATTATTTTCCTGATAAACACCAGAAGAACTGCTGATGCTGTAAATCAGAACCAAAAACAGAAGTCGCTGGAAAAGCTCAACAGGCCTGGCAGCATCTGTGGAGAGAAGTCAGAGTTACCGTCTCAGGTCCAGCGACCCTTCCTCAGTAGAACAAAGAACAAAGAAAATTTACAGCCCAGAAACAGGCCCTTTGGACCTCCAAGCTTGAGCCGATCCAAACCCATTTTCTAAACCTATTGGTCAATTCCTAAGGGTCTGTATCCCTCTGCTCCCCACCTACTCATGCATCTGTCCAGATGCACCTTAAATGAATCAATCGTGCCTGCCTCTACTACCTCTAACACCGTGTTCCAGGCACCTACCACCCATTCTTTCCGAGCTGCTAACAGTTCTGATGAAGAGCCACCAGACTCAAAGGCATTCATTCTGCTTTCTTCCCACAGATGTTGCCAGACCTGATGAGTTTCTCCAGCAATTTCTGTTCTTGTTTCTGATCTCCAGCATCCATGGTTCTTTACGTTTTACTGACCTTGTAACAGACCCTGCTGTCTCCTTCCATCATTCATGTCCAGTAGCGTGCACTTTTCTGCTGTATTTTGGCATCGGCTCAGCTTCTGTGTGGATAACCATTTCTCTGAGGAGATTCTATTATATTTTATAATTACATTTTTAAAGTTACATTTATTTTTGCATGAATGATTATGCATTATCGAAGTGTTTGAGCAAGCACACTAATGTTTGTCTCATGCATATTCCATCAGCTAAGCGGTGAGGGAATGCTGCAACCATTCACACATCTTCTGGGACTTCGATTACATCTTTTGTTTTTCTAATTTCTCTCATTATTGCCTCTTGTCTTACACTGTGATGATTCTGTCCTTTAATCATTAGTCCTCCACTGGATCACAGGTCTTCCTCAGGCCCCATCCTGTGGTTTATTTGATCCTGATAAAAGATGATGAACCTCAAGAATTCAAACTCCCTTCCTTTTACCTCAGTATATTGTGGCCTGCTGAATATTTTCAGCACTTCCTGAGTTTTTAAAGAGACATATATTTCATATATCCAGCTCCTGTGCTATTTTAGTTTACAGCTGAATTCTATGTAAGTGCCAGAGGTGAGATCATTCGTGTTATGGACGAGACCAGGTGCCCCTCAAAACATCTTACGAATGTAGCCTAGACCCTAACCTGTTTTTATTTTAAAGGAAAGTGTTAAATGTTGTGCTCCAGATGTAATTCAATTGGTCACACAACTCAATGTTAAGCAAAGCTCAGTTTATTCAAACACTGCAGTTAAAATACAACAGAGGAAAGAAGAATTTTGAATAATTTACCTCTATAGCAAAAGTTAACAGAACAATAGATACAATAACTATCACTAATTGACTGTTCCAATATAGTGACATCTCTTAAACATATAGAAATCAGGGATGAGGACTGTGGCAGACTTGAACCAAATTATATTGAAAAAGAGGAGGTTTTAGTGGTTTTAGAGGGTTGAAAGTGGATAAACCCCCAGGCTCAGATGGAATGTATTCCAGGTTGCTACAGGAGGCAATGGATGAGATTGCAAGGGCTCTGCCATTGATTTTCAGATTCTCTTTGGTTACCAAAGAGGTGACAGAGGACTGAAGGTCAGTTAATGTGGCACAATTATATGAGAAACTTGATAGGGACAAACCAGGGAACTATAGGTCAATGAGGTTAACATCAATGGCAGGGAAACTATTAGAAACATTTTATGAGAAACAGAATAAATCTCCACGTAGAAAGACATGATTAATCAACGATAGTCAATGTGGCTTTGTCAGGGGGAGATCATGTTTTACAAACTTGATAGAATTTTCAAAGGGGCGAGTCGGTGTGTAGATAAAGTTAGGACAGTTGATGTAGTTTACATGAACTTCAGTCAGGGTTTTGACAAAGTCTCCCATAGCAGGACAGTTTGGCAAATTGGATTCAAAATTGGCTTTGTGACAAGAGGCAAAGAGTTCTGGTCAAAGGTTATTTTAGTGACAGGAAGCCTGCGACCATTGTAGGAGCACAAGGTTCGGTGCTGGGTCCCTTATTATTTGCCATGCATATTAATAGTCCAGACAAGAATGTAGGAGGCATGATTAATATGTTTGTAGATGACACAAAAACTGGTGTGGTAAATGGTGAGGAGGAGCCTTATAAACTGATATAGTTGGGCTGGCCAATGGGCAGAACAATGGCAAATGTAGCTTAACCTTAAAAAGTGTGAGGTGATGCATTTAGAATAGAATCCCTACAGTGTGGAATCAGGGCCTTTCGCCCAACACGTCCACACTGACCTTCCGAAAAGTAACCTACCCAGACCCATTCCCTACCCTTTAACCTATATTTACCCCTGACTAATGCACCTAACCTACACATCTGTGAACACTATTAGCAATTTAGCATGGCCAATCCACCTAACCAGCGCATCTTTGGACTGTGGGAGGAAGCCAGAGCACCTGGAGGAAATCCACACAGACACAGGGAGAATGTGCAAACTCCACACAGACAGTTGCCCGAGGCTGGAATCGAACCCGGGTCCCTGCCACTGTGAGGCAGCAGTGCTAACCACTGAGCCATCATGTACAAAGAAGGCAAGGGCATGTATGATGAATGATGGCACTCTACAAAGTATGGAGCATCAAAGGGACCTGGGTTTGCATATGCATAGATCCTTGAAAGCAACAGAGCATGTGGATAGGATAGTTAAAGAGTATGGGAAACCTTTATCAGCCTAGGCATTGCATACAAGAACAGAGAGGTAATGATGGATCTGTATGAGATGGTGGTCAGGCCACATTGGAGTAATGTTTGCAGTACTGGTCACCACACTATCGGAAGGATGTAATTGGAATGGAAAGGGTGCAAAGGAGGTTAATGAGGATGTTGCATTGGCTGGAGTGATTTAAAAATGGAGAGAGACAAAATAGACAATAGACAATAGATGCAGGAGTAGGCCATTCTGCCCTTCGAGCCTGCACCGCCATTCAATATGATCATGGCTGATCATTCCTAATTAGTATCCTGTTCCAGCCTTATCTCCATACCCCTTGACTCCACTATCTTTAAGAGCTCTATCCAATTCTTTCTTAAAAGAATCCAGAGACTGGGCCTCCACTGCCCTCTGGGGCAGAGCATTCCACACAGCCACCACTCTCTGTGTGAAGTAGTTTCTCCTCATCTCTGTCCTAAATGGTCTACCCCGTATTTTTAAGTTGTGTCCTCTGGTTCGGCACTCCCCCATCAACGGAAATATGTTCCCTCCTGCCAGAGTGTCCAATCCTTTCATAAGCCTATACGTTTCAATCAGATCCCCTCTCAGTCTTCTAAACTCAAGGGTATACAAGCCCAGTCGCTTCAGTCTTTCCGTGTAAGGCAATCCTGCCATTCCAGGAATTGACCTCGTGAACCTACGCTGCACTCCCTCAATAGCCAGAATGTCTTTCCTCAAATTTGGAGACCAGAACTGTACACAGTACTCCAGGTGTGGTCTCACCAGGGCCCTGTACAGCTGCAGAAGCACCTCTTTGCTTCTATACTCAATCCCTCTTGTTACGAAGGCCAGCATGCTATTAGCCTTCTTCACGACCTGCTGTACCTGCATGCTTGCCTTCATTGACTGGTGTACAAGAACACCCAGATCTCTCTGAACAGCCCCTTTACCTAATTTGATACCATTGAGGTAGTAATCTGCCTTCCTGTTCTTGCCACCAAAGTGGATAACCAGACATTTATCCACATTAAACTGCATCTGCCATGCATCTGCCCACTCACCTAACTTGTCCAGGTCACCCTGTAATCCCCTAACATCCTCATCACATTTCACCCTACCACCTAGCTTTGTGTCATCAGCAAATTTGCTAATGTTATTGCTGATACCATCTTCTATATCATTTACATATATTGTAAAAAGCTGCGGTCCCAGCACGGATCCCTGCGGTACCCCACTGGTCACTGCCTGCCATTTCGAAATGGAGCCGTTAATCACTACCCTTTGTTTCCTATTAGCCAACCAATTCTCTATCCAATCTAGTACTTTGCCCCCAATCCCGTGCGCCCTAATTTTACTCACTAACCTCTTGTGTGGGACTTTATCAAAAGCTTTCTGAAAGTCCAGGTACACTACATCCACTGGATCTCCCTCGTCCATCTTCCGAGTTACATCCTCAAAAAATTCAAGAAGATTAGTCAAGCATGATTTCCCCTTCATAAATCCATGCTGACTCTGTCCTATCCTGTTACTATTATCCAGATGTGCCGTAATTTCATCCTTTATAATAGACTCCAGCATCTTTCCCACCACTGAGGTCAGACTAACTGGTCTATAATTTCCTGCTTTCTCCCGCCCACCCTTCTTAAAAAGTGGCACAACATTAGCCGCCCTCCAATCCTCAGGAACCAACCCCGATTCTATTGAACTCTGGAAAATAATCACCAGCGCATCCACGATTTCCCGAGCCACCTCCTTCAGTACCCTGGGATGCAGGCCATCAGGTCCCGGAGACTTATCAACCTTCAGACCTAACAGTCTCTCCAACACCAAATCCTGGCAAATAGAAATTCCCTTAAGTTCAGGTCCTTCAGCCACTGTTACCTCAGGGAGATAAAATAGGCTGATGTTGTTTTACTTAGAGTGGAGAGGACAGAGGAAAAGCTTGATTAATGTTCATGAAGTTATGAGGGGCAAAGATAGATTAGCTCTGAAGGACCTTATCACTTCTTGGAAGACTCAATAACTGATGACATAGATTTAAAGTAAAGCAGCTTTAGAAGGATCTTTAAGGAGTAATGTTTCCAGCTGGAGGGTGGTGATAGTCCAGAACTCACTGCCTAGAAGTAGCAACAATCACCATGTTTAAGAAATATTTAGGTGAATATTTTAAAAGTGATTGCATACAAGGCTATGGATCAAGTATTTGGAAATCAGACTGAGTAGATAAGTGCTTGATGATAAGTATGAACCTATTGGGCTGACTGGCCTCTCTCTATGCTGTAATACTACTGTATATGACTCAATTGACAACCTTCTACACTCAAAATTGAGTTCAAAAACTTCTTATTTTTTTGGACAACAAGGATTAGTATTGGTTCTGCTGTTATTATTTAAAACTCAACTAGACCCATTTTCTGCTTCTGGCCATGCTCCATTATCATCCACTTTTGCAACGCAACATCATCCCTCTTGCGATTTAAGAGTGGTGGGCATTGTGGTAAGGTCAATAGATCAGTAATCCAGAACCCTAGGCTAATACTTCCGATACGTGCATTCAAGACCTGTTAATGCAGATGGTGAAATTTAAATTATGTGCTTTGTCTAACTCATGTGCCTTGAGATAGGGAAGTAAGGAACACTTTCCACCCTCCACCCAGTGAGAACCAGGGGGTACCCACTGCCCCACAACTACAGGCAACCGAGAGCTGTGATCCTCTGACAGTCCCATTGTCAGACACAGAACTGGACAGGGAGGACCCTTGCCTTGGCTCAATGACACCAGAGCGGGTAAATGACCCCAGTGAGGAGCTGGATAGCTACCTCAGCCCAGCAAAGGTCCAGCAGTTCGTGCTTACCATGGGGATGTAGACAGCCACCCCAGAGACAGGACAGTCAAATGGACAATGGTAACCCCATAAACTGGGGGTTAAAGAAGTTTCAGTTGCTTTCATATAACAGGGCACCCACTCAGTAGGTGGGTTCCGCTGAAGCCACAGCCAAATACCAAGAGACTGGATAGTTATTAAAGGTAACTGTTAATAGGATAACTGTGAATTCGATTAATTCAATTTGTTCTTTGTAATGTTAAGACATGCAATGTATATAACTATGAACGACATGGAAAATTGTACAAGTACCAGAGATTTATTTACATGAATAAAGTATATTTTGAAATAAAAAAAAGTAAGGAAACCTTTCCCTTTCTTTCTGCACTTCCTTAAAAACTGCAACATCTCTGACATTGTCCAATTATAGCAAAAAAGGTTCAAATGGCAAAATTGACTCAGTCAGTCAGTCCGTCTCTCTCTCTCTCTCTCTCTACAGACCTGCTGTCTTCTGATTTATTGCAAACTTTCAGCATTTAATTTTGAATGTGATAATCTGGTAATCTGTCTGCTTGCTTATATGTAAACATTCCTTTGACATTCCTCCATTTGTTGAAGGTTTCCTGTTCAACAGTCTGAGCCTTGGCATTGTACGTGAACATTTTTTTTGTGGTTTTCCAGCTGGATGCTGTTAATCAAAACTAAAGCATAGGCCCCTTGTATCTCATTTTAAAAAAAATTGTCAGATGATAAAGCAGTAATCCTGGGAACAGCCCCTGGTTATTTTTCGACTCTACTTGATTTTATGCAGAATTTGTTAGGAATTCATTAATGACGTCCTTGATTATGTTTTAAACAATGTCTTACATTGAAAATTCCATAAACTTTCGAAACTATCCCATGCAAATTATGTTTCAGTAACTTGACTGAGCTCTTTGATGAAGCACTGAAGACAGTTGATGAGGACTACATGGTTAATGTTACACATGTCAATTTTCAAAACTCATATGACGTTGGTGAGGCACCTTTGGACTGAACATAGAACATTGAACAGTACAGCACAGTACAGGCCCTTCGACCCTCGATGTTGTGCCGACTTTTTATCGTACTCTAAGATCAAAGATCTAAGCCACTATACCAGTTCTGGAACGGGTTCAGAAAAGACTTACCAGGATATTGACAGGAATGGAGGGTTTGGGTTAGAAGAAGAGGCTGGATAGGCTGGGACTTTTTTCATTGGAGCATAAGAGCTTGTGGGTTGACCTTATAGAGACTTTTAAAATTGTGAGGGGTATAGATAAGGTGGCATTTCCCTTAGTTAGGGGATTTTAGAACAAGGGGGCATATTGTTAAAGTGAGAGGAGAAAGATTTAGAAAGGACATGACTGACAACTTTTTCACACAGAGAGTAGTTCGTGTGGAATGAGTGGTGGATTCAGGTATAGTTACAATGTCTAAAAGACATTTAGATAAGTTCATTAAAAATAAATATTTGGAGTGTTATGGGCCTAGCACAAGCAAGTAGGACCAGTTTACTTTGTGAACATGGTCAGCATTGACTGGTTGGGCCAAAGGATCTGTTTCCATGTTGTATAACTCTACGACAAAGTACTACATATTAGATCCTTTCAGCTAAATGAAAGTTCATGCAGTTCAAGGGTTAGTGGACACAAAATTGAATGTGTAACAGAAAACACAGAGCAGTGTTGAATAGGTTTTAGACTGGGTTTTGAGTGCTTTCAACACCAGAGACCAATATTGGGACTACTGCTCCTTTTGATATACATTAAAGACCTGGACATGACTACACAAAGCATGATTCTCAAAGTTTGCACATAACATGAATTTTGCAAATGGAGTGAAGAATGTACCTTCAGCTATCTTCTCCCCAGCTCCAACCCCTTCCAATTTATCTGTCCAACCCTGAGGCTCCCAGCCTATTCCTGATGAAGGGCTTCAGCCTGAAACATCTATTCTCCTCCTCCTCGGATGCTGCCTGACTCCTGTGCTTTTCCAGCAACACACTCACAACTCTGATCTCCAGCATCTGCAGTCCTCACTATTTCCCTGGAAACTGGAAAGACTGTGTCTTTAAATGTGTGCTTTCTAAAATTGCTGACTGAAATGAGAAAGGACTGTTTTAAAAGCAGTATTTTGCAAGGATTGCTACATGTTTTCAAAAAACAAATACCCGACACTCATGGCAAGTGTCATTGAATATTTGTTTAAGCAAGCAGCAATTGAGATGGTTGCAGATGAACTAGAGCCAAGAGGTGTGGACAGATGCAGCTCCAATTGACAACAAGAATTTGATTGGTGTATGGAATGGTGGCCAGTTATCAATGATAAAGTGTCAACAACCAAGTTCTTGGTTCCCTGCTAACTGAACAGCTTGGGGCTGGGGATAGGATACAGAGAGGCAGAAATGGGTACTACAGATGCTGGAGATTAGAGTCAAGATTAGGGTGGTGCTGGAAAAACACAGCAGGTCTGAGGAGCCCTCCTGATGAAGGGCCTTTGCCCGAAACGTCAATTTTTTCTGCTCCTCGGATGCTGCCTGACCTGCTGTGCTTTTCCAGCACCACTCTCATCTTGACAGGATACAGAGAGTTGATCAGATCTTCACTAGATCATGAGCTGTATCTCTGTTCTCTGTTGTCAAAACCTATTTTAAAAATGAACAAAACCCATTTACCTTCCCTTTGGCAGTTATATATTTTAATTGATATGATAGGGACCTTTTTAATAAGTGTAATGGTCACCTATGTCTCTTGCAAACAAGTGAAAGTGTTCAGGACAGTATGACTAAGAAGTAATATTCTGACCAATATAAGAATCATATCACTGCCTTTTCAGTTTTCCTCTGCCCATAATATTTTTTTTCACTGTCTGCTTATCTGTCTGTATGGTGTGTGTGGAAGGGGAACGCTTATAAAGAGTCTTAATTTGTGGTGTTATATGTCAATGTTTTAAAATATTGCACCTAGTGTCCATGTACTTGCAATAAATAGTAATGCTCATTAAGTATGGAAACCTCGCCTGTGCTTTCTGTCAAAATCTGGATCTAGAAAACTGGTAAATTGAGAAGTTTTGCATCTTTTTAAGAAATCTTTAACTTCTTCGATGACTTTGGGAATAATGAGGCTTGATCTCCAGTTTGTCATTCAGTGCTGACGAGAGAGGAGGTTTTAGAAATCAAACAACTGTGGATGCTGAGGATCTGAAACCAAAACAGCAATTGCAGGAGAAACTCAGCAGGTCTGACAGTATCCATGGAGAGAGAAAGCAGAGTTAACATTTCAAATCTAGTGGCCCTTCTTCAGAATCTCTTCAGATCTGAAGAAGAGTCACTGGAGCCAAACCGCCAACTCTGCTTACTCTCCATCAAGGAGACGTGAGTGTGGGAAAATGGGCAGACACACAAATGGCGGTAATTTATTGCAGAGATGAGAAAAGTTGTAAATTTTGTTAGGAAGAATGAGGAGAGGCAGTACCAACTTAATTACTCGATGTTAAAGAAGATGTGGGAGTAGAGAGAACTGAGAGTATATGCACATAAATCCTTGAAGGTGGCAAGTCAACTTGAGAAGTCTTTTTACCTATCTAGTAAGAGAGTACAAAATCTTTATTGAGTACCAATTAGGTCTCCACTCTAATTTTATGTAAAATCTGGGCACTGTTTTTTAGACAGGGTGTCAAGGCCTCATAGAGAGTGTTGGACAGATTTGTCTGATCCCTTCACCAATGACGTGGAGTTTGATCACAATCTCATTGAATGGTGGAACAGGTTCAAGGGGCTGAATAGTCTGAAGCTATTCCTATGACTTTAGTTCTGTGGAGAAGTGGAATCAGGTTAATAGGCACCTCCCAAACTCACTGCTGAGTAAGAAGAGGCTAGTGATTGCAACTTTGAATTCCCCTGCAAGTCATATACAGTCCTGACCTGGACATGTATTACCACTGTTGCGAACTTCTGTGACTTGCTACCTGACATGGAGTACCTTCCCCGGCTGGCCTGAATTACTGAAACCCTACAGTGTGGAAGCAGGCCATTCAGCCCATCAAGTCCACACCGACCCTTCAAAGAGCACCCAGACTGACTCCCACCTCCCCCCCCCCCCCCCCCCCCCCCCACCAACTCTATCCTTGTAATCCTGCATTTCCCATGGTTAATCCATCTAGCCTGCACATCCCTGGAGCCTATGGGAAATTTACCATTGCCAATCCACCTAACCTGCACATCTTTGGACTGTGGGAGGAAACCCACACAGACACGGGGAGAATGTGCAAACTCCAAGTGGCCAGTTGCCCAAGGCTGCATTCGAACCTGGATCTCTGGCACTGTGAGGCAGCAGTGCCAGCCACTCAGTGACCGTGAGTTGGGAAAGAATGGCTGAGTCGGATTGATCAGATTGTTCTGCAGAAGACTCGGCACAGACCTGATCGCCACCTTCCTTGCTACACTATTCAATGATCCTATAAGTTAGGGACAGGCAGCAACGTTGCTATTGTTAACCATGTCTTCAGAATGGATTGAAAAGCATTTGTATTTTACTAATTTTCCAGAAATCAAAAATGAGACATTAACCTGATTTCATTAATATAGGTTGGGAAAGAAATGTTGGTCAGAATAACAGGAACCCTTCTCTTAAATTATGCGAGAGAATCCTCCTATATTCACTGTCTTTAATCTTTTAATGAGGTACAGCCAGTCAGTGTTATTCTGCATGAAAGCACACAGCTGGGAATGCCACAATAAAAGGATAATTTCAATGTAAACATTTTCACTGTTAAACAGGAACCCTTGGACAAGGAAGTGAGAGACAATGAGGGTATTTACATATAAACATTAACAGATTATCACAGTCAAAAGCGGATACTAGAAATCGGAAATCAGTACAAAAAAAAGTGGAGAATACTCTGAAAACAAAAAAAAAATGCTGGCAAATACAACGGGTGAGGCAGCATCCATGCAGAGAAAGTAAACTCACTTTTCGAGACGCGATGAAACTTAATCAGAGCTGAAGTGAAGTGTAGAGGTGGCAACACTTACTCAATGGTGGGGCTGAATGGAGCGGGGCGATGGGGGGGGGGAGGTGGTGGGGGGCTGGGGGGGGAGCGGAGAATATGCATTGTGTCTGGCAGCACCCAACAAGAGAGCTACAGAGTTCAATTAAATGTCCTCCCTGTTGTCACTTTGCAGGAAGTGGGTGGCGTTTAATCAGGGAATATTTTATTGGGCTAGCCTTGACACAATGGGCTGAATGGCTTATTTCTATGTTGTAATTTATCTCTAGCTCTTTGGGAGGAAGGTGTGAACCCCACTGCCTTTCCACGTCCACCCCAGTGAAGTTAATTGAGGCCTTTGAGTGAGTATTAATAATCCTCTTCCACTACTGTTGGTATTAACCCAGCAATGAACTGCGTGGGGGGAGTATGACAAGCAAACCCATATGGTTACACATGTTTTGGAACATATTTTGAAAAGAATTAATTCTGATCAAACATTATCAATTCAAACATGGCATTTCAAAAGTCTGCGAAGTTATCCCGAAGGTCAATCTATTTCTCGACAAGCATCATCAGATTTCTAAATTATTTCTTGCTAAGAATTGATAACATTTCAAAAACCAAAAGAATTGCAGATGCTGGAGATCAGAAACAACATCAGAAGGTGGTGGAAAAAAACTCAGCAGGTGTGGCACCATTTGTGGAGAGAAGGCAGAGTCAATATTTCGAGTCCAGTGACACTTCTACAGAACAGGACAGGTTGACAGTTCAATCCTTTTTATGCTTTCAAATGAAGTAGGTCTTCCTATTCATATTTTTAATTGAGAGCAGCTCCTTATATTGAAGACTGTGAGATTTGAAAGTGAAATTCATTTCGATTCGATAAGTAATTAGCTGGTTCCTTATGAGGTGTTTGGAGTATCCAGCTCTCAGGAATTATGTTGGTTGTAAACCATCACTTTTGGGTTAGTGTGTTAGTACACTCCAGAACTCATGAGCCGAATTTCAGTAGATTAACATATTACGTTAATATAACATCTCAAACATATAATTGGTCGTGACAATGCAAAATTCATCAACATTTCTGTCGAAATTGTAATGAGGTCAGCCTGGTGGACCTCATCGAACATTGGTTCCCTGATTGTGGCTGTTAATCTGTTCCAATCAGGGAGCCCTGGCTGACAGATATTAACAGGAGTGTCAGAGGTTCTGTTCACTCTGAGAGCTGGCTCTGAGGGAGCTGGACCAGTGTCAGAGACTCTCCACGTGTAAAGAAAGGGTGACTTGTAATGGGATACCGGCCTCTGCGGAGTTATTTCAGCAACAATGAGAGAAACACGCTCCTGAAGAAATATGCTCACAATAGTCAAGTTTGAGTTGGGATAAACATTTCTGGCATCATGCCGTTATTTGGGAAACCTTGAATCATTCAATCTTGCCATTGAAGACTGGGCCCAGTATGTGGAAAGAACGCTTTACTTTTTTGGTTATTAGGAGCTTAACTTTCAGTGAAACACCAGTTACTAAAAGCTTTCAAGAGTTGACAGATTCAGTTAAAGAATATTAGGACCCCAAGCTTCATCTAATTCTGAGACGGGCTATCAGTTTTCATCAGCAATTTAAGAAACAGAGGAATCCATATCGAGATTTTTTTTACTTCATTAAGATGACTGGAAGAGGGATGTGACTTTGGTTTAACACTTAATGAGATGCTGACAGACTGTTTGGTATGTGGGATTAATGATGTAACCATGCAGAAATACTTAGTAACTGAAGCCCAACTGGGTGAGTTGCAGGGTATTCTGATGGAATTGGGCACTTTTGCCTGTCTGACTGAGCTTGAGGAACACCACTTAAGTGAAGGTAATTGCACAGCCCTCACCCAGGACATATTCCGAACAGAGGGACTCAAGGTCATCCTGCAACAAAACCCGAAAACAAAACCAAGCCTTGGAAAAATGGTTAACATTTTCCGCAGAATCTAAGGTGATAAGCCATTGTACTTGCTGCTGGTATACAGACTCAGGACAGCAAAAGAATCTCACCAGACCTAAACTGAGTAAGGGAACTCATAGGCTGGGATCCAGGAGAAAGCACACCCTAGAAAATCCACCTACATCTGGTTTGCAACAGCTAAATTGCTTAGCAATGCCTAAATCAGAACCAATCAAAATAAACGTCTGGTTAAATGGTCACCCGATTCTAATGGACGTTGATACCAGCGCGAATGCATCGTGATCACAGAACCAGTCTTTAACGAAATTTCCCCTGGACTCCAACCCTTAAGTTTGTGCAAGATCTTAATCAGACTGATACCCTATACCAGGGAACTTTATAGACTAAGGGTACAACTTTGGTTCCAGTCTCTTATGAGAAGCAGTAGGTTCAGTGATT
The DNA here is from genome assembly GCF_047496795.1 of Chiloscyllium punctatum. Lineage (NCBI taxonomy): Eukaryota > Metazoa > Chordata > Chondrichthyes > Orectolobiformes > Hemiscylliidae > Chiloscyllium > Chiloscyllium punctatum. The sequence goes on from NC_092744.1 coordinate 80,728,680, forward strand.
GTAGTAAAAGGCTTGATGGGGCGAAATTAGTTGAGAAAGATTCACCTAGACTGACTCAACATTGTTTGTTTAGAAATGGCTGCCTGAGTGAAGTCCTAATTTAATATCCGGAGGCTTTTCAGGAAGGTCTAGGGATCTTGCATGTTGACCAGGAAGCAATTCCACAACTCTGCGAGACCCGCTCAGTGCTATTTGCCTTATGGGCAAGAGTAGAGGCAGAAACCAGAAGGCTGGAAATCATCAACCAGTTCAGTTTGCAGAATGGGCAGCACCCATACTGATTGTGAAGCCATCTTGGGTTGATTCACCTTTGTGGGGATTTTAAACAAACAGTGAACCACCTTTTGTAGCGAGATAAATACCCAATCCCTTGCATATGGAATTTATACACAAAGCTGTGGGGAGCTATCCTTCACAAACCTGGATATGAGCCATGTGTATCTGTAATAGTGGTTAGATGAGGTTTCCCAGAAGAATGCTCCAGTTAATACCTAACAGGGTTTGTACCATCAATGAGACTGCCATCGTCAGCCTGTGCAATCTTTCAGTGGACGTTGCAGAACATTTTACAAGGTCTACCCCATGTTGCTATTTATCTAGATGATGTGCCAATAACAAGGAAGACCATTAAGGAGCACTTAGAGAAACTGGTCATAGTCCTTAGATGTTTCTCCCAGGTGGGTGTATGCCTTAGAAGGGACAAATGTGTGTTCCAGACATTCCAAGTGACCTACTTGAGCTACAGAGTTGACAAGACCGGGTTACACCCATTGGAAGGTAAAGTGAGGATGATCAAAGCTGCCGCAGCTCTCACATCTGGGCTGGTGAATGATTATGGAATGTTTATATGTAATCTGGCCTCCATCCTGGCACCTTTGCATCACCTCTGAAGGAAAGGTCAGCCTTGGAAATGGTTGCGTAGCCATACCATAACTTTCAGGGAAGTAAAGAAACAGTTGTCATCCTCTAATGTGTTGGCATACCATGATCCCGAGTGAGATCGAGTGTTGATGTGTGATGCCTCCCTGTATGGCATTGGGGTAATATTATTTCATGGATGCCCCACCCAGATAGAGAAGGAAGGTTTGGTGGTCATGGCATCAAAGTCGATTTCACCAGTTTCCTCATCTCCCCTCATCCCAGATCCAACTCTCCAACTCTTCACCATCCTTTTGAACTGTCCCACCTGTCCATCTTCCTTCTGACCTATCCACTCCACCCTACCCTCTGACCTGTCACCATCTCATCCCCCGTCTGCATCTATCTATCACCTTCCCAGCTATCTTCCCCGCAGCCCCACACCCATCCTATTTATCTATTCTCACCTCCTCTCTCCCACGTTCCTGATGAAGGACTTATGCCCGAAGCATCGATTCACCTGCTCCTCGGATACTGCCTGACCTGCTGTGCTTTTCCGATGCCGCACGTTTTGACTCTGATCTCCAACATCTGCAGTCCTCACCTTCTCCTGGTCATATGTGGAGGCAGGAAGTTCCACCAATATCTTTATGGGCATAAATGTTTAATAATAACAAACCACAAATCCCTGTTAGGTCTATTTAAAGAGGACAAGACAGTGCCGCCCATTGCTTCTGTCCAAATTCAGCAGTGGGCTCTAATACACAGTGCATACAATTACAAGTTGGAACACTGTCTGGGGGTTGAGAGTATGGTGCTGGAAAAGCACAGCAGATCAGGCAGTATCTGAGGAACAGGAGAACATAAGCTTTTCCTGAGGAATGAGGCTTTGGCCCAAGGGAGCTCAGAGATAAATGGGAGGGGAGTGGTGCTGGGGGCGAGGTAGTTGAGAGTATGATAGGTGAATGTAGGTGGGGGTGATGGTGATACCTCAGACAGGAGGGTGGAACAAACAGGTGGGAAGGAAGATGGATAGGTAGGGCAATTCAAGAGGGCAGTGCCAAGTTCGAAGATTGGATCTGGGATAAGGTCCGGATGGAGGGAAATGAGGAAACTGGTGAAATCAGCATTGGTCCCGTGTGGTTGGAGGATCTCAACACAGACAGATGTTTCAGCAGCCAGTAATGAAAAACCAGAATGGTGTGTTGTCTCCCTGGTGCCAGGATCAAGGATGTCTCAGTGAGAGTACAGAATGTTCTCAAAGGGGAGAGGGACCAACAGGAGGTCATTGTACACATTGGAACCAACGACATTGGAAGGGAAAAGGATGAAGTTCTAATGGGCAAATATAGAAAGTCAGGCAGGAATTTAAAAAGGAGGTCCTCGAGGGTCATAATATCTGGATTACTCCCGGTGCTACAAGCTAGTGAGGGAAGGAATAGGAGGATAGAGCAGATGAATACATGGCTGAGGGGCTGGTGCAGGGGAGAAGAGTTCATACTTTTGGATCATTGGATTCTCTTCGGGTGACCTGTTAAAGAAGGATGGATTGCATCTGAATTTGGAAGGGGACTATATACTGGCAAAGAGATTTAGTCAAGCTGCTCAGGTGGAGTTAAACTGGAAACATCAATGGATGGGACCCAGCGAGATACTGAGGAAAGAGATCAATCTGATACTGGTACAGTTGGGAAAAGGAGCAAGTCAAACAGGCAGGGACAAAGCAGAGAACAAGGTAGGATTGATAAATTAAACTGCATTTATTTCAATGCAAGAGACCTAACAGGGAAGGTAAATGAACTCAGGGCATGGTTAGGAACATGGGACTGGGATATCATAGCAATTACAGAAATGTGCCTCAGGGTGTACAGGGCTAGCAGCTTAATGATCCAGGATACAATTGCTACAGGAAAGATAGAAGATCAGCAAGGCAGCTAATGTGTGGAGCCGCAGGAGATGAGGGAGATACTAAACAAGTATCTTGCGTCAGTGTTTACTGTGGAAAAGGACATGGGGGATATAGAATGTGGAGAAATAGATGTCGATATCTTGAAAAATGTCCATATTACAGAGGAGGAAGTGCTGGATGTCTTGAATTGCATAAATCCAGTAACAAAGAGGACTGATGAGGGCAGAGCAGTGGACTTGATCTATATGGACTTCAGTAAGGCTTTTGACAAGGTTCCCCATGGGAGACTGGTTAGCAAGGTTAGATCTCAAGGAATACAAGGAGAACTAGCCATTTGGATACAGAACTGAATCAATGGTAGAAGACAGAGGGTGGTGGTGGAGGGTTGCTTTTCAGACTTGAGGCTCAGTATGGGTGGCACAGTGGCTCATTGGCTAGCACTGCTGCCTCACAATGCCAGGGTCCCAGGTTCGATTTCAGCCTTGAGCTACTGTCTATGTGGAATTTGCACGTTCTCCCCATGTCTGCGTGGGTTTCCTCCAGGTACTCTGGTTTCCTCCCACATTTCAAAGATGTCAGGTAAATTGGCCATGCTAAATTGTCCATAGCTGTTGGCGCATTAGTCAGAGGGAGGGTGGGTTACTCTTCAGAGGGTTGGTGTGGACTTGTTGGGCCAAAGGGCCTGTTTCCACACTGTAGGGAATCTAATCTAATCAAACCCTTCCTTTCCATATACCCATGCAATGCCTTTTAAATGCTGCAATTGTACTAGCCTCCACCACTTCCTCCGGCAGCTCATTCTATACACTCCGGCAGCTCATTCACACTCTGCGTGAAAAAAGTCGCCCCTTAGGTCTCTTTTATATCTTTCTTCTCTCAACCTAAACCTATACCCTCTAGTTCTGGACTCCCCCCCACCCCCGAGAAAATACCTTGTCTATTTACCCTATCCATGCTCCTCAAGATTTTATAAACTTCTGTAAAGTCACCTCTCAGCCTCCGATGCTCAAGGGAAAACAGCCCCAGCCTATTCAACCTCTCCCTATAGCTCAAATCCTCCAACTCTGGCAACATCCTTGTAAATCTTTTCTGATCCCTTTCTAGTTTCACATCATTCCGATAGGAAGGAGACCAGAATTGCACGCAATATTCCAACAGTGGCCTATCCAATGTCCTGTACAGCTGCAGAATGACCTCCTAATTCCTGTACTCAATGCTCTGACCAATGAAAAGAAAGCATACTATACGCTTTCTTCACTATCCTATCTACCTGTGACTCCACTTTCAAGGAGCTATGAAGCCACGCTCCAAGGTCTCTTTGTTCAGCAACACTCCCAAGGCCCTTACCGTTAAGTAAGTCCTGCTAAGACTTGCTTTCCCAAATGCAACACCTCACATTTATCTAAATTCAACTCCATCTGTCACTCGTCAGCCCATATGATCAAGGTCAAAGTAGAGTCATGGACAAGGGTAGGAGGACGTTCAGAGAGTTGGTTTTCTGCCCTATCACAGAGAGATTGCTGCGCTGAACCACTCACATCGACAGGTTTACTCACAATGTTAAGGCTCAACTTGAGAGAATGGGTTGCAACAACCTCAGAAGGTTAGAGTGAATGAGGGGAGTTGAGAAATTGAGATTGAATATTCCACACTGGCTGTCCTCAGTGAAAAAGATCTAAAGGGATAAAGTGATCTTGTGGGAAGGGGTTAAGAACAACCGTAATATTTTACTTTTAACTTTGCTTCTCTATTTTACGACTTGTACCTAAGTTTTGGACCCAGGTACTTAAAGTTGGTGCTATGTGTGGCAATATTGCATACTTTTCACTGTACTCCTTTACCTCTGTGTCCTTGAGCACGCGTGGGTCTATAGTTAACTCAAATCAAATCAAGTAGAATAAGAACTCTGAAGGAAGGAGAAACATTCTACAATGCGGGAAGTTGGTGGATGGGGTGGGGGAGTGTACTTCAGCCAAAGAAGTGCAGGAAAGCAACATGGGAGAGAATCGGCATATCTTAGAGATGCCTTTAATCATGGGTAGATCTGAAATGTGAAGCGAAGAGTTTCAGTTGGAATCCATGGGGAATAATTTAGAACTGGAGGCAGTTCTTAATAAAAAGGATCGGCAGTGGAGGAAACTTTTGGTAGACAGCTGATCAAACAGGAGAATGAAAATGGAGAGCCTCCAGCAGTAAACCAAAACCCAGCCCAATATCACCCCTTCCCCCTGTTCCTACAGCACCTTCTCAGCATAGGGAATGCTGTATCGTCTCTTTTATGTCCTCCCTGAACACCATCAAAAGCCTCAAGAATTTTTTCCAGTTAAAAGGCTTTTCATAAGATGATAAGAACTAGGAACAGGAGTAGACAATTTAACCCCTTGAGCCTGCTCTGCCATTTAATATGATCGTGGCTGATCTATCTTGGCCTCAACTCCACTTTCCTACCTGCCCTCCATAACCCTTTAACCCTTTACTAATTCAAAACCTATGTCCTCCTTCAATTTACTCCATGTCCCAGCATCTCCTGCACTCTGGAGTAGTGAATACAACTGGTTCACAAGCCTTTGACAGAAATAATTTCTCCTCATCTCTGTTTTAAATTTGCTACCCCTTATCCTAAAACCTCTCATTACTCATTGCCCTGCATGAGAAAACATTCTCTCTATGTCTACTTTGTCAATCCAGTTTAAATGCCTGAATTAGATCTCCTCTTGTTCTTCTAAATTCTAGAGAAAATAGGCCAAAAGTTCTCAATCTCTCCTCATAAGACAAATCTCTCATCTTTGGAATCAGTCTAGTGAATCTCCTCTGAACTGTATACAATATCTACTATACAATACGCTATCTTCCATGCATTGGAATGAACAAATGTAGATGAAGTGATCATTTTTAGGAACATCTCTATTCAATCCGCAGGTTTGAAACATAGCTTCTGATCAGTGGTCATTTTAATTCTTCCCCTCCCACCACCTTGTTAATCCTGATCTCAGCGTCCTTAGTCTCCTGCACAGTTCCTGTTTAGCTCAGAGAAAACTCAACACTCAGCATCTTGTCTTTTCATTTGATATTTTCCAGCCTTCTGGACTCAACACTCAGTTCACCAATTTCGATTTGAAGCCTTTCATTTGTATGGTATCTTTTCATGATTTATTGTGTGCTTAACTGATTCAAAACACCTCTGGGCATATTCTCTGCTTTTTCTCCCATGAACATCTCCTTTTGTCTTGTAATCTTTCCCGCCCTCGTCATTATTGCAGACCTAGACTTCTGTTACATTCTCCTTTTCCCTGCATTTGTACTTACTTAAAACCTGTTACATCACTCACTACTTAATGGTTCAGAATTAACCTCGAGATAGCAAGGGATTAACAACGTTTCCAAGGCTGAGAGTAGGGTTGATACTGCGGCTTCTGGTTCAGAGATAGAGACACTCTCACTGGGATATTGTGGGTTGAATTACTCCCTTGGTTTTACTCCCTTGGTGGTGTTATCAGCTTCAGTTTTACACCAGTCTTACTTTCTTTCCCCTTGTTCACGAATCTACTTGTTCTTATGTTATCTCCTGTCTTGAATTTCTCTGATTACACATCTTTGAAAATCATCTCCAACATTTAGCAAGCTCCTGTTCCTCATTTTTACTATTTATCGGATTGCATTTAACTGCACCCATACTCCCTCTCCTCCACTCCATTTCTCCCCTTATTTCTGGATTTTCAGGAAGATTTGGACATGTTTCTGGCTAAATTAGAGGTCACATCCTACAATAGGTAGGTGTTTTGTAGTGAGGCTTACTGTATCACAAACAATCAGAATTGTCATCGTGCAGGAGAAAGTTATGCACCCTATAGTCTGCACTGGCTTTCTGAGAATTTAAACTTAGCATCAAAATCCTGCCTTTCACCCTAACCTTGCACAATGTTTCTATTTAAATGAACATCTAATGACATCTTGAATATCTCAATGGAACCTGTGTCCAGCACTACATTTCATACATTAATTATCGTGTGTGAAAAAGGCTTTGTCTCACCTCGTATTTATGTCTTTTCCAAAACACTTTTAAAAACTTGTGCCCTGAGGTTCTCAATCCATTTATAAGTGGTAGTATAATTTCATATCGACAAAGACCCCTATCCACTCAGTCCAGACTCCTCATGATTTTGAAACCTTCGATCAAATTTCCTCTCAACTTTCTCTCTTCAGGGACAACACTCCCAGCTTCTCCAATCTTTCCTCATGACTGAAGTGTCATTCTTATAACCATTCTTATGAACCTCTTCTGCTCTCTCTCCAATGCAATCATATCCTTCCTGCATGATAAAGGTTTCAAGATTGTGGCAGCAGAGCAGGCAACGTCCAGGCTTAGCCAGGGGCTTGTCCTTTCCATCTGCTTCTCTTTCATTTCTCCCCTTTTTCTCTTTTAATTTTGAGTGTTTCTTTTTTAACCCACCTTGACTTGTGAAGAGAGTAACAGTATTGCTGCAGCTGAGGGCCCGGAGCAGGACAGACAGTGGTCGGTGGGCAGGTGCAGAACGAGATGGCCAGAGCAGAGTGGTCAGTGGATTGGGACCCAGTGCGGTCAGCCTGTCACAGATCTCAGGCCCAGCAGTGTGGGGAGAGTGAGACCACATGTGGAAAACCCACAGCAGGCTACAGAAGGACTGTAACATTAATCTTTTAACTTGATTTCTTTATCTTCCTAACTTATACAATGAAGAACTGTAATGTATAAGTTTTAGCCTTTTTCTTTATTTCCCTATTTTTGTACCTAATCTATTTTAGTACATAAGATCTGTTCCAAGGTACTTTGTTCCTAAGATGGTGCCTTGTGTAGTGACATTGTACAGGTAGACGATCCTTTATCCGAAATTGTTGGGTCCTGCTGTTTCTCGGACTTCAGAATTTTTCGAATTTCAGAGTAAGTGACAGTTTGATGGTGAAATTTTTAAAATCTGAGTAGACTTACTCAGTAAAACAGGCTGTGAGAGCGAATCAAGGCCTGCAGATGCTGGGCCCCGGCACTCCTCAACGTCACATCTGAATGACATGCATCGAGTGGGTGTCGACTTGGGTTAACTGTTTGCTTGCCAAACAACCTGGTTAATGAGAAAAAAACTTCACAAAAACACCTTCAGACATTGGAGTTTTTCAGATTTCTGGATTTCGGATAAAGGATTGTCTACCCGTACTTATTTCACTGTACTCCTGTACTTTTTACTTGAGTACATATGACAATAAACTTAATTCTAAATTCTGATACTCCAGCTGAGGTCTAACCAGTGTCTTATATAAATTTGTCAGAATAAGAGGCCACTTTTTTTCCCATCACTCTTGATGGAAGGATGTATGTGATTTGTGATGCACGAGGCAGTATGTCTACGTTGAACAGCTGGAATGGCCAACACAAGAGCAAAATACAATGGATGCTGGTTACCTTAAATAAAGGTATACAGGTTGACAGGATGGTTAAGAAGGTATTCAGCATTATTTGTTTTCATTACTTAGACTGTTGAGTATAAGAGTTGGGACATTAATCTAGTGGATGGCATGGTGGCACAGTGGTTAGCACTGCTGCCTCATAGTGCCAGAGACCCAGGTTCAGTTCCTGCCTCAGGTGACTGATTGTGTGGAGTTTGCACGTTCTCCCCATGTCTGCATAGATTTCCTCCCACAATCCAAAAATGTGCAGGTTAGGTCAATTGGCCGTGCTAAGTTACACATACTGTTAGGTGTAGGGGAATGGGTCTGGGTGGTTTGCGGGTCAGTGTGGACTTGTTGGACTGAAGGGCCTGTTTCCACACTGTAAGCAATCTAATTATGTTGAAGTTATACAGAACATTGGTGAGGCCACTTCTGGAGTACTGTGTGCAGTTCTGGTCACTCTGTTATCGGAAGAATATTATTAAACTGGACAAGCTTCAGAAAAGGTCTGAAGGGCTGTTGCCCGAAACGTCGATTCTCCTGTTCCTTGGATGCTGCCTGACCTGCTGCGCTTTTCCAGCAACACATTTTCAGCTCTGATCTCCAGCATCTGCAGTCCTCACTTTCTCCTCTTCAGAAAAGGTCTACCAGGATGTGGATGGGAATGGAGGGTTTGAGATGTAAGAATAGATTGGAAAGACTGGGACCTTTTTCATTGCAGCATTGGAGTTTGAGAGAAGGTGGATGACAAGGATATTTTCCCTAGGGTGGGGGAGTTCAAAACTAGAGAGCATATTTTTAAGAGGAGAAAGATTCAAAAGGATATGAGGAGCAACACTTTTTACACTGAGAGAGGTTTCTGTGTAGAATGAACTGCCAGAGAAGGTCATGAATGCAGATGCAGTTACAAGCTTTAAAAGATATTTGGGTAAGTACATGAATAGGAGAGATTTGGAGGGACATGGGCCAAGTGCAGGCAAGTGGGACTAGTTTATTTTGAAAACATGATTGGCATGGACTGTTTGGACTGAAGGGTCTGTTTCTCTGCTGTATGGCTCTATGACTCTAAAACTTGTGGGATAGGTTAGTATGTACAAGCCCTGTGTTAATATTGTTCCATTCTGTTTTGGTTCTAATTAATTTTTGATCCTGCTCGTATAAGTAATTGTTGTGGTTGCTTAAAATTTGGCATTCTTGCAGTTCTCCTGATGACTGCAATGTGAAAATCTTGAGCAACATGTCTCTCTCTCTCTCTCTCTCTCCAGTAGCGTTCATGTTCTGTATTACCCTAGAGACTGTTAATTTGTTTGTACTCTGTGGGATCTGTTTTATGTGCCTATTTCTTTTCTGCCTCAGATTTCCAAAACCCGTGGTTTTGTTTCAGGACCCTATTAGTAGCTATTGAGAAGATGGCTGTCAATTATACATGTGAAGAATTATCGGGGTAATTTTGAGATTACTTGAGCTCTTCAGTATATGTCGAAAACAATTGAGAGAATTCTTTTGAAATAAAGGATTCACAATGGTTCATAAATCACTCAAGCCAAGAATGCCAAATGGTAACATGCTAGAGGTCTTTGATATCTTAGATGGTTATGGGAAATAGTGATAGATTGTTTCCACTGGTCAGTGATTTGCCTTGACTTGATTTATTGCAGTCACATGTATTCAAGTACAGTGAAAAGCTTTGTTTTGCGAGCAGTACAGGCAGATCATAGCAAACAAGGACATACAGATCATAGGGTGCTGAGACAGAGTGAAGCATACAAGGTTTCAGCTGCACAGGAAGTGCGCAAAGCAAGATCAACATTAACAAGATCGACATTATTTGAAGTTACAGAGGTGCATTCAGCCATCTAATAGCAGCAGGGAAGAAGCTGTTCTTGAACTTCTTGATGCATGTGTTCAAGCTTCTGTATATTCTGCCTGATGAAAGAGGTTGGAAGAGAGCATTAGTAGGGTCGGAGGGGTCCTTGATCATTTTGGCAACCTTTCCGCAGCATCGAGATGTCCGTGGATAGGAAGTTGGGATGGTCTGGACTGTGCACACAACCTTCTGTAGTCATGTAAGATAATTACGGAAAGAATGAAAGAAGAGTTTATAAAAATATTTTTCAAAAAGTAAAGGTCAGAATGAGAAACTCTTTCATTTTTGAAGCAGGATGTTTAAAGGCAGATATTGAAAGAGAAAGAATCTTGAAGGGCATGTGAACCAAGCAGGGATGTTAAACTGAAGTAAGAGTTTAACTGGAGTCCAAACAAGCCCTGATTCATTCGGCACAATCATCTATTTCTGTGCTGGGTGCATTATCACTCATTACAGTAGACTGGTTCTTACACATAAAATTATACCAGGAAAATAGAAATTCAGGACTTATTTTCAAATGGGACTTCCATGGACCCAAGACATATCAAGGAGTAATGGTTCGTTACAGAATGAGAACTATTTACAATGATCAGGCAGGTGCAGCATCATTGAAAGGAACTGATGCATTGATGGGATACTTTGTGTTCTAAAAGGATGAATTTGGTTGGGAGCTATAAAGTGCACAAACATCATTAGGAGAGTTAAATACTAGAAGCATGAGTTCTAATGGGCTGAATGGCTTTTTCTCACCTTTACTCTCATTTGACAAGCATGTTCACTGACTAAAGAGCTATTTTGCTCATCCTGTGAGTTTGTATGCAATGTCTGGAAGATGTTGCAATCTGCTGTTTCATTTGTTATGCAACACTTGCCTTGACCTCGTTGAAACAAAAGGGAAAAAATTGGTTTACTTTTCCTTTATACGCAACAAAAAAAACTTTCTATTTCTTTCTCATTAATCTCCTGAAGTTCTTGAACTCATTGAGTCCTGCATCCCTTGACCTCTCGCGAAGAGAGGGGCTCTTGCCCCCCCCCCCCCCCCCCCCTCCCCCAAGAGGCCACAACGCATTGAAGAGAGAGAGAGAGAGAAATCACAAGCACCACTTTGAATTATTGGCCATTGTGACCGCCAAACAAAAGCCTTTCATCAGAGGTCCTTAATACACGTTTTTCTTTCATTCCTCTGTGAAATAGGCTGGGCAACAATTAATTTCAGAGAGAATTCAGCCTGGATCTATTACTTCCCTCAGCCCTATTGCTTTAATGAAAATCTATTTCCCTCTCTTTTGTGTCCAATATAATTTAATGCCCATTTTATTAATGGCCTGAAATAATTATGGAACCTTTGTGATTCTGAAGTATGTTTCATTTAATTGTGCAATAAATGTCTAATCTTTTCCTCCATCTAAAGCTATTATGGCATTAAAATTAACAATTATGCAGCAAATGTCTTGCTGAATGCACAGGGGTCCATTGAAATCACTTCTGATAACAAGACATATATAAATCATTCATGAGAACAATTTCTGAAAAGAAAAATTATTTGTGTTTTGAATGACATTGAGGAGCTTGGTCCGGACTGTGAGAAGATAGCACTAAAATCATCATTTTTTTTCTCTCTCTAAATTGTATTATCCAACCCCAGCTTTACTCCCCCTTCTTCATTTTAGCGGGACAGATATTTTCAGAATTAATTAACTGTTAGCTCAGAAGGTAAAATATCTATTCTTTTTTTTAAAGGAATAGAATGACTATTACACACTCATCATTCAATTCTGGGCAGCATTTGAAGGTAAGACGATTAAATGGAGGAAGCTCGCCCTTTTTTCATTTTCTCCTATCTTTCTGGGAATTAATAGCCCTGCTGATAGGAACAGCACTCAGGTGAGACTAGGTTTGTTAGCCTCAGCACTTTATTAGTCTCAGGTCAGGGTAGTGATTTGCTTCTGTAAACCACATCACTGCCCAGTCATCTTCACTACAGGGTCGGTTAAGATTGCCTAGATCTGCATTATCACTATAGTATTTAATGCTAAATGGGTCTGCTTCTTGTTGGACCAGCTACGACATTATCAGCAACAAAGGCGGCTATTGTAATATCTCGTGTGGTCAGCTGAAAGTTTTGTTCCTTAAATTGATCAAAACAGGATCTGCAGAAGTTGCAAAAAGATTTACAGCGATGCAGCAGAACTGAGAGGTTATATCTATCAGCAAAGACTTTCTGTACTAAAGAGAAGGCTGAAAGTTGCTCTAACAGAGGTCTTTAAAATTCTGTTGAAGATTGATCGGGTATAAGAAGAGAAAAGAGGTATGGACTCCAAGCCACATTTCAAGTGTATAAAATAATCACTAATAAATGCTATGATGAATTCAAGAGAGACCAATTTGCCCAAATGATGGTTAGAATGTGAAACCACTGCCACATGTATCTTTTCATTCATTTGTAGAGTGAAGGAATGCTAGCAACATTTATTGACAGTCATTAATTTCCCTTGAGAAAATGGCGATGAGTCACTTGCTTGAACCACTGCAGTTCCTGGGGTGGTGGTGATGGTGATGGTGGTGGAGGGGTTGGAGGGAATTGATTTTGGTACACCCACTGTACTGCTGGGGAGGTAGCTGTTGGGTTTCATTCATCAGCAGTGGCAATATTCCATGACAGTATACTTCCTAGTGTGGGCAGTGTGTGTGACTTTCAGAGAAACATGGAATTAGTTGTGTTCCCATGCAATTGCTTGTGGTGGTAGAGGAGGTTGGTTTCTGTGGTGAGCACTGTAGATGGCACAAACCGCAGCCATGGTGGGGTAACAAATGATTGGTTACCAATTCAGTGGGCTGCTTTGTTCTGGATGGTGTTCAAGGTAAAAACAATGACTGCAGATGCTGAAAACCAAATACTGGATTAGTGGTGCTGGAAGAGCAGAGCAGTTCAGGCAGCATCCAGGTTGCTGCCTAGATGGTGTTCAGCCTACTGAGTGTTGTTGGAATTACATTATTCCCAGCGAGTAGAGAATATTCAGTCAGATTTCTGAGTTGGGTCCTGTAGATGGGGCAATAGAAGCTTGCGGGTCAGGAGGTGAGGAATATCTAGCCTCTGATTGGAGTCAGAGTATTTTGGTGATTAGTCTGGTTAAGTCTCTCTGGTGAATGGTGATCTGCAGGATGTTGGAGGTGAGACAGCAGTATGAGTTCAATGATGATAATGCTGTTGATTGCCAAGGAGAGGTAGTTAGATTCTTTGTTATTGGAGATGGCCATTAGCTGGCACTTGTATGACTCCTGTTACTTCACTCTAATCAGCCAAGCTTGAGTGTTGTCATGGCTCTGGTGCATATGGACACAAACCATTTCAGGTGCTCTGAATGAATCTCAACACCTACAATTGTCCCCAGTGCCATCCTTGTGATGGAGGGAGGATCATTGAAGAAGCAGCTGAAGATGGTTGGGCCTGAGACTCTACTCTGAAGAATACAGGTCATTAGTCAACTGGAATGTTGTGAACGGTTTTGTGTCCCTTATCTAAGGAAATATATACTGGCATTGGAGGCAATCCAGAGATGGACAGATTTTTGATCACTAAGGGAATCAAGGATTATGGGGAAAAGGCAGGAAAGTAGAGTTGAAGATTTTTATTGATCTCATTTAATGGCAGAGCAAACTGAACAGCCTTATCCTGCTCCTCTGTCTTATGGAAGACTTTCAGACCAATGTTTTAACACTAATGTACAGAGCTCCCCCATCATTAGCGATGGGATGTTTTTAGAGGGTCTTCCTCCAGTCAGTTGTTTATTTGTTCATCACCATTCATGACTGATTGTGGCTGGACTGCTAAGATTTGATCTGATCTGTTGGCTGCAACATCACCCGGAATTTCCATATCAGGATTATGTCACTGCTTAACACACAAGCAAGCCTATGTTGTTGCTTTATCATGCTGTCACTACTTTTTCATGTATACCTGGTTAACCAGGTGCTAGTCCTAGTATCTTCTGCTATACTGCTCATGGAGATAAAGATTGACACCTGGCTTGATGTTAATAGTAGAGAGAGCGAGATATGCCAGTCCATGAAGACACAATTTGTAAATGAGTTCAATTCTGCTGCTGCTGATAGCCCCACAAGACCTTGTGAATGTCCAGTTTCGAGATGCTGCTTCGAATCTGAATTTATTCCAAATGAGATGATAAAGCCACACAGCACTGACACAGATCCTATGAAGACAGGACTTGATCTCCAATGGAACTGTGCGGTGACCACTTCTACAATACTGACGTGGATTGGCCTATTGACAACTGGTGAATTGGTGAAAATGGTGTTAATTAAATGTTTTGCTCCCTTTGGTTCTACCATCACCTGCTTCAGGATCAATCCAGCTGTTATGATCGTCAGTGCAGAGTCGAGTAGTTAGGAGTCAATCAGACTGCCTTGGTCTTGAGTCACATACAGGGCAGTTAAAGATGACAAATGTACTTCTCCCAGGGACTTAGAGAATTCCAGTCCTATCAGGTTTACTATGACTTATTCAAGTTTTGAAAGATGCTTTATTTAGAATTGAACTCCTGTCTCCAGATCTAAACTGTAGGCCTCAGGATTATCAGTTCAGCTATATGATCACTATGCTCCTGTGGTTGAATTGAATAGCATGGATTGCTTCAAGGGGAATCTGGTTAGAGACTGAGAAGATGGTATACAGAGCGGTTTAACTGAAAAAGGGTAGTATAATTGGTTGCGTGAAGTGCTTCAGGATGTTTTTCCAACATGAAGAGAGTGCTATTGAAATGAAAGATGCTGTTTGTGCTGATTCCTTTCATTTTAAACATTAAAAGAATCTGACAGAAGTCTAGTGTTGAGCAAAGTATGAGGTACTACCTGGAGGTGATTTGTTGATCCTGATACTTTGGAGGAGGAAGGTAAGAACAGACAATTATGGTTCAGCAAATATAAGGCTGTTAAAATAAGTAATATCTTCCCTTCATTACATCATTCTTAGTATACAATTCAAATCTGCGCAACACAGAAAAGGACATAGAAAGAGTGGGGAAAGGAACAAAAGAAGATTTAAAAGGACTATACCAGAACAGAAAGGGTGTAAATATCAGGAAAGATTGAACAGGCCGGGACTCTTGCCTGGATGAAGACCTGGGTGGTCCAAGACCTGGGTAACATTGGGACATTGGATAGGGAAGGTGGAGCATCTCACATATTTTGCTAAAACTATATAAGGCACCCACCAGAGCACCACTGAAATACTGTGAAATGTTTATGGCCCTTTATCTAAGGAAAGGTATACTAACATTGGAGGCAATCCAAAGAGGGTTCACTAGCTGATGCCAGGTGTGGAGGAATTGTCTTGTGAGGAGCGATTGAGTAGATTGGGCCTGTATGCACTGAAATTTTGAAGAATTAGTGGCAACCTTATTATAGAATCATAGAGTCATAGAGATGTACAGCACGGAAATGACCCTTCGGTCCAACCCGTCCATGCTGACCAGATATCCCAACCCAATCTAGTCCCACCTGCCAGCACTTGGCCCATATCCCTCTAAACTGTTCCTATTCATACACCAATCCAAATGTTGCAATTATATGAGCCTCCACCACTTCCTCTGACAGCTCATTCCATACATGCATCACCCTCTGCGTGAAAATGTTGCCCCTTAGGTCCCTTTTATATCTTTCTCCTCTCACCTAAGCCTACGCCCTCTAGCTCTGGACTCCCCAATCTCAAGGAAAAGACCTTGTCTATTTACCCTATCCATGCCCCTCATTATTTTGTAAACCTCTATGAGATCACCCCTCAGCCTTTGATTCTCCAGGGAAAGCAGCCCCAGCCTACTCAGCCTCTCCTTGTAGCTCGAATCCTCCAACTCTGGCGACATCCTTGTAAATCTTTTCTGAACCCTTTCAGGTTTCACAACATCCTTCCGATAGGAGGGAGATCAGAATTGCATATTATATTGTATTCTTTAAGGTTCTTAAGGGGCTTGACAGCGTAGATGCAGAAAGGTTATTTCCCTTTCTGTTAGACTTTGGCAACATAGGGCATAATCTCAGAATAAAGGGTTACCATTTAAGTCAGAGATGAGGTGAAATTCCTTCTCTTAGAGGATGGTGAATCTGTGGAATTACTTACAGCAGAGGTCTTTCGAGGCTGAGTTCATTAAGTATATTCCAGGCTGAGACAGATTTTTAATCAGTAAGGGAGACAAAGGTTATAGGAAAACAGCAGGAAAATTGAGTTAAGGGTTGTTAGATCAGCTGAGCAGCAGAGCAGAAGTGATGGCCTGAATAGCCTGCGTCTGCTCCCATGTTTTTATGACATTAACCAAGAAGGGTTAAGAGATCGGTTTTAATGTTCAGGCAGGGAGGAAGGAAGCCTCTTGCTGTTTCATGAGCATTCCATCGGACAACATCATCGTGGAGACGTGGAAAATCCAGCTCAACAAGATAGTGAGTTATTTGCTGATGATGCAAAGCTGGCTAGGAATGTGAGCTGTAAGGAGCACACAGAGGCCACAAAATGATGCAAACAGGATGATTGAGTACAATGCAGGGGAGCGTAAATTTATTCAATTTAAGTACAAGAAAGGAAAACAAAATATTTTTAAATAATATGCAACGTGTTGCTCCTTGAGAGACTTGGGTGTACTATTAAAATGGACCCACAATTTTAACATGGAGGTACAACAAGGAACTGGGAAGACATGCGATACAGTTGCCTTTCATACGAGGTGTATCGAGGTGAGTGCGACTGCAACATTTGACCGAGAGTGGCATCAAAGAGTCCGAGCCACACTGAACCCAATGAGAACCGGGGGCAAGTTCTCAGACTTAACACAAAGGAAGAGGGTTTCAGTTGACGGAGACCAGTCATGTAACTCCCAAGCCATCTCTGCAGGAGTTCCTCAAGGTAATGTCCTAGGCCCAACCTAAACTGACAAAACAAATCAGATGCATGGATACATCAGGAGACACATAAATAAGTGACAGAGAGACAAAGACAAAGATATTACAAGTAATCAGAATATAAAACAGCAAAGGGCAAATACATCTGAAAAAATGGAACTTGGTGGGTGGTACAAGGTTAGATTTGAAGGTCAGAAGTCATAATGATACTTGAATATAGGGAGGCATTGATAATTGGTATTATTGCGAGACTATTAATCCAGAGACCAAGGTAATGTTCTGGGTTCAAATCCCTCTAGAAGAGATGGTGAAGTTTGAATTCAATAAAACTCTAGAATTAAGAGTCTAATGTTGACCATGAAATTATCAGTTGTCAGGAAAAGTCTATTTGGTTAATTAATTACCTTTAGGGAAGGAAATTGCTGTCCTTACCTAGCCTGGCCTACATGTGACTCCAGACCCACAGCAATGTGGTTAACTCTTAACTACCCTGCCGGTTAATCAGCAATGTCCACATCCCACGAGCAAATTTTTTTAAAAATTCAATCATTAGATTCTAAACTCAAGATTAGTCCTCACAACTCCTGACAGATCTGACTATAAAACAGTTAATTTTGAAGTAAGCGGATGTTTTATATTTTGATTTTGGCTATTTTTGCCTCATAGTGGTTTCATCAGTTAATGTGTGCCGTAATGTCATAATGCCTGCATCAAAAATAATGTAATAACATCTCTAAACAGGTCGGCTATAAAAATAGGTTAAAAAGAAAGTGTTTGCTGATTTAATTGAAAGCTTATTGAGGACTATTCTGTGGTTGATTTATGGGAAACAGAGCTTCCAATATCCACTGTGAAATGAATTTATCTGGTTCGACTATCTACCAAAATGATTGTGTGTTTTTAATTCAAGGAAATCTGGAAAAATTGCAATCTCTGGGAAAGAATTAAGAATCCTGCCCCACTGTACTTTTACAAATGAATACATTATTGCAGAAAAAATCATAAAAAAAGGAGACAAGAAAAAAGCCAGGGCAAGCTTTAAATGTATTTAACCTTGGATCCACAGATGAATCATAATTACACATAGAGGTCTCTCATTCTGTATTTAAATAGCATTAATTAAAAAGCTTTGGAGAGTTTTTATCTCAGGGCCAAAGTTCCACTCAATAGCATAGGAGGATGCTAAAAATTCATTGACCCTTTCAGAGCAAGTACAATGCTTTTTGGGAGAACAGCGAACAAGTGTTTAGATTAGAAAGAAAAGTGGGGTGTTTTTGGAGAAAAGAGCAAAATGAAAAAAGTGTTGACCTCTAAAAGTAATTTGCTCTCTACTTAATGTACTCCTTTTTTTATTCCTCATACTGTGTTTTCTTTTAAAATGCAGCAATGTCATTGTAAGACACGTTCATCCTTTACCCAGTTTGCATTTAATAAAATAATTTCTTCTGATTTTCTGCTGCGTGGTGTTATTTGCACAAACTTGCTATTTTGCAAAGAGGTTATGAATCAGACTGAATAGAAAATGTACAATAAGCATGCAGTTTATTAAACTAATATAATAGTAATTGAGTACAATTAAATATTATTCATGAATAGAATGCCATCCTTGAATGTGACCTTGTGTTTTAGTTTGAACTTTTTAAGAAAAGAGATATGCTGTTTTCTCAAGTCCAATCCTTTTTATTCATTCCGAGTGGCACAGGCAACACTGAGATGTGTTGCACCTGCTTGGTTGCCCTTGACAAGATGTTCATGTTTTGTTTTCTTGAACCACTGGAATCCTCCTGATAAAAGGTAGAGCCACAGAGCTGTCATGGAGGACTTTCCAGGATTTTGACTCAGTGATATTGAGGGATCAGCAATTCCCTCAATCCTGATGAAGGACTTATGCCTGACAGGTCAATTCTCCGGCTCCTCGGATGCTGCCTGACCTGTTGTGCTATTCCAGTGCCACACTCTCGTATCTGATCTCCAGCATCATCTGCAGTCCTCACTCCATCCCAGAACGGCAATATATGTCCAGGTCAGGATGCTAAATGGTTTGTAGGAGAGTTTGGAGTTGTTGGTGTTACACACACGTCTGCTGTCATAGGATACAAAGAATCATAATGTCATACAGCACAGAAACAGACCCTTCAGTCCAACTCATCCATGCCGCCCAGTTATCCTAAAGTAACCTTGTCCCATTTGCCAGCATTTGGCCCATATCCCTCTGAACCCTTCCTATTCATATACCAATCCAGATGCCTTTTAAATTTTGTAATTCTACCAGCCTCTACCCTCTCCTTTGGCAACTCATTTCATATGCACAGCACTCTCTGCATAAAAGAGTTGGCCCATCGATCCCTTTTAAATCTTTCCCCTCTCACCTTAAACCTATGCTCCCTAGATTTGGATTTCCTTACCCTGGGGAAAAAGATGTTGGCTATTCACCCTATCCTTCCCCTCACCTAGAGAAACACCTATAAAGTCACCCCTCAGCCTCTGGTGTTTTATAGAAAATAGTCCCAGTCTATTTAGCCTCTTCCTATCGCTCAAACCCTCCAACCCTGGCAACACCCTTGTAAATCTTTCCTGAACCCTTTCAAGTTTCACAATATCTTTCCTATAGCAGGGACACCAGAATGGAACACAATATTCCAAAAGTGGCCTAACCTGTATAGCTGCAACATGGCTTCCCAATTCCTGTACTCAATGCAATGACCAGCTAGATGCTGGCTTGCATTGCAGGGTAATGCCAACAACATGGGGCTCAATTCTTGCAATGGCCTAGGTTACTATACTACTTCAGGTAAAAGCACCACCAGTCATTTCTCTCTCTCTCTCTCTCTCTCTCTCTAATGAGAGAGCAGCCTTTTGGTCTGGTAAGACTATATTGACTTTACCTTTATCTTCGCTGTCACTGATTCGATGGAGGTTCTGGAGAAGGTATTTTGGCAAATTGTTGCAGTGCATCTTGAATGTACTCACTTGATGAAAGAGGTGGATGTTTGGATGAATGGATGAACAGACAGTTACACAAAGTGGGCAGAATCTTATCGGGGCTTAATTGAGCTGCTCTCTGGTGTGAAATGAGGGAGAATCAACCTGATGTCGAGAGAAACAGTGTGCTGTGACAAGATTCTCACTGGGAACAGTGAGATGACTATGATGTGGCATTATTGCTAGTTAACAGCCCCATGAACAATGAATCTTGCCTTATTAATGCGCAGCTTCTCATTCTATCTCCTGGCCTGAAGAATTGACAATTACCTACATGAAATTTGGAATGGGACCTGGCCGTTTGCTCACTCTCACTTGGTGCGAGATAGGGGCAGTTAGGATAGAGTAGGCAGCAGAGAGAAGATGTTGGCACTTTCCCTGGCAGAGCAGAGGATGTCATTGATTTTCTTACAGTGTTTTTGTGCGTTCTCTGCACTGCAGAAACTGCATGGACCTTGGTGATGACTTCAGCTTGACCTTGGTGGTGACTTCAGCTTGACTTTGATGGTGACTTCAGCTTGACCTTGGTGGACTCTGACGGTATGGCCTCCTCTGATAGTCCTGGAGGAAGCTACGTCCCTTATCTGCACCATCCACCCATCTCAACATTCAGGCATGTGTCCACAAAGTGGGGCATCACTTTCCTCTTGTTTGCAATGTCCGGGGAAAAGGTAACGAACCAGACAGGCCACATTCAGGATGCAAGTGCTTTCTTGGGTATGCTGCAGCCCTTCCAAGGTGTCATGGGCATCAGCAATGGCTGCTCATTCTAAAATATCTGGTGAGTAGCACATACTTCCAATTATGTCAAGATGATAGAGTCAGGTTAGCATAGGACAGAAAGGGTGCCCTGGAAGCCTGGTTGGCCAGTGTGTTGCCATCTCCATGACCCTTTCCTTTTGAAAGAAAGGTACGCTAGGGTACAAATACCTTGTCGCTACATAAAACAGGGCCTGGTATATTTATATATGTAGCTGATAGCATAGGAAAATCACAATTGGCATGTCAGTCATGCTCAGCCAGCCTGTGTTGTTAGTCTTTATAATTAGACTCAGCTATAGAGAGGAACATTGAGGCTTCATTCTTAAACCCATCCTCAAAATGTATATCCCCCACCAAATGTGACTTTTATGAAATAATTCAGACTGTGCAAGGAATTATACTGGAAACCCGTTTAAAATCACCAGCCATACTTGCAATGTGATGGATTTGCACGTGCTAGAAGAAGAATTAGAATTAGAATCCCTACAGTGTGGAAACAGGCCCTTTGGCCCAACAAGCCCACACAGGCCCTCCAAAAATGAATCCACCCAGACCCATTTTCCCTTACTAATGCTCCTAACCTATCCATCCCTGAACATGAGGGGCAATTTAGCATGGCCAATTCACCTAACCTGCACATCTTTGGATTGTGGGAGGCAACCGGAGCACCCAAAGGTAACCCATGCAGACACAAGGACAATATGCAAATATACATAAACACAGAGGTTCTGGTGAAGAGTGTCTGCATTCAAAACATTAACTCTGCTTTCTTCCCACAGATGCTGCCAGACCTGCTGGGTTTCTCTCCTGCAATTTCTGTTTTTGTACTGCAGATAATTCTGGTAGCCCTGCTTTAGGAATTACGTTATTAAATTGGAAAGGGTGCAAGAAAAAGGTTTACAAGGATGTTGTCTGGACTGGAGGGTTCAAGTTATAAGGAGAGGCTGGAAAGAATCATAGATTCATAGAGAGGTACAGCATGGAAGCAGATCCTTCAGTCCAACCCGTCCATGCCAACCAGATATCCCAACCCAATCTAATCCCTCCTGCCAGCATCCGGCCCATATTCCTCCAAACCCTTTCTATTCATATACCCTTCCAAATGCCTTTTAAAATTTGCAATTGTACCAGCTTCCACCACATCCTCTGGCAGCTCATTCCATACGTGTACCACCCTCTGCATGAAAAAGTTGCTCTTTTATATCTTTTCCCTCTCACCCTAAACCTATGCCCTCTAGTTCTGGACTCCCCAACCCCAGGGAAAAGACTTTGCCTATTTACCCTATCCATGCCCCTCATAATTTTGTAAACCTCTATAAGGTTTACAACCCCAGCCTCCAACGCTCCAGGGAAAACAGCCCCAGCCTGTTCAGCCTCTCGCTACAGCTCAAGTTCTCCAACCCTGGCAACATCCTTGTAAATTTTTTCTGAACCCTTTCAAGTTTCACAACATCTTTCCGATAGGAAGGAGACCAAAATTGCACGCAATATTCCAACAGTGGCCTAATCAACATCCTACATAGCTGCAACATGACCTCCCAAGTCCTGTATGCAATACTCTGACTAATAAAGAAAAGTATACCAAACGCCTTCTTCACTACCCTAACTACCTGTGATTCCACTTTCAAGGAGCAATGAACCTGCACTCCAAGGTCTCTTTGTTCAGCAACACTCCCTAGGACCTGACCATTAAGTGTATAAGTCCTGCTAAGATTTGCTTTCCCAAAATGCAGCACCTCGCATTTATCTAAATTAAACTCCATCTGCCACTTCTCAGCCCATTGGCCCATCTGATCAAGATCCTGATGTATTCTGAGGTTACCCTCTTCACTATCCACTACACTGCCAATTTTGGTGTCATCTGCAAACTTACTAAATATACCTCCTACGTTCCTCCTACGTTCATATCCAAATTATTTATATAAATGACGAAAAATAGTGGATCAAGCATCCTTGTGGCACTCCACTGGTCACAGGCCTCCAGTCTAAATAACAACCCTCCACCACCATCCTCTGTCTTCTACCTTTGAGCCAGTTCTGTATCCAAATGGCTAGTTCTCCCTGTATTCCATCAGAACTAACCTTGCTAACCAATCTCCCATGAGGAACCTTGTTGAACGCCTTACTGAAGTCCACATAGATCACGTCCACTGTTCTGCCCTCATAATTCCTTTTTGTTACTTCTTCAAAAAACTCAGTCAAGTTTGTGAGACATGATTTCCCATGTACAAAACTATTTCTGAACACTTTCAAGCTTAACAATATCTTTCCTGTAGCAGAGAGACTAAAATTCAATGCAATATTCCAAACGTGGCCAAACCAATGCAGCCGCAGCAGAACCTCCCACCACCTTTACTCAATGCACTAACCAATAAAGGCAATTATGGTAAAACTACATATGACTTCCACTCCCTTTGTCTTTCCCCAGAATCTCAAATGTTTTCCCTTTAAATACTTATATATTACAATCTTAAATGTTACTATTTAACCTGCTCCCATTATTCTTTCGGACAGTGCATTCTGAATCAAAAGCTTGCTGTGCAAGAATTTTCTCCTCAGTGTTCCCTGTGGTACTTTTACCTAATTCCTTATGTCTTCATCATTTGATTACTGATTCTTCTGCCATTAATAACAATTTCTACTTACTTGCTCTACCAAAATCATTTGTGATTTTGAAAATCTCATTAATCAGAAAATTGCACAATGAGAGCAGCAGGGAGAGAGACCAATATGTCTTCCACTATCTTTCTCTGCTTTATGAACTTCCCTTTCCTCACTTCGCCAGGTTGTTCAGATAACTGAAATCTCTCATTCTAGGCAACATTTCATTAAAATACCTCTCTCCCCTTGATGTTCTTTCTAAGGGTCATTGGACTCGAAATGCTAACTCTGTTTTTCTTCCTGAAAATTACTGTTGAGTTTCTCCAGTACATTCCATTTTTCTTTCTGCACCCATGCTTTGGCATCAGATAAACACATAAATCTCAGAGTATTGTAGGTCTGGAGAAAATAGCAGGAAAAGGGAGGCACAAGGCTAACCAGAAATTTGAAAACACAGATGACGATTTTAAAAATCGAAGCATATCAAACTGGGTACCAGCGTTGTGAGCATGGGGCAGATAACTGGATGTTTCAAAGGGACTTGCTGGGAACTACACAACACCAGGTTATAGTCCAACAGGTTTAACTGGAAGCACACTAGTTTACGGACCTAGGAGCGACACTCCGAAAACTAGTGCGCTTCCAATTAAACCTGTTGGACTATAACCTGGTATTGTGTGATTTTTAACTTTGTACATCCAAGTTCAACACCGGCATCTCCAAATCATGCTGGGAATTAAGCTGTCAGTGTCAGAAAGTTAGATGAGTTCAATTATATGGAGAAGGGCTAAGAGAGGATTGGAATAACCAAAGGCACAACCGAGAGCTTCATGGCATGTTGGCTCAGTGGATAATACTGCTCCTCACAGTGCCTGGGACCCAGCTTCCATTCTGTTCTTGTCTGTGTGGAGTTTGCATATTCTCCCCGTGTCTGCGTGGGTTTTCTCTGGGTGGTCTGGTTTCCTCCCACAGTCCAAAGCTATGCAAGTTAGATGGATTGGCTGTGTTAATTTTTTTTTAATATATAGAATCTCTACAGTGTGGAAACAAACCAGTCGTCTCAACAACTCCATGCCAACCCTCCAAAAAGCCTCCCACATTTCAAATGGCTAATGCCCCGAACCTATGCATCTTTGAATGCTACGGACAATTTAGCAAGGCCCAATTCACTTAACTTGCACCTCCTTAGATTGTGGAAAGAAACTGAAGCAACTGGAGGAAACCCGCACAGACACGGGAAGAATGTGTAAACTCCTCACAGACAGTCGCCTGAGGTCAGACTCAAACCCAGGTCCCTGACACTATGAGGTAACAGTGCTAACCACTGAGCCACACTGCCACCCCTAAACCCAGAGTATCCAGGGATGTGCAGAGGCTAAGTGGACTAGGTGGAATGCAGGTTTACAGGGATAGGGTTAAGGGTGGTTCTGGGTGGGATGCTTTTCAGAGGGTCAATGTGGGCTCTATGGGCTGAGTGGCCTGCTTCCACACTGTAGGGATTCTAACATTCAGCACCTGAGGCAGCGTCAGGAGAGGCACGATGTTATGAACGTGAAAACAGGAGAACAGATATACAGTGAGAAACTCATCTCAGTCACAAAATAGGACACCAAAGAAGCAAACAATCTTGTTCACCCTCGGGGAGTGACCAGGAAAATTAGTGGTGTTCAAAGTAGGAGAGTGAAGACTGAATGCTATTGAATAGCAGCAAAATGTTGGAAATGCATTTTGAGCATTTTGATAGGCTGGTCTTCCACTGGTTGACTTTGCAGATGGTGACAATTGATTTGTTCTTGTGTGAAATGCTCATTAGTTCTTAACTGACTGTGTTAATTCAAATTTAGATTAACAATTTGCAACACTCTTGACCCGTGTGACCTGTTCAGTATAATGAGAACCAATAATCTCTCAGTCTGATGTGTGCAGAATACTCAACTGTAGCAAGAATTGGAAGCACTGGGTGACAATTGGGGTTAAGAATCTAGATTTGATGATCCCCTCGAAAGCTATGGCTAATTACAAAGACAACGACCAAGCCCAAAAGAATTCATCCAGGGATTGATCACAATGTTTCTGCCTCTGTAAGTGCTTGCTCGTACAGATCCTAAAGCATTGCTCAAAGGAGACAAGAGTTGAAGTTCATTGTCTTGCACTCATCAGAACTTGGATGCTATTTTAAACATTATGAGGAAAGGGTACTGATTGGCTGAGCCATCACTGGCTGGGGCTGGAGCTGCAGCAAGAATAATTAACTGTCAATGTTAATCCTCAAATGGGTGAGGATGTTGCCATGGGGATGCAACAGCAATTGGCTGTCTCCATGACCTTTTAGTACATGAAAAAGGCATAGGTGTCCAGATTCCTTTGGGCTACATAAGACAAAGAACTATGGATTGGATGCTAGAGATAGAGTCATGCAGCATGGAAAAGGACTCTTTGGTCCAATTTGTCCATGTTGACCAAGTTTTCAAACTGTACTAGTCCCCTTTTACCTGCATTTAACCCATATCCATCCAAACCTTTCCTATCCATGTACCTGTCCAAATGTATTTTAAATGTTCTAACTGTATTTGTCTCTACCATTTCATTTGGCAGTTTATTCCATATATGTACCACCCTCTGTGTGAAAAAGTTGCTCCTCAGGACTCTGTTAAATCTTTCCCCTCTCACCTTAAGCCTATGCCCTCTAGTTTTGGACTTCCCTATTCTAGGGAAAAGATCTTTGCTATTCAACTTATCTATGCCTCTTGTGATATTGTAAACCTCTATAATACAACCTCGCAACTGGCTATGCTCTGGGGAAAACAGTCGCAGGACAAACCAGAGAACTATAGACCAGTAGCCTGACCTCGGTGGTGGGCAAGTTGTTGGAGTGAATCCTGAGGGACAGGATGTACATGTATTTGGAAAGGCAAGGACTGATTAGGGATTGTCAACATGGCTTTGTGCGTGGGAAATCATGTCTCACAAACTTGATTGAGTTTTTTGAAGAAATAAAATAGAGGATTGATGAAGGTAGAGCAGCGGATGTACAAGGTCTTTTGTCTGGGGTGGGAGAATCCATAACTAGAGGGCATAGGTTTAGGGTGAGAGGGGAAAGATATAAAAGAGACCTAAGGGGCATTTTTTTTTAACGCAGAGGGTGGTGCATGTATAGCATGAACTAACAGGTAAACAAGAGATGGATCATAGGAGAAAGATACAGTAAATGCTTAAAGTTGAGAGTGTGGTGCTGGAAAAGCACAGCAGGTCAGGCAGCATCCGAGCAGCAAGAGAATCAACATTTCAGGCATAGCGGAAGTGGTGGAGGCTGGTACAATTGCAACATTTAAAAGGCATCTGGATGGGTATATGAATAGGAAAGGTTTGGAGGGATATGGGCCAGGTGCATGCAAGTGGGACTAGATTGGGTTGGGATATCTGGTCGGCATGGACGAGTTGGACTGAAGGGTCTGCTTCTGTGCTGTACATCTCTATGACTCTATGAAAGGATTTAGAAGGATATTGCCATGGCTGGAGGGTTTGAGCTAAAGGGAGAGGCTGAACAGGCAGGGGCTATTTTCCCTGCAGCATTGGAGGCTGAGGGGTGATTTGATAGAAATTTATAAAATCATGCGGGGCATGGGTAGGGTAAATTGCCAAGATCCTTGCCACATGATAGAGAAATCCAAAACTAGAGGGCACAGGGATTTGGTGAGAGGGGAAAGATTTAAAAGGCACCTGAGAGGCAACGTTTCACAGGGGCTGCGGTGCATGTATGAAACGAGCTGCCAGAGGAAGTGATGAAGGCTGGTACAATTACAACATTTAAAATGCATCTAAATGGGTACATGAATAGGAAGGGTTTAGAGAGATGTGGGCTAAATACTGGCAAAGGGGTCTAGATTAATTTAGGATATCTGGTCGGCATGGATGAGTTGGTCCAAAGGTTCTTTAATTAGATTAGTTTAGATTACTTACAGTGTGGAAACAGGCCCTTCGGCCCAACAAGTCCACACTGCCCCGCCGAAGCACAACCCACCCATACCCCTACATTTACCCCTTACCTAACACAATGGGCAATTTAGCGTGGCCAATTCACCTGACCTGCACATCTTTGGACCGTGGGAGGAAACCGGAGCACCCGGAGAAAACCCACGCAGACACGGGGAGAACGTGCAAACTCCACACAGTCAGTCGCCTGAGGCGGGAATTGAACCCGGGTCTCTGGCGCTGTGAGGCAGCAGCGCTAACCACTGTGCCACCGTTCTGTTTTTGTGCTGTACATCTCTATGACTGTATGAAGTGGCACATATACCTTGGGCTAAATAACCTCTTTCTGTGTTGTACCATTTTACAATTCTATAATGCCAGCTGCAGGTACGTTATGAGGAGGAAGGGATATGGTTGCAAAGAGGTAAGGAGAAAAGATCAGAAAGGTCTCTGATAATGGAATAGGAAAAAATGATAAAAGGACTAAAGTGTTGATGATAAAAGGCAAAACTGATGTGTTAATGAGCAACCAAACAAGAGGTGGATCTCAGGAGAAATATACAGTAAATGCTTAAAGTCGAGAGTGTGGTGCTGGAAAAGCACAGCAGGTCAGGCAGCATCCGAGGAGCAGGAGAATCAACATTTTGGGCATAAGTCCTTCATCAGGAATGAGAATGATAAAGGGTTTTTGTCCAAAACGTTGATTCTCCTGCTCCTCGGATGCTGCCTGACCCGCTGTGCTTTTCCAGCACCACACTCTCGACTCTGATCTCCAGCGTCTGGAGTCCTCACTTTCTCCTAGTAAATGGTTAAAGCAGAGTCTGGGAACCTGGAAGCTTTGATTATGATTTGAAACAGTTCAACTCAAGGTCGAGTCCTGGATGTCGTAAAGTGCTGAATCAGAAGACGTGATTGTGCTTGCGTGGTCCTGCTCCGTCCACTTACGACACTCTGACCACTTTGTTTTACTCGGATACTGAACACGTGAGACAAACAAAAGGGTCAGAGTCAAGTTGCAAGTCAGCACAATTCTATTCACAAAATACAAGAAAGATTCAAAAGGGGCCAGATGGCCAGAGATTATCTTTCACGATAAAAACTCCAGGTTATTCCATTAATTACTCGACCAATCGCGGCATTCGGCTTTTGACGCAGTCCTCACCTGAACTACTAATCTCTGGATTACTATCTGAGCCATGATCAAACTGGCACAGGGTCAACAAGATTAAAGAGGTGGCTCAAAGATTAGTGTGGGAGAAACAAGTCTGAATTCATTGGACATTGGCACCAGTACTGGGGAAGGAGGGAGCTGCTCCGATGGGATGGACTCCCCCTGAATCATGCTGGGACTGAACTCCTGGTGAACTGTATAACAAGGGCTATGGATGAGGATTTAAAGTCAACAGTAGGGGAGTGGGTTCAGTTACTTGAAAAATTATTTAAAAAGTCACGGTCGGGGAGGGCTCAGCAGATTTGGAATTACGAATCTAATGATCAGTGGGAAAGCAGGCCAGTTAGCCCATCATGTCCACACCAACACTCTGAAGACCATCCCACCCAGCCCTACCCCATTCCATTAACCTCTGCATTTTCAATGGCTAATCCACCCAACCTACACAACCCTGGACACTATGGATTACTTAGTATCACCATACATGGAATAAAACGTTATTAAATCTTGATAACAAGTAATAGGATGGAGAGTGTGGAAAGAGTCATGAATCTAAGTTAAGATAGAGCAGAAAGTGGACAGCTGTGAGTAAGGTAGAGTCAATACAGGGCTGAGAGTGTTGGACTTAATGCATGCAGCATATGAAACAAGGTAAATGAGCTGGTCATGCAAATTGAAATTCCAGGTATGATATGAGTATTGCAGAAATGTGTCTGCAAGGGAATTGGGTCTCGGAACTAAATGTCCAAGGATTTTTGTCCTATTGAAAGAACAGGCAGATGGGCAGAGGGGCCGCGATTGCCTTGTTAGTAAGAAATGAAATTAAATCAATAGCTAGGAGTGATGTAGAATTGGAAGGTATAGAACGTGTGTGGCTGGAGTTGAGGAATCACAAAGGAAGGAAGAATTGTGTAGAGGACACCTAGCAGTGGTCAGGATATGGAGAAGGAAATAAATCAGGAGATAGAAAAGGCAAGTAATGAAGACACTATTACAATAATCCTGGGGTACCTCAACATGTAGGTGGACTGGGAAAATCAGATTGGTAGCGGATTTCAAGCAAAATAATTTTTTTTCTTGGAGCAGCTTGTGGTAGAGCCCATTAGGGACCAAGCAATTCTGGATCTGATGATGTCTAATGAGGTTGACTTGATTAGGGATCTTAAGGTGAAGGAACCCCAAGAGGGCAGTCACCATAATATGCTAGAATTCACCTTGCGGTTTGAGAGGGAGAAGCTGGAATCAGATGTAATGGTGTTATGATTGAGTAAAGGTAACTACAAAGACATGAGGGGGCAGCTGGCCAGAGTTGATAGGAAGGGGACCCTAGCAGGGAAAACAGTGAAGCAGCAATGGCAGGATGTTCTGGAGGTAACCCCACAGGCACAGCAGATATTCACTCCAAGAAAGATGAAACATACCAACAGGAGAATGAGGCAACAGTGAGGCTGTGTATTCAGCTCTGATAAACTTGGCAAATATTGTTCTTGCATGTTGTTATCTTCTCCCTCTCTCTCTCTTTCTCTAGTGATCAGAGCTCCACTGCTAGGCCAGATTGAGTCTTCATCAAGAGAATAGCCATTATTTTTCCCTCTTGCTTCTTTCTGGAATGTTCTCTGGCCCTCAGCCAATTGATTTTCCATGTCAAGGTCACAACATTCAATGGATTCCCCAATATCATATCTAGAAGACTCTGAGGCTAGCCTCGGTGTCCATCCTCCGATCTGTCAAGTGCATGTCCCTCTCTGCATGCATGGCTATAGCTTGAACCTGGGGCTTCAGCAAATCTGCTCACCCTACTCCAACATACAAACCAACTTGGTTTTCTGGGGCAGATCTGGCCCTGTCTTTACCCGCCTTTGTCTTGTGTGGATGCTTTGCGCTTTGATCTGGCTGTTCAAATGTTGCCCTTTCTGATTTTGGGTCTAGCCATTCAGGC
Organism: Chiloscyllium punctatum; assembly: GCF_047496795.1. Classification (NCBI taxonomy): domain Eukaryota; kingdom Metazoa; phylum Chordata; class Chondrichthyes; order Orectolobiformes; family Hemiscylliidae; genus Chiloscyllium; species Chiloscyllium punctatum. The sequence goes on from NC_092744.1 coordinate 80,759,068, forward strand.
CCTGGGCTATCCCACCACAGTACTTTGTTGCAATAGTGAAGGAGGCCAAGGACAGAGGTGGCCACCATGAGCAAAACCAATGCCAATGGCTGTGGTTGCACTGGTCTCTTTAAGCCAAAACTGGCCTTGGAACCCCACTTTTAATTCATTATCAGGTTCAGCTCTAAGCATCAACCCCTCTCCACCCTCTCCTCTGCGGAAACACTGGAATAATGGGATTTAAACTCAAGTTGATGAATTAGCAAACTTTTGTTTGTTGTTCTTGATTTTGAAGTAATGATTTGAGCCTGGCGATTCACCAGAGAATGGCCTGGACTTTTCTGTTGGAATAACAATGAGGCCACCAATGATGTTCAGCATCTGCACCAGGCCAAAGCCAGGAAGATGTCGTTGTGTTTGACTTGTTATAGAGTCATACAGCAGAAAAGCAGACCCTTTGGTCCAACTCGTCCATGCCGACCTGGTTTCCTAAAACAAGGTAATCTAATTTGCCTGCATTTGGTCCATAAATATCCAAACCTTTCCTATCAATTTACCTTTCCAAATGTCTTTTAAATGTTGTATCTGTACCTGCATCTACCAGTTCCTTTGGTAGTTCAATGCGTATACACACCACGCCTTGTATGAAAAAGTTACCTCTTAGGTCCCTTTTAAATCTTTCACTTCTCATATTAAATCCATGCCCTCTAGTTTTGAATTCCCCTACCCGGGGAAAAGACATTGACAATTCACATTATTTTTGTATTTCATGATTTTATAAACCTCTATAAGGTCAGCTCTCAGCCTCCCTCAGCCTCCTAAACTCCAGGAATAAAACTCACAGGTTATTCAGCCTCTCCTTAGAACTGAAACCTCCAGTCCCAGAAATGTCCTATAATTCTTTTCTGCACCCTTTCCTATTTAATAACATAATTCCTATAGCAGGGTGACCAGAACTGGATGCAGTACTCCAAAAGTGGCTTCACCATTGTCCTGTACAATCTCAACATGACATCCCAACTCCGTAACCTTCATTACACCCATACCTCACTCAGAAATTCAACATTAAAATACTTACTGGGTGTTAGGTTACTCGTTAATACCCACTCAGTATGCCAGCGGAATTACGGCTTCTTCATTTAAGCCACAGTGAATTTTTCATGGTTTGGTGGGTCTTAATTATGCCAAACGATCTTCTGCACACGAAAAGAAACGAACTTTACAAGTACCACTCTTTTAAGATTTTAATTATTGAAAATATTTGTCAATTTAATGTTTTTCTAACCAGTTTCTTTCTGACTCTCTCACCTCCCTCTATATTAAATGCATCTTTTCCCCTGTTTTTATGTACATGATTTTATATTGAGTTAAATAGTCCAACAATGCCTCTTGGCTTGGACTCTGTGACACTGATATTAGTGGGATTTCTAAGCAGAGGGATGTGTCTGGTCGCTATGGGATTTTAACACTGTGGCACGCTTGTATTTTTTTAACAGGTTCTGCTCTCCCTGTTCTTTAAAGCTGCTGAATTGCTCATCCTCTTCACTGTTACCTCCCTCCTCTGATTTTATTTTAAAAGCACGATGTCACCCAATCTCTACGTTTTAATGTATTTCGTCTTCTTTTCTACTCCATTGAATGTTAACTGATGGCCTGTGCTATAAAGCCTTGACCTTTCACTTGCATTTCTCAATTGAGAAAACTTTCCTGATCTTTTTGCTTTGTGGAAAGAAACAAAGAGATAAGTCATTGAATATCTATTCCTAGGCCTCCTGTTGTGCATCTTCCCATTACAGTTTCTGGTTAGCATTATCCAATCCATGAAGTGAATTGGCATTTAGAAGCAAGGCCATGAATTAAAAGATGATTTCTCAACAGCGGGAAAAAAAAACATTGCAAAGAAGAAATAATGTTCAGACCTTTGATCCACAGCGCAGTTGGGAAGTATGGAAATGAGATCCAGACTGCAACTGAATCAAATAATAGGTATGTCAACAGATTAAGTCCTCCTGGCCTGGATGCAAGCTAAGTAAAGATATGGGAGTTACAAATCAGTCATTTATCCATCATTATTACCTATTTTATACAATCATACAATGCCAAAGTTTACCCTTCTGAATCCAGTGATATCAGCATTAAATCCTAAACTCTGCTTCACTTTAACTTAGCTCCACTAATATGAAGTGTTGGCCGAAAAGTTTGATTACACCCAATTGGGAGAGATAAGATAGAGTGTCAATTCATTATCTTAAGCCAATACGTGATGTTAAAATGTAATATTTCATGAGTGCTTTTGGCAATAACAAATTTGTTTGTACCATGTTTCCTCTTTGTTGCTGAGATAGAGGCTCACGTAAGAAGATCAGCCTCCTGGATCAGGTCCAATAGCCGGCCAGTACACCTTTGCCAATGTTTTCAGGAAACATTCTGCTGCCTAAAGAAGCATTCCCACTACATGAACAATCCATTTATTGCTAACACCATTGGCAGTGACCAACAGAATGTCAAATGTTGCACAAAAGGAAAAGCCGAGATTACATCTTCTGAGCCCTCATGCTGTGGGCTTCAATCAGTCCCATTATTGTTAACACGGAGAAAACAAGAATTCCCTGGAGCCACCAAGCTCAGGTATGTTCAGGTAGTTTGATAAGGATTTGGGACAATACATGACTTCACAATGAATACTGGCATACATAAAACGATCCATCAACAAAGATTAATCAATGGGCTTTTTAATCAGCTCCTATATTGACCTACTACAGCAGCAAACATGCACATGTGATGGGTTTGGGTCCAAAGCATTGGTTGAGTTTGGATCAGTCTGTTTGTGTATCAAGTTACATGGTGTTAATTTCACAGAGTGTAGCCTGTTATCTAAACTAGTACCTTGTTGATTCAGTGTAATGCAGGCCACTCTGGAAGAAGTAAAATTTTACACTCAACTTTTCTCAAGTTCAGATGTAAAAAACCTTCCTATACAACACAAAATGAAGAGCTCCACGTGCATTTGAAGTAATGAGATCAGCCAGATCGTATTAATTGGGGTTTGAGTTCCAGCTGTTAGGTTTAGTTACAACTTAAACTGTATTTGGTAAGGAGAGAGAACAGAAGACATAACATCTGTTCCTCTTAGCTTTTCTTTTCTCACTGTCCAAGGCCCCAAACACTCCATCCAAGTGAAACAATAATTTACTTGCACATCATTCAATTTAGCACACTGCATTTGACACTCAGGATGTGGTCACTTCTATATTGGAGATGCTGAAAACGGATTGGATGGCTGTATCATGGAACCTCTCCATTCAGTCTGAAACCATGACAATGAGTTTCCAGCCATTTTAATTCTCTGTTGTTGTGATTCTGTTCGCCGAGCTGGGAATTTGTGTTGAAGACGTTTCGTCCCCTGTCTAGGTGACATCCTCAGTGCTTGGGAGCCTCCTGTGAAGTGCTTCTGTGATGTTTCCTCCTCTATCGACAGTGGTTTGAATCTGCCGCTTCCGGTTGTCAGTTCCAGCTGTCCGCTGCAGTGGTCGGTATATTGGGTCCAGGTCGATGTGCTTATTGATTGAATCTGTGGATGAATGCCATACCTCTAGGAATTCCCTGGCTGTTCTCTGTTTGGCTTGTCCTATAATAGTAGTGTTGTCCCAGTTAAACCCATGTTGCTTGTCATCTGCGTGTGTGGCTACTAAGGATAGCTGGTCATGTCGTTTCGTGGCTAGTTGGTGTTCATGGATGCGGATCGTTAGTTGTCTTCCTGTTTGTCCTATGTAGTGTTTTGTGCAGTCCTTGCATGGGATTTTGTACACTACAATGGTTTTGCTCATGCTGGGTATCAGGTCCTTCATTCTGGTGAGTTGTTGTCTGAGAGTGGCTGTTGGTTTGTGTGCTGTTATGAGTCCTAGTGGTTGCAGTAGTCTGGCTGTCAGTTCGGAAATGCTCCTGATGTATGGTAGTGTGGCTAGTCCTTTGGGTTGCAGCATGTCCTCGTTCCATTGTCTTTCCCTTAGGCATCTGTTGATAAAATTGCGCGGGTATCCGTTTTTGGCGAATACATTGTATAGGTGTTCTTCTTCCTCTTTTTGCAGTTCTGGTGTGCTGCAGTGTGTTGTGGCCTTTTTGAACAGTGTCTTGATGCAACTTCTTTTGTGTGTGTTGGGGTGGTTGCTTTCGTAGTTCAGGACTTGGTCTGTGTGTGTGGCTTTCCTGTATACCTTTGTGGTGAATTCTCCGTTCGGTGTTCTCTGTACCATCACGTCTAGGAATGGGAGTTGGTTGTCCTTTTCTTCCTCTCTAGTGAATCGGATTCCTGTGAGTGTGGCATTGATGATCTTGTGTGTGTTCTCTATTTCTGTGTTTTTAATGATTACAAAGGTGTCATCCACATATCTGACCCAGAGTTTGGGTTGAATTTGTGGTAAGACTGGATTAGTGGTGCTGGAAGAGCACAGCAGTTCAGGCAGCATCCAATGAGCAGCAAAATCGACGTTTCAGGCAAAAGCACTTCATCAGGAATAAAAGGGCTTTTGCCCGAAACGTTGATTTCGCAGCTCGTTGGATGCTGCCTGAACTGCTGTGCTCTTCCAGCACCACTAATCCAGTATTTGGTTTTCAGCATCTGCAGTCATTGTTTTTACCTTTGCGGTAAGACTGTTTGTTCTAACCTTTGCATTACCGCTTCTGCTATGAGTCCAGAGATATGTGAGCCCATGGGTGTGCCGTTGATTTGTTCATATATTTGGTTGTTGAATGTGGTGTGTTGTGACACACAGGTCCAGTAGTTTGAGTATGCCGTCTTTGTTGATAGGTTCAGTGTCCTGTTGTCTGTTCTGTATGTCCAGCAGGTTGGCTATTGTTTCTCTGGCTATGGTTTTGCCGATAGAGGTGAACAGTGCCGTTACATCGAATGAGACCATGGTTTCTTCCTTGTCTATGTGTATATTTCTGATGATGTCCAAGAATTCCTGTGTTGACTGTATAGAGTGTCTGGATCCGCTGATCAGGTGTTTCAGTTTCTGCTGTAGTTCTTTAGCCAGTTTGTGTGATGGTGTCCCTGGTAGTGATACTATGGGTCTGAGTGGGATGTCTGGTTTGTGCACTTTAGATAGTCCATAGAATCTGGGGGTGTTGTTGCTTTCAGGTTTCATTCTTTGTAGGTCAAACCTGGTTTTCTGTCCGTTTTTTTGTAGGTTCCTCAGTGTGTTGTTTATCCTATTGGTGAGCTGTGGGGTGGGGTCAAACTCCCTCTTTTGGTAGGTGTTGGTATCTGCAAGTAGTTGCACTTTTTGGATGTACTCTGCTTTGTCCAGGATGACCGTCATTCTGCCTTTGTCTGCTGGTATTATGATTATATTCCTATTGTTTCTTAGTGATTTTAGTGCTTACCTCTCCTTGGTGTTGAGGTTATGTGTTTGTCTTTTCCTTGTTATCAGAGGTTCGATACTTTGTCTCACTGTTTGTTGTGTCTCTTCAGTCCATTGTTCCTGAGTATGCATTCTAGTGCTGCTAGGAAGTCTGCTGTCTTGGAATCCCTGTGATTGTAGTTGAGTCCCTTGGCCAGTATTGTTCTTTCCGTGTCTGTGAGCTGTCTGTGGGAGAGATTTCTAATCCAGGTGTGTGTTGTGGTGTCCTCTCTGTTGTGCGTTAGTTTGGCCATTTTTTCTTTTCGTGCCTTTTTTTTGCGGTGTGTGGTCCTGTTCTGTCCTATGGTGACGGCCTGTTCTATGGTCCGGGTCCATTCCTGATTGGTGGTTTTTGAAATTAACGATTTTTGGCGCGCAGTTTCTTGTCTGTATTTGTGAAGTCTGTTGTGAGTATCTGTAATCATTACCTGGATCATCCTGAATCTGTTCTGTCTGGCTGTGTCCCTGGCTTGTGGGTTGTTGACTGGTGGTCTGTATCTGACACATGGTGGAAGGATTTGATTCTTTCGGCATTCGTGCAGGAACCAGAGTTGTTCGTATGTGGCCCTTAGGCGGTTGGCACAGGATTCCCATTTCCTGGCTTGTCTTAGCGTGTCTCAGCACTGAGGATGTCACCTCGACAGGGGACGAAACGTCTGCAAGACAAATTCCCAGCTCGGCGAACAGAACCACAACAACGAGCACCCGAGCTACAAATCTTCTCACAAACTTTGAATTTTAATTCTCTTTTGCCCCATTCTCATCTTTCTGTCTTGCTCATGGAGCTTAATGTTTCAAAGAAACACAATGCAAATTCAAGGAACAGTACCTCACCTTTAAATTTCTCGGTTCTAAATCAACCACAACAATTTTTCATTGTATCCTCCGCCTGGATCATTTTCTTTGCGGATGTGGTTCTTTGTGTCTGTCTTGTTGCTCTCGTTATCTTTCTAGTTTAGAATGGTAAGTATTCGGACCTTTCACTTTCACACCACCTCCCTGAGACATATTTCTTTTTTCTTTTGCTTATTCCTGTGCTGTCCCTTTGGGCTTTGAGCCCATTTGTCATTTGATCTCTCCTGCCACCCATCCTATTGCAAATGGGCCCTTGTATTTCTTTTGCTCACCCTAGTCCTTTATCACATGCTCAAAACCAATCTCATTTTGAAATTCGCCTAGTTCTGATGAAATACCTGAAAATTAACTCTATTTCAAAGCTGAACAACATGATTGTAAAGCACTTTGAATGTTCTGTGGTTGTGAAAGGTGATAATAATAGTAAAAGCTATCAAATGGTTTCAGCTCAGAAGGAGTATATTCTGTCATAGAATTCTTACAATGTGGGAAGAGGCCATTTGGCCCATCACATCTCCACTGACCTTCTATACGGCATGCTAAAAGGTCCCCTACACTATCGCCATAATCCTACATTAAGCATGGGTTATCCACCTTGCCTGCACATTTGTTGGACTGTGGCAGGAAACTGGAGTACCCAGAGGAAACCCGCACAGAAGGTATAAACTCCACACAGATGGTCATCTAAAGCTGGAATTGAACCTGGGTTCTGGCGCTGTGAGGCAGCAGTGCTAACCACTGAGACACCATGTCACTGTCTAACTGAACATATTGGACAAACTATCCATTGTATCCACATCAGGTCCTTACAACCATGGCACGACAATCCACCAGTGCGTATGTACGTATATGTAAGAATCCATTTGTGCTTCTTCAGTTCAGTATGTTACACTTGCCATAGAGTCATGGAGTTGTACAACATAGAAATAGATCCTTTGGTCCAACGCCTCCATGTTGACCAGATATCCTAACTTAATCTAGTCCCATTTGCCAACATTTGGCCCATATCCCTCTTTTCCTATCCTCTCCATATACCCATCCAGATGCCTTTTAAATGCACCTGGCTCCACCACTTCCTCTGACAGCTTGTTCTATACATGCACCACCTTTTGCATGAAAAAGTTGGCCTTTAGGTCTTTTTTAAATCTTTCCCCTCTCACCTTAATCCTATGCCCTCTATTTTTGGACTTCCTTACCCAAGGAAAAAGGCCTTGTCTATTCACCCAATCTATGCCCCTCGTGATTTTATAATCCTCTAAAAGGTCACCTCTCAGCCTCCAACACTCCAGGGAAAACAGCACCAGCCGATTCAGTCTCTCCCCATAGCTCAAGCTGTCTAACCCTGGCAACATCCATGTAAATCTTTTCAATCATGAGATTCACATCCAGAAACACCCTGATTAGCATTGCCAATTCCTGGGGTGTCCAGGGATTAAAGATCCTGCTGCCAACAATCAGAGAAGAATGAAAGTAAATGTAAGCTTTTATTTTTCATTTTCTTAGATGGTTTTCTTGAGATGCTTGCTGGAGATGAAGGAGAGCTTTGCTTGACTGCATGGGATGGTTGAAGGTGGCAGTTCATGTGACAAAATCTCCAGGATACCAAATCAGCAATTGTAACCAGACTGCAAATTCTGAAAGCAGGTAAAGATGTGCCTTACAGACTGTGTAAGAAGCAAAGAAGACCCACTCATCCAGTGTGGTGAACCTCTCTGCCCCATATACAGCCTTCAATAAACCTTCAACAAAAGACCCAGTATAACCATGGACAAAACCAACGTCATCTACAAAATTCCATGCAAGGACTGCCACACACACTACATAGGACAAACAGGAAGAAAGTTAGCCACCAGGATACACAAACACCAGCTAGCCACAAAAAGACACGACCGTCCCTCCCTTGTAGCTCTACACACAGTTGAAAAAAACTACCATTTCAACTGGGACAACACATCTATCCTGGGACAGGCTAAGCAAAGACATGCCAGAGAATTTCTAGAGGCCTGGCACTCCAACCACAATGCCATAAACAAACACATAGATCTAGATACCATCTATCAACCCCTCAGAAAACGAACAGGAAATGACATCACCACAAACTCCTGGAACCCCATCCAGGAGAAAGATATAAATAGAAAGCAGGAGACAACAGCTTCGCTTCACTTGGAGATCGCCTCTGATGATGTTACCGAGCCAGGTAATGAAACGTCTGGATATCAAATCTACAGCTCAGCGAGCAAACCTACACCTTAAACCCCTTCAACAAACCCTTGGGCCCAGGTAAACTAGATAGTTAGGGTTGATTGGATAGATAGCCTTTTGCAGTTGCTTGAACCAACACCACCAGGAAGTGATAGATTTACACAGAGCTTTCAAGTGTCTAGAATTGTAAAGCAGCAATAAAGGTTCAACGTTAGATGGATTTAGATTGTTTTCAGTCAATCATTGCAATTTGGAAAACTGTATTGGAGGTTTAAAGCTTGCATTTTTGAAAATTCCATTCACGTTCAACCAAGATGGTCGTCCTGTACTACAGGAGAAAGACTCCATCATCCTGCATCAAATCCTTTGACTGCAGTAGAATTATCTGAACTTATCTGAGGAATCTGAATGCACAGAATACATTGAGCCAGACTGCTGCATTTTGGGAAAGCAAATCTTAGCAGGACTTATACACTTAACGGTAAGTTCCTAGGAAGTGTTGCTGAACAAAGAGACCTTAGAGTGCAGGTTCATAGCTCTTTGAAAGTGGAGTCGCAGATAGATAGGATACTGAAGAAGGCGTTTGGTATGCTTTCCTTTATTGGTCAGAGTATTGAGTACAGGAGTTGGGAGGTCATACAGGACATTGGTTAGGCCACTGTTGGAATATTGCGTGCAATTCTGGTCTCCTTCCTATCGGAAAGATGTTGTGAAACCTGAAAGGGCTCAGAAAAGATTTACAAGGATGTTGTCAGGGTTGGAGGATCTGAGCTACAGGGAGAGGCTGAACAGGCTGGAGCTGTTTTCCCTGGAGCGTCAGAGGCTGAGGGGTGACCTTATGGAGATTTACAAAATTATGAGGGGCATGGATAGGATAAATAGACAAAGTGTTTTCCCTGAGGTGGGGGAGTCTAGAACTAGAAGGCATAGGTTTAGGGTGAGAGGGGAAATATATAAAAGGGAAATAAGAGCCAACCTTTTTACGCAGAGGGTGGTACATGTATGGAACAAGCTGCCAGAGGAAGTGGTGGAGGCTGGTACAATTGCAACATTTAAGTGGCATTTGGATGGGTATATGAATAGGAAGGGTTTGGAGGGATATGGGCTGGGTGCTGGCAGGTAGTACTAGATTGGGTTGGGATATCTGGTCAGCATGGATGGGTTGGACCAAAGGGTCTGTTTCCATGCTGTACATCTCTATGACTCTATGTTTCCAGAAAACTTTCAGACGTGACTCAAATGTGAAAGGTTCAAATTCACTACTAGATTCTGTCCAAATGGAAGAGCACATTGTGAAGAGAGCAACATATTTGCTTGGGTAGGGGATTGGTTAGCCAACAGAAAATAGACAATACATAGACTCCCAGTTTTTAAGTTGACAATGTGGAAAGTGGGGAGTTCCACTGGGTTCTATGTGTGCTCTCAACTATCTACAATCAGTATCAATGACTTGGATGAAGGAATTAAATATATGGTTGCTAAATTTATAGATGAGATGAAGATAAATTGTAAAACAAGTTGTGAAGAGGTCATGAGTTTGCAAAGGGATATAAGTAGGTGAACTGGGCGGCCAACAATGTGGCAGATAGAGTACAATATGAGGAAATGTGGACTTGTCCAATTTGGCAGGAAGAATTGAAAGGGATCACATTATTTACAAGGAGATTGGAAAACCCTGAGGCACAGCGGGATCTAAGTGTCTTGGTTCATGAATCAAAAAAACATTGCTACTCAGGTACAACAAAATATTAGGAAAGCAAATAGATCATTTATTCCAAGCAGAATGGAGTATAGAAGAAAGGAAGACTTTCTATACTGTTGTACAGGGCATTCGTGAGACCATATCTAGAGTACAATATATAACTTTGATCTTGTCAGTTAAGAAAGGATATGATTACATGAGAAACAGTTCAGAGAATGTTCACTTGACTGGTTAAAAAGGCATTTGGCACCCTTGCCTTCATTGCTCGGTCTTTTGAGTATCGGAGTCGGAAAGTTATTTTGAGGTTGTACAGGACTTTTGTGAGGCCTCTTCTGCAATTCTGTGTTCAGTTCTGGTCCCCCAGTTACCAGAAGGATATTATTAAATTGACGAGGGTTCAGAAGAGATTTTCCTAGCAATTGCTGGGTATGGAAGGTTTAAATTATAAAGAAAGGTTAGGTAGACTGGGACCTCTTGACCCTGGAGTGTAGGAGGTTAAGAGGTGACCTGATAAAGGTTTGTCAAATAATAGAATTAATGGTAATTATCCTTTCCGTGGGATGGAGGATTTCAAGACTAGTGGACACATTTTTAAGGTGCGAGAACAGAGATTTAAAAAAGATATGAGAGGTAATTTTTTTACATAAGGACTGGTTCATGTGTGGAATGAACTTTCTGAGTAAGTGGTGGATGTGGGTACAATTATGACATTTAAAAGACATTTGGATTGGTACATGAATTGGAAAGGTATGGAGGGATATAAACCAGAAGCAGGCACGTGACATTGCTTAGTTTGGTATAATGTTCAGCATGGACTGGTTGGACTGAAGAGTCTGTTTATGTTCTCTATGACTCTATGACTCTATGACTGATACCTGAAATGGGAAGGTTATCATATGAGGAAAGGTTAGATCTATAAACATAGGAGATTAGAAGAATGAAACAATTAAGTCCCTAATTGCAGAATTGATAGGGTGGATGCTAAAAAGATGTTTCTCTTTGTGGAGAAGTCAGAATTACAAGGGACACTTTAAAAATAAATAGTCTCCTATTTCAGATGGAAATGAAGAATTTTCCCTGTCGGAGGTTCACATTCTGTGGAAATGTCTTCCTCAGAGATTAAGTGGAGACATGGTCATTGAGTACTTTCAAGGCAGGTATTTTCATGACAAGAAAATGAAAGAGTTTAAGAGGCAGCTAGGAAAGTGGAGTTGAGGCCAAAACCATGTCCATCACAATCCCATCATTGACGGAGCAGACCTGAGCAGCCAAATGGCCTACTCCTGCTCTTAAATTAACACGATTGCCTGCCAACAGACAGTGGTAACATCACCAACATCACCGAATGGATGTATAGCGCCAAAACACCCAACTATGATCTTCTTACTCAGACGATTTTAAATCAGTAAATTCATGTGAAGAAAGAGTCTCTCTCTCTCTGATTAGATTCCCTACAGTGTAGAAACAGGCCCTTCAGCCCAACCAGTCCACACCAACCCTCTGAAGAGTAACCCACCCAGACCCATCTCCCTCTGACTAATGCACCTAACACTATGGGAAGTTTAGCATGGCCAATTCACCTGGCTTGCACACCTTTGGATTGCAGGAGGAAACCGGAGCACCCGGAGGAAACCCACGCAGACACGGGGAGAATGTGCAAACTCCACACAGATGGTCGTCCAAGGCTGGAATTGAACCTGGGACCCTGGTGCTGTAAGGGAGCAGTGCTAACCCCTGAGTCACCATACCGCCCTCCACTGTGCCGCCCTTCAAATTATTTTTCAGGTAAAGCAGGAAGCTTTTTGGTTTTTCATGGCAATTTTCAATATTTTTAGAAATTATTTTCCTCATCAAAATCTGCTATGCCCTTAGTCACGTGAAAAATGGGAGAACTTCCCTGAAACCCAGGTTTTTAAACACGCTAGCATAACTAATGTACACGATTAGAGGTTGAATGAGCTGAAATTTTGATTCTCCAGCCTACAACAGAGAAATAAATGGTGTGAGATTGAGACTTCTTTGGTTCCCCATTGTTTACAGTTGAAAATCATATGACGCCAGGTTATAGTCCAACAGGTTTCTGTGAAAATACAAGGTTTTGAAGTGCTGCCTCTTTGTTGGGTAGTTACCTGGGCAGTGCCCCAGATTTTAAAAAGGATGGTTAGATCTTCAAAGCGATGCAGAGGAGATTGCTGTAAGTGTCAATAGACTTCAGATCAGAGAAGCTGGAGCTGTTTATTGTGGTGATGATTAAGGAATATTTCAAGAAGCTCAACACCATCCAGGACAAAGTAGCCCATTTGCCCAAACAACACCTTCACTATTCATTTCCTCCTCCAGTTGGTGGTGGCTGCAATGTGCTTCACCTACGTGATGCAATGCAGCAACTCATCAAGATTCCATAGATAGCCCCTTCCAAACTACTAAGCTCTCCCATCGGAACAACACGAGTAACAAATACTTGGGAGCACCACCACCTACAAGCCATACCCCATCCTGACAACTGTTCTTTCACTGACAGTGAGTCAACATCTTGGCACTTCCTCCCCAAGAGCATTTGGACTGCAACGGTTCAAGGATGCAGCTCATCACCACCTTCTCAAAGCTATTTAAGGTGGGCTATAAGCTCACGAATGATTAAAAAAAACTCACTCCAAACTGCGGAACGCTTCGATCGAGAGAAACAGTTTCCACTACTTAGTGGGACAGTAACCAAAAGGTGCAGGTTTAATATAATTGATAAGAAAAAAGGGAGAGAAGCTATCAAGTCAATATGATCTAGAATGTACTGCTTCAATGGCGGGTGAAAGTATATTCTTGAGAACTTTCCAAGGCTGATTTATTTACATCCTTGAAAAGGGAAAGGATAGCCAAACTATGGGGAAGGAACAGGACATTGGAACTAATTGGAGAATCCATAAAAGAAGAAATCCACATATGATGGGTTGAATGGTCTCCTTCAGTGTTGTATGAGTCTAAGTTTCTGCAAGCGAGTTATACCTGCAAGTGATCAGAAAGTGATTTTCAATTCGAAATCCATCAATTTGGGAGGAATATTAAATAATAAAATTCCCACAATTTCAACGAGGAATGGGAGGAAGGTTGAAATTATGGTCCCTGGATCATAGAGTCATATAGTCATAGAGATGTACAGCATGGAAACAGACCCTTCAGTCCAACGCATCCATGCTGACCAGCTATCCCAACCCAATCTAGTCCCTCCTGCCAGCACCCGGCCCATATCCCTCCAAACCCTTCCTATTCATATACCCATCCAAATGCCTCTTAAATGTTGCAATTGTACCAGCCTCCACCATATCCTCTGGCAGCTCATTCCATACACGTACCACCCTCTGTGTGAAAAAGTTGTCCCTTAGGTCTCTTTTATATCTTTCCCCTCTCACCCTAAACTTATTCCCTCTAGTTCTGGACTCCCCGACACCAGGGAAAGACTTTGTCTATTTATCCTATCTATGCCCCTCATAATGTTGTAAACCTCTATAAGATCACCCCTCAGCCTCCGACGCTCCAGGGAAAACAGTCCCAACCTGTTCAGCCTCTCCCTGTAGCTCAGATCCTCCAACCCTGGCAACGTCCTTATAAATCTTTTCTGAACCCTTTCAAGTTTCACAACATCTTTCTGAAAGGAAGGAGACTAGAATTGCACACAATATTCCAACAGTGGCCTGACCAATGTCCTGTACAGCCACAACATGACCTCCCAACTCCTGTACTCAATACTCTGACCAATAAAGGAAAGCATACCAAACGCCTTCTTCACTATCCTATCTACCTGCGACTCCACTTTCAAAGAGCTATGAACCTGCACTCCAAGGTCTCTTTGTTCAGCAACACTCCCTAGGACCTTACCATTAAGTGTATAAGTCCTACTAAGATTTGCTTTCCCAAAATGCAGCCCCTCACATTTATCTGAATTAAACTCCATCTGCCATTTCTCAGCCCATTGGCCCATCTGGTCCAGATCCTGTTGTAATCTGAGGTAACCCTCTTTGCTGTCTACTACATCTCCAATTTTGGTGTCATCTGCAAACTTACTAACTCTACCTCTTATGCTCGCATCGAAACCATTTATGTAAATGACAAAAAGTATAGGGCCCAGCACCTATCCTTGTGGCACTCCACTGGTCACAGGCCTCCAGTCTGAAAAACAACCCTCCACCACCACCCTCTGTCTTCTACCTTTGAGTCAGTTCTGCATCCAAATGGCTAGTTCTCTCTGTATTCCATGAGATCTAACCTTGCTAATCAGTCTCCCAAAGACATCAAGGTGATTAAAGCACATCCACTCTCCCACCTTGTCCTGGTTCCTTACCTCTCCCAGCTGTTTAAGAGTGAGATGGGATAGAAATTAAGGTAGGGACGGTGTTAATGTCCACGCACAAGGAATCACAATAGTGTAGGACAGGTTGGATTTAGTAATCGACCATCTCCTGTCTGTCAGTTTTGAATGTTCGATATATCTCTATATTTATGTGTACGTAAATATATGAGCACATGTACTTGTGTGTGAAATGTACAGGACTGCAGTTATCATAAAGGGAAGCAAATATGTGGCAAAAGCTGACAGAAACACTGTTCTTTGCATTGGATCTTGCCATTGAATAACACAGCGAGAAACCCGATTTGGAGCCTTTTATTCATGAAGAATAGTTTCCAACTCTTTTGTATGCAGTTTCACAGTTGGGTTAGAGTTCACGGTGCAGCTGAATGGAATAGGGATGATGTCAGTTAACAACAGTGCTGGATATCCCTGACACTCACAATAACACATCAACTTCTCATCCGGCTCAAGGGGAACAAGTTTGACAGTGAGTGGCTGCACAAAGACTGCACCTTTATAGACAGGACTAAGGTGGATCTGTTGACTTGGTTCCCAAAACACATTGGGAGGACTGGAGTTCCCTTGCTTTTGCGGCTTTGATGATTTTGGCAAGCCATCTGTTCAAAGTTCAGCAAGTTCTCCCCCCACCCCACTTCAAACAGAATACATGTTGGGATCTTGAAATCTTTCCTCATCTCGGTCTTAAATGGCCTGCTGTAATCTGAAACTGTAATCAGGAAAACATCCTCCCTGCATCTGGTCTATCTAGTCCTGTTAGAATTTTATTCTTCTCAATCACATCCCCTTTAATTCTTCCAAATCTGAGCAACTGGGTGGCACGGTGGCTCAGTGGTTAGCACTGCTGCATCATAGCACCAGGGACCTGGGTTCAATCCCAGCCTTGGGTGACTGTCTGAGTGGAGTGGTGCACATTCTCCCTGTGTCTATGTGGGTTTTCCTCTGGGTGCTCCAGCTTGTTCCCACAGTCCAAAGATGTGCAGGTTAGATGAATTGGCCTTGCTAAATTGCCCATAGTATTCAGTGGTGTGCATGCTAGGTGCATTAGTCAGGGGAAATATAGGGTTGGGGAATGGGTCTGGATAAGTTACGCTTTGAATAGATGGTGTGAACTTAATGGACCAAATGACCTGTTTCGACACTGTTGGGATTCTCTGAACTGCTGGTCTAGTAAAACCAATCTCGTAAGACATAGTTGTCTTGCCATCTCCACTATCAGCCTAGTGAACCTTTGCTGCACCCTCTCCATAGCAAATGTATCCTCTCTCAGGTATGGAGAACTAAATTGCACAATAAGCTCCGAATGTGGTCTTATCAACGCACTGCATAAGTGCAGGAAGACATCTCTACTTCTCAACTCACAACCTCTTACAATAAGATCCAGTATACCATGATGAAGGGCTCCTTCCCGAAACGTCAATTTCCCTGCTGCCTGACCTGCTGTGCTTTTCCAGCACCACTCTAATCTTGACTCTAATCTCCAGCATCTGCAGTCCTCACATTTGTCCAGCATACCATTGACAATCCTAATTGCTTGCTGAACCTACCTGTATACTTTTCCAGCCTCACTCTAATCTTGACTTTCATTGATTTGTCTATAAAGACACCGAGACTTCTTTGTACATCCACATTTCCAATCTATCATCCTTTCAATAATACTCCACTTTTTTGTTGTTCACACCAAGGTATAATGCATCTGCCATGTGTTTGCCTATACACTCAACTTGTCTAGATTGACCTGAATCTCCTGACATGCTTCTCACTGCTGTAATGTTAAATATACAGCCATCAATGGGCTTCCAATAAGCAGCAATGTAATAATTACCATATCACTTCCTTCAGGTGTTGGTTTCCCTTTCAATAAAAAATAAAGTGTTTTATTTCCCACAAAATGACCATGCTAATTGATTATGGTTACCTTAATGCTGTATTGGCAGAGATGGACTGGACACAATTAGGGTAGATCGGGGCAAAACGTGTGATCTGCCTTCAACTTCTCGATATGTCTCCCTGTCCCTTCCAGGGGGTCATGGCTGAGACAGAAATTTTTATCAATTTGGAAGGTTAGATTAGATTGGAGAATGAAGGAAAATGGGTCTGAGGAGATTTGGGAAATATGTGACGCAAGCTATTCACTTACGTAGAGGTTAAAAACCAAAATGGATTGTGTTTGACGAAATGATGTGTTTCCACATAGGAACCTCTAGCATACTCAAGCAGGCCAACATATATGGCATTGAGGCACTGACCACTCGTTATTGGCTGTGAGGGGCTGGGCGCGACCAACACAAGACTCTCCAAGCGGGTGCTCTACTCCCGGCTCCTAAACGGCAGGCGAGCCCCAGGTGGACAACGGAAACACTTCAGGGATACCCTCCAGACCTCACTGGTGAAGTGCAGCATTCCCATAGACACCTGGGAATCACTGGCCCTAGACCGTCCGAAGTGGAGGAGGAGCATCCGGCAAGGCATGGGCACCTCGAGACCTGCTGTCAGGATAAAGTGGAAGCCGGTCGGAAACAGAGCAACCAAATCACACCAACGTCCCACCCACCCTTTCCCAAGACCACTACCTGCCCTAAGTATAACAATCTGTGGTAGCTGCATCAGTCTGTACAGCCAGCTACGGACTCACCCTGAGAGTGGGAGAGAGTCATCCTTGTCTGTGAAGGACTACCAATGATCTGTGCCCTCTGTTCACCTCTTCCCTCTCCACCTAAGGAGAGCTGAGATAACTGATGTGAGGCCCTTGAGAGGGCAAGAACATGACACACAGACTCATGCACAGTGCAGGACTTACAAGCACTATTGGCTCGCTTTGTGCTGCACAGTTCCCTGCCCCAGGCATCGCTGACCACTGTATTCACCCCCGACCCTTGTGCACACAGAGGTCAGGGAGAGCATGGAGATGTTTGACCAATGCTGCCAGTGGACTCCATTGCCCTGTATGCCCCTAGTTCCTCCTGCTTCCCCATGCTGCTGCTGGGGTCTCAACATGACAGTCAGCCCATGGTGCATCCTGTGTGGAAATGAACTTAGGCATCGTGCTGGCACATTTATTCAGGGCAACACAGAGATCATGCAAACAGATGTTGAGTAAAATGATTCAAACTTATACAAAGGTGATTATGCAATGCCACCTGTGCTGCCAAAGTGCCCATGAAAGGCAGCTTTCATTTCTTTCCCTCCATTTCCATGTTAGTGATGTCCCAGGTTCTGCAGCAGGGTCACAGGGAGCCTGCTTAGCACCTATGCTCCCTCAAAATGCTCCCGTCACTGTGTGGATCTCCGAGGTCCATGGACAACAGCAGTCAATGCGTCTGCGCACTGAACAAGGTGCACCACCCCTCCGGGCAGGCTGTACAACTTCGATGGAACATTAGATTGGATCAGAGGATGAAGGAAAAGGGGCATGAGGGGCTATGGGAGCTGGGTGGGCAAATGTGATGCAAACTACTCGCTTGCTTAGCAGTGGAACCTCGAGGCTTGGCCAGAGGATATCATGGCCTCTGTATCTGGTCAGCCTTGACATACTGAGAGACTTCTCGCCAGAGGCAAGTGGAGCCTACTGGAATGCCCATGGGCGCAGGCTGTCAGCAGGGTGTAGCATTGCTGGCCATTCCTCAGGACTGTGGAGGCCACACTGCCGGTGTTAACCTCTGACCATGCTGTCAGGGGCTGGTAGTGGGCCTCCTTTGCCTGTCACTTCAGGAGAGGGATACCCCTCCTCTGCACCACCCCATTCCACCATGACTCCAGGTCCCGGTCAGAGAACCACAGTGCCATTTTTCCCTTTTCCCACCATATTCAGAATGAATCTCCACCACCGAACAGGATGGCTTTGAAATGCCTTGGGTGTCAGGAATGCTGGTCTTTTGGTGAGTTCTTTCAGAAATGGCAACTAGTAAATTGGGGCTGTGATGGGGCAGAGAATTAGCACAGGGGTAGAGTATGGACTTGATGAGGCAGGTTTGGTAAGTTACAGCAAAAGATTTTGCTGGACCTCACAGTGAGAATCATGTCATGAAACTTGACAAAGAGTAGTCAAAGAAAGATTCAGGCCATTAAAATTCCTCCTTCCACAGATGCTGCCAGACCTGCTGCGTTTCTCCACTTTTCGGTTTTATGCAAGAGTTTCAGCGTTCACAATCTCTTGATTTTTTTGGGGGAAATGGAGTTGATGTTGAAGGTCAGACATGATGCACTTTCATGTCAGAATAGGCTGAAGGGACGGGATGACTTTCTGCTGCTCCCATCTCCTATATTCTTAGAGCCAATAAACCCCATAGTGACTGCAAGTTATGCTGAAAAGCATTTTAAAAAAGTCAATTAAACAACTGTGACAAAGCTGCTCCTTTAACATGGTTATGTTGTCCTTGGTTTTTAATTCAGAGAGGTCGTAAAAGACACAGACTCCGAAAAGTCTGAAGTTGAAGGGTTTTAGGGCTAATTTGATTATAGCTTACAGATACTGCCTCAGACAAAAGGCTTTTAAGTTTTAAAAAACACTTGTATAACAAAAGGGGAGTGGCCAGTTCTCCCAGCTCAGCATTCCTCTGGTTTGGTTTAGTTTTTAGCATGGGAGAGTTGAAAAAGCTGCTGGACCCCAAAGAGACAGGTCCAGGATGATCCTCCTCTCTCTCTCTCTCTCTCTCTGTCTGGCTTCTCTCCCATGAGACCCTGTGTCTGATTTTACCTTTTGTGCCAAAGGGTGTTTATGGGGATTGTTGCAGGAATTTGGAACAGTATCATTAAGTTTGGATGATCCGTTCGGTTTTCGGATAGGTTAAGTTTTTTGGTATCCTGTTCTCTTTTGCTTGTGTGTCATTCGGTTATCTTGTAAATAAATTCTGTTTTGATTAAAAGTAAGTGGCTTGACCAGCTGCACCTGTCCTGGAATATCCACTGTATACCTGCTTAAAACAACTAGCAAATTTAGAGTCTAGGCTACTTTCTTGAAATGTTTTGAGGAGGCCTGGCCTAGTCCATAACACAGCTAAGAATTAAAAGGTGAACCTGGCTAAGAGTCCAACCATCCATTGAAACAGCCATGCCCAGGTAATGCATCTCTGATTGATAGCTCTAGCTCTCTGTTCTATTCTGTCAACTCATTCTGCTTAGTATTTTCACATGTTAAAGAGGTTTAAGAGCTTGCTGTTTCTACTATTAATACTTTACGTGTCTGGACAATTAACAATTTTATTGTGCTGGCGGGAAGGGAATTTTTATGAATTGATTGATTAAACAATTTCCATTGTTACTTTACGTTCATTGGTTCTATGCAGTGCACGTGTATGGTGGTTGGATGACAGTGCAAGTGCATCATCTGGGAGGTGTGAGGGGCGATAGAGTTGCATGGATAGGCCAAGGGGATTGAGTGAGAGGATCTGGGGAAGTGCTAGGATGAGGACTGCAGGGTCTCGCTGCTTTCATTGTACATGAGGGAAAGTTCCAAAGCATTGAGGCAGACCCTGCACAGTAGTCTCTGAGGCTGCCTCAATGCTTTGGAACTTTCCCTCATGTACAATGAACTTTCCCTCACGTACAATCAGGTGGTTACCCTGATTCAAGCCGGCACTGGCCATGCCTTTGAATCACCTGACTTCGCCCACAACCCCCCACCCACCCCAACCTCGCCACCAAATGAAAAATAGCACCTCAGAAATCATTCTTGTTTCTGGCCCAGTTCTCCATCCACACTCCCTCTCTACTTGTGAGGAACAGATCTCCAGCAGTCTAGATCAGAGTAGTGCTGGAAAAGCACAGCCGGTCAGGCAGCATCCGAGGAGCAGGAAAATCAACATTTCAGGCAAAGTCTGCTCCTCGGATGCTGCCTGATTTGCTGTGCTTTTCCAGCACCACTCTAATCTAAACTCTGATTTCCAGTATCTACAGTCCTTACTTTCACCTACAGACCTCCAGCGGTTTGTCCAAGTGTCAATTTGTTCATATGCAGGTAGAGAAACAATGGGCTAGTGGTATTATTGCTAGACTATTAATCCAGGATGCTCAGCTAATGTTCTGGGGACTTGTGTTCAAGTCTCACCAAGGCAGTTGGTGGAATTTGGACTCACCTGCTCCTTGGATGCTGCCTGACCTGCTGTGCTTTTCCAGCACCACATATTTTGACTCTGATCTCCAGCATCTGCAGTCTTCACTTTCTCCTATTTGCTCCAAATGACCCCAATGTTGGACACTGGACACCAACATCTCATGGCATGCTCCATGGGCACCCCACACCCGTATAACATGTCCAAAGACATAGGAATCTGATATGCAGCAGCTTCTAAGAACCCTCATGGCACACCTACAATCCGCCTACAGGACACTTCTGCTCTTCAGTGCAGCACCTCGCGTTGCCCTGGTAACTCTCATTGCAAAGCTGCTGCAACAACACTACACTCAAGGACACACACCCCGCTTGTGGACTGGACCAGGTTTTGCACTTACTGTGAGAGCACTCCCTCACTTTGAGGTTTTCTGGATGTTCACAGCATTCCTGCCTTGCAGTGCCTTGCCTTATTGCGTTTTAGCCCCTCAGCCAGAGATTAAAAAGCTTATATTTACTGCAGTCTTGCTATGCCATTAAGTGCAAGCACAAAGTGAGGAAGCTTTGCAGAGTTATAAGCAATTCTCAGTCAAGTGGCTCAGCGGTTAGTACTGCTGCCTCACAGCGCCATGGACCAAGGTTCGATTCCCGCCTCGGGCGACTGCCTGTGTGGACTTTGCACCTTCTCCCCGTGTCCATGTGGGTTTCCTCTGGGTGCTCTGGTTTCCTCCTACAATCCAAAGATGTGCAGAATTGGCCATGCTAAATTGGCCATAGTGTTCAGGGGTGCGTAGGTTAGATGCATTAGCGAGGGGTAAGTGTAGAGTAATAGGGTAGGGGAATGGCTCTGGGTGGGATACTCTTCAGAGGGTCAGTGTGGACTTGTTGGGCTGAAAGGCCTGTTTCCACACTGTAGGGATTCTGTGATTTGGAAGTCAAGAAGGACAGCCTTTGCTCAGTTGGTCCCTGCACAATAAGTCAGGGACAATCTCTGATACCAGACCAGAGCCTGCACATGTTGGTCGAAGTCAGGCTCCTCTCCACACAGGGGG
The DNA here is from genome assembly GCF_047496795.1 of Chiloscyllium punctatum. Lineage (NCBI taxonomy): Eukaryota > Metazoa > Chordata > Chondrichthyes > Orectolobiformes > Hemiscylliidae > Chiloscyllium > Chiloscyllium punctatum. The sequence continues at coordinate 80,780,669 of NC_092744.1, forward strand.
GTGAGGAGTTGTAAGGCTGGGAAGCACATTGCTTGTTCTGACTCTTTCTGCCCTTACGGGAGCTGCTGTGGAATTCTGTGGGCGGCAGGGTGGCACAGTGGTTAGCACTGCTGCCTCACAGCGCCAGAGACCCGGGTTCAATTCCCGCCTCAGGCGACTGACTCTGTGGAGTTTGCATGTTCTCCCCGTGTTCTCTGCGTGGGTTTCCTCCGGGTGCTCCGGTTTCTTCCCACAGTCCAAAGATGTGCAGGTCAGGTGGATTGGCCATGCTAAATTGCCCGTAGTGTTAGGTAAGGGGTAGATGTAGGGGTATGGGTGGGTTGCGCTTCGGTGGGGCGGTGTGGACTTGTTGGGCCAAAGGGCCTGTTTCCACACTGTAAGTAATCTAATCTAATCTAATCTAATCTGCTTTCCTCCTGGGATTAAGGGAGATCAGGGGGTGATTTGGCTGTAACCTGCTGGTGCAGGTGGGAATGTATCTTGAGAGAGTGAGAGGGAACACGGAGGTCACGCAGCGTTTAGTGGTGTCGGGGATTGGGGTGGGTGAGGCTGTGTGGATATGAGTGAAAGTGATAGAGCGGGAGCCTTGGTGGGAGATGGGTGCAGCAGCTGAGCTAGTATAAGTGGTAACACTAATGCTGTGGAATGGAGAAGGACATTGACCTTCTTCCGACAATGGGGTGCAGAAGGCTGAGACTGCACTGAGCCGGGTGGCAATCTGGAAGCCGACTGGGCAACACCAGTTCCCCACAAGGCTGAACACACAGTCGCTTATTGTATTACTCATACACTCACGACTGTGTGGCCAAATTCCGCTCTAACTTCACCTACACGTTTGCTGATGACATTACTGTAGTGGGTCAGATTTTAAATAACATACAGGAAAGAGATAGAGAGCTCAATGGCATGGTATAAAGACACCAGTCTCTCCCTCAATGGCAGCAAAACGAAGGAGCTTTGTCCATGCAAAGTGACACATGGTTTAGAGGGAATGTTGGAAATCCGTGCCCCACTTTGACTGGCGATGGGATGGTGCAGAAACACGACTTTTGCACAGCAATACCTCTACTCCCTCAGGAGGCTAAGGATATTCGGCATATTCAAAATGGCTTTTCCCAATTTTTACAGATGCACCACAGAAAGTATCCTACCTGGATGCATCGCAGCGTGGTGTGACAACTGCTCTGCTCAGGACCGAAGAAATCCCAGAGGGCTGCGAATACAGCCCAGTACATTATCTCTTCAATCCACTGAATCCATCTATGCTTCCTGCTGCCTCAGGAAAGCAGCTAACATTAGCAAAATGGGTGGAAGTGGGTACTGCAGATGCTGGAGATTAGAGTGGTGCTGGAAAGGCACAGCAGATCAGGCAGCATCCGGGGAGTAGGAAAATCGACATTTCGGGCAAAAAGACCCCTCCTACCCCAATTATACTCTGTTCCACTCTCTTCCATCAGGCAGAAGATAAGAAAGCTAGAAAACCCATACCAACAAATTCAAGAAAAGCTTCTTCCTCATTGTTATCAGGTTTTTGAACTGACTAATTATATTTAAAATTGACCTTTCTCTGTACCTTCTTTGCATTCTGTTCTATTATCCTGATGTAGTTATGTAAGGCCTTATTTGTCTGGATCACACACAAAACAATATTTTTCTCAGTATCTCGGTACATGTGGCAATAACAAATCAAAGTGTGGATGATGTAGTCATGTCTGCACCACCTCATCGATCATTACCTCCAGTGCAAATTGGGGCACAGTTTTCCAATGTTCCCTCTAAGCTGCGTGTCACTTTCCGTGGGCACAGATCAGCTTGGTGAAGTGAATCGCAGCACTGACTTCCTGTTCTGGAAAGTATAGCCTCACACATACCTTGGAGATCCAGACGGAAGGAAAACAATTGAAGAGAAAGCTGCTGATTTCTATCTGTCTGCCATTTCCAGGGCAGATGTGAGGAATTCTGACAGCAGCTTCAGACCGACAGGCTTTGTCTGGGTGCACAACGTTTAAAGACTTTTAAAGACTTTTAAAGACGATGCAGGAGCCCGTCTGCCAAGTTGCTTCGGGAGCGGTGTTTGGTAAGGTGGGGTGGAAATCTCATGTAAGAGATGCCAATGGGGTGGTTGGTGAGCAACTAATGAGATGAGTATTGACAGGATACAGTGAGAAAGCCTGCTAGGCCTCACGGTGTCAACATTAAACCCAAATAAACTTGACACAACACAGAAGTAGCTACAAATGTATAAGATTTAGCCCAAAGTATTGTGAGATAAAAGCAGATAATGGGAATCTGTGCAAAGTCAGAGGGTGTTTTTTGATTAATGAATGGAAGATGAGGTGGAGGCACAATAGCCTCCAAGCCATTATTCGTGATGTGCACTGTGTCACATGTATTCATTGATAACATCTCCCTCCATCTCAATAGTGATGCCTGGGCTTTTCATTAACAGAGAAAAAGCACAGCCTTTGAAATGTTAACTGACTTTCTGTTTTTGGCAGTAACTGCTCCCGGGAGCTGTGAAGGCATAAAACATAGCCAGAGTCCAACTTTGCGATTGTTATCCAATCTCTCAAATGACAAAGTAATAACGAACTTGGATTTCCTTAAGGCCTTTCACAACAAATCATTCCAAAGTGTTTTCTAACTAATGACATGGAGTTTAGACTTCTTTTTAAATGTCAAAAATGTACTTTATTCATAAAAATAATCTTTATGCACTAGACCGGTTCAATTCTGTACATTCTTTGCAATTTAGGGAAACAAATAAATATTGGAGTGTCCCTTTCCCAGGGGCTCCAAACAAACAAATCCAAGGCATGTCTTTCTAATGCAAGACAATATTTTCATGTATTTACTGCAGCAACGCAGAAAACTCGCTAGCCAACTTGGCTACAGCAAGCTTATACAAAAGACAACATGATAATGAGTGGATAATCTGTTTTAATGCTGTTGACTGAGGGTAAATATTGGCCCGCTAATCAGTTTACCTCCCCCTCTCTTTGTTGAAATAATGCAATGTGATCTGCTACAGGCACCCGAGAAGGCAGATGGAGCTCCATTTACATCTCACCCGAGTGACAATGGATCAAAGCCGTTCAGACTAGGGATGAGGCAAGGCTGTGAATACCTAGGCTGTAAACTGTGATGCTTAGCCCCCAAGACTCAAATCTGGCCAGTCAGTGGGGGATTTGCGGACAAGCAGCTGATGCCTGAGAAATCCAAAAGGCAGGAAAGGGAAGGGGAGAAGATTGCAGAGGAAGGACTGCATGATATATCTGCAAGTGATTGTGAAGCAGTAAAGGTTTCACTATTTGCAATATAAATCACCCTCTGACATTTGTGTTTTATACCCAGAACCCCATGTCCACTGACAGATAGATTCAATCGTGTCTTCATCTCTGAGAGCCTCGTAATATCTGTCTTAACAAACAATTGCATGGAGCACATCCGACTGAATTTGTCTGCTACTATCCATAGATAAGAATCCTATCTATCACCCAGAGAACATTTTTATGTATGAAATACAGCTACTACAAGCAGATGCATGCACAGGGTTTGTTCAAACACATGATTTCTATCTGGAATCCTATTAACTCAGTAAATACTGAATTATTCTTGAGAACGCAGGCTGACAATTCATTAGCACCTCACAACATGGACAAGTAATGTTAAAGGAATGACCTGCTTGATGTAACATTGCACATACCAATTGAGGATATTTAATTAATAGAGACTTTGTGTTGAAATATCAATGTGCATATGTTGCCAGAGAATTTGTGTGATGTTTTCCATTGGAATGAAGCATTGAAATGTCAGATGCTATCTCGTCTCCTTCTGCTACTTCACTTCTTTTTGTGAATTTTCTGTACGTTAAGATTGAGGGATGTCAGCGCTGGGCGGTTGGAGTACTTCTCCTATCAGGCACTTGGTGCTGGCATCAAATGTACTGAGGTCCAGTGCAACAGAAGCACAAAGTTACAGTCTCCTCATCATTGATCCTACAATGTTTGTTCAAGGTTCACCCATGTGATGTTTGTGTATCAACAAGCATTAAAGAAGGTAAAAACATCATTCAATCTTCGAAAACTCATCTCTCCATTTGTCTAGCTTCCATACTGAAGCCCATCCAGTATCTTAACTTTTCATCAACCTCCAGTTCTCTGGTATCCCATCGCACCCTAAAGTGCATCATTCTAGTCTCTCAGCATTGCACTTAGCGTCCAGATAATCTTCCTTATAATGACTTTTGTCTGGAACATTATTACAAATTTTTTTTTGAGTGAATGAGTTTTATATGTTTCAAATTAAGATTACACTAAGCACAATGTACCTTCACTGGCATAAATTACATAGTACTCAAGATAATAGAATCCTTACAGCATGGGTGCAGGCCATTCAGCCCATTGAGTTTACACTGACCCTTCGAAGAGCATCTCACCCAGACCCACTACTATCTCTGCAACCTTGCATTTCCCATGGCTAATCCACCTCACCTGAATATCCCTTAACACTAGGGGAAATTCAGCATGGTCGATTCACCTAACCTGCACATCTTTGGACGGTGGGAGAAAACCAGAGCACCTGGAGGAAACCCACACTGACATGGGGAGAATGTGCAAACTCAATGCAGACAGTTACCCAAGGTTGGAATTGGATCCAGCTCCCTGGCACTGTAAGGCAGCAGCGCTAACCACTGAGCCCCCATGCCATCTGTAGTTTGTAACCATTTCTATTTCATACATTCCATTGAGATGCCTTTGCAATCTCCTTCCTGTTGGACATTCATATTTGAACTTGTCTATTTTTCTTCAAAATTCACCGCCTTGTTGCCATTTACTGCTGTCTCTCTAATGCCTATTTTTAGCTCTGTTTAAACCATTCTTTTATCTATCATAGTCACTTTCCGAACTGAATGTCAAATTAGAGATGATTTTGCGTTGGCTATTGGAGTGATAGTTGTGTAAGCACGGAGCCTAACAAGCATTTTGGACTCGGTATGATCCGCCAGCTCCATGTCCCAAGAATGAAGCACCTACTCACCAACTTGTTAACAATGAATGAAGAAAACGCACTTCAAGTCTCCTCTAAACTTTCTATGCCTTACCTTAAATTTATGCCTTTGGTCATGAATCCATCTACCAGGGGGAAATGTTTCTTCCTGTCTACCCCATTATGCCTGTGATAATAGCATCCATCTCAATCATGTTGCCACAATCTCCTCTATTCCAACAAATAACACTTCAACCCCAGGGCATCAATGTGGACTTCAATAGTTTCCTCATTTCCCCTTCCCCCACCTCACCCTAGTTCCAAACTTCCAGCTCAGCACTGTCCCCATGACTTGTCCGGACTTGTCCTACCTGCCTATCTCCTTTTCCACCTATCCACTCCACCCTCTCCTCCCTGACCTATCACCTTCATCCCCTTCCCCAATCACCCGTTGTAGTCTATGCTACTTTCTCCCTACCCCCACCCTCCTCTAGCTTATCTCTCCACGCTTCAGACTCACTGCCTTTATTCCTGATGAAGAGCTTTTGCTCGAAACATCGATTTCGATGCTCCTTGGATGCTGCCTGAACTGCTGTGCTCTTCCAGCACCACTAATCCAGAATCTGGTTTCCAGCATCTGCAGTCATTGTTTTTACCTCTATTCCAAGGAAGACAATTCCAGTATGTCAAATCTCTTTTCATAACTAAAGCTCTTCTTATAGCTTGGGATGACAACTACTCTGCCCAGGACTGTAAGAAACTACAGAGAGTTGTGAACACAGCCTAGTCCATCACACAAGCCAACCACCCATCTATTGACTCCATCTACACTTCTCACTGCCTTGGGAAGGCAGCCAACATCACCAAAGATCCGTTCTACCCCCAAACCCTTCCAACCTCTTCCAGCGGGCAGAACATACAAAAGCTTAAATAAACACACCAACAGCTTCTTCCCCACTGTTATGAGACTTCTGAATGGGCCTCTCAAATTAATAAATTAAATGTTGATCTCACTCTTTGTGCACCTTCTCTACAGTTGGTAACATTGTATTCCTCGCTCTGCTCCATTACCCTAATGCCCGTACTCCACGGAAAGCAGAACATTTCACGGTACCTAGAAACATGTGACACTAATAAAACAAATCAAATCAAATCAAATCAAACATCCTGGTCAATCTCCTCTGTACCCTCTCCTACAATGTGGATTCAAGAACTGCACACAATATTCTAACCAACATTTTATACAGTTCCTCCCTGGTCTTAAACAGTATGCCTTGGCTAATAAAGGAAAGTAGGGAGGAAGAGCTTCCCAATGAAGAGCCTATTTTATGCTCAAAACGTCGATTCTCCTGCTCCTCAGATGCTGCCTGACTGGCTGTGCTTTTCCAGCACCACACTCTGAGGTTAATAAAGGAAAGTATACCATACACCTTTTTAACCACTTTACCTACCTGGACACTACTTTAAGGGACTGGTAGACATGCACAGCGAGATCCATGGTGCTTTCCAGGACACTACCATTCATCATGTATTCCCTTACCTTGTTTGTCCTGCCCAAGTGCATCACCTCACACTTATCCAGATTGAATTCTATTTGCCACTGATCAGCCCGCCTGACCAGTCCATCTATACCCTCTAAGGCTATTGTCCTCACTATTTACCATCCCGTCAATTTTTGTATCATTTGCAAACTGACTGATTAACTTTCCTGTATTCAAGTCTAACTCAGTTATATAATCCAAAAACAGCAAGGTCCCCAAACACTGCTCCCTTCGGAATCTCACGGGACATAGGCTTCCAGTCACAAAACATCCCTTGACTGTCACTCCACAGCTTCAGTGGATCCCATGAGCTCTTACCTTCGCAATCAGTCTCCCACGTAAGACCTGATCAACAGCTTTTCTGAAGTCCAAGTAGACTACATCAAATGCTTTGTTCTCCTCTACACACCATGAAGCGAGAATAGGCTTCGGTTTTAAATAAGATCTCGTTTATTACATAATGCACACTACGTTCACGCAATATTTGTCTGATAGACACTGAAATAAGACTTTGAGGGAGACCTTGATGTTAATCTTATTCGCTTGAAGTCCAAAACTCCTCCCCACTTGAGACCATTTGACATCACCACACTGGATAATGCTTAATGATCCCTGAGACCTTATACCCTTTCAGACCTTATACCCTTCTCTAGCACCTCCTCCAAGCTTTTATTCTCATTATAAATATTTATACATTTGTGTATATACTTACATTTACCACAATCCTATCTTCCCCAAGTCTCTGAATTCACAAATTCATACATTTGATTGTCTTCAAGTAGTAAGAATGTCTTCTGCATTTGTTTTGATCTATTTGATATTTGGACTTCGCACACTAGCTTTCAGAGCGTTGCTCTTTCGTCAGGTGGAAGGAGTGGCACTCTGAAAGCTAGTGCATCCAATTAAACCTGTTAGACTATAACCTGGTGTTGTGTGATTTTTAATTTTGTACACCCCAGTCCAACACCTGCATCTCCAAATAATGACTCCCTAAGGGTGATGGACAACAATCCTCAGTAGCGCAAGCATCATGTCCATTCAAAGGATTACACCCACCTCATCCACTCAAACTACCAACACTGCCTACCATTTGCTATAAGCACCCATTCACTTCGTGCGCGTTCATAAAAAGCTCTTGCATCATCTTCCATCCATCTATACTTCCCACTGCTTTCATCGGAAAAACAACCGACATAATCAAAGACTCCTCCCATCTTGGTAATATTCTCATCCAATATCTTCCACCAGGTTTGTATGCATGCACAAACAGATTCAAGAGCAGCTTCATCCTCGCTGTCATTTGGCTTCTGAATGGACCACTCAAATTTTAAAGTTAATGTCGATCTCGCTCTCTGTACACCTTTTCTGGAGCCATGGCATTGTGTTCTTCACTCTTTCTATTACCCTAACACATTTTGTATGGTATGATCAGCTTGTACTGCATGAAAATAAAACTTTTAACCGTACCTAGATACATGTGACAATATTAAATCTAACCAGACCTTCCATAATTTTCAGTATCAGTCTTTGTCTCATTGTTGGTAACATTGGCTTTACAACTGAGCAGAGAGGATAAAGTCAGTCAGGCCTGGTTGGAGGTTTTGGAATCAAGTTCCTCTCTCACTGTTGGGGGATGATTGTGGAGTTGGCTGAGGACCAAGAGGACTATTCATGTGCTGACACAGAGACAGAAGTGGGCAAATCGATCTCATAAGTCATGCTCCCCTCCCATTAATGGCAGCTAAATCACCAAGCAAGCATCTTATCCTTGTTCTCCAACAAAGGCACTAGCACCTGCCAGGGGATCTCCAGATGTAAGAGACTGCAATCTGAGCCCTTCAGCTCTATCTCCACCTCTGAGGAGGAAGCTTGTGAGCCCTCGGAGGATGCAACACAGAGGCTTGCACCTGCATCCTCTATCAGCTCAAAGACTTTTATCTCAGTGGGAGTTTATCACGATGACACCCAGGGCACAGTGCACTGAGAGCATATCACTGACACGCCTCCCCAACTAATCGAGGAATAGCTGTCTAGTTTTCTGCCGTGAAGGAGTTCAGTGAAGGTAAGGGAGGAGGTTCTCAATTCTTTTTCTGCTGTTGTTAGCCTCCTGGATTAGCTCTTACTTCGGAGAAGAAGCTGATTGGTGAGTATTGGTACGTTTGTCTGCTATCTTAATTAGATAACCAGTTTTTAAAGTTATGGTCAACAAAAACAGAAATTGCTAGAAAAGCTGAACAGGTCTGACAGCATCTATGGTGAAAAATCAGATCTAACGTTTCGGGTCAAGTGACCCTTACAGTCAGAATCAAAGAGATGTACAGCATGGAAACAGACCCTTCGGTCCAACTCATCCATGCTGACCAGATATCTCCAACTTAACCTAGTTCCATTTACCTGCACTTGGCCCATATCCTTCCAAACCCTTCCTATTCATATACCCATCCAAATGCCTCTTAAATGTTGCAATATTGTACCAGCCTCCACCACTTCCTCTGGCAGCTCATTCCATACACATCAACACCCACTGCATGAAAATGTTGCCTCTTGGGTCTCTTTTAAATCTTTCCCCTCTCACCCTAAACCTATGCCCCCTAGATCTGGGTAACCTCACCCCATAGAAAGGACCTTGTTGATTTACATGTCTTTCATGATTTTATAAACCTCTCTAAGGTCACCCCTCAGCCTCCAACCCACCAAGGAAAACAGCCTCAGCTTATTCAACCTCTCCCTATACCTCAAATCCTCAATCTCAGCAACATCCTTGTAAATCTTCTCTGAACCCTTTCAAATTTCACAACATCCTTCCAATAAGAAGGAGACTAGAATTGCACACAATATTCCAACAGTGGCCTAACCAATGTCCTGTACAGCCGCAACGTGACCTCCGAACTCCTGTACTCAATACTCTGACCAATAAAGGAAAGCATACCAAACGCCTTCTTCACTATCCTATCAACCTGTGACCCTTCCTCAAAATGGAAGGGTCTGAGGAAGAGCTCTGAGAAAGGATCAGTTGACCCTAAATGTTAACTCTGAATTCTTGCCACAGATGCTGCCTGACCTGCTGAGCTTCTCCAGCAATTTCTGTTTTTGTTGCTGATTCACAGCATCCGCAGTTCTTTCGGTTTTTAAAGTTATGGGATGGCATTCAGTGGCCAAGTGGAATGTGCATCCTGCGGTATATGTGAAATCATGGATACACCAGACAAACACAAATATTCAAAGTGGGCAGTAGCTGCAGAAGTGTGAATCTGGCTTTATGGTAATGATTGAGTCAGGTCACTCAGTTGCAGGTGGCTTTGGGGTTTAATTCTACTGATGGCCCACAATGCCTCATGGGTACCCAGTCTTGAGCTGTCCTGCCAGTTGTTCCTGCGAAAAGTGGCCGAGCAGAGGCTGATAGCTAAGTTTGGAACCCATAGGGAGGGCCTCAACTGGGATCTCGGGTTCATGTCACATTACAGGTCACCACCATTGCACTATGCACACACACAGATACAACTACACACAGACAAGCACACAGACACTCACACACATTCCTACAGACACACACACTCCCACACTCACAAATGCACCCTCTCACAGACTTAGACCACTTTACACACACACATACATATGTACACTCTCTCATACAGACACTCAGAACCCCCCACTCCAGACACACACACTCCTACAGCTAAACACACATATGCACATATGCACCCTCTCACAGACTTAGACACACACACACACACTTACAGACACTCACCACCCCCCACCCAGACACACACACAATCCTACAGAACACACACACTCCCACACTCTCACATGCATCCTCTCACAGACAGACATTTTACACTAACACAAATACACTCTCTCTCACAGACACTCACAATCCCCTACCCCAGAAAAACATATACACTACACATACAAATATACACGCTCCTACAGACACACCTCCCACACTCACACATGCATCGTCTCACAGACTTAGACACTTTACACACACACACACACACAAAAACCCACATACACATACTTTTTTGGGGTGAATTTGTACTTGGAGTTACATTGTACTTTCCTCAAAAACTGCATGAATCCATGTAAGACTCTGTTAACTCACCTTTTACATTAGAATCAGTCTAAACATTATAGCACAGACAGGGAACACAGGGGGCTAACACCTTCAACATCTCAACATCTTATCTGCGCTGACACCAATTGTTACAGTTAACCTGAGAATGTAACTTTTAAAAACAGTTTTGTGATCTACATATGAAAGAAGTGAAACTATCATGGTCATTCTAACAGATGAGAGACTGAACAGACAATGAAGGTATTTTTCAATGTATAATTTCAGTTACATCACATCATAAACTTTTGCTATAAATTCTGTGTCTTACAATTGTGTACTCCACAACCACCTGATGAAGGAGCAGCGCTCCGAAAGCTAGTGCTTCCAATTCAACCTGTTGGACTATAACCTGGTGTTGTGTGATTTTTAACTCTGCCAGATGAAGATCTGTTTTCAGGTCTAGTTGCCCTCTATAAGAAAGATATCGATAAACTTGAGAGAGTGTGGAAAAGATTTACAAGGATGTTACCAGGATTAGAGAGTTTGAGCTACAGGGAGAGGTTAAACAGGTTGGGGCTGTTTTCCCTGGAACATAGGAGTTTGAGGGATAACCTTATAGAGGTTTATAAAATCATGAGGGGCATGAATAAGGTGAAGTTTCCTAAAGTGGGGGGGGGGAGTTGGGGGAGAAAGGAGGGGGTGGGGGAGTCCAAAACTAGAGGGCATAGGTTTCGGGTCAGAGGGGAAATTTTTAATAATACCTCAATATGCTGCCAGCTTGCTGTGTTCTTCCTGTCTCCTGCTTGTCTACACTGGCAATACCAAAGTTGGAGCTCTGTGTACAGTTCTGGTCACAACATTACAGGAAGTTCATAGTTGCTGCCAAGAGTGTGGAAGAGATTTACAAGAGTATTACCAAGGCGTACAAAGATTGTTTATCTTTGAACAGAGGAGGCTGAAGAACAACTTAATTAAGATGTATGCAATAATGACAAGCCCTCCGTTTCTTCCTCTCCCGACGTCCCCAACAGTACCCTTCCACCGACACTCTTTCGTTTGGCTGATCTGGTCCTCACCCTTAACAGTTTCCCCTTCGAGTCCTCCCACTTCCTCCAGACCAAAGGACCATGGGCACCAGTATGGGCCCCAGCTATGCCTGTCTCTTTGTTAGCTACGTAGAACAGTCCATCTCCCGTAACTACACTGGCACCACTCCCCACCTCTTCCTCCGCTACATTGATGACTGCATTGGTGCCACCTCGTGCTCCCGTGAGGAAGTTGAGCAATTCATCAATTTCACCAACACATTCCACCCTGACCACCCTGGACTATCTCTGACACCTCCCTCCCCTTCCTGGACCTCTCCATCTCCATTAGTGGGCGGCACGGTGGCACAATGGTTAGCACTGCTGCCTCACAGCGCCAGAGACCCGGGTTCAATTCCCACCTCAGGCGACTGACTGTGTGGAGTTTGCACATTCTCCCCGTGTCTGCGTGGGTTTCCTCCGGGTGCTCCGGTTTCCTCCCACAGTCCAAAGATGTGCAGGTCAGGTGAATTGGCCATCCTAAATTGCCTGTAGTGTAGGTAAGGGGTAGATGAGGGGTACGGGTGGGTTGCGCTTTGGCAGGGCAGTGTGGACTTGTTGGGCCGAAGGGCCTGTTTCCACACTGTAAGTAATCTAATCTAATCTAATGATAACCGACTTGACACCGACATTTTTTATAAGCCCACCAACTCCCACAGCTACCTGGATTACACCTCTTCCCACCTTACCTCTTGCAAAAATGCCATCCCGTATTCCCAATTCCTCCGCCTCCGCTGTATCTGCTCCCAGGAGGACCAGTTCCACCACAGAACACACCAGATGGCCTCTTTCTTTAGAAACTGCAATTTCCCTTCCCACGTGGTTAAAGATGCCCTCCCATGATCTCGTCCACATCCCGCACCTCAGACCCCACCCCTCCAACCGTAACAAGGACAGAACTCCCCCCCCCAGTGCTCACCTTCCACCCCACCAACCTTCGCTAAGCCAAATCATCCACCAACTCCAAAAAGACCCCACCACCAGGGATATATTTCCCTCCCCACCCCTTTCTGCCTTCCGCAAAGACCGTTCCCTCTGTGACTACCTGGTCAGATCCACTCACCCTCCCGTCCTGGCACCTTCTCCTGCCACCGCAGGAATTGCAAAACCTGCGCCCAAACCTCCCCCCTCACCTTCATCCAAGGCCCTAAAGGGGCCTTCTGCATCCAAAGTTTTACCTGTACATCCACCAATATCATTTATTGTATCCGTTGCTCCCAATGCGGTCTCCTCTACATCGGGGAGACTGGACGCCTCCTAGCAGAGCGCTTTAGGGAACATCTCTGGGACACCCGCACCAATCAACCTCACCGCCCTGTGACCCAACATTTCAACTCCCCCTCCCACTCTGCCGAGGGCATGGAAGTCCTGGGCCTCCTTCACCACCGCTTCCTCACCACCCAACACCTGGAGGAAGAACGCCTCATCTTCCGCCTCAGAACACTTCAACCCCAGGGCATCAATGTGGACTTCACCAGTTTCCTCATTTCCCCTTCCCCCACCTGACCACAGTTCCAAACTTCCAGCTCAGCACTGTCCCCATGACTTGTCCTACCTACCTATCTTCTTTTCCACCTATCCACTTCACCCTCCTCCCCATCCAACCATTGTACTCTTTGCTACCTCCCCCACCCTCCTCTCTGACCTATCACCTTCATCCCCTCCCCCACTCACCTATTATACTCTACTTTCTCCCCACCCCTATGCTACTTTCTCCCCACCCCTACCCTCCTCTCATTTATCTCTCCACCCTTCAAGCACTCTGCCTGTATTCCTGATGAAGGGCTTTTGCCCGAAACGTCAATTTTCCTGCTCCTTGAATGCTACCTGAACTGCTGTGCTTTTCCAGCACCACTCTAATCCAAAATCTGGTTTCCAGCATCTGCAGTCATTGTTTTTACCTATCTGGAATTCACGGCCTAGTTTGGTGGTTGAGGCAGAAACCCTCACCTCATTTGAAAAGCACCTGGAACCACCCCTAATGTACTCCCTTGAGTCTGCAAGGCAACAAACCAGATGCCAGAAAGTGGGATTAAATTGAGTAGTCAAATTATTCAGCCAGTAGAGACATGATAGGCTGAATGATCTCTTTCTGTGTTTTCCCTGACTCTATGGTTCTATATAAATGCTACACCAACAAATGTAAGTCAGAGTATAGGAATGCAGCAGCAAGTGGCTGATTTTGACTCCTCATAGATTAGATTCCCTACACACCGACCATCCAAAGATTAACCCACCCAGACGCATTCCCCTACACTATATTTACCCCTGACTAACCCACCTACACAATGGACAATTGAGTATGGTCAATTCACCTGACTAGCACATCTTTGGATTGTGGGAGGAAACCAGAGTATGCGGAGGAAGCCCACACAGATACAGGGAGAATATGTAAACTCCACACAGACAGTCACCCAATGTGGGAATTGAACCGGGGTCACTGGTGCTGTGAGGCAACAGTGCTAACCACTGAGCCACTGTGCTGCCCTGATAGCCTGTCCACCATCTACAGGGCACAGGCCAGGAGTGTGATGGAGTATTCCCCACTTGCCCAAATGGGTGCAGTTCCAGCAACAATCACGATCTTTAACACCATCTGGGACAAAGCCACCCACTTGACTGGCACCATATCCACAAGTATCCACTCCCTCGACCACCAATACTCAATAGCAGCAGTGTGTACCATCTGCAAGATGCACTACAGAAATTCTCTGAAGAAACCACCTTCCAAAGGTGGACCTTATGGATTTAGAAGGGCAAGGGTAGCAGATACGTGGTAACACCACATTTGTAAATTCTTTTCCATGCCATCCTGACATAGAACTACATTACTGTTTCTTTAGGGTCACTGGGTCAAAATCATGGGCCTCCCTCTCTATTGGATTGTGGATGTACCTACACCAAGTGGACTGCAACGGAGAATGAATGAGGAACCTTGAGAAGTAATATACATTTGGCATGGCAACATTTAAGGAGAACGATTTCAGTATAGGATATCAGTTTCCGGGTTAAATTTGTGGAATGTTCACTGTCTGTGATCATTATCCAGTGGTGATGAGTGTTCACTCTTCTGATCATTATCTAGCAAGTCTGAGTAGAAAATGGACACTAGCAGATCATTTGAATTTTCAGCCGTTAGGAAGTTCAGTCAGTATATTGAGAAACACAATCCTTTTCTTGCCACATAGGGCAGCTGGGAAAAAAAGGACTGATTAACCTATTACCCTACACCCAGGTAATGTAGTAGCGATGACGCTACTGGCAACAGCCACCATGTCAGAGATTCCGAAAAGAGGAATGGAAAAAACTGTATGAGAGAGGGATGAACTTATCCAGAAGTTCAGAATTTACTGTAGTATCTATAAACACAGTGGATTTGAAACCAAGGCACTCATAAGTAGAGGGGAAAAGCTTTCCTGATTCAGAACAGGCCATGTGTTACTTGAAGACGGATCTACATAATCTTCAAAGCCCGATCACAAAACATTATATATGACTGGCTTCCTTGGACTGATAGAAACCAGTGGGTTATGGTCTTGTATTGTCGGTCAGCATTTCAATACTGAGACGTAAACATGGATGAAGGGTCTGACACCTAACTTACGCCCTAATTAGCAAATCTCAACTGGGCCTGTTATGGTACTCAGCACATCTGCATTGTGAGGAGGAAGAAATTTCTCACCCTGAATGATGTTCAGTCGCCCATGTCAGAAGCTCCACACATAACAGTGTCAGGTATGAAAAGGATTGAAATGGGCTAGAATGTCCAGATTAGAGTGGTGCTGCTCCTCGGATACTGCCTGACCTGCTGTGCTTTTCCAGCACCACTCTAATCTAGACTCTGATCTCCAGCATCTGTAGTCCTCACTTTTGCCTCTAATGTCCAGATGTTCAGCTCATACAATTCAGCAGTACCAAACAGGAGCTGCTGAACTGCACAAAGCCTGCAGGTCAGTGCAGCTCCTGTTTATTTTTGTGCGAGCATTTCAATGTCTGGAGATATCCCCTCGAAGAGTAACATACCAAGAGACAAGGGTGACCTCTGACCTTACAAAGGGTGTGACAACGCAAGTGTAGCCTCGCCCGTGCCTGTTACCTCACGAGTCTTGTTCTCATTCCACGTTCCATTATTCTCTTTCAGGACAAAGGGGGGAAAGAAAACAAAAGCTGACAATGAGGGGAGGGACTGACATTGGTCCTGGCGAGAAGCCAATTCCCAGACATCTCAAATGAAGCGCTGCAGCATTTATTCAAACACAGGAAAGAATGGAGTGTCAGTTTTGAAACAAAAAAGTGTGTTGGAGACAGTAACCCAGTGAGAGCTAGTGAGCTGGAGATTTCCCTCAACACAGCCATGGTTTATCTACACAATACAAATTTACTCTTCATTCCCATTCTATTGAATGTTCAAAGTAGACAGAAAGTCTGCCTCAGTTTTTCCAGTTCTGAAGAAGACATATTGGACTGGAAACATTAACTCTGTTTCTCTCCCCTAGATTTCTCCAGAATTTTGTGATTTTATTTCAAGTTTTCTAATATTCACCAGACATTATTTTGGTGTGAGAAATATTTTCCAGTCATCTTTTAAAGGGATTCGCTGATCGTGGCCTACAGTTTCACATGGGTTGGCAGTCTTCTTTATCTGTTCCAACTGCTTGTCCTTCAAACACTAGTCTGTGAGTGTTAAGACTAAAATGGGTACCTCAGGATAGAGGCCATCACTGCTCTTGGCCTCCAGTGTCAGATAATCCAGAAATAGCACCCATTCCAGTCAGAATGTGGCACCACACCCACAAGCATCCACTCCCTCTGCCATTGACGTTCAGGAGCAGCAGTGTATACTATCTACAGGATACACTGCGGAAATTCACCAAACATGTTTAGACAGCATCTTCCAAACCCATGACCACTTCCATCTAGAATGTCAAGGGCAGCAGATACATGGGAATACCACCAATTTCAGGTTCCCTTCCAAGCTATTCACATCCTGACTTGGAAATATATCACCATTCCTTCACTGATATTGGGTCAAGTTTCCTGGAATTCCCTCCCTAATGGCATTGTGTGTCTGCTTACAACATTTAAGAAAGGTCATAAGGACAAGCATTAGATAAATGTGAGGTGCTGCATTTTGGGAAAGCAAATCTGAGCGGACTTGTACTCTTAATGGTAAGGTCCTAAGGAGTGTTGCTGAACAAAGAGACCTTGGAGTGCAGGTCCATAGCTCCTTGAAAGTAGAGTCGCAGGTAGATAGGATAGTGAAGAAGGTGTTTGGTATGCTTTTCTTTATTGGTCAGAATATTGAGTATAGGAGTTGGGAGATCATGTTGCGGCTGTACAGGACATTGGTTAGGCCACTGTTGGAATATTGTGTGCAATTCAGGTCTCCTTCCTATTGGAAGGATATTGTGAAACTTGATAGGATTCAGAAAAGATTTGCAAGAATGTTGCCAGGATTGGAGAGTTTGAGTTATTGGGAGAGGTTAAATAGGCTGGAGCTGTTTTCCCTGGAGCATCGGAGGCTTAGAGGTTTATAAAATCATGAGGGGCATGGATAGGGTAAATAAACAAAGTATTTTCCCTGAGATGGGGGAGTCCAGAACTAGAGGACATAGGTTTAGGGTAAGAGGGGAAAGATAGAAGAGGGACCTAAGGGGCAACCTTTTCACACAGAGGGTGGTACGTGTATGGAATGAGCTGTCAGAGGAAGTGGTGGACGCTGGGACAATTACAACATTAAAAGACATCTGGATGGGTATATGAATAGGAAGGGCTTGGGGGATTATGGGCCAAGTGCTAGCAGGTGGAAGTAGATTGGTTTGAGATATCTGGTCGGCATGGACGAGTTGGACCGAAGGGTCTGTTTCCGTGCTGTGCGTCTCTATGACTCTACGTGGACAGCTCACCATCACCTTCTCAAATGAAAATAGGGATGGGCAATATATTGATGGCCAGCCAGCGATGCCCAAAATGTACAAGCAAATGAAAAATTTCTGGTAAGAGCAGTTGAAGGGTGTTCAGGAACAGAAATCTTTTCAATATTTGTCTGTCCTTTAGCTGCAGGCAAACCTGAGATAATTGGGATCGTCCTGACTGAGCAACACAGAGATTAAAAATCAAACCTGACAATTCCACCCAAAGTGAGATACAAGACAAAGAATCCTCAAGTTTGGCACCCAGTCTACCACATTAAAATTCACTCCCTTGATTTATATGGCAAGCTGTACTGCAGAAACCCAACCAAGCTGCCCTGATATCTCTCAATCCCATAACATCTGTCACCCAGCAGAATAAGGGCAGCAGCATCTTGATTTGAAAATGTATCTCTGTTCCTTCATCATTTCTGGCTCAATATCCCAAAACATTTTCAAGACAAATTAGGATGGGTGATAAATGCGGGTCTTATTAGTTAAAGGTCACACAACACCAGATTAGAGTCCACCAGGTTTATTTGGAAGTACAAGCTTTCAGAGCACTGCTCCCTTGTCAGATAGCTAATTTCAAGATTGATCAAACCTAGATTGCTGTTAAGTTGTTAATCACTTAGAGTGGGGATGCAGGTTTCGATTAATTAATGTGTAAATCCCAGAACTTCTTTCAAGTCATGGTCCCAAGATAACTTAAGGTTTTAATAAAAAAAGTGACATCTCAGCTCAGACAATGCATTAAAGGTGTGAGGTTAGAGTCTATCTACATCCCAACTTTGAGTCAGACTGGTTTTATTCTCAAAGTAGGAATTTATAAAATGGGATGCTGACATCAAAGAATGGAATAAGTGAAAGAAATGAAACAGTGTTGTCACCTGTCTCCTAACAGCATCTGAAACACAATTAATTAGTTTGAAGAGCATTGTTGTGTGAGAGTCAGCCTCCTACTTTCTCTGAAAGATCTCCATGTTGGACACCAGGAACAAACATCTCATGGCACTCTCCAGCGGCATCGACACATGAATCCATGGGCATTGGCAACCGACATGCACCAGTCTCTAGGAGTCTTCACTTACAGGTCACTTTCTGCTCTTCAGTGCTGCACGTCTGGCTGCTCCAGTAACTCACATTGTAATGTTGCAGCAAGGGACACACATCCAGCTCATGGACTGCACTAGGCTCCTCTCTCACTGTCATTATGCTCACTCACTCTGTGCCTCTCTCACTGTCATTATGCTCACTCACTCTGTGCCTACCCGGTCTTGCACAGCATCTCTGCCTCGCTTTTCCTTTTTCAACATTGTGGGGGTTAAATAAAAAAAAGAAGAAAAAAAAAAGAAAAATATAACTAGGAGATTTTGATGTGAAGGGCACTGCTTGTCACTGCCCACTCGGGTGTTTTGCCTGTCTTGGGAGTTGGATCAGTGTGTGACTTTGTGTGAAAAAAGAAAAAAAAGAAAGAAAGTAAAGAAAAGAGAAAGAGAGAAAAAAAAATAAAATAAATAGGAGTGTGGGTATTTCCTATCTTCCTGGTGGTGGAAATTGAATAAAGATACGTGCACCTTGTGTCTCTCACTGTGTCTCACACCTGTACACACACACCATGGGGGAAAAAAAAATAAAAAAAGAATCAAGAGATTTTTTTGATCACACAGCATTGCCCTTTGATGTGAAGGGCAGTGCTTGTCACTGGCCACTCGGGTGTTTTCCCGTCTTCCTGGTGGTGGAAATTGAATAAAGATTCATGCACCTTGTGTCTCTCACTGTGTCTCACACCTGCACACACACAACATGGGTGCGGGGGAAAAAATAAGCACTACGGCAGTTAGGCAGGAGTGTGGGGGTTAATAAAAAAGAAAAAATAAACAGGAGTGCCAGAGCTTCTGTTACTCTGAGAGCTGGCTCTGAGAAAGCTAAGCTGAACCACTGTGAAGTACTATGCACATGTAAATAAAGGGTGACTTGGTGACGGGCTGCCACCCTCTGTGGAATTATTTCAATGATAGTTTTAGTGAAGATTAGCTTGAGCTTTAAATTACATCTCCATTTCATTCCAGGAGCTAACCGGAGACATGTTGTGTCTCTCCAGCATTGCATAAATTGTCTTTAGCAGGGCCAGCCAATCAAGTCAGTCAATCTGACAGCCATCAACTTTGGAACTACTGTTAGAACCCCCAGAGTGATCAGCTGCACATTGACCATTCAGGCTCTATCAAAAAAACAATAAATAGGAGTGTGGGTATTTCCCTTCTTCCTGGTGGTGGAAATTTGAATAAAGATTCGTGCATCTTGTGTCTCTCACTGCGTCTCGACCTGCACACACACAACATGGGTGCTGGGGGAAAAATAAGCACTACCGCAGTTAGGCCATTGGTTGGGAGGGGGGTGGGGTGGAGTTTAAAATAAATAAATAAATACATACATAAATAAATAAACAGGAGTGTGGGTGTTTCTTTTCTTCCTGGTGGTGGAAATTTCAATAAAAATTTGTGCACCTTGTGTCTTTCACAGTGTCTCACACCTGCACACACGCAACATGGGTGCTGGGGAAAAACATGGAAAAAAAAGAAGAAAAGAAAAAAATAAACAGGAGTGACGAAGAAAAAAATAGGAGTGTCAGACATTCTCGGAATGAATTACAGCAGAAGTTGCAAACTGTTCTGAAAACAAAAAAAATATTGGCGATTACAGCGGGTCAGGCAGCATCCATGGAGAGAGAGAGAGCAATCTCACTCCATATCAGAGCTGACGTGAAGTGACTTCATGACAACTCTGTTGAAAAGTCATCTAGTCATGAAACAATAGCTTGCTTTCTCTCCATGGATGCTGCCTGACACTCTGAGAGTTGGGTCTGTGGGAGCTGAACAAGTGTCAAGGACTTGCCCCGTGTAAATAAAGGATGACTTGATGATGTGATATCAGCCTCTGTGGAGTTATTTCAGGTCCCTCAGCCAGAGTCAGAGTCACAGAGATGTCCAGCACAGAAACAGACCCTTCGGTCCAACTCGTCCATGTCGACCAGATATCCGAACCTAATCTAGTCCCATTTGACAGCACACAGCCCATATTCCTCCAGACCCTTCCTATTCATATACCCATCCAGACGCCTTTTAAATGCAGTAACTTTATCAGCCTCCAACACTTCCTCTGGCAGCTCATTCCATGCATGCGTGAAAAAGTTTTCCCTTAGGTCCTTCTTAAATCATTTCCCTTTCACCCTAAACCTATGACCTCTAGTTCTTGACTCCACCAGCCCTGGGAAAAGACCTTGTCTATTTAGAGTCAAGATTAGAGTGCTGCTGGAAAAACACACAGGTCAGGCAGCATCCGAGGAGCAGGACGTTTTGGGCAAAAGCCCTTCATCAGGAATGACTTTGTCTATTTACCCTATCTGTGCCCCTCATGATTTTATTAACCTCTATAAGGTCACCCCTTAGCTCCAGGGAAAACAGCCACAGCCTATTCAGCCTCTCTCGATAGCTCAAATTCTCCAATACTGGCAACATCCTTGTAAGTCATTTCTGAACCCTTTCAGGTTTCACAATATCCTTCCTAGAGGAGGGAAATTAAGCAATGTTGCAAATGTGGCCTCACCGATGTCCCGTACAGCCGCAACATGACCTCCCAAATCCTATACTCAATGCCCGGTCTAAGCATAGCAAACACCTTCTTCACTACCTTCTACCTGCGACTCCACTTTCAAGGAAGTATGAACATGTACTCCAAGGGATACCAGGCTTATGTTGCTTCTGTCTTGTTAAGCAGTTTAGAGGAGAGACAAGGCTAGCAAGCTTGTCATATTCATCAGCAGGCTTCAGTGAAGTCGAGGGGCTAACCTTTTCTCAGGAGTCCCAGCACAGCAAGTCAAGGGCAGTCTCCAATAGCAGTACATAGGCTTGGGCACAGTCAGTCATCCCCTTGTGCAGTCAGAGACAAGCTGATGCTTACATCAGGGGTATAGAGCTTAAAGGTAAGCAGCCTCCCTCCTCGTCTTGACTCTTTCTGGCTTCTTGTGGGCTGTGTTGCCTCCTAGATTGAGAGACTGGTAAGTATTGAAATTGAGTGGCACAGCTGCTGCAGTTGGTGGAGGTGGGTTCCGAGTGAACAGTAAGCAGCACAGAGGGCATGCAGTGTTAGTGGTGTCTGAGGTGTGAATAAATTGCAGACAACAGTTGGAGTGGGAGAGAATGAGCCTTAGTGGGAGGTGGAACTGGGTGCAGAAGTAGGGTGAGTGTGAGGTATCAGAGAGAAGACAGTGACAGCAAAAATGGCAGTGTGCAAAAAGTCATTGACCTTCTTCCTATAGTGCTGAGCATTATTCCAGACCATGGTGACTGGACTGGTAACTTTGGACCAGGTTAGCATGGTCTGGTGTCATGGCCTCCACCGCTGGTCCTGGGGGAGGGTGATGTCCTGTCCCTGCACCACCCTGTTTAGCAGGACCTCCAGGTCCTAAACAAGAAAGGTAGGGTTTCTGATTTTCAACTGGAAGCCATGTCCATGACAAATTTCAAGAGTCATGCAGGGTAGCTCCAGACTGACAGTGCCTGATCGGGTACACCATGGGCTTTTAAAGATGGCGTTGGCGCAAGAGATGCCAGTGAATTCTGGGATATCTGCTGAGGAGGGAGTAATTCTGGGTATTGGGGCATGGTCAGATGAGGGTGGAATGGGACATGAGCATTGCCATAGGGATAGGATCAATAGTTCATGAGGCGAGTAGGTACGACACTGTGAGAAAATACACCAGGCCTCAGAAAGGAAAGAACCCTCTAAAATATCGACATAACTCACTCTTCAGTTTCAGATTCAGTTCAAACCATGTTTATTTATCACATTGCTGCCTGTGTATAAACTAGTTGCCACATTGCAACTGTGATGGCTCTTCCAAAATACTTCATTGACTGTAATGTGCTCTGGGAACATCCTGCTATCCTGAGAAGGTGCTATACAAATGGAACAATGGAACTCCTCCCTGTTGTGAGGAGAGCATGGTAGATTGTATTAGGAGTAAAAATCTCTCTCTCTCTCTCTCTCATACACACACACACACGGTATTAAGAAAACTTATCTCTGTCCACTCAGCTGGTTGAGGGCAAAAGACGAATAGAACAGAATACCATTCAAAATGGTATTCAGAATACCTAAGTATTTTCCTTTCCCTCTCCAATTGAAGCCTAGTTCAAGGTCCTTTAAGTTTCCGGAACTCAAAGTCAAACAAATTTCTTCTTTCACTTCTCTCTCTCTAACTCTGTGTCTCCTGAAATCCTGAATCACAAAATCTATTATTAACCAAGAGCAAAAGTGTCATCCCTTAAAAGTGCAAATGTAGATTTTTTTATATGTGAGGGGAGATACAGAAAATACCTTGAATTACCTGCACCATCTGTCTGGAGGCAGTCAGCAATGATACTTCATTCCATCCATTCAGCAGCTCATTATCACTTGCCTCCTTCCCCATTATTCTCCTTCAACCTTATCAACAGTTACCATCGCCACAGATGCTTGAATGGAGGCCCTGTAATTGTCCTGGATACCACTCCGCAGCACCACAGACTGTCAGAGCAATCTCGAGAAAGGTCTGGGAGGAAGAAAGATTTGCCTGTGGCGATAGATGCTTAATAGGAATCCTGTTCACAGCTAAATGCAAAGATCCTTTATTTATGGCCTGATATTTAGCTCCCTACTAACTGCAATCACACTGTTTGTTGGGACATGGAGTCTCCATGCAATCGAGAGACTGCAGTGAAGTGACCCAGTTGAGGGGCTGGGGGGAGGGCTTGGGGAAGAGGGGGAGAAGGGGATGCAAACTGAAGAATGTGTAATGTGTAACCTAAAGGAACCAGGAGGAAGAAGGAATTTATTTGCCCCATCCCAGCAGAGAGAGTTGATTTAGTTGTAATCTTAAGAAGACTCAGTGATATGAAACATTTCAGACGCGCTCATGCCCCTCCTGTCATTTTCAAAAAACAAAAACAAACATTTCACCTAAATGTTTGATCTGCTGTTCCTCTCTCAGAAGTGGCCACTGGTGTTATGAGGTAGTGCATCTTTTTTCTCTCACTCTTAAAAAAAAATTCAAATAAAATGAAAGTTAAGCTTTCTTTTATAGAATCCCTACAGTGCAGAAATAGGTCATGCAGTTTAACAAGTTTACACAGACCCTCCAAAGAGTATGCCATCCTACCCCACAATCCTGTATTTACTATGGCTAACCCACCAAGCCTGCACATCCCTGGACATTAGACAGGGCAATTTAGCTTGGCCAATCGGCCTAACCTGTATACCTCTGAACTGTGGGAGGAAGTTCACACAGCCCACAGGGAGAACATGCAAACTTCACACAGCATTTCTCCAGCATTCTTTGTTCCCTTCTCTCTCTCTCACCCATCCCTTGGAGAGGCAGGTATTCCACGTATAAGAAGCTCATCCTTGAATTTAATAATTTCCTCCATTTTTCTGTAAGCTCCTCCAGCCAATACACACCCCCAACCACCTTCAAGTGCTCCATCCCTCATCACCTTAATTCTAATTTTACCCCAGTGGAAGGTCCCCCTTCAGCTGGGGCGGCATTGTGGCTCAGTGGTTAGCAATGCTGTCTCACAGCACCAGGGTCCCAGGTTGGATTCCAGCCTTGGGCGACTGAGTGGAGTTTGCACATTCTCCCCGTGTCTGTGCGGGTTTCCTCCGGGTGCTCCAGTTTCCTCCCACATTCCAGAGATGTGCAGGTCAGGTGAATTGGCCATGCTAAATTGCCCATAGTTGTTAAGAGCATTAGTCAGATGGAGGTAGGTTACTCTTTGGAAGGTTGGTGCAGACTTGTTGGGCCGAGGGGCCTGTTTCCACACTATAGGGAATCTAATCAGGGATCACTCACCGAAATTCCCTCTTTAAACTGCACTGCTTCCCTGTCCTTTGTCAAGACCTTCCTTAGAGACTATCTCTTTGGCCAAGCAATTGGCCACCCTCCTGGTATTGGCTCGGCATTAGTTTTCTTACCTCATGTGGAATCTTTTCATGCATTGAAGCCACTATATAAATGCACATTTTTTGTGTTGTTGTCAACCAGACATTGAGCCCAGTCAGAGCTATTTTACTGAAGAATAGGAAGTAAAAGACCACGACTAAAACTAGGAATAAAAATTCTGTGTCAAAATGGGAAACTGCTCTGTACATAGCGTAAACAGGCCACTGATGCTTTGGGACTCTCGTGTACACAACTGTCATGTCAGAATGCAGTTATAGAACATAGACATAGAACATAGAAAAATACAGCGCAGTACAGGCCCTTCGGCCCTCGATGTTGCACCGATCCAAGCCCACCTAACCTACACTAGCCCACTATCCTCCATATGCCTATCCAATGCCCGCTTAAATGACCATAAAGAGGGAGAGTCCACCACTGATACTGGCAGGGCATTCCATGAACTCACAACCCGCTGAGTAAAGAATCTACCCCTAACATCTGTCCTATACCAACCTCCCCTTAATTTAACGCTGTGTCCCCTAGTAACAGCTGACTCCATACGCGGAAAAAGGTTCTCACTGTCAACCCTATCTAAACCCCTAATCATCTTGTACACCTCTATCAAATCTCCCCTAAACCTTCTTTTCTCCAATGAGAACAGCCCCAAGTGCCTCAGCCTTTCCTCATTAGATCTTCCTACCATGCCAGGCAACATCCTGGTAAACCTCCTCTGCACCCGTTCCAGTGCCTCCACATCCTTCCTATAAATCCATATACACCACATCTACTGCTTTACCCTCGTCCACTTCCTTGGTCACCTTCTCAAAGAACCCAATAAGGTTTGGGAGGCACGACCTGCCCTTCACAAAACCATGCTGACTATCCATGATCACATTATTCCTATCCAGATGTTCATAAATCCTATCCCTTACAATTGTCTCTAAGACTTTCCCCACAACAGAAGTGAGACTCACTGGCCTATAGTTACTAGGGCTGTCCCTACTCCCCTTCTTGAACAAGGGGACCACATTCGCTATCCTCCAGTCTTCTGGCACTATTCCTGTAGACAACGACAACATAAAAATCAAGGCCAATGGCTCCGCTATCTCCTCCCTAGCTTCCCAGAGGATCCTAGGTTATATTGCAGTTTTCATGATCTTAGGAGCCAGAGTTTTTTACCTCAATATTTGAAGTGCAATCATTGTTATAATATGGGAAATACAGGGGCCAATTTGCAAAATGCATGGACCCAGAAACAGTACTGAGACAAATGACCAGGTAATCTGCTCTGCATATGTGCCAGGATGTTGAGTTTCACCTGAGAGGGCTGTTACCCTCTTACCTTCAACAAAAACATACCAATCATTTGACACAGAGTGGCAAAACAATAATGTGGGTTCACCTTTTGAAGATAAGGTTAGGTGTAGATACAGTTAACATGGAGAGTTAGTAACTGTATCTGACTCCTACTGCTGCTGCTTGTAAACTGACTCTCGGTCACAAGTTGAATAAATCACATCTTGTCAAGATGGTAGTTAGTGATGGTGGTTTTGATCAGAGACACTGGTGTAATGGTACTCTCACTAGACTAGTAATCCAGTATTCCTAGGTCTAATACTCTGGGGAACATGGATTCACAGCCCACTGAAATTTGAACTCAATTTTTTTTAAAAATCTGGCGCAAAAATAATGACCATGTAACCATCGTCAATTGTCATAAAACGCCCATCTGGTTCACTAATGTTCTTCAGAGGAAAAAGATCTCCCATACTTAGCTGTTCTGGTCTTGTGTAACGCCAAACCCACAGCAATGTGCCAGACCCACAACAAATTAAGACTCTAACTGCCCTTTGGGAAATTGAGGATGGGCAGTAGGACAAAACTTAAAGGGAGCATTTTTAAAAAGTGTATATATGTATTAGTGTTTCCTAAATGTTTTCCCACTGTAACCCCATTTCCTTGAGTATTGCAATCCCTCAGTGAGCAGTGGGAGGAGGAGGGGCAGATCTTCCACAGCAGGACGAGGGGAGTCAGTCATTGCTGCTTGAAAGAGAAAGTGAGGACTGCAGATGCTGGAGATCAGAGCTGAAAATGTGTTGCTGGAAAAGCGCAGAAGGTCAGGCAGCATCCAAGGAACAGGAGAATCGACATTTCGGGCATAAGCCCTTCTTCAGGAATTCCTGAAGAAGGGCTTATGCCCGAAACGTCGATTCTCCTGTTCCTTGTATGCTGCCTGACCTGCTGCGCTTTTCCAGCAACACATTGCTGCTTGAAGACTTTGTGAAGCCTTGATGTGTGTCAAGTCACAACAAGGTGCCTGAGTGGGTTTCCTTCGAGTGTTCTGATTTCCTCCCACAGTCCAAAGATGGGCAGGCTCGGTGGATTGGCCATGCTAAATGACCCTGTAGTGTCCAGAGATTTGCAGGCTAGTTGAAATGGCCATGGGAAATGTGGGGTTACGAGCATAGGGTGGGATGGTCTACAAAGGTTGATGCAGATTCCCTGGGCCAAATGGCCTCTATCTGCACTGTATGGATTCTATGATTCCAAAATTCCAAGAGCCTTAGTTGACTGGATTTGAAAGACAGCATCTCTGACAGTGCAACCTTCCTTCAACACTGCACCAATTTGGTGGGCTATATCTTATACTTCGGATTTTGGACCTGGAACAGCTTTGAACTTACAATGAGACTCTCAATAACTGAGCTCACAATCTTCCCAGAATTACACTTAAACCAATACCTTCCACTCAACAAATGGACAAGTTTTTTAAAAGACTAGTTCATGACCCTACGTCTTTTTTTCCCTTTATAATCAGAGCAAGCTGGAGGAGCTGGTATATTCGCTCATGGGCATCACTGGCTGGGTCAGCATTTTTTGTCCATCTCTAGTTGCCCTTGAGAAGTTGGTGGTGAGCTGCTGCCTTGAACTGTTGCAGTACATGTGCTGTAGGTTGACCCATAGTGCTCTTTGGGAAGGAATTCCAGGATTTGCCCTCAGTGACAGTGAAGGAATGGAGATATATTTCCAAAACAGGGGTGGAGGGACCACAGAGATTTGAAGGTAAGGAAAAGAATTTTAGTGACTAAACAGGTAATCAGTGCACGTCAGTGAGCACAAGGCTGGGACGTGGAGCGAGTTCAATCAAAGTGACAGAGTTTCAAATGTTCCCAAGTTGAATTAAAATGGAAGATGGGAGTATAGCTGGGAATATTTTGGATTAATCAATAGCACGTGCATGGATGGGGATTTCTGCTGCAGATTAGCTGAGACAGGTTTGGAGTCAGATAATACTTAGAAGGTATAACACAGGGAACAAAGCACACCCAGTTTCAGAAATATTAGGTTCAATTTTTAGGCCTCAACTTTATAGCATGTGGCTTGCTGCTGGTCAGTGAATAGGAGGGACAGTTTGGCCACTACAGTGACTTGATGGCTGTTTGCAAGGTGGTGGTGGTTGGCAAGAAGGAGGAGCAGAACTTGCCGTGATCTGAATGGACCCAGGGACAGGAAAAGGCCAGACATTCCTCATGTAGACTGTGAAACTGTCCTGCTCCCTTAAACTCGAGGGAAAATTTCACACCAACTCAGAGGACCTAGCCTGGGGCTGCAGTCCTAAAACAGCAGTGTGGCACAGTGGTTCAGTGGTCAGCACTGCTGCCTCATAGCGCCAGGGACCAGTTTAGTCACACCTTTATTCTAGCCTCAAGCAACTGTCTGTGTGGAGTCCGCATGTTTTTACCATGTCTGTGTGGGTTTCTGCTGGTTGCTCCGGTTTCCTCCCACAGCCCAAAGATTTGGGATTGGCCACACTAAATTGCCCTTAGTGTCCAGAGATGTGCAGGCTAGGTGGGTTAGCCATGGTAATTTCAGGATTACAAGGATTGGGTGGGAATGGGTGGGATGCTGTTTGGAGGGTTAGTATGGAATCAATGGGCCTAATGAGCTATTTCCACACAACTGAATTGAATTGAATTCGTTGTCACATGTACCAAGGCACAGTGAAAAGCTTTGCCGTGTGAGAAATACAGGCAGATCATAGAGTGAAGTAGCATAGATAAGTAAATAATAGGTATATAGTGGCAAAAACAAAAACACAGGTACAGGCCAATGTTAAGAGCTTGTGAGTCCATTCAGTATTCGAACAACAGTAGGGTAGAAACTGTTTCGAAACTGGCTGGTTCGTGTGTTCAGGCATCTGTACCTTCTCCCTGATGGTAGAGGTTGAAGAAAAACATTGGTGGGATGGTTTGGATCTTCGAGAATGCTGGCTGCCTTCCCTTGACAGCGGGCCAATTAGATGGGTTCTACAGATGGGAGGTTGGCCTTTGTGATTGTCTAGGCCGAGTTTACCATTCTCTGTAATCATCTCCGATCTTGAATGGTACAGTTGCCACACCAGATAGTATCAAGATTAGAGTGGTGCTGGGAAAGCACAGCAGATCAGCATCTGCACAGTATCCAAGGGGCAGGAAAATTGACATTTCGGGCAGGAGCCTTATTACATCCAGACAGAATACTCTTGATGGCGCACCTATAAAGGTTGGCAAGGGTATTCGCCGTCATGCCAAATTTCCTCAGCTGCCTGATTCTGTGATGAGCAGTGAGGGACTTTCCCTGCTTGGGACCCGCTTAAAATACCACAGAGGAATTATTGTAGCCTTCAGATCTCAATTGAAATGTGTACACAATAACTCCACCTGAGTCCAGTAATGGAATTGGAGAGCTGAGGAAAGGAGAGCTGTATTTCTCACACGGCAATATCAATGTAACCCAGTAAACATGGCTACTTTCTCAACAGCCTGATTAGTACCTGTGGTTAATTTTCCCACCTCTTGCTCGGGGAGTTGAGCCCATTTGCTGTTTATTTCATCTTGAAAGATTACACTTAAAATGAAAATTGTTTGCTTCCTCCTTCTTTCAGAGATAAACATGGGATGAAAGATAATGAGACCAGAGCATGTTCCTGCAATATCCCAAACCTCATTTGCATAGCTTGAGTGAAGTGGACGATAAAATTCCTGAGCTGTTTCCTACTCCTGTCATTCACAAACACTTTTTGAGCAGTTAGAAACATTTATATTGATGCCCCCAGTTTGAGAGAGAGAGAAAAAAAACAACTTACTGCCAGGGCTCCATTGAATTTAGGTTTGTGTGTGTGTGTGTGTGTGTGAATCTGTGACCTGTTCTTCCCTTTGAAGCATGTTTTGTAAGAGAGGTTGTAGACCTGGATAAGAAACACAGGGATTCCAAACAGTCTACAGATTGTAACAGTCAATATATTGTATCTACTTTCAGCAATTTTCCCACTAAAAGGCTGAACTAGGTGGGCTGCAACACAAGGCTCCATTTTTAGCACAGAGTGCATGAAGGTCAGGTGTTGTATTGGCTCAGGGATTTCAATGACCTGACAATCTGATGACTGGAGCTGAGTACTGGGACCATGCAAAATCCCCAATGTGGCTGACGCCAAAGGAAAATGCTGGGAATTTAAATTCTCCGATGAGCCCGGAGTCTGCTAGGTGCTGAAGAGTATTGGGGTCCGAACATCAACGCTGCTCGTCTCTCCACAGATGCTGCCATACTGGCTCTTTCTGTTGGGGTTTGGAGGCACCATCTCCCCCTATGTTTGACATCCTTACTACGACTGCCTTTCAAAATGCATTGGGGTGCACTGCCGGCTTTCAACTTTGGGGAGGGTGCCAGGGGTTCAGGTCTTCTGGTGGATAACCACAGAGGAACAACTTGTTCCAGAATGGCATGTGGTAAAAATGGGGCTAGAGTTGAGAGATGCCACTGAAGCCAGTAGGTAGTTACTGAGGCACATTTGGTAACATTCAAAAAGTGTGGGACTGGAAAAGCACAGTAGGTCAGGCAGCATCCGAGGAGCAGGAGAGTCAACATTTTGGGCATAAGCCCTTCATCAGGAATGTGGGTACGTGGTGGGAAAGGGGCTGAGAGATAAATGGGGAGGGGTGGGGTGGGGGGGATGGTAGCTGGGAAGGCAATAGGTAGATGCAGTTGGGGCTGATGGTGATAGGTCAGAGTGGAGGGTGAAGCAGATAGGTGGGAAGGAAGGTGGACAGGAGGACAGTTCAAGAGGGCAGTTCCGAGTTGGACGGTTGGATTTGGAATAAGGTGAGGGGAAGGGAGATGAGGAAATTGGTGAAATCAACGTTGGTATTGTGTGGTTCGAGGGTTCCAAGGTGGAAGGTGAGGTGTTTTTCCTCTAGGCATCAGGGGGCTAGGATTTGGCAGTGGTGGGCACCCAGGATCTGCATGTCTTTGGTGGAGTGAGAACATAGAACATTATAGCGCAGTACAGGCCCCTTGGCCCTCGATGTTGCACTCACCTGTGAAACCAATCTGAAGCCTACTTAACACACACTATTCCATTTTTGTCCATATGTCTATCCAATGACCATCTAAATGCCCTTAAAGTTGGTGAGTCTACTACTGTTGCAGACAGTGCATTCCATGCCCCTACTACTCTCAGAGTAAAGAAACTATCTCTGACATCTGTCCGATATCTATCACCCCTCAATTTAAGCTATGTCCCCTTGCACTAGCCATCACAATCTAAGGAAAAAGGCTCTCACTGTCCACCCTATCTAACCCTCTGATTATCGTCTATGTCTCAATTAAGTCACCTCTCAACCTTCTTCTCTTTAATGAAAACAGCCTCAAGTCCTTCAGCCTTTCCTTGTAAGACCTTCCCTCCATACCAGGCAACATCCTAGTAAATCTTCTCTGAACCCTTTCCAAAGCTTCCATATCCTTCCTATAATGCGGTGACCAGAAATATACGCAATACTCCAAGTGCAGCTACACCAGAGAATGACTTCATGGTTTTGAAACTCAATCCCTCTATTTATAAAGTAATCACACCATACACCTTCTTAACAACCCTATCAACCTGGGTGGCAACTTTCAGGAATCTATGTACGTGGACAGCGAGATCTCTCTGCTTATCTACACTACAAAACATCTTACCATTAGCCCACTACTCTGCATTCCTGTTACTCCTTCCAAAGTGAATCACCTCACACTTTTCTGCATTAAATTCCATTTGCCACCTCTCAGCCCAGCTCTGCAGCTTATCTATGACCCTCTGTAACCTCCAACATCGTTTGGCACTGTCCACAACTCTCCCGAACATAGTGCCATCTACAAATTTAATAACCCAACCTTCTATGCCCTCATCCAGGTGATTTATAAAAATGACAAACAGTAATGGACCAAAAACAGATCCTTGCAGTACACCACTCGTAACTGAACTCCAGGTTGAACATTCCCCATCAACCACTGCCCTCTGTCTTCTTTCAGCTAGCTAATTTCTGATCCAAACTGCTAAATCACCCTCAATCTCATGCCTCTATATTTTCTGCAATAGCCTATCGCGGGGAACCTTATCAAACACCTTACTGAAATCCATATCTACCACATCAACCGCTTTACCCTCATCCATCTGTTTGGTCACCTGGTCAAAGAATTAATAAGGTTTGTGAGGCATGACCTCGCCTTCACAAAACCGCATTGACTATTTCTAATCAACTTATTCTTTTCTAGATGATTATCAATCCTATTTCTTATAACCTTTTCCAACACTTTACTTGCAACTGAAGTAAGGCTCACTGGTCTATAATTACCAGAGTTGTCTCTACTCCCCTTCTTGAGCAAGGGAACAATATTTGTTAACCTCCAGTTTTCTGGCCATATTCCAGTAGACAATGATGACAAAAAGATCAAAGCAAAAAGCACAGCAATGTCCTTCCTGGCTTCCCAGAGAATCTGAGGATAAATCCCATCCAGCCCAGGGGACTTATCTATTTTCACACTTTCCACAATTGCGAACACGTCCTCCTTGTGAACCTAAACCCGATCTAGTCTAGTAGCCTGTATCTCAGTATTCTCCGCAACAACATTGTCTTATCCTAGTGTGAATACTGATACAAAATATTCATTTAGTGCTTCCCCATCTCCTCTGATTCCTTGCACGACTTCCCACTACTATCCTTGATTGGCCCTAATCTTACTCCAGTCATTTTTTTTTCCTGCTACACCTATAGAAAGCCTTAGGGTTTTTCTTGATCCTATCCACCAACAACTTCTGATGTCCCCTCCTGGCTCTTCTTAACTCTCTCTTTAGATCTTTCCTAGCTAACTTGTAACTCTCAAGAGCTCTAACTGAGCCTTCATGTCTCATCCTAACATAAGCCTTCGTCTTCCTCTTGACAAGAGGTTTGACTTCCCTAGTAAACCACAGCTCCCTCACTTTACAACTTCCTCCCTGCCTGACAGGTACATAGTTATCAAGGACATGTAGTAGCTATTCCTTGAATAAGCTCCACATTTCAAGTATATCCATCCCCTGCAGTTTCCTTCCCCATCCTATGCATCCTAAATCTTGCCTAATCACCATATTCGATTTGGTACTGGGTAACAAACCCGGCCAGGTGTTAGATTTGGAGGTTGAAACTATATGGAGTGGTAATCATTCAATAAAACTTTGACTGTGTTCAGTGATGTGCAAGAAGAAAATAAATCCTCCATTTTAACTTGAAGGGCGGGACTACTCTATTTAACAAAATGAATGATGGAAATCCTCCACATTAGTTGGAAAATGTGGGTAAACCCTCCAGTTTCACCACAAAAAGCAGCAGAACCACTATGATTGGAAAATGACATTCTTCCAAAAATATAAATCACATCCAGAAGACATAGCATAAAAAATAGTATTGTCAGGTAATTTATTTGCATAAATGGATGGAGTAGAACACAGATTTGGATTTTAAAAATTCTGAGAAACTGAATAGCTTCCAAATTAGATGCTAAATTAGAAGCTGAACAAGTATATAAATGGGCATACAGCTGGTTATGTTATAAATCTGCAAGCGGTGTAAGCAGCAATAGATACTTTTTAAGAAGGATTAAAATCATTTGATAATTACTTAATCCTCAGAACTAATAACAATTTTGAAAGAGACCTGCAGTGTAAGGTTGTTTAAATACCTGTTCTAGAGTTGTAACTCTCACTGTACACTCGTCCACACATTAGGATGTCAAGCCACTAACACACACACACAAGATTTGAAGCTTGCTTTTAACCGCTGTCACTGTGTAATTTTGAAAAGGGGAGAATCAAAGTATGCTTCCTCTGAAACTGTTGCCTTTTTACCACCATGTTCACAGTCTGCTCCCAGCAGATTATGAGTTCGTTTTGTATTTTCCCCATTTGTCACCTCATCAGGTATGACATTCCAAAGTCTCTCACTGTCCAGACACTCACTGAACTTACATCTGCATCAACCTTTGGCTGATTGACCTTTTGTAAAAAGACATGTATATTGTAATTCAAGTTTATCCATATATTGAAAGGGAACAAAGGATGTTTCATCTGGTGAAAGTGAACACATATTATGTACAGAGTATACCCAAATATTTCATTTTTGGACTTGTTTTCCTATCTCTTGGATGATCAGACTATCTCAGAGAATGAGTTACTCTCCTGCCAGGACTAGATCCCCAGCTAAAATCAGCTTCTTA
Organism: Chiloscyllium punctatum; assembly: GCF_047496795.1. Lineage (NCBI taxonomy): Eukaryota > Metazoa > Chordata > Chondrichthyes > Orectolobiformes > Hemiscylliidae > Chiloscyllium > Chiloscyllium punctatum. Next base: position 80,814,778 of record NC_092744.1, read on the forward strand.
TCCACTCTCCTTTTCTATTCCTTATGAGTGGGGAAGTGAGATGTGGATCAGCTTATTAGTGAGATAATGTGGGTACAAGGGTCGTATCTACAAGCCGATTATGTGTTTGCGGCGGACTGCATGGCCTATGATTGCCCTGAAGGCAAGCAGGGATATATCCATAGGTAATCCAAGTTTATAATCTGTGGTCACTGTATGAAGTTAGGGGCTAACTGGTCAAGGGGCAAGGAACAGAAGGTCAATGGATGACTAGTAAAACTTTCACAGAGCTCCCCAGACACTAAAAAAAACAAATTCCATTTTGATTAATTAAGTTGGCACAATATATTTGTTTCATACAGGCTGAAGGGTCTGCTTCCACACTGTAAGGAATCTAATCTAATCTAATTAACAATATTGGAAACTGTGATGGCAGTGGATTACTATAAGCAATGAAGAGTGCTCAGACTGCAAAGTAGGCAGGCAAGAGGCTGGAAGAAGCCAGGCAGCATCAGGAGGGAGAAGTCAACGCTTCAGTGTAACCCTTCTTCAGGAATGATGGTGGGAGTAGTGGGATCTACAAATAAAGAGAGAAGTGGGGGACAGTTTTGGGTGGAAGTGAAAGGATTGCAAAGGAAAACAGGCAATGTGATATCAAATATATGTATACCCACTTGAGCCAATTGACCAATCTATAATTGCTTTAAAATGGAGCATCAAACAGCTTGGTGGAAGCGTCCAAGACGGATTGATAGGTAGGAATCTTCAACAGTAGTTCCTTTAGAGCTACAGTGACAGGGTCCTTTCATGCTCAGAAGATCTGAAAGAACAGTCTTTTTAATGGAACACTTTATGCCAGACAACCTTCGTGATGAAGCTCCAGGTTCTGCCCTCTCAGGGGTTAGTAAGGCACCTGGCCAAGACCCCAGCAGCATATAACTCCACACTGATGAGCTGGGAGGACAACTCCTTCCAACCAGCTTCACAGCCACTCAAAGCATCTGCTGCTGCCGGAAATTAGGATGGACAATCTATGGTGGCCCAGCCAGGAATGCCCATGTCCCACTGTGAAGTAAATTTACCAGTCTGTGGAATTCTCTGCCACAGAAAGCGAATGAGGCCACAACATTAAATGTTCGCAAGAAGGAGTTAAATATAGTTATTTGAATTAAAGGAATTAAAGGCTATGGGAAGAAAGTGGGAAAAGCACACTGAGTTGGATGGTCAGCCATCTTCATATGGAATTGCAGAGCAGGCTCCAAGGGCTGAGTGGCCTACTGCTGTTCCTATTGTGTTTCTAATCATTCAACCAATAGAACTCGAACAAGTGTCAATAAAACAACTTGTTGTTCTTCTCAAAGCTCTGACTGTATCTGATATACAGGCACTGAAAGGCTACTGACTTGCCTTAAGTAGCTGAGTACCCAGTGAGGGAGACTATTTTGCGACAGAGGGACATCACAACCAAGGCTGATTATAGAATCCCTTCAGTATGGATGGAAGCCATTCAACCCATCAAGTCCACACTGACCCTCTGAAGAACAGCCCATCTCGACCCACCCTTCTCACCCCATCCTACACTTCTTTGGGCAGTGGGACGAGGCCCATGCAGACACAGGGAGAACATGCAACCTCCGCACAGACAGTTGCCTGAGGATGGAATCAAACTCGGGCCCTTGTGCTGTGAGGCAGCAGTGCCAACCGCTGAGATGCCCTGCCTCCTAATGTCTTAGCTTGCCCCTGCACACCACTGGAGAAGGATAAGGAGAGTTCAGTTCATTGGAACTGTCTTCCCTTCAAGGGAGAATGGGTTATTCCAGTGCTACTGAGGAGGGATTGAATTTGACATTGTCCAAATCAGTACGACTCAGCTCCACAACACGTGTCATGCCTTTGACAAGAGCAATCCAGGCTCCTGTCCAATGTTTATCCCTTAACCAACATCAGTAAAAACAAATAAATTACCTAGCTATCATTGCCTTGCTGTACGTGGGAATTTGCTGTGTCGATCTGATTGTTTGAATGCTATAAGTGTGTGCATTTCATAATAATGTCTCTTTATCTATAAAGCAATTTGAGGATTTCCTGAATTTGTGATGGGTGCTATAGCATTGCAACTCTTCTTTACCTGGGATGCAGTTAATGGAAAATGAATTTGCTGAACAGGTTGTACTGATCTACTGGCACTGAAAGGGAACAAAGGATGTTTCATCTGGTGAAAGTGAACACATATTATGTACAGAATATACCCAAATATTTCATTTTTGGACTTGTTTTCCTATCTCTTGGATGATCAGACTATCACAGAGAATGAGTTACTCTCCTGCCAGGACTAGATTCCCAGCTGAAATCAGCTTCTTAACCACTCTCCTTTTCTATTCCTTGTGAGCAGGGAAGTGAGATGTGGATCAGCTTATTAGTGAGATAATGTGGGTACAAGGGTCGTATCTACAAGCCGATTATGTGTTTGCGGCGGACTGCAGTGGCCTATGATTGCCCTGAAGGCAAGCAGGGATATATTTAAAAGGTCAGCAGAAGCTATCAGCTGCAGGAAAAGTATCAACATGAAGCTGTGTGTGGAAAGACTCAGTGTTGAAAAAGCCCACAGGCACAATCACAAACTGCAATTCTGTGCCTTTCATCTTCATCCCCATGTACAGTGCAGTTACCATCCATTAGACAGACATTGTTTAATAACTAACAACTTCCATTGCTTCTCCCAGCCACCTCACTAGAAAATCAGGTTGTGTTTAATCTGGCAATCTCTCCTGTATCTCCTGCTGTAAGACTGTCTCGATGCTGAGAAGTCACCGTGATTTGGCCTGAGGCAGGATTCCTAGGTACCATTAGTGAGTTCAAACACAGAGCGACACGCAATCAAAGTTCTAAAACAAAGTGACAGCATAAAAAAAACGTGCTCGTACATTAGCAGACATGAGGAAAATTACAAAGAAGTCACACAGTCTAGTCATACAACACAGCATTGATACACAAATGCACAAGTATGGCAACACCTCCTATACACATAGAAAAAATATAAATTCATATCCAAATATAAAGTTAAAAATCACACCACACCAGGTTATAGTCCAACAGGTTTAATTGGAAGCACACTAGCTTTCGGAGCGATGCTCCTTCATCAGGTGGTAGCTAACACCCAAATACATGGCCTTACTCATGGACATATGTTGATTAGCTCAGCTGGCTGGCTTGCAATGCAGAGTGGGTTCAATTCCTATACTGGCTGAGGTTACCTATGAATGATTCCCCTTTACAACTTCTCCCCTCACCTGAGGTGTGGTGACCCTCAGGCTAAACCACTGCCTGCTGTCCCTCTTTAAGAGGGTGGGACTATGGCAACTTTACCTTTACATAGACATACAGATAAACTCCTACAAAGAGGGATTTCTGCACAAAACAAGATACATATCTTTATACATACGTACACGCTGCGTATTGGGTCCAAATCCGAGAACTCAAATTATGGAATAATAATGGGCCATACAACCTATAGGAAACACTATTTCTGCAAACTAAAATGGTTCACTGGATAGGATCAGATTAGGTGTCTTGGAAAGTACAAAGAAAGATGCCCACAGGTAGTTTCATTTATTGGGCAAGACTGATTATGCAGTCTTGGGAGAGCTGAATGGCCTGCTCTAGCTCCAAATTTGTATGTTAGCTCATAACCCAGCAGTAAGTATAAGGCAGGGATGAGCTGTCTCGGTGAATCATGGAATGCACCACACGATGCTTTGAAATTGGATGGAACCACCTGACATTGAATTAAAAGGGTCGCGAGGGGCAACTTTTTCACACAGAGGGTACTGCATGTACGAAGCAAGCTGCCAGAGAAGGTGGTAGGGACTGGCACAATTACATTTAAATGACACTTGGACAGGTACATGAATAGGAAAGGTTTTGTGGGATATGGACCAAACACAGGCAAATGGGACTAGTTACATTTAGAATACTTGGTCAGCATGGGCGAGTTGGACCAAAAGGTCTGTTTCTGTGCTGTATGATTCTATGACTCAATGACTTGATAAACTCTATTCTGAATAGCACTGTGGGTGCTCCAGCCAAAGCACCATCTCCATGTCAAGGGCAACTAGAGATAAGTAATAAAGGCTGGTCTTCTCAATGACACTCACATGGTATGAGCAAATAAAAAAAGTCTTATTTACACAAAGGCTTGTGCCAGTGACTTCCTGTCAATGTTTCCAGTAAGAGACAAGGACTACCCACTTTGGACTTTCCAGTAAAGTAAAACAAAAACAAAATATTGGAGATGCTGGGAATCTGATATAAAAACAGAGAATGCTGGAGAATCTCAGCAGGTCTGGCAGCATCTATGGAGAGAGAAATGATTAAAATTCCAAGTACAGTGGGGCAAACACTATCAGTCTGGAGCTGCTCCCCCAGAGATGGCTCAGAGGGAGCACTCAGGGCCCTCTACTGTAGGCATGGGTCCAGCTGTCTTACTGAATGAGATGGAGCACATGTAGCAGCTCCTCATCCCCCACCCCAGGACCAGCACAGGAGGCCACAACCAGCCTGAAACTGAGTTTGTACACCCAGGTTACAATGATCTCAATTGTCTGGAGGGATGCACATCATTGTAACAAGAATGTCAATGTCTTTCTCCACGCCTCAAGTGCAAGAGATACCACTTTCCCTCTGATATATCACACTCTCTCTATCTCAGCTACTGTACCACCTCCCAGCAAGGCTTGTGCTCTACCAATCTCACGATGGCCTGTAACATCTCCCAGTCTTGGCTTCACCCACTGCAAGCCCTGACAACACTTCCCCTACGTGGCCTCTGCACTGCCTACTCACTCACTCAGAATACTTCCCCACCTTTACCAGCAGTAACAGCTGTATCACCCACTTTCATCTCCTGTAATACCTGCCGCTGTATCATTCCAGGAGGAAAACAGCTCTCAAAAAGGCAGGAAGAGTCAAGACTTGTAGTGAACTGCCTATCATTCAGTTCCTCACCTTTATGTTGACAGGACCCTGATTCTGATTCTAAGCATGCTCTGGATTTATGTCAGAGATTGCCCTTGACTTGTTATGCTGGATCCCCGAGTGGAGGCTATCTCCCTTGACTTGACTAAGGCCTAGGTAAAGGTGAGGACTGCAGATGCTGGAAACCAGAGTCTAGATTAGAGTGGTGCTGGAAAAGCACAGCAGACCAGGAGCAGGAAAGGCCCTTCATCAGGAATGGAGTCAGGGACCCTCCAGGGCGGAGAGATAAATGGGGGAGGGGGCGTGGTGGGACTGGGGAGAGGTAGCAAAGAGTATCATAGGTGAATGGAGGTGGGGATAGAGGTGATAGGTCAGAGAGGAGAGTAGGGGAAGGTAGCAAAGAGTTCAATGGAGGTGGGGATGAAGGTGATAGGTCAGAGGGGAGGGTGGAGTGGATAGGTGGGAAGGGAGATTGGCAGGTAGGACAGGTCATGAGGACGGTGCTGAGCTGTAAGTCTGGAACTGGGGTAAGGTGGGGGGAGGGAAAATGAGGAAACTGGTGAAGTCCACATTGATGTCCTGGGGTTGAAGTGTTCTGAGGTGGAAGATGAGGCGTTCTTCCTCCAGGTGTCGGGTGGTGAGGGAGCGGCGGTGGAGGAAGCCCAGGACCTGCGTGTCCTCGGCAGAATGGGATCCGGAGTTGGAATGTTGGGCCTTGGGGCGGTGGGGTTGGTTGGTGCTGGTGTCCTGGAGATGTTCCCTAAAGCACTCTGTGAGGAGGCGTCCAGTCTCCTCAATGTAGAGGAGACCGCATTGGGAGCAACGGATACAATAAACAACATTGGTGGATGTGCAGGTGAAACTTTGATGGATGTGGAAGGCTCCTTTGGGACCTTGGATGGAGGTAAGGGAAGAGGTGTGGGCACAGGTCTTGCTGACATCTATGACCAGTTTCCTGACTTTGTCTGTGCAGTAAATGGAAAGGCAAGACAAAAATGTTATAAGCCTGGTATCTCTGGTTAAGCGGTAAAATAGAAAGCAAGAAAATGCAAGGGAGAGATGCTGTGAGCATCCATGTAGTGCTTTGACAGGGAGCAATGATCCCAGCAATTCAGCCTGGTCCTGTCAATGAGATGAGTGCATTTCCCTGAGCACACGGTGTCCTTGTTGCAGCTTTATCATAATAATTGCTGGTGCAGCCGAAGGTGCAGAATTGAAGTGCAGAAGCATGCTGTAAGTGGATCGGAGGTGTGCCATGAGGGTTCTTAGAGACTGGTACATAAAGTCAGAGAGTCATAGAGATGTACAGCATGGAAACAGGCTCTTTGATCCAACTCATCATTGCCAACTAGATATCTTAAATTAATCTAGTCCCATTTGCCAGCATTTTCCCCATATCCCCCTAAACCCTTCCTATTCCTGTACCCATCCAGATGCCTTTTAAATGTTACAATTGTACCAGCTTCCACTATGCTGGCTGCCAGTGTCAATGGACATGGCGCGCATGTGACTGGTGCCCATGGCACGTTCCCTGAGATGTTACTATCTGGTTTCTATATGGAATTCTGGATCAAACCGTGAATTGAATCCAATAGGTTTCCTTCTTTTCCCGACATCCAATTTGTTTTGCAAATTTGGGAAGATGGAACATTGAGCATAAATAACACTGTGTGTGTAGGGCTAATATTGGAATGAATATGCTGGTTGACACACTAGAGTGAAACATTCTTTGAGAAACACAGAAAGTGCATGGACGTGGTCACACAAATAAGATAGTTGAGTCCTTTTGATGCAATAATAAAAGCCTAGTGCATCTATGATGGCCATTAATAGTAGCATTTAGAGTTAATAGATAAACTAAGTGTTATTTCAAAGTCTAAGCCTGATGACCTTACTTGCCTTTGCCTTTTCTTTGACCAATCTTTCTTGAATACAACCTCATTATGTGGCAAGAAACCACAAATTTCTGAAGTATTTTCTCATGGCAAAATTAACAACAACAAACCAAGATAGTTTTTTCAGATACAGATTTGCAGAAAATCAACTGAAAAAGAAATCAAGAATATGATTTCTTTACTGTAATTCAAAGTATTAGAGCCCAAACAATTATTATTTTAATAGTATGAAAGGTAAATTCAGGTTTTATTTGGCAACATTTGATTTATGGATTTATTTTTCCCAAGGTAGGGGAGTCAAGAACTAGAGGGCATAGGTTTAAGGTGAGCAGGAAAGTTTTAAAAGGGACCTAGGGAACAACTTTTTCACGGAGAGGGTGGTGCGTGAATGGAATGAGCTGCCAGAGGACATAGTGGAGGCTGGTACAATTGCAACATTTAAAAGGCATCTGGATGGGTACATGAATAGGAAGGGTTTGGAGGGATATGGGAAAAAACACTGGCAAAAGGAACTAGATTAATTTAAGATATCTGGTTGGCATGGACGAGTTGGACCGAAGGGTCTTTTTCCATGCTGTACATCTCTAAGAATCTATTTCAAAAATTGGATTTGAAAAATGCTGATCTGATCACATGATGCCATATTCAGCATGAAATATTGTGGATGACAAAGAAAATCAGTGAGAATAACAATGCAGCAGCCATCTTTGATACAGTCAAAAAAGTCATTCAATCTTATTGCATGATGTCATTTTGAGAATGTTCCACTCACAGATCACTGAAAAATCCTTCAGCCACATTTGGGTAGGAAATCCTCCATTCAGCTCTATTAAGATGCCATATTGGTAAAGGAAGATTGAACTTTTAATTGAAAACAGCATTCAGAACAGCAGTAATTTTAACTGCTTTCAGTTTTAGTTCTGCAACAATATTTTAATATCAACAATGATTTGAGAACAACTTCAATCAACTGAGAATACAAGTCAACTAAATGAGTGTAGTACCAGGAGATCAAAATTCTAACAACAATCTTCCAAATTAAGAAAATAATCATAATTAGGTGCCTCTCAATAGTCAAATAATGCAACACGTATAAATCTCTCCGCCAGAAAAAGTTGTCAAACCAGATCCATTTGACAGATTAAATGTGGAAAGTATAATTAGATTAGATTAGATTAGATTCCCTAGAGTGTGGAAACAGGCCCTTCAGCCCAACAAGCCCACACCGACCCTCCAAAGAGTAACCCACCCAGACCCATTTCCCTCTGAATGATGCACCTAACACTATGGGCAATTTAGCATGACCAATTCACCTGACTTGCACATCTTTTGGACTGTGGGAGGAAATTAGAGCACCCGGAGAAAACCCACACAGACACAGTGAGAATGTGCAAACTCCACACAGGCTGGAATGGAACCTGGGTCCCTGATGCTGTGAGGCAGCAGTGCTAACCACTGTGCCAAAGATTTGAAACCACTTCTCAATTGAACACCAAATTAAACGCAGCACCTGTCTCAACGATGCAGAAAGAATGCAAGTTCAGGCATTACAGAGACAACAAATTGATGAGAGGAAAAAATGCATCTGACAATCTGCTAACAACTTTTGATCAATATTTCGCTTCAAGAACAATTAGGACACTGGAAGGATCATGCTTCGATAACACATATAAACTCCCAGGAGAGTGTTTTTATTCACTCAGGGGATGTGTGCAGCGCTAACTGGCCAGCATTTATTGCCTCTTCCTAGTTACCTTTGAGAAGTGGAGCAAGGGTTACAGAGAGAAGACAGGAGAATGGGGTTGAGAAACACATCAGTCATGATTGAATGGTAAAGCAGACTCAGTGGGTCAAATGGCCTAATTCTGCTGTTATGTCTTACGAGAAAGTAATGATTAGCTATCTTCTTGAACCACTGCAGTCCATTGTTACTATTGTTTTGGTAATAACCTGAATGTACTATCTGAATCATGAAATATGGAAACTTACAATGAGCATGCAAACATATGAACAAAAGCATGTATGTAATAGAATTGTCATTGCTCTTTTAAATAAATTTGTTACTGAACCTTTTCAATCAAATCTGATCTAACTCTAAAGTAAACACTTTAAATACTAAATGCTAAGTCTAGAAAGTTGTTCAAAGTGCATTGTACTGAAAAGGTTCAGTTGGATGCAGAATAGTTACAGAGAAGGCTAATTCGCTAAAGCATACTAAAGTGTTTGAGCAGAAGAGATCAGACTTCTTATCTGAATGATATATCGCATGTGACAACATCAATGCAAATTCCTAACAACACTAACGCAAAAGTATCATTTTGTAAGTGTGGTTCTAAAAGCCCAAATTTGCAAGTGAAAACTGTCCAGCCTTCACGAGCAATGAGATCCCTCCTCAAAGATGTGCTATTGCTTGAAGCATCTACTCAGCAACATAGCAAACCATTCCCATGTACATTCATGCCTTGGAACAGACCATCAGAAAACTGTTCAATACTGCAAAGGGAACAAGCAAAGAATTAGTACCAATGGAAAAGCAACATCACTCTTTTCTCCAAGAGTTAACAATTTAACCCAATCCAGTTGTTAATTGCAGAGAGGCGTGGTCAATCCAGCTTCCGTGTACATTGCTGCAGCTACCTACAATACAATAATACAATACAGTACAAGAACCATGCCTTCAGCCCACCAAGATTACAGCAAGTTGTAAAAAGAAGGAATCTAGCTAACCTCATTTGACTACGTACATAACTATTTAATAAATATTTATGACAAAGGAAAAAAGCTTGGGAGGAGTGTAGTGCAAAGGTTTCAGGACACTGGAGCAACCTTGCGACGTTGTCATGTTTCTGACATTATAGAGATTAAATAGCACAGTGTGGGCAGAGTTAGTCCGCAAGGGAATACTCTGGAGTGAGACTCTCTAGAAGAAACATAGGAAGCACATGGACATGGAGATATGAAGAGGATATTTTAGTCCTTACCTAATATGAAAATAAGCCTCGTATAACAAGAACTACATCGTGTAGCAATACATGCATAATAAATCGTATTGCATTGAAATCGTAGCCTGAAAGATTATCTTTAACTTTGGCTTCTCTTCAACCAGTCTATCTCAAACATGAATGTGACAAGATAAAAGACAAAGGTTGGTCACTGTTGTATTGTCGGGAAAGGCAGCAGCCATTTTCTGCACAGCAAGCTTCCACAGTCATCAATATGAAAATAATGAGATCATCACCTTTACCTATTGGTTGAGGAGTGAGTGACAGCTGCTACACTGGAGTTCTTCCTCCAACAGAGTCATCACCTGACGTGGTTGATGGTTGAATACCTCATGCAAAAGAGAACAGTAGAATTTTTAGAGAAAATAAAGGGAAACAAAACTGGAGACAGAGGCAGACTAAGAGAGAGAAAGGCCAGAGGGGTGCCTTGTTAGGCCTTCTGAGAGGATGAGGGATCAGAGTTTTGCAGAAAGTGGTGAGTGACTCAGAGAGAAGAAGGGATTTGATACAAAAGGACTTTGTACAGGCTGCTTAAACAGGGCCGCTGAAAATGTACTATTACACATGGCAACAATAGCAGTTCAAAAAGCAGGATTGCTGCCAAGTGTCTGATGTTGGCTGTTAAGTGCCTGACTATGGTCTGCTGCAAAAAGTTTAGCCACTTAGCAAAAGCTGAGGTTTCCCACAAAAGGGTGTCTGGTAGTTGGAGCTAGTTAAATGGGATGTCGATTGTAAAAGAAAGTGGGATTAAGATTAACAGTGTGTATCAGCAAAGTGCAGGTTCAGTCAACGAGAAAAAAATGCACGTGAACCTCCAGCACTTTCATTGATTTGTGTAGAAACATCTTGTAAGTGAGTGAAGGAGTATTTACACAGTGAATTAATATTGCCTTTGTGAGTGTGTTTTTGTGAGTGTGTTTGTGTGTGTGTGTGTGTGTGAAGGATTATTCCCTCAGCCCCGATCCAGTTCTTCTTCAACATAGAGTCTTTAACCATCCATCAGTTAGCTGTGGGCAGGTCTCCATCATCACACTAGCTCTGGCCATTAAATGCTTAACCACAATAATTTCTCTCAGGTTTGGATTAGCTGGCGCCTTAGGCAAAGTGCAGGGATAACCCCAGATAAGTCCTTCTTTGATTTATTTGCCGGACCGTGTAATAAACACTCCGTGAGTGCTGTGCTCAGATCTTCAACTATTACTGAGAAGTCTCAACTTCTCCAAGTGGAAACCTATAAAGCCTGCCATTACAAGCCACTTGAGCCACGGACCTGACTCAAGCAGCAGCAGTTCCGACCCTCCAATCTCACTATCTCATTGACCCGACCCAACTCGTGCACCCACTGGGGCCAGCCAATCATGCCAAATCTCTTTCCTGTCCAACTCACTCCCATCCTCACTAACTGACCCCCCTGTGGATACCACCAGCAGGCCATCATCCTTCTTGCCTCTCTTCCATCTCACCAGCCGGGGGCAACACAATTTCCCAGAGAAGCCCAGAGGAAAAGCCCAAGGTCCTATTGTTACAATAAAAAATAGACCATCCCCATCCTCATTGTCAATGGACTGGACAGTGAGCCATCATATAGCCCTTAATTATCCTCCAAACTTCAGGCATTGTTAAATCAAGATTCTTTGGGATGTCACTAAGTCAATCAGTTATGAGGTCAAATTTCACTTCAGAGACTAAAATGAGGCTGAGGTATACATTTTATGGAGGTTTATAAAATCATAAGGGGCATAAATAAAGTGAATAACAAGGGCTGTGCTGCTAGGGTGGTGGAGTTCAAAATTAGGGTCATATTTTTAAGGTGACAAGGGAAAGACTTTAAAAGGGCATGAGGGGCAGCTTTTTTACACAGACAGTGATTCATACATGGAATGAACTGCCAGAGGAAGTGATGGATGCAGGTACATTTGCAAAGTTTAAAAGACATTTGGACAAGTATATGAATAGGGAATTTGGGATATGGGCCAAATGCAGGCAAGTAAGAAGAATTTAGTTTGGGATTAAAGTTGGCATGGACTAGTTGGACTGAAGGGTCAGTTTCCAGGCTGTATGACTCTAAAATAGAGTTAGGCAGTTATGTCACTCCTTTCATGGCTTCAGGATGCTCCAACATACTTTAAGACAATAAAGTTCTTTTGAATTGAAGTCATTGCTGTACTGTAGGAAACTTGAAGCCAATTTGTACACAGCAAGCTCCCACAAACAGCAGTGTGATCATCGCATATGAGATGCAATGCTGATTGAAGGATAAATATTGGCCAAGGCAGCCAAGAAAACTCTTTTTCTCCTTTGGAGAGATTCCTAAGGAATCTTTAAAGTCCATCTTAGAAGGCAGACAGCTCCTCAGCTGAATGTGGCGTTCAAGAGACATTCTCATTATGACACTGGAGAGTCAACTTTGTTTTCTGAGGTGAACTGGGGCATGAAAGCATTAACCTGGTAACTAGGAAGCAACCATACTTCCAACTGAGCTATTGTTGCTTCAAAAGCAGTACTGGTGTTCAGAGGTGAAATAACTCCACAGAGGCTGGTACCCCATCACCAAGTTACCTTTTATTTATACATGAACAGGCCTTGACTTTAGTATTGCCCCATACAGAGTGAGGCACCAGGGTATCAGTATCTCTGACATGCACTCTTTTTATGTGTCAGCCATGCCTCCCTGGTTAGACCAGATTAACAGTCCCAATCAGGGAACTCATATTCTATAAGATCCATCTAGTTGACCTTATTACAATTATTATGGGAGGCAATCCAGGACAACTCAAACACCTGTCCAATGAATTTGGCTGTGTTCTGAACTATCACACTTAGTTTGATTGCTGCTAGATGTGTTAGTGAGTTCTTTTTACATCTCAAAATGGGGGTGATGCAGACCAATGTCTACTAAAATGAATGCACACACACGTAGCTTGTCACCAGAAATAAATGACAATAGAACTTACGGAATCATACATTTCCCTCCTCCAAGGTTTGTGAAATTCTCTCAAGTCCAGCTATGTCCTGTACACAACAAGCAGGTCAAATACAATCCAGGTAAATACCACCCCAATCCGTGCATTCTCAATCACCAGTAAAGTGATGGACAGTGTCTTCAACAGCACTCACCTAGAAATAACTTGCTCAGTGATGCCCACTTTAGATTCTGACAAAGTCACTCGGCTCTTGACCTCATTACAGTCTTGGATCGAATGCAGATAAAAGAGCTGGATTCCTTATATAACGTGAGAGTGACTGCCTTTGACATTAAGGTGCGTTTGACTAAGTGTGGTATCAATGAGCCCAAGCAAAAACTGGAATCATTGGGAAGAGGTGTAAAACTCTCCAATGGCTGGAGTCATACCTGGAACATGGAAAGACAGTCTTTTAGAAGTCAGTCATCTCAGTTCCAGGACATTTCTGCAGGTGTTCCTCAGGTAATGTCCTGTGCCCAACCATCTTCAGCTGCTTCATCATTGACCTTCCCTCCATCGTAAGGTCAGAAATGGGGATGTTCACAGATAATTGCACAATGTTCAGCATGATTCACAACTCCTCAGATACTGAAGCAGTCCATGCTCATATGCAACAGGTTCTGGACAATATCCAGGCTCGAGCTGAAAAGTGACAAGCAACATTTGTGCCACACAAATACCAGGCAAATACCATCTCCAATAAGAGCCAATCTAACCACTGGGTGGTGCGGTGGCTCAGTGGTTAGCACTGCTGCCTCACAGCACCAGAAGCCTGAGATCGATTCCAGGCCTCAGGTGACTGTGGAGTTTGCACATTTTCTTTGTGTCTGCGTAGGTCTCATCCCAAGGTCCAAAGATGTGCAGGTTAGATGAATTGGCCATGTTAAGTTTCCCGTAGTGTACAGGGATATGCAGGCTAGGTGAGTTTGTCATGGGAAATGCGGGTTGCAGGGATAGAATAAGGTGGGGGAGGGGAATTGGATGGGATGATCTTAGGAGGGTCAGTGTGGACTCAATGAGCAAAATGGTCAGCTTCCAAATAGTAGCGATTCTATAATTGGCCCTTGACATTCAATAAGATTTCCACCACTGAACCCTCCACTATCAATATCCTGGAGGTTACCACTGACCAGAAACTGAAATATAACAGCAAAAAGAGCAGGCCAGAAACTAGAAAAACTGAAGTGACTAACTGATTCCCCTAAGCCTGTCCACCACCACAAGGTACAAGTCAAGAGTGTGATGGAATACTCCTCACTTGCCTCAATGGGTGCAGCTTCACAACACCATTCAGGAAAAATCAGCCTACTTCATTGGCATCACATGCACAAACATCCACTCCCTCCACCTCCAGTGCTCAGTAGCAGCATATTTACCACTGACAAGATGCATTGTAGAAATTCACCAAAGATCCTGAGGCAGCACCTTCCAAATCCACAACCACCTCAGTTTAGAAGGACAAGGTCAGCAGATACAATGGAACACCACCCCCTGCAAGTTTCCCTCCAAGCCACTCACCATTCTGACTTGGAAATATATCGCCATTGTTTCACTGTCACTGAGTCAAAATCCTGGAATTCCTTCCAGAAGGACATTGTAGGTCTACCCAGAGCAAATGGACACAGTGGGTCAAGAAGGCAGCTTGCCACCACCACCTTCTTAAGAACAACTAGGGACGGGCAATAAATACTGGCCCAGGTGGTGATGCTTCATCACATTACTGAATCTAAAAACAAAACATCAACCAAAGATAGGCACTAAACATTGCACTGCCAGTGTTGCCCATATCTCAAACATAAATAAAAACAGAGAATTTACAAACTAGTACAGAAAGAATAGTACTGGCTTCCCTGCCCTGATATTAGTCTCCCTGCTATGGGAATCTTGAAAGTTTTAAGTAAAGTTTTATAAGGATTTTGCCAGGGTTAGAGGGTTTGTGCTATAAGGAGAGACTGAATAGGCTGGAGCTATTTTCCTGGAGTGTCGGGGGCTGAAGTGTGACTTTATAGAAGTTTATAAAGTCATGAAGGGCATGGATAACGTGAATAGCCAAGGTCTTTTCCCCAGGGGTAGGGGAGTCCACAACTGAACGGCATAGTTTTAGATAAGAAGGGAAAGATTTAAAAGGCAAATTATTCACACAGAAGGTGGTGTGTGTATGGAATGAGCTGCCAGAGGAGGTGGTGGAAGCTGGTATAATTACAACATTTTAAAGGCATCTGAATAGGTACATGAGAAGAGATGTAGAGGAGTATGATCCTAATGATGGTGCATCAGACCAGATTAATTTAGGATATCTGGTTGGCATGGATGAGTTGGACTGAAGGGTCTGTTTCTATGCTGTACATCTCCATGACTCCATCACTAATGAAACTTGTCGGCAGTGGTTTCAGTCATCGATTCAAACTCATCCAGGAAATGCAATGGGGCTGAAAGCAAAATCAGACATTCCCCAGAATTCCTAGACTCACACGGAAAATCCCTTTTCTATTTCTTGTTTAAAGAAGATGAGATTGAATTATTGTCTCTTCCAAACCTCTGAGCTCATAATGAAACAGTACCCTTCTCTCTCTCTCTCGTGCTGCCCCGCGCCCTCCCCGCCCCCCGACATACACACATACCAATTCACCCAGGCATACTACTCATGGCCTAATGGTGTGCCACCCTCCTTCTACACTCCCCTGTCAGGTTAGCATTCTCCCTTCGCCTGCCAATACCAGACTCCTTTTGTATCTGCCACTCACCCTGTTAGCTCCCCCATCCCTTTCAATTCGTTCACTCAGCTTCTTTCTTCTCATTTCTCTGTTCAAAAGTGGGCCTGATCCACAGCGCTACACCCTCCATTATGGATAGGACGAGGAGGCATATTCCAAATCCATCTCAGCCAGGGCAGGGCTCAAACCCTTTGCTGCTGAAACCAATCTGATCCAGAACTATCACCCAGCCACTAAAACCACCCCACCCCAACTCCCCCTCCCCCAACTTTCCTCCCATGATTGAGTCTATGTTGCCGTGGTAACATACGCTTTCACATACATGTTGTATCCTGCAGTTATGGACAGCAATGGTAGAGGCTTCAATTTTATTTCCATCACGTGCCTTTCCCACGTTTATTGCCTGTCATTGGCATAGTTTGGAAAGGTTTTCAGATTGACCAGCTTGATCATGTTATGAAATCCGTTTCATTGAAAATCCAATCCTGGAGTAGGACATGAACCCAGAACTTCCGGGACAGAGTCACTCCCCAATGTGTGGTACCTTCCATTCCCCAGTACATTCTGGTACCTTCCATTTCCCAGTCACCTACTGTCCACCTTTTCCCTTGCTCCTTTATTGCCATCAATTTCCAGTACCGTCCAAGATTATACATATATCCCTCTCCCTAACATTCCCACCTTGGCACCATCTCTCCCCTCTCGCGCCATCTCCTTCCCATCTCTCCCATCTCCCCATTCCTCTCACCTTCTCCTCTTTTCCTCCTTCTTGTATATTTTCTCCATCTTAGGGTGTTCACTACCCTTCCTTTACTTTCTCCTCTTCCAGTTCTCCTTATATCCGCGCCCCTCCACTTCCTGAACCCTTTCTCCACCCCTACATTCACATGCATCCCAATTTTTAATTATCTTTAACAATGTTACCCCTTGCATCTTCGCATTCACTCCTTCCTTTCTCTCCTCAATCCCACACCATGCATTCTCTGCCGCCAACCCCTTTTTTATACTCTCTCCGTTTCCACATAGAGTCATAGAACATGGAAACAGACCCTTCAGTCTAACTCGCCCACCTAATTGCTGCTGCTGCACATGGCTGAGAGGAGTGGTGTCTATTCTCTGGACTGTGTAAGACCAGGGCATTGGGAAGACCTATCAAGAGATGAG
This sequence comes from Chiloscyllium punctatum, assembly GCF_047496795.1. Classification (NCBI taxonomy): domain Eukaryota; kingdom Metazoa; phylum Chordata; class Chondrichthyes; order Orectolobiformes; family Hemiscylliidae; genus Chiloscyllium; species Chiloscyllium punctatum. The sequence continues at coordinate 80,831,469 of NC_092744.1, forward strand.
GGAGGCCAGGACTAATATCCCAGCCAACTCTACTGCCGGCACCAAATACAACAAATACATAGGGTCATAGAGGTTTACAGCATGGAAACAGCCCACCTTGTCCAAACTGCCAGTTTTCACAATTAAACTAATTCCATTTGCCCGCATTCGGTCCATATCTCTCCATGCCAACCCCATCCATGCCCCCATCCAAATGTATCTTAAATGACAAAATTGTAGTTGCCTCCACCACCACTTCTGGTAGCCCATTCCAGACACCCGCCACCCTCGTTGTGAAACAATTGCCCCTCTGGACCCTTTGTATTGAATTGAATTGAATTGAATTTATTGTCACGTGTACCGAAGCACGGTGAAAAGCTTCATCTCTCCCTTCTCACCTTAAACCTAACCCCTCTAGTCTTAGACTCCCCTATCATGAATAAAAGTTGTTGGCTATCTACATTAGCAATGGCTCTCATGATTTTATAGACCTGGAACAGTAGAGATCTTAAATAACAAATGGAATTCTCTCCAATTTTTTGCAGCTATGTTATACTGCTGTGAACACCAGCCTCATTCACTTCTCTGTGCTGTCTTAGCTTACATCAGTCAGTGTGTGGAGGAATTCTCCAGCAAATGTTCCTTTTCTAGCACTGGGTAGGGAATATGATAAACCAAGGCTCTTACTCCTCACAAACTACCAGTGACCTCTGCTGGATATGTCTGTTTGTTTCAAACTTCAATGAGGATAAGCCTAGAGTTCCTGCTGTTAAGAGTAAACTGGAATGCAAAAGAGCTACTACTGGCATAGAGCTCACGGTTGGCGATATAAGGAATTAGTTTACTCATTTAACGTTTTCTTGTGACTATTGTATGAGCGGTATTAGCTCGGTTAAAAAGTATCTTTTTTGCAGTCACAGCAAAACAGTTTTGTAATGGTAGGTTGAAGTTTCTGGTAAAAATATTGCTATCCCAGAGCTAACAGAAATGCATAGAATAATATTCCAGTGCTTGGAATCATCCCAGTGACTGCCAGTGTTTCATGTTCAGGAGATGTTGGATCATTTTGAACAGTACACTGTATCAGTCAATAAATGCCTGACACAGATGTGATTCAGTGTGAGCAAGAGCAGGAGAGAATGGCTTAGAATGTAAGTAGAACTATTCAATTTGATTACTTTTTACAAATCCACCCTCACACAATTGTTTTTTCTCAAAGGCGTTGTCAGCAGTGAATGCTTGCTTGATCCCTGTATCCCGGTTTGTGGCTTTCTGAACGTTGCCTCTTTTGGTGACTTTGTGTTTCTCTCTGCCTCCTCTATGTATGTGTCCCAGTCACTTGTACCCATGATTTAGGCATGCGAATGAGTCCTTTAAGTAAGGAATAAAGAAGGAACTTGCAATTACATGTGTTCAGCTGTTTTCACATGTTTGAACTTCAGTGGAGAAAAAGTGTGAAGTGATTTTGTCCAGAAGAATGAGGCACAAAAATATTTGCAAGACTGTACAATTATACAGAGCATGAAACAACAGACATAGAAGGGGATGGGACATGTTGTCAATATAAAATTAGCAAAGCATATGCAATCCTGCTCCACACAGGTATTTATGCTTATGCTATTGAAGTGGGGAATTTGGTTTGAAAATGCCCTGACTTAACAGACTTGCCTTAGTTTCAAGGGACATTGAAAGGTTCAAAATGGTATGCGGCAAGTGAAATTCAAGCTACTTCAGTGAGGAGCAGAGACCTTAAGGTGCCATCCCAGTGTTGCAACCAGACACAACAGTTTCCAATGAGATGTCTCTCCTTCCTGGGGAGGCCAAGGAAATTCGTCATGCCCAAAAAGACTCTTCCCAATTTTTATAGATGCACCATAGAAAGCATCCTATCTGAATCTGTGGGAAGCTAGAGAAGTGATTGCTGGGCCTCTTGCTGAGATATTTGTATCAAGAATAGTCACAGGTGAGGTGCCCGGAAGAGTGGAGGTTGGCAAACGTGGTGCCACTATTTAAGAAAGGTGGTAAGGACAAGCCAGGGAACTATAGATCAGTGAGACTGATGTCAGTGGTGGGCAAGTGGTTGGAGGGAATCCTGAGGGACAGGATGTACATGTTTTTGGGAAGGCAAGGACTGGTTAGGGATAGTCAACGTGGCTTTGTGTTTGGGAAATCATGTCTCACAAACTTGATTGAGTTTTTTGAAGAAGTAACAAAGAGGATTGATGAGGGCAGAGCAGTGGATGTGATCTATATGGACTTCAGTAAGGCGTTCGACAAGGTTCCCCATGGGAGACTGGTTAGCAAGGTTAGATCTAATGGAATACAGGGAGAACTAGCCATTTGGATACAGAACTGGCTCAAAGGTAGAAGACAGAGGGTGGTGATGGAGGGTTGTTTTCAGACTGGAGGCCTGTGACCAGTGAAGTGCCACAAGGATCGGTGCTGGGTCCACTACATTTTGTGATTTGTATAAATGATTTGGATGCGAGCATAAGAGGTATAGTTAGTAAGTTTGCAGATGACACCAAAATTGGAGATATAATGGACAGTGATGAAGGTTACCTCAGATTACAACAGGATCTTGATCAGATGGGCCAATGGGCTGAGAAGTGGCAGATGGAGTTTAATTTAGATAATTGCAAGGTGCTGCGTTTTGGCAAAGCAAATCTTAGCAGGACTTATACACTTAATGACAAGTTCCTAGAGAGTGTTGCTGAACAAAGAGACCTTGGAGTGCAGGTTCATAGCTCCTTGAAAGTAGAGTCGCAGGTAGATAGGATAGTGAAGAAGGCATTTGGTATGCTTTCCTTGATTGGTTAGAGTATTGAGTACAGGAGTTGGGAGGTCATGTTGCAGCTGTACAGGTCATTGGTTAGGTCACTGATGGCATATTGCATGCAATTCTGTTCTCCTTCTTATTGGAAAGATGTTGTGAAACTTGAAAGGGTTTGGAAAAGATTTACAAGGATGTTGCCAGGGTTGGAGGATTTGAGCTATAGAGAGAGGCTGGGGTTGTTTTCCCTGGAGCATCAGAGGCTGAGGGGTGACCTATAGAGGTTTACAAAATTATGAGGGGCATGGATAGGGTAAATAGGCAAAGTCTTTTCACTTGGGTGGGGGAGTCCAGAACTAGAGGGCATAGGTTTAGGGTGAGAGGGGAAAGGTATAAAAGAGACCTAAGGGGCAACTTTTTCACACAGAGGGTGGTATGTGTAGGGAATGAGCTGCCAGTGGCTGTGGTGGAGGCTGGTACAATTGCAACATTTAAAAGACATCTGGATGGGTATATAAATAGGAAGGGTTTGGAGGGATATAGGCTGGGTGCTGGCAGGTGGGACTAGATTGGGTTGGGATATCTGGTCGTCATGGACGAGTTGGACCAAAGGGTCTGTTTCCATGCTGTACATCTCTATGACACTATGAATGTGATTTTGCAACTGCTCTTCCCAAGATCACAAGAAACTATAGAGAATTGTGAACTCAGCTCAGTCCATCATGCAAACCAGCCTTCCATCCATTGACTCCATCTATGCTTCCTTCTGCCTCAGGAAATCAAAGACCCTCTCGCTTCAGTTATTGTCTCTTCCAATCTCTCCTGTTGTGCAGAAGATATAAACGCTTGTATACGTGTACCAACAGATTGAAGAACAGCTTCCTCCCTGCTGTTATTAGGCTCCTGAATGGACCTCGCAAATTGCAAATTTAATGTTGATCTCGCTCTTTGTGTATCTTCTCTGCAGCCATAACATTATATTCTACACTCTGCTCTATTACCCTAATGCACTTTGTATGGTATGATCTGTCTGTATCACATGCAAAACAACACTTGTCACTGTACCTAGGTACATGTGACACTAATAAATCAAATCGAATGATGAGATGAAAATTCTTCCTTTTTTCAGTTCAGCAGGACTCCAACCGCAATGCTTCAGGATGCCTGTGCAATGCATTTTTTAAACACCTTTAGGAAAATCCTCTAGCTTCATGGTTAGCAGATCGTGTTTGTGTGAGTACAGGATCATAGCCATATCTTGCAGTAGAGTGCAATGATTCACATTGTTTGTGATCTGGGTTGAAATCTTCCATAGTGACAGTCCTAGGTTTGCATCACTGTACATGATTAGCCTCAGAACATGAAACTGTTCTTTAAACTGCAATTTCAGCCGATATTGGCATCTATAGTCTTGAAGTCAGTTGCATCACCATGGCCACCCAACTGTACAACCCATCCCCCTCCTGTCCCCATATCCTTTTGCTCTTGAAGACATCATCTTATTGTCATACAGCCTAGGACTGACAGGTGATGCCAAGAAGCCAGCACTGGTATTCAGAGTGTGCCAACATTATCTGAGCACTCCTCGTTGAATCAGTCAAATATATTCCCTTGTGTTGTGATGAACAATAAATAATTCAACACTGCTCACCTCTCTTAACATATGTATTATAAATTGCAGACTTACTATTTGCGGGACAATGTGCATTAGAAAACATTTACCATTAATGCATCATGTACATTACACAATGTGAAAGAAAGAATTTGCATTTATATAGTGACTTCAACAACCTCAGAACGTCAAAAAGTACTTCACATCCAATAACATACTTTTGAAGTACCTGTTGTGATGTAGGAACTGTGTCATCTATTTTTTGCCCACAGCAGTGTCCCATAACCTACAATGTGATAATGACCAGAAGGTCTGTTCATTTCTTCAGTGACATTGCATTGTACACTCTGACACTCACTAGAAGCCAGTAGCACTCAGGGATAAACCCCATTCACCCCCTCATGGGATTTACAGACATTCAAATCTATTCTCTGTTGGCCCTTGGAATACTAACCAAGCCATGATTCAGTGTTGTTACTCAATACCGAATCAAGGACATGAGTCACAACATACATCCCTCTGTGCTATATTCTCTTAATATTATCCTTGGATCAGCAATTGGTGATGTCTTTGGCCTTTAATCAAAATCCATTGAGAAACACTACAGGATAAAATGTATCAGGCATCATGAAATCTAATAACAGAACTGGATTCACTGACAACCTCTATATTTCATTAGAGAGATTAGTTATTAGTTTACACCAGATGAAGTCATAGTTTAAAAATATGGGGTCACCCATTTAAAACAGGGATGGTTTCTTCTTTCCTTCTTTTTTTTTAATCTGAGAGGAAAATAATTCTTTAGCATGTCCTTCCTCAAAAGATAGTAGGTGCAGAACCTTTCAATATTTTTAAGGCAGTGGCCAAGAGATTCCTGATGACCAAGGCGATGAAAGATTATTATGGATATGCTTGAATGTAAAATTGGGGTAAAAATCAGCTTAGCTCTGATTTTATTGAATTGCAGAGCAGACTCAAAGGTGCAAGAGGCCTGATCTTGTTTCTTGTACATAAAAGGCTGGAGCAGGATCTATTTTAGGCTCTGATTACCAGGCACTGTGACTCCCACTGCTGATATAGGCACACTGCAGGACTCCTTAGACTATCTCAAAAGCGTCATCTTCCGCCTTGGGGCCCTTCAACCATACAGCATCCATGTCGACTTCATCAGTTTCCTCATCTCCCCTCCCCTCATCCCAGATCCAACCTTCCAACTCGGCACCGCCTTCTTGAACTGTCCCACCTGTCCATTATCCTTCTCACCTACCTGCTCCATCCTCTGCTCCAACCTATCACCATCAACAACCACCTGCATCTACCTCTCACCTTCCCAGCTACCTTACCCCCAGCCCCACCTTCCCCCTCCTATTTATCACTCAGTCTCCTTCGCCAGCCCCCAGCATACTTGATGATTCTCTTGCTCCTCAGATGGCAACTGACCCGCTGTGCTTTTCCAGCACCACACTTTTCAACTCTGTATCTCAATGGTGAAGATGAACTTAAAGATTTAACAAAGAAAAGTACCCCCTCAGCACCTCCAATCTCCAAACTCTACTAACATGATATTGAAAATCTTAACAAATAGTCCCTATATCACCCAATTGCTACCTGCACCCCTGAATAGCATTACCAACTATTGCCAAATAAGAGACTGTTTTGTGCTTTGATAGCCTGGCTGGTCTCTTTAATGAGACTGGAGCTGCCGGTGTTGGACCGGGATGGACAAAGTCAGAAGTCACACGACACCAAGTTATAGTCCAAAAGGTTTATTTGAAACCACAAGCTTTCAGAGCACTGCTCCTCTCTCAGTTGAAGTGACTGGTGAAGTTTTTCATTTGACAAAGGAGCAGCACTCCGAAAACTTGTGGTTTCAAATAAACCTGTTGGACTATAACCTGGTGTTGTGTGACTTCTGACCTCTTTGAGACTGTTAAACTTAATTATACCTGTTCCTTAGAGGTGGCAGAGATCGGGTTACATTATGGCCACCTGGGGCCAGATTTTGATATGACTTCCAGAAGGGAAAGGCCAGCAAGGGTGACTCAGTGGTCAGCACTGCTGTCCCACAGTGCTAGGGGCCTGGGTGCAATTCCACTCTCACATGACTGTCTGTGTGGATTTGATTAGAATCTCTACAGTGTGGAAGCAGGCCATTTGGCCCATCGGGTCCACACTGACCCTCCGAAGATCATTCCACCCAGATCCAGCCCCCTATCCTATCACTGTGTCTCTGCATTGACCATGGTGAATCCACCTAACCTACACATCCCTGGATACTACTGACAATTGAGCATGGCCAATCCACCTGACCTGCACATCTTTGTACTGTGGGAGGAAACCAGAGCACCTGGGGGAAACCCACGCAGACATGGGGAGAATGTGCAAACTCCACACAGACAGTCACCCGAGACTGGAATTGAACCCATGTCCCTGGCGCTGTGAGGCAGCAGTGCTAACCACTGAGCCACCGTGCGACACCTTTGTGTTTGCACTTCCTCCCCTTGTCTGCATGGGTTTCCTTCCACAGTCCAAAGTTGGGCAGGTTAGATGGACTGCCCACGCTGCATTGCCACGTAGTGTCCAAGGATGTGCAGACTGGGTGGATTAGCCATGGGAAATAGAGTTAGGGTGGGTCCGGGTGGGACACCCTTCAGAGAGGCAGTGTGGACGAGAAAAGCCGAATGGCCTGCTTCCAAATCGTAGGGATTCTTGAACCTATCACACCACCCATTGTCCCATACCTTATCTGATTTATCCTTGAACTCCAAAATTGGTGACTAGTTTGACTCCATATCGGAATTGTCTTTGTGCCGTACATAGTAGAACAAAGATTTGCAGTTTCTGAAGAGGTGGATTGAAGAGGAAGCCTTTCACATTTATTGTGCAACAAAATCTTTGACACAAAGCTCTCGCAATGTTTCTGCGAAGTCTATTTAATCTGCAAATAAATACTTCAGCTGTCAAAAGACTGTGTTACGTGAAGAAGCTTCATGCTTGCAGTCTTTGTTCATTAGACTAAATCCTGCTAATCTTGGGGTTATGGATGTCACAATGTGAGTTTTGTTTTGATCAGCACAATAAACAGCTTACCGTGCATACGGTGTAATTATGAGGCAGCAGAACGTTTTAATTAAGATGGGTTTTTTTTACTTCATCCCCTGACTTCAAGTTAAAAGTTTTTGATGTGATTTCCTTTCAGTTGCTGGTTTTCAATTATCAGAGTGATTATGAAACAAAAAGTGCAGTATAATTATGATGAATGATGAACTTTCAGTGGTGGTCCTTACATTACTCAGGCTAAGTTTTCCAGTCTGTGTATATGTGCACATTCTGTTTGGAAGTACACTTTCTAGTTTGAATAACATGAGAAATTAGACACAAATGGCAATTGAAATACACAGATATAGGTTACAGACCAATCCTCTGCTAATGCAGATTTGTATACTTGTAAATACAAAATCTCCATGGATCAATGCAATGACAAGTGCAATAGTACCTAATTGTTCCTTCCTTCTTTGCATTATAATATATTCCTTACTATTTTTAAGAATTGTAACCTGGTGCAGTTGTATTTGACTCAGCTTTTGGTCATCTGGCCTAATTCCTCATGAGGATCAGCATCATATTTTAAGTCCGAAAGCTCCTGTGAAGCCCCAGAGGATGATATATGATATTAAATAAAGTATATAAATATAAGTTGCCAGAGTCATCACAGCTGAAATTTTGTTTTCACAAAACATAAGTTGTTTCACTCACCCCTTTACCTGATGCAAAATCATTGAAAATGACTTGGAGAAAGTGCTGAATGATTTGTTCGTTGCAATGGTGCGCACTATTGAGGTTCCCAGTAAACAAAGTAACTTGAATGACATTAAAACATGGTGTTACGAATCTGAGTTTATGGAATGCAGCACATGCTTAGTTCTCCTGCCTGATCACACTCTTTGCCATTATTAATTGGTTGCTTTGAAGACTGATCCACCATATCTACAGCAGTGATTGGCTATGAAGTTTGTCAATCAGATGCAGTCTAAGCACCAGATCCACATTTTATCCTTTCCTGCTGGCATCCTGTGGGAGAGTTTTGAGAGTTTTTCTTTGCTGGTGATCTACCACTAGATTGTAGACTTTTACCTCCAGCACCTACATGTATATGGTCATGACTAATGTGAAACTATTCCAATATATTCTTTTTTCATCAGCATGTCATGCTTCAAGTGACCCCAGTTAAGATGGGGATGGAGACCTTTATATCCTCAGGTTACATACTATGATAGGGTGATAATATCAAGAGTATGTCTCTTTAAGACCTACCGCACACTCGCTGGGGGACTTCGCACACTAGTTTCTAACAATGAAATTTCCTGGCCATGGGAGACACTACTCCAACTCTTTTGTTCAAAAAAGGGATTTTCACTGCTTCTGCTTGGCATGAGCTGCTCAGCACAAAGCCAGACTTTCTGTCGCTACCCTTGTAACATGTCTCCCACAGCTGTGTGGCTGAATGGGAGAGATGTACATAAGAAATGGGCTTGGGAGAGGGACAGAAGGAGAAGGAGGGAGGAAAGGGAGAGGAAGGAGTGACTGAGCAGAGGGCAGACAGCCAGAGCAAAGGCACAAGTAAAACAGAGAGGGAGAGAAAGAGAGAGAGAGAGAGGCAGGAATATGGGATTGTGAAGAGGGACAAGACAAAGGAAAAGAGAAAGAAGAGAAGGGAGAGGGGGAGAAAGACAGGAGAGATGGATGGTGAAGAGGGACAGGAGAGATGGACAAGGAAGAGGCACAGGATCTAGGAAAGCAAGTCGTGGCACACAAATTGAAAACTTGATAGTGTTCCATGTCCTGACTGTACTGAAGGCAGAAATGCCAAGGACACTTTGATGATTGCTTTGTGCATGATGTGTATATTGTTCTCACAAGCTGTACAATAATTATGTGAGCAGCGAAAGTCATATCATTCAGCTTTAGAAGTCATGAAATCTCAGTCACAAGTAGAACCACAGTCTGTAAAACATGTAATTTGAAGATGACTGACAGTCCTACCCAGATGCCCATTCCATTTCGTGCCTGAGAAATCACTCTGAAGGCAAGATTAAATATTACTTTTTCACAAATTAAATGCAATTTACATATGTTTCAGTTTGAAGAAATGACACCTTTACTAAATTAGCAGCTGTGAATGATCTCAAATGTTGTAATAGCTGTAATAATGTCATTGAAATAATCCATCGTTAATGACCGCAAGAAGTTCCTTGTAACATTTAGGCTACTATTAAATTTACAATTGATTATTCTGTCACTAATGTCAGAAAATCTGTGTCTGGAAAGTTCGTATGACAACAATAACAAGTCTACAACCTATAATATTCCTGGTCTCATTCTGTTGTTAATGAATGTTTAGAGTCTGCTGAGGGAAGGAAAACATTAATTTTATTTAAGAAACACCTTACTTCACCTTGCCACGAAACTGCAAGAGAGGGCAACATCATGTGACATTGTATCACTTTCTTTGATGGTATATGCTATGACTCATTAAGATATTACACAGTGGACCTAACCCCTTATACTACACAGTCTCTATTGCACAGTGAACAACTGGAGCAAAGAAAAGATTTCCTTAATGCTTATGTTTATATTTTAAGATCTATCAAATTTGCAGAGTTCAGTTCCCCCCCTAAAGAACAAGAAGAAGAATATTTGTTTCCTTCCACTTTTGAAAAATAACTTGTGGCCTCCTGAGCCAGATTGTCTATTCAATCAGGTCACCTCTACTTTCCTTCCTTCATTGTACTTTTTGACTCCCTTCACCAATCAAAACTTTGTCTAGCTCAGCATTCACTAGATTCAAAGATCCAACCTCCACGAGAATGGCAATTGCTAAATACACTTTAAGATAGAAAATTCCTCCTCCCTCGCCATTTGAAATCTCCTATTTTGTAACCATTTCCCATAGTTCTGTATTCCCCATGAGAGGAAACACCCTCTCAGTATCTGCCTTGTCAAGTCTTCTCAGAATTGTGCACATTTCAATCAGATCACCACTCATTCTTCTAACTTCAGTAATCTCTCTTGCTCAACCATTCCACATAAGACTAACCCTCTCCTCCCAGTTATCAGCTAACTGAGTCAGCATTGTATTGCTTTAAATGTAAGACTGAATGGCCTACAAGGACATTGTATCAATTTAAGTGTGATCGCACCAATGTCCTGCACAGCTTCGAATGTTACCCTTCTCTGATACTCCAGTCCTATTTGCAGTCAAGGCCAACATAACAATTACCTTTCTAATTATGTTGTACTTGCATGTTGTTTTATTGTGATTTATGTACAAAAGCATCCAGATCTGTCTTGGCTGCAGCCTTCTACAATCTCTCCATTTAAATCACATTTTGATTGTCTATTCTTCCTGCCAAAGTGGACAAGCTTATAATGTTCCGCATTATAGCCCAGCTGCCTTTTTTAATGCACTCATTTAACCTGTAAATATCCTTTCTCAGACTCTAAATTTCTTTCCCATCTATCTTTGCAGTATCAGAGAGTTTGGCTCCAAAATTGTCAGTCCCTTCATCAAAGTCATTGACTGAGATTGCAAACATATAAGACCAACCTCTGATTCCTGCAGCACATCCAGGCTTGGATTGATAGTTGGCAAGAAACATTCATGTCACACAAGTGCCAGGCAATAACTATTTCCAACTAAAGACCATCTCTAACAATTGCCCACTGACATTTAGTGTCATGACTGTCACTGAATCTATCCCTATCAACATTCTTGGAATTATCATTGACCAGCAATGGAGGTGGGCAGCACAGTGGCTCAATGTCAGTACCCTGGATTTGATTCCACCCTCAGGCGACAGTCTTTGTGGAGTTTGCACATTCTCCTGTGTCTGCATGGGTTTCCTCCAGGTACTCCAGTTTCCTCCCATAGTTCAGGGATGTTCAGGTAAAATGGATTGGCCATGCTAAATTGCCCATAGTATCCAGAGATGTGCAGTCTAGGTGGATTAGCCATGAGAAATACACAGTTGTAGGGAAGACATAGGGGGCTGGGTCTGAGTAGGATATTCTTCAGAGGGTCAGTATGGGCTCGATAGGCCAAATGGCTTGCTTCCACACAGTAGGGAGTCTATGATGTAAATGAAATGGGCGCAAGGGCAGATCAGAGGCTTGGAATTCTGGGTAAAGCAACTCACTTCCTGTCTTCTCTCGGTGCTTACCCACAAAAAACAATGTACAAATCAGGAGTGTGATGGAATACTCTCCAATTCCCAGACAGTTTCAGGTCAAACAACACTTAAGAAATTTCACACTGTTGTAAAAAGCAGTTAGGCCTGAAAGGAGTAACTAACAGCATGTGATGGGCTCCACTCCTCCCTTCTGCTGGGAGTAGAATTATTGGCTAGGTGACATGAGTTACATCCCTTAGAGGAAGGGCAAAAGCATATTTAAAAGAAACATTCTGGGCTGTGAAGCTAAAAGAAAACTTAATTGTGATATTAAGTAGGGAAGCTTTGTTACAATTGTATTTTGTGAACAAAAAAATCACTCAATAGTAACATAAACAAACTAATAATTGTAGAACAGCTGAAGGAAGAATAATTGTGCATTGAAACCCTATTTTGAAGGGAAAACTTATTTTTATTGTTTGTGATGGACAAAACCAAACCCCCTCAAAATATCTTAAGAACATAGCCTAGACCCGAATATTTGCTCATTTTGAAGGCATGGTGATTCAGTGGTTAGCACTGCTGCCTCACAGCGCCAGGGACCCAGGTTCGATTCCAGCCTCGGGCAAATGTCTGTGTGGAGTTGGAACCTTCTCCCCATGTTTGCATGGGTTTCCTACAAGTGCTCTGGTTTCCTCCCACAGTCTAAATAAGTGCAGGTTAGGTGGGTTGGCAATGCTAAATTGCCCAATGTGTTCAGGGATGTGTAGGTTAGGTGCATTAGCCAGGGGTAAAATGTAAAGATATGGGTTTGGGTGGGATACTGTTTGGAGGGTCAGTGTGGACTTGTTGTGATGAATGGCCTGTTTCCACACTGGAGAGATTCTAGGATTCTATAGTTCTATGTGCAGGTTAGATGGATTGGCCACGCTAAATTGCCCCTTGTGTCCAGAGATGTGCAGGATAGGTGGGTTAGCCATGGGAAATGTGGAGTTAAAGGGTGATGAGGAACTCTTCCGAGAGGGTCTGAATGAACTTGATGGGCTGAACGGCCTGTTTGCACACTATAGGGATTTTATGATGACTCCAGGCATTGCATTCAAGATAGAATTTGATTGGTCAAACTAACAGATTTAAGCAAAACACACTTTATACATACAACAAAAGAAAGAAGAAATCCGATTAAGAATTCTATTAACAGAATAGTAGATTATTTAACTAAAAATCAGTAACTATTTTTTGCAAGGTTTGTGAAGGTTTGTAGCTCAGGTTGAGGTTTAGGGTGTAGATTTGCTTGCTGAGCTGTAGGTTTGATATCCAGACGTTTCATTACCTAGCTAGGTAACATCATCAGTGGCAACCTCCAAGTGAAGCGAAGCTGTTGTTTCCTGCTTTCTATTTATATGTTTGTCCTGGATGGGGTTCCTGGGGTTTGTAGTGATGTCATTTCCTGTCCGTTTTCTGAGGGATTGATAGATGGTATCTAGCTCTATGTGTTTGTTTTTGGCGTTGTGGTTGGAGTGCCAGGCCTCTAGGAATTCTCTGGCATGTCTTTGCTTAGCCTGTCCCAGAATAGATATTTTGTCCCAGTCGAAATGGTGGGCTTTTTTTTCCTCCGTGTGTAGGGCTATGAGGGAGAGAGGGTCGTGTCTCTTTGAGGCTAGCTGGTGTTCGTGTATCCTGGTGGCTAACTTTCTTCCTGTTTGTCTTATGTAGTGTTTGTGGCAGTCCTTGCATGGAATTTTGTAGATGACATTGGTTTTGTCCATGGGTTGTACTAGGTCTTTTAAGTTTGTTAGTTTTTGTTTGAGAGTGTTGGTGGGTTTGTGTGCTACTAGGAGCCACCTCACACTGCAGCACAGATGAACTTCGGAAAACAGAGGAGAACCACCTATACAACGTATTCAAGAAGAACGGATACTCAAAAAATACAGTCCGCAGATTCCTCAGGAACAAACCACGACAAGCAAATCAAACACAACCAGAAACCCTAACCACCTTACCATACATCAAAGAAGTTTCAGAAATGACAGCCAGACTACTAAGACCCCTTGGAATCCTAGTAGCCCACAAACCCACCAACACTCTCAAACAAAAACTAACAAACTTAAAAGACCCAGTACAACCCATGGACAAAACCAACGTCATCTACAAAATTCCATGCAAGGACTGCCACAAACACTATGTAGGACAAACAGGAAGAAAGTTAGCCACCAGGATACATGAACACCAACTAGCCACAAAAAGACACGACCCTCTCTCCCTCGTAGCCCTACACACGGAGGAAAAAAACCCACTATTTCGACTGGGACAACACATCTATCCTGGGATAGGCTAAGCAAAGACATGTCAGAGAATTTCTAGTGGCCTGGCACTCCAACCAAAACGCCATAAACAAACATACAGATCTAGATACCATCTATCAATTCCTCAGAAAATGAACAGGAAATGACATAATCACAAACTCCAGGAACCCCATCCAGGACAAACATATAAATAGAAAGCAGGAGACAACAGCTTCGCTTCACTTGGAGGTTGCCACTGATGATGTTACCTAGCCAGGTAATGAAACTTCTGGATATCAAACCTACAGCTCAGCGAGCAAACCTACACCCTAAATCAGTAACTATTCCAATATAGTAACATCCCATGAACACACCATTCGCAAAAATAGACACAGCAAAATAGATTGTCTCACATAAAATTCCCTAGTCCAAGAGGTAAAAACATCAAGAGAAAATTCTAAGAAAGTGTAGCAGCTTCTAAACCCAGCTGCAAGACCCCAGCAACTGGTACTGAAACACTAAAACTAAATATCCTCGTTCTGTGGAACTTGACCCCACCCATTCAAGCTGCTTCTATTGTTCCAACTTTAAAAAAAGCCCAAGGCCTCACAAGCTGTTTATTTTATGGGCTTTAAGGCAGTCTGTATGGCACCTTTGTCTCAACCTTTGTTCATTAACAAAAAACAGGACTAAATAAACCCTTAAAGCAATCATATTGACACATGTTGAGCTGAATTTTTCATTAAGAAACACTATCTGCATAATGCCATTTAATTCAAAGTAACACAGTGCACAAAGCTGAGGGAAGAAGAAGAAGAAAGGTGACAAAATCTCAGTAGCACTAAAAGCATATCACAGAGAACAAGGGGAAAAGAGAGCAAAACCGAGGGTTTTCTTAGTTTGTCGAAAACATTAAAATGAAACATTTCATTTCAAAGCATTTTAAGATATTTAAACATTCAAATATGATTTTTACAGCAAAAATAGGAAGATAGTTCTGTAACTTGTATAACTTAGCCAACTTTGATTCAAAGGGATTAAGAAAACGCTCTGGAAAGGAAAATAAGATTAAAGAAATTAAAATTCTTCTTGACAAGGATTTATGAACAATTTATCTTCATTATCCAGTGGTTAAATAAATAATTATGTTTAGAAAACTTGTAGACAGATCAGCATTTAATACAACTGAAGTGACCAATGTGAAGTTACATCTACAGGAAAAGTGAATAACCCTGCAACAGCTTTCAAGAAAGTTATTTAAATAATAGATACGACAGCAGTGAAATATGACGACAATGGACAATAACAATCATACAGGTCCAAGCTGATGTAAAACTATAAATCCTTCACACAGGAAATTGAACTAGGGTCCATGGAAGAAATAATTCATGTGATTTAAAATTGAGCCAGGCTTACAGAAGATACCTAGAGAAGAAAAATTAAACACTATTCTGTATTCCAGTTGTGGACCATGCTTTTTAACATGACAAAATGTAAGAATAGATAGATACTTATGACAATAACGTAAGATAATTCGACAATTACTTCATATCAATTTCCAATCATAGAATGACAACAACAGGTTTAACAGAATACAGATTCCTGGTGAAGCAATTCAAAACTTTAGTAATGATCTTTATACATTTTTGGAATGTTATGATAATGGTGATTTACACTAAGAATTAATTTGAGAGAATTGTTATCAGAATTCCCATTACATCTCTTCCAGAGATATTACAATCAAAGAAGAATTTCACGTTGAAAAGAATTTAACTTCATTGCTCAGACCTTTGAGTGTAGGTGGTGGGACATTGTGTTCAGGTTGTACAGGACATTGGTGAGGCCTCCTTTGGATCACTGTGTCCAGTTCTGGTCTCCCTATTGTAGGGAGAATATTACTAAGCTGGAGAGGGTTCAGAAAAAAAAAATTACCAGAATGTTGCTGAGAATGGAGGGTTGAAATTATAAGGAGAGATGAGATAGGCCGGGACTCTTTTCACTGGAATGTAGGATGTTGAGAGGTGACCTTATATTTATAAAATAATTAGGGATATGAATAAGATGAATGGCAGATGTTTTTTCCCCTGCGGTGGGGGACCTCAAAATGAGGAGGCAGATTTTTCAGTATAAGAGGTATAGTTATTAAGTTTGCAGATGACACCAAAATTGGAAATGAAGTGGACAGTGGAGAAGGTTATGTCAGATTTCAACAGCATCTTGATCAGATGGGCCAATGGGCTGAGAAGTGGCAAATGGAGTTTAATTCAGATAATTGTGAGGTACTGCATTTTGGAAAGCAAATCTTAGCAGAACTTATACACTTAATGGGAAAGTCCTAGGGAGTGTTGTTGAACAAAGAGACCTTGGAGTGCAGGTTCATAGCTCCTTGAAAGTAGAGTTGCAGGTAGACAGGATAGTGAAGAAGGCGTTTTGTATGTGTTCCTTTATTGGTCAGAGTATTGAGTACAGGAGTTGGGAGGTCATGTTGCGGCTGTACAGGACATTGGTTAGGCCACTGTTGGAATATTGTGTGCAATTCTGGTCTCCTTGCTATCGGAAAGATGTTGTGAAACTTGAAAGGGTTTGGAAAAGATTTACAAGGATGTTGCCAGGGTTGGAGGATTTGAGCTAAAGGGAGTGGCTGAGCAGGTTGGGGATGTTTTCCCTGGAGCATCGGAGGCTGAGGAGTGACCTTATAGAGGTTTACAAAATTATGAGGGGCCTGGATAGGATAAAAAGACAAAGTCTTTCTCCCTGGGGTGGGGGAGTCCAGAACTAGAGGGCATAGGTTTTGGGAGAGAGGGGAAAGATATAAAAGAGACCTAAGGGGCAACTTTTTCACCACCGGGTGCTGGCAGGTGGGACGAGATTGTGTTGGTATATCTGGTTGGCATGGACGGGTTGGACTGAAGGGTCTGTTTCCATGCTGTACATCTCTATGACTCTATGAGAGGAGAAAGATTTCAAAAAGATGCAAGGGATAAGTTTTTTTTTACACAGGGAGTGGTTCATGTATGGAATGAACTTTCAGACGCATTGTAGATGTGGGTACAATTAAATGAGAAGTGTTTGGAGGGATAAAGGCCAGGCACAGGCTGGTGGGATGAATTTAGTTTGGGATTATGGTCGGCATGGACTGATGGAATGAAGGGTCTATTTCCAAGCTCTCTGACTCTATGACTTTATAACTATCCAGATAACCGAAGAAGCAGAAATTTTGTTTTAAAAAGCAGCATGAGAAAATGTGGAACAGAAGGACAGCCTAAGTCAACACTTCACAGTTGAGAGGTTCGATAACACCACTGATGTCATAGCTTAGACTGAAATTATTCAATTGTCTTCCAACCACAGCTTACTCTTCAAAATATGATCTTTGGTAGTGAAAACAGCAGGAGTTGCCAGTCTATTTTTGATAAAATCCATTCAGCTGTTAAGAAGAAGCAATACCAAAGCAATGCAGTCAGCTTTTCCTTCTATCACAGGACTTGACAAAATGACAATGCTATCCAAATGAACATGAGCAAGAATGGAAGGATCAGATGTGAGTATAACTTGCACACCACCAAAAGATGAATTCCCTGACACATTTTGAGAAACTAGGGATAATTGAATGGGGTGAAACTTTTAACAAGTTACCTCAATGCCAGAGGATGCCCTCAATAAATACTATGCCTGAGATCAAAGATTCATCAAGGTTTTAGTGTGGCTACAAACCTTGTCTGAATATTTTGTTCCTGAGCATTCCTGATGAAGGGCTTTTGCCCGAAACATCGATTTCGAAGCTACTTGGATGCTGCCTGAACTTCTGTGCTCTTCCAGCACCACTAATCCAGAAATAGGTTTTCAAGACAACTAGTGAATATGATTTCTTGGGAGGAGGGGAGGTTGTCATAATCCTACTTTACGTCATTGAAAATAATTACATAAAGAATTTAATAACACAAATAAAGTTTCAGGCGATGCACTGAATAAGCCACAAATCCTGAAAGAGTGAAGTGATACGATGCAATAGGAGTCACCCATTAGGATATAAAGGTGAAAGTGAGGACTGCAGATGCTGGAAATCAAAGTCAAGAGTGTGGTAATGGAAAAGCACAGCAGGTCAGGCAGCATCCAAGGAGCTGGAGAATTGACGTGTCAGACAAAAATGCCTTCATCAGGAATCGATCAGGATAGAAACGTCTGTTCTGAGAGGAGTTAACCAGAGTTTTGGGAGAGTCGGGAGAGCTCTGTGCTTGTTACAAATGCAGTGTGAGAATTTCTTAGGAGCAGTAATGTTTAAATGGAGTGCAATGCCTCACAAGGGGCAAAAACATTTCCTAGAAGTAACATAACTAGCTACTAATTATTATTTAATAAAACTAATCAGTATTCATCAAGATCTAGTCTTTCTCACATGCCTAAGAGATTGTATAGGAATTGTATCAGTCACCTAGATGAACATCAGTAAGAAGGATTGGTGCCAGTGATTCTACTCAAAGTGTCGCAGATGGGTTTAGGCAGAAACCAGCATAAATAAGAGACATTATCCAGAACAACACAGCCTGCTTGATTGGCATCACATCCACTACCAACAGCAGTCACTGTATCCAACACCAACATACATTGGCAGCAGTGTGTACCATCTACAAGATGCAACGCAGCACCTTACTTAACCTTTCAATACCCTGACCTCCACCACTAGTTAGACAGCAATTTGTGATCCTCACAGCTGGGTGGTCACAGGCCTATTAGCATGGTTTATTGCTCCCTGGCAGCCTCTTTATTACTCAGCCTTGCTTCAATATACAGCCATGCATTCTAAAACCCACTAGATAGAAACTAGATTCTGAGAAATTTTGATGAGAAGGTCAGAGAGAGTAATTGAAAATTTCAGATCACCTCTGGATCTCAGTTTGGACACCTGGCACCCAAATCTCAGAATATACTCCATAGGTCATGAGCACTTTACCCATGGACCTTGCCATCCTACAGATACCTCACTACATCCTCATGGCATGTCTCCGATTCGGTTGCAGTACACTTCTGCACTTTGTGCTGGATTATGGAGCAAACAAGCATCTACTTTTGGAATGTCAATGTGAGGACATGCTATGCCCAGGGACAGGCGCCAAACATATGCATTGGACCAGGCTACATCTCAAAGCTGCTCACCTACTCTCCTAGCACTCATGCACCTTGTGCCTACTTCAATGCTCTCTGGCATGTCTTGCTTTTAGAGTGTTCCCTCCTCAGCTGCACCTTAAAGGCTCACAGTACTTCTGCCTTGGCCTGCTGCTTAGTGAAAAGCCAGGCAGTTTCTCATGGTTGTCAGCAGTGATCAATCAAGGGGCTATTAGACACTGTCCTAGCTCAATCTCATATCTACACCATGTGGCAGCAGTGCATGCAGCAAATACACTGCGTGTGCTTCTACTACATTTGTCATGTTTCAACGTCAAAGGGTCTAGTTCTTAATCAATCATAGGCATCAACCATTAGTTAAGGAGTGAAGAACATGATTGGCTTACACTCTAGGGCTTTGGGCATGAGCATTGGAAGCCATGTCCTGGGATGCAAAGGGAACAAGGATGGTGAAAGGGGGAAATTCCACATGTTATGGGGAAAAGACAATAGTGCATGGGAAGACATGGGACATGACGGGGCAGGAGTTTGTCAACAGTGTCCATCTCATGACCTCAATGACAGATGCTTGGAACTTGATGGCAGGCAGGAGTGAAGTGGAGGGATGGGGCTCAGGGGTTAAGGTTGAGAGGCGCTGCCATAATTCCAGGTTGTGGGTAAAAAGATATTGGAATCATTAGCGATAGATGTCCAGGGGGTTGAGAGTGTGGTGCTGGCAAAGCACAGCAGATCAGACAGCATCCAAGGAGCAGGAGAATTGATGTTTCGAGCAAAAGCCCTTCATCAGGACTGAGGCTTGTGGGGAAAGGAAGCTGAGAGATAAATGGAAGGGGGATTGGGCTGGGGGGAAGGTAGCTGGTAATGTAATAGGTAGATGAAGGCTGGGGGGGGGGAGGTGATAGGTTGGAGAGGAGGGTGGAGAAGATAGATGGAAAGGAAGATGGACAGTAATGACAGGTCAAGAGGGTGGTGCTGAGTTTTAAGGTTTGATCTAGGATAAGGTGTGGGGAGGAGAAATGAGGAAACTGGTGAAATCCACGTTGATCCCTTGTGGTTGTAGGGTCCAGAGACAGAAGATGAGGCGGTCTTCCTTCAGACGGTGGATGTTAAGGGTTTGGCGATGGAGGAGGCCCAGAACCTGAATGTCCTTGGAGGAGTGGGGGGAGGGGGAGTTAAAGTGTTCGGCCACGGGGCGGTCTGGTTACTTCGTGCATGTGTCCAGGAGATATTCTCTGAAGTGTTCCACAAATAGGCGTCATGTCCCCTCAGTTTGGAGGAGACCGCGTCGGGAGCAACGGATACTGTAAACGACGTGTGTGGAGATACAGGTGAATGTCTGATGGATGTGGAAGGCTCTTTTGGGGTCTTGGACAGAGGTGAGGGGGCAAGTGTAGGTGCAGGTT
This sequence comes from Chiloscyllium punctatum, assembly GCF_047496795.1. Lineage (NCBI taxonomy): Eukaryota > Metazoa > Chordata > Chondrichthyes > Orectolobiformes > Hemiscylliidae > Chiloscyllium > Chiloscyllium punctatum. The sequence continues at coordinate 80,851,814 of NC_092744.1, forward strand.
TTGTCATGAAGAAAGCGACATGAAGGGTCAGAGGAGCTCCTTGATTATCATACTGTGTCTTTGCCTCAGTGTGCCAAATGTAACCTGTACTGCTGTCCATATTTACCCGATTCCGAAATGTGGACTCCAATTGGAAGATGTCTGAGGAATGAATGGAATGAGTGTGTTTGTTTCTGCACTTGTGAGTGACAGGAGGCTCTTCAAGGGCAGTACCATCCATCATGCACTTGGACATAACAAAGTTAAAAATCACACAACACCCAGGTTGTAGTCGAACAGGTTTACAGGTTGACGAACGGTGATCATAACATTCTGCCTCTTGTGAAGATGGTGTTACTTTAACTAGGTTACTTTGTCTTTGGGTTTTCATAAAGACAGAGGTACCAAATGGCCTAGCAAGAGTCTAGTTTCACAATAACAAAGGAATGGCCTGTTCTCCCAGTTCAGGTTTTTTCGAGTTTGGTTTAGCTGTGGCAGTCACAAGATGCTGGAGTACAGGAAGGCTGCAAGCTTCAATAAATGATTCCTGGCTGACTTCCTCTCTGAAATCTCTTTGGCTGATGTTCAGTTTACCTTTTTGTCAAGGGGCTATGTTTATGGGATGTTTATGCTGATTGCTCACATCACTAAGAATTTATTCTACCACACCCTGAGAAAAGGAACAGGAAGTGACTTCACCACAGGAAATAATATCACCACAGGAAATGACATCACCAACCCAAAGAACCCCAAACATCTAAATTGAAAGCAGGAATTCTCAGCATTTCTTTCCCTGAGGCCCACTGAAGATGTTACCTAGTAAGGTAACGAAACATCTGGAAATGAACCTTGCAGCTCAGTGAGCAAATTTTGTTTCTTATGGTCCCCAGACAGGGTTGATGGCAAGTGCATCACTATTGCTACAATCCATCAAAGGCCCTTGGAAATGGAAGTGGAAGAGATACACCAGTAAACCTAAGATCAATGGCAAACTCTGGCGAATATCAAACAGCTCACATACAAGGAGGTCGCAGTTGAAGGTCCCCCCCAGGATGTGCAGGAGGTACAGGAGGGCTGGAGTCTATCATCCTCAATGCCATTTCCCCTGAATGAGTGAGGCACATTGCTACTGCAGTGTGAGAATTTCCCGAGACACTGTCGCAAAACCATGCCAGCTGTTACTGTGGGAGCCTGTGACCTGAGGGGGTGGGTGGCCATCCTATCCTTGAGGTGGTCAAGGCGACATTGGACATTTGTTTGGAACTGGTTCCTGCCAAGGAGACACTGGGGTCCTGTGTGGGGTCTCTTAATTGCCCACCCACAAATGTATCAAGGCAGATACTGAAGTGATATGTGTGAGATCAAAGCACTTCACTGCCTTTCCCCATGGCAAGGTCAGTGTTACAGCCTGGACAGCAGGTTTTGCCAACCTGGCTGGCAGAGTGCCATAGACTGGGCACACAATTAATGGAAAGGACAATATTATAATGTCAGTGTGCCCATCAACAGAAAAGGGTTCCATTCCATCAATCATCTGTGACTGTCGGTACCACTTATTCATACTTGTGCCATGTACACTGTAGTACGTTTGATGCTGACATGGGCATATCAAAACTACCCTATACGATAACGGAGTTCTGATCAAATGAAAGTGCCCACATCCATCAATTTTGGCCATGGGTGGTGTCAGGTCCATTTCAGATTTCTCTAAAGGGTGAGGCATCTCAAAACTGACTCTCTCATGCTGCTACTATGCAGTAAATCCACAAGTGGTTTTCTCCACTAACAGGACACTGCTGTGAAACCAAGAAATTGTTTGGTCACCACACGAAGGAGCAAAGTGATCTATGAGTTTCAGTGCCAGTGTGATGCCAAGCACGTAAGCAGTACATCCCAATGAATAGCAAACCATATCAAACAACGTGCTCCATTGAGCAGGCAAAGTGGGCAGCAGGCTGTTTATGCCCCACCAAGTCAAGCAGAAATGCAGGTCCACCATTCGATGTACTTCTGCTGTTGGAAATCATTTATTCACTGGACTGTACTAAGTGTTACACTCGAAACTAACTTAAGATCATCAGCTGGCCGTGATGTATCATGCTAAAAACTATATATATAGTACCCTTTTTTTGGCAGGAATTTAAACATACATTTCACCTTTATCATTAAAAAATTGTCATGGAGACAGCCAATCTCTGCTACATCCCCATCCTCTGTTGCTGCTGGCAACAGCCTGAACAATCAAAATCTATCTGCCTTGTTTGAGAATGAAGATTGATAGTTTCCAGTTCTTGCTGGACCTCCATGCCAATGATGGCCCAGCCAATCAGCACCTTCTACTCATACTCTACAAAATGGTGTCCATTCCTTGCAAACATGCCCTTTTGTCCTAATCCTGATGAGTGCAAGGCAAACAGGTTTAACTTCTTGCCTCTTTCTACTAATGTTCAAAATAGCAATTCCTGCCTTTCACTACGGGCAATGCCACAAGAAATCCTCCCCTAATGGATCTATAGATCTTTTTGTTGAGTTAAAATGACGACCTCATCTTCTTGTAGCATGGGAATGAACTGTACTCTTCATCAGAGCATTTCTTTTGGATCTTGATATCCTTCTGAGGGAACAGGTAGGGTTAGTGTCTGAGATGCCGCAATGAAGATGAAACTTTTTACCAAAGCCTTGTTGGCTGTTAAGGACCAAGAACCTGTTCCAACATTTATTAGATCATGGCTACTTCCATGTTCCCTGTTTAATCTCCATTCTATATCATGGCTTTGCATTCTACAAGCATAGAACTCCGCACCGTTCCCAACACAACCCCAGTACTGGTACCTTTACATTATCAGTCATCCTCTGCTTATTTGCAGTACGATAACAGAGATAAAATGAGAAACACATTTCTTCCCAACCCTGCAGTTACCATCTTTTTTTTCTTAACGTAACAAAGAAACAAATAGGATCTCTAATTTGGGTTCCTTTTTTTTTCACTCACCAGGGGAGAGGGAATTTTTGCAATTTCTAAACCTATACAATTTCAGCCGCTGTCCACAAAAAAACCCTTTTAACCTCTGAGATATGAGATAACGTTTTTTTCCACAGACAATATGAAGTGGCTGTCATTATCTCAGATGGTTTGTATCATATTAGAATCTGCGCTCGTGGGTCAGAAAGTACACCGAGGTCTTTTTCTGTGCAATGCCAGTGAATGACTTCACATCACACAATGGCCCCTGAATGGCTGGACGTTTTGTCATTCAAACCGCATAAAGAGGCAGAAATTGATTTTTATTGTAGAATCTTCATATGTAATAAAGCTCAGAGGATCTCTTTTCTTCTCTCGCTGAATGCTTCTAGAATGCTTTCAATCTACTTTCTGTGTTTCATACATACACTGAAAGGATAAAAAAAATGGAAGGGGGTGGGTGGAAGCTGGGGGGAAACTCACTTCACTCTTGGAGAGGTGAAGGCAATAAAAAAATTGAAAAAATACAAAACAATTTTCAATTCCAAAGGAAAGTTGTTATTTTATTGTCTGTGGTATTGAATTTAGCCGCTTCTCAACTTTTATATATAGATTAGATCATCTTCCTGGAGGAGATCACAAAATAGCAAACGCAACTGGAGAGTTGTCACTTTGAATAGTTTAGGGTCCAGCCTTGGGACAGTTTTGTCCGTGAAGGAGGGATGTAGCTCCACCGAGGGGAGGCAAGGGGGTAGTGCCAAGTGATCTCTCGCATCCACCTAAGGAAGTGAATCGTTTTAACATTTCGCGTGTGAGATGGTACATTGAAGAGCATGGTACTGTGCAACACTATACAGTCAACCTGTGCTCAACGGGGACGCTTTAACTAGCTGCGATGTGCTTTGGGTATCTTGAGGCCCTCAATGCACTATTCTGACCACATCCAATTTCTTTCTTCCCTCGGTTTTCCTCCAACCACCAGCTCAGTTGGTCTGTCCACTGCCCAATTTCAAACTGAACTGCCCAGGGTGAGGATATCTCAGGTTAGGGGCTCCCCTTACCACAACATTATTACACGCATACACACAGCTGCTTCCCAATTGACATTATTCGGTAGCACAGACTGGGGATTAATACCTCTCTACCTCATGAGGCAGTGTCAATACATTTCCTTCTCTATTAAGAGATGGTTTTGGAGTAACCTTCACAAACAGGGGGATAAAATGGGGCTGGAATCTGGCACATTTGCTCGGCAGGTCTTTTTTACTGCATTTGTTCGTAGCTCTCATTTAAGTACACATTACTAGCACCTGATATGTATAGTGCCTGGACCTGTGAGGATATCGACTTTGAAAGTCTAGTTTCAGTCAGTTGGGGTCCTTACATAGTAACTCACTGTGTTATGATAAACAATATGCTATATTTGTTCTGAAGAAGGATCACTAGACCCAAAATGTTAACTCTGCTTTCTCTCCACAGATGTTGTCAGACCTGTTGAGATTTTCCAGCAATTTTCGATTTTGTTTCTGACTTCCAGCATCCACAGTTCTTTTTTTACTTTTGTTTGGTACTGTAGATTTAGTTAGTACAAATTACAGGTACTGATGCCCCTCTGTGTCCCTGTTCAGTTTTACTTGCCTTTGATGCTTTGATGCTATCTGATACTACCACATCTTGTGTATTCACTTCATTCTCTGAAACTTTTCCTCCTCTGAAACTGTACAACCAGTGTTTCACACAGAGCTGACTTTTAGCCCCTCAGAACGTAATGAATTTCAAACCCAGTCAAACTTTGAGCTCCCCTTCCACTCCTTCCCCACTGGTACTAGTTTCTTTCACCTAGAGCCGCACGGTGACTCTGTGGTTAGCACTGCTGCCTCACAGCACCAGAGACCCGGGTTCAATGCCAGCCTCGGGCGACTGCCTGTGTGGCGTTTGCACATTCTCCCCGTGTCTGCGTGGGTTTCCTCCGGGTGCTCCGGTTTCCTCCCACAGTCCAAAGATGTGCAGGTCAGGTGAATTGGCCATGCTAAATGGACCATTGTGTTAGGTGCATTAGTCAGAGGGAAATGGGTCTGGGTGGGCTGCTCTTTGGAGGGTCAGTGTGGACTGGTTGGGCCGAAGGGCCTGTTTCCACACTGTGGGGAATCTAGTCAGTTGCAGGAAGTGTAACTCCTCTCTCCTCACTGTCCAACCGTTCAATTCAATCCCAACATAAACTTTAAGAAGACCACCTCATCTTCCAGTTAGGCATTTTTGCAGCTTTCCAAACTTAACATGAGTTCAACCACTTCAGATCATGAATTCTGTTCTCTATTTCGATTTCATCTTTTTGCTGAATTCTAGTCTGCTTTTGGCTTTCATGGTTGTGCTTGCAGATAGTGCTGTCAATTACTTTATCATTAACACTCACTCATGCTGCAGCTGTACAAACCCCTGGTACGGCTGCATTTGGAGTGTTGTGTACGGTTCTGGACACCGCATTATAGGAAGGATGTGGAAGCGTTGGAAAGGGTGCAGAGGAGATTTACCAAGATGTTACCTGGTATGGAGGTAAAGGTCTTATGAGGTAAGTCTGAGGGACTTGAGGCTGTTTCCGTTAGAGATAAAAAGGCTAAGAGGTGACTTAATAGAGCCATAAGTGATGATCAGAGGATTAGATAGGGTAGACAGTGACAGCCTTTTTCCTCAGACAGTGATGGCTAGCAGGAGGGGACATAGCTTTAAATGGAGGAGTGATAGATATAGGGCAGATGTCAGAGGTAGATTCTTTACTCAGACAGTAGTAAGGGCGTGGAATGCCCTGACTCCAAGAGTAGTGGGCTCACCAATATTAAGAGCATTTAAATAATCATTGGATAAACATATGGATGTTAATGGAGTAGTGTAGGTTAGAAGCACAAAATCAAGGGCTGAAGGGCTTGTACTGCACTGTGGTGTTCTATGTTCTATGAGACCGATGCTTCCTTTCGTCACTACAACCATTACCACTCCCTTTGTCTTTTTTTCCCCAAGATGTATTTTGTGACTTTCTCCCTCCCGCCCTCTTATCCACCATAATATTTGCTTTAGCTTTGCCTCTCCAATTCCCCACCTTTCCACATCACAAAATCTAGCACATTTGCATCCTGCTTCTCTTCCAAAAGAAAGTCATGTTTAAGTCGAAATGCACTTTTGCTTTTCTCTCTCCACAGATCCTGCCAGCCCCATTGTGTATTTGTAGTCCTTTCTGTTTTTATTCACTTTTCCAATGCAAGGCTTAGATTGTAGGCACACTTCCCTTGGGGCAAGGCCTCACCGACCCTAGTTCTCCAAACGCAATGTACTTCCCAGTTTTTCCACAAATAATATTGACATCTTCTCAACTATGTAAACGCTTCTCATGCCAGGAATTAGGACTGAAGCTGGAAACTCAGACAAAAGGGAGGGATAGATACATGGTCTAACCTGTGAATAATTTGCCTCCATTGACATGGGTAATGAATTGACCGCGACAGTGGCTCCTAAAGTATGGGAGCACCTTTTGGGATTTGCGAGATATGTAGCCACGATGGCACCCAGAGAAAGCAGAGACTCTCTCGGGAAAACATTGTGACCAGCTCCAAAGCCCATATCTCAGATTCTGCCATGTTCATTTATTTTCTTGGATCACTGTTTGCTGGCCAGCAAGGGGAGTGAGCAAACTGCACACAGAGGACCTAAGGGTCAGGCTTGGGTACATCAATTTTATTTTCTCCACCAATTTTATTTCATCTGCCTTGACATTCACGTGGAGGGGAGAGAATCTTTAATTACCCCACGCATGAAAGGGTTACATCAATCAATTGGGAATCCCAACTGGAAAATCAGGATCTGGGGATCAAAGTTTGTGTTGAAATTGGCAGTTGAGGGTGAGGGAGTAGAGACATGAAGCAGCCTCTGTGTAAATAAAATTCCTGATCTCTTCATTGGCACGGCTCTTCTCTCATCTGGAGCTTAATTGTCCACTCAACTGTCGATGCTAAGTAACAGCAGTGTGTACTATCTGCAAGATGTACGGCAGAATTCATCACGGCTCCTTAGACAGCATCTTCTAACGCCCCAATCTCTACCATTCAGAAGGACAAGGGAAGCGGATCCATGGGAATATTGCCATCTGCAAGTTCCTTTCCAAGCTACTCACCATCCGGAGTGAGAAATATGTCACTGTTCCTTCACTGTCGCTGAATCAGAATCCTGGAACCCCCCTCCCTAAGGGCACAGTGTTTAACCTACAGCAGGTGGACTGCAGCAATTCAAGAAGGCAACTCACCGACATCTTCTCAAGGGAAACTTGGGATGGGCAATAAATGCTGGCCAGCCAGTGGCATCTACGTCCCACAAGGAAATAAAAAAAAATTGAAAGATATCTTGCCAAAAATCAATTAGACATAGTTATCACATTGGCGATTAGATATACTCTATCAAGCCACACAAACAGATTGTGAGAGGTTATTTCAATATCACGAGTAGTCTCATTAGGCCTTGAAGCATAACACTTTTACAAACAAGTTTAAATTCATGTGTTTGAAGTTTTTTTGTGAATATTAATAATTAAATCTTGAAAGTTACCACCCTGCTGTTTTGTTCTATTTTGGTGTTGCCCATTCTCATTAAAGACAATATCAGATCTGAAGTGGCCTTGTAAGGATGGATGGGGATAGGATGTTTCTAGTGGTGCCATAAACCAGAACTAGGTGTTACTGTTTAAAAATGAGGAATAAACAGGGAGTTTAAATAGGGACAAGGAGGTTTTTTTTTGACCAACAGTTTTGAATCTATGGAACTCCCTTCCTCCGAAGGTATTGGAAGCAGAGCCCTTGAACATTTTTAAAGCAGAGGTCAACAGATTCTTGACATAAGCGAGGGGGATGAAAGGGGTTCCACAATGCCAAGGACCCAGGTTCGATTCCAGCTTTGGGTAACTGTGTAGAGTTCGCACATTGTTCGCACTGTGTCTGCGTGGGTTTCCTCGGGGTGCTCTGGCTTCCTCCCACCATCCAAAGATGCCCAGATTTGATGGATTGACCATGCTAAATTGTCCAGATATGTCCAGGCTAGGTGGGTTAGCCATGCAGGGTTATGGGAATAGGGTGGGGAAATGGGAGTGGGTGGGCTGCTTTTAGATGGGCTGAATAGCCTCCATCTGCACTTTAGGGATTCCATGAGAGACGTTTTGGACTGGCTGGAAATCAATCTAAAACCCACGTGCTGAAAATGGAGGGATGGAGGGATCCAAGCAAGCTAAGGAGCTAATAATAAATAAACCTGGGGATTAACACTGAGGCAAAGAAACTACGCAACTAAATGTAGTTATTAAATGCCAATATCTGAATGCTGCAAATGTGAGTAATGAAATATCAGAGCTGGTAAAATACCTCATGTACTCAAATTCCCTACCACAGAAAGTGGTTTGAGATTTAATCATTGCATGTTTGATATGGTTCTTAGGGCTCAAGTGAGAAAACACTATGTGGGGAGAGAGCAGGAACAGGGTCCTCTGTTGGATAGTCATCCTTAATCATATTTAATGGTGGAGCAGACCTCTCCCTACTCCTATTTTCTGTGTTTCTATGTAACAAGGTTATACAAGTGGTGACTTCAACTCATGGGGGTGCAAGATGCTCAGCACACTTGGTAAGAACAGGAAAGCAGGAGGACTAGCCATTCATATTCAATGCATTCTCAATGCAGATCATAAAATCCCTACATGTGGAAGCATGCCATTCAGCCCATTGAGTCCATACTGACCCTCCAAAGAGCATCCCACCTAGACTCAACTCCCTAACCTAGCTCCAAAACCTTACATTTCCCATGGCTAACCTCCACCTAGACTGTACATCCCTGGATACTATGGACAATTTAGCGTGGCCAATCCATCTAACCTGCACCCCTTTGGACTATGAGAGGAAACCGGAGCACTCAGAGGTAACTCATGCAAACACAGGGAGACTGAGGTAAAACTCTGCAGAGACAGTCGCCCGAGAGTGAAATTGGATTCCTAACACTGTGAGGCAGCAGTGCTAACCACTGAGCCACCGTGCTGCCAATTTGGTAGCATGGTGAAAGTCATAAAATAGCCTCACACTGAAGAGGGTCAGGAACAGGGGTCTACAACAAGCCCCTTGGACAGGATAGTGCATCTCAGTCTTTTAGGAGCAGATAAAGAGATTTCATTGCAATAATAGGTAACATCACTCAATGCAGGGTAAACTAGGGCTGCTCTAATTGAACAGAATCTGAAGTGGTGAATGTGGGACAGGATTGTTCTGTGAGGCTGAATGTTAAAGACCCCATTCAGGATGATTCACTCCCAGACTTGCTGTTTAAAAACGATCAAGATACCATCCATAAAATAGAACCAGTAGGGATTAGTGGGTGCATTATGATCACATTTAAGATTATCTGGCAATCAGCGGCAGCAGGTGTCAAGGCAAAAATACAGGGCTTTAAAAAGGCCAACTTCAAAGGAATAAGCGATGAACTCAAAGAAATTAACTGGGAAATATCATTGAAAATATCTGCTTTCGGGAAAAATGGATCAGTTGAAAATTCTAACATGTTGCAACTGCAGGATAAATACATACATCAGAAAAATTCATTGAAGTGAAACATGCTGTCTGCAAAACGGAGGCAAAAAATGCAATTATAACAGTGATAAATAGCAGACGATGCCAAGACTGTGGGTTAGGGATTTGTTTAAACAGGTTGAAAGCAATATTAAAGGTACAAAAGGTGTCCTTGAGATAGGTGTGCAAGAGAGAGAGAACAAAGTCATTTCAATTATAAGATAATGGGAAATGAGTGTGGCAATTTAGTGGACAGTTATGCACTCTTCCTGATTATTATTACCATTGAAGACGATCAAAATCAATTTGGTGGGGAGAGTTTTAAACTGGACTGCTAAATCATCATGAACCACTTTACATTATTACTCAAGGTGGCAAGGGCTCTTCTCTCATGACACTGAGGTTGAGGTGGATGCATCGAATTACCAAAAGTCTTGAAACCCTCCCAGCCACAATCTGTAAGTCTCATAATGAGTGATCCATGATCTGATTTGCCCTCACAACCTGCTGTAGACATAATGATGGGCGTTTTACCTTCAGCAGGATACTTATATCTGATTGGATGGCACTTCTTTTGGTTCCTGTAATGTAAGAATTAGATTTGTGCAATGTGGCACAACAAATTAATAGACTTTTATTACGTCTGCTGGTATCTGCATATATTATAAGTGCAGGCACTGAAGTGTCTGGGCTAGTATTGAGTAATTTTGTTACAATCTGTAGCACACCTCCCTCAGCGTTTCATGTTGCAAGTGATCTCCGTAAGATGGAGACAGAGACCTAAGATGGTGCCGTGTGTGGCGACATTGTACACATTTCATGGTACTCTGTACTTTGTAAATCTAAATTTAATTCTAATTCTATACCATTAAGTCAGATGCCACAATACAGTGATGATATCATGTCTCTTATAGATGTATTGCATAGGAGAAAGAGAGGACTGCAGATGCTGGAGATCAGAGCTGAAAAATGTGTTGCTGGAAAAGCGCAGTAGGTCAGGCAGCATCAAAGGAGCAGGAGAATCGACGTTTCGGGCATAAGCCCTTCTTCAGGAATGTATTGCATACCAATTATGAGACATAACAGGACAGTGTAGAAAATAAACAGGTTGTTTTAAGTACATCGATGGATTTGCTTCACAAAATTTCTTGTAGCTTTATTTGTCTTGCTGCACGGGTGCTACTAATGGATGGGTGGACCAGTTAGCTTAATATCTGTCATTGGAAAAATGGATAAAGGATGTGGGCTGTAATAGCAGAGCATTTACAAATCAATAATATTTGTGGTCTCCTTTTGCTCCTATGACACACAGTCTTATTGCTGCATATTTGTGTCAATGGACATATCATCAGCAGATAGCCCTTGGAAACTCAGTGTCCGCCCCTTGTGATAGCTCAAACTGCACTGTGGCATGCTGCAGAATGAAGACATCTTGACTTCTATCAAGATACCAAGCACTGACCTGTATCCTGCACTGTTTGTCCAGCCTCACAGCTGTTGGACATTGAGGGAGTAGGATTTATTTTTTCGGTTCTGGCACACAGCAGAGGGACATGCGATGCTCACAAAGCAACGTATGCAAATCAATGGAGTTATTGTTCCAACTTGGAGTGGCAGGGTGGCTCAATTGTTTGCACTGTTGCCTTATGGCATCAGGGACCCAGGTTCAATTCTAGCCTCGGGCAACTGCCTGTGTGGAGTTTGCATGTTTTCCCTGTATCGGCGTGGGTTTTCTGCTCTGGTTTCCTCCCACAGGCTGAAGGGATAGGTTTCTAAAGTATTTTGGCCCTGCCAGAAGTGAGGATGAAAAGATTAAGTGAATGAGGATTTTGCACATTATGGTAGCTATATACACTGAGAGTTAGCATGTGATCCACACTTTTGATTCTCTGTGCAGAGAATTCCATCTTTACCGTGGACAAAAAGAAAAAGAAAAACTTGTTTTATATAACATTTTTCATAACCTCAAGACCTTTTTCACCGATATTCACCACAAAAGACAGATCAAGTCGTCATTCTGTAAGGAATTGTATATGTATTCAAGACTGTTTATTGAAGGGCATGGTCATTTTTCATCTGTTTTAGCTATTCTTGATAGCTAATTTCCAGTCTTTTATTCTTATATAGGAAGACTGCTGAGGTCTGGGGTGAAAGTAAAGGATTATTTAGTACAAGGCTATAATAGGACAGATGAAGAATTGAACAACAGCAGTGCAAAGGTAGCAGCATTGTGGATCCTTCTCAGCTGAGCTGCTTTTCAGAATGTAACATTTTTTATATTGCAAAAGAGTCTCCATTTCAAAATGACTACATTGGCTACAAGGGACCTTGAGACTTCTTGAGGCCATGAAAAATATCATATCAATGCACATCTTTCTTTTCCTTTCCTTAAAGATGGAAAGATTCTGCAGAGAGAATCAAAAGAGTGTTAAAACTCCGTGCACATAGTTAGCCATTGGTGGTCCTTGCAGACAAGGGTGACTCTCTCCCACTCTCGGGATGAGTCCATAAGTGGCCGTACAGATCAATGTGGCTATCACAGGCTCTGTTACACTTGGGGCAGAAGGTGGTCACGGTTAAGGGGTGGGTGGTGTGGCAGGGCGCTCCTTTCAGTGTCTCCCCTCCCCCCCCCCCCCCCGGCTTCCACTCTGTCCCGACGACACGTCTTGAGGTGCTTGACACCTTCCTAGATGATCCTCCTCCAGTTTGGATGGTGTTGGGCCAGTGATTCCCAGGAGCCCTTGAGGGTATCCCAGAGGAAACGCTTCCTCTGTCCACCTGGGGCTCGCTTGCCGTTCCGGAACAGGGAGTAGAGCACCTGCTTGGGAAGTCGCGTGTCGGTCATGGGGATACCATGTCCAGCCCATCACAGCCGAGCAAGGGTGGTCAGTGCCTTGATGGCTGGGAATGTTAGCCTGACCGAGGACATTGGTATTGGTGCGTCTTTCTTTCCAGTGGATTCGCAGGACCTTGTGCAGGCAGCGTTAGTAGGACTGCTCCGGTGTCTTGAGGTGTATGCACATTTCAGAGCCACACAGGAGGACAGGAACCACTACAACTCGGTAAACCATGATCTTGGTGTTGGATCTGCAGTTGTTCTCCTTGAACACTCTTTCCATCAAGCAGCTGAAGATTGCATTAGCACACTGGAATAGCTAGTGTAATGTGATTAACAGCTGAGTTCCCAGAAACTACTCTCCATGACAGTATAATGTACCTGCCCTCCTCCATGACTACCCTTACAGGTCCAGAGTTTTCAGTGAATCAGGTAGAAGCTGGAGACAGTCTAGCTTGTCCTACAGATGATCGGATACTATTGTATTGGATGGCAGAACAGGCTAAACCAGTCACCTGGTCAACTCTGTTCCCTATTGCTTATGGTCATATGTTGGTGGTTGACATGTATTCAAGGAATAGCTTTAATCCTATGTAACCACTCTATTCCCAAATCCTTTTAGTTCCTGTCCCTCTCACTGTTATTCAATCCAGAATTGTTGAGGGTTTGATCACTAAGCCTGTCCTTTTTGCAGTCGAGATGTGATGAAGTCCGGGGGACCAGACATCTTAACTTTTCCTGGATAGGTCTGGTTTCTCATTGAATGCTCTGGTGCCGTGAAAATGCCTCAAGGGTAGTTCAGATGTATCAGTATTCACCTTATTTTTTTTTGTCAATATAAACTGAACCTGAAGGTGGAAAGAAAATCTGGGTGAATCTTTCTCTACTGATTGTGATGAGGTCAACCAGTTGGACCTCATGGAATGTGGGTTCTCCTGACTGGGCTGTTAACCTGATCCAATCAAGGAGCCCAGGCTGACAGATAAGAACAGGCATGTCAGAGGTTCAATTCACTCTGAGAGCTGGCTCTGAGGAACCTGGATCAGCGTCAAGGACTCACCATGTGTAAAGAAGGGATGACTTGGTGATAGGATGCCAGCCTCTGAGGAGATATTTTGGTGGCGAAGAAATTCACTCACAACAATTGCCTTTGAGTTGGGGTAAGCATTCCTGGCCATTTTAGGGAAGTTTGATTCATTCAATCCTGCCATTGAAGACTAGACCCAGTATGTGGAAAGAATGTGCTTTTTCTTTTCTGGGCAAATGACATTGGAGCAGATAGAACACGACAAGTAATTCACCTGACAGCTTGTGGATCCGCAACTTTTTCAGTTATTCGGAGATTTACCTTCCCTGAGGCACCAGGTACTAAAGCCTTTCAAAAGTTGAAGGAGTTAGTTAAGGAATTTTACAACCCGAACCTTCCTCTAATTCTGAGACAGTATCAGATTTACATGGAAGTTCAAGAACCAGACGAATCCATATCAGGATTTCTGACTAGGTTAAGATGATTGACAGAGGTGTGTGACTTTGATTTAACCTTTAATGAGATGCTGAGAGATTGTTTGGTATGTGGGATTAATGATGTAACCATGCAAAAGTGCCAATTGCTGAAGCCCACCTGAACTTCAAACAAACACTACAACTGGCTTTATCATTGGAAAATGTGGCAAGTTGAGCATATAAGTTGCAAGGTATTCCGATGGAAGTGGACACCCTCACCAGTCCGACTGAGCTTGGGGAACACCACTTGAGTGAAGGCAATTGTATAGCCTCACCCAGGACATATCCTAAACAGAGGGACTCTTATGTCAGCACACAGCAAAATCCCAAAACAAAGCCAAGCCTCAGCCAAATGGTTAAAATTTTCTTCAGGATTTGGGCCGGCAAGCCATTGTAGTTGCTGCTGGAATTTATACACACTTAAGACAGCACAAGAGTTCTACTAGACCGAAACTGAGTAAGAGAATTCATAGTCTAATTTTCAGGAGAATACACACACTGGAAAGTCTACCCACACCTGGTTTGGAACTGTTAACTTGCTCAGCAACATTCAAATCAGAACCAACCAAAATAAATGTCTGGTTAAATAATCACCCAGTTCTAATGGAGATCGATACCACCATGGCCGTTTCAGTGACTCCAACACTTAAGTTGGTTAAATTGAGAACATATACCAGGGAATTTTTACAGATTAAGGGTCCAACTTCAATCCTGGTCACTTATGAGAAACAACTGTCGTTCTCTAAGGTATTGGCATACAATGATCCCAAGCAAGACCTCGTATTGACATGCGGTGCCTCCCCATATGGCATTGGGGTCGTATTAGCTCATATGTAGCCCAATGGTGAGGGATGCCCAGTAGGGTACCCATCTTGGACTTTGGCTAATGCAGTGCAAAAATATGCCCAGATAGAGAAGGAAGGTTTGGAGTTAGGAAGTTCCACAAATACCTTTATAGATGTACATTTGTAGTAATATTGGACCATATACCCTGCTAGGCCTACTTAAAAATGACAAGGCAGTGCAACCCATAGCTTCAGGCTGAATTCAGCTGGGGACTTTAATACTAAGTGCGTATAATTGCCAGTTGGAACACAGTCTGAGAGGCCAAGTAGCAAATATGGATGCATTGAGCATCCTCCTGCTGACAGATACACCACCGACGGTTACACCACTGGAAGAGTCCGTAATGATTTTAAACTTTCTGGACACACTTCCAGTCACAGCTGACAATATCTGACTTTGGATGCAGAGAGATCTGGTCTTGGCAAAACTGTGATAGCTGTTGGTGATGGGGGATACCATATGGCCATCACAACCAGAACTGAAATTTCGTTGGACCCGGAGTGACATCAGATCGCAGCAAAGGATGGAATTTTGCCATGGGGAGCAGGAGTGATTATCCAGAGCAAAGGTCACCATCAGGTACTGACTGAACTCCACCAGGGTCATCGAGGGGTCTCCAGAATGAAGGTGTTGGCGAGAAATTATGTCTGGTGGCCAGGATTGAATGCAAACATAGCCGCATTGGTGGGACAGTGTCCAGAGTGCCAACAAGGACAAAAAATACCACCAGCCGCTCCCCCACATCTGTGGGAATGGTCAGGTAAACACTATATTTGGCTACACCTCAACTACGTAGACAGCCCTTTCATGGGCTCGATGTTCTTAGCCATTGTGGACACTCACTCAAAATAGCTGACCATGCGTAGAGTTCAGGCTGGGATTTTTTTCACTGGGACATAGGAGGTTGTGTGGTGATTTGGTAGACATTTATAAAATAACGAGAGGTATAGAAAGAGTTAATGATATTTGATTCTTTTTTTCCCCTCAGGTATGAGACTTCAAGACTGGGGGCACATTTTTAAGGTGAGAGGAGACAAATATTAAAAAAAAACAAGAGGGCAAATCTTTTACACACACAGTATTTGGTGTGTGGACTAAACTTTCTGAGGAAGTGACCAGTGTGGGTACAATTACAACATTTAAAATGCAGTTAGATAAGTAAATGAATAGGAAAGGTTTGGAGGGATAGGGGGCAAATGCATGCAAGTGGGACCAGTTTAGTTTGGGATCATGTTCGGCATGGACTGTTTGGACTGAAGGGTCTGTTCTCTTGCTGTATGGCGCTATGACTGTATGAGGACAATGATAGAAAATTGCGCACGTTTTTGCATTACGTGGACTCTTGGAAGTGTTGTTCACAGACAACAGGCCATTGTTTATCAGCAGGGAGTTTGAGTATTTCCTAAAGTTGAATGGCATTCGCTATATAAGTGCAGCTCCATACCATCTATCATTCAATACTTTAGCAGAAAGAGCAGCCCAAACTTTGAAGGCAGGCTTAAAGAAACAGCCGACAACCTCATAAATACCAAACTGTCCTAGTTCCTTCTTGTCTATTGGATCACCCCTCATTTAACTACTGGGATAACTCCAGCAGAGTTGCTAATTTGGAGAAATCTTCTCACTAGGTTAAATCGGATCTTCCCGGACCTGCGGTTTGGGTGAAACAGCATCAGGAACACCAATGTTGGACTCCACTAAGTGAGAGGGACAGTTTATTTCAGGGGATGAGATTTGGTGTAGGAATCATGGGACTGGCCTTGCATGGGTAAGAAGCATGGCACTGTAAAGTCAGGTCCAGTGACCTATAGGTTCCAGGTCGGTGCGATGGTCCTGATCAAGCACATGGACCAAATGAAAGCTGCAAACTTGCAAACTGTGCAGAAGCAAAATGTGCCTGGCTGCTCAACAGCCTTTCCAAATGTTCCAGAACTCGTGAGTTCTCCCTCTCCATCAAGTGTCGAAGATACCTTGGAATCTGAGATGGACACAGTAGATGTTGCCGCCTGGATGCCTTTGCCACCTGAAGAGGAGATGAAATTCTTCCAAGTTGCACTGGCAGCAAGAGATAAATTACTGTGCATTACACACTGCCTATATCTGAGGCAGAGCTTGGAGGAACCTGACCCAATGCTAAAATGCTCCCAGAAGAACTACAAAAAAGAATCGGCCTACCCATCCTCAGACTCAGAAGGGGACGGATATAATGATTGTAATGAGGTCAGCCAGTTGGACCTCATAGAATGTGAGTTCCCTCATTGGGGGTGTTATCCTGGACCAATCAGGGAACCCTGGCTGACAGATATAATTAGGAGTGTCACATATCCTGTTCACTCGAAGAGCTGACTCTGAGGGAGCGTTAAAGACTCCCCATGTGTAAATAAAAGGTGACTCGGTGATGGGATACCGGCCTCTGTGGGATTCCAGCTGTAAGGATGCATCTCGATGCAATGCATGCACCAGACTGGCATGCCATTCCCTTCCAGGGGAGATCATCACATGACCTTCGACTGCCCTCCCCCTCCCCTCCGCCACCCCCACTCCACTTCCCAGCAAACTCCATCATCAATTCTCAATGATCACACTCTCCCTTGGCCTTTCAATATGTCCCAGGTTGGGTTTTGTAAACCTGGCCAGCCAAGCTTGAAGTTATAACTCTACTGCTCTGAAATAAATGCAAAGAGACTCTCTCTTGTGCATTTTTACACTGGATCCTCTTTGGCTAATTCTAATTGCCCCTTCCTAAATTTAACTTCAATCTTCTTTACAAAAACTGATCTCGTACCACTTTCAAGCAACAATTTGGCTTCATTCGTTATTCTGTGCGATTTGAATGATAAGTTCCATAGCTCTGGGCCTTAAGTCCCAAAGCCAACGTATTTTGTATATAATATATATACATTTTATTTTTGACAGATCAGCAGAAAATGAAAACAACTCCAAGAGAGGAAGAAGGGAATTTTTTTTTAAACCACAACCAAACATGCTGGTAGATAAAGACTTTATCCAAAAAAAACCTCTTTTAAAAGTTATTTCAAATTTCTCAGCAAAAGCTTTCAAAAATCTGTTTGTTTGAGGGCAGAATTAGATGTGACCAACGTTTTATTGTGACATAAAACCGCATTTCTTCCTCAGCAGATTAAAAAAAAAATCGGTTAATAAGAAAAGCTGTCAGCTGCAGAAAATGGCTGACATAATCCGTTTATCCAGCAAGCAATGAAGATATTGGTCCAAGGGAGTCTATCTTCTCTCTCATGTTATTTCCCCCCCAAAACATTATCTTTCACACAGTCCGATGGATTAAGGAGTCATATGGGAGATAGGAGCAAAATGGGAGATACTAAAATATAATTTTTTTTCATTTTCAGTTGAAAAAAAAATTATGTGGTGGCTTTGGTTACCCATGATTTCAAGGGCCTGTGATGATCCCGATAGGTGTGCTGCAGGGTGATGGTGCAATGTTGAACAGTCGCCCAGCTAATATAGGACAGTCTGTGCTGAGAAATTAAACTGCACGCTTGCACTGAGCTACTCAAAGCGACGATCAGTGTTTCATTCAGTGCGCAACGAAAGAAAAATGCTTGTCGGCACAGAGGTTACTTCAGCAGATTGTCTGTGAAAACGAAACGGTGCCTAGTCCGAACCGGAGCATTAGGGAGGGAAGTGTTTGGGGTTCGTGCGTAGTAAGGAGGGAAAATCAAAATTATTCACCGCTTTACTCTGGGATGGAATTAGTGGGCTCAGCAGGGGCAGGACAGAATGCTGAGTCCGAAATGGCTGTAAATTAAGCTCGACAAGCAGCACTCTGATTCAAAGCTGGCTTAAAATGTCCACCGGGCGTCTCCTACTTGTAGTATCTAGGATTGACAGCTGGATGCTAATAGTGTGACAGCACCATCAGTGAAGGCAGATGATGTCAGATCATGAGGAATCTGAGCATGGAAGGTTCCAGAGATGTCCTGCCTCAGCTGTTCCTCTACGGAATGGTTAATGAAAGTTATGAACTGATGCTAACTTGATCGCAGAGTCTTTTCTGTTAAGATCTCTGCAAGCATCAATCCTGACATTGCAACATAACTGCGTGCACCTAATGTAGACTGATGTGCTTTCTGGGTGAAACACCATTGGTCAAATGATAGAATTCAAATTCGAATCAGACTTAGGGTTATCATCATGTGTACTCAAGAACAGAAGTACAAGACTACAGTGAAAAGTTTACCATGTCACCTCACATGGGTCCATCTTAGGGACACACCTTAAATGCAAAATAGAGAAATAAAGAAAAAAGAGTTACATAACTTTGCAGTTATTCATAGTATAAGTTAAAATAAAAGAAATACATTTAAGAAGATAAACATTGCAATCGTTCTACAAAGGGTTTGCAGTAGGTCAATGCATAGGGCTTCCATACATTGTCTGAATGGGCTTGCAAGCCACTGACCACCCGCACCACTTCCCAGTCCAACAACCATCCCACTCCACTCCTTGTCTCCAATCCCCTCCAGTCTAGGTCTCCAGCCCATCTGCTCCAGGTCTCCAGCCCATCCGCTCCAGGTCTCCAGCCCACTCCAGTCTAGGTCCCCAGCCCACTCCAC
Source organism: Chiloscyllium punctatum (assembly GCF_047496795.1). NCBI lineage: Eukaryota > Metazoa > Chordata > Chondrichthyes > Orectolobiformes > Hemiscylliidae > Chiloscyllium > Chiloscyllium punctatum. The sequence continues at coordinate 80,871,122 of NC_092744.1, forward strand.
TCTGGGTCTCAAATCCCATCCACTCCGGGTCTCCAATCCCATCCACTCTGAGTCTTCAATCCCATCCATTCCATGTCTCCAATCCTATCCACTCCAGGTCTTCAATTCCATCCACTCCGGGTCTCCAATCCTATCCACTCCATGTCTCCAATCCCATCCACTCCGGGTCTCCAATCCCATCCACTCCATGTCTCCAATCCCATCCACTCCGGATCTCCAATCCCATCCACTCCATGTCTCCAATCCCATCCACTCCATGTCTCCAATCCCATCCACTCCGGGTCTCCAATCCCATCCACTCCAGGTCTCCAATCCCATCCACTCCATGTCTCCAATCCCATCCACTCCAGGTCTCCAATCCCATCCACTCCAGGTCTCCAATCCCATTCACTCTGGGTCTCCATCCCACTCCACTCCAGGCATGCTCAACATTCTGTTCCACTCAGGCCTCCATTGTCTGAGGGTCCTCTATATTTTATCCCTTGCAACCTATAGCATGAAGACTCAGTTCTTGTTGAGACAGATGTCTTGAAGTTTATTAACAGCACTAATTATTTGCAATACTATAAGATCTCAGACTTAACATAGTCTGGTTTCTGTAATGGCTGACTGCTTGGAGTAAAGATGCAGTAGTTGCAAGCATGCGACCACTGCTAATGAACAAGATGCGCATTATCGTCACACAGAAAAGTTGTGATCTGCATTCTCTCCCATTTCCTTCCCAGCTGCACAAGCCTTTGAGATCCATGTGCTGAAGCAACGTCTGACATCAAATTGACATGCATGGAACCTTGGAGCAGCTAAATTCCACACTACTTAGAGGGAAGGTTGTTTGCACTATCATCTTACTACCTTAAAGATACACGGCCTGCCTGGCCTTGTATCAATATATTAATATAACATAATGTATAAACTAAACCTGTGTCAAATATTGCAATACCCCACAATGCAACAGGTTAGACCTTCACAAATGCCACCTACATAAGTACTCCACAATGCACCAGATACTTCTGCAGTACAAGATAGATTAGGTACACCAATCCTTCCGTCAGTGGTCAGGATTATGGTTATGTTACAGATGGTTATGTTGAGAGGCCTGAACTAATGATCAGAACATATGACTTGCAGCTGAGAAATTTAAACAAATTAATTAAATAAGTCAGGATTTTACAAAAAAACAAGAATCAGCAATAGTGACTGTAAAAAGTTATGCACCTAGGTGTAGGAGGCGTAGCCTCAAAACAAGGGGATGCAGGTCTAGGATGGAGCTGAAGAGGCACATCTTCACCCAAAAGGTTGTGAACCTGTGGAATTCTCTGCCCAGTGAAACAGTTGATGCTATCTCATTGAATGTTGTTTTTTCGGCAAAGTTAGACAGATCTTTGAACAGTAAAGGAGTTACCAGTGATGGTGAGTGGGTTGGTAAATGGAGCTGAGTCCACAAAAAGGATCAGTCATGATCTTATTGAATGGCATTGCAGGCTCAAGGGGCCTGTTTCTATTTCTTATGTTCTTTTGATACTTTTGAGATTAAGTACGGAAATGCATATTCAGAACTGATAGTCTAGATTCGAGTAGTGCTGGAAAAGCACAGCATCCGAGGAGCATCAGATTTTCCTGCTGTACTTTTCCAGCACCACTCGAATCTAGACTCTGGTTTCCAGCATCTGCAGTCCTTGTTTTTACCTTCAGAATTGATAGGCAAAGTATGGCCCACCTCCGCAGAGAAACCAAATATACGTATGCTAAATTTGATGACAATATAAAGATAGCTGTTATGTGAGGTGAGCAATGTGAGATACACAGGTCAATTGAGTAGCCAAAAAAAATTGACAGATGGAGTATAACGTAGGAAAATGTGAACTTGCCCAATTTGACAGGAAGAATGGGAAAGCAGCAATTTTATTTAACCAGAGAGAGATTGCAGAGCTCCAAGAATTACCTAAAGTTGATATGCAGGTACAGCAAGTAACCGGGAAAATAAATAGGATATTATTATTTCCTACTGGCTGGTTGGGAACATAGAATATATCTGGAGTACACTGTCCAGTTTTGGTCTCTCTGTTCAAGAACTAACTGCATTACAAGTAGTTCAGAAAATGCTCCCTCGACTGATTCCTGGGATAGGGTTGTTATCTTATGATTGGACAGGTGGTGCCTGTATCCAATAGAATTTCAAAGAATGAGAGAAGACATTCTTCAAACATCCTGAGAGGATTGGACAGTGTGGATGCTGTGGATGTTTCCCATTGCAGAACAAGCTATAACTACGGGACACAGTTTAAATATAAAGTGTTTCTATTTAAGTTTAAAAGCCAGGAATTTCTTTCTTTCAAAGTGTCAAGTATTTTTGGATGAAGGGTCACCAATTCAAAACGTTAAATCTTTCTTCCCACGAATGCTCAAGACCGGCTGAGTTTCAACAATAATTGCTGCTTTTCTTTCAGAGCTCAGTGTCTTTGTTTTATTTTAATGAATTTTTAGTCCCCTCTTCCCCAGAGAACAGTGAAGGCAGAATATTTTTAAAGCAGGTGTGTATAGTTTCATGGTGAACATGGAAGTCAATGTTTATCACTGTGGACAGGGATGTGGAGTTGAGGCCTTGGTCAGATCATACTTATTGACTGGTCAAGAGATTTGAGAGGGTGAATAGCTTATTCATGCTCCTAAAGCATATATTAATTTTTGTTCAAATGTGGTTAATGCCTAACTGCACTCTAAAATGACTGAGACCATTGAGCATGACCGAAACATTTTTAAAAACTGAACATGTGGACCAAACCTCATCAACGTGGGGTAACTTGTGAATCTCCTTCGATAACACCTTATATGATCTCTACAACCTAAAAGGACAAAGGCAACACCATCTCCTGCAAGTTCCAGTCCAAGCCACACATTATCTAACCTGAATATGCTGTGAGTCTGCAGTTACATGTAGAATACTCTAAGAGCATTGTGGGTCTACCTACAGCATACAGACTCAAGGAGGCAGCTCGTGCCCAATTCCTCACAGATAAGCAGTAAGCGCTTTATCAGCCTGTGATGCCTATGTCCCATAAATCTCACCATTCCTTCACTTACTCCCTCTGTAAAAGTACTGTGCGTGTACCTACACCACATGGGCTTTAGCACTTTAATAAGACAGTAACATCAGTAACTAACATAATTGAGGCAATTGGCCTAGCCAGCAATGCCATATCACATCAAATTCCGCAATGCACTAGATACTCAGGTGACCACCATGCAATGGGTACTTCAGTGCCTAATATTCCACAAGGCACAAATGTTATAATCCCAGCTGATGTTATCATTAGTCAAGTCAGATCCCAGATTGAAATCCAGCTTGATAGATCATATTTTGTCATGTTTTGGATGTAGTGAGTTGCACCTTCATTGAAACATAAGCACGTGATGTTGTAAATTTTGTTTTAAGAATAATGCAAAAGTTTATGAACCAGAACTAAAGAAGATAAAATAGAATTGGCTTATAACACAAATTCAAAGATTTGTTTTCAAAACAATTTAATTACAGGCCTTACATTTTTTAATTAATTCATAGGATGAGGGCATCACTGGCTAGGCCAGCACTTATTGTCCATAGAGTAGTTAAGAGTCAGCCACATTGCTCTGGGTCTGGAGTCACGTAGTTCCAAACTAGATAAGGACATTGCTGAAAATGTGTTGCTGGAAAAGTGCAGCAGGTCAGGCAGCATCCAAGGAGCAGGAGAATCGACGTTTCGGGCATGAGCCCTTCTTCAGGAATCTGCTGCACTTTTCCAGCAACACATTTTCAGCTCTGATCTCCAGCATCTGCAGTCCTCACTTTCTCCTAGTAGATAAGGACATTAACAAGCCAGTTGGGTTTTTCCAACACTTGGTAATGGATTCATGGTCATCATTAGACTTTTAATTCAATATTTTTATTGAATTCACATTCCACCATCTGCCATGGCAGGATTCAAGCCCAGGTTCCCAAAACATTATGTGGGTCTCTGGACTAACAGTGCAGTGATGATACCACTAGGCCATCGCCTTCCCAGCATGCAGCTCTCCTTCATACCCAGCAGCTTCAGCTCTCGTTCCAGGGTCTGCTGGGTATGAAGGAGAGGACCCTGGCACCCTGGAATTAAAATCTGCCCTCCTGTGCCATTTCCTTCCAGATGGTGTTTACAGGTTTGGGAAATGTTCTGATTCTGCACTCCCAACCTGGAAAATATTTAAAACTACAGAGTAGAAGGAGATTTTCTCTACCAACAAATTCACACTGTATCTACCCTCTGAATGGTTACTGGGGCAGTGTTGGACAGCTTTATATTGTATCAAAACCGAGAGAGTTTTCTATTACAAAGATGTGGGATCTTCCTCCGTACGTAACTCGGTGATATTCCCTTTGTTATCTTTACTCGGACAGTGCAGAGAGTGATTTACGTTGTCCCTGACCAGTGATATTAAATTGACAGTGTGGAACAAATGCTATTTAATAGCTAACTAACAGATACCTACTCAGAGAGTAATCATGGCAAAATGTGTAGGGAGCTTCCTTTTGTAACTAACTTTGGCTAAACATTGCATGAGTATTTTATGTGACAGTTTAGAGTGTTCATTTCTATGTATTTACTCCATGGTGTCTCTGAACTCAATATTTTTTGGATGATGTAGAGAGAGCTTTATCGAAATCAGCCCTGTACCTGCTCGGGAAGTGCTTGTCAGGCAGAGGGAGCTTTACTTTGTTCTTCAGCTGTGTTGTAAGTGCTCTTTGAATGTTTGATGGGCACGTCTAGATGGAATTTTATTCTGCTTCTGACCTGCATGGTACACACCTTTGGAGTGAGGGCTGTGTAGAAGGGAGCCTTGCATTTAGACATACCCTTGCTAAAGTATGCTGTATGTGTTGTCAACGTATTTAATGTGCGATTGCATCATGTGCTCTATCCTGAGAAAAATCAGAAAGCCCCTTAAAAAAGTTATATGGATTATGATACATTAACTTGCGCCCATTCATTCCAATGCGGACAACACACAAGCATTGGGTGTCTTGTTCATTTATATGATTGTAGCATGCAACCCATTGTTATCCATACTGTAATGTTAATTAGCTGCATGCATGCAAAATCGTGAGATGTTAGCACAAGTTCAAAGTAGCCTACATTTCTCAAAGTGGCATTGGATTTTGGATACAGCCAATGCTGGAAATCAAGTGCTCTTGACCTGAGTAAGGGATGTGGCAAAAAAGGATGTTCTAAATCTCTCTGACAAAACACTTAGTGCAGGAGGTGGAGACCAGTTGTCTCCCCCTGGTGTCCCAGAGATCCTTGATGAACACTCAGAAGGCTAAAGGTGCAGATAGCTGTCACAATTAATGCCAGCAGTCTAGCTCTGAGAACCAGAGTGCAATAAGAAGCTCACTACCTTCACATGCATGCTCAAGGTCAACAAATACATCTTCAAATGCCTTACAGATAAATCACTAGCCTTGCACATTCTCCTACTCTCCAAATTCATTATACTCATGCACTAAAATTCCTTATCTACCTTGACCTTGCTTCATTCCACTCTCTTACACTTAATATTCCCTGTACACAAAAAGCAGGGCAAATCCAACTTGGCCAATTACCACCCCATCCATCTACTATCAATCATCAGTAAAGTGATGGAAGGTGTCACCAACAGTGCTATTGAGCAGCACCTGCTCAGCAGTAACCTGCTCAGTGACGCCCAGTTTGGGTTCCACCAGGGCCACTCATTACAACTTTGGTTCAAACATGGATAAAAGAGTTGAATTACAGAGGTGAGGTGAGAGTGACAGCCCTTAACATCAATGCCGCATTCGACCAAGAGTAGCAACAAGAAGTCCTAGCAAAACTGGAATCAGTGAATATCAGGGGCCAGTTCATGCTAACATTGCATGATTTTGCAAGCGTGCAGCTACTCAACGTTATAGTACTCTCCAGCAGTTTGAATCATACGCAGCAAATAGGAGGATGGTTGTGATTGTTGGAGGTCAGTAAACTCAGCTCCAAGACATCTCTGCAGGAGTTCCTCAGTGCAGTGTCCTAGAACCAACCACCTTCAGCTGCTTTATCAATGATCTACCCACTATTATAAGATCAGAAGTGGGGACATTTGTGATGATTGCATGATGCACATCACCATTTGCAACTTCACAGATGCTGAAGCAGTCCACATCCAACTGCAACAAGATCTGGCCAATATCTAGACTTAGGGTAACAAGTGGCAAGTAACATCCGCGCCACACAAATATTAAGCAATGACCATCTCCAGCAAGAAACAATCTAACCAGCAGCCCTTGAAATTCAATGGCGAGTTTATTGAATTCATCACTGAATCTCCCTTGATTAACATCCTGGGGGTTATCATTAACCAGACCCATTCACAGTGTGTGGACTGCAGCAATTCACAAAAGCAGCTCACCATCACCTTTGCAAGAGCAACTAGGAATTGGCAATATTTGCTGGTGTGGCCAATGATGCCGATGTCCCATAAATGAGTTAATAAAAAAAACTCCTAAGCAGTCTGGGCTAAGTAGTCACATTGAGGAGGGTGTACCCCAGAGCCAAGGTTTCTAGCATCCAAAGGTGCTTGAAGGTGTCCTGCAAGACTATCTGCAGTCACCCCAGTAATCTTTCACCAGTCAGGCTCCAACCATTGGGTTAGCACAGCACGGGAACCCAGCAAAATCACACAGAAAGCAGGCAGCATGCAAGGGGCCACTTTTCTAATGGAAAATTTGGAGTCTTCGTTTCATGGTAACTTTTATTCAGTATCACAGTGAGGGATGACAAGCTGCAAGAGGCTTTGTGAATGGGGAATTGAAGTTGCTTTCACCAGTGCTAACATGGTTGGATAAGGCAATCACAGACATTTTTCTATTGCAAAAATATCGAGTCATAGAGCGATATGGCACAGAAACAGACCCTTCAGTCTAACCAGTCAATGCTGAACATAATCCCAAGCTAACCTAGTCCCACCTGACAGCTCCTGGCCCTTACCCCTCTAAACCTTTCGTATTCATATAGCTTTACAAGTGTCTTTCAAATATTGTAATTGTGCCTTTTTTCTGTCACTTCCTCTGGAGGTCATTCCATATGCGAACCACCTTCTGTGTACAAAGTTGTTCCTCTTGTCTTTTTCAAACCTCTCTCCTCTCATCTTACTTTATTCATAATAAATCTTTATATGAGTACACAGTTACTGAAGCATTTCTGTACAGTTGTTTTGCCATAGGTAGATCAAAAAAACATTGGAATTTGGCATTCCCTGCTGTTCCAAAAAAAAAACAGAGGCATTTCTTACTTATATAGGGCAGTAAGGCAATCATAGACATTTTTTTATTTTATAACTATAATTTGTTCATCAAAGTATCTTCTCATACATTCATAGACACTGAAGAAGTTTAGTTCTGTACGGTAGAATATGAAAAACAAACAAACATTGGAGTTTGACTCTATTCATCAAACGAAGCCAATGCAATTGTTACTTGTCCAAGATTATATTTACATTTGAGGCACTGGGAAGGTCTGATAACTGATTGGACTCCTATGTTACTTTGGCATAAAGACCTTGGATGCTGGTCTTTCCCCCTTGTGCCTTGGCAGCAGCTGCCCCAAGCTTTAGTGCATCTCTCAGCGCATCATCCTGGACCTTGGTTTGTGCCAGTCTTCAACACTTGCTCAAGGTCAGCTCCTTGCTCTGGAAAACCAACAGGTTTCGGGCAGACCAAAGAGTGTTTTTCACTGAGTTGATGGTGACCACGGACAGCACAGGAAGCATGGCATTGCATTGTGCAGTGCAGAGTGAAATTTACACTGCACCTAACCTGTGTGGGCCTCCACTGAGGCTAATTTGATGCAAAAGTGTTGCGAGTTTTTCTCTCTATCTAACTTGTGCTGGACCTGTCCTGAAGTCGTTTGATCAAACTTTAGGCTTCAGATTTTATTTTGCATCTAACCCTTGCTGTATCTGCTGTCACAGACAGTGTGAAGAGAACTTTACTCTGTATCTAATCAGTACCCTACAACGAGAAAGCTTTATTTTGTGTCTAATCTGTACTATTTCTGCCCTGGGTGTGTTTAATTTTGGCAAGAACTGACATAAAAGTAGAAAAATAAGAGTTCATTTGAGGAACTGCTCACTTTCAGATCCAAAGATTTTTATGAAGAGATGAAAATGTGCAGTTTTCGGTGCAACAAATGGGAAATCTACAACAATCGCTGCTCCATGAGTCATATGTGGGGTGAACCCATTCTCTGTCTCTGTGTACCTTAGCTTTCTACTAACATCGAAGCTGTGTAAGGGCTGAATCTAAATTTTCTTTTGCAAAAAACACAAATCAATAAGTTACACGCAACAATCTTGATTATTGATCAAAATCACAACGCTGGGTGATTTTCTTCCATTTATAATGTTTCCTATTGACAATGAAAGGTTTTGTGTCAAAGGGCTGTCATGTTGTCATTTATTTTAGTACATAGACTGAAGTGACAGTCAACTGCAAATGTATTACAAAATCCCTGCTAAAACGAAGAACTAGTCCACTGAAATAAAAATCTATGTGGGCCTGGTATATTCCGGAGACAATTCCCACGGCTCTGTCTGAAACAGAAACAAAAATTGCTGGAGAAATTCAGCAGCATCTGTGAAGCAAAAGTAGCGTTAATATTTCAAGTCCAGTGACCCTTCTTCACTGGACTGAATTAACTGAGTTCGGTCACAAATGAGCTCAGTACCACTACATATGGAAACAATGCAATCTTCCACATTCTGCAGTCCCACATTACTACAAACAAAACCATTGTGAGAAGTGTGTAATGCAGATTAAACTCTTAAATGACAAATGGGAACAATTGGACAGTAGATTGTTCAAGAAAGCAAAAGGTTATGAATTTAGGTGTTCATCTCAGGTTGTGATGTTTGACCCCCGTCCTGACTATACATTTAGTTCATCAAGTTACAGCAACTACTTAAGAATAAATAAGTTGTATCAAAAGATGCTTGCATCTGTTTGTAAATTTCAGACTATGTCAATGAATCTCCTCCTACATCATGTCTTTAATTAGTCTTGATAATAGCCCTTTCACTGACAATCCCTTTCATTTATCAAGTTGGCTGGAAAACCAGCGTGTGGGTCAGTTTGGGGTTCAAACTCTGCCTGAGTTAAAGCTGGGAACTGCTTCCTTGCCCTAACCCCGGTGAAGGTGGCTATGCTGTGGATTGTAACATAGGAAGAAGTTTGCCTTCTCCCAGTCTGGAAGCTCCAAGATATGATGGCGATGGAGTTATTGATCAACAGTAATATTCAATTACTTTCAAAGAGTCCACAACAGTCAAGTAAAACTCCCAGTGGTGGATAACCTTGCAAAATGTCCCTCTAATGTCATCTGTTCTTCTTAAGCCTATTACATTTTTCACATGTCATATTTTAAATTATCCATGCACTGTACTCAAAAGATCTACCTCATTTGTACTTGGATTCATCACCACTAACTTCTGTTATTTTACCCCTGGTGAATCTATTGTAGAAATCTGGACAGTCACACATTTCTCCCAGGTTAACTTTGAACTTACCCCACTTCCAGTGCAGACTATATCTTCAGTCCTAGACAAGCAGAAACGAGTCCCTAGTCCCCTTTGAAACCCTCGAAAAAACTTTTAAATATGATTCTCATCTTCCCATTTGGAACATCAAACTGCTGTTGCTCAAGGTTTTACACTCCGAGAATTGTACACGTCAGAGATTCTGCAAACCGCAAATACTCAGAACTGGCCAGTCTAAGAACTGAAGGCAGAGTCGTCTGTCAGGCTCTAGTCAGGAATATAATAAAATGCTCTTCAAATACCTCAAAAGGCACAGAAACAAAAATGTCAAGTAGCTCAACTCCACTTAGAATTAGAAGAAAGTGAGGACTGCAGATGCTGGCGGATCAGAGTCTGGTGCTGGAAAAGCACAGCAGACAGGCAGCATCCGAGGAGCAAGAGAGTCACCTGATGAAGGGCTCTTGCCTGAAACATTGATTCTCCTGCTCCTTGGATGCTGCCTGACCTGCTGTGCTTTTCCAGACCCACATTCTCGACTCCATTTCAAATTAGGCTGGCCATCAGCCAACTTGAGTAGCCGTTCCTGTCGCTGTATTGGCACACCCAGTAATATCAATGTGCACTTTATAAACAGGATGCAGTACAGCAACTCACCTTGGTTTCTTCTTCAACCCCTTCTCAACCCATCACCTAGAAAGATAAGAAGAGCAGGAATGCAAGGGTGTCATCAATTCACATCCAAATTCCCATCCATGTTTCTATTCACAGCCCCCACCTCCTTTTTCCTGACTTGCACACCCTTCATCATCACTAAGTCAAATCCTGAAGCTCTCTAACTAACAGGAATCACGTGCTTGGGCTACATCTGTTAAAGGACAGGGCATGCTAACCTCAATCAAAGGCAGCAAAGAGATGGTACTAAATGCCAGTGTAGCCCCATCCCCAGAATTAATTCTTAAAAGTGTATTTGACAGCATGCTTATGGTACCAGAGTCAGAGCAACATAAAGTTCAAGTCTCTGACAATGTGAGAAGTTGAGGCCACTGAGGTACACAAAGGCAGCAAAGGCAAATTTGTCAAGTGAGGTTAATCATACAATTGTGTAAAAAGTAATTATTACAAGCTATTGTAGTACCAACTTTATTTTGAGGCTATTAGTGGCAGGCAGAAGAAACAATTGGAGTATGAAAAAATGTAACTTTAATTTTTGAAATTTGATTCTTACCAAATCATGATTAATATATTTGCATATGAACTAATCAGATGGGTAAAAATTTGAATAGAGATGGGACAAATTTGAATATGCTTTAATCAAGTGAACATTTGCATGCATCCATATGTGACGGCTGAAGTGTAACTGAAGCATGGGACAGGAAAGCCAGGCAGAAGGATGTCTGTGGTCCCACAGTGTCTTGCCCGTTCTTCATTGGGGGCCAACTACATCAAACCCATCTCTCTCTACCCTCTTCACAGATCCTTTTCTATTCACCCAATTCAAATACTTCGCCAGTTCTTCTTTGCAATTATAGTGTAGCCTTTGCTCCAATAATCATTTGTGGTAAATGCATTCTGTGTTTTGTCTGTGAAAATGTTCTTCTAATGTTGTTTCACCCTCACAGCAATAGCTCAGGGGTCATTCACTCTTGGTAACTTGGTACTAACTCAGAAACAATCCTTTGCTATTTAGCCTCTTTAATTCATTAAAAATCCATTGCATTCACTTCAGCTGTATGTTTCCACTTAACAAAGTCCTTACTCTGTAATCGTTTCTTCATAACTGTAACATTTAATTACCAGTATAAGTCCAGAGACTCCTCTGCACCTTTTTTTCAATAGCTTCAAAAGTATTTACTTCAGCAGCCTTTTATCTTGCTTTTTCTCCAAGCTGTTAAACATAATACCACTTCAGGGTGCATTTCCTTTTGTCGTGTTTTTTTTCCCAGAACTTGCAACTGCCCTGAATCCTGATTGCTTTTGAGTTCAGTGAAAGTGTACGTTTGTTGTCAAGGCAATCAGCAAACACTGAGGCAGCTACTTGTGATTGTACAAGCACCTTCTGTGATTGCATTGTCTCTGCTGGCACAGTAATTCCCTCCACTGTGACAAGCGTACTGGGTTCACTGCTACCCTGGGACTTCTTAGCACACGGCTTTTTGAGAAGGGCTATTCAACCCCCTCAGCAGTCAGCATTGTTTGACCAGGCCCAGACTTTGGTAAACCTGCAATGGGTGCATTCAACCCTAACTTCATCTTCTAATCTAGATGAACTGCAAAGTGTTGCCAGATGGCTGTCATCTATTTGTTCTTATTGCTGGCATTGTTTATCCTCACTGGGATAGGAAGAGAGCAAATGGTTATCTGTAATAATACAACACAGCTTGCACTTATAATGTGGTCTAGATCACAAAGTATACACAAGGACATGATAGACAAAGATTTACACTGAGCTACTTAAAGAGGTATTAGGACGGGTGAACAGCAGCTTAGTCAAACAGGTAGGTTTTAAGGAGCGACTTAAAGGAGAGAGAAGCAGAGAGTTGTAAGGAAGGGATTACAGCTGAGGAGTGCATAGCTGTACAGGATGCTTGCCAATGATGAAGTGATAGAAATGCAGAAAGCCAAAGGTGCTGGCATTGGACTGGAAAGTTTTGCCCGCTCACAATTTTAGTTCCTATCACTGGCAGTGCATGCAGGTGCTGGACAGAAATTGTTTACAGCAGCTAAGGCTGTATTTCAGCTGAGGTGGCGTGTCAGTTAAAATGGGAGCAGGCCAGGAACCACAAGTAGCTGGGCAAGTGAGCTCCCGTGTGCTTCCCGTACTTGCGTCTTTGATAATGCAATGGCTGGGAAAAACAAACCAGCCCTGACAATGATGGTATGATTGATTATTGAGAGCCACACACTGTAGAGAAGGGCACACGCACAGTCAGAGAATGTGGACATAAGGACAGGACATAAGCAAGGAGGAACACACTTGGTCTCTTTCCCCCAACAGTAACGGCAGGAATAATGACACATGTGTCTGTGCAGAAAGATTATTGTCTGATGTATCCACAACCATTGTTACTTCATGGCCTTGGCTGCTGACAGTCAGCAGTCGCAGATATCAATATTTGAGGGTCTTTCAAATGAAACAGATTGCTGCCAGATTTTTCCCTTTGTGCCGACATAAAGAATTTTTTCTGTTGCAGATGAATGGCGAAATTTCTACTTTAGAAAAGCAGAGGTAGTCTCAAGAGTACCAGATGTTTTAAAACTGCACAAAGCCAAGGGAGGTGAATGAATGTGGTGGATCAGTACATAATTTCCGCTCTGAGATGGGGTTTCAAAAATAAAGACAGACCTGCAGCTGTAAAGCACTCAGTGCTTACAGACAATTTACTGATCTTCCCAGAGAAAGCCCTCAAAGTTGTGGTTGATGTGCGAAAATATAAAGGATACAGCAGCTCAATAGAAAGGCTTTTTCCAAGAACAGAGTTTAGTTAATATTAACTGCTGGAGACTAAAAGCAGCATGTTACATTAATACCATGTCTAAAGTCCGCATGTCTCGATTAAGTAGATCTAGAAACTATGCTGTGATAAACATTAATTGGCTATTTACATAATTTACAAGGTACACTGTTGCAGGAATTTGTCGGAATCTTTCTCTCTCATGTTCCAACTGTGTATGATTTGACACATTGATGTTGTTTTCCTGCCTGTTCCTAAACATTGATGTGTTGTCAGTTCAGGAACAAATCCTCCCCTCTATCACGAGATCAAAACTTGGGATGATCAATATGATTGCGAACTCCCTACTTACCTGGATGGGTGCAGCTCCAACAACACTCAAGAAGCTTGTCACCATCCAGAACAAACCAGCATGATTGATTTGCACCACATCCACAAACATCCACTCTCTCCAACACTGATTATCAGTACCAGCAAAGTGTGCCATCTGCAAGAAATTCACCAAAGATTCTTCCACAGCAGTCTTCAATCCCACAATCACTTCCATCTGCAAGAATAAGGGCAGCAGATACATGGAAACACTATCCCCTGCAAGTTCTGTTCCAAGCCTCTCACCGACCTGACTTGGAAAGATATCGCTGTTCCTTCACTGTCACTGGAATCAAAGTCTTGGAATTCCCTCCCAACAGCATTATGGGTCTACCTACAACAAATGGATCACAATGGTTCAAGAAGGAAGTTCATCTCCACCTTGTCAAGAGCAACTAGGGATGGGCAATAATTGTTGGCCAGCCAGCTATGCAAACACTGTGTGTATGAATTAAAAAAGGCTATCAGTCTGTATCATAATAAAAACTTAATCTATTAGCAAGCTTCATGACAAACACACTTCAGATTTTTATTATGCTGTGGAAGTTTCGTGTTGTCTAATTATCTTCAGGAGAATGGGTGAGGAATGGACGAGAAAGGAGAAAATAAGGCAATTATTTCTCAGTATATTTCGCCTGCTGCCAGTTATTACAGCATACAACAAGATCAAGATTTTCCAAGTAATCCATATCCAGCATTTTATTTTTTACAAAGTTCTCTTTTTATTTTCCCCACTTATCCGAGAAATTGGAGCTTTGGCCATAAACCTTGGTGCATTTTCGTAACACTGTGCAAATCTGCCAGCAACTGTTTATGAACTCGTAACAGCAAAACAAGCACAGAAAATCCCCAAAGCTCCTACCTTAGATTTTAAGAGTTGCTGCAATAATTTGCACTCATACATGTTTATGTGCCTTCACCAACATGAGGGATGAGCTTGCTGACAAACAGAACATTTTTATGTTTGCACCCAGTGTCAGCAATACTTGCCTGTATTTGCTGCTGTTTAAGGTGGATCAGCTCAATGATCAGGATCAGTTATTATTTGTCTGATTTGAGAAAAAGACTTTCGGGCACAGAAAGTGACGATAGAGCTCACAACCGGACTTGCGTGGATAAGCATAATGCAGCATTTACGAAGCTACTGTTTACCAGCTATATGATTGCTTTGTATCAATCTACACATCGACGGCAAAGAAAATATGCCATGTTGATAAAAAAAAGGACCAGAGGCAGTGAAAAAAGTGATGCAGAAAATAAGGAAAGCCAGGGCGTGCAAAAATAGAAAAATTGGGATGTGGGGAGTGTTGGTAAAAATCTGCATTTAATACCCATTTCTATTTACCTGAGAAGGTGTCATTGAGGAATCTTCTTGAACCACTGAAGTTTGTGGGGTGTAGGTATACCCAAAGTGCTGTTAGGTGGTTCCAGAATCTTTAACCAGCGATCACAAAGGAATAGCAATGGCCTAGTGGGATCATTGCTAGACTATTAATCCAGACTATTGATGATCTGGGTTCGAATCCTGTCAATAAAAAAGAATGTCTCGAATTAAGAGTCTACTAATGACCATAAATCATTGTTGGTTGTCAAAAAAACCCAGCAGGTTCGCTAATGTCCTTCAGGGAAGGAAATCTGCCAGCTTACGAGTGACTCCAGACAATGGGGCAATTAGGGATGAACATTGAATGCTGGCTGAGCATTCCACATCCAAAGAATGAATAAAAAATATATATTTCAAAGTCAAGATGTTGCATGGGGAAAATCCAAAAGGCT
Organism: Chiloscyllium punctatum; assembly: GCF_047496795.1. Lineage (NCBI taxonomy): Eukaryota > Metazoa > Chordata > Chondrichthyes > Orectolobiformes > Hemiscylliidae > Chiloscyllium > Chiloscyllium punctatum. The sequence continues at coordinate 80,886,274 of NC_092744.1, forward strand.
GGAAAATGACTATTTGCTATTCTGGGTGGCTTGATGCCAACCACTACCAGGTTATAGTTGGTTACCACCATTCACTTTTCTTGATCAGTTTTCACTTGTGAGAATTAATGAAAAGAGACTTTTGTCTTTAAAAAGCTGCATGCTACCAAACGGTATAAGTTCCATAAGTAAGTTGGGTACTGTTACTAGGACTATTGGGAGACCTGTGGATATAGATCTTCACTCTATATAAGCTTTTCTGAAATTTCCCACCCCTACGTTCTTATGACATAATGGTGTGCAGCACAGTGCAGTCACCAGCATTAACGTTCGAGAGTGTGGTACTGGAAAAGCACAGCAGATCAGGCAGCATCTGAGGAGCAGGAGAGTCAATGTTTCAGGCATAAGTCCTTCCTGATGAAGGGCTTATGCCTGAAATGTTGATTCACCTGTTCCTCGGTTGCTGCCTGACCTGCTATGCTTTTCCAGCACTGCATTCCCGACTCTGATCTCCAGCATCTGCAGTCCTCACTTTTGCCAACATTAACATTGTCAGAGTGTTATGTCTCACTGGAGTGGGTACATTGAAATCAAACCTCGTTATTGTTAGAATGCTCAAAAGTTAAAGATTTTAAAACAAACGCAGTATTTTCCAACTTACCTGTCTTTTAGACACAGCTTGACTATGTTTCTTTACTTAACAATGAGTACTTATAGATTCTGGCTGTAGATAAGCCATTATGAGTCTTTGTCATATAACTCTACTAATTAAAACTCCGACCCTTTTATAAAGTCCCCTTGCGCACACATATGGACAGGCATGGACAGGAAATAAAACACAGGTATTATGAAGAGAAGGTAAAAAATAGGTTAGAGGAAACAGTTGTAAATCGTTTTTAGTTAATTATTCTCTGTTATACTTTAAGAAATAAAGTTGTTAATTTTTACTTTAAATAGTTCTTGACCTGTCAAATTTTCACAGATTACCTTCAGGCTCTCTACCTGTATTCCTGATGAAGGGCTTTTGCCTGAAACGTCGATTTTACTGCTCCTCGGATGCTGCCTGAACTGCTGTGTTTTCCCAGCACCACTCTAATCTAGTCTCTGGTTTCCAGCACCTACAGTCATTGTTTTTACCATTATGGACTAAGGAAAAGACCGAAGGACAGTTCAATGGTCTCTGTCCATAGGGTTCACTGTTATGATCTTTTTGGTTTGTCAAGACTTGCTGCTCCTTGCTCTTCTTCATCCAGATGCTTTCACTTGCTGCAGGAGGCACAAAGTGACTGGTTCACAATTTATAAAGTCTCTGATATATTGGTTTAAAAAAAACACAGCTTACAGCAATTGCAGGACGGATAACAATCTGACAAAACTACCTTTATCCAAGGGCTGAAAGAAAATGGCAGCAGAAATAATGGGTCCATTGCTTATAACATTCCAAAATTCCCTGGTTGCCAGAAAGGGTCCAGTGGATTAGAAAATTGCTAATATAATACACTTATTCAAGAACGGAGGGAGGGATGGAGGAAAACTCACAGGAAGAAATGACACATCAGTTCATTTAACATGCCTTTGGCAATTTGTTAGAATCTGTTATCAGGAACCAAAAAAAAACTGGACATTTGGAAAGTCAAAATACAACCTGCCAGAGTCAGAATTGTTTCATGAAGGAAATTGTCTTTTTTGACCATGTTCCTTGAGCTCTTTGAAAATGTAAGAAGCAATATGAATAATGAGGATCCATACCTAGGCTGCTAAAAGGTGGTTAACAAGGTGCCATTCAAAAGATTATGTTATGATCATGTGGGTGTACTGTGGCTTTAAGAAATTTAAAATCTGGCAGAGCTACCTGTCACAGCACCAAGTGTTCTCAACAAGATACAGTATAGCATGTGGTCCAGCAGTTACAATAGCTGGTTGCCTGGAGACAAAAACAGATTCAAATTAGGCCAATCAGTTTAAAGTATACTCCCCAAAAATACTAAATTCCAATCAAGTTTCAATTTATTTTATTCACAATCTGAAAAGCCAATGACACAATCTGATGCTTTGGAGGTATAAGACTGGGGAAAATTGAACATTTGGGAGAAGAACTGCCAAGCCACCAGCATGTAGACACTGCCCGAAAAATAGCTCATTTAAAGGTACCTGTATCGATCCATGACCTGTGAAGCATAATCCCTAAGAAGAAGAAAAGAAGACACAAGAAGATCCAAATAGAAGATTTGACAGCTATCTGGTTTTGAAAACGTGAATTTTTGGTGAATCTTACTTGGAGGTTTTATCGAACTATAGAAAAGAAGGTAAAAAATAGGTTAGAGGAAACAGTTGTAAGTTGTTTTTGGTTAATTATTCTCTGTTATAATTTAAGAAATAAAATTGTTAATTTTTACTTTAAATAGTTCTTGGTCTGTCAAATTTTCACAGATTACTGCATGGGGTAAATCTTTTTTGTTTGGCTGGTTTTAAATTAAGCAGGAGGGTTTATCCCATGTTGTAACCATTAATACAAGGTCAGATTATTTGGGTTTGGGTTATTTTATTGACTTGGACAAAGGATTGTCAAACCAACAGAAAGCAGAGAGTTGAGAAGGTATGAGCCTGTTTCTGGGTGGCAAGATGTAATAAATGGAGTGTCACAGAGTTTGGTCCTCAGACCCCAACTGTTTACAATCTATATTAATAACTTGGATACACAAATAGAAAGTAATATCGCCAAATTTGCAGGTGACACTAAAGTAGATGGTAGGGTAAATTGCAATGAAGAAATAAGAAATATGTATTTGGATATGGGATGAATTTGCCAAAGTTTGACAGATGAAGTTTAATGAGAATGAATTTGTGGTTATCCACTTTTGTCAGTGCAATGAAAAAGCAGCTTATTATCTAAATGGAGAGAGACTTCAGAGTGCTTTGGTGTAGAGGGATCTGGGTGTCCTGGTGGATGAATCACAGAAAACTAGAAAGAATGCACAGCAGGTAATAAGGCAGGCAAATGGAATTTTGACATTTATTGCTAAAGAAATAATGAATAAAAGAAGAGAGGTGCTGCTGCAATTATACAAGACTTTACTAAGACCACACCCAGAGTCTTGCATTAGGTTTTGACTTGAGGAGGGCTGTAATTATGTTGGAATAGTTAAGAGAGGGTTCACTAGATTGATTCCAGAGATGAGGGTGACACGGGGGCTCAGCAGTTAGCACTTGTTCCTACCGTGATATGGACCCAGGTTTGATTTCAGCTTCAGGTGACTGCCTGTGTGGAAGTTGGATGTTGTCCTCATGTCAGCATGGGTTTCCCCCGGGTGTTCTGGTTTCTTCCCACAGTCCAAACATGTGCAGGTTAGGTGTATTGGCCATGCTGAAATAGCCCATTGTGTCCAGGGATATGCAGACTAGGGGGATTAACCAAAGTAGATGTGGGGATACAGGCTGATGTGATGATAGGAGGCTGGTTCTGGGCGGGTTGCTCTTTGCAGGTTCAGTATGGGCTGAATAGTTTCCTTCCACACTATAGGGATTCAATGAGGGGTTTGTCGAATAAAGAGTGATTGAGCATTTTAGGCTATACTCTTTGAAGTTTAGCAGAATGAGAGGAGATCTAATTCATTTATGTAACACACTAAAGGGGATTGACAAAGTAGACACAGAGAATTTGTTACATCATGTGGGGTAATCTAGAGTGAGAGGTCATAGTTTTAGGATAAGGTTGCTATGAACCAGGCCAGACACACTCAAATTATTTTAAGATGGTAACCCAGACCCTAGCTTGTATATTTTAAAGGCAGATGTGAAGTGAATATTCCAGGTGTGTGATGCAGCTGGTCAAACCACCCAGCTTTAAGCAAAGCAAAGTTTATTTAAACACTACAGTTGAAACACAAGCAAAAGAAAACAGAATTTAGAATAACTTAACTATTGGTAAACTTAACTGACTTGATACAGTAATTTAACTAAGGAGCTGTGCCAATTCTCATAACAACCAATTAACATACCCCTTGGCAAAAGGTAAATTCAAAATAGGCAGGAGAGATTTCAGAGAGATAAGCCAGTCAAGAATCATCTGCTGAAGCAGTGAAACATTTGGAGGGTTTGAGCTATAGGAAGAGATTGAATAGGCTCGGGCTATTTTCCCTGGAGCATCAGATGTACAGCACGGAAACAGATCCTTCAGTCCAACCCATCCATGCCGACCAGATATCCCAACCCAATCTAGTCCCACCTGCCAGCACCCAGCCTATATCCCTCCAAACCCTTCCTATTCATGTACCCATCCAAATGCCTTTTAAATGCTGCAATTGTATCAGCCTCCACCACTTCCTCTGGCAACTCATTCCATACACGTACCACCTGCTGCGTGAAAAAGGTGCTTCTTAGGTCTCTTTTATATCTTCCCCTCTCACCCTAAACCTCTACCCTCTAGTGCAGGACTACCCCACCCCAGGAAGAGACTTTGTCTTTTTATCCTATCCATGCCCCTCATGATTTTATAAGCCTCTATAAGGTCACCCCTCAGCATTCGACATTCCAGGGAAAACAGTCCTTGCGTATTCAACCTCTCCCTATACCTCAAATCCTCTAACCCTGGCAACCTCCTTATAAATCTTTTCTGAACCCTTTCAAGTTTCATAATATCCTTCTGATAGGAAGGAGACCAGAACTGGACGCAGTATTTCAAAAGTGTTCTAACCAATGTTCCATACAGCCGCAACATGACCTCCCAACTCCTGTACTCAATTCTCTGACCAATAAAGGAAAGCATACCAAACACCTTCCTCACTATCCTATCTACCTGCGACTCCACTTTCAAGGAGCTATGAACCTACATTCCAACTGCACTCTCTTTGTTCATTAACACTCCATAGGACCTTACCATTAAGTATATAAGTCCTGCTAGGATTTGCTTTCCCAAAATGCAGCACCTCACATTTATCTGAAATAAACTCCATCTGTCACTTCTCAGCCCATTGGCCCATCTGATCAAGATTTTGTTGTAATCTGAGGTAACCTTGTTTGCTGACCACTACACCTTCAATTTTGGTGTCATCTGCAAACTTTCTAACATTATCTCTTATGTTCACACCCAAATCACATATATAAATGACAAAAAGTATTGGACCCAGCACTGATCCTTGTGGCACTCCACTGGTCACAGGCCTCCAGTCTGAAAAACAACCCTCCATCACCATCCTCTGTATTCTACCTCTGAGCCAGTTCTGTATCTAAATGGCTAGTTCTCCCTGTATAAATCTTAACATCTATATGGGAGATTTAACCTTGCTAACCAGTCTCCCATGGGGAACCTTGTTGAACTCCTTACTAAAGTCCATATAGTTCACGTCCACCACTCTGCGCTCATCAATCCTCTTTGTTACTTCTTAAGAAAGCACAATCAAGTTTGTAAGACATGATTTCCCACACACAAAGCCACATTGACTATCCCTAATCAGTCCTTGCCTTTCTAAATAAATGTACAGCCTGTCCCTCAGGATTCCCTCCAACAACTTGCCCACCACCGAGGTCAGGCTCACCGGTCTATAGTTCCCTGGCTTGTCCTTACCACCTTTCTTAAATAGTGGTACCACGTTAGCCAACCTCCAGTCTTCCGGCACCTCTCTTGTGACTATCAATGATACAAGTATCTCATTAAGAGACCCAGTAATCACTTCCCTATTTTCCCACAGAGTTTTAGGGTACACTTGATCAGGTCCTGGGGATTCATCTAATTTTACATGTTTCAAGATAACCAGCACTTCCTCCTCTATAATATGGATATTTTTCAACATGTCACCATCTATTTCCTGACATTCTATATCTTCCATGTCCTTTTCCACAGTAAACACTGATGCAAAATATTAATTTAGTATCTCACCCAGTTTCTGCGGCTCCACACAAAGGCCGTCTTGCTGATCTTCGAGGTGCCCTATTCTCTCCCTAGTTACCCTTTTGTCTTTAATGTATTTGTAAAAACCCTTTGGATTTTCCTTCACTCTATTCGACAAAACTATCTCATGTCCCCTTTTTGCCCTCCTGATTTCTCTCTTAAGTATACTCCTAGTGCTTTTATACTCTTCTAAGGATTCATTCGGTCTATCTTGCATATACCTGACATATGTTTCCTTCTTTTTCTTAACCAAACCCTCAATTTCTTTAGTCATCCAGCATTCCCTATACCTCCCAGCCTTTCCTTTCACCCTAACAGGAATATATTGTGTCTGGACTCTCATTATCACATTTCGGAAGGCTTTCTATTTTCTAGGCATCCCTTTACATGAGAACATCTGCCCCCAATCAGCTTTTGAAAGTTCTTGCCTATTCCTGTCAAACCTAGCATTCGTCCAATTTAGAATTTCAACTTTTAGATCTGGTCTATCCTTTTCCATCACTATGTTAAAACTAATAGAATTATGGTTGCTGGCCCAAAAGTGCACCCGCACTGATACCTCAGTCACCTGCCCTGCCTTATTTCCCAAGAGTAGGTCAAGTTTTGCACCTTCTCTAGTAGGTACATCCACATACTGAATCAGAAAATGTTCCTGTTACACACTTAACAAATTCCTCTCCATCTAAACCATTAATACTATGGCAGTCCCAGTCGATGTTTGGAAAGTTAAAATCCCCTACCATAACCACCCAATTATTCTTACAGTTAACTGAGATCGCCTTACAAATTTGTTTCTCAATTTCCCTCTGAATATTAGGGGGGCTATAATACAATCCCAATAAGATGATCATCCTTTTTTTATTTCTCAGTTCAACCCAAATAACTTGCCCGGATATATTTCCAGGAATATCCTCCCTCAGCACAGCTGTAATGCTATCCCTTATCAAAAATGCCACTCCCCCTCCTCTCTTGCCTCCCTTTCTATCCTTCCTGTAGCATTTGTATCCTGGAACATTAAGCTGCCAGTCCTGCCAATCCCTGAGCCATGTTTCTGTAATTGCTATGATATCCCAGTCCCATGTTCCTAACCATGCCCCGAGTTAATCTGCCTTCCCTGTTAGGCATCTTGTATTGAAATAAATGCAGCTTAATTTATCAGTCCTACCTTGTTCTCTGCTTTGTTCCTGCCTGCCCTGACTGTTTGACTCACTTCTTTTCTCAACTGTACCAGTCTTAGATTGATCTCTTTCCTCAGTATCTCTATGGGTCTCACAAACCCCCACCTCAATAGTTTAAAACCTCCCAAGCAGCTCCAGCAAATCTCCCTGCCAGTGTTTAAATCCCCTTCCAATTCAGGTGCAATCCATCCTTCTTCTCCAGGTCACTTCTACTCCAAAACTATGAATCCTTCTCCCATACACCAGCTCCTCAGCCATGTATTCATCCACTCTATCCTCCTATTCCTACCCTCACTAGCTCGCAGAACCAAGAGTAATCCAGATGTGATCCAGGGCGAAAACATCTATAGTAAGTGCTTGCAGTTCAAAGGTCTTCAGATCTGAGTTGGGGGGTTGGAATCTGAGCTGCAGGGCAGAGGGATGTTTACTGGACATTTTGCCTCGAAGGGCAGCCATACCTTTCAGACTAGGGAATTCAAAATTGGTCTGTGATCAGAGACAGGAGGGTGTGACTGCGGATGAGATAGATATGATGCATCTCAGCTCCTGCAATTGATGAAGAGCTACGAGGTTCATGTGAGCTACGTGGATGAGAATAGGGACTGCAGAGAGGATGAGCAAGCTCACTTGATACAGGGAGCCATTCAAGTGGAGGAAGCAAATAGGAATGGAGTAGTCATAAGGAACAGTCTCATTAGTTGGTGTGTGTGGAATGGCTTTGAGTTTATTGGCACTAGTCCCAGTACTAGGGTAAAAGGTAGTGGCAAGAAATGGCAGATTGAATTAATCTGGGAAAGTGTGAGGTGATGCATATTGGGAGCTCAAATGTAAGAAGAAGGTTACTGTAATTGGCAGGAGCCTTAGGAGTATTGATACACAGATGGATCTTGGGGTCCAAGTCCATAGCTCCCTGAAAGTGGCTAAGGTGGTAAACAAGGCATATAGCAAGCTTGTCTTCATCGGTCAAGCTGTTGAGAATGCAGTCATGTTTCAATTGTATAAGATTTTGATCACGCCACATTTAGAATACAGTGCACAGTTCTGGTCGCCACACTATAGGAAAGATGTAGAAGATTTGGAGAGTGTGCACATTGCCTTGTTTGGAGTGTATTAATTATAAGGAGAGGTTGGACAAACGTGGATTGTTTTTGCGAGAGCATCCCAGGCTGAGGTGGGGATGGAGTGGTCAACCTGATAGAAGTGCATAAAATTAAGAGAGACATGGAAAGGGTGAATAGTCAAAGGGTGGAAATGTTAAATACTAGACAGCACAGTGAGAAGGAGAAAATGTTTAAAGGAGATGTGCGAGGCAAACTATTTACACCGAGGTTGTAGGTGCCTGGAATGCGTTACCAGGGAGATGGTAGAAACAGATACAATAGCAACATTTAAGAGGCATTTAGATAGGCATAAGAAGAGGCAGGAAATAGAGAGATATGGACCATGTGCAGGCAGTTGGGATTAATTTAAAAATGCTCCATGGTCCGCACAGAGATGGTGGGCATTGCTGTACTGAACAGTCCTTTGCTGTACTGTTCTATGTTCTATGTACTGGTGGGGCTGACTTTAGTTGAACCATGAAGGAACCTGTGACCTAACGAATCAAAAACAAGGACAGTAGGGAAGTCTTTAATCTAATTAAAAGAGGCAGGGTTTGGGAAAGAGCAAGTGTCAGCTTCCAAAACTAAAGGACATTACAGAGCAACTGTTTGGATAACATTCCCAGAGTGGGAATTTATTGCTCAGAGTATTGAGTACAGGAGTTGGGAGATCATGTTACGGCTGTACAGGACATTGGTTAGGCCACTGTTGGAATATTGCGTGCAATTCTGGTCTCCTTCCTATCGGAAAGATGTTGTGAAACTTGAAAGGGTTCAGAAAAGATTTACAAGGATGTTGCCAGGGTTGGAGGATCTGAGCTACAGGGAGAGGCTGAACAGGTTGGGGCTGTTTTCCCTGGAGCGTCAGAGGCTGAGGGGTGACTTTATAGAGATTTACAAAATTATGAGGGGCATGGATAGAATAAATAGACAAAGTCTTTTCCCTGGGGTCAGGGAGTCCAGAACTAGAGGGCATAGGTTTAAGGTGAGTGGGGAAAGATATAAAAGAGACCTAAGGGGCAACTTTTTCACACAGAGGGTGGTATGTGTATGGAATGAGCTGCCAGAGGATGTGGTGGAGGCTGGTACAATTGCAACATTTAAGAGGCACTTGGATGGGTGTATGAATAGGAAGGGTTTGGAGGGATGTGGGCTGGATGATGGCAGGTTGGGATATCTGGTCAGCATGGACAGGTTGGACCGAAGGGTCTGTTTCCATGCTGTACATCTCTATGACTCAATAAGTCTAGGAAGGGACAGAATGCACTAATATAGAGAAGCAGTCGTGAATAGGGTCAAAGGGGAAAAAATGGTAAAAATGCAAAACGAGTAGCTCATTATTTGAATTCAAATAGTATTCTGAGAAAAAATAATTAATGGCACAAATACAGGTTATTGAGTTTGATCATTTATCCATTATGAAGGCATGGTAACAAGGAGATCAAAGCTGGGGACTAAAAAGATTCAGGGGTTTTCTGACTTTTTGAAAGGACAGGCAGGAAGAAAAGGCAGTGATGAGCATTATTACTATGGGTGGAACAAGTGTGACAGCAAGGAATAATCTTGGATCCAAAGTTGTTGAATCCACATGGGTGCAAGTAGGAAATACAAAAGGAGAGGACTACTTTGGAAAGAGTAGTCTTTCGGCCTTTAGATTTAGATTTAAATTTAAATTTAGATTTTATTGTCACATGTATTGTATTGCCACGTGTGCAGAACTACAGGAGTACATTGAGAAGTGTCTAATGTCACCACACACAGTGCCATCTTAGGTACAAAAGGTAGCCAGGTACAAAACTTCGGTACAAAGTAGTAAAAGAGCGAAACAAAGTTTAAAAGTTGAGCATTATATACCATCATACTAGAAAAGTAATAATTAACATTAAAGTCCTTCTTAACATAAAGTAGAAAAATAAAGAAATAAGTTAAAAGTTCAACAGACTGTCTTGAGTGCTTAGCCATGCTTGGGCACCAATCTCCTCTGCTCAAGTCCCTCTTAGGGAAACCTCAGCTGCCTGTTCTCACCAGGCACGGATACCAGGGGACCTCCCTCACCGCTCGCTCTTCCCACGCTGGACTTGACTCCAAATGACAAAGTCTTTGCTCCTGACCCGACAAAGCCACAATGTCATCCCTGCTGCTGCTGAAGCTGCCACTTCCAATCTCCTGATAGCCTCCAGAACATGCCCGGGTAGGCTTTAACAGCATCTATGCAGTGGGTCAGATAAGAAAACTCAGGAGTAAATGAAGGCTTATTTTAAAAAAAAAGCTGTACCTTAATCATGGGTGACTTTAATGAGCCACCATACCACTCTAAGTTAATAAAGTGTGTCAGGCCAGTTTCCTAGAAAAATGTAATGTGTATTCAACCAGGGATCAGTCTTTTTTGCATCTGATAATATGTAATGCGACACATTTATAAATGATCTCAGTATAAAAGATGCCTCAGGGAACAGTGACCACAATGTGGGGAATTTAGCATTCAGTTTGAGTGAGAAACTTGGGTCAGAAACAATTGTGTTAAACTTAAATAAGGATAAATGCAAAAGAATGAGGGCAAGGTTGGCTGAAGTGGAACAGAAAAGGCATCTAGTAATAAAGATAGTCGAGGAACCGTGGCAGTCATTTAAGAAATGGTTCCCACTCAAAACAAAGATATATCCTCGTGAGAAAGAATAGTCCTAGAAAGGGAATCAGGCAACTGTGGTCTAACACAGTGAGTAAAATTAGGGCGCACGGGATTGGGGGCAAAGTACTAGATTGGATAGAGAATTGGTTGGCTAATAGGAAACAAAGGGTAGTGATTAACGGCTCCATTTAGAAATGGCAGGCAGTGACCAGTGGGGTACCGCAGGGATCCGTGCTGGGACCGCAGCTTTTTACAATATATGTAAATGATATAGAAGATGGTATCAGCAATAACATTAGCAAATTTGCTGATGACACAAAGCTAGGTGGTAGGGTGAAATGTGATGAGGATGTTAGGGGATTACAGGGTGACCTGGACAAGTTAGTTGAGTGGGCAGATGCATGGCAGATGCAGTTTAATGTGGATAAATGTGTGGTTATCCACTTTGGTGGCAAGAACAGGAAGGCAGATTACTACCTCAATGGTATCAAATTAGGTAAAGGGGCTGTTCAGAGAGATCTGGGTGTTCTTGTCCACCAGTCAATGAAGGCAAGCATGCAGGTACAGCAGGTCGTGAAGAAGGCTAATAGCATGCTGGCCTTCATAACAAGAGGGATTGTGTATAGAAGCAAAGAGGTGCTTCTGCAGCTGTACAGGGCCCTGGTGAGACCACACCTGGAGTACTGTGTACAGTTCTGGTCTCCAAATTTGAGGAAAGACATTCTGGCTATTGAGGGAGTGCAGCGTAGGTTCACGAGGTCAATTCCTGGAATGGCAGGATTGCCTTACACGGAAAGACTGAAGCGACTGGGCTTGTATACCCTTGAGTTTAGAAGACTGAGAGGGGATCTGATTGAAACGTATAGGATTATGAAAGGACTGGACACTCTGGCAGGAGGGAACATATTTCCGTTGATGGGGGAGTGCCGAACCAGAGGACACAACTTAAAAATACGGGGTAGACCATTTAGGACAGAGATGAGGAGAAACTACTTCACCCAGAGAGTGGTGGCTGTGTGGAATGCTCTGCCCCAGAGGGCAGTGGAGGCCCAGTCTCTGGATTCATTTAAGAAAGAGTTGGATAGAGCTCTTAAAGATAGTGGAGTCAAGGGGTATGGAGATAAGGCTGGAACAGGATACTGATTAGGAATGATCAGCCATGATCATATTGAATGGCGGTGCAGGCTCGAAGGGCAGAATGGCCTACTCCTGCATCTATTGTCTATTGTCTATTGTCTATTAACAGAGAAGGTAAGGATAGTAGCAAATTAAAAGGTAAAATATAAAATGTGGCAAAGATTAGTGGTGAGCCAGAGAATTGGGAAAGTTTAAAAACTAACAAGTAACAACCAGAAAAGTAATAAAGAGAGAGAAGATAAATTTTGAATGTAGTCTTACATGTAATATCAAGATGGACGGCAAGAGCTTCTTCAAATATGTAAAAAGGAAAAGAGAGGCCAACATTAAAATAGGTCCGTTGGAGAATGAGGGAATTAATAATGGAGATGGCAGCAGAGTTGAATATATACTTTGCATCAGTCTTCACAGTAAAAGGCACTAATAGCATTCCAAAATTAGTAAATAATCAAGGGACAAAAGGAGGAGAGGAAGTAAAATTCAATAGATAAGCTATTGGGGAAAAAGATTGATAAGTCCCTTGCACCTGTTGGGTTGCATCCTATGATGTTAAAATAAGGAGCTGCATGCTTTGTGGTTGTAGTAGTATCAAAATTCCAATGATTCTTGAAAAATTGGGAAGCTACTATGTAACACCTTTATTTAAGAAGTTAACGTGACAGAAAAAAACCCATCACTATACACCAGTTAACTTAACTTTTGTTACTGGGAAAATGCTACATCATTATAAAGGATGTAATAGCAGAGCAATTAGAACACGCATGACATGATCAAGCAGAGTCAGCATGGTTTATTTAGAGAAACTCATGCCTGACAAATGTATTGGAATTCTTTGAGGAGGTAACAAACTGCATAAATAAAAAGAAGGCAGTGGGTGTCTTAGATTTAGATTTTCAGAAGATGTTGGATAAGGCATCGCACATTAGGCTACTTCATAAGATAAGAATTGATAGTTTTAGAGGAAGGTATTAGCATGGACAGAGGATCGACTAAGAAATAGAAGACAGAGTTGGGATAAGGGACTCATTTTCAGGTGGCAACCTGTAACTAGTGGAGTGCCACAGGGATCAGTGCTCCAAGCCTTTATTATTTGCAATATATTATTAAGATGCGTGGCTATTTTGTTTTTATTCCTTCTCACAAAATATTTATTATTATATGTCTTGGCCCATTACTCTCATTACTCTTCAAGCCAACTTCAGGAAGCAATTTTTGTGACAGAGTATGGGACAGAGTATAAAGAACCAAGTGACATGAGGATAAAATGGTATTTGATCAAGCTTCTGTGCTCTGAGCACCTTTATCCTTTCAAACTATAGGCTAGAAATATTTCAGAAATATAAACCCATCAAACAATGCAAATTAAAATTGCTAAGAAAAAATTACATTTATATGAACACCTATTGTGATTCATAGTCCAGTGATGCACTCTTAAACTGCACTTACTGTTGTCCTTTGGTGAATGGCACAGTAGCCTATCAGTGCACAGACAAGAAATAAATGGACTGTTAATCTGTTTTTATGCTACGGACTGGGGGAGAGAGGTTGATCAGGACACCAGGAGGGGTCCTCTGGTCTTTGAATAGTGCCATTAGATCAATTATATCTACATGAGTTGGGAGTCTGCAATACTCCTCAAGTGCTCACATATCTAAAATGGGGTCATGAATCCATGACCTTGTGAAGTGACAATGTCTGTGCCATGGCCACTTCAGACCTTGTTGACAATCATGAAAGAAAAGCTACTGAAGATTATCACAGTTATGTTATCACATTGAAAGGTGAGTACTTTCTGGGAGTCCAGACCTGAAATAAGCAAGACATAGGAATGTGAACAAGATGAATTAGCAGAGTAACCAGGAAACAACAAGGTAAAAACAATGACTGCAGATGCTGGAAACCAGATTCTGGATTAGTGGTGCTGGACGAGCACAGCAGTTCAGGCAGCATCCAAGTAGCTTCGAAATCGACGTTTATGGGCAAAAGCCCTTCATCAGGAATAAAGGCAGTGAGCCTGAAGCGTGGAGAGATAAGCTAGAGGAGGGTGGGGTTGGGGAGAAAGTAGCATAGAGTACAATGGGTGAGTGGGGGAGGGGATGAAGGTGATAGGTCAAGAAGGAGAGGGTGGAGTGGATAGGTGGAAAAGGAGATAGGCAGGTAGGTTGAAGAGCTTCAGGGCAGAGGAAATGACCTGGGAGTTGCAGTGGGAGAGTTTACTGACATGAACAGTGACCATTACTTTCAAAAAGAAATTGGGTGGGCACTGGAATGAAATAAACATGCAGGATGACAAGAATACAGGGGAATTTGGGACCTGACAGAGGGTCAGTATGGACTTGATGTGCCAAATATCCTCCTTTTGTGCAGGAATGACTTTATGCCCTTAGGTATATTGCCTAGCACGTTATGGCTGAAGACAAGGACGACTTTCCAAACTCACACATGATGGCAAATATAACCACAGTTAACAGTCATGATCTAGACCTGTGTCCAAGCTCCAGTGTCACCATGGTAACCGTAATTGAAGTTCACCATCTACCTGCAGGGGATAGAAGGGAAGAATGTTTCTCACAACTTCAGGGTATCTTAAAGTGCCTTAATATCAATTAAGTTCTTTTGATGCACAACAGCCAATGGTGAACTCTCACCTTTCACTAATTCCTCTCTTATCCCTCCTCACCCCTTGTCCGAACTCACCATGAAACCTATAATTGCTGCTTCATCTATCCTATTTCCATTAAACAGCAGACTACCTAAGTCCCCTTCCCACCCGACACTGGTCCCCAGGTTAGTTCGTATTGTTATTAGCTCTTTATTTCCCATTTCTGTCATCCATGTATTCCACTAAAAGTCAACTTTTAATCCCACTGCCCTTTGCAAATTACTGCCCAATCCAGTACCTGTGTTCCTTTCCAAAATCTTCAGATGACCTGTCACTTCCTAAGTCAATGGCTGTCTTTCTCGGAACTTCTTCCTGAATCCCTCCAAATTTGTTACAGTCCCTGTCACAATACCAAACCGGGCCTTATCAGAAGTACAAATGATATCCTCAGTGACTGCAAAAAAAAGGTGAAAAGTCACTCCAGAGCTTTCTATACATTTATATGGTAATGACTGGGGACGAGGGTTGACCAGGACACCAAGACAGCTCCTTTTGCCTTTGAATAGTATCAACAGATTAATTATATTGATATGAATTGGGTAACTCCTCAAGTGCTTAAGTTTCTAAAATCATAAATCCATGAGCTAGTGAGGTGACAGTACTTGTCCCATGGCTATTTCAGGCCTTGTTGACAGTCCTGGAAGAGTAATTAACTTTTTTATTAGATTACTTACAGTGTGGAAACAGGCTGTTCAGCCCAACAAGTCCACACCGACCCTCTGAAGAGCAACCCACCCAGACCCATTCCCCAAGATTTACCCCTTCACCTAACACTACAGGCAATTTAGCATGGCCAATTCACCTGACCTACACATTTTTGGACTGTGGGAGGAAACCCACACAGGCACGGGGACAATGTGCAAACTCCACACAGACAGTTGCCTGAGGCGGGAATTGAACCTGGGTCTCTGGTGCTGTGAGGCAGCAGTGCTAACCGTTGTTGCTATATTACCAGATATGGTGTGCAGCCTTTGACATGTTGATCCTCTAATACCTCTCCACTGTCACTCAACTGGATGGGACCACATTCTATCCTTATCAATATCTAACCGTAGCTAGAGAACCATCTCCAATGGCTTATTTTCCACTCACTACACTGTTACCTCGAGTACAAGTAACAAGTATTGATCCTCAGCAACCTTTATTTCTCATCTGAAGCTACCACCCAGTGACATCTTCCAAATGAACAGCATTAGAAGATGTTGATGGCACCTAGCTCTACCTTAGCACCTTCCTTGACTACAGTCTATTACTAAATTAGAAACAGATTATCAGACTTACAGTATTGGACAAACAGACATATCCTCCAATTAATTGTGGGGAAGATTGAAACCAATGTTGTCAGCTTCTGTTCCAAACTTTTCTCCCTCTGACTCACATCCCTCTGCTCAGCAACTGTTGTGACGATACCTGACTCTTTGCCACCGTAGTGTCATACTGCACTCTGAGCTGAGGACCTGACCATGTATTTGCACCGAATATTGAGTCCCCCAGTTGCCAAGCTGAATCACTAAATGTATTTCTCTCTCCCAGATGTTAGTTTCAGATCTGACTGTCTCAAATTCATCTTCGGATAGAAACAGTTTTGTGCTGCAGGAGCAGACCATTGAGGCAATGAAGGGAATCAGCTCCAACACATTTCATTGGGAAGGTGGAATAGATGACTATCTAAATTTGACTGTTGTTCAAAGGGCAGCAAACCTTCTCCTGAGGTTCTGGCTACAAGTTTCACAGTAGAGACTTCAGTACAAGTTGTTGGCTTCCACACCCAGTGCCATGTTCTATCATTGAGTCCCTACAGTGTGGAAACAGGCCCTTCGGCCCATCAAGTCCACATCGACACCCCGAAGAGTAACCCGCCCAGACCTATTCCCCTACCCTATTATCCTATATTTATCCCTGACCATAGCACCTAGCCTACACATCCCTGAACACTATGGGCAATTTAGCATGGCCAATTCACCTGACCTGCACATCTTTGGACTGTGGGAGGAAACCGGAGCACCCGGAGGAAACCCAACAGCCACAGGGAGAATGTGCAAACTCCACACAGACAATTGCCTAAGGCTGGGATCAAACCTAGGTCCCCGTCACAGTGAGGCAGTAGTGCTAACCACTGAGCCACCATGCCTGCCTTAAGAACTACATTGAGAGTGCTGTACTGTTGGAGGTGCCATCTTTCACATAATATGTGAAAAGAACGTCCCATCTACCCACTTACTTGGATGTAAAAAATCCCAGAGGAGCTGGGCAGATCTTCATGCTATCCAGATCTTTGTTGATCTCTCAGCCACTGTGAATGCATTCTGTAATCAGATTGCTATTTGCAGGAGCTTTCTGGGTACAGTTCATCTGCTACATTCCTTACATAACATCTGTGGATGCTTTCCATTGACTGTAAAGTATTTGGTTTTGGCCTGAAGTCATTAAAGGTGTTGCATAAACATCATTAATTAAACATTCACTCCATTCACCAGCAGTGCTCAATTGCAATAATGTTTATGTTGCTGTACAGCGTGAGTCACATCTAGACCAGATGAACTAAGATGTCTTTCCCCAATAGCATCATGATTTAGACTGTCTGATTTATACATATTTTAATATTATTTATTTTGCGTTTGGATTATTTAATTTTAATTTAGTGACATATAGCTTTTCCTGCGTTTGAAGAGTTTAAAGATTAATTTGGTGCTATTACTGTAGCCATGATGATTTTAGTCCAACCAGTTTGGGAGATGAGCTGTCAGACCTAATAGATATTCATTTACCTCAGGAGGCTTTGTGACTGAGGAAGGTATACAATTCTGCACCATGGGTTTTGTTCAAAAACTCTAGAATTTCTTTTAAATTCAGAGTAAAAAGTGTTTTACAGTTTTCAGTTTGAGGCCATTCCACAGAAGCCCTTTGACGAAGGTGGATATATGAAGCAGTGCTCTTGCGAAGAGGAGAAGAGTATAAAACCAGGTAAGTTGAATATTGAGCGCGAGTCCTTGTTCCTCAGGGCATTCAGGAAAAGAGCAAGAGGAAGTTAATAAAGTTCAGCCTTAGACAGTGAGATCAAGACTCTGTTGCAACAGTGCTGACCTAACAAAAATACCCATTGGCATGAGAAAGTACTGACAAGGAATCAGAGAAAGGAATACTAATGATCTCAAGACCAAGGACCAATTCCACTTCCCAGAAACACTTGCCAAATGTTTTATGAGAGATGGAGCTCTAGGATTAGGCTCATCAGCTATGTGAGAACATACAGAACACATGGCCAGTGACATGAAATTTCCTCGGTTGGCAATCATACTCGTCAGCGAGTGTTTGCTGACAACAGTGATGACAATTGTTAGAACTGAAATCTTTCATAGAATAAACTGAATTTTCAAAAGGGAAAAAGCATGGTTATAAGATGGTGGCAATTGTCACCTGGCCTCGGCAAAATTCTGAAGACCTGTGTGGAATAAACAAAATCATTTACATTGAAGTTGCCATGAAACTAGACAATTCAATCAGCCTCACAAAATTGAATATCTTCTGTTTAAATTGCACAAATATATTAGTATCACATATGGGGAGGTGAAAGGCTTACTTACCAGCTTGGAATGAGATTGTAGACAGATTCTCGAATACACACCAAACTATTTTTCAGCAGCTTAGATTAGATTCCCTACAGTATGGAAACAGGCCATTTGGCCCAAATCCACACCAACCCTCTGAAGAGTAACCCAACAAGATCCATTTCCCTACCCTACATTTACCCCTGACTAATGCACCTAACACTATGGGCAACTTAGCACGACCAATTCACCTGATCTGCACATCTTTAGATTGTGGGGGCAAACCCACGCAGACACGGGTAGAATGTGAAAACTCCACACAGACAGTAACCTGAGGCTGGAATCAAACTCGGGTCCCTGGCGCTGTGAGAATGCAGTGTTAACCACTGAGCCACCATGCTTTTGACACAGTTGTGTTTGAGCAACAGAGCAGATATTTTTTAAAAAATGAATCTGTGTAAACGATAGCTAGACTGCTTTTCTCAACAATTCAAGATGTGCCCGCCTGGTGACAAAACAGATTGGGAAAATAGCCATTCACTGGGAACTCAAAAATAACCAGAGATTCTGTTACTGCTGAGGCTGCAAGTTCATGATTAAATAACTTTGATCTCAGTTTAAGACCTTAGCACCTCAATGAATCAAGAGGTTTTTTTTTCCTAAAGATGCAAACTTATTTTCTCCCTGTCTATCGAGTAGATTACTTACAGTGTAGAAACAGACACTTCAGCCCAACAAGTCCACACCAACCTGCAACCCACCCAGACCCATTCCTCTACACCTAACACCTGGTATGATCCATTTTTGGTGGGTGGCACGGTGGCACAGTGGTTAGCACTGCTGCCTCACAGCGCCAGAGACCAGGGTTCAATTCCCACCTCAGGCGACTGACTGTGTGGAGTTTGCACATTCTCCCCGTGT
Organism: Chiloscyllium punctatum; assembly: GCF_047496795.1. Taxonomy (NCBI): domain Eukaryota; kingdom Metazoa; phylum Chordata; class Chondrichthyes; order Orectolobiformes; family Hemiscylliidae; genus Chiloscyllium; species Chiloscyllium punctatum. The sequence goes on from NC_092744.1 coordinate 80,905,315, forward strand.
CTGCGTGGGTTTCCTCCGGGTGCTCCGTTTTCCTCCCACAGTCCAAAGATGTGCAGGTCAGGTGAATTGGCCATGCTAAATTGCCCGTAGTGTTAGGTAAGGGGTAGATATAGGGGTATGGGTGGGTTGCGCTTCGGCGGGGCGGTGTGGACTTGTTGGGCCGAAGGGCCTGCTTCCACACTGTAAGTAATCTAATCTAAACTACGGGCAATTTAGCATGGCTAATTCACCTAACTTGCACATTTTTGGACTGTGGGAGGAAACCAGAGGAAACCCACGCAGATATAGGGAGAATGTGCAAACTCCACACAGAGAGTTGCCTGAGGTGGGAAGTGAACCTGTGTCTCTGGCGCTGTAAGGCAGCAGTGCTAACCACTGTGCCACCGTGCCACCCATCATACTAGATATTCTCCCTTTTAAGCTTATTACCCGTGTTTGTGTGTGTGTGTGTTGAATGTTGTGTTTTCATTATATGTTTGTCTGAGTTAATAGGTAATAAAATTCCTCCTTTTTTTCATTCAAGAATACCTCGGTAATTGGCTCTTTCTTTTTAGCAACATAGGAACAGGAGTAGGCCACTCAGCCCTTTGAGTTGTTAGCCCATTTCCCTTCCTGCCTTCACTTCACAAAATTAATCTCAGATTTAAAATTAACAAATGATCCAGTGTCCACTGCCGTTTGTGGAAGAGAGTTCCAAACATCTACCACTCTTTGCGTATAGAAGTGCGTCCTAATATCTAGCCCTAATTCTCAGACTATCTCCCCAGCTCGAGAATCCCCAACCAGTGGAAATAACTTATTGCTCTCTACCTTGCCTTTTCCTGTTGATAACTTGAAGACTTCAGTCAGGTCACCCCTAAGTGCTGGAAAAACAAATCTAATTTGTGCAATCTTTCATCATGATATAAACGCTGCAGTGTAGGTATTAGACAGAAATGGAGGAATGTACAATAGCGGACACAAGAAATATCTGAAAAACTGATTATCCAAATATACCACGTATATATCCAAATATGTATTTATTTTGGCTCTGTTGTCACAAAAGAGGACACAAATCATACGCCAGAAATGTTGGAGAATGCAAGATTTAATGAGAGGGAAGAACTGAGGGAGATCAATATTAATAGAGAAATGGTGCTGGAAAAAGTGAGGGCAGATAAATCTCCAGGGCCTGATAAGCTACATCTCAGAGGAAGTGGCTCTAAAAATAGTGGATGCATTGGTGGTCACCTTCCAGGAATCTTCGACTCTGGAAGAGTCCCTGCAGATTGGAGGGTAGCTAGCATTACGTCAATTTTCAAATAGGGACGTAGAGAGAAACCAGGGAATTATAGACCTGTAGGCCTAACGTCGGTAGTGGGGAAGATTCTTGAATCCATTATCAAGGACTTTATAGCAGAGCATTTAGAAAGCAGTGGCAGAATCTGACAGAATCTCCATGGATTTATGAAGGGAAAAGCATGCTTGACAAATGTGTTGGAATTCTATGAAGGTGCAACTCGTAGAGTTGACAAGGGGGAGCCAGTCGATGTGGTATATATGGACACATTTTGAGAAAGTGTTTGACAAAGTCCCGCATAAGAGATTATTTTGCAAGATTAAAATGCATGGAATTGGGGCAAGTGCAAAGAGAGGAAACAAACAACAGGACTTCATGGGTCCTTTCCAAATTTGTAGGCAGTAATTAGTGGGGTGCCACAGGGATCAGTGTTAGGATCCCAACTATTTACATTATATATTAATGATTTGGATGAGGGAACAAAATGTAACATCTCAAAGTTTGCAGATGATGCCAAGTTGGGTGGGAAGGTGAACTGTGACGAGGATGCAGAGATGTTTCAGCAGGATGGGACAGGTTGGGTGAGTAGGTAAACCAACAGCAGATGCAGTGTAATTTGGATAAATGTGAGGTTATTCACTTTGGAAGCAAAAACAAGAAGGCAGGTTGCTATCTGAATGACTGTAAGTTGCAAGAGGAGAGTGTGCAGTGGGACCTGGGTGTCCTTGTGCAACAGTTGGCGAAGGTGAGCATGCACATATAGCAGGCAGTAAGGAAGGGAATTGGTACGTTGGCCTTCATTACGAGAGGTTTTGAGTACAGGAGCAGCAATGTGTTCTTGCAGTTATACAGGGCCTTGGTGAGGCCACATTTAGAAAATTGTGTACTGTTTTGGTCTCCTTTTCTGAGGAAGGATGCTCTTGCTCCTGAGGGAGTGCAGCGAAGGTTTCCCAGGCTGATTCCAGGGATGCCAGGACTGATGTATGAGGAGAGATTGACTAGGTTAGGATTGTTTTTGCTGGAGTTCAGATGAGTGAGGGGGGATCTCATAGAGACTCATAAAGTTCTAACAGGACTAGACAGGGTAGATGCAGGGAGAATGTTCCCGATGATGGGTGCATCCAGAACCAGGGGTCACAGCCTGAGGATGCAGTGTGGACCATTTGGGACAGAGATGAGGAGACATTTCTTCACTCAAAGAGTGGTGAGCCTGTGAAATTCATTACCACAGGAAGGAGTTGATTCCAAAACATTGAATGTATTCAAGAGGCAGCTAGATATAGCAGTTGTGGTGAATGAGATCAAAGGTTATGGGGAGAAAGCTGGGTTTGGGTATTGAGTCGGACGAGCAGCCATGATCATGATGAATGGTGCAGCAGGACCAAAGGGCTAAATGGCCTCTTTCTGCTGCTATCTTGTATGTTTCTATCATCACATTGTACTCCCTCCAAGACCAATATATCTTTCCTAAGATGTTGTCCCCAAATCTGCTCAGAAGTAATGTCTAACCAGGCTTTTGTATAACTGCGGCATAAACTTCAGCTTCCTTATACTCTAGTCCTCTAGATATAAAGGCTTTCTTGATCATTTTTAAGACAGCTACATTTTAAAGGAGGTTTGGAAGATGCATGCAAAAAATAAATAACAACATTTTTTGTGACCAACCATGAGGAGGTTCCAAAGAGGAAAATCAATTTTCTCTCCTCATCACAACATAATCAGTTTGATAGAACGCTTTGATTTTGTTTGATAAGTGTATAGGTTTCAAAGAAATGAGCCATCATTCCTACAGAAGAATCAAATAGTATTAGTGTGGTGTCACATCTAGCTACAGAGTTACTTCGTTCTGGATTGGACATGAATGTGGTGTCACATCTAGCTACAGAGTTACTTCGTTCTGGATTGGACATGAATGTGGTGTCACATCTAGCTACAGAGTTACTTCGTTCTGAATTGGACATGAATTAGCGTTGAGGCACTGATGTTTTTGGGGGTTTTAAGATTCCGTTGAATGGAAGAAATCTCGACATGACTGCCGAATGATCCAAGGAACTGAGCCAGGGTCATAGTTTTAGAGTTGCAGGCTTAAAATCACTAAATTGGTTCCAGGAGTGTAAAAATTGACTTTGATTTCCCCTTCCTTTGTGAGCTAAAGGTGCCTGAGCATAGTTGCAGAGACCTTACTATCACATTGGTTGATGTCAATCATTAATCTGACACCCTGATCTCCCCAGTTTATAATCACACAACACCAGGTTACAGTCAAACAGGTTTATTTGGATGTACAAGCTTTCAGAGCGCAGCTCCTTTGTCAGGTAGCTAGTGGGGCAGGGTACATAGGACACTAAAAGATGTAAGTGTCAAACAATTGATGTAAGGTATTGAACAAACCTAGATTGCTATTAAGTCATTAATCACTTTGAATGGGGATGCGGGTTTCAATGGATTAATATGTAAATCACAGAACATCTTTCAAGTCACAGTCCCGAGGTTTTATAAAAGAAAAGGTGACATCTCTGCTCAGACAATGCAGTAAAGGTATGAGGTTAGAGTCTGTCTGTATCCTAACCTTGAGTCAGACTGCATCCCTTTCCAAAGTAGGAATTTACAAAATGTCATATGGACTGACTGCCTACAGATTGTGTGCATTTTGAACAAAATAGAATGTATTTGCAAATACAAATCTGCAAATGAAAATTCACCTATTGACTTATATGTGTGTGTCCGTGTGTGCATGCGTGTGTGTGTGTATGTGAGAGAGAGAGTCTGTGAGAATGTGTGTGTATGTGCTTTGTTTTCACGTGCTTGATGGAGTGTGTGCGCAGGTGTGACATAGTATATGCCTGTGAGAGGGTGTGTGCATGAGAGTAAGTGTGAGTGAGAGTGCGCGCACATGCGCGCACGCGCTTGTGTAAGTCTGAGAAACAGCATATGTATTACCAACTATAGTTCACATGATTGAGGCTTCTAATCTGAAAGGCTCAATGTGTACCACATTGAAATAAATCTATGTCTATGGTATAGGGCTGACAATGACTAAATCCATCAATCCCACAGACAGGATGCTTGGAGTTTTGTGGCTGGATACTTTCTGACTCCCATACCCAGCCATATGATTTCCTAACAGAAGCAGACCAAAACAAGGTCTAAAAGGAAAGAAGATTTGCTAGATTTCCTCTCAGAGCCCCTCAAAGTGATGGAAACCAGGGATCCCTTTGATAAAAATGTGATCTATTCATCCACTACCTTCTATTCAATTCATTCTTTGGCCCAGTTAAAAAAATCAGAGCTGAAGCAATACAGAGAGACACCAGCACAGGTGGCTCAGTGGTTAGCACTGCTATCTTACAGCACCAGGGAATTGGGTTTGATTCTGGCCTCGGGTGGCTGTATGGAGTTTGCACATTCTCTCAGTACCTGTGTGATTTTCTGCCAACTGCTCCAGTTTTCTCCCACAGTCCAAAAATATGGACTTCAGTAAGGCATGTGACAAGGTTCCCCATGGGAGACTGGTGAGCAAGGTTAGATCTCACGGAATACAAGGAGAACTCACCATTTGGATACAGAACTAGCTCAAAGGTAGAAGACAGAGGGTGGTGGTGGAGGGTTGTTTTTCAGACTGGAGGCCTGTGACCAGTGGAGTGCCACAAGGATTGGTGCTGAGCCCTCTACTTTTTGTCATTTACATAAATGATTTGGATGGGAGCATAAGAGGTACAGTTAGTAAGTTTGCTGATGACACCAAAATTGGAGGTGTAGTGGACAGCAAAAAAGGTTACCTCAAATTGCAACAGGAACTTGACCAGATGGGCCAATGGGCTGAGAAGTGGCAGATGGAGTTTAATTCAGATAAATGTGAGGTGCTGCATTTTGGGAAAGCAAATCTTAGCAGGACTTATCCACTTCATGGTAAGGTCCTAGGAAGTGTTGCTGAACAAAGAGACCTTGGAGTGCAGGTTCATAGCTCCTTGAAAGTGGAGTTGCAGGTAGACAGGATAGTGAAGAAGGCGTTTGGTATGCTTTCCTTTATTGGTCAGAATATTGAGTACAGGAGTCGGGAGGTCATGTTGCGGCTGTACAAGACATTGGTTAGGCCACTGTTGGAATATCGCGTGCAATTCTGGTCTCCTTCCTATCAGAAGGATGTTGTGAAACATGAAAGGGTTCAGAAAAGATTTACAAGGACATTGCCAGGGTTGGAGGATTTGAGCTATAGGGAGAGGTTGAATAGGCTGGGGCAGTTTTCCCTGGAGCATCGCAGGCTGGTAGGTGACCTTATAGAGGTTTATAAAATCATGAGGGGCATGGATAGGATAAATGGACAAAGTCTTTTCCCTGGGGTGGGGGAATCCAGAACTAGAGGGCATAGATTTAGGGTGAGAGGGGAAAGATATAAAAGAGACCTAAGAGGCAATGTTTTCACGCAGAGGGTGGTGCATGTGTAGAATGGGTTGACAGAGGAAGTGGTGGAGGCTAGTACAATTGCAACATTTAAAAGGCATCTGGATGGGTATATGAATAGAAAGGTTTGGAGGGATATGGGCCGGATGCTGGCAGATGGGACTAGATTGGATTGGGATATCTGGTCGGCATGGACGGGTTGGACCGAAGGGTCTGTTTCAGTGCTGAACATCTCCATGACTCTATGACTCTATGTGCAAGGTAGGCAGATTGGCCATGCTAAATTGCCCATCGTGTTGGGGGATGGGTCTGGGTGGGTGGCCTAAAGCTCTGTTCCCACATTGTAGGGATTCTATTTTATGATTCATACACAACATAAGCTATCGCATGTTCCAGAAGCTCACTACTCTTCCAGACCCAAAAAACTGCCCAGCATCTTGCCCATTCCTAAATCTTTAGACGTTATCTCCTCTTCAAGTATCAGACTGAAAAAACATATCAATTGATGTATCTCTTTTGTTATGCTATATATCTCTATCAGATCACTTCTAAATCTATGCTACACCAAAATAAGTAGAATTGGTTCTTTCAACCTATCTGAGTTACTCAGGGTCTTTCAGTTTAGCATCATTCTAATTGTTTTATTTTATCTATTCATTTTAATGTGATAACTCTCGAGAACTCAGTTTCATTTATTAACTCAGGTGACACCAAATATAGCAGATTTTCAGTCCGACATCAAACAATCAGGTTGACCATACTTTTTACAATACCTGTGTGAAACTCACCTTTGATTCTTTCCAGCTGAAGGACATTCTGAAAAGGTGGCTCTGGGAGCGATCTTTCGTAAATGGTCAGGTGAAGCCATTTCTTGAAAGAGTTAAAGAATGCTCACAGTGTGTAAATGAAAACTGTGACAGGCAGGTTAATCGCTTATAAAGGAGCCAAGTGTATAATGAGAATGAGAATCTGCATAAATGATGACCTTGGAGCAAGTTGTTGAAGATAAAATGATAGTTGATTAATAAATAAGGAGCTACATGAGTGACAGCTCAGTGAATGGCTCAGAGGAAGATGGAGCAGGAGTCTTGAGTCCAAGGTTTGTATAAATGATGACTTGCTAACAGTTTTAATATGAGGAATTGTGAAGAGACAAAATTCTTTTGCTGGAATTACACTCACAGAACCATACATCAGCACAGTGCAGAATACCAGGTCTCATCAATCAACAATATAAGATTCAAAAAACATAATCACAGTTCATCATGAAGGAACTGAGCTGTTAAGACTCAGCAATGAAAACAAAGTCAGGTTGCAGGTCAATTTAGATGCACCGAAAGTTAAAATAATAGACAGGAGAAAATGTTTTAGCTGGCTACTGGCCAGCTCTCTCACACCAGAAGTTCTGTCCCGAAGCCACCCCCTGCTGCTATGCAGCTTGTACAACATCCAGTCTTCAGTGAGGTAAAATGCTCTAAACACTGGGAGGACTGAAGTCATTCTCCTGGGCTCCCATGATACAGATTGCATACCTGCATCACTCCCTTCCCCCAACACTGTCCAAAGTGGCAACAGATTGTTGCAACCGCCAGTCACCTATGTAGCTCCTTGCTGATCACCCAAGGCTGCAGCCATTCCAACACAGAGACTGCCAACTTCCACATCTTATAGAGCCATAGAGATATACAGCACCGAAACAGACTCTTTGGTTCACCTCATCCACACCAACCAGATACCCTATACTAATCTAGTTCCATTTGCTAGCATTTGGCCCATATGCCTCAAAACCCTTCCTATTCATGTACCAATCCAAACACCTTTTAAATATTGTAATTGTATCAGCCTCCACACCTCCTGTGTGTGGAAAAGTTGCCCCTTAGGTCCCTTTTAAACCTTTTCCCTCTCACCTAAAACCTATACTCTCTAGTTTTGGATTCCTCTACCTTAGAGAAAGGTCCTTGGCTATGCACTCTATCCATGTTCCTCATGATCTCTATAAGGTCACCCGTCAGCCTCCAACACTCCAGGGAAAATAGTCCCAGCCTAGTCAGCCTCATTTTATTGTTGAAATCCTCCAAACCCTGGCAAAATCTTTGGAAATCTTTTTCTGAATCCTTTCAAGTTTCACAACATCTTTCCTATAGCAGGGAGTCCAGAATTGCATACAGTATTCCAAAAGTGGCCTAACCAATGTCTTGTACATCGCAACATGACCTCCCAGCTCCTATATTCAATACTCTGACTAATAAAGGAAGCATACCAAACACCTTCTTCACTATCCTGTCTACTGTGACACCACTTTCAAAGAACTATGAACCTGCACTTTTTGTTCAGCAACACTCTTCAGGACCTTACCATTAAGTGTATAAGTCCTGCCGTGATTTGTTTTTCCAAAATGCAGCACCTCACATTTATCTGAATTAAACACTCCATCTGCCATTCTTTGGCCCATCTGATCAAGGTCCCATTGTACTCTCAGGTAACCTTCCTCGCTGTCCAATACACCACCAAGTTTGATGTCACCTGCAAACTTACTAACCATACCACCTATATTTACATCACTAAAAGCATGGAGTCAGCACTGATCCTACAGGCACACTGCTGGTTACAGGCCTCCAGTCTGAAAAACAACCCTCCACCACCACCATCTGTTGCCTACCTTCAAGCCAATTTTGTATTCAAATGTCTAGCTCTGCCTAAATTCCATTTGTTCTAACCTTGCGAACCAGTCTGCCATGTGAAACTGTGTTGGACAGCTTACTGAAGTCCACATAGACAATGTTGACTGCTCTGCCTTCATCAATCTTCTTTGCCACATCCTGTGTCCTGTCTCCAACCCTGATCGGCACTAAGACCATCACCCCTACATTTGTGGTACTGAGAACCTCAGTGGGCAATCTTCCAGTTACCCATCAGGACATTTAATTAGGAGAATGGAACGTTTTTCTACTCATTATGGAACCTGCTTGATGAAAATCCACTGGGATCTATAAAAGCAGGGGAGGATAGAGAGGCAGTGGGGAGGATGGAGAGGCAGTGGGGAGGATGAAGAGGCAGTGGGGAGGATGGGGAGGTAGTGGGGAGGATGAAGAGGCAGTGGGGAGGATGGGGAGGTAGTGGAGAGAATGGAGAGGCAGTGGGGAGGATGGAGAGGCAGTGGGGAAGATGGGGAGGTAGTGGGGAGAATGGAGACATAGTGGAGGGAGATAGGGAAGCTGTAGGGAGGATAGAGAGGGTGTGGCAAGGACAGGGAGGGACCAGATTGAATGGCAAGATAGTGGAGAGGGTGGGGAGGCAATAGACAGTTTAGAGAGGTAGTGGAGCAGTTAAGGAAGCAACAGGAGGATGCAGAGGCAATATAGAAGATAAGGAAAGATAAAGGGAGAAAATTTCAAAGTATGTGATCTGCGGTGATTCTCTCCGCCAGTTTACTCCCTGAGGGGCAAAGGGATGTATCATCACTTCCTGAATTTCCTGGCTAGGCTTCATTCTGTAAATAAAACAAAACCTGCGGACCCTGGAGATCTAAAGCAAACAAGGAATTAGCAGAGAGATGCAACAGGCCGAACAGCTTTAGAAAAACCGGGTTAATTTTTCGAGTCCTTTCTCTCAACGGATGCTGCCACACCTGCTGAGTTTCTCCAGGAATTTCAGTTTATGTTTGCTCCACTCTGTCAACTTCTCTTTGTACTCAAAACCACAGCATGTCCCCCTCACACAACTCTATCCTCACTGAACATCTGTGGTTCCACATACCTCATGATAGAACATAGAACATAGAACATAGAAGAATACAGCGCAGTACAGGCCCTTCGGCCCTCGATGTTGCGCCGATCAAAGCCCACCTAACCTACACTAACCCACTATCCTCCATATACCTATCCAATGCCCACTTAAATACCCATAAAGAGGGAGAGTCCACCACTGCTACTGGCAGGGCATTCCATGAACTTACGACTCACTGAGTGAAGAACCTACCCCTAACATCAGTCCTATATCTACCCCCCCTTAATTTAAAGCTATGCCCCCTTGTAATAGCTGACTCCATACGTGGAAAAAGGTTCTCACTGTCAAAAATCTTTGTCCTTTGCTTTCCCCCATCCTTATAACGCACCCCACGTGTCACATCCTTTCTATTTCTGTTCTCTTCGGCAGGCTCAATGTCAATTTGCTGGAAAATTTGCTGATTTTGTCTTCTGTTTTGCAGATCACATACTTTGAAATTTTCTCCCTTTATCTTTCCTTATCTTCTATATTGCCTCTGCATCCTCCTGTTGCTTCCTTAACTGCTCCACTACCTCTCTAAACTGTCTATTGCCTCCCCACCCTCTCCACTATCTTGCCATCCAATCTGGTCCCTCCCTGTCCTTGCCACACCCTCTCTATCCTCCCTACAGCTTCCCTATCTCCCTCCACTATGTCTCCATTCTCCCCACTACCTCCCCATCTTCCCCACTGCCTCTCCATCCTCCCCACTGCCTCTCCATCCTCCCCACTGTCTCTCCATTCTCTCCACTGTCTCTCCATCCTCCCCACTGTCTCTCCATCCTCCCCACTGTCTCTCCATCCTCCCCACTGCCTCTCCATCCTCCCCACTGCCTGTCTGTCCTCTCTATTGCCTTCCTATTCTCCCTACTGCCTTCCCATCCTCTCCACTGCCCCTTCATTGTCCTCTTTAAAATGGCCTTTCAAACTCAACGTGCTCATTCACACCTCCTTCCCAGAAACCCAGTTATACCCATCATTACCTTGTTCCCTAATTAGACTTATTGCCACTCTTTAATTTCAGGTGTACCACGCACCTCCCCCACATTATCCTGGTAATACCCCTTTCCACTTACCCTTGCTGTGACACGTTTCTCCCTGTTTCCCTCGTCATGGCCTTTCCCTGCTGATACACTTATTATACATAATTTTCCAGTTACCTTGGTCACCTCGCCACATCTCACTCCCTAGTTGCCCTGGTCAGATGCCTTCTCTCCCCATCCCCAACCCTCCATGCCCTCATCACCTCCCAATCCTCCATATTGTATTGGTCCAATCTCTAATCTTCGATTACCTAGATACATAAGTCTTTTTTTATCCCAAGTGAAAAGTCTTCAACGTCTTGACTCCTTGACATTGAAATGGAATCAGAAAATTATACAGCACAGGAAAACAACAAATGGAGAAGCCATGGATGGATAGAGTCAGGATTCTACTACAGAGCAGGTTTGTTCCTCAGTTCACAATCAATTGACAACCCATTTTGGTTCCTCCATCCAAGGAGATCGTAACCATAATCATTAAAAGAAGACCATTTAGGGCTGAGATAAGCAGGAATGTCTTTGTTGAGATGGTGAGGAAGCTTTAGAGCTTGCCATCCCAAAGGTCCATGGAAAAATCAGTCATCGATTATATTCAAGACAAAGTTCAATAGATTTTCAGATATTAAAATATCAAGAGATATAGGAATGGTGTGGGAAAGTGACGATCAATTTGAAAATCAATTAGAAAATTAGCAGTGATTAAGGTCAATGGACGAGCTGAGATGAAATGACAAATGGCTGTTCCTGTTTCTATTTCAGATGTTCCCATGTCTCGCCGTTTACAGAATCTAATCATTGCTTAATTAACTTCAGAGCCTTTTTTTTTATCTCTGCTGATTTCTCTGTGATTTTACTGAATGCAATGATCCCCCTCTGTGAAGTAAATCTTGACTTTGTGCCAAAATGGATTATAGCGAGTTGGCAGTTCAGTTCACATCTCCCTTGATAACTGTTTCCATTGACGTCAAAAATGTGAGAGATGTAAAGCAAGTTCCTGACTCACTATCAGGCATTTTACATAATCAGATAAAGTTGGGATCGACCACCCTACAAATTTGATGATCTTAATCCTAAACTTACTTTGCTCTGGTTTTGTATTCCTGTGCTTTTACAAAGTGCTGCAGAACTGGGGAGCAAAGAGTCTGGGGAGTCCACTGATTTGATTTGATTTATTACTGGCACATCTACCTGGGTACAGTGAAATGTTTTGTTTTGCAGGCAGTGCAGGCAGATCATACCATACAAAGTGCATTGGGGTAATAGAACAGAGCGAGGAATACAATATTACAGCCGCAAAGAAGGTGCACAAACAGGTCAACATTAAATTTAAAGTTTCAGCGATCCATTCAGAAGTCTGAAAACACAGAGAAGAAGCTGTTCTTGAATCAGTTGGTACATGGGTTTAAGCTTTTTCATCTTCTGCCTGACAGAAAAGGTTGGAAGCGATTATAACCGGGGTGGGACAGATCTTCGATTAGCTTGGCTGCTTTCATGAGGCAGTGTGAAGTATAGATGGAGCCTAAGGGTGGAAGGCTGGTTTGCATAATAGACTGGGTTATGTTGACAACTCTCTGCAGTTTCTTATGGTCCTGGGCAGAGCAGTTGCCATACCAAGCCACGATGCATCCAGACAGAATGCTTTCTATTGAAAACACCAATGAGGTTTTCAAAAAATCGAGACATGCTTGACTGGAAGTTAAAGTTGTTGAACACATACAGTAAAAAGGAACAAAATAAGTAAAAAGAACATGTTCATTTAAAAGTAAAAGTGTATTTGGATGAACTGAAGGAAGGCAGAAGGTGGGACACCGGCTGAATGTGTATGAGAAGATTGATAAATTGATTGATTTATTGTCACATGTATCGAAATACAGTGAAAAGCTTTGTTTACGAGCAGATCATAGTAAGCAAGTATGTACAGATCAGAGATTGTAAAAAGACTTAGGTAGAGGCATACAGGTTACATTGTACACGACATTAACTAGGCATAAGCAACATTACCCAGGTCAGCATTATTTCAGGCTAGCCAGTCCATTCATCAGTCTAATTGCAATCAGTAACCTGTTCCTGAACCTGCTGGTGGGTGTCTTCAGGCTTCTGTATCTTCTGCTTAAGAGAGCATTACTGGGGTGGGATGGCTTTTTTTGATGATGTTAGCCGTCTTTCCGCAGCAATGAGCCGTGTCGATGGAGTCCGTAGATGGAAGGTTGGCTTCTGTGATGATCTGGGATGTGCACACCATCTTCCATAGTTCCTTATGGTACTGGGCAGAGCAGTTGCTACATTCAGGCCGTTATACACCCGGACAGTATGCTTTCACTGTTGCATCTGTAGAAGTTGGTGAGGGTCTTTATGGACATGCCAGATTTCCTGAGCCACCTGAGAAAGAAGAGGTGTTATTGTGCCTCCTTGATCTTTGCATCTACATGGGCAGTGCAGGACAGATTGTCAATTATTGTCACTCTGAGGAACTTGAAGCCTTCCACCCTCTCAACCTCAGTTCCACTGATGGGAGGGGTGGGGGGTGTCTTCTCCTTCCTTTCTGAAGCCAATGATCAGTTCTTTAGTTTTGCCGGTGTTGAGAGGGAGGTTGTTCTCATTTCACCAGGTCACCAAGCCTTTTATCTCCCTCTGTATTTTGATTTGTCGTTGTCAGACATCCATCCTACTACATCAGTGAACTTGTAGATGGCATTCATTTGGAATTTGGCAACACAGTCATGGGTGTGCATGGAGTACAGTAGGGGGCTGAGGATGCATCCTTGGTGGGGGGCTCCAGTGTTGAGTGTTATTGTGGAGGGGATGCAGTTGTCTATCTTCACTGATTACATCTGTGGGTCAGAAAGTCAAAGAAGAGTCAAAAAGCTGGAAACCGGCTGTGTTGTGGTCATGTTGCCGGGATAACTGTCTTGATGTATAGGCTCTGAGGACCAACTCTCACAGGCTCTCATGACCAATTCTCTCAGGTAGTGGAATTTAAATTTGATTAATAAATCTGGAATTAAAAGCGAATCTCAGTAACGGTGATCAGGTATCAGTTGTAAAAGCCCATCTGATTCATTAATATCCTTAAGGGAATGATCAGTGCATCTCCATTTTAATGCCACTTGGAAGTAGCATTGAAAGTTGGAAGGGCACAGAATGAACTCTGATTGGGGAAATTGGGGGGAATTTCAATGTCCTTCATCAAAAGTGGCTTGTAAGCATCAATACTCACTGAGCTGGTCAAATTCTAAAGAATATTATAGCTCGACTGTGTCTGCAGCAAGTGGTAAGGGAACAAACATGTGGGCAAAGCATACTTGACCTCACCAATCTATTTGTTGCAGATGTATCTATCCATGGTAGTATTGGGAGGAGGCACCGTAGGATAGTTTCTATTGAGACAAAATTCTATCTTCGCATTGAAGATACTCTCCAGCATGTTGTGTTGCACTAAAACCATACTAAATGGAATAGATTTTGAATAAACCAAGGAACTCAAAACTAGATATCTATGAGGTGCCGTGGGCCAGCAGCAGCAGCAGAACTGTACTCAAGTATAATCCACAATCTCAAGGCCTGGCATTGCCCAGGGATCAACACTGACTCAATGAAGAGTGCAGGAGGGCATGCTAGGAGCAGCACCAGGCATAACTACCAATGACATGTCAATCTGGTGAAGTCATGAATCAGGATCCCTTGCATTCCAACAGAATAAGCAGCAAGTGATAGACAGAACTAAGTGATCAGATCTAAGTTCTGCAGTCTTGCCACATCCAGTCGTGAATGGCGGTGGACAATTAAAATCTCACTGGAATTGGAGGCTCCACAAGTATCCGCATCCTCAATGATGAAGGAGTGCAGCACATCAGTGCAAAAGGTAAGGCTGAAGCATTCGCAATAATCTTGATCGTAGCTCTTTCAATCTCTTCCCAAAGTCCCCAGCATCATAGACTTCGGCCAATTCAATTCTCTCCACATGATATCAATAAACGTTTGGAGACACTGGATACTGCAAAGGCCATGGGCTGTGACAATATTTCCAGCAACAGTTATGGGAAAATTGCAAAACCAGCCGTACCCCTAGCCAAGCTATTCCAGTCCAGCTATAACAATGACATGGCAGTGAAAACAGAACAGTGGTGAATTTGTTGAACAGTGCATGTTTAATTGAGGTGAGCACGATTCACATGAACTGTGCTTGGACAAAGCTGAGAAATGATGACTGATTATTAGACTCGGAAAAGCTCTATAGTTGAACTGCCTTCTTGTATCTGCTATTTGTTTGTGTTTAGCAAAGTTACCAGGTCTCCACTATTGACTTGGCCTCTGTGACATCACTGCATCTACCTGACAAGGTGAAAGGTTGCCCAGGTGTGTCCTGTAGAAATCACAAAGTCGAGACTGTGGTGGAATACTCCCCACTTGTCTTGATGAGTCCAACTCCAGCAACACACAAAATGCTTGTCATCATGCAGGGCAAATCACCACATTCACCATCTCCAACATTCACTCCTTTTGCCTGCCAAATGGTGCCAGCAGCGTGTACTGGCTATAAACATGCTGCTGTAGTTCACTCAGTTAAAAATCACACAACAACAGGTTACTGTCCAACATTTTTATTTGGAAGCACTAGCTTTCGGAGTGTTGTCTCTTCACCTGATGAAGGAGCAGCGCTCCGAAAGCTAGTGCTTCCAAATAAACCTGGTGGACTATAACTTGGTGTTGTGTGATTTTTAACTTTGTATACCCCAGTCCAACATTGGCACCTCCAAATCGTAATTCACCCAGGCTTTTCTGATAGTACCTGCTAAACTTGTGACCTCTACCATTTTGTAGCACAAGGGCAGCAGGGGAACACCATGACCTTCAGTTTCCCTCCAAGACACTCATTGTCCTGAGTTAGAGCTGTATCAACATTCCTTCACTGTCACGGAATCCAAATCCTAGATCTCTTCCCCAACAGCATTGTGGAAGTCCGTATCGCAATGAACTGCAGCATTTCAAAAAAGGCAGCTCACTAACACCCTCTCCTGGGCAATGAGGGTTGAGTGATGAAGGGTGATCTAGTCCATGGTGCCCACATCCCATGGAGGTAGTAAAAAGCATGAGCCTAGCCTTAAGGAAGGGAAGGCCATGTTATGCCAAGGCAGGGTAGTGCCTCTCTTTAAGGGAGAGTAGAAGGTAGTGGTGTTCCCATGCATCTGCTGCAGTTACCCTTCTTATAGTTGAAGTCATAGGTCTGTAAAACTGGCATAGGAGTCTTGGTGAGTTGCAGCAATGTATACTGTAGTCAGCACGCAATGCTGCCAACTGTGGTATGAAGGTTTAACTAATGATGTAATATAGCACATTTCATGACTTCAGGACAAAGCAAATACTCCTCAGAAATTAAAAGTAGATGCAACTATAATGTAGGAAATTCAGCAGCCAATTTTTGCATAGAAAGCTCCTACTAAAAGAAACCAGATATTAAAGCATTAGTGATATTAGTTGAGCGACAAACAACGGTGACATGCCATGGAGTTCTCCACAGCTCTTCTGAGAAGTAGTGATTATGGAATCAGACATTTGTTTAACGTACCATGTGAAAGGTGGCATCTCCAATAGTGCAGCACTCCTTCAGCATGTTACTGGGAGCAGAAGCTGAATTTTTGTGCTCCAGATTCCACAATGAGACTTGTAACCAGAACTTCCTGAGTCAGAAACAAACTCACTACTACTCTCCGAATCACAGGTAACTTTAGGTGGTCATCTACTCCATCTGCTGGTGACCAGGTTCTTCAACGAAATGAGAAAAAACCATTCCACTCCACTTCCTCAATGTTCTGGTCTCGTAGCATAAAATTGTCCCCAACTTAAAGCAAATTGGAAGCAGTCAGCAGGATGTACAGAGACAGAGAGGGAAAGTGAGTTTATGATTCAGAACTTTCAACAGAAACTCTCACAACCCTCACCAAAATTTAACGCAAGAGAGAAGTAACTCAGTACAGGCCGTGAGTATTTCAGCTGGAAGTTGCAAGCCAATGATTCAGATTCAAGCAGACTTAGATAATGAATCTGACACTACGCAAAAATATGAAAATGACTGCACTGCGTTTGCATCACTTGACAAGATTTGTCATCACATCTTCTCCTCTTCTATCATTACAGAGCAAAGATTTTGCAATTCCGTCCAGTCTTCCAGAGCCACAGAATCCCCTAAATCATTTTCCAGCTGAAGAAGTATAGTTCCCTCCGGGAATGCAGTCACTGCAGTAGTCTGGGAGATACGGTTGCCAATTTGTGCACAGCAAGCTCCCACGAGCACCAACATGATAATGACGAGACAATTTTTGTTAGTAATGTTCACTGTAATGTTAGTAATGTTCGGCCCATGGTGTTGTACTGAACATGACGCTGAATTAAACTAATCCCTTCTGCCTGAGCATGGTCCATACCCTCCCCCCCTCCCCATTCCTTGTATTTTCAGGTGCTTATCTAAAAGTCCCTAAACACCCCTAACGTAACTACCTCCGCCACCACCTCCCCACCACCCCCCCCCCCCCCGGCAGCACATTCCAGACTCCTACTATTCTCTGTTTGAAGAACTTGCCCCTCACATCTCCTTCGAACTTTCCCCTTCGAACTTTAAGTGCACCATGTATTCAACATTTCAACTCTGAGAAAAGATTCTGACCTTCAACCTTATCGAAGCATCTCATAATTTTATAGACTTCTATCAAGCCTGCCCTCAGCCCCCACCACTCCAGAGAAAGCAATCCGAGGTTTTCCTAGCCTCTCCTCATAGCTCATATTCTCTCATCCAGGGAGTGCCCTGGTAAACCTCGCTTGCACCCTCTGCAGAGCTTCCACGTCCTTTCTGTAATGTGGTGACCAGAATTGAATGCAATTCATTAAAGGATGAAGTTTGGTTAGGATGCCTAGGAGAATGCCCCTTGCTCTTCCTCATCGCCATATTGTAACCTACCTGTGAGGGCAGGGAATGTGGAGTTTAACATCTCCCTTGAAAGACTGTATCTCTGACAACAAGCTCCTCAGGTTCATACTGGCAGTTCACCCTGGGTATTAGTGGTCCATCCTGTGGAGGGGAGTCCACAGTCCTCAGTCCACACTCCACCTGAGAAATAAGAAGGGGTCTGCTGAACAATGCCTGAGACCACCACCTCCGCCCCCACCCAATAGATGGGGGCAGCAATTGAGGAAGGAAGCAAAGGGTACAATTCCTCTCAGTATGGTGAAGCTCAGAACTGATGACGTTTTGGGCCTCTGGTCATGATGCAATTGAAGCAGTGTGAATCAAACGTCCCCTAGTGAAGCTTGGCAGAAACGTTAATGCAGCAGTGGAGGGTCATGATGGAGACTGGGTGAGTTGGGGGATGCATGACAGTGCAGGGTCAGGGTTGAGGTCAACCAGGCTTGGCAGAGATCAGACATCAGGAGACGGTGCCTGTGGATGGGGAATCCAGACATAGGAACTGAGGACGAATGGGATTGGGAGATTTGAAGTGTCCAGGGTTGTAGAAGGCCAAATGAGGAGAGACTGAGGGGTTGGGGAACAGAAGATTGGAGATCAAGGTGAAAAATTAGGCTCAGGGGGTAAAAGACCAACTGGGATGTTGATGCGGAAGGTAGTTACATTTGGAGTTGGGAGGAGCAGTCTTCAGCACAGGCTCAACATTCGAGATATGGACCCTCTCTGTGGTAGGCAATCTCTAGTTTCCATAACTACTGCATCAAGGGAGGATAATCAATACTTGGCTATGCTTGTGATACACTGGTCTTTAAATGGGGAGAGGGGGTGATGGTTTGAAGTTGTGAGGATGTACAAGCAAATAACAGCTTTCTTACCTTTAAACGTAAAGGCCTGGTTAAACGTCCCTTCCCACCTTGTGGTCATTCTGTAATATGGCAGCCAGTGTACTTTCTGTTTGATATTTTCAACATTAAATCTCAGTATTCAACCCGCTGCAATGTAACCCCCAGTGAGTTCACATCCCTATTTATATGTTTAGTATCAGATATGTCTCCTCTTATGTTCCTTCAATCGATCAGGTAATGCCGTGGTTGGATCGGGTCAGGTCGGGGAGGTAAGGGTGTCATCAGATTTTGACCACCACATGGGTGCATTGAGCTCAGCTGAAGCAGAACCATTCACCCTGAGGGAGGGTGAATTCATACAATCATTGGGAATTTCACTGTATCTGTCTCAGCTAATTCCAACAGAAGGCCAAATTGCAGACAGAGACTTTGAAGCCTCAGTCACAAATGTCACCTTCCAGGGTCAGCCTTTCTGACTGCCTGTCGTACTACGATTTTGCACATCGGCCTTTATTCGTTTCAGGCTGTCTCTCAATGTTTTCTCCTCTTGCCTGACTGCTAGCAATACCTTAACCTTCAGCTTCCAGGAAAGATATGCACACTCAAACCCTCCGCCTCCTCAAAGTCAGGGATCATCAGGTCATTTGACTTGATGAAAGAGTAAAATAACTTACATTTTCACAGCTCGGGGCTGCCTGAGACACCTCCCAGCTCATGACGTGCAGTCGTTGTTGCAAACCAAGCAATTGCGATAGCCAATTTGCGCTCAGCAAGATCCCACCAACAATACAGCAGTCTGTTGGTGTGTTCCACTGTCTCCCAAAGCAGAGAAGGATGCTCCATAATGCTTCCTATTTGATGCTGTCAAAGGTCAAAGAACACCATGTACATTGGATGGTTCTTTTCTCTGCAGACCTCCAGGTGGACAGAGGATGTGCTTCAGGGATACCCTCGAGGCCTCACTGGCAAAGTGCGGCATTCCCGCAGTCACCTGGGAATCACTGGCCCAGGGCCGTCCAAAGTGGAGAAGGAGCATCCAGGAAGGCATGGAGCACCTCGAGACTTGACGTTGGGAAAAAGCAGAAGCCGGTGGGGGGAAGCAACAAAAGGAACTTGTTGCCACACCAACGCTCCACCCACCCTTTCCCGTGACCATCACCTGCCCCAAGTGTCACAGAGTCTGTGGTAGCCTCATCGGTCTGTATGGCCACCTGCAGACTCACCCTGAGAGTGGGGGAAAATCTTCCTCGTCTATGAGGGACCGCCGATGAATGAATGAATGACACTGTCTCCCCCCCCATCATAATGGCAAAGCAACATCAATATGTCATTGACAGGCAGTAAGGGAAGACCACCCATCAAGCTAAGACTGAAGTGGAAGGTCGAGCCATCCCATCACAATGGCAACGTGCTGGTTTGCACTTCTCCCTCCTTAAAGCCTTCGTGGTTGTATTTGGAGATATCATAATGCTGTAATATGATGGCATGATCCTAACGGGCTTGCATACATATTGCTGACATATTTCCAATTCATTTCCAGTCTACTCAATCTCTCTTCATTGCAGGGATTATCCCATGACAGAAGATGGAGGAGACAGGGCCTGTATCCTCCAGAGTTAAAAAAAAAAGAAGTGCCGTCTCATTGAATCAGCTGAAATTCTTACAGGGCTCGATAGACGTGATTCTGGAAGGCTGTTTCCCCTGGTTTGAGTGGAGGATCTCGAACCAAGGAACACAGTCCCATCAGAGAAAGGCCAGTGAAGACCAAGATGAGGAGAAATGTCTTCACTCAGAGGGTGATGAATCCTTAGACTCTTGTACCCTAGAGGATTGTGGTGAGTCACTAAGCACATTCAAGACAAGGACTGACAGATTTCTAGATATTAAAGGTATCAAGGGATATGGGGATAATGCATGAAAATGGCATTGAGATGAACGATCAGCATGATATAGTTGAATGGCAGAACTGGTTCAAGGGCCAAATGGCCTTCTCCCGCTCCTATTATTTTCTACATTCCAGATTTCCAATGTTCACGGTCTTTTTAGAGTGCACTGGTGAATCACAGGAGAGGGTGAGGGCAAATTTAACTTTGGCACTATGCATACAGTAGGTCGTGATAGGAGTGAGGGTGTTCAATGCCAGTATTAAGCCTGTGTGGCTAGTTGAAAAAGTATCCTGCAATGTTATGGCTGAATTGTACCAGGGAAGAAGGTAATTCAAAGCTTACAAATTTCGTCACACAGGTAATTACACGCATTCATGTGATATCTAAACCTAACACAAATGAGATACTTAGATTCCAAATTCTTGAATATTTCCAGTGAATTTATTTATAGCTTAACAAATAAATAAGTGAAGAGTAATCTCTGGACACAGCCTGTGCCACAAATGCTATAGTGCAGACGGCATGTAGCTGTTGCTAACATTAAGTATTTGCCTCATTTGAATGGTGGGAACTTAAATCACCATCACTGCAACAAAGATAATTTAAAAGTAATGTCTGCTGAGACCTGGGGTTAGGGTTAAAGACACACCCAGACTTGGTTTTAACAATAGTCAGAGACAGGCCAAGTGTTACACACCTGCACAGAGGGCACATCATTCTTTTCTGTCAGTGGGAACAAGAAATTGAGAATGCCCAGAGACTGGATCAACCCTTCGGATGCTGATTGCCTGCTTGAAGAGGAGCGTTTGTCTTCAGTAAAGTGAAACTTTGCTTCCAAAGCCAAGATAGTATAATGAAGGGTATGTAGAGTAGGTATGTAGGTTTAGAGGAGGATAAATGGCCGGCACAACATCGAAGGCCGAGGGGCCTGTACTGTGCTGTACTGTTCTAAAGCCAATCAGTTATGCAACATTTGGGATAGTGTAAATGACTGCTTGTTGTGGTTTGTCAGCGGTGCCTGATGGTTTGTGATGGTCATAGCACCATAAGGTCACAACAGCACAGAAAGAGGCCATTCGTTCCATTGAAACCATGCCAGCCATCTGCCAAGCAATTCAGTAGGTCCCATTGCCCCTGCTCCATCCCTGTAGCCCTGCGCTGCTTACTTCTCTTGTTATTCATTTAATCTACTTTCTAATTCATTCATCATTACCCTCTCTACTATTACCACTTCGACCCACAGATAATGAACTTGCACTGTAGATGGAATGTCTGCATCACATTCCACGTGCAACCTCCCCCCTCACCCCCCCAACCCACCCCAACTCCCTGCCACCACCCCATATAAAACTCCCATCCAAAACTTGTGTCTCCTACTTCTTCTATCATTAACTAATGGGAACAAATTTCTTTTGTCTGCCTTTGTTTTGGCAGTTTGAGGCAAACATCATCCTTCCCATAAGCAGAAGGTGATAGCCTAGGGCGACATTAACACTAGATTTTTCATCCAAAGACTCAGGTGTTTCATTGTTGATTGTCTGAAAAACCCATCGGGTTCACTAATGCCCTTTAGGGAAGGAAATTGTCATCCTCACCTGGTCTGGCCAACATGTGACTCCAGACTCACAGCAATGTGGTTGACTCTTTCTGGGCAATCAGGGCACTAAGTGCTGGCTGAACCAGAGATGCCCTCATCCTGTGAATGAATTTAGAACGAAAGCCCCAAATCACATTGGTCAGACTGAGCACCTTGTGTCAAGAATGGTGACTGGGAAGGCAGGCCAGAGGGGTTCAATTTAAGTATCAGCACCAAACACCATTAATCAAAATAGCTTTGAGTAAAAAAAAGGTGGCTGTTTCACTTTAACTGCTTAAAGTTCAAATTACTCACACCGACAGTCACCTCCCCAAGAGTACTCTCAGGAAATGTGGCGACATGTTTGAGCGTCATTAGTCAAATTCAGCCACACAGCCATTGGATTGTTACACTTAGACAGGGCCTGCCTACTTCAGATGAGAGGTAAAGGAAGGGTAGACATGTGGGGATTTCTCACTCTCTGAACGCTATTGTAACTCGTCCTTCCTCCCCCATCACCACCTTTGCTGGACATTTAAGCACACTTGAGAATCAGGTGTGAATGTGATGCTCCCACAGATGAATAGCCTGGACAATGCCTACAGCCTTGTGTTGGGTATGGACAGCGGGCCGTTTGAGTGAGGCACTTGCCTCGTGCAGTGGGAGAGGGAGGTGGGGTTTGAGGGTTTGGGGGTTAGGGGGCGAGCGGGGAGGAAGCTGGCAGTGGACGTGACCCATTCAAGAGAGCCAGGCAAGGGAAATCAGAAAAGAAATACCCTTGAAACCAATTTGTGGATCTGACGTGATTGGGGTGGGAAAGAGCCCTGAAAGGGTTAACCCAGTGAAGCTTCACCACAAAACTGTTGCGTGAAATATACAAAAGGAAACTTGCCTTCACATTTTAATCAATATAATGTTCTGAAGAAAAATTTCCTGCCTCTCTCTCTCTTTTTGCCTCTAAAGCTTAATCCTGACTGAAAACTGATGTAGTTTTGTGTTAAAAAAAATCCCTTTGCTTTTTTTTGCCCTAGTTCATTATTTTTCTTTCTTGTCACTTTGTCTGATAGGTTGGACAGTGGCTGGCAGATGAGCACTGAAGGCACAGTCATGAGGCCTTAATCTAGTCTTTAATGCGTGACTTCAGAACTGCCATTTATCTTCTGACTGCAGCAGGCCTCCAGAAACTTTATCTCTAATAATATATTGATGGATTAAAAGGGTCAGGCAGGAGACCAGGCAAGAAAAATTGCTTATTGACATCAAAATACAGTGCCCTAACCTGATAAACATGGAGGGGGGCTTGTGTATCATGAATATTTGCACTCCGTAATTTTGTTCATCAGAGGTGGTCTCGGGCCTAGCAGATAACGTGTCCCCACTCTCGCAGGCAGCCATGCGAAGCCACTGAGCATCCAACAGCTGCCAGCTAACACCACCTCCCGGCCCCCCACCCACCCCCCCCACCCCCGTTCCAGCCTCCCCTTGAGTGTTCTTCAACCGTGGTAATCACATCTTAGGGAAGGTGCACAGCATACTGTGGCTAATGTTCACCCCCCACCCTGGTTATGGTTGGAGTCAGTGCCCCCTCTCGACTGGCATTTGATCACTGCAACTGGGAGTTGCCCTTCGTGGGCCAGGAGGTGAAAACAAAGTAACTTGCATTTATATAGCACCTTTATTAAAAAGAACACATGACAGCCGTAAGCAATAGGAACAGGAGAATGCAATTTCACCCCACTCTGCCGTTCAATGCTGGTCTGCATAATTGCGATGTCAACTTCGTGTTCCTGCCTGCACTCCCCTACCCCCTCACCTTGACCCCATAGACAAGCGAAGCCTGTCCACCAGTCTATTCAAGGACCCAGCCTCCCCTTCTCGCTGAGTGGACGGGAATCCCAAGCACTGACCAAAGTACTTCACATGAGTACAATCCAACACCTGGGATGCTTGCTCACTTCAGGCGAGTGAAAAGTTAGTGAGAAAAGATAGGTTCGGAACAATCTTTGAGAGAAAATGGGAGAGGCAGTGAGGTTTATGGAGGGAGTCCCAGCGAAATGCATGCTGTGAAGACACCAAGGGATACACAAGAGGTCAGAATTGGGGACTGAGTTCTTGGAGGGTTCCAGATGGTTGCAGAGAGAAGTCAAAATAGGACAATCAAATTTGATGTGCTGAATTGATAAATTCTCCTGTAACCCCTGATCCTTTCTTCCCAACATTTTTCTTTCCACTTCCTTGAGAGATCTCTGCCTCATGTTTCCACGGCACTCCCGACTCCTTGAGCCCATAACCCGTGACCCCCACCCGTCCGCAAGTGAAATACATTGGTAAGCTATTCAGCCATGATGAGCAGCACTTACTCACATTTAGCACCTCCACAAACCACGGTGGGTAACCCTGTATCCATTTCCTGTCCTCTGCAGTGCAGGGGTGCAGCATAGAGTCACTTCCTGGCTGATGTCTTGGCTCATGGGGGCGGACGCTTTGAGTCGCTCAGTCTTTGGAGATTTACTTCTGTTTGAAGTACATTACAGAAGAGAAATGAAAGCCATTAATGGGCTGCCAGTGAGTGTCAAAATAGATCCTTAGCATATCATTAAAGATGAACCTATGACCCTTTGATGTTGAGATAGAGAGTTGGAAATGCTCTCTGACACACACACACACACACACACACCACTTCACCGTCTCCCAAAGACCCTCCACCAAAACCCCCGAACTCTCCTCCACTGAAAAAAGGAACATGTTGTGGATGCTGGAAATCTGAAATAAAATCAGAAACTGGTCACTCCCTTGTGACATCTTTGGAACTGAGCAGGGGCCGACAAACGGTGGTATTTATGTTGCTGTCAGAAGGGGGACATGGAGTGAATGGAACAGATAGTGAGGGTGACCAGAGCAAAAGGCAACGGGAGTAATAATGATAGTGGGGAAATGACCTAGATGCGAAATAGGTTTAACGGTGAAGGTAAGTAGTCCAAAATAGGTTGACATTGCTGAGAGCAAGCCCTTACAACCAAGACACTGAGATGGTTGGGGGCTTTAATCAAAATGAAGGACAAAGGTCAGGCTCTGAGGTTGTTGTACTCTGGTTTGAGTCCAGAGAACTGTGAGGAGCGCATTGACGAGACCATACACAGACCGGGTGGTCACTTTGCAGAACAAGCTCATCCATAAGAATGGCTCCGAGCTTCCATTTGCTTGCTATTTTAATATAGTGCTTTGCTGACATTTCTGTCCTGGGTCCACTGCTGAGGAGTGATTTGGAAACAGACCATGTGGAAGCAGAGAGTTCCTGAGTGACTATAAAGAAAATGCAAGTAAGTTGAAAGTAGCTTCATAAAAGTTCACACACCTTTCTGAGGTTCCGTAAGGAGGTGCAGCAAACTGGGCCTTGAGCAGTCGGC
Organism: Chiloscyllium punctatum; assembly: GCF_047496795.1. Classification (NCBI taxonomy): domain Eukaryota; kingdom Metazoa; phylum Chordata; class Chondrichthyes; order Orectolobiformes; family Hemiscylliidae; genus Chiloscyllium; species Chiloscyllium punctatum. The sequence goes on from NC_092744.1 coordinate 80,930,475, forward strand.
GAATGAGGCAAATGGGAATTCCACTATCCCACCAATTATACTTTCCCATTATTTCAAACAGGCTGCCAACTGTTACACCCTGAACACCATCAGCAATTCCAGCCCACCTCCCAGATCCCCTCCAGTGTCTCTACAGTAAGGGAACAGTGCCATGGAGGAAGGAGCAATATAAATCATAAAGTTTCCTCTCCTGGCATTTGCCAAGGGATGCATGGGCACTCTTGAGAGCAGGGTATCACAGTCACCTACCCTCACTTTCCACTCTGTGATATTTATACGATCATATGATTTGGAGCAGATTAAGCCATTCAGCCCATTGAGTTTGCTCCACCATACAATCACGGCTGATATGTTTCTCAACCCCATTCTCCTGCCTCCTCTCTATCACCCTTGATCCCTAGGTTCATCAAGAATCTATCTCTTAAAGACTACCAATAACTTGACTTCCACAGCCCTCTGAGGTATTGAGTTCCTCATGAAGAAATTCCACCCCTCAGCTTTCCCACTAACAGAAACATCTTCCGCTCTAACCAGGCCTCTCAATATTGTGCAAAGTTCAATTAGATCCCAAACACAACCTGGCCCCACATCCCCGCACCCCCCCCCTCTATCCCCGCCATCATCCTTCGAAATGCTTAACTGCTCCCCACATGACAAGCCTTTCAGCCCCAGCATCATTCTTGTAAACCTCCTCTGGACCCCGTCCTAGTCCAGCACATCCTTTCTTAGATACAGGGCCCAGAACTGCTCGAGATATTCCAAATGCTTCCACATCATGTGTTGCATGTTAGGTGAAGCAGTGACTGGGTTTGGCACTGGCCACTGTGAAGTAGCCAGAGAATGAGGATTGGCTACCTGGACAAGACAAGGGACTGGTGGGCCACCCAATAAACTGTGGTCCCATCTCCTCTCACCCATTACCAGCAAAAAAATACGTCGCCCATGTTTTTATTTCCAACCAGGTTTTGCCACTGCTGATTCAACATTGGACTGATATCATTTCAAACAGCAGAGTTTTGCAGAGTGGTTGGGTGGTGGGGGGGGTGGGGGGGTTGGGGGGGCTGGGTAGTTGGGGGAGGATGGTGGGGAAGGGAAGGGAGACAATTATCCAACACAGTCTCTTTGCTAAAAAGAAGTGATGCAGCCTCTTTAAGGCTGCCAACAAATATTCCAGCTAATGTGGCATTTTTTTCTCTCTCTCTGCCGGACTATAAATCCTGTCAGTGAGCAATAAACCAGGCAATTTTTCTGATAAATAATTTTGCTCTCACTTTGTGCATCTGCCTAAACACATTTTTTACTGAGGCCAGGAGGTGAGTAACAGCAATCCACCTTCCGACACCTTGTACAAATGTTTGCCCCCCAGACAGTTATTTCCATATTTACTCCTCCTTCCCTCCCTCTGCCATTAACACCCCCCTCCCCATGCATCACCCCACCACTACCAGTATCAGCCTGCCGAAATCTCTCAGTGACGAAGGATAAGCCAGCCAGAAACCTAGGAGGCTGGAGTATACCCCTGAGTCTGTTTGCAACACTAACATAATTCCGGTCAGCTCATTATTTAGTATGTCAGTGCTATTTTACATTTTTAAAGCTTCTTTGCCCTTTAATTTATTGAGGGAATATCAAGTGGGTTACGATCCCAATGTGCTCGCTTCCTCTCTCTCTCTCTCTCTCTTTGTCCTTAGGCACTCAGTGAAGGTGAAAACTTTACCAACGTGGAGAAGGGACAGAGCGCATTAAATTGCTTGAGTTCGCCTCAGCTCCGAGGTCACGTTCCCCACCCATCCCATCAAAAGGCAAGAAATCAGACAATGAGTGGGTGGCTATCACCGGTGTGGAGCATCTCCCTGAGATTCCTCTGTCAGTCACTCTGGAATTGGAACCGGTCGAGGTCCAAAACAAATTGTACTCGGGTAAGTCGACGTGAAGGAGGCCATTCAGCCCACATCTCACTCAGACCCCATGTGGAAAACAACCGTTAACACCATTTTTTCAAATGGCTTCCTTCACCCCAGTCCAGTTATTGAATTACACTACACCAAGCGGGTGCTCTGTGACTTTAATCACAAATTGCCACTCTTTGCATCAGAACCTGTGTGCTTTTGGCTTTGGTCTCCACTAGAGGTTCAGATGATCTGGTGCTCAGAGTCAGCTTTCTACTCCACACTGTATTCCATATCCCTCTATAAGAACCCCCTCTCCTTTCATAGCTGAAGAGATGTTTCTTTTTATAGAATTACATTGAATTTTAAAACACTGAAAAATGAGCAGGTTTCTGCATGAACCATCTTCACAGTGTTTTTTAATCATAGAATCCCTACAGTGCAGAAACAGGCCCTTCGGCCCAACAATTTCACCCTGACCCTCTGAAGAGTAACCCACCCAGACCCATTCCCCTACTCTACATTTACTCATGAGTATTGCACCTAACCTCATCGACATCACCTTTGATTCCTTTCTCCATCATGCAGTTATCCTGCTTCCCCTTCAATGCAATGTCACTGCTAACTCTTCATCTTCCACTTGCCTCAGTTGTCTAACTCTGATCCCTTCACTAACCCGCATTGAGAACCTTGCTGATGCCCTTCTGGTTTCTGATTCCACGGCCAAGCTATAACAATGAGGTCTGAATCTCACATTTTTTTTTAATCTTCCTGGAAATCCACAGTCTCCAAGCAGTGGGTGTCAGGATATCTCGAATCACGACATGACAGATTAGTATGAATCTGACTGAAGAAATCTATGTAATTTCTCCCAAAGTTGTCCTAGGGCCTGTGCTCAACAGCATTGGAATTGTACAATTTATCTTTGCCCCTTGGCCGCATAGATAGAGATAAACAAGTATACATTCAACAATAACTTGCATTTATGTAGCCAACTGAGCAAGGATAAAGTGTCCCTTGTTGCCTCACTTTGGTATAATTGACTGTGCTTTTTCTTTATCTGTAAACCAGAGGTGTTGGACTTTGTGTGGCATCAGGAAGATTACTGGATGGGTTGAAGGGTAGGAAGACAACCAAGTGGATATTGGACTATTGTCAAGTCTAGAGGTGACAAAGGCATGGTTGGTTGTTGCAGATCAGCTGAGGCAGAAAAGCAAGGGGCGGGTGACGGTACCTCGCAATGAAATGGAAGTATAAGGTCTTTTTGATGGAGAGGACTTGTGGGTGAAAGTTAAACTTGAAGTGATCTTGGTTCACTGAAACACAAACCAGCTGGCAGGATAGGTAATAGAGTTTGAGGGACAGACTGTTGGCCAGAGATTAGATTTTCCAATTTTCTGCCAGTCTTCACCAGCACGACAATTTTCTCATCAATGGAATAATCTATTTTAACAGTTATGAGGTAAGCATTGGCCAACATATAGGAATAAACAACCCAGCCTTCCTTCGAGTAACAGCATGGGGTCACTTATTCCCATCAGAGAAGGTAGGCAGGGCTTCTGTTTGATGTCTCATTAAAAAGTTGGCACTCCTGACTGTGCCGCAGTCCCTTACTTGAGAGTCCACTTGGATCATAGGCTCACGTTTCTGACTTGAACACATGAGAGTTTGACTCAGAAGCATCAGTACCACTGAGAAGCTCACGACGATAGTCATATTTGTAATCAGAGGGTGCGGCATAGTACTGAGTGGTTAGCACTGCTGCCTCACAGCATCAGGGACAGTGTTCGCTTCCTTGGATGTCTGTGTAGAGTTTGCACATTCTCCCCATGTCTGCATGGGTTTCCTCTGGGTGTTTCCTCCCGCAGTCCAAAGATCTGTAGACTGGGTGGATTGGCCATGGGAAATGCAGGGTGACAGGGATGGGGTGGGTCTGGGTGGGATGCTCTTTGCGGGGTCAGTGAATGGCCTGCTTCTACACAGCAGATGCTGTACAATTGTATGAGAGAATGTGGCCTGTTGAGCCCTGGATTAATGGTCATATCTTTACATATTGTTGTCCCCTGAATTACTGACACTCAGCTACTTCTTCTGATACACAGGCTCTCTGTTGCATTGGATGAGTACAAATTGCTTGATCTCTGTTATCTTTACAATCCAGAACTATGATTACTGAATGAAATAAAAGACATTTTCTTCTAATTGTGCCGATAAATGCAGCTAATTAAATAAAGTACACTTGAATACACATTTTGAGTGAAAAAAATTCTCATGACTTTTGCTGCATTTTGATATTCAGTTTTCTATTGAAGCACAATTGCATAAGAAAGGTGTTTGTCTACATCTTGAATAACAGAGACCAAGGAGGGAGTCACAGGGATATCATGCATATCTGTATTCAGCTGCCATTTATCTCTCCACAGTCAGTCAGACTGCAGAATCTATTTCTCCATCTCTGAAGGTTAAGCCTCAAAGCAGGGCATGCAATTGTCTGTCACATCTGACCGATGAGTTCAGTAGGATAATGAGGGTGGTGTTAGATGGTAAGTGGCATCACAAGGTCAGATATGGGCAGCAGTTTGGACTGGCAGCATTTAGCCATACACATCAGTGTTCATACTCTTTCCACGGGAGTCAACGGAAAGGAAGATCAAGTATACAATGCCATCAGAAATGGGTGTGATCATTCTCATTGCATTTGTTTTCCTCATCCTTTCTGCATTCCGTCCACCCCCCAACACAGTTTCGAGGATCCCCATGAGGTAGCCTCAACTTCTCCCCTCCTTTCACGAAATGCTGTGAGCCAGGCCACTGAGGCATCCCGATTGGGATAAGCTGCCCTGAAGGTGGGTGGGATGTGGGGGGAGGGTACTGCGAGGAGGGGGTCACAGAGCAAACTTTTGCCAACCTGTTAACCACTGGAGGATGCTGGGATACCAACCCCCCCCCCCCCCACAACCTGCTGGTGCACGAGTGGACGATATGGGCAGGGGAGATTCACAGTTCGCACAGATAGTGTGAAAATCCATCTGGGCTTGGAAAAGAATAGCAGAGGAAAGAGACCCGAAAAACCCTTATGTGTGGGAAGAGAAATGAAATGAGTCAGCAGGGAAATGTGTAACCATTAAGTTAAGATTCATTCCAGTTTAAATGTCACCAGTGAATTAACAATTCAATTGGGTACCTGAAGTGGAACCTGTGTTAACTTCCCTGAGTGATGATATTAATACAGTTATTTTTAAAATTCTGTCTCAATGTGGGTAATGCCAGTATTCACTGTCCATCCCTAACTACCTGGAGAAATTGATGGTGGGTAGTCTTTTTGATTTGCTGCAGTCCTTGTGGAGTGAACACACGCACTGAGGGAGTATTGGCTCTGACTGAAGCATGGAAAAAAAGGTGTTGGATGCTTTTACCATCAGATGTGAATCCATTGATGGTTGCAACTACCTGTGCAACAAGTTCTCAGCTCTCTGCTGCTGACTGAGGTCGACTGAGCCCATGTTCACGAGGCTTGCTCAGCATCCTAGTGACAATAGCAACTGAGATGTCTCACCTACACTCTGGGAATCTGTCATAGCTCTGTCACTGCAAACCAGGGAGCAAAGATCAAGTTTAAATGTCAGGCTCATACAGGAAAACAAGCCGCTTTGGTTTTGCCATTATTACCCTGCGATGGGGTATATAATCTAACATTACTTGTTCAATGGGAAACATCTGGGATCTGCTGGACACTGGCTATGCTTTCCTTACAATGTTCAAGGACTTGCAAACCAATCACTGCTGTTGTAATCTAGTTGGCTGCATTTGAGGCCTGCTGATCAGAATTGTTATGAAAAATTCACTTTGCACCTCTGAGGTTCTCCAGCTGGCACAGTCAGAAGTGAGATTGGGGCACAGATGCACTTACCATCAGGGTTTCTGCATTAGCATCATTGTACACTTGGGCCAAAGCTAGGGCAGGAGAGCCAGACAATGGACTCTCCCACTCCCCTATTCTCATTCGCTCCCCTGTTTACTTCCAATTCCAACTGTCTCCCAGTCCCCATGTCCCCTCCTCGTTGCCTCTTCCCATCATCACTTCCCCCGCACAGCATCTCTTATTCTCTTGCTCACTTCTCTATTGCCACCCATCCCCCGACTGTAAGTGAAGGCTCGGGAGAGAAGCAGCAAGTAGAAGTGATGAGAAAGTGGATCAGTGGAAGAGGCAACAATTGGGAGTAATAGCCAGTAGGAGAGTGCCAAGCAGAAATGACAGTCGGCCAATGGGAGGGGTGGCAAGTGCAAGCGGGAGTGGCGTTGAGTGGGAGGGTTGACCTTTGCTGTGGAGGCTTGGTCACTGACAGATGCAGCAAACAGGAGAGACAGTGAACAGGAGGGCATACGAGAGGGAAGCAACAGTTGGGAGGGATTTGAGGCGAGAGAGTTGGCGTGGGGAGAGTGTGAGTAACAGGAGAGAGTTGGAAAGCAGAAGAGAGTTGCGAAGCAGAACAAGGTTGGGAGGAGGAGAGTTGGCAGGCATGAGAGAGTCAAAGGTTGGGAGAGACCTGTGAGTGGACAGAGCAGCAGAAACAGCGAGCAGAAGGCAAATAGTAAGAATTAATATATTTCATTTTCAAAATTATTCCATTCATGAATGTAGGAATCTTGGTATGTCCAGTAGTTCAATTTACAGGGTGTAATGCTTTAATCATCTTTTTCTGATAAGAAAAATGTCACATAACCCAACTTCAACTCTGACGTTCATTGTTTTGGGAAAATTGGATGCTCTTAAAGCTCCTTGACGTAAATGGGACTTTTCTAGAATGTTAAGTGAGGAACTATTGTGCTCCCATGGTCTTACCAAATCCAATCCATCCCTTCAGTCCCTCAGCTAAACAGAACAGATGCCATAGAAGTAAATCAGGGAAGTTCATTACCATAGTGCTGATTTTGGGATCTTCCTGCACACAAGTCAGCTGCCAAATATCCTATTTTATAACAATAAGTAAACTTAGAATCCCTGCAGTGTGGAAGCAGCAATTCAGCCCATTGATCACCAGAAGAGCATCCCAACCCCCCTACCTTATAACCCTGTGTTTCCCATAGCTAACTCACTAGCCTGTACACTGTGGGCAATTTATCATGGCCAATCCACATAATCTGCACATCCTTGGGCTGTGAGAGGAAACTGGAGCACCCGTAGGAAACATACACAGACACGGGGAGAATGTGCAAACTCCACACAGACAGTTGCCCAAGTCTGGAATCGAACCTGGATCCCTGGCACTATGAGGCAGCAGTGCTAACCACTGAGCCATTGTGCCACCACGCCACCCCACTGCTGATGGCTAGAAAGCACTTTCGAACATTTGAGATGGCGAGGGGCAGTGTAGGCATGCAAGTTCCTTCTTTAACTCCCCTCTCCCCATATATACCCACCCTTCCCTCCTCTCTCCTGATGCACTGAAGCCAGCGGCAAAAACGCCCGTTAAAAGCACTCCACAGTCGGCAAGGCATTGTGGGGGAGCTCTACGAGGTAAACAGAAGGGAGATTTTGGGCCAGCGGATTTCTGTGAAGTAAAAAGGAGTGAGTGAAATGATTGTACAAAGTACATCTTGCTTACAGCAGCAGGGTCTGATCTGAGCATTATGTGAATACATCAGGCCGTTCCTCACCAAAGAAGCAAATTATCAGAGCTCGTTTGAAGGTGAATGAAGACTGACTCTTTTCCCCTTCCTACTTTGACATCTCAGTTTTTTTAGCAAGCGTTTCTGGGCTGGGTGATAACTCCTTGTAATAGGATTAGCATTGATTTCTGGTGCTGAGAACAGAGATGTAGCAGTTCCAGTCATTTATTGAGCTGGCAGCTTTGAAATATCAAAACTAACTGCTGTAAAGACTAATGCAGCATCTTAAATAAAGAAAGCCCCCATGAATTCCTTTTATATTTCGACTATTGCACGATGAAACGCTAAAAATAGATGCCCCGAGTTTTCAACTCCCATAATAGGCTTTATTCTCTTTGCCACGCAAAAAAAAATCTTACTTTTTCGTGTTAATTCAATATTTAATCTGTCAGTGAGTTTTCTTTTCGACAATTCCACGTATTTAGGAAATGAAGAAGGTTAAATTTTAGCTTTGTAATACCCAATGGAAAGATTTGGCAAAAATGAGTTCTGATGGGCTTTACAATTTCTAGCTGCTTTGCAGGGCACAAAACCAATTATTCTCCAATAAAAAGCAATGCATACATGCAGAATAAATAGATCCAATTTCTACCAGCCAGCTTCTCTCGGTGTCCTCATTCCTCTGATATCATCATTGATTGCACCATCTCCAACTCTATTTCAAGCTGTGCAGTTTGTTAACCTCCCCCCCTCCATCACTAACCCTCATCGTATCACCATCATTCTCCCCATCCTTTAACATTCCACATCTTATTTCCTTCATTCTCATTTTCCGCCTACAATATGCAAACTCAACCAGTTGAATGAATCATAGAGTGCAGGAGCAGACCATTCGGCCCATCGGGTCCACACTCATCCTCCGAAGAGCATCCCACCCAGACCCTCATCTATACCCTAGCCCTGTAACCCTGCATTTCCCATGGCTAGCCCACCTATAACATCCCTGGACACTATAACATTGCCAATCACCCTGCCTGCATGTCTTTGTACTGTGAGAAGAAATCAAAGCACCCGAAGGAAACCCACACAAGTAATCGTCCAAGGCTGGAATCGAACCTCGGCCCCTGGGCTCTGTGAGCCACCCAGTTGAGATGATGGGAGGTGGATTGCTGCCCACCTGAAATAAATCCACAAGGACTGGTATTCTGTCACCAAGTCACCTCCCTTATTTACACACACATAGTACATGACACTGACCCAGCCGGCTCCTCGAGTGAACAGAACCTCTGATACTCCTGTTTATATCTGTCAGCCCAGGACTCCCTGATTGGACAAGGTTAACATCCCCAATCAGTTAAACTCCTTTTCTATCTGGTCCACCTGGTTGCCTTTATTCCAATCACTAGACCACCCTGATCGAATTTGCTAACAACTTCTTGAGGTCAAGGACCTTCACATTCAGATTTGCATCTTCTCCTTGATTGTACTGTATGCATATTTAGAGAATATGGGCACAATTCCTTCATCAATAAACATTATAACAAACAGAGGGTGGAGCCCATCTGTGGGGACCTTTATATTAGTCAATGCCGGTGTTCATGATTGTCCAGGAGCTAGCAGTTAATAATCCAGGAACAAGACAGTGATGTGGTTCACTGTCTTAAAATGAAAGCTCCACATATGGATCATAGACAAACTGGACTCGTGTGGAAGTGTAGGTTTTTCTCATTAGGGTTCAATAAGTGAAGGTCCTTCAAATGCACTTTCAGGTGCTTTTGATTAGCCTTTGGAGTTGAGATAAAGCTTCCCAGGAAAGACATGCAATGACTTGAACCTGGAAAAGAAGAGAAATCAGGTTTTAGATTAGATTAGATTACATTATAGTGTGGAAACAGGCCCTTCGGCCCAACAAGTCCACATCGACCTGCCGAAGCGCAACCCACCCATACCCCTACATTTACCCCTTACCTAACACTAGGGACAATTTAGCATAGCCAATTCACCTGACCTACACATCTTTGGACCGTGGGATGAAACCGGAGCACCTGGAGGAAACCCACGCAGACACGGGGAGAATGTGCAAACTCCAAACAGTCAGTCGCCTGAGGCGGGAAATGAACCCGGGTCTCTGGCGCTGTGAGGCAGCAGTGCTAACCACTGTTCCACCGTGCCGCCCAGGTGGCGAGGGTGAAATAGTGCATTGTGGGAATGTCAATGAATTAGTAACCCCAAGGGAAAGGTTAATTCTCCAGGGACGTAGGCTTAACTTCTACCATCTGTTTGACTCTTAGCTGTCCTCTAAAATGGTCCAGCAAGCCATTCAGATTAAAGATGGACAAGAAATGTTGTTTTGACCAGAAATACCCACACCCGAAGAGAGTGGAAAGGTGTGTTGGTCAATAGAGATCACTGTTACTTGCAATATTGACAGCCTTTGTTGTTTGGTTAATAACCCTGTGGCCCAGCTGGAAAAAGTCTATATTAAGCAGTTGTTACTTTGAAAGAAAAAAACCTTGCATTTGTATCATACCTTTCATCTTAAAAGGGTGTTATGTAGTCAGTTGTGTAAGAGAAATGTGACAACTGTAGAATGCAGCCAAATTCTCACCAACAGTAATGTGAACATGACCGATGGGTCTGACTGAGATTGGTCGATGGAGCAATGCTGGCCAGAATACTGGGAAAATCTCCCCAGGTCTTCTTAAAACTATTACCATAGAATATGGACCATCCAGCCGAGAAGTTGGTCAAGATCTCTGCTTCTTGGCTTATTCAGCATCAGACAGAGCAGTCTTCAGTGATTGATTAGATGTTAGCCTGTATTGTGCACGCGAGCCTATGGAGTAGAGTTTGAGCCCATGACCTTCCTCTTTTCCTCTTTCCTTCCATCTTGATTGGTACCCCTCCCCCTTTCTCCTACCAGCATCTGCATTCAACAGCTCATCCTCCCTCACTCCCAGCTTGATACCACTGTCAAACACGCTTGTCCCTGATCTCCTCTTCCAGCCTTCCAAAGGGCTGTTCTGTCCTTGACAGCTTAGGTCGAACCTTAGCCACCTCCTCAGGAACAAACCCTCTGCCTTCCTATAGCACCTTCTCATGCAACAGATGCCCTTCTGCTTCCCCCCCCCCTCACCTTCACAACCCTAGTCCACAAGCCATCCTTCCAAAAGAAGCCTTGATTTACTTGTACTTCTTTCAATTTACTGTACTATATGTTCTCCTCACAATGTGGAGTCCACTTTGCAGTAAATTTCAATTCAGTCTGAAAACTGAATTTGAGCTTCCTTCATTTCATTTCACATCCACCCTGACCTATTGTCATTGGCCTACTCCACCATTCTGATGACCACTGTAACCTTGAGGGACCATAGCTTTCGACTCAGCATTCTCTAGCCTCCGAGAATCAACATTGAGTTCAACAATTTTAGATCATAACATCTGCCTCTATTTTATTTTCTTTCCCTGGTTCTGTTTGCTCATCCACCTTGCATTCAGACAGCTATTAGCCAGCCATTCACACCTTACCTGGATGCTTATTTTGTTCCTTTGCTTTATATGCAACCATAAATTTGACTTTTCTTTGTCATTGAATCCATTCTGATCTCCACCTTATCTCAGATCTTCCCTTTAAGGATCATTGAATCCCTACAGTGTGGAAGCACGCCATTTGGCACATTGATTCCACACCGATCCTCGGAAGAGCATCCCACCCAGACCCAGACCCCCGCCCCTTACCATATCCCTGTAATCCTGTATTTCTCACGGCTAATCCAACTGGCCTGGCTATTCCTGGACACTATGGACAACTTTAGCATGACCAATTCACCTAGCCTGCACATCTTTGGACAACAGGTGAAAGCCAGAGCACTTGGAAGAAACCCATGCAGCCAGGGGGAGAATGTACAAACTCCACACAGACAGTCGCCCAAGAGTGGAATCGAACCTGAGTCCCTTGTGTTGTGAGGTAACAGTGCTAACCACTGAGCCATTGTTCTCCTTCCTCCCTGCTCTGTTGATTCACTCAAAGCATGCTATATTTCTACAGTTCCTCAGTTCGGGTGAAGGATTGTCATCCAAACTCTAAATTTGTTTCTCAACACTAATGCTGCCTGGGTATTTCTCACATTTTCCGTGGTTTATTCCAAAAATTGCCCCATTCTCAATTTTTTGAGCCCTTCTGGTCTCAATTCTCTTCTGTAACACTATGATTTTGACAGCATCTTCTTTGGGCTAAAGACAGACACAGATACTTATTTAATACTTTGATCATGCCAATTAGCTCCTTCTCAGTCCTTAATTGACCAAACACCTTCCTTTACAACCCATGATTATTCATATTCTGACAGACAAGTTTGGGATTCAATTTGATGTTAAATGCTAGTCTCTCCTCATATTATTTCTTTGTCTGTTGTGACAATATTTTGACTTTTAGAGGTCTATTTTGTTTGTTATTTTTAAGAAATGTTATTTTTTAAAGAGATGTCTATTGAAAACACGCAAAGTAAACAAACTTAATAGTTTAGTTAGCTACTAAACAGTAACTATTCCAATATAGTAGTGTCCCATAAACGCACTCTTAGTAAAAGGCAAATTCAGAAATCAGACTGTCTCACATGCAACTCCAACAGCACAGGAAGAGAAATATCAAGAGAATTCTGACAACAAGAGTATGAGGGAGAGATGTACTGCAGCAACAGACCCAGCAACAACTGGTACCAAAAACCTAACAAAACAAAAGTCCTGGTTCTGTGGAGCTTGACCACACCCATTCAGGCTGCTTCTTTAGTTCCAACTTTTTAGGAAAAAACTCATGATCTCACAAGCTGCTCACTTTATGAGTTTTCAATAGACATCCCAGCACCTCTGTCTTAAATCCTTTCTTGACAAAAAAACCCACACAGAAAAGACTTCTTAAAACCATAGTATCGTCACACTTTCTTATACCCCTTTTTACTCACAAGGAAGCATTCTATATTCAGTATGATTCCCATTTGTGTTATCAGCCTGACATTCAGTGAATGATTTTTTAAAAATACTGGGAGCTCTGGCTTTATTCACTCTATCATCTCTCACACCCCCACCTCGCACTGCCCCCCCCCCCCCACCCCCCCCAACCGCACCCCGCCCCTGACAGGGCTATGTCTTGATCATAGCTAAATCACATTAGAGGTAATTGTTTTATTACAGGTTTGCCTGAAAATCCAATTGACCTGGGACAGATCCATTCTCACCCCTTTAAAACTGGCCCATCTCCAATCTGGTATCCTTGTTCTGGATTTCTCCCTGTCATTTTGCACGGTTAACCTAAACCTGTAACATGACCACTATTCTTTAAAAGGATGACACTATGGCTCAGTGATTAGCACTGATGCCTCACAGCACTGGGTTCGATACCAGCCTCGGCCAACTGTCTGTGTGGAGTCTCCACACATCTCAGTGAGTTTCTTCCGGGTGCTCCAATTTCTTCCCGCAGGCAAAAATGTGCAGGTTGGGTGGATTGGCCATAGGAAATTGCCCATAATTCCCAGGGATGTATAGGTTAGGGGGATTACCCATGGAAAATGCAGGACTACAGAGCATGAGGTTCGGGGCGGATGGGTCTGGGTGGGATGCTCTTTGGAGGGTTGGTGTGGACCTGATGGGCCTAATGGCCTGCTTCCACACTCAAGAGATTCTATGATTCTCTGACTGAGACAAAGTTGACTTTCCCCATTTTGATCAACAAGACCAGGCGCAGCAGTATACATTCCTGGTTTGGACTGCAAGCACAGATAAAAGAACTTCCTTGCCACTTCTTGCAAGTTTCTCCCCTTCTCTGCCATTTAGACACAAATCCAATCTATATAATGCTAATTTGAGCTCCCCGTTATCTTTCCCCTGTGGTTTCTGCACCTCTGTCAATTCCTCACAGTTCCCTCACCTTCAGCTGGTGGGCTAAATAACAGCTTTGATATCATAACGATACTTCCATTGTTATTCAGCTCTAACAACCAGATTCTGTCCTTGGTTCCTCTCCACTGTCATCTCTCTCCAACGTGAGAATATCAAGTTTAATAATTTGACACTTCTCAGTTTTTCTACCCCCCCTATCCTTCCTGAGCTGCTTTATGTTTGATGCCTGTGGGGGTGAGATGGAGCATACTTTGGAGATAGCGCTCCTGTCTGGCACACACTCTCCAGATAGTTTCAAAGTGAGGTTTCGGGCAGGATTGGTAACATGCACCCCTCCAGTTAATTGCCTGTTAAAAGATCATGGGGAACTGGCTGCAAGAGCCAGAAGGAGCTTTTTTCAACTGAAGATCAAGAAAAGCAAATGGTCTCGGACGCAGAGCTTTGCTGTTGGGTGTAATGCAGCGAGACGTGATGTGATGTGGTTGATGAATGAAATCAATGGACAACTAAGCTGGTTCAAAGAGAGCAGGTCCTTTCAATTGACCATTTGGCCACGTGTTCACTATTTGACTACTCTTGTGATCTCTCATCCCTGCCTGTTCTAATCTGCAAGTCATTGCCATGCCCCATCTTGGCCTTCTAGCATTGCAATCCTGAGCTGCTTCCTTCCTCTCTTCAGCATTCGCTGCCAATAATTGGGCACTAGTCATGGCTCTGGCTCACTTGGCAGCATTCCATCCCAAAACAGTAGTGTCTAAATACTGCTTGGGTTTGGCATCCAGAAAGAGTCCAGAAAAAGGTTTCTGGCACAGGATTGAAAATCAAACCCCCGCATGAAGGAATATTCAAAACGGATGTGCTAGGCTTGAAGAAAGTCCAGAGATGGTTCACGAGGTTGATCCTGAGTATGGAGGGATTTTCTTGTGAGGAGAGTTTAGAGTAGACTGGACCTGTACTCATTGGAGTTTAGCAGAATGAGACTCATTGTTCTAAACTCCAATGTTGAAAGGTTGTTTCCCCGTGTTGGACAGGCTAGGACCAGAGGGCATCATCTCCAAATAATGGGTTGCCCATTTAAGACAGAGGAAGTTCATCTATCCGAGGGGATTGAACCTATGTAATTTCTTACCACAGAGGGCTATCAAGGCTGGGTTGCTGAGTATATTCAAAGGCTGAGATGGACAGATTTGTAATAGCTAAGAGAATCGAGGTGACAGGGAACAGACAGGAAAGTGGAGTTGCAGGCTATCAGACTAGATTCCCTACAGTTATGGAAACAGGCCTTACGACCCAACAAGTCCACACCGACCCTCCAAAGAGTAACCCATCCAGACTCATTCCTCTACTCTATATTTACCCCTAACTACTGCACCTAACACTATGGGCAATTCAGCATGGCCAATTCACCTGACCTGCACATCTTTTGGAATGTGAGAGGAAACCCACACTGACACGGGGACAATGTGCAAACACCACACAGACAGTCACTCGAAGTGGAAATCGAATCCAGGTCCCTGGCAATGTGAGGTTGCAGTGTTAACCACTGAGCCACCATGCCACCCCTATCAGATCAGCCATGTTTGCATTGAACTGTAGAACAGAAAGGATGGGCCAAATGGCCTAACTCTACCTCTACATGTTATGTTCTGATGATACTTTCTCCCCCTTTAGCCCATGAAATTTAACATTCGCTGCAGAGACGCACCTGTTCAAGTGATTGTGTTCATTTTACAATTTTAAGACCAAATCTGTGAACTTTGAGAGCACAAATATCAGAATCATCAGCAAAGAAGTTACGGAAGATTCACTTTGTGTGAACTCGTGCCATAATAAAGGAGGGATGGAGGAACGGAGGGGAAGGAGTTTTGTCATTCTCCAGTAGTTTACAAGGCAGTGTGTATTCTCTTCTTTAATAGGTCAATTTTCTCAAACAGTGTACGTGAGAAATTTGGGGAAGGACTCACTGTGTCCAGTCAGTTTTAATGACTGGAAAATGAAGAGTTCTATGCATCATCTCCTGAAAGAAACTTTCAGCATTCGAGGTTTGAACCTACCCTGGAGGAGAACCAACAGTAATAATTGCAAATTGGACAGACTGGTCCGGCTTGTCTTTAGACTTCATAATTGGATGACAGTGCATTCTCCCAGTTCATTTCCAAGTATTTTTGTTCATCTTCCCTCTCACCAAAACTCACACTGCACAGCGGTGTTTGCATCATCCCCTCTTAGTGCTGGGAGCCTTTTGAAAAGGCACAAAGATGCACATTTCGAAAATCACGACTATTGCGCCAAGCAATGAGGGGGTCTTGGTCTATCCAACCTAGTCTATCACCAGTGACAAATGGAGAAGTTCTGACAGGATCTCCCCCATCTCCTCTCTTTCTCTCTCTGTTGGAGCTGCTTTGTCTAATCATCCGAGACGTTATCTTTCTCCTCCGAAGTCCCACTCTCATCAACACGCTATGCTAATGTCCCTTGGTGGATCTGAATAGCTGGCAAATATAATAACAAAAACTAAATCATCTGTGACCACCCCAGCGTTCCAACCACATCCCCCCCCACCCCCACCCCCTTCCACCCTGAGGCTACAGTGAAGCAGAGAGTCATTTGCAACCAGTGGTGGCAGTACACAAATCAGTGCTAAGGCATAGATTTATATCGGGGTCGCGCTCATCATGATTTATTTATTTGAACAGCTTGTGATATCATTAACCTGCCCAAGCTCTCCAGAGAATGACATCTGTGGCTTTCTAGGCCTCAAACAATAGGGGCTGTGTTTGCATGGGAGGACCCCCTGAGCTCATTACAACCACCGGCAAACGCAGTTTCTAATGAAGCCCTTCTAATTGCAGGTTAAGTGGTGTCAAGGTAAACAAATAATAAACTGAGGTGCTCGGCTCTGTTGTCATGCACAACTGAACCATCGGTTTATGATGGAGAAGTGGGGGCAGGCCCTATGGGAAACCTGCCCTAACTTTAACCCCCACGCTGCTATCTTTATTTCTTATTTTCTAACTTAAACTATGAATCACTGTAAGGTAATGTAATAGACTTTTTATTTCTCTGTTTTGTATCGAAGATTCATACCTAGGTACTTTGATCGTAAGACGGCACCATGTGTGGAGACATTGTGAACTTTTCATTGAACTCCTGTACTTGACAATAAATTTGATTCTAATTCCCCAACCTATCCACACATTTGTTGTTCTTGAATTAGAAAAGTCTTGCCTTTATATAGCCATTTTCACAACCTTCTGAGCACAATGAACAATTCTGCTCCCCGTGTTATCAGAGAATCCCAACAGTATGGAAGCAAGCCATTTGGCCCATCAAGTCCATACCGACCCTCTAAAGAGCACCCCACCCTATCCCTGCAACCCTGCATTTCCCATGGCTAATCCAACTAGGATAGGCATCCCTGAGCCCTGTGGGTAATTTAACATGGCCAATCCACCTAACCTGCATATCTGGGAGGAAACCAGAGCAAACTCAAGTCGACATAGGAAAAATGTGGAAACGCCACACAAGCAGTCACCTGAGAGTGTGCTTGAACCAGGGTCCCTGGCACTGTGGGGCAGCTGTGCTAACCACTGAGCCACTGTGCACATCATAGCAACAGTGATGAAAAGTGACTAAATTGTAACTTGAACCGAGCGGTTAGACTCAGTCAGAAATATTGTACACACTGCAGTTCTATTCTCTGAAAAAGGAAAGATTAATTGGTAACCTGATTCAAGTCTTTAAGCTTATGAAAAGATGATAGGCATAGATGATGTCATGTGAACACAATGGTTACAAAGGCCCAACGACGTCCCTTCGTCCTCAGGCAGCTGAGAAAATTTGGCATGATGGCGACTACCCTTGCAAACAGTTATAGATGCATCATCGAGGGCATTCTGTCTGGATGTATCACTACCTGGTATGGCAACTGTACCATTCAAGATCGGAGACGGTTACAGAGAGTGGTGAACTCGGCCCGGACAATCACGAAGGCCAACCTCCCATCTATAGAACCCATCTACCAGGCCCACTGTCAAGGAAAGTCTGCCAGCATTCTCAAAGTTCCATCCCACCCTGGTAATGTTTTTCTACAACCTCTACCGCTGGGGAGAAGGTACAGAAGCCTGAACACACGCACCAGCCGGTTTCAAAACTGTTTCTACCCCACTGTTGTTAGAATACTGAATGGACTCACAAACTCTTAACATTCGTCTGTACCTGTGTTTTGATTTTGCTGCTGTTTACCTATTATTTACTTATCTGTGCTACTTAACTATGTGATCTGCCTGTATTACTCACAAAACAAAGCTTTTCACTGTGCCTCAGTACACGTGACAATAAATTCAATTCAATTCATTCAATTCAGATGAAAAAGAGGGCATTTCCATTGGTAGGGTGGAATATTCTGGAAGCAGTGGTGGGGAGGGAGGAGAGGGGCATTGGCGTTCAGCTGGAGATCTGGCAAGAATCTTGGATATAACCCATTACAACCTGTTACACTCAGGCACAGGCCGGTGGTGGGATTCTGGAGTCAGCAGCACCATCACTGAGTGTGAGGTTCCTGCTGGTACTGCACCAAGCCCAGCTCTCAGATGGACAGATGAGTGATGTTGGGCAGGGGTTTGCATGCTGGAAGAGGGGAAGGGCGTAGGCAATAAGAAGGCTGGTCTAGGTGTCTCTGCATGCTAAGATTTCCCAGTCTCTCACCACTTAAAATACATTCTACCTTTTTATTTCACATTTTTCTGCATTATGCTCCACCTGTCATGTTCTTGACCACACATTTAACCAGCCTGTATTAATCTGGATCAACACTGCATCCTCCTAACAGCTTGGTTCCCCTCCCATTGTATTTCAGCCAACTTTGATACGTTATAATCAGTCTCCTGATCTGAGTGATTGACATAGTTTGTAAATAGCTGAGGTCCAAATACCATTGCAGTATTGGTTACAATTTGGGAACATCAAAATAGCCACTGTATGTCAGTTCTGGTTTTGACCATTAACTAAACCAACGTCATAAACTGCAATTCTGGTTAACAAATTTTTGTGTGACATCTCACTAAGTTCTGTTTGTTCCACTAGTTTCACCCTATCCACACTATTAGCTGTGAGTTCACACAAAACTCCCCTTTAATAAGTCCATCTTAACAATACTAAATCCTACCAAGACTTAATTCTAATGTTCCCAGTTGTCAGGGTCACTGACCTAGAGCATCCTGTTTTCTCACTCCCTCTTTCCTCCTTCCAAACCACAGGAATTGTTTGAGAAAGTGGAGAATTCTGGAAGATTGAAACCAAACTGCAGTGATTGTAGTGAGGTCAGCCAGGTGGATCTCACAGAATACGAGTTCCTGATTTAGGCTGTTAACCTGGTCTAATCAGGGACCCCAGGCTGACAGACATAAGCAAAAGTGTTAGGGGCTTTGTTCACTCTGGGAACCAGCTCTGAGGGAGCTGGGTCAGTCTCATGTACTATGCACTTGTAAATAAAGGGTGACTTAATAACAGGATACCGGCCTTTGTGGAGTTAGTTCACAAAGCATATAATATCTTTGTAGCATCTCCTTTAAAACCAGGGCAGCTCCAGGGAATTTGTCGACTATTAGTTTCATAATTTCTCCATTACTGCTTCTTTAGAAATTCTAATTTTCTTGAGTTTCCTATTTTCTTAGGTGTCTGGGTTTCAACTATTTTCAGTATTTGCTTTTGTGTCTTTGCTTGGAATACAGTCAGAACGTATTCATTTAATGTCAATGCCACGTCCTCTTAACCCATTACATAGGCCCCTTTACACTTTGACTAATCTCACAGTGCCAGAGACCCGGGTTGAATTCCCACCTCAGGCGACTGACTGTGTGGAGTTTGCACGTTCTCCCCATGTCTGCGTGGGTTTCCTCCTGGTGCTCCGGTTTCCTCCCACAGTCCAGAGATGTGTAGGTCAGGTGAATTGGCCATGCTAAATTGCCCGTAGTGTTAGGTAAGGGGTAAATGTAGGGGTATGGGTGGGTTGCGCTTTGGAGGGGCGGTGTGAACTTGTTGGGCCAAAGGGCCTGTTTCCACACTGTAAGTAATCTAATCTAATCTAATCTTCCTTTACATACCTGCAGAAACTTCTATGGTCTAATTATCTCTTGCTAGTTTATGTGCTTATTTCATTTTTTATTTATCAATTTCCTAGCTCCTCTCTGCTGACTGGTAAAAGACTTCTAATCATGCTGACTATTATAAAGTCAAAGTACTGCGCATGCTGGAGATTGAAACAGAAAGTTCTGGAAATGCTAAGTAGGTTTGATAGCATTTCTGGAAAGAGGAAGAGAACTAACATATAGCTCTTCTTCAGAATTGAAGGAATGTTGAAATGTGATGGGTTTTATGCCATTGAAAGTTGGGAAGTGGTTGTAAAATGACAGGTTTATGACTGGGATACGTTAGATTAAGTGACATGGAACAAAAAGCAAAAAGAGTGGTAGTGGTTGTTGTAACAAAACAAAGCCATGACCAAAAGTGAGTGTTTTATTTTATTTGTTCATGGGATGTTAATCATTCATACTGATTGACCCAGCGTTATTGTCTGTCCCAGTTGCCCCTGAGAAGATAGTAGTGAGCTGTTTTCTTTAACCACTGCAGTCCGCAAGTTGTAGGTAAGCCCACAATGCCAGTAATGCAGGGTTTGAGATATAAAAATAAGCTGGAAAGACTGGGACATTTTTTGCACTGGATCATAGGAGATTGAGGTGATATGAAGTTTTTATAAACGTCAATAACTTTATTGACGTTTATAAAATCATGAAGGTCATCGATAAGGTTAATGACAAGTGTCTTTTCCTGAGGGTTGGCGGGTTCTCAACCGGGACATATTTTTAAGGCGAGAGGAGAAATATTTAAAAAGGACATGAGGGTCAACCTTTTTAACCCAGACAATGACTCGTGTGTGGAATGAACTGCCAGAGGAAGTGGTGAATGTGGGGACAATTGCAACATTTAAAAGATATTTGGATAAGTTCATGAATAGGATAAGTTTGGAGTGATATGGGCCAAGTGCAAGCAGGTGGGGCTAGTTTTGTTTGGGAACATGGTCTGTGTGGACTGGTTCGACCAAAGGGTCTGTTTCCATGCTGTATGACTTTATGATTCTATGACTCTCTAAGGAAGGAGTTTCAGGATTTTTA
The DNA here is from genome assembly GCF_047496795.1 of Chiloscyllium punctatum. Lineage (NCBI taxonomy): Eukaryota > Metazoa > Chordata > Chondrichthyes > Orectolobiformes > Hemiscylliidae > Chiloscyllium > Chiloscyllium punctatum. The sequence goes on from NC_092744.1 coordinate 80,951,041, forward strand.
ACCAGTAAAAGAACAGAAATATATTTCCAAGTGAGGATGGTGGGTGGCTTGGAGGGGATCTTCCAGCTGGTGGTGTTGCCCTTGTTCTTCTAGATGGCAGTGGTCGTGGGTTTGGAAGGTGCTCTCAGAGGAGCCTTGGTGAACATCTACAGTGTACTTTGTACATGGTACATCCTGCTGTTCCTGAGCTTCATTGGTGGAGGGAGTGAATGTTTATAAATGTGGCACCAATCAAACAAGCCGATTTGTCCTGGATGATGTCAAGCTTCTTGTCAGAGTAGTGGTCCACTCTGCCTGAAAGCCAACAGGAAAAACAACACTTCTGTCAAGAAATAAGAAATTGGCACCTGGCAAAATGAAGTCAAAACAGAGCACAAAGTTCATTGTCTGAAGCTGTTGAACTGAATGTTCAGTCTGAAGGCTGTAAATAAGGTGGAGTGATGGCTCAGTGGTTAGTACTGCTGCCTCACAGCACCAGGGATTCAGACTCAATCCCACCCTTGAGAGTCTGTCTGTGTGGAGTTTGTACATTCTCCCCGTGTCTGCATGGGTTTCCTCCAGATGATCCGGTTTTCTCCCACAGTCCAAACATGTGGAGGTCAGGACTGGCCACACTCACTTGCACAGAGTATCCAGAGGGTGTGCAGGCTAGGAGGATTAACCATGGGAAATGCAGGGTTACAGAGATGGGGTGGGTCTGAGTGAGATGCTCTTTGGAGAGTTGCTGTGGGTTCGATGGACTGAATGGCCTGCTTTTTCACTGAAGTGATTCTATGATCTTATGAAATATCCTTAGTGGGAGATGAGATGCTGTTCCTCCAGCTTACATTTAGCTTCACTGGAATATTGTAGCAGGTGGTGGAGATGGGGACCAGAGATGGGAGGAGTTCGATGAAATAAAAAGGCAGGTAAAATGAACATTGAGTGTAGCTTGGGAACTTTGTGGAGGCATTGCACAAATGTAGAGCTGCCTGACACCAACAAACATAGACAGCTACACATGTGTGCTCATTTAGCAATGCACTGGTACTCAGTTCCAAACACGATACATGGCAGGTATGACTCACCTCCTAGTCTGAATAACCTCTATGATGCTCAGCATCAAACAGGGACTCAGGACCTAATTCATGGGCATCAGGTGCACAGAGCTCCTGCTCATGGGCATTGGCACCCAACATCTGCCTACTCTGCTCAACCACCGTCACTGTCTCTCTAATATACATGCAAGAATACAGTAGGGCAGCCAACATTGAAATGCTGCATAAGGGACAGTTTATGCACCAGAACAAGCATCAGATCATGGATTGGGCCAGGCTACATCTCTGCTCACTGTTCTCTTACACATTGCTCAGTTAGCACCTGTCCACACATTTGTACCATCTCTGATTTGCCTTGCCTATTAGCACAGTCACACAACCAGGCAGCTTGGTCAGCAGTGCCCAGTCAAGGGGAGGACATCTCGTTGTATGGCAGTGTGCCATGTCAGTCTCACACCTATATCATATGCCAGCAGCCTATGAGGCCAGTGCACTTTTTGTGCTGCAAGATGTGACTAGTCCTCATTAAAGTCTATGGAGGCCATTGTCAGTCAGGGGCTCCCAGCTCAGTGAGTCCAAGGCAGCCTCCCAAACTAGCTCTGGGGATTGGCCAAGGTCAGGTACCCAGTCCTCAGTAGGTCCCCGCTTCTGTAGTGCAAGGAATCAGTTGTGGTCAGTCCTGTATCTCCAAAATGGCCAGTTGGATGGACAGTAGAGCTAATGTGGTCACTCAAGGAAGTGGACCATAGTCAGTCCATCTACAGAGGTTATGCTAAAAGGGTACTGGGGGTTGATAGTTGAGGGTTTGGGGTGTCGTTGCTGTGGGAACTGTCAGAACTGGAGGCTGAAGGCTTGAGGGAAGGGGACAATGCAATTAGGAAAGGTCCAGTAGTATCTTCGATGGTTGGAGTTGGGACCATGGTACACCATGTTTTGGGGTGGGGGGGGGAGGGGGCATTGGGTTGGGTGGTTTGCCCATGGTCAGAAGCAACCTGTATTTAACACCAGAGTTGGTGTGTGATCACAACTGGCATGCTCGTCTCACATGTCAGGGGTTGGAAGTAGGAAGTGGACAGGAGCAGTCTCATGTAGACTGGTTGAGTGGGGAACATGGGCAAAGGCACTAGGAATTCACAGGAGGAAGGAGATCTAGATGTTTGGTGTCTCACTGACATGGAAGGCTGGAACCTTTGGCCCAGGAGAACTCACTGCCACCTTCCAATGTGATGGAAATCAAAAGTACATGATGGGAAAGGAATTGGCATGCCCACACTTGGAGTAGGTGAGGTAAGTGAGTCAACCTCTGAGGGAGTGTGTTGCTGTATCCATCGATGATAGGACTTTTAAAGGAAAGAACATTTCTGACAGGGACATAGAACTGTGGAATCCCTATTCCTAGCAATCCTAACGCATTGTCTCCCTCTGTGCCCGTGTGTGTCACCTCCTTGACTCTTCTGAACAAGACTCATGCTAGACTTGAAACATTAACTGTGTTTCTGTCTTTACAGATGCTGCCAGAGCTGCTGAGTTTTTCCAGCACTTTCTGGGAAAGAATTTCTTGCCCGTGTTGGACCTCATCCAAAGATCAGACAAGAGGAGTCTCACATGCTGAGTGTACAGCAGATAATGACCCCAGGGAGTAAATACCACACCATCGTTTCTTGTCAGGTGAGGGGCAGGGGTCTGCTCACCTGTAGTGAGGCAACGCACCAAAAAAATCAGGTTGAGATAAGAATTAAAAGGGTGCGACATCTCCAACTTTCATCAGTGCCAGCCATACTCAGAGAGCTGCTGGTGTGACATTCATTTCTGAGCAAGCTGAGGTGCTGTTTGAAGCATGATAGATTCATTTACCTGTTTGCTAATTAATTCCACGACTGGCAGTGTGGAACCGCACCTGATTTCACATGCTCTGGTTCACTTAGATGTATAGATTGAGCGATTTCACAGAGAGCGGCGAGAGTGCTGGCAGTCTCAGAGTAGGTTAAACCTGTCCTCCAGGCATTTATTTTCAGCCCACTGTCAAAAGATACTGCAGTTAAACAGCTGTAATCTGTGAATGAGGTAGTGAAGAAACTGAAAGAGTCTCCTCGTTGAGGTTTTGATGGGAAAACAGATAACCACAAGAGAACTGAGATTCAAACAGCTTTCAAGTACATTATTTCACGAGTGAAGACCTATTTCTTAACACTACTATCGGCTGCCATGTAGATAATAGGCCCAACAATCCCCTTTTTGGAAGATCTCAGACTTTCTTCAAGGCCGCTTAACTATATTCCTCCATCTAATCATCCTTCAAAAACACAGCACAGTGCAAAACTTATTTCTAAAAGGCTAAGGTTCTTTTCCCCAGTGAAGGGAAGATTGAGAAAGGAACTGATTGAGGTCTTCCAGATTATGGTAGGGGGCGGACTTGGGTATTTGTTTCTATTTTTGTGTGGCAGCAATACCTCAGGGCCTTAGGCAACAATTGGCAAATCCTGTGGGGAATTCAGCAGTACTTTTTTTGTCCAGAGTAAGGAACCATGGGTTAGTGAGGTAAAAGCACAATTACATTTCAAAGGTGTGAGCTTAGAATTTGAGTGAGAAAGGAATAGATTGATATGTTGATGCTGTGAATGGGACTAGGCCAGCATGGACCATAATCATAGAATCCCTAAAGTGTGGAAACAAGCCATTCAGCCCAACACATCCACACCGACACTCTGAAGAATATCTCACCCCTCCCGCCTTATCTCTTTTACCCTGCATTTCCCATGGCTAATCTACCTATCCTTGGACACTACAAGCAATTTAAGTGTGGCCAATCCTCCTAACCCACACATCTTTGGACTGTGGGAGGAAGCCCACACAGACATAGGGAGGAAGTGCAAACTCCATACAGACAGTTGTCCAGGGGCTGGGATTGAACCTGGGTCCCTAGTGCTATGAGGCAGCAGTGCTAACCACTGAGCCACCGTGCTGTGTATTATGATGAGAAGAGTGGACATTGCACAAATAAGCATTTCTTTGGGATAGTTGAATGGACTTTAACAAATGGCTTTTCAGACAGGTATGGGAATTTGCTTTTGAAGATTGCAGTCATGCTTTGAATGTGAAAATAGTCGAAGGCCACAAAACACTCATTAAAGTATTCACATCTAAAATGTATTTATGCTTATTGATAATTTAGGGTTTTCACACAAGTTTTACTGATATTGACTGTTAAAATGGACAATTTGTTAATTGTTCGTACACTTGGTGTTCTTTGCGAGGTGACAGAAATATTGAGATCCCACAATTGTTGTCACATGAAGGAAATCATCAGTCTTGTTCACTGGAAATTTCCAAAACAATCTTCCAGTGTTCATTAATTAACAAATGTTAAGATATAGTTCATGCTTCTTAAAATTGGGATGCAGGATGTTGAACAAGACATGCAGGGAAATATGAGGAGGAGGTCTTCACACTGGAATTCACTGCACAGCCGTGTATTGGTCTCAATGGGTTAAAAGGAAATTGGATAGCCACTTGACGGACATACTTGCAGGACTATAAGGATCAAGTGGAGGAATGGGAATGACTATTTCTGCACAGAAAGCTAGTTTGTACTTGATGGACTAAATGGTCTCCTTCTATACCATAAACTCTGGGAAGGGACTGGAAGGTTGAATGGCCATTTCTTTGCTGTGGATATTTTGGGATACTTTCTAAACTATATGCAACAGCACTACCTATGTAGAGCCTTGTTCAGCAAGAGCATTACTGAGTATTGAATTAATGTGCTATGTAGCTTTTGTTCAGGGCACAACACTGCAAGCACATATCCAAGTGTTTCTTTAATACAACGAGAGTTGCTGGCATATGAGACTAGATTAATTTAGGATATCTGATTGGCATGGACGAGTTGAACCAAAGGGTCTGTTTCCGTGCTGTACAACTCTATGAATCTACAACTCTATTTGTATGTATCACACTTTCAGACAACGAGTTCCATACACAGCTACCCTCTGGGTGAAAAGTGTTTCAACTCCCCTTTAATCCTTCTATTAATTACTTAATATCGGTGTCCTCTGAGCACATTAAAGAGCCATGGGAAACAAAACTCTGGTTTCGCATATAATCTGTGAGCTGGGGCAAACGAAATGCTCAGCAAATTTACAACTTCTATTAAATGATAACTAACTTATTTTACAATCCCAAGGGGTCTGAGTTGCTATGGTGACATACAGATTTACATCCATGTTGTCACCTGGAACAATGAATAGTGAGAGAAGAGGCTGCAATATTACAGAGTCATAGAGTCAAACAGCACAGAAACAGACCCTTCAACCCAACTCATCCATGCCGACTAAGTTTCCCAAACTAAATTAGTCCCATTTGTCTGCGTTTGGTCCATAGCCGGCTAAATCTTTCCTACTCATGTACCTGTCTAAATGTCTTTTAAGTGTTGTAACTATACCATCATTTTCTCTGACAGTTCATTTTACATATGAACCACCATCTTGTGAAAAAAATTAACCATCAGGTCCCTTTTAAATCTTCCTCCTCTCACCTTAAAAACATGCCCTCTGGTTTTGAACTCACCCATGCTAGGGAAAAGACCTTTGCTACTCACCTTATTTATGCACCTCATCATTTTATAAATCTTGATAAGGTCATCCCTCCTACGCCCTAGTGAAAAAAGTCCCAGCCTATTCAGTTCTTATAGAGTCAGAGTCATACAGCATGGAAACAAACCCTTCGGTTCAACTAGTCCATGCTAATCATAATCCCAAACTAAACTTAGTTCCACCTGTCTGCTCCTGGTCCATATCCCTCCACATCTTTCCTATTCATGGACTTATCCAAATGTCCCTTAAATAATGGAATTGTACCCACATCCACTTCCTCAGGAAGTTCATTCCACATGCAAACCACCCTCTATGTAAAACATATACCCCTCAAGTCTTTTTTAAATCTCCCTCATCTCACATTAAAAATGTGTCCCTTAGTCTTGAAACCCCCCCATCCTAGGGAAAAAACAACTACCATTAACTCTATCTATATAATGCAAACACTCCAGTCCTGGTAGCATCCTTGTTAATCTTTTCTGAACCCTCTCCAATTTGATAATATCCTTTCTATAGCTGGGCAAGCAGAACTGTACACAGTACTCCAAAAGTGACCTCACTAGTGTCCTGTACAACCGTAACAAGACGTTCCAACTCCTACACTCATTGGGGGTCTGAAGAATGAAGGCAAGTGCGCCAAATGTCTTCTTTACCACTCTATCTCCCTGTGAAACAACTTTCAAAGAACTATGTACCGATGTACTCTAGGTCTCTCTGTTCAAGAATACTCACCAGGGCCTTACCATTAACTGTGGAAGGCCTGCTTTGGTTTGTCTTGCCAAATGCAACACCTCACATTTATCCAAATTAAATTCCATCTGCCTGTCCTCAGCCCATTGGCTCAATTGATCGAGATCCCTATGTAACCTTAGATAACTTTCTTCTTCAACCATGGTTAGCCAGGAATCTCTTCCACTCTTGCCAGTTGCAATTGGCATGTTTTAGAAGGTTTAATAATTTAATACACAACCTGTTCGGCCACATTAGGAACACATCTTCCTAAGTCAACAAGTTCTGAAATGAATCTTGACTCTGGAACTTCTATTTCAGAGGCAGGGACACTGTTCACTGCATTACAAGACCTACCAGCATACATTTATATTTATACATATATAATTCATATACACAGTCCATCATATATCATAATTTGTATGTAGACATAATACTTCATCCACATGTGTACCAACTGACAATGGGGAAACCAAATTACAATGTAACATGTCTTGCAGGCTGTAGAAATCCAACACACAGGAACCCTTTACAATAGAACAAATTTCTCTTTACAACTGAACCAAGCTGTTAATTACATCAAGGAAATATATTTGCTGAACCTTTTATTCACAGAACAAAAGTAAATGAAACATGTAATTCGATCTGCACAAACACGCAACACTACAAAAGGAATTGAAAACATAGTTCCATATTTTAGATTGAATGTTTAATACTGGCAAAAGTCAGCAAGGGGTTAGTCGGGCGAGTGGGATCATTACTGAGTCCTTCTGTCAGAAAGAGCATAGGTAAAACCCAGAAAGCATCTTCCTCTTTGCATCCCCAATACTGTGGCCACACTTTAGCAGTCATCAGGACAGCATCTCATACACTTCCCAATCCTCAGGAATCATTCCAGAACCTATGGAATCTTTAGAGATAATCACCAAGCTTCAATTATGCCCATAGCACCTCCTTCAACTGGATGTAAATTTGCTCGCTGAGCAGGAAGGTTTGTTTTCGGATGTTTTGTCACCATACCAGATACCATCATCTGTGAGCCTCTGGTGAAGGACTGGTGTAATGACCCACTTTCTATTTCTAAATAGAAAGTGGGTCATAGCAACAGTGCTTCACTGGAGGCTCACTGATGATGTTACCTAGTACAGTGACGAAACATTTGAAAATGAACCTTCCAGCTCAGTGAGCAAACTTACATCCAGAACCTCAACCTGAGCTACAAATCTTATAGAGTCTTGTAGAAAGTCATTACCTCCTTCTAAGCTGGGAATTTATCAATTTTTGGCCTTTAATTTCTCCAGCATAATTATTTTACTAATTTCCTTCAACTTATTCCCTGTAGCCATTTGAATCTCTAGGAGATTTTTATTTACCTTACTCAGTAAAAACAGAAGAGATTAAGTAATAGAGTCTAGGATTCTGACCCAATAATCATGATACAAAAGTGATATATATCTAAATCTAGATGGTTCTATGATGAAATATCAGAACTCCAAAGTATTTTTTGACATATTTACTTTTATTTCCCAAAAAATTCACTTTTTTTAACAAAAACAGCACTGCTACAGAAAATGAAAAGTTAAATGTTGCATTTTGGTAAGATGACCAAGAGCAGGACTTACATTGTTAATGGTAGGGCCCTGGGAGTGTTGTCGAACAGAGAGATCTAATGGTTCAGGTACATAGTTCTTTGAAAGTTCTGTCACAGGCAGATATGGTGGTAGAGAATGTGTTTGACATGCAAGCCTTCATTGCTCAGATCTTTGAGTAAAGGAGTTGGGATGAATGTCTGTTTTATCTTCCCAGAATATACAAAAAAAGGTTCAAATCCTGACTTCAACACTGGTCGATGTATGTTATTGGCCAGCATCCTACTGTCTAGACTACTTTGCTGTAAGGGTCACAGCTTTGAGAACAGCTGTTGCAAACAGCTCTGTACTGCAGGTAAAACAATGAGAAATTCTTTCTCTCTCTCTCTGTATCACCTGGAGTGCTGGTATCAATAACAATCAAAATAAATCAGAACAACAGAATTTCTACCAACCTGCAAAACCAAGACTCTCAAAATTGACTGCTCAACTGTCAACATTAACATTACTGGTACATCCAGTAATGGCTGCGACATTGTCTTAGCTGCATTTCAGAAACAATTCAGCGACTGATCCTTTTTTTTAACCTTTTATCTTTTTTAACTCACCTCTTATTTTTAATCTCTGTGTACGTGTGCTACATTACTAATTCTTCTCATATTTAGTAATTGATAATCGCATTGTTTTTGTTAATTCAAGTAGGTCTGGTTAAATTAGCTCCTTTCAAAACATAGGCTCATTTTGATCTGGGAAAAACGGTATTGAGAAGGGAATGGACCCTTTACACACAGTGTTGCGACTAACAAAGGGGGCAGGTGAATAGGCAAGGCAAGCCAGTTCATCACTCCTCATCCCAGGAGCTTAACAATTTGGAGCATTGTATCAATTCCAAGACAATTTGGGGAAACCCACCCAGGTTTCGCTTCTAACAATTGTGTTTAACTTTTCATGGGTGATGGCACTCCCACGCATTTGCTGACTTTGTCCTTCCAGAATAAAGGTTTAGAAGGACGTGTCACAAAAACCTCGACACATTGCTACAGTAAATCCCGCAGATGGTTACACGCGGCAGTTGTAGTTTAGTGCTGGCCAAGGAGATGGGCATTTAAAGTGACAGATGGGCTACTTTACCCTGAGGTGGGGCAGTACAGCTGGGAGATTTGGCTATAACATTAGATGTCTGGAGTCCTGGACAGTCCTTTCTGGATCAAAAGTATTGCAGAGTATATAAGAAGTTAAATCATTTATAAAGAAGTCTAAACTATGAGTAAGGTCAACCACAATGGCCTCCTCGATCAAATGTTTTCTCAATGCACGGCCTTTGATGTTGGAAACGATCCTGTCTGAAAAAGACAGGATCAGATAGAATCTCCATCTCTGGAGAAAATCCCTTTCTGTTTAAACTGATGATAAATACTTCAAGCAGTCCTTTTCTTTGATCAATCCCAAGAAAAATCACTAAAAAATAAAGTAAAGGATTGGGAAAGATAAATAGGTCTACTATTCTGCAGCATCTCGAGAGCAGACGTTCATGTAGCAGTGTAATGTGCACCGTTCCTTTAGTTTCTGATTTTTCACGAGGAATGTGGATAAACAGATAAAATGACACATTGATTTTTATCTTCACTCAGAAATCCAGAATTTGCTCCCTTTGCCCCATCATTTCCTCCCCCCATGTACTAGCACGTGACTGAAAGGCCTGTTAGTGTTTAATCCCATTTTAAGCATAAATCCAGTATCGGGAGTCTGTCCAACAGTTCAAGGCATCTTGCCTGTGTGACATGCTGCCCTCACCCAACATTCACATTTCTCAAAAAAAGTAATGAGAAGTAGGAAGTCTGCCACATTTTTTCATCCTTTAGCATAGGGTACTCAAGGTAGTGATCGTAATAACACCTTAGTTGCTATTAAGATATATTATTTATTGTTACTGACACATGTACATTTTATTGGCACCGAAGGGCTTCTTCCCACTTCAAAGCCTGTAATTTTAAGGACATGCCTCCATTGGAAACTTTTTCAACCTCCAATCTGGTCTGATTTCCAAAACAACATGAGCGTCAACAATCTCTGAGTCACGTTGTCAAATTGAGTGAAGGTCCATTAAATTATGGAGGTATTCCCTCATTATATCCTTCTTCAGGCTGGATGTCTTCTGTCTGTTCTTCCAATTGTATCTGGTTACCTAAATAGGATTTGGTCCCAGTTTCGATTGGTACAGACTTTCAACTGAACAAGGCTTGAACTTTCTCAAAAAAGAAGTTATGCCATTGGAGTAAAAGCAAGAAGCAAGCAAAGCACTTCCAATATTTTGCCTTCTCTAGTACTCAGTGGATTGTTCCATCTGTGTTTGATAGTTTGTCTGGAAACTGATCCTTCTAAGCTTGCATGATTTCTTACTCCTGTGCTTGGAACTGGAGATTTAAGAAGATCTGGGAATGTTTAAGAAAGGATTCTTGCAATGATCACTTAGAGTCATATAGCACAGGAACAGACCCTTCGGTCCAACCAGTCCATGCCGAACATAATCCCAAAGTAAACTAGTTCCACCTGCCTGCGCCTGGTCTATATCCCGCCAAACATTTTTTATTCATGAACTTACCTAGATGTCTTTAAAATGTTGTAATTGTATCCATATCCTCTGTAAATTCATTCCACACACAAACCACTCTGTGTAAAAAAATTGCCCCTCATTTCTTTTTTAAATCTTTTTCATCTCAGCTTAAAAATATACCCCTTCACCTTGAAATTCCCCACCTTAGGGAAAAGACTCCTGCCATTCACCTTATCCATGCCCCTCATGATTTTATAAATCTCAATAAGTTAATCCGTCAAACTCCTACTCTCCTACGCTTCAGTGAAAAATGTCTCAGCCTATCCAGCCTCTCCTTATTTAGATTGATTACTTACTTATTGATTACTTATAACTTAGGCCTTCCATTCCCAACAACATCTTGGTTAATCTCTTCTGAACCATTATGAGTTTAATAACATCCTTTCTATAACAGGGTGACCAGAACTGGACACAGTACTCCAGAAGAGGCCTCACCAATGTGCTGCATAACCTCAACATGGTGTGTAGGAGAAAATGAGGCCTATAGATGCTGGAGATCAGAGTCGAGAGTGTGGAGCTGGAAAAGCACAGCCGGTCAGGCAGCATCCGAGGAGCAGGAGAGGTGACATCTTACACATAAGCCTATTATCAGGAATGTCCTCTAGGAGGACATTGTACCTATTTCACCTCACCAAAATAGACAATAGCCATCCTTTGGTTCATTTCTCTGGCAACGCCTTGACCATTTAGATTTAGTCTTTTTAAATTTAACCGAAGCTTGGCAGTTAACTGTCAGTTATCATCTAATCTGTGCATTTTTGAGTGGCAGGATTCCAATAATCAGAATCCACTCGCCAATGATGAAGGGCTTATGCCCGAATCTTTGCTTCTCTAAATCCTCGGATGCTGTGTGACCTGCTGTGCTTTTCGAGCGCCACACTTTTCAACTCAACCTAATGTGTTGAAATCCTGTGACTTCTCAGATGTTTTAAAGTTTAATAAGCAAGCTGCTTAGATTTAGGACTAAAGCAATCTCTGCAGTCCTCTGAGATAAATACGATGTACTGAAACCCAAATGAAGAACAGAACAGTTTCAAAAAGCAAGGCAGGTGAATGTATATTCTGCAGTGTAGGTGATTTCTATTGTTCTATAACATTGAGAATCAGAATTCAAAATTGCTTTCACTTAAATTAATTCTTATTTTAAAATAGTCATTTGGTAATACAGAACAGGAATATGATTGCAAAAGGACAAATTTTGTCAGATTTCATCAGACAAGTCATAAGAATACCTTTTTGCAAGAGTAGTCATGATTTGGAGATGCTGGTGTTGGACTGGGGTGTACAAAGTTAAAAATCACACAACACCAGGTTATAGTCCAACAGGTTTAATTGGAAGTACTAGCTTCCTGCTGTTGTGTGATTTTTAACTTTTTACAAGGGAACCACATTGCATTCTATACAAGATGTGAATGGATTCTGATTACTGGAGTCATGACACTCAAAAATGCACAGGTTAGATGATAACTGACAGTTAACTGCAAAGTTTTGGTTCAATTTAAAAAGACATGTTGGTTCTAATTGGTCAAAGCGTTGCCAGAGAAATGAACCAAAGGATGCCTGTTACCTATTTTGGTAGGTGAAGTAGGTACAATCTCTGTGAATGTTTTTTCTGTCTGCAAAGAATAGGATTTTGGGTAATAATATGGGCAGATTCCAATAATGACACTGCAATCCAAGCTGATTTGCTTGGCATCAAAATTATTGGCATTATTTAGCAAAGCCTTCAGGAATATTTGGGCAGATTTAGTCAGTGGGCAAGAACATGGCACATGGAACATAAGGTCGAAAGGTTTGAGGTAATCTAGTTTCAATAGTAGGATCAGATGTGCAGAGCGTTTCTTAAATGCTGACAAGTTGGAAAGTGAAGATGGACAAAAGGACATAAATGTCCTCAGAGATAAGTCACCAAAGGCCAAATTGCAAGTGCAGCGAGCTTTAAGGAAGGCTAATGGAAGGTCCACCTTTATCACAAGAGAATTTATGTACAGGAAAAGTCAAATCTTGCTTTGCTTTGGTAAATTTGAGAGAGATTTACAAAGATGTTGCTGGGACTGGAAGACTTGAGTTAAAGGGAAAGTCTGGGGCTTTTCTCCCTGGAGCTTCAGAGGCTGAGGGGTGACCTTGTAGAGGTTTATAAAATCATGAGGGGCATGGATAGGGTAAATAGCCAAGGTCTGTTTTGCTGGGTAGGAGAGTCCAACACTAAACAGCGCGGGCCAAAAGTGCCAATGGAAAGGATTAAAAAGGACCTGAGGGGTAACTTATTCACGCAGAGGGTGGTGCATGTATAGAACGAGCTGCCAGAAGAAGTAATGGAGGCTGGTACAATTACAACATTTAAAAGCTATCTGGATGGTATATGAATAGGAAGGATTTAAAGGGACTATGTCAGATTGGGATGCCTGAACGATGCAGACAAGTTGGACCAAAGGGTTTGTTTTCATGCTGTATAACTCTATGACTAATTGTATTGAAGTGTGGTTAGACCACACCTAGAGTACAGGGTACAGGTTTGTTCTCCTTAGCTCAGGAATTACATCATTACCACAAAGAAAATACAATGATTGTTAACCAGACTAGTCCCTGGGGTGGTGGACGGTTCTTTGAAGAAAGATTGGGAAGCTGAGTCTGTATTCTCTAGAGTTTTGAAGACTGTGAGGTGTTCTCATTGAAACTTACAAAATACTTAATGCGATAGACAGGGTACTTGCAAGTAGGTTGATTCGTCTGGTTGGGGAGTTAAAACCAGGGAGGCAATTTTCAAATAAGGACTGAACTTAGAAGAAATCTTTTTACTCAGATGTTTGTGAACGTTTGGAATTCTCTACCACACGGAGAGTTGTGGAAGCCTATTATTTGTGCATGTTTACAGTAATGATTGATAGATTTTTGATTACCAATGGTATGATGGATTATGGGATAGTGTGGGTAAAAGGCAAGGAAGCCATGATTAGCCATCAGCTGATAGGTTTGATGGGCTGAATGGCCTACTGCTGTTCCTATGTTCTCCGATTGTAGAATCACATCTAATGTTGGACACTGCTTTGAGCTTTGTAAGCATAATCTGATTGGTTATAGTCAGTGTCTTAGCTGCTGTAAGCAGCCAAGGGAACTGTCTGTTTGATACAATCCACCAGTGTTTGGATGTATAGCCTACACACTAAGTGTCACACCAGCCCTGAGATTTGATTACCACATGGTATGATAGCTAGAATGACACGTCAGCTGGTTGGCAGCAGCCTGTTAGAGGTGAACACAACAACAGAGTTGCTACTACAGAGAAGCAGTATAAGACAGCAGGCCTCACTTATTGTCTACATTTATGAGGTACCTTAGCTTTCTTGAGTACTGTAAGGTAGATTGGCCACTTTCAAGACTGAAAGTGATGGCCTTAAACCCATTCATGATATACGGCTTCAATAGGTTGTACCTTTTTGTCATCAATAATGAATTTAGACTGACAAAACTGGCCAGCTCTTTGTTAATACCTTCTAACTTCCAACTTGGGGCAGCACAATGGCTCAGTGTTTAGCACTGCTGCCTCACATCATCAGGTCCCTGGTGACCTGGTTCAGTTCCAGCCTCAGGCCGCTGTCTGTGTGGGATTTGCACATTCTGCCCGTGTCTGTGTGGGTTTCCTCTGGGTGCTCTGGTTTCCTTCCACTGTCTGAAGATGTACAGGTTAGGTGGATTGGCCATTCTAAATTATCCAGGGATGTGCAGGCTAGGTGCATTAGTCATGGGAAATGCAGGGTTACAGGGGTAGGGTGGGTCGAGATGGGGTGCTCTTTGGAGGATCAGTGAGGCCTGCTTCCACACTGTCAGGATTCTAACTGTAGCCCCCACTGTCACCATCAAGACATTTTAGCTTGTAAGCAGAAAGGATTGACATTGAGTTGAGATTCCTCCACTTGGCCTGAACAGTGCCTGAAGGGCGTAAAAAAGAAACTCAAAGGAATTTCCCCCTGAGCCCCAAACTGATGACTTCCTCAGACGTTGACAGCAGGAAGGAAGTGACGATGCACTCAGCCACATCAATCAGACATAATATTCCGGAGTGATCACAGCTCCAATAGAGACGTTGCAATTACCTTCACCAGGGAAGGCCTGCAAGTGAGGCCAGAATGGGAGGTCTGCAAGAGGCAATGTCAGTGCTAAGGAATCTCATCAGGTTTACATGCAAGGAAGCAGGTAGCACAGTTTCATATGTTATAGGGCCAAGAGCAGATGTTCTGATAAGACAAGGTATGAGAGCCTTGCGCACATTGACTGAAGTATGTGATACAGACTTTAAAACCAAAAGAAGATAGGTGATAGAACTGGTGAAATTTACTTAGCATCCTTAGTATTTGGGAGAATCAATGGAAGCCTCTTTAATAGACTTGCATGATCAAGAAGAATTTTACAGCTAGGGTGCTTTAATGGGTAAATGAAAAATAGAGAATCTTCAGTGTGGGGAATCATATCACATTCTACTGAAAAAAGGGTAATCTTGTTTACTGTTTCTTTAATCCAAGTGTGAAAGGACAGTGTCTGACCCACTGTCCCAGTCAGTCCGAGAGTGTGAAAGGACAGTGTCTGATCCACTGTCCCAGTCAGTCCGAGAGTGTGAAAGGACAGTGTCTGACCCACTGTCCCAGTCAGTCCCAGAGTGTGAAAGGACAGTGTCTGATCCACTGTCCCAGCCAGTCCCAGTGTGTGAAAAGACAGTATCTGACCCACTGTCCCAGCCAGTCCCAGGATGTGAAAGGACAGTGTCTGACCCACTGTCCCAGTCAGTCCCAGAGTGTGAAAGGACAGTGTCTGACCCACCATTCCAGCCAGTCCCAGAGTGTGAAAGGACAGTGTCTGACCCACTCTCCCAGTCAGTCCCAGAGTGTAAAAGGACAGTGTCTGATCCACTGTCCCAGCCAGTCCCAGGATGTGAAAGGACAGTGTCTGACCCACTGTCCCAGTCAGTCCCAGAGTGTGAAAGGATAGTGTCTGACCCACTGTCCCAGTCAGTCCCAGAGTGTGAAAGGACAGTGTCTGACCCACTGTCCCAGTCAGTCCCAGAGTGTGAAAGGACAGTGTCTGACCCACTGTCCCAGTCAGTCCCAGAGTGTGACAGTCCAAATACTCATTGATGGCTGTGTCTGTTGCATCTCTTGTTGATCTGTGACTTCCTGTATAGCGTTTGATTCGAACATGGTGAGGCAATGTGATGTCATTTCTACAGTGTGGATAGAGGAGATAGAAGCAGGAATTGCTTTCACCCTCCCCAGTTCCGCCTCCAGAATTGCATTGTCTCCTGACAGTGGGGAGATTCCTCTTGATTGAAACCATCAGCCCCTTATTTGGTACTCTTGTGTTTTCAGATCGCTCACCAGCAGAATGAATCTAGTTCTTCAGAATTTTCTCGTGCTCTATAAGATCTCACTCATTCTTCAAAACTGCAGAGAATTTCTGCCCAATTTACTCAGCTCCTCGTCATTGGAGAAACTCATCATCCCTTTGACCCATGTAGTGAATATTCATTGAACTGCCTCCAAGGCAGATATATTCCTGATTAAATATGGAGACTGGAACAGCTCACCATATTCCAGACCTGGTCTCATCAACATCATCTACAATTGTAACCTTTTTATTTTGGAATAAAGACCAACATACCATTTGCCTTCCTAAGTGCTTGCTGCACCTTGAAGTTGATTTTCTGTGTACCTTGCATAACTACACTCAAGCATCTTTGAACTGCAACACTTACAAGAATCACCCCCTGAAAGAAGGCATTCTGCTTTTCTCTTCTTACAACCCAAAATGAATAACCTCACACATTATAATTCATCTGCTACCTTGCTGCCCACTCATTGAGCCCATGGATATCTACATGCAGCCTCTCTGTGTCCTCCTGACAGCTTACCTTTCCACCTAGTGTTGTATCAACAGTGAACTAAGCTACAACTCCTTGTTATTTTAGCCAAGTCAGAAATGTAGATGTAAATAGATTAGGCTGCATCATGGATCCTCAGGGCACTTCATTGTTCACTGCGTGCCAAGTTGAAAACCCCCTGTTTATACCCACTCTCTGTTTCTTGTCTCCCAACTAATCCCCTATGCATGCTAATATATCATAGAAGCATAAAATAATAGAGATCTACAGCACAGAAAAAGGCCCATCAAATCTGAACCAGTGAAAAACTACCACTTGCCGATTCTAATCCCATTTTCCAGCACTTGGCCCATAGCGTTGTATGCCTTAGCATTGCAAGTGCTCTTAGAAGTAATTCCGAAATGTTTTGAGGGTTTCTGCCCCACCACCCTTTAGGTGAAAAAGTTTTCCATCTAAATTTCAGCCTCTTTCCTTCCATCAGTCCCCTGGGTAATTTGTCCATTCATCATGGAGAAAAGGTCCTTTCTATCTACCCTATCTATCCCTGTATAATTTTATACTTCTCAAGCATGTCACCCATTAATTTCTTCCTTTCCAAGGAAACAACCCAGACTGTTCAATCTCTCAACAGAACTAAAACTCTCCAGCCGGAGCAACATCCAAGTAAATCTCCTCTTCTCCAGTGCAATCCCATCCTTCCTACAATGTGGATAATGTTATATATCAACCACAACGCTGAGATACCTTCTTCTCATCCTTTTGTGTGGCTTCTGATCAAATGCCTTTTGGAAATCCCAGGTACACAACAATTATTGGCTCCCTTTGCACCATTCTACTTGGTACATTCTCAAATAGCTTAAATACGTGTGTCAAACAGGATTTTGCTTTAGTAAAACCACTTTAACTTTTTTCTAATCATGATATGTGCTTCCAAGCCCCGTTGTCAAGATTTCTTTAATAATAGATTCCAGCTTTTTCCCATTATCTCTAAATCTGCGCTGTATTCATAATCAATAATGCCCTCAACTTGTTTATCAGGTAAATGGTTCAATAGAATTAGAAGATCCATTTTTGTGATCTGTTCTCGAATGTTCCTTTGACTTTTCCCCTCCCAGGGTGGTAATGGAGGGGGAGGACAGTGTCAATACAGGAAGGGAATGTTCATACCCATGAACTGTCCCTCAACAAGAGTTCCTTCAGGTGAGGAAGGGAGTGATAAACTGGAATCAGAAAACTAAAAGCTCACGACACGCAAAAGCCAATTGCGACCTACACAACAGTCATTAATGTGAGCATAGCTTAATAATATTCTCTGTTCAAAATTGGTGCTCTTCTGTTAAATTGCTGTAAAAGTTGATTTTGATCATAAAACTTAGGAAATCAGAAATCACACATCCAACATCTTTCCAATGAGGAGGCTGACGCAGCAGTTTCATTTTCTGATTATCAAATTAATAAAAAAAAAAGCTTCGGGAATGGTTCCTAACCTCTGAGGTGGCCCTGTGGCATTGTAAACCTTATCTTTTACGGGCAAGATAAAGTGTCTGGGATTGGAATGGAAATGTTTTCCTGCTGGCAATAATGGTTTGGTTTGTCAAAGAGAGCTTGTTGCAATAACCCTTGCTGGAATGGTGGGCTTTTTAATTTCTGTCAAGGGTTGTGAAAGTTTTACGAGGAGATACAATCAATTCTGCTGAAGTGAAAAGCCACTGCACGAAGTAAGTGCTTCAGCCGCTGCTCAGCTCTTTGTTGGTATTTAAGTCATGTGTCTCATAACGGTGACAATTAATACAGGAGTGTCTGCAGTTGGCAGAATTTGTTTGGACGCATTGGTTCACAGAAGACCAAGAACAGGAAGTCAGCATTGTGAGGCTTTGCTGCCAGTAATTCTCTCATGGTGTTGGAAATTTAGGTTTACCACTCCTTCAGAAGATACACAAAGAGTCATTCCCCCATCGTCTGCATGTTCGTTAACTCAAATTAGCTGTCAATCCATAAAGGCCTTCAGAATTCTCTTCCTTACATTCGGAAGGAACTGACAATAAATTTTACATAAAGAGCATGCAAGGGACTTACCACGTCATGGACTCATGCAGCACAGGAACAGACCCTTCGGACCAACTTGTCCATATTGACAAAATTTCCCAAACTAAACTATTCCCATTTGCCTATGTTTGGCCAATATCCCTCTAAACCTTTTCTATTCATGTACCTGTCCAAATATCTTTTTAATGTTACCTGCATCTAACATTTCCTCAGCCTGTTTATTCTACATACAAACCATCCTCCATGTGAAAACGTTGCCCCTCAGATCCCTTTTAAATCTTTCTTCTTGTGATAAACCTAAATGAGAAACCAGTTCATGCTGAATTGGAGTACTGTGCGTCTGTTATTATGGTAATGAAACTTGGAAGAGGTTAAGTCCCTGGCAAGCCTTAAAAGTCTACAGTCTTGGTAAAATTGCCTTCTATTCAACATTCAATTAACTTTACACACTCTTAGACTGAACATAAGTTCTACACAGTGGCATCTGTCTCCATCATGTGACCATTTACATTATTACTGATGTAACTTACTATTTATGTATTCCCCCTTTTCTGGGCACCACAGTTTAGCCAGAATATGAAGGCATTAGATACAGTGCAGGAATGATTCACGAAAATTGTTCCAATATGAGAAACTTCAATTACTTGATTAGATTAGAAAAAATAGGACTTTCCCCTTGAACAAGGGAAGATTAAGAAGAGATTTCAGTGGGTATTCAAGCTGTTTGAACTGGATAGACAGCAAGAAGCTGGTGGAAGGATTGAGAACCAGAGGATGCCAATTCAAGGTGATTTGCAAAAGAAACAATGCAATCATGAGGGAAAATGTATTTTTCACAGTGTGAAAATAGCTAGGATCTGGAATGTATTATCTGAGACTATGCTGGAGACAGATTCAAAAGAGAACTGGATAATTATGGGAAGGGAAACAATTTGCAGAATGATGAGGAAAGGGAGGGAAGTGGGAATAGCTGAGTTGCTCTCTCTCCCAAAGCCAGCACAGACATGACATGCGATGACCTTTGACCCATGATCTATGTCTTCAATTTCCTCCATTCTTGCTCTTCCCCATTCTTGTAACCTGCTATAATCCTTACAGCTCTCTGACAAATTTTTGGTAGCTGTACTTCCAGATAATTTGAGCTCCAGAAATCTCTTCTACGTTTCTCCACCTCTCTGGCTAGAACAAAAGCAAAATAATGCGGATGACGGAAACCTGAAACAAACACAGAGAATACTGAAGAGTCATACCAGACTCAAAATGTGAACTCTGTTTCTCTTGTCCACTTGACCTGCTGAGTTTCTCCAGCATTTTTTTTGGTTTCTCCAGCTCTTGCTTTGGTTCTTCACTAGCGCTGGTCGCCACACGATCAGTAGGAAGTGTTTGCACTGGAGAGGGTGCAAAGGAGATTCACCAGGTTGTTGCCTGGGATGGAGCTGTTCCGCTGTGAAGAGATGTTGGATAAACTTGTGCTGTTTTCTTTGCAGCAGAGAAAGGGGAGGATTGAGGTGTATAAGGTTATGAGGGAGGTGGATAGGAAGCAGCTGCTCCCCTTAGTTGAGGGTCAATAATGAAGGGACATATCTTTCAAGTGAAGGACAGGAGATTTAGAGTTGACTTGGGGGGAGCAAAATCCACCCAGGAGGGAATCTGAAATGAACTGCCTAAAAGGATGGCAGAGGCAGAAGTGCACAACCATTAAAAAGTACTGGATGAACACTTCAAATCTCATGCTCGAAAGTGGGATTAATGTAGACTGATCAGCACAGACTCAATGGAGTGAGGAGCCTCTTCTCTGCTCTATGACTATAACTCTCTGACTAATTGCTTTCTAGGACTTTCAGAAACCCTTTGACTTCCAGTTCAATGTCTCCTTCGTGAGTTTCCTTCCAACTCTCCTTTTTGGGTTCATTGTGAAAACACATAACTAGGAATGAACATAGCACATAGAACAATAGAGCACAGTACAGGCCCTTCAGCCCTCGATGTTGCGCCGCCTTTTATCCTACTCTGAGATCATTCTAACTTACATAACCTTCATTGTACTAGCTTCCACGTGCCTGTCCAAGAGTCTCTTAAATGTCCCTAATGTATCTGATTCTACTACCACCGCTAGCTGTGCATTCCACACACCCACCACTCTCTATGTAAAGAGCCTACCTCTGACATCTCCCTAACACATACCTCCAATCATCTTAAAATGATGCCCCCTTGTGATAGACATTTCCACCATGGGAAAAAGTCTCTGGCTATTCACTCTATCTACTCCTCTCATCATGTTGTACACCTCTATCAAGTCACCTTCATCTTTTTTTGCTCCAATTAGAAAAGCCCTAACTCTCTCAATCTTTCTTCATTAGACATGCCTTCCAGTCCAGGCAGCATCCTGGTAAATCTTCTCTGCACCCCTTCTAAAGCTTCCACATCTTTCTGATAGTGAGGCAATCAGAACTAAACACAATATTCCATGTGTGGTCTAACCAGGACTCTATAGACCTGCAGCATTACCTCACGGCTCTTAAACTCAATACTCCTGTTAATGAAACCCAACATACCACAACACCTTAACAACCCTATCAACTTGGGTGGCACTTTGAGGGATTTATGGCCATGGACTTCAATTTCCCTCTGTCCCTCTACACTGCCGAGAATCCTATCTTTAACCCTGTATTTTGCATTCAAATTTGACCTGCCACAGTGAATCACTTCACATTTTTCCAGGTTGAACTCCATCTGTCACTTATCAGCCCAACTCTGCATCTTGTCAATGTCCCGTTGCAACCTCCAACAGCCCTGCAAACTATCCACAACTCCATCATCCTTCGTGTCATCGGCAAACCTACTAACCCACCCTTCCACTTTCTCATCCAAGTCATTTATAATAATCACAAAGAGCAGAGGTCCCAGAATAGATCCCTGCGGAACACCACTGGTCACCAAGCTCCAGGCTGAATACTTTCCATCTACTACTACCCCCGTCTTCTATGAGACAGCCAATTCTGTATCCAGACAGCCAGATTTCCCTGTATCCCATGCCACCTTACTTTCTGAATGAGCTTACCATGGGGAACCTTATCAAACACCTTGCTAAAATCCATGTACACTACATCTGCTGCTCTGCCTTCAACAATGTGGTTTATCACATCCTCAAAGAATTCAATAAGGCTTGTGAGGCATGACCTGCCCCTCAAAAAGCCATGCTGACTATCTCAAATCAAACTATGGTTTTCCAAGTAATCATAAATCCTGTGTCTTGGAATCCTCTCCAATAATTTGCCGACCACCAACGTAAGACTGACTGGCCTGTAATTCTCAGGGTTATCCCTATTCTCTTTCTTGAACAAGGGAATAACATTTGCCACCCTCCAAACATCTGGCACGACTCCAGTAGACAGTGAGGACACAAAAATCATCACCAAATGCGTAGCAATCTCTTCTCTCACTTTCTGTATATCCCATCTGGCCCAGGGCATTTAGTTATCCTATGTTTTTCAAATTTTCATCACATCCTTCCCAACATCAACTTGTTCTAGCATATCAGTCTGTTTCACGCTGTCCTCAGAAATGTCAAGGTCCCTCTCAGTAATAAATAGTGAAGCAAAGCATTCATTAAGGACTTCCCCTACTTCCTCCACCTCCAAGCGCAAGTTCCTTTCACTATCCCTGATTGGCCCTACCCTCAATCTGGCCATCATTTTGTTCCTGACAAAAGTGTAGAACACCTAAGGGTTTTCCTCAATCCTATCTGCTAAAGCTTTTTCATGCCCCCTTCTAGCTCTCCTAAGTCCATTCTTCAGTTCCTTCCTGGCTGCCTTGTTACCCTCCAAAGCCCTGTCTGATCCTTGCTTCCTCAACCTTAAGTAATCTTCCTTCTTGCTCTTGCCTAGATGTTCCATATCCCTTGTCACCAAAGGTTCTTTCAACCTCCCATCCCTTCCTTGTCTCAGTGGGAAAATTTGCCCAGCACTGTCAGCAATTGCTTCCTAAACAACCTCCACATTTCTGTCATGCACTTCCCTGAGAACATGTTCCCAATTTAGGCACCTCAGTTCCTGCTTAATAACATTGTAATTCCCTCTCGCACAATTAAATACTTTACCATAATGTCTGCTCCTATCCCTCTCCATGAGTATTGTAAAGGTCAGGGGGTTGTAATCACTCTCACTGAAATGCTCTCCCACCGAGGGTTCTGACACCTAGCCTTGTTCATTGCCAAGCAGAAAATCCAATATGGCCTCCCCTCTAGTCAGCCTATCCACATATTGTGTCAGGAATCCTTCCTGGACACACCTGACAAAAACTGCTCCAACCAAACCATTTGAACTAAGTAGGTTCCAATCAATATTAGGGAAATTAAAGTAATCCATGACAACAACCCTGTTACTTCTGCACCTTTTCAAAATCTGCCCTTCTGTGTCACTTTTGCTATTGCAAGTCTCCTTTGAACTAAAGTCTGTAATCTTGTAGATCCCATGGAAAATGTAATATGCCCTCCATCATGACGACTTTGTTGGATACTTAATTAGCAAGTGACATTGCTATCTTTCCACTTCTGTCCAATTCAATCTGTAGGAGGAAGACTTCAGCATGTACTTCCTACCCCGCTGCCAATTAAGGCCCTTGAGTGGACAATTGATGCCAACTGTCACTGACATCCATCTAGTGGTAGCTGGTGGACTCATCATATGGGAAGCCCATGAAGCAAACCTTGTTTGGGTTTTTTGAGAACATCTAATGTGTGTTCCATGCTTAAAGATATGATTTGATTAGATTACCTATAGTGTGGAAACAGGCCCTTTGGCCCAACAAGTCCACACCGACCTGCTGAAGAAAAACCCACTCCCCCTATATTTACCCCTGACTAATCCACCTAACACTATGGGCAATTTAGCATGGCCAATTCACCTAGCCTGCACATCTTTGGACTGTGGGAGAAAACCAGAGCACCCGGAGGAAACCCACACAGACACAGGGAGAATGTGCAAACTCCACACAGACAGGCGGGAATTGAAACCAGGCCACTGGCGCTGTGAGACAGCTGTGCTAATCACTGAGCCACCGTGCCGCCATCTTGTGCTTGATCAAGATTCCAGGCAATGGAAAGGGTAGGCCCTCTAGGAGCCACCCACCTGCCCTTGCTGCCGACCAACACCGTCCACCCCTCTTTGGCAACACGCACCCTGCTCACCAATACTCACCTCTAACCCAGGTCCCTCAGTAATCCTTAGCCTACCATGTGTGCATAACCGGTATTAGACACCCTATGATGCCATTGAGTACTGAAGGGATGAGATTCGATTAGATGCCCTACAGTGTGGAAACAGGCCCTTCGGCCCAACATGTCCACACCGACAGTCCAAACAGTAACCCACCCAGACCCATTCCCCTACCCTATATTTACCCCTGACTAATGCACCTAACACTATGGGCAATTTAGCATGGCCAATTCACCCGACTTGCACATCTTTGGATTGAGGGAGGAAACTGGAGCACCCGGAGGAACCCAAGCAGACACGGGGAGAATGTGCAAACTCCAAACAGACTGAGGCCGAGGTGGGAATCAAACCCAGGTCCTTGGTGCTGTGAGGCAGCCGTACTAACTACTGAGCCATGTGCAGCCCTAAAGGATAGTTGCATGGCCGTACTGCTCTCTCAGTAGAAAGAGGTGACTGGTGGTGATTTAACCTGAGGGTCACCATACCTCAGGTAAGGGGAGAGGTTTTCAAAGTAACCTCAGCTGGTGTAGGGATTGAATCCATATTATTAGCTTCATTCTCTAATTGAAAGCCAATTGTCCAGCCAATTCAGCTAAGTAACCTCAATTCAGCTAAGAGATGTTTGATTGGTCAGCATCTCTCAATGGGAAGGACATTTGCTCCTTGCGTTCTTAATCCCGGATCCCAGGAAAAGCCACAGCAGCCCAGTTGGACTTCCTGAACAAAGATGATGCTGTCTTCTCAAGGCAGGAAAATTGGCATGTCCATAAGGAACCTCAACAACTTCTACCATTGAAAGCAGACAGTCTTGGTGCAATACAGTCCAATATGATAACTGCTCTGCCCAGGACTATAAGAAACAACAGAAGGTGGTGTACACTGCCCAGAACATTATGGAAGCCAACCTCCCATCCATGTTCTCCATTTATACAGCTTGCTTCCATGGAAAGGCTGCCAACATCATCAAAGACCCATTGCACCCTAGTAATGATCCCCTACAACCTCTTCTGGCAGACAGAAGAGACAGAAGCCTGAACATACGCACCAGCAGGTTCAGGAACAGCTTCCTCCCGGCTGTTGTTAGACTGATGAATGGACTCTCTAGACTTAAATAATGCTGATCTTGCTAACATTGATCCACCTAGGGCACACCATGTGCAATGTAACCTGCATGCCTATAAGTCTTTTTGATCTGTACATCCTTGCTTATTATGATCTGTCTGTACTGCTTGTAAACAAAGCTTTTCACTGTATTTCGGTACACATGACAATAAATGAAATCAAATCAAGATACCATCCCCATGTAGATGGGAAGGACTGCCCTGAGTTAATGATCATTCTTTAACGCATTAGTGCAGGGGACATTGGAAATTGAATGAAATTCTCAACAGAGTCTCTTGTCTAGCTTAGAAAGATTAAAAGGGCACATTGTCAAATCAGTCATGGATATATTGGGGTTTGATGAAGAAAAATGGGAAAGACGTGTGTTTGCCTCAAGCAAGGTATTTTAACCAGGTACACCAAGGCTAAAGTCATCAGAAATAAGAAATTAGGTGTGAATTGCACACTACTGAAGAATTCAACAGACATTTATTACAGCTCAATAACATATACAAATATTACCTCAACAGGCACATCTGGGTATGGTTATACATTAAGTCATTGGGTGACAGAAGGAAGTGCACTTATATTAGCAAAGAATGTTTTAAGTGATCTGAGTCAAGATGTAGGATATAATCTTTATACCCTCAGGTCACATGTCAAGCTACAGTACAAGCACATCTCTTTAAGGTGTATACTAACTGTGAAATATACCACAACATGGAAGATGCTTCTGTGGAGCAATAACAGTGTATTAAATCTTTTGGCCAAATGGCCTGTTGTAGTCAATGCTATATGATGTGCAGATGCTAAAATAAATGGTTTTATTTCTTGACTGAATAATGTATCCGTGTACCTGGGATTTCAAGTGCTCTTTTTAGTTTCTTACACAGTTTGATGTGCAAAAGGACCTGTAGATGAAATAATTTCTTTTTTAGAGACCTTAAGGATAAAAAGATGAACAAGGTTGATATATGTAGAATTCAGAGATTGCCAGTTAGAACCGAAGACCTTTAACAAGTTAAGCTGTGATTAATGCAATGTAAATTCTTGCACAGTACAGCCATTTATTTGAAAGTCAGGAAGCAAAACTGGAAATGCAGCAGCTGTCAGATGTTGAGAGCTGGATGTTCATGTTTAGCAACGCTATTTTGTTCCAAACATTCTTCCTGATAATTTAACAATCAGAGAAATTAAATTAACCTATTTCATGGTCTGTCAATCTGCATAATTTTCACTTTACTTTGCCTATTTTGAGTATTTGATGGTTATTGAACTCATATCATCACTGGAGTTTGATTACAAAGGTTAACATTTCAAGTCCGTGATGTTTCATTAAAAGATCATTAACTGTTTCTATCACTACAGATTCTTCCAGATCTGCTGAGCATTTCCAGCATTTTCTGTTTGCCTTTCAAATTTAGAGCATTTATTATACTGTTATGCTTTGTGTGTACATGTGTGAAAGAAACAATTGCACCATAAACTCTCCAGTCCAGAAATTGATTGCACAGAAATCCAGTTGTCTGGGAAGCTTTGAAGCAGAACCAAAGCATAATTTTAATGTAGTCCTTTAGGACATAGGAAAAACAATTCTTTTTATGATTTCTTTATAAGGATTTATCACTGTTTTAGGCTTCAGACAAATATTGATATCCAGTGTTTTCCAGCTCACATAATTGTAGTTAGTCATCATAACATCCTTTTATAAGAGAAAATTCCTAAATCCAAAGATGGCTTGGTCCCAAACATTCCAGACTGGATAGGTCACAGGGTATTGTTATTTGTTGGCAATCAAAAGCCCACTGGCCTTTGATCCAGGCACCCCACTGAGGTTGGCCACTTTCAGGGAATGCTGGGATCTGTAATCCCTGACACGAGGACAGATGTGCCATGATCCCACTGAAATTCTCTGGTCTTGTTCAGCTCCACTCTAACGTCAGCTTTTTTATCAAGCTTGTGCCTTTCAGGAGGTAGGGGGTGAAATGGATCTGTCACTGATTGTGTCAGTCCACAGCGTTTGGCAATGCAGTGTAGCCAGTGATCCCTGGAGATATTAATAACAGGGATGATATTTCATTTTTTTAAATTTCAATTCATAAGGCTATAGAGTAGAATCTATTGCTCTCTGATGGTCATTGATCTAACAGGAGTGGCCGATGGAGTTTAATTTGGATAAATGTGAGGTGCCGCATTTTGGTAAGGCAAATCAGGACAGCACTTTTACACTTAATGCTAGGGTCCTGGGGAGTGCTGGTGAACAAAGAGACCTTGGAGCGCAGGTTCATAGATCCTTGAAGGTGGAGTCGCAAGTAAACAGGGTGGTGATGAAGGCATTTTGGTATGTTTATTGGTCAGTGAATTGAGCATGGGTGTTGGGGATGTCATATTGCAGCTGTACAGGACAATGGTTAGGCCACTTTCGGAATACTGCATTCAATTCTGGTCTCCCTGCAGAAAAGATGTTGAAAGAATCAGAAAAGATTTAGGGTTGAAGGGTTTGAGTTATCAGGAGAGATTGAGTTGGTTGGCTCTATTTTCCCTGGAGCATCGGAAGCTGAGGGGTGCCCTTTTAGAGGTTTACAAAATCATTAGATGCATGGATAGGGTGAATAGCCAAGGTCTTTTTCCCAGGGTAGGGGAGTCCAGAACTAAAGGGTATAGGTTTAAGGTGAAAAGGGAATTATATAAAAGGGACCTGAGGGGACAACATTTTCACACAGAAGGTGGTGCACGTATGGAATGAGCTGTCAGAGCTGGTACAATTGCAACATTTAAAAGGCACCTGGTATATGAATAGGAAGGGTTTATAATCTTAGAATCCCTACAATGTGTAAACACGCCCTTCGGCCCAACAAGTCCACACCGACCCTCCAAAGAGTATCCCACCCCAAAACCAAACCCCATTACTCTACATATACCCCTGACTAATGCACCTAACCTACACATTCCTGAACACAAAGGGCAATTTAGCACAGCCAATTCACCTGACCTACACATCATTGGACTGTGGGAAGAAACCGGAACACCCGGAAGAAACCTGCACAGAGACGAGGAGAATGGGCAAACTCCACAGACAGTCGCCTGGAGCTGGAATCGAACCCTGGCACTGTGAGGCAGCAATCCTAACCACTGAAGTTTGGAGGCTTATGGGCCAAATGCTGGCAAATGGGACTAGATTAATTTAGGATATTTGATCAGCATGGATAACGTGGACCAATTTGTTTCCATGCTGTACAGCTCTCAGACTCTATGATCCTATTTAAATTCATGCCATCCACCATACTAGATGCTGATAATAAATGGTCATCCCTCAGCAAGGGCATGAATAACGTGTAATGGCATATGTTCAATTATAGCTATAATATTTCAGCTTGTGTATTTTATCCAATGTCATTTCCAAGCAATACGCCAAAGGTAATGGGGGGTTCATGAGTTTAAATTATTCTCATTACATTAGTGCCCAGTTTAACTTGCAGTAAGAATCCCAAAACCAATGAACTGGAATTCACACACAGTTGGACTAAGAGAAGGTGCCTTCTATTTTAACTGAAAACTATGGAGACCCATATTTCCCTGGATTTCACCAACTGATGAAAAACGTGAAGAGGTGCAGATGCTGAGATCAGAGTTGACGAGTGTGGTGATGGAAAAGCACAGCAGGTCAGGCAGCATCGAAGGAGCAGGAGAATCGACGTTTCAGGCAAGAGCCCTTCATCAGGAAGGAGGCTTGTGAGCCGAGAGGGTGGAGAGATAAATGAGAGGGGTGGGGCTGGGGGGAAGGGAGCAGAGATTGCAATAGCTGGATCGAGGTGGGGGGAATGGTGATAGGTCGGAGAGGAGGGTGGAGCGGAGAGGTGGGAAGGCAGAAGGACAGGTAGGACTATTCAACAGGGTGGCACTAAGTTGGAAAGTTGGGACTGGGATAAGGTGAAAGAAGGGGAAATGGGGAAACTGGTGAAATCCACATTCATCCCATGTGGTCGGAGAATCCCATGGAGGAAGATGAAGAGTTCTTCCTCCAGGCATTGGGTGGTTAGGGTTTGGCGAGGGAGGAGGCCCAGGCCCTGCATGTTCTCAGCAGGGTGGGAGGGGGAGTTGAAGAGTTCAGCCACGGGGCGGTGGTCTTGATTGGTATGAGTGTCCCAAAGATGTTCTCTGAAATGTTCCGCAAGTTGGTGTCCTGTCTCCCCAGTGTAGGGGAGACCACATTGGGTACAATGAATACAGTAGATGATGTGTCTGTCAGATGTGGAGGGGTCTTTTGGGGCCTTGGATGGAGGTGGGGGGGGAAGTGTGGGCACAGGTTTTGCACTTCTTGCAGTGGCAGGGGAAGGTGCCAGAAGTGGGGTGTAGTTCTGACAAGGAAGTTGCAGAGGAATGGTCTCTCCAAAATGCAGATAGGGGTGGGGAGGGAAATATATCTCTGGTAGTGGGGTCAGTTTTTAGGTGGAAGTGGCGGAGGATGATGCGAGGTTGATGGGGTGGAAGGTGAGGACTGGGGCTGTTCTGTCATTGCTGCAATTGGAGGGGTGGGGTTCAAGGTCGGAGGTGTGGGAAGCGGAGGAGATGCACTGGAGGGCATCGTCGACCACGTGGGAGGGGAAATTGCGGTCTTTGAAGAAGGAGGCCATCTGGGATGTTCTGTGGTGGAATTGGTCCCCCTGGGAACAGATGGGGGGGAGACGGAGGCAGAGGAATTGGGAATAGGGATTTTTTTTTACAGGAGGTAGAGTGAGAGGAGGTGTAGTCCAGGTGCTGTGGGAGTCCATGGGTTTGTAGTGGATGTCCATGTTGGGTTGGTCGGAAATGGAGTTGGAGAGGTCCAGGAAGTGGTGGGAGGTGTCTG
The DNA here is from genome assembly GCF_047496795.1 of Chiloscyllium punctatum. NCBI lineage: Eukaryota > Metazoa > Chordata > Chondrichthyes > Orectolobiformes > Hemiscylliidae > Chiloscyllium > Chiloscyllium punctatum. The sequence goes on from NC_092744.1 coordinate 80,980,686, forward strand.
AGACGGTCCAGGTGAACTTGGGGGTCGGGTAGAAGGTGCTTGTGAAGTTGATGAACTGTTCAGCCTGACCTGCTGATGACTTGGTTTCACAACAATGATCTTCCACTGAACACTGGGTGAAATTACCGCATGTACAGGGATCAATACAAAGACTATCCGAGCTTCGGAATGAAATAGGTATTTCAAAACTTCAAATATTTAAACGAATGTCAACCCAAATATAGGATAAAAGTCTGACTACGTTGCAGTAACCTCACTCAATCCCCAAACACAGACATGCAATGTTTATGTCATCGATGTTACACTCCCTTCAGTTCATGCTTTTGATTTTGCACAATTGTATTCCCTCAAGGAAAAGGTTTGGAAACAGAATCCAAGCAACTCCTAGATGCCTGTGCCTCCCTTTGAGTGACGAAGACTAGGCCAGCTATATATTGCAATCCTGTCAGAATGGATAGTTCCTTTCTTCCCATATAGACAGCCACAGGCTATAGCTTAGGGAGGTCTGTATCCATAACATAGAACTACCCATTATTCAACATCAGTTGGCAACAAGTTCCGAGTCAAGCACCAATGTGAATGAGGAAAATTCCACTGAATGTACAAGCTAAATGGCTGCTTGCAATTTGGAGAGGAACTTTCTGACAAGTTTAAGCTTTGTAATCATCTCTATCATGAAATGATGACCGAATTGACATGTAATTGTTTTGTAGCATATCTTTACCTTGCTTTGTGGCCGGTTAGTATATTCTATAAATAAAGATAGACAATTCCAGTGAGTCCACTATGTTCAAATAATGTGTGTGGATCACTTCAAAAGCTTACAGCCTTGATGTGTAAGTTAGGTGGATTACTAAATTCCCATAGTGTCCTGAGATGTGCAGACTAGGTGGGTTAGCCATGGGAAATGCAGGGTTACAGGAATAGGCTAATGTGGTGGGTCTGGGTGGGATGCTATACGGACGGTCAGTGGACTTGATGGGCCAAATGGCCTCCTTCCACTCAGTAGGAATTCGATGATTCTATGGCCTAGCAACGGCCTGTGTGTTAAAGTCTCATAGCCTCCCTGAAGAGTTGCAATTTCCCAACTGAGTCATAGGCATCACTTACCCCAAGATCACCCTGGTCAGAGAAGGAGCATTGTCAACCTGAAATCACTGGCTGCCGAAAAAAGTGGATTCTGAAGAAGCCAATCCAGACAGGAACCATTATCTCTGCTTCTCTCTCCACTCTCACTGCCAGATCTGCCGAGTTTCTCCAGCATTCTCTGCGTTTGTTTCAGAGTTTACAGTGCTTGGAGCAAATTCCAATTCTGTAGTGTGGAAGGTCTGAAGAACTAACCTTATTTGCAGGCATACCAGTACTGTCCATAGTCAGCTTGGCAGCCTGATAATGTATCAATCAGGACACTTGCTGAATTTAGGAGCAAGTGGTGATGCAGTGGTATCAGCACTGGGATAGCACTTGAAAGGGCTAGGCTAGTGATCTGGAGTCACTTCAAACTACAGCAACACATAGAATGTACTTCCAGTTCTATTGGAATTCAAATTTACTTAATAATCAGGAACAGAAAGCTATTTCCCTAATGAAGACCTTGAATAACAATCCATCTGGTTCATTATTAGTCGTTACTCAGGATACAAGCCCTACCCTTCCTGCCAAGCCCTAGACTAAATGACTCCAGACCCGCAGCAATGTGGGTGACTCTTGCCTGCCCTCGACAATGACCCAGCAGGCTGTTCAGTTCCAGCACAATAAGGGATAAGAAATGAATGCTGGCTTTTCCAATGATGCCCACATCCTATGAATGAATAAAAGAAAAATCCACTCTAAGAGATGGTGTGAATGAATGACAGATGACAAAATGCTAATCAATATTCCTTGACATTACTCGCAAGGACTGAACACGCAGTGTAGTCTTCACTGATGTTTGTGGAAGGTTGGTTTACTGGGTCTGGACAGAATTCAGTTTCTATTTTAAAGCCATAATTTTGACTGTGTGATAATGCATAAATAATGGATGGCGATGTGGGAAAGAAAGAGGAATATTTACACTTATATAGCACCTTTTATATCTGCAGTATATCTCCAGTGAATTACTTTTGAAGTGTGGTAACTGTTGTACTTTAGTAGGAAGCATGGAAACCAAGTTGTACACAGCAAGCTTCACTGAAACCTCTGAACAAAGATCAGTGATAGAACATTTTGATATACTATTTATCATTAAGAACACTACTCACAACAGATTCGAATACAAATGTGAACTGCTTGTACGATCTAAGATAAAAACAACAAGGTTAATAGTGACTTTGTGAGGAAAGTATAATTGCACACTTGTAACCTAGGAGTTTGCTTTGCATCTAATTTTTGCTGATTTCATTGGGAAGACATGGGGAGAGGTGTAAATCAGGTAGCTCATTGGCTATCACAACCATAACATTGTTACAAAGTGTTACAGAGTTATAATAAATGAATAATAACTTGCTGCCAGTGAGTTATGAAGTGAATAACAAACAGCTAGTAGATAACTATCTAAATAATGGGCCCTCTTGTGGTAGTGTCTGTACTCCCCGGTCCAAAAAACCCAGATTCAAGTCCCATCTGCTCCAGAGGTGTGTGATAATATCACTGAGCAGGTCAATTAGAAAAATCGATTAAATAATAAAAGATAAACCTGATCAAAGTAGCTGTTACGCACCTGTTGATTTAGCAGGCATTGAACCAGGGCCTCTTAGCTCAGAGGGAGGGATACTACCACTATGCATTTTAAACCCTGACAATGAGCAGCTTGTATTCTGTTAAGGTGAATAATAAACAACTGATTGTGGTTTACAGTGAATGCTAAACATTTGGTAATGAGCAGCTAGCAATCAGCTCATACTATGCTTTACACTGAATGATAAGCAGTTGGCTATGAGTATCAGTGAATATTAAGCAGCTCGCAGTGTGTTACCAGGTGAATCATCGCTGAATCATAGAAGAGTTACAACACAGAAGGAGACTGTTTGGCCTGTTGAGTCTGTAATGGCTTTCTGCAAGAGTAAATCATCTCGTCCCACTCTCGAGACTTTTATCATGGCCCTGCAATTTTGTCTCTTCGGATAATTATCTAATTCTCACCAGGATTGAATTTGCCTCAAACACTGTGTCAAAAATGAATTCCAGATCTAACCACAATCCTCTCCTCCTGCTGCCATTGCTTATTTACAATCATCTTAAATTGATGTCCTCTAGTCATCAGTACTATTGCCAAGAGGAATAGACTCGCCTAATTTATCCTATTCAAATCCTTCAGCTCAGTCGAACTTCTCTTAAAGACCTCACTTCTAGGGAGAGCAGTCCTTGTTTCTATAATCGGACAATGAGTTTGAAAGATATATGAATAAGTACCAGTGGTTTACAGCGCAAAAAAATGAGCACAATGTGAATCACAACCATAGGACAGCAAGTTAAAGAGAGAAAAACAAACAGCTGGCTGTGAATTACTGAGAATAAAACCAACCGACAGTGAGCTACAGTGAAAAATAAACAACTGACTGAGACTCCCATTGTGAATATGAACAAGCAGACTGTAAGTTCCAGAGTGAAACCTGCATAGCGAACAGTGTTATGCAAAGTGGATGATATGCAGCTGAGTGTCATAAAGAGTGCATAATGTACAGTTAACAGTGTTATACAGCGTGAGTAATATACAGCCATCAGTGTGACATGGTAGACAAGCAGGAGGCTGGAAGAACACAGCAAGCCAGGCAGCATCAGGAAGTGGAGGAGTCAACATTTCGGGGAAGAAGGGCTCGCCCCAAAACGTCAACTTCTCTACCTCCTGATGCTTCCTGTGTTCTTCCAGCCTCCTGCTCATCTACTTTGGATTCCAGCATCTGCAGCAGTGTTACATAGAGCTATCAGTATTACAGAATTAATTTTTTTGTTCACTTGGGCAAAGTCGGAGTCATTGGCTGGGCCCACATTTATTGTCCGTCCCTAGTTTCCCTCAAGAAGGTGGTGGTGAGCTGCCTTCTTGAACTGCTGCAGTCCACCTGTTATAGGTTGACCCATAATGCAGTTAGGGAGAGTGTTCCAGGACTTTGAGCCAGTGACCAGTCAGGGTGGTGAGTAGTTTGCAGGTAGTACTGTTCTCATGTATCTGCGGCCCTTGTCCTTCTAGATGGAACTAGTCATCAGTTTGGAAGGTGCTGTTTAAGGAACTTTGATGAATTTCTGCAGTGCATCCTTAGATGATACACACTGCTGTTCCTGAACGTCAGTGGTGGAGGGAGTGGATGTTTGTGGATGTGGTGCCAACTGAGTAGGCTGTTTTGTCCTGGATGATGTGAAGCTTCTTGAATGTTGTTGGAGCTATATACATCTAGGCAAGTGAACGAATTCCATCTCACTTCTGACTTGTGCCTTATAGAAGTTGGAGAGGCTTTGGGAGTCAGGAGGTGAGTCACTCGCTGCAGTATTCCAGCCTCTGTTTCAGAGGCAGGGATTCTGGTTAACGTTAACCCCCAGGATGTTGATAGTGGGAGATTCAGTGATAGTAACACTGTTCAATGTCAAGGAATGATCATTAGATTGGCTGTTATCGGAGGTGGTCATTGCCTGGCATTTTTGTGGCACAAATGTTACTTACTACTTGTCAGTGTAAACCCAGAGATTGTCCACATCTTGTTGCATTTGAACATGGACTGCTTCAATATCTGAGGAGTTGCGAATGATGCTGAACATCATGCAATTATCGGCAATTGCCACTTCTGACCTTACGTTGGGCTGTTGATGTCATTTACATGGACTTTAGTAAGGCATTTTATAAGGTTTGCCTTGGTAAACTAATAGAGAAAGTGAAGTCACATGGTGTGCAGGGTGTTCTACCTAGGTGGATAAAGAACTGGTTGAGTAACAGGAGACAGAGAGTAGTAGTTGAAGGGAGTTTCTCGAAATGGAGAAAAGTGACCAGTGGTGTTCCACAGGGGTCAGTGCTGGGGCCACCGCTGTTTGTGATATACATAAATGATCTGGAAGAGGGCACTGTTGGTATGATCAGCAAGTTTGCAGATGACACAAAGATTGGTGGAGTAGCAGAAAGCATACGGGACTGTCAGAGAATACAGGAGGATACAGATAGACTGGAGAGTTGGGCAGAAAAGTAGCAGATGGAATTTAATCCAGACAAATGTGAGGTGATGCATTTAGGCAAGACTAATTCGAGAGCAAATTATACTTAAAAGGAAGAGCCTTGGGAAAAGTTGATGAGCAGAGAGATCTGGGAGTGCAGGTCCATTGTAGCCTGAGGGTTGCTGCACAGGTGGATAGTGTGGTCAAGATGGCATATGCTGTGCTTGCCTTCATCAGATGGGGTATTGAGTATAAGAGCTGGCAGGTCATGTTAAAATTGTACAAGACATTGGTTCGGCCACATTTAGAATACTGTGTACAGTTCTGGTCGCCACATTACCAAAAGGATGTGGACGCTTTGGAGAGGATGCAGAGAAGGTTTACGAGGATGTTGCCTGGTATGGAAGGTGCCAGCTATGAAGAGAGGTTGAGTAGTTCAGGTTTATTTTCATTAGAAAAAAGGAGATTGGGGGGGACCTGATTGAGGATTACAAAATAATGAAGGGTATAGACCAGGTAGATAGAGATAAGCTTTTTCCCAGGGTGAAGGATTCAATAACGAGAGGTCACGCTTTCAAGGTGAGAGATAGAAAATTTAAGGGGGATACATGCGACAAGTACTTTACACAGAGGGTAGTGGGCGTCTGGAACGCGTTGCCAGCAGAGGTAGTAGAGGCAGGCACGGTAGATTCATTTAAGATATATCTGGACAAATGCATGAGTAGATAGGGAGCAGAGGGATACAGCTGCTTAGGAATTGGGCGACAGGTTTAGACAGTAGAATTGGATTGGCTCAGGCTTGGAGGGCCAAAGATCCTGTTCCTGCGCTGTAAAGTTTTGTTGTTTTTTGTTCTTTGATGGAGGGAAGGTCATTGATGAAGCAGCTGAAGGTGATTGGGCCTAGGACACTAACCTAAGACACCCCTGCAGAGATGTCCTGGAGGTATGATGGCCCTGGTATGACTCCAACCAACAGAGAGTTTGCCCCCGATTCCCGTTGATTCCAGTTTTGCTAGGGCTCCTTGATGCCACACTCAGTTGAACATGGCCTTCTTTTCAACCTCACCTCTGGACTTCAGCTCTTCTGTCCATGTTTGAACCAAGGCTGTAATGAGGTCAGGAACTGAGTGGCCCTGAGTGAACCAAAACTGGGCGCCACTGAGCAGGTTATTCCGAGCAGATGCTGCTTGATAGCACTGTTGATGACACCTTCCATCACGTTACTGATGTTTGAGAGTAGACTGACGGGCGGTATTTGGTTTAGTTGGATTTTGACCTGCTTTTTCTGTACTGAACATATCTTAGCAATTTTCCACATTGTCGGCAAATGCCAGTTTTGTAACTGCATTGGAAAAGATTAGTTTGGTGAATGGCAAGTTCTGGAGTACAAGTCTTCAGTACTATTGCCAGAATATTGTCAGCAGCTATAGCCTTTGCAGTATCCAGTGCCTCTGACCATTTCTTAATATCACATGGACTGAATTGAATTGGCTGAAGACTGGTACCTGTGATGCTGCGAATCACTGAAATAATGAACAGCTAAGTGTCATACAAATTGGATATTATACAGCTAATATTGTTACACACAAATTATAATACACAGCTAACAGTATCATGGAGTGGCAGAATGGAAAATATACAGTTAACAAGGTGTGACAGAGAGCATAAAGTACAACTAACAGTGTTATACAGAATTATTAATATATATTTAACACTGTGTTGCAGAGTGGATAATGTACAAATAACAGCATTTATTACAGCGATGATATGAAGTAGATATGATTTGATTTGATGTATTGTTACGTATACCTAAGTACATTGAAAAGCTTTGTTTGCAAGCAGTACAAGCCAATTATAGTGAGCAAGGACATACAAATCATAGGGTGGAAAACACTTGGACAGAGTGAGGCATCCAGGTTACACCGTACAGGGTGTGTGCAAAGTAAAAACAACATGAACAAGATCAATAGGTATATGGAGTTCGAGAGTTCATTCATCAGTCTACTAACACCCGGGAAGGAGCTGTTCTTGAATGTGTGTGTGTGTGTGTGTGTGTGTGTGTTCAAACTTCTGTATTTTCTGCCTGACAGAAGAGGATGCAGGAGACCGGGGTGGGAGGGGTCTTTGATGATGTTGGAAGCCTTTCTGCAGCAGTGAGAAGTGTAAATAGAGTCCATGGATGGGAGGGTGGCTTCCGTCATGGTCTGGGCTGTGCACATCACCTTCTGTAGTTTCCTACGGGCCTGAGCCAACAGTTGCCGTACCAGGCCACTGTGCAGCTGGATAGTGTGCTTTTGTGGTGCATCTGTAAAAGTTAGTGAGAGTCCTTATGGTTATGCCAAATTACCTGAGGCGCCTGATGAAGAAGAGGTGCCTTGTTGACCATCACATCTACGTGGGCAGTCCAGGACAGTCTGTCAGTTATCATCACTTTGAGGAACGTGATGCTCTCAACTCACTCCACTTCAATTCCAATGATGTGGATGAGGGCATATTCTCCTCCTTTCTTTCTAAGGTTAACAATCGGTTCTTTTGTTTAGCTGACATTGAGAGAGAGGATTGTACATGTCACCAAATCCTCCATCTCCTTTCTATGTTATGATTAATTGTAAAATTTAAATGGCTGGCAGTGAATTACAGCCCACTAATAAACAGAAGACAATGTGTTACAGGGTGACAATAAACAGCTGATGGTGAGTCCCAGGACAATGCAGGAAGCAAACAGGGCTATGCAGAATAGATAGTATATACAGATAAGTGTTGTATAGAGTGGATAATATACAGATAACAGTGTGAATTGCAAAAAGGTGAATTTGAGTTACAGCATGCATCATAAACAGTGAACAGTGAGTTCCCAAGTGAATCCCCCATAGTTAACAGTGTTATACAGAGCAGATAACACACAGTTAACAATGTTATAAGAGTGGATAATACATAGATTACAGTGTTTTAAAGCAGCAAATACTGCACAGCCAGAAGTTTTTTATACAGTCAATAGTATCAAGCTGACAGCATGTCACTGAAGGGATATTGTCCAGAGAACAAGCTGGGCTTTATATAGCAAACAGTGTGTCATGGATAAGACAGAGCTAACAGCACCACAGGAAGGACAGTGATCAGCAGTGAGCTACATAATGCATAATAAACAACTGGTAATATGGTACAGAGAGAATAAGAACAGCAGGCAATGAGTGACAGAGTGAACAATGAACAGTGAGCAGTGAAGAATATTCAGCAGATGGAGGGTTACAGAGTGAAAAATAAAAATCTGGTAGTAACTTATAGAGTGAAAAATAAACAGCTGAAAGCTTTCAAGCGTGATACACAACTCGCAGTGGATCACAAAGTGAATATTAAACAGCCGACACTGTGTTGCACAGTGAATAACAAACAGCAAACGGTGAGTTAAACTGTAAATAATAAACAATTATAGCAGATTGCTACAGATTGAATAACAAAAATCTGGCAGTGGATTGGAGTGAATAATAAATAGCTGGCAGTATGCTACACAGTGGATACTGCACAGGCAACAGTGTTGTACAGGGTGGTTGATATACAGCTAACAGTGTTGTACAGGGTGGTTGATATACAGCTAACAGTGTTGTACAGATTGGATGATATAGAGCTGACAGTGTTGTACAGAGTTAATAATATACAATTGACAATGTCATACAGAGCAGATAACACACTGTTGACTGTGTGTCATCAAGTGGATAATAAACAGTTAACTGTGTTACACAGAGCAAATAATATACTGCTAATGGCGTGGATAATATAAATCTAAAGGTATCAAGAATGGAGAATATACAGCAGATAGTTAGTTGCAGGATGAATATTAAACAGCTGACAAGGACTTACAGAGTGAATAATAAACAGCTGACTTTGAGTAGCAAAGTGAATATTGCATAGTTAACTGTTACATTGTATGGAAAAGATATGGCTGACAGCGTTACATAGTGTGGAAAATATACTGCTAGCAAGGTTGTACAGAGAAGACCATAAAGAGCAGAAATTAGGCCATTCAGCCCATCGAGTCTGCTCCCCATTCAATCATAATTGATAAGATTCTCAACCCCATTTTCCCACTTTCTCCCCATAACCCTTGATCCTCTTGATACTCAAGAATGCACCTATCTTAGTTTTAAATATACTCAATGACCTGGCCTCCACAGCCTTCTATAGCAATAAATTCCATAGATGCACCACTCTCTGGCTGAAGAAGTTTCACCTCATCTCCATTCTGAAAGGTCTTCCCTTTACTCTGAGGCTAAGACTTTGGGTCCTCATCTCTCCTACCAATGAAAATGTCTTCCCAACATCTACTCTGACCAGGTGAGGCAGCATCAGAGGAGCAGGAAAATCACATTTCGGGCAAAAGCCTTTCACCAGGAATAGAGGCAGGAAGCCTCCAGGGTGGAGAGATAAATGGGGGTGTGGTGGGGAGAAGATAGCAAAGAGTACACTAGGTCAATGGGGGTGGGTCAGAGACCTATCCAGCACCACTCTGATCTAAACTCTGATTTCCAGCATCTATAGTCCTCACTTTTGCCTATCTACTCTGACCAGGCCACTTAGTATTCTATATGTTTCAATTAGATTCCCCACTCATCCTTCTAAAACTCCATCAAATATAAACCCAGAATCCTGAAATGTTCCTCATATGTTAAGCTTTTTATTCCTGGGACCATTCTCATGAACCTCTTCTGAACATGATCCAGGGCCAGTATATCCTTCAGGAGATATGGAGCCCAAAACTGTATACAAAACTCCAAATGTGGTCTGGCGAGAGCCTTATAGAGCCTCAGAAGTACATCCTTACTTTTTTATTCAAGTCACCTCGAAATAAATGCCATCATTGCATTTGCCTTCCTAACTACTGATCCAACCTGCAAGTTTACCTTGACAGAATCCGAGATGAGGACTCCTACTGCTCTTTGCACTTCAGACTTTTGAATTTTCTCCCCACTTAGAAAATAGTCCTTGCCTCTATTCTTCCTACCAAACTGCATGATGTCACACTTTCCCCACGTTGTACTCTATCTGCCACATCTTTGCCCATTCCCCTAACCTGTCCAAATCCTTCTGCAGCCTCCCCACCTCCTCAATGCTACCTGTCATAGAGATGTACAGCATGTCCCTCTACCTATCTTGGTATCATCTGAAAACTTAGCCAGAATGCCCTCAGTTCCTTCATCTGGATCATTAATGTATAAAGTGAAAAGTTGTGCCAACACTGCGCCTTGCAGAATGCTACTTGTCACTAGCCGCCACACTGAGAAAGACCCCTTTTATCCCCACTCTCTGCATTCTGCCAGACAGCCAAGCTTCTATCCTTGCCAGCACTTTGCCTGTAACACCATGGGCCCTTATCTTACTCAGCAGCCTCCTGTGCAGCACCTTGTCAAAGGCCTTCTTGAAGTTCAGGTAGATAACATCCATTGTTATCTGCTTGTTACTTCCTCAAAGAATTCCAGCAGATTTTTCCAGCATGAACCTCCCCTTTTAATGAAATCATGTTGATGTTACCCTATTTTACCATACACTTCCAAATATTCAAAAATCTCATCCTTCTCAATGGATTCCAGGATCTTACTCACAACCGAGGCTAGGCTAATTGATCTGTAATTTTACGAATTTTGCCTTACTCCCTTTTTAAACAGGGGTGTCACGTTAGTGATTTTCCAATCCTCTGGGACCTTCCCTGATTCTAGCAATTCCTGAAAGATCACCACAAATGCCTTCACTATCTCTTCAGCTATCCCCCTTAGAAGTCTGGGATGTAGTACATCTGATCCAAGTGAATTATCCATCTTTAGGCCATTCAGTTTTTTTCTAGCACCTTCTTCTTGGTGATGGTCACCACACTCAGCTCTGGCTCCTCATTCCCTTAGATATTTGGGATATTATGCATGCCTTTCACCATGAAGACTGATGCAAAGTAATTATTCAGATCCTCAGCCACTTCCTTGTTCCCCACTACTATCTCTCCAACGCCATTTTCCAGCAGCCCAATGTCCACGCTTCCCACTCTTTTGCCCAGCAGATAGTGTGTTACCGAATAAATAATAAACAGCTGAAAGTTATCCATGTTATATATGTGAAGCCACCATAGTTTAACTATTGTATGGAAAGAGATAACTGATGGCAGTTTTACATGGTGTCGTTACACCTCAGGTCAGGGGAGAGGCTGAGAAGGACATTCCTTCATCATAACCTCAGCCAGTGCAGGAAGTGAACTCACACTGTTGGCATCATTTACCCAGCTGTCCAGCCAACTGAGTTAACCAACAATACACCAGAAACAGTATGTAACAGAGTGGATTACGTACAGTGAACTGTGTGCCAACAACTGCATAATATCAATCAAAACATATCACCGTGTATACAATATACAGCATACAGTGAGTTACAGAGAAAAGAAGAAACAGGTGGGAATGACTGACAGGGTGAATAAGAAACAGCAGGCAGTGGATTGGAGTGACGACTAAGAAGATGGCGATATACGACGGAATGAAACGAACACAGGTTTTAGAGTGAACAAAAAACAGATGGCAAAGTACTACAGACCAAATAACTCGCAGCAGCTGGCTGGGAGTTACTGTCAATGAAACGGCTGACAGTAACTAACTCTGAATAGCAAATTGCTGGAGGTTTATTACAGAGTGAAGAATATTCAGCAGGCAGGGTATTGCAGAGTAAATTATACAAAATCTTGCAGTGAGTTACAGAGTGAAGAATATTCAGCAGGCAGGGTATTACAGACTGAATAATAAATATCTGGTAGTAATTTTTACAGTGAAAAATAAACACCTGAAAGCTTTCCAGAGTGATAGACAAAAGTGGATCATAGAGAAAATATGAAACAGCAAAAAGGAAATTCGAGAGCAAATAATAACCAATTGGTAACGAGTTATAGAGTGAACCATCAACGACTGATGGGAGTTACAAAGTGAATAGAAAACAACTGGCAGGTGTTACAGAGTGAATAATAAATAACTAGCAGGTGCTACAGAGTGAATGATAAATAACTAGCAGGAGTTACAGAGTGAATAATAAACAACTGTCGGGTGTTACAGAGTGAATAATAAACAACTGGAAGGAGTTACCGAGTGAATAATAATGAAATGGCAGGAGTTACAGAGTGAATAATAAAAAACTGGCAGGTGTTACAGAGGGATAAATAAACAACTGGCAGGAGTTACACAGTGAATAATACACATCTTGCAGGAGTTCCAGAGTGAATAATAAACAACTGGTGGGTGTTACAGAGTGAATACTAAATAACTGGCAGGAGTTATACAGTGAAAAATAAACAACTGTCAGGTGTTACTGAGTGAATAATAAACAACTGGCAGGAGTTACAGAGTGAATAATAAATAACTGGCAGGAGTTACAGAGTGAATAATAAATAGCTGGCGGGAGATACAGAGTGAATAAAAACAACTGGCGGGAGTTACAGAGTGAATACTAAACAACTGCTGGAGTTACAGAGTGAATAATAAACAACTGGCAGGAGTTAACGAGTGAATAATAAACAAATGGTAGGTGTTACAGAGTGAATAATAAACAACTGGGGGGAGTTACAGAGTGAATAATAAACATCTGGCAGGAGTTACAGAGTGAATAATAAACAACTAGCAGGAGATACAGAGTGAATACTAAAGAACTGGCAGGTGTTACAGAGTGAAGAATAAAAAACTGGCAGGAGTTACAGAGTGAAGAATACATGACTTGCAGGGGTAACACAGTGAATAATAAATAGCTGGCGGAAGTTACAGAGTGAATAATAAACGACTGGCAGGAGTTACAGAGTGAATAATATACAAATGGCAGGAGTTACAGAGTGAAGAATAAACAACTGGCAGGAGTTACAGAGTGAATAATAAACAACTGGTGGAAGTTACAGAGTGAATAATAAACAAAAGGCGGGAGTTGCAGAGTGAATAATAATCAACTGGCAGGAGTTATATAGTGAATAATAAACAACTGGCGGGTGTTACAGAGTGAATAATAAACAACAGGCTGTAGTTACAGAGGGATAAAAAAACAACTGGCAGGAGTTACAGACTGAATAATAAACAACTGGCAGGTGTTACAGAGCGAATAATAAAAAACTGGCGTAGTGAAAGATTGAATAATAAACAACTGGAAGTAGTTACCGAGTGAGTAATAAACAACTGGCAGGTGTTACAGAATAAATAATAAACAACTGAAAGCTATCCATTTCATATATGTGAAGCCACCATAGTTTAACTATTGTATGGAAAGAGATAACTGATGGCAGTTTTACATGGTGTCGTTACACCTCAGGTCAGGGGAGAGGCTGAGAAGGACATTCCTTCATCATAACCTCAGCCAGTGCAGGAAGTGAACTCACACTGTTGGCATCATTTACCCAGCTGTCCAGCCAACTGAGTTAACCAACAATACACCAGAAACAGTATGTAACAGAGTGGATTACGTACAGTGAACTGTGTGCCAACAACTGCATAATATCAATCAAAACATATCACCGTGTATACAATATACAGCATACAGTGAGTTACAGAGAAAAGAAGAAACAGGTGGGAATGACTGACAGGGTGAATAAGAAACAGCAGGCAGTGGATTGGAGTGACGACTAAGAAGATGGCGATATACGACGGAATGAAACGAACACAGGTTTTAGAGTGAACAAAAAACAGCTGGCAAAGTACTACAGACCAAATAACTCGCAGCAGCTGGCTGGGAGTTACTGTCAATGAAACGGCTGACAGTAACTAACTCTGAATAGCAAATTGCTGGAGGTTTATTACAGAGTGAAGAATATTCAGCAGGCAGGGTATTGCAGAGTAAATTATACAAAATCTTGCAGTGAGTTACAGAGTGAAGAATATTCAGCAGGCAGGGTATTACAGACTGAATAATAAATATCTGGTAGTAATTTTTACAGTGAAAAATAAACACCTGAAAGCTTTCCAGAGTGATAAACAAAAGTGGATCATAGAGAAAATATGAAACAGCAAAAAGGAAATTCGAGAGCAAATAATAACCAATTGGCAACGAGTTATAGAGTGAACCATGAACGACTGATGGGAGTTACAAAGTGAATAAAAAACAACTGGAAGGAGTTACCGAGTGAATAATAACCAACTGGCAGGAGTTACAGAGTGAATACTAAATAACAAGCAGGTGTTACAGAGTGAATAATAAACAACTGTCGGGTGTTACAGAGTGAATAATAAATAACTACCAGGAGTTACAGAGTGAATAATAAACATCTGGCGGGAGTTACAGAGTGAATTATAAACAACTGGAAGGAGTTACCAAGTGAATAATAACCAACTGGCAGGAGTTACAGAGTGAATAATAAACAACAGGCAGGTGTTAAAGAGTGAACAATAAAGAACTGGCGTGTGTTAGAGAGTGAATACTAAATAACTGGCAGGAGTTATAGAGTGAATACTAAATAACTGGCAGGAGTTATATGGTGAATAATAAACAACTGGCAGGAGTTACAGAGTGAATAATAAATAACTGGTGGGAGTTACAGAATGAATAATAAATAACTGGTGGGAGTTACAGAGTGAAAAATAAACAACTGGCAGGAGTTACAGAATGAATAATAAATAACTGGTGGGAGTTACAGAGTGAAAAATAAACAACTGGCAGGTGTTACAGAGTGAATAATAACAACTGGTGGGAGATACAGAGTGAATAATAAAAGACTGGCGGGATTTATAGAATTAATACAAAATAACTGGCAGGAGTTACAGAGTGAATAATAAACAACTGGCAGGAGTTACAGAGTGAATAATAAATAACTAGCAGGAGTTATGGAGTGAATAATAAGCAACTGGCAGGAGTTACAGAGTGAATAATAAGCAACAGGCAGGAGTTACAGAGTGAAGAATATATGACTTGCGGGAGTAACACAGTGAATAATAAATAGCTGGCGGGAGTTACAGAGTGAATAAAAACAACTGTCGGGAGTTACAGAGTGAATACTAAACAACTGGCAGGTGTTACAGAGTGAATAATAAACATCTGGCATGAGTTGCAGAGTGAATAATACAGAACTGGCAGGAATTACAGAGTGAATAATAAATAACTGGCAGGTGTTACAGAGTGAAGAATAAATGACTTGCGGGAGTAACACAGTGAATAATAAATAGCTGGCAGGTGTTACAGAGAGAATAATAAACAACTGGCAGGAGTTAAAGAGTGAACAATAAACAACTGGCAGGAGTTACAGAGTGAATAATAAACAACTGGCGGGAGTTACAGAGGGATAAATAAACATCTGGCAGGAGTTACAAGAGTGAATAATAAAGAACTGGCAGGTGTTACAGAGTGAATAATAAATAGCTGGCGGGAGTTACAGAGTGAATAATAAACAACTGGCGGGAGTTACAGAGGGATAAATAAACATCTGGCAGGAGTTACAAGAGTGAATAATAAAGAACTGGCAGGTGTTACAGAGTGAATAATAAATAGCTGGCGGGAGTTACAGAGTGAATAATAAATAACTGGTGGGAGTTACAGAGTGAATAATAAGCAACAGGCAGGAGTTACAGAGTGAAGAATATATGACTTGCGGGAGTAACACAGTGAATAATAAATAGCTGGCGGGAGTTACAGAGTGAATACTAAACAACTGGCAGGTGTTACAGAGTGAATAATAAACATCTGGCATGAGTTGCAGAGTGAATAATACAGAACTGGCAGGAATTACAGAGTGAATAATAAATAACTGGCAGGTGTTACAGAGTGAAGAATAAATGACTTGCGGGAGTAACACAGTGAATAATAAACAACTGGCGGGAGTTACACTGTGAATAATAAACCTCTGGCTGTTGTTACAGAGTGAATAATAAATAGCTGGCGGGAGTTACAGAGTGAATAATAAATAGCTGGCGGGAGTTACAGAGTGAATAATAAACGACTGGCAGGAGTTACTGAGTGAAGAATAAACAACTGGTGGAAGTTACAGAGTGAATAATAAACAAAAGGCGGGAGTTACAGAGTGAAAAATAAACAACTGGCGGGAGTTACAGAGTGAAGAATAAACAACTGGCTCGAGTTACAGATTGAATAATAAACAACTGGCAGGTGTTACAGAGTGAAGAATAACTGACTTGCGGGAGTAACACAGTGAATAATAAATAGCTGGCAGGTGTTACAGAGAGAATAATAAACAACTGGCAGGAGTTAAAGAGTGAACAATAAACAACTGGCAGGAGTTACAGAGTGAATAATAAACATGTGACAGGAGTTACAGAGTGAATAATAATCAACTGGCAGGAGTTACAGAGTGAATAATAAACAACTGGTAGGTGTTACAGAGTGAATAATAAACAACTGGCAGGAGTTACAGAGTAAATAATAAAGAACTGGCATGAGTAACAGAGTGAACACGAAACAACTGGCAGGAGTTACACAGTGAATAATAACTAACTGGCAGGAGTTACAGAGTGAATAATAACAACTGGTGGGAGATACAGAAATGAATAATAAAAGAATGGCGGGCGTTACAGAGTGAAAAATAAATAACTGGCAGGAGTTACACTGTGAATAATAAACAACTGGCAGGAGTTACAGAGTGAATAATAAACGACTGGCAGGAGTTACAGTGTCAATCACAAACAACTGGTAGCGGTTACAGAGTGAATAATAAATGACTGGCGGGAGATACAGAGTGAATAATAAACAACTGGCAGGTGTGACAGAGTGATGAATAAACAACTGGTGGGTGTTACAGAGTGAATAATAAAAAAACTGGCGGGAGTTACAGAGTGAATAGTAAACATCTGGCAGGAGTTACACAGTGAAGAATAAATGACTTGCGGGAGTAACACAGTTAATAATAAATAGCTGGTGGGAGTTACAGAGTGAATAATAAACAACTGGCGGGAGTTAAAAAGTGAAGTATAAACGACTGGCAGGAGTTACAGAGTGAACAATAAACAACTGGTGGGAGTTACAGAGTGAATAATAAACAACTGGCAGGTGTTACATAGTGAATAATAAACAACTGGCAGGTGTTACATAGTGAATAATAAACAACTGGCAGGTGTTACATAGTGAATAATAACAACAGGCGGGAGTTACAGAGCGAATAATAAACAACTGGCGGGAGTTACAGAGCAAATAATAAACAACAGGCGGGAGTTACACTGTGAATAATAAACAACTGGCAGGAGTTACAGTGTGAATATTAAATACCTGGCAAGTGTTACAGAGTGAATAATAAACAACTGGCAGGAGTTACAGAGTGAATAATAAACAACTGGCAGGAGTTACAGAGTGAATAATAAATACCTGGCAAGTGTAACAGAGTGAATAATAAACAACTGGCAGGAGTTACAGAGTGAATAATAAACAACTGGCGGGAGTTACAGAGTGAATAATAAATACCTGGCAAATGTTACAGAGTGAATAATAAACAACTGGCAGGAGTTACAGAGTGAATAATAAACAACTGGCGGGAGTTACAGAGTGAATAATAAATACCTGGCAAGTGTTACAGAGTGAATAATAAACAACTGGCAGGAGTTAAAGAGTGAATACTAAACGACTGGCGGGAGTTACAGAGTGAATAATAAACAACTGGTGGGAGATTCAGAGTGAATAATAAACAACTGGCAGGAGTTACAGAGTGAATAATAAATACCTGGCAAGTGTTACAGAGTGAATAATAAACAACTGGCAGGAGTTAAAGAGTGAATACTAAACGACTGGCAGGAGTTACGGAGTGAATAATAATGAACTGGCGGGAGTTACAGAGTGCATAATAAACAACTGCCAGGTGTTACAGAGTGAATAATAAACAAATGGTAGGTGTTACAGAGTGAATAATAAACAACTGGGGGGAGTTACAGAGTGAATAATAAAAAAACTGGCGGGAGTTACAGAGTGAAAAGTAAACATCTGGCAGGAGTTACACAGTGAATAATAAACCGCTGTGGAGTTACAGAGTGAACAATAAACAACTGGCAGGAGATCCAGAGTGAATAATAAACAACTGGCTGGAGTTACAGAGTGAATAACAAACAACTGGCGGGTGTTACAGAGTGAATATTAAACAACTGGCAGGTGTTACAGAGTGAATATTAAACAACTGGCAGGAGTTACAGAGTGAATAATAAACAACTGGCGGGTGTTACAGAGTGAATATTAAACAACTGGCGGGTATTACAGAGTGAATATTAAACAACTGGCAGGTGTGACAGAGTGAATAATAAACAACTGGCGGGTGTTACAGAGTGAATAATAAACAACTGGCAGGAGTTACGGAGTTAATAATAACAACTGGCGGGTGTTACAGAGTGAATAATAAATAACTGGCAGGAGTTACAGAGTGAATAATAAAAAACTAGCAGGAGATACAGAGTGAACAATAAACAACTCGCAGGAGATCCAGAGTGAATAATAAACAACTGGCGGGAGATACAGAGTGATTAATAAACAACTGGCGGGTGTTACAGAGTGAATAATAAACGACTGGCAGGAGTTACAGAGTGAATAATAAACAACTGGCAGGAGTTAACGAGTGATGATTAAACAACTGGCAGGAGTTACGGAGTGATTAATAAACAACTGGTAGGAATTACAGAGCGAATAATAAACAACTGGCCGGAGTTACAGAGTGAACAATAAACAACTGGTGGGTGTAACAGAGAGAATAATAAACAACTGGCGGGAGTTACAGAGTAAATAATAAACAATTTGGCAGGTGTTACAGAGTGAATATTAAACAACTGGCAGAAGGTACAGAGTGAATAATAAAAGACTGGCGGGAGATACAGAGTGAATAATAAACAACTGGCGGGAGATTCAGAGTGAATAATAAATAACTGGCAGGAGTTATGGAGTGAATAATAACTAACTGGCGGGATATAAAGAGTGAATAATAAATAACTGGCAGGAATTACAGAGTGAATAATAAACAACTGGCAGGTGTTACAGAGTGAATAATAAATAACTGGCTCGAGTTACACAGTGAATAATAAACAACTGGTGGGAGATTCAGAGTGAATGATAAACGACTGGCACATGATACAGAGTGAATAATAAACAACGGGCAGGAGTTACAGAGTGAATAAAAAACAACTGGCAGGTGTTACAGAATAAATAAGAAACAACTGGCAGTAGTTACAGAGTGAATAATAAATGACTGGCTGGAGTTACGTAGTGAATAATACCTAACTGGCAGGTGATACAGAGTGAATAATAAACAACTGGCGCGAGTTACAGAGTGAATAATAAACAACTGTCAGGTGTTACAGAGTGAACAATAAACAACTGGCAGGTGTTACAGAATGAATAATACACGACTAGCGGGAGTTACAGAGTGAACAATAAACAACTCACGGGAGTTACAGAGTGAATAATACACGACTAGCGGGAGTTACAGAGTGAACAATAAACAACTCACGGGAGTTACAGAGTGAATAATAAACGAGTAGCAGGTGTTAAAGAGTGAATAATAAACAAATGGCAGTTGTTCCAGAGTGAATAATAAAAGACTAGCGGGAGTTACAGAGTGAATAATAAATAACTGGCAGGAATTACAGAGCGAATATTAAGCAACTGGCAGGAGTTACAAAGCGAATAATAAATCACTGGTGGGAGTGACACAGTGAAAAATATAGAACTGGTGGGAGTGACACAGTGAATAATAAAAACTGGCAGGAGTTACAGAGTGAATAATAAACAACAGGCAGGTGTTACAGAATAAATAATAAACAACTGGCAGGAGTTACAGTGTGAACAATAATTGACTGGCAGAAGTTACAGAGTAAATAATAAACAACTGGTGGGTGTAACAGAGAGAATAATAAACAACTGGCAAGAGTTACAGCGTGAATAATAAGCAACTGGCAGGAGGTACAGAGTGAATAATAAACGACTAGCAGGTGATACAGTGTGAATAATAAATGACTAGCGGGGGTTACAGTGTGAAGAATAAACAACTGGCAGGAGTTACAGATTGAACAATAAACAACTGGTGGGAGTTACAGAGTAAATAATAAAAGACTGGTGGGAGTTACAGAGTGAATATTAAACAACTGGCAGGAGTTACAGGGTGAATAATAAAAGACTGGCGGGAGATACAGAGTGATTATTAACACCTGGCGGGAGTTACAGAGTGATTAATAAACAACTAGCGAGAGTTACTGAGTGAATAATAAACAACTGGCTGGACATACAGAGTGAATAATAAACGACTGGCAGGAGTTACAGAATAAATAATAAACAACTGGCAGGTGATACAGAGTGAATAATAAACAACTGGCGGGTGATACAGAGTGAACAATAAACAACGGGCGGGTGTTACAGAGTGAATATTAACCAACTGGCGTGAGTTACAGAGTGAAGAATACAAGACTGGCGGGAGTTACAGAGTGAATAATAAACATCTGACAGGAGTTACAGAGTGAATAATAATCAACTGGCAGGTGATACAGAGTGAATAATAAACGACTGGCAGGAGTTACAGAATAAATAATAAACAACTGGCAGGTGATACAGAGTGAATAATAAACAACTGGCAGGTGATACTGAGTGAATAATAAACAAATGGCGGATGTTCCAGAGTGAATAATAAACGACTGGCAGGCGTTACAGAATAAATAATAAACAACTGGCGGGTGATACAGAGTGAATAATAAACAACTGGCAGGTGTTACAGAGTGAAGAATAAATGACTTGCGGGAGTAACACAGTGAATAATAAATAGCTGGTGGGCGTTACAGAGTGAATAATAAACAAAAGGCGGGAGTTAAAGAGTGAAGAATAAACAACTGGTGGGAGTTACAGAGTGAATAATAAACAACTGGCAGGAGTAACAGAGTGAATAATAAAAACTGGCAGGTGTTACAGAATAAATAATAAACAACTGGCAGGTGTTACAGAGTGAATAATAAACAACTGGCGGGAGTTCCAGAGTGAATAATAAACGACTGGCAGGAGTTACAGTGTGAATAATAAATACCTGGCAAGTGTTAGAGTGAATAATAAACAACTGGCAGGTGTGTCAGAATGAATAATAAATGACTGGCGGGAGTTACAGAGTGAATAATTCACAACTGGCGGGAGTTATAGAGTGAACAATAAACAACTGGCGAGAGATTCAAAGAGAATAATAAATAACTGACAGGAGTTACAGAGTGAATAATAAATAACTGGCAGGAGTTACGGAGTGAATAATAAGCAACTGGCAGGAGTTAGTGTGCATAATAAAAGACTTGTGGGAGATTCAGAGTGAATAATGAACAACTGGCATGAGGTACAGAATAAATAATAAACAACTGGCAGGTGATACAGTGTGAATAATAAACAACTGGTGGGTGTTCCAGAGTGAATAATAAACAACTACCAGGAGTTACAGAGTGAATAATAAACGACTGGCGGGTGTTACAGCGTGAATAATAAACAAAAGGCGGGAGTTACAGAGTGAATAATAAATCACTGGTGGGAGTTACAGAGTGAATAATAAATCACTGGTGGGAGTTACAGAGTGAATAATAAATCAGTGGTGGGAGTTACAGAGTGAATAATAATGAATGGGCAGGAGTTTTCGAGTGACTAATAAACAACTGGCTGGTGTTACAGAGTGAACAATAAATAACTGGCGGGAGTTACAGAGTGAATAATAAACGACTGGCAGGTTGTACAGAGTGAATAATATAGAACAGGCAGGTGTTACAAAGTGAACAATAAACAACTGGCGGGAGTTACAGTGTGAATATTAAACAACTGGCAGGAGTTACAGAGTGAATAAGAAAAGACTGGCGGGAGTTACAGAGTGAATACTAAACTACTGGCAGGTGTTACAGAGTGAAAAATAAATAACTGGCTCAAGTTACACAGTGAATAATACAAAACTGGTGGGAGATTCAGAGTGAATAACAAATAACTGGCAGGAGTTACAGAGTGAATACTAAACAACTGGCAGGTGTTACAGAGGGATAAATAAACAACTGGCAGGAGTTACACAGTGAAAAATAAACATCTGGCAGGAGATACAGAGTGAATAATAAACAACTGGCATGAGGTACAGAGAGATAAATAAAGAACTGGCAGGTGTTACAGAATAAATAAGAAACAACTGGCAGTAGTTACAGAGTGAATAATAAATGACTGGCAGGAGTTATGTAGTGAATAATAACTAACTGGCGGGATATACTGAGTGAATAATAAAAGACTGGCGGGAGTTACAGAGTGAATAATAACAACTGGCTGGTGTTACAGTGTGAACAATAAACAACTTGCAGGAGTTACAGAGTGAATAATACACAACTGGCAGGTGTTACAAAGTGAATAATAAACGACTGGCAGGAGTTACGTAGTGAATAATAACTAACTGGCGGGATATACAGAGTGAATAATAAAAGACTGGCGGGAGATACAGAGTGAATAATAAACAACAGGCGGGAGATTCAGAGAGAATAATAAATAACTGGCATGAGTTACAGAGTGAATAATAAATCACTGGCAGGAGTTACGTAGTGAATAATAACTAACTGGCGCGATAAACAGAGTGAATAATAAAAGACTGGCGGGAGTTACAGAGTGAATAATAAATAACTGGTAGGAGTTACAGAGTGAATAATAAACGACTGGCAGGCGATACAGTGTGAATAATAAACAACTGGCAGGTGTTCCAGAGTGAACATTAAGCAACTGGCAGGAGTTACAGAGTGAATAATAAACTACTGGTGGGTGTAACAGAGAGAATAATAAGCAACTGGCAGGAGGTACAGAGTGAATAATAAAAGACTGGTGGGAGATTCAGAGTGAATAATAAAAAAGTGGCAGGTGTTACAGAGTGAATAATAAAAAACTACCAGGAGTTACAGAGTGAATAATAAACAACGGGCAGGTGTTACAGAGTGAATGATAAACAAAAAGCAGGAGTTACAGAGTAAATAATAATCAACTGGCGGGAGTTACAGACTGAATAATAAACGACTGGCAGGTTGTACAGAGTGAATAATAAACAACTGGCTGTTGTTACAGAGTGAACAATAAACAACAGGCGGGTGTTACAGAGTGAATATTAACCAACTGGCAGGAGTTACAGAGTGAATAATAAAAGACTGGCGGGAGATACAGAGTGATTATTAACAACTGGCGTGAGTTACAGAGTGAAGAATACAAGACTGGCGGGAGTTACAGAGTGAAAAATAAATGACTGGCTCGAGTTATACAGTGAATAATAAAAGACTGGCGGGAGATACAGAGTGAATAATAAACAACTGGCAGGAGTTACAGAGTGAATAATAAACAAATGGCTGGACATACAGAGTGAAAAATAATGAACAGGCAGGAGTTACAGAGTGAACAATAAATAACTGGCAGGAGTTACAGAGTGAATAATAAACGACTGGCAGGAGTTACGTAGTGAATAATAACTAACTGGCGGGATATACAGAGTAAATAATAAAAGACTAGCGGGAGTTACAGAGTGAATAATAAACAACTGGCGGGAGTTACAGAGTCAATACTAAACAACTGGCAGGAGTAAGAGAGTGAATAATAAACAACTGGCAGATGTTACAGAGGGATTAATAAACAACTTGCGGGAGTTACAGAGTGAATACTAAACAACTGGCAGGAGTAAGAGAGTGAATAATAAACAACTGACAGGAGTTACACAGTGAATAACAAATGACTGGCAGGTGATACAGTGTGAATAATAAATAACTGGTGGTAGTTACAGAGTGAATAATAAACATCTGGCGGGTGTTCCAGAGTGAATAATAAACAACTGGTGGGAGTTACAGAGTGAATAATAAACAACTGGCGGGAGTTACAGAGTGATGAATAAACAACTGGCAGGAGTTACAGAGAGAATAATAAACATCTGGCAGAAGTTACAGAGAGAATAATAAAGAACTGGCAGGTGTTACAGAAGGAATAATATAAAACTGGCAGGTGTTACAGAGTGAATAATAAACAACTGGCAGGAGTTTCAGAGTGAATAATAAACAACTGGCAGGAGTTTCAGAGTGAATAATAAACAACTGGCGGGAGTTACAGAGTGATGAATAAACAACTGGCAGGAGTTACAGAGAGAATAATAAACATCTGGCAGGTGTTACAGAGTGAATAATAAACAACTGGCAGGAGTTACACAGTGAATAATAAACGACTGGCAGGTGATACAGTGTGAATAATAAACAACTGGCGGGAGTTACAGAGTGAATAATATAAAACTGGTGGGAGTTACAGAGTGAATAGGAAATAACTGGCAGGAGTTACAGACTGAATAATAATGAACTGGCAGGAGTTACAGAGTGAATAATAAAGAACTGGCCAGGGTTACAGAGGGATAAATAAACAACTGGCAGGAGTTACACAGTGAATAATAAAGAAATGGCAGGAGTTACAGAATAAATAATAAACAACTGGCAGGTGTTACAGAGTGAATACTGAATAACTGGCGGGAGTTAGAGTGAATAATAAACAAATGTCGGGTGTTACAGAGTGAATAATAAACAATTTGCGGGAGTAAGAGAGTGAATAATAAACAACTGGCAGGTGTTGCAGTATAAATAATAAACAACTGGCGGGATATTCAGAGTGAATAATAAAAGACTGGCAGGAGTTACACAGTGAATAATAAACAACTGGCAGGAGTTACACAGTGAATAATAAACAACTGGCAGGTGTTACAGAATAAATAATAAACAACTGGCAGGTGTTACAGAGTGAATAACAAAAAAATGGCGTGAGTTACAGTGTGAATAATAAGCAACTGGCAGGAGTTACAGAGTGAAAAATAAAAGATTGGCGTGAGTTACAGAGTGTATAATAAATAACTGGCAGGAGTTACAGAGTGAATAATAAGCAACTGGCAGGAGTTACAGAGTGAATACTAAACAACTGGCTCGAGTTACAGAGTGAATAATAAATGCCTAGCAAGTGTTACAGAGTGAATAATAAACAACTGGCAGTTGTTACAGAGTGAATAATAACCATGTGGCGAGTGTTACAGAGTAAATAATAAACAAGTGGCGGGTGATACAGAGGGATAAATAAACAACTGGCGTGAGTTACAGAGTGAATAATAAACGTTTGGCAGGTATTACAGTGTGAATAATAAATAACTGGCATGCGTTACAGAGTGAATAATGAATGACCGCCTCGAGTTACAGAGTGAATAATAAATGACTGGCAGGGGTTACAGAGTGAATAATAAATGACTGGCGGGGGTTACAGAGGGAATAATAAACAACGGGGAGGAGTTACAGAGTGAATCATAAACAACTGGCCGGTGTTAAAGAGTGAATAATAAACAACTGACAGGTGTTACAGTGTGAATAATAAAGAATTGGCAGGAGTTAGAGTGAATCATAAACAACTGGCGGGAGTTACAGAGTGAATAATAAACAACTGGCGGTTGTTACATGGTGAATAATAAACGACTGGCGGGGGTTACAGAGTGAATAATAAACAACTAGGGGGGTGACACAGTGAATAATAACAACTAGCGGGAGTTACAGAGTGAATAATAAACGACTAGCGGGAGTTACCCTGTGAATAATAAACAACTGGCGGGGGTTACACAGGGATTAAGAACAACTGGTGGGTGTTACAGAGTGAATAATAAAAAACAGGTGGGTGTTACAGACTGAATAGTAAAAGACTGGCGGGAGTTACAGAGTGAATAATAAACAACTGGAAGGAGTTACAGAGTGAATAGTGAAAGACTGGCGGGAGTTACAGAGTGAATAATAAACGACTGGTGGGAGATTCAGAGTGAATAATACACGACTACCATGTGTTACAGAGTGAATAATAAACAACTGGCGGGAGTGACAGAGTGAATAATGAATACCTGGCAAGTGTTACAGAGTGAATAATAAACGACTGGTGGGTGTAACAGAGAGAATAATAAACAACTGGCGGTAGCGACACAGCGAATAATAAACAACTGGAAGTAGTTACCGAGTGAATAATAAACAACTGGCAGGTGTTACAGAATAAATAATAATCAACTGGTGGGAGTTACAGAGTGAATAATAGACAACTGGTGGGTGTTACAGAGTGAATAATAAATACCTGGCAAGTGTTACAGAGTGAATAATAAACAACTGGCAGGAGTTACAGAGTGAATAATAAACAACTGGCAGGAGATACACAGTGAATACTAAACGACTGGCAGGTGATAGAGTGTGAATAATAAACAACTGGCCGGTGTTACAGAGGGATAAATAAACAACTGGCAGGAGTTACACAGTGAATAATAAAGAACTGGCAGGAGTTACAGAGTGAATAATAAACAACTGGAAGTAGTTACTGAGTGAATAATACAAAACTGGCAGGTGTTACAGAATAAATAATAAACAACTGGCAGGTGTAACAGAGTGAATACTAAATAACTGGCGGGAGTTACGGAGTGAATAATAAACAAATGGCGGGTGTTACAGAATGAATAATAAACGACTGACAGGAGTTACAGAGAGAATAATAAACGTTTGGCAGGTATTACAGAGTGAATAACAAACAAATGGCGTGAGTTACAGTGTGAATAATACACAACTGGCGGGAGTTACAGAGTGCATAATAAACATTTGGTAGGTATTACAGAGCAAGTAATAAACAACTGGCAGGAGTTACCGAGAGAATATTAAACGACTGGCAGGAGTTACAGAGTGAATAATAAACAACGGGCGGGTGTTACAGAGTGAATAATAAACAACTGGCAGGAGTTAGAGAGTGAATATTAGAAGACTGGCGGGAGTTACAGAGTGAATAATAAACAACTGGCAGGTGTTACAGAGTGAAAAATAACCATGTGGCGAGTGTTACAGAGTAAATAATAAACAACTGGCAGGAGTTACAAAGTGAATAATAAACGACTGGCAGGTGATACAGAGTGAATCATAAACAACTGGCGGGTGTTACAGAGTGAATAATAAACAACTGGCGGGAGTTACAGAGTGAATAATAAACGTTTGGCAGGTATTACAGAGTGAATAATAAACAACTGTCGGGAGTGACCGAGTGAATAATAAACAACTGGCGGGAGTTACAGAGTGAAAAATAAATGAATGGTGGGAGTTACAGAGGGAACAATAAACAACTGGCAGGAGTTACAGAGTGAATAATAAAAGACTCGCGGGAGATACAGAGTGAATAATAAACAACTGGCATGAGTTACAGAGCGAATCATAAATGACTGGCAGGAGTTACAGAGTGAATAGTAAAAGACTGGCGGGAGTTACAGAGTGAATAATAAACGACGTGGGAGATTCAGAGTGAATAATAAACGACTGGCGGGAGTTACAGAGTGAATAATAAACGACTGGCAGGCGATACAGTGTGAATAATAAACAACTGGCAGGTGTTCCAGAGTGAACATTAAGCAACTGGCAGGAGTTACAGAGTGAATAATAAACTACTGGTGGGTGTAACAGAGAGAATAATAAGCAACTGGCAGGAGGTACAGAGTGAATAATAAAAGACTGGTGGGAGATTCAGAGTGAATAATAAAAAAGTGGCAGGTGTTACAGAGTGAATAATAAAAAACTACCAGGAGTTACAGAGTGAATAATAAACAACGGGCAGGTGTTACAGAGTGAATGATAAACAAAAAGCAGGAGTTACAGAGTAAATAATAATCAACTGGCGGGAGTTACAGACTGAATAATAAACGACTGGCAGGTTGTACAGAGTGAATAATAAACAACTGGCTGTTGTTACAGAGTGAACAATAAACAACAGGCGGGTGTTACAGAGTGAATATTAACCAACTGGCAGGAGTTACAGAGTGAATAATAAAAGACTGGCGGGAGATACAGAGTGATTATTAACAACTGGCGTGAGTTACAGAGTGAAGAATACAAGACTGGCGGGAGTTACAGAGTGAAAAATAAATGACTGGCTCGAGTTATACAGTGAATAATAAAAGACTGGCGGGAGATACAGAGTGAATAATAAACAACTGGCAGGAGTTACAGAGTGAATAATAAACAAATGGCTGGACATACAGAGTGAAAAATAATGAACAGGCAGGAGTTACAGAGTGAACAATAAATAACTGGCAGGAGTTACAGAGTGAATAATAAACGACTGGCAGGAGTTACGTAGTGAATAATAACTAACTGGCGGGATATACAGAGTAAATAATAAAAGACTAGCGGGAGTTACAGAGTGAATAATAAACAACTGGCGGGAGTTACAGAGTCAATACTAAACAACTGGCAGGAGTAAGAGAGTGAATAATAAACAACTGGCAGATGTTACAGAGGGATTAATAAACAACTTGCGGGAGTTACAGAGTGAATACTAAACAACTGGCAGGAGTAAGAGAGTGAATAATAAACAACTGACAGGAGTTACACAGTGAATAACAAATGACTGGCAGGTGATACAGTGTGAATAATAAATAACTGGTGGTAGTTACAGAGTGAATAATAAACATCTGGCGGGTGTTCCAGAGTGAATAATAAACAACTGGTGGGAGTTACAGAGTGAATAATAAACAACTGGCGGGAGTTACAGAGTGATGAATAAACAACTGGCAGGAGTTACAGAGAGAATAATAAACATCTGGCAGAAGTTACAGAGAGAATAATAAAGAACTGGCAGGTGTTACAGAAGGAATAATATAAAACTGGCAGGTGTTACAGAGTGAATAATAAACAACTGGCAGGAGTTTCAGAGTGAATAATAAACAACTGGCAGGAGTTTCAGAGTGAATAATAAACAACTGGCGGGAGTTACAGAGTGATGAATAAACAACTGGCAGGAGTTACAGAGAGAATAATAAACATCTGGCAGGTGTTACAGAGTGAATAATAAACAACTGGCAGGAGTTACACAGTGAATAATAAACGACTGGCAGGTGATACAGTGTGAATAATAAACAACTGGCGGGAGTTACAGAGTGAATAATATAAAACTGGTGGGAGTTACAGAGTGAATAGGAAATAACTGGCAGGAGTTACAGACTGAATAATAATGAACTGGCAGGAGTTACAGAGTGAATAATAAAGAACTGGCCAGGGTTACAGAGGGATAAATAAACAACTGGCAGGAGTTACACAGTGAATAATAAAGAAATGGCAGGAGTTACAGAATAAATAATAAACAACTGGCAGGTGTTACAGAGTGAATACTGAATAACTGGCGGGAGTTAGAGTGAATAATAAACAAATGTCGGGTGTTACAGAGTGAATAATAAACAATTTGCGGGAGTAAGAGAGTGAATAATAAACAACTGGCAGGTGTTGCAGTATAAATAATAAACAACTGGCGGGATATTCAGAGTGAATAATAAAAGACTGGCAGGAGTTACACAGTGAATAATAAACAACTGGCAGGAGTTACACAGTGAATAATAAACAACTGGCAGGTGTTACAGAATAAATAATAAACAACTGGCAGGTGTTACAGAGTGAATAACAAAAAAATGGCGTGAGTTACAGTGTGAATAATAAGCAACTGGCAGGAGTTACAGAGTGAAAAATAAAAGATTGGCGTGAGTTACAGAGTGTATAATAAATAACTGGCAGGAGTTACAGAGTGAATAATAAGCAACTGGCAGGAGTTACAGAGTGAATACTAAACAACTGGCTCGAGTTACAGAGTGAATAATAAATGCCTAGCAAGTGTTACAGAGTGAATAATAAACAACTGGCAGTTGTTACAGAGTGAATAATAACCATGTGGCGAGTGTTACAGAGTAAATAATAAACAAGTGGCGGGTGATACAGAGGGATAAATAAACAACTGGCGTGAGTTACAGAGTGAATAATAAACGTTTGGCAGGTATTACAGTGTGAATAATAAATAACTGGCATGCGTTACAGAGTGAATAATGAATGACCGCCTCGAGTTACAGAGTGAATAATAAATGACTGGCAGGGGTTACAGAGTGAATAATAAATGACTGGCGGGGGTTACAGAGGGAATAATAAACAACGGGGAGGAGTTACAGAGTGAATCATAAACAACTGGCCGGTGTTAAAGAGTGAATAATAAACAACTGACAGGTGTTACAGTGTGAATAATAAAGAATTGGCAGGAGTTAGAGTGAATCATAAACAACTGGCGGGAGTTACAGAGTGAATAATAAACAACTGGCGGTTGTTACATGGTGAATAATAAACGACTGGCGGGGGTTACAGAGTGAATAATAAACAACTAGGGGGGTGACACAGTGAATAATAACAACTAGCGGGAGTTACAGAGTGAATAATAAACGACTAGCAGGAGTTACCCTGTGAATAATAAACAACTGGCGGGGGTTACACAGGGATTAAGAACAACTGGTGGGTGTTACAGAGTGAATAATAAAAAACAGGTGGGTGTTACAGACTGAATAGTAAAAGACTGGCGGGAGTTACAGAGTGAATAATAAACAACTGGAAGGAGTTACAGAGTGAATAGTGAAAGACTGGCGGGAGTTACAGAGTGAATAATAAACGACTGGTGGGAGATTCAGAGTGAATAATACACGACTACCATGTGTTACAGAGTGAATAATAAACAACTGGCGGGAGTGACAGAGTGAATAATGAATACCTGGCAAGTGTTACAGAGTGAATAATAAACGACTGGTGGGTGTAACAGAGAGAATAATAAACAACTGGCGGTAGCGACACAGCGAATAATAAACAACTGGAAGTAGTTACCGAGTGAATAATAAACAACTGGCAGGTGTTACAGAATAAATAATAATCAACTGGTGGGAGTTACAGAGTGAATAATAGACAACTGGTGGGTGTTACAGAGTGAATAATAAATACCTGGCAAGTGTTACAGAGTGAATAATAAACAACTGGCAGGAGTTACAGAGTGAATAATAAACAACTGGCAGGAGATACACAGTGAATACTAAACGACTGGCAGGTGATAGAGTGTGAATAATAAACAACTGGCCGGTGTTACAGAGGGATAAATAAACAACTGGCAGGAGTTACACAGTGAATAATAAAGAACTGGCAGGAGTTACAGAGTGAATAATAAACAACTGGAAGTAGTTACTGAGTGAATAATACAAAACTGGCAGGTGTTACAGAATAAATAATAAACAACTGGCAGGTGTAACAGAGTGAATACTAAATAACTGGCGGGAGTTACGGAGTGAATAATAAACAAATGGCGGGTGTTACAGAATGAATAATAAACGACTGACAGGAGTTACAGAGAGAATAATAAACGTTTGGCAGGTATTACAGAGTGAATAACAAACAAATGGCGTGAGTTACAGTGTGAATAATACACAACTGGCGGGAGTTACAGAGTGCATAATAAACATTTGGTAGGTATTACAGAGCAAGTAATAAACAACTGGCAGGAGTTACCGAGAGAATATTAAACGACTGGCAGGAGTTACAGAGTGAATAATAAACAACGGGCGGGTGTTACAGAGTGAATAATAAACAACTGGCAGGAGTTAGAGAGTGAATATTAGAAGACTGGCGGGAGTTACAGAGTGAATAATAAACAACTGGCAGGTGTTACAGAGTGAAAAATAACCATGTGGCGAGTGTTACAGAGTAAATAATAAACAACTGGCAGGAGTTACAAAGTGAATAATAAACGACTGGCAGGTGATACAGAGTGAATCATAAACAACTGGCGGGTGTTACAGAGTGAATAATAAACAACTGGCGGGAGTTACAGAGTGAATAATAAACGTTTGGCAGGTATTACAGAGTGAATAATAAACAACTGTCGGGAGTGACCGAGTGAATAATAAACAACTGGCGGGAGTTACAGAGTGAAAAATAAATGAATGGTGGGAGTTACAGAGGGAACAATAAACAACTGGCAGGAGTTACAGAGTGAATAATAAAAGACTCGCGGGAGATACAGAGTGAATAATAAACAACTGGCAGGAGTTACAGAGCGAATCATAAATGACTGGCAGGAGTTACAGAGTGAATAGTAAAAGACTGGCGGGAGTTACAGAGTGAATAATAAACGACGTGGGAGATTCAGAGTGAATAATAAACGACTGGCGGGAGTTACAGAGTGAATAATAAACGACTGGTGGGTGTAACAGAGAGAATAATAAACAACTGGCGATAGCGACACAGCGAATAATAAACAACTGGAAGTAGTTACCGAGTGAATAATAAACAACTGGCAGGAGTTACAGAGTGAATAGTAAAAGACTGGCGGGAGTTACAGAGTGAATAATAAACGACGTGGGAGATTCAGAGTGAATAATAAACGACTGGCAGGAGTTACAGAGTGAATAATAGACAACTGGTGGGTGTTACAGAGTGAATAATACACGACTACCACGTGTTACAGAGTGAATAATAAACGACTGGCAGGAGTTACACAGTGAATATAAACAACTGGCAGGTGTTACAGAGTGAATAATGAATACCTGGCAAGTGTTACAGAGAGAATAATAAACGACTGGTGGGTGTAACAGAGAGAATAATAAACAACTGGCGGTAGCGACACAGCGAATAATAAACAACTGGAAGTAGTTACTGAGTGAATAATAAACAACTGGCAGGAGGTTCAGAGTGAATAATAAACGACTGGCGGGTGTTACAGAGTGAATAATAAACGACTGTCAGGTGATACAGACTGAATAATAAACAACTGGCGGGAGTTACAGAGTGAATAATAAACGACTGGCAGGAGTTACAGAGTGAATACTAAAAGACTGGCGGGAGTTACAGAGTGAATAATAAACATTTGGCAGGCATTACAGAGTGAGTAATAAACAACTTGCAGGAGTTACAGACTAAATAATAAACAACTGGCCGGTGTTAAAGAGTGAATAATAAACAACTGGCAGGAGTTACAGAGCGAATCATAAACGACTGGGGGGAGTTACAGAGTGAATAATAAACAACTGGCAGGAGCTACAGGGTGAATAATGAACAACTGGCAGGTGTTAAAGAGGGATTATTAAATAAGTGGCGGTTCTTACAGAGTGAATAATAGACAACTGGCAGGAGTTACAGGGTGAATAATAAACGACTGGCGGGAGTTACAGAGTGAATAATAAACCACTGGCAGGAGTTACAGAGTGAATAATAAGCCACTGGCAGGAGTTACAGAGTGACTAATAAACAACTGGCGGGAGTTACAGAGTGATTAATAAACAACTGGCGGGAGTTACAGAGTGAATAATAAGCAACTGGCAGGAGTTACAGAGTGAATAATAAACAACTGGCAGGAGTAAAAGAGTGATTAATAAACAACTGGCAGGAGTTACAGAGTGAATAATAAGCAACTGGCAGGAGTTACAGAGTGAATAATAAATGACTGGCGGGAGATACAGAGTGAATAATAAAAGACTGGCAGGAGTTACAGACTGAATAATAAATAACTGGCAGGAGTTACAGAGTGAATAATAAGCAACTGGCAGGTGTTACGGAGTGAATAATAAACAGCTGGTGGGAGATACAGAGTGAATAATAAATGTTTGGCAGGAGTTACAGAGAGAATAATACACATTTGGCAGTCATTACAGAGTGAATAATAAACAATTGGTGGGTGTTACAGAGTGAATAATAAACGACTGGCAGGAGTGTCAGAGTGAATAATAAACAACTGGTAGGTGTTACAGAGTGAATAATAAACAACTGGCGGGAGTTACAGAGTGAATAATAAACAACTGGTAGGTGTTACAGAGTGAATAATAAACAACTGGCGGGATTTATAGAGTGAATAATAAACAACTGGCAGGCGTTACAGAGTGAATAATAAACAACTGGCAGGTGTTACAGAGTGAATAATAAATGACTGGAAGGAGTTACATAGTGAATAATAACTAACTGGCAGGAGTTACAGAGTGAATAATAAACAATTGGCAGGTGATACACAGTGAATAATAAACAACTGTCAGGAGTTACAGAGTGAATACTAAAAGACTGGCAGGAGATACAGAGTGATTATTAACAACTTGCGGGAGTTACAGAGTGAATACTAAAAGACTGGCGGGAGTTACAGAGTGAATAATAAACATTTGGCAGGTATTACAGAGTGAGTAATAAACAACTTGCAGGAGTTACAGACTAAATAATAAACAACTGGCCGGTGTTAAAGAGTGAATAATAAACAACTGGCAGGAGTTTCAGAGCGAATCATAAACGACTGGGGGGAGTTACAGAGTGAATAATAAACAACTGGCGGGAGATTCAGAGTGAATAATAAACGACTGGCAGGTGATACAGAGTGAATAATAAACAACTGGCACGAGTTAAAGAGTGATTAATAAACAACTGGTAGGTGTTACAGAGTGAATAATAAACAACTGGCAGAAGTTATAGCGTGATTAATAAACAACTGGCAGGAGTTACAGAGTGAATAATAAACAACTGGCGTGTGTTAGAGAGTGAATAATAAACAATTGGCAGGAGTTACCGAGTGAACAATAAACGTTTGGCAGGTATTACAGAGTGAATAATAAACAACTGGCGGGAGTGACAGAGTGAATATTAAATAACTGGCAGGAGTTACAGAGTGAATAATAAACAATTGGCAGTTGTTACAGAGTGAATAATAACCAACTGGCAAGTGTTACAGAGTGAATAATAACCAACTGGCAAGTGTTACAGAGCGAATAATAAACAGCTGCGGGGATTTATAGAGTGAATAATAAACAACTGACGGGAGTTACAGAGCGAATAATAAACAACTGGCGGGAGTTACAGAGTGAATAATAAACAACTGGCAGGAGCTACAGAATGAATAATAAACAACTGGTGTGTGTTAGAGAGTGAATAATAAACAATTGGCAGGAGTTACCGAGTGAACAATAAACGTTTGGCAGGTATTACAGAGTGAATAATAAACAACTGGCGGGAGTGACAGAGTGAATAATAACCAACTGGCAAGTGTTACAGAGTGAATAATATTCAACTGGCAAGTGTTACAGAGTGAATAATAAACAGCTGCGGGGATTTATAGAGTGAATAATAAACAACTGGCGGGAGTTACATTTCGAATAATAAACAACTGGCGGGAGTTACAGAGTGAATAATAAACAACTGGCAGGTGTTACAGAGTGAATAATAAATGACTGGAAGGAGTTACATAGTGAATAATAACTAACTGTCGGGAGATACAGAGTGAATACTAAAAGACTGGCAGGAGTTACAGAGTGAATAATAAAAGACTGGCGGGAGTTCCAGAGTGAACAATAAAGAACTGGCGGGTGTTACAGAATGAATAATAAACAACTGGCAGGATTGAATAGTGAATAATAAACAGCTGGCGGGAGTTACAGAGTGAATAATCAACAACTGGCGAGTGTTACAGAGTGAATAATAAACAGCTGCGGGGATTTATAGAGTGAATAATATACAACTGGCAGGAGTTACAGAGTGAATAATAAACAACTGGCGGGAGTTACAGCATGAATACTAAACAACTGGCAGGAGTTACAGAGTGAAAAATAAATGACTGGTGGAAGTTACAGAGTGAACAATAAACAATTGGCGGGTGTTACAGAGCGAATAATAAACAACTGGCAGGAGTTACAGTGTGAACAATAAACAACTGGCAGGAGGGACAGAGTGAATAATAAACAACTGGTGGGAGTTATACAGTGAATAATAAACGACTGGCAGGAGTTACAGAGTGAATAATAAACAACTGGCAGGTGTTACAGAGTGAATAATAAACAACTGGCAGGAGTGACAGAGTGAATAATAAACAACTGGCGGGAGTGACAGAGTGAATAATAAACAACTGGCGGGAGTTACAGAGTGAATAATAAACAACTGGCAGGATTGAATAGTGAATAATAAACAGCTGGCGGGAGTTACAGAGTGAATAATAAACAACTGGCGCGTGTTACAGAGTGAATAATAAATGACTGGAAGGAGTTACATAGTGAATAATAACTAACTGTCGGGAGATACAGAGTGAATAATAAACAACTGGCGGGAGTTACAGCATGAATACTAAACAACTGGCAGGAGGTACAGAGTGAAAAATAAATGACTGGTGGGAGTTACAGAGTGAACAATAAACAATTGGCGGGTGTTACAGAGCGAATAATAAACAACTGGCAGGTATTACAAAGAGAATAATAAACAACTGGCAGGAGTTACAGAGCGAATAATAACCGACTGGCAGGAGTTACAGAGTGAATAATAAACAACTCGCGGGAGTTACAGAGAAAATACTAAACAACTGGCGGGAGTTAGAGTGAAGAATAAACAACTGGAAGGAGTTGCAGAGTGAATAATGAACAACTGTCAGGAGTTACAGAGAGAATAATAAACGACTGGCGGGTGTTACAGTGTGAATAATTAACAACTTGCAGGAGGGACAGAGTGAATAATAAACAACTGGCAGGAGCTATACAGTGAATAATAAACGACTGGCAGGAGTTACAGAGTGAATATTAAATAACTGGCATGAGTTACAGAGTGAATAATAAACAACTGGCAGCAGTTACAGAGTGAAAAATGAGCAACTGTTGGTAGTTACAGAGTGAATAATAAATGACTGGCGGGAGTTTCCGATTCAATAATAAACAACTGGCAGATGTTCCAGAGTGAATAATAAATGACTGGCGGGAGGTACAGAGTGAATAATAAAGGACTGGCAGGAGTTACAGAGTGAATAATACACAAACTGTCGGGTGTTATAGAGTGAATAATAAACGACTGGCAGGATTTACAGAGTGAATAATAAACAGTTGGTGGGAGTTACAGAGTGAATAATAAACAACTGGCAGGAGTTACAGAGTGAATAATAATCAACTGGCGGGTGTTACAGATTGAACTATAAACAACTGGTGGGAGTTACAGAGTGAATAATAAATGACTAGCGGGGGTTACACAGTGAAAAATAAGCAACTTTTGGGAGTTACAGAGTGAATAATAAACAACTGGGAGGAATTACAGAATGAATAATAAACAACTGGCGGGTTTTAAAGAGTGAATAATAAACAACTGGCATGAGTTACAGAGTGAATAATAAATGACTAGCGGGAGTTACAGAGTGGTTAATAAGCAACTGGTGGGAGTTACAGAGTGAATAATGAACAACAGGCAGGAGTTACCAAGTGAATAATAAACATCTGGCAGGAGTTACAGAGTGAATAATAAATGACTGGTGGGTGTAAAAGAGTGAATAATAAACCATTGGCAGGAGTTACAGAGTGAATAATAAACCACTGGTAGGACTTAGAGTGAATAATTATCAACTGACGGGCGTCACTGAGTGAATAATAAATAACTGGCAGGTGTTACAGAGTGAACAATGAACAACTGGCGTGAGTTACAGAGAGAATAATAAACCACTGGCGGGAGTTACAGAGTGAATGTTAAACGACTGGCGGGAGTTACTGAGTGATTGATAAACAACTGGCAGGAGTTACTGAGTGAATAATAAAAACTGGCAGGTTTTACAGAGTGAACAATAAACAACTGGCGGGAGTTACAAAGTGAATAATAAACAATTGTCAGGTGTCACAGAGTGAATAATAAACAAGTGGCAGGAGTTACAGAGGGAATAATAAACAACTGGCGGGAGTTACAGAGGGAATAATACACAAACTGTCAGGTGTTATAGAGTGAATAATAAACGACTGGCAGAATTTTCAGAGTGAATAATAAACAGTTGGTGGGAGTTACAGAGTGAATAATAATCAACTGTCAGGCGTTATAGAGAGAATAATAAACACCTGGTGGGAGTTACAGAGCGAATATTAAACAACTGGCAGGAGTTCCAGAGTGAATAATAAACGACTGGCAGGTATTACAGAGTGATTAATAAACAATTGTCAGGTGTTACAGAGCGAATAATAAACACCTGGTGGGAGTTACAGAGCGAATATTAAACAACTGGCAGGAGTTACAGAGGGAATAATAAACGACTGGCAGGAGTTACAGAGGGAATACTAAACAACTGGAGGGTGTTAAAGAGGGATTAATAAATAAATGGCGGTTCTTACAGAGTGAATAATAAACAACTGGGGGGAGTTACAGAGTGAATATTAAACAACTGTCGGGAGTTACTGAGTGAATGATAAACATTGGGCAGGTGTTACAGAGTGAATAATAAACAACTGGCAGGTAATACAGAGTGAACAATAAACCACTGAAAGGAGTTACAGAGTGAATAATAAACAGCTGGTGGGAGTGACAGAGAGAATAATAAACAATGGGCGGGAGTTACAGAGTAAATAATAAACAACTGGCAGGAGTTACAGAGTGAATAATAAACAACTGGCAGGAGTTACAGAGGGAATAATAAACAACTGGCAGGTGATACAGAGTGAATAATAAACAATGGGCGGGAGTTACAGAGTAAATAATAAACAACTGGCAGGAGTTACAGAGTGAATAATAAAATATTCTGGCAGGAGTTACAGAGTGAATAATAAACAACTGGCAGGTGATACAGAGTGAATAATAAACAACTGGCGGGTTTCACAGAGTGAATAATAAACGATGGGTGGGTGTTACAGAGTGAATAATAAACAACTGGCGGGTTTCACAGAGTGAATAATAAACGATGGGCGGGTGTTGCAGAGTGAATAATAAACAACTGGCGGGTGTTGCAGAGTGAATAATAAACAACTGGCGGGAGTTACAGAGTGAATAATAAACAACTGGCGGGTGTTGCAGAGTGAATAATAAACAACTGGCGGGTGTTGCAGAGTGAATAATAAACAAGTGTCAGGAGTTACAGAGTGAATAATAAACAAATGTGACAGTGTTAGTAAATGCTTCCCTGGGCATTGCTCCTCTTCTTCTGGTCCACCTTCTGCCTGGAGTAAACAGCTCACTGACGACCACTTCTGAGGGCTGTCTGTTGAGAACTACGCAACGAAGACTACATAACGATGACTGCACAATAAGGAACTACACTACGATGCCTGCACTACGATGACTGCACAATAAGGACTACACAATGAGGACTGCACTACAATGACTGCACAATAAGGACTACACAACGATGACTGCACTACACAATGAGGACTGCACAATAAGGACTACACAACGATGACTGCACTACACAATGAGGACTGCACAATAAGGAACTACACTACGATGCCTGCACTACGATGACTGCACAATAAGGACTACACAATGAGGACTGCACTACAATGACTGCACAATAAGGACTACACAACGATGACTGCACTACACAATGAGGACTGCACTACAATGACTGCACAATAAGGACTACACAACGATGACTGCACTACACAATGAGGACTGCACTACGATGACTGCACAATAAGGACTACACAACGATGCCTGCACTACGATGATTGCACAATAAGGACTACACAATAAGGACTACACTACGATGACTGCACAATAAGGACTACACAACGATGACTGCACAATAAGGACTACACAACGATGACTGCACAATGAGGACTACACAACGATGACTGCACAATGAGGACTGCACTACGATGACTGCACAATAAGGACTACACAACGATGCCTGCACTACGATGACTGCACTACGATGACTGCACAATAAGGACTACACAACGATGACTGCACTACACAATGAGGACTGCACAATAAGGACTACACAATAAGGACTACACAACGATGCCTGCACTACAATGACTGCACAATAAGGCCTACACAACGATGCCTGCACTACGATGACTGCACAATAAGGACTACACAACGATGACTGCACTACAATGACTGCACAATGAGGACTGTTGAGCAGGACTCCCCAGTGAGGACCACTGCCCACTGAGGACTGCCCTCTATACCTAAGCAATTGCTGATGGACTCTAGTTTGAGAGGCTGGTAGTTTACTCCGCATCAATCAATTGGCTGAACCATTGTGGCCAATGATCATGGCAGCTAATCATGATGCCAGGCTGTCTATTGGCCTCTTGTCCACCAACATTTACAAGCTAGTTTTAATTCCTTCTCTGAACAAAGTCTTCTGATTTTTGAAAACACTTATAAGAGGATAGTGTGGTGTTGGTTAAACTTTTACTTATGCCTGTGGAAGACTAGTTCCTACTAGACTATGGTTAATTGAAGTCTCATACTAAGCAGGAAATACTGAATGTGGAACATTAAAAGCAACTAGTTTCAAAGGGGACCCCAATTTTCACCAATACACATCAGACAGTGAGTTACAGAATAAAGAATGAAAGGCAGACAGTGTGTTAAGGAGCTAATATTAAACACCGGCAGAGAGGCATACAGTAACTAGTAAACAGCTGTTAACATAAACTGAATAATAAACACTGGGCCATGGGTTACAGTGAGATTAATAAACAGCTGGCATGTAACAGTGAATTATATACATATGACAACAAGCACAAAGTGAACAATGTATAGTTGACAACAAAATACTGTGACATTAAACAACTGGCAGTGATTTCCAGGGTGAATAATAAACAGCCACAGTGGATGACAGTTTGCATAAAATAAAATATCAACTGGTGAGTTCCACCTGGACAGTAAAGGAGTGAGCCACAGGAATAAAGAATTGTTCATTCACTACAGTGTCTAAACATTAGTGAGCTTCAGAGGTAAAACAAAACAGCTGACTTAAAATCTCAGAGTAAAGATTAAACAGTAAGTCACAGTGAGATTAATATATTAGGCAGCGGTAAGTAACAGAGAGAATATCAAACAGTGGAATACAGAGTGAACCATGAACAGTGAGGAACAGTATGCTACTATATGAGCAATGACCTGCAGACACTGTTACAGGTTGAATAATAAACAGTTAGCTGTAAATTACAGTATAGATAATCTACAGTGGGCAATGGATTCCAGTGATAATGCTAGCACAGAAATAAAATGTGAATAATAAACAGATGGCCATAAAGTACAATGAATACTAAACCATGGTCAGTGTGTCACACAAGATAATTATGAACAGTGAGCACACACAGCATAAATGATGAACAGTTGACAGTGTGTTACAGTGAATAAGAAACAGCGGGCATTGTTTTACTATATATAATGTGCAGAAGTCACTGGCCTACAGACTGAAACAAAAGCCACTTGGTGGTGAGCAACATTAAATAAAAACACAGCTGCCAGAGAGTTACAGAGTGAATGGTGAAGGGTTTCATTGGTTTGCAATGAACAGTAAACTGCTGGCATGGAAGGAGAGTAAATCATGAAAAGGAAACAGGTCTTTATTGGCGTATGTGAGTCTGGAAGGGTGAATGCTGAAGTGTGTCATAAGCACTGCCCACTGTGATGATGTCATATGGACCTGTGGGCAAAGTTGGTATCTTAAGGGCATGAACCCTAACATCTGGTCCCCCTCAAAGTCTCTATAACAACCTACATTGCATCAATATAACCTGTTACTAGATGCAGTAAACAATTATCTTGTTTAACAACAACTGGCTCTTCTAGTTAAACCAGGAAGTGGTTTCCCGCAACCACAGTAGACCAAGCAGGTCCTGTGGTTTCCTCTTGTGGTCCCTACGCCCAGACTGGGAAGCCCAGGATCAAGTCCCACCTACTCCAGAGGTGTGTAATCACATCTCTAACCAGGTTTGTGAGAAAAATAGGTTAAAGTTTTTTTAAAAAACTAGAGTGATGGGGAGGCGGAAGACAAATATCAGCAAGTGAAGAAAGGAATATTAGATGGCACAGTGGCTCAGTGGTTAACACTAACCTCTTCACAGGACCAGGGACCCAGATTTGATTCCAGCCTTGGGCAACCATCTGTGTGGAGTGGAAATTAGGCTGTTGGCCATGGGTTACAGCAGAAATTAAACAGCTGGTAGTGAGTTAGGGTGGAAAATAAACAACTGGCAGAGGGTAATATTGAGTAATAGCCAGTTATTAAGTCACCATGTCCATAATAAACAGCGATCACTGATTTACAATGTATAATAAGTAGAAAGGACGAACTTGGGAAATAAATTATTGGCAGTGATTTCCAGTGACTATAAGCAGTGATAATAGAATGAATAATAAACTGCTGGAAATAAGGGACAGTGTAAACAAAAACAGATAACAGTGATGTCCAGTGATTCATAAGCAGACAGGCTAAACTTTCAGATTGAAAGCAGTTTGCAGTTATATATAGTTTTGCTAAAGCAGTGTGTGCTACAGACTAAAAGTGCTGCAGTGAGTTACAGATTAAAGAATGAACACTCGGAAATGAGTTATTGTGTCATTTCTAAACAGTGGGCACTGGTTTACGTGTACAATAAGCAGAACAAACTGACAGACTCATCTAACATTTAACAGCTGTAAATGAGTAAACAGTGTGACATAATCTATAGTGTATAATAAACCCCTTCAATTTTGAAAAATGAACCTCTGGCTAACTGTTACAGTAAGGAAGGAACAGCAGGTTGTAGCAGTGAGTTACAGTGTGAGTAATCCATAT
This sequence comes from Chiloscyllium punctatum, assembly GCF_047496795.1. Taxonomy (NCBI): domain Eukaryota; kingdom Metazoa; phylum Chordata; class Chondrichthyes; order Orectolobiformes; family Hemiscylliidae; genus Chiloscyllium; species Chiloscyllium punctatum. The sequence goes on from NC_092744.1 coordinate 81,023,088, forward strand.
TGTGCAAGGAGCCCAAGCAATAACAAACAGCTAACAGTGTGTACCAGAGTGAATAGTAAACATCATAAGTGAGCCATAAAAAGAATAGTACACACGCAGCAATGGTATTTAGAGTGAATCATGAACAGGGCAGTGAGATACAGTGAACAACCAGCTAGTAGCAAGTTAGGTTAGTGAATAATAATATCTGGCTGTGAGCTTCATTGAACATGAACATCTGGAATTGAGTTCCATTAAATAATAACCAACTGGGAATGAGTTGCAATGAATAAAATGATGGCAATGAGTTATATTTATTAAAGAAAGCCATTGATGAGGTACAGCATAAAATAAATACTAGCAATGAACCACAGACATAAACACCTGGAAATAAGTTAGAAAATTAGTTTGAAGCACTGTGCAGTGATAATGGAGTATAATAAGCAGAAAGTACTGACGTCAAATCTAATCATTAATTGCTGCCTGTTAATTACTACCATTAATAAACAGTAGCAGTAACACATAAAAACAGCTGGAACTAAGTTACAGGATTAATAATGAACAGCTAACAATGTGGTTTGTGAAGATGAACTGATGGCGATTTGAGTGGAGGGTAATTAATAAAACAAGTTTCAGACAGAGGCAGTGAATAATAACTGGCGGTGAGGTAGGGTGTTATTTCTCTCTCTAGTTCACTCATGGGATGTGGGCATTGTTGTCTGTGCCAGCATTTATTCCCCTCACTAATTGCCATTTGTTTTGATTTGATTTATTATTGTCAGATGTAACAAAATACAGTGAAAAGTATGGTTTTGCATGCTATCCAGATATATCATAGCTGACATCAGGGTAATAGAACATAATGCAGAATATTGTGTTATAGTGACAGAGAAAGTGCAGAGAAAGATCAATTTTAATATATGAGAGGTCCATTAAAAAGTCTGATAACAGTGGGGTAGAAGCTGTTTTGAATCTGTCAGTACGCCTTTTCAAACGTTTATACCTTCTGCCCAGTGAAAGATGACAGAAAAGAGTATAATCAAATTGGGATGTGTCTTTCATTATGTTGGCTGCTTTCCCAAGGTAGCAGGAAGTGTAGACAGAGTCAGTGGATGGAAGGCTAATGTGTTCACAACTCTCTGTAATTTCTTGCAGTCTTGGACGGAGCAGTTGCCATAATTGGTTTGTTAGGGCCATTTCAGAGGACGGTTTTAAGAGTCAACCATAATGCTGTGGGGCTGGAGTCACATGTAGGTCAGGTAAGGATGGCAGATTTCCTTCCCTAAAGTCATTAGTCAACGAGATGGGTTTTCACAACAATCGACAGTCATTAAATAGTCGCCATTAGACTAGCTCTTAATTTCACTTTTCATAAATCCAAATTTCATCATCTGCCATGGTAGGCCTTGTAACCATGTCCTCAGAGAGAGTTAACTCTGCATTATTCTCTATGTGGTTCGCTATAGATTGCCAGCTCAGTGACATTATCATGATACCACCATCTTTGATTCTCCACTATCGGTATTATGATCTCAATGACCAGAACTTGACTGGATTGTGAGATGTCTTACCTTTTTTTAACATTTAAATTCAGACCTTTGGTCCACTGGGATGTTTTTGCACATTTGCCTTTGTATTTTAAACCCCAAATCATCTCTGCAGAGGTACATTGTCTTGTCTGTCATGTAATTATGAGTTTGGGATTAAGGGGATATACTGAGGAACTGTATTATCCAGCATTCGATTATCCAAACATCAGATTATCCGGCAAGATCACAAGGTCCCGATGCTTGGCTAAACTATGTTAACTGACATTCGATTATCCAGAATTCGATTAACTGAAAAATACTCCCCACCTATGTCCTTTGGATAATTGAGATTCCTCCGTAGTTTAATTCTGCATAGTTAAAAAATCACATAACGCTGGGTTATAATCCAACAGGTTTACTTGTTACTTGTACACAACCATCTGATGAAGGAGCGGTACTTTGAAAATTAATGCTTCCAAGTAAACCTGTTGGATTATAACCTGGTGTTGTGCGATTTTTAACTTTGTCTATCCCAGTCCAACACCAGCACCTCCAAATCATTAATTCTGCATAGCAGCTGAGATGTTAACCAGTTTTGCTATTTGCTGTAAAAATAGGCTTGCTTTTAATAAGCAAGCAGCTGTTGAGTTTACTGAGGAAACCCAGAGAAAATATTTTTGATCTTTTGATAAAGAGAAACAACTTGACCGTTTTGGTAATTAGATAAAACATTTGCACTTCTGGTGTATCTTGTCGAGTAGTGGGACTTGACTTCCACCAGACAAGTCCCCCTGTTAGAGTCAAGTTAGATTGAAGTGATTGATGTCATATGGAACCAGTATACAAAGTTGGAGAAAGTGAGGACTGCAGATGCTGGAGTTCAGAGCCGAAAGGTGCGGTGCTGGAAAAGCACAGCCGGTCAGGCAGCATCCGAGGAGCAGCAAAATCGACATTTCAGGCATATTATTAGATTACTTACAGTGTGGAAACAGGCCCTTCGGCCCAACAAGTCCACACCGACCCGCCGAAGCGCAACCCACCCATACCCCTAACCTAACACCACAGGCAACTTAGCATGGCCAATTTACCTAACGTGCACATCTTTGGACTGTGGGAGGAAACCCGGAGCAAACCCAAGCAGACACGGGGAGAACGTGCAAATTCCACAGTCAGTCGCCTGAGGCAGGAATTGAACCCAGGTCTCTGGCGCTGTGAGGCAGCAGTGCTAACCACTGTGCCACCGTGCTGCATATGCTCCTGATGAAGAGCTTATGCTCAAAACGCCGACTCTCCTGCTCGTCAGATGCTGCCTGACTGGCCGTGCTCTTCCAGCACCACACTCTTCAACTCAGTATACAAAGTTGTCTATTTAAGATAACTGAGGACAGATGATGCATTGCTAAAGTCAGAACCAAGGATAGAGATTTCCATAAGTAATTTTGTAAAGATAAAGGAATATCAAACATGTAACAAGGGAAAATCTCATATTCTGTTGAGTTTAATGTCTGCCTCAGAAACCTGGATAGTAAGTAAAGATTTGTGGATGAAAATAGAAGCCTTTTAAATGTGGATACTGAGACAAATGTTGAAAATTCCATATACAGTTCAGGAGACATGAAGAGCAGCTTGTTTCTGTCATAGTAGAAAGTGGTATCCGGAAAATAGCGGCAGTATTGTGGTCATTTATGGAGTCATAAAGTCATACGACACAGAAACAGGCCCTTCAGTATAACCAGTCCATGCAGACCATAATCAGATGTGAAAAGCTGTGGAGAATTCTTCCAGAGGACAAAGGGGAGGACAGCAGAGAAAGGGATAGACTTAGATAGAGTTGGATGATACGTCACACAATGGTCACAAAGTTACAGTGTAAGTGTAAGGATGGTGCATGCCATCACCAATTGACAGAAGATATCCTGCAGGAGATGCTACAAGCAGCAGCAGAGAGTGATTCTCAGGGTAAATAATCATCAGCTGGCAAAGAGTTATACTGACAGTCAGTTACTTTGAGGAATAAACTGCATGCAGTTACTCATAGTATGAGTGAATAATTAACATCTGGTAATATATTACAGTGGCTATAATAAACAACTAGCAGTGATTTACATACATTGTGTATTTAAACATCTGGCAGTGAGTTACTGAACAAGTAATGAGAAACAGACAGTGAATCAATGAATGTTTGAACGAATGAATGATATTAGTGTCACATGCATCTTACAATGAGAGAAACAGTAAAATACAGTGAAAAGCTTTTCCACTGTCGCCATGATCTGGTGTCATTTTCAATAGTTTGAGAATAAAAAAAAGGAAGCTATCACTTAAAGGGAATCCATCTGTCCCGAGCCAGCTCATCATCAATGACATCTGCATCACCATCTCTCTCCAACGCCTCACCGCCATCTACACCAGACCCAACCAAATTTGAAGTTGACACTCTTCAGGCGCCAACCTTTGCCGTTGGGTCTAATTTGCTGAGGTCTCCTCCATCAATATAGGAGCCACCAATTCCGATGCCAAGTCCCATACTCGCACCAGAAAAGTAAGTAGGGGCCCACTGTCCACCGCCACGAGGTCTGTGCTGGGCTGACTCGAGTCTGTGCTGGGATTCTGAGCTGGGATCCCTCAATGCCGCTCATAGTAGTAGAGGGGAAAAAGTATAAAGTCAAGAAATAAGGAAGGAGCAAAAAAACAGAGGAGAAAGGTGGTCAGGGCAGATGAGTTCTGGCACAGGAGCTCTACGCTGCGGCCATCTTGATGACATAATGTTTACAGTGTAACCAATAAACCACTGTCTGCAACCACAATTTCGTTCTGTCTCATGCCTTTGACATCATAAAGTTTACAAGACATTTCATTTTGGCCTTGTGAAGTAAAATTTGAGCCATCTAATGCAATATAGGCCAGATGGTCGCATGTTAGTTCAATGAATTAGGTTTTACTGGATGTTTTAAAAGGAAGTGAGGTAGGGAGATACGTGGATGCAATTCCAGAGATTGGCACCAAGGCAACCGAATGGGCAGATACAAATGATTAAAATTGGGGGGGGGGGGTGGTTGAGGAAAAGAGTGAGTGTTGAAACGCAATCATCTCCAAATATCTTTCCTGGTCTATCAGAGTCAGGTGACCTCTACCATGGGGCGCACGTACACACCGTGGGCAGACATCTTGTTAGAACATTAATAAAGAATTCATTTTAACTAGACCTCTGCCTTTTATGCTTCAAACATGGTGTCAGATGTGGAGCTGAGACTTGGTGCACAAAACTACACAGCTACTGACGGAGTGACTCAGTAATGTGCAGAGCTGTGAAAGCTGCTGCAAGCAATTGAAATGAATTACAATGCAACAAAGAAAGGACACAAGTCAAACACAGGTAAAAGAAATTAGCTGGAGATTTTCCCATCCCAGCTCAGTTTGAAATGAAGGGTGAAGGTGGCAGACTTTCTGTGATCAATAGCAAAATTACAAAATAGTAGCAGATTTGTTGAACAAGCCAGAGAGGTTATGCACTGCTATTCACGAATCATTCCTGGGAAGAGGCTGTTTCAAAGTATATTTTACCCAAGTTGCTCTCAATAGCAGAAATGAGAATGCAGAAAATTTGCAAGAATTGAAGACATGCTTTGAACCTCTATGAGTATAATTTATGAATAATACACGTTCAATTTTCGGAGCCAAGGTGAAAAGAGTCCATTGATCAATATGTGACCTCACCGTGCAGAGTCCTATGAAATTTACACAATTAGAAGGTAATCTAATTAGAAGGATTGCATTAGGCACTGGAGATTCTGCATTGTGTTATGGGCCAGACCAAATCTCCTCCCAATATAACAAGGATTTAGCCATAACCCTCGCTTTTGCCTTATTTAAAGGCGGGTGTAAGTTGCAGTGTTCCAGACGTAATTCGATTGGTTACACTACTCAGCCGGAATCAAAACACACTTTATATTTAGCATACAGCTAAAATACAAACAAATGAAAGAAGAATTGAAATAACTTTGACTCTATTAGAAAACTTAACAGAATAATAGACTGCTAAACTCCTAAATAGCAGCAATTCCAATATAGTAACATCCCAAAATGGCACCCTTGGCAAAGGCAAATTGAGTAAAATATTGAGTCTCATACAATGGATGTAGGTTTGCTCGCTGAGCTGGAAGGTTCATTTTCAGACGTTTCGTCACAATGCTAGGTAACATCTTCAGTGATCCTCCAGAGGCTGGTGATGATGATGAAACTTCTGAAAATGATCCTTCCAGCTCAGCGAGCAAACCTACATCCAGAACCTCAACCTGAACTACAAATCTTCTCAAAACTTGCTAGTGTCATACAGTTCTGGCAGAGAGAGACAGAACTCCAGATCTTTGCTGTGGATAAGAGAGATGTACAGCAGCTTCCACAATCAACTTCAAAACCCTAACAACTGCTGAAAGCTAAACTAAAACTCTGGTTCTGTGGGAGCCTGACTCTACCCGTTCAAGCTGCTTCTATTGTTCCAAGTTTTAAAAAAAACTCCAGGGATCTCATAACTGTTTATTCTATTGGCTTGGACCCGACCACGTGACACCTCTGTCTCAAAACTCTCTCTTCAAAAAAAGAAGGACAGAGTATACACCTCTTAAACTCTCGTGGTATCACAATTGAGAACATGTCTAGAGAGAAAAGAAAAATCCACAGTCAGGAAAGTAATTGATAGTAGCAGAAATGCTGAGGTTATGAATTGGCAGTTGGACCATATTCGTGGCAAAAGAGACCAGATTTTGAACTGTGCTGACAGATCCTCCAGGTCCAAAGGACAGAACAACTAAAGAGAAAAATCATGACGCAAAGGTCGCAGGAAAACAGAAGGCATATCCAGGCTGTGGAAAGCATTGTTCTCACTGCAAAAAGCTGAGTCATGTCTGGCTAGAAGGAAGCACCTAAACCAAGCATGGGTGGCCACTGCAGATGTATCAGTGGAAGATTCTAAATGTATTAATCTTCCAGCAGTGGAAGCTATAGTAGATCTGCAAGATTATAGATACAGATAACAATAGAGGATACAATTCTGAACGTGATCAAAGTTTACTGCCTCTGCTTGACAGACATCACCAGGTGAAATGGGACTAGTTTAGTTTGTCTGCATTTGGCCCACATCCCTCTAAACCTTTCCTATTCATGTACCTGTCCAAATGTCTTTCAAATATTGCAACTGCACCTGCATCCACCACTTACTCAGGCAGTTCATTCCACATATGAACCACCCTCTGTGTGAAAAGGTTGCCTCTCAGGTCCCTTTTCATCTCTGGATTAGTGGTGCTGGAAGAGCACAGCAGTTCAGGCAGCATCCAATGAGCAGCGAAATCGACGTTTCGGGCAAAAGCCCTTCATCAGGAATGAAGGGCTTTTGCCCGAAACGTCGATTTCGCTGCTCGTTGGATGCTGCCTGAACTGCTGTGCTCTTCCAGCACCATTAATCCAGTATTTGGTTTTCAGCATCTGCAGTCATTGTTTTCCCTTTTCATCTCCCCTACTCCCACACCTTGGGGAAAATACCTTTACTATTCACCTCACCTATGCCCTTCATGATTTTATAAACCACTATAAGATTAAACCTCAAACTCCTACGCTTCAGTGAAAAAGTTCTAGCCTCTCCTTATATGTCAAACCCTCCTGTCCCAGCAACATCCTTGTAAGTCTCCTCTGCTCAGTGTCTCCAATTTAATAATAAGCTTCCTATAGCAGGCCGACCAAAACTGCACAGCACTTCTAAAGTGACCTCACCAATGTCCTGTACAGCCACAACATGATGTCCCAACTCTTATACTCAACAGTGTGAGCAATGAAGGCAAGGTGCTGAATACCTTCTTAACTACTCTCTCTACTTGTGAGGCAGCGTTCAAAGAACCAAGCACCTAAACTCCTAGGTCTCTCTGTTCAACAATACTACCCAGGCCCCTACCATCAACTGTATGAATTCTGCCATTGTTGATCTTACCAAAATTCAATACTTCATATTTATCCAAATTAAACTGTTATCTGCCACTCCTCAGCCTATTGATCCAATTTATCAAGATCTCTTTGTACTCTTAGAGAATCGTCTTCACTGTCCACTATACCACCAATTTTGGTGCCAACTGCAGAGTTACTAACCACGCTTCCTAAATTCTCAACTAAATCATATAGGTAAATGACAAACAACAGTAGACCTAGCACTGATCCCTGTGGGGATCAGCTTTTTGCAGTGAGAACAATGCTTTCCACAGCCTGGATATGCCTTATGTTTTTCTGCGGTTTTTGCTTCATGATCTTTCTCTTTGGTTGTTCTGTCTCTACTGGTCACAGGGCTCCAGACAAAAACAAATCCCTCCACCAGCACACTCTGCCTCCTACCATCAAGACAATTTTGTATCTAATTGGCAAGCTCTCCCTGAATCCCATTTGATTTAACTTTACATAATCAGTCTACCACATGAATCCTTGTCAAAGATGCAATAGCAATACAATGATTTGTTGGATTTATCAACTAGTTGGTACATTCTTGCCCAATGTAACATTGCAGAGTGAACCATTATACCAACGCAAGGACATTGCATGCAGGGATATTGGGGCACAGGACAAGAAGCAGCATCCCCTAAAATCAAGCAACTAGTGATAGCAACACCAGTGCTGAAATATCAAAACAGAATGATAAGGTCACCCTACAGTGTGATGCTGGTGAGACTGGACTTGAAGTAACTCTAATGCAGCAAGGACAACCAGTTGTATTTATATTCAGGTCATTAACACAATGGAGTGATGCTCTGCTAAGATTGACACAGCGTATCCATTCTCTTTCCTTGTGTACATTTTCATCAGTGCCTTTCAAGAAGACAAAAGGTGACAGTCAAATCTGATCACAAGACATTTCAAAGCATTTTCCTCAAGCTGTTGCCATTGCCTCTAAAGCATCTTCCAGTGTTAGCTGTGCCATCTGGATGTAAAAACAAGGGAAGTAGATGTACATTGTTGACATGCTGTCAAGAGCAGCACTTGCAATGAAGAAAGTGAAGTGTGAAACCTCCAGATTCACCATGAGGCAGCAACTCATCATGCTATGGAAGTCATCAACCCAGCAGAGTATGGGGGTGGGAGTGGGGCTGGATGGGATGTTGTTCAGAGGGTCAGCATGGACTCAATGGGTCAAATCGTCAGCTTCCACACTGTAAGGAGTCGATGATTCTATAAGTAGTGATAAGAGATGGCCTGAGAACATCAAAGAATACAATGTTGTTATAAGAGCTGGGTAGATAGTGATAAATTGACAGCCCAAGATGGCATATTGTACAAATATTGCAGAAGGAACACATTATCCTGAAGGTTATGGGGGAGAACTGTTAAAGGACTTCAGTACAAGCTCCCAAACAATTGGGTCAAATCTGAGAAAGGCTAGCGATGCGTTTTACTGGCCAAATATGAGCAACAAAAACAAGAACTACATCAGCCAGTGCAGTGCCTGTAGTAATACCGAGGTAAGCAAGCTGGAAAAATTGATGATCCACAATATTTTAGACTGACCATAGATGAAGCTGGGAGTAGATCTCTTCACACTCACAAGAACTGGTGATGTTGTCACTGTAGTTACCATTCTGACTGTTGGGAAGTAGACCAGTGATTTTGATGATTGTATTGCCAACATTTCCCTGAGCGACAATGACCTTTAGCTGACGAGTGAAGAATTGATTTATTTCAGAAGAGATGGGGAAACTGAATACCATACATCATCTCTACATTTGCCCCAGTCAAATGAACTGTTAAGGCAGCAGTGAAAGTTTCCCAAGATAACAAAATGGAATGCGCAAATCTAGAACAGATGGATACAAAGCAAACTGCACATGGAGAAACATACCTACTGATAGAATCAAAAGTAGTCCAGCTGAAAAATTAATTACACACTGCACAAACTAGTATTCCAATAACAAAACAACTACCGAAACCAGATATAGCAGCAGCTGTGAGTGACAAAATGAGGGTGAAACAGCAGAAAGTCAAATTTCATTTTGACAAGACTGCCAAACCACTATCAACATTCAGCATTGGAGAGCTCGTCAGAGTACAAACCTTCAACACTCTTATTAAGAGTCAACCCTGTGACAACTTAGAACATGCATAGAGAAGTTGTTACACATTCAAGGTGAAAACCAGCTATACTATCATCGACACACAAGCGCAACTAGACAAGCTGTTCCTTGACTGTAGTCTGTACTGAACAGTTCAGAGATCATCATCAGCTCCATTGTTCAACAGCAACCCAACAATGGAATAACAGGTGCCATGGCAACAACAAATGACATGGGGGTGATAGTTCTCATGAAGGAACACTGACCAGATACATTAATATATATATATATAGATACAGCCAATAAAAAGCCAACAACAACATACATGTATAACCACTAAAAGATTTAAGTTGATTTGATTTACAGTGAAAAGCTTTGTTTGCAAGCAGAACAGACAGATAATAGTAAGCAAGAACGCACAGATCATAAGGTGAAAATAGAAAGCTTGGACAGAGACATGCATCAGGAATCCTGATGAAGGGCTTTTGCCCGAAACGCTAATTCTCCTGATCCTCAGCTGCTGCCACACCTGCTGTGCTTTTGCAGCACCACACTCTCATGTGCTAGGCAAGATATACATTAGCAAGATTTGCATTTTTGAAGTTAGAGAGTCCATTCGTCAGTCTAGTAATGGTCAAGAAGAAGCTGTTCTTGAACCTGTTGGTGCGCGTGTTCAACCTTCTGCCTGACAGAAGAGGTTGTAGGAGAGCATCACCGGGGTGGGATGGTTCTTTGATGATGTTGGCGGTCCTTCTGCAGCAACAAGCCATGTAGATGAAGTGCTTGGATGGAAGGTTGGCTTCCATGATGGTCTGGTCTGTGCACACCACCTTCCATTGTTTCTTACGGTCCCGGACAGAGCAGCTGCTATACCAGGCCATTATGCACTTGGACAGTTTGCTTTCACTGGTGCCTCTGTAGAAGTTGGTGAGGGTCCTTATGGACATGCCAGATTTCCTGAGCCACCTGAGGATGAAGAGGTGTTCTTGCACTGTATTGATCTTTGCATCTATGTGGGCAGTCCAGGACAGGTTGTTGGTTATTGTCCTAGGAACTTGACACAGCCGACCCTCTCAAACTTTGCTCCATTGAGGTGTGCTCTCCTTTCTTTCTGAAGTCAATGATCAGTTCTTTAGTGTTGCTGACATTGAGAGAGAGACTGTTATCATTGCATTAAGCTCTCTGTCGCCTTTCTGTATTCTGCCTCGTCGGTGTTTGATAACCATCCTGCCACAGTGGTGGCATCAGCAAAGTTCATTCAGAACTTGGAAAACAGTCGTGGGTGTATAGGGGGTAAGTAAGGTGCTGAGAATGCATCCCTGGGGGGTTCCAGTCTTGAGTGTTATTGTGGAGGAGGTAGTTCTCTATCTTCATTGATTGCAGTATCAGTACACTTTAAAGATTATGTACATAATGTAAGGGCAAAGTCTGATGAGCATAACAAACTGCTAACGCATGAAAACTGTATGATACATGCTGGGTAATTTGAGTAACCCAAAATGTACGTGATAGTGAATGCAATTTTTTCTGTCTTTTTTTATATAACAAGGGGATGTTTGGATTGAAATACATGCATGTATGAATGAACCTCATAGTCTGCCATAGTCACATGACCATGAGACATATTCACACCACAGCAACTGGGACTTCAATAAGGAATTCATTTTGAGCAGGCTGCTGCCTTTGTAATGGGAACGAGGGTGTTTCAGAGGCCAACATTTGAAAAGAACAACAGAAATTGCTGGGGAAACTCAGCAGCTCTGGCAGCAACTGTGGAGAGAAAACAGAACTAATATTTTAAGTTTGATGACCCTTCTTCAGAACTGTTCAGTAGAAGGATCACTGAACCTAAAGTGTTAACTCTGCCAGACCTGCTAAGTTTCTCCAGCAATTTCTACTTTCGTTTCTGATTTCTAATATCCACAGTTCTTTGTTTTATCTTATTCAAAGACTACGGCATTATGGGCCACTAGGAGATTACAGAAGTAGGGAGGGTTAAGGTCATGGATGGATATGAAAACAATAATGAAATACATTGCTTCAGTATTCACCAGTAAGAGGGACCTTGTTGTTTGTGAGGACAGTGTGAAACAAGCTGATATGCTCGAACAGGTTGGGGTTAAGAAGGAAGATGTACTGGAAATGTTGAAAAACATGAGGATAGTTAAGTCCTTTGGGCCAGACGGGATATACCACAGGTTTCTCTGGGAAGCGAGGGAAGAGATTGCTGCACTTTTGGCGATGATCTTTACGTCGTCACCGTCCACTGGAGTAGTACCAGATGATTGGAATGTGGCAAATGTTATTCCCTTGTTCAAGAAAGGGAATAGGGCTAACGCTGGGAATTACAGACCAGTCAGTCTTATGTCTGTATTGGACAAATCTTTGGAGAGAATTCTGAGAGACAGAATTTCTGATTATTTGGAAGAGTATAGCTTGATTAGAGATAGCATGACTTTGTGAGGCACAGGTCATGCCTCACAAGCCTTATTGATGAATCCTTTGAGGATGAGACAAAACACATTGACGAAGGTAGAGCAGTGGATATGGTGTATATGGATTTTAGCAAAGCATTTGATAAGGTTCCCCATGGTAGGCTCATTTAGAAAGTAAGGTGACACACAGGGAAATTTGGCTGTCTGGATACAGAATTAGCTGGCCCATAGAAGAAACTATGGAAGAGGAACAGTGGTGTTGTGTAGGGATCAGTTCTGGGACCTCTGCTCTTTGTGATCTTTATAAATGACTTACATGAGAAAGGGGAAGGAAGGTTAGTAAGTTTGCCAATGACACGGGAGGTTGGTGGAGAGTTTGGAGGGCTGTTGTGGGTTGCTATGGGACATTGACAAGATGCAGAGCTGGGCTGAGAAGTGGCAGATGGAGTTCAACGTGAAGAGATTCATTTTGGAAGGTCGAATATGAATACAGAATACAGGGTTAAAGACAGGATTCTTGGCAGTGTGGAGGAACAGAGGGATCATGGAGTCCATATCCATAGATCTCTCAAAGTTGCCACCCAAGGTGATAGTCGAGAGCGTGGTGCTGGAAAAGCACAGCAGGTCAGGCAGCATCTGAGGAGCAGGAGAATCGATGTTTCAGGCATAAGCCCTTCATGAGGAATGAACCATTTGTTCCTGATGAAGGGCTTATTCCCGAAACATTGACTCTCCTGCTCCTCAGATGCTGTCTGACCTGCTGTGCTTTTCCAGCACCACACTCTCGACTCTGATCTCCAGCATCTGCAGTCCTCCCTTTTACCCAAGTTGATAGGGTTGTTAAGAAGGCGTACGGCGTGTTGGCATTCATTAACAGGGGGATTGAGTTTAAAAGCCGTTAGGTTATGCTGTAGCTCTACAATACTCTGGTTAAACCACACTTGGAATATTGTGTTCAGTTCTGGTTGCCTCATTATAGGAAAGATTTGGAAGCTTTAGAGACGCTGCCTGGACTGAAGGGCAAGTCTTATGAAGAAAGGTTGAGGGAGCTAGGGCTTTTCTCATTGGAGCGAAGAAGGATGAGAGGTGATTTGATAGAGGTGTGCGAGATGATGAGAGGCACAGATAGAGTGGATAGACAGAGACATTTTCCCAAGGCGGAAATGGCTATCACGAGGGGACATAATTTTAAAGTGATTGGAGGAAGGTTTAGGGGAGAAGTCAGAGATAGGTTCTTTACACAGAGAGTGTTGGGTGCGTGGAATTCACTGCTCGCAGTGGTAGTAGACACAGATACATTTGGGCCATTTAAGCGAAACTTGGATAGGCACATGGAAGTTAGTACAATGAAGAGTATGTAGGTTAGTTTGATCTTAAAGTAGGATAATAGGTCAGCACAATATTGAGGGCCGAAGGGCCTGTACTGTACTGTACTGTTGTTCTAAATGATTAAACTTAAGGCATGGCTGGGCTACACGTCTCAGGGAAATGGGACTTGATCTGATTTAAGACAGAAGTTGTTCAGACAGAAGTCAGAAGTTAAGACAGACAGCGAATTGGCTGATTTTCAGTCTACAAAGGATGGCTTGGAGCAGGTCAGTGAAGAGTGTGTTAAAATAGTCAGGTCTGGAAGCAGCAAAGGCATGGCCTCATTGCAGTGCCTTAAATTGTGGCTAATATTGAAGAGAACTGTAATATGGCAGAAAACAATAGATGCTGCATTTTATGATTCCCATCTTAGTTGTGTAACCCAGGCCTGCGAGATTGAACCATGCCAGTTGTAACAAACCATGGGAAGGAAATTGGATCAATTGCAGAATAGTGATTAAGTGGCATCATTGAAGAAATAAATAGGCAAGAAATTGAGAAACCAAAATAAATTAAGTCATGCAGACCTACTAATATTGCAGCCAATGAACCAGTTTAAGAATAATTAATTGGAGTAATGCCTGCTACAAATCTCAACTAATGCTTTATGCTGACAAGTCAATAATGTACTGTGCATTAAACTTCATTAAGAGGTTAAAAACTCACTGAGGGAGATAGCTTACAGAAGTAGGCCATCAGGTCTGTGCTGGTGCTTTGAAAGTGTTTCTGTAATTAATCCCAAGTCCATAAATTGAAACATCATTCGGAATCTTGCCAGGCCCTGCAAGTTGTGGTGAGAAATCTAGGAGGCTCCTGTGTGAAGCTTTTCTCATTGTTGGGATCAACAATTTGCTTCTTCCAGGTAAAGTTCTGGAATTCAGTTTGAGATTCCTGTTAGTGAGTGGTGAGCAGTCCATGACCGGGGACATTATCGGCTTCATCAATCTCACATTGCTAACATACTATCCTATACATCCTATACATCCCATTCTCTTGCCCACGAGATAAAAACCTGACCCCAAGGACTCCTGACACAGAAGTCAGATCGGGTACCTGGCAACTCCAGCTCCCTGCTTGTTCCTCCTATCTCAGACCCCGATATCTCAGGGTACGTTCCATGGGCATGCCCCACGTCATGAACAGTGGCATCTGACTTGTGCCAGCCTCTCTGCATGATCATGCCATATCTCCCATCCACTTACACTATGCTCTGTACTGCCAAGTTGTACTCATAGGTGCCCTGGCACCTCTCACTGCAATGCTGCTGCAAGGGCACTGGTGGGCAGGGTCAGGTGCCCAGCTCACAGATTGGTTCAGGCTGCTCAGTGACCAGGGCTGCTTGCTTGCTTTCTCAGTATTCCATCACTTAGCACCTACTACAATGCTCACAGCTTCCCTGCCATGCCTTGGCTTGCCTTTTAGTATTTTGTCCTCTTGGTCACTCTTTGAAAGGTTGCAGTCCTTCTGTTTCGCTTTATAGTTTAGCACAGACACTGTGCTAGGTCAATCCCACACCCACACCATGTAACAGCTGCATATACACCAAACATGCTGCATTGTTTCTCTATCAGGTCCATTGGGAGACACCCTGGAGTCTGTGGGCAGCTTTCAATATCAGTATGGGGGATTGGGCACAGTGAGTAGCCAGTTGGGGTGGTTCCAATCTGGGGGTCCCAGTAGCTCTACAGATCAGGGAATGAGTCACCATCGGGCCTGTGGGCCCAGTCATCCAGTCTAGGGCCTCGTGAGCAGGCAGCCGGGAATTGTACAGATAACAGTCAGGTCTCTGGTCACCCAACTTCAGGGCTGTCTGGCTAAGTCACTCAAACAGTCCGTCCTGAGGGTCCATCCACTGAAAGTCAAGGTTTTGCAGGGGCTATGGCTTCAGAAGGGAGGCTGGGGAGCTTTACTTTGGCAGGTGAAGTCAGAATGCTGGGATACAGATTGAAATACTGAAGGAGAGTAACTCATCTTCTTAGTGGGGGGGAGATAATAGAGAATAGAATGGAGGGATAGTGTGCTACCTGGGCACGTTGCCATTATACATGTATCAATTGGAGAGGGTGGGGATGCAATGGATGGTTGTGGGGGGAGGGGTGGGGTTGGGGGTGGGGGTGAGGGGTGGTGTAAAGTGGGTAGACTGGTTGGTGAGGACTTAGAGTCATAGAATCATAGAGGTCTACAGCATGGAAACAGGCTCTTTAGCCAGTTTGCCCACGCTGCCCACTTTTGCCAATTTAACTTAGTCCTTTTTTTCCTTTGTTTGACACCTGTCCCTTCTTAGGTAAAAACAATGACTGCAGAAGCTGGAAACCAGATTCTGGATTAGTGGTGCTGGAAGAGCACAGCAGTTCAGGCAGCATCCAAGGAGCAGTAAAATCGACGTTTTTTTGCACTTCTTCAAGAGATCTAGATGTGCGGGTTCATAGCGTTTTGAAAGTGGAGTCATGGTTAGACAGGGTGGTGAAGAAGGCTTTCAGCATGCTTGCTTGGTCAGAGCATTGAGTAAATGAGATTGAACATCAGGTTGCAGCTGTCGAAGACATTGATAAGTATATATTTGGAGTACTGTGCGCAGTTCTGGTTGTCAAATATTCAAAAATTATTAAACAAAAAAGAGCGCACGGTGGCTCAGTCGACTTTACTGCTCCTTGGATGCTGTCTGAACTGCTGTGCTCTTCCAGCACCACTAATCCAGAACCTATCCCTTCTCACCTATCCCATCCATACCTAAATGTTTCTTAAAAATGACAAAATTGTACACAGCTTCACCACGATCTCTGGCCGCCTACTCCAGGTACTCATGACTGTCTGTGTGAAAGAATTGCCCCTCTGGACCCTGGCGTATCTGTGCCCTCTTACCTTAAAGCAATGCCTTCTAGTTGTGGATTGCCTCACCATGGGGAAAAACTATCTACTGTATATACTCGAGAAATAGTCAAATTTATTTGACAACATTTTAAAGTTAAGTTTATTACCTGGATACTGTTTTTGAGGGGCTGAAATTCATGTCTATCAAAATTCATGCCAGATCATTAGCAGAAGCCCAACTGATCTCTAAATGAATAAAGAAAAATAAACAATGAATTACGGTAATTCTGAAAACCCGGGGTGGAGCACAACAGCCATTGGATTGAAAGACTGGGAGTGGAGTGGAACAACCGGTAGACTGGACAGCTGGAGTGGGATGTGACAGCAGGGCACACTGACTCATAAACGTTGATCTGTTATGTGTGAAGAACTAGGGTTGACTTCTACACAAAATATGTGGAAAGTTCCAGTTTATTTGTCCAAAATAGGGGGTCAACTTTTACATGAGATTGACTATTACTCAAGTATATACAGTAACTTATGGGTGCCCCTCATGATTTTATAGACCTCTATAAGGTCACACCTCAGTTTCCTATGCTCCAAGGTGAAAAGTCCCATCCTATCAAACCTCACCAAACCACTCAAACCTTCCATCCAGGTAACATTCTACTAAACCTTTTTAGATTAGATTTCCTACAGTATGGAAACAGGCCCTTCGACCCAGCAAGTCCACAAGGACCCTCTGAAGAGTAACCCACCCAAAGCCATTCCCCTACATTTACCCCTGACTAAGACACCCAACACTATAGGCAATTCAGCACGGCCAATTCACCTTAACCTGCACATCTTTGGAATGTGGGAGAAAACTGGAGCACCTGGAGGAAACCCATGCAGACACAGGGAGAATGTACAAACTCCACACAGACAGTCGCCTGAGGCAGGAATAGAACCTGGGTTCCTGGCACTATGAGGCAGCAGTGCTAACCACTGAGCCACCATGCGCTCTTTTTTGTTTAATAATTTTTGAATATTTGACAACCAGAACTGCGCACAGTACTCCAAATATATACTTATCAATGTCTTCGACAGCTGCAACCTGATGTTCAATCTCATTTACTCAATGCTCTGACCAAGCAAGCATGCTGAAAGCCTTCTTCACCACCCTGTCTAACCATGACTCCACTTTCAAAACGCTATGAACCCGCACATCTAGATCTCTTGAAGAAGTGCAAAGCCTATGGGGTTCGTGGAGAGAGTTACTAGGAAGGGGGTTATCTACATTTCGAGGGGTCATCACCAAGACAGGGAAGTACAGCTTGAACCTCACTGTTTAAGGAGTGACTTCTGTTTCACCTGATTGTCCTGCAAATAGCAAGTGCACAACGGAGATGAAAATGGCTTCTGTGCAGTGGGGACTTCAATTTTGAATGATATGAGGCCCTTGAAATGGCAACAGCATTACACAGACATCCAGACTCTGAAGATGAAACATACAAACAAATACTACATGTTTTGGCAATCTACACACAGTCCAAATCCTTGCCCCGAGTACTCTTTATCATACTATGCAAGATAATGCATGTGAAACCAATAAAAACATAAACATCTGGAGAAACTCAGCAGTTCTGGCACCATCTGTGGAGAGAAACGGAGTTAATGCTTCAAATCCAATGACCTTTCTTCAGATAATGCCCATCTTTGACCTGAGGCATTTCGACATCATGGGGAATGCAGTCAATGTTGAGGACTACCAGACAAGCTCCCTCCCACTGTACTGCAACCTCGGTGAATGTGTCCTGTCTGTGGAACATGACATGCTCCAAATTGGTGATGGTGGTGTATGGGACTTTGTCTGCAAGCTATGCTTCTGTGAAAATGCGTCAATTGCAAAAGTGACTGTTGTTTGCTGAGCCTGAGAGATAACTGCCCAATTTTAGCACAATTTTAGCACAAGGCCCCCGATTTTGGTACGGAAGATTTTGCAGGGTGGACAGACCGATGTGTGCTTTTGTGCCTTGGACAATGCCAGGTGGACCATCCAGTATCATCCCATTTATTAGACTTTGTTGCAGTTTGATACAACTTGTTGAACTATTTTAGAGGGCTTTTAAGAGTCAATCAGATTGCTGTGGTTCTGAAGATACCATCTTCAGCCAATTTGCTCCCCATGTTCGTGAAGGCATGGACATTGCAAAGGTTATAGGCCTTGAAGATAGTTTGAAAATACTACTAAAGACTTGTGCTCCAGATCTAATCATGCCTCCAGCCAAGCTGTTCCAGTTCAACCAAAACACTGGGGGATTTTAACATGCAGGTAGACTGGGAGAATCAGGATGGTATTGGACCTCAAGAAAGAGACTTTGTGGAGTGCCTCAGAAATGGATTCTTAGAGCAGCTGTTGCTGGAGCCGACCAGGGAGAAGGCAATTCTGGATGTGGTACTGTGTAACGAACCAGAATTGGTCAGAGACCTCGAAGTGAAGGAGCCATTGGGAAGTAGTGACCATAATACATTAAGCTTCAATCTGCAATTTGAGAGGGAGAGGGTACAGTCGGAAGTGACAGTACTTCTGTTGAATAAAGGGAACTATGGAGCTATGAGAAAGGAGCTGGCCAAAGTTCAACGGTGCAATACCTTAGCAGGGATGACCGTGGAGGAACAATGGCGGATATTTCTGGGTATAATGCAGAAGTTGCAGGATCAGTTAATTCTTAAAAGGAAGAAAGATCCCAGGAGGAGGCATGGGCGGCCGTGGCTGACGAGGGAAGTTAAGAAACATATAAAGTTAAAAGAGTAAAAGTATAACATACCAAAGATAAGTGGGAAAAATGAGGACTGGGAAGCTTTTAAAGAGCAACAGAGGATTACTAAGAAGGAAATACACAGAGGAAAAATGAGGTACGAAGGTAAACTGGCCAATAATATAAAGGAGGATAGTAAAAGCTTTTTAAGGTATGTGCAAGGCAAAGAGATGGTTAGGACTAAAATTGGGCCCTTGAAGACAGAAACAGGGGAATATATTACAGGGAACAAAGAAATGGCAGAAGAATTAAATGGGTACTTCAGATCTGTGTTCACTGGGGAAGACACAAGCAATCTCCCTGAGGTAACAGTGGCTGAAGGACCTGAACTTAAGGGAATTTATATTTGCCAGGATTTGGTGTTGGAGAGACTGTTAGGTCTGAAGGTTGATAAGTCTCCAGGGCCCGATGGTCTACATCCCAGGGTACTGAAGGAGGTGGCTCGGGAAATCGTGGATCGTTGGTGATTATTTTCCAGAGTTCGATAGATTCAGGGTCGGTTCCTGAGAATTGGAGGGTGGGTAATGTTATAACACTTTTTAGGAAAGGTGGGAGAGAGAAAGCAGGAAATTATAGACCAGTTAGTCTGACCTCAGTGGTGGGAAAGATGCTGGAGTCTATTATAAAGGATGAAATTACGGCACATCTGGATAGTAGTAACAGAATAGGTCAGGGTCAGCATGGATTTATGAAAGGGACATCTTCTGGAATTTTTTGAGGATGTAAATCTGAAGATGGACGAGGGAGATCCAGTAAATGTAGTGTACCTGGACTTTCAGAAAGCTTTTGATAAAGTCCCACACAGGAGGTTAGTGAGTAAAATTAGGGCGCATGGTACTGGGGGCAAAGTACTAAATTGGATTGAAAATTGGTTGGCTGATAGGAAACAAAGAGTAGTGATAAACAGCTCCATTTCGGAATGGCAGGCGGTGACCAGTGGGGTACCGCAGGGATCAGTGCTGGGACCGCAGCTTTTTACAATATATGTTAATGATATAGAAGATGGTTTCAGCAATAACATTAGAAAATTTGCTGATGATACAAAGAGGGTGGCAGGGTGAAATGTGATGAGGATTCTAGGAGATTACAGGGTGACCTGGACAAGTTAGGTGAGTGGGCAGATGCATGGCAGATGCAGTTTAATGTGGATAAATGTATGGTTATCCACTTTGGTGGCAAGAACAGGAAGGCAGATTACTACCTCAATGGAATCAATTTAGGTAAAGGGGCAGTACAGAGAGATCTGGGTGTTCTTGTCCACCAGTCAATGAAGGCAAGCATGCAGGTACAGCAGATAGTGAAGAAGGCTAATAGCATGCTGGCCTTCATAACAAGAGGAATTAAGTATAGAAGCAAAGAGGTGCTTCTGCAGCTGTACAGGGCCCTGGTGAGACCACACCTGGAGTACTGTGTGCAGTTCTGGTCTCCAAATTTGAGGCAAGACATTCTGGCTATTGAGGGAGTGCAGCATAGGTTCACGAGGTCAAATCCTGGAATGGCAGGATTACCTTACACTGAAAGACTTAAGCGACTGGGCTTGTATACCCTTGAGTTTAGAAGACTGAGAGGGGATCTGATTGAGACGTTTAAGAATATGAAAGGATTGGACACTCTGGCAGCAGGAAATATGTTTCCGCTGATGGGTGAGTGCCGAACCAGAGGACACAGCTTAAAAATATGGGGTAGACCATTTAGGACAGAGATAAGGAGAAACTTCTTCACCCAGAGAGTGGTGGCTGTGTGGAATGCTCTGCCCCAGAGGGCAGTGGAGGCCCAGTCTCTGGATTCATTTAAGAAAGAGTTGGATAGAGCTCTCAAACATAGTGGAATCAAGGGTTATGGAGATAAGGCAGGAAGAGGATACTGATTAGGAATGATCAGCCATGATCATATTGAATGGCGGTGCAGGCTCGAAGGGCTGAATGGCCTCCTCCTGCACCTATTGTCTATTGTATATTGTCTATTTTCTATTGTCTAATAACACTGACATCTACGGGCAATGTGGAAAATTGCTCGGCTATGTCCTGCCAGATAAAATAGGATAAATCCAACCTGGCCAGTTAAGACCCTGACAGTCTATTCTCAATCAATAACAAAGTGGTTATTAGTGTCGTCAGCTGTGCTATCAAGAGGCATGTACTCAGCAATTGTCTGCTCACTGGCGCTCACTCTGAGTCCAGCCTTGGTCCAAACATGGAGAAAAGAGCAAAACATGAGAGGTAAAGTGAGAGTGACTTCTCTGGATCAAGACAACACAGTTGGCTAAGTGTGGTATCAAGGAGCCCTAGCAAAACTGTCATCAATGGAGGCAAAATGCATTATTGGTTGGAGTCATACCTGACACAAAAGAAGATGGTTGTGGTTATTTTAGGTCAATTTCATTTTGAGACATTATTGCAGGGGTTCCCATGACCTAAGCATCTTCAGGTAATTCGTGAATGAGCTTCCAGCCAACTAGAGATCAGAAGTGAGAAAGTTCATTGATAATTGCACAATGTTCAGCACCATTTGCAAATCCTCAGATACTGAACCGCTTCCTGTCTATGTATAACAAGATCTGAATAATATGCAGGACTGATAAATAGTGCCATGAATCGCTATATCCCCAATATGAGAGGGTCTATTCATATCCTCTTGATATTTAATGACATTAGCATCACAAGTCTCCACTATCAACATCCTGGGAGTTAACAACAACCAGAATCTGAACTGGATCAACCATACAAATACTGCACGTACAATAGCAGGGTGAGAGGCTGTACATTCTGTAGTGAGTAACACACCTCTAACTCCCCAAAGCTTGTACATCATCTGAAAGGCGTGATGGGATACTCCCAGCTTGCCCGGACGAGTGCAGTTCCAACAGCACACAAGATACCCAACACCATCCAGGACAAAGCACCCCCACGAGCATCTTTATTTTTCCTTCCACCAGTGTGTACAATCTACAATATACATTGCAACAACTTATGTTAGATGGTATCTTCAAATCCAGGACCTCTACAAGAGCAGAAGATGCATGGAAACACTATGAAGTATAGGAAGATTGACATTATAGGGAAGTTTTGCTAAAGCTATACAAAGGCACTAGTCAGGCAACAGCTGGAGTGTGGAAGAATGAGAGGAGACCTAATTGAAACATATAAGGAGACTTGAAAGGCTACAAATAGGAAGGTTGCTTTCCCTCGGGGAGAGTTTGGACCAGACGGCATAATCTCAGAACAAGAGATCACCCTTTTATGGCAGAGATCAGAAGGAATTTTTTCTGAAGGCAGTGAATCTGTGGAATTCTGTGCTGCAAGGGTTTGTTGGGGATGAATCATTCATATATTCAAGGCTGAGACAGACAGATTTTTAGTCAACAAGGATATCAAGGATGATGGGGTTAAAAATCACACAACACCAGCTTATAGTCCAACAGGTTTATTTGGAAGCACTAGCTTTCAGAGCGCTGCTCCTTCATCAGGTGGTTTGTGTGATTTTTAACTTTGTACACCCCAGTCCAACACCTACACCATCAGGGAGAAGGCTTCAACCATGAGGGAAAAGTGACAGAAGCCTGTACATAGGCACCAGCCAGTTTCGAAACAGTTTCTACCCTACTGTTGTTAGAATACTGAATGGACTCACAAACTCTAACATTCACCTGTTGCTGTGTTTTTGTTTTTGCCACTGTTTACCTATTATTTACTATCTATGCTACTTAACTCTGTGATCTGCCTGTATTGCTCACAAGACAAAACTTTTCACCGTGCCTCAGTACATGCGACAACACAAATTCAGTTCAATTCAATTCAAATTCAACACCGGCATCTCCAAATAAGGATTATGGGGAAAGATAGGGAAATGGAATTGAGGATTATTGGATCAGCACATTGAATAGCAGAGCAGACTGGATGGACTGAATGACCTCCTTCTGCTCCTATATCTTATGGACATACCTGCAAGTTAACCCTCTATATCACACACAATCCATACAATATCATGATTCCTTCATTGAAGCTGAATCAAATTCCTGGAACTCCCTTCCTAAGCTCATGTACCTACACCAAATGGACTGCAGCAGTTCAAGAGTAGATACAATACCTTATTGGTGCAAAAAGGCAGCTCACCTTCACCTTCTCAAGGCATCTACGGACGGCCAATAAATGTTGACCCGGCCAATCACGCCCACATCCTGTGAAAGAATATACTGTAGATTGTAAGAGGTCGTGATAACTGATGTAAAATCTTGCTTCAGCCTCAACAGGGGTATAACGTCCAGTCCTAGACACCGCAATTTTTAAGAAAGATCTGAAGGCATTAGACAGAGTGCAAACAAAATCATGTAAATAGTTCAAGCAATATGGAACTTCAGTTATACAGGGAGATTGAAGTAGCTAACGTGTAACAGCAATCAATTCAGAAGGCCAATAGTTTGCTACAAAATGACTTGAGTGTAGGAGTAAAACGGTCTTATTGCAATTCTGTAGAGCCTCAATGAGACCATATTTGGAGTGTTATGTGCAGTTTTGGTCTCCTTCCCTAAGGTAAGATATATTTCTCAGAGAGGAAGTGAAACAAAGGTTCACCAAAGACGAACATGTCAGCACCAGTGAGGAAAGATTAAATTCTCTGGAGTTTAAAATAAAATAAGAGGTGAGGTCGCTCAAACATAGAAGATTTTTACAGGGGTCCGTAGGTTAGATACAGCATATTCCTCCTGCTGAGGAACTAGAAACAGCAGCACTGTCTAAGAATAAACAAAAGGCCATTTACACCTGAGATGAGGAGGAATTTCTTCCTTCAAAAAATGGTGAATCGTTGGAATTTTCTGCCACTGCATTTTTCTGCGCACACCCGGTAACTGAGTATGTTCAAGACTTGAGTTAATTGATTTCTACATATTAAAATACATCAAGGGGTAGACAGCATTACTTTGAGGTAAAAAATCAACCATGATCTCATTGAAAGCAGAGCTAGCCAGTTACTCACATGTGCAATATGGGCAAGGTGCCTGAGCCAGTAATATTGCTCATTCCACAATTCCCTTGGGAAGGTGGAGGTGAGCTTCCTTCATGAACCTCTATAGTCCATCTGCTTTTGGTTGACCCACAATGTCATCAGGGAGGGAGTTCCAGGATTTTGACCCAGTGATATTTTCCTCCCACAGTCCAAAGATGTGCAGATTATGTGGAGTAACAATGATAAATTGCCTATTGTGTCCACAGATATGCAGGCTAGGTAGATTAGTCATGGTAAGTGCAGGTTTGCCAGGATGGAGTGGTCTGGGTGGGATGCTCTTCTGTGTGTTGGTGTGAAACCGATGGGCTGAATGGCCTGCTTCCACACTGTAGGGATTCTACATGCTACCTTTGTCATTTGAGATGTTAGTAGTTGTGGGTTTTCAAAGTTCTTTAAAAACCTTTGATCAATTTCTGCAGTGTACCTTGTGAACGGTACACATTGCTAATACTGAACAGGGAGTTGATGTTTGTGGATGTGATGCCAATCAAGCAGATGTTTTGTCCTGGATGGTCTCAAACTTCTTGAATGTTGTTGGAGCTGCAGGCAAATGGGGAGTATTCCATCACACTCCTGACTTATGCCTTGTAGATGGTGAACAGGCTTTGGAAAGTCAGGAGGTGAGTTACTCGCTGAGGTATTCCTGGTCTCTGATGGGTGCTTGAAACTATTTGGTTTTTATTTGGCTAATCCAGTTCAGTTTCTGGTCAATGGTAACCTCCAAGATGTTGATAGTGGGGGATTCTGTGATGGTAAAACCATTGAAATTGAAGGGGCAATGCTTAGACTGTCTCTTATTTGCAATGGTCATTGCCTGGCATTTGATGATGGCATCCTGTTCCAACTTCTTATGTTATTAAGTTGGAACTGTTGTCCTTGGAGAAAAGGAGGCTGAGAGGAGGTTTGTTAACATATTCAGAATCATGAGGGATCTGGAGAGAGAAGAAAAGAAGAAACTGTTCCATGATAGAGGTAACAAAAACCTGAGGAGAATGAGCAGTTCCAACATTCTCTGACCTTCCTGCTGGTATGGACAATCTTTCACTTTCACACTCAATCGAATTAGTCTTCCAGTCACATTCACGGACAGCTGCATTCCACCAAACGTCCCTGGAGATGGTCATCACCTCAACTTCACTCTCCTATAGAACATCCAGAGCTAGATTCACAATGGTACACTTTTCAAAGAAATACTTTCAGGAAGTTCAGGATGTTGCCTGATATGGAGGGAAGATCTTATGAGGAAAGGCTGAGGGATTTGAGGCTGTTTCCATTCAAGAGAAGAAGGTTGAGAGGTGACTTAATAGAGACATACAAGATGATCAGAGGATTAGATAGGATGGACAGTGAAGGCTTTTTTCTTCAGATGGTTATGGGTAAATTTAACTCTGGTTAACTCTGGCTTTGTCCTTAGCAATGAACCAAGTGACTTTTTTTTTACATTACCATAGCATGTGGACATATTCTCTCTGGGGTAAAAACAATGACTGCAGATGCTGGAAACCAGATTCTGGATTATGGTGCTGGAAGAGCACAGCAGTTCAGGCAGCATCCAAGTAGCTTCGAAATCGACGTTTCAGGCAAAAGCCCTTCATCAGGAATAAGGGCTTTTGCCCGAAACGTCGATTTCGAAGCTACTTGGATGCTGCCTGAACTGCTGTGCTCTTCCAGCACCATAATCCAGAGACATATTCTCTCTGTCTACAGTATATGCAAATTCAGCATACTAAGAGATCAATTGCCAAGCCTTATTTAGTTTACCATTTGTATTGCATTCAGGTCATCATATTGTCCATCTCCCAATTAAAATGATTTATGGAATTCCCTTTCATGGTAGAGGTTTTCAGATCCTGACAACTATCCCATTGAAGATCTTTTGCAAATAACCTTCAATCCATGAATTCCGGCCATTAACCCATTCACTATTTCTCTAGATCCTTTTGAAATCTCTCATCTTGAAAACCTGACTGAGGCCACCTCTCAACTTCCTCTATTCCAAGGAGCCTGGCTCTAAGTTTTCCAACATCTCCCCATTAATTTAATCGCTCATCTCTGGGAATATCCTCTAATTCTCCTCTGAACCCTTTCTAATACCTACATATCCCTCCTGAAGTGTGCTTTCTGGAGTTGGCTGCAATACTCAGTTAAGTCCTAAGTGTGGATTTATATATTTTGAGCAGTGTATCTTTGCTTCAGTATTCTCCTCCTAAACCCAAGTAACCCTGAAATCTCCAAACCACCGGGTACTACAGAATCCATTTTCTATTCCATTGAGACAAAAGTACTCAACATCAAACTCAAGTTCACTCGTCATCTTATAATGGAGCCATTATTTTACACTTGGAATAAAGCAGGCAAAATCTTATGGGAACCGAAACATCGTTGGGAAATGTGGCATTATCCCATCCAATGAGACTTGAATCAACTCACTACATCTTTTAACTAAAGTCAGGTCTACGCAACAACATTCTTACTAGACAACAATGAGTGCCTGTCAAAGGGGATTATTTGTTTGTTAATGATCTTATATAACTGCATGTTTCACTACTTAATACTTCCCCGTTCTACAGCGAGCAAACCAGACTCTGAGAATTCTCAATATGAAAGGCAGACCAGGTACCTGGTGAACACAGTTCACTGCTCACTCCAAAGGACCTTCATATTGGACACCAAGCGCCGCCATGTGAAAGTGCAATTCATGGGCATTGGCCACGTGCACCCCACGATGTTGGCATTTGAAATGTGCCAGCCCCTAAGAACCCTCATTGCATATCTAATCCACTTACAGGACACTTCTGCACTTCAGTGCTGTACCTTGGGCTGCAGAAGGACACTGTGTGTTCGGAGACACACACCCAGCTCATGGACTGTGTTCTCACTGTGTTCCTAGCATAGGGGTTCCTGGCACAGCTTCCAAGTTCACTGCAAGGTTTTGGATCCAGTCAGTCAAACCCACAGAGGAGTCAGCATCCTGTTCACCACCCAGGTTCCAACATGGCCACTTGGCTGATTAAACATGCAGTGTATTTTGCTGCACAGGTAACTGTCATATTCTTTAGGTATTACATTGATGTCTTGGTGTGCCATTCAGAAAGATGTCCCTCTATCCCCTTTAAAAACATATCCTTATTGGCAAGCAGGACAGGCAGCCTATCTGTGTGTCTTGATTAAAGATCACCACCTCTAGCTTTGGCTCTGGCTAATGTGCCAGGCATGGCACAAACATGGCAAGGCTTGGCTTGGATGGTGCGAGAATGCAGGAAGGCACTCAGTGAGGGGGCACTAAGAGTGCAAGCCCTGAGATGTAGCCTGTTCCAACCTGTGAGCTGAGTGCCTGTCCCTATGCACATAACATCCTTGTAGTGTTGTAATGCTGGCTGCCAGTTTGCCCTGCAATACACACCTGAGTTTCCTGAGCATCGTGCATGTATATCAGAAAGATGGCATGATGGCTGTAAGTGTTTGGTAAGTACCAGATGCCAATGTCTGTGGGCAAAGGGTATATGTGTGCATGTGTGTGCATGCGTGCATGGCTGGTGCCCATAGATTGTGCCCTGAGATGCTGTTTATTACTGAGTAACGTGGATACTCCTTGCAACCAGTGGCAAGCTAACGTTGCCAGAGGAATCGATAGGGTAGACGGTGAGAGCCTTTTTCCTCAGACGGCTAGGACGAGGGGATATAGCTATAAATTGAGGGATGATAGATATAAGACAGATGTCAGAGGTTGGTTCTTTACTCAGAGAGTAAAAGGACTTGGAATGTACTGCCTGCAACAGTAGTAGACTCGCCAACTTTAAGGGCATTTAAATGGTCATTGGATAGACATAAGGATGATAATGGAATAGTGTAGGTTAGATGGGCTTCAAATTGGTTTCACAGGTTGATGCAACATGGAGGGCCGAAGGCCCTGTACTGTGCTGGAATGTTCTATGTTCTAGGTACCAGCTCTGGTATGTGGAGACTTCTTAATGTGGTGTTTGTTTGGTATGTGTTTGGTGAGATAGGAAACTGAGGTGAGTTGTGCCCTTAGTAAGGCATTTAACAAGTAATAACCCCTTTTAACTGACAAAGTGATGCTGCCTAGCGAGAAAGTTGCCACGGCACTTGGCTAAAGCATAAAAGACCCATCAATCTTTTCCCGATGTTGAGATAAACCTTTCTGGACCTCTCATCCAATTCTGACACAAATCTCACCAAAGCAACTTGTTGCTCAGATCCTAATACAATTCTGCCCATTTGTTACTGAATACCTTGGAAGATGTGATGAGAGCCTACTTGTGAAGAGTAGGTCTTGTCTGATTGAAAATCTGATTGAATTTCTTGAAGAGTTAATTAACAGTGGGCTTGGCCAGTCCGTGTTTGTCATTTTTATTGATTTCCAGAAAGACTTTGATAAAATCCTGCCTCAGCCATTGTTAGCTAAAATGGGAATCCCATCATCTTAGGCTAGATGTTGACCTTGTAAGAAGATTGCCTGAATGATAGGAGACATACACTGGGGATAAAGTGCAGGTATTCTAATTAAAAGATGTGACTAGTGGTATTTAAGTCCCAATACTCAACGCATTTATTGGTGACTTTGATAATGGTTGTAAAGCCATCACTTCACCACCACCTTTTCAAGGGTAACTAGGAACAGGCAATAAATGTTGGCCAGCCAACGCCACCCATATCTCAGGAATGAATTTTTCATAAATCAAGTTTGCTGATGACATCAAAGATCGGTGGTATTGTAAACAGTGTAGATGGACACATGAAATTACAAAGAGATGTATTTAAATTAAAGGAATAGATAAAACTGTGGCAAATGGATTTCAATGGAAGGAAATGTGAGGCCATCCATTCTGGACCCGAATAGATAGAACAGGATGTTTTCTAAATGGTGAAAACTGAAAAACTGAAAAATGGTGAAGCTAGAAGAAACTTGGGGCTTCAAGCTCACAGGTCATTGAAAAGCCCTGACCAGGTACAGATGATATTCCAAATAGCTAATGCAACCCTGACCTTCATGCCTCCTGGGTGACAGTATGAAAAGGTCGAAACTATACTTCAGCTGTACAAAGCCCTGGAGTCATTGTGAGCAGTTCTGTTTGCCTCAGCTTTGGAAGGATATATTCATCTTGGAGAGAGAACAGTATAGAGTTTGCTAGAAAGGTCACAGGAATGCCAGGGTTAAATTGTGAGCAGTCCATGCACAAACCAGGTGAGGTGATGATTTGATCAACACTTTCAATGCTTTTTTCATTCATTCATGGGATACAGGCGTCACTGGCAGGCAAGCATTTATTGTCCATCCTTAGTTACCCTTGACAAGGTGGTACTGAGCTGCCCTCTTGAAACGCTGCATTCCATACACTGTAGGTCGACCCACAATACCCTTTGGGAGGGAATTCTAGGATTTTGACCCAGCAACAATGCAGGAACAGCAACGTACTTCCAAGTCAGCATGGTAAGTGGCATGGAGAGAAAATTGCAGGTGGTGGTATTCCCATGTATCTGCTGTCCTTGTCCTTTTAGATGGAAGTAATTGTGGACTTGGAAAGTGGCATCAAAGGACCTTTATTACAATTTCAATAGATTCCTATGGTTGAGTGCGCAATTTATTATTTGACACAACTGAGTAAATTCAATACGACTGATAATTACAGAATGATGGTTTCCTGCACTGAATCAGTCAGCTTGCAAAAAACAAAACAACCTGCATTTTCCAGAGGTGTGAGACAAGGTGCCAGTTTGGAAGAGTCATTCTGTGAAAGCGTAGGAAGTCATTTGAGTACCACTATGTGCTTTTACTTGTACAACTGGAGAGAGGAATGGACTAATGAAAACTATTTCAGGAGAACTAAATCTCCTGTCCATTTTTAACAAAGGAAATTTAGCGGCAGATGGACTGGCTCGATGGAAAATTAGGAAGTTTCCCAATGTTTCCCATGAATAGCTCCATGCCATGTTATCAATTTTTTTTTCCATGAGAATCGTGAGATTCCTACAGCCATTTGAGGGAGTCAGAATTCTCCTGTGCAGTGGAAGTACATGGACATATTCATCCATTAAGGATACATTTCTCCACCATTACTGTAAACCGAAGCAGTTGAAGCATCACTCAGATACAAATTCTCTGTAGCATAAGTCAGATGTTGACTTGCTTGACTGTCTAAAGTAAAGCGAAGGAGAGAATATCACACTTACCTTCATTCTATTGTAATATTTGAGACTGAATTAAGTAACTCAAATACTGTAAAGAAAAATTACTTTGAACAAAGTTTGCAATCAATTCTGGACACCCAACCTCAGGAAAGACAGACTGGTCTTTGAGCGAGCATGGTGCAAATTCACTGAATAATACAGGAGCTAAAAGTATCTAGGAATAAAAATACTCATCAGGTCAGCCTTTCATACTTTCCTCTGTAGTCAAAGCATAAATTCTCAATTACAATAAGTACTCTATTCGAACCTAATAAAATGAGTCACACAAAATGCACTATTTTCACTGACACAAATGTGACCCACCACTTAGCAAAACTTTGTAGAAAATATGCAGTTTACGAGAATTTGAGTACTGATCATTTAAGATGGAGCTCCAGTGACCAGTGACCCTGTAGCACAGGTTCTATGAAGCCTAACACAATACCAGTGAGAATTGAAATAAAGAACAGCAAATTCTGAAAGAAACAAATCAGTAGGTGCCTGCAGAGTGAACAGTTATCATTGACGAACAATGCCAAGGGACATATTATAAAATATAGAGCCAGAACACTTCAGGAGTGAAATCCAGAAACACTTTAACACAAGGAGAGTAATAGAGAGTGATATCATTCCTTCATCTTTATCATAAATGACCGTCGATCAATTGTAAACACTAAATCTGAGATTATTAAATTTAGCTTTCACGACATATGGATATTGCTGCCTAGGCCAGCATTTATTGTCCATTCCTAATTGTCCAGAAGTCAGTTAAGAATCATCTCCATTATTGTGGTTCTGGAGTCACAACACAGAATAGATAAGGATAGCAGATTTCCTGCCATAGAGGGCATTAATGAATTGGATGGGTTACCATTAAACTTTGTTGCCATTAAACTCATTTTTAATCCCAAAACGTTACTGAAATCACCTTTCACCAACTTTCAAGAGAGTTATGAGATGGAGAGGCACACACCACAAGTGGGCAAGTTGAAGAGGCAGGGGCATCAGTGGAGAACAACTGCTGCAGGTCAATCCAATCTCTGCTCAGCTAGACACAGTCTCAGGGACCATTCAGGAACAGGATTGAACAAGAACACAAAAAGATTTATGAGGTTCTGTCAGCACTTCCCAAAGCACTGAGAACTATTGGAGAGACACTGGAGGAATCTGTCTCCACCATGTTGTCTCAGGTCTTTGAGCAGATGGCCACCACTGAGTGTGAGCTTACCCTCAGTAATGGCATACACAGCATGAACAAGATGGCGGAATGTCTTGACTTGGCCTTTCACTGAAATGCAACAGAGTGCTTCAGGCTTGGCTTTAGCAGGACATGAGGGTAGGGCGCAATGTGGGACATGGATAAAGGAAGTGTGGACCCTACTTCAAATTCAGAGTGCTTGCCCCAGGCCTCCTTAGACAATGCCCCCATATGGTGTCTCCATCCCTCATGCTTGAGTTCAGGTGACGGTGGAGCAGTCTTTGGTGGGGATCTAGTGGACTCCAATCCCAGGGGACAAGGACCAGCAGCATCTCAAGTATCAGAGCAGGGCAGCAAGCAGCTAAAGGGATTCTCAAGACATAGTGATTGCACTACATGGGACTAATACGAAATG
Organism: Chiloscyllium punctatum; assembly: GCF_047496795.1. Classification (NCBI taxonomy): domain Eukaryota; kingdom Metazoa; phylum Chordata; class Chondrichthyes; order Orectolobiformes; family Hemiscylliidae; genus Chiloscyllium; species Chiloscyllium punctatum. The sequence continues at coordinate 81,054,898 of NC_092744.1, forward strand.
GAAGAGGAAAAGACCTTCTATTTTCAATAAAAGGCAATCATTTGGGTAGTTATAACAATGTCACGACATTAAAGTCTTTGAAAATGATATAAAGGCATAAGGTTTGTTTCAAGGCTACAGAGGGTGGTCAAGAAACACATTGAAAATTGATGAGTGACATTCTCAATAAAAATTATTATATAAAAGTAATGTTGAACAGTTATACTTTATTGGTATTTTTGGTGGAGCAAGAGGCTACCATTAAAGGTATCCCCAGGAATCTAATATTGACACAGGGACAGGGTTTCCTAAAGTAACCTCAGAAAATTAACAATAATAGACATTAGACAATAGACAATAGACAATAGGTGCAGGAGTAGGCCATTCAGCCTTTCGAGCCTGCACCGCCATTCAATATGATCATGGCTGATCATTCCTAATCAGTATCCTCTTCCTGCCTTATCTCCATAACCCTTGATTCCACTATCTTTGAGAGCTCTATCCAACTCTTTTTTAAATGAATCCAGAGACTGGGCCTCCACTGCCCTCTGGGCCAGAGAATTCCACACAGCCACCACTCTCTGGGTGAAGAAGTTTCTCCTCATCACTGTCCTAAATGGTCTACCCCGTATTTTTAAGCTGTGTCCTCTGGTTCGGCACTCACCCATCAACGGAAACATGTTTCCTGCTGCCAGAGTGTCCAATCCTTTCATAATCTTAAATGTCTCAATCAGATCCCCTCTTAGTCTTCTAAACTCAAGGGTATACAAGCCCAGTCGCTCCAGTCTTTCAGTGTAAGGTAAGCCCGCCATTCCAGGAATTGACCTCGTGAACCTACGCTGCACTCCCTCAATAGCCAGAATGTCTTGCCTCAAATTTGGAGACCAGAACTGCACATAGTACTCCAGGTGTGGTCTCACCAGGGCCCTGTACAGCTGCAGAAGCACCTCTTTGCTTCTATACTCAATTCCTCTTGTTATGAAGGCCAACATGCTATTAGCCTTCTTCACTACCTGCTGTACCTGCATACTTGCCTTCATTGACTGGTGGACAAGAACACCCAGATCTATTTGTACTGCCCCTTTACCTAAATTGATTCCATTGAGGTAGTAATCTGCCTTCCTGTTCTTGCCACCAAAGTGGATAACCATACATTTATCCACATTAAACTGCATCTGCCATGCATCTGCCCACGCACCTAACTTGTCCAGGTCACCCTGTAATCTCCTAACATCCTCATCACATTTCACCCTGCAACCCAGCTTTGTATCATCAGCAAATTTGCTAATGTTATTGCTGATACCATCTTCTATATCATTAACATATATTGTAAAAAGCTGCGGTCCCAGCACGGATCCCTGCGGTACCCCACTGGTCACTGCCTGCCATTCCGAAATGGAGCCGTTTATCACTACTCTTTGTTTCCTATCAGCCAACCAATTTTCAATCCAATTAAGTACTTTGTCCCCAATACCATGCGCCCTAATTTTACTCACTAACCTCCTGTGTGGGATTTTATCAAAAGCTTTCTGAAAGTCCAGGTACACTACATCTACTGGATCTCCCTCATCCATCTTCAGAGTTACATCCTCAAAAAATTCCAGAAGCTTAGTCAAGCATGATTTCCCCTTCATAAATCCATGCTGATTCTGACCTATCCTGTTACTACTATCCAGATGTGCCGTAATTTCATCCTTTATAATAGACTCCAGCATCTTTCCCACCACTGAGGTCAGACTAACTAGTCTATAATTTCCTGCTTCCTCTCTCCCACCTTTCTTAAAAAGTGTTATAACATTACCCACCCTCCAATCCTCAGGAACTGAACCCGAATCTATCGAGCTCTGGAAAATAATCACCAACGATCCACAATTTCCAGAGCCACATCCTTCAGTACCCTGGGATGTAGACCATCAGGCCCTGGAGACTTATCAACCTTCAGACCTAACAGTCTCTCCAACACCAAATCCTGGCAAATATAAATTCTCTTAAGTTCAGGTCCTTCAGCCACTGTTACCTCAGGGAGATTGCTTGTGTCTTCCCCAGTGAACACAGATCTGAAATACCCATTTAATTCTTCCGCCATTTCTTTGTTCCCTGTAATATATTCCCCTGTTTCTGTCTTCAAGGGCCCAATTTTAGTCCTAACCATTTTTTTTACCTTGCACATACCTAAAAAAGCTTTTACTATCCTCCTTTATATTATTGGCCAGTTCACCTTCGTACCTCATTTTTCCTCTGCGTAATGAAAGAAATGTCATGAAAGATGTAACATACAAACATAGGAGCATACAAATAATGAGCAGGACAAGGCCACTCAAAGCTGCCCTGGCTTTTAATTAAATCATGGCTGATCTGTTTACTCCATAGTCCTGCCCACCCCAACAATCTTTCAGCCCCTCAGTTACCTTTCTAGCCCAATACTAAAAATATTAAAAGACTCTGATTCTGGATGTATATGAAGGGTTTAGAGGGAAATGGGTCAAGTGCTGGCAAATGGGACTAGATTATTGTAGAACATCTGGTCAACATGGACAAGTTGAACCACAGGATCTGTTTCAGTGCTGTACATCTCTATGACTCCATGAGAGGGGAGATGATTAAGATTTTTCAAATAATGAGGGGTTGAGATAGGATAGACAGGAAGAAAACTTTCCCCTTGATGTTGGGATCAATGACCAGACTCATAGATTTAAGGTAAGTGGCAGTAGTTTTGGAGGAGATGTGAGAATGCATTTTCTCACACCACTTAGATTGTGGTGGGAATCTGGAACTCAGTACCTGTAAGGATGGTAGAGGCAGAAACTCTCAAAACATTTCAGAAATATTTTGATGAGCGCTTGCAAACAAGGCTATGAGCCAAGTGCTGGAAAATGGCATTAGAATAGTTAGGTGCTTGTGTTTGACTGGTGCAGATTCGATTGGCTGAAGACTTTGTCTGCTGTTTAGACCTCTTGGATTCTATGTCTCTATAAGTTAATTCCTGCCAAAGATGGGCAACCTTCCTCACATGATATCAGTAGCTCAACTAATACCAGGCAAGAAGGCTTGATGCCAGCAAACCTATCTCAAATATCCCAGATTGGTCAGGCAAAAACCAACATTTACAACAAGCCAATAGCACGAGCAATACAACATTACAACCATGTACTTGTAAGGGGTTACATGATAGGAGTCTGACTTCTACACCACTATGCTTACATGTAGGGGCACTGCGGCCAATTTTAATCTTCTGGGATCATTCCTGACTGAGATCAGCTCAAGCCAGGGATCACACCCAGCCATCTTCCTCAGGTGAGGGAAAGACCTCTAGGAAGCATCTTCAAAGATCCATAGTCAAAGTTCTAAATTCGGTCTTACACCAGAAGTAAGATGTTCCTCCTGAAACTCTAAGTCCCAGACACATGCCACTGTAAGTATCCAAAGCAATTAGTTTTGGAGGGGGCGGGTGGGGAGAGGGGAGCGTGCTGCAGTACTAGGGGCCAGAAGAGACGAAGCACTTCAAATCCATTGTGAAGTGGCAGTTAACTGAAGTAATAACGAGCCGGCACCATGTTAGATAGTTCACCGGTTAATGAAGCAACCTTGAAAGCCCTAACAATTTGTAACAGAAACTGATCATTTCTTTAACAGCTGCTGACAAATGTAGGAGTCCTTTTAGCTGACAGTGTCATTTTTCCCACTCTCTCTCTCACCAATCTACCCTACCAACACCCCCCCCACCAGCCCTCCCAGCCAGCACCTTCCCACGTACTTTCCTCATTCTGACAGTTAGTGGGCAGGCATCTGCTGTCTTGCATGTTGCAATCCTCATTACAAGCCCCTTATCAAGAGCAGTGCCACTGAATGACACCAACATTTGTGTTTAACCAAGAATCCTGCCATTCCTTTTAGCCAAGTGTCAATTTTCATTTCTCACTTAAATCCCTGTGTATTTTGTTTAACATATATATGCCAGTTGGTGCTGATTCTCTGAATATCAGCCTCCTACTTGTCTCTGTGTTTATTTTCCTCTCTTCCACCTCCCCCCCCCACCCCCCTCCCCGGCTCTCTTTTTCTCTGCCGTATCCTTGTTTGCTAAATGTTTTGACAGGAGCTCCTGACTGTTGGCAGTTTATTGACTGAAAGAGAAATCTGCCAAGTCTCCTTGATGGATGGGCTCATTTTCGTCCCCACAGCAAGTCTCTGTGAGGCACCCTTGTCATCTGTAATACCAGCCAACAAAATGTAATCAAACATTCCAGCAGTTTAATCACTGAGGGCTGCTTGAGAGATGATTGTAGTGTCAATATAATGCTATTTCATTATCTGTTTGTATTTTATATTGACAGTGTCAGATAAACAGTGTGGAAAATTAAGATTAAAAATATGGTAATTTCATTTCAATCACCCTGCTACAGTTGCTAGCCCATTATGCGATTGATTACTTCTGAATTAAATTTTGGGCTGAATGTAAAGTTTAATCTTCTTTCTTCTCCGCAATTCAGCTCCCCAAAGGCCTCTTAGTAAGTAAAGTACCCATTTCATTTGATCTTTAATGAAAACTAATGGCCCAAATGAATTGTATAAATCACTGGGCATGTATGCCTGTTTGACACCATGTTTTCCCCCACATTCCCTCCCCCTCCAATTGCAATCCTTAAACTCTTTATTTTTTTTTTGAAATCTCTTCTCCTTTTTATCCCCTGTATCCTAATGAGTTGTGAGTTTTATAACCCAGAGAGGAATAAGGAAAAGCCACAAGACGTTAACTGCGTACTTATGTTGGGGTGCGGGAGGTAAAAAAGATAATTTAAATTTTTTAAAAGGATGATTATATATCTAGCAACCCTAGTGAGGATTTAAGCACTTTACTTCAGTGCTTAGTTACAGAATTTAATGACAGTTATGTTGCCTGAAGTGGAATTTTTTTTTGAAAACACTCTATACTGATATGAGCTGCACCACGATAGACATTTTAATTACATGGTGAATTTTGATATTTCGCTCTGCATTAAGATGTGGCAAAGGATCCCTTTAAACTCTTTGGGAAAAAAAAACAGCCTTATGCAAAGCTTGCCTTTGTGGGCCTATTCAGGCTGATTTGTATCCTTTGTAGTCTTAATTATTTGGAAACGCAGGATAACAGGAGTTCTCAGCTCGTCCATTATTTCCTACAAAAAAGGCTCACAGAAGCCGCTGATCATTTTTGAATTAGCAAACATGATACTAAAAAAAAAATTCATTAATACCATCAGGGATTAGAAGGCTGATTAAAGTGTAGCTGTTACGGTATGCAAATGAGTGATATGCATTTATCAGAGGCAAGACAAGCTGCCTTCGTGTTAAAGCCACATATGTTTGTTGGCTGATTATACCAGAATTCAAGTCTGGGGATTTTTTTTTTCCGATGCTGTTGGAAGAGGCTGTCATAAGGACCTAAGAAATGTCTGTCCCCTTTGCTCACCGCTTGAAATTCTCCTTAACTCATAAAGCATGTCAACTTAAGTCTGTTCTCCTATCAGTCCAGTATTAGGTGCATAATTAATACATTTCTCAAGTGTTCTACATGAAACTCCCCAGCAGCTATTTTCACGAACCTCAATAACATGTGAAGCAAACCTATAAAGCAGGGTTAAACCTTGAAAGGAATGATCTTTGGTCTCATTGTTCCCTCCATTGTTGCATCAGTTCTGACAATATTCCTCTGTTGTACAAATGGCCCCCGGTTTACACATCTCTGTCACGTGCCCATCTCAACCATACATTTTGATAGTGTATTTCGTGTCATGTTGTAACGCTCAATTGACTGTTCCAGGGATATATACTCCAAGGTGCACATTAACTGCTGCGGGATGACAATGATCTTGGTGTAAGAAGCTCTTTGGTCCACCTGAAACCTTAATAAATCCTTAACCTCTTTTCTCATAAAAAAATCACAGGAGTCCTACAGTGTGTCAGCATTTAGCCCACCAAGTCCAAACCACCCAGCCGAAAATAACCCTGTCCAGACCCACCACCGATCCCTGTAACCCTGAATTTCCCATGGCTAATCCAACTAACCTACACATCCCTGGGTGGCAATTGAGCATGGCCAATCCACCTAACCTGGGCTGTGGAAGGAATCAGAGAACCCGGAGTCTGTGTGAATGTGCAAACACCATATAGTCACCTGAGGATGAAACTGCACCCTGATCTCAGGCGCTGTGAGGCAGCAGTGCTAACCTCCCCCCCCCCCCCACCACCCACCCCCCCCACCAAGCCACCATGACACCTCTTACTACTCCACTGGCTGCTGGAGGTTTGAGGGGGACACATCTGAGGAGACTTCCTGTGAAACTTTCTAAAGACTTGACTAAGACTGATTGTAGAATTTCTCTGAGAACTTCAGTTAAAATGATTGATAGTGCTCTACCATTCTTGAGGGTCATCTTCCAAGAGTAATTAGATTAGATTACTTACAGTGTGGAAACAGGCCCTTCGGCCCAACAAGTCCACACCGCCCCGCCGAAGCGCAACCCACCCACACCCCTACATCTGCCCCTTACCTAACACTACGGACAATTTAGCATGGCCAATTCACCTGCCCTGCACATCTTTGTGACTGTGGGAGGAAACCGGAGCACCCGGAGGAAACCAACGCAGACACGGGGAGAATGTGCAAACTCCACACAGTCAGTCGCCTGAGGCGGGAATTGAACCCGGGTCTCTGGCGCTGTGAGGCAGCAGTGCTAACCACTGCGCCACCGTGCCGCCCACGGTGAGGAAAACCAGGAGTGCTTTGTCATCAGCAATTTGTTAGAGGTGACCCTTGAGGTACAAAGGGAGTGGGAGGGGGAGTAAGGCCACGTAGTACAAGAGGGAAGTGGCATGAAGTTGAGAGGAACTGCCTTCCCTCCTGTGGCTACAGGGCTTCCCTGTTTCTCTATCTTCAACAGGGCCTTCAATGCTACACCCAGAACCTTGGGAGCCCTCCGGAGCCATCTCACCATTTTGTTTAAGTCCTCCATGATTTTCCACCAGGCTTTCCTTAAGAGGTTGACCACTCTAAGTAGAGGTTACTAGAATAATGATCGTTAGCTGATTTTTTTTCTTTAAAAAATGTCCTCGCTCTTGCACTGGTCATTGATTTGAGCTAATTCGGTATCACGTGGACAGCACCACATCCCTGGAATTCTCCCAGTGGACCAGTCTCATTCCCAAATGTCTTCACCAAGGAGGTGGGCCTGTGAAACTTACCAATACTCTCCACAAAAACAGTGGCCTGAGGGCTGAACCCTCAAGAAGAAAAGTTACAGGAAACCATCAACTGATCAGGCCGCATTTCATTGAATCATAGAATCCTTACAGTGTGAAAACAGGCCCCTTTGGCCCAACAAGTCCACACTGACCCTCCAAAGAGTAACACACCCAGACCTGTTCCCCTACCCTATATTTGCCCCTGACCAAGGCACCTAACCTACACATCCCTGAACACTATGGGCACTTTAGCATGGCCAATTCACCTGACCTGCACATCTTTGGACTGTGGGAGGAAACCGGAGCACCCGGAGGAAACCCACGCAGGCACAGGGAGAATGTACAAACTCCATACAGGCAGTTGCCCAAGGCCGGAATAAAACCCGGGTCCTTGGCGCTGTGAGGCACCAGTGCTAACCACTGAGCCACCATGCTGTAGAGGGAGTAACAAGCTCATTTAAATTAAGACCCAAATTATATGTTCGCCAGACTTTTGAGGGTAATGAAGAGCAGGCAGAAAGGTGAAGTTGAGACTGAGGTGAGATCCTCCATGATTGTATTAAATAATGGAGCAAGCATGAGGGGTTGAATTGCCTACTGCTCCTAGTTCCAGTTCTTATATCCTTAACCAGACAACTCTTAGATTTAGACTTATTGTCATACGTATATAAAAAGACAGTGAAAAGTGTTTTATTGCATGTTGTACACAAATTGTCACCAGGCTCTAGCGCCATCTTGAAACACTGAATGTAATGCAAGATTTACTGCAATTGAGTTCACTTTTCTCTCTTCTTCATATTCTTCCTCCACTGCTCCTCCAGTTATTAGTTGACATCGGTTGGGGTCTCCGAAATAGCCTCCGCAATCTCTGTAATGGGTTCTGGGGTGGTAAGGGCTCTGGGGTTATTAGCACAGCAGCTGGTAGTTCCCATTTTTATACTTTTTCACGAAAATAACCACCGCCATTTTATTTCATTCCTCCGTGATTTTCCAACAGGGCTTCCTTAAGGGTTTGACAGCAGGGGTTACTGGAATAATGATCAAGTGTGGGATATTAGCTGATTTTTTTTTAAACATGGGATCTCACTTACACAGGCCAGTGATTTGAGCTGATTCAGTGTCACATGGACAGCACCAGGTCTCTGGCGCCCTGTTTTAGGGATGGTGAATTATCTAGTTATGTGGATGCATAGCAATGTTGTACCAAACCTTCACTGGCACAATCCCTGAAGCCCTCATCAGATTTCAACACCTCCCGTAGCCTCCAGTCAGTTCTATACTGACCTTGAATGCATCTCCCATATTAACATAGCAACAGAGGCCTCTGTCACCTCAGGCCAACTCTCTGGAGTTCCTTCCCTAAATGCTTCCCCCTTCTTTCCATCCCCTGCCTCCTCAACTTCAACTTCTGCATTCAAAAGCCTTTTGAAAAAGTCATTTGTTCAATCAAGCCTTTGATGACCTCTATTATCTCCCCCCACGGAGCCCCAGCTTTCCCCTCCCACTGCAGTGCAACACGAGACACGTTGCTATGTTAAAATCAGCGCACAAATGCAAGTTTGCCTTGTGTGACTACTATTTAACTCGCTGTGTCACAGCAGGTTCTCCATCAGAATTTAATGAGAAAGTGAGATATATCTGGGGAGGAGGTGGTGTTGGCAATCTTCATTCTTCTGCTGGAGTGTTGCAGAAAGATTTTGTTTCTTTTTTTAGGGCACCTTGAGTGAAATGTGACTTTGATTGTGACAGTGAGGACAAATTGTGAACTGTAACCAACTCTCCATGTTACAAATGCTTCATTCACAATCATTAGACCCGGAGCTAGGCAGATGAGCAAGGGGGATTTGCAGCGCTGGCTTTTCCTTCTTAAACAGTTCAAATAGGAAGCAGTCCCGCTGCCAGGCTGCCTTGGTGTCACCAGCTAGGAAGTCACATGCTCTCACTGCTTGGCCTTCCCCTCGGGCTGCCCTTTGTTGTGGTGAGAGAGCTAGCAGCCTCATATAGGCTCATAGAGTCGGACAACATGGAAACAGGCCCTTCAGCCCAACTCGTCCATGCCAACCAGAGTTACCAAACTGAAACTAGTCCCATTTAGAGTCAAAGAGTCATCCCGCATGGAAGCAGACCCTTTGGACCAACCAATCCATATCGACCATAACCCCAAATTAAATTGGTCCCACTTGCCGGCGCTTGACCCACATCCCTCCAAACACTTTTTATACACGTACTTGTCTTCTAAGCATTGTAACACAGTCACATCCACCACATCCTCTGGAAGTTCATTCCAGACACGAATCATAGTCTGTGTGAAAAGGTTATCCCTCAGGTCCCGTTTAAATCTTTCTCGTCTCACCTTAAACCCACGTGCTCTAGGTTTGGACTCTCCCATCCTGGGGAAAAGAGCTTGGCTGTTCACCTTAACTATACCCCTTCATGATTTTATAAACCTCTATAAAGTCACCTTTCAGCCTCCTACACTCCAGGAATAAACGTCCCAGCCTATCCAGCCTCTCCTTATAACTCAAACCTTCCAGTCTCGGTAACATCCTTGTGAACCATTTTTGCACCCTTTCTGGTTTAATAATATCCTTCCTTTAGCGGGGTGACTAGAATTGTGCACGGTATTCCAAATGTGGCCTCACCAATGTTTTGTACAGCTTTAACATGACATGCTAACTCCCTTACTCAGTTCTCTGACTGATGAAGGCAAGCATGCCAAATGCCTTCTTCTCATTACCCTGTCTACCTGTGACACCAGTTTCAAGGAACTAAGAATGCAACTGTGGCCTTAACTAGATAAGCCATTCAGAGTGAAAAGTCAGAAGCAAACTTTAGGTGAGTCCATCAGTCCGCCTGGTCTGGAGTTCTAATTCAGGCTAATGCCCCATCCTCATAAAGTTGTCTTTCATCAGGGAACTGTACAGGGAGAAGATGCATCTTTATGGACTGGCAGAACTGGAGACAGCCACCGTTTACTGGACGCCAGGCATGGTATGACTCCAACTGGAATCAAATATCCTTCTCTGTAAGGGTGATACGAAAAAAAAATTTTCTCACACAGCGAGTATCTATTATCTGGAATGCGCTGCCATGAACTGTGGTGGACAGAGGTTCAGTTGAGGCATTCATTGGATGATTTATTGGATATGGCAAAAATACAGGAGATTGGCACTAGATATTAGAGTCAGTGCAAGCATGATGGCCAAATGGCGTTCTTCCGCATCATGATGAAGGGCTTATGCCCAAAACGTCATTTCTCCTGCTCCTTGGATACAGCCTGACCAGCTGTGCTTTTCCAGCACCACACTCTTCAACTCTGAACTCCAGCATCTGCAGTCCTCACTTTCCCCATCTGCGTCACAACAATACTCTGATTCTGTGGACAGGCAGCGATGGATGTAATAGACAGTGATGTGTGTCACGTGCCACAAGAGACTCTATCGCACAAAGTAGAAAGTTAGAATTCCCCTGAAGGCCAGGCTGTCTGCAGGACAGGAAATTGAGGTTATTTTCTTCTCTAGGAAAGCCCAGACTATGTTGACCACCAAGTGGTGCTGTTCACCAATGGCATACTGACAAGAGAGATCCCAGGTTAAACCCCCAGTTTGAACCGGATGTGCAATTCATTTGGCTGGCATCATAGTAAGAATGCTGCAATTGACTCTGTCCTTCTGCGCCAGGGAAATAGCTACCAAAGAGTGTCTGCCTCCTGATCACTGTGCAGTGATTCCTTTCTGTACATGGTCATCAGGATTGTTTTGGACTATTTCCCCATGAATAGTACACAAGGATATGAAGGCAATTCATCCAACAGCTCATGCAATGCGATCAGATCACTATCTCTACTCACCATCTCTCTGGATAAAAATACCAGAAATAAAACATCATGTCTTCGATGCTGAGCATTTTTGGTTGGAAAATGTTTCAGAAAGTTATACGTTTGGTATGCTTCCTGATTTCACTCCTGGCTCTGTTTATTTAGGAATATGTCCTCTTGCTCTGGATCCCCGCACCATACAAAATTAGATTAGATTAGATTAGATTACTTACAGTGTGGAAACAGGCCCTTCGGCCCAACAAGTCCACACCGCCCCACCGAAGCGCAACCCACCCATACTCTAAATCTGCCCACTCAAAATTCCCGAATTATTTTGAATACCTTGACCGACCATCTCTCACGGTCTAAACCAAACTATAAAGAAAGGCTTGTGGAGTGAGATACCAAGGAGCTTTTACAGCTACAAATATTAAAATATGAATTAGAAGCAGGAATAAGCTATTCAGACCCTAAGCCTAGCCTGCCATTGAACAAAATAATGAATAATCTACATTCATGACTAACCCCAGTATCCTTGCACATAGAATGCATTGAACCCCTACAGTGTGGAAACAGGCCATTTGGACCAACAAGTCCATACCAACCCTCCAAAGAGTAACACACCCAGACCCATTCCCCTATATTTACCCCTGACTAATGTACCTAACCTACATATCTCTGAGTACAATGGGCAATTTAGTATGCCCAATTCACCAAACCTGCACATCTCGGGACTACGTGAAGAAACTGGAGCACCCGGAGGAAATTCATGCAGACACAGAGAGAATGTGCAAACTCTACACAGACAGTCACCCGAGGTAGGAATTGAACCTGGGTCCCTGGTGCTGTGAGGCAGCAGAGCTAACCACTGAGCCACCATCCTTTTCCTTTATCAAAAATCTATCCATCTCTGCCTTAAAAATATTCAAAGATGTTGCTTCCAGGAACTTTATCCCAACCAAGACATTATATCCAGTATGGGGTCAAAGAAAACTGGGAAACAAGTGGGTGATTGGAGCACGCATTGATACATGTGTTGCTCCTCATTCCTGATGAAGGGCTTATGCCCAAAACGTCTATTCTCCTGCTCCTCGGATGCTGCCTGACTTGCTGTGCTTTTCCAGCACCACACTCTAGACTGTGATACTCCAGCATCTGCAGTCCTCACTTTCACCACACATGAAATCGGTCAACTTATTTTTCACATAATCTCCCAAAGATGAAACAGTCTCATTTGCAAAGTTATAGGCACGGCACACTTTCTTAGCTCAGATTGAGGGCACAGTTAATAACATGTACAATATCCTAGGTTTTATTAACAGGGGCATACAGTACATGACAACGAGGTAATTTTGGACTCATGTACAACACCAGTTCTGTCTCAGCTGGAGTATTGTGTTCAGTTCTATGCACAATTTAGTAAGACTATGAAGGGGTTAAAAGAGATTTCTGAGAATGGTACATGGATTTTTTTCCTGATTCATTCACAGGACATGGGCATCTCTGGCTCAGCAAACATTCAATGCTCATCCCTAATTGCCCAGAAGGCAGTTAAGAGTCAACCACATTGTTGTGGGTTTAGAGTCACACATAGGCCAGATGAGGTAAGGATGGCAGTTTCTTTCCCTAAAGGGCATTACTGAACCAGATGAGTTTTTCCAGCAGCAGAAATGGGTTCGCAGTCATCATTAGACCCTTGATTCCGGATTTTTTAGTGAATTCAAATCCCACCATCTGCCACGGTTTCGATTTGAACCCAGGTGCCCTGAGCATTTACTGGATTTCTGGATTAATAGTCCAGCGATAATACCACTAGACCCTTGAGAAACATTCACTCACTGAGACAAATTGGAGAAGTGTGAGACTGTTTTTCTTGAAGAAGTGAGGCGGCTGAAAGAAGGTCTGGTTGAAGTGCTCAAAGCCTGGACAGAATAGATGGCATTGTTCCAACTTGTGAAAGAAATGAAAACAAGAGAGCATAGATTTAAAGTAAATGGCAAAAGAAGCAACAGAGATTTGAGAAAAAAAGACTGTTTATGTGGCAAACAGGTTAGGTCCAATTGCGTTGTCTGACGGTGTGGTGGAGGCAGCTTCAATCACATCATTCAAAAGGCAGTATTGGAAGCTTAACAATGTGCAAAAGGACAGAGAGAAGGCAGGACAATGGCATGAAGTGATTTGCTCATGCAGAGAGCTGGAACAGAAATGATAGGCTGAATGGCGTCCTGTGCTGTAGTTCTGTGACTGTGTGATTCCCTTTTCCTTGTCAATAGATGGTTGTGGGCAACAGGCTGGTTAGGCAAAATAGTTGTTGTCCTATTTCTTTTCCTGAATATTAACCACGATGTATTGTTTCAGTCCATCAATGTCAGGTCAGAAAGTAAAACTGAAGCACTCTTCAAAAGAACCCTGTTTGCTGTAAAATGCTTTGGGATGTCCAGTGGTCATGAGAAGTGCTATCAATATGTAAATATTTCTCTCTTGTTTTTGTTGGAAAGAGGGCTCATGTCTCAAAGACTAGTAATGTAACTATGGATACTGGGGCTTTATCTGCTCCATTATCTAATTTGATTTGATTTATATTGTTACATATATCTAAGTACAGTGAAAAGTTTAGTTTTATGTATACACCTATCATACCATACAAAGTGCATTAGGGTAATAGAGCAGAGTGAAGAATAAAACATGACAATCTGAATGCAACAGAACCATTTAAATTCAAATTATTTCAGAATGAAATGACACAGTACAGAATTGAGAGTGATGTATTTTACCGAGCTGTTTTTTGTGCGCAATAGTGTTTCAGTTCACTTTCTGCATGGAAGTGCGACAGGAATTGAAAATTCAGACTTTATTTGCTTGTGAGCTGTATGGTCATAGAACTTGCCTCTCCAGCATCACCTGAAGAGGTGTTACAGCAATCATAAAATGGCAGGCACAGAGCTTGTGGTCACTTCCAGCCAACAAGCACCATACTCAATGCTTGAAGGACATTATGATTCGGAGATGCTGGTATTGGTCTGGGGTGTACAAAGTTAAAAATCACAGAACACCAGGTTATAGTCCAACAGGTTTAATTGGAAGCACACTAGCTTTCGGAGTGACACTCCTTCATCAGGTGATAGTGAAGGGCTCAATCCTAACACAGAATTTATAGCAAAAATTTGCAGTGTGATGTAACTGAAATTATACATTGAAAAATTGATTGTTTAGCCTTTCATCGGTTAGAATACAGTGATAGTTTCACTTCTTTCATGTGTAAATCACAAAACTTTTTTTTAACAAGTTGCATTCTTGGGTTAACTGTTAACAATGGTGATAGCTAGACAATATGTTGAAGGTGTTGGCCCCCTGTGTTCTCTGTCTATGCCATGATGTTTAGATTGATTCTAATCTAAAAAGTGAGATAACGGAGTTTTACGTAAATTCATGCAACTGATGAAGGAGCTTCACTCCGAAAGCTACTGTGCTTCCAATTAAACCTGTTAGACTATAACCTGGTGTTGTGTGACTTTTAACTTTGAAGGACATTAGTGTGTGTATTCTTTTTATTTGTTAACTGCTTGTGCACATCGCTGGCTAGACCAGTGTTTATCACCCATCCCAAATTCCCTGGAGAAGGTGGTGGGGAGTTGCCATCATGAACCATTGCTGTCCTTAGTGAAGGAGTTCCAGCATTCTCACCCAGTGACAGTGAAGGAACAGTGATACAGTTCCAAGTCAGGATGGTGTGTGACTTGGAAAGGAACTTGCAGATTGTGGAGTCCCCATGCATCTGCTGTCCTTGTCCTTCAGACAGAAGGTTGTAAATTTGGATGGCGCTGTGAATCATGCTTTGACAAGTTGGTAGATTGTGACGCCAAATAACTGTCCAGCTGATTTGATGCACACTGCAAATTTGGGACTTGTAAGTTCATTGTATGCCCTTTTCTTTGAGCTGAACATGCACTCAGCTACACAATGGACTCTCCACTTACACTAGTTCAAGGACTAGACAAGCTATGGGAAGGTTTAAGGAGAGAATTCCAGAACGTGGAGTCCAGACAACTGAAGACACAATCAATGATGGTCAAAATCAGGAATATGCTAGGGATTATTACAGCGGGAGCGGTGAGTTTAGAGAGATGGGTAACACAGGGGTCAGTGGTTAGCATCTCAGTGTGGAGACCCAGCCTTGGGCGACTGCCTGTGTGGAGTTTGCATATTCTCCCCGTGTCTGCATACTCCTGTTTCCTGTCACAGTCCAAAGATATGCAGGTTAGGTGGATTAGCCATGCTAAATTGCACTCAGAGTCCAGGGATGTGTAGGTTAGATGGATTAACTAAGGGAAATGTAAGCTTACAGGGATAGGGAGGGTTTAGGTCAAATGCTGTTTAGAGAGTTGGTGTGGACCTGCTGGGCCAACTGGCCTGTTTCCAAACTGTAGGGATCCTGTGACTTTTAGGAATGGATTTGGTTACAGAAATCAGTGAGGCTATGGAGGAAATTGGAACGTGGGCAAGAAGTTTTAAATAACTATCGTTCATGAGACAGAGGAAGTGGGTAAAAGGGATTTGGAATTTGCCTTGGAAAGTACATTGAGAAGCCTCCAACGTTCTTTTTTTTTCAGATTTGAGTTTCTACTTACTAACTTTGTCACAGCTTACAATTAACATGTTTACTCATTCTCCAAACATGTATGCAGAGGTGATAACTGCTATTATGAACATCAAGGTGATACACCCAAATTTTAAAAATGTTTTGGCCACATTATCACCCTGCACTAACATTTTACCCTACGCATTAGAAAAAAAATCCCCAAGTCCCTTATTGACATAACATCAGATAAAAATATACCCACAGTCAAAGAAGGAGACTTGGAAAGGTGACTAAGTGTCAAATAAAAGGGTTTAGTTTTGAGATCCTTAAGAGAATCAAGAGGTGAAAAAATTTGCTAAGCATAGAGTTTCCTCGTCTTGTCTTTTGCGTTCTTTCTCCACAAGGAAGGAATCTAATTTATTGTTGAGACCCGATATGCATTAAATGGAGTTTCTCTAGCAGCCTGGTGAAGAAATATCCACACAGTGAGAGCGACTCTGATGAGCTTCCTGACCATTATTTCATTCAACTCTTCAAGAGCAAAGTGTATTCTGAATTGATACAGATACTCTGACACATGATATCCTGGGCTCTTAAGACATGAGCTGTATCAACGAATCCTTGGGGCCCATTATCCTGGCTCGGTGCTACAGTTCACATGGAAAACCTGTTTGCTCTTGCAGAGTTCTGCCAACATCTAGGAGAATAGTTTATTCCAGTTGAATCCACATGGCAGCTTAGAATGACTTAAAAGCACCAATAATTGGTTATGTCTGCTTGAAGACCTTTGAGCAGAGCAGCGTTCCCCTGGTGAATGAGCACTCAGACCAACAAGGTGGTACAAGTCAGTGAACATGATACCATTTGACCACAAATTAAATCCTGCTCCGGGCAGTCTTTCTCAGGGCCTAATAACTGCAATCGATTGTTTTCTGATGCGACAGACTGTCAGTGGTCATGTATTGCTAGTCCTTTTATTCCTCTACTGTCTTTACCTGCAGATGACCAGAAAGGTAATTTTCCAATGTTTCAATTCAAAAAGGAGTCAGCAGCATCCATATAGATTGGCAAATGATGTGCGGTATACTACTGAATTCTGAAATGCTCTGCTAATGGCAAGACTCCCCATTTGTAGATCAAACTTGGAAGTTGCTGGGAGCTGAAGATTGGAGTAATGTAGAGTAGGAAAGCACAGATCAGCAGACACAGTGTCACAATTGGCTAATTATGACCAATAATGTTTAGGAAGACAATCTGTTTTAAGAACCACTTCTTTTGTAAAACAAAATAATCTGACTGCAAGTGGATGCAAGAAGCCAATAATCTACAAGTCAGCTGATCATACAACTGAAATTCTAAGGCAGGAGAGGCTGTCGTCCAGGAAAAGATGATATTTCATTGACAGCACAATGAGAGAATGTAGTTTAGGATTAAGCCAGAACCACAGCCAAGAACTACATGTGGAAGAACAGTTATCATTTATATGGAACATGACTTTATCTTTCTTGCATTGGTGACAATGGCTATCTTAGCTTGCCAACTGTGTTACAGAAAAGCAATCACTTTGTCAACAGAGGGAGATTCCATCTTGAACCATCTGGACAAGCCATCTATCCTAGGATCCTCTGGGAAGCTAGGGAGGAGATAGCGGAGCCATTGGCCTTGATTTTTATGTCGTCGTTGTCTACAGGAATAGTGCCAGAAGACTGGAGAATAGCGAATGTGGTCCCCTTGTTCAAGAAGGGGAGTAGGGACAGCCCTAGTAACTATAGGCCAGTGAGTCTCACTTCTGTTGTGGGGAAAGTCTTAGAGACAATTGTAAGGGACAGGATTTATGAACATCTGGATAGGAATAATGTGATCAAGGATAGTCAGCATGGTTTTGTGAAGGGCAGGTCGTGCCTCACAAACCTTATTGAGTTATTTGAGAAGGTGACTAAGGAAGTGGACGAGGGTAAAGCAGTAGGTGTGGTGTATATGGATTTTAGCAAGGCGTTCGATAAGGTACCCCATGGTAGGCTACTGCAAAAATTACGGAGGTATGGCATTGAGGGTGCATTAGAGGTTTGGATTAGGAATTGGCTGGCTGGAAGGAGACAGAGGGTAGTAGTTGATGGTAAAGGTTCATCTTGGAGTGCAGTTACTAGCGGTGTTCCACAAGGATCTGTTTTGGGACCATTGCTGTTTGTCATTTTTATAAATGACCTGGAGGAGGGGCTTGAATGCTGGGTGAGCAAGTTTGCGGATGATACGAAAGTCGGTGGAGTGGTGGACAGCGAAGAAGGATGTGGCAGGTTACAGCGGGATATAGATAAGTTGCAGAGCTGGGCAGAAAGGCAGCAAATGGAATTCAATGTAGCTAAGTGTGAAGTCATTCACTTTGGTAGGAGTAACAAGAAGTTGGACTACTGGGCTAATGGTAGGCTACTTGGTAGTGTGGATGAGCAGAGGGATCTTGGTGTCCATGTACACAGATCTCTGAAGGTTGCCACCCAGGTAAATAGTGCTGTGAAGAAGGCATATGGCATGCTGGGCTTTATTGGTAGAGGAATTGAGTTCCGGAGTCCTGAGGTCATGTTGCAGTTGTATAAGACTCTGGTGCGGCCTTATCTGGAGTATTGTGTACAGGTTTGGTCGCCATACTATAGGAAGGATGTGGAAGCACTGGAACGGGTGCAGAGGAGGTTTACCAGGATGTTGCCTGGCATGGTAGGAAGATCATATGAGGAAAGGCTGAGGCACTTGGGGCTGTTCTCATTGGAGAAAAGAAGGTTTAGGGGAGATTTGATAGACGTGTACAAGATGATTAGGGGTTTAGATAGGGTTGACAGTGAGAACTTTTTTCCACGTATGGAGTCAGCTGTTACTAGGGGACACAGCTTTAAATTAAGGAGAGGTTGGTATAGGACAGATGTTAGGGGTAGATTCTTTACTCAGCAGGTTGTGAGTTCATGGAATGCCCTGCCAGTATCAGTGGTGGACTCTCCCTCTTTATGGTCATTCAAGCGGGCATTGGATAAGCATATGGAGGTTATTGGGCTAGTGTAGGTTAGGTAGGCTTTGGTCGGCACAACATCGAGGGCCGAAGGGCCTGTACTGCGCTGTATTTTTCTATGTTCTATGTTCTAAAACTCCTCTCCAGAAAGAGAGAGATCAAGCTCAATACTACCAGCAGTATTCCATGGACAGTTCTAGGTAGCTACAAGTACCATACCTCGCAAAAAGAAAATAATTTCTTATTAAACCTCTCTCTCCCAATATTTGCTGATCAGCTTAGTCCACTTGTACAAGGAAACTATTCAACTACATTGTCTCACAGTTGCTGGATTTGATGTTAGTGTTAACCCCTTTGCTCCTGCAAAAGGGATCTCAGGCAGCAGGCCCCAACAATCTACCAAAGACTTTGCCATCTTTTCCACCCAAACATCGTTTTGCCTTAACTGTACCTGCTTTGAACTTGGTGTCAATAATACTTAGTTTCTAACTTTATCTTTATTGTTGTTGAACAAAGAGACCTTGGAGTGCAGGTTCATAGTTCCTTGAAAGTGGAGTCACAGGTAGATGGGATAGTGAAGGCGGCGTTTGGTATGCTTTCCTTTATTGGTCAGAGTATTGAGTATAGGAGTTGGGAGGTCATGCTGCAGCTGTACAGGACATTGGTTAGGCCACTTTTGGAATATTGCGTGCAATTCAGATGTCCCTCCTATCGGAAGGATGTTGTGAAACTTGAAAGGGTTCAGAAAAGTTTTACATGGATGTTGCCAGGGTTTGAGCTATAGGAAGAGGCTGAACAGGCTGGGGCTGTTTACCTTGGAGCATCGGAGGCTGAAGACATTATAGAGGTTTGTAAAATCATGAGGAGTATGGATAGGATAAATAGGCAAGTCTTTTCCCTGGGGCAGGGCAATCCAGAACTAGAGGCCATAGATTAGGGTGAGAAGGGAAAGATTTAAAAGGGACCCAGGGGCAACTTGTCCACGCAGAGGGTGGTAGGTGTATGGAATGAGCTGCCAGAGAAGTGGTGGAGGCTGGTACAATTGCAATATTTAAAAGGCATCTGAATGGGTATATGAATAGGAAGGGTTTGGAGGGATATGGGGCAAGTGCTGGAAAATGGGACTAGATTAATTTAGGCATGGGCAAGATTTTACCAAAGAGCATGTTTCTGCACTGTACATCTCTTTGACTATATTACTCTATCCCTTTATTCTTAAGGACCCTTCAGTAATAGTTTAATAAACTATCGTTGAGCCTGTTTAAACAAAAGCTTGACTGCTGGTCTATTAACATTTGAATCACTACAGATTAAAAAACAGTGATAAGTTAATTACATTGAATCTTTTCACTGACTAGGATGTCAACATACCTGGCAATCAAGACAACAGCAATGGGCAAACTTTAGTTCATGTTATGAATTGTTGCAATGTTTAACCCTAAAGGATTATGGGCATTCTACCATTGCAGATATAAAGCTGAAATAAACATATCATTGGTCTCCCAGAACACTGAGAGGAAGTGAAGTTGAGTTCTATGGAGAATTCTGGGCAGCTACAAGTGCCAAACCTCGCAAAAGCAGGAGAATTTTTTTTATCTCTCTCGCAATATTTGATGATCTGATTAGTACACTTGTACAAGGAAACTATTCAACTACCTTGCCTCACAGTTGCTGGATTTGACATCAAGTGTTAACCCCTTTGCCAAGATCAGCCAAGTGACAAAACAGGCTCAACAAGTCAAATACTAGAAAGTAAGGACTGCAGATGCTGGAGATCAAAGTCAAAAAGTGGGGCATTGGAAAAGCGCAGCAGGTCCAGCAGCAAGGAGCAGGAGAGTCAACATTTCAAGCATAAGCCCTTCATCAGGAATGTAGGGGGGTGGAGGTGTGCTAAGGGGGCTGAGAGATAAATAGGACGGGGTTGGGGCTTGGGGAAAGGTAGCTTGGAAGGCAATAGGTAGATGAAGGTGGGGGAATGATGGTGATAGGTCAGAGCGGAGGGTGGAGCAGATAGGTGGGAAGGAAGATGACAGGTGGAACACTTAAGAGGGCCGTGCCACATTGGAGCGTTGGATCTGGGACGAGGTGGGTGGGGGAGAGATGAGGAAACTGATGAAATCCACATTAATCCTGTGTGGTTGGAGAGTCCCAAGGTGGAAGATGAGGTGTCTTTCCTCCAGGAGTCGGTGGCTAATATTTGGAGTTGGACGGAGTCAAGGACTTGCATGTCCTTGGTGCGGTGTTGTGAGGGCAGTGGGGTTCTTTGGTGTGTGTGTGCTGGAGATGTTCTCACATGTCAAATACTCAACTCCATGGCTATTTCTTATATCGTTATAACCTCTTTGAGCGTACTGTATTGCTTCAATAAAAGTAAATGCCTGATGGTAACATTGTATGTCTGTTCTGGATCAATGAAGTCAACAGTCAGGATAAACAGGCAGTGTGGTAAGAAAGTCAGTAGACTGAGAAAGATGGCAATATTAACCCAGAGCCTGAGGATAATGGTCTGGGTCCATGGAGTAGTCATAACAATTCATCTGGTTCAACAATGTCCTTTAGGAAAGAAAATCACAGAACCAGAGAATTCTCATGGTGCAGAAGAAGGCCATTTGGCCCATCATGCCTGCATGGGTTGTATTACCTTGTGCCAATCTCCTGCCATTTCTCCATATCTCTATACATCATTTCTGTCCAAATAGTCATCCAATGGCCTTTTGAATGCTTCAGTTGATCCTGCTTCCACTACCTGGCAGTGCATTCCATATTCTAACTACTTGCTATGTGAGAAAGTTTTTCCCTCCTCACCATTGCTTCATTGGCACATCACTTTAAACCTATGCCATCTTGTTCTTTTCCTTTTACAAGCTGGAACAGCTTCTCCCTATCTATTCCTATCACTTGCTCATGCTTTTGCAAACCTCTATCAAATTTCCTCTTCGCCCTCTCCTGTCCATGGAGCACAGTCACAACGTCTTCAGTCTAACTTTGTATTTGAAGTTCCTCATTCCTGAAACTATGCTTGTAAATTACTTCTGCCCTCTATTGAATTCACGTAGAGTTGTAGAGCTGTACAGCATGGAAACAGAGCCTTCAGTCTACCTCGTCCATGCCGACCAGACATCCTAAATTAGTTTACTCCTGTTTGCCAGCACTTGGCCCATATCCCTCTCAACACTCATACATCCATCCAGATGCCTTTGGGTTCGTGAGTAGGGAAGGTGCAGCAGGAAATGTGATGGAAGCAGGTTCAATTAAAGCATTCAGAAGGGCATTGGATGATTATTTGGATAGACATGATGTGCGAGGATATGGAGAAAAGGCAGGAGATCAGCACTAGGTAAAATACTTGATGAGCCAAATGGCTTTCTTCTGCACCATAACAATGCTCTGATTCTGTGATTTCTTTTCATAAAGGGCATTAGTGAACCAGGTGGGTTTTAACCTACATCTTTCCCATAATGTGGCACTCACAACTATACACAATACTCCAGCTGAGGTCTAACAAGCATCTTGTACAAATTCAACATCATGCCTGGATGGGTTGTATTACCTCATGCCAATCTCCTGCCATTCAACATCACTCTTGTACCCTATGCCCCTTATTAATAAAGCCGAGCATACTATATGTTTTATTAATTATTCTCTCCACCTGTACTACCACAAGTGTGCATATATATGCCCAGGTTCCCTTACTTTTCTACCTCCCTTAAAATTGTACCCTCAATTTTATGTTGTCTTTCCATGTTCCTCTGACCAAGTTTAGTGTCATCTGCAAATTCAGAAATTGTCCTCAGCACATCCATACAAAGATCCAGATCACTAACATACATCAAGGAAAACCATGGGTCCCAATTCCCCAGGGGAACTCCACTGCAACCCTACTTAAGCCTGAAAAACATCCAAAGAACATTATCCTCTGTTTCTTATCACGCAGCCAATGTTGTATTTATGTTGTTATTGTCCTTTTGCTCACAAGACTGTTGTGTCCCTTACCTGGTCAGTCTTATATGGAACTCCAGATCTACATAAATGTGGTTGACTCGGAAAGGGTCGAAGTAACTATTCTGTTGCATCAAACTCTGATGAGGTTGAAAGAAAAGGAACAGAACTGGACAGAAAATGTGGTAACAGAAGCAGCAACAATAACAAGCACAGCGCTGGCCAACCTTACAAATCCCTCCTTAGCAACATTTTGGGGCCCAGGCCAAAACTGCAAGAATTGTCCCATAGACTAGTCAAGCAGCAACCTAACAGCATGATGGAAATAACAGAACAAGACCTCACAAGTCACTGAAAGTACCATCATTAGTCCGGGGTATATGATGTACGACAGAGAAAGAGCTATCTTGGGAGTCCACAATATTGACTCCAGACCCCACGAACCTGTAATTGCCTCAGATCGAAAATGGGCACCACTTAAGTAGCCACAATGCACAAATACCAACGCCACCCCTCCCACTGACTGAAAAAAAGGGCTCCTCCATGTTGAACATGAATTGGGGAAGATCTCAGGGTGGCATGGGTAGACTGGGTAGGGAACTTTAATATCTACCACCAAAAGTGACTCCACAGCATCACTATGGCTGAACGAGCTAAGTCTTAAAGGATGTAGATGCCAGATTGTGCTTATGGAAAATTGTAAGGGAGTTAACATGTACTTGATCTCATTCTTACTAATTTACCCATCACAGTACCGGGTGTGACCACCACACCATTCTGATGGAGACAGTCCCACTTTCACCTTGAAGATCCTCCAAAGTTAGTTGTGAATTTCACTGTTTGTTAATTTTCCCAGATGCACTCTGATGTCCAGCGATACATGAATTCAAACAGCAAAGGCAATAACTGCGCAGGTTCACTGCTCTGTCAGTTAGCAATGTGGGTTTCTCTCTCTCTCTCTATCCTGCACTGACCTTATCATGTGCTTCCTTCGTCTGGTCTTCTCCCTTTTAAAACTGCTGTTGTTTTGAATTTTTTTTCTCCAAAGTTCCAAAACAATGCAAAGCATATGAAACAGTAATTGTTGCTCCTGGAATTCGATGAATCATCCCCAACACCTAAAATACCTCAAAAAAGCCAGAAATATTTCCTGTCCTCCATCTTAAATTACCCAGAAACCTCAGGATTCTTGAAAATGGTGTTGCAGATAGATAGGATAGTGAAGATAGCGTTTGGTATGCTTTCCTTTATTGATCAGAGCATTGAGTACTGGAGTTAGGAGGTCATGTTGTGGCTATACAGGACATTGGATAGGCCACTTTTGGAATATTGCATGCAATTGTGGTCTCCCTCTTATCGGAAGGATGTTGTGAAACTTGAAAGGGTTAAGAAAAGATTTACAAGGATGTTACCAGGGTTGGAGGGTTTGAGCTACAGGGAGAGGCTGAACAGGCTGGGACTGTTTTCCCTGGAGCATCGGAGGCTGAGGAGTGACCTTATTGAGGTTTATAAAATCATGGGGGGCATGGATAGGATAAATAGACAAAGTCTTTTCCCTGGGACGGGGGAAGTCCAGAACTAGAAGGCATAGGTTTAGGGTGAGAGGGGAAAGATATAAAAGAGACCTAAGGAGCAACTTTTTCACGCAGAGGGTGGAATGTGTATGGAATGAGCTGCCAGAGGATGTGGTGGAGGCTGGTACAATTGCAACATTTAAGAGGCATTTGGATGGGTATATGAATAGGAAGGGTTTAGAGGGATATGGGCCGGGTGCTGGCAGGTGGGACTAGATTGGGTTGGGATACCTGGTCGGCATGGACGGGTTGGACTGAAGGGTCTGTTTCTGTGCTGTACATCTCTATGACTCTATGACTCTAAGATCCCATCCATCATGCTCCATGACACTATCACCTACGCCGCATGGGATAAACTTCAACCAGCTCCAGGAACTCAAGACTCGTTATCTATGAGGTGCAATAGACTGCAGCAGAATTGTGTTCATCTATAACCTCATGACCTGGCATGTCCCACACTCAACCACACCAGCAAGCCATTGGATCAACCCTGGTTCACCCTTGGAATGCAGGAGAACATGCCAGGAACAGTAAGTAATAACAAGGTGTAAGCCTGGTAAAGCTACAACATAAGATTGCTTTTTTTTCCTTCACAGGAAGCAGTCTGCGTTAGACAGAGCTCCAAGCGGTTCCTTAATCAATGGATTAGCTTTAAGCTCTGCTGTCCTGCCTCAGTCATTTTTGAATGATGGTGGACACTTATACAAATCTCAGGAGGTGGAAGTGGCACAAATATCTCCATCCTCAATGATGGCAAGTCTGGCACATCAGTGCAACAGATTAAGCTGAAGCATTCAGATCAACCTTCAGCCAGAAACGTTTAGTGGACAATTCATCTCAAACTCTTTTTGCGGTCCTCAGCATCACAAATCCCGGTCTTCAGTCAATTCAGGTATGCACCGATAACAAAAAGCAGGACAAATCCAACCCAACCATTGTTAACCGATAGTCAGTAAAGTGATGGAAGGTGTCATCAACAAAGCAGCACTTGCTCAGCTGCTCAGTGATGCCCAGTTTGGGTTCCACCAGGGCCACTCAACTCCTGACCTCATTAAAGCTTTGGTTCAAAAATGGAAAAAATAGTTGAATTCCGGAGGTGATGTGAGAATAACAGCCCTGACATCAAGGCTGCATTCGACCGAGTGCGGCTTCAAGGAGTCCTTGCAAAACTGGAATCACTGGGAATCAATCTCTACTCGTTGGAGTCAGACCTGGCACAAAAGAAGATGTTTGTAGTTGTTGGAGGTCAGTCATCTCAGCTCCAGGACATCTCTGCATGAGTTCTTTAAGTTGGTGGCCTAGCCCCAACCATTTTCACCTGTTTCAGCAATGACCTTCCCTCCATCATAAGGTCAAAAGTGGAGGTGTTCACCGATGATTGCACAATGTCAGCCCCAATCGCAACTCAGATCTGAAGCAGCTTATGCCCATATAAAGCAAGTCCTAGACAATATCCAGGCTGGGGGTCAGAAATGGCAAATATAATACAAGCCACAAATGCCACCCAATGACCATCTCCAGCAAGTGAAAATCTAACCATCACTCCTTGACTTCAATGGTGTTACCATCACTGAACTCATTGCTGTCATCAATGAGAACTACCATCAACCATAAACTGAGCTGAAACAGCCATATGAATGCAATAAGTATAACAGAATGTCAGCTGCTAGGAATCCTGCAAGGAATAACTCACCTCTTCTGTCATCAAAGCCTTGTCATCATCCACAAGGAGAGTGATGGAATACCACCCAGTTACTTGGATGTGTGCATTTCCAACAACCCTCAAGAAGCTTCACCATCCAGGACAAAGCAGTCTACCTGACTGTTACCCCATCCACAACCTTCAACATCCACTCCTTCCACTGCCATCACACCATGGTAGCAATATGTAACATCCACAAGATGACTAGAGTAACTCACCAAGGATCCTTTGACAGCATCTTCCAAACTCATGACCTTAACCATCCAGAAAGACAAAGGCAACATGAGAACATCACCAGCATTCATTCTTCACAGCCGGAGGGAGAGTGGGACAAGAACAGAGCTTGGCTGGAGAGACTGGAGCCAAATGTTAGCAATTAAATATAGGTAAACATTGAACGACTTTAAAAAAGGGATGGTTTTGGACACATTGTAGATGTATTCCCTCAAAAGGGAGTAGATAGGGAGAAACTGCTCTCTGTTGTAAAAGGATTAAGAATGAGAAGACACAGGCTTTTTGCAGTAGAAGCAAATATGATGTGAGATGAAAGCTTTTCCACACAATGAGTAGTTAGACTGTGGAACACATTACCTGCAAGTGTAGCTGATTCAGGTTCAACTGGGGCATTGAATAGAGGGGCATTGAATAGAGCATTAGACTATTATTTTAGATAAAGATGATGTGCAAGTTATAAGGAAAATGCAGAAGAATGGAGAGCCAATGATTCTGTGGAGTTATAGAACCATAGAATCCCTACAGTGTGGAAGCAAGCCATTCAGCCATTGGGTCCATACCGACACTCTGAAGAGCATCATTCCCAGTCCTAGAGCCCTGGAACTCCCTTCCTAAAAGCATTGCAGATGTACCTACACCCCAAGGTTTGCAGCAGTTTGAAAGACAGCTCACCACCATCTTCTTAATGAAAATTAAAGGTAAGCAGTAAGTGCTGACCCAGCCATCTCTTTAGTGAACAAAACAAAAACCCTAATAGCCTGGCTGACTGCTAATATTTAGCATCTTTGGACAGTGGGATGTACCAGTGAACTGAAATGCAGACAGAATGTCACCATGTGAACCCTTCATACACCTGCATATCCTCCTTAAATAGGAAGTCATCTGTTAGCAGTGCTACTAAGGGTAATGTCAGATGCACCAATGATCACTGCTTGGAACTTAACAAAGCCTTAGTGTTGTTTTTTGAATTGCTAGTGATTGTCTCTCCATTGGCTTGTTCCATTGGCTCCAGTTTGCATCAGCCTATCGAGATTATGGGTCTCCTTTTTTAACTCAAGGATTCATGCCCCTTTTGATGGCATTTCATCCACACAGACCCAGCATTTCCTGTTGGTGGCAAGGCCACTTGACCACACCCAACTCAATGCATTGGTCAGTCATAGGTAGTGCCTTTACTCCCACTATTCTCCCACAGGCCTTTATCTGACCTGACAGTCGAGACAACAAACATCACCCCCTTGGCCGGATGAATTTTTTTTCTTCTGAAGACTTTTGGCAGAGTACCAATAAATGCCTGTATGACAAGTAGCAAGGTGAAGGCCAGCTAGTCCTTCTCAAATTAGCAAAGTTCTTTAAAATAAGTGAAACGGACGATACACGGAATAAACAAGATGTTGTGAGCGCAGAATTTAATTTTAATTATATTACGTGGAAATAAAAACATTAACATTTGAAGTGGATTCCGCTGAATCGCATTTGGTGCAATAATACGTTCATCGAGGGGTGTCTTCTTTCCTCTCTAGAAATTATTTCATGATGCTATTCAAAAGAAAGAGCACTAGTTCAAGGTAAACATTCACAATCCAGACTACTAATGACTTAACATTCACTGCACAAGGTTGGTAACTGACCACTTACGAAGCAGTACTGAAAGCAGCAGCATCAGAGCCAGGGACAGAGATTTATGCTGTAAATGTCCTTTACACAATCCCTGTTTCTACAGGGAGGAACTTATGCACTTTCCCTCAGAATGAATGTCAGGGGTTCAAGCCTTCCTGCAGGATTTGACCAGGTTGGTACTGACAGTGTTGACAGTACAGTGCTGGGTGTGTGCTGCACTGTCAGAGGCATCCACTTCCAGGTGACTTGTTGGGTGGAGATAAAATATTTAGCTGATCAACTGTAGCTGGACATGCCTCCTGCCTAAGATTGGTGCTCATGGACTTGGGTGGGTTAAGGATTGGTTAATGGACAAAGACAACTGAGAATAGGAATACACAGGTCATTTTTAGTTTGACAGCTATGAAGTAAAGTCTCCATAGTCCTACCAGACCATAGATGTCTCCTCTCATTACAGAGAGACAACTGGCAGTGGCTTAACCTGGCAATGGGAAAGATTGGAAAGAAGAGTCCTTCATGGTAGTGAAAACAAAAAATACTGGATGTCACAGCAGTTCAGACAGCATCTATGGAGACAGAGCAAGCTAATGTTTCCGGTCTAGATGACTCTGCATCAAAGCTGATGTGAAGCGAGGAGGGGACAGCATTTATGTAATAGTGGGGATGGAATGCTGGCAGAGAAAGGACACTGAAAGAGCAGATTAAATGTTCGGAATGGAAGAATGGCAGAACAGTAATATATCTACCTGCCAGACTGGAAGGAGCAGACTGTCCCACTGGAGTGAGGGGAGAGGACAAAGGACATGATGACAGAGAATATAACAAGTAAAGCTAATAAAAAGGGAAGGAATGGGAGTGGGTTCACAATCTGAAGGTGTTGAACTCAATATTGAGCCCAGAAGGTTGTCAACTGCCTAGTTTGAATACGAGAAGTTGCTCCTCCAGTTTGCGCTGTGATTCAATGGAGCATTGCAACATGCTGAGGACAGGCAAGTGGGCATGTGGGCAGGACACTGTGTTAAAATGACCAGCTACTGGGTCCTTCATGGTAACCTGAGCCAGTATGAGCAGGATGTAGCTAGCAGTGCACGTCACGAACCAGTGAGTTATCTATGTCAGTTATATGGTTGAAGAGACTGAGCAGAATGTATGCAAGTTTGCTGACTGTATAAACGCAACTGGGAAAATATGAATGGAATCTTCCCACCCCCTAAACGATGTGGGCTAGGTTGAGAAATGTGGGGAAAACAAGTAAGACATTAGCAAAAAGAATATGCTGGAGGAATTAGTGTGACTGAAAGCCGATATATCTTCAAGACATAATAGTCTATATCCCAGAGTGCTGAAGGACATGGCTGTAGAGATAGTCGATGTATTGGGGGTCATCTTCCAAAATTTTGTAGACTCTGGAATAATTCCCGCAGATTGGAGTATAGAAAATAGCACCCAATTATTCAAGAAGAGACAGAGAAAAAAAATAGACTGACAGACCTGTTAGCCTTCCATAAGGAATGGTGGAAAATATTAAAATCCATTATCTAGACTCTGTTTAATAGAATCCATATAAAAAAGGTGATAATTTGACTCCCTATTGGGAATGATCTCATTGAGCATCATTAGTGTGGATTTGTTAATGGGAAATTGTTCTTGCAGTTTTATTTAAAAGATGCTACTAGTAAAATTGATAAAGGAGAGTCGATAAGTGTTGTGTACTTAGATTTTCAGAAGGCTTTTTCTGGAGGCTGGTTAGAAAGATTAAAGCACATGGCATGGGATGTACCGCCAAGGATTAATGATTGACTATCAGACAGTAACAATCAATGGTCATTCTCATGTAGGCAAGCTGTGACTGGTGAGGTACTACAAGGATCAGTACTTGGGACCCAGCTCTTCACAACGGACACCAATGATTTACACTGAAAGGTGGAGTGTAATATTTCCAAATTTGCAGATGATGCAAAACTTGGTGGAAATGTATCATGAGAAAGATGTAAATTCTTTGTTCTGTATTCATTCATGGGATAAGGGCATCACTGGCCAGGCAGCATTTATTGCCTGTCCCTGATTACCCAGAGGGCAGTTAAGAGTCAACCACATTGCTGTTGGTCTGGACTCACATTTAGGCCAGACCAGGTAAGGATGGCAGTTTCTTTTCGCAAAGGATATTAGTGAACCATATGGGGTTTTCCCTACAATCAGCAATGGATTCATGGTCATCATTAGATTCATAATTCCAGATATTTATTGAATTCAAATTCCACCATGCGCCGTGGATGGGATTCGAATCCGAGTCCCTGGAATGTTACTTGTATCGCTGGATTAACAGTCTGGTAATCATACCAATAGGCCATCGCCATCCCTGTTTCAGGAAGATTTGGACACGCTTAGTGAAATGGTAGATGTAATATGAAGTGGAAAATCTGAGAAAATACATTTCGATTGGAGAAACAGATGGGCAGAGTACGTCTTAAATGCTAAGAAACTGGAAAATGTAAACATACAAAAGTACCTAAGAATCCTTGTCAATAAGGCACTGAAGGCTAACATGTAGATACAGCAATCCATTTGGAAGCTGGTGGAATGTTAGCCTTTATTGCAAGAGGATTTGAGTACTGCAGTAATGAATTCCTGATGAAGAGTTCCTGCCCAAAACGTCAATTTTCCTGCTCCTCAGATGCTGCCTGAGCAGCTGTGCTTTTCCAGCACCACTCTAATCTTGACTACTGCAGTGATGAAGTCTTGTTTTAGTTGTATAGATTGTTTAGACCACCCCTGAACTACTGTGCACGGTTCTGGTCTCTTTATCTGAGAAAGGATATTATTGTCATGGAGGAAATGCAACAGAAGTTCACCAGGTTTGTTTGCAGGATACTGGTCTATCCTATGAGGTGAGATTGGGCGAATTTGAGTTATAATTTGAATGAGAAAAATAGACTGGCTGGGCTGGAACTTCTTTCACTGGAGCATAGGAGGATGAGGGGTGACCTTACTGAGTTTATAAAATCATGAGGGGCTTAGGTAAAATGAAGAGCAAGGGTCTTTCCTCAGAGTGGTGGAGTTCAAAACCTGGGGGCATATCTTTAAGCTGAGAGGAGAACATTTTAAAAAGGACATGAGGGGCAACTTTTTTACGCAGAGCGTGATTCGTGCATGGAATGAACTGCCAGAGGAGGGGGGGGGGTGTGCATGGAGGTAGAGCTACATCATTTAAAAGAAATTTGGATAAGTACATGAATAGGAAAGGTTTGGAGGGATGTGGGCCAAACACAAGCAAATGGGACTGGTTTAGTTTGGGACAATGGTCAGCATGAACTAGCTGTCTGTTTCCATGCTGCATGACTCTATGATTCTATAATCGGTAGGGATGGGGTGTGAAGCACAATTTAATAAAAGGGGATTGCCATTTAGATGAAGAGAATTTTTCTTTATTCAGAGGATTGTGAAACTTTGAAATTATCTCGCACAGTGGGCCCTGAGTATGTTTAAAGAAAAGCACTCACAGTTGAGGTGCCAGAAGACTGGAGGTTGGCTAACGGATTGCCACTATTAAAGAAAGGTAGTAAGGAAAAGCCAGGGAACTATAGACTGGTGAGCCTAGCATCAGTGGTGGGCAAGTTGTTGGAAGGAATCTTGAGGGACAGCATTTATATGCATTTGGAAAGGCAAGGACTAATTAGGGATATTCAACATGACTTTGTGCGTGGGAATTTTTGAAGAAATAACAAAGAGGATTGATGAGGGCAGAGTGGTGGACGTGATCTATATGGACTTCAGTAAGGAGTTCAACAAGGCTCTGCATGGGAGACTGGTTACCAAGGTTAGATCTCATGGAATACAGGGAGAACTAGCCGTTTGGATACAGAACTGGCACAAAGGTAGAAGACAGAGACTGGTGGTGGAGGGTTGTTTTTCAGACTGGAGGCCTGTGACCAGTGGAGTGCCACAAGGATCGGTGCTGGGTCCACTGTTTTTTGTCTTTATATAAATGATTTGAATGTGAACATTGGAGGTATGGTTAGACATTTTAGAGATGACACCAAAATTGGAGATGTAGTGAGCAGCAAAGAAGGTTACCTCAGAGTGCAACAGGATCTTGATTAGATAGGACAATAGGCTAAGGAGTGGCAGATGGGGTTTAATTTAGATAAATGTGAGGTGCTGTATTTTGGAAAGGCAAATCAGAGCAGGACTTATGCACTTAATTGTAAGGTCCTGAGGAGTGTTGCTGAACAAAGACAGCTTGGAGTGCAGGTTCATAGATCCTTGAAAGTGGAGTTGCAGTTAGATAGGATATTGAAGAAGGTGTTTGGTATGCTTTCCTTTATTGGTCAGAGTATTGAGTACAGGACATTGGTTAGGCCACTTTTGGAATATTGCGTGCAATTCTGGTCTCCTTCCTATCGGAAAGATGTTGTGAAACTTGAAAGGGTTCAGAAAAGATTTACAAGGATGTTGCCAGGGTTGGAGGATTTGAGCTCAAGGGAGAGGCTGAACAGGCTGGGGCTGTTTTCCCTGGAGCGTCAGAGGCTGAGGGGTGACCTTATAGAGGTTTATAAAATAGTGAGGGGCATGGATAGGGTAAATAGACAAGATATTTTCCCTGGGGTGAGTGAGTCCAGAACTAGGTTTAGGATGAGAGAGGAAAAATTTAAAAGGGATTAAGGGGCAACTTTTTCACACAGAGGATGGTGGGTGTATGGTTTGAGCTGCCAGAGGAAGTGGTGGAGGCCGGTACAATTACAACATTTGAAAGGCATCTGGATGGGGACAAGAATAGGAAGGGTTTAGAGGGGTATGGGTCAGTGCTGACAAATGGGACTAGATTAAGCTAGGATATCTGGTCGGCATGGACGAGTTGGACTGAAGGGTCTGGTTTCGTGCTGCACATCTCTGTGACTCTATGATTCTAAGGGGTGGTTAGACTTCTGATTATCATAAGCCCACACAGTTATGGGGATGTGGTGAATGAAAGGCATTGACATGTTTGTGGGGCAGGCACAATGGACTAATGGCCCACTCCTACTCCTAAATTCCAATGTTTGAATTCTGAAATTGAAATGGCATCCACCATGGCAATAAAGCCCATTGGGAAGCTGATAATTCTGTGGAGACACTTTAAACAAAGTGCACAATGACACTTGGCATCTCTCAAAAGCACATCAATGAGGCGGAAAGGACTACTCCTTTTATGAGCAGAAGAGAAAGGGTTAAATTTGTTCAATGGCTAAGAGACAAGTGAGGATGACGCGATAAAAAAATCACCCAATATTTTTTCAAAAAATCCGGTGTACATCTTCTGCCGAGGCAAGTCACTGAATCCACTGAGATAGATTTCAAAGCCTGAGGCAGGAATCAGGTGAGTCTGTTGACAACTTCCCAAGAAGATTAGAAAAAGCAACTAGGAAATGTAAATTGAAGGAGACAAGTGAAAGGATGAAAGATCAGCTGTTTGCATAGGTTTCCTCCCAGTGCTCCGGTTTCCTCCCACATTCCAAAGATGTGCAGGTTAGGTGGATGGGCCATGCTAAATACCCATAGGGTCCAGGGATGTGCAGGCTAGGTGGATTAGCCATGGGAAACGCAAGTTTACAGGGATAGGATGGTGGGGGGAGGTCTGGGTGGGATGCTTTTCAGAGCATCAGTGCGGATTTGATGGGCCAAATGGCCTGCTTCTACACTGTAGGTATGCAATGATTCTGTGATCAACTCCTTTGGGGCTTCACGCGAAATGATTTGATGAGAAACAACAAGCTTTTGAGATCACTGCAGCACTTCTGATGCAATAAGCTCACCAAACTCTAGCAAGCTGTTTGCTTTTCCTTTTATCTTTCTATGGGCTATGGGAATCACAGGCAAGGTCAGTGTTTGCTGCCTGTCTTTAAATGCTCAGGGTATGAATGGCTTGATAAGCCACTTCAAAGGGCAAGTAGGATTCACCCACTTTGCTGTTAGTCTGCCGTCATATGTAAGCCAGATCGGGTAAGGATGGCAGATTTCCTTCCCTGTTGAAACAGATGGGTTCTTAATCACAATTGCTGATGGTTAATTCAACCGCCTTTAGCTATATAACTCCCGATTTATTCCTTAAATTTTAATTCCACCAGCTGCCATAATGAGATTTGAACTGCGTCCTCAGAGCAGCTGCTCGCTTCAGCGTCCAGTGGTATTTCCATCAAAGCAACATCTTCCCATGATGTGTGTGCCACTGATGACAGAGAAAAACTTGGTTTCAGCTGTTAATGGGACAATTTCTTGTCCAAGCAACTGGAGAGCTGTAGACTCCAGGAGATGCAACGACAAACAAACCAGCGAATTATAAATGCTACCGCTGCTGGGGAAAGCTCAGTGAGCTGAGCATAGACACCACCAGTTTCACTCCCTGGCTGGTGTAAACATAGCTGATCTGGGCATCCAAACCATTGCGGGAGATCAATATCTAGTCCCCACTCAGGCCATCCCTAATGGAAACCACGGGTCTCTCTGATTGCAGCTGAGGAGTGCAGCGCCCCTGTTAGTCAAATAGTGCAGGCACTCACGGTATCTGAAGGAAGTACTTGCGCCTCTAGATGCCCAGAGAGGACTGGAGTAAGATCTGCTGCGATGCACCTGCTGGTTCAGTAGTGGGGGCTCGCACAGAAAGAGGCGCCTCGTGAATGAAGGATTCATTGCTACTCTGCTGCAATATGGCTGTGCAACCCTTCAGAAGTGAAGCAGGGGAATTATGTCAGTTTGTTGCCTACGTCCTGAAGGCACATTTCCCTATTTGCAGATGACTTCCCTGATAGAAATGTCAGAGCCTCGCAGCGTTCCACACAAGTGGAGCGATCTGAATAAATCGCAGGGCCCTGGCTGAAAGAACTTTGGCAGCTGGTCCCCAGCAGCACATGCAGGACGAAACTATCTCAGTCCTTCACATAGCGCCTTCCTCTTCTTTCCGAGAGCAGTCCCCTCTCCCTGGTCACGCTGCCAAGCTGGCACAGGAGCGACTTGCGAATGTGAAATGGACAATCTCATGGGCACGCTGGATTTGGAGAGTCATCTGCTTGGGCATGAGTTACAATGCCAGGCCGCCACTGTCAGAGCTGCACCTGGGCTTGGCTTCCTGGTACATCTCTATTCCAGCAGCTGTTGACACTGCCAGGCAGCGAAGATACCAGCAAGGTAATGCCAGCCTCAGCTGGCATGTCTCTATCAGCTGCAGCAAGGATTTGTTTTTAGTTTTAATTAGCAGCAGACTTTAGGCTTTTTTATTGTGTGATTCTGATTATCTTTGTCTTTGACTGAGGGAGACAAATAACAAACAATTGAATCCCAATGTGTATTGTTCCAGCAAGTCCCAGGCTCAATCCTCAGTCTGTATGGAGCTGGCTGGTCTCAGCCAGGGTCTCCACAATTGGGTGCATTCGTACAGGGGAAATCTGCAAGTCTCTTGGATGAAGGTGGGGGAGGTTTGAGAGGCACCAGGGATGCATTCCGATTAAGGATAGGGTCCGGCTCTTCCCCATTCCATCCCTCGTCCCCACTCCATGTAGCTCTCACATGTGGAAATCTTACACTTGCTTTCATATGTAAGCAGTCCTGAACGAGTGACAGAGTCCTTTCAGCAAAAGGTTTTATAGAGCAGAAAATTATTTCTCAATACATATTGTCATGCACACAAATGTTTGTAATTTAATCAGAGAGTCAAGTACAACCAGAATCATAAAATCAAAATCCTGGCACAAAAGTATATCTTGCTTTTTCTGTTAGTCCCAAATTCCATCATGGTTTGCTTATAGATCAGGTCCCATCTCTTTGTTCTTCCCTTCAGTTTAGGTCCTCCTTCCCTTCTTCTGTCATCTTACTCTCTGTCGTTTTCCTGGAATCACGAAATCTGTTACCGCACAGAGAATAACATTTGATCCATCATGTCATACTGGCCTTCCCTGGAGCAATTTATGGACAACCGTTGCCACGACTTCTCCTCACACCCCCTTTAGGCAGCGAGAGCTGGACAACTGCATTCATTGTCTCCATGATGTGGAGATGCTGGTGTTGGACTGGGGTGTACAAAGTTTAAAAACCACACAACACCAGGTTATAGTCCAACAGGTTTATCTGAAAGCACCAAATAAACCTGTTGGACTATAACCTGGTGTTGGTGATTTTTAAATTCATTGTCTTGCCTTCAGAATGTCGCTTCTCTGCCTTACTCACTCTCACCTTTTGCCATTTTGAGTTCTACTGGAAGGAAATTTAGACACGATGTAAAACAGCCTGTTGTCTTGCCATTGCTCATTGCCAGCAGTTGCCAGGCAGTATTCCAGACTGACTAACAGTTAGGGGAATGGACTCAATAAAGAGGTCATTTGTGCACTAACCATGAAAACTGCTGGATTGTCGTTAAAAAGCCCAGCTCGCCTTCTTGGACAGGAACTATTCAGGCTGAAGGTCCCTCCAGGTGTCAAGAACATAATTGGGTTTTGAGCCCACATGTAACATCAACGTACAAAGCAGATCAAATACGTTCAAGGTGTGTCACTGGCGAGGCCAACATTAGTTGGCCAACCTAATTACTCTTGAGAAGGTGATGATGAGTCACCTTCTTGAACCTCTGCAGTGCAGGGAGAGTATGTATTCCTGTACTGTCATTAGGAAGGGAATTCCTGTACTGTCATTAGGAAGGGAATTCCAGGACTTTGACTGTGTGTGTGTGTGTGTGTGTGTTCCTTCAAGCCCAAAGTGGTCTAACATGGATCATAGCTACCATCCTGGTCTAACTAGAAGAGTCTTGTTGAGTAACCAATAACAAGTTTATTGCAATGACATTTACTGCTCATCTCCGGATCCATTTGCACAGGGCTGGGTAAATTCAGCCACTGCATCTCCATCTGACCTGGGCTATACGAGACTCTTGTGCCATGTCAAATGGTTTACAATTAGTACCCTGCATTTGGGCTTACGTGCTTAATTTTACAGCTGGCGCTTGCAGAGTGTGAATAGGGGGATACCTAGAAAGCAAATGTTAAGATAATTGGTGAAAAGAAGGCTGGTAGAGAAATGAGGATTTTTCTTTAACCCATTGAGCTCTTATGATCGGGACCACTCTGCCTGGTAGAGAGGTGGAAACAGATTTGCTAGTAAATTTCCAAAAAGAAGGTGGAAGAGGAAAATAAATGCAGAGTCGTGTGGCAACAGGAGGGGGTTAGGTCCCTGGAGTCAGGCACTGGCACATTGGGCTGAATGGTCTCTTCTCTCTTTTGCAAGGTTCCAAAGTTTAAAGGACCTGCACTGATGTTTCTCAGGTTTGTCAGCTCTACAAATAATACACAAGAGTATGAAAAGGCTGTCAGTCAGATGTTACATTTTGAACAGTGAATAGGGAGCAAGTTCCCAGTGTGCGCTGATCTTCTGTAAATATGGATCATAAAACGCATCCTTACAAACCACACAGCATTTTCCCGTATTTTATCTGCCATCTTACCGATTATCTCAGACTCACTTTTTATTCTTTCCCTTCTTTACAAATTTCTTGAATAGAAAAGCAAGCATAATTTTTTTTTCGCTCAGTGCATCAGGAGAATTGTAGGCAGGTTAACATCTGAAAGGAAATCAAACAATTCAAGCACAGACCAAGGACTAACACGCTTCAGGGTCATGGTTAGCAGAAGCATGGGATTGAGAGACAGTTGACCTTCAATAAATCAATTTGTTCGTCTTTATCATGTATGCCTGGGCAATTGAATAAAATATTTTGACAAAGGAATAATTGAAGAAAGTCAGATAGCCCATTGTTTTTTTTTTCCCATCTGCATCCTTCCAAGTAATCTTCACTTCTCAAAGCATTTCATTGACTTCATATTTCATTTACTTCCATTTGCCAAGAAAGGCAGGCTTAGGACCCAGTCCTTGGCATTATAAGTGTTCCTACAACAAAACCACCCTTTAGAATCAAATCGACAGTGACTGTAATGCCAGTTGGGATTCCTGCCCAAAGACTCATAAAATGTAATAATGAAGCATGCATTCTTACCACATAGCATGCATAAGAATATCTGAAATCTGATTGCTGGTGCAAAGGAAAGCCTTCACTTTATAGATATTTAGGAATGCTTTTAAATTGGAAAGATCAGAGTTCGGCCCAATGCTCCCCAAGGATGAGGGAAAGGGGAAATGATTTAGATTAGATTCCCTACAGTGTGGAAACAGGCCCTTCGGCCTAACCAGTCCACACTGACCTTCCAAAAAGTAACCCACCCAGACCCATTTCCCTCTGACTAATGCACCTAACACTTTAGTTGCACATCTTTGGGAGGAAGCCAGAGCAAACCCATACAGACACGGGGAGAATATGCAAACTCCACACAGACAGTCACCCAAGGCTGACGATTGAACCTGGGATCCTGGTGACGTGAGGCAGCAGTGCTAACCACTGAGCCACCATACTACCTGTCAGTTGGGCTGGGTTTACAACTCAAGCCATTAAACTTCATGAATCGTTGAGGTATTAATTTGGTGTGAGGATTGTGTGTTTTTGCACAGAGGTTCAGAAAAGGAGTCACGTAGTAAAGAAACTAGTGCCTGGGTTTCCTGGTTTAACTCTCTCCCATTCTCTCTGAGGAGTGTTGTGGGACAAGACTGCAGCACAGGATATTGAGAATCAAAATCAGCAGAAAAGGAACTAAGTACACCTCAAACTGGGCTGAAAGATTTTACATAAGCACACTCCCATTGTGAAAGGAAATAAGTCAGTACATTTAACACCAGTAAAGTATTGAAGTGAATCCCTGATTCCAATTTCCTGGCTTTTGAACCAGACTTTAGGCTTCAAAGCCCATTTTTGACAGGGCACAAGGGAAGATCTATAGAGGACAGGGCTTTAAAAGGGGGAATATTCTTCTTTGTGATGTTCTTCTTATATTGTAACAGGACAAGTACTGTGTGGAAAAACCAACATCGAGCAAAAAGCCACTCTCATATTGATAGACCTGATGGGCTGAGTGGCTTCCTTCTGCCATTCTGTGATTGGGTGATGCCCAAAGGTTGGCATGTTGCAACGTGCCAACCTTCGGTGAGAGACATGCCTGGCAAAGTACTGGTGACAATGCTGCACAATGATTGGGATGTTGGCGAAGACAACTTGACAACTGGCAGCGGGCTGAGGGGGAAACCCCACTGCTGAGCTCTGAGAGGAGGGATCTTTCCTTGGATTCTGATGGTTGGAAATCAGATCATTCAAACGGGAATAGCAGCATTGAGAATTTGTCGTTTCTGCCATTGTGTGAGGGATTATGCAAACAACACAAATAAAAAATCACTTACCTTTAACTCTCTTCCAGCGACTAACCTCAGAAGCACAGAGTGTGTTCCTCAGGGAACCATTCTCTGGCAATGCATTCAAGAGCCTGCTCATGTTTGTAACACATTTTCCAGCCAATTTATAAGATTTCTGCTATTTTTGCACATTGTTTTGAACAAGCCTTCCACATACCTGGGTTCACATCTAACCTATCCTGTTAGGATAAAAACAATCTCTTGTCTGCTGGCTGGGAGGGTCTGTTGTGAAGTAAGTTAGCACAATTCTTTATCTAGTTCTTAAGGAGCTCAGGGCTATGGGACAAAAACTGTCTCCACTCAACAACAGGACTGAGAAAGGCTCACCTGGAAATGGAAGCAAGACTACACTGTTGAAAGGACAGCCCTTCAGAGGAAGAGCAGGTGATTAACCAGATGGATTCCAAGTATGAGGGAACAAAAACAGAAATTGCTGGGAAAGCTCAGCAGGTCTGGCAGCATCTGTGGAGAAAAATCAGAGTTAATGTTTCAGGTCAAGAGACCCTTCCATAGAATACTGCAGAATCTCTACCATGTGGAAATAGGCCAGTTGGCCCAAGTCCGCACCAGCCCTCTGAAGAGTATCCTACCCAGACCCATTCCCCTACCCTACATTTCCGATCACCAATGCACCAAACCAACACATCCTTGAACATTATGAGCAATTTAGCACAGCCAATTCACCTAACCTGCACATCTTTGGACTGTGGGAGGAAGCCAGAACACCTGGAGGAAATCCATGCAGACACAGGGAGAATGTGCAAATGCCATACCGACAGTGACCTCAGGCTGGAATAGAACCTGGGTCCCTGGCACTGTGAGGGAACAGTGCTAACCACTGAGTCACCATGCCGCTCTCAGAATTGATTTACAGCAGTCCGAATTTCACCAAGTATGAGGAGATTTGGCTACAAGGTTAGGGTCGCAAAAGTGGGATGGTTCCTTCTTGGAGCAAAGGAGACACAAGGGAGCGTTGATGATAAAAAGCCACCTAAGTACTGCAGATGTTGGAAATCTGAAAGAAAAATAGATATTGCTGGAGAAACTCCGGCAGCATCTATGGACAGAAAGCAAAGTTAACATTTCAGCTCCAGTGACCCTTCTTCAGAATTGATTGTGGCTAGGAAATGATAGAATCCCTACGTTGTGGAAATGGCCATTCAGCCCACACCAACCCTGTGAAGAGCAGTCCCACCCAATCGCCTACTCTATCCCTGAAACGTTGCATTTAACGTGATGAATCCACCTAACCTGCATACCTTTGGACTGTGGGAGGAAACCGGTGCACCCAAAGGAAATCCATGCAGGCAGGGGGAGAATGTACAAATTCCACATAGTCACCTGAGGGAGGAATCAAACTTGGGTGGCTGGTGCTGTGAGGCAGCAGTGTTAACCAGTGAGCCACCATGCCACCTGTGAGGAAGAAGTTGGTATACACGCTGAAGATGGGCTGGTGGGAAAGGGAAAAGAATACTAGTTGGAGATGAAGCACACAGAGAGAGCAACAGCTGGGCAGACAAAGGAATGGGCAATAGTCAACCTGGGAGAATCAATAGTTGCTAATGGGACCATTAGTGACTGACAATAGGTTTTTAGTGGTAACAGCCCATGTGATGACAATGCCTGAGGTGTGGGCGTTGGTAAAGAACATGGGCAAAGGTGCTCATGCCCTAAAATTATCAAACTCACTATTGAGTCCCAAAGACTGCCGAGTCCCCAAGTGGAAAATGAACTGCTGTACTTCTAGTTTGCACTGAGCTTCACTAGAGCACTGCAGCAAGCCCGAGACAGAGACATTGGCCAGGGAACATGGTGGTGTATTAAAGTGGCAGGCTACTGGAAGCTCAGGGGCAATTTTGTGGTCAGAGCGTAAGGTCTCTGCAAATCTGTGGTTCATCTCCCCGGTATAGAGGAGACCACATTGTCAGCAGCGAGTAAAGTAGACTAAGATAAACAAAGTGCAGATAAATTAGCTGCTTCAGCTGAAAGGTGT
The DNA here is from genome assembly GCF_047496795.1 of Chiloscyllium punctatum. NCBI lineage: Eukaryota > Metazoa > Chordata > Chondrichthyes > Orectolobiformes > Hemiscylliidae > Chiloscyllium > Chiloscyllium punctatum. Next base: position 81,095,861 of record NC_092744.1, read on the forward strand.
GTCCAGAGCCTTTGAGAGTGAGGAGGTAGGAAGTAAATGGGTAGCTGTTAAACCTTCCGTGATTGCATGGGATGGAGCCTTGAGGATGTGGAGAGGCATTGGGAGTGAAGGAGGAATGGACTAGGGTGTCCCAGAGGGAACATGCCCTGTGGAAGGCTGACAAGGGAGGAGAGGGGAATATGTGCCTGGTGGTGGCATCCCACTAGGAAATGGCAGCTTCTGATCCTTTGGATGGAATGGAAAGTGAGGATAAAGGGGACCCGATCGTTGATGTGGGAGGGAAGAGAAGGGGTGGGGGCCAAAGTGCAGGAGAGGGGTTGGACATGACTGAGCGTCCTTTCAACAACAGTGATGGGAAGAAGGTAGGCCTTTCGGAGTACCACTTGTAAAAGCTAGCAACATCGGAACAGATGGGACGGACACTGAGAAACTGGGAAAATTGAATGAAATTTACAGGGGGGATGAGGGAGGTGTGCAAAGCTATAGAAAGAAAGGCTGTTCCAGTATCTGATGATAAGAGGATGCTAGTTTTATGGTTTCAGGCAAGATTTAGATGGAAGAATGTGAGGAAGAACTATTTTATGCAACGTGTGGTAATGGCTGAGAACTTGCAGCCCATAAGAGTGGTGAAAGCGAACTTAGTCATGACCTTCAAAAGGAAATTGCATGGGTTTTTGAAGGATATAAGCCTCAGGCCAATGCAGACTGATAAATCGGATTGCTCTATTCACAGTTGGCACTGTCTCAATGGGCAGCTGGGCTTCTTCTGTGTTCTAATGACTTTATGATCCCAGCCCACTCGGGCACTGAAAGTTAGAACTCCTGCAAGTTGCTGAGGTGAAGTTGAGTACTTTTAAAATAGATTTCACAATCCTACTTTACAGACAGTGCTTTTTAAAGTAGATTGCGTTATAAGATGTGCCACATCACCGTCAATCTCCACGCAGCAAGATCCCACACGTACTAATGTGAAGCTGAGCAGATCGATCCTTCTTTTTTAGTGATGCTGCTTGAAGAACAATCATTGACCAGGAGACCAGGGAGAACGTCCCTAGGTTCTTCAAGCTGGTGCTGTGGAATTCCTTATCTGAGAGGACTGATGGGGTCTCAGTTTGACATTTCATTGAAAGATAACACTTCTGATAGTGCACCAATCTCTGAGTACTGCACTGGAGTGTCAGGCTTGACTTTGTGCACCATTTCTGGGATGGAGCTTGAACCCACAGCTGTCTGACTTCAAGATGGGAGTGCTACCAAAGTGAGGCATGGCTAGAAGCTTTGGTATGGATTAGTAGAATTTGGATGAATGCATTTGGTCCAGTAAAGTAGAAAGGGGTCACAGAAATATCTCTCCGGCCACCCAAAGAAGAAAACTGGGTGATGATAAGAAAGGTAGGAAACAAGATTGGATATGTGGCATGGTATTTGATTTCATCTCGGCGTGAATTAGGAAAATCCAGAGGATTTTCTTTGAAGGGTTTTGTGGGGCAGAATCCTGATAGCATACCGTTGGTAAGGTGGATGGACTAATGAAAACGATGGGTAACTGCTCAGCTCCTATGCTCTCACAATGGCTCAATAGCTCGTGCTGCTGCCTCCCAGTGCCAGAGACTTGAGTTCGATTCCACCCTCAGGCATGGAGTTTGCACATTCTCTCTGTGTCTGCATGGGTTTCCTCCCACAGTCCAAAGATTTGCTGGTTAGGTGGATTGGCCATACTAAATTTCCAATAGTGTCCAAAGATACGTGGGTTAGCCATGGGGAATGGGATGGCTCTAGGTGAGATGGTCTTTGGAGGGCTGGTGTGGGCTCAATGGGATGAATGACCTGCTTCCACACCGCAGAGATTCTTTGATCTTATCCCGATATTTTTTTCCTTTGTAACTGATTGATACCGAAAAGGACAGACACAGCTAACACAATTATGATGATCTCAACAGTTTGTGATGTGAAGGGTCTTCAGCAGAAAGGGGGCGATGGTGAGGGAGGGCATTGAGCAAAGGGTGCCTTTGTCAAAAAAGAGGACTCATGGAGATATGGAAAGACATTCAGGGATTTCTTCAACCAGATTTGAACCACAGGCTTAATTCCATGTAAATACTGAACACTGATTTTCCAGTTTAACCTTAAATTCCCTTCATGTTTGTAAAAATCTAATCCCAATGGAATCCCTGCTTCATCCAACTGTTTCAGTCGTCCATTTCAATAAGATTCAAGGCCTAATGGTAAGTTGACTTGTGATGAAGAAACTGGACAGAGCTGCCGAGTGTGGGTTGAGCTTTAGAAGTTTCAGGTGACTCCATCCCTCAGGGTTACTGAAATGGATGAATTAAATAAGTGTGCAAACTGCACTTGGAATGTGAAATGCCCTTTAATGGGTTGTAAAGTTCCACTTCGTCCTGTATTTGTGCATTGTACACCACCGTCTGTCACGTATCCTGTATCCAAGGCTGTCATAATGGACAGCCATCAAATAAGACGAAGCTGAGGAAGCAAGGCAAAAACAAAGTCTAGAAACGATTTCACAATAAAGAACTTCCTATCACAAACGGTAATGGGCTTTTGAAGGCAAAGGCAAAACAAACTGCATAAAACCAACGCAGTACCATTTTCTGTCCATAACCAATTCCACAAGAGTTATTACAGCCTTCCATTTGTTCCAAGATGATTGCTGAGATGCGTGTTTATAAACCCAACACAATCAAAAGAAAGTTTTCTTTAGATTATTGATCAGCATGGAGGAAATGAAATAACACAAGTCAGTTTTCAGCAGAGTGTTGCAAATGAAGACTGTTTTACACTTTGACTCACAGTAATTAAGTTTAAGTTTCAAGATTTGTCTTCATGTGCTTAATCAACAAAACAGACACACCACTTGTATGAAATATTAATTTTAAGGATTATGTTATGATGATGGCTGTAATGTATTGTGGAAATATGTTTGATGAGCTGCAGTTTGAAACGTCAGAATTAATTTGCTTGAAAATTGGACTGGGGAAAGCTTCATTATATTGACATGGCTTGTTCATGCTGTAACAATCCTTAATTAGGTGGTGTTGCTCTGCATTGACCTACACAGGCTGGAAATTGAAAATTACAACCATTCAGACCTACATCTCCTCTTTTCTCTGCAAATATAATTTAACGCATATCTGTTGCAAACAAGCTTATTTGTTTAATTTCTCAGCTATGTCCTGTTCTGCTGCTACTTGAAAAATGTTAATGTTTTATTGTATGGATGAGCAAAATTTTCCAAGTCGCATTTAAAGCATTTTGTTGCAGTGGTAGTGTCCCTGCCCCTGGAACAAGAGACCGGGTTCACATCCCAACTGCTCCAGGGGTGTGCAATTACATCTCTGAACAGGTTGGTTAGAAATGAAAATAGCTTAATTTAAAAAAAAAGCTGGCTCAGAAAAATACCTACTGTGGCAAAGTTGTGTGTGACTTTAATCCTACAGAATGTCAGCACAAAACATCACAAATTTCTAAAAAGGAAGAAAAAATGAAATTTTTTTAAAAAAGCTAGTTTTCTGGGACCTTTTTGTGGCTCGGTGGTAGTATTCCTACCTCTGGAATGAGAGGCCTGGGTTCAAGTTCCCCTGTTCCAGAGGTCTGTACAAACATCTCCGAATGGGTTGATTACAAAATTGGGTTTAATAAAAAAAATAAGTGTTTTGTTGAATGAGAATCGTGGTTCCTGGACCATCAAGTCTTGCAATTACTTTTTTCATGCCATCTTCCACATTCTTCACTTTATTAGTTATGCAAGTTGGGTCCTAGGCACCCTTCCTCTAGAATCACATGGCAGGAGAGGTGGCCAGGACCTTCCAGCATTCACACAACTAGTGTAAAGCCCAGCTTCACACCACTTCAAACACTGCGAGCTAAGTACTGCCTCATACACTGTGCATCCCAACCACTACCACTGAGGAAAGAAAACTTGCAACCCTCACTCCAACCCCAGGGAATATCACAGACAATGTACTTGCAATCTTACAGTACTGTGTGCAAATGTTTCAGCTCTGAAGCATTGCCTTCTAGTGTTTGTGAAATGGAGAGCTCAGATGTTGCTTAGAAATTCATTCGTCTGTTTACGTTTGCTTAGTTAGCATGATAGGGAAGGAGTTAGTTTGCACAATGTAATGGTCATGATCATCTGAGGCCATAATTCTTAATGGCAATGGATGCCCCACCATGGACATGTAAATTGAAGCCAGATGGGTGACATTACTGAGTCAGTAGAGGCTGGATGACTGCCGTTGCCCTGAGCAGAGCTTCCAAGTCTAAACATTTTATTCTGTCCCAAAGAAAATGTAGTGATGTGCTCTACCCACTTTGCACATGGTGTCAGCTACTTTGTGTAGTTATTGTGCTGCTGTCTTTCAAACTGTCCTGGCAAGATTCCAGTTTTGTCTCAGTGTGAGTGGTATACAGACTGTGATGTACTAGTACCATTGTGCCTCGCCAATATCCTTCCTGTTCCCTGTGGTGATGGCCCTGTGGCCTTTCAGCCTTCCTCCCATTCCTGTTGAGCTCCTTTATATAACCATAATGTGCCTACTTCACCCCCAGAGTCAATGACATGGGAAATTCCCATACCTTGTTGGTCCCATACCACCCCCCTATAGGACAGAGTTACATTGACTTGTTTGAAACTCCCTGCCCTGGAGATCCTAATCAGCTCCTACTCACCAAGAGGACCCAACCTACTCTCTGTATTTGCCCCCTGTTACTGTCACCATTCAACCCAGTACAATGAAGTCCATTCAGCAGGGCACTATGGACGTCCCCAGTTAAGCGCTGACTGTTATTGAATGAACCCATATGACTTAGCATGGTCCACTCCCTCGGACTGACTCCGTATATTCTAAACCCTTCCTCCAACCCAACCCCCACCCTCCCTCATCATCATAAACGCCACCCTTTCCCAGCTGCTTCCATTTCTGATGAAGGGGCACTGCACACGAAACATGAACTCCTTTTGAAGGATGCTGCCTCTGCTGCTCTCCTCATTTAGTACACACCAGAGCTCCAGGCTGGCACACTTGGACTGTGTGGCACATGTCAGTGCACAATTCCCAGCACCCCACTATGTTTAAAGGCCACAGGTGTACCAGGTCGATGGCAACAGGACAGGTCCTGCCACTCTGAGTGTGGTGTGTGAAGAATTATCACAGAGGTGGCTGATAGGCATATTGACACCCTAGATTGCTGGGCAGGCACCTCTAGGTCATGATGGGTAACATTAATCCATCCAGGAGTCACACTTAAGTTTGCTGAATTGCCCGTCTGTGCTCTAAATACCTTATGGTAATCAATATCATCGAATCAATCATAGACTCCTTAGAGCGTGGAATCAGTCCATTCAGCCCATTGAGTCCACATTGACTTCCAAAGAGTATCCTGCCCAGATATATCCCCCTATCCTGTCTCTTGTAGGCCTGCATTCCCCATGGCTAAACCACCCAGCCTGCACATCCCAGGACACTGTGGACAATTTAGCATGGTCAATCCACCTAACCTGCACATCTTTGGACTGTGGGAGGAAACCAGAGCACCCTGAGGAAACCCACGCATGCACCAGGAGAATGCTCAAACTCCTCTCTCTCTCTCCTCCATGACAGACATTTACATCACAAGCTGCATCCGAAAGGCTAAGAGCATTGTGGAAGACCCCCCACCCCACAGCCCTCACTCAAACTCTTCTCCCTCCTGCCATCTGGCAGAAGATACTGGAGCAATCGGTTTATCACGGCCAGACTGTGCAACAGTTTCTTCCCCAAAACTGTCAGGCTCCTTAACACGGTATGATCACACTCTATTCCATCTGAAACTCTTTGCATAACATTTTGAATTGCTGCTAAAACAATGGTTTTTAATGATCAATCCTTATTACAGCGTGTGGTGTAAATGTCTATAATGGAGGGGAGAGAGACCCCAATGATCCTCTCAGCTGTCCTTACTATCCGTTGTAGTGTCTTACAATCCGAGACGGTACAATTCCTGGACCAGGGCAGTGATGCAGCACCTCAGGGTACTCTCAATGAACCCTCTGTAGAGTGGAGTGAGGATGGCGAGGTGGTGGGAGATGGGCTTTCCTCAACTTACACAAAAAGTAGAGATGCTGCTGGGCTTTCCTGACTATGGAGCTGGTGTTGAGGGACCAGGTGAGATTCTGCGCTCGGTGGACACCACAACATTTGGTGCTCTTCACGATTTCCACAGGGGAGCCATCGATGTCCGGTGGAGAGTGGTCGCTCTGTGCTCTCCTGAAGTCAACAACCATCTCTTTCGTATTATGCGCATTCAGAGACAGGTCATTGGTTCTGCACCAGTCCGTCACCTGCTGCACCTACACTCTGCATGCTGATTCATCATTCCTGCTGGTGAGACCCACTACAGTCATGCCATCAGCAAACTTAATGATATGATTTGAGTTGTGCATCACTGCACAGTCGTATGTCAGCAGGGTGAACAGCAAAGGGTACAGAAAAGAATTTACAAGGATGATGCCATCTCTGGAAGGTATCAGTTATAAGGAGAGGCCGAATGGGCTGGTACATTTTTCCCTTGAACGTCAGAGGCTGAGGAGTAACCTTACAGAGATTTATAAAGTCATGAGGAGCATAGATAAAGTGATTAACCAAGGCCTTTTCCCTAGAGTTGAAGGCATTAGTTTAAGGAGCGAGGGGAAAAATTTAAAAGGGACCCGAGGGGCAACCTTTTCATGCAGAGGGTGGTCTGTGTAAGGAACGAGCTGCCAGAGGAAATGGAGGCGGGGACAATTACAACATTTAAAAGATGTTTGGACAGGTACATGAATATGGAAGGTTTTGAGGGATATGGGCCAAACTCAGGCAAATGGATTGGTCCAGTTTAGGATACCTGGTTGGCATGGACAAGTTGGAATAAAGTGTCTGTTTCTGTGCCGTATGACTCTATGACTCTAAATGAAACGTAAAAGTGAAGAGAGCAGAAAATTTCTGGATTTATTCTTTCCTATTCTAAAGAGACAACTAAAGAAGGCTTTGGGAGTAGTCTGGGTGAGGGTCAGCAGAATTCATGGAATGAGTGAAGGAATGGCCTTGAAGCCCTCAGTGAATACTAGGTAAAGAAAGAGTGATTTGTTAAATGTATAATGAACAAATGAGAAAAGTGCAGCCGATATAATCAAAATTCAATTATGGCCAGAATCATTTGAGATCAATAGCTTGCCATGGAATTAATCATTATATCAAATCATCAATGATGCAGGGTGGGGGGAGCAGTTGCAAAGACCTTTGACATTGGCAACTTATATCTAGAGACTAGTTAGAAAAGCACATGGGATCATGTATGAATTTATGAGGGGCTTTGGGAGACAGGATAATGGAGGAATTTATGTCCTTGAGGGAATAGATTTAAGGTGAGAGACAGAAGTTCAGAAGAGATATGAGGAAAGTCTTTTTCACCCAAAGGTTGGTGGGAATTTGGAACTCATTGCCCCTAAGGGTGGTAGAATCGGAAATCCTCATTACATTGAAGAAGTATTCATAAGTGTATGTGAAATGCCAAGGCTTACAAGGCTATGTGCCAAGTGCTGGAAATGGGATTACAATAGTGAGATGGTTGTTTTTGACCAGTACAGACTGTATGGTCCAAAGGAGAGAAAGTGAGGGCTGAAGATGCTGGAGATTAGAGTCGAAAAGTGTGGCACTGGAAAAGCACAGCTGGTCAGGCGGCATCCGAGGAGCAGGAGAGTCAACGTTTCGGGCATAAGCCCTTCACCAGGAATGTGTTTCGTCTCTGAATGGGCAAAGGTCCTTTTTCTGTGCTATAGATCTCTATGGGTTTCTCAAATAGTACATTGAGTATACAGGCAGGGAGGTTATGCAACAACTTTATAAAGCTTTGGTTAGGCCATATCCAGAATATTATGTCCAGTTCTGATGACCAATCCTCAGGAAGGATGTGAGGCTCCTTGAGGAGGTGCAAGCGAAATTAACCAGAACGATTTTAGGGACATGGGATATTAGTTGTAAGGTTTCAATCAGAAAAGCTGCTGTTGCTATTCTCAGAGCAAAGGCAATTGAGGTGAGATTTGAGAGCGGTATAAGATATCATGACAGTTTTAGATATGATACACAAGGAAAAGTTGATCCCATTGGCATGGTTCCCTCGCAGTTGGAGAACACTTCAGTCAAGGACATTCGGCCTCGGATCTTTGGGTGACCATCCTCCAAGGTGGACTTTGGGATATGCAACAACGCAGAGTGGCCAAGCAGAGACTAATAACCAAGTTTGGTGCCCATGGGGACGGCCTCAGCCAGGATCTTGGGTTGTGTTCACACTACAGGTGACCTCACCACACTATACACTCACACACACACTCACATACAAGGACACATACACACACACTGTCACACAAACACACTCACACAGATCTTCTCTCAGACACACGCTCTTTCTCTCTCTCACACACACACACAGACACAAACACACACACACACACGCACAGCCTCTCCCAGGCATATACTCTGTCACGCTCATGCACACGCTCATGCGTGTGCACATACACAGACACACAGACAGACATGCACACACATATACAGACACACACACTCTCTCTCTCTCCCTCTCTCTCTCCCTCTCTCTCTCCCTCACATACACACTCTCATTCTCTCTCCCACACGTACATACATGCACTTTTTCTCTGTCTCTCTCTCTCTCCCTCACCCACCCACATCCATGCACACACACACATATAAGTCTAGGGGGTGAATTTGCATTGGCAGATTTGTATTTGCAAACACATTCTATTTTGTTGAAAAAGTACACAATCTGTAGACAATCAGTCAATTCAACACTTTATACGTACCTACTTTGAAATAAAACCATTCTGACTCTAGGATGGGACACAGACAGACTCTAACCTCACACCTTTAATGCATTAGCTGAGCTGAGATATCACCTTTTTAAAAAATATATTGATTAAACCGTAAGCTACTTCAGGGTAGTGACTTGAAAGAAATTCTGGGATTGACATATGAATCAATAGAAACTTGCATCTCATTCTAAGTGATTAAAGACTTAACATCCACCTAAGTTTGTCTAATATGTCACATCAGTTGTATGACACTTTGATCTTTTACTAATAAAATCTGTGTCCTATGTATCCTGTCCCACTAGCTACCTGATGAAGGAGCAGCTCTCCAAAAGCTTGTACTTTCAAATAAACCTGTTGGACCATAACCTGGTGTCATGCGATTTTCAGCTTTGTACAACCCAGTCAAACACAGGCACCTCCACACCATTGTGGAGGATCAGGGGAGAAAGATTTGCTGATTTGTTCAGGAAATGGAAAGGATAGGAATTTTATAATGTAACAAGAGGCAATTACTTGCACAGTCGCCCGAGGCTGGACTCGAACGCAGGTCCCTGGCACTGTGGGGCAGCAATGCTAACCACTGAGTCATGCGCAGTGACATTGTCAATAACAATGACAGGTATATGCTGCTCAAGTTCTGGTATAGTAAAGTGTTATTTAATGTATAGGCTGGACAGCATTCCAGATAATATTTCATTTTCTGAGTACATTCTGCATCAGTACATTCTGTGGTTTCCAGATTTCCTGTCGTTTTCCTTCTGTAGATGGTAAACATTTTGTGACTTCTGACATGTGTGTGGAGCGGGTGAGGGTGGGGGAGAGAATCCATCCTTGCAACACACTGGAAGTAAAAGAGCAAACCAGGATTACGGATCTTTCAGTGTTGCCTCAGGAAAGCCAGGAATTAAGAATTCATCTCCAAGGTATCCTTCAAGCAACCCAGGAGAGACATCTTTAGGGCATGAAATGGAAACATGTTTACATTTAAAAAAAGGTTTTTTTTAAAATTAAAATTGGCATGTGAAGGAAACATTTACTAGATTACCCATCAAGTGCCTTCTGATTGACTAATGAATTGTCCAATCATTTTCCAGTTGGCAAGGCATGTTGACAAACCAAGAGGATTAACATGTTAGTTGACCAATGGCAAAAATGGGGAGCATGTTTAAGGGTGGGGGGAAATGTTGAGGAGTTGGAGCAGTTAGAGGCATGATGTCAAATCCTGAAGTTTCCAGGGATGCATCTGACCACATATATACCATGACAAGTCAAGTGAAATTAAATTAAATGTTCCTTTATCCTTCAGAATTGTTGTCCCCCATTTTATGTTAAACATTTTAGAAATGCAAAAAAAATTGGATAACTCCCTGACCTGTTTTTAACTTGTGCCTGATTTTATAAGGAGTTATTAATCCTGACACTTCAATTTGAGAGGAATGATACGCTCACATTCTTCGCCCAGTCTGTCTTTGCAATCTACGCACTGCAGCTCATACCCAAAGCACCTCTAAATGCCATGGGGCATTTTAAATTACTCATGGGTCCTGTTTAGGGGTGGCAAATAGCTCAAGCGATGCACGGGCAAAAGATTTCTCACAGAAATAAGTCTAGCGCTGTGAGGCGGTAAATGAGTTGCGAGGGGTGTGGGGAACCACTATCCGATTTTTGCTCACCCCTGCACTGCACTCTTCCAACCCCACACAACAGCAGGAAGAGTTTGTAAACCAGGTTCTCCACATCTGTTCTCTCTACAGAGAATCTGATAGGCTATGAAACAGCAAAATTTTAGCCCTCACTCATACATGAGATGCTGAATTTTATTCCATCGGAAAGGAGCTTTAGGCTCTGGGCTATGTATAATTTTCTCTCTACAGTTACTGGTCTACCTGCTCCAAGCTAAGATTTCCAATTTATCTCTGAGCTTAGCCGAGTTGCTCCCAAGAGTGTGTCAGCAAGGAAATTATTAAGGAAAAATAATTTCAGTGAGGAAACATGCAAGAGATCATTCCACAACACCTTACAGGACAACGACTATTGCATTCTCATTTTGAACATTCATTATTTCATTGCTTTTGTTTTTTTACCTGGCCTGGTCTTAACAAATAAAACAAAGAAATGCGAATGTTGGAAATCTGAAACAAAAGCAAGGGTGAGTTCTGGAGAAGGGTCACGAGACTTGAAAGCATTAACTCTGCTTTAACTCTGCTTTCCTCTCATGAATGCTGCCAGACCTGCTGAGTTTGGCCAGCAATTTTTATCTTTGTTTCTTAACACACCTTGACCGGTTCGGTGTTGACATAACGTATTCTAAATGTCATTCACTGCCGACCAAAAGGATTTAAGGAAAACAAATTAACCAACTTCTGATGAAAAGAATTGGGTCAGTATCTTCAAGGGAGAGGTGCATTTCTCACTGACCCAAGCCTTTCAGACAAAAGATGATCACCCACACATTTATACCTTAATGCCATGGATGATTGCTCCCATTCTTGACAAGTCAACACTTATTTATGTCATGTCAAAATATCAATATCATTCCTGACAGTTAAGGAAAAATATATAGGTAAAAACAAGGACTGCAGATGCTGGAAACCAGACACTAACTTAGGTTGGTGCTGGAAACTCACAGAAGGTCAGGCAGCATCCGAGGAGCATTAAAATCGACCAATAATGCAAAAGCCCTTCATCAGCACTTCCTGATAAGGTGGATGCACTGCCCAGTGTGGGACAGGAGGGTGGATACACTGCCCAGTGTGTGACAGGAGGGTGGATACACTGCCCAGTGTGGGACAGGAGGGTGGATACACTGCCCAGTGTGTGACAGGAGGGTGGATACACTGCCCAGTGTGGGACAGGAGGGTGGATACACTGCCCAGTGTGTGACAGGAGGGTGGATACACTGCCCAATGTGGGACAGGACCGTGGATGCACTGCCCAGTGTGGGACAGGAGGGTGGATACACTGCCCAGTGTGTGACATGAGAGTGGATACATTGCCCAGTGTGTGGTAGGAGGGTGGATACACTGTCCAGTGAGAGACAGGAGGGCGAATACAGTGCCCAGTGTGTGACAGGAGGGTCGATACACTGCCCAGTGTGTGAAAGGAGGGTGGATACACTGCCCAGTGTGTGACAGGAGGGCGGATACACTGCCCAGTGTGTGAAAGGAGGGTGGATACACTGCCCAGTGTGTGACAGGAGGGCGGATACACTGCCCAGTGTGTGACAGGAGGGTGGACACACTGCCCAGTGTGTGAAAGGAGGGTGGATACACTGCCCAGTGTGTGACAGGAGGGCGGATACACTGCCCAGTGTGTGAAAGGAGGGTGGATACACTGTCCAGTGAGAGACAGGAGGGCGAATACATTGCCCAGTGTGTGGTAGGAGGGTGGATACACTGTCCAGTGAGAGACAGGAGGGCGGATACACTGCCCAGTGTGTGAAAGGAGGGTGGATACACTGCCCAGTGAGAGACAGGAGGGTGGACACACTGCCCAGTGTGTGAAAGGAGGGTGGATACACTGCCCAGTGTGTGACAGGAGGGTGGATACACTGCCCAGTGTGTGACAGGAGGGCGGATACACTGCCCAGTGTGTGAAAGGAGGGTGGATACACTGCCCAGTGTGTGACAGGAGGGTCGATACACTGCCCAGTGTGTGAAAGGATGGTGGATACACTGCCCAGTGTGTGACAGGAGGGTGGACACACTGCCCAGTGTGTGACAGGAGGGCGGATACACTGCCCAGTGTGTGAAAGGAGGGTGGATACACTGCCCAGTGTGTGACAGGAGAGTGGATACACTGCCCAGTGTGTGACAGGAGGGCGAATACACTGCCCAGTGTGTGACATGAGAGTGGATACATTGCCCAGTGTGTGGTAGGAGGGTGGATACACTGTCCAGTGAGAGACAGGAGGGCGAATACACTGCCCAGTGTGTGGCAGGATGGTGGACACACTGCCCAGTGTGTGACAGGAGGGCGGATACACTGCCCAGTGTGTGACAGGAGGGTGGACACACTGCCCAGTGTGTGAAAGGAGGGTGGATACACTGCCCAGTGTGTGACAGGAGGGCGGATACACTGCCCAGTGTGTGACAGGAGGGTGGATACACTGCCCAGTGTGTGACAGGAGGGTGGATACACTGCCCAGTGTGTGACAGGAGGGTGGACACACTGCCCAGTGTGTGAAAGGAGGGTGGATACACTGCCCAGTGTGTGACAGGAGGGTGGATACACTGCCCAGTGTGTGACAGGAGGGTGGACACACTGCCCAGTGTGTGAAAGGAGGGTGGATACACTGCCCAGTGTGTGACAGGAGGGCGGATACACTGCCCAGTGTGTGACAGGAGGGTGGACACACTGCCCAGTGTGTGACAGGAGGGTGGATACACTGCCCAGTGTGTGAAAGGAGGGTGGACACACTGCCCAGTGTGTGAAAGGAGGGTGGATACACTGCCCAGTGTGTGACAGGAGGGTGGATACACTGCCCAGTGTGTGACATGAGAGTGGATACACCCAGCTATGCCTGTCTCTTTGTTGGCTATGTAGAACAGTTGATCTTCCGTAATTACACCGGCACCAGTCCCCACCTCTTCCTCCGCTACATTGATGACTGCATTGGCGCCACCTCGTGCTCCCGCGAGGAGGTTGAGCAATTCATCAACTTCACCAACACATTCCACCCTGACCTTAAATTTACCTGGACTATCTCTGACACCTCGCTCCCCTTCCTGGACCTCTCCATCTCCATTAGTGACAACCGACTTGACACTGACATTTTTTACAAACCCACCGACTCCCATAGCTACCTGGATTACACCTCTTCCCACCCTATCTCTTGCAAAAATGCCATCCCGTATTCCCAATTTCTCCGCCTCTGCCGTATCTGCTCCCAGGAGGACCAGTTCCACCATAGGACACACCAGATGGCCTCCTTCTTTAGAGACCGCAATTTCCCTTCCCACGTGGTTAAAGATGCCTTCCAACGCATCTCGTCCACATCCCGCACCTCCGCCCTCAGACCCCATCCCTCCAACCGTAACAAGGACAGAACGCCCCTGGTGCTCACCTTCCACCCTACAAACCTTCGCATCAACCAAATCATCCACCGACATTTCCGCCACCTCCAAAAAGACCCCACCACCAGGGATATATTTCCTTCCCCACCCCTTTCCGCCTTCCGCAAAGACCGTTCCCTCCGTGACTACCTGGTCAGGTCCACACACCCCTACGACCCACCCTCCCATTCTGGCACTTTCCCCTGCCACCGCAGGAACTGTAAACCCTGTGCCCACACCTCCTCCCTCACTTCTATCCAAGGCCCTAAAGGAGCCTTCCACATCCATCAAAGTTTCACCTGCACATCCACCAATATCATTTATTGTATCCGTTGCTCCCGATGTGGTCTCCTCTACATTGGGGAGACTGGGCACCTCCTAGCAGAGCGCTTTAGGGAACATCTCCGAGACACCCGCACCAATCAACCAAACCGCCCCGTGGCCCAACATTTCAACTCCCCCTCCCACTCTGCCGAGGACATGGAGGTCCTGGGCCTCCTTCACCGCCGCTCCCTCACCACCAGACGCCTGGAGGAAGAACGCCTCATCTTCCGCCTCGGAACACTTCAACCCCAGGGCATCAATGTGGACTTCAACAGCTTCCTCATTTCCCCTTCCCCCACCTCATCCTAGTTTCAAACTTCCAGCTCACTTACTGTCTCCTTGACTTGTCCGACCTGCCTATCTTCTTTTCCACCTATCCACTCCACCCTCTCCTCCTTGACCTATCACCTTCAGCTCCTGCCCCACTCACCCATTGTACTCTATGCTACTCTCTCCCCACCCCCACCCTCCTCTAGCTTATCTCTCCATGCTTCTGGCTCACTGCCTTTATTCCTGATGAAGGGCTTTTGCCCGAAACGTCAATTTCGCTGCTCGTTGGATGCTGCCTGAACTGCTGTGCTCTTCCAGCACCACTAATCCAGTATTTGATTTTCAGCATCTGCAGTCATTGTTTTTACCAGAGTGGATACATTGCCCAGTGTGTGACAGGAGGGCGAATACACTGCCCAGTGTGTGAAAGGAGGGTGGATACACTGCCCAGTGTGGGACAGGAGTGTAGATACACTGCCCACTCTGAGAGTGAGAGTGAGAGTCTTGCTTTCTCAGTAGGCTCCCTAAATCTACTTTTTTCCCATGGACCCACGATATATTGATCACAAATAGAAGTTAGGTTGCCCAGCAGCACTGAGGGCAATGTTAGAACTGAGGTAAATCCAGCGTTGAAGCAGTGGATGGGTATATGTGGTCCTATCATCTGATTTGGGCAACTTGGAATCGCACTGCTGTTGGCAATCCTGTCCTCTCTACCTGCACTGTTATCTTGCTCGGTCATATACTGATTGGGAATTTTTAAACTGAGAAGGAAAGTGGTGTACTGGACAGATTTGTCCAAATCCCACCATGTGAGTTTACGAGTGACTGGACCTTGGTGCTTTGTGGAAACAAATTAAATCAGCTGTCACCAACTTCCATTCTGAATAGTTTTAGGAATAAAGAGATGTAACTGAAACAGATTCCACCTTCATTCCACTGCCTCCACTGTGAATCCTGAGTGTGCTCACCAAAGACACCTGTCACCCCGACCTTCCTCCACCGCCTCTCCACTGCATCAGACACACCAATTTAGGAGTTGCTCGCTCTGTAGTCGCCATCTCTTTGCCGCTTGGCCCACCTCACCAACACCACTCACCCTGCAATACCACTCACCCTGCAACGCACTCACCAGCTCCAGGCTTACCACAATGTTGAGTCCCCGGTCCAGGCCTATCACAAACAAAGGAGTCCCCAGCTCCAGGCCTACCACAACCAGGAGCTGGTCCTGCCACCTCGTTGATAACTAGGAGTCCCCACATCTGCGACTAAGAGTCCCTGGCTCCGCTTCCACCTCGACGACACCAGGAGTCTCCACTCTTGGCACACCACACTGCCATTGCCTTGCCAACACCAGGCGTCCCCACCGTCAGCCTCCTGCAACCAGGCCAGGCCGCCACTCACATTCCGGCCACCCTCCTCTGAGATGTCGCTTTGCCAGTGCCACCACCTTGTGAAATCCCCCACCTCTACCAATCGCTGGAGGAGCTTTGCTGCCGTTGAGGGCTCTGAACACTGGGAGGACCTCCTTGCTGCCACTGCTGCTTCCAATCGCCGGAAGGAGCCACATCTACTGCTACTGCCACCTCACTTTGCCAGGAGGTTGGTACCACTCTGCATATTGCCCCCATGCTCCTGCTGTTGTGCTGATGCCACAAATTAACCCACTGCAAAAGAAGAACGAAAGGAAAATAAAGAAACAGAACAGAAGATAGAGAGGAGAAGTTACTTTGTGAACGAGTTTAAGAGTTTAAGGCCTAGGCAACCAAAGGCGTATCTACCATTGGTAAAAGAAGGAAGATATCAAAGAGACCAGAGTCATAGGTACACTGAGCTCCAAGTAGTTGGTTGGGCTGGAGAAAGTTACAGAGATTGGCCTGGAAAGGTCACAGCAATGGAAGTATTTGGCCAGGAATACCTTTTATAAAAAGGAAACCACTGTGGGTGGACCATATAACTCAGTGAGCATGGGGGGAATGGGTGTTTTGGACTTGGTGTGGGGATTTTTAAAATTTTCTTGTGGGACGTGAACGTCACAGGCAGGCCGGTATTTATTGCCTGGCCCCCGTTACCTTCTTGAACCGCTGCAGTCCACGCGCTGTAGGTTAGGACGTGAGCTGCAGAATTTTAGATGAACTTACCACCTTTCTCTGCGAAGGTATTTTGTGCACCTCAAGTCTACTTTGCGATCGTTGTGTCATTTTCCTCGCTTCCCATCTAGAGATTACAGCAGGCAGGAAGCTATTCCCGAATATTACACAAACACTCCTCATCTCTGGTTATTTTGATTTAACTTGCTGTGGTATCAATTTACCACTTCGCATATAGTGTTACCAATTCCCCACGGGCATATTGCTCAAGGTTTAATTAGGTAACTTCCCGACCAACCAGTTCACAAAGTCAAACTGCAACTCTTATCCTCCTTTAATATTTTAATAGCTCAGAAACAAAAGATAAGAAACACACGCGTATTTTTATGCCTTGTGACTATTTTTCTTTCCCTGGGGTACTCACGGGTGAGTCCTAGCAATCAACGTTTAAAATCTGGAAAGCTCAGGTCAAACCTGGGAGAGCTGACAACCTTAAAAGTGCATGTTCCCCCTGAAGGAGCCACTGGGACGGTATAGTAAGCCATTTTCTTATTTGATGGGAGCAGAGACCTTTCCTTAATCTCTTGTACTTTTCTACAATCGTCAGGTCACACAAAATTGCACAAATTCCTGACTTAAAGCTGAGCGAGAATTTCAACTCAGGTTCCCCTGTCTTCCACGGTTCTTAGTTTCTAGTTCTGTTTGAAGTGTCAGTGTTTTCAGTTCCTGCACAAAACAAACTGACTTGGAGCCTGAGGCCTGCAGCTGTTGGCTTCCTGTCCCACCAAGCATTAGTGCCTTTTCACATCACTAGGCCTCCTCACAAGCTTACTCACTTCAGACTACAGCCCATTTGGTCACCTTTGACTCTGTGACAAAGTGGTCACCTTTGACTCTGTGACAAAGACACACTTGACCTCGACACAGGATGTGTAGCACAATGGCACTTAACAGCCTTTGTTCCACACTTAATTCAAAAACAATCTTCAATTCAATTGTGCAGAAATGGACTTTCAATTCAATATCTTACAAAGAAACCAACCTCCACCAGGCGCTGTTTCAGTTCTGCAGCTCCAATCTTGTCTAAGGGAAATGTTACATTATTTCTCAAAGTGAGATCTGAAAGTAAGAGTTATATGATGTTATCTGCAAACAGGAGTGTACAGTTTAGGGCAAGATGTGCAATTAGGAGCATCAACTTCAAGCTTGAATGAGTCAAGAACTTAGTATAAAATGTTGTCTTATCATTCCAGGCACTCGGCTGATGGGATGTGTTTCCTGAGCTCAGGGAGTTGATAATTCAGTACTCAGAGACAGTCATTTAGCAATCGTTTTATCAGAGGTGACGAGGATGGCTTACGTAGGCACTGGGAACATCAGCTCTCTTCGATGGTTCAGTGATTTGATCCAATGAGTATCGGAGCAATAGAGGCCTCAGTGGCCCTGAGAGATTGGCCAGGGATTTCAGCTATGCTTGATTTTGCAGTGCCTGGAGATATGGTGTCAAGGAAGTTGCATGCTGCATCTCACCTAGCGAGAATTTAACAGAACAAAATAAGCATCACAGCTTCGTGGCTTTAAGGTTGTGATGTTGAGCCCTGGAGACCTGAAATCGGACCCATTTTCAAAGCACAAAGAAGGGACCTGGATTTTTACAGCACCTTACATGGCTGCAGTATCTCCCAAAGTGCTTTATAGCCAATAATGCACCTCTGAAGTTATAGTGAAGTTCCCCAAAAACTGCAATGTCATAATGACCAAATAATCAGTTTCTGTGATGTTAAGGAAGTATAAATATTAGTTTGGAGACAATGAATAACTCTCCTGTTCTGTTTCAAAATAGCCTGATGGGAAGTTTTATATCTACCTGAGAGGGAGACAGGGTTTTGGTTTAACAGAGTCATACAGCATGGAAACAGACCCTTAAGTCCATGCTGACCAGGTTTACAAAACTGAACTATTCCCATTTGCCTGCATTTGGCCCATACCCCTCTAAACCTAAACAGCTAAAGCTCAGCTGAAAGACATCACCTCCAACAATGCAACACACACTCAGTACTGAACTGCAGTGTGAGCCTTGATTTCTGTTCACAAGTCCTGGCCTGGGGCTTTAATCCCCAGCGTCTGACTGTGAGATGAGAACTAGCACTAAAATAAAGGTGGCAGATTTACATTTACATAGTGCCTTTCACAAAGAGAGCACATCCCTGAAAAGAACATGGAATTTACTATAACGGATATACAACAGCGTCATTCATGTTAACCCCTGGCATTCAACAGTGCCAGACCATGATGACCATTGGAATTCAGCACTGCCAGTCTATGATAGCTGAATGAACTTAAAGCTGAGGTATTTGGTCTCTTGGGGATTTGAGGGATGCAGGGAATGAGTGGTAGAGTTAAAGCTGAAGACCGGTCATGATTGTATTAAATAGCAGAGGGCTGGGCTCAAGCACCCCCGATATCTAGTTCATGTCTTTGCGTTGTCACGTGTTAAGTGCATCTGGGCTCTGCAAAAAGTCCATACACTACTGATACACTCCCTTTTATTAGAGAGAACACACTTTCTGTTTGATATGCATGTGGAATAACTCAACATGGAAAATTAAACGTGAAATAAATAGCAAAGTTGAAATGTAAATGATAAATCACCAGATCTCTGTATTCTCTGCAAAGCAACATGCCTGCAGTCAGGAACAATGAGGTCTCCAGTCAACTGTGTAATCTGGGCAGCCAAGGGTCAATGAGTTAATTCAGTCTTGGGCTCCAGGGGTTAGTGGATGGTCATTTCAAAGTACTGTTCTCTGGAATAGTATCATTGGTAGAACATAATACAAATGAGCAGAGTGAAAGGTGAGGAGAGACTGTGTGTCAGTGACTGCCTTATGCACATTCATCATCATGGTCCTCCCAATCTATGAACACAGTTTGAGCTTTTACAGTTCACCATCTTTACCCACTTGCACTGATAAATTGAACGGCTACAAAATTAGGTTTCATATTGGGAATTGGACTCATTTGACAAAATTGGAGTCTTGACTTCTTTGTTTTAAATAGCTAAAAATCACACAACACCAGGTTATAGTCCAACACGTTTAATTGGAAGCACGAGCTTTCGGAGCGCTGCTCCTTCATCAGATGGTTGTAGAGGACACAATTGTAAGACGCAGAATTTATAGCAAAAGTTTACAGTGTGATGTAACTGAAATTATACATTGAAAAATACCTTGATTGTTTGTTAAGTCTCTCATCTGTTAGAATGACCATGATAGTTTCACTTCTTTCATATGTAGATCACAAAACCTTTTTTTAAAAGTTACATTCTCAGGTTAACTTTAGCAATTGGTGTCAGCCCAGATAATGTGTTGGAGGAGTTAGTCTCCCTGTGTGCTGTTGTCAGTGCCATAATGTTTAGATTGATTCTAATCTAATTAGTTAACAGAGTCATACATGGATTCATGCAGTTTTTGAGCAAAGTACAATGTAACTCTGCAAGTACAAATGCACCCACAAACGTGTGCATCTGGGTTTGTGTGTGTGTGTGTGTGTGTGTGTGTGTGTGTGTCTGGGGTGGGGGTTTGTGAGTGCCTGTGTATATGTGTAAAGAGGTTTACATCTATGAGAAAGTACACGTGTTATGCGGGAGTGTGTGTGTCTGATGTGGAGGGTTGTGAGTGTCTGTGAGAGAGAGAGAGAGAGTTTGTGTGTGTGTGTATAAAGGGGTCTAAGTCTGTGAGAGGGTGCATGTGTGAGTGTGGGAGTGTGTGTGTCTATAGGAGTGTGTGTGAGTGTCTGTATGCGTGTCTGTGTATAGGAGTGCCTGTGTGTAGGAGTGTTAGTGTGGTGTGTGTGTGTGTGTGTGTGTGTGCACTGCGTAGGAATGCGTGTGTGTGTGTAGGAGTGTCTAATGCAATGTGTGATATGAACCCAAGGTCCCGGTTGAGGCCCTCCCTACGTGTACCAAACTTAGCTATCAGCCTCAGCTCGGCCACGTTTCGCTGCTGCCTGACCTGAAGTCCGCCTTGGAGGATGGTCACCCGAAGGTCCGAGGTCAAATGTCCTGGACCAATGAAGTGTTCCCCAACTGGGAGGGAACCCTCCTGTCTGTTGATTGTTATGCGGTGCCCATTCGTTCATTGCTTTTAAATCTGTTGTTTTAAATAAATAATTGTCTTAAATGGAAGAGCCTTCCATTTGATAGGGAGAGCATTCCAGTTGCTATAAACTGAGGGTGAAATTTCCTGCCCTTTGACTGAAATTTAAATAGTGTTACATTATTGTTGTGTACATACTTAAGGTCCAGTTAGCAGACTTTCAATTCATTGTTCACAGTCTTTAAGGCGATACTAAAGTCTGGCACTTAACACATGTGTTGGAATAATCGAATCATTCAAGTACGGAGTGCAGAATGAGGCCTATTGACCTGTTGTACCCTGCACACAGCGTGGTAACTGTGAAAGAGCCTGACATGAGCAAGTAAGTTTCCTCTTTTGCATTAAAACTATATTGCCTGTACAATATTGCGCACAGGATGGGCAGATGGTGAGAGTGTGGTGAGCACTTTTCACCGCTTGAGATGAAAAACCATAACCATAGCAACGTTCATCCTTAAGAGCCAATCCTCTCCCCAAATGTGACTCACCGAGTCTCTACAAAGGACCTAGCATTCCCCTCACTTCCCTCCACAAGCAGCCTATTGCCTTCCGTTGAGGGCTTGAGGAACTTAATATTATCTGGCCTTTGAACCAGTTTGTCCTAGCACCTGACACCCTTTGCGGCTATCTCTTTACTGTTTCTAAGAATTGTAGCACCACCCTGTCACCCCTAGAACAAAAACCCTGACGCAAGCTGCTGTCTTACTGCAGGATGGTGATTCCAAAATAGAATGGCCAATAAGTGACTTCTCCCAAGAAAGTTCATCAATATGAGAAAATGTACTCTACTGTAGAAAAAGACTTTGGGATTGTTATTGGCTCTTCCACATTTTGAAGCCAATATCCAACATAGTAACAAGGCAGTACTAATTCACACAGATCATCACTTTAAAGGGCAGCATGGTGGCTCAGTGGTTAGCACTGCTGCCTCACAGCTCCAGGGACCTAGGGACTGTCTGTGTGGAGTTTGCACATTCTCCCCGCGTCTGCGTGGGCTTCCTCTGGGTGTTCCAGTTTCCTCACACAATCAAAAGATGTGCTGGCCAGGTGAATTGGCCATGCTAAATTGCCCATATTGTTAGGTGCATTAGTCAGGGTAAATTTAGGGTAGGGGAATGGGTCTGGATGGGCTGCTGTTCGGAGGGTTGGTGTGGATTTGTTGGACCAAAGGGCTTGGTGCCATTCCGTAAGGAATCTAATCATAATCCACTGGCCTCATTGAAGAGTTTCAACCTCAGAATGCAAGACAATTTTGATGTAATGTTTTAATGTAAAGATTATTCACATTACTGAAGAAGATAATGTAATTGCCAATGCATTTTTCCAAAAATAAAATGTTGGAAAAAGTTAAATGTTGAAGAAACGTATAAAAGAGAAAGATTGAATGGAGGGAAGTGTTGTGTTTTCTTGTTTGTGAATCTGACATTTTGTAAGGAAGTGTATTTTAGAAGGGCCATTCCTTTTCTTAAGGGTGGTGGTATATAAAGGCATCTTCAAAAATACTGTGACACCTCTGGTCTCCCTGTTATATGAAGTATATTATCAAGCTGGAGAGGGTTCAGAAGAAAGTTACCAAGATGTTGTCAGGAATGGAGGGTTTGAGTTATAAGGGAATTGTTTTACCGGAACATCGGAGGTTGAGAGATGACTTTGTAGAGGTTTATTCAATTATGAGGGGGTAGAGATAAGGTGAATGCAGATGTTTCTTCCCTAGGATGGGGATTTCAAGACCAGGGGGAATACTTCTAAGGTTAGAGGAGAAAGATTTTAAGTAGACACTGGGAAAAATTTCTTTACATAGAATTGTTCATGTGTGGAATGAACTTCCAGAGGAAGTGGTGGATGCGGGTACAGTTATAATGTTTAAAAGACATTTAGATAAGTACATGAATAAGAAATGTTTGGAGAGATACAGGCCAAACGCTGGCAGGTGGGACTAGTTTAGTTTGGGATTACGGTCAGCATAGACTGATTGGATCGAAGGGTCTGTTTCTGTGTTGCATGACTCCATTTTTTTTTAATTTTTGTGCTTGTTAAAGTTCTGGACTGAAATATGAAGAAACTGTTTTTGTATTTTGCTGGGCTTGGCGTATGTTTTGAAAAGCATGTAACCTGAGACTGATGGCCAACAGCATTGAGACAACTGTTTCTGCCCAGCATAACTGAAGCTTAAGATGCAGATCAAATGGAACCAAGGGATTCTATCTTCAAATGAACTGGAGCCGAGGGATTCAATATTCAATATGAACTGGAACTGAGTGATTTGATATTCAGTTGAACTGGAGCCGAGGGATTCTATCTTCAGACGAAGCTTTGCTTGTCAACAAGATGTTAATTGTTCTATGAATTGTTGACCGGTTAACAATGACAAAAGCCCTTTTCCTACCAACAACCGCGTGATTAGACGTCAATTCATGATCTGGAATCGAATATTAGCATCATTAATATTGGCCATGATAACTGTCATTGATTGATGTGAAAACCTATCTAGTTCACTAATACCCTTAAGATTAGATTAGATTAGATTACTTACAGTGTGGAAACAGGCCCTTCGGCCCAACAAGTCCACACCGCCCCGCCGAAGCGCAACCCACCCATACCCCTACATTTACTCCTTTACCTAACACTACGGGCAATTTAGCATAGCCAATTCACCTGACCTGCACATCTTTGGACTGTGGGAGGAAACCGGAGCACCCGGAGGAAACCCACGCAGACACGGGGAGAACGTGCAAACTCCATACAGTCAGTCGCCTGAGGCGGGAATTGAACCCGGGTCTCTGGCGCTGTGAGGCAGCAGTGCTAACCACTGTGCCACCGTGCCGCCCACTTTAATGGAAAGGACACAAGTCTCATCTCACCTTCATGTGATTCCAAACCCATAACAATTTTAGCTTCCCCCAAGCAAACCACTTAATTCAAGAGCAATTAAAGATGGACCACAAATACCAACCTTGACAGAGATGCCCACATCCCATAAAGAGAATAGAAAGAAAAGAAACACCTTCTTCACACTTTACACCTCATGCCTGCCCTACTTCCCATGCTCAATTCATAACTTGCATTGTTTTTGACACCTGGTTCCTCGTTTCCATGTCTGCACTCCCATCAACTCTACTCCAGCACATGTTTCTCTCCACAGCCCCCATTGATCCTTCCCCACTCCCCCATCCTCACAGATTTCATATTGTCCAACATCAATGGGAGGGAGCATGAACTGGTTCCCAAAGGCTTTGAGCCAGATTAGTGAGAGAGGGACAGTCCCGATGCTCAGGATGTCTCCTCTCGTACCTGATAATGACTTGGGTATTGGCTTTAAAGGCCAAAGGTCATGTGGATCACACTCCCACTATGATACATTGGGTAATTCAATAAGCAGTGACAAGGAAAGTTCTAGAATTGTGTTTTTTTTAATGACAAGTGCTTCACTTCTGTCCTTCATGGGAAATGTTGCCCTCATCCAGTCAGCCCCTCAGTGGGCTATCCTCTAGCAGGTCATCCAGACACAGGATGAGAAGGCAGTGGGAACTGCAATGGTCAACAACAGAAATTTAACTTCAAGGACCTGGGTGCAGTGCCAGAAGAAACTCAACAATCCCACACAAGCAGTGAACTGGATACTCCACCCTTTCTTCATCAATCTGATGGTACTTAGCATACTAATGGCTCCCCTACAATTAGAAAATGAATCCATACAAAGGCATATTCACACTCCTTATGAAGGCTTCTTCTCCATCAACCATCTTCCTATTCCATTTAGCAAGAACATGACTCTTGAATAATTTGTAGACGTCAGAATCCAATAGACAATCGACAATAGATGCAGGAGTAGGCCATTCAGCCCTTCGAGCCTGCACCGCCATTCAATATGATCATGGCTGATCATTCCCAATCAGTATCCTGTTCCAGCCTTATCTCCATAACCCTTGACTCCACTATCTTTAAGAGCTCTATCCAATTCTTTCTTAAATGAATCCAGAGACTGGGCCTCCACTGCCCTCTGGGGCAGAGCATTCCACACAGCCACCACTCTCTGGGTGAAGTAGTTTCTCCTCATCTCTGTCCTACATGGTCTACCCCGTATTTTTAAGTTGTGTCCTCTGGTTCGGCACTCCCCCATCAGCGGAAACATGTTTCCTCCTGCCAGAGTGTCCAATCCTTTCATAATCCTATACGTTTCAATCAGATCCCCTCTCAGTCTTCTAAACTCAAGGGTATACAAGCCCAGTCCAAGGTTGAAGAAGAGATAATCATACCCCCAGAGTGGGTCTGGAAGGTGTTATTAAAGGATCTTTAATGGATTTCTGCTTTACAACTTAGAGATGGCAAGCACTGCTGCGACTGAGCATCGGTAGTGGAGGAAACGGATATTTGTGGATCTGGTTCCAATCAAGCAAGTTGTTGAGTCCAGGATAGTATCAATCTTCTTGAGTGTTATTGAAGTTGCACCCATCCAAGAAAGTGGGGAACATTCTATCACACTCCTGACTTGGAGATGATGGAGAGGTTTTTGGGGAGTCAGGAGGTGAGTTACTTCTTGCTGTTCCTCCAACCTGCTCTTGTAACCATTGTATTTTGTGATTAGTCCAGTTCATGTTTCTAGTAAACCTCTCGGATTTTGATAGAGGGGTTCAGTGATGGTAAGGAGAAAGTGAGGACTGCAGATGCAGGAGGTCAGAGTCGAGAGTGTGGTGCTGGAAAAGCACAGCAGGTCAGGCAGCATCCGAGGAGCAGGAGAATCGACGTTTCGGGCACAAGCCCTTCATCAGGAATGAGGCTTGTGGGCCAGGGGGCTGAGAGGTAAATGGGAGGGGCATGGGGCTGGTCGGGGGGGGAGGTAGCTGAGACTGCGATAGGTGGATGAAGGTGGTGAGGAAGAGAAGGTAGCGGTTGATGGTGATAGGTCAGAAAGGAGGATGGAGCGGATCGGCGGGAATACTTCAAGGAGCAACGATTTGATTGTCTGTTGTTGGAAATAGTCATTGTGTGGCACAAATGTTACTTAACACTTTTCAGTTCGAGCCTGGATATTGTCCGGGTCTTGTCGCATTTAAAAATGGACTGCCTCAGTACCTGGGGAGTCATGAATAATGTAGAACATTGTGCAATTTTCAGTGAAGATTCCCAATCCTGATTTTATGATGAAGGGAAGGCAGAGGGAAGATAAAGGGTGACCTGATTGCTGTGGGTCTGGAGTTGCCTGTCAGCCAGACCAGGTGTGGACCTAATGCTTGCTTCTCTAAAGGATAATCAGTGATCGAGTCATCGAGTCCTATAGCACGGAGACAGGCCCTTTGGCTCAAACTGGTCCATGACGACCAAAATGATAGTTATCATGCTTGCACTATTATTGAGGTTAGCTTTCAATTCCAGATTCATTAATTGAATATAAATTTGACCAGCTGCTGCAGTGGGATTTGAACCCGTGTCCCCAGATCATTAGCCTGGGTCTCTGGATCGTTAATTTTGTCCGTACATCTCACACCCTGACCAGGCCTTTTTCAAAGTGGCCATGTGTTCAATCTGAACTGACGCATCTGGTGATGGCACACAAAGGTCCCACTCAAATCCTGAGTCCAGGTAACCTTGATCCTCATCACCACAAAGTGTCCTCTGCTGGAACTACATATTGTCCAGCAAGCAACTGAGAGAGGGGCTCAGGTGTGACGGTTTCAATGGCAAATAGCCAGTTAAGTCAGTTGACATGGAGAATGGAGGCTAGAGCTGCATCCCAGTGACTTTCACGAGAAGAAAGAGGAAAATGGGAAATAGCGGGGGATGGGTTAGAAGTGCATTTATCTCAAACTGGCAAGGATAGTTCTCAGTGAGGAATTTAATGCAGAATTATTTCTTTGTCCACAAAGAAGACAGCTGTAGAGTTAGCAAAAGGAAACCAGGCTGGAAGTAATTCTGAAGTACAGATTTAGCAAATTACAAACCTTGGACTTTCATATTTCATGATACAATAGCCAAGATTTGAATGGTGTTGGCTGTCCCACAAATTGGTTCAGCTCTCTCTCAGCTGCAGATTAAATGGAGGCTTTAAGCAGATTTAACACACAGGGAAAAAAAAAATTCCGGGCAGCAAATAAAAAGTGGTTTACAATTCAGAGTCTGCAGGTGATTCATCATAGAAATTAAGTTTCTCGGGAAACATGGAGTGATTCCCTTTTTTTCGCTGTGTCAACTATTTTAATTCATAACCTGAGAAATGTAAATCACGTTTGAAAAAAGCATCTCTTTCAATTTAGTGTGAAGGCATTTGGAAAGCTGTAATTCATCTTCAGAAAATAATATATTACAAAATGAATTCACTTTTTTTTCATACAGTGGGTTGTAAAGACTGGACTTGTTAGAATTGCAAGGGCTGCAGTACAAAGCTCTTTAGGTACAAGTAAGGAGTCAAGAAATCTGCCTTATTAGGATATCTCCGTATTTCAATTGAATTGAAGAAAGTGCCAATATCATTTAATCCCATGAGGTATAACAAGTGGTGTTAGCCAGCAATTACTTTAACTATTTAAGTATGGATGATTAAATTGTTTGAAGCATTGATGGGGAATCTCCTGCAACCTTGAATCATCATGCAGAGAGAATTGGGCCTTCTTTAGCTTCACAATATGCACTGAGAGTGTTCTGCTCCTTGACACTACAGAGAGACAAAGAGCCCCAAAACTGTCCCCAGGGCACAGTGAATCAGAGCAGCTCCAAATTTCAGAGGTTCCTACCAAGGGAGAATAGGCACGTGCGCTCGTCCACAGATTCAATCAATAAGCACATCGACCTGGACCCAATATACCGACCACTGCAGCAGACAGCTGGAACTGACAACCGGAAGTAGCAGATTCAAACCACTACAAATGCCGGAGGAAAGATCACAGAAGCGCTTCACAGGAGGCTCCCAAGCACTGAGGATGTCACCTAGACAGGGGACGAAACGTCTGCAACACAAATTCCCAGCTCGGCGAAGAGAACCACACAGGAAGGAAATAGAAGCCACATTCGATGCTGCAAATTGTGTATTTGACCCAGGAATGGGATTGAAATAATTCCGCAGAGGCAGGTATTCCATGACTACGTCATCCTTTATTGACATGTGGGGAGTGCTTGACACTGTACCAGCTCCATCAAATCCAGCTCTCAAAGTGAACCAAACCTCTGACACTCCCATTTAAATCTGTCAGACAGGGCTCCCTGATTGGATCAGATTAATAACCCCAATCAGGGAACTCATATTCTATGAGGCCCACTTGGCTGACATCATCACTGTCTCTACATCTTCACCCCCATGAGTCTGAGGAAATAGGCTGGTTCTTTTATTTGTAGTTCCTCCCCGGGGTGTTTGAGCACTGGATCAGGTTCCTCTGACTCTGCCTCTGGCATGGGCGGTATGTAACACACAGTAACTTGCCTCTTGCACACGGAGAGTCTCGGAAGAAATTCTTTCTCCTCTTCAGGTGACAAAGGCATCGAGGTGGTGACATCCACAGTGTCCATGACAGATTCTGAGGTATCTCCAGCGCTTGATGGAGAGGGAGAACTCATCGATTCCAGATCAGTTGGAAAGGTGTAGAGGGACCAGGCCTGTTTTGCTCCCACACCGCTTGTGAGTTTGCAGCTTTAATGTGGGTCAGGTATTGGTTCAGGTCCATCCCACTGACCTGAACTTTATATAACACTGAACCAGACTTCACGTTTTAGATTAGATTAGATTACTTACAGTGTGGAAGCAGGGCCTTCAGCCCAACAAGTCCACACCGACCCGCCAAAGCGCAACCCACCCATTCCCCTACATTTACCCAACACTATGGGCAATTTAGCGTGGCCAATTCACCCGACCTGCACATCTTTGGACTGTGGGAAGAAACCGGAGCACCCGGAGGAAACCCACGCAGACACGGGGAGAATGTGCAAACTCCACACAGACAGTCGCCTGAGGCGGGAATTGAACCCGGGTCTCTGGCGCTGTGAGGCAGCAGTGCTAACCACTGTGCCACCGTGTTGACCATGCCTCTTACCATGCCCCATGCAGGACCATTCCCTTGGTTCCTACAACACACTTCGTCCCCTGAAGTAAACTGTCTCTTTCACTTAGCATCCACATTCCTGATGCTGTTTCATCCTTCCTCCAGAACCAGGAAGATCAGATTTAACCTGCATAGTTAGTCGAGTCCATGGTTTTCCTGGCCATTGCCAAGAATGTCAGGGAGCTGCTGGTGGTAATATTTGTCCTTGTTAGCATTCTGGACACTGTCTCACCAACATAGTTACGTCCACTTCCACTTCCGATCCTGGTGACCAGACATGACTTCTCGCCAACATCTTCACTTTGGAAACCAGATTAACAGCCCAATCAGGGAGCTCACATTATACGAGGTTTACTTGGTTGACCCCGTTACAATTGCTGCAGGGATGTCCGGGGTAGTATGACTTGCCAGAGCCCACACATCCCTCAAGAACACCTGTGGTGAGAATTTATTGGTTTTCCCCAAAGTGATGGTTAGGATCTGTTGAATTAACATTCGTGATAGTTATTATAAAGTCTACTGACCGGTCTGTTAAATCAAGGCCTATCTTCTGTTCAGGTGGTTGTGAAATAAAAATGTCTGGCGCTCCTTGTTTTTTTAAATTGTTTTTCTGTTCGGAGATGTTAATACACACCTCTGGAGCGGGGGGGGGAGACTTGAACTTACATCTTCTGGTTCAGAGGGAGATATGTTACCACTACACCACAAGTGCCCTCCTGTTTCAATTGCTGTGACTTAACCAAAAGTCACCATTGATAAAACGTTCACGGTCTGCAGCCCCCTCTGCTTTACGATGAACTTTCATGACAGCTAATGATCTTTTTGTTGTAGATGCTGGTGGGTTGGAAATTGAGGACAAGGATGACTCTTGTTCTTTGGTGGGAAGCAGAGAGGTGAGGGCAGAAGAGTCATAGAGATGTGTAGCACAGAAACAAATCCTTTGGTCCCACTCATCCATGCCGATCAGATATCCTAAATCAATCACATCCTGTTTGTCAGCATTCGGTGCATATCCCTCTAAACCCTTTCTATTCATGTATCCATCCAGATGCCTTTTAAATGTTGCAAATGTATCCCCCCCACCACCTTCTCTGGCAGCTCCATACACACACCACACTCTGCATGAAAAAGTTGCCCCTCAGTTCCCTTTAAACTCTTTCCCCTCTCATCTTCAACCGATGACATTTAGTTTTGGACTCCCCTACCCTAGAGAAAAAGACCTATGTTCTGTCCACAAAAATCACTCTGAGCTTCCACTTCAACACACCACCCTGTTCCCTGGCCAATATCCCTGTCTTGGGTCTGCTGCAGTGCTCCAGTGAAGCTCAGTGCAAGCTGGAAGAACAGCACCTCATTTTCCACTTGGGAACTCCACGGTGTTCTGGACTCAATATTGAATTCAATCATTTCAAGGCTTGAGGAACCTTTTCCCACGTCCTTACGCCAACTTCCACCCACCAGGCCTTGGCATTACATGAGCTGCTACCACACATTCCCCATTGGCAGCCACTAACGGTCCCCACCAGTAGCTTTTCTTTCTCCCAGAGTAACATGATCCATCCTTTGTCTCCCCAACTGCTGCTCCCCCTCCCACTCTCCCTGGACTCCACCTCCACCCATCATTCGCTCCTTTACCTCCCCAGCCCCTCTGTCTTCAGCATCAATTCCACCTTGGAAGAGTCACCTGACCTGAAACATTGACCATACTTTCTCTCCACAGGTACTGCCAGACCTGCTGATTTCTCCAGGGACTTCTGTTTTGTTTCGATATGACGGAATGTCTGGTCATTATCGCATAACTGTTTGTGGCAACCTGCTGTTCACCAGTTGACTATGATGTTCTCTGTGTTTATGGCTACAAACCTAAAAGTACATCATTGGCTGTGAAGCACCCAGAAATGCTGTGTGGCCATCAGAGATGTTTCATGAATGCAAGTCTTTCTTTCATTTTGAACCAGGAAGCCTCCTGGCTTCAATCTTCTGACCTGTTGCTGACTTCAGCTGAAGTAGTGATGGCATTGCAACTAGCCTTCGGACACAGGGCACAAAAACAATTCTTGGAATCAAATGAGCCATCAGTGGAGGCAGGTGCATGCATTTCTTGATCTTACCTCCACCTGTGTTCCCTACTCCAAACACCAGGTCAATATCTCCCATGAGACAGAAGTGATACAGTTAGTGAGCTCTTGTCTTCCACCTTGAGATGCAAAAGTCACTACATAAATGCACATTTTTTTTTAACATACCAAAGCCACAATTAACAGCTCCCTCAGCCTGCTACCATTCTCCCAATCTTCTGCCTCCAACATCATCCCCTCCAGCAATGGAATGCCCCAATACCTTTATTCACTCACATTCAGAGATACGAGGCACCCACTGAACATTGCAGTAGGCAGACCCCTTTCCAGTGTTTGAGTATCCCAGGATTCCTTATCCATTATTCACTTACAAACCTATCCTTCAGCCAGTGGCTTACTTGCAAGTATCCATGATGTACAGAATCAACCCTTGGTTAACAGCTTGGTCACCAGAGGTTGCCTGTTCTAACTGACAGTATAGTAGTTCTTTCTAGTTTACCAACTTTTTCAAATGATTTGCCATTAGAGTAAAAGATAATTTCAGTAGACCATGCATTTGTCTTTTTCCTCTCATGATGGTTTTTTATTTTGAACTACTCAAGTTGGTTAGAAAATGCTGCAGGGCTACTAAACATTTTTTGGATATCCATTCTTATGAACAATACATTGGAAAATTACAGAATTGATTTTTGATGCACTAATGTCAAAAACTGAAAGAAAAAGTTGAACAGTTTCCGTATCAGTTACACATTTGTTTGATCCACAAGACCAGGTGTAACTCCAAGCAGTAATTCCGAGAATGAATCTGTGTGTCAATATCGAGATACAATACAATGATATAAAGCAAAGAACTGTGGATGTTGGCAATCTAAAGCAAAACCAGATATTGCTGGAGAGAAAGCAGAGTTAACATTTCAAGTCCTGTGACCCTACTCCAAAATACAATGCAATCTTTTGAGCTTGTTTTGTATAACTTAATTTATCGATGAACCTGATTTGTAGCTGGAGACATATAGTCGGTCATGTTGCTATCAACCAGATCTGAGAGATTGGAAAGTGTCACATGCAGGGAGCATTAATGGGCAAGAAGTAATCATAAAAGGGAATCATGTTAACTATTTGCAGCTCACAGCTTACTTCATGCGTTAGCTGGATTTATTCCTATCAGCAAAGGGAGAGTTCCGCAATGGGAGAATGCATTCATCTAACTCATGTGGAACAATGAATGGACAAGCCGTTGTAATTGCCCTCTGACTGATTTCAAGAATTGATAAGTAACAATTTGCTGAGTCAGACCATGCCCTCACATCCAAGCAACAACTTTAAGGCAAAGGGCCAAGCTGAAAATATTCCCACTCTAGTTGTGAAGATCACAGACCCGACCATCCTGAGCAACTCCCGGAAGGCCTCATTAGTACACTACTTATGAAGGGGCGTAAACATCAGGAAAGGTGATATTAATGATCTCAGAATATGTTAAAGTCACTACAATCCCAGACGACCATAGGGACTGCTCTTTCATCGGACAGAGTCAACTGGTGATGGTTTAATGTGAGCGCCACCACATCTAAGGCAAAGAGAAAGAGAGTTATTCATGATTGGTAGAATTTAAAACCAAAAAAAACTCTAGCTGTATTTGCCTTTCCTTCCTATTATCTCCTGTTCTGTCCAGCTTCTATTTACTGTATATCACTTTAACTTTGCATTTGGCTAATATCTAATGTATGCCAGGGCTGAAAATTTGTAAACCCAGCCTCATGAATTTCATATAATTTGATACCGACTTAATCCTAACTCACTCAGCCTTCAGTGAGGCAGCCACAGTTACAGAAGATACATTTCGCCCCCCCAAACACCAGGAGGTAATCGAGCAAAACGTCAGCATTTCCTCATAAACCACACTTGGTTCAACATTGGCCCATTGCAGTCCACAGATAACTCACCCCTGCTTCCAACAGCACATCAACCATCACATTCCAGAGAGTATTTGTTCATCTGTGTCTATGTTTATGATTTTCAATCTCATTCTTAAACAGATACTTATCCATGGTTTATTTCTGCAAAGAGTTAATTGACACCGTGTCGGCTGCTCTCACCGGGAATAGATATCCTGAAGAGGGTCTGAGGGTTGCATCCACCAGGGCTCAATTCCGATCTGGATGCAATCACTGAATTTGTTCCAATGAATTGCACCCATAATTGATGTGCTGTCCAATTCACTGGAGCAGGTTATGGGATCTTTGATGAGTGACAAAATGCATAACCCACAATTGACAAAAGTTGGGATTGGTTGCAATGGTCAGGTCACAATTTGTCGTTGTTCGCCTTCCCATAAGCTCACTGCTTGCTTGTGTTAAAAGATGCTGCTGACTAGTGGTATTGTGGCGGCATTGTTTCCATTTAATCAGCGTTCTCTATATCATTCACATGATTTCAATATCTTTATGTCCATTACCCAGCAAGATACACACGTGATAACCTGTTATTCTGTAAACAACATGGCACAGTGACAGACCTCTAGCCTCTGAGCTGGTGTGAAATGTGTTTAACATATTGGCCTCTGGGCACCAACCACTGGCAGCTGTTGTTTGCGGTAGGTCTCATCATCACCGGACCTCTTTTCTGTGCTAAGACTAAGGGCTTTCTCATACTAGCAATGGAAGAGAGTAGACCACTGAGTCTTGGTGAGAAGCAACATTTTTCTTCTGTGACAAGATATAGTTAATTCTATGATGGCAATAGGTGTAAATAGCCTTAACTAGCTAGCCATAACTACCACAAGCTAGGTATATCATATCTGTTTCCATCAGGATCCTGTGCAAGACTGTTTCTCCATCCAAAGATTGTGTGACATCATCAGGTTGACTAACACAACTTCAGTTTGAAGTCCTTCAGAACTGTTACCTTAACAACAGTGTTCATAGGTGCATTTTAGAGGCTAAGCATAACATCTAAGCTAGCACTTCAATGTGGTATTGAAGGCGGGCTGCGCTGTCACAATCATCTTTCAGTTGAGGCTTTAAACCAAAGCCTTCCCTGCCCTTCAGGGGATTTACTCAAAAAAGAGTACTTGATGTACTGGCCGATGTTTACTCCTCACACAATATTCACCAACTCTGTTCATTATCACATGGCCGTGTGTGAACTGGCTGCCCCAGTTCCAATAACAGTGACTCCATTTCAAAGGAACTGTACTTAATTGGCTAGAAATCACTTGGTTGCATGTATTCGCATAGAACACTAGGTGGGCTGAGAATCTCCACCCCGGGAGCAGATGCAGTTATAGTGGAGCAGGAGTTGGTGCATCTTGAGAAAGCTCCACCTTGTTGTGTGGGCTCCTTCAAGCCCAAAGTCGACTCGTGTGGAATAAAGCTTTCTGTTAGCATGCGGTGTCCACCAACACCCTGGAGTTGTTCAGGGAGAGGTGGGCGCCGCAGGGAATGGAGTGCATTATTTCCCCCTCCAACTCTATTTTGATTTAATCCCTGCCCTCCCCTTCACTGTTTGATCACACAGCATTGCCCTTTGATGTGAAGGGCGGTGCTTGTCACTGGCCACTCGGGTGTTTCCTTTCTTCCTGTTTGTGGAAACTGAATAAAGGTTCATGCACCTTGTGTTTTTCACTGTGTCTCACACCTGCACACACACACCATGGGTGCTGGGGAAAAAATAAGCAAAAAAAAAGAAAAAGAAAAAAAAAAGCTTTCTGCTATAACTAAATGCATCTTGTTGAGTAACCAAAGCATTTATTGGATTGCTGCAATTGTTTACATATTACATGAATATGACCTATGTTAGCGCAGAGACCTTTAGGAACACATTATTCTGACTCCTACAAACTCCTTTTTTGACTCTAACTAAATCCCATTGACATAATCGGTAGTTAATGCACTCAATCACAGAGTAACCCCTTCAGACCTATGGTCTAGAAGGTATGGCTTGTTTCTTAATGAAATGTTGGCGACACACTCATTTGTTATTCTAGCCAGCACTACTTCCTCACCAGCGTGAACCCCCTCTTAGTTCCTCATGGATTTGCTCTCTCGTTCTGAGCCATTACAACACTTAGTAAGCAAGATTACAAAAATTCACTCAAACTCCTACCACCAACCAGATAAGCATCAGGAACAATCCCACACGAATCAGTAGTGCAGGTCAGATGCATGTGTTCTGATCCGCAGTATGAGTTACAGTGAAACCACTTTGAGGGATTCAGAGGATATACTGGTGCTACATAAATGCAAATCTTTTGTTTCCCCCTTTAATGTCAGAAACGTGGGTATATCCAAAGGCACTCCTCTTAAGTGATCAGTTTCCAGGAGGCCACAGGAGTCAAAGTACCAGAGAGTGTAAAGGTAAATGGATGGCACTTCCTGACACTCTGTAATCTCTGCTGCAGGCTCAGCTCTTTGTATGGTCTGGAAGACCCTAACCAATGTCAGGCCAAAAATACAAAGGCTAAGCGGTGTATGCCTAACAGAACTGAGCTTGTTATCATTGTTTTAATATCCCTTTAGGGTCTCACAACTGTGTAACCTCATTGAGCCCAGTAACCCTCCAGGAAGTACCCTGTCCTCCAGCTTTGGTCTCCAGTGCATCCTCTACGTTTCACAGTCTGAACCTCAGCCACTCCCTCTTGAAAACGCTTCACACCACCGCCTCTCTCTCGCTGGAAGAGCTGACTTGTTATCTGTCGGGTTATCAGTTCCTTAAATGTCTTGATATCAGTTGTGCCCAATACTTTTCCCATGAAACATCGACTGGCAATTTCTCTTATTAAAGGTGAAATAATTCCACAGAAGCCAGTCACCCTTTATTTACACATGGAGAGTCCCTGACACTGATCCAGCTCCCTTAGAGCCAGCTCTCAGAGTGAACAGAACCTCTGACACTCCTGTTTGTATCTGTCAGCCAGGGCTCGCTGGTTGAACCCGGTTAACAGCCCCAGTCAGGGAACTCATATTCTATGAGGCCCACTTGGCTGACCTTGTTACAATCACTACACCTCCTCCCCCCTTCTGAGTTTGAGGACATAGTCCAGTTCTGTTATTTGTAGTTCCTCCCCGGGGCGTTTGAGCACTGGGCCAGGTTCCTCTGACTCTGCCTCTGACATGGCGGTGTGTAACACACAGTAACTTGCCTCTTGCACACGGAGAGTCTCGGAAGAAATTCATTCTCCTCTTCAGGTGGCGAAGGCATCGAGGTGGTGACATCCACCGTGTCCATGTCAGATTCCGAGGTATCTCCAGCGCTTGCTGGAGAGGGAGAACACACGGGTTCCAGAACAGTCCGAAAGGTGGTAGAGGGGCCAGGCGTGTTTTCTGAGTTTGCAGCTTTCGTATGGTCCACGTATTTGTTCAGGGCCATCCCACCAAACCTGAACTTTATATATCACTGGATCTGACCTCACATTGACCATGCCTCTTACCCATGCAGGGCCATTCCTGTGGTTCCTAATACAAACTTCATCCCCTGAAGTAAACTGTCTCTCTCTGTTAACGGAGTCTCGTGTCCAGAAATGGCATTCCTAGAGGTTTGGG
The DNA here is from genome assembly GCF_047496795.1 of Chiloscyllium punctatum. Taxonomy (NCBI): domain Eukaryota; kingdom Metazoa; phylum Chordata; class Chondrichthyes; order Orectolobiformes; family Hemiscylliidae; genus Chiloscyllium; species Chiloscyllium punctatum. The sequence goes on from NC_092744.1 coordinate 81,132,264, forward strand.
AAGGTCAGATTTAACCTGATATGGAGTCTTCTTCCCATTAGCAACTCTGCCAGAGCCGACCCTATAGTCGCAAGAGGGTTGGTCCTAAAGTTCCATAGGAAGTGAGACATTTGGCATCTAGAGAGGCTGTAGACTGTTTCTTTAAGCCTGCCTTCAAAGTTTGAACTGCTTTTTCTGCCTGACCATTGGATATTGGAGAGTATGCAGCTGTTAGGAAATTCCCTGCTGGTAAACGATGGCCTGTTATCTGTGATCAACACTTCCGGGAGTCTGTGTATTGTGAAAGATTGTGCAGTGTTTCTATTGTTGGTCCCGTGTTTGATGAATAAACTCTATGCATGTCCAGCCATTTTGAGTGGGCTTCCACAATGACTCAGAACATTGAGCCCATGAGAGAACCTACTTAGTCAATGTGTAACTGAGTCCTGGGTTTACTCGGCCATTCCCATTAATTTTGGGTAGCTGCTGGTGATAATTTTTGTCCTTATTGGCACTCTGGGCATATAAGTGAATCGTTCTCAACCAATTTCGCCCAATCAAATCTGGTCCTGAGCCTTTTATTACAATTAGTGGTAACTGAACCAGCTGCTTCTCATACAAGACTGGAACCAACGTTTTGCCTTTAATCTGTAGAGGTTCCCCAGTGTACAGTCTCAGTGTAGCAAAAGTCTTATGCAAACTTGATGGTTGGACTCCAGAGCAAATTTTGTAAAGGACTTGTTCTGCAGTCTCTGAAATGGCCCCTTAGCTTTTTATCTCATATGTTACGTCTTATACATGGGCCGCATGAATTTATTTTCACAATGGAATTACTTCAGTTTTACTGTCTATACGTATCTTCTGTTGCTCCATATCGATGATTAGATTCCCCTACAGTGTGGAAACAGGCCGTTCGGCCCAACAAGTCCACACCGACCCACCGAAGAGTAACCCACCCAGTCCCATTTCCCTCTGACTAATGCACCTAACATTATGGGCAATGTAGCATGGCCAATTCACCTGACCTGCACACCTTTGGACAGTGGGAGGAAAACGGAGCACCCAGAGGAAACCCACGCAGACACGGGGAGAATGTGCAAACTCCACCCAGACAGTTGCCGAGGCTGGAATCAAACCTGGGACCCTGGTGATGTGAGGCAGCAGTGCTAACCATGCTGCCCCAGGCTCTACAGCCTGGGATTAAATGTGACCTTTTCTTCAGTACAGATGAGAGTGTTCTTCCTTCAGAAGTTTCAGAAGATTGGGTAAGTACTTTGTTCACAGTCCTGGTGTGTTCATATTGTATTTGCTGGACTTTCAATCCTCAATGGGTTAACATTGACCTCTTCAGATGAGACTGAAGCATGGACAGGACATTACATGAAGGATCTGGATAGGAAATGAGATGGTGCCAAGCTGAATGCGACAAAGCACAAACTACAAAGGAGGTGTATTTGACCTTTGCCCTGATGAGCACAATGGATGATAATGGATCAGGGTCGATCTTACAACCTGACCACTTTACATTGTTCTGGTGGTTCTTCGACGTGAACTGGCATTAACACATTTGAAGAATTTAGGGTGTTATTTTTATAGCGCAAACTTTCCTTACCTGTATTTGCTATAATGTGATTCCAGCCCCATTAGTTTAAATGGTGTGGCTATAACACGAGACCGCACAAGAACGGAACTATCACGTTATATGAGAATGGAATGTATTTACTGAAATTGAAAAGAAGGTAAAATGGCCACTAATTCACACATTTCAGATCTTCCCCAATGTCAAGGTTCCCAGTGCAGGTTTCAACAGCATCATAGAATCCTTACAGTGTGGAAACAGACCATTAGGCCCAACAAGTCCACACCTACTCTCTGGAGAGTATCCCACTCAGACCCATTCCCCTATCATCTGATATTTACCTCTGACTAATGCCCCTAACCTACACATCCCTGAACACTATGGCAATTTAGCATGCCCAATTCACCAAAACTTTGGATTGTGGGAGGACACGCAGACACGGGGAGAATGTGCAAACTCTACACAGACATCCGCCCGAGACTGGCATCGAACCCAGGTCCCTGTGAAGCAGTAGCGCTAACCACTGAGCCACTGTGCCGCCCAACATCTTTAAGTTATCTTCACTTGCAAAAGTTTGCCATGTTTCATTGTGTCCTACTTTGGTCTGACTTTGCACGTTAAGCTTTTCTTACATACTTTCCTTATTTTAGGGATCAATCGAGATGGCTGTGGAGTCGTACTCCTGAGCCAGGGCTCGTCCTTTACTTCCTTCTTTTCACGCATTATTTTTTATGTTCTTTCTTTTTAATTTCTTTTTCGCCTTACCTGCCGGAGGGAGCTGGGTTGCGGAGGCAGTGGCAATGGCAGCCCCTGTGAGGCCTTGGCGCGAGGAGGCTGGTGTGATGCTAGGCAAAAACAATGACTGCAGATGCAGGAAACCAGATTCTGGATTAGAGTGGTGCTGGAAGAGCACAGCAGTTCAGGCAGCATCCGAGGAGCAGGAAAAATCGACGTTTCGGGCAAAAGCCCTTCATCAGGAATAAAGGCAGACACCCTGAAGCGTGGAGAGATAAGCTAGAGGAGGGTGGGGGTGTGGAGAAAGTAGCATAGAGTACAATGGGTGGGTGAGGGAGGGGATGCTGCCGAGCTTCCTTCCGGGTCTGGAACATGGCAGTGGCTTGGGGGATCTATGTTCTACCAGACCGGAATTCTGACGGACCGGAGCTAACCCAGCAAGACATCATCACAGAGGAGAGTGCATGTCCAGCACATGAGGGAGGGATCGAATCCTCATGGGCCGACCCAATGTTGAGCTGGGTTAAAAAAAAGGACTGTAATTCTTTCACGCTTTCTACTTTTATCCCAGAAGGACTGTAACGCTTAACTATTAACCTGCTGCTTTATTTTTCTACTTTATACCTAAGATTTTGTCCCCTTGTACCTAAGATGGCACCACAAATGGTGATTTTGTAAACTTTTCACTGTTCTCCTGTATCCCTTTACTTGAGTATACGTGACAATAAACTTCACAATAATCTCAACTCTAAGCTCTAAAACACACTTTCAGAACACAGCTTGATCACGACCTCTCGACTGACCTTGATATTTCTTATGAACACTTGCCTCAGCCATTCTCCTCTCTATTTCTCAAATTAGCTAAACAGTTTGCTACTCAATATCATGCCATTCTTTCACATTTTGTAAAGGTATTGAGAACACTGCAGTGAAACGCTTTTTATTGTCAAGGTCAATTCATATTCAACTCCTCGGGTACTTAGTTTTGCAACGTGAAGTTTTCGTTAGTCCCTGTTAAGGGCGTTAAGGGACTGAAAGGGTCTCACCCGGTGTTACAATGTTGAGTGGATTTGTGGGCAGAAAGTTAGGGTTGAAGAAGAGTGAGAGGCAACACCTGGTTCCGCTCAAGCCCTCGAACAACATCTGCCACATCGTGAGGATGTTTCCCCTCATGGGAGGGTCCAGGACCGGAGGGCGTAGAACAAAAGGGCACCAATTTAACACCGAGATAAGGAGGAATTTCTTCTCTCAGAGAGCTGTGAGTCTTTGGAACGCCTTGCCACAGAGAGTTGTGGAAGCCAAATCTTTGTGTCGATTTAAGGCTGAGATGGATAGATTTTTGATCAGTAGAGGAACGAAGGGTGAGGGGGGAAGGGCAGGAAAGTGGCCATGAGGAGCGTCGGATCAGCCGTGATCCTATTAAATGGTGGGGCAGACACAAGGGGCCGAATGGCCTATTCCTGTTGCTGTTTCTTATTGGCTTATCAATGTAACCTATGATTAGTTGCTAACATACAATAAACAACTTCTCATTTGGTATAAGGACCTCTTCCTGTTAGAGTACTAATAGCCAGATACCCTGAGATACCTGAAGTCAGACGAGAAAGCGAGGACTGCAGATGCTGGAGATCAGTGTCAAAACGTGTGGTGCTGGAAAAGCACAGCAGGTCAGGCAACATCCAAGGAGCGGGAGAGTTGACGTTTTGGGCATAAGCCCTTCCTGATGAAGGACCTATGCCCCGAAACTTCGACTCTCCTGCTCCTCGGATGCTGCCTGACCCGCTGCGCTTTTCCAGCACCACACTTCAGACTCCAGTGGACCATCCACATGGCTCTCCATCTTGTGCCTTTATGGTACGGGGAGCATTACGGGGAGCAGCCCACTCTCTTCACCATGGCTGCTGTCTGGCTTCGCTGCTGGCACCGAACTCACCTCCTGACCAGCTGACGGCATTTACGTGCCAAAATACCACACCGGAGCAGCACAGGTAGGAATGAGGTTGGGACCTGAATATAGATGCTTGACTGCGCTTTATAAAACCGCCCCATTGTGTGCAGGGTCAATGGAAACGGATCAGCCGTGGTATGGTGGAACATGCGAGGAATGTGTACCTCTTCTCTGCTTCCCCAGCCAGTGAAATTGCTGACTGTGCAAACATCCCCAAACTCTCCAATGTGTCTGTCTGTCTCTCTCCCTCTCTCTCCAGAACAGGCCTCATCCATAGGTACAACGGGGGTCAATCGGAAGTCTGGCTTTAAGGCATGCTTGAGGCTGACTGCTGAGCATCTTATAAATGTAAAGTGGAGCCTTTACTACAGATTAAGAGAGCAGCCTCTCCAATCCAGACCCTCGTTAATCAGCAGTCAAGATCCACACACCTTCTCACAGACACACACAAAGATGTTCATCCTGACAGGACCCACTTCACCATAAGACATAGCAACATTTCTCAAAATGAATATTCATCTCCCGGACGTAGAAAAGCCAGGAAAAAATGATAGAGGCATTAAAATGATTAGACGGGTTTTCCTGACTGGACAGAGTTAGCTTTCAATGTGCAAGCGTCCATATAACTTTGGTGATGGTCTCATAAATTAGCTGTTCTCTTTTTTTTCTCCGTGCTCTTTAAGGGTTTAAGTTCTACAGAACAGCAGACGACAAAATAATCAGCAATATTTCAGCTTACAGTTATTTTGTTTACAAAACTGCACACAAATGAAGCAGAAGGAGGAAGAGGAGGAGGAGGCTCCACAAATATCCCCATTCTCAAAGATTGGAAAAGCCGTCAGCGCAACACACCAATGTAAAAGTTAAGGATGAAACGTTTATATCCAGTCTCTGGCCAGAGCAGCACGGTGGCTCAGTTGTTAGCCCTGCTGCCTCACAGCACCAGGGACCTGGGTTCAATGCAACCTTTGGGCAACTGTGGAGTTTGCACATTCTCCCCATGTCTGTGCAGATTTCCTCCCGGTGTTCCGGTTTCCTCCCACAATCCAAAGGTGTGCAGGTTAGACGGATCGGCCATGCTAAACTGGCCATAATGTCCAGAGATGTGCAGGTTGGGTGCATTATCCATGGGAAATGCAGGGAACGAGGGGCTGGGTCTGGATGGGATGCTTCTTTGGAGGGTCAGAGCGCACTGCAGGGGTGAAATGAGGTAAGGCAGGGTGAAGCAAGGTGGAGGGGGGTTGGGGGTGGGGGCGGTGTGAATTGCATTGGAGAGTGGGTCTTCATTCAACCCCAGCAATGGCTACAGGAGGAAGACTAGTTTGACACTGCACCTTCAACAGGAAGAAAGAGCACAAAGCGTATGGTACAATGAGAGTTCGTCAGATTCTCAGCTGCAGGTTGCAGTTAACAATAGAATCTTTGCCATTTGCGGAATTCAAGGGGAATATACACTTGTTCTACATTGCACCAACAGAACAAATTAAAGTACACCAAACAACATAACATCTTAAAAGTCATGGTCAATAAGTGACAAATTGACTGCCATTCAATGCCTGCCAAGCTGAATCCTGTGCTGTAGCATTCATTTAATATTGCCCAGAATCTACAGGCAGCTTTTCTTTTTTATGTATTTTGAATGCGTGCTGCTCACTAATGCCTATCACTGTCAGATTATCTGCTCTAGGTTCTGCTTACTTCAAAGTCTGGGACATATGAATTACATTGGCAAGTTAACAGAATACATCCGTGACATTAAGAAGATTAACAGCAGAATGCGCACTGTGAAGTCGCACTGAATCAATTTAATTGTGTGGCCCATGTCCCTAACAGCGTGGCTCTCCTTTATGATAATTTTAAAAAACAAAACAACTGAATTGAACACGGAAACCAGTCAGGTTGGATGGGGCTCCTCAACACCCAACAACCACTCCCTAAAAATCAGTAACGCCCAAAATTAGCAAAATACATATGTTTAACCTCTAGATGTGTCTGCTGGTGACCTTGGACCCAGTGCGTCTCAGGAAGAGGTCATTAAACACTTTGCCACTCAAGGGACTGAAGATGATGCCTATTTGTCAGGAGGCAGGGTGGTACTGGCCAGCATTATATCCTATTCAGGCATCTGCTAATGTCACCACAGCAAAGGAATTTTCCTCACGATCAAATGGATATTTAAGTTCATGGATTCCCTACAGTGTGGGAGCAGGCCATTCAGCCCGAGTCCACACCGCCCTCTGAAGAGTATCCCACCCACACCCAACACCCCCTACCCTAACCCTGCATTATCCATGGCTTATCCGCTTAACCTACACATCCCTGGACACTATGGGCAATTTAGCACGGCCAATCCACTTAACCTGCACACCTTTGGACTGTGGGAGGAAACCGGAGCACCCGGAGGAAATCCCAGATGGGGAGAAACTCCACATAGACAGTCACCCAAGAGCAAAAATCAAACCTGGATCCCTGGAGCTGTGAGACAGCATTGCTAACCATTGAGCCACCATGTCGCTTTAATTATTGCCTTTTGCAGGAGTGTGCTGACAACAAATTGGCTGCTGTCAACAGTGAGACACTGCAAACGTGCTGCATCTGCTATAGTGTGTTTTGGATCGGGCAGTTGCCAGTTCTTTCTTAGCAACTTCAAACAATGCATTTTTGGAAAGGTAGTTGCCTCACCTCCCATGTCTGGGATCCTAAGGTCATTGCTGAGCAAACATGCAGAAGGTGGCTGAGATTACACTTACTGAACGAAAAGAAAAACAAGGAACTGCAGATGCTGGCAATCAGAAACCGCAACAGAAATTGCCAGGAAAACTTGATGCTTCTGGCAGCATCTGTGGAGAGAAAGCAGTGTTAACGTTTCGGGTCCAGTGACGCTTGCTCAGAATGGGGCCAATCTCTTTTACACTTTCCTGAATTGCTGGTTGAATTCATCACATTTATTGTAGGTCAGGAATAATTCGTCCTAATCTGAATGGCACCAATTCCATCTTGAAATGTTCTTTTACCTGTCAAGCTCAGGTGTAAATTACTTAGCAATCTTCAAACTCAATTCATCTAATGAGCTAAATACTATCCTTTTCAAGTTAATGTTATACACATCACTTGGTGCTCGAACTCTCAACAGAAGACAGCGACACCCAAAAAAATTACAAGTTCCAGATCAGCGCTTTCTGATTCATTAAACCACATATCGGCTTGCTGTCTCTCCACGGATGCTGCCTGACCTGCTGTCATCTCCAGCATTTGTTGTTTTCAGTACAGATTCCCCCATCTGCAGTAATTTGCTCTTACCCCATATGCTCCATCTCTGCCTGTGCTATGCTAATGCAGCACTGAGCCATGTAAAACAAATCGATTCATGTGAGTGTTAAAATAACCCTGATAAGTTTTTGGTGCAAGGCTGTTAAAACATCGTCTCAGAACCGTGCCGAACAGAAAATATCAAAATTGGGGAGCGGTGGGGGGACCAGGAAGAAAGATTGCGTCCTGTCAGCTTCCACTGACATTACTTCCACTACCACGTAACTTCAACATTCAACTTAATACAATTGTAGTTTAATTATTCCCTTTCACTTTTTGTGTCTCTCTCACTCCATCTGGACTCTTTGTGTAGAGTCATTAAATTACACAGCATAGAAACAGACCCTTTGGTCCAACTCCTGACAGGTTTTGCAAACTAATCCAGTCCCATTTTCTTGCATTTGGCCCATATCCCTCAAAAACCTTTCCTATTCATTTACCTGTCCAAATGTCTTTTAACTGACCAAAATGTGCTTTCCAAACACTGGCTATCATTACATCTCACTGTCTATCTATCATTTTAAATCTCAGTCTCTTGTATATCCCTTTCTATTTACCTACCTTTTCTGTTCTAGCCTTCTGTCTCCTTTTTTTCTCTCTTTCTCTATCTTTCTCTTTCTCTTACTCTCAGTCATTTTAATCCTCGTTGATTCTAAGGGTGGGATTGGATCAGCAGCCCAGACTACACCTTGGTTATGGGAGCAGGAGGAAAGGCAACTGGGAAAAATCTTTACCATACAGTTGGATCAATATTAACACGAGGTTCCAACGCTATAGTGATGCCTTGGTCTCTGTCAGTTTTGTGTTGAGATGCTATAGTGTCTGAGATAACGGTTATTACTCAGACAGCGCCACAGGCCATCCCATTGTTTATTTGTTATTGGTTTGTGGGAGCTTCCTGTGCACTGTAGGAGGCCAATGGCTGAGAATGTCCCCTTGAGGTCAGAATGGTTTTTCAGTTTGAGGAACAATCTAACTTTATGCACAAAAATGAAAACCATGTGGTACTTGTGAAGACTATATTCACTTTGTAGATCAATGTGGTACTTACCATGTACTGTACTGACTGTGTACACTGTGTGGTATTTACCACTTACTGTACTGACTGTGTACACTGTGTGGTATTTACCACTTACTGTACTGATTGTGTACACTGTGTGGTACTTACCATGTACTGTACTGACTGTGTACATTGTGTGGTATTTACCACGTACTGTACTGTACTGACTGTGTTCACTGTGTGGTACTTAATGCCTAAAAATATTCACTCAAAACTGGACAAGATCCCAGTACACATTTAAATGCCATGCTTACATCAGAAAAAGACATTAGAGGACAGCTGACCTAAAAAACATGCAGCCTCTAAACCCAGTGCCAAAAGGTTATGAGGGGAGATGGTTCATATTCCCAGGAGCACTCAGGCAGTATTGTCACTTCACTTTTTAAGCACCTTCATTCAAGGCTGGATGAAAATGGGAAATCTGGCTGGAACTCTGCTTTGTAACTTCTTAAAGGTCCCCTCCACTGATACAGCCTGTTAATGTGGAGACCAAATTTTTACTGTATTTCTGCTCCAACGATGAGTCACTGTGCATGCCCCCTGCCAGTTACTTCCAACAGTATATCGACACAATATTAAGCTGATTTTTAAACATTAAGGTAAAAGTTCTACTTTGATTAACAGTTTATTCCTCTAACCTGATACAATCTTTCAGTGAAATGCATCTCATTATTATTAGGTATTTGTCACTCTTTGTGAAATATGTTTGTGCAAGATTTCGCTGTTCATGTGCACGCCCCTGGGTGCCAGCTCACTTGGCACACATTTTAGTCATGGGACATGGGTGTCGCTGGTTGGGCCACCACTTATTGTCCATCCCTGGTTACTCCGGAGAAAGTGGTAATGAGCTGCCTTCTAGAACCACTGTAGTTCACTCAGGGAGAAACATCCACAGCAACGTTAGGGAGGGAATTCCAGGATTTTGACCCAGCGACAGCGAAATGACAGCAATATATTTCCATGTCAGAATGGTGAGTGGCTTGGAGGGGGACTTGCAGGGGGTGTGGTGTTCCCATGTATCTGCTGCCCTTGTCCTTCTAGGCAACACCAGCTTGGAAGCTGCTGCCTTAAGATCCTTCAGCGTATCTTGCAGATGGTACACGTTGCTGCCACTTTGTGTCAGTGTTGGAGGGGGTGTACGGTCAGTACAGTCACAGGAAGCACTACACAGTCTACACGGTCAGTACTGTGCATGGAGTGCCAGCAAAGTGAGCTGCTTGGTCCTGGATTGCGTTGAGTCTCTGAGTGTTGTCGGAGCTACACTCATCCAGGCAAGTGTGGTGTATTCCATTACCCCTCTAACCTGTGCCTTATAGAAGGAGAATTCCCAGCACCTGGCCTGCTCTTGTAGCTACACTATTACATTGAGCATCTTAGCCAGGGGCCCATCTGATCTCCCAGTCCCACTCCCTTTCTGACATGACCATTCTTGGCCTCCTCCTTTGCAACAGCAAATCAGAGGAACGACACCTTATCTTCTGCCTGGGCAGCCTACAGCCCAGAGGACTCAACGTTGAGTTCTCCAGTTTCAAATAACTCCCTTCCCATCCCCCGACTCCTTTTCAGCACCTTCCCCTTCCTTCCATTTCACTTACTGACTCTCCCTTCCAGTCACCAACCAGGATCCATTCCTCCCATCGATCCATCAGGTTAGATCAGATTACAGTGTGGAAACAGGCCCTTCGGCCCAACAAGTCCACACTGACCCGCCGAAGCGCAACCCACCCATACCCCTACATTTACCCCTTACCTAACACTACGGGCAATTTAGCATGGCCAATTCACCTGACCTGCACATCTTTGGACTGTGGGAGGAAACCGGAGCACCCGGAGGAAACCCACGCAGACACGGGGAGAACATGCAAACTCCACACAGTCAGTCGCCTGAGGTGGGAATTGAACCCGGGTCTCTGGCGCTGTGAGGCAGCAGTGCTAACCACTGTGCCACCGTGCCGCCCACCTGTACCCTCTACCTGTGTTCACCTATCACTACCTCGCCACTCTGCCCCTCTCTCCACCCAAAACCCTCACTGTTTGTGTTATAGCTGCTACTGAGGTAAGAAACCCATCCTCCAACTCTCAGTAGACATAAAAATAAACAAGGGTCAATTCAGAGAAGAACAGAGAATTCTACTGGTCAATACTGATCCCTCATGCAACACTTTGCAAAGATGATTAACTAACCATTAACCGGCCATTTAGTATTTATAGATCAGTATTTGCCTACATAACTGCAGTGCCTGGACTCCAAAGACAGTACTTTGGTTTTGAAGTGCTCTTCTTTAGCCTTTAAGTGTGAATGGCTGTCATATTCAAACAGGTTATTCTTCACTAAATTATATCATGAGCCACAAGACCAGAAATAGGCCAGAAGAACTAGGAACAGGAGTAGGCCATTTGGCCCCTGCTCCGTCACTCCAAAGGATAACGGCTGATCCAACATTCCTCATGTCCTCTTTTCCCGACTGATCAAGAACCTATCTCCGCCTTAAGTATACACCAGGCCTCTGACTTCACTGCTGTCTGTAGCAAGGAATTCCAAAGACTCAGAACCCTCTAAGAAAAGAAAGTTCTTCCTCATGTGGTGTCCCTATATTCTGAGATTATGCCCTCTGGTCCTACACTCTTCCACGAGGAGAAACATCCTCTCAACATTTATCCTATCCAGTCCCTTAGCAATCCTATATGTTTTAACATGAGTTCCTGTATAGCTCTGTATTTGTGAACTATATTTGAGAAGAGAAATTACAGGGCAATACTAAGAGAGTCTGGCCTCACCAATATTGAATGAAGTCTTATTTTCTAGATTTAAAACAGCATGCAGCAATCCCCTGCACCGTCTGCATTTGACATTACAGACCGTCTACTGGAACGATGCTTAATTACAGAGAACACGGAAAGGTGCCACAGAATAGTTGCTGTGTTGTCTATTGGTACAGGCCCAGCTGCTACAGATATCTGACATTGAGGGCAATATGAAGGTTTCAGGATAATCCCTGTGGGGATTGAGCAATGGAATGTAGAACATTCTTGGAGGATGTGACGCCCTCCTCTTCCCAGATCATTGTTTCCTTGCATTATCAATTTTTTAATGTTAAAAATCACACAACACCAGGTTATAGCCCAACAGGTTGAATTGGAAGCACACTGGCTTTCGGAGCGATGCTCCTTTATCAGGTGATCACCCCGATGAAGGAGCGTCACTCCAAAAGCTAGTGTGCTTCCGATTCAACCTGTTGGACTATAACCTGGTGTTGTGTGATTTTTAACTTTGTGCACCCCAGTCCAACACCGGCATCTCCAAATCAATTTTTTAATGTATTCATGGGATGTGGGCCAGGCCAGCATTTATTGCCCAAATTATCCGGAATTAAGAATCTAATGATGACCATGAATCCATTGTCAATGGTCAGAGAAAAACTCATCTGGCTCACTCATGTCCTTTGGGGAAGGAAACTGCCATCCTTACCTGGTCTGGCTGATATGTGACTCCAGAGCCACAGCTATGTGGTTGACTCTGAACTGCCCTCTGAGCAAGGAGGGCTGCCTAGCCAGTGACACCCTAATCCCATTAGTGAATAAAGGGAAAAAAAAGAAGGCAATTAAGAATCAACTGTGGATCTGGAGTCACATGTAGGCCAGATCAGGCAGTCTGCTTCCTTAAACAACCACCAACAACAATAACACAATTGATTGCAGATTTTTAAAAATTTATTTCTAACTTCACAATGTGCCATGGTGGGATTTGAACCAACCTCCCCATACACCTGGCTCGCTGGGTTACTAGCCCAATGACTGTACCATTACATCACCATTCCCACGTACCACAGGTTGTCGTTGTTCATGTGCAGTGAATGGGGCTATTGGTTATGATACAATGGGGAGATGGGGTTGAGTGAACCTTCAAATGATAACCAGAGTACACAAGTTGTCTAATCCAAGAGTGCGGTGCTGGAAAAGCACAGCAGGCCAGGCAGCATCCAAGGAGCAGGAGAATCGATGCTTCAAGCATAAGCCTTACACCAGGAAAGGCTCTTGCCCGAAATATCGATTCTCCTGCTCCTCAGATGCTGCCTGACCTGCTGTGCTTTTCCAGCAACACACTCTTGACTCTGATCTCCAGCATCTGCAGTCCTCACTTCCTCCAGGGCTGTCTAGTCCTACTGTGTCAAAGGTTAGATGGAGAAAAGCTTTCTCTCATCATTTTCACTACACCAGGTAATTTCCAAGGCCAGCTCAAACTCAGCCAGGTTGGTGATGAGTGGGACTAGTGTGTGAGCCAGAGTGGGCAGGTTTCCTTTCCTGAAGAACATTAGTGCATCAGTTGGGAGTTTATGGCAATCCAGTATCTTCATGGCATGACTCACCAAGGCCAGGAGCAGATCAAACAAAGGAAGACCAACTTATCAGGTTGTTTATCCATCCACAGGCAGCAAAAAGCTCACTTAAATGCCACCTCACACCTTGAAAGGACAACGGCAGCAGATACATGGGAACACCAGCACTTGCAAGTTCCCCTCTAAGTCACTCACCATCCTAACTTGGAAATATATCACCGTTCCCTCAGTGTCGTTCAGTCAAAATCCTAGAATTGTCTCCCTCAGGGCATTGTCCCTGCATCATATGATATGGAAGCTGGCCATTTGGCCCATCGGGTAAGCACCGATTCTCTGAAGAGCATCCCACCCAGACCTGACCACTTCCCTATCCCTGTAACCCAGCAATTCCCATGGCCAATGCACCTAATCTGCACATCATTGGACTGTGGGAGGAAACCGGAGCACCCGGAGGAAACCCACGCAGACACGGGAGAATGTACAAACTGCACACAGACAGTTGTCCAAGGCTGGAATCGAACCCAGCTTCCTGGTGCTGTAAGGCAGCAGTGCTAACTCTGCAGCCTAAAAGCTTTACAACATTGCCTAAATGACAGAGTGGACCAGATGAGTTAATGATTTTATTTTGACAGTGGTTATGCGGTCACCACTAGACAAGCTTTCCATTGCATTTATTGAATTTGAACCAATGTGCCCAGAACATTGATGTGGAGTTCTGGACTACTAGTCTGGTGATATGATCACTATGCAGCCACCTCCCCCTGAAAGGAATGGGATAGGTTCAGTATCCAGTTAGGTGGATTGACCTAGTTAAGTTGCTCATGGTGTCCAGGGATGTGCAGGCTAGGTGGGTTAGCCATGGGAAATGGAGGGTTACAGAGATGGGATGACTACAGGTGGGATGCTTTTCAGAGGGTCACTGTAGACTCAATGGGCCAAATGGCCTCTTTTCACACTCCAGGCATTCCCAGCTATAAATAGGGATGTGAAATCTAAAAGCAGGGTAGGCCAACGCTGGATGGTAAGGCCATAGATCTGGAGGTGACTTACCGGAATGGTATCAGGGACTGAGAAACTCTGACATAACCGAGTTTTGTAAGATGGTGAAGAGTTATGACACAGCGAAAGGGAAGAAATTGTTTCCCTTTGGCACGTAACCAGAGGTTAGAAATTGGAAATAATTCAAAAGGAACAGGAGGGAGCACAAGGAGATTAACTTTTTTTCACAGGAGAGTGTTGTCAACGATCTGACACACATGACCTGAATGGGATGGAGGAACCTGGTTCTGGAGGAAATTTCAAAAGGAAAATTGACATGTATCTGGAGACGACAAATCTTCAGGTTTATAGGGAGAAATATAGAAATAAACTGAATTATTCATTCCATGACACAAGCACACAGTCCAAGTGGCACCCATTCTGTCCTGTGAAGTAAAGACAATTAAGCTTTTAAGAGTCTTTGAAATAAGATTTGTGTAATTGAAATGGATATGCATAAGAAACTTTTGCGAGGTAATTGTTCTTAACTGGAACGTATGGATTTTTTAAGTCTAAGGTGGATCCTGAACCTCCTGAAGATGTGCCTATGGCTCCCTCTTGTGGTCATAAGAATAATTCAGCAGTGTCCCATCATAACAAAACTCCTCAACAAATTCAGTTAGTGGACATCTGTGCTGCTCACAAATTGACCTCAGTAATGCTAGGAGGCCAAAGGAGCTCATATTTAACCCATCTTAAATCATCAATTCGAGGAAGAGCTTATCATGGTCAGAAGGCTGGAAATACGGCAAACAGTTCACAAGAGTGTGGTGATGCTAGCTAGACATACTAATCAAACATTGCTGAATTCTGTGAAGCACCTGGGATGAGGAAGAATGTTTTTTTTTTACAAAGCAACCCGTTCAAGGATGTTTTACACACCTCTAGAGCAGGTGGGAATTGAACCCGAGTCTCTTGGCTCAGAGCTAGGGACGCTACAACAAGAACCCTTCAGGCACTCACTGGCTTTTCACTGAATCCCATCTCCATGAAACTACCCTCTCATTTCCACGACAGGCTCAGGCAATCACTCAGTCAATCACGAAGCTCCATGGATTCTGCTTCATAGACCTGGATGTCCCAACAACTTCAGCACAATCCTGTAATTGCTTCATGATGATATAGTCTCTTCATGAGTGAATAATCTGAAACAAATACTTTCAAAATCAAACAAAGCTGCATGATAGCCCCAATAGCATTTATTATTTAGAGAACAGTGGCTATTCACCTCATCTGAGATCAACTGCACTCTGGTGTCAGTAATTTATTAATATTTATTTATGGGATCTGGGTGTCTCTGGTTAGGTCAAAATTTATTGCCCCTCCCCTGGAAAAATTGAGAGCAAATTGCTTCTTGACTTGTCCGACGTTGGGGTGCAGGGACACATAATGCTGTTAGGTAAAGAATTCCATGATTGTAATTCAGTGACAGTGAAGGAACAGCGGTATACTTCCAAGTCAGGATGGTGAGTGGCTCAGAGGAGAACTTGCAAATGGTGGTGTCCCCATGTATCTGCTGCACATGTCCTTCTAGATGGAAGTGGTCATGGGTTTGGAAGATGCTATTGAAGAGGTTTTAGTGAGTTGCTGGGGTGCACCTTGTAGAGTGCACACACTGCTACCACTGTCTGTGATGAGGATGTGAAATTTGAAAGTGGTAAATGGAGTGCCAATTAAGCAATTATGCTTTTCCTTTGATGGTATTGAGTCTCTTCTGGGGTTGGAAGATGCTGTCTAAGGATCTTTACTGAATTTCTGCAGTGCATTTTGTGGATAGTACACACTGCTGCTACCAAACGTTGGTGGTGGAGGGAGTGGATGCTTATGGATATGGTACCAATCAAGCGGGCTGCTTTGTTCTGGATGGTGTCAAACTTCTTGAGTGTTGTTGGTGTTGCACACATCTATACAAGCAGGGAGTATTCCATCACACTCCGGATTTGTGCTTTGTAGATGGTGCACAGACTTTGGCGAGATCGGAGACAGGTTACTTACTGCAGAATTCCCAGTTGCTGATTGCTTTGTAGCCATTATATTTATATGGACAGTCCCGTTCAGGTTCTGGTCAATGGTAACCCCAGGATGTTGGTAGTGGAGTACCCAGCAATGGTAATGCCACTAAATTTCAGGGGTCAATGGTTAGGTTCTCGCTTGCCAGTGATGGTCAGTGCCTAGCAGTTGTGTGGTGCAAATGTTACTTGCCACTTACTAGCCCAGACTTAGATATAGTTGCTGATCTGTACTTGTATAGCTGGTCCCATTCACTTTCTTCAAACACATTGCTAATGATTAAGAGTATAGAGATGAAGCAGGAACTGGCTGGATTGGATTTGTCCTACTTTTTGTGGGGGAAATTTTCACATTGTTGACAAGACACCAGTGGTGTAAACGTGTGAGAGAGCTCAGCAAGGGAAGGCTACCTCCAAAGCGCACATCTTCAGTACAATTGCTGGAATGTCCCCAGGGTCCATCGCCTTTGTGATATCCACTGCCTTCAATCATTTCTTAATATCATATGGAGTGAATCAACTGGGCTGTACACTGGCACCTGGGCTGTACACTGGCACCTGGGCTGTACACTGGCACCTGGGCTGTACACTGGCACCTAGGCTGTACACTGGCACCTGGGCTGTATACTGGCACCTGGGCTGTACAAAGGCAACTGGGATGTACAAAGGCAACTGGGCTGTACACTGGCACCTGGGCTGTACACTGGCACCTGGGCTGTACACTGGCACCTGGGCTGTACAAAGGCAACTGGGATGTACAAAGGCAACTGGGCTGTACACTGGCACCTGGGCTGTACACTGGCAACTATGATATTGAGAACCTCAGGAGGAGGCAAATACGATGATCTGCCTGGCATTTCTGGCTGAAGATGGATTCAAATGTCTTCAGCTTTGACTTTGGCACTGATGTGCTCAGTGTCATATAAGGGAATGTTTCTGAACAGGTTAACACTCACTTACATTGCCTCAATTCTTTCTTCTAGTGTCACACGCAGTTGTGAATCATAGAATCCCTACAGTTTGGAAAGAGACCATTCGGTCTATTGAGCATGCACTGACCCTCTAAAGAGCATCCCACCCAGACCCAGGCTCCACCCTAGCCCCATGGTAGTGGAGACAAGGAGTTTTACTCGAGATTTTAAAGGAAGCAGATGTAGCAGTATGAGCTCCCTAAGGTCCTAATAACTGCGCCTGACTAAATGTAGTTGTATTTATTGCTATTATGCAACAAACTTTTCTGTTACTGAAGAACAACGCCATCTGTAGGTACTCTACGGTGGTGCATCCTTTACCACTATTAATACACAGTGCCAAGACAAAGCAAAGACAATGCAGGACTGGTGACAGTAAAGCATCCTTTACCCATTACCACATACTGGCAGAAGTGGAAAGTACCACAGCGCCGGAGACCCGGGTTCAATTCCCGCCTCAGGCGACTGACTGTGTGGAGTTTGCACGTTCTCCCCGTGTCTGCGTGGGTTTCCTCCGGGTGCTCCGGTTTCCTCCCACAGTCCAAAGATGTGCAGGTCAGGTGAATTGGCCATGCTAAATTGCCCGTAGTGTTAGGTAAGGGGTAGATGTAGATGTAGGGGTATGGGTGGGTTACGCTTCGGCGGGGCGGTGTGGACTTGTTGGGCCGAAGGGCCTGTTTCCACACTGTAAGTAATCTAATCTAATCTAATCTACCAGTTTGGTACACTGAGCTTCCTCTATCTTTGAGGATGGAGTTACTTGTGGAGCCGCCTCTTCCAGTGAGTTGTTTAATGGTCCTCCACGATTTGCAACTGGATGTTGCAGGACTGCAGAGCTGAGAGCTGATCTGTTAGTTGAGGAAATGTTTAATACTGTTTATCATTTGCTGCTCACACTGCTGGCATGCCAGTAGCCCTGTGTTGTAGCTCCACCAGGTTGACACTTCATTTTCTGGTACCTGGGACAGCTCCTCGCGTGGCCTCCTGCACTTCACATTAAACCAAGATTGACCCCCCCAGGGCTGGTTGGTAAATGTTGAGTGAGCCACAAAGTTACACTTTATGTTTGAATACAACTGGGCTGCTGATGGCCTACAGCGCTTTATGATGCCCAGTATTGAGTTGTTTGACCTGTTTGATATAAATCCCATTCAGGGAGAAAGTGAGGACTGTAGATGCTGGAGATCAGAGCTGAAAATGTGTTGCTGGAAAAGCGCAGCAGGTCAGGCAGCATCCAAGAAGCAGGAGAATCAACGTTTCGGGCATCAGCCCTTCTTCAGGAATCAGAAGGGCTTATGCCCGAAATGTCGATTCTCCTGCTGCTTGGATGCTGCCTGACCTGCTGCGCTTTTCCAGCAACACATTTTCAGCATAAATCCCATTCAGCACAGTGTAAATGTCACACAACCTGATGAAGGGTATCCCAAAATGAAGGCGGGACTTTGTCACACTTACTGATACGTGGACAACCACCTCTATGGTCAGCAGGCTGCTGAGGATGAGGTCAATATGAAATGCTATCTAGATGGAAAATATTACTTTTACCTCAGTCAGTTCATAGTAAAATTAAACTAATGACCATATAATTATTTGAGCTACAGTGTATAGATCACCAGAATTCTACAGCAGAATCACAATCCTCCCTTAACCTATTCAAGTATCTTCAAAATTAGAAGCACAATTGGTTTGATTGATTGATTGTCATGTGTACTGAAATACAGTGAAAAGTGTTGTTTCTGAGCAGTACAGGCAGACCTTAGTAAGCAAGGATGTACAGAGCAAAAAGATTTAGATGGAGGCATACAGGTAACATTGCGCAGGAGAGGTCAACGTTAGCAAGATCAGCATTACTTAAGGTTGGATTATCTATTGAATAGTCTAATAATGGCTGAATGGCCTGTTCAGATGTTACCAAACCAAAACTCTGCGAGCAACCAAAACCCTGTTCAACTATTTTCTTCACCTCCTATATCTCGAATCTGGAATATTTAGAGCCTTTCCCAGTTACCTCTCTCCAAAGGCCACTATCAATGAGGTCTGGGGTCAACTCAGTGAGTGATAAGAAGGACATTCAGGGTGTACAGTGCAGTTGTAGTCATCACCCTTCTGTACTGCAGTGAGTTCTGCACTGTGTCCGAGGGACATCAAGGTGCTAGGGACTTTCCACCAGCAATGTGGAGCATCATAATTTTCTAGATTCAATTTGGAGATCTTCTAACACACACTCGTGTCCTCCCTGAAGCACCAGCACAAGCATTTGGGCAAAACTCCTGATATAAGTCTGGATGGCCAAGATGAGTGCCTCCCACATCAGGTTCGGTTTTCTCAACTCTTAAATGGCCAGCGTACTAGAGGAGGACAATGGAGATACAACAAAGTCACCCTGAATCTCTCCTTGAAGCCTGGCAGCATTGGCAGCAAAGGAGCTTGCTACTAATTATTCAAAATGGTTTTGGTTTGGTAACATCTGAACAGGCCATTCAGCCGTAATTAGGCTTTCTCCACCTGAGCATGATCCAATGTTGCGTTACCCATCTTGCTGTTTGAGACCTGCGATGGTTCGCTGTGTTTCATCGGCAATTACTTTGGGTTTTGCGCTGCATGTTGGTTTGAGCTTTGATACCGTAACAAATGGTGGTCACTTTTGGTATGTTGGTTGAGGCTTCCTCTTTTGTATGACCAGTAAAGTTTGCGTCTCGCATTAACGTGCACTGTTGTCGGGCAGCCGCACAGCAATTAAAAAGGGAAAAAGAAATGAATTTACGTAGCACTTACCACAACCTCAGGAGGATGCCCCACTAAGCTTCGCAATGAATGAAGTACTTCTTTCTTTTCTTCATTGATCGAAAGGCTCAGGAGATGTTCCCGCACTGCAACAACCGGTGTGAGATTGCAGTGAAGCCCCCTCACCGCCCCCCCATCAGAAGCTCCATCATTCTGTGCCCCACCATAATGTTAATGAGGCTGACGACTCACTCCATGGTCAACCTTGAGACTGAATGTCTCGCTCGACTGCTTCAGTGAGGCCAGAGCAGGACTCCTCCATCAGGCTCACGGGCAGGCACTTGGTCCAAATTGTCTTGTGGTAAGTTTCTCAATATTTCTTTGGACAGAGTACTGTTTGAAATGGTGGGAGGTTGCTGAGTGTGGGTTCACATATGGACCTGGGTGACCTTGTCCATGAGTCATGAAAAGCTAACATGTCTGTCCAGCGAACAATTAGGAAGGACACGATATAACAGCATTCATTTTGTGGGAGTTGGGCTACAGAAGTAAAGGATATTTGTACAGAGCATGGAAAGACCCATCCCCATGTCTACTTCCAGTTTTGGTCTCCTTATCTAAGAAAGTATCCACTTGCCAAAGAGGGAATAGACCTGAGATTCTTCCAACTAATCCCTGGGAAGGCGAAATTGCCTAATGAGGAGAGATTGAGGAAATTGAGCCTGCATTGTCTCAAACATCAGGAAATGAGAGATGACCTCATTGAAAATTACAAAATATTTATAGTACACCACAGGACAGATATAGACAGGGTATTTTCCCAGGCTGATGACTCTAGAACCAGAGGATGTAATTACATGATAACAGAAAATTTTTGTGTGAAGCATTTTGGTGAAAAAAAGTGGAACCATTTTAATTACTTTTAAGTGGACAATTCCATCTTTTTTTTCTGATGTCCTGTTATTTTTGATAATCTGGTATTTTGTCACCTTGCATTATCCATTGTTCTCAATTTTCTGTATGGTGTAATTTATCGAAAAGAAACTTGTAATACGTCAAAATATTTTACTAGAATGAGGAGGGGTTTCTTCATTCAGAGAATGGTGAATCTTTGGAATTTGCTACCTCAGAGCATTGTGAGAGCTCGATCATTGAGCAGGTACAGGATAGAACTTGATGAGTTTCTGGAGACTAACAACATCAGGATATAGGGATATGGTCCAGGAAAGTGGCATTACGGAGATGTTCCTTGAATGGACGCTGTGGGTCCAGAGCTTATCTTGTGCTCTCGAGGCAGCAGGTCTGGGATGAAAGAAACTCCTGGTATTTATCTGTCTTCCAGTGTAGGACTGTGCAGGACGCTTCCATAACACTGCATCGTTCTATTTGCTGTTTCATGCGACACGGTGGCTCAGTGGTTAGCACTGCTGCCTCACGGCGCCAGAGACCAGGGATCAGTTCCAGCCTTAAGTGACTGCCTGTGTGGAGTTTGCACATTCTCCCCGTATCTGCGTGGGTTTCCCCCGGGTGCTCCAGTTTCCTCCTATGCGCAGATTAGCCGTGCTAAATAGCACATAGCATTCAGGGATGTGTAGGCCAGGTGCATTAGTCGGAGTAAATGTAGAGTAGTAGGGGAATCAGTCTGGGTGGGATACTCTTTGGAGAGTCGGTGTGTACTTGCTGGGTTCTATACTGTAGGGATTCTGTTCTAGCTCTGTCCTTCAGCGTGCAGTCTGCTGATCCTGGCACATGAGGTCAGTTGGGTGAGGCTTCACCTCTGCACAGTCCCATGGGAGTCTCTCGACCCTCCTGGTGCTTTCATGACTGAACCTTATCCATTCGTGTCAGGGATTCCCATCAATCAACAGAGATGGTCAACTCCACAGACCTGCGTTGAGGACTTTCCCGGAAGCGCTGCTGCAGCACTCCGGACAATCCCCTGACCCCAATCTGAATGAGTGGAGCAGTCGCTCTGAGAGCCTGGTGCCAGGCTTAGGAACCACAAGTCCCGTCTAACGGAACTGGTTTCAAGTGACTAATGCCTCTGCTGGGCAGCCAGGGACAGCTCCTGATAGCAGTTCATTAAGTAATGAGAGATGTAGTTAGATTGATGGTAGTGGTCTTTTCCCTACGATGGCGAATTCCAAGATAGCGGGTACATTTTCACGGTTAGAGGAGAGAGATTTTAAAAAGTCACAAGGGTCAATATTTTTCCATAGGGGGTGGTTCAAGTGTGGAATGAACTTCCTGAGAAAGTGGTGGATATGGGTAGAATTACAACATTGAAAAGATATTTGGATGGATACTTAAATAGGAAAAGTTTGGAAGGATGTGAGCCAGGAGCATGCAGGTAGGACTAGTTTAGTTTGGGACTATGTTTGGCATGGACTAATTGAACTAAAAGATCTTTGGTGTATGACTGTATGACTCTATAAGTCTGTAGAGTAATGAGATATCAGCAGAATATTTAAGGGATCATGATATAGTGATATGGTGTCAGTATCACAAAATTATGATTAGATTAGATTAGATTCCCTCCAGTGTGGAAACAGGCCCTTCAGCCCAACTAGACCACACCAACCCTCTGAAGAGTAACCCACCCAGACCCATTCCCCATATTTACCCCTGACTAATGCACCTAACTGTATGGCCAATTTTAACATTGCCAATTCACCTAACCTGCACATCTTTGGATTGTGGGAGGAAACCAGAGCACCCGGAGGAAACCCACGCAGACACGGGGAGAATGTGCAAACTCCACCCAAGGCTGGAATCAAACCCGGGTCCTGATGCTGTGAGGCAGCAGTGCTAACCACTGAGCCATCATGCCACCCAGTTATTTCTTCCAAAACGCAAGAGTTATGTTCCTGTGCAACCTCACACTACACAAAAATCACGCCATACAAATACACTTCAACTGTTGGTGATGTAATCACATTATAGCCAACACACGTTTTAAATGTTCGCATTTTAGCAAAAGAATTTCTGTTCACCCAAACGTGTTACAGCCAATTCGCGTTAATGAAAGACGGGTTATAGCAGAACTCTCTGTACAGATCTGCAAGGAGGCAGAAGCTTTACCACAGTCAAAAAGAATGTGTACATGTTTACACAATGTTGTAATTAAACATCTTTCAGGGAAGTATAGAGTTATACAGTATAGAAACAGACCCTTTGGTCCAACTAATCAACACCAACCATGTTCCCAAACCAAACTAATCCGTCCTGCCCATATCGGTCCAAACCTTTCCTATTCCTATATTTATCCAAATGTCTAAATCTGGACTGATGTGAATCCAGCTCCTTCACTCTCTGAGAATGTAAGAACATAAGAACTAGGAGCAGGAGTTGGCCATCTGACCCCTCCATCCCGCTCTGCCATTCAATAAGATCACGGCTGATCTTTTCGTGGACTCAGCTCCACTAACCCGCCAGCTCATCGTCGCCCTCAATTCCTTTACTGTTCAAAAATCTATCTATTTTTGCCTCAAAACATTCAATGAGGAAGCCTCAACTGCTTCACTGGGCGGGGAATTCCACAGATTCACACCCCTTTGGGTGAAGAAATTCCACCTCAACTCAGTCCTAAATCTGCTCCCCCTATTTTCAGGCTCTGACCCCTAGTTCTGGTTTCGCCCACCAGTGGAAACAACCTCCCTGCTTCTATCTTATCTATTCCCTTCAGAATTTTAAAATGTTTCCATAAGATTCCACTCCCCCCCCCCCAATTCCTTTAAATTCCAATGAGTACGGTCGCAGTCTACTCAGTCTCTCCTTGTAAGGTAATCCCTTCAATTGCAGAACCAGCCCAGTGAACCTCCTCTGCACTCCCTCCAGTGCCAGTGTATGCAGCTGGTCACCCAGTGTCACTCTGAAATCCTTCCACCCAAACCCACTGGTCCCATTGTTCCCCAAAGCCTGGTTCCCCCACATTGTTTTCTTACCCCCTTCCCCTTTAGGGGGCAAAAGGTGTATGCACTGCTGTGTTTCACACCATGATGGCCCTGAGTTTTGAGGAAGGGGCCTGATGGTGTGGGTGAGGGGCACTGGCTTTGTATTCTCTCATTTCCATTTCTCCCTGATGTGTTTGACCCTCACCCCCCCCCCAACCACTGGCAATTATTAACGCATTTTCAATCATCTTCCCTTCACCTCCCCACAGCTCCTTGTCGCCATCACGCCCCTGCAGGTCGCACAAAGTACTACAGTCACCAAAGCTTTTTAACCCATGTGTTGACCACTTTGGTAGTCTCCTCACTTCTTGGCCTTTCTAGTTGCAATTAGATTGTTCCTCAACAGTTGAAGCGAGTCTCCAATAGCTTTACAGCAGGGCTGAATTTTGGACTATTTTCTGACATTTGTCTCTGAGTTCTGACAATAGCGCAGGGAGCTTGCCTTCACAGCTGAAGGATTAGCCAACTAACAGGAGAGAAAACATCAAAAGGCATTAAAAGCAGCTCGAAAGAATGTGGGACGGTCAAGATGAATCAGGCCTGAAACACAAAACTAACAGTTCCTTCCTGTTCTTGAGCATTCTAATGCTTCTCATATTTACATTCCTTCTCTATCTTCTTCGTCCAGTTAGCCAAATAGAGACTGAACATCTTGGGAGAGATCAGAAGGATTATCAATGGCCTTTAACCTTGATCGGGGAGGAAGACACTTCAAAGCTTCAGCAGAAAGGACGAAGGGGAAACAGAGGATTATGGACGACATGATTACCTTACAAGGGATATTAAATTTTGAGTAAGAGATTCAGCAGGATTTAAGAGAACCATATTAATCTGGGATTGATGCTTAAACATTAAATGCTGAGCACATGTGAAATAGCTGGTTTTGTAGACGGGTTGGATTCATTTCTAAGTAAAAATAAAAGAACATTCTTCTGTAATTTTAACAAAAAAGCAACGTTAACCCTGTAGATTTGTATTATAAACTGCAGTGTAAGATTGCAACAAAGCTGAAGTTAGTCACCAATTGGGTTGAATTTCATCAGCACTCCTCTGAACTAAGCTTTAAGGATGGTCCCTTTGCAGTTATCTGTAGCCATAGAGACCTTAAGAATTCTTCAATCAATTGATGATATTTGCTACTCCGGTCCTGTTCCATGGGAGACGTTCGAGTGTTGGAAGCTGTGCAGGGAAGGAACGATGGAGAATAATCTGTGGCGGCACAGGTCGGAACAATCCGAAACGGTTAATCAAGTCTTGGAGGGAGGATGACTGAGAAGTGACTGGATTCAAGTGTGCAAGACATAAAACGAATGGGAACAGTAAATGCAGATAATTACAATCAACCCAGTAAGGGTGCGTGGATTCAAATTCGTTAGGAGATAGATTCAGGAATAGTTTCCGAAATTAATCTTTGTCTAAAGGGGCAACTCCTGCTTGAAACAAACAGGTTTAAGTCGGTGAAATGAATCTTCAGGCCTAACATTCTATTTCACACAACCTTCTGATCAAGTACTGGAAGGAAAAACACTGAATTCATTGGGTGCACCTTTGAAACAATTTTAGTGTCAGTCTGCATGAATGAAATGAGGTGGACTGAATCGCTTTCCATCCTGTGATTCACTTACTCCTTGCAAGCTTGTGTGTCCCTGTGTAATCTCCTGCATGTTGGTGGGTACATGTATGTCACCCAATTTCAGACTAAGAAATGCAGACAACACATCCATGTTGAATGAGCAAAGTCCAGTCAGGGTGGGATCTGCAATTGACTTCAATGTCTCATGGCAAGGAAGTGGGAAAATTAATGAGGATCTGGTTCAGAAAGAGTAAACCGTATTATATTTCTGAAAAATTCTTTTATGCGGTGTGGGTATCATTAACAAGGCTAGCATTTATTGCCTGACCCTAATTGTCCTTGAACCAAGTGGCTTGCTGGGTCATTCAAGAGGCAACCACATTGCTGTGGGTCTGGAGTCACATGAAGGCCAGACTGAGTAAGGAAGGCAGATTTTCTTGCTGAAAGGACTTTATGGTTTTTATTTTTGCAAAAACCAATGTTAATTCTCATTGTCAGTGTTATTAAGATTAGTCTTATATTCCAGATCACATTCCCAGAGCACTAGCCTGAGCCTTACAATGACTTGACATCAACACCATGCCAA
This sequence comes from Chiloscyllium punctatum, assembly GCF_047496795.1. Classification (NCBI taxonomy): domain Eukaryota; kingdom Metazoa; phylum Chordata; class Chondrichthyes; order Orectolobiformes; family Hemiscylliidae; genus Chiloscyllium; species Chiloscyllium punctatum. Next base: position 81,158,065 of record NC_092744.1, read on the forward strand.
CCCAGCTGGATGTGGGTATATGTTGGAGAAACGATGGACACATGGTTCAGCTGAAATTCGCTGTTCACTCTGATCAAATTTAGGGTGTAGGTTTGCTCGCTGAGCTGTAGGTTTGATATCCAGACGTTTCGTTACCTGGCTAGGTAACATCATCAGTGGCGACCTCCAAGTGAAGCGAAGCTGTTGTCTCCTGCTTTCTATTTATAGCTTTCTCCTGGATGGTGTTCCTGGGGTTTGTGGTGATGTCATTTCCTGTTCGTTTTCTGAGGGGTTGATAGATGGTATCTAGATCTATGTGTTTGTTTATGGCGTTGTGGTTGGAGTGCCAGGCCTCTAGGAATCCTCTGGCATGTCTTTGCTTAGCCTGTCCCAGGATAGATGTGTTGTCCCAGTCGAAATGGTGATTTTTTTCATCCGTGTGTAGGGCTACGAGGGAGAGAGGGTCGTGTCTTTTTGTGGCTAGCTGGTGTTCGTGTATCCTGGTGGCTAACTTTCTTCCTGTTTGTCCTACGTAGTGTTTGTGGCAGTCCTTGCATGGAATTTCTGATCAAATTCTTGCCAGCTCAATGAACAGACTCAGGTAATGAATGGTTATTAAAAGTAAACGTCTATAGAATTACGTTCTATCAAGACTTAAGAGAGAAAAGGCAGGATAGTGGAGGCAAATGATAAATGATGGATGAATGTCAGTTCAGACACCAGAGTTAAATCCAATGCTTCTCTTCAAATAGCATGATGGGGACTTTTATGTTGACCCGAGAGGGAAGATATAGTCTCAGGTTGCTCTCATGGATGAACAAAGGTGCTTCGCACTGCACAGAAGCCCCCAGTACTAGACAGAATTTTTAGGCTAGATTTTAGGCTCAATTGTCAGGACTGAGACTCAAATGTAATACTCACAGCACAAGTACTGCTGAATTACCCAGAACAACACTTTGTACCATCGCCTCAGCAATAGTGGCATCAGAGTGAAATACATGGACAGCCTGGAGATCATGAAGCAGACGTTCTTTATGAGCTGGAATCGGGTGTTTACAAACGTGAAAACAAGGAAGACAGAGTATTTGCAATGGATGAAGTTTACAATATCATATCTTGGCCAAGGTATCATTTGTCTCCCTCTTTCTACATGATGCTTCTGGCTCCACCCCTCTACAAAGAACCTCCTCCCTGCCGGTGGATGCCCATACGGTTTAGATATTCCCCTGTTCAATGCACCACCATCTGCCCCACCTCCCACCACTACTGCCATCTGCTGCTGGAGGGCTGCAGTACACAATTCCATATTTGAGATTGGCATCCTGGCAACGACGCATGGGAAGTAGTTACTGTTTATGAAGCTCTTGCATCATCAAAGGTTCGATTATGTCACCATGGATAACATATTTAGTCCATACTACCAGCAGCATTCTCTCCGTGCACCACTGATGAGGACAAATGGTAAGGGTTACATTGATATCCGAGATTTGTTTGTGAGGATTTTCTCAGACTCTGATCAATGCCATTACTTTCCATGGGATACCCACTCTGTGGCAGATTACACACATTGGTGTCTAGGTCAGTCAAGTCTCCAGGGATTGTTTGATTGACAATAATTGTCATTTCAGTGGCCACGTCCCAACAGGTCACCCTTCTCCCAGGGCAGTAATCTCACTCCTCAGACTGGATGCTTGCCTTTGATTCACAACGCATCACTCCAGGATTCCTCAATACTAGCTGACTGCAAATATTGGTTCAATAATCTAGGTATGGCAACTGAAGATGAGGGAGAATCCAAAGAGGTGCTTTAAGTATATTAAAGGAAAAAAAATAACTAGAGAGAAAATAGGGCCCCTCAAGGACCAAAGTGGACATATATGTGTAGAACTGCAGGAGATGGGCAAGGTGGGCAATGACTATTTCTCCTCTGTGTTTACTGTGGAGAAAGACATGAAGATTTGGGAACTTGGGGAAGTTAGTGATGAAATATTGGGGACAGTTTACATTGCTGTGTGGGGTGGGGGCGGGGGGAGGCGGGTTAGTATTGGATGTTTTAGAATGTTTGAAGGTGAATAAATCTTCTGGTCCTGAGCAGATATATCCACAAAAACTGCAAGCGGCTAGAGAAAACATTGCAGGGACTCTGGCTGATACTTTTGCATTATCGCTAGCCCCCAGTTCAGGTGCATGGTTTTCTGAAAGTGGAGTCACAGATAGACAGGGCAGTGAAGAAGTCTTTTGGCACCATGACCTTCATCATTCAGGGCATTGAGTATCAAAGTTGGGAAGTTATGTTGCAGTTGCACAGGATGTTGGTGAGGCCGCACTTGGAATATTGTATTCAGTTTTGGTCACCTTGTTATAGGAAGGATGTTATTAAACTGGAAAGAGTACAGAAGAAATTGACAAGGATGTTGCCTGGATTCAATGGTCTGAATTTTAGGAAGAGGTTGGACAAGCTAGGACTTTTAACTTTAGAACATAGCAGACTGAGGGGGACCTTATAGAGGTGTAGAAGATCATGAGAGGCATGGACAGGGTGAATGCACTCAGCCTTTTTCCCAGAGTTGGGGAATCAAGGACTAAAGGGCATAAGTTTAAGGTTAGAGGGGAAAGAGTTAAAAGAGAACCTCAGGGGCAACATTTTTGCACAGAGGGTGGTGCACAAATGGAATGAGTTGGCAGCAGGTACATTAACAACATCTAAGAAGCATTTGGACAATTACATGGATAGGAAAGGCTGAGAAGGATATTGGCCAAGTGCAAGGAAATGAAGTTAGCGTGAATGGACATTTTGGGTTGCATGGAGCAGTTTGGGCCAAAGGGCCCAACTCCGTGCTGTAATTCTGTATGACTTGACGGCTCTATGGCACTCAGAATCTTACTCTGCCTCCTGGAATTTGGAGGAATACTCTTTACATTAGTCAGAAAGTCAGCATTATCAGTGTTGTGATCATGTAGTGTTTGTTTTGGCAGCATTTCTCACTTGGACCTCTGGGATGTCATCTCCAATGCTTGGTTTAAAACATGTTGTGTGACCCATTGATCAAATCTGTCAGAAGGTGTGATGAATCCAAGAAGATGGTCCATGGAAAGGACTGGGACTTGCCCAAAGAAAAGACATGCAGGGAATATCCCATAAATGAGTGTGGACTACTCTTATAAGCATAAACCAGCTCTGGCTGGTACTCAGGCCACTTTAGTTTACTCGCAGGAGACATGATGCTCAAACAGTTATGCAAAGTACAAGTGAAACTGTCTCTTTGAATGACCAGGGGTTGGTATTGGCTTTTGGCAATGTTATAGATCTTACAAAAGAACTGTAGGATCTGACTCTGGAAAGTGTTCCCAATCACTGTGAATCAGATTTAAGAAATTGAAAACAATGAGCCAATCATGTATTAAGACTTCAGCTACACAATGGTGCCTTGTGAACACAGGTCAGAATGGTCCTCTTGTGGAAGACATCTGACTGAGCTTGGTCCCTTGACTAATAGCGTCAAGGTCTGTAAAAGCCATTGCAAGGGCTTTGAGAGGACCCTTACCAGCCAGGGGTTCCATGCTGGGGTGAAGTCACTTCTGTCACTTTGAGCAAAATTCACCTCTCTACAATTTTCACAGTGACTAGTAGCTGTTCCAGGCTAAGGAACAGCACCACCTGGTCAGGACTCCTTCCATCATAGAGTCATACAGTTATAGAGATGTACAGCATGGAAACAGACCCGTCAGTCCTACTCATCCAAGCCGACCAGATATTCTAACCTAATCGAGTCCCATTTGCCAGCATTTGGCCCATATCGCTCTAAATCCTTCCTATTCATATACCAATCCAGATGCCTTTTAAATGCTGTAATTGTACTAGCCTCCACCACTTACTCTGGCAGCTCATTCCATACATGCACCAGCCTCTGTGTGAAAAAGTTGCCCCTTAGGTCTCTTTTATCTCTTTCCCCTCTCACTCTAAACCTATGCCTTCTAGTTTTGGACCCCCTCCCCACCTCAGGGGAAAGATCTTGTCTATTTATCCTATCCATGCCCCTCATGATTTTATAAACCTCTATCAGGTCACCCCTCAGCCTCCGACGCTCCAGGGAAAACAGCCCCAGCCTATTCAGCTCTCCCTGTAGCTCAAATCCTCCTACCCTGGCAACATCCTTGTAGATCTTTACTGAACCCTTTCAAGTTTCACAACATCCTTCCGTTAGGAAGGAGACCTGAATTGCATGCAATATTCCAACAGTGGCCGAACCAGTGTCCTGTACAGGCACAACATGACCTCCCAACTCCTGTACTCAATACTCTGACCAATAAACAAAACCATACCAAACGCCTTCTTCACTATCCTGTCTACCTGCGACTCTACTTTCAAGGAGCTATGGGCCTACACTCCAAGGTCTCTTTGTTCAGCAACACTCCTCCAGGAGAACACTCCTCCATTAATGGTATAAGTCCTGCTCTGATTTCTTTTTCCAAAATGCAGCATCTCACATTTATCTAAATTAAACCCCATCTACCACCCCTCAACCCATTGGCTCATCTGATCAAGCTCCTGTTGTAATCTGAGGTAACCTTCTTCACTGTCCACTACACCTCCAATTTTGGTGTCATCTGCAAACTTACTAACTATGCCTTCTATGTTCACATCCAAATCATTTACTTAAATGATGAAAAGTAGTGGACCCAGCACCGATGCTTGTGGCACTCCACTGGTCACAGGCCTCCAGTCTCAAAAGCAAACCTCTACCACCACCCTCTGTCTTCTCCCTTTGAGCCAGTTCTGTATCCAAATGGCTAGTGCTCCCTGTATTCCATGAAATCTAACATTGATTACCAGTCTCCTATGGGAAACTTTGTTGAAAGCCTTACTGAAGTCTTTATAGATCACATCCATCACTCTGCCCTCATCAATCTTCTTTGTTACTTCTTCAAAAAACTCAAGCTCGTGAGACATGATTTCCCATGCACAAAGCCATGCTGATTATCTCTAATCAGCCCTTGCCTTTTCAAAAGCATGTAAACCCTGTCTCTCAGGATTCCCTCTGACAACTTGCCCACCGCCGATGTCAGGCTCACTGGTCTATAGTTCCCTGGCTTTTCCTTACCACCTTCCTTAACTGCTAGCATCACATTAGCCACCTTCCAGTCTTCCAGCCCCTCACCTCCAGTCTCAGCAAGGCACCCAGCAATCACTTCCCTTGCTTCCCACAGAGTTCTAGGGTACACCTGATCAGGTCCTGGGGATTTATCTACTTTTATGCATTTCAATACATCTAGCAACTCCTCTTCTGAATTATGGACATTTTTCAAGATGTCACCATCTATTTCCCTATATTCTATATCTTCCATATCCTTCTCCACAGTAAATATTGATGAAAAATAATCATTTAGTATCTCCCCCATCTCCTGCAGTTCCACACATAGATTGCCTTGCTGATCGTTGATGGGCCTATTCTCTCCCTCATTACCCTATTGTCCATCATGTATTTTTAAAATCCCTTTGGATTCTCCTTAATTCTATTTGCCAAAGCCAACTCATGTCCCCTTTTTGCCTTCCTGAATTCCTTCTTAAGTACACTCCTACTGCCATTATACTCATCTAAGGATTCACTCGATCTCTTCTGTCTGTAGCTGACATACGTTTCCTTCTTTTTCTTAACCAAACCTTCAATTTCTCTAGTCATCCAGCATTCCCTATACCTACCAGCCTTTCCTTTCACCCTGACAGGAATAAACTGTCTTTGGACTGTCATTACCTCATTTCTGAAGGCTTCCCAGTTTCCAGCCGTCCCTTTACCTGTGAACATCTGCTCCCAGTCAGCTTTTGAAAGTTCTTGCCTAATACCATCAAAATTGGCCTTCCTCTAATTTAGAATTTCAGCTTTTAAATTCAGTCTATCCTTTACTCATCACAATTTTAAATATAATACAATTATGGTCGCCACCCCCAAAGTGCTCCCCCACTGACACCTCAGTCACCTGCCCTGCCTTATTTCCAGATAAAAGGTAGGTCAAGTTTTGCACCTTCTCTAGTAGGTACATCCACATACGGAATCAGAAAATGTTTTGTCCACTCTTAACAAATTCCTTTCCATCTAAACCCTTAACACTATGGCAGTCCCAGTCTATGTTTGGAAAGTTAAAATCCCCTACCATTACTGCCCTATTATTCGTACAGATAACTGAAATCCCCTGACAAACCTGTTTCTCAATTTCCCTCTGATCACTCAATCATTAACCACTACCCACCACTAGACACCTGAAGCTGTCAAGAAGGATGGCATGTTATTCTCCTTGTCATGAGTCAGCCAATAGGAATCTCCATCCTCCTCCCTGATCCTCTTCCAGCACCTCATCTGTTTCTCTGCTGGTTTGGACTCCTCTATCTGCTGGTTGTTGGCGGGGGGTGGGTGAGGTGGTGGAGCAGAGTGTTGGTGGATCTAGGGCTTTCTGGTCTTTGTTCAGTGTGCTCCTGCCTGCATCAATCAGCTGAAGCTATCTGAGGTCTTCTTTGAGTTGATTCTAAAGCTAAAAGCATACTTGGCTGAACTTGTCTGTACCTGGTTTAGATTTCCCTCATAAGCCCCATGGTGACAGTCCACTAGATCTTAATCTGAAGATCAGAGGAATTCGAAGTCAGGATGCAGTCTTTGGCATCAGTCAGAGACCTTTCCAGTGAAGGATATCAGTATTTGTGAGACTGTACCAGATCTGGAATCAAAACCAAATAAGTTCAGTGGCCTGTTGGGTATCTGTTGCTCCCATCTTGATGGATCTTTGAAAGTAACTGAATGGGTTGTTATCAGTAAACACCTCAAACTCTGCAACAGTCAAAGTCTCTCTGAACTTCTGGGAAGTATCCACTCTCAAAGGCAGCAGTTCGAGCATCATTGCTGAGTAATTCTTCTTGATCAGACTCCAACCTGCAGAAGCAAGGACCACTTTTCCCTACCCTTGAAGCTGCGACAGCTCTACTCCTCGGCTAAGGAAACCGGTGCCAGTTTCCAGTATGAAAGGAAGTTGGATATCTGAGCAGATGATAACAGAAGCTTCTGCATGAAGGTATGACATTCTGAGGTCCAACTCTCTATGTTGATCCATGAAGTATCATGCCTTATATGTCCTTTCTCACCGTTCCTTCAACATTCACTGATTTCCTCAGCAAATTATGGAATGGGACAGTCAACTGTACAGGGCCTTGCACAAACCTCCTCTAGAAACCAGCTAGACCAAGGAACCCATGCAGATCCCTCTACCTCCTTAGGTAGGGAACTTAGCGGACAGAATTTCCAATTGGTCCTTAGTAGTGAAGTGCCCAGAGTACCATACCTTTTATCTGTAAGAATAGGTTCTTTCTAGTTTGACTTCCAAGTTAAACTGTAACAGGCAGTCTAATCTGGTATCTAGTCTTTCCAGATCCCCTCCAACATGAAGCCAAAACTGAGTGTGTTATCCAAGATTCATGGGAGAGACTGAAAATTAAGAAGCTTTATCTATCACACACAGGATAGTGGCAGGGACATTACAAAGCCAGAACATTATTCCTGTGTATTTGTAAAGTCCTTGGTGCCTGTTCAGAATGCCATCTTTTCAATGACTCCCTTAGTGATGAGTAGCTGGTTATATCCATCAGCCAAGTTGATGTTGAAGGGATACTTTGCATTTTGAGAGCTTGCAATGTTTTCTCAATTCTCAGTTGATGGTAAGCCTCCTTATGAGCCTCGGCACTGAATGCCAGGGAATCTGCACTGACCCTCAGCTTCCTTCCTCACAAGGACTGTAAGGGAGGCATCCCCAAACAGTTTAATGTCCGGTCAAAAGGAAGACCAGCGCATTGGGTGGGGTGTCTCATTTGAAGTGGCCAGTCTTGACACAGTTCCTGCACCTCCTGGGATTGTCCATGAGGCTTACTGTAGAGCAAGGATAGCAAGGACTGTTTGGCCATACAGCACCTGTTCTGTCTGCCTCTTCCAACCAGTGGTCTATATCCCTATCTTTGTTGACAGCCACCTCCCTCGTGGAAGCACATTTCCATTATTCAGATGATGTGATCCGCATATCAAAGGAAGACAATTGAGGTCACTAGTTAGCCTCCTCAGCTTCATTCAGAGGTCCCCATTCCTAACTGCTTCCACCAGATACCTTTGCAGCTGGTCAGGAAGAAGGTGGGATCCAGCATGATGATGTAGTCAACAATTTCACCAGCTCCAGAGTCACAGAGACCAAATCCTCTCCTTTAGCTTACTTTTATTCATGAAGCCTCTACCCTAGTTGTCCTCAGAAGCCCTTGTCAGGGCCTCAAAAATGTATTGCAGCCTTCCTTGCAAATCTGTATCTATTTAAAGTATTTTCCAATCAGTTATTCTGCATTGATGCTTCATCACAAACCCTGCTTGCTCACTCACATTCAGGTCCCTGGATGCTATAACCAGCGGCATGCCCTGCATCCAATATTCAATCACTGGATCATCAGGTGTTTCTGGTCTTGTCTAGCTTCCTACTCACATCAGGTAGAATAACTGACCAGGAGTACTGCTCCCTTCCTCTGCAGCATCTTGGGGACACATATAGGAAGCCTCTGTCTTAGCTTTGCCGAGAGGTTCAATTTCCTCGACTTGCCCTAAGCATCTAATGGTCCCATAGCAGCTTCATCCTCCCTCACTGACATTCCCTGTTTCAACAGCTCTACAATTTGCTCGTCTTCATTCCTTTGGCATCAGATCCTCACACACAAAAATAAGAAGAGTTAACTGGAAGGACAGAGTTTGTACATTGCATGAAGTCAACAATTCCACATCTTGGCTGAACAATTCTTTCTCTCTCTCTTTGGGTTTGCCCCTACAGCCTGACAAAGACACCTTTACCCACAGGGAGGCTCATTGGGCTAACCCATTGCCCTGCTTATTTCCCTCCCTCACTACCGTCACCTGCTGCTGGATGTCCTGCTACAATTGACTTTCACCAATTATTCAATCTCTGAGAGGAAGTTCTTATGAAAGACTCACTGATTCCCAGACATAATCACACAACATATAGCATATTCATCCATCCTCAAATCTTTACAGTCTAAAACTGTGCTGACACCCCACTCATTTGTTTATATACTTCGGTAAGTGGACGAAGGAGGAGAAATACATTGTTTTCTCTGGGCAAGAAATATCCTCAGGAGCATATCTCTGGCTTTAACATTGATCTCTATGGACACCATTCTTTACTTGACGTTGATGTATTTAAAGTCACAATTTTTAGGAGAGCAATCTCAACTTTACATGAAGATTCATTGTAAAGCTATCTTTGTTGACAGCTGAGCACTCACTGTTTGTGCCTGTAAGTTCTATGCACTAACACTGAGTCTTAATGTCTGCTGTCTGATCTACCCTTTGTATTGCCCTATAGCTTGTGTTTTTACCTTATGAAGGAAATAGATTATGTTGATCTCCCGTGGTAGAGTCGTCCTTCCCATTTCAGGATTTCTTTCTTTTCATAGAATCCCTACAGTGTGGAAACAGGCCCTTCAGCCCAACAAGTCCATACCGACCCTCCAAAGAGTATCCCACCCAGACCCATTGCCCTATTACTCTATATTTATCCCTGACTAATGCACCAAACCTGCACATCCCTGAACACTATGGGCAATTTCCCATGGCCTATCCACCTAATCTGCACATGTTTGGATTGTGGGAGGAAACCGGAGTACTCAGAGAAAACTCACACAGACACGGGGGGAATACGCAAACTCCACAGTGATAGTCGCCCGAGGCTGGAATTGAATCTGGGTCCCTGGAGCTGTGAGGCAACAGTGCTAACCACTGAGCCACCAAGCTGCCCAAATAAAATTCTCTTTGATTGTTACTGCTTTCTGATTCCTGACTTTTCTACCAAGTTCAATTTTATATGGCCTGTAACAAATCCGACAAAGATTCATCAATCCAACAAAAAATCTGTATGCCAACAAAAATTCTGTCTCTTAGGAATTCTGATTTCAAAACTTCACAATTATGGTTTTTTCATTTATCCATAGATCATTAATGAACTTAGATACAGGTAAGTGGATGCAGAAGTCTTGTATTAAATTTAGTTTTTCTGTGAATTTTATTTGATCTTTTAGTAAAATAATTGTCAAACAGATAAATGGTTTCTTCAAAAGTATCTGTGTCTCCTTCTAGTCATTGATGAGCCAAAAGTGCATCAGCTAGAAGTCCTATTGAACACAACAGTGTGTTTATTGGTTCAGTTTCTAATTTAGAGTCTAGATTGGAACTAATTCCAGTCTTAAGAACTCTTTTCTCCAAGATGTCCAACTCTGTTTTCATCTCTGGAATTAAATCTGCATAGCAGTGTTATTTCTCTTGCTATTTATTCCTAATCTGTTTTGTTTATTATTGTTACTTTAAAACTTTTAATTTTGAACTATACCAAAGCTACTTTAATTCTTTGCCAAGTAGATTTTTACTTCTTCATTGTAGCAATGCTGTATTATTTTCTTGTATGAAGGTTTTTAAATTATGTAATATAACAATGCAGTATCTTTGTACTGTTTACTGGGAATTGTTTGCCACCTTCTGCAGGCAAAATAAGGCTTTCCTGCTCTCTTGCCAGTTAATGCATAATCTCTCACTTTTCATGGTCTACCACACAATGCCCATCCTTTTCTGTGACATTGAAAGATAAAACTGAGATCTGCGTCTTTAATACTTTCTCCATGCCTGAATCACAGTTTAATCAATGAATGAGTTTAAAAATATCCATTATAGCAAAGTTACATCAATGAGTTGGACCTTGTTACTAAGAGGATTAGGAGACACGTGGATATACGTATACACTTGACAGGAACCTTAGTTGTCCTGATATTTCCACAAGGTAAAAACAATGACTGCAGATGCTGAAAATCAAATACTGGATTATTGGTGCTGGAAGAGCACAGCAGTTCAGGCAGCATCCAACGAGCAGCGAAATCAACATTTCGGGCAAAAGCCCTTCATCAGGAATAAAGGCAGTGAGCCTGAAGCATGGAGAGATAAGCTAGAGGAGGGTGGGGGTGGGGAGAGAGTAGCATACAGTACAATGGGTGAGTGGGGGAGGAGATGAAGGTGATAGGTCAAGGAGGAGAGGGTGGAGTGGATAGGTGGAAAAGAAGATAGGCAGGTCGGACAAGTCAAGGAGGCAGTAACTGAGCTGGAAGTTTGAAACTAGGATGAGGTGGGGGAAGGGGAAATGAGGAAGCTGTTGAAGTCCACATTGATGCCCTGGGGTTGAAGTGTTCCGAGGCGGAAGATGAGGCGTTCTTCCTCCAGGCGTCTGGTGGTGAGGGAGCGGCGGTGAAGGAGGCCCAGGATGTTTCCACACCCAAGTCTAACGGCTTTTTCAGATTGGGTGGTGGTTATTGCATTCTCCAACATCAAACCTTTCAGAACCTTTACCGTACACAACAGTAATAAAATGTTGCTTAGATCTACATTTTCCAGTGCGTGGTTATACCATTGCGACAGTGAATTTCCAGATTCCCCAGTTTTCCTTACATTCTCTCAAATGCGCAGGCAACAGTACTTTTGTTTTTTTGAACAGAAAAAAAGGGAACAAATACTGAAAATCTTAAATGAAAACAGAAAATGCTGGAAATATTCAGCATGTCAAAGGTGCCTATAATAAATGCTGTCAGACATGATAGTTATTCCCAGTATTTTCTGTTTTCATCTCCCTTTTGAAAGTAGCATGAGTATTATATTACAAAATAACATCAAGTGCATTAAACATTGTTCAAAGGTTAGGTCGAGTGAGCAAGGAGAAATTGGTTCTATTTAATGGCTGAATACAGACCAAGGGACATAAATGTAACATTGTAACTAATTGATCAAATGAAAAGCATTCTTTGCACTGAAGTGCCCCTCATCACAAAGTTGAAGTTTTAAGGTGAGCATTGATACATACATGAGGAAGAACGAATTAGAGGGTTACAGGGACTGGTTAGTATGGGATAACCAAAGTGAAGTGAGGCTTATATGAAGGACAAACATCAGTAAGAAGGAATTGGACCAATAGATTACTTCTGTGAAGCAGATTGTCTGCAATTCTGTGTAATGTCAGTCACATTGAATGGTGAATCTTAAGCTGTTTATATAATTCCTCCCTGTGTGAGGATGTAAGTTAAAGCTTATATTTACATATTAGTCAGATGACTGTATACAAGAATATTATCACCAAATGTATGTGCTACTCTTAGCATTTCTTACTCTCAAGGTATGTTCAGTTGAGAAAGGCCCTTCCCCATTCAGACAAATTTAACAGCTGTCTCTTACAATGACAAATAACTGATTGTTGAAAAATGTCTGTGGATTTGACTTCCACTATTCTATCTTGGAATCTGTTCCATGAGTGAAGTACTTATGGTAATTGTGTCAAATGTGTTTTTACTTCTTCGAATTCTTTTCCAATAACATTGGGTCTATAAGAATAAATGCCAATCTAGAAATAATTTAGTTTCCAAATTTTGGATTTTAACTTCCCATTTTAATCCAATTATTTGAACAATGCAATGTTGTTTACACTTTACTTGAAAGGTTCACAGTTGTCCTTTGCTTGAAGAATATGAGAGAGATCTCATGGAATACAGGGAGAACCAGCCAGTTGGATACAGAACTGGCTCAAAGAAGACAGGGTGGCGGTGGAGGGTTGTTTTTCAGACTGGAGGCCTGTGACCAGTGGAGTGCCACAAGGATCAGCGCTGGGTTCACTCCTTTTCATCATTTATATAAATGATTTGGATGTGACCATAAGAGGTATAGTTAGTAAGTTTGCCGATGACCCCAAAATTGAAAGCGTAGTGGACAGCGAATATGTTTACCTTAGATTACAATGGGATCTTGATCAGATGGGCCACTGGGCTGAGGAGTGGCGGATGGAGTTTAGTTTAGAAAAATGTGAGGTGCTGCATTTTAGAAAAGCCAATCTTAGCAGGACTTATACACTTCATGGTAAGGTCCTAGGGAGTGTTGCTGAACAAAGACCTTGGAGTGCAGGTTCATAGCTCCTTGAAAGTGGAATCGCAGGTAGATAGGATAGTGAAGAAGGTGTTTGATATGCTTTCCTTTATTGGCCAGAGCACTGAGTAAAGGAGCTGGGAGGTCATGTTGCGGCTGTACAGGATGTTGGTTAGGCCACTTTCAGAAAACTGTGTGCAGTTCTTGTCTCTTTCCTATTGGAAAGATGTTGTGAAACTTGAAAGAGTTCAGAAAAGATTTACAAGGATATTGCCAGGGTTGGAGGATTTGAGCTATAGGGAAAGGTTGAATAGGCTGGAGCTGTTTTCCTTGGTGCATCGGAGGCTGAGGGATGACCTTCTGGAGGTTTATAAAATCATGAGAGGCATGGATAGGGTAAATAGACAAAGTCTTTTCCCTGGGGTGGGGGAGTCCAGAACTAGAGGGCATAGGTTTAGGGTGAGAGGGGAAAGTTGTAAAAGAGACCTGAGGGCAACTTTTTCATGCAAAAGGTGGTGTGTGTGTGTGGAATGAGCTGTCAGAAGAAGTGGTGGAAGCTGGTACAATTGCAACATTTAAAAGGCATCTGGATGGGTATATGAACAGGAAAGGTTTGGACGGATATGGGCTGGGTGCTGGCGAGTTGGACTAGATTAGATTGGGATATCTGGTCGGCATGGACAAATTGGACCGAAGGGTCTGTTTTCATGCTGTACATCTCTATGACTCTATGACTCTTCTTCTTGTCTAGTCCTATGCTGTCAGTTTTCAAAGGTCTGCCCTTACTATAGGTTTTATGATCTTGTATTTCATTCAGTCACATCTCAATTGCATTCTTTGTCAGACTGAGAAACCAAATTTGATTTGTCTCTTCTTAATTCCTCACAGTTTTTCTTGAATCACCCTCCATAACTTTGACTACAACCAGTCCAAGAACAAGAGCCTTGTTTCCCACCTAGCGCTGGCTTCCACCCCAGATGGAAAACACTGTTGATTGACCCATATGTGGCCCTCAATCAGGTCCATCACATGATCCTCCTCCATTGTTGTGGGGTGGGATTGGTGTTTGATGGTGCAACTGGCACCCATGGAAAATTACATCCAATTTTATTCACTCATGCTATGCCAGTCATCTACAGGAGAGTGAACATTGTTTTGTATGTTTAATTTCTTTACTCAGATTTGTAAATGTGAAGGCCATTCAGTTCCATCTACTGTTGGTGTTTGAAGACTGTTATCTGCAGATGCATCAACAATTGTGGAAATTGCACATTCTCCCCGTGTCTGCATGGGTTTCCTCCGGGTGCTCCAGTTTCCTCCCACAGTCTAAAGATGTGCAAGTTAAGTAGATTGGCCATGCTAAATTGCCCGTAGTGTGCAGGAGTGTATAAGTTAGGTGCATTAATCTTTGTAAATGCAGGGTTACAGGGATAGGATAGTAGAATGGATTGGTATGGACTTGTTGGGCCAAATGGCCTGCTTCCACACGGTAGGGATTCTATGGTATTCTACTCTATTCTATGGTAACTTTGTCTTAATGTATTGCATCTTGATTGGTGTTGATATGAAAAGTACTTTATTGTGAATTTTCCGATGCAAAATAGATTATCATTTTATTCAAATAGCTTGCCAAAGGACTTGGAGGCTTTTCATTATTCTTTTGATAAAATGCCACTGAATGGTTATCAAATTATTTTGTGTCCTGCTGTTATTGTGCACTTTAACAATGTTAAACAAGGGAGAATCTCCCACCTTTTCTATTCATTGCAGCTGCGCACTATGAATGTGGCAATCTTGGTCATGGCCCAATGAATGTTTTGTATTCATAATTAAAAGAAAATTTGTAAGATTTAATATTTTAAAAATTCATTCATGGGACATGGGTGTCGCTGGCTGACCAGAATTTACTCATCATCCCTCGTTGCTCTTGAGAAGATGGTAGTGAGTGGCTTTCTTGAACAGCTGTATTCCATGTGCTGTAGGTTGACCCACAATGCCAAAAGGCAGGGAGTTCCAGGACTTTGACACAGTGACAGTGAAGGAACGGCAATATATCTCTAAGTCAGGACGGTGAGTGCCTTGGAGGGAATCTTAAAAGATTTAGAAGGTACAGTCTAAGGATGTTTGGTGAATTTCTGTAGTGCATTTTGTAGGTACTCTACTGCTACTGAGCATTGATGGTGAAGGGAATGGATGCTTGTGAATGTGGTGCTAATAAGCAGGCTCCTTTGTCCTGGATGGTGTTGTTGGTGCTGCTCCCATCCAGGCAAGTGGGCAGTATTCCATCATACCCCTGACTTGTGCCTTTGTAGATGATAGACAGGTTTTGGGGAGTCAGGAGGTGAGTTACTCACCTCAGTATTCCAACATGTTCTTGCAGCCACCATGTTTATATGGTGAGTCCATTTGATAACACCCAGGATGTTGATAATGGAGGATTCAGAGGTTGCAGTGCCATTGACTGTCAAGAGATGGTATTTAGATTGTTTTGTTAGATCATCACAGCCTGCATTTGTGTGACATAAATGTCACTTGACACTTGTCAGACCAAGCCAGGATATTGTCCGTTGTGCATTTAGACATGGACTGCTTCAGTATCTGAGGAATCGTGAATGATGCTGAACACAATGCAATCATCAGCAAACATTCCCCCACCCCCCTTCTGACCTTATGATGGAGGGAAGGTCGTTGATGAAGCAGCTAAAGAAGATTGGGCCTACAACACTACTCCAAGGAACTCCTGCAGAGATGTCTTGGAGCTGAGATGACTGACCTCCAACAACTACGGCAATCTTGCAATATGCTAAGCATGACTTCAACCAGCAGGGATTTTGGAGTGTGGTGCTGGAAAAGCACAGCAGGTCAGGCAGGTTGGCCATGGTCATTCCTGATGAAGGGCTTAAGCCCAAAACATCAATTCTCCTGTTCCTCAGATGCTGCCTGACCTGCTGTGCTTTTCCAGCACCACACTTGACTCTGATCTCCAGCATTTGCAATCCTCACTTTCTCCCAATGTAGTTTGCCACTGCTATCCATTGATTCCAGTTTTTCTAGGGCTCCTTAATGCCACCTCAAATGCAGCCTCAATATCAAGAACTATCTCTAACCTCACCCCTGGAATTCAGCTCTTCTGTCCATGTTTGGCCCAAGGCTATAATGAGGTCAGGAGCTGAGTGGCCCTAGGGGAACCCAAAGTGGGCGCCACTGAGCAGGTTATTGCTGAGCAGGTGCTGCTGGATACCGCTGTTGGTGACACCTTCCATCACTTTACTGGTGGTCGAGAGTAAACTGAATGGGTGGCAATTGATTGGGTTACATTTGTCTGTTGGGTAGATGCCAGTGTTGTAACTGTACTAGAAGAGCTTGGCCGGGGGGCAGCAGGTTCTGGAACACGTGTCTTCAGTACTATTGCTGTATTAATACAATTCAGTACTATTAAAGAATCATCATGCAGCTGATTGCTGCAGTTGGAACAGAACTGAAGGATCAGCTCCAGTTTTGGAAAGAGCAGTCTTTCAGGCCACGTGCCACAGTTACCGGGCACAACTTTATATATTTGTAATCAACCTATTTGGAGATGCTATGACACACTTCTGGAGCAGGTGGGACTTGAACCCAGATATTCTGGCTCACAGTTAGGGACCCTACTACATATCCAAAAGACGCCTCAGATGCACTTAAACAGGGGATGGAGTGGGGGTAGGAGTTGGGCAGTCAGTCGAATGGCCACCAACATTTCAGGCCCTGCAGTGCCACTGGGAGTGTTGGCTACCGCTGGGACTACAGGCAATACCAGAAGGGTCAAGCAGCAATGAAGCCAACCTTAAAGCTTCATCTGGGGTCTCATCAAGCAACATTGAGAGATTGCAGGGCCCCTAAGCAGGAGGGAAGCCCTAAGAGGAGAATCACCTGAGGAGCACTGATGGGCACAGTGAGCCCAAAAAGAGGGCAGTCTCCCCTAAATCCAGCCACCGTAAGAGGAAGCACTTAAGTAGACATTCATTGGTCACTCAATGGCCTCAGTTGGCCCACAGGTGATCAGGGTGGTAGGGGTTGAGTAGATAAGCAGCAGGCATGTACCACCACCATGACCACAATGTAGTGGACCCCTCTGCCTACCATCCTAATCTCTAACATTCCAGTCAAACATCTCAGCCTCAGGATATCATTGTCAGACTCCCTCAGAATAGTTTACTGGGCCCCAGCATCCTCAATAGGGACCTTATTTCCAACAGAAAGTCACAACTGGAGATGTTCAGTGTTGGCTGCACAATAGTCAGCACTATTCATGATTCACCCAGACATTGGACTAGTCCATATGCCAATGAAGCAAGACCTGGACAGTGTGGGACTGAGGCTAAAAAGTGACATATAACATTAATGTCACACAGTGCAAGGCAATTACTATCTCCAACAGGAAAGATCCAACCTATTATCCCTTGACATTGAAGGGCATTATCATCATTGAATATCCCACTATCAACAGCCTGGGGGTTACCATTGGCAAAAGTGAGGACCACAGATGCTGGATACCAGAGTTTAGATTAGAGTGGTGCTGGATAGGCACAGCAGATCAGGCAGCATCCAAGGAGCAGGAAAATTGACATTTCGGGCAAAAGCCCTTCATCACGAATAGACGCAGAGAGCCTCCAGGGTGGAAAGATTAATTTTTTTTATATCTCTCCACCCTGGAGGCTCCTTGCCTCTATTCCTGATGAAGGGCTTTTGCCTGAAACGTTGATTTTCCTGCTCCTCAGATGCTGCCTGACCTGCTGTCTTTTTCCAGCACCACTCTAATCTAAACACTGGGGGCAACCATTGACCAGGAACTGAACTGCACTAGACACATAAACACTGTGGCTGCACGAACAGGTCAGAAGATTGGAATCCAGTGAAAGGTCAGTCCCAACTTCCTAGATAGTGTCCATCATTAACACGGCATGTCAGAGTATGATGAAATGTTCTCCACTTGCCTAAATTAGTGTAACTCCAAGAAGACTTGCACTACCTGGGGGAAAGAAACCTGCTTGATTGTCACTCCATCCACCAGTGTCATGTGGTAGCAGCAGTGTGCACCATCTACAAGATGCACTGCAGAAATTCATCAAGGTTTCTTTGATGGAGCACCTTCCAAATCAGACAGGGGCAATGAATTGATGGGAACACCATCACTATGAGCAGAAGCGGTTAGGACGTGCGACCCAAATTAGTATACATCAAATAATAATTGATCTCATATGATAGTTGACCCCATATCGTTGGCTGTCAAATCCTTCATTTTTCATACAGCTTGTATTAGTTTGGGGGTTGGATTAGTAGGAACAATCTAGTGAGTCTTTTTCACAATTGCTTTCTTCTACTTCAGAAGTATCAGTAGAAAGCCTGGGACAGCCGTTCCAGGCTGAATTCAGCACCATGGCCAGCAACTAGTCTCATTTTTTTTTCCACGGAGTGGATTTCAATCCAGTGTACGATTCACGTAAAAATCGACTCTTCTGTACTTTGCCTAAAAATGTGTTCCTGAGAACTCTAATTTTGCAGAAGCAGAAATTCCTGGAAGAACTCAGTAGGTCCAGCAGCATCTGTGGAGCGGGTTAACCCTTTGAGTCCAACATGATTTCTTCCAAAGAAAGGACTTCGGACTTGAAACATTGGGGTGGCACGGTGGCTAAGTGGTTAGCACTGCTGCCTCACAGTGCCAGGGACCCAGGTTCAATTCCAGCCTTGGGTGACTGTCTGTATGGAGTTTGCACATTCTCCCTGTGTCTGCGTGGGTTTCCTCCAGGTGCTCCGGTTTCCTCCCACAATCCAAAGATGTGCAGCTCAGGTGGATTGGCCATGCTAAATTGCCCATAGTGTTAGGTGCACCAATCAGAGGGAAATGGGTCTGGGTGGGTTACTCTTCGGAGGGTCGGTGTGGACTTGTTGGGCTGAAGGGTCTGTTTCCATACTGTAGGGGAATCTAATTGCTGGATGACTGAAATCTGAGCTGACTGACTTGTTAAAATGTATGATTGTGGGATTCTGGGTCAGTTGCTGTTTGACCTCCAGAGAGAAATCTGGACACCAGAGGGCAGCCTGCATCAGGCCCTCTAACTCTGACTCCAAGTTCCGGGCTGGAAACAGTGTTTGCCTGCAAGAAGGCAAACTCCTGGGCCCAGCTCACCAGGACTGTGTTGTTCAACACTGACCTCTTGGAAATTATAGCTCATATGAAAAGACATTTAATAACTCTGAAATGACCAGCATTAGTAGTTTATTTTGTATTGTCTTCTTTAATTTCCAGAGTGCTTTTCTGTGTCTGTGTATGGAGTGGTGAAGAGGTTTGCCAGTGTTTTGAAGGTTTTGTTAATTAATTAACCTTATATTTGATCCCACCTGAAAAGATTTTGCTGTGTGTTTATTTCAAGATTTGGAATCGGAAAACTTTGGGGAACACCGTTTTGGTGCACTTCAGGAAAGGTTGGGATAAAAGGAAAAGCAGCAGATCAGATAAGATCTTGATGCCTCAGGCTTAAGAAGGGAAAATCAATCATAATTTACCCCAGTGTCATTCCTCCTTTGTCTGTGACACTATCCAGGTTTTCCACAACAAGAATCCTGATCTTCATATGCGAAGTCAGTAATTGGAACACCATTGACAAGAATTCTAAGCCTGAACAATGTCAAAGTTCCAACAAAGTTGACTCACTGCTTGAGATGTTGCCCTGGAAGTTGAGGCCTCCAAAGGGCAAGTATCTAGTATCCGGATCCTTCCAAAAAGACCCCAACTCAGAAACAGAAGATTCCAACTGACTTAGCTTATCAGTTACCCAAAAGAGGGTAGAGGGATTAAAACCTACTCTAACACCAAGATGGCAGCAGAGCAGGATGCTCCAGCCAGACCTTATTGCTCTGACAATTCCTTTTCCCCATTTCCGTTTTTTTATCTATTTTTTTTGCCCTCATGTCTTTTTCCGGATCTGCCAGCAACCAGGAACCCAGAGCAGAAATAGTGGCCAGCAGACCCAGAATGAAGTGGGGGGGATGGCAACCATTGGGCGCAGAGCAGAGCAGGGACCAGCAGTGACCCAGAGTGGAGCAGGGATGGCAGCAATAAAGCCCAGAGCGAAGTGGGGTCAGCCAGGTACCCAGAACAGAGCAGGGTCTGCCAGGGACCCAGAGTGGAGCGGGGTCAGCCAGGGACCCAGAGTGAAGCGGGGTCAGCCAGGGACCCAGAGTGGAGCAGGGTCAGCCAGGGACCCAGAGTGGAGCAGGGTCAGCCAGGGGCCCAGAGTGGAGCGGGGTCAGCCAGGGACCCAGAGTGGAGCAGGGTCAGCCAGGGACCCAGAGTGGAGCAGGGTCAGCCAGGGACCCAGAGTGGAGCTGGGTCAGCCAGGGACCCAGAGTGGAGCAGGGTCAGCCAGGGGCCCAGAGTGGAGCAGGGTCAGCCAGGGACCCAGAGTGGAGCTGGGTCAGCCAGGGACTCAGAACACAGTGGAGACATTGTCCAGCAGACACAGCGCGAAGCTGGCTCCTCATTGGGAACCAGTGGAGCCCGGTCAAGCCACATAAATGCCCTTATAAGAAAGATTATTACATCTATCTTTTTAGCTTTGTTTCTTAAGTGTCCTAACTTATGCTATGTACATCTGCAACACAGTGTAACATATTTATTTTTTGTTTCTTTTCTACTTAAATTTCTACCTAGGTAGTTTTTACCTAAGACGGACCTGTATGACGGTGACATTGTACACTTTACACTTTACTGTTGTTATTTTGACATTAAACTTCAATTCTAATTCGAATTCTCCTGAGTTATTAATCTGAACCCTTGAATCCTCATTGATTATCCACACACTCCCATAGGCACTCCACGCTCTCATAGGATCTTAAACATATTCCTGTCACCTTAAGCCACTCCCAAGCACTGGGCGCAGTCACCAACACCCCCCCCCCCCACCCACCATATTCCCTTCCCCAATTACCTTATATAGCTGCCTTCCCTTAGCACCTGTAAAGTAACTCCAGCATGACAACACCTTGAGATGCAGCAGCTAATGCGGGTAGGGGAGGGCTTGGTTTCCACACTGATCCACAATCCTGCTGCCCGTAAGGATTCCTGGCCTGGGCTGGAATGCTTCAACCCGGAATGCTTTTGGAACAAAAGCTCATGAGGCGAACCTCTCCAAATGTGTGTAAGCCTCTGAAATGCAAAGCAGAACAGCTCCAAGCTAATGGAAAAAATGAGGAAAATTGAGAGCAGGAAAGACAGTAAGTGCAAAGGAAATGGAGTATGAAAAGAAACATATACCAAAATCAATGCACTAATTTTTACATGAGGAAAAATGCCAGTGTTGGGAAACAAAAATCAGTGATATTGTCAATAAAAATAAAGAGCTCGCAGATGTGTTGCATTTTGCTTCAGTATTTATAGTAAAGTAAGGTGTCAGCTTGTCAAATAGCCCAAGGAATCTCTTATTGATTCAAGGATAGGGCTTGCCAAAATTAACAATAACAACATATCGGGTGGCATGGTGACACAGTAGTTAGCACTGCTGCCTCACAGCGCCAGAGACCCGGGTTCAAATCCCGCCTTGGTCAACTGTCTGTGTGGAGTTTGCATATTCTCCCCGTGTCTGTGTGGGTTTCCTCCCACAGTCTAAAGATGCGCAGGTTAGGTGAATTGGCCATGCTAAATTGCCCGTAGTGTTAGGCGAAGGGGTAAATGTCGGGGAATGGGTCTGGGTGGGTTGCTGTTTGGAGGGTCGGTGTAGACTTGTTGGGCCGAAGGGCCTGTTTCCACACTGTAAGTAATCTAATCTAATCATATAGCAATGAGGAAATAAATGGAACTGGGAATGATAACTACCCAGGATCAAATGGTTCCCAGCTAAGGAGTCAAAGGAAGTTGATAAAAGATATTTCAGATTTGCTGACCACAATCTTCCAAAATTCTTTTCATTCAGAAAGAATTCCTTGAAGTTCAAAGATTTTATCTGTCATTCTGCTATTTAAAAATAAAACAAAAGAAGATGAAAAGGGAATTCTGTTTGCCTCTCATTTGTTATCAAGAAATTATTGGCATTTATCATAAAGGATATTGTGACTGAACACCTTGACAATGTGTCACATATAAACAGGATGGTTAAAAAAGCATTTGGCACACTTACCTTTGTTCAGTCCTTTGAGTACAGGAGTTGGGAAGTCACATTGTGGTTGTACAGCACATTGGTGAGGCCTCTTCTGGAGTACTGTGTCCAGTTCTAGTCGCCTTGTTACAGGAAGGATGTTAGGAAGCTGGAGAGGGTTCCAAACAGATTTACCAGGATGTTGCCAGATATGGAAGGTTTGTGTTATAAAGAAAGACTGGGATTTTGTTCACTGGGGCAGATGAGGTTGAGAGGCAACCTGATTGAAGTTTATAAAATAAAGAGAGGTAGAGAGTTGATGATAGTTGTCTTTTCTGTAGGATGGGGGGTTACAAGACTTGAAGGCTCATTTTTAATGTGAGAGGAGAGAGATTGACAAAAGACATTAGAGCCAATTTTTTTACCCGGGGCGTGGTTCTCTCATGTGGAATGAACTTCCTGAGAAAGTAGTATATAACGAGTACAATTGCAATGTTTAAAAGACATTTGGATACACACATGAATAGGAAAAGTTTGGAGGGATATGGGCCAGGAGCTTGCAAGTGGGACTAATTTAGTTTGGGATTATGTTCAGCATTGACTGGTTGGATCAAAAGCTCTGCTTCTGTGCTGTATAACTCAATGATCAGAGAGAGTCCACAAGGCTTTGTAAA
Source organism: Chiloscyllium punctatum (assembly GCF_047496795.1). Lineage (NCBI taxonomy): Eukaryota > Metazoa > Chordata > Chondrichthyes > Orectolobiformes > Hemiscylliidae > Chiloscyllium > Chiloscyllium punctatum. Next base: position 81,180,802 of record NC_092744.1, read on the forward strand.
GGATGGGTCACAACTGAAAAAGCTGAATGAATTTCCTTGAAGAGGTGACTGACGTTGTGGACAGGAAATTTTCAAAGGTTATTTGATAAAGTCCTTAGTAAGTAAAGGTGGCACTGGGGTTAGCAGTGCAGGGGCTCAGGTTTGGGTCCAGCCTTGGGTGACTGTCTGTATGGGGTTTGCAAATTCTCCCAATGTCTGCGTGAATCTCCTGCTGGAGCTCCGGTTTCCTCCCACAGCCAAAAGGTGTGCAGACTAGGTGGTTTGGCCATGCTAAATTGCCTGGTAGCATCTGGGGCCATGCAGGTTAGGTAGATTAGCCATGGTTGTGAGGATTAGATGGCTAGAATACTATTCAGTGGGCTGGTGCCGGTCTGATGGGCCAAATGCTGTTGGGATTCTAAGTGACTGTTGCTAAAACTGAATTTAATGGCCTTGAAGACAAATTATGTGCTGGTTAAGAAATGGGCACAGTTACAAGAAATAAGCATTTGTATTGGGGCCTTAACTTTAATTGAATTTATTAATCACTTAGGTGATGAGATCAGTAGATCAGTATATTGTAAGGGCTGTGGTTAGAAGGGTGACGGTGTAAAGAGACATTTATAGCACATGAATGGACAAAACTGTGGCAATAGATTTCAATATCAGCAAATGTGAAGCCATCCATTTTGGAACTGACTAGCAAAGAACAGAGAACTTTCTAAATGGTGAAAAACTAGAAACAGTGAAAGTCCAAAGAGATTGCGGCTCCAGGTACTTGGATCATTAAAATGTCATGAACAGGTACAGAAAGTAATCAAAAGGCTAATGCAGTGCTAGCCTTTATACGTAAAGGAAGTGAATACAAGGGGATAGAAGTCATTCATCAGCCACACAAAGAAATGGTTAGACCATGCTCTGAGTACACTGAGAATTTCAAGGCACTGTACGTAATGAAAGATATATTGACCTTGGAGGAAGGCCAGTGCAGAGTTCTAAGAATGATAGCTGGATCTTTAATCAGACTGATTCCACAATAGCAGACACATTTGAAGGCTATCAAAAGGTCATTAAATAAAAAATAGCATTAAAGCATTTAGAGGTATCAAATTGAGAATTTGCTATGTAAAAATGTGCAGCTTACAAAACATTTATAGGAAGACAGAGTGAGCATAGACAAGGAAAGATGAAAGAGAGAGATTAAATCACTGAAAGAGATTACACAAATGGGATTGTATTCCTTAAAATTTAGCAGGTTTGATTTGATAAAAGTTTTCTAGATGTTAAAGATAGAAATAAAAATTCTACTTGGGAAATAGTCAAAATTCAGCAGCTGTGTTGGTTTCTGTCATTCAACAGGAACAGCACTGTCTGCAAAATACACTGCAGACATTCACCAAGACATATTAGACAGCACCTTCCAAGTCCACAACCACTACCATCTAAAAGGACAAGCGCAGCAGATACATGGGAACACCACCCCTGCAAGTTCCCCTCTGAGCCACTCACCATTCTAACTTGGAAATATATCGCCATTCCTTCACTGTCATTGGGTTAACATATGGCAGCTCCCTCCCTAACAGTACTGTGAGTCTACCTGCAGCAAATAGACTGCAGTGTTACAGAGTCAAAGAATCATAAAGATGTACAGTATGGATGCAAACCAGTGGTATAACACATCCATGCTGACTAATATCCCAAATTAATATAATCCCATTTGCCAGCAATTGGCCCATATCTCTCTAAACCTTTCCTATTCATGTACCATTCAGATGCCTTTTAAATGTTGAAATTGTACCAGCCTCCATCACTTCCTCTGCGTGAAAAAGTTATCCCTTAGGTCCCTTTAAAATCTTTCCCCTGTCACCTTAATCCTAAACCTTCTCGTTTTGGACTCCCCTGCAGTTCAGTACCACCTTCTCAAGGGCAATTAAAGATGGGCAAAGAAATCGTAGTCTAGCCATCGATGCTCACATCCTATGAATTAAATTTTTTTAAAAAAAGCTCAGTAGTTCTTCAACATTTCTTAACTAGGTTAGTTTGATCATAGAGCAGGATAAAGGGTTGGCACAACATTGAGGCCCGAAGAGCCTGTATTGTGCTAGACTTCTATGTTCTCTGTTCTGCAAGTAGGTTGAAAGTGAATGCAGACTCCTTATTTCACTTCTACAGCAATGCAGACGTGGCCCATGGTAGCCTGCATCTGCCCTTTAGCTAGTTTGCTTTTTTCCCCTTTTCTGGTTGAGAACCCTCTCTCTGATGCTGACTCTCAGAGCTCTTCATGGTGTCCCATAGCCTACGTTGTACAGATCTAAATTAAAGTAGCTATTATGTAAACTCTTTATGAATGACTGTTCCACAAAGACAATTATGCACGACCTCCCTGTAGCATCATACAGAACGGAAACAGACCCTTCGGTCCAACCAGTACATGCTGAACATAATCTCAAACTAAATTAATCCCACCCCTTCCAGTGTCCTGCTTGTTTCAGAAATTCTGAATTCATTCACATGTGTCCACGGTTTGTCCAAGGGTTAAGTAAATTCGAATTAGCTTCATTTATCATTGGCATTGTGATAATATATTCACCTGTCTGTCTTTCTGACTAAAGTAAAGTAAAGTAACGGGTGCAGTCATGTGACCCCTGGGAGCCATCTGTTAAATCGCTGTGCCCATTTTAAAAACTCAGATTAGCCTTGTGTGCAAAATATGTAATAACGCAGTCACAGAAATGTCTACATGCAGAAAGTAATAGAAAGTTTCCTCTCAAGGCCAACACTGGGTTACAATCAATCAGCTGCATTGAATGGACTGCATCATTCCAATGGCTGACACAAGACTCCAAAAGAAGCTCTCTACTTTGAGCTTTGTCACAGCAATCGATTGCCAGTAGAGCACAGGAAACATTTCAAAGATGTCTTCAAAGCCTCACTGAGAAAATGCAAAACATCTGCCAACTCAAAGTAAATGCGTGATTGGTTATTGGCAGTTGTGTGATTTGCTTCCAGGCAAAATTGAACAGCTTTGGGCTTGTGAATAAGATAGTAAGAATTCATCATATCTCCAACAGATCAGGAGGTCTCCCTGTTCTCTGCAGTAAAAGCTACGTCAAACTTGAAGACAACCAGAAAAGCTGTGACTTTTAATGAACAAGTCAGAGACTTTTCTAGGTGTAAACGAGTCACCCTGTGCTTCCTACAAACAAGTGAGGGTACCTGGAGAAGGAAGATTGAGAAGCAGCATTCTGATCAACATCAAGAATTATCTCAGCATATCCCGTGAATAGGAACCACTAAACATTTTTTCCTGATTTATCTCTATCTGTAACACTATGGTTTTTCATCTTGTCTGTATGTAAGGGGGAGTCAGAAGAGGATTAGAGTCTTAGGTAGTAGAATTATATTTTGATGGTTCATAATGGTTTGCCAGAATCTATTCCTTTGTAATACTTTTTTGTTAGGTACCGAAACCTTTCGGACAACCTGGCTATATAAGAGTCAGGTAAACTGGGAATTTCTGTATACTTTTTAAAATCTTTAACGTTTATGATGACTCCAGTAATAGCTGGGCTTAATTTCCAGCGCACCTCCTCAGAAACGTATAACACACATCGATGTGGTTGAATCTTAATTGCCTCAGAAATGACCTGTGAATTGGCTGTACCAAGCTGCTGTGATACGGTCACTCTGGGAGTACCTTCACCATCACGACCAAAAGAGTTGAAGAAGGATGGCTCACCACCAGCATTTCTAGTCAATAGGTGTTGGCCAATTAAGGATGGCCTTGCCAGCTACATTCTCATTAAACAAAGACCCATGAACTTGGCCAATTAAGGATGGCCTTGCCAGCTACATTCTCATTAAACAAAGACCCATGAACTTGGCCAATTAAGGATGGCCTTGCCAGCTACATTCTCATTAAACAAAGACCCATGAACTTGGCCAATTAAGGATGGCCTTGCCAGCTACATTCTCATTAAACAAAGACCCATGAACTTGGCCCAACATGAAACACTAAGGGGAGTAAAATTATTGGAACACCATCGATTCCAGTTTTTCTCTGCTTTGTTGGCCTTGTACTACCATTTTGTTCTTGACCAAAGGAGATATGGTACTGTTCACAAGATGGTACATTATAGGTTACATATAGAGAAGAATAAAGCCAATGCAGAATCACAGAATCTGTACAATGTGGAAGCAGGCCATTTGACCCATCAAGTCTCCACCGACCCTCCAAAGAACATCCCATCCAAGCCGCCATATTCCAGTATCCATGCATTTCCCATGGCTAATCCATCTGTCCTTCACATCCCTCCCACCATGAGCAATTTAGTTTGGCCAATCCACCTGACCGGCACATCTTTAGATTGTGGGAGGAAGCCAGAGCACCCGGAGGAAACCCACGCAGACACGGGGAGAACATGCAAACGCCACACAGACAGTCATGTCGGGATGGAATCAAACCTGAGTCCCTGGTGCTGTGAGGCAGCAGTGCTGAACACTGAGCAACGGTGCCCATGGAATAGAGTGTACTGCAGTTAGTCTGTGGAAGAAAGAATGAAAGGGACCTGCTTTTGCAAGTTTTTATGCGCTCTTAAACAATTTGACTTTGCTGCTACAATTAACTTATGCAGCAAGCTTATTGATGAACACCATATAAACTCCATAAACGTTGTGAGCAATGCCAACATCATTAAATGTCTCAGGTACAAGCAACTCACCTAGGGTAAAACCATCCAGTAAAATATCCTCCCAACACAGCAGGTAACAATTTTCCAGCTTATATTGGTCGCACCGGTGAAATCGGTTAGGTCTTCTTCATGTTCCCTCTCTGTACTTCTAGAAATCTCTCATTGAGGATTTCTTTTTGCTGAACTTTAATTCGCCAGATAGGTAGTTACCATTCACTGGCTAAAACAGGTTATCAGATGTAAACATGAAGGGGAAAGAACAAGAACAGTCGGGCCAGATCAAGCATGGTTAGCAGCATTAACCATTTGTTCAGACTCTCTGGTCTATGCTGTTAATACTCTGCAACCATTTTTATACAACAATTAAGTGTATAGCTATTAGAAACTCATGCCTGACCAAATACATTTTACGCATCGCAGCTTAAAATGGAAAACAGTCGTCTCTTCACTTTAAACAGTCTCCCCATATACAGAATAGCTTTTCATTCTTGACTTGTGATTACTTAATGGATTTGAACAATGAATTGACTTTCCTTCGTTGCAGAGTCACCTCACAGCCAGACGGGGTTGAATTTAATTTACAAGTCAATCCTGATTAAAATATTGGCCCTGAATTCAAATTAAAATGTATAAGATGAGTGTCTGTGCTTGATGCTATTGTGAAGAGAGGTTATATGTGTGACAGGCAGACAGAATTACAAATATTCTGAGCCTACACCATTTATTTAGCCCAAACTCCATCAATTAAATGAGAACAGGCAGTTTTTTTGCCTTCAAATAATTGCTTGTAAAGCATCAGGAATTAGTAATCCTCTTGAGGCCTTGAAACATAACTTTAAAGTGTAACATTTTGGAATTGAACACCTACTCAGATACAAGGGAGTTGAGAATCTGTGACATCAGCATGAACTTTGGATGAGAGGTGTGAGTGAATAAGACACGATACACAAGCAGCCTTTGGTAAGTGAGGTCACATCAACAGTCATCTGGAGGTATTCCATAGACACAAGATAAGCCAACAGGTGTTAGCTGTGCTCAGTAGAGAGGAGTCTCACCTCACCGTCAAATGGGGTTCAACTTAAAACAAACCTAGTTTTGTTTTCAATTGTCTCATGACATGTGAGCATCACTGGCTAGGCCAGCATTTATCATCCATTCCTAACCACCTATGAGAAAGAGGTTATGAACATTGGACTGTTCAGTCCATGTGGTATGGGGACACCCACAGAGTATGTTAGGAAGGGACTTGCAGGATTTTGACCTAACAACGGTGATGGAATGTGATAATAATCTAAGTCTGAATGGTGGCTTAGGAGAGAACTTGTAGATGTGGTATTCCCATTCATCTGCCTACCCCTACTCCTCGAGGCAGTAGAGGTCATGTAGTTTGATAGGCGCTGTTGAAGGAATCTTATGAATTTATGAATGAATGGTTTTGTTGTCACATGTACTTTACAGTGAGGAATACAGCAAAATATATTGAAAAATTTTCATACACCATTTTGATAGTTTAAGAAAAAGATAAAAATGAAAAAGTATAGCTGGAAGAGAAGCCCATTTACACTCAAGTGCTGACCTGTTCAGAACCAAACCAGCATCACCGCCATCTATGACCAATCCAACTAATGTCAAATTCGTCAATCCCCAGGCACCAGCTTTCACTGCTGTGCCGATTTGCCTCCACCACTGTCTGCGCCAGACTCACCATCAATGGAGTCTCTCGCCATGACCCACCTCATCGATGTTACCATGCTGCCCTCCCACCACCATTGGTGCTGGATCCAACCAATGGTAAAGTTGCCCATCCGCAGGCACCATCTTTCACCCCTGGGCCTAGCTCACCAACGTCACCTCAGGGCGTGCTCTCCCCTCTCTGGGCTCACTCTCCTCCGAGCCAGGCTTGCGCCTTCTTGGCGAGTTGCTGCAATGCATTTTGCTCACAGTAGAGAGACTGTACACACAGCTGCCATTGTGTGTTAGTGATGGGTGGAATGAACATTGAAGGTGATGGATGGAGTGTCAATCAAGCAGACTGCTATGTCCTGGATGCTAATGAGCGTCTTTAGTGTTGTTGGAGCTGCACCCATCCAGGCATTTACTCCACCACACTTTGTAGATGGTGTGCAGGCTTCAGAAGTCAGAAAGTGGGTTACTCCCTTCAGGATTCCTGGCCTGCTCTTGTAACCAGAGTATCTCTGTGGCAGGTCCATTTCAATCAAAGATAATGCCAAGTATGTGGATACTGTAGAGTTTTAGTGATGATAATGTCATTAAATGTCAAGGGAATATGGTTGCAGTCTCTTATTGGAGATTACCTGGCACTTGTGTGGCATGAATGTTATTTGCCACTTATCAGCTTAAACCTGGATTTAGTCAAAATCTTGCTGCATATCAATATGGACTGCTTCAGTATCTGACGAGTCATGAACGATGCTTGACATTATGCAATCATCAATGATAACCCCCACTTCTGATTTTAAGACAAAGGGAAGGTCATTGATGAAGCAGCTGAAGATGGTTGGGCCTAGGACACTACCCTGAAGAACTTCTGCAGAGATGTCCTGGAGTTGAGATGTCTGACCTCCAACAATCACTACCATCTTTCTTTCTGTTCGGGACAATCAGAATCAAATGAGTTCTCCCCTGATTCCCATTGACATACCTCAACAATTAAAATTGCCAACTAGATGGCACCATACATTATCAACGTAGCTGCCATCTACCAATTTTGCTTAATCTGTGTCATTCTAAAATCACAGGTATTTAATATCTGCTCTCTACCCCTATCTACTCTTGTAGTCATCTCCTGAATAAAATCCAATAAAGTACTCCTGCATGATCCCCCAATAATAAAGCATTTCTGTCTCAAGGTACTCCTTTACATTTATCTAATTAATCAACTCAATGGCTTCCAAAGAAAATGGGTAAAGAGTTACAGATCTATAATTTGATGGGTTTATTCTTCAACAGTTCTTTGAAGATGGGAGTCACTTTTATTATTTTAAGTTGCACCAAATGTCTTGGAAAGTGGAAGGTTCTGACCAGAAGAATAATCCATATAACCTGTCTATCAACCTACTCTCAATCATCAGTGATAGGAAGTGTACCAACAGGGCTATCAAGTGACATGAATATTCTACCAAGTCCATTTAAATGGTTGCCCTTGACATCAAGATAGCATTTGATTGAGGAATCCAAGAAAAAAACTGGTCACTGAGGATTGGAAGGAAAGTCTCCAGTGGCTGGAGTTATACTTATCACTGAGAAGATTGGCTGTGATTATTGGAGGCCAATCATCTCAGCCCCGTACAACACAACAGGAGTTCCTCAAAGTACCATCCCTCACCCAACTATCTTTAGTTGCTTCATCAATGACCCTCTCTCCACCAAAAAAGTCAAAAATGGAGCACCATTCAAAATACCTCAGACAGTGCACATGTCCAGTAAGATGTGGACAACATTCAGGCTCAGGACTGATCTTAGCAAGAAACATTAGCACCAGGAAATGATCATTTCCAAAAGAGAGTCTAACCACCTCACTTTGACATTCAATAACCTTACCATTGTTGAATCCCCACCATCAATATTCTAGAGGATCACTACTGACCAGAAACTAAACTGCACCCAGTGAATCTCATGATTACAAGACCAGATCAGCAATTGGGAATTCAGCAGTAGGTCCTGGCTTCTTAAAGCTATCCAGTGTCTACAAGTTTAAAGTGAGGAGTGTGATGGAATACTTTCCACTTACCTGAATGAGTGTAGGAAATTACTCAGTAAGCTTAGTACCATTCAGGGAAAATGATTCTGCTCGATTGATAGCCCAAGCACCACCCAAAACAATCACTTCTTCCACTTTCTAAACCATTCACCCCCCAAAATATTCACTCTCTCCACTACCAGCTTACGGTGACATCATTGCATCTTATTTACAAGGTGCACTGAATGTCTCACCAAACTGTCATTAACTGCACCACTCAAACAGTCCACTGGGTACATGGGAACACCATCACCTCATTTCTCTTCATGCACCATCCTCACTTGGAAATATATCTCTTCATCCTAGAACCCCTTATCTAATGGCACAGTGTGGGTGCAATTTCATCACTGAAACTGTAGTGGTTCAAGAGGAAGATTCATCACCACCTTCTCTAGGGCAGCTAGGGATGACAATGTTGTCCATTTCCCAACAATTTGAAAAATTAATTCCATTAGAATTGGCCAGTGATTTCATAAATGGAGAAATACCCACAAGCCAATTCCTCAAGAACCAAGGATGAAAATTGTCAGACTCGGAAATTTCACCTGCTTTGGCATTCAACAAATCCCTCTCCGTCTCCTTTTGCATATTTTTGAAATAATATCAGGTGCCTCACATTATTGAATAAAATATGCACAATATAGAATAAAACTTTTAAAAATATTGAAGCCAATGTAATAGACTGTTGATTGGATGTGACTTGAGAGTACATTGGCATTGAAGTTTGTAAAAGAAGGTTCTGTGGGCATAAAATAATTCTTATCTCAAAGTGTTTCTAATTTCTCAGCTATTGTATTATCCCTCTAAGCATAAGTAGAGGAAACTCAAGGACATTTTACAAACATTTTTTAATCACCAAGCCAAGTAAACAACATTGTCCCCCTCTAGTCCCTCTCTACTATGATTGTACGCTGTCAACTCTCTCTAGTTTCTCTGCTGTTTATTCTCTTGTTATCTCCACATTTTTCTCATCTCACCCATGAGGCCTATATCATCCTCTCTCAACCACATTCCCAATGTACTCTTCAGCAATAAAACTCTCTTACTGGCTCCTAGGGTAACCAGCACTCAAACATGATTCCATTCAAAAATTCCAGCAGAGATCCAAACAGTCCTGTTAGCTATGACCTTCTCTGCAACCTCCTTTGAGAACATTACAAGCTTCAGAGCTTCAAACACATTTCTCCCTACTTTGATACTTTCATGTAGGGTTGTATTCAACTTTCATGTCTTGATCAACTCTGTGATCAATTATCCATGTCTTTCAAATGTAGCTATTCAGTTACTTCCAATTGCTGGATCCCCATCCCTCAATCTCTGTAAACTTCTACTGTGGACACCAATTCTACACCAATTCTAATGCTCCCCTCACTAAATCTCAAGGTATTTTAAATGTTTCGATCAGTGGATGCACCATTTGGTTTAAATCTCCCTGGTCTTGTGCGTAATTCGCACACCATTGCTCACATTTAATTCGTTATTTTCATGCTTAAACTATTCAATGGCCTTCTTCCTCTTTATCTCTGGATCTTCACCCAGCTGACAAACCATTTCCCTGAAACACAGCCATTCCTCTCACTCTGACCTATTGGGTATCCTTTTCCTCAGTGGTCCTGCGTTCTCCTAGAGTATATTCCACAATCCTTTAACCTTGGCTACTTTTCTCTTTTACTTGAAGAACCTCCCAAACTCTTTTGTTTTATAGATAACATTGAAATCATTGGAAACTAAGAGTTTTGGCTCCTTGTTATAGCCACTGAAAATCAAAACCAAGGTACAGTGAGAGTCATGTTATAATCTGATTGATTATCAAGGTTACCAGTAGAACCTTCATGCACCAACCACTTCACGCATTTTTGTAGTACCTTTAATGTGGAAACAACTGTCCTCTGGTTCATAAAAAAATCTCAATCCAGTGGACAGCACATAATGGTTCAAATTTGACTTTATCCCTAGGGAATACTTGACACCCACTGTAGATTCTAGGAGAAAGTGAGGACTGCAGATGCTGGAGATCAGAGCTGAACATGTGTTGCTGGAAAAGCGCAGCAGGTCAGGCAGCATCCAAGGAGCAGGGGAATCAACATTTCGGGCATGAGCCCTTCTTCAGGAATCCTGAAGAAGGGGCTCATGCCCGAAACGTCGCTTCCCCTGCTCCTTGGATGCTGCCTGACCTGCTGCGCTTTTCCAGCAACACATTTTCAACCCACTGTAGATTCCACAAGGTTGACTGACCACAAGACTTCATTTATCCTTGGTATTCAAAGAACAGAAAGCTGAAAGTCATTGGAGAAAAGTGGGTGAAAGTGATCCTGAACACTTGGTGCTGTGCTACCTATATATCAACACTACTCCATTTCTGAGCAAGGCTTTTGTAAGTCATTGCTGAAGTACTGCGTATTGCTCTCACCCTCTGTAAAACCTTGAGGAATGATCAGAGAAGGGCCTTTTACTTCATTCCTAGCTGAAAGGCTCTCAGTTATGCAATAAACATAAAGCTTCCTTCCCACAGAAATGCAGATTGAAGAGATGTGATGGAGGCTTTTAAAATCATGAAAAGAAGCAGTCTGTGTGGGGTATAATGGTGGCACAGTAGTTAGGACTGCTACCTCATAGCATCAGGGAAAAGGGGGGGGGTTCAATTCCAGCCTTGTGTGGAGCTTTGCATGTTTTCCCTGTGTCTGCTTGGGTTTTTTTCTGAGCGATCCAGTTTGTTCCACAGTCCATAAATGTGCAGGTTTGGTGCTAAACTGAACATAGTATCTAGGGATGTGCAGCTGGGTGAATTAGCCATGGGCAAATGCAAGGATAGGATAGGATGGTAAGGGTGAATCTGGGTGGGATGCTCTTCGGAGGGTCAGTGTGGACTCGATTGACCAAATGGCCTGTTTCCTCACTGTAAGGATTCTATGTGGATAGACTATTGGATTGAGACAGTTTAAGGAGAAGCAGGATAAATATCATAACGAAGCACAATCTTGGAACTAGAATGTCTGTTAAGATTTATTCCTTTTCAGAATTATTGGCCTCTGGAATAAGTGGTTGGCATGTGCAGTAAATGTGCTGATATTAAAAGGGGATTTGAACATGCGACCTGTGAATGGTCAACATACAGGAGTCTTTGTGTCTCTTAATGACAAGTGCAACTTGTTGTACTGTGATAGACTCAGAGGAATGTTGCAGAGTTTAGATTAGCTGGTGGTATTTCAGTGTTTTTCCATCATTATTGTCAGATTGTAGGGAGATGGGATGGTGAGGGGCCAGGGTTGGTAGTATGAAAATGTTGCACTGTGGTCATATCAAACAGACTCAATCAAGCAGCTGATCTTTCCCTGACCATTGTTCATGAATTGGCGCGTGTGTGTGTGCATATATCTTTATCCATCAGACACACATATACAGAGAAAAAGATAGCCAGGGAAAAAGAGAGAATGAGTTAGATACTGTACTGCATATGAATACACAGTTATTTATTGCTTTGATGTGATTAAAAATATTTTACAGTCAAACCCAGAGCAGAAATAATGGCCTGGAAGATAAATATTATGGCTTTTCAAAAAAAAATTGAATACTTTAAAACTGAGAAATGGAAGAGCTCCAACGTGTTCAAATCTGTTAATGACTTTCCTGAAAGCACAACAGGACAGAATAAATGGCCCATTTAGCAGGGTGCAGGGAAGACAAAGACACAATGTATTAATCGAACAGTGAAGGTAAATGTGCTTTTCTGATGCAGGAGCCTCCCCCAGCAGGAGTGAATACTCATAAACTGCATATGCACAGTTCCACACAATATTCCACTTACATGTGCTATATCGAGGCTGCAATCGTCTGAACTTGAGGGGCACCAAGCCGCGGGAACAATCAGAAAACACCCCAGAGTTGACCAAGTGAGCTTCATGCTATCAGCTCTAATATTGAAGTGTGCCAGAACAGCCTGGGTGTGACTATCACTTTTGAATCAGCCTATCCTATCCCTAAGGTGATTAACCTTGGCAAGATTCACTAAAAAGTAATGGACTTTTTAGCAGTTACCAAGATAACATTGAAGGGACATTCATGATTAGAATTCTTTTGTAAATGTCAGTCTACTTCTCCTCACTTTAAGTCAACAGGGTCCAAATAATGACGAAAATCAATTTCAATCAATGAGCTTCATCAATCCAGTCCTCAAAGCCCAGACTGTAAGTGTATTTGTACGTACATTTCTTATTTTCGAGGTTGGAAAAGGCTGATTTTAGCACCATTGCTTTGTTGATGGGAAAGCGCTGAGCCAAGACATAAAGGTCCATCTCTAGCCCAATTTGAGGTAGTATTGAAAATTAATGAAACAGGCATTTAAAATTCACTGTCTGAAGTGGTCAAGCAAAGAGCTCTGAGCTGCATTTATATCTTCTATTAGTGGAAATCTCCCTGACAGTCCACTTCCCACAGGATAAACGTTCCACTTTGTGCGATGCCTTTCGATTGCTTTCCATTAAGTTACTCTGTTTCCATTTACATTCTCTAGATAAAAGAACCTTAAATATACAGCTGGGACCATATCTTATTCCTTATACTTTAAGAATTCATAACCTAAACTAACGACTGTAAAATACTCACCTGCTCTTACTTACCAAAGCTGCTTCCCATCTCGTGCTGTCTCCTTGTGCCACTTGTGCTTTTTCTGTGATGGCACTCCTGAATTTCAACCCTCCCATACAGCTTTTCAACTCCTGGTTTCCTTGGAATTGTCGATAGAGAAACAAAAGAGAGCAGAGCACCTCCCTCCCCTCTCACAAAACTCGCAGTTTACCACTCTGCACCAGAGCACTCCATCATAGAGCCCTAGACCTCTTACTTATATGACTGGAATTCAGAACTGTCTCTTAACAGGCAGCTACAAAAACATTGAAGTTAAGCCTGTTAGTTAATTGGCTAATCTCACCTGAGGTCCAACAGAGGCCTTGGTTTGTTTGATGAGTTGTGCACACCCCCAAGCCGTTAAGATACATTTACCTTAAAAGAGAAACTTCACCAAATTCTAGATTGCAGGCAAGCAGTCAGAGGTTCGAGACAAGATTAACTCCTAAAATGTAAAATTGATACCTCCCCTCCCCATGACCATTCCATTCTGGGTCCATTCTATTCTGCATCATGTTCTGATATGGTGATTATAGAATCTCTACAGTGTGGAGACAGGCCATTTGGTCCATCAAGTCTGCACCAATCCTTCAAAGAGTATCCCATCCAAACCCAGCTCCCTACCCTATCCCTGTAACCCTGCATTTCCTATGATTAATCCACCTAACCTGCACATCCCTAGACATTACGGGCAATTTAGCATGGCCAATTCACCCAACCTGCACATCTTTGGACTGTGGGAGGAAAACGGAGCACCCAGAGGAAACCCATTCTGACATGAGGAGAACATACAAACCCCACACAGGATGGAATCAAACCCAGGTCCCTGGTACGGTGAGACAGCTGTGCTGATCACTGAGCCAACATGCTGCCTTAGTGGAAGTATGAGTTACAGTGTTGTCCCTATGACAGATGACATCCTCTAATCCTACTAGAGTACTCACCAAGTTCACAGAAAAGCCTCTGCTGTTGCTGCTGTAATATTGAAGGAGAGTTGACTGAAGCTGTATCTCACAAACAGTGTGATGTCCTTATTGTGGGCTGAACTAGGCTTTCATCCACAGACATTGGGTAACTCACTGCTTCATTTAATTGCATATGATCAAAGCAGGATCACAGTGATCCATTAGTCCCAATACTAGAGCCACATCTGAATATTAAATCTTAGGTTATATTACAGGTAAGCTTACATCCTGACACAATTTCTTGCACAGTTTTTACAAAAGTGAATGTGGAACTTGCACTAAGCTGAACACACATATTACTTCGGCACCTGGTCTCAATGTGATGTGGTGAAATGCTTTCAGCTTCTGAAGACCTCAAAGTAACTTCAAAGATTCTTTCTGGAATTCTTTATTTTTGTCTTGGCTTTCCAATTCTTCTACTTTATAGATGAATTGCAGATCAGTACAAGGCTTTGGTCTTCATAGTGAACACTGTTGGTTTTGGATGACATACAGGGTTGCTTTGATTTATTTTCCTTGGAACTTGAAGTGTACCTCAACGTTGAGTTGAATGCCTCCTGAACCTTGAAATCATATGGTGGCTGATTTGTTTTGGGAAATCTTGTTTTGTGTCTGAAAGAAACAAAACTTCCTCTCCTGTGTCTAACTTGAAGTTTGTTCTTGACCATACCCGCAGCACACTAATAGTTTATAATAAATCCTGTAATTTCTCCCAGAAGTGGTACATCATTTGTTTGTAGCGTCTTCAATTTCTTACACACTACTTGGTTTAATGGACTGTCCTTTTGGTGTTTGCAGTGTGTATAAGGCACAGGTATAGTTTTAAACTGTTCGGTCCTCTTACAGGACTTCCATTTTTAATGGCACAGTCATCAGACTGATGCTGTTTTTCCCCATCACAGTGAGAACAGCAGCTATTGCACCCTCCTGCTGCTTTCCCAGCCTCTGTGTAAGTGCATTTCCATTTTAAAACCCCACAAACTGCACTGTCTCAGTCATTTTTCTCCAAACAGCTTCCTTGCCTGCTCAACTAAATTTACCTTCTCACCTCCAGCTGCCTTGTTAACTGCATAGCCTTTGATTGTGTTAAATCCTCCCTGAACAGCATCTAATAAAGTCTCCTGTAAGACACCTATAACAATTCCAAATGAATTTGTCTTTCAGGTTCCCAATTCGCAATTCTCAGCTAAAGAATATAAATCATTAATGAATGAATCTACACTTTCGCCCAGTCATTGAGCATCTATTGAACTTTACCCTTTCTATAATTATGTTTCTTCCAAGGCTGAAATATGTATTGAATGCTTTTATAATATCTTTGTACATCACCAATTCTTCACCTTGTCTTTACCTCACATTCTTTGCTTCTTGCTGGGGTTTTTTCCAGTCACTGGAACTTTACTCTTCTTGGGATTTTCACTCACTTCTTCAGTTGTCTTCATTGCTGCCTTTTTCACTGCCAACGTCTTTGACCGTCATTATTGTGGGCCTCAATTTAGGTCTTGTTCTTGGTTAGGATTGATAGAGACTGCAGGAGGCAAGGCAGGTGGTAAACTGGACACTTCATTGAACATTATCTTCAAACTATGTTCGGGTTAAGGCTTTGTGCGAAGTTTCACAGAGAACTATCTCTCAGTAGGTTGTTGTCATAGCGTAATACAGTTGTGCAGCACGGAAACAACTCGTCCATGTCAGGCAGATATCATGAACTAAGCTAGTCCAACTTGTCAGCATTTGGCCCATATCCCTCTAAACCCTTCCTATTCATGTGCCCATCCAGATGCCTTTTAAATAATGCAATTGCACCAGCAACCATCACATCCTCTGGTTGCTCATTCCACACTCTGCATGAAAAAGTTGCCCCTTAGGTCCCTTTTATATCTTTCCTCTCTCACCTTGAACCTCCACTCTTAGTTTTGGACTCCCCTACCCTGATTCAAATCTATCATTGCAATCATCTATTCTCTTCTTCCCCTTGTGCTTTTCCAGTTTCCTAATAAATGCACTCATAGAGTTCTTGGCTATTTACCCTGTCCATGCCCCTCATGATTTTATAAACCGCTATAAAATTATCAATGATGTAACATATCTATTTACATGGTCAACATTAACCCTTTATAGTATATTACTCTCTCCCTTATTATCTCCCTCTCTCTCTTGCACACACACAGTTCTCCTGATATGGAATTCATTTCTGCACCTTTAAATCAAAGAGTCAAGAGTCAACATTGGCTCTATTTGTCATTTCTACCATATACAACTGATACAATAAAAATAAGACAGCATTCCTCCAGCACCAAGGTGCTGCATGGACAGCACAAACTATATGATCATACTCAGGGAGGCATAAAGTACATAAGAAGTGCAAAACATGTAAGATAGCACATTAATTCCTAACATGTCAAGACATTAGGTACATTAGTGCACAATTTACAGTGTAATATAAGAATGATAATTAATAGACATTGTTCTAACAGTAATTCGAAGTCATGCACAGAGTTTCAGATGGAATAGGGTCTGATCATACAGTGTTGAGGAGCCTGATGGCCCAGGGGAAGAAACTGTTGCACAGTCTGGCCATGAGAGACTGAATGCTCCAGTATCTTCTGCCAGATGGCAGGAGGGAGAAGAGTCTGAGTGAGGGGTGTGTGGGGTCATCCACAATGCTCTTAGTCTTTCAGCTGCAGTGTGTGGAGTAAATGTCTCTAATGGAGGGAAGAGAGGCCTCGATGATCCTCTCAGCTGTCCTCACTATCCATTGTTGGGTCTTACAATCCAATGAAACAGTGCAATTCCCGAACCAGGCAGTGATGCAGCACCTCAGGGGACTCTCAATGAATCCTTTGTAGAATGTGGTGAGGATGGAGGTGAGGTGGGAGGTGGGCTTTCCTCAACCTACACAGAAAGTAGAGACGCTACTAGGATTTCTTGGCTATAGAGCTGGTGTTGTGGGACCAGGTGAGATTCTCCGCCAGGTGGACAAAGAATTGCAGATTCAAATAGACCGAGCAGTTGCCATTAAGATAGAGTAATTGAATGGTGCAACAGCTTCACTCCTATTCTCCAAATGCAATTGCAGTTCCAAGTGTAAGTAACTCTTTAGGTCGGTTCAATCTTTCCTTCCGAAGGCTTAGTTTGAGATAATATCACATTGATATCCTGGCACAGAAACAGGCCTGTGGCCCAATTTGCAACCCAGGCCAGTACTTACATCCCACTCAAGCCTCCTTCTGTCTTTTCTGATTCAAATCCATCATTGCGACCATCTTTTCTCTTCTCCCTCAATTGCTTCTCCAGTTTCCCATTAAATACATTCATAGAGTCATAAAGTCCTGCAACACAGAGACAGGTCCTTTGGTCCAAACTGATCCATGCCAACCAAGTGTCCATCCACGCTAACCCCATTTCCTTGCACTGGGCCCATATCCTTCCAACTACTGCTCCTCGGATGCTGCCTGAACTGCTGTGCTCTTCCAGCACCACTAATCATTGTTTTTACCATATCCTTCCAAACCTTTCCTAAAAATGTAGTTGTCCAAATGCCGTTTAAATGCTGAAAATTTACCCTCCTCAACCACTTCCACTGGCAGCTCATTTCATATGCATACCCCTCTCTGTGTAAAGATGTTGCCCCTTAGATTCCCTTTTATTCTTTCCCTTCTAATGTTAAACTGATGCCTTCTAGTCCTCAATTCCCCAAAGACTGAGTGCATTGACCCTATCCATGCCTCTCATGATCTTATACACCTCTATAAGGTCCCCCTCAGTCTCCTACATTCTAAAGAAAAACATCCAAGCTTATCCAACCTCGCCCAAAACTCAGATCATTGAGTCCTAGCAACACCTTTGTTAGTGATGTTAAGTGCATTAGTATGCTTTGGTGAAATAAATGAACAAATTCTAACCAATATGGAAGTAGGTTCAGTGCCTTGGAGGAACGAAGGGTTTGGGGCATACTGTCCCCAGAGCCATTCCAGACCACAGGGCTTCTCTCTCATTGGAGAGAGACAACTGGTAGTGGTTTAACCCAACGATTACCACACCTCAGGGAAGAGGAGAAATTGAGAAGGACAGTCCATAGTAACCTCAGCCAGTGCAGGAATTGAGCCTTTGTTGCTGGTGTTACTCTACATTACCAATCAGCCATTTAGCCAACTAAGCAAAGCCAGCTCACAGATTGATAAAGGCCTGTAGAAAAGTAATGGAATGTTAGATTTTAGCATTAGGTATAGAACACACAACACTAAACCTAAAATAAACTTTAATTAAACACATCTAAAATGTCGTGTAGCACTGTGCTCCACAGAAGAGGAAAGATGGAGGTTTTTACGAGAGTGTTGGACAAGGATTCATTTAAGACATGGGATAAAAGCAAATTACTGCGGATGCTGGAATCTGAAACCAATAGAGAAAATGTTGGAAAATCTCAGCAGGTCTGGCAGCATCTGTAAGATGTCAGTTAGACACATCTATCGAGCTTTGACAAAGGGTCAGTTAGACTCGAAACGTCAGCTCTTTTCTCTCCTCACAGATGCTGCCAGACCTGCTGAGATTTTCCAGCATTTTCTCTTTTGGTTTCATTTAAGACATTGTCGTGCATGAAGAAAAACAAAGTCAAAGAAAGTCCTGACAATTGAGGTGGCTTCTGTTAGAAAAATGCTGATTGCAGGGAAATGTGTTAGAAATATTTAAAATTCTGCAAAGATGGAACATGGTTGATAGAAATAGACTGTTTCCAGTAGTTGAGGATCAAGAACGAGGAGCACAGATACATTAATAAATGTCAAGGATTTCGAACAGAGCCAGTGCTGGCTGTTGGAGGAATGTTCTCATTTCTGTGCATCTTCTATCTGGATTGAGGATCTCTTAGAGTTGTCACTTTGTAAGTATTTTGGATCAGTAGCTGATTTTTGGGTAAGAAATTCTTAACCTGTTGTGACCTAGGCATCAAATATATTAATCAAAGAAAATACCTCTCAGAATATTTATGAAAGATGAAGGTCATAAGACCCAACAAGCTGAGTGGTTTTTGCATTGATTATCCACACCTACCCACCTTGCAATGATTCTATAATCTGGTGTCTTCTGCAGATAGCATTTCCCATGAAATGCTGACTGCACACAGATTTTGTATGGCAGCTGGGAACGATTGGTCACTGTGTCTACCTGAACATCTCATCAATCTTTTACCCCACTGCAGGAAAGTCTGGTGGATGCTGTCTGGTGTACTCCAAGTAGTGGTTGGATAGCTGTTTTCCAAACAGGCACCGTATGTGGACAAATTAATAAATTTCGTACCCAGTGGAAATTCAGATGATTGCCCCTTATGCATAGATACATAGGAAAAGGAGCCGACTATTCACTATGCCCCCCTCCCCCCTCCCCCCAGATCTATTCAATTATTCAGCGTGGTCACGAGTTGATCTGCATCTTAACTCTCTCTTTACCCACAGTACTTCCATATCCCTTTTATACCCCCACCTAATGCAATCTATCAAACCCCATCTTATTCATTTTGTTTGGATCCCCTAGTAATTAACTTATAATCCCATTTCCCTTTGGATGGTAAAACTCCTAATCGCTCAGTCCATGTGCACCACTATGAACCTTACATCGTATACTGGGCTAGAATCAGTCAGTTACTTAAATGCCAGCCTGGGTCAAATGTAGCATTCTCACCTCTGAGTCACAATCCAGTCCCACTGCAAAAATCCGTGCACATAATCCAAGCAAACACCCCAAGGCAGTCTGAGGGCGGTGCAGCATCAGATAAAAAGAAACTCAGTGAAAACTGTATCTTACTCACTCAGTTGGATGTAAGGAGACCATTGGCGCTCTCCCTGGTGTCTTGATCAATATTTACACTGCAATCATTATCAGTGAAACTGCTTGTTTGTTCATTATCACGTACAGGTAGTTCTTGGATAACTCGCATTTGCTTAGTACATCGCGGAGGAATTAAGGAACAGTATTATTGAGACCGCTTACCTCTGTTCACAATAGCGCAATTGCAGCTGGAATCGGTTCACGTGCTTCATTCTGCACGTGCACCGATGTCCACACCGTTCTGCGCACACCCGAAGTCAGCTGCCATCAGAGCAACTTCCTGTGAGAGGTACTGTTCAGACAGCTGCTTTCTGAGAGAGGTATATTGAGCAGCTTCCTGTGAAAGGTACACTACTCCTAGATTATCCCTTCTTTTGAAAATATGGAGGGGCATAGTGACAAGAATGTTAGCAAGAAGCACCCTGGCGATAAAATTGCAGGTGGTGAACGCAAAAGTCAGGCTTTGACACTGGAAGCGAAGCTAGATATTATAAAGCATTTTGAGCATATGGAGAGAATATGTGATATAGCTCGCTTAATGGGAATGAGGGAGTCTACCTTATGCACCATGATGACCCTCTGTCCCTGAATTAACAATATTTTTTAAACATACTGCGTCAAATTTACTTTTGTTGATTACTATGATTTATACCTTCATTCAGGCTGTGCTATACTTTGCGTTAGACTTTTGGGTGATTTTTGAGCGATCCTGAGTGGTATTTTTGCTGTTGTGGCCCTAACACCACTTATCCCGTCGACCCCATTATTTATATTAAACGATTTTCTATTAAGCGAGGTTTCACTGGAACCCAACTACGGACATTATAGGAGAACTACTTGTAGCTGTTTGCTGTGTGCAGATTGGCTGTTGTGCCTCCACCAACAATAATGAACCCCATTTCAAAAGTGTTTTATTGGCTGTAAAGTACATTGGGGCATCTTGAGGTCACAAAAGGTGCTACATAAATGCAAGTCTTCCTCGCTTTCAAGTGATGTTAAAAGATCATACGGCAGTACGATTTGAATAAAAAGACAAGGTATCAAGGAGGCAAGTTCCCAAGGTCATTGATGAAGACAGATTTGACTGGTCATGTTAACCTTGACAGGGCCTTGCTGAATGCTAGTTGGCTGCTGTCCATAACAACTTTAGAGTACTTTGAATGATTTGCTACAAATGTTAGCAATTAATTAATCCAACTAATTATGCTCCCCACTATTGTGTGATTTCAGACATGACAACAATCAAGAGAAAATAGTTAAAAACTAAAATAAGGAGGACAATGGGATATAGTCAGGCACACAATATGTAGCACTTTAGCAGCTCCTAATAAGCAAATTCAATCCTTGTAGGGCTGCTTTTTGGTTGTACTCCTGAAGGTTCTACTATATGACCTCTGGCTTCATACTACCCTGTCCCCACACTTCACCATCCTGCTGCTCCCACTCTGAATGGGAATTGAATAAACATCTGACTTCCCAAATGGATGATTCTCAAATTTTATTCAAACAGCCTTGGTTGCCATCGCCAAACAAAATGAAAGAAAGCACAACCATTTTATTTTTGACAAACCCTGGGATTTCATTCTGTTTGGGGAGAAAGTGAGGACTGCAGATGCTGGAGATCAGAGCTGAAAATGTGTTGCTGGAAAAGCACAGCAGGTCAGGCAGCATCCAAGGAGCAGGAGAATCGATGTTTCGGGCATCAGCCCTTCTTCAGGAACATTCCATTCTGTGGATGCATTTCATTCTGTTCGCCCATCCCACAGATTCATTCAATACCTTCAAATCCTGGCGACCCCTCATTCCCAGAGAGTTGGCATCCAGAGTTCTGGTCCGCACATGCCAGGTCACTTTTTTTAGATTAGATTCCCTACAGTGTGGAAACAGGCCCTTCGGCCCAACAAGTCCACACCGACCCTCCAAAGAGTAACCCACCCCGCCAGACTCATGCACCTAACAACTGTGGACAATTTAGCATAGCCAAATCACAAGATCTGCACATCCTTGGACTGTGGGAGGAAACACGGGGAGAATGTGCAAACTCCCCACAGACAGTCGTCCAAGGCTGGAGTCGAACCTGGGACCCTGGCGCTGTGAGGCAGCAGTGCTAACCACTGAGCCACCATGCCGCAATCTCAGCTATTTGTAAGAATAATATGGGATTTTAACTTTCCAAACATAGACTAGGACTGCCATAGTGTTAAATGTTTAGATGGAGAGGAATTTGTTAAGTGCGCACAAGACAATTTTCTGATTCAGTATGTGGACGCACCTACTTGAATCAGGCCGGTTTAAGCTTTTATCATCCATCCCTGTTTCTGTGAAATGTATACTTTAAAACAAAGGTAAAACTGCAACAGAGCTAGCCCTTCACCTCACAACACCTTTTGAAAATATGTTATCAACACGGGAGGTAGTGAGGGGGTTGGTAGCGAGGTACCACAATTATTCCAATATCCGAAAATAGGAGTGGGGGTGTGGGAGTTTAGCGAGCTCACAGAATGAATATTGAGATCGGCAAAAACACAAAACTATACACCAACTCAAAGTTCAAATGCGAGCTGAGTTTGTCTTCTATTCGAAGTCACCCAGAGGCATTTTAGATAATCCATCCGACAGACGCAAGCAAAAATGATATATTTGACCTCATTGTGAGTGTATTTTGAGAATTTTTTTTATAATGACTGCCATGGTAATATTTCACGGAACCTCATGTATAATAAGTGGAAACTCACAGGCCTTTATGATAAATTGCCAGGGTAACACAGGGACACCTAGTTTGCATTTCAATATGAGCAAGTGCCAGATCCTTATTTCATTACCGGCCGACACATCAGTGGATGGATTTTAATTTGCTCGTGGAAGCTTGTATCCGTGGAGACCTGCTATGGCCAGTGTACGTTGCAAAATTCAGTGTCAGACTGCTGAGAGTTCTGGGCTGTCTGTACCAAGCAAGTATACTGCTGAATAAACAAAAAGTAACAAGCTGTTGTAATTGTAAGAGAGAGTCCACTCTATATGAGTGAAATCAAATTACCGAAGAACACATTTATTGCATACAGTAATAACTCTCAGTTGAAGATCCACTTTAGGGTTGGGCATAAGCTAAACATTTCTACTTTATGACCAATTTGTTTCCCTCCTTCTTGGAAGGGACTAGAAACAGATCCATAGTAACCAGCTCAGGCCCTTCCAGATGTGATTTGTGATTTTATCTATGTTATCTCGCATAATTGGGGTCTTGTTGAGTCATATATCTTGAAATTTATTCACAACACTGACCATTTACAGGGTGGCAATATCCAGATGCACATACATGGTCTGGGTCCCAAACTTACGGATGAAACTTACATATATCACTCACATGTAACTATGTAAGGTATGGCCTGTCTGGATAGCATGCAAAACAATACTATTCACAGTGTCTTGGTACATGTGACAATAATAAACTAAATCAAGTCAAATCAGTCACAGACTCCATGATACAGAGACGGTGACTGATCAGGAT
Organism: Chiloscyllium punctatum; assembly: GCF_047496795.1. Classification (NCBI taxonomy): domain Eukaryota; kingdom Metazoa; phylum Chordata; class Chondrichthyes; order Orectolobiformes; family Hemiscylliidae; genus Chiloscyllium; species Chiloscyllium punctatum. Next base: position 81,204,154 of record NC_092744.1, read on the forward strand.
CTTTGTCATCATTGTCAGCAATATCACAGATTTTTTTTTGTTTCTCTTCACACTACAGGGCCAAAGCAAGAAAATCTTTGACTGTCTGTCATTCACAGTCAGTTAACTGCCGACCCTTGAGATAAAGATTGACTTATGGCAGTAAATCAGTCAGAAGCACTGCAAGTGGTTTTGCCAGACCATCTCACAGATTGCGAGTAATGTTGCTTGTGTTTTTATATATGTTAATCTGTATAATGAATTCCATCATTTTGCAAGTTTTGTTGAGTCTGATATCTTGAAGTTTATTTAGCCTGGATATTGTCTTGCTGCACTTGGAATTGGACTACTTGAATAATTGAGGAGTTGCGAATGGTGCCGAAAACTGGGCAATCATCAGACAACACTTCTGACCTTATGATGGAGGGAAGGTCATTGATGAAGTAGCTGAAGATGGTTGGACCTAGGACACTATCCTGAGGAACTCCTGCAGAGATGTCCTGAAGCTGAGATGACTGACTTCCAACAACCACAGCAGTCTTCCTCTGTGCCAGATATGACTCCAACCTGGATGAATTGTATGCCTTTCTTTATGATATGGTGTTGGGATGTGGGCATTACTGGAAAAAGCAGTATTCATTACCCATCACTAATTGAGAAATGCAGTACAGAACAAAAGAGACCCTTCAGCCCACTGACAAAACCTACTCTCAACCTACAGTAGTCCCACTTTGCAGCACTTGACCCATAGCCTTGAATATTATGATATTTTGAGTGCTCATCCAAAGACTTTTTAAAGCTTGTGTGGTTTCTCGCCTCAACTACCCTCCCAGAAGGTGCATTCCATCTGCCAACCTCTGGGTGAAAATGAGTTTTCACCAATGCCCTCTGAACCTCCTGCCTTTCACTTTAAAATTGTACTCCTTTGTTATTAACCCTTAACTCAGTGGAATAGCTGCTTCCTAACGATCCTGTATGTGCCCCTCATAATCTTATATATGTCAATCAGGTCCCCTGCACTCTTCTCTGCTCTAGGAAAAAAACAACCCAGAACTTATCCACCCTCTCTTCATAGCTAATCTGCTCCAACCCTGACAGTATCTGCTTTGCATCCTCCTCCATTGCAATCATATTCTCCTTATAGTGTGGGGGCCGGAATTGTACAGTGTACTATAGCTGCAGCCTAATCAAAGTTTTGTATTGCTCCAGCATGATCTCACTGCTCTTAAAAGCTATACCTCAGGTGATAAAGCGGAGTGTGTCGTCTTAACTATCCTAAGAACCTATCTATGCCTTCATGGATCTGTGGACAAGCATTCCAAGATTCATCTGTTCCTCTGAACTTCATTTTGTCCTGCCATTCATTGTTGTGTTGCTTCTTCTGAAATGCATCACCCCATACTTATCAGGGTTAAAGTCCATCTGCCACTGATCTGCCCATCTGACAGTACTGTCGATATCCTCCTGTAAACTAAACCTTCACGCTGCCTGTCAATCATCCAGCCAATCTTTGTGTCATCTTCAAACCTAGTTATCACCCTGCCCACATTTTCTTCAATATAATTTATGTATATATATCACAAACAATAAGGGACTCAGCACTGATATCTATGGTATAGCACTGGACACTGGACACTAGCCACTAGTCACACAAACGGCCTTTTACGACCACCCTCTGTCTCCACCATTGTCTATCTCATACACTGCAGGCAAGGATGCCCTGAGGCATAGTACATTGACAAGATCAAGCAGACCCTACGGCAACGATGAATGGACACCGCACAACAATCACCAGGCAAGGGTGTTGCCTCACAAGTCAGGGAACATTTTAATAGTCAGAGACATTCAGCCTCAGATCTTCAGGTGACCATTCTCCAAGGTCGACTTCGGGACAAGCAACAAAGCAAAGTGGCTGAGCAGAGGCTGATAGCTAAGTTCGATCCCCATGGGGATGGTCTCAACTGGGGCCTACAGTCACACTTTATGTCACACTACAGGTGACCCCACTGCAATACACACACACACACACACACAGACACTTTCTCAGACACAAGCTCTCTCTCATATGCCCACACATACACCTCCCACACTAACACCCACGCATGCACCCTCTCACAGGCTTATACTCATTACACTCACATACACACTTTAATCAAGCCTGCACACATGCAAACACACACTCTCTCACGTACACTCACACTCACATGCACACACACTCTCTCTGTCTTTCTCTCTCTCTCTCTCTCTCTCCTGCACGCATACACACATATAAGTCTATGGGGTGAATTTGTATTGGTAGAATTATATTTGCAGGTATATTTTATTTTGCTCACAAAATGCAGAACCTGCAAGCAGTTAATGCAGACAGTGAATCCATACAATATTTTGTAAATTCCATATTGGAAGTAGAACCAGTCTGACTCAAGGTTGGTCTGACCCACACCTTTAAGGCATTGTCTGAGCTGAGATGTTACCTTTTATTATAAAACTTTGTTATCTTGAGAATGTAATTTTAAAAAAGTTCTGGGCTTTACATATTAAAGAACTGAAACCAGCAAATCAATTCCAATCTAGGTTAGTTCAATGTATCATTGTATCACTGTGATATCTTGCTATAAATTCTGTTTAGGGTGTAGGTTTGCTCGCTGAGCTGTAGGTTTGATATCCAGATGTTTCATTACCTGGCTCGGTAACATCATCAGTGGCGACCTCCAAGTGAAGCGAAGCTGTTGTCTCTTGCTTTCTATTTATATGTTTGTCCTGGATGGGGTTCCTGGGGTTTGTGGTGATGTCATTTCCTGTTCGTTTTCTGAGGGGTTGATAGATGGCATCTAGATCTATGTGTTTGTTTATGGCATTTAGGTTGGAGTGCCAGGCCTCTAGGAGTCTCTGACAATCCTTGCAATAAATTCTGTGCCTTATGGTCCTGCTTTACAACCACCTGATGAAGGAGCAGCATTCCGAAAGCTAGTGATTCCAAATAAACCTGCAGGACGATAACCTGGTGATATGAGATTTTTAACTTTGTCTACCCCCCCATCCAACACCGATTCGTCCAAATCATCCAACCGTAGAGTCAGTCTGGATTCAACACGCCAAGTTACCTTGGATCCCATGTGCCCTTACTTTCTTTATCCGTCTGCCATGTGGACCTTGTCAAAACATCCATATAAAGCACTTCAACTGCTCTACCCTCATCGACACACCTAGTTACCCTTGAAAATTGGAACCTTCTTGAACTGCTGCCGACCATGTGATGTAGGGTGTTCCATTTACTGACCCAATGAGATTGAAGAAATGGAAATATATTTCCAAGTCAGGTTGGTGAGTGACTTGGACGGGAACTTCAGGTGGTGGTGTGCCCATGCAACTTCTGCCTTGCCCTTCTAATGTTTTCTGTTTGTGTACTCAGAAGGTGCTGTTAAAGGAACCTTAGCCAGCAGCTGCTGTGCATTGTTGTGGTGGTACAAGTGGCTGTCATTGTGAATCAGTGTTGGAAGCACTGAATATTTAAGGTAGGGAATGGTCTGCTTCTTAAGTGGCTTACTTTTCCTCAGTGGTATTGAGCATCCTCAGCAGTTTTGTAGGCATGCTCATCCAGGCTAGTGGAGAGCATTCTAACATACATCCAACTTACGCTTCATTTTAAATGGACCTTTACGCCTATACCAGGCTGTCTGGTTTCAAGCTGTACTTCAGGACATCGCAGAATCCCTGCATTGTGGAAGCAGGCCATTTGGCTCATCTCGTCCACACCACCTGCTGCATATTATGCCATCCAGACCCACCCTGTAACCCTGCATTTCCCATGGCTAATCCACCTAGCCTGCACATCCCTGGGTACTATGTGCAATTTAGCACGGCCAATTCACCTAACCTGCATGTCTTTGGACTGTGGGAGGAAACCAGAACACCCGAAGGTTACCCACACAGGCACAGGGAGAATGCGCAAACTCCAGACTGACAGTCACCCGAGGCTGGAATTGAACCTGGGTCCCTGCCGCTATGAGGCAGCAGCACTAACCATTGAGCCACCGTGTCACCCCAACTTGGTGGAGAAACCTGTCATTCAAACTTTAAAATGATAGATACCCTACTGTGATACTATAAGGTTGTGATATCAGTCATTCAGCATTGATCCATCTATTATCTCCATTGACAAAGGAAAAGGGTAAACAATATTGTTTTAACCTCATGATAGATTCTTCAAATTTGTAATGGGGATTCGTTTGAAAAACGATTACAGCTCGACAGATGTTTTTGATAGTTCACTTTAACAGTTCTTTCTTGGCAGCTGTTTTTTGAAAGTTGATTTATTGGTCCTTTTGACAGTTTCAATTAATTTATGCATATTTATGTCTATTTTTAACAATTCCACAGGACACCTTGTCTCTTCCAAGGACAGTTTACCTCCCCCTAAACAGTATCCTGGAACCATATCCAAAAGAATGCCTTGCCTCTCAAAAAGAGTGTCCAATTACCAAGCAACTCTGCAAAGTTTAAACCTGCTTCTACCGTGTCTAATCAACAAAGTTTATGTCCCATGTTTCTAGTTAAATCAGACATAACCGGAGGCAGCTACTGTTTGATGTGGACTGCTGCTTTTTTCTTGTTTCCACCATATTATTTACTCATTTAAAAATGTTACATGCATATATTGTCACGAGAGCAGTACAATTCTGTGCAGTCTTTGCACATGGAGAACAAACAAACATTGGAGTTTGACTTTCCCCATCAGTTCCAACAAACAAACCGAAGGCATTTCTTACTTATATATATAATACTTACTCTATTTGAGGCACTGAAATGGCCTGATAGCTGAAAGGAATCCCATTCTACTTTGGCCGAAAGACCTCAAATGATGGCCTTTCCTCACTGCACCTTGGCGGCAGCTGCCTCAAGCTTTAGTGTGTCCCTCAGTACATCGTTAAAAATCTCACAACACCAGGTTTTAGTCCAACAGGTTTATTTGGAAGCACTAGCTTTTGGAGCACTGCCTGATGAAGGAGCAGTGCTCCGAAAGCTATTGTTTCCAAATAAACTTATTGGACTATAACCTGGTGCTGTGCGATTTTTAATTTTGTCCACCCCAGGCCAACACTGGCTCATCCATATCATGGCTACCTCAGTATGTAGTTCTTGACATTTGAATGTGCCAGTCAGCAACACTCAATCAAGGTCAAATCTGTGCGCTGGAAGACCAGCAAGTTTCAGGCATACCAAAGGGCATCTTTCACCAAGTAAATGGTCCTTCAGGCACAGTCGATAGTTGTCTCAGTGTGGGTCCTGGGGAACAGCCTGTAGAGCCTGTGGATAGTTGCTCCCATCTTCCAACTGCTCCCATCTCCATCACCTCACAAATATTGGGACCTGTATTCAAGAGGGTTCTTCATCAAGTCAGAGGGACCATTTATCAAAATTATGCAAACCTTTAAAAGAATAAATTATAAGGACAGATTGCATTAATTTCATGTATATTCATTTAACATTTGAAAACTGACGGGTGGTCTAATTGAGGTGATTAAATAATAAGCAGGTTCAATAAGTTAGATACAGAGAAATTATCTTCTCTGCTACCGAAATACAAAATAAGAGGTAAGAACTTGAAAAGAGTTATTTCAGAGTGAAATAACTTTTCATGATAAAGATGGTAGAGTCTGAAACTTCAAAACATTCTGGAACTTCAGAGAATTAACATTTTTAGGAATGCAAAGAACTTTTTGATGTGTATAAGGCTACACAGGGATGTTGAGCAAAAACAGAGAGGTAGAGTTGAGATACAAGGGCAGCCATGACCTAAATGAATGGAAGATAAGGCTGTAGGGCTGAATGGCCTTCTCCTGTTACTATGATTCCTATTTTCCTTTTTCCACTGATTGATGAAATGGCAATGAGAAGACAAAGTAGATAATCACAAACAAAAAATGAAAGAGCAAAGAGAGAAAACAAAACTCTCTCAAGAGAAGATGACCGAAGGTCATTAGGATTTTTGTTGTAAAAGCAAGGCCATAAATTATTTTCAAAGTGAACTGGCAGCTGAAAATTGGGATCAGCACTAGTGGGTCACATCAAGATGATAATCCATGCAGATTTATTTGGCCAGTTCTGTGCAGTCAATTTACATTGATGGAAGTTTGTTCCATTTCCAAGAACCCAGTGGAAATCACTTCTTTCGAAGGTCTGAATCAGAAGATTGTAAAACACAGAAGGAAATTCATTGATTTCACACCCTCGCGCTTTCCTGATTTTTACTTATTCATTCATGGGGTGTCGACATCACTGGCTGGGTCAGTATTTACTGCCCATCCCTGTTGCCTTTGAGAAGGTGGTGGTAAGCTTCCTTTTTGAAACACTGACATCCATTTGCAGTATTTGCTCATTTTCCTGTTTACAAGTATTTATCAAGTTTCTGTTTGAAAGTTACAACTGAATTTGTTTCCACCACCCTTTCAAGCAATATCTTCCAGTTGCCTGCTACATAAAAACAAAAAAAAATTCACCTCTGGTTTATTTACCAACTATCTTAAATTGGTGTCCTGTAGAAACAGTTACTCTCTAGTTAATGTCTCAGAATCGTTCATAATTTCAAACACCTTATTAAATTCCCCTTAACTGAATGGGTGTGATCCAAATATTGAACTCATCTAAACATCTCTTGGCATTTTAAATAATGGGCACTGTACATCAGAGACAACGTTGTATCTGGAAACAGCAGGGTTCTCACGCAGTCTGGAGAACTTTCAGAGCCCATGGGAGAATAAGACTATTGCATCTGTGAACACATTCAGGGGGACTTTGAAATAGCTGAAGAGTAACAGTACATTGCTCCCTCTTTGTTTCTTTGTAACTTCTCTCAGCAGAGTGTGTAAGCCAACAACCCGCCCAAATGTCATCTTTGCCACTCAGGGAGAGTTCCTGAGGAGAATTTTCTTAGAATTCACTCCAAAGTCTGATGCAAAATGAATTCAGCCGTCTGTAACTGCTCTGGTCGACAACCCAACAGCTTGTGTGCACAGAATAGATTCGGAATCAGAACTCCATTTGGGACAAATCGTACCTCATTCTTTTGTTGTTAAAGCATAGATTAGATTACTTACAGTGTGGAAATAGGCCCTTTAACCCAACAAGACCACACCGACCCGCTGAAGGGCAACCCATCCACACCCATTCCCCGAACACTCCGGGCCAATTCACCTAACCTGCACATTTTTTGGACTGTGGGAGGAAACCAGAGCACCCAGAGGAAACCCATGCAGACAAGGGGAGAATGTGCAATCTCCACACAGAGAGTTGCCTGAGATGGGAATTGAACCCGGGTCTCTGGTGTTGTGAGGTAGCAGTGCTGACCACTGTGCCACCATGCTGCCCACTAAGTGTACACTAATGTGTAGTTATATACTTTTGTACCATCTAAACTGATTGACAATAACACATATGCATTCTTGGTTAAGTAAGTGTATCATTTGATAATTAATCCGTTAGTTGTCATTGACTAAACAAATTGGCTGACTTGTTCTGAATACTGATCCTGACACAATCTGACACCAAACATAATCGGCCATATCATCAAACTGGTTACATTTGAAATTTGCTGTGACTTGTGGTGCAGTCAGATTTCGAAATTAAACACTGTACCTCTCCAACCTCGATCATAGTAACATTATCTGTTATTTAAGTGAATAATCACAGATTCCCCAGTCTTTCCACACAATGGAAGTCCTTCATCCCAATGCCATTTTGGTAAATCTTCACTGCATTCGATTCAATGCCTTGATATTCTTCCAAAAGTGTGGTAGTCAGAGCCTCCAGCTGAGCCGAACCTATCATATTTAACTCTTTATATAATGCCCGGTTTTTGTGCTTGAAGCCTAATTTATAAAGCCAAGGGTCCCGCATTCTCTTTCAACAGCCTCGAAGACTTCTCTTGTTATGCTTGACTCTTTGTTTATGTGAAACCTCTCTGCTTCTCCATCCTCATTAAAATTGGGCTGTTCAATTGATATTGCCTGGAGCATTGGAAACAGCACCATCGAAAAAGGAGAAGTCAGGAGTGTGGTGGAATACTCCGCACTGGCCTGGATGAGTGCAGCCCCAACAACACTCAAGAAGTTCGACATCCAGGACAAAGCAGCCTTCTTGAAGCCAAGCCTTTCTGTAATTTCTCTCCCACTATTCGACATCAGTTTGCAACTTATTTTGGTTTACGTTTTAGTTTCAAACTCCCATCAAAAGATTTGCAAGAATAAGAATCACGTCCAGACCAGTCTCAAAATATTAGAACAAAGAACAAAACAACACAGGAACACTCCATTCGACCCTCCAAGCCTGCGCCAACGCATTTTGCCCATCCATACTATAACTGTCTTCACTTACAGGATCCATATCCCTCTATTCTGCTCCTGTTCATGTATTCGTCCAGGTGATTCTTGAATGGAGCTATTGTCTGTGCCTCCACCACCCTGTCTGGCAGTGCGTTCTGGGCACTCACCACCCTTTGTGTGAAAAACCTGCCTCACACATCTCCTTTAAACTTGCCCCCACCACCACCACACCTTGAATCCGTGTCCCCTAGTAATTGACCCCTGAACCCTGGGAGAAAACCTCATACTATCTGCTCTACTAATGCCATTTACATTCTTATAAAATTCTACCAGATTGCTCCTCAACCTCCATCATTCCAGTGAAAATAAACAAAGTTCATCCAAATTTCATCCTAGCTAAAATCCCCCATATGAGGCAACACCCTGATAAAACTTTTCTGTACCTTCTGCAAAGCATTCATATCCTTCTGGTAGTGTGGTGACCAGAACTGTACGCAATATTCCAAGTGTGGCCTAACTAAAGCTTTATAAAGCTGCAGCATAATTTTCCTTTTCTTTATATTTAATGCCCCCTCCAATGAAGGCATGCATGCCACTGGACTTTTTTACTACTTTATCTACCTGCGCTGCCACCTTTAGTGATCTGAGGACCTGCACACCCAGATCCCTCTGCGTATCAATACTCCGAAGGGTTCTGCCATCCACTGTATAATTTCCAACTATACTTAACCTTCCAAAATACATCACCTCACATTTGTCCAAATTAAACTCCATTTGTCATTTTTCTGCCCATGCCTCCAATGATCTATATCCTTCTGTGTTCTCTGACAATCCTCCTCATTATCCACAACTCCACCAATCTTTGTATCGTCTGCAAACTTATGAATTACAACTGCCACGTTTTCCTCCAAATCATTCAAGTAGACCATGAATGGCAGAGGTGCCAGCACTGATCCCTGTGGAACACCACTAGTCACAGCTCTCCATTCCAAAATGCATCCTTCCATCACTACCCTCTGTCTCCTATGACTAAACTGGTTCTGTATCCATTTTGCCAGTTCACCCCGATACCTTTTGTCCCAGTCTGACATGAGGGACCTTGCCAAAGGCTTTACTGAAACCCATGTCAACAATATCAACCACCTTTCCCTCATCAATATCTTCGTCACCTGCTCAAAGTACTCGATCAAGTTAGTGAGGCACGGTGTTTCCTGTACAAAACCACGTTGTTTATCACCACTAAGTCCATTTGCTTCAAAACACGTGTAGATCTTGTCCCTGAGAACCTTTTCCAATAATTTCCCGACCATCGATATGAGGCTCACGGGCCTGTAATTTCCAGGATTATCCCGACTACCCTTCTAAAACAATGGGACAACATTAGCTATTCTCCAGTCCTTTGGAACTTCATCTGTTGCTACATTACTGGAGTGATATTCAACAATATGAGGCTCAAGATTTGGCACCTGGGAATTACAATCGGGTGACGGATAGTTTGTCCATCAATACTAGCAATAATATATAGTTCTACTGCCTATGTTCCCGTTTCTGAATCTGCAAAGCGACTACACAATTGGACCTCAAGTTCATTAATGTGCATGATGCTGCTGACATAAATGCGTGTGATATATCAGATGGAAGTGCTTCCATTGTAGGTATTTGTATTCCACAGTCTGTTCTATTCTTTTCTTTCGTGTCCTTGTACCTTCTTCACCATGGGATGAATAAGACATGATACCATTCTCATACTAGCATTAAAGGATGCTTGAAGTAAAACATAGCTCCATGATACAGCAATTCAGCACTGCAAAGTATCTCAAGTTATGCAAAGAACAGAGAAAGGCAACCTTATTGAAAGCATGCAGAGAATTTCTTTTTCACCGAATTCAACTTGAGCGAAAGAGCTGAACTGCCATGATGATTTGTACATTGAAATACAGACTCTCAAGGTCACCAGGATTCTTGCACTCAGAATGAAAACACTTTATGTCTTTCCTTTTCTGTGAATCCAACACTAAAATCAGCAAGTCATGGTGTAACTGGTCAGAAGATTAACCTTCTCATCAGTTACTGGTGAAGACAAAGGTGAAGTAGAAATATATCATCTTGGCACAGGGGCTCAGTGGTTAGCACTGCTGCCTTGCAGCGCCAGGGACCCGGCTTCGATTCCAGCCCTGGGCGACTCTCTGTGTGGAGTTTGCACATCCTCCCCGTGTCTGTGTGGGTTTGCTCCAGTTTCCTCCCACAGCCCAAAGATGTGCAGGTCAGGTGAATTGGCCATGCTAAATTGCCCATAGTGATAGATGCATTAGTCAGGGGAATGGGTCTGGGTGGGTTACTCTTCGGAGGGTCGGTGTGGACTTGTTGGGCTGAAGGGTCTGTTTCCGCTCTGTAGGGAATCTAATCTAATATTGTTTCATGACAGGAAAGGGACATTAGCAAATTTCAGCAATATAACTCTCATTGGCATCTGCTTTACGAAAGTGAAGTTGGTGGAATCACTGCAAGAGTCTAACATTTGAAAGTGACTGGAAGTGTACATTGACAGAGCTGCTTCCATTTGTTCCAAAATCTCAAAAGTACATTGCAATTATACAACTGACGTCAATCCTATCCACAAAAGGCAGTGGAGGTCAGCTTGAATAGCCCTGAAATAAAAAAAGGACAGGATTCGTAATTTACTATTAAGCGGCACCAATTCCTTTTGTGCAGGCAGCATGCAAATTGTGCACTTGCTGCTCATTGCTACGGATTCAGGAGACAGTAAGCACCATAATCATTACTGAGTCTCATCAAAAAGGCCAAGATTGCACAAGTCATTTTCAAGGCAATGGTAGATCAACATTGACAGTATGGAGCCCTAGCAATAGAAATCAATGGATAAAAAACTGCATTGGCTGGTGTCACATCACCAAAGAGGATCGTGATGATCTGATTTCCTCCCACAGTCCAAAAATGTGCAGGTTAGGTGAATTGGCCATGCTAAACTGCCTGTAGTGTTAGGTGAAGGAATAAATGTAGGAGAATGGGTCTGGATGGGTTGTGGGTCGGTGTGGACTTGTTGGGCCGAAGGGCCTGTTTCCACACTTAAGTAATCTAATCTAATCACCAAAGAGGATCGTTATGGTTATAGAAGGGAAATCACCTCAGCCTTAAGCCCAACAATCTTCAACTACTTGATAAATGACTGTCTTTTTAACACAAGGTCAACCGTGGAGATGCTTGATAAAATGTTTAGTGCCATTCACAACTGCTGAAGTACTGAAATATTGTGTCTGCGCATACAAGACCAGGAGAAGGCAGGGAAGGGAATGGCCGAGGCAAGGCCCGGAAGGTTCTACACCTTATAACTCTACATGACTTCTTGTTATTGATTTACTTTCATGTCTTACTAACAAGGCAACCCTGTCCCCTTTGACCATCTGCCTGTCCTTCCAAGTTATACATGTGTCCTTGGATATCTAGTTCCCAGCTGTGACCCCCCCCCCTTGCAGCCACGTGTCTGTGATACCCAAAATATGGTATCTGCCAGTTTCAATCTGCACTACAGGCTCATGGCCTGGCACTTGTGCTCACTTGCCACTGATCAGTCCAAGCACAAGCCCCAGCAACAATAAGGGAAAGCCCACAGGCAATGCTTTGCTTCTCAGCAACAAGCGAAAGAGAGAAAGAACTCCTGATGGAGACCTGAGTGGCATTTCGACAGCCGACCTGCAGTTAGAAGTAGTGTTGTAGATTTCCTGACCTTCTTAATAGAAGGTTAGCCATGATAAATGGTTCAGTAAATATTCCAAAATGGGGTTCAAACATTTGCCAATGAATATTAAAATCGGAATGTCAAATTCTGCCTTTAAATTGTCGGATAGCTCATTGTCCTGCGGAAAGAAAGATCTGTTTTCATAATAAGAGGCGTTGTATTGAAAATTGTCTTTGAAGGGAGCAGCTACCTTGAGACGTATAATGTAAGAAAATTGCAGGCCAGGGTGTGCAGAATGCTTTTGTAATTGCTAGGCTTTAATGTGCAGGTGTTAAGTATCCAGTGTCAGTCTAAAAATGATAAACAGGCATCTGACAAGGTTCATCGTTTATATATAATGAGATTGACAGAATCTAGCAAATTTAGATGAAAGTTTAAACACTGTTTATCTCCACTTGCGTAAGTGGATTAAAAATGATTGATCGGAACTCACTCAGCTACAATTAATTCTTACAATGTAATTAAAATAAAACTCTGTACTCCAGGAATCTGGTATTTAATGAACCATGACATTGCCTTTATACTAAGTACAAGAACAGTTTATTAAGAGTGAGGGGAGACCCAATCAAATATCCCTTACAGGCCTGAAATAAAACCAAGTGCCTTGCCATGCATGTTCAGAGAGAATTGTAGTTCCCTGCTAAAAATGAGAAGCAAGAATTTCAGCAAAATACTTCCAATGACCTCCTCAAGCCCCATCCATCAGTCAGACGAGCTCATTATTCTAACTAGAAAATTCTTTGCTTCCATATTATGGCACCATCAGTCGCAATCTGCATGCCAATTACTGGGACAGACCCCATGATACTGGGAATGGAAATGAGCTGTCAAGAAGGCCCTCCAAACCCAAGGACCGGTCTCTCAACTCCGTCACAGAGCGCTGACAGGGGCCCGCTGGAAAATTAATCTCGCAAATAAATGTAGCAACTTTCCATGATTTTCAGCACAATTCCTAATCCACCAGAGGGCAGGTTCTGTAAAGTTTATGATAATTGCCAAGCCAGGAAGCGAGATCAACGATAACAAAAGGACACGGTTTATGAATGTTAAGCTAAGGGCAAGCTGAAAGTAAAGTGAAAATGCTGAGGCCTTTCCTCTGTACTTTTCTGGATTTTTTCCGTCCTCATGGACCGAGCGAGAAGGAGTGCTTATTTCTGTTCAGGGTTTGTCTGAAGAAGTTGAATTGCATATGATTGAGTGGTGGTGTTGTAAATACACTTTGCAAATTATTCCCAGACACAATTACCCTTTATGGTGCTAATTAGTCTTCTTAAAAAGGCTGTCAGCACCCGCAAACATTTCGTATTTAACATCTCCGGATGAAGGATTGTGTAATAAAGAGTGCAAAAATAAAATACTGGTTCAAAGTCACACAATTATAATTGGTACAATGATGCAGAACATGGCAACTATAGAGTGGGGCTTTGAAGATCCATAGCCAGTTAACTTTGTGCCCATCTCTGTCCGATTTGCAATGAGGTTCAAAGGTGAGACATAGTGTAAGGGCATTTTATAAATGTCTCAAAGTACCTTCACTTTTCTGGAGTGTAGTGAATGCAGGAGCAATTTGTCAGCAGCAATGCCCTACGATGCAGAAAATGATCAGATAATCTTTTATTTTTTTTAAATCTGTTTAATCTTGCAGTGATGGCTGGCAAGGACAACAATTGTTGCCCAGGTTATCCTTGAACTCAGCTCTTGCTTCACCCTATCAGAGGGCTGTTCCAAATCAGCCATATTGCTGCAGGTCTTGATTTATAGATAGACCAGAACAGTAAGGACAATAGATTTCCTTACCTGAAAATGAGACTTTAGCAAATCAGATTGGTTGTAGAATAATTGATGATAGTTATTATGGTCACCATTCTCGAGACCAGCACTATAAACTGAGTTTAAATCCTGCAAGTGGTTTTGTTCAGATTTGAACCCACTCCGTCAAATCATTAATGTGGGCTCCTTGAATGTCAGCACAATGCCACTGACTGTCTAAATTGGGTAAGGAGAGGTATTAGCCAAGGACTTTCAAATGTACTGTCTTTCTTCCCTTTTCCATCCACCTCTGAAGGCAGGTAAGAATTCAATTTAATGCTTAAATCCACAAAGCACGTCCAACAGTGCAGCACATTCCCAGTGCTGCACAAGAGGGTCAACCTTGGTTCTATTTTCAGGTCTTGAAATGGGTGACAAACCTGCTATTTTCTTTCTCAGAGACTGGTACCTACTAAAACTAAAATGAGTTTTGGGAACTTTTGGTGAAGATAATGTGCCCCAATGTATTATATGCAGGAGCCCCATGATGTCCAAATCCCTTTGCTACCAAAAGCAGCAACATGTAATGACAAACTCTTCCTCTCTAACAGAGCTCGTGTTTTCAGAATTTGTCTGAGTATACACCACCTCAGAAAATGTACAAATCAACAAGCATGGATGACCTTCAAGCTCAGTGAAAAATTCAGCATCACAGAAGCAGGAATATTGCAGGCACCATCTGGCGTTTGAGCAGAATAGTGTGATCTTTTGCTACAGAGGTTCAGGAAGAGAGTTAAAAACAGAGAGGTGGATGAGTTGTTGGGGAAGGGTGAATGAACAATGATTCCTACAGCAACGAACTGGGGTACAAGGTGGGTTTCATGGCAAGAGACGTCTAAGGAGAAAGTGAGGACTGCAGATGCTGGAGAGTCAGAGACGGGAGTGTGGTGCTGGAAAAACACAGAAGATCAGGCAGCTTCCGAAGTGCAATTTTCTGATGAAGATTCTTTTGCCCAAAACGTCGTTTGTCCTGCTCCTCGGATGCTGCCTGACCTGCTGTGCTTTTTCAGCACCACACTCTCAACAAGAGACCTCTAAGCCTAAGAGCGACATCCTCAGATGTTTATCATTCATATGACCTGGCGCAAGGTTCATTAGATTCAGCTCAGGTATGAAGAGATTTTCTTATGTGGAAAGGTTGGGTAGGTTTTACTTGTATTCAGTGGGGTTAAGGCAAATGAGAGGAGACCTTATTGAAACATGTAAGATTTTTAGGGACTAGCTAGAGTAGATGCAGTAAGTTTGTTTCCCCTTGGGAGAGAGTTTAATCTCAGAATAAGGGGTCACCCAGTTAGGACAGAGATGAGGGGAATTATTTCTTTCTCTGAAGGTAGTGAATCTGTGGAATTCTTTACCACAAAGGTTGGGTTGTTCAGTATATTCAAGGCTGAGATAGACAGATTTTTAATCAGCAAGGGAATACAGAGAAAAGGCAAAGAAGTGTAGTTGAGTATTATCAGATCAGCCATGATTACACTGAAAGGAGGAACAGGTTCATTGGCCAAATGGCCTACTTCTGCTCCTATGTTTTATGGTCATACACATATAAAGAACAGAAACCTATACCAAGTGCATTGTAAATCTTTACCCTCGAATCAGTTGACATGAGCAGAATGGAAGAGTAAGACTAAGCTGTCTAAGAGAAACTGAAGGGTGTGACAATCCAAGTGTTGCCCTGAGAAAATTGATCATTGAGGAAAGGACACAAGCTCAGACCAGAAAAGGAAGCAGCCCTAACATCACCCTTCTCTAACCCTTCCCCTGTTATGAATGAAAAGCCAATTCAGGTTTACTATTCGCCCTAAATCCAACTATTACAATGGCCAACTTTCCACTATGCATTCTTCATAAAGTTAAGTTCATCCAAAACCTTTCTGCCCCGTCCAAATGACAAACAGGTCCTATTTAACCATAATCCCTGTGCTGACCAATCTGCGGTGCATCCTACTCAAATGTTGCCTCCATTTTGGAATTTTCATCCCTGTTTATAAATCACTCCATAGCCTCATCCTTCCCTATCTCTATGGCTTAATCCCTTCAGCCCTGAGAGCTTTCAGAAATCCCTCAACTTCTCCAAATGTCAGCATTCTCAACTTCCAACACCCACCTATGTCAGCCGTGTCTCGAGTTGCCTGTTTGCAACAACAACAACTTGCATCTATACAGAAACCTTAACATATCATAATGTCCCAAAGTGCTTAACAAAAACAAAACACAGCATTTGAACCACAGAAGGAGATGCAAGGACAATGGACACAGGTTTCGCCAAAGAGATAGGTTTCAAGAAGCATCTTAAAGAGGTCCAGGAACATAAAGAGACAGAGATGTTTATGGAGTTCCAGAACTGAGGGTCAAAGCAGTCGAAAGCATGACCACCATTGTTGGGGTGGATAAAATTGCTAAGACAGATGATATAATAATCTGTAGGAGCACAGAGATTTCGGAGGGTTGTGGGGCTGGGAGGAAACTGCAGAGATAATTATAGATGAAACCATGACAAAATTTGAAAACAAGGATGAGAACTTTAAAACGACCAGACCAGGAGCCAGTCTAGGTCAACATGTGCAGAAGTGTTGAGTCAAGTTATGGGCAGCAACAATTGGGATGAGTGTAAGTTTGTGGAAAGTGGAAGCTGGAGATTAGCCAGGGTTATGCCATGGTTGTTAAAATCTAAAGGTGGTGAGGAGCATGACATCAATAGCAGCTGAACTGAGACAGGATCGGAATCATGGAATGATATTGAGATCGAAATAGGAAATCTTGATGTTGGAGTAGGTACGCAATTGGAAATGTATCTTGGGATCCAACTTAACACCAAGCGTTCGGCCTCAGCCTACTGTCTGGCAGAGAAACGGTAAGTGTGTTCAGGAAGTTATAACAGAGGTTAAAGACAAAGGCTTTGGTCCTGCCAGTATTTAGTTAGTAACTTCAACACATCCAATACTTGTTGTTGGTCAGGCCCTATGCTCTGGAGTTCTCTGCCTCACCACTCTCCTCTTTTAAGGTGCTTCTTAAAACCTACCCCTAACCAAACTCTTCAATATGCCCACTATCCCATGTACTAAATCAGCAAAATGTTGCCACTGGCCTAAACCCCAGAGAGGAAGTTCAAAGGTAACAGTTTAATGAAGTGTTCTTCTAAGTCCTCACCAAACGAATGAATGAATTGCTGATTGCTTCAGGTGCCACAGTGGCTGCATCCAACCTGGACACCTCAGTCCCACAAGACTGAAACAAAACTGGGGACACAAACCAAACTCATTAGGGAGAAAAATTCAAAAACCCATCAAGTCCTGAGTTGCAATGAAAGAGCATTTGTTTTCCTATCAGTGCCTGTTTGATTTGGGCCTGAGTGTTCTGAGAGGGATCTGTCGATGCCAGTTCAGAATTCAGGCCAAGAAGTGGGGGCAGCATGGTGGCTCAGTGGTTAGCACTGCTGCCTCACAGCACCAGCGACCCGGGTTCAATTCCAGCCTCAGGCGACTGTCTGTGTGGAGTTTGCATGTTCTCCGTACATTTGTGTGGGTGTCCTCTGAGTGCTCCAGTTTCCTCCCACATGGATTGGCCATGAAAAATTGCCCACAGTGTCCAGGGATGGACAGGCTAGCTAAATTAGCCATGGAAAATGCAGGGTAGGGGGATGAGTCTGACTGGGATGCTGTTTGGAGTGTCGGTGTGGACTCATTGGGCTGAATGTCCTGTTTCCACTGTAGCGATTCTATGATTCTACAAGGGCAAACCTCCAACCTGATACCCTTTCGTCCACAGCCCTGATTGTATAGCATGAGCAAGATCCAAGGAGTAACAGGGGAGTGGGCTTGGGAAGCAGGTTAACATGGGAATTCCCTTTCCATCAGGTAAAAAGTAGGCAGACGTTGTAAACAGCTCAGCATCCACCTCAAACCATGCAAAGATCTGTAAGTTACTCTGCACAATTAAACAAAATTGAAATGCTATCAGATCTTACATGTAGTGCAAAGTCAGACATTACCTGAAAACCACCACAGACATAAAATGCTTACCATGAACAATAGCAGTGTTTCTGTTAGCACCCTGCACCACGTGCACTATCTAACATAATGTTTGTCAAAGATATTGGAACAATGGCTGAGCTGGCCCTCTGCCTTTTACAGTAAAGTCTGTAAGCATATATATGAAATGTTCAATTACGTTTCTTGTACATATAACAAATATGTTATTGAGCTGTATTTATATGATTGTGCATGTTCCAGAAAACAGGCATTGTGACAAATACATTACACACTGCTCGACCTGAATTTCATTATGTGTAGGTGGGAAAAAGCATTCTTTTGGTTTAGAGGCAAATGTCACAGTACACAACTAAACACGAGTTCTCTTATCTACACCCACTCTCCCCAAAATAGACGTCGTTTCCGAAATCTAACAGGAGATTTTGGCTCAGACCTCAATAAGATTAGCTTTAAAACATAAGCAGAGTTACAGGATGGTACAGATAATTTATGTACTTCGCAAATGCCCACTGCTAGCACTTAGAAAAAGTCCACACGTCAAGTGAAGGTGCCAGCTGTAGAATTGAAGCTTTTTAAAGAAGTAATAGATGGCAGCCTCAACATTGGGAATCTAAGCTCCCAGCTTTTCAAATATGTGAGTAACCAGTGATCTGTGGGTTAAAGCTCTGCTCTTTAGTTTCCGGTTCTTGTATGTGGATCTGAAAAGGTTAATACTGAGTGAATGCAATAAATGTCACCAATGTGATGGTGTCCTGAGGACAGGAAGAAAGAGTCAATAAGGATCTTGAGGGAGTCAGACCTAGCACCTGGTGCAAACAGCCTCTGTGATAATGATACCAAACGCTTGCAACATGTAAATCGTTGCAGAGATGTCATTAGCTACATCTTGTTTACGGAAAAGGAGTCTTCTAGTTAGACCAGAAGATGGCAGTACATAGGCTCAGTGGTTAACACTGCTGCCTCATTACACCAGGAGCCCGGGTTCAATTCCAACCTCAGGCAACTATCTGTGTGGAGTTTGCACAATCTCCTCGCATCTGCGTGGGTTTCCTCCAGGTGCTCTGGTTGCTTCCCTCAATCCAAAGTTGGTAAATTGCCCATAGTAGAAGAATGTGAGGGCTAAAGATCAAAGTCGAAAAGTGTGGTGCTGGAAAAGCACAGCAGGTCAGGCAGCATCCGAGGAGCAGGAGGGTCAATGTCTCATACATAAACTTTTCATCAGTATACATTCCTGATGAAGGGCTCATGCCCGAAACGTCAACTCTCCTGCTCCTGGGATGCTGCCTGACCTGCTGTGCCTTTCCAGCACCACCCTTTTCGCAATTGCCCATAATGCCGAGGGATGTGCAGGCTCAGTGGATTAGCAATGGGAAATACAGGGTTACAGGGTGGAGGATCTGGATGGGTTACTTTTCAGAGGGCCGGTGTGGACTCGTTGGGATGAGTGGCCTGCTCCCGCAGTGTGGAGATTCAATTATATCACGAGCCACGTGGGAGACCAAGTGGGCACTTAACAAGGCAATTCTGCCAGCACAAAGCACACCAATCATAGTCATTGCTGGAAATAAAGCAGGAACATTTGCAGCAAGCCTTCGAAACAGAAGCACTGAATTGCTGCTTGAAGCATTGTGGTTCGCTAAATGTTCACTGGCAATACGCGATCCCTCAACAAAATCCAATCACAGCCTGCCAGTTATCGAAATCTGTCCTCTATCACAGAACAACCACAGCATTCATGGGGTAAGAAGGGGCACCAAATGCCAGTGGTTTTTTTTTATTCATTCACGGAACAAGGCTGGTCTAGCATTAATTGTCCATCCCTAATTGCCTATTGACATTTAAGAGACAACCACATTGCTGGAGCCATATGGAGGCCAGACCAGGTACAGACAGCAGTTTTCCGAAAGGGCATTAGTGAACCAGAAGGGTTTTCCAACCATCAGCAATGGATTTATAGTCAGTGTTAGACCCTTAATCCTAGATTTGTATTGAATTCAAATTCCAACAGCTGCTGTGCCGGGATTTGAATACAGGCCCACAGAAAATTACCTGGTCCTTTCGAGTAACCATCCAGCAAAAAAGCCACTGGAGCATCACCTCCCCAATTAATGAGTGTCACCAACAGCTCTAAATTTCCATGCACTCCAATTCCTGCCCAATGCAATTTTGCAGGATCTCACAGCATCCTTTCACTAAGAAAGCAACATATACTCTCTACAAGGAGGCAGGAGACTCCATAAAATGCTGGACAGGTGAAGGAATCGAGCACAGAGGATACTGAGATTTGCAACAGTGGTTAGCTTTCCACATATTCAGATTACACCCACCTTATCTTGAAAGCATCTTCTGAGCAGCCAGCACCAATGATCAACTGAAAGGGAGTTTACTCATTCAATATTCAGTTCACCTCTGACCACAGGAAGTGAATCATACAGCGAGGGCCCAGCAGCAGCAGCAGTCTCACCTTTATGCCTCACTTGTTTGGGTCAAGGCCTGAGATCACTTGGATGGATCGACTGATAAGAACTACCTTTTCACACATAGTGGCTTGCAGAAGGGAGGCAGAGGGGAGGTTCAGTTCCAGTAACACTACAATAAGTGCCATTACAGAGCAAACTGAGGAACTGGAGAATGGTCTTAGGAGAGCTAGAAGGGGGCATGAAAAAACCTTGGCAGGTAGAATTAAGGAAAACCCCAAGGTGTTCTACACTTATGTGAGGAACAAGAGGATGGCCAGAGTGAGGTTAGGGAACGTGTGCCTGGAGTCAGAGGAGTAGTGGAGGTCCTCAATGAATACTTTGACATTTCTGAGGACAGGATGAAACAGGCTGATACACTCGAACAAGTTGATATTAGGAAGGAGCATATGCTGAAAATTTTGAAAAACATGACAATAATTAAGTCCCCTGGGCCAGACAGGTTATACCCAAGGTTACTATGGGAAGCGAGGGAAGAGATCGCTGCCCCTTTGCATCCTCACTGTCCACTGGAGTAATACCAGATGATTGGAGGTTGGCAAACGTTTTTCCCTTGTTTAAGAAAGGGAATAGGGAAAGCCCTGGGAATTACAGACCAGTCAGTCTTATGTCTGTGATGGGTAAAGTACTGAGGAGAATTCTGAGAGAGAGGATTTATGATTATTTGGAAAAGCATTGTTTGATTAAAGATAGTCAGTATGGCTTTTTGAGGTGCAGGCCATGCCTTACAAACCTTATTGAATTCTTTGAGGATGTGACAAAACACATTGATCACAGTAGAGCAGTGGATGTGGTATATATGGATTTTAGCAAGGCGTTTGTTAAGGTTCCCCATGGTAGGTTCATTCAGAAAGTAAGGAGGCATGGGATACGAGGAAATCTGGCTGTCTGGATACAGAATTGGCTGGCCCATAGAAGAGTGTGGTAGGAGATGGAAAGTATTCAGCCTGGAGCTTGGTGACCAATGGTGTTCCGCAGGGAACTGTTCTGGGAACTCTGCTCTTTGTGATTATTATAAATGACCTGGATGAGGAAGAGTGGGCTTGCCAATGACTCAAAGGTTGGTGGAGTAGTGGATAGTGTGGGGGGCTGTTGTAGGCTGCAGTGGGACATTGACAGGATGCAGAGCTAGGCTGAGAAGTAACAGATGGAGTTCAACCTGGAAAAGTGTGAAGAGATTCATTTTGGAAAGTCGAATTTGAATGCCGAATATATGTTAAAGGCAGGATTCTTGGCAGTGGTCGAACAGAAGGAATTTGGGGACCACGTCCATAGGTCCCTCAAAATTGCCACTCAAGTTGATAGGATTGTTAAGAAGGCATATGGTGTGTTGGCATTCATTATCAGGGGGATTGAGTTTAAGAGCTGCAATATTATGCTGCAGCTCTATAGAGTCCTGGTTAGTTCAGTTCTGGTCGCCTCATTATAGGAAGGATGTGGAAGCTTTAGAGAGGGTGCAGAGAAGATTTACTAGGATGCTGCCTGGACTGGAGGGCATGTCTTATGAAGAAAGGGTGAGGGAGCTAGGGTTTGTCTCATTGGAGTGAAGAAGGATGAGAGGTAATTTGATAGAGATATACAAGATGAGAGGCATAGATGGAGTGGATATACAGAGACTTCTTCCCAGGGTGGAAATGGCTATCATGAGGGGGCATAATTTTAAGATGATTAGAGGAAGGTTTAGGGGAGATGTTAGAAGTAGTTTCTGTACACAGAGATTGGTGGATGTGTGGAATGCACTGCCAGCAGTGGTAGTAGAGTCAGTTACATTAGGACATTTAAGTGACTCTTGGATAGGCACATGGATGATAGTAAAATGTAGGTTAGTTTGATCTTAGAGTAGGATAAAAGGTTGGCACAACCTCGAGGTGCAAATGTCCTGTACTGTGCTGTACTGCTCTATGCTCTATGCTCTATGTAAACTCTCATCTAGTTAAGCTGCAATTCTAATGCCTCGATTTCTCTCATGGAGGAGGCAGTGGTGATCTCCAATGTGACTCAATGAAGGCCTTACAGATATACTATGTGCTGTTTAACACCACCGTACAGAGAGGGGATTATATCAACCTCAGAAAAAGAGGCAAGAAGACCCATTTGACACGGAGGACAGGGAAGTGGTGTGTGAAATGAAAGGTGATCCACAGTATTGGGCACTTGGCAGCTCTTCTTCCTCATGGGAATGTATTTTATCTGCACCTGAAACACCTCTGCTTTGAAGGCAGACTATTGTTCCAGTTCTGTTTTCATGCTGATCCCGATTCGAACTTACCTGGGCCATGTCTGCCCTCATCCCCTCCTCTAATTAATTTTACTTTAGATTGCTCCCTGCCTTTTTCCTTTCATATTCTAAATCTTAGAATATTATGATCACTATACCCTAAATGTTCCCCTGCAGACTCCGCAGGAGTCACCGCATTCACAAGAATCACATCTAACAATGTCACATTCCTCATTCATCCACAAATGTACTGATTTAGAAAATGCTTTTGAATACACTTCAATATCTCTTCTTCTTCGCTAAACTATTACAATCTAAACTGGGATAATTCGTGGCCTCTGATCACCACAGTTTTTGCATCTCTTTGGAATTTCCTTGTAAATTTATTTCTTTATGCCTTTCCTGCTAGTTGATAGAATACATCCAGTATTGTAATAGCATTTCTATTGTATCTTAATTCTTGCCAAATACAGTATATTCTGTCCTTGACCCCTTTAGGGCTAGTATAGTTATAGAATAGAGACTCTATTATTGGCATTTCAATTATCTGTCTTCATGATTGACTGCTAATATTTTCATGGGACTAAACCTTTCATGAGACAACAAAATTACATGATGTTTTTCTAATTTGTAAAGAACTTGGCTTTAATTTCCTGCATAGGGACTGTACCTTAATATGAAAGGCTGCAGTGTGAAAACTCAATGTTCTGCCAATTTACCGTTGAGACTAGATCATGAAGGTGGCATGGATAATACATAATGCTGGATGTTTTCTACATATTATGCATGAATTACATGCATGGATATACATAGAATTATATGTGTGCAATCAGCATTTATTACAATGTTGTTTGACCAGCTCCACATACATATTTATAGGCATGCGTGTAGCAACTCAAAAGCACTTGCTTAGTAAAGGGATTCTCTAACAGTATTGAATGCATTGCTTGTTGAGTATAGATATGCACTTCTGGTACCTTCTAAAAGCTGAATATATGTTTGATTTAATTTGATTTATTACTGTCGTGTGTACCGAGATACAGTGAAAAGTGTTGTTTTACGTGTTTTACAGACAGATCATACTATACAAATGCGTCATGATAACAGAGTGCAGGATACTCTGTTACAGCTGCCTGGAAGGTGCACAAACAGATCAGCATTAGTATTAAAGAGGTCCACTCAAAAGTCTGATAATAACAGGAAAGAAGCTGTTCTTGAATCTGTTTGTACATGCATACAAACCTTTCTATTTTCTGACTGGTGTGAGAGGGTGGAAAAGAGAATAACCAGGGTGGGAGTCTTCGATTATGTTGGCTGCTTTCCCGAGGCAGTGGGAAGTATAGATGTAATCAATGGATGAAAGGCTGGCTTGCGTGATGGGGTGAGCTTTGCTTGTGACTCACTATAGTTTCTTTCAGTCTTGGGCAGAGCATTTGCTATAGCTGCTATGATGCAACCAGATAGGATGCTTTCTAAGGTTCACCTATAAAAGTTTGTACAGATCTTTATGGACACACTGAAATTTCTTAGCCTCCTGGGGAAGTAGGGGCATTGCTGTGTTTTCCTAACCATAGTGTCAACATGTTTGGATCAGGACAGATTGTTGATAATCGTCACTCCCAGGAACTTAACACTCTTGACCTTCTCCACCTCAGCACCATTGAGATAGGCAGGGGATCATGTAGCTAAACACAGATTGAGTCTTAACCACCAAGTAGTGATGAATCCAAATGAAAATGCAGTTTACAAAGGTAGCTTAGAATAAATCTTACATATATGTTCGAACTTTGAATAAGTCCTCAGTTGTATTGTGAGTGAGATGGGGGATCATGATTACTAATCGCTTTGATTTTTGATAAAAAAATGTTTAAAGTTATTGAGCTAGATGAGGTGATATGGGTAGAAAAATTGACACTCAAGAATGTAGATCAATAATGGATGTTTTTAAAAGAAGAAACACAAAGCACTATAAAGGAGACATACAAAATTTTCAAATAATGCATTAAAGGTCAGCGGCAAGCTAAAATTGAAGAGGATCTTTCAGTCCTCGATAGATATGTTAAAGATATGAGGAAAAAAATAAGTAAGTGGGTCAGAGACTAAGAAAAGCAGAGTGGAAATGAGGATACCAAAAATATTTTAAAATCAGGAATATTTTCTACAAATATTAGTGAAAAGAGAGCCATAATAGTTAGGGTTGCATATCAGGGAGAAGGATATTGCAACAGAAGTAAATATTGGTTAAAACTGAAATACATGATCCATAACCTGAACTACAAATCTTCTCCAAAATCTCAAATAGGTGATATAATAATTAAATGTTATTTAAACTAAATGTTGGGAAAGTGTTAAGACTTGGTGAGATATATCTGATAATCTTGGGAGGAAAATAAACATTGAAATATTGAAGTTTTGCGAAGTTATAGTTCAAGGATTCTTTCGTCACATTGCCCACTACCTAAAAATACCCAGTTATCTCATATCCACAAAAAATTAAGGTAAGTCTAACTCCATCGATTGTTATTCTATTACCTGATTTCATCATAAAGGTTGAGTTACCAATAACACCATGAATTGACACATATTCGTCAATAACCTCACTGGTACGCAAGTTTTGAGGCTCATCACAGTCTTGATCATTCATGGATGAACAAGCTGAGTGCCAGAGGAGAGTTGGGCATTGCTTCCTTCACTTCAAGGGGAATTAGGTTAAGCCTGGTAACAAGAATCCCTAGCAAACCTAAGCTTGCTGAAATTTAAAGGAACAACATTCAAAGTGGCTTGTGTCATAACACGCAAAGTGAGCAGTTAATTGAAGAGTAGTCAAAGCTCTAGGACATCACTACAGGCAGTACCCTGTAAAAAACATTCAAAGCTGCTTAGTCCATGGCCTGCCCACCAGCACAAGGTCAGGCTTGTGTTAGTTTACTCATAATTCTGAATTACTCAGCTTCGTTACACAGCCCATGCCAGCCTATTGCAAGATGTGAATAAAGGGCTTGTATTGACTAGAACAGGCCAAATTAGCACCATACAGGTGCTCTCTGTATATGTAACAAGAGAAAGCACAACTATCTCCCTGTAACCTTCAGTCACTGAATTTAAAACTATCAACACCTTCGGTTCACCTTTGGTCAGAGGCTGAACTGCGATAACAATATCAACATTGCAACTGTGAAAGCAGGACAGAGGTTACGTACTCTGTGATGAATCTCTCAGCTCCTGACCTTTAAAGCTCCTTCAGTCTCCACAGATGGAATACTCGGTGCTCTATAATCTGGGGATCATCCAGGGCAGACCAGTTCACTTTTTTACTGCCAGAGACACTGAGTTTGATTCCAATCCCTCCAATTCCGGAGCAGTGTCTCTATCCTGCAGGATGCACCATTCCAACAAGTCTTTCTAGACCTTGTGACTTCTAATAACAAGCAGAACAACCGTGCTAACATTATGTGACCTCCGTAACACTTAAACCACCATCCCAATCCATACCTCTTTAGATTTATTTATTCAGTCACGGGATGCAAAAGTCACTGACTACGTCAGCATTTATCTCTTTCCTGAAAGCTTCTAGAAATATCTAAGTGGCTTATTAGGCCTTTTTTAGAGAGTTTTCTTAGCCTCCTGGGACTGTAGAGGCGTTGCTGTGCTTTCCTAACCATAGTGTCAATGTGGTTGGGTCAGGACAGGTTGTTGATGATCATCACTCCCAGGAACTTGATGCTCTCAACCTTCTCCACCTCAGCACCATTGATGTAGATGGGGCAACATGTAGCTAAACACAGAATGAATCTTAACCACCTACTGGTGATGAATCCAAATGAAACTGCTGTTTATAAAGATTGGTTCATGAAAGATTTACAAGGATGTTGCTGAGGTTGGAAGGTTTAAGCTATAGGGAGAGGCTGAAAAGGCTGGATCTGTTTTCCCTGGAGCGTCGGAGGCTGAGGGGTGACCTTACAGAGGTTTATAAAATCATGAGGGGCATGGATAGGATAAATAGACAAGGTCTTTTCTCTGGGGACGGGGAGTCTAGAACTAGAGGGCATAGGTTTAGGGTGAGAGGGGAAAGATTTAAAAGGGGCCTGAGGGGCAACATTTTCACGCAGAGGGTGGTGCTTGTACGGGATGAGCTGCCAGAGGAAGTGGTGGAAGCTGGTACAATTACAGCATTTAAAAGGTATCTGGGTGGGCATTGGAAAAGGAAGGGTGTAGAAGGATATGGGCCAAGTGGGATCAGATTAGGTTAGGAGATCTGGTCGGCGTGTTTTTGTGCTGTACAGCTCTATGACTCTGAAGGTTCTGTCATTCTCTGTACAATTTTCATCTGTACTTGATCATCCAAAATACCTCCCCTCCCATTTCATAGACTCCTTACAGTGTGGAAACAGGCCCTTCGGCCCAACAAGTCCACACTGACCCTCCGAAGAGTAAGTCACCCAGACCCATTCCTCTAACCTATTCCCCTATATTTACCATTGATTAATGCATCTAACCTACACATCCCTGAGCAATCCCTGAGCACTATGGACAATTTAGCAAACTTAACTAGCCTGTGCATGTTTGGATTGTAGGAGGAAATCAGAGCACCTGGAGAAAACCCATGCAGACACAGAGAGAATGTGCAAACTCCACACACACAGTTGCCCGAGGCTGGAATCGAACCTGGTTCCCTGGTGCTGTGAGGCAGCAGTGCTAACCAGTAAGCCACTGTGCTGCCCATGGCGTCCAGATTAAACTCCATGTGCCATTTTTCTGCCCATGCCTCCAACTGGTCTACATCCTGCTATATCCTCTAACAATCTTCCTCACTATCTGCAACTCCACCAATGTTTGTATCATCTGCAAACTTAGACCAGCCGCATTTTCCTCCAAATCATTTATGTAGGCCACGAATAGGCAGTCACAACTCTCCATTCCAAAAGCATCCTTCCACTGTTACCCCTTGTCTCCTATTACTAAGTCACTTCTGTATCCACCTTGCCAGCTCACTCTGATACTATGTAACTTCCCCCTTTATACCAGTCTGCCATGTGGACAACATCAACTGCTTTTCCCTCATCAACCATCTTCACCACCTCCTCAAAAAACTCAATAACGTTAGTGAGGCAGGCCCTCCCCTCAGAAGAGCATGCAGTCTATCTGTAATAAGTCCTTTTGCTTTAAAATGCACATAGATCTTGTCCCTGACAATCTTTTCCAATAATTTCCCTACCATGGACGTGAGGTTCACAGGCCTGTAATTTCCTGGTTTATCCCTGCTACCCTTCTTAAACAATGGGGCTATTCTTCAGTCCTCTGGAACCTCATCTGTGATCAAAGAGGGTACAAAGATTTCTGTCAATGCTCCAGCAATTTGTTCTCCCTTACTATTCTGGGATAGATCCCATCAGGACCTGAGGACTTCTCTCCACTAATACCTTTTAAGACGCATAACAGCTGTTAGCTTTTAATACCAACTTGACTTCGAAATTTGACGCCCTAATATCATCTTCCACCAATTCCTTCTGTTTGGCGAATACCAACACAAAGTATTCGTTTAGGACTGCATCTACTTCTTCTGGTTGCACACATAGATTCTCTCCTTTGTCATTGAACTCTTTATTGCCCTCCATGTCCCTCATGTATCCTGTATAGCTATTCACTCACTGTCTATGAGAGACAACTGTCAAGATAGCTTTGAAAGTGAAATTTAAGAATAAACTTTTATCAGTCAATTAGAGCAGTTTTATTCAAAGACAATTCATACTGAAAAGAAATCCATAAAACCCATTCAGAAATATTAATCCTCTCAAGTGGCTAGCCTGTTGTAAAAACATGGAGAAAGTGAGGACTGCAGATGCTGGAGATTAGAGTCGAGAGTGTGTTGCTGGATAAGCACAGCAGGTCAGGCAGCATCCGAGGAGCAGGAGAAGCCGCCTGACCTGCTGTGCTTTCCCAGCAACACACTCTCGACTGTTGTAAAAACAAACACGCATCCACTTACAACACGAAATGCAGATTTTTCTGAAGAGCCTCTTAAAACAGTGAATCAAAACATGACCATAGGAATAAATGGTTCTTGACACATTGAAACTCAGCCATGCATTAATGACCCCAGCTATTAAAACCAACTCTGGGAAATATTAATAATAAAGTTCGTTTTTTTCTAAAGCTGCTCACTTCCATTCCAAAGTAGGTTGTCTCTTGATCTCAGGAGTGTAGCGAATGCTTGAATTTTTTAAAATGCTCACCACTGGGGATATTTTTCTCAAAGTTAAAAGTTGCTGGACTTTTAAATGTCTGTCCAAAACATGACAGTAGAGTTTTCCCAGCATCATTTCTGTATGGATTTGAGTCTATAGTCGCACTATTTCTATTGGGAAAACTCCAAAATTGCATGTTGACATTTTATGCACTGGTAGTCGGTGGAATGGTCAATTCATATTTGCAGGAGAGAACTCAATAATCTGTCACTGTATTAAAAACACATTTACGTTATAGTGTAACATCTAATAATGGAATTTTAAGGTGTGGAAAGATTAAATAGTTATCGTTCAGAATTTCTCTGATGCTTCACTATCAATTCAGATCCAAGCAAGTTGCCAGAATAGAAATCCAGACAACTTCCTTTGTGGTAGAATTTATTGAATGATCAGTCTCGAACTTCTTGTCCCCTTTATGCTTACCCTGTCAGTTAATTAGTCTATTTTCCAAACCATTTGCTTACCTACTTGCTGTATTTACTGACTTGCCTCTTTAAAGAACAAGCATTGCTTAGAGTGAGCAGCTTATTTTATTGAAATAGTCTGATAACTGGTGAGTTGTGTGAATGTGCTTTGTTTTGGAAATATATTTTCTTTCTAACATTTCCTTTATCTGAGAAGGATCAATCTCAAAATTCTTTTCCAGCGACAAACATTGGAAATGTGTTGTCCCAAAGGGTTTGGTTATCCACATAACATTCCAGTAACAAATGCTTCCCAGATTGCCTCTTTTATAGGATTCCCTATAGAACATTAGATAAACATACTTGTATTTGTAGCTTCTATGAGCACCAATGTGCAGATAATCCAACTGCCTTGCCAGGCCAGTTTTCTAAGTTGTTCAGCATCCATCACAACTGCCTATTCCCTGCTCCAAATGTGCAGAATGCGCCACACTAGGATGATGCAGCACACTCTGTCCAGACTGTACTATCCCCAGATTTGTTCAAACAATGGAACCACAGTTTCAGGAAGTCGAAAATCTGGGCTGTACTCTATCTTCACTCGACCTCAGTCAGGGGGATGGATCATCAGCCAAAGTGCGGTAAAAATCTAGCACTCGTCACTCCCGCAGCATCCCATGCCCTCCCAAACATTACTGGCTTGCCTGCTTACATATTGAGATTCCCCTTCACTGACCTTCCCTCCGTTCAATCAGGCTGCTGCCTATAATCCTCAGCACTGATCCCCTCCACCTCCCTAGAGTGACCCCTGATACACCACCCCACACCCTTCCGCCCCCACCCCCCACTCACATGGCATCCAGCACTGACCATGGCCCACTCCCTGGACCGTGACCACTCCCCAGGCGGGCAACTGTCCATGCACAGACTACTCGACCATGAGTGGATGCTGCCCTTGACTGACTGCACCAGGAGCCCCTGACTGAAACCAGCCTCCCTTCATCCCTCCTTCCTTCCTTAAGTCAACTGAGGATAGCTCCCCTTCAGCTTTGAGACAAGGCCCTTTAGTTGTGAAGCACATGCAGTGTGTTTGACATGTCGGTAGCTGCCATATGCTGTAAGAGTGAGATTGACATAGCCCTGTGACTTACAGCAACATGTCCACCCTGTTGACTGTTGAATTTAACTTTGATTTTTATTGCCATATGTATTTTACAGTAAGAATGCAACAAAATGAAGTGAAAAGCTTTCATTTGTTGCCATGGTAAAGCACCATGTTGAATAATTTAAGAATAAGGGGAAAAAAAGAGAAAGGTATAGAAGGGACCCAAGGGGCATTTTTTTCATGCAGAGGGTGGTACGTGTATGGAATGAGCTGCCAGAGGAAGTGGTGGAGGCTGGTACAATTACAACATTTAAAAGGCATCTGGATGGGTATATGAATAGGAAGGGTTTGGAGGAATATGGGCCGGAGGCTGGCAAGTGGGACTAGATTAGGTTAGAATATCTGGTCGGTATGAACGAGTTGGACTGAAGGTCTGATTCCGTGCTGTACATCTCTATGACTCTATGTAGCTTAAAGAGGGTCCATTCGTCCTGAGCCAGCTCATCATCAACGATGCCCGCATCACCATCACTCCGACACCGCCTCGCTGCTGTCTACACCGGATCCAGCATCAAAGTCGCTGATCCTCAGGGCCAACCTTCCTCTATGACTGCCTAGCCACCACCTTGTGCCAGACCAAGCAACGTCAGCTACATGCTCAGTGGCTTTGTGACTGCACTAAGCAGTCGGGTAAGCCCTGAAGCTGAACTGGAGACGGCAACAAAAAGACCACAAGGCAAGGATGTTATGGACTTCCAGGTAGATGCTACCTGTGTGAATATTTACAAGACTAGTGAGCTTCCCTGAAAAACAGCCAGGTCCATTCTTTGAGTAGGATGTCTGTCCAAGTGTGGAAAAAGTCCTCGTGGCAGCACTGCAATGGTAGCTGCCAGTGCGCCCAAAGTGCAGCATTACAATGCAGAAGAGCACTCTAAAGAGATAGCGGATGATGGCCATGATGGTACGGAGAGACTGGCATTTGTCAGATGTTCGATTGCTGCCGATGGGATTTGATTTGCAATGTTCATGCGGGATGTCCAAGATCGGGGCCAGGAGGAGCAAGTGGTGAGCTGGGGTCTCCAGGTAACTTCTCTCACTTTCATGTTGGGAACTCTCACTATCTAGTTTCTACTTGGTGCCCAATTGAAAAGGAACTGCATACTAATGAGATGAGGTGTGGCGATTTTGGAGTGATAACGCACAGTATTATGCATCACTAGTCATGTCACTGTTCCCTAGAGGGAATCTTGTATCAATGTTCGAAATTCTGTTGGAAAATGAAACATGTTGCTTCCTAATGTTGAGAAAGGCTTTATTGGCTTTCTCATGTAATTCTCCCAATTTCTCACCCGCCAAGTCATTCAGGGGCTTATAAGATTCTGCTTCTTAACAGCATGCAGGTGCTGATGAAATGGTTTCCCAGTGAATTTATCGGGAATCACCATTTTCTGATGAAGTGATTTTGGTACATCGTCATCACTCAACCTGAGACAGGTAGAACTTCTGAATTCCTTAACTTTACCTCTTCTGAGTTAAAGTGTCTATGTAACACTTAAACCAACCCACTGCATATACAGAGAGTATACATCCCCTGTCCAACACAACACAATCAAAGGAGTTTGCAGCTAAAGCAGTCCCTCCTGATTGAATTTGTTTGCAATAGCACAATTCCCTCCACCAGATCAATATCATTATTTTCTTCTAAACCTTCTGTGCATATGTTGTTTTGAAAACTGTGCTATTCCATTTTGGAAATTCATTGAATAATGATGATTTAAGATTTAACTAAAGCACATGTTGTCCATACCCTAAGATTCATAATTTTGTCATGGTTCCCCAAGATCTGTTGTCTAATTGTCAGTGACATCTCCATCGCCACTCCTTTTAGTTATGGTTCTTTTTTTGTATTGGTGCATTCAGCCTGTATCTGGCCAGTCCCACAATGCCACTGCTATTGAATCCTCCATTCTCTGACCCACTTGAGCCATGAAAAGTGCTGGGATGGATAAAAAGGTGCCCCTGAGATCCCTTTTAAATCTTTCCCCTCCTACCCTGAACCTATGCCATCTAGTTCTGGCCCACTTAAACATCAATCTAATGTGTGAGTCTATGATGTTGTGGCCTTATAAATAGATAGTGTTGGAAATAAATTTCAAGATATCTGACTCAACAGAATCTGTGGTATATGCTGCATGTACTAACTTATATAGAAAATGACCACAACGATGTCATACAGCACCCATATTGCTGTGATATGTATCTCTTCTAAATGGCTTTAGGATTTGATTTGTTGAAGCTTGCATTTTTTTCACTGTAAATTTTGACTTCTGTTCCAAATACATGTTTCTTTCTAAAAATCTGCATTAAGGATTTAATGCAAGGAGTGGAGTCATTTAGGGTCTGAACGACGTGGGCTGAGGGAAGTTTGGTGGTAGGATCAGGTGAGATGTCCAGTGAGGCCTGTCTCCACATGAGAAGTGTCTCACTTCATCTTTTACACTTCTGCCAAGCAAAATGGTGTGTTTCTCACTGGGCAGTGGTGGAGTTGCCATTTAGGGGAGATGACTGTTTGTTAAAAGCCTTGCTGTCCAACCCACCATATTAGTATTCAGTTTCCCATCATACCAGTCACTCTTATCAAATCAGATGAGGAGAATTTTCGACCCAGCAGTCCGAGCAGGGAACCGGTATCTTCGATTCACTGCTGGATTTGAGAAGCCTCCATGTTGCTCAGCACCAGACAGCATCTCTGGACACAATCCATGCCCAAAAACGTGGGCATCCTACACACACCAACCTCTCACAATACTCGTGGCAGCTCTCCAATCTATTTGCAGGATGCCCAATGAATCTCAGACCTGCATTGCAGGGCACACCACCAACTGGGATTGAAAAGCTGCAGCTTTGAGTGTAAGGACAGGCAACCAGATTAGGCCAGGCTGTATCTCAGGACTGGTTGCTAGCTCTCTAAGCTCACTTAGTGCCTCCGTGCATGCTTACAGTATAACCTATCTCACCTTGCCATTGCCAGCTAGCGCATTGGCACACCAGCCAAAGCATCCAAGCTGCCATATTGATTTGTGCAGACGTATAGACAGGCCGCTTGACAGTAGGGGTCTGCCTGGGAGGGGACGTAGAGTCATAGAGATGCACAGCACAGAAACAGACCCTTCAGTCCAACGTGTTCACACCGACCAGATACCCTAAATTAATCTCATCCCATGTGCCAGCAATTGGCCCATATCCCTCTAAACCCTTCCTATTTATAAACCCATCCAGATGTCTTTTAGATGTTGTAATTGTGCCAGCTTCCACCAATTCCTCTGGTGGCTGATTACATAACACACCACCCTTTCGTGAAAAGGTTGCCCCTTAGGTCCCTTTTAACATTTTCCCCTCTCACCCTAAACTTACGCCCTCTAGTTCTGGCCCACATAAACATCAATCTAATGTGTGAGTCGATGATGTTTTGTCCTTATAAGTAGATAGTGTTGGAAATTAATTTCAAGATATCTGACTCAACAGAATCTGTGATATATGCTACATGTACTAACCTTTACAGAAAATGACAAACACCCATATTACTGTGATAGGTCTCTCCTCCAAATGGTTTTGGGATTTGATTTGTTGAAGTTTGTATGTTTTACACTGTTCCACAGTGTTTTCAGTTGCATGCACCTTGTAGAGATATTTGGATACAACAACTTCTCGAACCATAAGCTTTAATTAAAAAAAAAGTCACCAATGAAAGGAAAAGATGAGAGTAATCATTAATTTTAGTCACCAGCAGCAGTTAGAAGACACTACATTCTAGCCTTAGACACAAAGATTAATTATAGTTGGGTCTTTCACATCATAATGGTTCACCGTTATTAATAGTGAATCAGACAATATCTAATTCACTGTAATTTTTCAGTCACCTCTGGACTGCTCCAATAAAAGAATAGTCTTTTTGAAATTAAAACTTGAGGTGAAATAAATTCTGTGACTCATTAAACACTGAAATGCTACAAACCTGACCTGCTATACATTCAGGGGATGAACAAAGCAGCTTGCTTCGAACTGCAAGGGTTACCCTTCCCATGAGAAGCCCCAGGAAGTGGTTCAGTGACTTGAGTGCACAGTCACTCAGCATAACGACAATAATATGGTTGACTCTCAATTGCTCTCTGCAATAGTCTAGCAAACCACTAAATAACATCAATCGCTACAAAGTTTCAAAAAAGAAATGAAACTGGATAGGCCAGCTATCAATGATCTTGGCAAACTCAACACCAAGAGCAGGAACAGCCCTGTTGACCCTCCAAAGTCCTCCTTACTAATATCTGGGGGGCTAGTGCCAAAATTGGGAGAGCTATCTCACATGCAATAGCCTGATATAGTCATACTCACGTAATCATACCTTACAGACAATGTCCCAGACACCACCATTACCATCCTGGATATGTCCATCAGGACATACCCAGCAGAGGTGTTGGCACAGTGTATACAGTTGGCAGGGAGTTGTTCTTGGAGTTCTCTACATTGACTTTAGACGCCATGATGTTTTGTGACTTCATGTTAAATATGGGCAAAGAAACCTCCTGCTGATTACCACGTACCACCCTCCCTCAGCTGATGTTGAACAACACTTGGGGAAAGCACTGAGCGTGGCAAGGGTTCAGAATGCCAAGGGAGGAGAACTTCAATGTCCACCACCAAGAGAGGCTTGGCAGCAACAGTATCAATCGAGCTGGTCATGTCCTAAAGGACATAACTGCTAGACTAGTCTGCGGCAGGTGGTGAGGGAACCAACAAAAGGGAAAAATATTCAAGACCTCATCCTTACCAATCACTCTTACCATGCATCTGTCCATGACAGTATCAGTAAGAGTGACCACCAAACAGTCCTTGAGGAGACAAAGCCCTACTTTCACATGGAGAATAACCTCCATCGTGTTGTGTAGCACTATCACTATGCTAAATGGGACTGACTTCAAACAGATCTAACAAATCATGACTGGGCATCCATGAGGCTCTGTGAGGTATCAACAGCAGTCCATAACCTCATGGCCTGGGAACGTCCTCCACTCAACAATTACCATTAGGGCAGGGGATCAACCTTGGTTCAATGGAGGGTGCAGGAGTAGCACCAAGCAGACCTAAAAATGAGATGGGAACCTGGTGAAGCTACCGAACAGGACTGCTTACATGTCAAACAGCACAAGCAGCAAGGGATAGGCAGAGCCAACCAATAGATCTTCCTCAATGATGGAAGAGCCCAGCACATCAGTACAAACAATAAGGCTAGAGCTTTTGCAGCAATCTTCAGCCTGACATCTGAGTAGATGATTTATCTCAACGTCCTCCCATGGTCCGCAACATCACAAATACCCATCTTTAGCCAATTTGATTCACTCCACGTGATATCAAGAAACAGTTACAGATACTAGATACTGCAAAGACGATGGGTCCTGAAAATGTGCCAGCAATAGTACTGAAGACATGTACTCCAGAACTTGCCACTCACCTCGTCAAGATGTTCCAGTACAGTTACAATACTGGCAACTACCTAACAATGTGAAAAATTTCCTTGCTATGTCTTGTCCACATAAAGAAGGACACATCCAACTGAGTCAAGTGTCACCACATCAGTCGACTCTCGACCATCAGTAAAGTGATGGAAGGTGTCGTCAACAGTGCTATCAAGCAGCGCCTACTCAGCAATAACCTGTTCAGTGACGCCCAGTTTGGGTTCCCTCAGGGCCATTCAGCTTCTGACCTCATTACAACCTTGGTTCAAACACGGACAATAGAGATGAATGCCAGAGGTGAGGTGAGAGTGACGGCCCTTGACAACAAGATTGCATGCGAGTATGACATTAAAGAGCTCCATCAAAACTGGATTGAATAGGAATCAGGGAGAAAACTCTCCATTGGTTAGAGTCATACCTGACACCTAGGAAGATGGTCATGGCTGTTGGAGGTCAGTCGTCTTAGCTCTTGAATATCTCTGCAGGAGTTCCTCAGGGTAGTATCCTAGGGCAAACCATCATCAGCTGCATCATCAATGACCTTCCCTCCAGGGAAAGGTCAGAAGTGGGGATTGCACAGTGACTGCACAGTGTTTATCACCAGTTGTGACTCCACAAGTACTGCTACAGGATCTGGACAATATCCAGGCTTCAGCTGATAAGTAGCAAATAACAAATGCCATGCAATGACCATCTCCAATAAAAGATAACCTAACCATCACCCTTGACATTCAATGGAGTTGTCATCACTGAATCCCCCACTTATCAACTTCCTTGGAGCTACCAATGAATTGGATTTGTCATATTAATACTGTGACTACAAGAGCTAGGAGTACTGCAGTGAGTAACTCACCTCCTGACTTCCCAAAGTTTGTCCACCATTTCCAAGGTACAAGTCAGGAGTGTGATGGAATACTCCTCAGTTGCCTGGATGGGTACAGTTTCTTGACACCACCCAGAACAAAGCAGCCGGCTTGATTTGGCACCACATCCACAAACATTCAGTTGCTTCATCGTTGATGCTTGGTAGCAGTAGTGTTCACTATCTACAATTTGCACTGCAGGGATCCTTAGACAGCACCTTCCAAATGATGACCACTTCCGTCTGGAAGGACAAGGGCAGCAGAGACTTGGGAACATCAGCAGCTGCAAGTTCCATTCCAAACCACTCAGCATCCTGTCTTGGGAAATAGATTGCTGTTCCTTCACTGTCCTGGATCAAACTTCTGGAATTCCTTCCCTAAGGCCATTGTGGGTCTACGTACAGCACATGGGCTGCAGCGATTCAAAGTGGAAGCTCACCACCACTTTCTCAAGGGATGGGCAATAAATGCTGACCCAGCCAGTGACACCCCACAAGACAATCCAAAAACAGAAAGCTCCAGGCACAATCCTCAATGTGCATTGATCTGTGACAGGATAAAGTTCAATGGTTATGTCTTTGTGACTCTGGGTGAGGATAGGGGATGGTGGTGAGTGGGGGGTGGGGTGAATTGGGGGGGGGGGGAGAGGTTGGGAGGTTTTGACATGGTGTTGAGGGGGCCACCACTCAATAATCCTTTTTTTAAACTCCATTTAAAAGAGTTCTGCTGGGATGCTGAGAAATGACAGGATTGTGAGGCTACCTGTGGTTATACGGTCTGCCAACAGAGCTCATACATCACAGATACAGTTTGGGTGGCCATCAGAAGATTACTGGTGGAGGATGGCGTGATATATTTAGAGGGGGAAGTGCATGGAAGACAAAACATAATGTAAGTACCTTCAAGAAAGGTTCTTGACCAGAATCATTAACCCTCTTTGCCTCTCTACTCATGCTACCTGGCGTGCTGTGTACTTCCTGCATTGAGCTTTTGCATCAATAAATTTTATCAGTTATTTACAGGAGTAAAAGAGGACCTCTGTTACGAGATGTGCCTTAAAGCGGGATTTGTTCTGTCATGTTTCTTTTGAAAGTGGTGTAAATCTGAAGCTGAGCCGTCTCTTCTGAGCCCAGCCAACTTTGTTTCTTTTTAAGTTCGACCAATAGAAGCAGCATGAAGAGGTGGGGTCAAGCTCCCACAGAACCAGGATTTCAGTTTTAGTTTTCAGTACTTGCTGGGGTACTGAAGCTGTTATTCCTCTCTCGGTTACAGCTAAACCTGGGGTTCTCTTCCTGCTGCTAGAATTGTACAAGAGACAATATATTTTACTGAATTTGCCTTTACCATGGCTGTGTTTATGGGATGTCACTATACTGGAACAATTGCTGTTTCGTTGATTTGATTTGATTTGGTTTGATTTATTGTAGTCCTGTGTACCATACACGGTGTAAAGCTTTGTCATGTGACCTGTAGAGGCAGATCATAGCAAGCAAGGAGGTGCAGATCATAGGGTGTTTAAACAGGGCAAGGTTACACTGCACAGGAGGTGCGCAAAGCAAGATCAACATTAACAAGACCAATATTATTTGAAGTTAGAGAGAAGAAGCTGTTCTTGAACCTACTGGTGCATGTGCTGAAGTGTCTCTATTTATTGCCTGACGGAAAGGGTTGTAGGAGATCATTACCGAGGTCGGAGGAGTCTTTGATGATGTTGGCAGCCTTTTTGTGGCAGCAAGAAGTGTAAATGGAGTCCATGGATGGGAGGTTGGCTTCCATGATGGTCTGGACTGTGCACACCACCTTCTGTAGTTTCCTATCGACCTGGGCAGAGCAGTTGCCATACCAGGCTGTTATGTGGCTGAATAGTATGGTCCCTATGGTGCTTCTGTAAAAGTCAGTGAGGATCCTTGTGGACATGCTGAATTTCCTAAGCCACCTGAGGATGAGGTGTTGTTGTGCCTTCTTGACCGTCGCATCTACATGGGAAGTCGAGGACAGATTGTCGGTTATCGTCACTCCTAGGAACTCGATGCTCTTGGCTTTCTCAGCCTCCACTCTACTGATGAAGATAGGGGCAAGTCCTCCTCCTTTCTTCCTGAAGTCAATAATCAGCTCTTTTGTTTTGCCGACATTGAGAGAGAGGTTGTTATTGTTGCGCCACGACACCAAGCCCTCTATTTCCTTTCTGTATTCTGACTCATCAGTGTTTGATATCTGTTCTGCCACGGTCATGTCATCACCAAAGTTGTGGATAGTGTTCATTTGGAATTTGGTAACACAGTGGTGGGTGTACAGGGAGTACAGTAGGGGGTTGACAGTGCATCCTTGGGTGCTCTAGTTATCGTGGAGGAGGTGCACTGACTGTGGTCTGTGGGTCAGGAATCTGAGGATCTGGTTGCAGAGGCAGAGGTTGTAGCCGAGACCCAGGTCTGGGAGTTTTGATGGTGGTGAAGGGATGATGGGGTGTTGAAGGTGGAGCTGTAGTCGATGAGCAGGAGTCTGATGTTGGAGTCTTGTTGTCCAGATGCTGCAGGGCTAGAGAAATGCCATCGACTGTGGACCTGTTACATCGGGAGGCAAATTGCAGGGGATTGAGGCAGGTAGGAAGACTAGAGTTGATGTGGGCCATGACCAGCCTCTCAAAGCACTTCATGATTGTGGTGGTCAGAGCCACTGAACAGTAGTCATGAAGGCACATTGCATGTGCTTTCTTTGGTACTGGAGTGTTGGGGGTCTTCTTGAAGCATCGTAGTCAGACAATCTATTATTCTGTTAAGTTTTCCTGTGGAGTTATTTCAATTCTTCATTCTTTTGTTTGCATTTTAACTAGAGCATAAAAAATAGTATGTTTGTTTCAAGCCTGGTAGATTGACCAATCGAATTGCATCCTCAACATAACACCTTACACTTGCCTTAAGGAAAACTTGGGGTCCAAATTATCTTCTTAATATATTTTGAAGTGGTTTGATCTCGTTCGTAACACCTCCCTCTGGAACCTTACAGACTTAGATCCCAGTTCCATTTCATCTAATATCACTATAACATAGTTCCTTACCCACATTCTCAATAGCTATCATTAGATTAAAAATATAGTTAAACCCTTACTTCACAGCTACCACCTCAAATAACATGAAGCTACAAATTGTTGAATGCATGTGTTCTGCAATTCCATGCTGTTTTGATGGGGCAGAGTAAACATGGACTAGAATACGCTAATCAAATTATGCTTGACAAATCTGCACATGTTTTCGAAACATTTTTCTGTATCTTGATGTTTGTGTTATAAATAGAGGTCCTTTTAATAGTCAAAACAGCTCCAGAGTTGATGGAAAGCAAGTAATGCTCGTGGACATTTTACTTAAGAGCTGGGTTCTTATCTGGAAGTGATGGCCTTCATATTATTCATCCAGCAACCCGGGAAATGTTCTGGGGACCCGAGTTCAAATCCTGGTATCACCCAAAGTGGGAGCATAAGACCATAAGACCATAAAACCATAAGACATAGGAGTGGAAGTAAGGCCATTCGGCCCATCGGGTCCACTCCGCCATTCAATCATGGCTCCGCTTACCTGCATTCTCCCCGTAGCCCTTAATTCCTCGAGACAACAAGAATTTATCAATCTCTGCCTTGAAGACATTTAGCGTCCCGGCCTCCACTGCACTCTGCGGCAATGAATTCCACAGGCCCATCACTCTCTGGCTGAAGAAATGTCTCCACATTTCTGTTCTGAATTTACCCCCTCTAATTCTAAGGCTGTGTCCACGGGTCCTAGTCTCCTCGTCTAACGGAAACAATTTCCTAGCGTCCACCCTTTCCAAGCCATGTATTATCTTGTACTTCTCTATTAAGTCTCCCCTTAATCTTCTAAACTCCAATGAATACAATCCCAGGATCCTCAACCGTTCCTCATATGTTAGACCAATCATTCCAGGGATTATCCGTGTGAATCTCCGCTGGACACATTCCAGTGCCAGTATGTCCTTCCTGAGGTGTGGGGACCAAAACTGGACACATGGTGAATGGTGAATGGGAGAATGGTGAGTTGATTGGTTTGTGATTTTCCTCACGCTCGGTGCTATTGTACTGGTGATTGCAGACAGACGGGTGATTAGCGGTGGTGGATAATATGTGAAAAGTACCAGGAGCAATTTGCCGGTGGGGAAGAAAAGACATTCACTTGTGCGCGATAGCACTTCTGGATATAAAAGAATGAGCTGGAGTCTTCCCAATTTGAGTTGGCTTCCGGATAGGACAAGGAGCGAGATGGGAAACATGGAAGCTGGTGTCTGTGCTAAACTATAGATATCGGTTATAACCCTGGTAAATCTCTGACACTTTTCACTGCCTAATTCAATGCATGAATATTGGTCTACTAAACCATTGACAGGATAAATGCTGGGAGGATGCTCATGGGATCCAGGAAAATGGAGTCAGAGTGTGGAATCTTCTATCTCTCGGGCAGTGAATTTGGAATGGGAAGAGTATTTAATTAGCTTGGGTGGTAGCAGGTCTGAATCTTGATAGCTTCCCACATCTTCTAGCCACGAGATCTGGAGGAGAGGACGAGAAAATAGGTGTGCTATGACACAGGGAAATTGAGATAGGAACAAGTTATTTTAGAGAAAAGAACAACAAAAGCACTCAGGAGGTCAGTGAGTGTGCAGGTTTCTTTCAGATGTGGGTCACTCATAGTGAACAAGACTTGTAACATGCAGTTTTACGGTGTCTAAAACAGTCAACGCAGAAGAAAAATTCCTGAGTGGCTTAACATCAGTCAGAGAAAAAGTGCAGAAACCGAAGGCTCTGAAAGAGGCAATAAAGCAACCAATGCCGTGGAATAAGTGAGCTGTGTTAGCAGTTTGTTCCAGGGTGTCAGGACGAGACATTTTCAAAAGGAACAAGAATGCAGAAATGTTCACTTACACAGCACAGACAGGTAGCAAAAGTGGGCTTTATCACAGACTGTGGGTGAAAACAGTTTCAGGAATTGAAAGCTCTTATGGTGGTGAGCACATTTCTGATAAATTGTATATTATTGGAAAACTAGGGATGAGCAATTCCAGAAATCTGGAGAAATTAGAGAAGCTAGGATTGTTCTAATTTAATCACTGAAGGATAAGGGGAGATTTAATAAAGGTGTTCAAAGTTATTCAGAGTTTTGATCGATTATGTAAGAAACACTCCACGACAAAGAGACTTTGCAGATAACCGGTAAAGAAAAAAACGAGGAGGGATGAGAATGTTCTTTCATATGACAAGTTGTTGTCATCTATAAAGCACTGCTTGAAAAGATGATGGAGGCAGATTCCACAATAAAGTTGCAAATAAGTTTGATAAATAGAAATTAAGGAAGATTTGATTAATAATCTGGATATGGATATCAGAGGGAATTTACTCATACTTTTTTCAATGAAATACTCTGGAGAAATCAAACTCAGACTGTAAGGTATTTCCATTAGGTCCTCAAATATTGCCCTGAACTTCTGGTTCCATCATTTTATTCTTTCACTCTACTTGCACCCTGATTTCTCCAACGTTGGTCCCCTACTCTGTACCAACAAACCTCAACTGAAGCCCTTTAACAGCACCCCATCTCGCAACTGTGTGCTTAACAGCCTTTCAGACACACACATTAAATTTAACAAGATCATAACTGGGTAATGAAGCTATGATCCACATTCACATCTCCTCTGGATCCACCTTTTTTTTCCTTAACTTGTCACATTATCGCTCTCTTTTACCTTGCACCATCATCCTTTTTGTTACAATTCTTTACAGTGACCTTCTCTTTTATTCTTTTCTTCCCTGTTCACTTTGTTGCCCTCTGTTCTTTGTTAAAATCTGTTCAAGTTCCAGCTTCTCTATCCGTCTGACAAAAGGTCATTGAGTTGAAATATTAACTCTGCTTCCCTCCACAGATGATGCCTGATTTGCTGGGCATCTCATTCATTTTCTGTCATCATTTCAGATTCCCAGCGTCTGTAGTATTTTGCTTTGGCAATTTCTGTTGATTGAGACATAAACGTTGAGTAGGACTTCACGGGTTTTGAGAAGACTTGTGGCACAGGTTGAGGTTCTGGATGTAGGTTTGCCCGCTGAGCTGGGAGGTTCATTTCCCAACATTTTGTCACCCTACTAGGTAACATCTTCAGTGGGCCTCAGGCAAAGCAGTGTACATTATTCCTGCTTTCTATTTATATGTTTGGGTTTCTTTGGGTTGGTGATGTAATTTCCTGTTCTTTTTCTCGGGGACCCCATCTACCACTCTGAGAAAAAGAACAGGAAACTACATCACCAACCCAAAGAAACCCAAACATAAAAATAGAAAGCAGGAATCATGTACACTGCTTCGCCTGAGGCCCACTGAAGATGTTACCGCGCAGGATGATGAAACGTCTGGAAATGAATGTCCGAGCCAGCGAGAAAACCTACATCCAAGTTGAATAGGCCTCTGCAGTGAAAGCTCCGTTCTTTTCTTCAGTTGGTCTCATGGGACCTTTACATCCAAATGTCAGTATAGATAGGCCTCATTTTAACAGTCGACCCAAAAAGACGGCACCTCTGACAATGCAGCACTCCTTCAGTACTACATTTAGAGTTTCAGATACGCTTTGTGCTGACGTCTATAGAGTACAATTTGAATACAACCTTCAGAGACAAAGGAGTTACAGATAACCCTCAATACCATTGCTACAGCGATTTGAAAGATAAATGAATATAATTAAAT
The DNA here is from genome assembly GCF_047496795.1 of Chiloscyllium punctatum. Taxonomy (NCBI): domain Eukaryota; kingdom Metazoa; phylum Chordata; class Chondrichthyes; order Orectolobiformes; family Hemiscylliidae; genus Chiloscyllium; species Chiloscyllium punctatum. The sequence goes on from NC_092744.1 coordinate 81,247,565, forward strand.
CTGTTGAGTAGTAATTGGTGGTTAATTAACACAAAAATGTGTCATAGAATCGTAACGGGTATTTTGTGGAAGAATTAATTTGGAGAATAAAAAGTGATAATATCAGAACTCTCACAAGGAATGTTTCTATTTTGAATACCCACTCCAAACAAATTGTTATCACTTATCCTCATGCAACCTGCCAGCTCTTTGTTAAATTGCATTAAATGTACCAGTGTTTTTTTTTGTGAAGACTCCTGTCAGTTTCACGTAGAATCTTACCAAATAAATAATTAAGCAAGGAATGAAAGATACAATGAGTAATGATGCTCAGATTCCATGAAGTAAAGGTTAACATCTCAGGTCAACACTCCATTGGAGTGTTAAAATGTTAAAAGGAGGCCTTCCTATTCTGGAGGATGGTACACAGTTTTACATACATGCAGAGCTCTAGGGTGAGGGGAGAAGAGCCTGAGAGTGGTACAGCACGGAAACAGACCCTTCAGTCCAACTCATCCAAAGGGACCAGATATCCTAACCTAATCTAGTCGCATTTGTCAGCATTTGCCTATATCCCTTTAAATCTTTCTTACTCATGTACTCATCCAGATGCTTTTTAAATGTTGCAATTGTACCAGCCTTCACCACTTCCTCTGGCAGCTCATTCCATACACGGACCACTCTCCGCGTGAAAACGTTACCCCTTAGGTCTTTTTAAAACTTTCTCCTCTCACCTTAAACCTGTACCCTCTAGTTTTGGATACCCCTAGCGGGGGGAGAAGGCCCCACCCCCATGATTTTATAAATCTCTATAAGGTCACCCCCTCAATCTCCAAGGCTTCAGGGAAAACAGCCCTAGCCTATTCAACCTCTCCCTACGGCTCAAATCTTCCAACCCTGGCAACATCCTTGTAAATCTTTTCTGAACCCTTTTCAAGTTTAACAACACCTTTCCTATAGCGGGGAGACCAGAACTGAACACACTACAGTATTCCAAAGGTGGCGTAACCAACGTCCTGTACATCTGCAATATGACCTCCCAACCTCTATGAACAGTGCACTGACCAATAGAGGCAAGTGTACCAAATGCCTTCTTCACCACCCAAAGAATACAAAGAAATGTCTGTGATCGGGTGGAAAGCGTGAAAGAGTAAACAGCAAAAGGATTACAATGGTAAGTGGTGCAAAGAGATGATAATGACAAAAGCAATACACCGCTTAAAAGAAAGACACGTTGAGAAGGTATTTGTTTTGCACTAATCAGGATAAATTTCAAGTAATTGCAAAAATTTATACCACAGCAGAACTTTGCCTGGTTGGTAAATTGCCCCTGTCATGGTGTGGCCACGGGGAGAGTAATGAGAAATCATATGCTTCTAGGTAATTCAACAAAGATTTTTTTTTGTCTGTAGAAAATAGACCCTAACAATTAAAAGTCCGTCATTCCCTGTGAATGTAAGTGATCCACGTTACCACGTTGAACTATTATATCGAATTAATTGCTGAAGTATCTATTAACGTAATCGGGATTGTTCAGCAAGTGCCGCCCAATGACAAGGCCAGACTGAACCATGGATCATTTTTGGGCTTTTACAAATGAACAAAAAGTTAAGTATTGCAGATGCTGGAAATCTGGAGTAAAAACAGGAAACCAAAACTGGAAATACTGGCCTGCCAGAATTTGTGGAGAGAGAAATAAAAGTTAATGTTCCGGGTCTGCAACTATTTATTAGATGATGCTAGACCCTACTGAGACCAGAAACCATGCGCCTAGATGAAGTGTAAATGGTCACAGCAGAGTAACAGAGGGAAGGAAGTAAAATCTGGCAGTTTTGCTCCTATATTTAAGCCACGATATCATTTGATTGGAGCAGTTCAGAGAAGGTTGATCCCCCATGTGGAGGGATTGTCTTATCAGCAAAGGTTAAACTGGTTGGGACTCGAATAATTGGAGTTTAGAAAAATGATGGGTGATCTTATTCAAATATGAAGGATTCTTAAGGAGCGTCTTAAGGGTAAATGCTGAGGGGATGTTTCCCCTTATGGGAGAGTCTAGGAGGAGAGGGCATAGTCTCAGAATAAAGGGGTGCCAATGTAAGACTGACATGAGGAGGAATTGGTTCTCTCAGAAGGTTGAGTGTCTTAAAACTCCTTACTGCAGAGAGCTGTAGGAGCAGAGACCTCGTGTATATTTAATGCAGACATTGATTGATTCTTGAACAGTAGTGGAATCAAGGTTTGTGGGAACGGGCAGGAAGGAGGGCCTGAGGAATGTCAGGTCAGCAAGGATTCTATTGAATGGTGGTGCAAGCTCAAAGGGCCAAATGGCTTCCATTAGTTCCTATTTCTTACCATCCTAAGAGAGTCCTGTGGCCAGCAAATGCAATGGTGGAAAAGCAAGTAGACTCCAGCCAGTCTAACCATCAGTGATGTATTGATGTGAAATCTCCACCACAAGAGCCAGAACACTAAACACTCAAGAACTACAAGTATTCCCACCCCTATTTCCTCATTACCAGCAATTATTGCCTAACAGAGAATGGGCTGGTTATGGTTGTTGCCATATTGTGGTTAAACTCCAGGGCAGTGAAATGTGAGTTTGTGCATGGAGAGAAGTCACTGTAGACAGGTAGCATATGAGAACAAGGAACATCCACAACCATCTGCTCCCTCCACCACAGTCACAGCACTGTGTACTATCTACAAGATGCACTGCAGAAACTCACCAAAGATGCTCAGACAGCACCTTCCACACCCACAACCACTGTCATCTAGAAAGAGAAGGGAGCAGATACATCGGAACACCACCCCCTCGAACTCCCCTCTAAGACATTCACCATCCTGATTTGGAAATATATCACAATGTTGTTGGAATTCCCTCCCTAAGGGCATTGTGGGTCTATTACTGCAAGTGGACTGCAGCGGTTCATGAAGGCAGTTCACCTCCACCTTGTCAAGGACGAGGCAACATAAATGCTGGCCTAGTCAGCAGCACCCGCCTCCTTCAAATGAATTAAAAATAAAAATTGCCAACACTTTTCTCTAGGGTAAAAACAATGACTGCAGATGCTGGAAACCAGATTCTGGATTAGTGGTGCTGGAAGAGCACAGCATTTCAGGCAGCATCCAAAGAGCTTCGAAATCGATGTTTCAGGCAAAAGCCCTTCATCAGGAATAAAGTTTTTTTTTATTCATATAAATGACAAAAAGTAGAGGACCCAGCACTGATCCTTGTGACACTCCAATGGTCACAGGCCTCCAGTCTGAAAAACAACCCTCCACCACCACTATCTGTCTTCTACCTTTGAGCCAGTTTTGTATCCAAATGGCTAGTTCTCCATGTATTCCATGAGATCTAACCTTGCTAACCAGTCTCCCATGGGGAGCCTTGTCGAACGCTTTACTGAATCCATACAGATCACGTCCACTGCTCTGCCCTCATTATTCCTCTTTGTGACTTGTTACAAACAAGTTCGTAAGACATAATTTCCCACGCTCTGGATTAGTGGTGCTGGAAGAGCACAGCAGTTCAGGCAGCATCCAAGGAGCAGTGATATCGACGTTTCGGGCAAAAGCCCTTCATCAGGAATAAAGGCAGTGAGCCTGAAGCGTAGAGAGATAAGCTAGAGGAGGGTGGGGGTGGGGAGAAAGTAGCATAGAGTACAATGGGTGAGTGGGGGAGGGGATGAAGGTGATAGGTCAGGGAGGAGAGGGTGGAGTGGATAGGTGGAAAAGGACAGGTAGGACAGGTCCGGACAAGTCATGGGGACAGTGCTGAGATAGAAGTTTGGAACTAGGGTGAGGTGGGGGAAGGGGAAATGAGGAAACTGTTGAAGTCCATATTGATGCCCTGGGGTTGAAGTGTTCCGAGGCGGAAGATGAGGCGTTCTTCCTCCAGGCGTCTGGTGGTGAGGGAGCGGAGGTGAAGGAGGCCCAGGACCTCCATGTCCTCGGCAGAGTGGGAGGGGGAGTTGAAATGTTGGGCCACGGGGCGGTTTGGTTGATCGGTGCGGGTGTCCTGGAGATGTTCCCTAAAGCACTCTGCTAGGAGGTGCCCAGTCTCCCCAATGTAGAGGAGACCGCATCGGGAGCAACGGATACAATAAATGATATTAATGGATGTGCAGGTAAAACTTTGATGGATGTGGAAGGCTCTTTTAGGGCCTTGGATAGAGGTGAGGGAGGAGGTGTGGGCGCAGGTTTTACAGTTCCTGCGGTGGCAGGGGAAAGTGCCAGGATGGGAGGGTGGGTTGTAGGGGGGGCGTGGACCTGACCAGGTAGTCACGGAGGGAACAGTCTTTGCGGAAGGTGGAAAGGGGTGGGGAGGGAAATATATCCCTGGTGGTGGGGTCTGTTTGGAGGTGGCAGAAATGTCGGCGGATGATTTGATTTATGCAAAGGTTGGTAGGGTGGAAGGTGAGCACCAGGGGCGTTCTGTCCTTGTTACGGTTGGAGGGATGGGGTCTGAGGGCGGAGGTGCGGGATGTAGACGAGATGCGTTGGAGGGCATCTTTAACCACGTGGGAAGGGAAATTGCGGTCTCTAAAGAAGGAGGCCATCTGGTGTGTTCTGTGGTGGAACTGGTCCTCCTGGGAGCAGATCCGGCGGAAGCGGAGGAATTGGGAATACAGGATGGCATTTTTGTAGGAGGTAGGGTGGGAAGAGGTGTAATCCAGGTAGCTGTGGGAGTCGGTGGGTTTGTAAAAAATGTCAGTGTCAAGTCGGTCGTCATTAATGGAGATGGAGAGGTCCAGGAAGGGGACCTCTTTATTCCTGATGAAGGGCTTTTGCCCGAAACATCGATTTCAAAGCTCCTTAGATGCTGCCTGAACTGCTGTGCTCTTCCAGCACCACTAATCCAGAACATTTTTCCCTGCTGGGGCAATGAAATTAATTGGGTGATTGAGCAAAAATCGATCTAAAACCTAAGCGATTAAAAAAAAATTGTAAGTAAACACTTTATTGAAAAATTAACATGTCCAATTACCCTAGAATAATATGGCACAGATTTAGGCCATTTAGCCCCTTGAGCCTGTGCCTACACAATCAATAATAAATATATTTTGTTGCTGATGATTATTAGTGCGGTATCCTTTAAAGAGCAATAGTGTACAAGGGGATTAAAAGAGCATTCAGATTCTCTCTGGAACGATGTGGAGGATTTTGGCAGACTGCATCCTGACCTCCTGTGGCTTCGAACATGAGAATTCCTTCGTGACAGAAACTCTTTCCAAGATGCGATTCCTGAGAATTTCGCCATCTGACAATACCACTCAGGTGATGCTCAGTACATGTAGAGTCTCTGGATTGCGGCCATCACTTTGATGCGGACACTCTGTACATGGTCGGACAGCAAGGTGATAATCTCCTTGCACATCTGGTTGGCGCCAGGCGATTGAGGGTAACCAGCCGGGGCATGATGCATGAGGAAGCTGGCAAACGTGACGGCATTCTCCCGCATCTCCGTCTGCCCACTCTTGAAGAAGACAGTGCAGCTCTTGACACACTGGGCGATCCTGGAGGGCAGTTCCTCGGCCATGAGGCGGGCGGTCACCTCCAGGTAGTTCTCGTAGTTCAGGTCGGTGTCCTGGAAGCCGAGCTGCTGGAGGTGCCGGCACATCCTCTCTGACGGCAGCCAGGGACCGGCCAGGGCCAGCACGTGTTTGCAGGCCTGGCGGACCTCCTCGTGCTTCTCGTTGAGGTGAAGCAGCAGGCTAGTCAGGGCCGTGTAGATGTACTCCAGATACACCGGGTTCCTCTGCATACTGCCGAACCGCAACAGCTTGCCCACCACGCCAACTGCGGCGGCCCTCACCCTCTCCTGTCGGCTTTCAAAGAAGGACTGCAACGCCATAGCCAGCTCGATGAGGATGGCGTCGGTGTAGTCCTGGTGCAGGTTATCCAAGATCTTCGAGACGCTCTCCATCGCCTCAACGGTCAGGAGGGTGTTGGCCTTGCAGTTCTGCTCCATGATGGACATCATGGCGGGTAGCAGCTTCACCACATACTTTTCCGTCTTGGGCGAGGCCCTGGTCCTGGCGTGTCCCAGGCCCTTGACCGCCAACCACTGGACCGTGGGCGAGTCATCAATCAGACACCGGAGCAGACTGGCCACCAGCGTGTCCGTCAGCATCAGCTCGCACACCACCGGGTGGTTGAGAAGCTCCCCGAAATAGGCGGTCGCCGTGATCCTCTGGCATTCGTGGACGTTCGCCAGGACAGGGGTCAGCAGCTCGACGATGCTGATCAAGTGGGGGGCTGCGACATTGGCCATGGTGCCGGCCAGCAGCGCCACCCCTTCGTGGTGCACCTCGGCCTGTTTGATCAGGTCCCAGCCTCCTTTCCCAGCCATGGCGGTGACCGCCCCCTTCCCCTCCCCCAGGAGTGCCTGCAGGATCTCAATGGAGTAATGGCAGGCCGTGGTATGACATGGCTTATGAGAGAGGGTGAAGGACTTCTTATCCGCCTGGAACCGTAAAATGTCCCGAGGCAATCGGGCCTGGACACTGGAACTGAGGTGAATGAGAACCGTGCTGAATATCTGGGGGTAAAGGATCTCAACCACGGCATCTGAGCCCTGGTGACATATCATTTGATGGAGAGCGCAGATCACAGCTTGAGGTTGGTGGGGCTCTGAGTTGGTCACGTCACTGAAAAGCGACTCTTTGCTGCTTTCGTACAAAAGCTTCAAATTGTCCAACAAGTACTTAATGGAGGGCACGGCAACCGAGTCATCCTTGAGCAGGGAGCGCCACACGTCACGGATGTGTCTGTCGAACGGGACGGGGTACCACAAGAGGCAAGGCAATATGACCGGCACATGCTGGGCTGCCAGGCTGGAGATGGAGTGTACCCCCATGCGTGCTATGTGAGGCTGCCTGATGGACTGCAGCTCCTTGTGGAGGGCTCTGATAATCTCTGGGACATCGGTCAGGCTGGCCCCACGCTTTGTAATGAGGACGTTGGTGACAATTGAGGCTGCGAGGGAGCCATTGGACTGACTGTCAGTGAGACCGGGGAACAAGGTGAAGAGCAAACCCAACAGCTCGTCATGGGGCATGCAATTTGAAAGGACTTTGCCGACGTCAGTGCAGACTCGAAACATGGAATGGCAGTTCCCCTGATGTAACCCATCTTTGATGGTTTCCAGGTGTTCCACCTCTGTGCCTTTCTGATCTACAGGCACCCTCGCAAAGCGCATCTGAATGTGAAGTAGGATGTATAAGCTTTCAATAGCCCTCTCCCTTACCACACATGATGGATCTGTGCATCGGAGCACCATGTGACCAATGAGGACACCCAAGCTATGCGATTGAACCTTCTCCTTGGTGCCAACTTGTTCCAGGTAAAACACCAATAGCTGTAAGGTGGTCTCCATCGCCAGTTCCCGCACGTACTCTTTCTGGCACCGAATCCAGGTCTCGAGGCTGGCAAACACTGACTGAAGTCCAGCTGGTGACAGGTCACAAAGCAAGAGCTGCTTCAGGAAGTCCAGCAGCGAGGCCAGGGTCTCATTAAACAATGCCTGCCTGTCCGCCAAGCTCAGGCTTGGGTGCTCATCGATGGCATCCGTCTCCAACCGGGGCAAGTTGAAGACACTGCTCAGGCACGTCTGAACCAGTTGCTTGCTTTCACCAAACTGGGGCTGCAGTTTTAAGAGCGACATACAAGCGTTAATGGCGCACATTCGGACTGGGGTCAAGAGTGCCTCTGTTGGTTCAGTCTTGATGAGCTCTTGCATATAGGCCAGCAGTTCTCCCTTTCTGCTGAAGCTGTAGCCTGGCATTTTGTCAGGCTGGCAGGCTACTGCTAACTGAGTCACTGTCTTGATCAGACTTAACTTCAACGTCAGGTCCCTGACCTCAATCTTCATTCCCAGGATCTTGATGTTGTAGTGGTTGAGGACATTCTCCACAATTTCATTGTCTATTCTGGATGGCGTGAGGTCCTTTGGAGAGCACAACATGATATTCCCATAGCATGAGATGAGTGTGCTTTTCACTTTGATTATCTCAATATCCTCCTGGTCCTTAATGATCTGAAAGTAGCTTGCTGTCTTCTTAAAAATATTCAGCTTTGCGAACTCCTTCAGGAGGTTCAGCACCATGTCCAAATGGGTGACAGCACTGTAACCAACCCCAATGGCTAAGCCGTCTTTCTCCAATGCCTCGTTATGCCTCACCGTCTGAAGCATCTCCTGGAGATTCCTCTTCACCGCATCTTCACTGTGGATCATTTGCAGCACTGCTCCCAAGCACTTATAGACGAACCCTTTCTCTTGTGGAAAGTTATAATGGCTGTGAAGGTGGTTCATCAGCTCCTTGAGAAGCTGGCACAGCCAATCCTCATCCTCGATCAGCTCCAGGGTCTCAAACAAAACATTCACTAGCTTTTCTTCCCATTGGCTCTGGAGCACAGACTTGCTGGAATTTTCCTGAAGGTAGTCAAGCAGAATTGGGAACTCCTTCTCCCAGACTTGAGGAGCCGCTGGGTGGATATCCGTGCCCAGGACTTGCAGCAGGATCAGAGCGGGAGCGCACCTGCTTTTTCCCTCATGTATTGAAGACGCCATAGTCAGCAGTCGGGTTAGCAGCGCTTGAGGCCCAGGAATGTTGGGATTCTCCCTGTAATTGAGAAAACTCTCCATTGAGCCAGACTCCAGTCTCTTCATCGCCAGGGAGACCAAGGAATTGCACACCGTGGCCAAAGCGTTGGTGCATCGCACGGGGATGATAAACTCAAAGAGAAACGGCCAGAGAACGTTGTCGATGGGTAACGCCGTCAGCAGTTTCATCAGTTCCTCACACCACCGCCGCAAATCGTGGTCTGTGACCACATTGTCAGCGGCAACGAGAGGGTGCTCGGTGGCATTCTCGTCCTCCGCGGCGGGCAGAGCACACTGTCGGATGACAAACTCCACCATATCCTTTCCTCCCTCCAAATGGAGGTAATTGTGCCGGGCCATGGTGTAGATGACCTGGCCAAGCTGTCCCTTCACTCTGTTGTCGTTAGCCAAGAGCAGCAACTTCATACTGGCCAGAATCTGGTTCTTTTGGTTGGCCATGTACAGCGGCACCATGTTGATGAGGTGATCCAACACCAACAGCGTTCCCAGTCGGATCTGGTTGTTGGTACTTTCCAGCTTCAGCAGGAGGAACTCCACGATCTGGAAGGTAAAGGACGGCGTCAGGAGCTTGAAGCAGCACAGGATCTCCTTCCGCTGCTTCTGAGAGTAGGGGTCAGCAGTCTGCTCTGCCACAATGCAAATCTGATTGTGCAGGTTGGCGAGCAGGCTGTCAACTTGCAACGTGAGCTCCTCGCTGTTCCTCTCCACAGCAGTGTGCAGGACTCCATACAGGCCCTGTGTGACACAGAAATCGCTGGCAGTTTCCTGGTACATGGACAGGATAGCTGGGAGTAACCTAGGCAGCTCGTTCTCCAACTTGTCAAATGGGATCAGATGGGTTATCTGGCCCAGAGTCTCGATCACCGCCGTGCTCACATTCTGTTCGTTCAAGGGCAGCCACACGTCGAACAGGATATCATAAGCCTCGGAGAACTCCTGGAAGAATAGATTCTTCTTCACTGTGGGGTCCGGGGCCTCCTCTATGTCAAAGAGGTAAGCCAGAATGCTCTCGCTAAAAATCCCCAAAGCAAAACAGAACACCCACTTGGTTTTCTCGTCCGTGACAGTGGGAAGCATTGTCAGCAGAGTGTGGAGCACAGGTTTCAGTAAGGGGACCATGAAATGCACGTGCTCTTTGCACAGATTGGCGAGGGCCAGCACCACGAAAAAGAAGGGGCTCATCTTCGGCTGAAACATCGAGAGCAGCTCGTCAAAAGCCTCCTTGGTGAACCAGTGGCCCACGTTCAGCAACAGCTGGCTGGCGACCTCCTGGTGCTCATCGGACACATCCTTCGTCTTGGTCATTTCGATGGAAGCCAAGGTGATGAGCTTCTTCGCCGCTGCCCGGCCCACGTCGTCAATGTTGTCCCTCACCAGCTGCGCCATGGCCTTCAACAGCGCGGTGCGGCGCACCAGGGGCAGCCGCCGATGGTGGATGATGTACTTACGGCAGAACATCAGCACCCCTTCTGCGTCCACCCGTCCCAGTTCCTGAAGGGATGCAGACACGGTCTTGCTCACCAGGCCACTTTCATCCAGAGGCACCTCCATAATCGAATTCAGCAGGGCTTCCATCTTGCTACTGGCCATTGTTGTTGCAAGTCCCGGTGGAATCACAGATGTCCACACTTCCCCTCTGCTGTATTTGTAGCTATCACTTTCTGTCTTTGTTTCCTGAGACAGAGATCCCAGCCCTGTACAATCTTCTTCCTCAGAATTACCTTCTTTGTAATTATGTTCCTTTTTGCCCTGCAGAATGGAAACACGGGAGAACTGATGTACTCAATCACGGCTCTTTATCTTCAATTTTCTATACTCTGATTCCATGCATGTATTAAATTTGATGGATATTTTAATCACTTCTGTCCTTTTTACCTTGGTGCTTCGAACAAAACCTTTCTACTGAGGAGTTTAAAAACACATGTTAATTGGAACACAGCGCTCTCAGCCTCCCTCAAAAATCTTCACCGGAGTTGATCGAATTTTATTGTTTAGCTTATTTTTTGCAGTCTCTGTGGTTTCCTATTATAGCCTGTAGCACAGGGCTGGAGATCCCTAACAATTAGCACAACTCCTTATTACAGAGAGAACAGAAAACTACGCAGAGTCTTCATTAGGTTTCCTTCTTTCTTGAATTACTTTGTTGATAACTGCTCTGAAATCCTCATTAAAAAGAAACTGGAATTCGCCAAAGGTGACGACGATATTATTCAAAGATGTGGGTAGATGAAACAGATCTTTCTTCTGATTCTGGACCTCAACTTAGATTCAGTTTCAGCTGCTTTGGCTGTAAATATATTTTATTCCTTCTGACAGGTTTGCATTCTTCGGGTTTAACTCTACACTTTCACTTATCTGTCAAAGGGCTCCGAGTAGACTTTCACTCCTTCTTTCAGCTAAAGTCCCTGTGTTTACTTCAGAACTATCTTATTGTCGCTCCAAATGTCACAGCTTTAGTTTAAAATCCAATCCTTTCCAGCATGCGGCGCTAAACATTCAACTTAATATCACGAGGGGCTAGTGCATTTTAAAAGAGCAGATTTCGGTATTGCCTAGTATTCTTTGCCAATGCAACTCATGTAAATAAATCCATCCTGAGCATTTTTTTTTCAGATCTTCGATGATAACTGTGGATCACTATTGGCAAACAAAGCTCCCAACATGCCTTTGTCAGTCTTCATGGCAATGACTAAATTTTGATGTTGACTCATGCCTGACATTGAGTTGTCTTCATGCAGCAAGGGGCCATCTCTAAGTTTCTTATGAACAATCCGATCGCATATTGACTGTTCCTCATTTTCCCATTTCGATGGGTTTCAAGCTGCTTTGATGTTTTGTGGGAAGGTTTCACTGACTCGTTTTGAGATTTGCAAATGAGCCGTCCTCACGGGCGTAAACGAAGTTGAAACAGCTGCAGGCCCGAGTCGCAAATGGGCTTGTTTTGAAAGGGGCTATTGTGACATCATTTCCTGCCCTAATGTCATCATGTGTTCCATTGTGATGTCCTGTGACTTGAGCTGACAGCTCAACCAGCCTGTGAGGGTAAGGGAAGATTTTGTGAATGTAGGTCACCATATTAGTCCCCCAGGCCCCCATATGGGTTTCAGGGTGGCTCACTGATTCGCACTGCTGCCTCACAGCACCCCAGGGACCTGGGTTCAATTCCGGCCTCGGGTGACCATGGTTGTGAAGTTTGCATGTCTGTTTGGGGGGAAGGTGGGTGGGGGCGTGGCGGATGGGGACTCTGATTTCCTCTCACAGTCCAACGTTGTGCAGGTTAGGTGGATTGGCCATGCTAAATTGCCCACTATGTCCAGGAATGCACAGGCTAGGTGGGTTAACCATGAGAAAGGCAGGTTTATGGGGATGAGCTGGGATGCTCTTCCGAGGGGTGATGTGGACTCAAGGGGTTGAATGGCCTGCTTTCACACTGTAGGGATTCTATGCCTTGAACTCTTAACATACACTTCCAGAGTAAGACCTCATACAGAGAAATTTGGACTTGTAAAATCTTCCAACGTCAGTCACAGAGGTACAGCAGTGTCAGTCAGGGAACCTTTTTTGTGGATCCTTTCAGTACAGACTTAGCCCATTGTACCTGCGCCTACCCTTGAAAACAACCCACTTAGTTTTTTGCTCTTTCCCCATAGCCCTTCACATTTTTCCCAATCAAATATATATCCAATTTATGAGCTTTAGATTTTTTTAAAGTTGTTCTTGTAAATTAAATTTCTACTGAACCGCATCAGTATCTATTCATCTTTATACATTTTCCCTTCTTCCTCTCAGACATGGTGCCATGTTAAAAAGCAACCCCCAGTAAACACTGAGGCAAATGTAAAAGTTTTCTGAAATATGTCCACATTGTGCATCAGGAAAGTCCCACTAACACCTACCTGTCTTGTCACCTCTCTTTCAAAATTACTTACATAGCAAGACAGAAACAAAGACGATGGGAGCAGGAGGAGGCCATTCGGCCCTACGAATCTGCTCTGTTATTCATCACAATCAGGTCTGATTGTCCAACTCAATAGCCCAAAACTGCTTTCTCTCCATGACCTTTGATCCCATTTGCTCTAAGTGCTATATCTCGCCACCTCTTGAATACATTGCATTGCCTCGAGATAAAAATGATGCTTTGTTGCCCAACCCCTTGAAAACAACATGAGGATGCATTAACTAGGATAGCACCAAGGATAAAGAGTTTCAGTTGGATGGATAGACTAGTGATGGTCAGATGGTTCTTCTTGAACAGTGAAGTGCAAGAGGAGATTCACGTGGGGTGTTCCAAATGATGAGAAGTTTTTACAGAGTGCAAAGGGAGAAAACATTTGCAAGGGCAGGAAGTTGGCAAATAGGAATCACAGATTCATGGTAATTCACAATAGGGGCAGAGAGGAAATGAGAACTCAGTTTTAAGGCAGCCAGTTGTTATGGTCAGGATTGCACTCCCTGAACTGAAGGTGGCAGCAGATTCAGTCATACTTTTCAAAAGAAAATTGGGTGTATACTTGAAAAGGAGGCCATAGAAAAAGAGCAGAGGAGTCCGACTCATTGCACATTTCAAAACAACAGCCCAAACTCAATATGCTGAAGGTCCTCCTAAAACTAAAATTCTACGGTTGCATTGTTTGATTTTTTTTTGTGGTCTCTACTGATAAAACTCCATTAGCTGGTTGCTAAATGTTGTAAAAAGGTGACAGCTCTACCTAATGGAAGCCTTTGATTGATGCCTTTGGTCTATTATGAATTGGAATGGAATCCTCTAACTGGCAGCTATCTGCTAAGCTTTGTGTCCGGGAGGATCTACAAAGTGACTGTGTCCACCACAGCGCCAGCCAATCCCACAGAGCCGCACAGCCAAATGGGTCACAATGGAAGATGCTGATGCTACTTCAACCCACCTGAGACTTACCTTGAAGTCATTTCTCCTTCAGTCAGCCAGCCTTCCCAAGCAGTTGAGACACATGTGATGCTGGTGCTCAGATGAAGACCCTTACGGTGCCTGTTGTGGGAATTTGGGCTTCAGTCAAGGCCAGAACAGTCAGATCAAGGGTGCAGTTTGGAATATAGTCAGCTTCACCCAAAAGTAAAAGTGACAGATATGAAAGGATGCCAACCTGATCAAACACAAGCATGGATCCTATCCATTGGGTGGCACAGTAGCTCAGTGGTTAGCACTGCTGCCTTACAGCGCCAGGGACTTGGGTTTGATTCCAGCCTCGGGTGACTGTCTCTGTGGAGTTTGCGTGGGGGTACTCCAGTTTCCTCCCGCAATCCAAAGATGTGCAGGTTAGGTGGATTGGCAGTGCTAAATTGCCTATAGTGTCCAGGGATGTGTAGGCCAGGTGAGTTAGCCATGGGAAATGTGGCATTGTGGGGATAGAGAGGGATAGTTTCCGAAGGATTGGAGTGGACCTGATCGGTCAAATAGCCTGCTTTCACGCTATGAGAATTCTATGCTCTCTGATGCCGAAATTAATCAAGGAAAAGAGTGTGGAAAAATGATAGGGATAGTCAGGGAGGCAGATACTGTTCTGTACAGGAGTTCTAATGGCCCCAATACTGCCTGATCAGTACCAGAGTTAAGGAGCTCTCCTTGCAACTGGAGACGATCATGGAGTGGCAATGGGGGGAGGATACAATGATCCGGTAGGAACCACCAACTTAAAATTACATGCAGAAAGGATATTCCACTGAGACACCTTTAGGGTCCAAATGAAAAAGCAAAACCTAAATGGTAATAATCACTGGTTTGTTATGTGACCCATGTGCCAACTTGCAAAATACGTTAAAAGACTTAAATACATTGGTTGAAGAATGTTGTGAGAAGAAGGCACTTGGATTTATTTTGTTGTTTAATAAGGGGATTATCTGCATTCATCAGCTCATCCAGTATTTATTACCTATCAATATTCGACCAAGTAGTGCGCTGCCTTCCTGAATCTTGCAACACCAGGTTATAGTCCAACAGATCTATTTGGAAGTACAAGCTTTCAGACCGCTGCTCCTTCATCAGGTAGCCGTGATGTGACTGCTACCTGATGAAGGAGCAGCGCTCCGAAAGCTAGTGCTTCCGAATAAACATGTTGGACTATAACCTGGTGTTGAGTGATTTTTAACTTTGTCCATCCCAGTCCAACAGCAGCACCTCCACTTCTTGAATCTATGTGGTGTAGGAACATCCACAGTGTTATTAGGGAGGGATTCCCAGGACTTTGACCAAGTGTTAGAGAGGGAATATAATTACAGGTTTGGAAGGTGCTGCCTTTATTGATTTGTTGCTGTCGTTAGTACGGCGATATTGAGCACTGGTGGTGTAATAAATAAATGTTTAAGGTGCTGGATGTGGTGCCAATCAAACAGGCTGGATAGTGCTGGCGTCTTGAGTTGTTGTTGGAGCAGCACCCATCCAGGCAATTGAGGAGTATTCCATCACACTCCTGCCTTGTGCCTTGCAGATGGTGGACAGGCTTTGGGGAGTCAGGAGGTGGGTTACTTGCAGTGGTATCCTTAGCCTCTGAGCCGCTCTTGTAAGCACTGTGTTTTTGTGGTGAGTCTAGTTGAGTTTCTAGTCAATGATATTTTCCCAAGATGTTGACAGTTGGGGAATTCAGCGATTCAGTGATGGTAATGCCATTGGAATGCCAAGGGAAATAGATTTATTCCTTTTAGAAATAGCCTTCGCCTCACACTTTGGTGGCATCGATGTGACTTGCCAAGTGTCAGCTTCTTCATCCTCCATCTTCCAAAGGAGGAAAGATAGAACAAGAACCTTGCAGAGGCACATAGCAACAGGGGTAAGCCATTCAAGTCCTCAAGGTTATCCTGTTTGATGACAATGCCTTCACCCTATTTATCCACCTCTGTTCCATACGCTTGACAAGTGAATATTTCTGCAGATATACATGCAAATGTATAGTATAACTCAACACACAAATACACAATTTAGTAACAACCTTAAGGATGCCAAGTGGAATCAATTACAATGGAGCTCATCAGCACTAAGTGGGTTAATGTTCAGCAGGACATTCAAAGTAATGCTCTGAGTGAAAGCACAGTTTGCCTGCAGTGATGGTTTATCAGTCTGCTTTGTAACCTTTCCCTGTCATCTAGTCAGAGACTGACTCCAACTGAGGAATCGTTTGTTTTCCTCACGCCGACTGCTGTGATTTCAGGGGCTGTTTGCTGATACTGTCATGTAATGTCGGGTTGAAAAATGGCACTGCTACCTCATGTCATACATTAGGAGATTCCATCTTTGAAGCATTTTAGCTCTGATCGGGTCTCACACTCACAACGTTCCTGACTACATCTGCTCGGTGTAGGTAAGGCGCCCTGTCTTTCTGCAGCAAGACTGAATAGGGATACTATAGATTGCAGCACCTGATAGAGAAACCTACCTCATTTTATAAGCACCTAAAATCATGCTTTTCCAGATTGTGTATGACTCAACACCCCTCCCTTTTCAGCTACGAATTGCTTCCCACCTCTATTTTTCATCCGAGAACATGCATATTTTACTGACCTTGCATTGTAAGTCAGTGCATGAGATTAAGCAGGTAGCCTGGGCTATGTGCGAGGAGCATGGCATGGGTTTAAGACATTCCGACCTCGAGTAGACCCCTGTGTGGCAAGCAACAAAGAGAAACCAGTCCTCAAGCTAACAGAGTGGCAAATGAAGCTGCTTGCAAGCAGCAAGTCAGAACTTTTGTGAACTCGTGAAATAAATGCTGCAGCGAGGGAATGCAACGTTATGGAGCTAGTTGTGCGGGACTGGGAGGGCGAGGAATCTCTTCTGAGGAAACTGACTGAGACCCACATGCACCAAGAGTACAGGGATTGGCCACTGGCCTGACCTTCATTAGCATGGGAAACAGAGCCTTCGGTCCAACCAGTCCATCCTGACCATGTTCCCAAACGAAACAAGCGCCACCTTCCTGCACTTTTAGCCCAAACCTCTCCAAACATTTCTTATCCATGTATTTATCCAAATGTCTATTGTAACTAAATCTGCTTCTACCACCTCCTCGTGAAGTTCATTCCACACGTGAACCACTCTCTTTTAAAAAAGAAACTCCCCCCATGTCTTTTTTTTTAATCTTTCTCCGCTCACTTTAAAAGTTTGCCCCCTCATCTTGAAATCCCCCACTCGAGGGAAAAAAGAGACCTAGCTTTCACCCCACATGATCTTACAAACCGGCATAGACTCACCCCTCAAATATCCATGCTCCAGGAATAAAGGTGGAGAAAGTGAGGACTGCAGATGCTAGAGACCAGAGTTGAAAAGTGCGGTGCTGGAAAAACACAGCAGGCCAGGCAGCATCCGAGGAGCAGGAGAATCGACGTTTCAGGCATAAGCCCTTCTTCAGGAATGAGGCTGGTGTGCCAAGCGGGCTGAGATAAAAGGTAGGAGGGAAGGAATTTTGGGGAGGAGCACTGGGAATACGATAGGTGGAAGGAGGTGAGGGTGAGGGTGCTAGGCCGGAGAGGGGGTGGGGACGGAGAGGTCGGGAAGAAGATTGCAGGTCAAGAGGGCGAGGGTTGGGACTGAGATAAGGTGGGGGGAGGGGAAATGAGGAAGCTGGAGAAATCTACATTCATCCCCTGTGGCTGGAGGGTTCCTAGGCGGAAGATGAGGCGTTCTTCCTCCAGGCGTCGTGTGACCAGGGTTTGGCGATGGAGGAGGCCAAGGACCTGCATGTCCTTGGTGGAGTGGGAGGGGCAGTTGGGGGAGTTAAAGTGTTCAGCCACAGGACGATTGGGTTGGTTGGTGCAGGTGTCCCAGAGGTGTTCCCTGAAATGTTCCGCAAGTAGGCGGCCTGTCTCCCCAATGTAGAGGAGACCACATCGGGTGCAGCGGATACAGTAAATGATGTGTGTGGAGGTGCAGGTGAATTTGTGACGGATATGGAAGGATCCATTGGGGCCTTGGAGGGAGGTGAGGGGGGAGGTGTGGGCGCAAGTTTTGCACTTCTTGCGGTTGCAGGGGAAGGTGCTGGGAGTGGAGGTTAGGTTGTTGGGGGGTGTGGACCTGACGAGGGAGTTGCGGAGAGAGTAGTCTCTCTGGAACGCTGATAGGGGAGGGAAGGGAAATATATCCCTGGTGGTGGGGTCTGTTTGGAGGTGGCAGAAATGATGGAGGATGATACGATGTATCCGGAGGTTGGTGGGGTGGTAGGCGAGGACCAGAGGGGTTCTGTCCTGGTGGCGATTGGAGGGGCGGGGTTCAAGGGCGGAGGAGCGGGAAGTGGAGGAGATGTGGTGGAGAGCATCATCGACCAGGTCGGAGGGGAAATTGCAGTCTTTTGTGATGCAAACTTCAAAGACATATGCTCCTGATCCACTGGGGCTCTCTCTGTTCATTGGAACAGTTACATCATCATCTGAAATGCAAAGCATTTACATGTCCTGAAAGCACCAAAGCAAATACAGAATACAGCAAAAATGTGTGGCCAACAGTTAGTTGTTATAACTGCTTTTACTGAATGCAACACTCTAATGCTATTGTATGATTGCTCAGTCACAACCAAAAGCTCTCAATGTCAAAATTAGCAGTTTTCAGTGATTGCCATCAGACAGAGGCAAAAACACACAGACCCCATCAAATCACATGAGCAATGTGAATAAAGCATCCACAAGCTTCAAAAAGACAAACTGTGGAGTAGAAAGGTTTGAAAGCAGTTTATTGAAAACAGTAGGACATGAGATGACTACATCCATTGTGGCATTGGGCTGCAATCACCATGGGGAATAATTATGACCTATTTGAAATTTTTGAATTCCCTCCAGGAGATTTTGTATACGCCCTTGACAATAGTCTGATGAATGAGGATGGGTGAAATGGCTGTGGACTGATAATGTGAGGAATAGGTGCTCGGGTGGCCTACTCAAAGACCACAGCTTAGTTGGGTGAGACATTGTCAGAGTCAGACCCTGGACAAGGTTCCCCAAGTTATTCCCTGTTCCGGACAGATATAGTGAACTGTTACCTTCCCAGCCAAGGAGTTTACCCTTCTTTGCCCAGCTGGTCACAACAACATCACTTTAAAAAAGGATCCTCCATTGTTTTTCCCAGACTAAATGAATGCATGTTTTAAAAAGTCCAATTTAACCAAAATTGTTTGAGTTAACAGAAGAGTCATTTTATTAGTGACTAAACATAAAAATAATGAGTAGCACAACACACATACAGACTTGATTAAGAATAAGATGTGGGTCCAAACAAAAAGTTAAATGATCAGTCTCTGGAAATTATTCATATAGAGTAAATAGTGGAACATTGGTAGCTGGACAGTCAATTTCAGGATTCCTGACTTTTACATGTCAGTTGAAATCTTTTCATCCTGCTTCTTTTTGACTGTGGTTATTTGGCAGCAATCAGACAGAGAGCATCTTTATTGCCCCGTTTCCTTCTTGCTGGATTGCTGGCTAGTTTGCGTCTAGCACTCAGAGTGAGACATTCCTCTTACCTGCAATGCAGGGTGACTAATGGGTGGTTCTCCAAGAGCACATTGGCGTGCAAGTCCAGTTTAGAACATGTGAACTTTAGTTCATCAGCGCACCTTCTTCCACAAGCACGTCCAGACCGGTATGCCATGGTTTTTTAAACTCATTTTTTTGTATGTTACTAGAACAGCAAACTATGTCTTCACAAAGTGGTTTTCAGTTGATGGGTGGGAATCACCAGACCACTCTTTATCTCATCTTGCTTCATCTCTCTCTTGCTCTCTTGAAATTTCCTAGATATTCCAATGGTGCGACATTCCATGGATACCGACAGTGGGACTTTGTTACTGAATTTACATCCGTGGGCTATTTTTGTCTGCAGTCCTCCTCTGTTTTTAAAAAAACACATTTTGGATTAAAAAGTTTTTAAAAAGCCATAATACTTTGGAGTTCTGATCTACTGTCAAGATCTCATTCCACCAAGAAAATTGAGGGGTCCAATTGAAGGAGGAACACCCAGCTGAAGTAAACCCTTTCTAATAAGCACTTCAACAAGTCATTCAAGGATCACGTTCACCCAGAAAAGAATAGCTGTATGGTTAACATAGAAAACCCACAAAGAAGAACACTGCTCCACTCAATATCCACTCTGGTGTCACTATTCAATTGCAGGATTCTATTAGTGCACATAGGGTCACTCAAAAAGGTAGAATATCCAATTTAATAGATGGGGAAAAGATAGTTTGGTGTTGAAGCATGATTCCGAAAGGTCTAGAGCTATGACTCTCGCTTAGGGACTTGTACATTGTTGACATGTGAGAGGTCCCGGGCTCGATTCCCAGATGAACCCTCATTTCTGGGGTGGCATGGTTGCTCGGAGTTTGGCACTGCTATCTCATAGCAGCAGGGATTCAGGTTTGATTCCACCACTTCATATCCAGACTGGAATCCTTCCCATGAAGCTATGTCCAGAGTGACTCCAAATAGATTAAATGAGCTCTTGGACGCTGTAGGTTTTAAAATGCATTATTTGTGGTCACAAGTGCAATTAATTAATTCAATAAATCATGCCACATTTAATTCATATGAATTGTTAACTCTATGTTCTTCTTCACGTTCCACATTTGTGGGTTACATTTCATATTCAGTGTTTACTTTGAACCCCAGGTCATGCCTGACCAGCTTCACTGTGCCATTTACCACTTAGTTCCACATATGCTTCAATATCCTTGACCAATACAAAGAATAATCTACCTCAGTCTCCAAACCTCTAATTGATACAGTATCCATTAACTTTACATAGAATCCCTACAGTGTGGAAGCACGCCATTTTACCCATCGAGTCCACACTAACCTTTCAAAGAGCATCTCACCCAGATCCATTACCCTCCCCTATTCATTTAACCCTGCATTTCCCATGGCTAACCCACCCAGCCTGCACATCCCTGGACACAATGGCCAATTTAGCGTAGTCAATCCACCTAACCTGCACATCTTTGGAATGCGGGAGGAAACCAGAGCACCCGGAGGAAACCCACGCAGACATGGGGAGAACGTGCAAACTCCACACACAGACATGATGTGGAAGTATTGATGTTGGACTTGGGTGGACAAAGTTAAAATCACGCAACACATAACCTGGTGTCATGTGATTTTTAACTTGTCCACACAGTCACCCAAGAATGGAATCAAACCCAGGTCCCTGGTGCTGTGAGACAGCAGTGGTAACCACTGAGCCACCTTGGCAGATTGAGATTTCCAGTCACCCCCAAGTGAAAGAGACTCTATTCACCGTCAGCATTAAGGAAGAGTTCACCATATTCCTTACAGTAGGTCATTTTTGATTCCTTCTGGTTCTTTCGTGTACCTCTGCTGCCACCTAGTGCACAACGTATTGGAATTACTTTTCCAAAGTTAGTCCCAATTCCAGTTGGCTTTCCTTTCCCCTCTATTAGTCTGAACACTTGCTGCTTACATATGAGAGTGAAATAAGTGCTTTGTCCAAGTGGGGTTCCTAGATATGAACCTAAACAGTATCAGGAGGCTATTTCATTGTGAAGTCCATTACCCTGGTTGTGTATCCGTGATATAATCCAGAAAGATTATTAGAATCTAAGATGTTGATAAGATTACAGTTTTAATTAGCCTTCTGCAAAATATATTTTTTTCATTCACTGAACGAGGGCGTTGCTGGCTAGGCCAGCACTTATTTCCCTGTGGTTAGTTAAGAGTCAACTATATTGCTATGGGTCACATATAGGCCAGACCAGGTAAAGCAAGCAGTTTCCTTCCCTCAAGGGTATTAGTAAACCAGATGGGTTTTTCAGACATTAGATTCCTGGTCCATTGAATTCTTAATTCCAGATTTTTAATAATTGAATTCAAATTCCACCATCTGACCATGGCTGGATTCAAACCCAGGTCGCTGGAATATTACCTAGGTCTCATGGATTAGACAGTCCAGTGATAATACCACTAAGCCATCACCTCCCCTAATGCTTATTCTATCAAGATTAGCATGGGGCTCTACACTGAATTATCTCTCTCCAGACTCTGTAATCACTACTTATTTAGTTGGAGTATTTACATATTGACGTGGTGAGGTGACAGCCCTTGACATCAAGGCTGCATTCAACAGAGTGTGGCATCAAGGAGCCTGAGCAAAACTGGAATTAATTGGAATCAGGGGAAAACTCTCTACTGGTTGGAGTCATACCTGACATATAAGAACGGGGTCATGGTTGTTGAAGGTCAGTCAACTCAGCTCCAGGACATCTCTGCAGGACTTCCTGAGGATAGTCTCCAAGACCCAGCCATCTTCAGCTGCTTCATCAATGACCTTCCGTCCATCACAAGGTCAGAATAAGGGATGTCGAACTACTGACTACACAATGGCTATCACCATTCGCAACTCCTCAGCCATCAAAACAATCCATGGTCAAATACATCGACATCTGAATAATATCCAGGTTTAGGTTGAAAAATGGTAAGTAACATACATGCGATACAAGTGCAAAGCAATGGCCATCTTCAACAAGGCAGAATCTAAGCATCATCCTTTAACACTTAATGGTGTTACTATCACTGAATCCACCACAATCAACATCCTGAGAGCGACTACTCGCCAGAAACTGAACTGGACCAGCCACATAAACACAATGGCTACAAGAGCAGGTCAGAGGTTAGGAATACTATGGCGAGTAACTCACCTTCTGACACCCCAAAGCCTGTCCATTATTTACAAGGCACAAGTCAGGAATGAGATGGAATACTCTCAATTTCCTGAATAGGTGCAGCTCCAACAATACACATGAAGCTTAACACCATCTAGGACAAAGCAGCCCATTTGATAGGCATTACATCCACATGCATCCACTCCCTCCACCACTAACGCTCAGTAGCAGCAGATTGTACCAACTACAAGATGCAGAAATTCATCAAGGCCCCTAAGAAAGCATCTTCCAAATCCATGAACATTACCATGTGATAGGACAAGGGCATGCAAATAAGACTTGAAAATATATTCCTGTTCCTTCAGTGTTACTGGGTAAAAATCCTCCCTCATGGTATTATGGTCTACCCACAACAAATAGACTGCAGATTTTCAAGAACATAGCTAACCACCCCTTCTTACAAACAATTAGGAATGATGGATAAATGCTGACCCAGCCAGTGTTACCAAAGCCCCATACATGATTTTTTAAAACTTGTGTATTAACCTTTTACCCACCTTAGCACTAGCCTCAAAATGAAGTCGAAGGGAATGTTCCAATTTGGGATTTTCCCTTCCCTGGAACGTTGAAGTCAATTGAACTTGTACACCATTGGTTCAACTAAGCCAGTGCTAACTCATACACTGTACAAAGATCACAGTTGAAAAATGTGTTGCTGGAAAAGCGCAGCAGGTCAGGCAGCATCTAAGGAGCAGGAGAATCGACGTTTCAGGCATAAGCCCTTCTTCAGGAGGATCACAGTGCCCATTATCCCCACCTATCAGATAAATGATAGCAGTCATTTCCCATCACTGTAGGCTCATTAGAAAAGCTCTGTACATCGTGTCCTCAGCTTGCTGAGTGTTGCAGGTAATTCGCTGAGTTCCGACACCAAATTTACCTATTTAAAAAGCTCTGCTGATTTCACGGATCTTCAAATACCTTCTATTGGTGGTTCTCCAAAGGGACAATTACCTTCGATGCAACAGAAAGCAACTAGAAGAGACTATAACTGTGAGCAAGTGATGAAGGGACTTGAGAGGGTGCAGAGGAGATTTATCAGAATAATTCCATTGATGGGAGATCTGCTCCATGAAGTTTGACTGGTCTAATTGTGCTCCCACATCTTACAGTTTTATGTTACTTCCTCAGAGCAAAGCTAATAGGGCCGTAAAATATTATGCCAGGTTCAGATAAGGTAAACAGGGAAGTGCCGCTCTTTAGGTTATGATACGAAGACCGAAGGACACAGATTTAAGGTTTTGGACCGGATGCAGTTATATGTCGATAATTCTTTTTTCACAGGGAGGGGTAATGACCTGAAGCATCTTGTCCACAAAATTGGGACAAATGGGAGGTCATCAAAGATCTGGAAAGAAAATTGGATGGGCACTTGAAAAAATGGCAACTTGCTGCATTACAAAGACAGGACAGGGGTACGGGGCCGATTGGCTTGTTCTACATGTGACGAATAAATGTTATAAATGACCCAGTAGAAGGACCTTTCAGTGTGAGGCAACAACACGCAGATTTCCTTTTACACAAGAAAGCGTTCCACATTTCTGAGAGGAGATTCCAAAAAAGGCTCCTCTAGAAATGCAGGGCCATGCTTTAATTCTGGCAGGTCCCTCATTGTGCAGGGTCACTGGGGAGGTCAAACCACACCTCCTGTTTCACAGCATGGCAAAAGATCCCCTTAACAGTTCCTGTGAAAAGGGTCAGCACGTAAGTTAAATGCAAGGTTGAAATGTCAAGATGACAGGTTCCAGATGGGTAGGGTACTAGTTACATAGGATACCAGGTGGACAGGGGATAATGTGTCAAGGAGATAGGGTTCCAGGTAAGTAGAATATCAAGGTACAAGGTGAAGAGGGGGGCCACATAAGTGATGGAATGTTTGGACTAGGTCTGGTTGGGTGGCAGATATTGAGTCCAGCGGGGGACTACGACCATGTCAGATCTGTGGAGGGAGAGGACGTCTGGTCCCAGAGAGAGAAGGGGATTGTCAGCTCCTTGAGTGGGGGCTGGGGCGGGGGGTGCAGGGGAGAGCCAAGCAAAGGGCAGGGTTTCGGTCCCACAGGGAAAGCAGGTCCCAGGTGTAGACGGGGCTTTCTGGCCCCAGGGCACAGGGGTGTTGTCAGCTCTGAAGACCAGGCTTGTCAATTTCCCAGTGAAGAGAGAAGGTGTCACCTCCTGACTCACAATTGTCCACCGTCTACACGGCACGAGTCAAGATGGAATACTCCCCACTTGCCTGAATGGGTGCAGCTCCAACAACACTTGAAGGTTGACAAAGCAGCCGGTTTGATTGGCACCAGAATCACCAGTTTCCACATTCGTTCTCCAACAGCAATAAGTACCATCTCCAAGGAATACTACGGAAATTCACCAATGTTCCTTTGACCTCATTTTCCAAACCAGTGCCTTCTACCACCTAGAAGGGAGAAGGTTATACATGCATGGGAACACCACTGCCTACAATTCCCCCCTCCAAGTCACTCAACATCCTGACTTAGAAATATGTCACTGTTCCCTCCCTGTTGCTGGGTCAAAATCTTAGAACTCCCTCCCCAGCAGCCCAGTTGTTTGCAGTGTTTCAAGAAGGTAGCTCACCTCATACTCTCAAGAACAACTTGTGACTGACATTAAATGCAGGTAGTTAGTGACGTCTACACCCCATGAATAAATCTAAGGGGAATTATCTGTCTCCTTTGTCTATAGCTAAGATTAAAAATCACACAACAGCACGTTAGAGTCCAACAGGTTTATTTGGATGTACTAGCTTTTGGAGCACTGCTCCTTCATCAGGTCGCTGTCCTGCTGAAGGAGCAATGCTCCAAAGGCTAGTACACCCAAATAAACCTGTTGGACTATAATCTGGTGTTGTGTGATTTTTAACTTTGTCCACCCCAGTCCAACATCAGCTCCTCCACATTATAGTTAAAGTGTCAGTATAATGTAGATCTGGTTAGGCCTGTGGGATTACGTCTCTCACAATTTCTCCCACATCATCACCACCAGCCATATTGATTGATCACTCATCTCATGAAGTCTCTATGACATAATAGGATGGTGAGTGACACCCCTTGTGGAAGTTATTCCCACTTTTCATTAACCCTTCAGATAGTTTCTTATCCATTTCTAATTCAGGCTCTTGTGGCACATTAGTAGTGTCCCAGTGGAGCTGAGGTGAGGATGGTCAAGAGCATCAAGTTCCTAGGAGTGATGATCACCAACAATCTGTCCTGTTCCACCCACGTTGATGCTACAGTCAAGAAAGCACAACGACGCCTCTACTTCCTCAGGAGGTAAAGAAAATTCGGCATATCCACAACGGCTCCTACCAATTTTTGTAGCTAGAAAGCATTCTATCCAGGTGTGTCACTGCTTGGTATGGCGACTGCACTGCTCAGGAACATAGGAAATGACAGCGAGTTGTGAACATAGCCCAGTCCATCACCCAAACCAACCTCCCATCCATTGACTCCCATCTACACTTCTCACTGCTTTGAAAAGGCAGCCAGCATCATCAAAGACCCCTCACACCCCAGTTATAATCTCTATCAACTTCTTCCAGTGGGCAGAAGATACAAAATCTTAAGCGCACACACCAACAGATTCAAGAACAGCTTCTTCCCTGCTGTTATCAGACTTCTGAATGGACCTCTCAAATTTTAGATTTAATGTTGACCTCGCTGTTTGTGCACCTTCTCTGCAACTGTAACATTGTATTCCTCACTCAGTTCTATTACCCTTAAGCATTTTGCATAGTATGATCTGTCTACACTGCACATAAAACAAAACTTTTCACTGTACTCAGGTGCATGTGACAATAATAAATCAAATCAAATCAAACCTGCTCCAGAAATGTATCATAACATCTCTCAACAGCTTAACTTTTAAAAATCTGTCTATTCCTGTGACTCCGAATCCCCTCAGCTTTGAGTTAAGATTCATGGCCTCTTCCTATAGCACTGTCCATTTCTACACCGTCGCAGTTTTCTGTCAGGCTGGGTCCAGCAACCAGTGCCATGGTCCACCCCAAGTGCAGTTCCTCACCCAGCACCTACCCAGTCCACCCTCACTGACAGTGAGCCCACCATTCACAGGTCCAGCCTCTTCATGTCTCAGAAGCAGTTTCCCAAAGCAGTCCCTGTGTCAGGGCCCACCACATCCCAGCAGCCTGGAACCCCTCTTAAAGGATTCCATCAGTGTCACCAGACTATAGACATGGCAAAGGAATAGGGAGGCAGTGGCCGGGTGGTAATGCACCTGGGCTAGCACTCAAGGGACCCAAGTGAATGCTCTGAGACCTGGGTTCAAATCTCACTAGATGGTGAAATTTGTTTCCAGATAAAATCCAGAATTTTTTTAAAAATTGGTTTAATAGTGACCATTTCATAGACCCATCCGGGTTCATTGATATCCTTACCTGGTCTGGCCTGCAGTGATTCCAGATACATACCAATGCAGGTAACTCTTAACTGCCCTCTGGCCAATTAGGGATGAGCAGTAAAGTCTTATGTTTCCAGCAATGCCCATATCCTGTGTGTGTGTGTAATCCTGCACAAACACATCTCCAGCACTGACTTTGTTGAAGAAATGTGTTATGATCTATATTAGGTCTGCAGTGGTTCTGTGTAAATGCACAAAACTTAATAGATGAAGGTGGTGAGCAGCAGTCAACACATAGGAATCTGATGTCCTGCTCGGAGTAGGCACATGGCTTGACAAAGGGATGGATTGTGAAGTAAATTTTCTAGAAAGAAAGGTGGAAGAGTGGTGACATTGATTAGGGAGAAGATGACAGTGCTGGTGAGAGAGAACAAGGATAGAGTCTACAGCCAAGAAACAATAAAGGGACCTTTACACATTAATGATTATGTTCAATAGGTCAATAACTACAGGAAAAATATAGGTGAGTAAATCTGCAGGGAAGTTGTAGAGGTGTGGAATTCATTACCACAGGAAGTAGTTGATGCCAAACAACTGAAGAGGCGGCTAGATATAGCACTTGGGGTGAATGGGATCAAAGGTCATGGGGAGAAAGCAGGGTTAGGCTAATGAGTTGGACAATCAGCTGCGATGGTGATGAATGGCAGAGCAGGCTCGAAGGGCCGAATGGCCTCCTCCTCCTCCTACCTTCTACGTTTCTATGTGCAAAAATTATAGTGTGATGATAATTTGAATTATCCTGTTCCGGCTTGGGATTGTAACATTATAAAGGGTGCAGAGAAGTGTGCAGGTTTCTGACGTGTTCAGGTGAACACCCTGTATGATTCAGGCCTGTTTGATGTAATTTTCTTTTAACTCACTCATGGGGCATGGGCATTTCTGGCTGTCCAGCATTTATAGCCCATCCCTAGCTGCCCATTGAACTGAGTCGCTTGCTAAGGGCATTTCTGAGGTAAAGTTGAGAGTCAACTACATTGCTGTGGCTCTGGAGACGCATAAAGGCCACACCAGGTAAGGACATCAGCGAGCAAGATGGGTTTTCTGACAATCAACAGCGGATTCATGGTCATCTGTAGGTTCTAAATTCCAGATTTGTTTTAAAATTGAATTCAAATTCCACCAGTTGCTGGGGCAAAATTTCACAGAACAGTATCTGAATTTCTAGGTTTATGGTCTCAATGAAATACCACTAGGTATTCTAAGATCTTAAGATACCTAGATCATAAGATTCATATTGATCATGCAAATAGACAAGCAGCAGCCTAGAGTAAAAAATATTGTGTGAGGAAAAGCCCAAATTCAGTTGGACAATATGAAATCTGACTTATCTAAGCTGGCATCAAATTTAGACAATATTGTAACTGAACTATAACACTGGCCGGAGGGAAGGTGGGAGTATTGCTGGTGGGGGGTGGGGGGATGTGGATGCTGCAGTCAGGAAGCTGCTGGCCAACCAAGTGAAATTGTGGGATCTGAGCAAAAAAGGTTGAAACACTTGTCGAGTAAATTCTCTGCAAATTCCAGTGAGTCTGCAAATGCGATCAGGCCACAACATCCGGGTGTGAACAAGAACCTCTGAGCCTAAGAGGGTGCTAAAGGGCATGAAATTATCTGTTATCCCATTGTCCCATTGGAACAAATGGGACATTTGCAGTTCAGCGCTTCCCTGGCTCCGAACAGGGATGGAACAACAAAACTACCTCTGATGATTGAGGACTACACTCTGATTGGAGGGCTTGGCATAACTTTCTGGGAATGTGCCAGAAAGGAATGTAACCCTGGATTTGGCCTTGGAAAAGCAGCAGAGACTCCACCCACAGAACGAAGACAGTCGGGACGAAAAGAAACTCTAGCTAGAAAGTTTAACTGTGATGCGCAAGATCCACTTTTGCAAAGAGAGAGAGAGAGAGCTCAGCTCAATGAACATCATCAGCCTGTCTCCAGGTTCGAGTGTGCATGGGAAGTATTTATGGGATCATCAGAGAGTGAGAAAGAATTTGTTGGCTGCAATACAGCATGGTATCTGGTTAAACATGTTTTAAACAATATATTGATCGAAGAGTCTGGATGTGTGCACTTTTCTATGGAGTACATAGGTAAAGTACTAGGAATGACTGGAGCTAGAGGACTAGGAGGACAATATCGCAAGGAGGGATATGAAGTGGACTAAGTGAAAGGAAGCAGATTATAGTGGTAAACAATTATTATATTCGGGCTAGAGGGACTATTTCTGGGAAAATTTAAATGTTGTAGTTAATTTAACTATTTAAGCTCATGAATGTAGCTACAAACATTCATTGAGTGATATTTCTGAAGCCTGATTAGTTAGATAAATTACCAGTTGGCTGAAGAGAACTGGGGCAATAGTTTAAGATGGCAGAGAAGCAGTGGCAGACAATTAGGAAGATATTTCACAACTCCCAAAAAAGATATATCTCATTGAGGACAAAACATTCTATGAAAAGGATGGACCATCCATGGCCAACGAGGGATAGGATTAAAATAAAAGAAAGAGCATAAAATGCTGCAAAGATTACTGATATGGAAGTGCCAGTGTTGGACTGAGATGGATAAAGTTAAAAATCACACAACACCAGGTTACAATCCAACAGGTTTATTTGGAGGTACTAGCTTTCG
This sequence comes from Chiloscyllium punctatum, assembly GCF_047496795.1. NCBI lineage: Eukaryota > Metazoa > Chordata > Chondrichthyes > Orectolobiformes > Hemiscylliidae > Chiloscyllium > Chiloscyllium punctatum. The sequence continues at coordinate 81,276,923 of NC_092744.1, forward strand.
GAGCGCTGCTACTTCATCAGGTGGTTTTGGAACAAGACCATAAGGTACAGAATTTTCCCTTTTGTAACCCTTTTGCTATAAATTCTGTGTCGCATGGTTCTGTTCCACAACCACCTGATGAAGGAGCGGTGCTCCAAAAGCTAGTGCTTCCATTTAAACCTGTTGGACTATAACCTGGTGTTGTGTGATTTTTAACAAAGATTAATGGTAGAACTGAAGATTTAGGAATATAAGGAGTTAGGTTAGAAGCTGGAAGGCAGGACAAGCAGAGCAGTAATCTCACTAGCACCCATGTGCTAGTGGGGGGGGGGGGGGGGATGAGAACCTGAGCTACGGATCAGATGGTGGAGTAGGTAGTGAACAGCCAGATACAATGTTCAGAGAGTCTGTGAGGAGGGATAGGGACTTGTTAGGTAAAGATGAAACATCTCTCCACCCTTCAGGCACTCTGCCTGTATTCCTGATGAAGGGCTTTTGCCCAAAACGTCGATTTTACTGCTCCTCGGATGCTGCCTGAACTGCTGTGCTTTTCCAGCACCACTCTAATCTAGAGCCCGGGACTTGATAGGGTAAAGTTGCAGTCAGTGTGATCGGTTAAAATTTGTCTACTTTAATGCAAGAAGTATCAGGAATAAGGGTGATGAACTCAGAGCATGGATCAGTATTTGCAACTATGATGTTGTGGACATTATGTAGACTTGGATATCATAGAGGCAGGAATGGTTGTTGGATGTTTCAGGGTTTAGATGTTTCAGAAGCAATGGAAGGAGGTAAAAGAGGTGGAGGAGTGGCAATGTTAATCAGGGATAGTATCACAACTGCAGAAAGGGAGGTTGTCAAAGAGGGTTTGTCTACAGAGTCAGTATGGACAAAGGTCAGAAACAGGAACATAGCAGTCACTTTACTGAAGTTTTCTACAAGTTCCCCAATAGTAACAGAGTCATGGAGGAGCAGATTGGGAGGCAGGTTTTGGAAAGGTGCAGAAGTAACAGGATTTTTGTCATGGATGACTTTAACTTCCCTAATAATTGATTGGAACCTCCTTAGGTCAAGTAGTTTGGACACAGCAGTTATTGTCAAGTGTGTCCGGGAAGTGTTCCTGATGCAATATGTAGATAGGCCAACCAGAGGGGAGGCCATATTGGATTTGATGCTTGGCAACAAACCATGCCAGGTGTCAGATCTCTCAGTGGGACAGCATTTCGGTGATAGTAATCACAACTTCCTGACTTTTACTGAACTCACCGAGAGGGATAGGAGCAGACGGTATGGGAAAGTGTTTAACTGTGGGAGGGAGAATTACAATACTATTAGGCAGGAACTCAGGTGCCTAAATTGGGAACAGATGTTCTCAGGGAAATGCATGACAGAAATGTGGAGGTTGTTTAGGAAGCACTCACTGACAGTGCTTGTCCCACTGAGGCAAGGAAGGGAAAGTAGGGTGAAGGAACCTTGGGTGACAAGGGATGTAGAACATCTAGTCAAGAGAAAGAAGGGAGCTTACTTAAGGTTGAGGGAGCAAGGATCAGATAGGGATCCAGAAGGTTACAAGGTAGCCAGGAAGGAACTGAAGAATGGACTTAGAAGAGCTAGAAGGGGGCATGGAAAAGCTTTAGCAGTTAGGATTAAGGAAAACCCTAAGACATTCTAACTTATGTGAGGAACAAGAGAATGGCCAGGGTGAGGGCAGGGCTGATCAGGGATAGTGGAGCGAACTTGCATCTAGAGGAATTAGGTGAGCTCCTTAATGAATACTTTGCTTCAGTGTTCACTTCCGAGAGGGACCTTGATGTTTCTGAAGACAGCGTGAAACAGAATGAAATGCTAGAACAGGTTGATATTAAGAAGGATGATGTGCTGACAATTTTGAAAAATGTAAGGATGGATAAATCCCCTGGGCCAGAGGGTGTATACTCTAGGTTACTACAGGAAGTGAGGGAAGAGATTGCTGCACCTTTGGTGATATTCTTTGCGTCCTCACTATCCACTGGAGTAATGCCAGATGTTTGGAAAGAGGCAAACGTTACTCCCTAGTTCAAGAAAGGGAATAGGGATAATCGTAGGAATTACAGACCAGTCAGTCTTATGTCAGTCGTGGGAAATGTATTGGAGAGAATTCTGAGAGACCGGATTCATGATTATTTGGAAAACCATAGTTTGTTTAGTGATAGTTAGCATGGCTTTGTGAGAGGCAGGCCATGCCTCACAAGTTTTATTGAATTCTTTGAGGATGTGACAAAACACATTGATGAAGGTTGGGCAGTGGATGCGGTATATATGCATTTTAGCAAGGCATTTGATAAGGTTCCCCATGGTAGGCTCATTCAGAACATAAGGAGGCATTGGATACAGGGAAGTGTGACTGTCTGGATACAGAATTAGCTGGCCCATAGAAGACAGAGGGTGGTAGTAGATGAAAGTATTCAGCCTGGATCTCATTGTCCAATGGTGTTCTACGAGGATCAGTTCTGGGACCTCTGCTCTTTGCGATTTTTTTATAAGTTACTTGGATGAGGAAGTGGGAGGGTGAGTTAGTAAGTTTGCTGAAGACCCGAAGTTGGTGGAGTTGTGGATAATGTGGAGGGCTGTTGTAGGTTGCAATAGGACATTGACAGGATGCAGAGCTGGGCTCAGAAGTGGCAGATGGAGTTCAACCTGGAAAAGTGTGAAGAGATTCATTTTGGAAGGTCCAATTTGAATGCTGAATACAGGATTAAAGACAGGATTTTTGGCAGTGTGGAGGAACAGAGGATCTTGGGGTCCACGTCCGTAGGTCCCCTCAAAGTTACCACCCAAGTTGATAGGGTTGTTAAGAAGGCGCATGGTGTGTTGGTTTTCATTAGCAAGGGGATTGGGTTTAAGAGTTGCAAAATTATGCTGCAGCTCTATAGAGTCCTGGTTAGACCACACTTGGAATATTGTGTTCAGTTCTGGTCTCATGGCAGAAATATCTAACATGAAGGGTCATCATTTTAAGGTGATTGGAGGAAGGTTTAGGGGAGATGTCAGAGGTAGATTCTTTACACAGAGAGTGGTGGGCGGGTGGAATGCACAGCCAGCGGTGGTAGTAGAGTCAGATACATTTGGGACATTTAAGCGACTCTTGGATAGGCACATAGATGATAGTACAGTGAAGGGTATGTAGATCAGTCTGATCTTAGAGTAGGATAAAAGGTCAGCACAACATTAAGGGCTTGTACTATGTTGTACTGTTTTATGTTCATTGGGAAAATGCTAGAATTTACTACTAATCAGGCCGTAGCATGCCTATCATACAATCAGGCAGATACAATATGGTTCTGCAAAAGGGAATACTTGTTTGACAAATGTATTGAATTTCTTTGAGAATGTAGCAAGATAGATAAAGTGTAACCTGTAGATGTGCTGAATTTAGGTTTCCAAAAAGGAGTTGTTAAAGATCCACTAAAACGTTATTACACAGCTCATGGTTTGAGAGTGATATAAAGAACAGTACATCACCAGGACAGGCCCTTCAGCCCACCAAGCTAATGTTGACACATCATGCTTTTCTAAACTAAAAGACATTTCCCCCCTACACTGTCCGCATCCTTCTATCCCCTGACTGTACATATATCTGTCAAGATGCATTTTAAACATTGCTATTGTATCTGCTTCTATGACCTTCTCTGGCACACATTCCAGGCACTTACCACTCTCTGTTTAAAAAAAAACTTGCCCTTCATATCTCCTTTAAACTTTGTCCTTTTACCTTAAACGCATAGAATGTAGGACATAGAACAGTACAGCTCAGTACAGGCCTTTCAGCCCATAATGTAATGTCAAGCATTTATCCTAATCTAAGATTAACCTAACCTACACACCCCTCAATTTACTGCCGTCCATGTGCTTGTCCAGCAGTTGCTTTAATGTCTCTAATGTCTCTGACTCTACTACCACCGCTAGCAGTGCATTCCACACACCCATCACTCTCTGAAAAAAGAACCGACCTCTGACATCCCCCCCGTACCTTCCTCCATTTACCTTACAAATACGAACCTCCATGAGATAGCTATTTCTGCCCTGGGGAAAAGTCTCGGGCTATCAACTATCAATCCTCTCATTACCTTGAACACCTCTATCAAGTGACCGCTCTTCCTTCTTCTCTCCAGTGTGACAAGCTCTATCTCATTCAACCTCTCTTCATAAGACAAGCTCTCTGATCCAGGCAGCATCCTGGTAAATCTCCTCTACACCCTCTCGAAAGCATTCCAAAATGAGGCAACCAGAACTGGACACAATATTCCAAGTCTGGTCTAACCAGGGTTTTATACAGCTGCGGCAAAATCTCATGATTCTTAAATTCAAACCTCCTATTAATGAAGTTCAAAACCCCAATATTCCTTCTTAACAACCCTATCAACTTGCGTGGGAACCTTGAGGGATCTATGGACGTAGACCCAAAGTTCCTGCTGTTCCTCTGCACTGCCAAGAATCCTGTTTTTGACCCTGTTTTCAGCATTCAAATTCGATCTTCCAAAATGAATTACTTTGTATTTATCCAGGTTGAACTCCATCTGCCACTTCTCAGCCCAGCTCTGCATCCTGTCAATGTCATGTTGTAGCCTGCAACAGCCCTTGACACTATCTACAACGCCACCGACCTTTGTGTCATCAGCAAATTTACTAACCTACCCTTCTACTTCTTCATCCGAGTCATTTATAAAGAGCACAGGCCCAAGAACAGATCTCTGCAGGACACGACTGGTCACCGACCTCCAGGCAGACTACTTTCCATCTACTATCAATTGCTGTCTTCTTTTTGCCAGCCAATTCTGTATCCAGACAGCCAAACTTCCTTATATTCCATATCTCCGAACTTTCTGAATGAGCCTACCTTAGGGAACCTTATCAAATGCCTTACTGAAATGTAAATACACCACATCCACTGCTTAACCTTCATCAACTTGTCTCCTCATATCCTCAAAGAACTCAATAAGGCTTGTGAGGCATGACCTGCCCCTCACAAAGCCATGCTGACTATCTTTAATCAAACTGTGTTTTTCCAAATAATCATAAATCCTATTTCTCAGAATCCTTTCCAGCACCTTGCTTCCCATAGATGTAAGACTGACTGGTCTGTAATTCCCAAGGATTTCCCTATTCCCTTTCTTGAACAGAGGAACAACATTCTCCTCCCTCCAATCAGCTGGTACTACTTCCGTGAAGAGTGAGGATGCAAAGATCGTCACCAAAGGCGCAGCAATCTCATGTCCCCTAGTAATTGATATTTTGACACTTGGAAAAAGCTTGTGACTAACTATTCTATCCGTGCCTCTCATAATTTTATACAGTGGGGGGAGGCAGGTTCACTCAAGGAGTTAGGGTCTGGAAGGTACCATCTGAGAGTATGGGAGAGTCAGGTTCACTTGAGTGGTTAGGGTCTGAAATGTACTGTCTGAGAGTATGGGAGAGTCAGGTTCACTAAAGAAGTTAGGGTCTGAAATGTACTGTCTGAGAGTGTGGGAGAATCAGGTTCACTTGAGTGGTTAGGGTCTGAAATATATTGTCTGAGAGTGAGGTGGAGGTAGATTCAGTCAAGGCATTCAAGAGGTAATAGGAAAATTACGGAATAGAAACAATCGTTGGTACTACAAGGACAGATTGGGAAGAGGGATGAGCTGAATTGCTCACCCTGACAGCTGGTATGGACACAAAGGGTTGAATGGCCTCCTGCTGTGTCTTAAGTGCTTGCTGCTTCTCTGAAAATAGCTGTAATGCTGATCCTGTACAAACACAGTCAAGTACTCAACCTCTAGAAACGCAATACAGCACATATCCTGTACAAACACTGTCCAACACTAATCCTGTAAAAACAATCTGTCCAGGAGTGATCCTATACAAATCCTGTCTCGTCCTGATCCTCTATAAACACAGTTCAGCTCTGGTCCTGTACAAACACAATCTCACCCTGGACCTGTACAAATACAATCCAGCCCCTGATTATACATGTTTATACACAGTCCAGAACTGACCCTGGGAAATAGCACCTCATACTCAGCCTGTACAAAGACGGTCTTACAGTAATGGGGGCCACGACACTGATCTAGTAATAAAATTAAGAAATGACCTGAAAAAGAACTAATTACAGATATTCCAACATGAAGCTTTGTACTTTCCTTTTCTTATAGATATCAATGGGAGGAGTAGAAGTGAACAGACTCTATGATTGTGGCACTTTAATGGGGTAACCACCTTAGTGGGGATATCTGACATTGTTCATAAGCTGTCATAATTTACAACCTATCAGTGAAAGTACATTCCTGGACTATTAATAGGGCATCATTAATCAATGTGCAATCCTCCATTTGCATCTGTAAGTCTGTTTGATCAAACTTGTATAAACTCTCATTCAGAGCTAATTGCCCAATTCATCTCGGCTTGAGGAACTGTACACATAAATAGTGCAGCCAATATTTCTACACAATTGTCATTAAACTCACTTTCTCTCATTAGTTAATTTGTCTTCTCCTTCTTTTATGCATATGGTCTGCACACTTAATTATGTTCTCCTGTAACGCTTCCAGTTTGGTGGTAAAATGGACTTAAAGTCTCATACTGAGCTCCCCGTGGTTAATGACTGATCCAGGTTGAGAAAGCGGATTGCAATTGTGGAGTTTGGTAGGGGCACATTTGTGGAATTAAATACATGCCCTCTACATATGTGAAGGAACAGGCAGCACATCCACCGCCTGGATAACAATTCTGATGAGTTTCTTTGACAATCCAGTTGTTGTTTCTACGGTTTCTAATTCTGGACTTCCTTTTTGACTCCAAATGTACTTATTATGGGGAGTCGATAGCCTAGTGGGTATTATCACTGGACTGTGAATCCGAAGATCCAGGTTCTGAGATTTGGGTTTGAATCCTGCCACAGCACAATGTGGAATTTGAATTCAATAAATATCTGGAATTAAGTCTAATGATGACCATGAATCCATTTTTGGGGGGGAAAAGAAACCCATCTAATTCACTAATGCCCTTTAGGGAAGGAAACTGCCATCCTTACCTGGTCTGGCCTACATGTGACTCCAGACCACAGCTATGTGATTGACCCTTATATGCCCTCTGGGCAATTAGGAATGAGCAATAAATGCTGACCGAGCCAGTGATGCCCCCATCTCTTGAACCCTTGAAGGAGTAAACAAAAGAATAATGTAATTTATATTAGCCCAACCCTTGGGAGGTGGGATTTGAACTCATCCCCTCGATTTTTAGTCCAGTAATCCAACCACCTTGCTACTTATTGGAGGGGGGGGGGGGCCTTAGATATCCAGGTAAATGTGTTGTCTCATTTTCAATTACCCTCTTGGCTCCCAAAACAGGTTTAGGAGTCGATATTTTTAAAGGTCAGTGCTTCCTGCGGTTTGCACTGTCTCGAGGGAAAGGTAATGATGCTGAGCACATTGCCAGGAAAGTGGAAATTTAGCACCTAAAGTGTGGCAACATTATCATTGAGACCTTCTTTAAATCCCTGCATTACCTCAAAACAATCAAGGAGTATTCTAAATGTACAGAAATATATCTCCAGTGACTCCCCCATGGTGGCGTGTCGGAAAGCGAAGGTTGAAACACTGACTAAAAACCTTCCTGAGAACCAAAGCTTCGACACAAGCCCTTAGATTGAATTGAAGCAGACTTTATTTTTCTCTTCCCCGACTGACACCTAAAGCAAGGGTGCATCTGAGTTAGCTTTGAGATATTTCAGTTCTGAGAAGTGAGGGGGTGGGGGTTGGGGGTTGGGGGGTGTGGTTGGGGTGGGGTGGTGGTGGGGGGGAATCGGTTGTTGGTCGGGGGGGGGAGGAAAGAGGGTAGCCTGCATTTGCTGTTGAATTTCTGTCATGATAGGTGTGATAGCCCAAAGACAATCACATCAGAAATATGATCCAGACTCCGGAACTTTGATCTCAGCCAAGGGAGGCAGCGGGAAGTATAGGAGGAGTCAATGGATGGAAGGTTGGTTTATGTGATGGACTGCGCTGTATTCACAACTCTCCGGAGTTTCTTATGGTCCTGGGCGGAGCAGTTGCCATAGTTGCGGTGATGCATTTGGATAGGATGCTTTCTATGGTGCATCTATAAAAATTGGCAAGATTGGTTATGGACATGCTGAGTTTCCTTAGCCTCCTGAGCAAATAGAGGTGCTGTTGTGCTTTCTTTACCAGATCCTCATCGTAGGTAGACCAGGACAGATTGTTGGTGATCATCACTCCGAGGAACTCAATGCTGTCAACCACCTCCACGAAAGTATCATGCCATTTCCACCTCAGCACCATTTAACTTTAGCAACTAAACATTGGAGTTCACCCCACACTTCTTGACCACTCTTCCTTCTTTTGTTATGTGGCAGCTTTCCATCCCATTAGGCAATGGGTTTGTGCCATGGTGGCCAACTCAGTGTGAAGCATCACCTGGTGCAGCTCAGGAGCCCCACAGGGGCGTCTGATGCATTTGAAGACAGTGAACTGAGAAAGTTCTAGAATCCTAGGGAGTGTTGCCAAACAAAGAGACCTTAGAGTGCAGATTCATAGTTCCTTGAAAGTGGAGTCGCAGGTAGATAGGATAGTGAAGAAGGCGTTTGGTATGCTTTCCTTTATTGGTCAGAGCATTGAGTACAGGAGTTGGGAGGTCATGTTGCGGCTGTACAGGACATTGGTTAGGCCACTGTTGGAATATTGCATGCAATTCTGGTCTCCTTCCTATTGGAAGGATGTTGTGAAACTTGCAAGGGTTCAGAAAAGATTTACAAGGATGTTGCCAGGGTTGGAGAATTTGAGCTATAGGAAGAGTTTGAACAGGCTGGGGCTATTTTCCCTGGAGTGTTGGAGGCTGAGGGGTGACCCTTTAGGTTTATAAAATCATGAGGGGCATGGATAGGGTAGAAGACAAAGTCTTTTCCCTGAGGTGGGGGAGTCCAGAACTGGAGGGCATAGGTTTAGAGTGAGAGGGGAAAGGTACAAAAGAGACCGAAGGGACAACGTTTTCATGAAGAGGGTGGTATATGTATGGAATGAGCTGCCAGAGGAAGTGGTGGAGGCTGGTACAATTACAGCATTAAAAAGGCATCTGGATGGGTATATGAATAGAAAGGGTTTGGAGGGATATGGCAAACTAGATTGGGTTAGGATATCTGGTTGGCATGGATGAGTTGGATCGAAGGGTCTATTTCTGTGCTGCACATCTCTATGACTCTATGACTGTAATCGCTGACCTCTGCACTCTCAGTGCCCGCCTCTCAAGCAACTTCTCATTTTTGGTCGCCTCTCCCAAACCACTTCAAAACAATTAGCTTCCAGACATCCCATTTCTCCATGAAAATCCTCCCTAAAGCCTACCACAATGACTTGCTCCCAAGACCTCCTTACATGCTTCAGTGATATTGTGGTTCTGTTCGCCGAGCTGGGAATTTGTCTTGCAAACATTTCGTCCCCTGTCTAGGTGACATCCTCAGTGCTTGGGAGCCTCCTGTGAAGCGCTTCTGTGCTGTTTCCTCCGGCATTTATAGTGGCCTGTCTCTGCCGCTTCCGGTTGTCAGTTCGAGCTGTCCACTGTAGTGGCCGGTATATTGGGTCCAGGTGGATGTGTTTGTTGATAGAGTCTGTGGATGAGTGCCATGCCTCTAGGAATTCCCTGGCTGTTCTCTGTTTGGCTTGCCCTATATGGTAGTGTTGTCCCAGTCGAATTCATGTTACCATTATAGGGCAAGCCAAACAGAGAACAGCCAGGGAATTCCTAGAGGCATGGCACTCATCCACAGACTCTATCAACAAACACATCGACCTGGACCCAATATACCGGCCACTACAGCGGACAGCTGGAACTGACAACCGGAAGCGGCAGAGACAGGCCACTATAAATGCCGGAGGAAACAGCACAGAAGCGCTTCACAGGAAGCTCCCAAGCACTGTGGATGTCACCTAGACAGGGGATGAAACGTTTGCAAGACAAATTCCCAGCTCGGCGAACAGAACCACAACAACGAGCACCCGAGCTACAAATCTTTTACCAAACTTTGATGCTTCAGTGATTTTTAAAACTTCTTCGATCGCATTCCTGTGAAACACTTTGGGACCTTTGCTATGTTAAAGGTGCCTTAGACATGCAAGGTGTCTAATTCCATATTAGTTGGACCTGCTTGGATAGGATTGATCATAGCAGGAGTGATCATTCCTTCGTGGTTAAAATTTGTCCATCAGAAAACAAATGACTTGAGGCAAGGGGAGTCTGGAATGCGATAAACACAAAACTTTATTTTATTAAAGATTCATTCACAAAAAAATCAAAATTGAACTTTTGCTCAAAAATGCAAAAATGCAAGTTGCAATATATCAGATACAAAGATGCCCTGTAAAACATATGACATATAAAATTAACATGAAATGAATAACTAAAATAATTCAGGTGCTAAAATAGAACTTACAAGCTAAAGCTCACTTCTAGAATATCAGGAATGACCAATAGGTTGCACTTTTTGGAGGGGGTGGAGTTTCTTCCTCCATCACTGGTACACACACACACGCATCCGCACACGCACGCACACACATATGCACACACACACACGCGCACACACACACACACACACACACACACGATAACATGGCTGTTTGACTGGACAGGGCACTGAGACCATATGATTCTCAGCGATAATTCACTGAAGTTTGCATCACAGGTAAACAGAGTGGTTCAGAAGGCATTTAGCACAGTTGCCTTCATTGCTCAGTCCTTTGAGTATAGGAGTTCAGACGCCATATTGAGATTGTACAGGACATTGGTGAGGCCTCTTCTGGAGTAGTGTGTCCAGTTCTGGTTGCTCTGTTATAGGAAAGATATTATTAAACTGGAGAGGGTGCAGAAAAGAGTTACTATGTTGTTGCTGGGAAAGGAGAGTTTGTGAAATAAGGGAACTTGACAGGGTAGAATCTGAGAGGTTGTTATGTGAGGGCAAATCCCATGTATGGAGGGACTGCCTTACGAAAAGAGGTGAGTAGGTTGAGCCTGTAACTGTTGGAGTTACCAGAAAATAAGAGGTGACCTTACCAAAACATGTAAGATTCTCAGGGAACCTGATAGTAGATGTTGAGAGGTTGTTTCCACTTGTGGGAGAGTCTCAGACCAGAGGGCATAATCTCTGAGTAACGGTTCGCCCATTTGAGACAGGGATAAGGAGATATTTCTTCTCTCAATGGGTGGGCAATCAGTGGAATTCTTTCCTGCAGAGGTCTGACAAGACCAGGTCACTAACTATATTCAAGGGTGAGACAGAAAGATTTTTTAATCAGTAAAGGATTCGAGGCTAAAGGGAGAAAGGTAGGAACGTGGAGTTGAGAATGATGGTCTATTTCTGCTGCTATATCTTATGGTTTTATGGTGGAAGATGGGCCGATAAGAGAGATAGACTCACAGGGCTGCAGGAATAGTACAGAGAATGGGATTGAGTGGACTGTTCTACAGAGAGCTGGTATAGACTAGATGGACCAATTGGGTCCTAATGACTCCATGAAACCTCCAGTAATCTCTCCCTCAGTGTTAGTCTAAAGAAATGAACAACTAATCTCCTAGACAAACAAGACAGGAGTGGAGTCATTGGCCCTTTTGAAAAGTCCCTCAATTTAGCATAAACACATGAGTTTATTAGTTAGAACTGAACTGGAGCTGAGGATAATTGGTTGTGCACATGGCAGTCACTTACTAACCAGTACGTGAACAAAGGATCTGTTCATTTTCCATTTGGGAAGGGGAGGTTGGATGCCACAAGGATCAGAGTTCATGTGGCCAATAGTAGAAAGGCCCAACGGCCTGGCAGGAAGAGGTCATGAGGTCAAACCATCTGGAAGGCAGATCAAGCAGAACTGCCAAGCCTACTGTCACACAGTACAACAGAAAGCTGGATTAACAACTTATTCTACTTTCATTACCCTCTCCCACCACACTGAAACTGGGAGTCGGGAATACTGCCTGGGAATCTCCAACAAGAGAAACAAAAAAATAATCAAAGTCTGAATGGTAAATCTCTTTTGGCCTCTCAGCAACCAGGGATGAGAATCTTGGGCTGATGTAAATGAATGACAGAGGGCAGGGGGGAGGCGAGAGAACAAGAGAGAGAGTGCACTTGAATCTTTAGCGAGTGGCAGCTACCACCCTGGCAGGCGGTGTAATAGATCTGCTGTGGTCAAATGGAATCGTGCAGGCAGGTCAATGGGCTGAATGGCCGTCTCTTGTTTCAACCTTCCTGAAATCAGTGTGAGGATGGACAAAAATATCTGCAGCACTGAATTCAGGTCAAATGAGGATCATCAAAACAGCCGATAGTTCACCATAGCAAAGATGTCAACTCCTCAGCGTTCATGGCTTGGAAATTATGAGCAAGAGAAGGAACATTCAGATGGAAATTTTTCTTTTGAAATGCTCCAGGTGTCTTAAAGGAAGAAAGGGAAGGTAGAGAATGAGAGGTACAGGGAGGGAATTCCAGAATTCAGGCTCCGATAGCTAAAGGTGAAGACAATTATAATCGGAGATGTTCAACAGTCAGAGGAAGAGAATTATAGAATGAGATTCCAGGGAATATTAGCAAGTTTTTAGAAGATTTGTAGCTCGGGTTGGGGTTCTGGATGTAGGTTTGCTCGCTGAAAAGAAAATGAACCTTCCAGTTCAGTGAATAAACCTACGTCCAGATCTTGATGGAGAGACTGTGGTTTCAAGAGACAAGCAAAGGTTTGTCTTCTGTGTGAGAGAGAGGACATTATTTGGAAATGAGGAGAGGTCAGGATTGGGAATTTGAGGTCAATCAAAAAGAATTAGAATTAGAACCAGCTTTATTGTCACATGTACTCAGATGGGTAGCATGAAAAGTTTACAAGTCATCACTTATGGCACCATCTCAGGTAGCAAGGTCCTAGGAATGTATTCTTAAGAACGAATTCTCAGGGGAAAAATAAAGTAGAAAAATAGAGAAATAAGAAGCCTAGCAATAAATTGGGCGAATTCAGAATAGCAGTCCTTCCAACCCAAACTGCACCAGGCTTCACCTCAAGGCTGGGAGTCCACGTTGGCTTTCACCCTAGACATTGCCAGCCAATTCTGCCCAAGGATGGGAGGTTATCAGAGAAAGAAAAGAAATGCGAAAAGACAGAGAAAAGAAACAGACGGAGTGGACGAGCTCTGACTCAGGAGTCTTACTCCACCGCCATGTTAGATGGACTTGTCGGGATTGTCCATTTTCCTAAAACTTCTGTGCATTTAGTGCCCAGAATTCCAGAAGGGATGCTCTACCAAACATCGGTATAGTCCCTGGATGTGCAACACGCAGGGGGCCTGACTAACATCCTGCTGAGGCAAGGATCAGGAAAACCCCATCTTACATTCAGCGTCAAGCATTGTGCAACAACCAAACACTGTGCGGAGAAGACTCCAAACTATCCTCCAAAATGGTGCGCTATCAGACAGCAGTCATCCAGACAGACAGCAAGAGATATCCTTCTCTTTGGAGAGTGCGAGGGGTAAAGACAGTAGGATTGCCAACTCTCCAGGGTTAAAGATTGTTCTCCAGTAATTAAATTCTAAAATTCAGGATACAGCTGAGCATTAAAAAGTGATTATCCTCCCCCACAGTGATACTTCAAAAGTACTTCTTTGGCTATGAGTCACTTTGGCTCATCCGATGGCTGTGGTACGGTGGCTCAGTTGTTATTAGCACTGCTGTTACACAGTGCCAGGGACCTGGGCTCAAATCTACCTTCTGGTGACTGTCTCTAAGGAGTTTGCTCATTCTCCTCTGTGTGAGTGTCACCCCCTAGTCCAAAGATGTGCAGGTTAGGTGGCCTGGCTATGGGAAATGCAGGGATTTAAGTGGGATGCTCTTTAGAGGGTCAGCATGGGCTGAATGGCCTGCTTTCCACACTGTAGAGATTCGATAAATGCAAACAGCATTTTACTTTTATCACTTCTTTTCAAAATTTGTGGTTCCTAGCGACAGAAATGTGGGGAATGGGTTAAAAGGTCGGATTTATTTGACTGACGGTGAAGAATAGTAATGGCATCAGCTTGACTCCCAATTGGCACAGGAAGGCAGTGCCCTGTGAGGATGGTGAAAGTGTGGAAGAGGGGCACTTGAAAGTTAGGGGACCCTTGAAGAGACACCAGGAACTCCCTTCAACCAGTGCCAGTAAAATGGGCAAGTCAGGTTAGTAGACAAGCTCACAATGCAGCATCTCCACATAAAAGCCCCCATCATTATTCCCCAGGTACAGAGGAACCCTCCAGCAGTGAAGCTGAACCAGCCCGAAATGGTTCTATCGATCGAAGCAGGAACCACTGGTGCTCATGGGAAGTTGAACTCTGAGTCACTGATGTCTGTTACCGTGGCAAAGCTGCTGCTCTTCAGTGACATCACGGTGCCAGCTTCCTTCAACCCTGAAACGAGAGACAAGCTAGTTCAATGTTCTTGCCTCTTATACACAATCCTGCCCTGCACTTACTGGCTACTGTCTGCCACATGTGGTTGAACTAAAGTAAATGGCCAGTACACCCTATTCACATCTCAGCACTGGGACTTTCCTTCCCCATCTAGGATCATCACACAATCCCCTAACTATCCCCTAGCTTACCTGACCTGCTCAACTGTATGCTGCAGATCGATCTTTATGGTTTTGCCAGTTCACATTCAAATCCAACCTGAAACCCGTTGTAAACCTATGACTGAAGATCCCCAATACTGCAGACAACCAAACCCGCATTTCTCACTCCCTCACCAGCGCAGAAGAGGCTATGTTGTACAGCAATGTTACTCGACTCTGAAGCAATTTGTAGGTGATGTTCACTTGAAGCTACCACACAGAACAGCAGATGGAGCTGCAGGCTATGAGACGAAGGAGGAGAAACATAAAACGTTATACAAGTACCTTCTGTTGTACCCTAGTTTGCTAGTAGCAGTTTCAAAGTCCTATGAACTCATTTTGGTAATGAGGATAAAGCGAACTTATTAATTTTTTCTGGAGAGTTTGCAGAGAAATCTAAAGGCAATATTTCCAGTTTAAAGTGACGCTTTTATAAACCCTTTATTCCTGGAGCGTCAGAGGCTGAGGGGTGACCTTATAGAGGTTTACAAAATCATGAGGGGCATGGATAGGGTAAATAGGCAAAGTCTTTTCCCTGTGGTTGGGGAATTCAGAACTAGAGGGCGTAGGTTTAGGGTGAGAGGGGAAAGATATAACAGACCTAAGGGGCAACTTTTTCATGCAGAGGGTGGTACGTGTATGGAATGAGCTGCCAGAGGATGTGGTGGGGGCTGGTACAATTGCAACATTTAAGAGGCATCTGGATGGGTATATGAACAGGAAGGGTTTGGAGGGATAGGGGCCGGGTGCTGGCAGGTGGGAGTGGATTGGGTTAGGATATCTGGTCGGCATGGACAGGTTGGACTGAAGGGTCTGTATCCATGCTGTACATCTCTATGACTCTAAGTACCTCATGCACTCCCCACCCCCACCTCCGCGCCCCCACCCCTTCCCTGCCTCCCCCCACGCCATTTATTCCTGCAGCTCATCCATGTAGAATCACAACCCATACCCCAGCAAGTGTAGACCGAAACATCTCCCCTCGGAAACCGAGAAGAGCAACCAACATTTCCACCACCGTGTAGAAACAGCCAAACTCTGGCATCTTTGGGATTGAATAGAGTAGCCCTGATAAACTAAACAGTAAACACATCAAATGTTCGATAGTGTGAGCTATAAGGTGGCACACCCCGTGCAGCATGACTGGCCAACCTTCCGGGTTTGGGCTATAGTTTGTCAGTGCAGAAATTCTTGTGAATACAAAATAACAGCCAATAAATTCTCCAACACAAACAAAAGGACATTTTTACTCAGCAAACGCCATTCACTTCACATCAATCTCCTCCCCTTCACTCACAATCACTTGAATCACAATTGCTTGGTGCTTTTAGGTCCTCCATCGGTCCTAATTTCTTTTGGTTTCGAAGAGACAATTAATCTCATTTAACTGTTCGGACCCTGCTAGTTTCAAAAGGCTTAATACTTTAGTGAGTATTTCATCCATCAGTTAAAATGGAGGAGGTTTACATAATCAGTGTCTGATAATATCAGATCACTTCTGATTGAAGATAGCGAAGCTCTGGGAAATAAAAAGTGAGCAGATATTTGATGCTGCATCCCAAGGATGACCTTATAGAGGTTTATAAAATCATGAGGGGCCTGGATAGGGTAAATAGACAAAGTATTTTCCCTGAGATCGGGAGTCCAGAACTAGAGGGTATAGGTTTAGGGTGAGAGGGGAAAGATTTAAAAGGGACCTAAGGGGCAACATTTTCACGCAGAGGGTGGTGTGTGTATGGAATGAGCTGCCAGAGGAAGTGGTGGAGGCAGCTGGCTGGTTATATGAATAGGAAGGGTTTATAGGGATTTGGGCCAAACGCTGACAACTGGGACTAGATTTATTTGGGACATCCGGTTTGCATGGACAAGTTGGACCGAAAGGTCTGTTGTACATCTTTATGACTCTATGACATGAGGAAAATATCTTGAATTCCTTTTTACCCATTCCGCCTAGGCCCAGTTGACAGCCTAAGACCAGAAGGCTGCAGATATACCCTCCTGCCCCCAATACAAATCTTCAAACAGGAGGAGTAGGCCATTCAGCCCCTCAGGCTTGCTCCACCATTCAAGATGTTGAACTTCAACTCCACTTCCTTTCTTGCTCCCCATATCCCTCGATTCCCTGAGAGATAATAAATCTATCACAGCATTAAATATATTCAATGATAGAGACTTCATAAAGTGAATTACAAGCATACAAGTCTCTCTCTCTCTCTCTCTCTGAAGAGCAGTCTGCAACAACTAGGACTTAAAGCAGCAACACGTGATTGCTCTCAAACACACCCAGTTGTGATCGTCCAGCACCTCACAGTTACATCCCTTTCTGACGAGGTTGAACTAAGAAAACCTTCCCTTCAAACATCAATTTTAATAATGGGCGGGACGTTGCCGATTTTGAGTTTGGAGGGAAGGTGGTTGAGGTCCATGTGGGTGGTGGGAGAGTGACACTTCCCACTTGTGGGGTGGGGGCAGGGTCTTAGGGAAGGAGGGGGGATGCAGACATCTAAACCCCAAGCAGTTCTGGGAGTTTCACATCACTTCCCTCTCCCTCAGAGCTCAATGGCAACTTCAGTTCCAGTTTGGGAGAAGGAAGGATTTGGGCATGCCCAATGCAGAGCCAAACCAAAGGTATTAGCATTCCCCACAGGCCCCTGCAGATAATCAAGGCATGTATTTATGTTGGCCTTGTTGGCCTGAAGAAGGGCTGATGCCCGAAACGTCGATTCTCCTGTTCCTTGGATGCTGCCTGACCTGCTGCGCTTTTCCAGCAACACATTTTCAGCTTGTGAGAAATGCCCATTGCCAATGGGGGAGCAAGTCTGGTCATTGGTGCATCAAGGTTATACATGCATCATGGATCGTAATGAACGCATCATAACTAGTCTTCCAGCTGAAACAGGGCTGTGCTGGTGGTTCAGTGGTTAGCACTACTGCCTCATGGCACCAGGAGCAGTCTCCCCTTGGGTAACTGCGTGGAGTTTGTACATTCTCCCGGTGTCTGCATGCGTTTTCTCTGAGTGCTCCAGTTTCCTCCCACAGTCCAAAGGTGCGCAGGTTAGATGGATTTACCATGCTAAATTACCCAAAGTGTGCAGGGATGTGCAAGTTAAGTGAATTAGCCATGCGAAATGTAGGGTGACAGGGATAGGTAGTCTGGGTGGCGAAGGGTGTGGTGCTGGAAAAGCACAGCCAAGGAGCTAGAGAGTCGATGTTTCGAGCATGACTTCTTCATCAGTCTTCAGCGGGGTAATGTGGACTCAATGGGCCGAATGGCCTGCTTCCACACACAGTACGGATTCTATGATGGAATAGACTCAACATAGCAGCAACGAGCAAAGAGGAAGAGGAATGTGTCACTGCAATTTTCAGGACAATACAGTACCCATCCTACTGGGCCAACAAAATTGGAACCATTATATTTAATAAGAACAAAGATGTTTCTACACATATAATAGAAGCCAAACCTAA
Organism: Chiloscyllium punctatum; assembly: GCF_047496795.1. Classification (NCBI taxonomy): domain Eukaryota; kingdom Metazoa; phylum Chordata; class Chondrichthyes; order Orectolobiformes; family Hemiscylliidae; genus Chiloscyllium; species Chiloscyllium punctatum. The sequence continues at coordinate 81,295,021 of NC_092744.1, forward strand.
ATCATTCCACAGTAAACGTGGAATATTCCAAGATCTGGAGGCAACCACCTGGAAGCCAGGCCCAGAGTTTCTGTTCCAAAGATGGAGCAAGAATAAACATTTCTGATCATTATTTGTTCATTACTTCCAGCAGGCAGACATGATATCAGATTGGTTCTCCATGGCAACATTTAATTCTCTTGGTTTGATTTGTCAGACAGAAAAGACAAATATGTTGTCAGAGTTTCCACTACAGCTCTTGCTAATACAGTCCTTAATATCTGGCCTTTCAACTTAATCCAAATCCTTCTTTTCTCAGGAACCTAATTTTCATAAATTGAGAGAATGAGAGTCTTGGTCCTCAGATTTTCTGTATGGTTCTGACATTGCCTCAACAAAAGGCATCATATTGAAGGGCTAATTTCATATCTCTCTCCTCAGTTCAGTTAATCATTAACCCAGATTAGTTTAACCCACGTGACCAAGTGATCTTCAGGTAAACTCACCATATAAACCTCGATCTGCCCATTAATAATAAGAATTAATCTGCATGAATATAACACATTCCATGGTCTCAGCGAAGCCCACTTTGCAGTCTCTTTTTTCAATTCACTCGTGGTACATTGGCATGCTGGCTGGGCCAACATTCATTGCCCATCCCTACTTGCTCTCGGCAAGGTGATGGTGAGTTGTCTTTTTTTTTAGATTAGATTAGATTACTTACAGTGTGGAAACAGGCCCTTCGGCCCAACAAGTCCACACTGCCCCGCCGAAGCGCAACCCACCCATACCCCTACATCTACCCCTTACCTAACACTAAGGGCAATTTAGCATGGCCAATTCACCTGACCGGCACATCTTTGGAGTGTGGGAGGAAACCGGAGCACCCGGAGGAAACCCACGCAGACACGGGGAGAATGTGCAAACTCCACACAGAGAGTCGCCTGAGGCGGGAATTGAACCCGGGTCTCTGGCGCTGTGAGGCAGCAGTGCTAACCACTGTGCCACCATTGTCTTCTTAAACAATGACAGTCTAACTGGTGTAGGTAGACCCTGTTAGGGAGAAAGTTCCAGGATTTTGACCCAGCCAGAGTGAAGGAATGGTGCTACGTTTCCAAGTCAGGCTGGTGAATGGCTTGGAGGGAAAGTTGCAGGTGGTGGTGTTCCCAAGTATCAGCTGCCCTTGTCCTTCCAGATGGAAATAGTCATGGATTGGGAAGATGCTTTCTAAGGAGCCTTGGTGAATCTAAATTAATGTGGTCCTTTGTTGTAATGCAGCAACCAATTTTGCACACACAAACTCCCAAAAACAACATTGAATAAATCATTTTTTTTTAACGGTAACAATTGACGAGAACATCAGGCGCACTTGATTTGCTCTTCAAATAATAGCCATGAGAACAGACAGGTTCTCAATTCCAAATCTCATTCAAAAAATAGAACGTCCATCTGTGCAGCATTCCCTCAGCTGCAAAGAATCGTCAGGCCTCCAGAATGGGCAATGAATACACAATCTTCCGACTCAGAGTTAGGAGCTCCAGCTGACAATCAATATCTTTCACAGAAACGTAGAAAATAAGTGCAGGAGTAGGGCGTTCAGCCCTTCAATATGATCACCACCATTCAATATGATCACGGCTGATAATGCAATCTCAGTATCCCATTCCCGCTTTGTCTCCATATCCCCTTGATCCTTTACCTGCAAGTGCCATGTCCAGCTCCCCCTTGAATATATCTAACAAACCAATCCTAACAGCTTTCTGTGAGAGAGAATTCCACAGGCTCACACCTCTCTGAGTAAAGAATTGTTCCTCATTTAAGTCCTGAATGGCTTACGCCTCACTCTTAGACTGAGGGTGCTGTCTTGCAAAGGGAGAGCGCCGCTCCTTAGGTTGCAGGAGTCAGACGTACCACAGCATTAAGAAAGGACCACCTTCCTGACAAACTGAACAGAGGTGATCGTAGGGCCATGATATCCTGGTGCTACCAGCTGCAGTCCTTTAGTTTAAACATTAGGATTTGTAAGGAAGAACTGGACAACATTCAATATTGTTTGGTATTGTTACGGATACGAACTCAATACCTCTTGCGCTATGGTTCATGAAATTTGTATTATGTGCCTAAGTGAGAGAGAGAGAGAGAGATGGCTCTCTGAATTTTTTTTTCACTTGGTCAATCCCCTATGACTTTGGACAGAGTTACAGAAAATCCCATTGCAATAAGGGATTGGACTAACGGAATCCCATTACCCCGAATAAAAAAGTTATAGTGACAAACAGAAATAGATAACAGAGAATGCTGGAGATACTCAGCAGGTGTGGCAGCATCTGTGAAGCTAGGACAGAGTTAACCTTTCAAGTCTGGTATGACGGCTGCCTCAGAAGAGATACTGAATTTCTACAGAATTTGCTGCTCATCAGAATTATAACTGACTGCATGAGGAAAGACAAGTTAATTTAAATAACGATTATTTATTATTGATTGTCCTGCAGATACTCAACTGGAAATAATCGTTGGTAATATCTATCTGTTGATGTTCAATATGGCATTCCACTCTCAGCTCTTTAACCAGAGCTGTTACACTGAATTTGTTAGCAACACCATGACAACAGCAGGCAAAGCAATGCCAAATAAACGTGTTAAGTCGTTATGCTCTACTATTGCCTTAAGTCAGGAACCAGGTCCAATCTTTTATCGTTATATTGTTTAGTATTGTTACAGCTACGAACTCAATACTTCCTTCTCTATGGTTCATGAAATTTGTATTATGTGACTAAGTGAGAGAGAGAGAGATGGCTCTCTGAATTTTTTTTTCACTTGGTCAATCCCCTATGACTTTGGACAGAGAGTTACAGAAAATCCCATTGCAAAGTTTTACCTTGGGGTTTTCAAAGAAAGATGACAACATGCTCTTGGAAGCGGAAAACGAATAATACGTGCTCTCAGGATAAAATGGAGTTTTGAGTGACTGTACAATGCAATAGTTTTGATACCATATAATCACAAACATTAAATCCAATACACTAAATTCAAAGAAACCATACTGAGCACATACTGACTAACTGCTATACAGTGAAGCAGGCAGATATACTATATACTCAGTGACAACAGTCCCTGAACAAATCAATAAATTAATGGGCTGCTGAACATCAGTCCAAATGAATAAATCAATGTAGCAACAGATACCAGGAAATTCTACAACTGCTGTCACAGTGGGCTTACTATCAAATCAATAAACTACTGGAGGAGCAGGCAGTAGTGAATTAATATATCCTTAGGGAAGCAGACGCATCAATACATCTGTTCCTTGTGGAGTTAGCCAAGTGAATGTTGTTAGCCACTGCACTGAGAAACTCTGTGCTCTCCAGAGAGAAGTATCCTCTGGGACCATCAGAGAGGAAAATGGAGACTCATGATGTGTCGCAAGAATAGGCTCCCTCATCGTTAGCAATGGCTCACTGCCACTGGCAAGAGCACTATGCTGAAAGAACACAGCCTTTACTGAAGAGAAAAGGGACCACGTACTTCAGGTGAAACAGCCAGCCCCATAGCCCATAGATTGTGCAGGTCCTTATAGCATCTTTAGATCTCGCTAAATGCCAGTTTGAATATTATGGCAGTCTGGACTTCACAAATACTTGTCAGATGCCTGAGCTTATTATAACATCCTGAAGGGGCTAATCTGATGAAATATCAGCCTCAAATGGTTCAAAGTCTCTAAACTACGTGAAAGAGTCAATGCAGAGAGGTTGCTTGCCCTTGTGGGAGAGTCTAGGGACTAGCAGTCATAATCTCAAAGTAAGGAGTCACCTATTTCCAACAGAGATTAGGAGGAATTTCTTTTCTATGAAAGTAGTAAATCCGTGGAAATTATTTACCACAAAGAACTACCAAGGTTGGGTCATTATCTACATTCAAGGCTGAGATAGATCTATCGTCAAAAAGTGTGGCGCTGGAAAAGCACGGCAGGTCAGGCAGCATCTGAGAAGCAAGAGAGTCGACGTTTCGAGCATAAGCCCTTCATCAGAATTCAAAAGGCTCAATGAGCCGGGGTGAGTATAGTGGTCACCATGAAGGAGAAGGTGCTGGGAAGGTGAAAGGTCTGAAGGTGAATAAATCACCTGAACCAGATGGACTACACCCCAGGGTTCTGGAGGAGATGGCAGAAGAGATGGCAGAGAAGATTGTGGAGGCATTGGTGGTGACCTTTCAGGGGTCTCTGGAATCACAGAGAGTCCCAGAGGTCTAGAAAATGATTAATGTAACACCCTTGTTTAAGAAAGGAGGGAAGCAGAAGACAGGAAATTATAGGCTGGCTAGCCTGACCTCAATTGTTGGTAAGGTTTTGAGTCCATTATTAAGTGAAAAACTGCAGAGTACTTGGAAGTGCATGATAAAATACAGCTGAGTCATCACAGCTTCATCAAGGGGAGGTCATCCTGACAAATCTGTTCGAATTCTTTGAGAAGGCAATGAGCAAGTTAGTCAAAGGAGAGCCAGAGCAGGTGATCTATTTGGATTTCCAGAAGACTTTTGACAAGGTGTCACACAGAAGGCTGCTACATAAGATAAGAGCCCATAGCATTGGGTGCAAAGTACTGGATGGATAAAGGGTTTGGGTGATTGATAGAAGGTGGACAATAGAGATAAAGGGATCTTTTTCAGGATAACAGCTGGCGATTAGTGGAGTTCTACAGGGATCTACAAGGCTACAGAGAAGGGACAGGTCATATTGAGGAAGTGAGAAGGCTACAGAAAGACTTGGAGAGCCAAGAGAGTGGGCTAAGAAGTGGCAGATGGAATACAATGTGGAAAAGCATGGGGTTATGCACTTTGGTGAGATGAATAGAAGTGTAGACTATTTTCTAAATGGAGAAAGGCTACAGAAATCTGAAGCACAAATGGACTTGGGAGTCTTAGTTCAGGATTCTGTTAAGGTTCACATGAAGATTCAGTTGACAGTTAGGAAGGCAAATGTAATGTTAGCATTTATTTTAAAGGGCTCAAATACAAGAGCAGAGATGAACTTCTGAGGCTGACAAGGCTTTGGTCAGGCTGCATTTGGAATATTGTGAGCAGTTTTGGGCCTTGCATCTAAGGGAGAATGTGCTGACATTGGAGGGGGTCCAGAGGAGGTTTACAAGAATGATCCCAGGGATGAAGAACATAAGACCATAAGAAATTGGAGCAGGAGTAGACCACCTGACTTGTGGAGCCTGTGCCGCCATGCAATAAGATCATAGCTGATCATTTCATGGACTCAGCTCCACTTACCTGCCCGTTCACCATAACCCTTAATTCCTTTACTTGTTATATGAGGAGTGGTTGAGGATTCTGGGTCTATACTCAAAGAGTTTAGAACGACAAGAGGCCAGCATAGACTGGATGTGGAGAAGATGCTTCCACTAGTAGGAGAGACAAAAACCTCGGGGACAGCTTCAAATTACTGCACTTGCCAAGGGCTCTTCTGAATTATAGATGGTTAAGTGTTCATTTGTGGAACAAAATCAGCATGTTTTTACTACTGAACAGCCAAGACTATACAGGGTCTAGTGTTATTGTTGGCACACCTCAGGGGGTGTATGTGCTGCCAACAGGGTGGTGAAAATCTGTATTGATGTGTTCCTCACCCTGGCAAAGAAAGGAGACACCTTCAATGACAGACAGACCATCTTGTATTAAGATCTAAACATCATAGAGGAACATTTGCAGAAGCAAGAGCTCAAGCTGATCCCCACAAAGCAACAGGAATGGCACACGCAGCCTGCAAGTGACCTTCTGTAGCAATACGGTGGAACATGACCCCACTTTGACCTATTCACCATCAATGAACACCTGAAGAAGCTTGCTGCTCAACATAAGACTGTGGTCAAGCTGGTCTCGATATTGGTAAGCACATAAGTGGAGAACATCACCATCAGTGCTTTGAACATCAGCAAGAGTCTTTGTGTACCCTGTAGCAGAGTGGAGTACTGTGCACTGGGATGGATGAGAGGTAACTACACTCAATCTGGAGCTATCCAACTGAACTCTGCAATGCTGTATATTACTGGAACCCTTGAGTTTTCTCCAACACACTGACTGCTTTGATATTGCATACTGTTCTCCTATCCATTTGCTAAGGTGCCACAACCCTCTGGGATGTCCAACAAATCAAGGAAGACAAACATTTCCCCCTCTACCACAACCTCAACCCAAACACCTTTTACGTCGCACAAGCCCTTATCGAACCCTAAATGCTTAATCTTCAACGATGTGATTTCAAGCCAGATGACGTCTTGTACAGCTGAAACGATTCAGAGTCTCAACAACAAACATTCTGTTAAAGACCAGCATGGGTGACCTTCAGCCACATCTGTGCAAACCGTGGAAGACGTGAACCCTTGATGCATAACTGGAGCATTAAGAAGCTCTTCTATGTCACCATGGTTACCCGGAATAGTCAGTGAATCACAATGCCACAATCACAGGACAGATGCATCCCATTCTTCTGGTCCTAATGCAAACATCTGAATGTTTATATAAAATGATCGTTGCTGCTCCATATCTACACCAGCCAGAAGAAAGCAGAGAGATTACGAAAGAATGCTTTCTGGATCTAGTTTTACAGTCGTGCCCTCAACTTCTGGGTTCCCTCGCTAGTGGAAGTAGGTTCTCTGCACCTACCCTAACCAATCTTCCCATTCCTGATGAAGGGCTTATGCCCAAAATGTCGACTCTCCTGCTCCTCGGATGTTGCCTGACCTGCTGTGCTTTTCCAGCACCACACTTTTCGACTCTGACTCTCCAGCACCAGCAGTCATCACTTCTTCTAATCTTCCAGGAGGTCTTGTGTACTAATAGGCAATGCAGCATCCGAGCCGCAGGAAAATCAACGTTTTGGGCAGGAGCCCTTCATCAAGAATGCCCCTAATAGGTAATGCCCCTACCTCAGGGCCAGATGCTCCAAGTTCGAGCTTCACCTGAGGACTGGATAGTCATGGAAGGTGTATCTTGATGTGACTAAACAGGTTGATTGTCATACTCTGACAATCCTATGTCAGGCAGTAAAAACAGAAGAGTTTCCTGATAAACCTGAAATCAGTGATAGCTACAGCACAACAGTCTCACTGATTTAAAAGACTCCACATTCAGGTTACATCCAAATCAGCAGCAAAAATAGGCCACTCAGCCTGTTCCATCATTCAATAAAGTCAGATTTAATCTATGTGTACACTCATTCCATATTCCTACCTACCCCCATAATCTTTTAATCCCCTTCCTAATAAGAGTTCCTTTGCATTAAAAACACTCATTGGCCTCCACCATCTTTTGAGGCAGAGTTCAAAGTCTCACAATCCTCAGAGAAAGAAAATGTCCCTCGTGATCTCATTCAAGAGCAACTCAACTTTAACTGCACACCCCACCCCCGGTTCTGGACTCACATGAGGATATATCCTTTCCATTTGTTCACCTTGTCAGGATCCATGTTGGATCTTACATACTTCAATCAAGTCATCCCTCATTCTTCTGAACTCCAGTGAAAACAAGCCTTGTCTGTCTGGTCTTTCCTCACAGATAACCTCATTCCAGGTGTCAATCTGGCAAACTTCCTCTCAAATATCTCCAACACAGCCTTCCTCAAAAAAAAGAGACCGCAGTCCTCCTCACTATCATCTAGTGCCAAACTTAGGAGACCTGTCTCACAGACTAGTCATGCAACAGCCCGACATAATCAAACTCACGGAATCATACCTTACAGAAAACATCGCAGACACCATCGTTACCATCCCTGGATATGTCCTGTCCCACTGGTAGGACAGACCCAGCAGAGGTGGCGGCACAGTGGTATACAGTCAGGAAGGGTTGCCCTGAGAAATCTCATGGCTTCAGGAAACATCCTGCTGATTATTAAATAATATCCTCCCTCAGCTGGTGATTTGGTACTCCTCCATATTGAACATCACTTGGAGGAAGCGCTGTGGATGGCAAGGGTACAAAGTGTGCTTTAGGTGGGGGATTTCAATGTCCATCACCAAGAGTGGCTCGGCAGCAGCACTACTGTTCGAGCTGGTCCGGAGCTAAAGGACACAGCTGTCAGACTGGGTCCACGGCAGGTGGTGAGGGAACCAACAAAAGGAAAAAAGCATACTTGAGCTTATCCTTACCAATGTGCCAGCTGGAGATGCATCTGTCCTTGACAGTATTGGTAAGAGTGACAACCTTGTGGAGACAAAGCCCTGTCTTCACATTTAGAATACCAACCATTGTGTTGTGTGGCACTATCATCGTGCTAAATGGAACAGACTTTGAACAGATCCAACAACTCAAGACTGGGCATCCATGAGGTGCTGTGAGCCATCAGCAGCAGCAGAATTGTACTCCATCACAATCTGCAACCTCATGGCCCAGCATATTCCCTAGTCAACCATTACTATCAGGCTAGGAGATCAACCCTGTTTCAATGGAGAGTGCGGGAGGGTTCAGAAGCAGCACCAGGCACAGTTAAAATGAAGAGTCCACCAGTGAAGCTATCAAACAGAACTATTTGCATGCCAAACAACAAGCAACAAGTGATAGACAGAGCTAAGCGATACCAAAACTGTTGTCTCTATGGTCCTCAAACATTCATCTGTGTCCAGTTCTGGTCACCCTGTTATAGGAGAAAGTGAAAATTTTCGGGCTTATGTCCAAAACGTTGATTCTCCTGCTCCTCGGATTCTGCCTGACCTACTGTGCTTTTCCAACACTCTCCAATGTAAAAGGAAGGATATTTTTAAGTTGGAGAGGGTTCATAAGAGATTTACCAGGATGTTGCCAGGAATGGAGGGTGAGAGGCTGGATAGGCTGGGACCTTTTTCACTGGAGCGTAGGAGGTTGAGGGGTGACCTTAAAGAGGTTTTTAAAATCTGAGGGGGCAGAGATAAGATTATGCATAGATAAGGCATAGCAAGGGTCTTTTGCCTTGGGTGTGGAAGATCAAAACTAGGGAGCATATTTTTAAGGTGAGAGGAGAGAGATTTTAAAAAAATACAAGGGGCCTTTTGATTTTCCACAGAGAGTGGTTCATGTGTGGTATGAGCCTCCACAGGAAGTGGTGGATGTAGATACAGTTACAACATCTGAAAGACATTTGGATAAGTAGATGAATAGTAGATGCACTCGCAGGTGGGACTAGTCTATGTGGATTATCGTCAACATAGACTGGTTGGACCGAAGGGTCTGTTTCTGTGTTGTATGATTCTATGACTCTAAAATGTTTGGAATAAAGAGTTCGCCTCAGTAATGGTGATCACGACAACTATCAACAGGCGTGTGAAAACCCATGTGGTTCACTAATCTCCTTTGTGGAAGGATACCTGGTCAGAGAGCAATGTGATTGACTCTTAACTGGAGGAGCAATCCACACAGTTCATGGGCAATTAGTAATGGGCAACAAATGTTGGCCAACTCACCGATGCCCACATCACAAGAAATAAAACGACCCACTATAGCAACAACTTCTACATTCTCATCACTGTCTAGGTACAATTTTACTCTCAAATACCTAATTTGATTTCTTGCTGACTATTTATATTAATGGCCTCTGTATTTGTAGTTGTTTATATAAAGAAACCAACTCTCTGTTTGTGCTAGATAAAAATCTTCCAGAATTTTAAATACTTTCATTCAGTCATCACCTTTCCCTTCTCTCTCAAGAGAAAAGAAACCCAGCCTATTCATCCTTTCCTGGCAGATACAACCTCACAGTCCTGGCACTATCTTGAGAATGTTTCATCCTTCCCAATGCTTCTATTGCCTTTTTTATAATATGGCATCTGGGACTGTGAATATACTGCAGAGTATGGGGCTAATGTGGTACAATGATGTAGTGGTGCTGGAAAAGCACAGCAGTTCAGGCAGCATCCGAGGAACAGTAAAATCGACGTTTCGGGCAAAAGCCCTTCATCAGGAATACAGGCAGAGTGCCTGAAGGGTGGAGAGATAAAAGAGAGGAGGGTGGGGGTGGGGAGAAAGTAGCATAGAGTACAATAGGTGAGTGGGGGAGGGGATGAAGGTGATACGTCGGGGGCGGGGGGAGGGTGGAGTGGATAAGTGGAAAGGAAGATAGGCAGGCAGGACAAGTCAATGGGACAGTGCTGAGCTGGATGCTTGGAACTGGGGTGAGGTGGGGGAAGGGGAAATGAGGAAACTGTTGAAGTCCACATTGATGCCCTGGGGTTGAAGTGTTCCGAGGCGGAAGATGAGGCGTTCTTCCTCCAGGCGTCTGGTGGTGAGGGAGTGGCGGTGAAGGAGGCCCAGGACCTCCATGTCCTCAGCAGAGTGTGAGGGGGAGTTGAAATGTTGGGCCACGGGGCGGTGTGGTTGATTGGTCCGGGTGTCCCAGAGATGTTCCCTAAAGCGCTCTGCTAGGAGGTGTCCAGTTTCCCCAATGTACAGGAGACTGCATCGGGAGCAACGGATACAATAAATGATATTGGTGGATGTGCAGGTAAAACTTTGATGGATGTGGAAGGCTCCTTTAGGGCCTTGGATGGAGGTGAGGTTAGGAGGTGTGGGCACAGGTTTTGCAATTCCTGCGGTGGCAGGGGAAGGTGCCAGGATGGGAGGGTGGGTTGTAGGGGGGCGTGGACCTGACGGAAGGAACGGTCTTTGCGGAAGGCGGAAAGGGGTGGGGACGGAAATATATCCCTGGTGGTGGGGTCTTTTTGGAGGTGGCAGAAATGTCGGCGGTCGATTTGGTTTATGCAAAGGTTGGTGGGGTGGAAGGTCAGCACCAGGGGCGTTCTGTCCTTGTTACGGTTGTGGGGGTAGGGTCTGAGGGCGGAGGTGCGGGATGTGGACAAGATGCATTGGAGGGCATCTTTAACCACGTGGGAAGGGAAATTGCGGTCTCTAAAGAAGGAAGCCATCTGGTGTGTTCTGTGGTGGAACTGGTCCTCCTGGGAGCAGATACGGCAGAGGCAGAGGAATTGGGAATACGGGATGGCATTTTTGCAAGAGGTAGTGTGGGAAGAAGTGTAATCCAGGTAGCTGTGGGAGTCGGTGGGTTTGTAAAAAATGTCGGTGTCAAGTCGGTCGTCATTAATGGAGATGGAGAGGTCCAGGAAGGGGAGGGAGGTGTTAGAGATGGTCCAGGTAAATTTAAGGTCAGGGTGGAATGTGTTGGTGAAGTTGAGGAATTGTTCAACTTCCTCGCGGGAGCACGAGGTGGCACCAATGCAGTCATCAATGTCTCGGAGGAAGAGGTGGGGAGTGGTGCCGGTGTAATTACGGAAGATCAACTGTTCAATGTAGCCAACAAAGAGACAGGCATAGCTGGGGCCCATACGTGTGCCCATGGCTACCCCTTTGGTCTGGAGGAAGTGGGAGGTTTCAAAGGAGAAATTGTTAAGGGTGAGGACCAGTTCAGCCAAACGAATGAGAGTGTCGGTGGAAGGGTACTGTTGGGGACGTTGGGAGAGAAAGAAATGGAGGGATTGGAGGCCCTGGTCATGGCGGATGGAGGTGTAGAGGGACCGGATATCCATGGTGAAGATGGTAATAGTCTCTCATGGATGACTGATTATCTGCACAACAGAATTACACCATAGAATGGGTGTGAAGTGTTTGATTTATAACTCAGATATACAACCTTACCCCACCTGAAAAGTAAATAAGACATGAAGGCAAAACACTGCAGATACTAAAAATCTAAAATGAAAACAGGATTGCTCGAATACTCAGCACGGATTCTGAGTAGCAACTCAGAGTGTTAATGCTGGTTCACTCTCCCTAGATGCTGCCCAGGGGTGCTGAGGATATCTCTCAGTTGCTCCTTTTAGTCTTTGCAGAACTGATGCAAATCACAGGAAGTATGTTGGAGGCATTGTTGCATTGGAATGTGGCAACTAATTCATCTCAGGATAAGGAGCTCCAGTTTTATTGTGCCATTCATCACAAGGTTGAACAGTGCAAATAAAACTTGGGGGTAGCAAATAGCGAGGTCTTGTTTTTTTTTAAAAGGAGAAAGAGATGGCCAAGGGAGGTAAGGAGCTGTACAGGGTTCAAGACCTGTGGAATTATGGGTGAGTGCTGAATACTGATGGATATTAGAACCAGTGGGGGAAGTGGGATGGGGAGATAATATTCAAGTAGACAATTCTAGAAATGAACAGAGGGAACAGGTAGCAATGAAGTTAAAAACTTCTGTGAAAGGTGACAGGGAAACTATTGACAAGGGTAGTGTGGCAACCTTAGCAAAAGGACAGCCTACAAACCAATCACTGCAATCCAAACAAACAGGAGAAAGTGAGGGCTGCAGATGCTGGAGATCAGAGCTTAAAAATGTGTTGCTGGAAAAGCGCAGCAGGTCAGGCAGCATCCAAGGAGAAGGAGAATCGACGTTTCGGGCATAAGCCCTTCAAACAGTCAGCTTCCGTCTCCTGCAAGAGGAACACAGAACATAGAACAGTCCAGCACAGTACAGGCCCTGAAGGGCTTTTGCCCGAAGCGTCGATTTCCCTGCTCCTCGGATGCTGCCTGAACTGCTGTGCTTTTCCAGCACCACTCTAATCTAGAATCTGGTTTCCAGCATCTGCAGTCATTGTTTTTACCTCATTGATTTTAGGCCCTTCAGCCCTCAATGTCATGCCAACCTTTTATCCTACTCTAAGATCAAACTAACCGACATACCCTACATTTTACTATCATCCATGTGCCTATCCAAGAGTCACTTAAATGTCCCTAATGTATCTGATTCTACTACCACTGCTAGTAGTGCATACCTCGCACCCACCACTCTGTGTAAAGAACCTACCTCTGACATCTCCCTTAAACTTTCCTCCAATCACATTAAAATTATGCCCCCTCATGAGAGCCATTTCCACCATGCGAAAAAGTCTCTGGCTACTCACTCTACCTGTGCCTCTCATCATCTTGTATACCTCGATCAAATCACCGCTCATCCTTCTTCACTCCAATGAGAGAAGCACTAGCTCCCTCAACCTTTCTTCATAAGACCTGCCCTCCAGTCCAGGAAGGGAGGTGCTTGATGTGGACTATCAAAGTATTGTCGGTGACGTCAATAGATTTTTTGAGAGGCTTTGTCATCCTGTTGCCTTGATAAAACCCAGACTTTCTCGAGATGCATCTCAAAAGCTGCAAAATTGACTGACCTCCCCAGTCAAAGGCAGGACCTGACACCGAGAGGCGTCTTTGTCAGAAACAATTGGAACGTGAATGTTTTTTTGTTCACTCCCAGGATGTGGACGTCTGCCGACAAGGTCAGTATTTCTTGCCTAATGCGAACTGCCCTTGAGATAGCTGTGTTGCTCACTGGTGCATTTGAGAGGGCGATAGAGTATCAATGACATCAGGTGCACTCTACTATGAGCTTATGATGTTGCTGCTTGTTGGCAGCTTGCTGTGACAAATTGGCTGCTGCACCTCTTGCATTGGGCTGTGAAGACAAACTGCAAGTTTTCTTTTTAAATGGCTTATACCTAGCCAGCAGTGAAATGAGTCAGTCTTCTTCATTCGTGGAACTTCAGAACCACAGCAATATGTTCGTGACTCTCACCTGTCCCCTGAAATGGCCAAGCAAGTCACTCAGCTCAAAAGACATTTAGGGATAGGTGATAAACACTGGCCTTGTCAGCAACTCCGTGATCTCACCAGCACAGTCCAAAACCTAATGAGACTATGAGATAGAAATGACCATCTCCAACCTAGAGCAGACATAGGTGACCAGCTCATTCTCGTCGCATAACTCCACCTTTTTATTGTAATTTTTTGAATCAACCTAATCAGAGATGTATTACACACCTCTGGAGCAGGTGAGAATTGACCTCGGGCCTCCCAGTCTGGTAAGGACATTATCACTGTGCCACAAGAGGGCCCTTATAACTCCATTAAAAGCAAGAAGGTAAGTGCTTTCAGCCATGTCCTCAAAACAGACATTGACCAGGTCCTGGTAAAAGACATCCTGAGAGAGACCTGAAGACCCCGCAGCCAATAAACAGGAGCTGCGTGTTGTAATTGAGGTCACGCACCCAACAGAAAAAATATATCGTGAGGCGCGCCATCTTGGAGGAGGCTCGACGCAAAGGTATCGCCGCAAGGTCTGAAGGGAGGAAGTCACCACCTGGGTGCAGGGGCACACCAGTAACTGAGCAAAAACACTTACTTACACGGCACCTGCACCCATGTAAATGCTTCGGTCTAGAAGGCACAATAACGCTTCTTCCTCCTCCACAGGCTAAGGAGATTCAACATGCCCATAAGGACCCTCACCAATGTTTATTGATGCAGCACAGAGAACATTCTATCTGGGTGCATCACCACTTCGCATGGCAACTGCTCTGCCCAGGACCACAAGAAACAACAGGAAGTTATGAGCACAGCCCAGGCCATCACAGAAACCACCCTCCCATCCATGGATTCCAGCTACACCTCTCGTTGCCGTGGAAAAGCAGCCAACGTCAAAGGCCTCTCCCATCCCAGTTATAATCTCTTCCAACCTCTTCTGTCAAACAGAAGATATAGAACCTTAAAGATATGTACCAACATGTTCAAGAATAGCTTCTTCCCCACTAATGTCAGACTGCTGAATGGACCTCTCAAATTTCATATCTAATGTTGATTTTGCTTTTGTGCACCTTCTGTGCAGCCGCAACGTTGTGTGCCTCACTCTGTTCAACCACCCTGTGAGACCTGAATGTCCTTATATGATATGATCTGCCTGTGCTGCACACAGAACAAAATTTTACATTGTACTTAGGTACATGTGGTAACAATAAATCATACCAGATATTCTGTCTGAATCTAAACATACATATGAGCCTCTGTTACCAGAGGATGCAGCTTCAAGACACAATCACCATAAGTTGCATTGTAAAGCCATTTGGGATATTCTGAGGTTGCAAAACATGCTTTATTAATGCAAAATTGTTCTTTCCATCGTTACTGATGAGGTTTAATCCACTGACCCCTTGTTCCAGAGTTATCCCAATATCCAATCCATCCCCTCAAGCCATTTGTGATTTCAGAACTCACAGCGTCTAATTCCATGTACCTGCCTCTACTTAGTCACTCCCTCAGTGTAGAACACAGTGCGGCGTCCTGAAGAATGGTTACACCCGAAACATCGACTCCTCCACCGCCTGGTGCTGCCTGGCTTGCTGTGTTCTTCCACCCTCCTGCCTTGTCTACTTTAGTCACTCCTTCAAGAGGCAGCCCCTTTCCTGTTGCCTCCGGCTCCACCTCTATTCCCTCCAACTGTAAACACCACTCCCCACCCCCAACCTCATTCCCTCTGACTGTAAACACCACTCCCTCCCCGCTACCCCTATTCCCTCTGACGGTAAACACCACCCCCACCCCCAACCCCATTCCCTCTGTTTGTAAACACCACTCCCGATCCCCACCCCCATTCCCTCTGACTGTAAACACCACTCCCCACCCCCAACCCCATTCACTCAGACGGTAAACACCACTCCCCATCCCCAACCCCATTCACTCAGACGGTAAACACCACTCCCCACCCCCAACCCCATTCACTCAGACGGTAAACACCACTCCCCACCCCCAACCCCATTCCCTCTGACTGTAAACACCACTCTCCACCCTCAACCCCATTCCCTCTGACTGTAAACACCACTCCCACCCCCACCCCAATTTCCTCTGACTATAAACACCACTCCCCATCCCCACCAACATTCCCTCTGACTGTAAACACCTCTCCCCATCCCAACCCCATTCCCTCTGACAGTAAACACCACTCCCCACCCCCAACACGATTCCCTCTGACTGTAAACACCACTCTCCACCCCCAACCCCATTCCCTCTGACTATAAACACCACTCTCCACCCCAACCCCATTCCCTCTGACAGTAAACACCACTCCCCACCCCAACCCCATTCCCTCTGACAGTAAACACCACTCTCCACCCCCAACCCCAGTCCCTCTGACTGTAAACACCACTCTCCACCCCCAACCCCATTCCCTCTGACTGTAAACACCACTCCCCACCCCCAACCCCATTCCCTCTGACTATAAACACCACTCTCCACCCCAACCCCATTCCCTCTGACTGTAAACACCACTCCCCACCCCCAACCCCATTCCCTCTGACTATAAACACCACTCTCCACCCCAACCCCATTCCCTCTGACAGTAAACACCACTCCCCACCCCAACCCCATTCCCTCTGACTGTAAACACCACTCCCCATCCCCACCCCCATTCCCTCTGACTGTAAACACCACTCTCCACCCCAACCCCATTCCCTCTGACAGTAAACACCACTCCCCACCCCAACCCCATTCCCTCTGACAGTAAACACCACTCCCCACCCCCAACACAATTCCCTCTGACGGTAAACACCACTCTCCACCCCCAACCCCAGTCCCTCTGACTGTAAACACCACTCCCCATCCCCACCCCCATTCCCTCTGACGGTAAACACCACTCTCCACCCCCAACCCCAGTCCCTCTGACTGTAAACACCACTCCCCATCCCCACCCCCATTCCCTCTGACTGTAAACACCACTCTCCACCCCCAACCCCAGTCCCTCTGACTGTAAACACCACTCCCCACCCCCAACCCCATTCCCTCTGACTGTAAACACCACTCCCCAACCCAAACCCATTCCCTCTGACTGTAACAACCAATCTGCATCCCTACCCACATTCCCTCTGACTGTAAACACCACTCCCACCCCCACCCCTATTCCCTCTGACAGTAAAAACCACTCCCCACCCCAACACCATTCCCTCTGATTGTAAACACCACTCCAACCCCCAACACGATTCCCTCTGACTGTAAACACCACTCCCCATCCCCAACCCCAATCCCTCTGACTGTAAACACCACTCCCCATCCCCACCCCCAATCCCTCTGACTGTAAACACCACTCCCCATCCCCAACCACATTCCCTCTGACTATAAACACCTCTCCCCATCCCAACCCCATTCCCTCTGACTGTAAACACCACTCTCCACCCTCAACCCCATTCCCTCTGACTGTAAACACCACTCCCCATCCCCAACCCCATTCCCTCTGACTGTAAACACCACTCCTACCCCCAACACGATTCCCTCTGACTGTAAACACCACTCTCCACCCTCAACCCCATTCCCTCTGACTGTAAACACCTCTCCCCATCCCAACCCCATTCCCTCTGACTGTAAACACCACTCTCCACCCTCAACCCCATTCCCTCTGACTGTAAACACCACTCCCCATCCCCAACCACATTCCCTCTGACTGTAAACACCACTCCCCACCCCCAACCCCATTCCCTCTGACTGTAAACACCACTCTCCACCCTCAACCCCATTCCCTCTGACTGTAAACACCACTCCCCACCCCAACCCCATTCCCTCTGACTGTAAACACCACTCCCCACCCCAACCCCATTCCCTCTGACTGTAAACACCACTCCCCATCCCCAACCCCATTCCCTCTGACTGTAAACACCTCTCCCCATCCCAACCACATTCCCTCTGACTGTAAACACCACTCCCCACCCCCAACCCCATTCCCTCTGACTGGAAACACCACTCTCCACCCCCAACCCCATTCCCTCTGACTGTAAACACCACTCCCCATCCCCAACCCCATTCCCCCTGACTGTGAATACCACTCCCCACCCCCATCCCCATTCCCTCTGACTGTAAACACCACTCCCCATCCCCAACCCCATTCCCTCTGACTGTAAACACCACTCCCCATCCCAACCCCATTCCCTCTGACTGTAAACACCTCTCCCCACCCCAACCCCATTCCCTCTGACTGTAAACACCACTCCCCATCCCCAACCCCATTCCCCCTGACTGTGAATACCACTCCCCACCCCCATCCCCATTCCCTCTGACTGTAAACACCACTCTCCACCCCCAACCCCATTCCCTCTGACTGTAAACACCTCTCCCCATCCCAACCCCATTCCCTCTGACTGTAAACACCACTCCCCACCCCCAACCCCATTCCCCCTGACTGTAAACACCTCTCCCCATCCCAACCCCATTCCCTCTGACTGTAAACACCACTCTCCACCCTCAACCCCATTCCCTCTGACTGTAAACACCACTCCCCATCCCAGCCCCATTCCCTCTGACTGTAAACACCACTCCCCATCCCCAACCCCATTCCCTTTGACTGTAAACACCACTCCCCACCCCAACCCCATTCCCTCTGACTGTAAACACCACTCCCCATCCCAACCCCATTCCCTCCATTGTAAACACCACTCCACACCCCCATCCCCATTACCTCTGACTGTAAACACCACTCCCCACCCCCAACCCCATTCCCTCTGACTGTGAATACCACTCCCCACCCCCAACCCCATTCCCTCTGACTGTAAATACCACTCCCCATCCCCAACCCCATTCCCTCTGACTGTAAACACCACTCCCCACCCCCATCCCCATTCCCTCAGACTGTAAACACCACTCCCCACCCCCACCCTCATTCCCTCTGACTGCACCCCCTACTCCTTTGGACTGCATCCCATCATTCCTTCAGCCTGCAACCTATTAGACCACCTCGTATATGAAACAATGTGAACAGAAACCCGGCTGTTTGCTCTGGCTGAGTAATTTCAGATTGGGTGTCAATGTAACTGGGGCATTAGTCATCTCCTTGGTTTCATCTAATGCACACAGTGAGGTGCAGAAAATGCTGTTCATTCCTGGAACATCACAATGACTGCATCCACACCCCTCACTGCTCATGAAGTTAATGCAAATACGTAACTACATTTCTCATACATGTTGTGACTAAGTTTGGAAAAGTGTACAAATTCATTTCCTTCTCCAACTTCTTCACTGTTGATAACAAAACTGCAAATTTAACCAAACGTGATGATATGGTCAATTGTATAGGTCTCAGACTGTAGCTGGTTTAGTGTTGAAGAAATTCCACTAGGTTTCCTTTAGTTAACAAATAATAATCATTTTGCTACAGAAGAAACTTTCTCAAACAAAGTTGCAATGACTATTAACAGAAAGTTTTACAAAAAGAGAAATATGTCTCATATTCTAACATCCAGAATTAACATGAGGCAACTCTCAGTAACAGAATTTATGGTCAAACGCACCACAGAGCACAAGTAGTAAATGCAAGCAAGACAGATTCACACAGATTTGTCAGGAATCCCCATAGATGTTAGTGACATTGTGGATCATCAGACCTCATTAAACATTTACAAGGGATTCCAATTTTTCTTTTCCAACAGTCTAACCTCAGGGCTCCCTAAAAGCCATTCAATCACGGTATCCATGATCTGAAGGTGCCAGTGTTGGACTGGGGGAGGACAAGGTCAGAAGTCAAATAAAACCAGGCTATAACCCAACAGGTTTATTTGAAATCGCAAGCTTTCGAAGTCAGCACTTTGAGTCAGCAGTTTGTGGTGTCAATGTCAGCCATGGTGTGGAGGTACACTTCATCTGATGCAAGGGAAACACTCCAAAAGCTTGTGATTTCAAATAAATCTGTTGGACTATATCGTGGTGTCGTCTGACCTCTGACCTATTCAATTATGGATTGCCTCAATGCCCCTGTTCTGATTGTTCACTGTTCTTTTCTGGAATTATGCTTCCCCCGAATCTGGAAGCTATAGTTCAGTATCTACCAGAAAAGATTTACAAGGATGTTGCCAGGGTTGAAGGATTTGAGTTATAAGGAGAGGTAGAACAGGCTGGGGCTGTTTTCCCTGGACCATCGGAGACTGAGGGGTGACCTTATGGAGGTTTACAAAATTATGAGGGGCCTGGATAGGATAAATAGGCAAAGGTTTTTCCCTGGGGTCGGGGAGTCCAGAACTAGAGGGCATAGATTTAGGGTGAGAGGGGAAAGATATAAAAGAGACCTAAAGGGCAACTTTATCACACAGCGGGTGATACGTGTTTGGAATGAGCTGCCAGAGGAAGTGGTGGAGGCTGGTACAATTGAGACATTTAAAAGGCATTTGGATGGGTATATGAATAGGAAGGGTATGGAGGGATATAGACCAGGTGCTGGCAAAAGGGACTGGACTAATTTAGGATATCTGGTCAGCATAGGCGAGTTGGACCAAAGGGTCTGTATCCATGCTATACATCTCTATGACTCTGCTCACTGGCACAACTCCAGCTTTACACCATTAGCTAACTTCCTCAAATTAATACAGTATCTTTGAGCTCTAATCCTCCTCAGGTGCGCCAAGCAAACACCACTTGTGTTTGCTTTATAATTCCATTCTCTCTTACATAGCATTCTTATTTTCTCACATGCAAATAAGGGCAAAACCCTACACCCCCACATCTCCTCCATGGTTCCAAGAGTTCTGAGCCCTAATTGCACATTACAATCCAACTGCTCCTCGGACTTCATCCCAACTACATGGAACCACAGGCCTTCTGTTGCCTTCTCAACAACAACAGAACTCATCACACTTATACCCTGTTTCTGGCTCTCTCTCTCATCCACTGTCTTAGTAACTCTTTAACCTTGAACCTTTGAACTGCTCTGCAATGACTTGGAACTGTTTTGAATGACCTACTGGAATCTCCCCAACCAGCCCTGACTTTGTTCCAGGCAGTATTGAATTTAACAACAAAAATAAGAACGCTGTTCCCTGAATATTACAATTTTCACAAATTTCTGGCTTATACAGTACAAATTTATACAAAACATTGTAGAATCCAATACATAGAGGCATCGGAGATACACAGCATGGAAATGGGCACTTTGGTCCAACTTGCCCATGCCAACCAAATATCCCAACCTAATCTAGTCCCATTTCCCAGCATTTGGTCCATATCCCTCTAAACTTTTCCTATTCCCCTTTAGACTCCTTATTCCTATACCCATCCAGATGCCTTTTAAATGCTGTATTTGTACCAGCCTCCACCACTTCCTCTGAAAGCTCGTTCCATACACACACCATCCTCTGCATGAAAAAATGCCCCTTAGGTCCCTTTTAAATCTTTCCCCTCTCACCGTGAACCTATACCCTCTAGTTTTGGGCTCCCCCACCCTGAGGAATAGACCTTGGTTAGTTACCCTATCCATGTCCTCTTAGTAGGAACGGCTGGTCAGACCTCATTCATGTTAAAATTCTAAAAGCATATGCTGGTGCAATGTATGGCGAGATAGTGTGGAACTGTTTTATGATGCAGAATGTATTACAGGAGAAAAAAAATAGTACTGGTTTTCCTCATGACCTCAGGATGTCCTTTATCACTGCAAAGCCAATTAATCTGATTTAAGGTAAAAGCAAGAAACATGGCAGTGAATATCTACAATGCGATAACAGTCGCATGCCTTGTTCAATATGTTGATTGAGGGATAAATATTGAGCCTCAGTGGGAAGTACTCAGCCTTTTGTCACATCATGTTCCCTTTTACATTCATTGCAAGTGCAGACGGGGTCTTCGATAAATGTCTCAGGTGAAAGAAAGCACCTCCAAAAGTGCAGCACTCCCTCAGTACTGCATAGGACTGTTAGTCTGGATCATGGGCCCCATTCTCTTGAGCGATGCTTTGACCCTACAGCTTTAGATTCTCAGGTGAACCCACTAGCCATGGCTGACATATGACACGCAATTGGAAGGGACAGTGATGCATCAGACTGAACAAGGTTAAGGAAGTTGCTGCTCAGTGGATTGGTCTTCCTAGAGGGAAGGAACAAATAAAGGCCTTGTTTGAAAAAGACATTGTGAAAAATAATGGCAAGTGTGTGGCTAATATTGGTAGAGGCAGTACAGAAGATCAGATTGACCTGCTGATTGAAGCAGGAGACAGATAATTCCAGGAAGTGAAATGAAAGACCTAGGTGTTATACAGTAGAAGACAAATGATTTTGAACAAAGTCCAAGTCCACCCTTATAGTCTGAACTTTATTTCAGTCAACCCCTTCCCAAACTGGGATTAATCACTTATTACTGAAGTAACTTTCGGAACCTGACCAAAAACTATTTAATATGGACTACACTCTCCAACCATTAGCAACAAATTCTTAACACGTAGAACTCACGTTAGTGCAGATGAAAATTTACAGTTTGGCTAACCTGCCAACAGTTTCAGAAAACACTTCATCGACCTGATGAAGGAGCAGCATTCCGAAAGCTAATACTTCCAAATAAACCTGTTGGACTATACCCTGGTGATGTATGATTTTTTAACTTTGTCAACCCCAGTCCATCACTGGCATCTCCACTTCACCTCTTACTGCACTGCTCTTTTCACGTACCCCATTGTTTAAAGGGTTTTCTGTTGTTTACTTCAGAACTATTAAGTTGCTACTTGTTTGCTTATCTCTGAATTCATCATCTGGAAATTCCCCTCTCCTTGCCAATCATGTTAGCAAATTTGCCAGTGGTCTAAGTCCTGTCCCTATCCACGTTTCCATTATTTTGTCCACATGTTTTTGTCTTTCTGTCAAAAGATGGTTACAAAAATCTTCAAAATGCAAAATAACAATGCTCCTTTCTTTATGCCATACCTTTAAATCCATGGCCACTATCTCATTAAAATTTCTTACTAAAGGCAGACTTTGATGATGTCCTTCAATACTTCTTACAAATCTTACATCTATCACATCTCTTCTATGAGTATAATCATACTCTCCAGCTCTCAATCATCCTTTACTAAAGCCTTTAATCTTGTAGAGGACAAAAGGCATGTTGCCCATAGTGTTCAGGGATGTGTAGGTTAGCTGCATTAGTCCGGGGTAAATGTAGGGTTATAGGGTAGGGGAATGGGCCGGCGTGGATTATTCTTCAGAGGGTCAGTGTGGACTTGTTGGGCCAAATGGCCTGTTTCCACATTGTAGGGATTCTATGATTCTATGATTATCGATGTAATTTTAATAAAACTGACTTTTTATATTCTAAATTCTAAGCCCTAAAATCAGCAACACTTAATTTATTTCGTGGACAGGTTAATTCTATTAAAGAAATATGGTAGCGTCTCAGTTATGTAAATTGCAGATACAATAGCTTTATAATTTTCCATGTCCTATTTCATGTAAGTTTTCATCATCAATGGCCTACTTAAAAGTGTCATTTCATTGGACACTAACCTATACTAATAAAATGACCAGTCTGTTCAAAGATTGCAATATGTTATCATCTCCAAACTGGTGGAACTCTGACATTCTTTCACTTCATCCTGATCCTCGTTATTCAGAGTCTAGGTTGCATTTTTGCCTGTCTATTCTGCACACAGTAATTGTGCATCCATTGGCCAATAAGACCATAAGAAATTGGAACAGGAGGAGGCTATTTGGCTCTTTGAGCCTGTTTATCCATTTAATAGGACCATAGCGGATCCCACATTCCCGACATCCATCTTCTTATCCTTTCTCCATAACCTTCCATTCACCGACCAATCAAGAATCTATCTCGGCCTTAAATATACACAAGGCCTCTGCCCAGACAGCTCTTTATAAGAGAGATTCTAAAACTCCTGAACCCTCTGAGAGAAGGAAGTCTTCCTCATCTCAGCCTTAAATTGGCGCCCCTTAATTCTGAGACTGTGCCCTCTAGTCTTAGACTCTCCCATGAGGGGAACCATCCTCTCAGCATTTACCCTAAATTCTCAAGAATCCAATTTGTTTTAAGGAGATTGCCTCTCATTCTGCTAAACCTCCAGTGAGTAGAGTCCCAACCTATTTAACATTTGCCCATATGACAATCCCTCCGCACCGGGCATACTGCACAATTGGGAAACACTGCCACCAACACGTTCAGCACTGAGCGGAAACTTGCTGGGACTAATACAATGCCCCCTATTTAATCCATATCTCCAGCCAAATCTTCACTTTCATGTTTTAAATGTTCTATTGGACCATTTGTACAGTTCATTCTTTGAATCAGTGATTGACTAGACCCTGATGAACATTTCTGGGGTCTTTCTCTTACTGTAGGTCCCAAATTCTCTTAGCTTCTCAAAATTATCAACACTATTCCTGTCCTCATTTCTACTAGCTACAGTTCTCCTTTCAGGCTGTCACCTTGACTTGTACCTAGACAGTGTTGCCAATTAGTTACAATGGTGCCCTCCACTCTGTCATACCATAATTGCCCACATCGCACTATGAATGCTGCTGGGAAAGGAATGCTTTCCTAGGAATTTATTCAGTGCTCCTGACATTTGTTCTAGCACTGTATGCTTATCTATAAAGTTAACTCCCGTCAAAACTAGCCACCTGTCCCTACTTGATACTTTGACATAGTCCAATAACTCAAACAGTAGCACAGACTGAGGAATTTCCAAATGAAATTCCTGCAGTCTTGCATAGAATCTAATGAATTCCATTATTCCCCTTCCATGATACTATTTCCAGTCTTTGTTGATTTGTCAAATCTGACCATGCCTCATTATCAGTGAACAATCTGAATAGGATGGGCCTTTTTTACCTGGAGCATTAGAGAGGTGACCTCGTAGAAATTTATAAAATCATGTGGGGCATAGATAAGGGGAATAGCCAAGGTCTTTTTCCCAGGGAAGGGGAGTCTAAAACTAGAGGGCATAGATTTAAGGTGAGAAGGGGTAACATTTTCGCACAGAGGGTGGTGCATATGTGGAATGAACTGCCAGAGGAAGTTGTGGAGGCGGGTATAATTACAACATTTAAAAGACATCTGGATGGGTATATGAGTAGAAAAGGTTCAGAGCGATATGGGCCAAATGCTGGCAAATGGGACTGTCAGATTGGGATGTCTGATAAGTTGGATCGAAGGGTCTGTTTTTGTGCTGTGTGATTCAACAACTCTATAAATCAACTTCTGGATAAATTTTATTCCAGCAAGTTAACAATTTGACCAAACCTTCACTTATGTTCAAATCACTGGGCTTCAATTCCAAAGAAAACACTTTGCTTCTTTTCTTGCTCCTGTGTGGTATCGCAAGTGCTAAGACCTTACCTTATTTCCTCTTTGGTAAAGAAGTGGCCCAGGTACAAATTGTTAGTTCATTTTTCCACTACCAACAGGGCCCAGTTTCAGAAGTCCAGGGATTGATAATCATAAACATCCCATTCTAACTCCACCATCCTCTGCTACCAATGTTATATACCAGAGAATAACTATGTTTGAACAGAGTTTAAGTTTATTTTTATTTAGTGAGAGCTTTATTTCAGTTAACCACACTTTATTAAATTCACCCCCAACTGATTAGTTTTTTCAGACTCTTAATACCAAAGAATTAAATTTCCACTATCTTTCATAATGGGACTTGAACTCAGGTGCCCACAACATTACCGAGGTCTCTGGATTAACAATCCTACAATAGTGCCACTAGACCGTTGCCTCCCCCAGTTCCTACATGCACTAGTTGTGCCCCAAATGTATACAACCAATTCAAACCCAATTAAGTCTTAATTAATAGATTCATTTCTTGTTCCCTCATTCCATTCAGTCTTGGACATCCCTTCCGACCTGATTGGATAGTACATTTAGCCCTTGTTTTCACCAACTCGGCAAGCCTTATAAAAAGCCAACTGGGATGTAATTCTGGGATTCTCTCCCCTATTCTATTTCTGATCATTTTTACCAGCAAGAAATAAAGGTACAGTTCTCCCACCCTTGCCAGCTCCATTATATTTTTCAAGTGGAGTCCGGGCCCTTCATAAGGTTGACATCGTTCAGAACAGGTACAACTCAGACAGGTGATCTTTTACATTTCAGACTGAAGAAAATAATTCTTGGGATCTCTACTGTCATAATTTCAAATGATTTGAAGGCCCAGAGCTCTTTTAAAATGAAAATAAAACTTCACTGGCTTTCATTTGTGTAAAAGATAATAACCTCCTGCCCACCGCTATGACTGATAGGACATTGAGAGCAGCTTAACAAAAAAGGAGCCATTCCTGGGATTTGTCATTACAGCTGAAACCATTGTGAATGCTCGCGTGAGTTTTAAATGGCCCAGAACTATTTTGCTCTGCATCAGACTAAGTTCAGTTTGATTGACAGAAGATGTCACTTGAGGGATTTTGTAAAACAGATTTTGTTTTCAACTGATTGACCACGTGAGGGGGATTTGCATTTTTAACAGATTTATGAACAAGTGATTCTTTATAGCATGAACTATGTTTCAGTAAAACATTAATTAGACTATTAGGAGTTAATTTTTCTGTACCTCCATTTCAAGGACATAGCTCCCAAGGGCTGAATAGACCAAATACTGAGTGAGAGGGGTCTGCCTATGGAGGACACATGGGGAACATTGTTTAAAAGGGGGAAATGGGAATATGAGGGAGTACAGAGGGTGAGATGGAAATGTGACGGAGCCTCAAGAGGTTTTAAGCAAATAAGGGGAGAGAGTATGAGTGGGCATAAATCGGTTACGAGTAGACTTGAAGGGGCTATAAGGAATAGGGAGAAATCTGATAATGGAAGAGGGTTTGAGGGCCTGACATTCATCATTTAAACCGGTCTGAAGTCTCAGTTAGTGAAGATGAGAGTTCTAGCCTGATGAACTAGCCTTTCACCTGCCTCCAGTTTGACTTCATGCCTGATTCCATCCTGCCACGGCTCTCCCCAACAGGACATTGAGACACAGGGGCATCTTTTTTAAGTGAACCAGGTCTGTCAAGCTGGAAGGTTTGACTTTGCCTGGACAAAAAGTCAGCCATTAGAGTACAATCGCAAAGACCACCTCTGGATGGTTACACAGCATGTTGCTGGGAATTGGCACCGTGATTCAGTGATTAGCACTGCTGCCTCACAGCGCCAGTGTTCGATTCCAGCCATGCGATGGCTGTGTGGAGATTGTACATTCTCCCGTGTCCACGTGGGTTTCCTGCGAGTGCTCCGGTTTCCTCCCACAGTCCAAGATGTGCAGGTGGATTGGCCACACTAAATTGCCCATAAAGTCCAAGGACATGCAGGCTGGATGGGTTAGCCATGGAAAATATGGGGTTTTTGGGATAGGGTGGGAAGCTCTTTGGAGGGTCAATACAAAATTCATAGGCCAAATTCTCTGATTCCAATGTATGAACTGGGATGAGAGGAATCTGTAAGATCGACTCATTGCACATGGAGGTTTGTGGAAATAGGGGAGTGGCACATGAAGGGAAGTAAGGTTGCAGGTTTTTATCTTTATTCATTTGTTGGATGTAAGTGTCAATTGCAAGGCCCGCGTTTGTTGCCTATCCCGAACTGTCCCTTGAACTGGGTGGCTTACTGAGCCAGAGGACAGTTAAGAGTCAACCACATTGCGGTGAGTCTAGAGTCATGGCTAAGGATGGCAGATTTCCTTCCCTCTTGGACAGATAGGGGTTTTACACCAATCAATGTTATGGTTACCACCAGGATCAGCTTTCAATTCTAGGTTTAATGCTGCTGTTGGAAGCTCCTGCTTCAGGGCTATGTCACATCTGTCTGTCTTTTTTGATACCCTCACATGCCACTATTCCTTATTTGCAATGGCTCCATGGGATCCATCATCCCAGCTAGGCCCAGGTCCACCCCTCTTTCTGCTGCTCTCCGCCTTGCCCTCTAGAATAGAGATCAATAGATTCTCAGCTTTGATCAAATGACGAAATACTAACATTTTCTACTGTGGTAGTCACCTCTTATTATTTACTAAAACAATACTCAATTGGTTATATTGAAGTTTGACCAGCTGTCATGGTGAGATTTGAACCCACGTCCCTGATGCATTATACTAGGCTACTAGATCAGCAGCACATTGCTATTACCACTGCACCACCACTGTTGCACTCAGTGAAGGAAGGGTGATAAGAAAGAGAGATAGTCACTCATGGTCATGTACAATGACTCTAACTGAGGTTCAAGTATATTTTAGGAGGAAGATGGTGGCACATTGGGGATATCGTTAGACCAACAATCTAGAGGTTTAAGCTCTTACTCTGAAAGAATAAAGGAAAGTAAAGCGACTAACTAGGCATTGACAGCATCAAAGGCAGTCTTGTCTGAGCTATTATTTCTTTTTACCAGCTGTGGATACAATCCATGTTTATCACTTAGAAACAGGTTAGAGTGTTTGATTATGATTACTGTTCCAAATCTACAGTACTGCCTGGTACTAGGAGGTACAGGTATTTATGTCCACTGCTGCTAAATATGGTCTGTTATCAGCAAGAGGCCTCTATTCATGGGCCTGAACATGAAAGGCATTGTTTGTCCCCAACTGAACATCATCATATTTACCTAAGTTTAATTCAGAATTACGCACAGCTGTGAATGGTTTTCATTTAAGAAAGGTCAAATGATACAGAAATATCAGCAAAAGGTAGGGTTAAAAGAAAGGTTGGGGTGGGGGTAGGAGAGAAAATTTGGTGTAAAAATAGGAAGTGCAACAGACCCTGGAAAGAAACACTGGGCTGAATCTTACGGTTCTAGGCGAAGTGTGAGTTGTGTCAAGTGATTTGGAGAGATTCTCACTGCGAGACCCAGCACACCAGATCTTACCAAGTGAACCTCATTAACTACCTTCCCCACCCCTACAGTGTCTTATTCTATCCCTATCTTACCACGCACCATTCCTGGAATAACTCACCACTCAGAGGATATCCAGCATCCCTTACACCTGTGACTGTCTCTGAGGGAAAAAGTTTGCCTCGTCCTTAAATGGACAACATCTGATTTTCAACTGGATCATTGGTTGGAAATAAATGTTAGTGCCATTAACAGAACAACAGATAACACAGTCATCTGTCTGAGGGGTGAGAAGGGATTTTGGTTTAGGGTTTTATTCAAAAGACAGCTCCTTCGACAGGGTGGCACTCCCTTCCTACTGCTTTGGAACCTAGATTTTTGACAAGGACAGACGTGAAGCACAAACGTCTTACTCAGACACCAGGGTCAGTCAAAACCGACGCACAATCTTTCAATAATCTATCACAGTTTCATCCGTCAGAGGCAAAACACATTGGGTGAGTAAGAGAGGAAAGTTGCTGAATTTTCCCAGTAACAAAAGAAATGTTTCAAGGATCTGAAGATTTGGTCCAAGTTTCACCCTCTATCTAATGAAAACAATTTAAGCAAACAGGTGACTCACTGATTCGACACGGACAGGTTTCACAGTTTACGTCTATAGGTAACGTAGGGAACCAGGTCATTCGGTTGACAGTGGACCCACTGTTCAGACGTGTAGCGCTTGCTTGCTGCTGAGAAACTCCCTGTACACATCATGGCTACCACAATGTGCCAGTGTCTGGGCTTTGGCATCTCGGCCCTAGGTTTCGCCGGGACCATCGTTGCCACCGCGTTGAACATGTGGAGCACACAGGACTTGGGCCAGGATCTGGTGACCTCGATTTACAAATACATGGGTCTGTGGAAAACGTGCATGCAGCAGACATCCGGCTACACGGAATGTCGCCCCTTCTACACTGTCCTGGGGCTTCCAGGTAGGCTCAGAGGGTCCAATGCAGTTGGGAGTAGGCGGGCGGTATCAAAGAATAGCGCCTGTCCAGGAGACAGGTCACACTGCTAAAGCCGACAACACTGCACTAAAAGTTGTGTATCTGCATTCTTTACTATTACTGCTTCAAATATTGCTTTTAATTTCTATACAACCTCCCTTGTGATAAAGTGGCAGTGATCATTCACGTGTTTCTTGCTAAAATCATTTCATGATAATGTTTTCCATTATCAACCAGGTCAAGCATTAAAGGTGGAATGATTTGGATAATTTAAGAGAAATTCTATGATGGGAGAATTACGTGCTAGACTTCAATGGACAAACCAATATATTTGCAAGAGTTGAGCTTCAATGGTAATATTACTTTCTTAAAAAGGTATACTTCCAGGAGAGATTTTGAGGACATTTGTTAAGCCACTTTTGGAATACTGGGTCCAATTCTGGTCTCCCTGCTATAGGAAAGATGTTGTTAAACTTGAAAGGTTTCAGAAAAGATTTACAAGGACGTTGCTAGGGTTGGAGGCTTTAAGCAATAGGGAGAGGCTGAACAGGCTGGAGCTGACTTCCCTGGAGTTTTGATGGCTGAGGAGTGACCTTATAGAGGTTTATAAAATCATGAGGGGCACGGATTGAATGAACAGTCAAGACCTTTTCCCCAGGATAGGGGAGTCCAAAACTAGATGGCATAGGTTTAAGGTGAGAGGGGAAAGATTAAAAAGGGCCAATTTTTTCATGCAGAGGATGTTGCGTATATGGAATGAACTGCCAGAGTAAGTTGTGGAGGCCAGTACAAATACAACATTTAAAAGGCATCTGGCTTGGTATGTGAATAGGAAGGGTTTAGAGACATATGGGCCAATGCTGGCAAATGGGACTGGATTAATTTAGGATATCTGGTCAGCATGGATGAGTTGGACCAAAGGGTCTATTTCAATGCTGTACATCTCTATGACTCTATGAATTGGTTTCGATGGAGATATTATACTCAGGAACTGGGTTTCGATGGAGGGATAATTAGACTGGCGAACTGGGTTTCGAGGAAAGGAATATTATACTAGTGGATTGGGTATCAACAGAGTGATGATTATACAAGTGGACTGGGTTTCGACAGAGTTATTACCAAACTGGTGTTCAGGGTTCCAATGGAGGATTTTTTTTTAAAGTGGACTGGGTTTCGATCAATGTGTTGACATACTTCAGGGATGGGCTTCCATCAGTGTGTACATTTACTCAAAGGGTGGGTTGGTGTACACGAGAGCAGGGATTGATGGCAGTTTCACAAACCAACAGATGGGACTTGATGAGTGAAATGGCTTTTCGGAACCCAGACATTTAGCAACTGTTGATGGCTTTTCTGTCACTGAGAATCAGTTAGGATTCAGCAAAGTGCTAAAGGAGCAAGTCTGTCTTTCAAACGAGCTATTAAACTGGATTTCAGTCCATTCCCTTAGGGAGTTCTCTCTGCTTCTGAGCCTACAATTCATCTCTCAGGCAACACCGCTAAAATAAACAGTTTATACGGTTAGTTAACTCAATTCTTCTTGTTGGGATCTTGCTGGGCACACATTAGCTGTCAGGTTTCTTTCCATTACAATAGCTTCATATGGAAAGCCTTTCACTGGAGGAAAAAAGGTTTGAAAATCTTGATCACGCAAAAGCCATGGGCGGCACAGTGGTTCAGTGGTTAGCACTGCTGCCTCACGGCACCAGGGACCCAGGTCCAGTTCCAGCCTCAGGTGACTGACTGTGCGGAGTTTGCATATTCTCCCTGTGTCTGCATGGGTTTCCTCTGGGTGCGCCGGTTTCCTCCCACAGTCCAAAGGTGTGCAGGTTAGGTGAATTGGTCATGCTATATTGCCCATAGTGTCAGGTGCATTAGTCAGGGGTAAATATGGGTAGGGGAATGGGTCTGAGTGGCTTACTCTTCAGAGGGTTGGTGTGGACCTTTAGGGCCGAAGGGCCTGTTTCTATTCTGTAGGGATTCTAATCACTAAACGTATGTTCTTTCTTGATCCAGTTGCTTACAGATGGGAGTTTTTGTTTACAAATTGTTAACAGAACAAGACATGGAGAACTTAGGAACTTGAGTAGGCCATTCAGCCCCTCAAGTCTGCTGTACAATTCAATTCACTCATGCCTAGTCTGTATCTTAACCCATCTACTCACTGCCTCGGTTCCAAGATCTCCTTGCCCAACAAAAATCTACCAATCTCAGATTTTCGATTCATTCTCAATAGCTTTGAGGGGGATGAGAATTGTAGGTTTCCACTGACCTTTGTGTGATGTGAAACCTACAGAAGCACTGAAGATTTTAAACTAATGATGTACAAAGATTTGAGAGGGTGGGATATAAAACAGACAAATGACAAAAGAAACAAAAATGTCTCAGATTCCAACAAATCATTAGTTTGGCAGGTTGGATGAAATAGCATCTCATAGAAGATATTTCAACTGTTCATCTCAGCCATTTTCTTATCCAAACTGTGACATTTGTGAGAAAATGTACAATGAAACTGTATTCTACAGAGACAAGACACCCCAATATAATGCACATACTAACCTGCCTAGCCAATACTGCAATGAAATCCAATTACAAACTTCATCTCTTGGCAAACTCTGATATCCTGATAAATCCACCACGTCTGTGATATGCCCTGAAAATGAAAAATTCACTGACATGTTGCCTCGAACACTGAGGCAAGTCTTGACACAATGTAGTGACAAACCCAACTAATGAGGTAAGGGCAACACACTCCACTCATTTTGCAGCATGTCCTGCAACACATGGAAAGGTTTCAATTGAGGAGCAAAAGTACAAGATTAGAGAAGATGTAGAACAGTGGGCAGGAGGCATCGCTTCTCAGGATGTGGGAAATGGTGGAAAGACTGAAGTTATTGTCCATTCAGTTGCACTGAAGGATTTAAGAGTCAACTGCACACCTCAACTGGACCTTTGGTAAGGGTGGCAATTGTCCTTTTACGTATCTGCTGGGTTTTCAATAACAATCCCACAGCTTTTATGCTCAATTCATTTGGTGCCAGCCCAGATGATTATCAAATTTGCTGATTTCAGTTTTGCAATTTGTCACAGGGCCTGAGTTGCTGATCTAATCAATAACCACTACGTACACAGCAGGTTAAGAGTTAGGAGCAGGGAGAGGTAGGCAAGTCCGCCCTTCAAGCCTGCTCCACCTTTCAATAGATCATACTATATCTAAATGTGGTCCCAACTCATTCTCCTGCTTAGCCTCCACACTCTTTAACTCCTCTGGCATAAAAATATCCAATGGCCCAGCCTCCAATGTTCTCTGGGGAAGAAAGTTCCGAAGACTTGTGAATCGCTCAGAAAAAAAAACTTTACTCGGTTCAATGGCAACCACTGCTGCCTCACAACACCAGGGATCCACTCTCCAGCGACTGTCTGTTGCGGAGGTTGCACATTTTCCCCATATCTGCGTGGGTTTCCTCCAGGCGCTCTGGTTTCCTCCCAAAGATGTGCAGGTTAGGTGAACTGGCGTGCTAAATTGCCCGTAGTGTTGAGGGATGTGTAAGCTATGCGCATTAATCTGGGGAAATGTAGAGTAATAGGGTAGGGGAATGGGCTTGAGTGGGATACTCTCCAGAAGGCTAGTGTGGACTTGTTGGGCCGAAAGGCCTGTTGCCACACTTGTAGGGATTCTATGAAAGTTCCAAAGACTCATGAATCTCTCAGAAAAAAAAAACTTACTCCTTAGCTCCAGCTTAATGGATGAAGCTTAATTTTTAACGTGCATCTCCCGGTTCGGATCTCTCCCACAAGGGGCGATAGCGTCTCTTTCAAGACCTCTCAAAGCTTGGTACGTTTTGAAAAGATCACTCTGATTCCTGTCAGCTCTAAAGTATACAGGACCAACCTGTCTAATCAATCATCACAAGACAGAGCCCTCATCCAGGAAATCAATCAAATGAACCTTTCATTTACATGTAATTATGGACTTTCTTAAATAAGGAGACCAAAACTGTACACAGCAGTGCAAGTGCAGTCTCACCAATGTCCTGTCTAACGCTTGGCAAAAGATCCCTGCTTATTTAGCCACCATGGCTAAGTAGTTTCATAAAGAGTTGCGAGGGTGTGGAAGTCTCTCCCAGGGTTAGTGGCTGAGATCTAAATATGTTCAAGATTAAAAGGGATAGGCGCACGAAGGAGAAGTGATTGAATGAATCCAGAAATAGAATGTGATTAGAATTAATTGTATGTGTGAAGGGTTAGCACAGACAAGATGATGGACAGCAAGGCTTTAACTTCAACTTCCCTCCAAAACTGCAGTAATCCACACCAGTTCTGGGACTCATTCTGCGAATACCACACAAAACCCACTAATACGGCGATTCTCATTGTCAATCTTAAAGTATACTGCACCGATCTTCAGGCATCTGATGCATCACAGCAAACCAAACCATACTGGAGCATGTTCCTTGATTAAAATGGAAGCAATTTTAAGTTTTAGTAACCCAAGTGTTTATCCAAATATTGAAGAGAATGATGGCTTCCTATCACCAACATTAGCTCAAATTCTTGAGAGTACATTATACTGCAGGTGACCTTGCCCATTCCATGCAAACTAGGCAAAAGAACGTATATTGACACAGCCCTGCGCGCACTTGCCAAAATATTTGCCAAGTTGGAGAGAGGGCAGGGTGGAGACCGGAAGCAAGGGAGAAATGCGCTGAGTTGTCTGGGAACACGAACAAAGAAGTAAATGTCGAGGAGGCTGTCCGAGGTGGAGACAGAAGTGGGAAGGCCACAAGGAATTGTGGCTAAAGAGGAGACTTCTTGAGGTTGGTGTGGGGAAACAGATAAGGGTTCTTGTATTATTTATGAGACAGAGTAGAGAATGGGGGGGGGGGGGGGGGGGAAGGGGTTTCCTGGCAGAATATGATTGGTAGACTGAAAGGTGTGAACTGTGTGGGATGGTTGGAGGAAATTACAGAAGTTGAAAGCAGCAAGGCCATTGTGAGATGCGAGTGAAGATCATGGAGATGAAAAATTGTAGGAGAGTTGAGGGATAAAGCTGACAGCCTCCAACATAAAAAAGCAACCAATGGCCCTATGTACAGGAACTTCATTCATCCCTTTGCCATTTTCCTGTGTACCTCAGTTCAGTCAACATGATCAAGCAAACATATGGAGCCCACTGCAAGAATCAGCCTCATCCTCTCAAAAAATCCTCACTGTGATTCACTGCTGTTAGTGCTTTGCTCTCTATTTTCAAGATCTGGTTGGAGATATTTGTCAGGAACATCCAGGTTCAACATGTCATGTTACAATTCTTGGGAAGCCATTATGTCATTATAGAAACCTTTCAATGTGGAAACAAGCCATTCTGGTCCACAGTAACCCTCCAAGAGCATCCTACCTAAACCCACTCCCCACCCTATCCCTGTAACCCCTGCATTTCCCATGGCCAAACCCACCTAACCTGCATGTCTTGGGAGGAAACCCACGCAGACACGGGAGAATGTGAAAACTCCACACAGACCCTGAGGTTGGAATCAAACCCAGGTCCCTGGCGCTGTGAGGCTAACCACTGAGCCACTGTGCCATCCTGATCTGTTTGGTTGGAAATATTGGAATTGAGGAATCCACTGACAACCACAAAACCAATGTCGATTGTTGGAAAATAAATTCATCTGACTCACTAATATCCTTTAGGGAAGAAAATCTGCCAGCCTCACCTGGTTGTGACTCCAAACTCACAATAATGTACTGACTCTGAACTGCTCTTTGAAATGGCCATAGCAAGCCATTCAGTTGTATTAATTGCTACCAAGTCTCAACAAAAAGATGAAACCAGACAGAGCACCTGGTACCAGAAATGAAAAGGTGTAAAAATAAAATCAGCATTAAAATAGAGAGGTCATCTGATTGCTTTAAGTGTTATAAACCTGATAAATAAAAAAAGCTAGGACCCATGGTTCCATAAGGTGTGCTTTAATGGGGCCAGAATTCAATAACAACTTCAATAAAGCTTAGCTCCTTTAATTCAATAATACATCCCAGGAAATTTTATTCTATAAGATTTTCTATGAGAAGATTTTTTTTTAATGAGGCTAAATTTGTTAGGAAGGTCATTCAGTACATTATGTTGGTTCCATCATTTTGTGTCAATCTGCTGCCCTTTCCCATGCTCCTGCACACCATTCCTGTCCAAATCACCATCCAATGCTCTCTCTGAACACCTCCATTGAAACTGCCTCTACTACACTTCTAGGCACTGCCTTCCATAACTCACCATCGTTCTGTGGTATAGGAATAATCAGCCACAACTTTCATCCACCCCATTCTGTTACCCTGCCCCACAACACCCCAACTCACTCCCCCATCCACTACCCCCCCCCCCACTCTTCCCCACCCACTTCACCCCCATGCCCTCCATCCACTTTACCCCAACATCCCCCAATCCCCCAATCCCCCATCCACTTAAACTCCACTCCCTCCCACTCACAACCTCCACTCCCCCCACATTCCCCTCCCACTAATCTCCACTCACACCCCACACCCCCACTCCACCATGCACTCCCACATCCACTACCCCCTCACTCCACCACACTCTTCCTCACCCACATCAGCCCCACTCCCCCATCTACTTAAACCCCACTTCCTCCCATCCACGACCCCCATTCCCTCAATCATTCCCCCCCACTAACCCCCACTCACCCCCCAAACCCCACTCCACCCACTCCCCATCCACCTAATCCCTACTCCACCAGCCACTAACCCCTCACTCCACCCCACTCTGCCCCACCCACTTCATCCCCACTCCCTCCATCCACTTCACCCTAACACCCCCCACTCCCCCATCTACCTATATCCCACTCCTCTCCACCCAAAAACCCCACTCCCCAACCATTCCCCTCCCACTAACACCCCACTCATCCCCACTCCACCACCCACTCCCCATTCACTTAACCCCCATTCCATCTCCCAGTCCCCCCAGTCTCCTCCACCCACATTGCCTTCAATCCCCTCTCACCCACTAGCCCCCCACTGCTATCCGCTGCTGAAATTATTTTTTGCAATCTTATATCCTCCAGACCCTAGTCTTTCCGACGCCATTTTCTGCACCATAACGACCTTCAGCTCATCCAAAACTCCGTTGCATATTTCCTAACACATATCAAATCCTGTTTTTCCACCAGCCTTGTTCTTGTGGACCTACCTTAGTCCCAAAACATCAATGCCCTTACTGTAGGGATGCAATGATGTTATAATTTTGATATGTAACCCAGAAAATGAGGAATGTCAGAACTTACTTATGTCACAGACATACAAAGGTGACTGCGCTATAATTGATAATGGATGGGACTGCGTAGAAAGACAGAGACAGCCAGAAAAAAATCTGATCGCACTGGACCTAATTCTTGTCTGCAATGAAGTACAAAGTTTGACTTCCTGAACAGTCTCTGCAGGGAGGGAGTTTCATTTGCCAGCTGCACATATACCCACTTGGAAAATTAGTTTAAGCTGTAAATAGCCAATGTTCACTTGAGGGAGTGAGGGCTGTAGATGCTGGAGATCAGAGTCGAAACGTGTGGAAAAGCACTGCAGGTCAGGCAGCATCCCAGGAGCAGGAGGATCTACATTTCAGGCACAATGATGCTGGGCTTATGCCTGAAATGTCGATTTTCCTGCTCCTCGGATGCTGCCTGACCGACTGCGCTTTTCCAGTGCCACACTTTTCGACAAGAGTGCACTTGAGCCTGATTTTGGCCCTCTTTCATTTGCAACGAAAATGTTCCCACTGACATAACATCATACGGCAACATTAGGTGTCAAAACCAATTCTCACTCTCAAAACCCGGATCAGCAGAAAACTATATGGAGTTATACTTGGGGAGCGCAATAGCACAGTGGTTAGCACTGGTGCCTCATAGCACCAGGACCCAGGTTCAATTCGACCCTCAGGAAACTTTCTGTGCAGAGCTTACATGTTTTCCCTGTGTCTGCATGTTCCTCTGGGTGCTCTGGTTTCCACCCACAGTCCAAAGGTCTGCAGGATAGGTGGAATAACCATGGGAAATGCAGGGTTAATAGGATGGGGGGGGGGGGGGGTGCTGTTCCTCAGAGTGTCAGTGTGGACTTGATGGGCCAAATGGTCTGCTTACACACTGTAGGGATTCTATGATTATACAATTCAATTGCCTTTCAATTCACTGAAACAAAATGCGGCACTAGGGGCTGGGTTGAACACTTAACCTCTCCCACTGTGATTAGAAAGAAAAGTCTCTGAAATTTGTCTCATTGCTTTCATTGTAAAGTCGAGCTCCCTCACAGTGTGGAAGTC
The DNA here is from genome assembly GCF_047496795.1 of Chiloscyllium punctatum. Lineage (NCBI taxonomy): Eukaryota > Metazoa > Chordata > Chondrichthyes > Orectolobiformes > Hemiscylliidae > Chiloscyllium > Chiloscyllium punctatum. Next base: position 81,332,671 of record NC_092744.1, read on the forward strand.
ATATACCCAATTCAATATATCAGGGTTCCGAATGCACCAGAAGTTAAACTGTTCTTGCATATGATATCTTTCGCTATTCCCAGTTTTATAGGGAGAACTATTATGACTGATGGAGCATTCTGGAGCCAGGAAGAAGAAAGGGAAGAGATTAACCTAAACCCTCCAGTTGAGGGGCATTGATTTATGGGATGTGAGCATCACAGCATTGATTTATGGGATGTGAGCATCACAGCATTTCTTGCCCATTCTTAATTGCCCTGGAGAAGGTGATGGGGGAAGCTCCCTTTCAGAACCACTGCAGTTCATAGATGGAAAAGCAAGTTGCGAGAGAGATACAAACAGTTTACTGAAAGATATTGGTAGGTTAAGTAAGTGTGCAGAAAGTTGGGAAGCGGAATCTATGTAACCCAATCAAACATCAGGGCAGATGTCTAAATTAATTGATCCTGAACATTTCTTGAGGGACTCCTGGAGACGTTAAGCATTTTAAGAGAAACCTAATTTAAATCTTGTGAGTCCTTACGCTTTGTGTAACTGTGCAGATTGTCTGGTGAAATGTCACTCCAACATTGCTAGAGAATGATGAAGTGGGGGAAGGAATCACAAAATAGCAACAGGGTGTATTTCTTGATATCATGTTCAAATACTTTTCTACTTTCCTTTATTCCATCACACCCTTCTTCCAGAAGTGACATAGTCGACAGTGCTGGATGGTCAGCCACACATGCTCAAGCCTCCAGTATCAATGGGTATCATGTATAATGACCCTAAACAATGAGCCGAGCTAACAAAATGGTAGCTTGCACCAATTGGTAGCACATTGGCCTGAGAGTCAGAACAGACCGAGGACTTGAGCACTGAATCACAGCCTTAATAACAAGAAGGGTATTTTTAAAACTTTTTTTCAAAAATATCATATCTACTGTGTGGAGAGGAGGCATGGTGGCTCAGTGGTTAGCACTGCTGCCTCACAGTGTCAGGGACCCAGGATCGATTCCAGCCTTGGGCGATTGTCTGTGTGAGGTTTGCACATTCTCCCCGTGTCTGCGTGGGTTTCCTCTGGGGTGTTCTGGTTTCCTCCCACAGTCCAAAGATGTGCTGGTCAGGTGAATTGGCCATGCTAAATTGCCCGTAGTGTTCAGGGATGTATAGATTAGATGCATTAGTCAGGGGAAATGTAGAGTAATAGGGTAGGGGAATGGGTCTGGGTGGGATACTCTTTGGAGAGTCATTGTGGCCTTGTTGGGCCGAATGGCCTGTTGCCACACTGTAGGGATTCTATGGAATCAGCTCCCCACTTTTCAATCCCTCTCGGTCAATCGCAATAAATAATTTTATTTGCTTTTCTACACGCAGCTATCACACTTCAATTAACGTATAGCTTGGTGGGAAACAGAGGAACCAATTACCAAAGAAAGAGGAACTTTATTATCTACTTTATTATTTTCTCGTGTGTATCATGTTAATAAAAGTTTAAACATTAAAACAAGCCATTGGGTTGGTTTGATTGATCAAGTCAGGGAGCCACAAAAGTCCTCAATGAGCCCCATTTAACTCCATGGCTTTTCATTGACAGTGTGGTGCAGCCCTAGGAAAATATAATAAAACCCACAGCAACAATCGCACAAACACGGTAATAAGTTTGAAAGGGTGTCTGGTACAGAGTAAATAAGGGTTTCACTGTTTGAAAGTCCTTAGAAAACTTTGTGTTATTAAGTTGAGGCCACAGTTGTTTAGTAATTGACTTGCATACACAGCAGGAGGAGATTCTGTAGATTTCAGTTCTTAGTGGAAGGTTGTCTTCCCAGCTTAGTTTTTGATTGAGTGCTGTTTTCCAAGATGACAAGAGAAACAAGGAGGAGGAGAGAGGAAGAGAGTTCCAGTTCTTATTGTCACAAATACATCTTTCCTTCTCTCTGCTCTGATGTTTAAAAGCAACTGTTGTCAGATCATTCAGTATGTATTTGGAATCTTTGTCTTTCCAAGCTGGCTAATAGATAAGCAAGCCTTTCATTTCCTGATATGAAACTATCACACACAGATGATTTAACTTCCACAGGAAAGATGTTGTGGAACTTGAAAGATTCAGAAAAGATTTACAAGGATGTTGGAGGGTTTGAACTACAGGGAGAGGCTGAATAGGCTGGGGCTGTTTTCCCTGGAGCATCGGAGGCTGAGGGGTGACCTTATAGAGGTTTATAAAATCACGAGGAGCATAGATACGGTGAATAGACAAGGTCTTTTTTTCTTGGGTAGGAGAGTCCAAAACAAGGGGGCATAGGTTTAGGGTGAGAGGGGAAAGATTTAAGAAGGACCCGAGGGGTAACTTTTTCAAACAGAGGGTGGTATGTTTTTGGAATGAGCTGCCAGAGTAAATGGTGGAGGCCAGTACAATTACAACATTTAAAAGGTATCTGAATGGGTATATTAATAGGAAGGGTTTATAGGGATATGGGCCAAATGCTAGCAAATGGCACTAGGTCAGATTGGGATGTCTGGTTGACTTGGATGAGTTGGACCGAGGGTCTGTTGCTGTGCTGTATGACTCTGTAAAAGAAAATGCAAATTACCTGATGCTGACTCAGTTGTGCCTGGCATCGGTGTCTTCAGATAAAAGTGGTAATCTCAATGTAGATGGTTTTGAATTTTCCACATGGGTCTCACAACGCTTACCTCAATTTGTGTGACCACTGCAGCCATTTTAGGACCGTGTTATTGCCTTGTAATTAAGCTATTTTATCCCACAAAGGTCTCAGGTGTGGTGAAGAAGTGACAGAAGTTAAAATTTGATAGCCCATGTTTACCACTAGCATAACACTTCAAGTCCACAATACAGGTCTCAAATGTCAGGAATAATGAGAAGCTACACACCAATCTCAACAACATTTTAAAGGTTTTGTTTTACAAAGGAATTATTAATTCAGTGATATTTTCTCATGTGCATCATGTTAATAAAAATTTAAACATTAAAACAAGCCATTGGGTTGGTTTGATTGATCAAGTCAGGGAGCCACCCAAGTCCTAAATGAGCCCCATTTAACTCCACGGCTTTTCATTGACAATGCGGTGCAGCCTTGAGAGAGGGCTGTATTAGCCAAGATACTACAAAATCTTACACCAGTTCTGCTGATTTTGGTGGTACTCAAGGACCGTCTGACTCAGAATCACGCTGCTTTTCCCTAGGATCCATGACTGGCTTGCAGGGTGAGTTTCAAAACAGCCTTGTGCTGTTAATTCTGGCCCCAATCGAGAGTAATAGGATCACAGAAACCCTACAGTGTGAAAGCAGGCCATTCTGCCCATCGAGTCCACACCGCATCCCACCCAGACCGCTCGCCCGTCACCTCAACCCCACACTCCCTCATTTCCCATGGCCAATTCACCTATCCTGCACATCTTTGGATTGTGGGAAAAACCAGGGCGCTCAGAGGAAACCCATGCAGACACGGGGAGAATGTGCAAACTCTACGCAGACAGTTGTCCGAGGCTGGAATCGAACCCAGGTCCCTGGCGCTGTGAGGCAGCAGTGCTAACTGCTGAGCCACTGTGCCAGCCCAGGGTAAACTTTTATCATATTAAGCCATATCAGATTTCAACAAGGAAACACTTATTACCTAATAATTTAGCGGCTCCTGCCTGTTGATATGGTGGCGGTGCCACAACAAAAATGGTTCTTATAAAAACAGATACACTTTTGAGACAGGCACCCATATAAAAGACACAAAGGACCTCCAAACCTTCAATACACTGACTTCTGAAGTTAAAGTAAAAGCTGATTTGGTACCTCAGCAACACCAAACTGACTACATTCACAATGTTTGACCTGCTTTTGTCCCTGAGTCATAGCCATTTGGCCTGTTGTGTCTGTACTGATCATCAAACATTCATTTACTCTAATCCCATTGCTTGCGATGGTGTTTGAAGTGTCCAAAAGTATCTTGGAGATTCCCACCCTAGCATCCTTTCAGATACGGTGATGCCCTTTCAGACAACCATTTAAACCTCCTGCTTCTTACCTTAAAACTATCCCCAGTTACCAAACCCTCTACTGAGGGAAAATTCTGTCCCAGCCTTCCCGCAGTGTGGCAACCAGAACTGCACACAGTAGTCCGTATGTGGCCGAACTAACATGAGGCAATCTAACAGTTTGCCAGATGAACTCCATAGATTCTCATTGAAAACCAGCTGCACAAACTGAGCACTAAATGCAGCATAAATTACGTTTGCAGCCACCCTACAGAAGGTAATACCATCAGACCATAAAATGTCGGAGTATAAGTAGTCTACACAACTCAATGAGTCTGCTCCACCATTCAATTAGATCCTGGTTGATCTGATAATCCTCGACTCCACTTCCCTGACATTGCCCTATGACTGTCAATTCCCTTACTGATTAAAATTCTGTCTTGCAAATACTGAATGACCAGCCTTAATGTCTGCAGTAAATATCTTCAGATTGATTACCCTTCAAGAGAAGAGATTTGCCCTCATCTCTGTCCTAACGGGGACTCTGTGCTCTGAAATTATGCTGTCTGATTGTAGACTCTCCCACCAGGGGAAACAATGTCTCCATATCTCGCCTGTCAAGTCCCTGAGAATCTTCTGTGTTTCAATAAGGTCTCCTCTTATTCTTCTAAACTCCAATGAGTACAGGCCCAACCTAGGTCAATCTCTAGTCTTAAGGCAGTCCCACTATATCCAGTACTGCTGACATGGTGCAAAATTACCTCTGGGGGTATGGTCTGAAGACACCTTGCTTAATATTTCAGCTGGGCAACAGCCTCATTGACAGCATGGTGCTCTTCCAATACCCCATTGGCATGCCATAGAGTCATAGAGTTGTGAAGCATGGAAACAGACCCTTTGGTCCAACTCTTCCATTCCGACTAGATATCCGACATTAATTTAGTCCCATTTGCCAGCATTTGACCCATATCCCTTCCTATTCATGTACCCATCCAGATGCCTTTTACATATTGTAATTGCACCAGCCTCCACCACTTTCTCTGGCAGCTCATTCCATACACGTACCACCCTCTGTGTGAAAACATTGCCCCTTAGGTCCCTTTAAAATGTGATCTGCTCCACTAACGGGAGCCATGTTTAATGGCCTTGAACAGTAAACTATCTTACACAGTTGTCTCTCCTAGTGGAACTCTCACCTATCAGTCTGAAGATTGAGACAAAAATTCCATTCCTCACCTCAAACACAGAATGAAGCTGACACTTCAGTGAGGGGACTGATGTACTGTCCAACGGGGCATCTTTCAGTTAAGCTGTTTTACTGAAGGCTTTTGTGCCTATTGTGGCAATGGTGTGAATCAAGTGAGAGAACAGAATCCCTCAACACACATCACTAAGAATACGTTTGCTGCCAATCTGTCTCAATTGCCATAGGACTGTGCTCTGTGCAAATTGGCTACCACCCATTTAACAATGATACTAGCACTTCACAAATAAACCAGTGGCCATTAAATTTTATTGACATTGTGAGGGTGCACTTATGTGTCACACAAATACTAGTCTAGTATTAGCCAAGTACAAGTTTCAGTGTGATTTGGATATATTGAGTGAGTGGGCAAGTACAGGGCAAATGCAGGTTATCCCAGTAGGAAAATGAGGGAGGCGGTTATTATCTGAATGGCTATTAAACTGAGAAAGTAGACTTGGGTGCCCTTGTATACCAGTCACTGGAAGCAAGTATGTAGATGGAATAGGTGGCAAACAGGGCAAATTGTACATTGGCCTTCATAATGACAGGTTGGAGTACAGCACCGGGGATGTCTTGCCACAATTAGACAGGGCCTTGGTGAGATCCTATCTGGAACACTGTGCGGTCTCCTTAAATGAGGAAGGATGTTCTTGCTATAATGGAAGTTGAAATGGAATTCTAGTGCTATCATTGACTGAGAAGGAGGAAAATGTACAGGCTGGAGTTTCAGGACAATAGGATGTGGGAAAGATAGACAGAAATTGTAAGTATTACAATGGGCAGTGATTGTGGAGGTATTTGAATATATGAATGAGGAATTCTATTATATATTCCAAATCCCAGGCAAAACTGCAGTGTATTCTTTTACTCTCTCCTCTCTACTTATCCTGCTTGGGCCCCACCCTCTAGATAAAATTTGCCTTAGTTACTTCAAACTTGCAAGACCATAGTTAGCGCAGAACCTGGCCTGATGTACTGTCAACAAGTGGCAGCTTTCTGTTCAGTCGTTATACCAAGACTTTATGCACTTTGCTGCTTCTTTTAGTTCTTTCGGGAAATGTAGGTTATCATTGACAACTCAACCTCCCCTTGAACTGAGAAAGGAGAAAATGAGCACTGCAGATGCTGGAGAGTCAGTGTCAGTGTCAAAAAAGTGTGGCACTGGAAAAGCACAGCAGGTCAGGCAGCATCCGAGGAGCAGGACAGTAGACATTTCGGGCATAAGCCCTTCATCAGGGATGACCATTGAACTGAAAAGGCATTTCAGCGGGCAGTTAAAATTAAAGTCTGGAGTCACATGCAGGCCAGACCAGGTGAAGACAGGAGATTTCTCTCCTTAAAGCATGGGATTTTATAACATCAACCATAGCCTCATGTTCCCCATTACTGAGATGGTTTTTAATTCCAGATTTTACCCAATGAATTTAAATTCTATCAACTGCTGTGATAGGATTTGAGTCAACATCCCCACAGCATCAGCCTTTAGATTGTCAGTCTTGTGACATCACCAGTACACCACCAGCTAACCAATACACTCTGAAAGAGAATAATGTCATTCAAGAGTGAAAAATGTACCATAGAGCCTTTTTCATTCTTGGGACGTGGGCATTGCCAGCACAGCATTATTTATTGATCATCCATAATTGCCTAAGAAAGGTCATTATGGGTCTTCCTTTTATCTACTGTCATCTTTATGCTAATGGTACCTCTCGCTTGGAGGGGAACTCCAACACCATGACCCAGCAACAGCAAGAAAGGGCTCACTTGGGCCCAGCAGGTTAATATGTATGATTTTAAAGAGACTATTGAGGTAATGATGCTCCCACAACATCTCTGGCTCTGTTCTGGGAATAATGAGCATCCTTCATGGCCTCCCATCTAAGACCAGTTAATTCACTTAATTAATGTATTTGAGTGCCCTTCCTGGTCTGAGCAAGTCAGCCCCACTGCAGGGCTGTTTGCTCACCCACTCAGTCCATCCACAGGGTGCAGGGGTGCAAAACGTGCAGGATCGCATCGGCTCTCTGTGTATACTCAGCCCCTGGTCAGTGTCCCTGATGTTCACACTTGTGAGAATGCACACAGAAATTGTGATTTCCCTCCCAAGATGCCTTTTGCCGAACCACACTTGTCTCGCTGCACTCTCACCTCCACCAGGTAAGCCTTCTCGTGACGCAGTGACAGGTTGACAGGCGATTACTGGTAGGCATGCTAACACTTGTACCTCATGCCCACAGCCACGTTCCAGGCCGTCCGTGCACTTATGATCGTCGCCATTGTGCTCGCTTTAATCGGTTCCGGTGTCTCCATCGTATCCCTCAAGTGCATTCGACTGGGAAGTATGGATGATGCTTCAAAGGCCAACCTAACGCTCACGTCCGGGATCCTGTTTATTGTTGCAGGTAAGGCTCACCCCCCCCAAAACATGCACAGTTTGCCAAGCTTGCCATCTTCATGCTTTGACAAAGGGTCAGTGAGACTCGAAACGTCAGCTCTTTTCTCTCCTTACAGATGCTGCCAGACCTGCTGAGATTTTCCAGCATTTTCTCTTTGGGTTCGCCATCTTCATGTGTTGGCCAATAGCGCCAAATCTCATCCTCCGTCACCCACAGGTTTTGGGCAATGAGTGTATCAACCTTATCGGGTTTAACCCCTCACTCTCTTTCGATCAGTTCGAAGAGCTGTGAGTTTCAATCTCCCTGGGGATCAGTTACACAGGGATCAACAGCGCTGCATCTTAACAGCCAACGTTGAGCAGTGATGAGGCACTCAATTATGCAACACTTCATAGATGTACCCAACCTAAGCCACAAAACCTTACTTTCCAGCAATGGAGACAACAGTGACCAGTGATCAAAAATGGGACTCCTTGCTGATTTCATTCCCTCCCGCTCCATCTCAGTGAGCCGTGGGCAGGATTCCTCGCCCCAGGTTGTAGCCCTGCCTGGCTACATTAAGGTTAGGTGAGAATGAATCTGTGGCACGAGAGACCATCCTGATGGATGCGTTAACCACTTTCGCCACACAGGCAGCCCCCTATGCAATATCTGGATTATACAGTTGTCCGGGTTTTGGACAGGACCTTCTATTCAGTCCCTGAGTTGTCCAGATTGTAGCCAGTGCATTCCAGACTCTCAATCCAATAACACTGAGACATTTAATAACCGAAAAATCTTCAACACCCAGCAAAAAGTTATGGAAATTAAACCATAACCCCATTGCTCTTCTTGTGCCCACTGTCCTGCACTGGAGTCATAGGAAAGCAAATCAAAATGAATAATTGCAATAATGCTTCAAAAATATTCAATACTTTAGGGACATGGGGTGCTGGAATAGGTTTGTTAATGAGATGCTGGGAGGGTGTAGAGGGAGCTGACTGCATTACGTTTAAACAGACCCTATGTAATGCTCACATCAGCTGACTAACATAGCTAAAGGTCTCATTTCTCAGGGCCAACATCACTCACTGCAAGAAACACAAAGAATCCATTCCAGCTAATAAATAAATCTTATTTGGATCAGGCTTGAATTCAACATCTCTATTAAGTTTCCCATTAATCCTCTCTATTGTAAGGAGATCAATGCTGGTTTTTCTCTGATCTCTGACATTTCATTGATACATCTCCTCTGCACCCTCTCAAAAGCCCTGGCAGTCTTCCTGAAGAGTTGTGCCCAGCATGGGTCGATTAAGAGTGGATTTCTTCTCCTACCCTTCAACTCATACTTCTTGTTTGTGCCCGGACAGGAGTTTGTTGTATAGCTGGTGTATCGATCTACGGCAACATGTTGGTGACAAACTTCTGGGAGGCAAACATGTCAATGCTTGGGAATCAAGGGTCAGTTCAGCAAAGGTAAGATTCAGTGCAGGAACTTCAAACTGCATTACTAGTTTTCATTCATTTCTTTTCCCTATATTCGAGATGGGAACGAGTTCCACATTTATCTTTATTCTTTCATGGGATGTTGGGGGTACCATTTGTTACGTATCCTCAATTGCCCTTCCACTGGGTGGATGCAAGTCTATTTCAGAAGACACTTAACAGTCAGCCATATAGCTGTGGTGCTCGAGCGACATGTAAGAATGTGACTCAAGGTAAGGATTTCCATCCTTAAAGGATATCAGTGAATCTAGATGGGTTTTCAGAATAATCGAGGGCAGTTTCATTATTAAGATTCGATTTCAATTCTAGATTAATTAAACTTAAATTCTACCAATTGCCATTCCACCTGTCAACTCCCCAAAAACAGCCATCAAACCCAAAACAGCATCTCCGCCAAAACAGACATCTCCCCCAAAGTGCCATCAACCCCAAAACTGCCATCGCCCCCAAACCAGCCATCATCCCCTAAACAACTATTGCCCCCAAAACAGCCATGACTCCAAAAACAGTCATTTCCCCCAAAACAGACATCACCCCCAAGACTGACATTTCCCCCAAACAAGCCATCACCCCCAAACCTGCCATCACCCCCAAACCTGCCATCATCCCCAAAACTGCCATTACTCCCAAAACAGCCATTTCCCCCAAACCAGCCATCTCTCCCAAACAGACATCATCACCCACAAAACAGACATCACCCCAAAACAGCCATCACCCACAAAACAGCCATTTTCCCTGAAAAAACAATGACACCCCCAAAAATGCCATCTTCCCCAAAACAGACATTGCACCAGAAATAGACATTGCTCCCATGAGACCTCTGAAGTCCTCAGAAAGTCTCAATTTTCTTCACAGCCGGTGACCCTGGTTATTGTTATTAGCAACCTTCACAGAAGGGTTCTCAAACGGTGACAAGATTATGGATTTTCTTTTTCTGACGAATGTCAGTGATTAGATAGTTGCCCATTAGGGCCAGCTTTTAATTCCAGAGTTTTCTTGAATTGAAATGTCACCATCTGTTATGGTGGGATTCTGGAACGTTCGCCTGGGCCTTCGATTACTCATTCAGTCACATTACCACTGTGCCTTTGATTCCCCCGATTTAAGGGGAAAAGCAAAGATTAGATCAACATCTTTTCTCTAGTGAATGGTTGGAATCAGGAGTGTACTGCCTGAGAAAGTGTTGGAGGCCCATTCGATAGCTGCCTTCAAAAGATAATTTAAGAATTATCTGAAGAGAAACAGTCAGCAGTATGGCAGGAAAGGAGGTGAGGCAGTGGAACAAGTTGAGTCACTCTTGCAAAATGCCGGCTGGGACACGATGGGCTAAAAATGGCCTCCCTCTGTGCTGTAACTATTCTATGATAGTTTTCGGACTGATAAGGTTGTTGTTCTGCACAGGTACACATTCGGCTCGGCCTTGTTTATAGGCTGGGTTTCTGGAGGCCTGCTTGTTATCGGTGGAATAGTGATGTGCATCGCCTGTCGAGGTCTGGTCCCTGAGGAAGCTCGGTGAGTTACTGCGCACACTATAACGGGGAGAGCAACATCAGTGGCCATTAATGTCATCCATCACTTGAATCTCCAATGCAATATAGTCTCCACTCAAGGCTTATGTGACTTTCAGCACATAGACAGATGGAAAATAAAAGGAAGCGTTTGTGTTCCACGCTCTCCTTTCCATTGTTTACAGTTCCGTTTCTCACTTTGTTTGGCTGAGGGCAGGAAATATTGAGCTATTTTCAAAGGATTTTCAAAATGCACACCAACATTGATAGTGATCCTCAATTGTTCCAGCTGAGTTACTCTGGGCACTATGTTAAAATAAGACGCAAAAGCATCTTGCTCAATTGGCACTTCATCCACCACCAATGCTCAGTAGCAGCAGTGTGTACTATCTGTAAGAGGCGCTGCAGAAATTCACAAAGACTCCTTAGGTATCACTTTCCAAACCAGCAACTATTACCATCACGCAAGAGTCACAGAGCTGTGCAGCACAGAAACAGACCCTTCATCTATGCCAACCAGATATTCCAAATTAATCTTGTCCCATTTGCCAGCATTTGGCCCAGTTGCCTCTAAACCCTTCCTCTGCACATACCCATCCAGATGCCTTTTAAATGTTGCTATTACACTCGCCTTCACCACTTCCTCGACACCATACATGCACTACCCTCTGTGTGAAAAATCTGCCTGTTAGGTCTCTTTTAAATCTTACCCCTCACCTTAAACCTATGCCCTCTAGTTTTGGATTCCCCCATCCTGGAGAAAAAAACACATCTATTTACGCTATCCATGCCCCTCATGATTTTATAAACCTCTATAGGGTTGCCCCTCAGCCTCCAACGCGGCAAGGGAAAAATACCCCTGGGTATTCAACATCTCCCTAAAGCTCAAACCCTCCGACCCTAGCAACATCTTTGTAAATCTTTTCTGAACGTTTTCAAGTTTCACAATATCATTCCCACAGCAGGGAGACCGGAATTGCACACAGTATTCCAAAAGTGGCCGAACTAACTCCCTGTACAGCCACAAATCAGGCAAATCCGTCAGGTTGTATGCGCTGCTGGAGGGTGCACAGACACAGGCACCCATCTGGAGACAGGGCTGAGCTCAACCCAGGAAGGAACAAAGAGGTGGGGTGAGGGTGGGGGGGTAACTGCTTGGTTGAGGTGTTAGTAGTTGGAATGGCTGCCAGTCAACTGGAAGGAATGAAAGACAATTTATAGAATTGAGAACTTCAGGCAGTCAGGTTGTGGGTTTAACAGCACTTACAGCTTCGAGAGAAGCAAAGGTCAGACGGAACATCCCAGTAAAACTGGTCATTATTTTGTGCAGGTACAATTCGACCATCTACAAACTCCCGAGCCGTGGGGGTCCCTACAAGACAGGCTACAAAGCCAGCACACACCACGACACGGAAATGACCCACATTAGGAAGAGCTACCCCGATGATATTGAATCAAAGAAATCCGGATATAACCGCAACACCGAGGACTCCAGACGTGCCGCATCTGGGAAATACGACTATGTGTAAACTTGCTGGTAACCGCAGGGTGAGATTCTGAAACATGGCCAGGGTTTGATTTGTTTAACATTCTTCTGAGATACTTCCGCTGAGCTCACCTTCCTGACCAGTCACTCGCCGGTGTGGTTCCAATGCGGATAGGGATGACCAGCACAATCAATTGGGTAAGGGCCAGTCCAGTTTCTACACAGACCATGCAATTCAACCTCAGCGTGGAGCTCAAAGTGGACAATGGGGACTCTGCCACTAACACAAATGAAAAATTAGTACGAGAATATAGCACCCATTTTGTACCCCCACTGAAGTTGAATGTTACCCCACTGGACAACCCACACTGAGCTTTCGTTATTGTGCCCATTCATATCACCCATGCTAGGGAATACAAATACCCATGAGCCATTCTAATACTCCCACAGCCCCCCTAATCTTGAAGCTAGAAATTAGATAAAACCTATCAGGCCTGAAGAAAATGGAATGTGGACTCAGTGACCAGTGCAGCCTCTCAAATGGGTTCAGGAAGCAACCAAATGAGTTTCCTAGAAGACAATGGGTGAGGAATACAATGCTGGATGGGTTACAATGTTCTATCCCAAAGGGCTGGTATTAAACACTCCCAATTCTCAATCTGGATTGTGGCAGCAGGCTGAGCTGGAGGGAGGTGGGAACTCTGAAAGGTTTCATTGGCAGATAATCTTTCCAAGCTGGCACGCTCACTTAGCCATCATGGAAGACAACAGAGAACATGACGTTCCTCCTCTACTTTTTTCTTCAGTGTTTCCCACACACGAGGTACAAGGACAGAGAAACTGTGAAGTCTGAATGTCAACTCCAGACTCAGTCACATTCCTAACATAGCATTTGCCTCAAGTTGATGCAAAGGACTTTTTTTTTGCCTCCCTCTCCATGTTTCCAAGATCTTCCTGTCTTACCATCTCCCAGACTCCCCCTTTCCTTTCAGCCATTTGAACTCCCAAATCCACTTCACTTCTAGCTCAAACTCCTTCCCCTTCTCTACATTCATCTGATGTTGACTTCAGTTACATCTCCCGCTCGCCTCCTGTTGTACTGAAGCAAGGTGTCAAGGCCAGACTGACATGGTTGGTGCCAACGAAAGTGGGTAACAGTGGAGATCAGGAGAAGGAGCAAGGATAGTAATGTGAATGTTCGAGGGAACAAGTGGAGAAGATCACTTTGCATCATAATACAAGCAGAGGACATCATTCCTGGGAGTGACTGCAGTATTCTCAGTGCCTTTTTAAATCAAAACACCAACTTTAAGAGGGTGTCTCCAACATGGCTTAATTGCACAGTTTTTCAATCAGCTCTCCCTTCATTCTCCTTCACCTGGTTAGCACAAGGATTGATAGATTATTTTTCATTATTGTTTACTTTTCAATTTCTCTGCAACAAAGTCATGCACCAGGAACGTTTCACAATCTCACTCTTGCGGTTCAGCAGAATGTTTGCGCCTTGTGGGTTTTTTTTAAGTAACTGTTGTGAACGTGTTTTTTTTATTCTTATGTATAAATATCAGGCAAAAGTTTCATATTATCACATGAAACATCCACAATGAGCCAGATTCTTTTGGAGTCAGGAAAGCCCTGCAGACCTTTAAAGATGCCAAAATCCCAATCCCACTTCCACCAGAACTGATTTTTTTTCTCTCGTTGTTAAGGAGCTGAGAATAATGTACAATGCGGGGGAATCTCAAACTCTACAGGGTCAACTGAACTCTGTTCTGAGTTATAATGTGGCTGTTCCAAGCTCTCCGCTTTAACCCACAGTGTGGGAGTTATGAGTTCAACAAGGGGGCATGGACACTCTTGAAGGGCACATAAAGTCTGTTTAAGCATCGTGATTTAAAGTTTTATTTTCAAATCTCCTGTTGAAATTTGAAATAAAAGCAGGCTTAAGCTTTCATTGAGAATCAAAAATAACACAATTTAACAAAATGCTTTTGTTTAACAAGACGTAGGTTGGGGTGGGGAGGGGGGGGGGGTGGAATTACCCATGCAGTTTCAACAGAATTCCTCATGCTGACATTTCATAAGGGCTATCATGACATCATTATGAATGCTTGATGAGGCTTCAAAAGGTAGAATTATCTCAGCAGGAGATTCTAAGTTCATAATTTTATTGGCCACTTAAATGATTAACTGGCTTTGCGGCTTTTGAGAAGAAGCTGGTTTCTTTTTTTTTGTTCAGCCTTTTGTTTCTAATCAAACGGGTTCAGAGATGTTATTACACACCTCTGGAGCTGGTGGGACTTGAACCAGGCTCTCTCAGTCCACGGGCAGGGTCGCAACCACTGCACACAGCCAAAGTCCTCAGCACTTTTTATATGAGATTGGACATTTAAGGAGATTTAAAAGCTTCAAATGGGTTTTATGAATGGATTTTATTTTCTACTATCAAGTGTGCATTAGAGACAATTGTATTAGAGTGCTCGAATTTTTAATTCTTTCATGTCCACATGGTTCCTGAGTTCTGTATATGATGTATACTTGGTGATGAGCTATGAAGGTGGCATGAATTGGCACGGGGGTAAGTGTACGGAGAATGAGGTGATATAGACAGGCCGTATGGGGGTGCATAAGAGCCACAATTTGGTCAGGAGGGGATAAAGGATGAGGGTGGAGTAAAGAGGAGTGAGGGATAGACACCCCAGCAGCTTTTAAAACAACCTGGACTGAGACTCTGAGTGCTAGAAGATGGGCCTTCTAACCAGCCACTTTTCCACTCCCCCATCCCAGTCTCCACTCACAACCTACCTCCAAGATCAGTGGAGACTGGAATCCTGTAGTTAAAAACTGAGTCTGACAGACCCCTTTAAACTGAGGCAAATCTGCCCAGTCCAGGGATATTCCAACTTGAGCTACCGTCCTCAAGGGGAAAGATCCAGCTCAATGTTTTAGAAGGTGACATAAAATACATGATATTTTTACATCTCATGTTACACACCTCACTCACTGGTTTTATTTTCTCATGGAATCTATGTCTCTGACCTGGTGGAATTGAAAATGGTGCAATTACCAAATAAGTTCATATTCTTATTATTTTCTTTGATTAAATATAACTCCAACCAAACAGAAGTACCTCACTTTATTTTTCACAAGAGAACACCCTGACTTGGAACTACAACACCATTCCTTCACTATCTCCCTAACAGCATTGTGGCTGTCCATTCACCACATGGACTGCAGTGGTTCAAAGAGCATCGCCTTCTCAAGGGTACTCAGAGGTAGGCTGTGAACACTGGCCTAACCAAACATCTGATATCAGATTTTTAAACATTGACTAAATACAGCTGTGAACTCACATCCAGTGGGCACTGAAGTAACAAGATCCGATTCCTTCCACATTGGGTTTTTCTAATGAGAAAGCAACGAAGATTTTTGTCACATCAATGAATCCAGTTGCGTCGATCTAAACCATGGCATCACCCAGCTCTCCGTAGCTTACTCTTTTGAACACAGGACTCTCATTCACAAAGCCAAGTCAAGGCATCATGTTAGGTAGCCATGCAGAATGAATGAGCTGAAAATGTGTTGCTGGAAAAGCGCAGCAGGTCAGGCAGCATCCAAGGAACAGGAGAATCGACGTTTCGGGCATGAGCCCTTCTTCGATTCATCGATTCTCCTGCTCCTTGGATGCTGCCTGACCTGCTGCGCTTTTCCAGCAACACATTTTCAGCTCTGATCTCCAGCATCTGCAGTCCTCACTTTCTCCATGCAGAATGAATGGCAGAGCAGGACAGTGGTTACACACTACTAAATGAAGCATGGCGTATAGTTTGAGTTTCACTTTAATTCCTAAACAGTGAATAATAGGGCTCCTATTCATTGACTGTAACAGCTGTGGGGCTTGAAGATAAACCTGTTTACTCAGCAAACCCTCACAGTGTAGACAATTTGTGATATGCTACAGATGTGCGCAAGACTGGCCAAGTTGCATTCATTGTTTGTCCATTGTTTTCTTTGAAAGGATTAAGACTTGAACTGAAGTAATTACGTAGGTGGAAATATAGTCAAGAGAGAGGGCGGGCCAAATAGATTCGCTCCCCTGAAGAACTCTGGGGAAACTGCTGGGGTTCTGCCAATAATTGGCAGATTTCCAGCTGCCAATCCATGACTTACCCAGCTTGGTTTGTATTTCTGTTTCTTAATGGGACTGAACCTCTCGGTTACCATAACCACATGAGCTGACGGCACTCATTACCCCTGTCAATTTGTCTGAATCTGTGCTGTGTTTGGTTCTTTGACTTTGTATTCAATAACACTCGGAGGTTTTCTTTCTTAAAATAAAAATAAAAGTGTCGCATTTAATGGAGGTGACTGAAAAATAAAGCCGAAGTGTTTTTGAGTGTCATTGGAACAGAAAATACTGGAAATGCTCAGCGCATCTGACAGTAGTCCATGTCATTTGGCAGAACAAGACAATGTGACAGATTTTAACCAGGCTTGGGAAGAACGAAAAGGAAGGTCTGTGATAAGGTTGTGAGACGGATAAGGTTTAATGACAAATTTTGTGTTTGATTAGGATTATAAAATCATGAGGATATTGGATAGGGTAAATAGACAAGATCTTTTCCCTGGGTTGGGGGAGTCCAAAACTAGAGGGCACAGGTTTAGGGTGAGGGGGAAAGATATAAAATGGACCTAAGGGGCAACTTTTTCACACAAAGGGTGGTACGTGTATGGAATGAGCTGCCAGAGGAAGTGGTGGAGGCTGGTACAATTACAACATTTAAAAGGTATCTGATGGGTATATGAATAGGAAGGGTTTGGAGGGAAATGGGCTGGGTGCTGGCAATTGGGACCCGATTAACTTAGGATATCTGGTCGGCATGGACGAGTTGGACCAAAGAGTCTGTTTCCATGTTGTACTTCTCTATAACTCTATAACTTAAGCAATTCTTTCAACATTTAAACTGCCCTGTGTTGAAATGGAAAGCTCAGCTGGCCTGGAAGCGGGTCCAGATGAAACTGAGGTCAGCGAATCTTACAGCTTCGCAGTCCACCAGTCACACTCGACATGAAAGCAGCAGAGACCATCATGCAGGAGTGGGGCCTGACCAAACCTGGCAATACTTCACAAGGGAAAAATCGCAGAAATAGCTGGAGAAGCTCAGCAGATCTGCCTGAATCTGGGCAGACAGAAACAGATCTAACGTTTCGAGTCCAGTGGACCCTTTCTTCCGAACAAAAAACAAAACAGCACAGGTACAGGGCCTTTGGCCCACCAAGTCTGCGCCGATACACAACGTTTTACTAAACTAAAGATATTTTGCCTCTACGCAATCTGTATTCCAATATTCCCTGCCTATTCATATATCTGTCAAGATGTCTCTTAAATATTGCTATTGTATCCACCTCTATCACGTCCTCTGGATTCCAGACACTTACCGCCCTCTGTGTAAAAACAATGCCTCTCACATCTTCTTTAAACTTACCCCTTTACCTTAAAGCTAAGTGACATTTCTACCCTGTTAATAAAACCTCCAATGATCCATTCTCTTCACAGATGATGCCAGTTCTGCTGAGTTTCTCTTGCAATTTTTTTTTGTTTCAGATTTATAGCATCCACGCTGTATTTTATTTCTTCACATGGAGTTGACCACCACTGTGTAATCCATCATCTCACAAGACAGAATGCTGATTCAATCATGTCCTTAACTCCACTTTCCTGCCTGTCACCTACATCATTGGACTCTCTTGTTGATCAAACATCTGTCCAACTCAACTTTGAATGCAGTCACTGGCCCAGTCACAGCCCACAGAAATAGAGAATTCCAAAGCTTCATAACCTTTGGAAAAGAAATTCCTCCTGGTCTCCATCTTAAATGAGAGTCCCTTTACTTTGAAACTGCAAAACTTAGTTCTAGATTTCTCCGATGATGATTTATCCTGACCCCTCTCAGCATCTAGACTGCTGGGCCTCTTGCTGAGATATTTGTATCATCGATAGTCACAGGTGAGGTGCCGGGAGACTGGAGGTTGGCTAATGTGGTGCCACTGTTTAAGAAAGGTGGTAAGGACAAGCCAGGGAACTATAGAGCAGTGAGCCTGACGTCAATGATGGGCAAGTTGTTGGAGGGAATCCTGAGGGACAGGATGTACATGTATTTGGAAAGGCAAGGACTGATTAGAGATAGTCAACATGGCTTTGTGTGTGGGAAATCATGTCTCACAAACTTGATTGAGTTTTTTGAGGAAGTAACAAAGAAGATTGATGAGGGCAGAGTAGTAGATGTGATCTAGATGGACTTCAGTAAGGCGTTCGACAAGGTTCCCCATGGGAGACTGATTAGCAATGTTAGATCTCATGGAATACAGGGAGAACTAGCCATTTGGATACAGAACTGGCTCAAAGGTAGAAGATAGAGGGTGGTGTGGAGGGTTGTTTTTCAGACTGGAGGCCTGTGACCAGTGGAGTGCCACAAGGATCAGTGCTGGGCCCTCTACATTTTGTCATTTACATAAATGATTTGGATGTGAGCATAAGTTAGTAAGTTTGCAGATGACACCACAATTGGAGGTGTAGTGGACAGCGAAGAGGGTTACCTCAGATTACAACAAGATCTTGACCAGATGGGCCAATGGGCTGAGAAGTGGCAGATGGAGTTTAATTCAGATAAATGCAAGGTGCTGCATTTTGGGAAAGCAAATCTTAGCAGGACTTATACACTTAATGGTGGGGTCCTAGGGAGTGTTGCTGAACAAAGAGACCTTGGAGTGCAGGTTCATAGCCAAAGAGACCTTGGAGTGCAGGTTCATAGCTCCTTGAAAGTGGAGTCGCAGGTAGATAGGATAGTGAAGAAGGTGTTTGGTATGCTTTCCTTTATTAGTCAGAGTATTGAGTACAGGAGTTGGGAGGTCATGTTGCGACTGTACAGGACATTGGTTAGGCCACTGTTGGAATATTGCGTGCAATTCTGGTCTCCTTCCTATCGGAAAGATGTTGTGAAACTTGAAAGGGTTCAGAAAAGATTTGCAAGGATGTTACCAGGGTTGGAGGATTTGAGCTATAGGGAGAGGCTAAATAGGCTGGGACTGTTTTCCCTGGAGCGCCAGAGGCTGAGGGGTAACATTATAGAGGTTTACAAAATTATGAGGGGCATGTATAGGAAAAATAGGCAAAGTCTTTTCCCTGGGGTTGGGGAGTCCAGAACTAGAGGGCATAGGTTTAGGGTGAGAGGGGAAAGATATAAAAGAGACCTAAAGGGGCAACATTTTCACACAGAGAGTGGTACGTGTATGGAATGAGCTGCCAGAGGAAGTGGTGGAGGCTGGTACAATTGCAACATTTAAGAGGTGTTTGGATGGGTATATGAATAGGAAGAGTTTGGAGGGATATGGGCCGGGTGCTGGCAGGTGGGACTAGATTGGGTTGGGATATCTGGTCGGCATGGACGGGTTGGACCGAAGGGTCTGTTTCCATGCTGTACACCTCTATGACTCTGTGACTCTATGTCAAGCACCCTCAAAATGTCACAGACTTCAATAAGATCAACTCTCATTCTCTAAATTCCAGTAGGGCCAAGTTGCTCGACATTTCCTCATAAAACATCCCTGGAATCAGCTGAATGACACTCCTCTGAACTGCCTCCAATCCCAGTATATGTTTCCTTAAATAAGAAGACACAATGTTGAGTTTTTACAGGACATTGGTGAGGCCTCTTCTGGAGTAGTGTGTGCAGCTTTGGTCGCCCTGTTACAGGAAGGATGTTATTAAATTGGAGAGGGCTCAGAAAAGATTTACTGGGATGTTGCCCTGAATGGAGAGTTTGACTTATAAAAATAGACTGGAAACACTCCGATTTTTTTCACCGGAGCATAAGAGGTTGAAGTGACCTTATAGAGGTTTATAAGATCATGAGGGGCACGGTTAAGGTGAATGACAAGATTCATTTCCCTAGAGTAGGGAAACGTGGGGGCATATTTTTAAGGTGAGAGGAGAAAGATTTAAAAATGACACGAGGGGCAACTTTTTTTACACAATAAGTAGTTTGTATGCCTGAGGAAGTGGTGGATGGAGGTACAGTTACAACGTTGAAAAGATGTTTGGATAAGTACATGAATATGAAATGTTTGGAGGGACATGGGCCAAGTGCAGGCAGGTGGGACTAGTTTAGTTTGGGAACATGGTCAGCATCGACTGGTTGGATTGAAGGGTCTGTTTCCCATGCTATATGACTCTGAAAACTGTGCAGTATTCTGGGCATGGTTTTATCAATATCGTACATAGCTGTAGAAATACATAACTACCTATATACAGTGGCGCCTTGGAATCCGACTTCAATTCGTTCCAGGAGGCTGTTCCGATTGCGAAAAGTTCGGATTCCGAAACTATTTTCCCCATAAGAAATAATGGAAAGTGAAGTAATCCATTTCTGGCCCCAAAAATAACATTTTCAAGACACTTTTAACTGCAAATACACATGGTTAAGGTAAAATAAGATTCACTGAAGATTATTTGCTTCAGATTACTTACAGTGTGGAAACAGGCCCTTCGGCCCAACAAGTCCACACCGACCCGCCGAAGCGCAACTCACCCATGCCCCTACATTTACCTCTTACCTAACACTACGGGCAATTTAGCATGGCCAATTCACCTGACCTGCACATCTTTGGAGTGTGGGAGGAAACCGGAGCACCCGGAGGAAGCCCACACAGGCACGGGGAGAACGTGCAAACTCCACACAGTCAGTCGCCTGAGGCGGGAAATGAACCCGGGTCTCTGGCGCTGTGAGGCAGCAGTGCTAACCACTGTGCCACCGTGCCGCCCACTGCTCTTCTTGGGTGCCATGGTGAATGCACAAGGGTGATAATTTAAAAAAACAGCACAAAACAAGGTGAAAACACGAGGTAAACTAGTGATGGACACATGAAAAATGCTTTCATGACTACTTCCTGAGACGAACTGAACAAACAATGTGCGACCTGAACGGTACGTGGTGTTCGGATTCTGAAAATCTGTTCGGATTTTAGGGCAAATGTTTCTCAAAGTAATAGTTCGGATTCCAATTTGTTTGAACAATAGGGCGTTCAGATTCCGGGGTCAGCACTGTACTTCAATTCCCCCAGTTCCCAAATAAAGGCCAATATCCCATTTGCCTTCAACTCTTCGTTACTAGACTGGAACATCAGCCAAGATAATATTGCCTCAAATTTCTGGAGATAGACTTGAACCCACAAACTTTTAGCATGAGTGAAAGAGTGCTACCATTGAGCCAAGTCCACACAATGAACTCCACAAAACGCTGGCCAGAAATTACAATAATAATTGAAGGGAAGACGATTATGGAAGTGTAAAATGATTTTGTGCCTTGCAATCTGCTGGGTGAAACCTGCGAGCTGCTTATTCCAGTGCTTCACTGATAAGATTATTCCACCTTCACCTTGCACAAACAGCCCTCAGCTGAGTGGGTCAGCTAAATACTTGTGCAGTCTTGGGTGTGTCATAGCGTTTGGTTTGAAGAATGGCGCTACAATGTGCTTCAAGGAAAAGCAGTTGCGTTGACATTTTCTGCACAATAACTGAAGTAAGTTTATTGACAGACATGTCAAAAGTTCAAATACACCAAATGCAAGAACAAGTGCCTGCACCCCTGACCTGGAGGGTTTCAGTGCGACTGAACTACACAGTTAGGAAGGTGCGAGGGTTTTCAAGCTGACCTGTGCTATTCACTCCTCTCATACCTGTACTAGATGTTCAGTCTTGCTATCTGGGTCCTTGATCTTAGTGTCTCTGCAATGGTCACTGGCTCATGTGAGGCTGCAAAAGTATATTGAGCCTGATCTTGCTCGCTACTTGGGTTTCTGTATTTCAGGAACTGCTTGTCCAGGATGATCATGAGAATGCAGGAGCGCAACAGGAATGATAAAGCAGCGGGTAAATGGTATAAGCGTATGCCAACATGCACCCACACACAAGATAAAGGAAAAACACTGAGGGGGCAGAGGATGAAGGACAGCTCCTGCAGGGGGCACAGAACTCAGTCAAAGCCTGGACAATGGTCATTTAATAGACCCATATCCATCCATTGGATCAGGGAGCTGAAGACTCTCTGTGGTTTACCACCCTTTCACTGTTAAACAACAATCCAGAACCAGGTACCCTTCCCTTCGGGATCCTCTCCCTTTCTCCCCACTTGGTGGGGGGAGGTGGGGGGGGGGGGGGGGGGGGGGAGTGCTCTTTCTTTGATGAACCAATTAACAAAATTACAAACAGAACAAAAACCAGGGGCACGAACAATCAATAAATCAAAACAAAACGCAAAGTGGGAGAAAATCTGGAGGACTAAATCAAAATGGTGTTGGTGGAGGAAATGGTGCATTTCCACAGCCCCCTGCGGTGCCAACCTGTTCCAAAATGCCTCAAGAGTAACACTGGGCACCACGTGCTCCCTCTCCAAGGACACCCTGGTATGGATGTAAATGTGAATCAGAGACTGGCGTCCCAGAACTATAATCCACTCCTTGGCCCACTGCCTACTTATTGATAGCTACTTTGAAAAACACACCTCTTTTTTTTAAACATAAAGAAACCTGCCATTTAATGAGCAAACAACACTGCCTGCTGCAGTACGACAATAACTAAAACAAAAATCAACAAGGAGGGAAAGCAAGGGAGTGAGGCAATTAAATCAAAACAAAGTTATAAATTCATAGATTCATGCAGCACAGAAAGAGACCCTTCAGCCCAACTCATCCACACGGATCACATTTCCTAAACTGAACTAGTCCCATTTGCCCGCATTTCGCCCATGTCTGTCTAAATCTTTCCTGTCCACGTACCTGACCAAATGTCTTTTAAATGTTGTAATTGTACCCATCCTCTGGAAGTTTGTTCTGTATATACACCACCCTCTGAGTGAAAAGTTGCCCCTCAAATCCCTTGTAAATCGTTCCCCTCTCACCTCAAACCTACGCCCTCCAGTTTTGGACTCCCCTACCCTGGGGAAAAGATCTCAGCTACTCACCTTAGCTCTGCCTCTCATGATCTTACAATCCTCTATAAGGTCACCCCTCAGCCTCCGACGCGGCAGAGAGAAAGGTCCAGCCTATCCAGCCTCTCCTAAAAAATCAAGTCCTGCAGTCCCAGTAACATTCTTGTCATTTTATTTTTGCATCCTTTCCAGTTTAAAGATACCCTTCCTACAGAAGGGCAACCAGAACTGTATGCAGTACTCCAAATGTCTTATCAATGTCTTGTACAGCCGTAACATGACATCGATGCTCTGAACAATGAAGGCAAGCGTGCTAAACACCTTCTTCACCACCCTGTCTATGTGTGACATGTTGGAGAGGGAGCTAATGCACTCCAGCCCTCACTTCCCTTGAAAAGCTTTATAGTGCTGGTGAAAATCCAACTCTTAAGTACAACCTAAAATTAGTATTATCTGCTCTCAGGTAACTCTAAAGCTGTCTTGGTTTAGACGCACAGAGACCTGCATATCTAGCATTGTTGACCTGTGGTAATCCAGGCCAGAGGAGCACTCTTGGTGGGCACACCATTCACCAACTTATTCACTATCCCGATCACCATCACACATGGCAGCATTGTGTTCATCCACCATATGTACTGCAATAACTCGTCACGGCTCCTTCAGCATCATCTCCTCGACCTGCAGCCACCACCATCCATACACAAAACTCCCCCATGACCCCACACCATCCTGACACTTCCGTTTCTTTCCTTGACCCCTCTGTCTCCATTTCAGGGAATAAACTGTCCAATGCCATCCACTACAAAGCCATCGACTCCTTTCACTACACTCCTCACACCCCCTGCAAGGACTCCATCCCATTCTCCCAGTTCACCTATATTGCATCTGTTCAGATGATGCTAACTTCCAAAACAATGCTGCTGACAGGGTTGGCTTCTTCTATAACTGTGGTTTCCCACCCACTGTGGTTAACAGGGCCTTCAACCCCATCTGACCTATCACCCTTGCCCCTGCCCATCACTCACAAAAACGTGATTGGGTTCCCCTTGTCCTCACTTTGCATCCCACCAGTGTCCGCATTCAAAGGATCATTTTTCGCCATTTCAAACAATTCCAGCAGAACACCACCACCAACAAACACATCTTTCCCTCACTCCCCGGTCTGCATTCCGCAGGGACCATTCTCTCCAGGAAAACCTAGTCCATTCCAGGACCGTCAACACCACTCCCGCTTCCCACAGCACCTTCCCATGTAACTACAGAAGGTGCAATACCTGCCTTTTCCCCTCCTCCCTGGTCACCATCCAAGGTCTTTCTGGGTGTAGCAGCATTTCACCTGCACCTCCTCCAGTCTTGTCTATTGTATTCACTGCACCCAATGTGGGCCTACTCTACACTGGAGGCACCCAACACAGACTGGGTGATTGCTTTGTGGAGGACCTCCAGTCTGTGCACAAGCATGACCTTGACCTTCCTGTAATTGGTCATTTTAACACAGCTTCCTGTCGCATGCCCACAAGCCTGTCCTTGGCATGCAGCAGTGCCCCAGTGAATCACAGCACAAAATGGAGGAAGAACATCTCACCTTCAGACTAGGCACTTTACAACCTTCTGAACTTCGTATTGAGGTCAACACCTTCAAATTGTGAACCCACTCCCATTCCTTTCCTTTCTTTTAGTTTTACTTGTTACATTCTCTGTCACCATGTCCTCTCTCCCCTCATCCCAGTGGGATTGTCTGTTCTTTCCAGTCTGACAGTTAAACACCACTGTTCTGCCATTCTCATATTCCGATCACTTAATCTGAACTATTAACATCGTTTCTCCACCATCCTTCCAGCCCCACCATGCTATTCCCTCCACATTTCACTTCAGCTCTGAAGAAGAGTCATCCCAACTTGAAACGTTAGCTCTCTCTCTCTCTCTCTCTCTCTCCGTGGATGCTGTCTGATCTGCTGTAATCTCCAGCATTTGTTGTTTTCAGTACAGATTCCAGCTTCTGTACTAATTCGCTCCTCCATCCTGACCTATTTGGAAATATGTCACTATTCTTTCATTTCACTGGGTCAAAATCCTGAAACTCCCTCTCTGACCACTCTGTGGGGGATCCCATCATACCAAAGGCTGCTGTGGTTCAACTGCAAATTGGAAGAACAACACCTCATCTTCCGCCTGGGCAACCTACAGCCCGGAGGACTCAACACCGAGTTCTCCAATTTCAAATAGCCTCCCTTCCCATCCCCCTCTTTTCCACTCCTCCTAGCCACCAAGCAGATTCATTCCTCCCATTGACTAACCAGGTCACACTCTCTACCTGTCTTCACCTAGCCCCACTTCACCACCCTGCTCCCGCCCCCCTTTATCTGCAGCTCTCCCCCCTACCAACCCCCCACCTCCCCCCCAGCTCTGAAGAAGGGTTACTCCCAATAGGTTGACTTCTCCATCTCCTGGTGCTGCCTGGCTTGATGTGTTCTTCCAGCCTCCTGCTTGTCTACCTTGGATTCCAGCATCCACAGGTTTTGTTTTTTGTCTCTAGCTGCGGTTCAAGAAGGCAGCTCACCATCAACTCCTCCATGGCAGTTAGGGATGGCCAATTCATGCTGACCCAGTAAGCAGCAACCCTGAGATGTGGGTGAAGGAGGCAAGGCAACAACCTTTAACTGCTCACAGAAGTGAAGCAACCCAAATCCACCTCATTCAAAAAAATACACCACAGGGCCTCACTGAATCTTTAAAGCAGGCTCGCTGATTATCATCGGGAACCAGGAGGTTCCAGCCTCTGAGGAGATATTGAGATTAGATAAAAGGACTGCCTCTTTTGTTTCTGTGCCAAGCAATGCAAACATTTCAGAAAGGGTGTTAAACGGACTAGTGTGTGGTTTCTCTATGCGTCACGCCCAAGCGAATATTAATCACTCTCTGGCCAGGGTGTGTCGGAGCTCTGGACAGACTGATATAGATACCTACTTGTGTATGGCTCAAGTTTATTTACTTGTTTGTTATTGTACAGGTCTGAAGGAAATCAGTCAGAGACCAGGGCAGCACAGGACAGAGTGAGACACAAGTTGAGCTCCGTGTATTAGTTAATTAATTAATGTATTAATGCAATTAACCGGACAGAGAGGAAGCATCTCTATGGTACTATGCCCAGAGAAACAGGACGTTTCCAGTCTGATATGAAGGGATGTGTAGAGTGAATGGGGAAGTGGTAGCTGTGACTTAGCAAGCGCTGAGATTTTGTTATCAATAAACATCCACACTTTGCCTCCTTTTTGCCTGAGAGAAGGTCATTAAAAGCCTTATTCATCGGAATAGTGCACTTTCCAAATATGACTACATGATTCCTGCTGATGTGACCTTCAGTTAACCTTAAGAACTCGGTTCTCAAACGCTGAAAAATGGAACTAGAGCAGCTTGATAGCCAGCACAGGCACAATGGCCGAAGGGCCTTATCTCCGAATCTATGATGAACTGATACTTGAAATTGAGGCTTACCCACAATGAACAGGGAAAGGTCTGCTATCACAGCTGATAAAAGGTACTCGGTCATATCAAACCAGGGAGGTCTCAGGCCTGAGCTAAATTACACGGCCTCAGTTGGGACAGGGACTGAAGTTTGCCCAGGCTGCCAATAACCAGGTGGAGTGGAGGGGGGGGGTGGTGGGTGGAGAGAATATAAAAGGATAATTGGCCACGGGGGTTCCTGACCCTCCCCGGTCACACTCATTTTGAGCGAGGTGAGGACATCAATGATAACATCTTGTCCTCAAACAACAGCCAATGCTTTGAGCTTAGGGTTGCATGTGAAGCATAGGTCAGGTTAATATGGACTAAGTTCAGTATCAGGATTCCCAATGTGAAACAAGCCACACAGTCACCCAACCATATGGGTACCCTGGGCAGAAGGGAGTGAGACAATAAAGGATTCCTTCCCGTGTTTCCCACTGATAGTCCCAAAGCACCTAAGACCAAGGTGTCGATCATCTGGTAGGTCTCCTGATGTTAAGCAGTAGTGCAGGAGGGATGAATATGTCAATAGATGAGCAGAACAGGTTGTCTAGAGAGGGTCAACAAACTCCACACTGCCTACTGCCAGCCATCTCTGTGGACTGTTATAGAGACAGAGACGGGGATAAATAGGTCCATCCATAAATGACCCAGTAACCCATGGAAACGAGACAATGGGTGGGGGTGGGGGGGGTCACAAGAAAGGGATGGGAAGGAGACGGATTATGCGAATAGGAGCTGCAGGCTGGGGCTGTTTGGGAGTATGAATGAATAACACTTCTTTCAAGTTGTCTTTATCGATTGAACAGTTCATGTAGAAGTTTAGCTCAGGAGATGGAATGCACAGGACACGGACATAATGCATGGTCAGTCGGGTCAGCAGTTGGACAGGGACACCAACAACAAGACAGAGTTCTGAGCAGGGGATGGTTAATGAGAACATCCCAACATAAAAAGGAAGACAGTACCGGGACAGTGGAGTTTGAGGCTAAATAGTGTTTTCTCATTTAATTCCCAGGGATACATTTTAACCTGCAGATGATAGTATCATAGGGGCAAAACCAAATTAGCCTTCCATTGTTAACATGCCCAATGTCCCACAGAGTGAGCAATGGAGAATCAGCCAAGCTGGAGAATTGGCCATTGTGTCCACAATGGTCACATATCTAATTGGCCTCATTCCTGATGAAGGGCTTTTGCCCAAAACGTCGATTTCCTGCTCCTCGGATGTTGCCTGACTTGCTGTGCTTTTCCAGCACCAGTCTTATCTTGACTCTGATCTCCAGCGTCCGCAGTCCTCACTTTCACCAGGTATCTAATTTTGTCCAGTGATCTCCCCCTCCACTGCCTGCAAGTTGATGGTCCCCCAGCCCCACACAGCTCGCTTCTATCTCCTTCCCAAAACCCACAAACAGGACTGCCTCGGCAGACCCATTGTTCCTGCCTGCTCCTGTCCCACAGAATTCATCTCTTCCGACCTCAATTCGGGTTTCTTTTTCCTCCGCGTGTCCAGCCCCTTCACACTTACATCCACGGTTCCTCTGATGCTTTACATCAGTTTCAGAATTTCAAGTTTGCAGGCTCCAGCCGCCTCCTCTTTACCATGGTCCTGCAATCCCTGTACACGCCCATCAAGATGGTCTCAGGGCTCTCTGCTTCTTCCTGGAACAAATGCCTGAACCATCCCATCTCCCCGCAGCCTCCTCAGCCTGGCCAAGCTCCTCCTAACTCTGAACACCTTCGCTTTTAACTCCTCTCATTTCCTTCAGGGCAGAGGGGGTGGCCATGGGTACCCTCACAGGCCCCAGTTACGCCTGTCTCTCTGCAGGGTACATGGAACATTTCTTCTTCCAGTCCTATTCTGGACCCCACCCACAACTTTTTCTGCGGTAATTCAACTGTTTCATTAGTGCAGCTTCCGGCCTCATCCAGAATTGGAAATTTCACTTCCAATTTCCACCATGCTATCACCTTCAATTGGTTCATCTCTGACTCCTCCTTTCCCTTCACTGACATCTCTGTTTCCATTTCTGGGGACACGCTGGCCACCAATACCCGTTACAAGCCAACCAACTCTCACAGTTACCTTGATTACACATCATCAAACCCTGCTTCCTGTCAAGATCACATTCCACTCTCCCAGATCCTCCCTCTCCGTCCCATCTATTCTGACGATGCCAACTTTGACGAGGGAGCCTCCGAAATGTCCAGCTTCTTCACCAACCAAGGATTCCCTAGCACTGTTGTTGACAAAGCCCACAGCTGGGTCCAACCCATCTCCTGCACTTGGCCCTCACCCTCCTTCTTCCCTTCTGCAACAGCGATAGGGTCCCCGATGTCCTCAAATACCATCCCACCAGCATCCACATCCAGAGATCATTAGCTGCCATTTCTGTCACCACCAGTGGTATGCCACCACCAGCCACATGTTCCCCTCCCCGCCTTTGTCAGCCTTCTACAAGGACCATTCCCTTCGGGACACCCTGGTCCACTGCTCCTTCACTCCCAACATCCCACCCCTCACAGACCCACAGTTCCTTCCCCTTCCACCTCAGAAGGTGTAGCACCTGTCCATTTGCTTCCTCCCTCCTAGGAATCCAATGACTCAAACACACCTTCCAAGTGAAGCAGCACTTTACCAGCACTTCTTTCAATTTAGTCTACTACATTCACCGCTCAAAATGTGGTCTCCTCTACACTGGAGAGATGAAGCATAGACTGGGTGACTGCTTCACGGAACACCTATGCTTGGCCCACAAAAATCACACTGAGCTTCCAACTGCCTGCTACACTACGTTGTTCCCTGGTCAATATCTCTGTCTCAGGTTTACTGCAGCGCTCCAACGAAGCTCAGTACAAGCTGGAAGAATAGCACCTCGTTTTTGCTTAGGAACTCTACAGCCTTCTGGACTCAATATCAACAATTTTAAGGTTTGAGACACCTTCTCCCACGTCCTTACCCCAACCCACACACACCAGGCCTTGTTATCACATGGACTGCTATTACACACAAGCCATTGGAAGCCTCTAATAGTGCTCATTAGTGGCTATTCATTCTCCTCGGCTAATCGTTATCCAATCCTTTGCCTGTCCAACTGTTCTTCTCCCTCTTTGGGCTCTACCTCAACCTATTGTTTACTCCTTACCCCACCCCACCCCCCAATTCTACATTCTACATAAAAAGCAATTCTTTCCTAGCTATCATGAGTTCAGGACAAGGATCATTGGACCCAAGACATTAACTCCCATTATTCTCCACAGACGCTGCCAGACCTGCTGAGATTTTCCATCAATTTCTGTTTTGGTTTCTGATTTCCAGCATCTGCAATTCAGTCAGGCATTTTCTACGTAGAATTGGTGACCCGTTTGGCACCATTGTACATTGACATTAGTCAAAGGTAAGTTCTTGCCAGGCTGTGTAGAACAAACAGTTTACCTGTTTCTTATTATGACTGACAAAATAAAAATTCATAGCATGGCCATCTCCAGGGATTGGCCAACATTGTGGAATGAACATACTGACAACACGGGTGTAGATACCAGTGAGTGCAAACTCCCTACGGACAACATTCCATATCTTTCAGGCACCACTCTCCATGAGAAAGATGCTGCCATTTTAAGACTTGAAATGTTGATGTAGCTCCATTACTGACTGCTTTTAGAGAAATGGTGGCCTAATAATAACATAATTGGGCGAGCAATCTAGGGGCCCAGACAAGGGTTCAAATCTCACCGCAGCAGTTGGTGCCATTTGAATTCAATTCATTCAAAAGTCAGAGTATGAGGCTAGTCTCAGTAATAGTGACTGTGAAAACGACCACCAGTTGTTGTAATAACCCATCAGTTCACTCAGATCTTTATTCGGTCTGGCCTACCTGTGACACCAGACCACACAGTGATGAACTGACTCTGAACGAACCTCTGAAAAGGTCGTAACAGGTCACTCAGTTCAAGGCTAATAAGGAACAGGCAACAAATGCTGGTCTTGCCAGTGACACCCACATCCCATGAAAGAATTAATTCCGAAAGGATGGACATACCACTGGCAAAGAACAGCAACCAAGCAAATGCACACAACTTCTGAAAGGTACTTTCAAAGCACATGAAGCAGTAATAAAAGGTGCTGAAGAAGCAATCTGTTTATTCTGTTTCACAAAATAGGGCAACAAGATACAATTTGGAATAAAGACAACAGTAAATGCAGAAATTCCCGAAGACAGCCATACTCAAAGGAAATGCTGCCGATAAAGTAGGCTGTAATAGAGCAGGGATCATTCTCTCACCTGTACTCCCTTGTAGTGCACCCCCTCATGGACATCAATGAATCTACTCGATTTTTCAAAAAAAATTTGTAGATAAAATAAAACCAGCAGCAAATACTCCTCTCCCCTTCAAACACAACACAGTACAAACAGATGACAATAGACTCAGCTCATTACACAGAGAGGTTCCAATCAGTTAATCCCCTAAAACGTGGTAAAGTATAGGTGATGCATGGGCTATCAAATCACTTTAAAGTGACTGTGTGAATCTTCCCTCATATTTTGACTATAGTGTGCTGTATATAATCCCTGCAATGCAGAAGCAGGCCATCCACACCGACCCTCCAAAGGGCACCCCACCCAGACCCTACCCAACCCTGTTCCTGTAATTCTGCATTTCCCCAAAACTAACCCACCTTACCTGCACACCTTTGGACTGTGGGAGGAAACCCACACAGACATGGCGCGTCATTGGGGCGACACAGTGGCTCAGTGGTTAGTGCTGCTGCCTCATAGCATCAGGGACCTCGGTTTGATTCCAGCCTCGGGTGACTGTCTGTGTGGAGTTTGCACATTCTCCCAGTGTCTGCGTGGGTTTCCTCCAGTTTCCTCCCACAATCCAAAGATGTTAAATTGCACATAGTGTTCAGGGATGTGTAGGTTAGGTGCGTTAGTCAGGGGGAAATATAGGGTAGGGGAATGGGTCTGAGTAGGTTACTCTTCGGAGGGTCGGTGTGGACTTGTTGGGCCTAAGGGCCTGTTTCGTCACTGTAGGGATTCTATGAATGTGCAAACTCCATACAGACAA
Organism: Chiloscyllium punctatum; assembly: GCF_047496795.1. Classification (NCBI taxonomy): domain Eukaryota; kingdom Metazoa; phylum Chordata; class Chondrichthyes; order Orectolobiformes; family Hemiscylliidae; genus Chiloscyllium; species Chiloscyllium punctatum. The sequence goes on from NC_092744.1 coordinate 81,364,320, forward strand.
TCATCCAAGGGTGGAACCAAACCCGGGTCCCTGGTGCTGTGAGGCACCAGTGCCAACCACTGAGCCACCATGGTGCCCAATCCACGTTGTCCAATGACTGGTAAAGTGCAAATGGCCCCTGCTGAGGAACAGGACTAGGAGATTGTCCCTGCCGTGGCGGTGTTGTGCTCATGTATTACAATGCCCTGGAATCTCAGGTCAAGGGAAGGGGATTTCACTGCTCCCCGTGCCTGCAGAGGGGCACAGATACACAGGCACGAACACTGGCTATACTCCAGTGTCTGGGAAGGTATGAGACAGCCCTGACTGGTGAGAAGCCCCATAGCTATGAGTCCTGCCTTTCAGGTGAAATTGGAACCGGGTGCATCTGTGACGGCTTCCATTAGCAAACAGCCTGCCAATATGCACGCTGGTTGGGCCAACTAGTCAAGGGGAGCGGGCAATGTGAAATTTGTTCCTGACTTAGAACAGTGCCTTCAGCAGACACTGGGAGGGAGACACGACAGTCGAGTTCTGTATCCTGCGAGAATAAGTGAGGAGGCTTAGCAAGGTCGGGTCAGCTGACTCCATTATTGTGAGGCATTCTTCTTAAAATATGTTCAACGGTTGTCACTTTTTTTTAAACACACGTATATCAAACTTATCTTTTTAGACATCCTAGATTCAAGAAATGACAGGACAAGGGCTGATTCACGAATATACAAACACAACATCACTTTGATGTAAAAACGATCAAAAGTGTAAAACAAAAGCCCCCTCTCCCCCAACCAGTCCATTTCTTTTGGATGAACGCTATGTTGAGCATGCAGGTAGTTCTCGCTACCAACCTGCCCCTCTGCTGGTGGACGAGCTCCAGGCGCTGGTTCCCTGAGAGATGGATGGCTCGGCACTTTGCCTCGGCGCTGCCACTGGCTTCGAGATCGCTGCTTTCGCGACAAACTCTTCGGAGACCTCCTCGAACGACGAGATGTCCAGGTCACTCTCATCATTATCCGATAGCTGCCAACAGAAAGGCGAGATTGATTACAGGGAATGGCATGACCGAGATAGCTAGAGTAGAATAGAATCTCTATAGTGTTGAAGCAGGCTATTCGGCCCATCAAGTCCACTCCAACCCTCAGAGGAGCTGAGAGGGCTTAGAGAACTGGGGAGTATGAAATGCAGTGAAAGCCTGTATGAATATGGACAGTCTGTAAGTGAGCAGATGAATGAGTGATTTGATTTGATTTATTATTTTTCCTTTATTCATTCATGAGATGAGGGTGTCGCTGGGTAGGCCGGCATTTATTACCCAGAAGGCAGTTGAGAGTCTTCAACATTGCTGTGGGTCCAGGTAAGGATGGCAGTTTCCTTCCCTAAAGGCCATTAGTGAACCAGATGGGTTTTTCCTGCCAATCAACAATGGATTCATAGTCATCATTCGATTCTTAATTCCAGAATTTTATTGAATTCAAATTCCATCATCTGCCGTGGTGAGATTTGAACCCATGGTCCCCAGAACATTACCTGGGTCTCTGGATTAACAGTCCACTGATAATACCACTAGGCCATTGCCTCCTCTTATTTTCACATGCACTGAGCTACAGTGAAAAGCATTGTTTTGTGTGCTTTCCAGGCAAAACCGTACCTTACATAAGTACATCAGGGTAATAGAACAGAATGCAGAATATAATGTTGCAGTTACAGAGAAGGTGCAGAGAAAGATCAATCCTAATATATGAGCCAATAGACAATAGACAGACAATAGACAATAGGTGCAGGAGTAGGCCATTCAGCCCTTCGAGCCTGCACCACCATTCAATATAATTATGGCTGATCATCCTTAATCAGTATCCTGTTCCTGCCTTATCTCCATAACCCTTGATTCCACTATCCTTGAGAGCTCTATCCAACTCTTTCTTAAATGAATCCAGAGACTTGGCCTCCACTGTCCTCTGGGGCAGAGCATTCCACACAGCCACCACTCTCTGGGTGAAGAAGTTTCTCCTCATCTCTGTCCTAAATGGTCTACCCCGTATTTTTAAGCTGTGTCCTCTGGTTCAGGACTCACCCATCAGCGGAAAATGTTTCCTGCCTCCAGAGTGTCCAATTCTTTAATAATCTTATATGTCTCAATCAGATCCCCTCTCAGTCTTCTAAACTCAAGGGTATACAAGCCCATTCGCTCCAGTCTTTCAGCATAAGGTAGTCCCGCCATTCCAAGAATTGACCTCGTGAACCTACGCTGCACTCCCTCAATAGCCTGAATGTCTTTCCTCAAATTTGGAGACCAGAACTGCACACAGTACTCCAGGTATGGTCTCACCAGGGCCCTGTACAGCTGCAGAAGAACTTCTTTGCTTCTATACTCAATCCCTCTTGTTATGAGATGTCCATTCATACTAGGAGAAAGTGAGGACTGGAGATGTTGGAGATCACAGTTAAAATGTGGTATTGGAAAAGTACAGCCAGTCAGGCAGCATCCGAGGAGCAGGAGAATCGACTTTTCGATCATAAGCTCTTCATTGATAACAGCAGGGAAGAAGCTATTCTGGAATCTGTTGGTACTTATTTTTAAACCTATCCTCTGCCCAATGGAAGAGGGTGGAAGAAACCAGGGTGGAGAAGGGGGTCTTTGATTGCATTGGCAACTTTCCCGAGGGAGTGGGAAGTACAGACGGAGTGTGACTGTCTGCGCGTGTTTGAGGGCATGAAGAAGCCCAAATGAGTGTTTGTGACAGTGAGCGAGTTCATGTCTGCATCTCTACATACTCTGGTAGCTTCCTGGCTCAAACTTTCTGTGAAGTGGTCATTTAAATCCACAGGGAAGTAATGGATGGTCATCGAGAGGGGTCTGAACAGACAGACGCTGCAGGAATTCCCCACCCCCTCACATATGGTGAGGGTCACCATATCTTAAAAGAGGTGCATGGCATTGTGTGGTTAAGGATGGTATGGGAGCCACAGCCAAGTCCAAGTATACAGCAGTCACAGGGATCCCAACAAGGAAAGGGATAGGGAGACACTTCTGCATTTGACAACATGAGTTGATAAGGTTTACTCCTTCCTTGGTGCCAGGCATTGCTAGATGGGACATGAGGGGAGATTTTGGGGGCAGACCAGAATTCACCGACCACGTGAGAAACTATGATATTTGAAGATAAAGACACAAGAGTTTGCAGTCAGAGCTTTAGAAGCTGGGTATTTTTGAAAAAAAATGTATAATTTCTAGGTGACTTCTGCTGGATAGCACAAGAACACAGGTCAAAACCTGGTAATGTAGAGACAGATGCACAAACATGATGCAGATGGGACAACATCCGTATTCTGGGTATTGAAACAAACAGAAAATGGGGGTGAAGCTTAGTGGATCTGGCAGCATCAGTGGACAGGGAAAGAGAGTTAACGTTTTGAGTCTGCTGTGATGGTTCTGAAGCAGAGTTTCACCAGCAATCTCTGTGTTTGTCATGGATTTCCAGAAGCTGTAGTGTTTTGCCTTTATCTTGGGCAGTGAGACCAGTTCAGGGACAGGAGGGACTTGTTCGATGTGGGCGAGTTAGTTCCTCAACAGGATTCACCAATGTTCTCAGGAGGAGATTGATCTGTGCTGTGAGGGGGGGGGGGGGTTCAGACAGATTGCTCAGGGTTTGGAGGGAAATATGTGGTCGGGTGTGTGCAGCAGAGTTGAACAACAGGAATCACAGATTTTTGGGAGGGACAAACACTTCAGCAAAGTATTTCTGAAGCGTGGGGAATCAGATCTAATCATTACATGAAAAGGTCCAGGGGTACGTGTGCAGAATTGCACAGAGCATGATGCATAATTTAAGTGAACTGCAATCGCATGTCACACATGGATTTACAATGTAACGGTGACAACAGAGCCCTGGGTCAAGCAAGGAGATGTTTGGAATTTAACGCTCCTGACTATGAGGTATGCAGGGATCATAAGGAAGGGAAAAAGCAACAATGACAGGTGAAACCAGGGGAAAGGAATGCTGCCACCCAGCAGTTGAAGACAGAGACCACTTGATTACAATTTAGCAGCAGACAAAAGTGTGGCGCTGGAAAAGCACAGCAGGTCCAGCAGCATCCAAGGAGCAGGAGAGTCGATGTTTCATGCATAAACCCTTCATCGGGCATTCCTGATGAAGGGCTTATGCCCGAAACATCGACTCTCCTGCTCCTCGGATGCTGCCGGATCCGCTGTGCTTTTCCAACGCCACACTCTCGACCTCTAATCTCCAGCATCTGCAGTCCTCACTTTCTCCTAGAATTCAGCAGCGGTCAGATTAAAGTTTGCACTGCTGGATAAGCAATACCATCAATGAGTGAACAAGATAGAGGGATAAATCTGCGCAGTAAATAAATCCCGAAAAAAGTGTACACAACAACTTGCTCGATAACATGCTTGCAGCTCGAGAAGGAAGAAAGCAAGAGGCTACTATCATCAAGTCGAAAAGGGACCTGGCCTAGGGCGACTGGAATCAAACCCTGGCAGGCACAACAGTGACTGAGCAGGAGATGGTTCAGGAACAGAGTTGGCATGTTCTTTGAGGATGGTGTTGTAAGTAAACAAGCAGTTAAAAAAGACAACAGCGAGTAAGGTACAAGCGTAAAAATCAAGTCTCCAGGTGGCTTGTGGTGAGCTTCCTGAGCAGTTTGTTTTTTTTTCCCGCAAATTCTCTGGGTGTTGCCAGGATTTCCTGTCCATTCCCAGTTCTCCTTGGATCCAGAAGCACGCGTTAGATGCCAATCCCAGCCAGGCACTCGACACCTTTTCAACAAGACCAATGTACAGGGCAAGTGGAAAAGGGTGGGATTGGGTGAGTTGTTGGTGAAGGGAGCTGGGTGAAGATGGGCCAAATGGTAGTAGCCATTCTACTATTGTGTGTCTGTGCGTAAATGTAGACAGCGCTGCTGGCTGAGATCCTTTTTGGGAGCAGAAAAGACTCCCCTATGATGGCTACCCTCTTTTATTTGTCAATGAGCCCCTTCTAAAACATTTTCCCTGCAAATGTCAATCCCTTGTTTCCTGCTTAAAATTCTCAAAAATCTCACTTTTGAATGAGTCTCTACAGTAATCGGGTTGTATGGGCAGAGAAACTTACAAACTCCATATGGTCCCTGTCCCTTCCCCAAGCTCAGTGAGTGGAAAGCATGTGAATATCAACTAACTACTGTGGGCTTCAAGCAGGGGGAATTATCCCTTTCTGCCAATTAATGGCACCCAGGGGCTCGTTACCTGTAACTTCTTGACGACGGTGCGGTTATCAGGAGGGGTACGGGCTGCAGCTTGGGCTGTGGGGATGAGTTGAACTCCGCCAATGGGTTTCTTCACTGGGGAGCTGAGTTGTCTCTCAAGACTCTTTGCCAGACTTTGCACCATGTTTCCTAGAGGTTCGAAAGGGACGGGTATAAGACAGAAGCAGCTCAACCAGCATCCTGGACACCGCCATTACCAAGACATCCATCATCAGCAGCAAACCCACCATCACCGGCGACACCACAGAACTGTCACCGTGCAGAAGCAGGTCATTCAGCCCATCTGGCCTGCTCCTGTTCTAATCCCCTGCCTTTTCTCCACATCCCTGCACACCATTACCAGCCAAATAATCCAACACTTCAATTGAGCCTCCATTTATTTCCAGACAGTGCAACCCACTTTGTGACAGTTTTTTCTCACATTACCTTTGCCTCTTTTGCATATAACCTTTAATCAATGCCTTCTTGTTCCTTGTACGAATGGGAACAGGTTCTCCCTATCTACTCTGCACAGCCCTGCTTATGGTTTTGGAAACCTCTATCAGATCTCCTGTCAGCATTCTTCTCTCCAAGGTGAGCAACTTCTTTGATTCACTGGACAGCACAGTGACTCTGTGGATTAGCACCTTGCTGCCTCACGGCACCAGGGACCTGGGTTTGATTCCACCCTCTGGGAAACTCTTTGTGTGGAGTTTGCACATTCTCCCTGTGGGTTTCCTCTATTTCCATTGCCTGTATTGCTAGCTTTTTAGTTCTCACACTTTATTTGAACTGCACTCAAACCGTCTACCGCAGGATTCAGCCTTGTGCTCTCTGGACTATTAAGTGCATTGTCCTTCTCAGCCAGTGTCAGACATGTCACATGCTCAAAGGAAGAGCCCTGCCCACTGACAGAGCCCGCCCTCACTCACTGGACAAATTCCATAAACCGCAGCCAGCCCTCAATAAAGCCACACGCATGTGGGCCGGTTCCAGTCCCAGCATTCTACTGTGACTTAGAGTCATAGAGGTGTACAGCATGGAAACAGACCCTTCGGTCCAACTCGTCCATGCTGACCAGATATCCCAACCCAATCTAGTCCCTTTGGCCGGCATTTGGCCCATATCCTTCTAAGCCCTTCCTATTCATATACCCATCCCGATGCCTTTAAAATGTTGTAATTGTACCAGCCTCTGCCACTTCTTGTATCTCGTTCCTTCATTTTTTATACCATCTTATGTCAGCTCGTGGCATTCCCATCCCTGAGGAGAAAGTGAGGACTGCAGATGCTGTGGAGATCAGAGTCCAAAAATGTGGCGCTGGAAAAGCACAGTCAGTCAGGCAGCATCCAAGGAGCAAGGGAGTTGACATTTCAAGTGTAAGCTCTTCATCAGGAATATGGGCGGGGCCTAAGGGAGCTGAGAGATAAACAGGAAGGGGGGGGCTGGGGGGGGCGGTGGGGAAGGTAACTGGGAAGGCGATTGGTGGATGAAGGTGGGGGATGATGGTGATAGGTTGGAGTGGAGGGTGGAGCGGATAGGTGGGAAGGAAGGTGGGTAGGTCGGACAGTTCAAGAGAGCAGTGCCAAGTTGAAGGGTCAGATTTGGGATAAGGTAGAGGGAGGGGAGATGAGGAAACTGGTGAAATCATTGACCCTGTGTAGTTGGAGGGTCCCAAGACGGAAGAGGAGGCGTTCTTCGTCCAAGCGTCGGGTGGTTAGGATTTTGCAGAGGAAGCAGCCCAGGACTTGCATGGCCTTGCGGAGTGGGAGGGGGAGTTGAACTGGTCAGCCACAGTGCGGTGGGGTTGTTTGGTGCATGTGTCTCAGAGATGTTCCCTGATACTTACCCGAAGTTGGTGTCCTGTCTCCCCAATGTACAGGAGATCACTCTGAGAGCAATGGACAGAGTAGATGAGGTTGCTGATGAATGGCTTTTGCCTGAAACGTCGTTTCTCCAGCTCCTCGGATGCTGCCTGACCTGCTGTGCTTTTCCAGCACCACACTCTCAACAGTGGATGTGCAGAAAAATCTCTGCCGGATGTGGAAGAATCCTTTGGGCCTTGGATGGAGGTGAGGAGGGAGGTGTGGGCGCAGATTTTACACCTCATGTGGTGGCTGGGGAAGGTGCCAGGAGTGGAAGGTGTGTTGGTGGGGAGTGGGGGTTTAGGGAGGGTGGGTCTAACAAGAGAGTCACGGAGGGAATGGTCTCTGCAGCATGCTGATAGGGGTGGGGAGGGAAATATACCTTTAGTGGTGGTGGGATCTGACTCTAGGTGGCAGAAATGGCAAAGGATAATGCGTTTTATCCAGACGTTGGTAATTGGTAGGGTGGAAGGTGAGGACCAGGGGGTTTCTATTGCGGTTGGAGGGGTGGGGTTCAAGGGCGGAGGTGTGGGAAGTGGAGGAGATGTGCTGGAAGGCATTGTTGACCACAAGGGAGGGGAAATTGTGATCCTTGAAGTAGGAGACCATCTGGGATGTTCTGGATTGGAATTGCTTCTTCTCGGAGCAGATGCAGTGGAGGCACAGAAATTAGGAATAAGTGATAGCTTTTTTAAAGGGGGGGGGGGGATGTGAGGAGGTGTAGTCCAGGTAGCTGTGGGTGTCGGTGGGTTTGAAGTAGATGTCCATGTTGAGTCGGTTGCCTGAAATGGATATAGGGAGAGAGTAAAACAGCTTTAATAGGCTGGATCTTATGGGGATTTGGGAGTGCAAACCAGGGAGAGGTGCAGGAAGGGGAGGGAGATGTCCGAGATGATCCATGTGGACTTGAGGTCAGGGTGGAAGGTGCTGAACTGTTCATCCTCCTCATGGGAGCATGAGGTGGCGCTGATACAGTCATCAATGTAACAGAGGAAAAAGTAGGAAATGCTGTCAGTGTAACTGTGGAAAATGGACAGCTCCATGTAGCCAACAAAGAGGCAGGCATAGCTGAGGCCTACGCAGGTCCCCTTGGCTACCCCTCTGGTCTGAAGGAAGTGGGAGGATTTGAAGGAGAAGTTGTTGAGGATGAGGACCAGTCCAGCCAATCAAAATAGTGTGTCAGTGGAGGGGGACTGGTTGGGTAGGAAGGAGAGAAAGAAATGGAGGGTTTGGAGTCCTTCGCTGTGGCTGATGGACGTGTACAAGGACTGGACGTCCATGGTGAAGACGAGGTGTTGGGGGCCGGGGAATCAAAAGTCACGGAGGAGGTGGAGGGTGTGTGCGGTGTCCCGAATGTATGTGAGGAGGTCCTGGATCAAGTGGGACAGGACGGTGTCAAGATATGAGGAGATACGATCAATGAGACAGGAGCAGATGGAGACAATGGGTTGACAGGGGCGGTCAGGTTTATGAACTTTGGGTAAGAGATAAAACCGGGCGGTGCTGGGTACCCAGACTATGAAGTTAGAGGCTGTGGATGGGGGATCCTCTGAGGTGACAAGGTTTGGATGGTCCGGGAGATGATGGTTTGGTGATGGGAGGTGAGGTCGTGGTCGAGGGGGCAGGAGGATGAGGTATCTGAGTTAGCACCTGGCTTCAGCGGTGTAGAGGCCAGTGCGCCAAACTGCATCCCCCCCCCCCCCCAACCTTGTCTGCAAGTTCAATGGTGAGGTTGGGGTTGGAGTGGAGGACTGTGCTTTGTGAGAGCAGTAGGTTGGAGTGGGCTAGTGGGTGGACAGGTTGAGGCAGTCAATATAACGGCAGCAGTTGGAGATGAAGAGATTGAGGGTGGGTAACAGACCAGCACAGGGTGTCCAGGAGGATGGGGTGTGTTGAAGGTGGGAGAAGGGCTCCTCAGAGGGTGGGTGGGAATCCTGATGGAAAAAGTAAGCACGGAGGCAGTGAAGAAAAATTCTATATCGCTGATGCGTGTGGAATTCATTGATCCAGCTGCATGGTGGGATGAAGGTGAGATCTTCACTGAGGACTGATCTTTCGTCTGGCAGGGGGGGTGGTAATGGTAAAAGCACGGCAGGGATCGGGGCGAGGACCTGATGTAGCCCTGGGATCCCTGAGCCTGAGGATTGTGGTCCCAAGCTCACTGAAGACATGAGCGTATTTTGGAGTGAAAGTTGTCAGCAGATTCTGAGCTTGGGCTGCTTCTTAAAGCCATGTCCAGATCAAACTGCAAGTGAACCAGCATTGACCCCGGAATTACATGATTCCCAATCCCTGTCCAATCCAAATGACAAATGGGCCAACGTGGGTTGTTCTTTCAGAGACTCAGCTCAGTTGTGATGGCTCAAATGGCTTCCTCTATCCTGTATACAGCCTGTTGTGCATCCTGTTGCTAAGTTTGTCTCTGTGCCATTTAATCTGGTTTCCTCATGTTCTTGGGATAAGCATCTCCAAGTTCCTACAAACGTGCCATTCAGACAAAGTAAAGGGAAAGATAGCAATGAGAAAAGGAATGAGATTATTGTAATGCTCTCTAACATTTGGTCATAGCCGGTGCAGTGCTCACTGGAAACCCAGAGCTGAATGATGATGCAGATATCTCAAATAGTGGGCAGTGGGGAGACCCAGGGATTGGAGAATTGGACATGGAGCTTATTTGATTGGCACCACATTCACTCACCCCACCACCACAGAGTCAGAGAGCTGTACAGCATGGAAACAGACCCTTCGGTTCAACTCGTCCTTGACTAGATATCCTAACCTAACCTATCCCATTTGCCAGCATTTGGCCCAGATCTCTCTAAACCTTCCTATTCATATACCCATCCACATGCCTCTTAAATGTCGCAATTGTACCAGCCTCCACCACTTCCTCTGGCAGCCCATTCCATAAACGTACCACCCTCTGTGTGAAAACGTTGCCCCTTAGGTCCCTTTTATATCTTTCCCCTCTCACCCTAAACCTATGCCCTCTTGTTCTGGACTCCCCGACCCCAGGGAAAAGACTTTGTCTATTTATCCTAACCATGCATCTCAAGATTTTATAAACCTCATTAAGGCCACCCCTCAGCCTCAGCCTATTCAGCCTCTCCCAGTAGCTCAATCCCTCCAACCCTGGCAACATCATTGTAAATCTTTTCTGAACCCTTTCAAGTTTCACAACATCCTTCTTATAGCAGGGGGGCCAGAATATTCCAAAAGTGACTGAACCAATGTCCTAATTGGCCAGGACATGACTTCCCAACTCCCATACTCAACACACTAACCATTTAAAGGCAAGCATACCAGATGCTTTCTTCCCTGTATTGTCTACCTGTGACTCCACATTCAAGGATCTGTGAACCTGCACCCCTAGTTCTCTTTGTTGGAAAACACTCCCCAGATCCCTACCATTAACTGAATAAGTCCTGCCCCAGTTTGCCTTACATTTATGTAAGTTAACTTGATGCCAGAGCAGGGCATCCACTGCCAGTACCTGGTGGGGTACGGGCCACAGAAGCTCCCCCAACTGGGCTCAGCAGCTCCGTCGAGATGTCAGTGTCTGACCAGTCGTCGTCATCGTCGCTCAGGGCCGACGGTTTCGGCAACGGGTTCGACTGGACAACCCGCACCTGGGTTCCGTCCTTCACCCCCACGCTGGTGACATAGGCACTGTCCACAACCGAGTCGTCTTCGTCCGAGGAGAATGGGGGAGTACTGCCGAGTCACCGCGGGGCGCAGGGATGCGGCGGGAGAAGCAGAATGTAGAGAAAAGAAAACCAATTAGAATGATGAGCTGCTCAAGGCATTGTAGAGATCATCACAGGACATCACACTTCGGTTCTGGGCACAAAACGTCAACATAGAATATAGAAGCAGTAGCCCATTCAGTCCTTGAAGTCTGCTCCAACATTTAATATGATCATTGCTGACCATCCAACTCAGTCCTGTTCCTACTTTCTCCCCATACTCTTCCATCCCTTTAACTCGAGGAAGTATATATAACTCTTCCTTGAATGCGTACAATGCTTCAGCTTAAACTAATTGATTTATTGTTGTCACATGTACCGCAATACAGTGATGCTTTGCGTAATGTACGCACTATACAAAAGTACATCAGGGTAGCAGAACACTGTGTAGAATAGAGTGTTACAGCCACAGGGAAGGTGCAGAGAGAGAGAAAGAGATCAGAATTAACTGCTTTCGGTGGCAGACAATTCTACAGGCTCCCCACACTCTGGTGGAAGACATCTGTCTCCTTAAGACTGTGAGGTCTCCCTCCCAATCCCAGTTCTGTACTCCCCGGTCGCTGGGAACATACTTCCTGCATTTACACTGTCTAGTCTTTTCAGAATTTTAGGAGGTTTGCCCTTTTTTTTTGTTTTTACCCCCACACTTCCGCCTAACTGCTGAGGCAGCACTGTGAGGCAGCTAGTGCTTATTTTTTCCCCAGCACCCATGGTGTGTGTGTGCAGGTGTGAGACACAGTGAGAAACACAAGGTGCACGAATCTTTATTCAGTTTCCACCAGCAGGAAGATAGGAAAACACCCGAGTGGCCAGTGACAAGCAGTGCCCTTCACATCAAAGGGTAATGCTGCGTGATCAAAACAGTGGAGGGGAGGGCAGGGATTAAATCAAAATAGAGTTGGAGGGGGAAATAATGCGCTCCACTCCCTGCGGCGCCCACCTCTCCCTGAACAACTCCAGGGTGTTGGTGGAGACCGTGTGCTCCTTCTCCAAGGACACCCGGGCCCTAACGTAACCCCGGAAGAGGGGCAGGCAGTCGGTCCTAACGACCCCCTCCACGGCCCGCTGCCTGGACTTGTTGATGGCCAGTTTGGCCAGGCCCAGGAGCAGACCCACGAGGAGGTCCTCGGACCTGCCCTCCCTCCTCCGTACCGGGTGCCCGAAGATCAGGAGCGTGGGACTGAAGTGCAACCAAAAGCAGAGAAGGTGGTTTTTAAGAAAGTCAAAAAGGGAGTCCAAACGCCCACACCCAATATATACATGGTCCACGGACTCCACAGCGCCACAGAACAAGCAGTTGGGCTGAGAGTCCGTGAACCACCGCAATCTGTGGTTGCTGGGAACTGCTGCGTGCAGCACCCTCCACCCCTTTTAGAGGTTTAATGTGATTTCCCCCTCCTAACGATTCTGTCTCTCCTCATACATCAGTCACGCCATCCCAGGAGACAATCCATGGGGCTGTATCTCAGTGCTGCCTCACAATGCCAGGGACCCGGGTTCAATTCCAGCTTTGGACAACTGTCTGTGTGGAGTTTGCATATTCTCCCTGTGTCTGTGCGGGTTTCCTCCGGGTGCTCCGGTTTCCTCCCAACATTCCAAAGATGCGTGGTTGGGTGGGTTAGCCATGCTTAATTGCCTATAGTGTTCAGGGATGTGTAGGTTAGGGGCATTAGTCAGGGATAAATGTAGAGTAATAGGGTAGAGGAATAGGTCTGGGTAGGATACTCTTTGGAGGGTCAGTGTGGACTTGTTGGGCTGAAGGGCCTGTTTCCAAACAATAGACAATAGACAATAGATGCAGGAGTAGGCCATTCTGCCCTTTGAGCCTGCACCGCCATTCAATATGATCATGGCTGATCATTCCTAATCAGTATCCTGTTCCAGCCTTATCTCCATACCCCTTGACTCCACTATCTTTAAGAGTTCTATCCAATTCTTTCTTAAATGAATCCAGAGACTGGGCCTCCACTGCCCTCTGGGGCAGAGCATTCCACACAGCCTCCACTCTCTGGGTGAAGTAGTTTCTCCTCATCTCTGTCCTAAATGGTCTACCCTGTATTTTTAAGTTGTGTCCTCTGGTTCGGCACTCACCCATCAACGGAAATATGTTCCCTCCTGCCAGAGTGTCCAGTCCTTTCATAAGCCTATACTTTTCAATCAGATCCCCTCTCAGTCTTCTAAACTCAAGGGTATACAAGCCCAGTCGCTTCAGTCTTTCAGTGTAAGGCAATCCTGCCATTCCAGGAATTGACCTCGTGAACCTACGCTGCACTCCCTCAATAGCCAGAATGTCTTTCCTCAAATTTGGAGACCAGAACTGTACACAGTACTCTTAAACTGCAGGGATTCTATGCTCTCTATCTGACGTGGCCACCTGGATAACGTTGGATCCTGCGAGGTGTTCAGGTACCTCACCAAGAGCAGCTGGTGACAAAAGCCAAGCGCTCCACTCACATTTATACACTGAATATTCAACAGGTTGGTTCCCAACAGTAACGGGCCTACATCCATCTAGATAAAGTTGGTACCCACCAGTGACTGCCTTGTTACTTCCACAAATACTGCCCCGGGATCTTTACGTCCACCTGAGAGTGTGGCTAAAAAGCCACAAAATGCTACCGCTGTGGGTGAGGCACGCCCTCAGTACTGCAGTGTCAGCCTTCAACACATGCGTCAATGGACTGGGATTTGAACCCGTTGCTGCCAAATCCTTGACCAAGCAGGGAGTCAAAGGGACCCCAAAACATCGACTCTGCTGTCAGACCTCCCACTCAGTTTCTGCAGTGGTCTGTTTTTGAGGTCAAGGGGTTAGCTGGGAAAGTGGAGTGGAAGCCACAATCTCCATAATGAAGGGTGGGCAGGGGTTCAAGGAGCCGAATGGCCTACCCCTCTTTCCAACCTGCATATCCACAAGTTGCTGCACAGGGTGGGTGCAATCCCAGCTGAGTGGGGGGGGGGGGGGGGGGGTGGGGGGGGGGGGGGGTGTGGTCGCTGTTTCGAACCAAACATTATGTAGAAAACGTGCTGAGAAATGAGCCCCGACCTGCGCACTCACTCAAACAACACAAGCCACCCCCGTGTGATGCATCCTGGCAGGAGAATTGTACCTGGCACTGGGCGCTGCAGAGCGGATCGGACTGGCAGCCCGATGCCGCGGAGCTGGTTTGGGGACCTCAGTCTGGGAGAGCTTGGGATCGACCACACGGGATGGCTTCAACGTCACGGCTTGTCGGCCCTTCTTTTTGGTGGCGGTTTTCTGTGCTGGCCCGGTCTGTCTCCGTACTGCAACACAGGGAGCAGAGTGATTAAAGCACAGGAGCGGGTCATTTCAACTTCAGATGGCTAGCTTCAGGTAGGTTTGCATCTCATCCCAACTCTTGCCATCCCAAAACCTCTCCCAGCAAAAGTCAACTGATCTCAGTCCCACATGACCTCCAGCCTCCAGCTTTAAGAGGCAGCAAGTTCCAGATGTCACCAAACTATTGATGTGTTCTGGCACGTGAGGCCATTTGGCCCATCGTGCCTGCATTAGCTTGTTCTATGAGCTGCATTACCTCGTTCTATGAGCTGCATTACCTCGTGCCAATGTCCTGCCTTCTCCTCATATTATTTCTAACTAAATCATCATCCAATTAATCCACTGAACTCCTCCATTGAATCTGACTCCAGTCCACTTCCTGGCAGCACTGAATTGAAACACTCAAACATTTTAACTCCCCTTTCTTAAGTTGAACTGCCTCTTGTAGACATCACCTCTTGTAGATTTAGTGCCACTGGGAAAACAGAGGAAATAGTTTCTCACTTTCTCAAACTGCTCCTTCAATGATGTTAAACACCCCAGTCAGATAGAGGCATTACACCCCATTCAGCCTTCCAATCACCCCATTGTCGGCTACACTCAAGGGAATATAAACGTAACCTCTGCCAGCTGCCCTCATAGTTTAACCTTTTTAGTCCCAGTAACATTTTGATCAGTATATTTTTCAAACTTTTAGAGACAAGTCCAATTCCACCTTCCTCATGCCTGCAATGAGACTAGCCACTGGATAAACTCATCTAGCAACCCTCTGAACTCTGCACTCACCTTTCATAGTCATAGAGTCATACAAGCCCTTTGGCCCAAACTGGTCCACGCTGACCAAAATACCCGTCCACGCTAACCCCATTTCCCTGCACTGGGCCCATATCCTTCCACACCTTTCCTTTTCATGCATTTATCCAAATGCCTTTTAAATGTTGTTAATGTACCCGCCTCAACCACTTCTGCTGGCAGCTCATTCCATTTGTGTACCACCCTCTGTGTAAAAAACATTGCCTCTCAGATTCCCTTTTATTCTTTCCCCTCTAACCTTAAACTGATGCCCTCTAGTCCTTGATGCCCCAGCCCTGGGGAAAAGACTGAGTGCATTCACCCTACCCATGCCTCTCATGATCTTATACACTTCTATAAGATCACCCCTCAGTCTCCTACCCTCTAAAGAAAAAGTCCTAGCATGTTCAACCTCTCCCTATAAGTCAGACCATTGAGTTCTGGCAACATCCTTGTCAATTTCTTCTGCAATCTTTCCAGTTTAATAACATCCCTCCTATAGCAAGGTGACCAAAACTGAACACAATACTCCAAGTCCAGCCTCATCAACGTCCTGTACAACTGCAACATAACTTCCCAACTTCGATACTCAATGCCCTGACTGATGAAGGTTAGTGTTCCAAAAGCCACCTTCACTGCCCTGTCTGCCTGTGACTCCACTTTCAGAGAACCATGCACCTGAACTCCAAGGTTCCTCTGTTCCAATACATCCCCTAAGGCCCTACCATTCACCATGAAATTCCGACCTTGGTTTGACTTTCCAAAATGCAAGACCTCACAGTTATCTCTACTAAACTCCATTTTCCGTTTCTCGGCCCACCTCCCCCATTGATCAAGGTTTTGCTGCAATTTCTGACAACCTTCCTCACTGTCCACAATACCACATATTTTAATGTCTTGTACATGCTCATCCAAATAGTTAATATGGATGACTATCATGTCTATCCAGGGAGTGGAAAGGTACCGGGGCTAGTCAGGAAAGTGGAACTGGGGCCACAATTGGATCATCCACGCTCTGATTGAACGGCAGAGTGGAGAGGCTGAACGGCCTACCCTTCTTTCTAACTCACACATACGTCACAGAGGCCAAAGTGATGCCAGCTGACGGGTGCTCACCATTTGGATTGACAGTTTGTTTAAGGTTTTATCGAATCATAGAAAATGCTTGAGGGGTCAAGTGGCCTCCTCCTGCTCCTAACCCATTGATACCATGGGTCCATGAGCTTCTGTGTGAAGAGACACATCCTGATATCTAACCCATACCTCCGTTTGAGTAGCTTACACCTGACTCTTCATTTGTTGGCATCTAACATGAGTGATCTGCCCACGCCAACAACGTCTAGTTTCTTTATCTTTTTACCACATCCAGGCGAAATTGCCCACTTTGGCAGGAACAGTTAAAAAAAAGCACATTATCAAATGGTGAGAGCAAACCACATCGCTGTGGGTCTACAGTCACATGTAGTCCAGAGTGGCGAAGGATGGTGTGGCTCAGTGGTGAGCACCGCTGCCTCACAGCGCCAGGGACCAGCCAGTCTCGGGTGACTGTGTGGAGTTTGCACATTCTCCCTGTATGTGCGTGCGTTTCCTCCAGGTGCTCTAGTTTCCTCCCACAGTCACAAAGATGTGTAGGTCAGGTGAATTGGCCATGCTAAATTGCCCATAGTGTTCCAGGATGTGTAGCTTAGGTGCATTAGTCAGGGGTAAATGTAAAGTATTAGGTAGGGGAATGGGTCTGGGTGGGTTACTCTTCAGAGGGTCGATGTGAACTTGTTGGGCCGAAGGGCCTGTTTCCACACTGTAGGGATTCTATGACAGCAGATTTCCTCCCCAGAAGAACACTGTTGAGTCAGATAGGCTTTCCTGACAGTCAGCCGTAGTTGTCATGGTCACTGTTACAGAGATTAACTTTCAATTCCAGATTTAATTCATTAAATTTAAAGCTTCACTGACTGCTGTGGTAGAATTTGAACCTGTGTGCCCACAGCATTAGACTGGGTTTTTGGACTACTCGCCCAGTGATATTGGCGCCACACCAACATTTCCCCCGACTTTTTAAATAACAGCAGCCAGGCAAAAACTAAAAGGATTTCTGCTGTTCACTCTTGGACGTTCACTCGCTCACCCAGAAGCAACCTGTTCAAGACTGAGGGCTCTGACATCTGGGGACCAGCAGGGGGAGCTCCGAGAGAAACAGGAAGAGGGAGGGAAGGCTGCATGGACAGTTTGGGCCGAAGGGTCAGATTCCATGCTGTACATCTCTGTAGAGGCTCTCTTGCATCCCCTAGTGGTGATTCCATAAAGGGGCAAGCCCCTTGCCTGAGATTTCAGGTTGGGAATGGGATTTGAGTATGAACCCCACCAGAAACGGTCTTCATGCGAACCAACAGGGAAACGTTATTGTGAGGAATAAAAGGATGAGCCAGGCAGAATGTCATTGTAATGTAACTCGGATGGGAGCAACTTCCCAGACAGGAACGGAGGAGAATTTGAGGGGCTGGAGGATGCTGCAAAGCTGGTGGCTAAATGATTAGCACTGCTGTCTCACAGCACCAGGGACATGGGTTCAATTCCACTCGAGGGTGACTGTTGGTGTTGAGTTTTCTCATCCTTTCTATGTCTGCGGAGGTATCCTCCCACAGTCCAAAGATGTGCAGGTTAGGTGGATTGGCCATGTTCAATTACGCATTTGGCCAGGGATGTGCAAGGTAAGTGAATTAGCCATTGGAAACGTGGGCTGAGGTATAGGGTAGGGGGTTTGGGATGATTTTTGGAGGGTCAGTGTGGACTCGATGGGCCAAATGGCCTGCTTCCACACTGTAAGGATTCTATGAGATGGCTGGGGAGTGGTTCACAAGTAAAGGGCCGTGTCACCGTTACCTGATCGGGGTGGAGGGGAGCTGTAGCCCTCGCTGCGCTGCTTCTCTCTGACCTTCTCCACCACGACCTTTGCAAACCGCTTCCGAAGGCTAGCAAACTCGCCGAAGTGCCTGGCCTTGCTCTCACGCTGTTTGCCCACAGTCACACTCAAGCTCTTTAGTGTCTGGGCAGGAATTCCCTTCGAGCCCTGCAACAAAAGTACCAGTTAAACTGGGCTGCTCGATCCGCTGGGAGGGAGGGCTGGCCAAGTGACCCCTTACCTTACACCATTTGGCTCTTGGGGCCTACTAAGACCACAGCTCATTTGGTTAAGTCATCTGAAGAAGGGCTTTTGCCTGAAACGTCGATTCTCCTACTCCTGGGATGCTACCTCACCTGTTGTGCTTTTCCAGCACCACACTCTCAACTCTGATCTCCAGCATCTGTAGTCTTCACTTTCCCTACAGTCCTCACTTTGTTACATGAAGGATATTATTAAACTGGAGAGGGTTCAGAAGAGATTTTACCAGGATGTTGCCGGGAATGGAGGGTTTGCGTTATAAGGAGAGCCTGGGTAGGCTGGGGCTTTTTTCACTGGAGCGTAGGAGGCAGAGGGGTGACCTTGTAGAGATTTATAAAATCATGAGGGGTATAGATAAGGTGAATTGCAGGAGTCTTTTCCCTAATGTGGGAGATTTCAAGACGAGGGGCCATATCTGTAAGGTGAGAGGAGGAAGATTTTAAAAAGACATGAGAGGCAATATTTTTACACAGAAAGTGGCTCGTGGGTGAAATGAACTTCCAAAGGAAGTGATGGATGTGGGCACAATTACAACATTTAAGAGACATTTAGATAAGTTCATGAATAAGAAATGTTTGGACAAATGTGGGCCAAGCGCAAGTAGGTGGGTGTAGTTTAGTTTGGAACATGGTTGACATGGACTGGTTGGACAGAATGGTATGTTTCCATGCTGTATGACTCTATGACTCTCCCCTGAATTCGTATGGGTAAAGGATTACTTCATGAAAAGAGCTCTTCATCTCAGGAATGAGTTGAGTGAACCTTTTCTGAACTGCTTCTAGCTCAATTATGTCATATTTCAAATCAGGAGACCAAAATTATGCATTTGATAAGGTTCCCCATGGAAGGCTCATTCATAAAGTCAGGAGGTATGGAATACAGGGAGATTTGGCTGTCTGGATTCAGAATTTGCTGGCTGATAGAAGGCAGAGAGTGGTTGTAGATGGATAGTATTCTGCCTGGAGGTCAGTGGTGAGTGGTGTCCCGCAGGGCTCTGTTCTTTGTAGTTTTTATAAATGACTTGGATGAGGAGGTTGAGGGGTGGGTTAGTAAATTTGCCGATGACACAAAGGTTGGAGGTGCCGTTGATGTATCGAGGGCTATTGCAGGCAACAGCGTGAAATAGGCAGGATGCAGAGCTGGGCTGAGAAATATCAGATGGAGTTCAACCTGGATAAATGTGAAATGATGCATTTTGAAAGGTCGAACTTGAATGCTGAATATAGGATTAAAGACAGGATTCTTGGCAGTGTGGAGGAACAGAGGGATCTTGGTGTTCAAGTGCACAGCTCCCTCAAAGTTACCACCCAAGTGGACAGGGTTGTTAAGAAAGCGTATGGTGCTTTGGCTTTCATTAAGAGGGGGATTGGGTTTAAGAGCCGCGAGGTTTTGCTGCAGCTCTATAAGTCCCTGGGGAGACCATACTTGGAATATTGTGTCCAGTTCTGGTCGCCCTATTATAGGAAAGATACAGAGGCTTTGGAGAGAGTGCAAAGAAGGTTTAACAGGATACTGCCTGGACTATAGGGCTTGTCTTAACGATGAGAAGTTGACTAAGCTCAGACTTTTCTCTCTGGAGTGAAGGACGAAGAGAGGTGAACTGACCGAAGCATACAAGGTAATGAGAGGCATGGATGGAGTCAATAGCCAAAGACTTTTCCCTAGGGCAGGACTGACTGGCACAAGGGGTCATAGTTTTAAGATATTAGGAGGAAGGTATAGAAGAGATGTCAGAGGTAGGTTCTTTATGCAGAGAGTTGTGAATGCATGGAATGCGTTGCCAGCTGTGGTGGTGGAAGCAGAGTCATTGGGGACATTTAAGCAACTGCTGGACATGCACGTGGACAGCAGTGAATTGAGGGATGCAAAGGCTAGGTTATTTTTAGATTAGGAATAATCCTCGGTACAACATCTTGGGCCGAAGGGCCTGTTCTGTGCTGTACTTTTCTATGTTCTATATTCTATGTTCCTCATGTTAGTATGCACATATAATCTACACACGTCACATACAGAGTGCCCATTCAACACTCAACCTCCACGAGCTCAGAGGGTAAGGGCAGCTTGGGGAGACATCTAATGTCAAATTCCCCTCCGATCCACATCCCTCATCAGTCCGATGGGGGAAGCTGTAACACATCAAGTGCAAGGAGAGAGTCTGCCATTACTTTCAGAGGGCCATTAAAGATGGGTATTAAACATTGGCTTTGCCAGTGATGCCCACATTCTGAGAAGTTGCTGTGATCAATGATCTCTTCTTGGTCGTAATGACGATTGGAGGGCATCAGTATCATGAAACCTTTTAAGAAGGAAATGTAGGGGAGGAAAACAAAATAAGGTGTACCCCATGGACTTTCCTTAGCAGCCTGATCTGGCAAAGTCCTAACTGAGAAGATCCTTATGCCAAGTGATAAAAGGCAATGAAGATGCTCACCACAGCCATTCCTGGCTTGGGAGTAACTCATATTCCCTAGCCTCCAAACGAAGAGTCAAGTTTAAGGATCGTTAGGTGAAAATGAACCTGGATTAATGGGAACAGTGTGAGTCTTCAGCAATTTACCCAGTGACTTTTGCAGTCTGCATCCCAGGCTCAGTATTCACCAACCACCCCCATTCTCACACATACCTTTTTCAAACCCATGCTCTCCAGCTTCTCCTCCAAAGTCTCTTCCAGAATGGGGCGGAATTGTTTGATGAACTTTGGATTCTGTCTCAGGGTGTTCAGCAGCTGCTGCTTCCTGTCTAAGGAACTCTCCAGGTCTGCGGGATAATTACACACAAAATACAGTCCGAGAGATACACAGAGGCGGAGGGAGAGAAAGAGAGACGAGAGAGAGAGAGAGAGAGAGAGATGGAGACAGAGATAGAAAAAGGGAAATCATGAGAAGGAGAGAGTGAGGGAGACGGCAGTTGGTGGGAAGGTACAAGAGCCCAAGAAAGAGACAGCATGAGGCAGAGACAGCAAGAGATATTGAGTGATGAACAGATAGTGAAGGCCGTAGGAGATGGAGGTCAGTGAGAGATGAAAGATGAAGGACAGAGTGAGAAATGGGGAATCTCGAAGAGGAAAAGAAAGAGTGTGGAAGGCAGAAAGAATGAAAACGAGAATTCAAAAGACAGAGAGAGACAGAGAGTGAAAAAGGCAACACAACTGAGAAAGGAGGACGACGTGAAAGATGGTGGGACAAAAAAAAATTGGAGACAGAGAGACACAGGAAGTGAGAGAAGAGGTAGAAGAAATGTAAACAGCGGGAAAGAGAGGAACAGAGAACATGGCGACTTGTATGTTTAATTTTGACTGAAATATATTTTACTTCAATGTCATTCATTTTACTTCCCTTTATACTTCTTCACTCAGTTACATCACCTCCTCTTCCAAAAGCACCAGCTCCCCAATGGTAACAGGTTAGCAAGGTAGGGATTATGGCACCAGATATTAGGTGCTTTCCAGTATCTCACTCCAGTGTCAAATGTAAACCTGGTGGAGAGTCACAAAGTGGAGATGCCGGTGATGGACTGGGGTGGATAGAGTTAAAAATCACACAACGCCAGGTTATAGTCCAACAGGTTTATATGGGAGTACAGAGGAACCTCGACAGGGGCAGGAAGTACTCTGTTCAGTTAATCGAATTCCAGATAATCGAATACAGGATAACATAGCTAGCCAAACATTGTGATATTGTTCAGATAATCCAAAATTCGGTTACTTGAATGCCGGATAATCAAGGTTCCTCTGTACTAGCTTTCGGAGAGCTGCTCCTTCATCAGATAGCTACCTGACCAAGGAGCAGTGCTCCGAAAGCTAGAACTTCCAAATAAACCTGTTGGACTCTCACCTGGCGTTGTGTGATTTTTGTCGTGGTGGAGAGTGTTAGCTGTCTAATCCACCATGAGGGGCATCATAGTCAAGTAACAATTCTGTCTATCATGAGCGTGAGAGAACAGCCTGAAAACTGCACCACTGATAAGGGCAGACTCTCAGGCTTTCATTCCTGGCTTTAACTGTCTGACTTTCGAATAAAGTTTACTCAGAACTTACCATCATCTTTCTCAGATTCCAAATCTTGGCTCTCAGAAGCTGGAAAACAAATGACCATTTTACACAAGTTGTTCCCTTGTAGGTTATTCTCTGTGTTCCGATTGCAAAATAAACGAGAGTTCTCCATTCATAGAATCCCTACAGTGTGGAAGCTGGCCATTTGGCCCATCAAAAATCCACACTGACCCTCCGAAAAGCATCCCACCCAGATCCACCCCACCCTACCCCTGTGACCCTGCATTCCCATGGCTAACCCACCTAGCCTGCACATCCCTTGACACTATGAGCAATTAGCATGGCCAATCCACCTAACTTGCACATCCTTGGACAGTGGAACACCTGGAGGAAACCCACACAGAAACAGGGAAATTGTGCTAACTTCACATTGATAATCTCCCAAGGGTGAATGCCATGTCCCTGGCACTGTGAGGCAGCAGTGCTAACCACTGAGCCACCATGCAACCCAATGTTTGTTGGTATAGCCCTGTTTATTTTTAACACATGAACTGACTACTCAGAACTCGAGGCACAACAATGAAAAAGAGACCAAGCAACTGGTGATCAGGTTCGGTGCCCACAGGCATGGCAGACTCAGCCCCCTTTGATTGTGACCCCATGAGGGGTGTCTGACCACATCTCAACTCCAGTACCGAGACCACCTCCCCCTGTAATGTCTGTAACATCATCCATCTCTTCCCCAGCCTCTGATCCACTGCCCCCACTACCCCCTGCCCCTGCCCCGCCCCCACCCCCCCCGCCCCCCCCCCCCACCCCCACCCCCACCACCGTCCCAGTGTCAGGGAGGCACAAGCAGGTGACCTATTGAAAGTGATGTGAAACCAGGGCTCTGTCTTCCCTCTCAGCTGAAGTGATACACTCACAGAACCACAACATAAACTTGGTCAAAGCTTTTCATCTTGTACTAATCAGAATAAATGCCAGAATGCCAAATTTCAAATGGTCACAATAATTTATACCATAACACTATGCTCTACACGATTCGCACTGACAGGGACTGGTGTTGACAGCACATGCGTAAGGCTCCACATAAATGCAAGCCATTTTTCCTTCCACTGCCTTTTGTGATTTCAGGACATGAATATTCTCATCTCAACCATTGTCAACCCTTCATAAAGCTGAACTCTGTGGTCTGTACCCTAACTCACACCCATTCCCACTGTTGCTTATCCATGCTACTCCTGAGCTCTTTACTTATCACAGGATCCTTAAAGGAGCAACTGAACTGACGAATCACATCCCATATTCACCGAAGACAACCAACGCTACTCACTGCATCACTGTAAGGTGAACTAACTGAGCATTTTGAAGGTTTCTGTTAAAAGTTTAATCAAATCATTTTAACTTTAAGCATTTTAAATTTCACATACAGGCCTAAAGGATAAGCCCAGGTCCCTAAAAGACACGATTAGGATCGAAGCAATCAGAGCTATCACTACTGCAGAATTTCTCATTCAAAAATCAAAATACGTAACTTGTGCTGTGAACGATGAGTTAATAAAATTAATAAGCTGTTAAAAATGACTAACATTCAATGACTTTGTAAAAAAGGACTTCAGTTTCAATACATTTGCTAATTGCGATATTTAATAGGATTTTGCTTCCAAATTGTATCTCACTTACTACTCACTAGGTGGTGCAATAAACAAGGAAATGATTAACAAGCCGGCTACTGTTCCAATATCCAGTTCTTCCGAATGTGAGTTCCCATCACCAGCACTGTCTACAGTCTTTCCAACAATACAAGCTAAAGCATACTATCTGTGGGGGTGGACAGTAGCATAGGGTGACAGTATTAAAACTACATCTCAATCAATGTTAAACAGTCAGTATCTAAGGGTGCAAGGGGCACAGGGCTATCAGGGTTGCAGTAGATGGTGGTGCAGGAGGTGGGGTTACTGAGTGAGTGTGAAGGAGTTGGATTAATATCAGTAAAGTTACCGTCAGCAACACAAGGCATGTGGGAGAGGGGATACGGAATGTCAGCGTGAGGGGGCTGGATTAATACCAATAAAGATACAGTGAATAACACACGGCACTGGGAAAAAGAGAGGTTACTGAGTGACAATGTGAGGAGCTGGATTGACATCAGTAGAGATACAGTCAGTACAACAAGGTGCTGGGGGGAGAGGGGACCCTGAGTGACAGTGTGAGGGAGCTGGAGTAACATCAGTACAATACAGTAACACAGGGCACTCAGAGGGAAAAAGGTCACTGAATGAGAGAGAGGGAGATGGAGATGGATTAACTTCAGTAGAGATACGGTCAGTAACATAGGGCGCTGGGGCAAGAGGTGTTACTGAGCGACAGTGTGAGGGAGCTGGAGCGACACAAGGAGAGATAGTCAGTAACACAGGGTGCAGACAGGAAAGGTGACACTGAGTGACAGTGTGAGGGAGCTGGAATTTCAACTCAGTATGTAGGGCTATTTGGTTCCTTCATATATTTTATAAACCACCAAGTAATGGAAATATAATAAAGAAATAGATTTTGAAGACTATGATTGGAAGATACAAAACCATAGTGGGAAACATTTAATATTAGAATATTGGACAAGGCAGTGATTGCGTGAAAAATGCAGGCCCGGACAGATTTCTGAAGTGTGCTCAAGAAAAGTATTCTGCGGTATGTTTCCTACCTGATGAGGAAAGGGACATTGCTGGATCGTGTCCGAGTGGAGTTAAGTGGGTCACATGGAGAACATCACACACAGGAGCATCTTGGAACAGTGATCATAAGTTTTAGATTAGTTACAGAGAAAAACAAGGAGCAATGTAAAATAACAGCACCGAACCACAGGTGGAGGCAAGTCTGACCCAAGCAAACCAGAGTCAAAAACCAACAGGCAGAAGTATAATGGAGTAACAGGTTACTCTTTAAGGAGATGGTGGTTAAGGTGGAGCCTGATTCAATTCCCACAAGAGGGAGAGGAGGATGTGGAAAGTAAGGTCACCCTAATGACAGTAGGACGGACTCAAAAGGAGATAAATGGTAGATTTCAAGTTGATCATACAAGGGAGAAGGAGGCAGAGAAAAGGTAAAACAGCAAATAGGAGGGGCATGGAGACAGCATGTGACGCGCCCAGCAGCTAACATTACAGGGAATCCGAAGACCTTCTATTGACATAGTAACAGTGAAAGTGATGTCAGAGGGCCAGTGAGGTATCAAAATGGAGATCTATTGATGGAAATAGGGGCACGGCTAAAATTCTGGATGTGTACATTCCATCAAGGTTTACCGAGGAAGATGAACTTGCTCGATTTAACGTAAATCTCCAAGATATTGAAATAACAGATGGGATAAAGTAGGTAGAAATGAGACACTAAAGAAACCAGCAGTATCTGGACTGCATACATCACCCTTTGTGGATGGGCTGCATCATTGGTTGCTGAGGGACACAAAGACAGAAATTGGGGAGATACTGTTCAAAATCCTCTCTCCTGTTCGGATCTCCTGGATGGCTGCAGAGCATCGGAGATTTGTAAACATTACAAACAGCCCTGCCTCCAAACAATGTTGGAGATTTACACCGGCCAATACAAGATCAGTAGCAGGGGAGCTTTTAGAACTGATTATTCAGGAGAAAATGTACAGCCACTGGACAAGCAAAGACAAACCGAGGGGCACCGACTTAATCTGGGGAAGTCATTCCTGACAAATGTGGAGGTTTTTGATGAGGTGACAGAGATGTTGGCTAGGACAGGACAGTAGGTGCTGTGGATATCATGGGAGCAGTAGGAATATGGATATGAAGTTGGGTAAATGAGTGGAAAAGGGACAGTATGTGCCGAATGGCTGTTTTCTTTCTAACATACTGGATGGAGGTATACAGTGATGTCTTCCTGGACAGTCTCATGACTGCTGCTGGCTTTGCTGGATATAAATGAATTTCTTGATCCAAGTGCAGAGGACAACACATGGGCGGCATGGTGGCTCAGTAGTTAGCACTGCTGCCTCACAGCGCCAGGGATGCGGGTTCAATTCCAACCTCGGGCACCAGTCTGTGTGAGGTTTGCACGTTTACCCCGTGTCTGCGTGGGTTTCCTCCGGGTGCTCCAGTTTCCTTCCACAGTCCAAAGATGCGCAGGTCAGGCAGATTGGCCATGCTAAATTTCCAAATAGTGTTCAGAGATGTGTAGGTTAGGTGTATTAGTCAGGGGTAAATGTCGGGTAGGGGAATGGATCTGGGTGGGTTTCTCTTCGGAGGGTTAGTGTGGACCTGTTGGGCCGAATGGCCTGTATTCACACTGTAAGGATTCTATGATTCTAATATTGAAATTTGAAATTGATATGAAACTTGGAAGTCCACTGACTGGGAGAAAGATGGTAAGAGACGTAAAAAAAAGGACATAGCAGACTGGTGGAATGGCTGGATACTTGGTAATGAAATTCAGCATTGAAAAGCAGGAAATGCATTCCAACTCAAAGGTTGGTACAATCTTAAATGAACAGAGGGACCTCGGGCTGTTTTTGGTGGCGAGACGGGTTAACATAACATATGGAATTCCCCCCCCCACCTCCCCACCACCGAGTGTCATCCTAGAGGAAGAGAAGACCAAAGCAATCGACATGATAGACCCATATAAATCAGTAACTCCTGCAGGAATTCTGCATCTGATTCTGGACACCAGACTCTGCGATTTTGTAAAGGACACAGCAGAGATTTACTGGAGTGTTCCAGAGATGAAGGAATGGAATGACATGATAGACTGGAGAAGTCAGGGTTGTCCTCAGTACCAGACAAAGCTAACCGGTACTTGATGGACATGTTTAAAATCATGAATGTTTTTTTGTAAAAGATCTGCCTCCCACACAGAATTAAGACAATTGGCAAAAGAATCAGAGGTGGCAAGAGGAAAGGTAGCAGTATGTGTACTATCTACAAGATGCGCTGCAGAAATTCATCAGAAGATCCTTAGACAGCACCTTCCAAACCCTTCCATCTGGAAGGACAAGGGCAGCAGGTACACGGGATCACCATCCCATGCAAGTTTTCCTCCATCCTGACTTGGAAATGTATCACTGCTCCTTCACTGTCACTGTCAACAAAATCCTGGATTTCCCTCCCTAATGATATTGTGGGTGTATCCACAGCACATAGACTGCAACACTTTACCACCACCAAGTTCAACTAGGGATGGGTAATAAATGCCAGTTCAGCCAGTGATGCCCATATCCCTTGAGTGAATTAAAAACCTCTGCGCCACTGAGTTGTTGGGATTTGGAATGAAGTGCACGCAAGGGCGGTGGATATAGATTCAATAATAGCCTTCAAAGTGAAATAAGATAAATAGCCGAAAGAGTAACATGGGGAAATAGGGTGAGTGGAGCTGGTTGGACAGCTTTTCAACAGAGCTAGTACACACACAGTGGACAAATGGCCTCTTTCTGTATTCTGCATACACATGAACAAAACACACTAACACTCACATCCTTAGGCCCAATATAGTGGCTGACATTCCTCTTTAACATTGGTCCAAGCCGGTGCACTGCTCACTGGAAACCCAGCCCTGAATGATGGTGCAGCTACCTCAACCTATGGGCAGAGGGTAGGCCCAGATATTGGAGGATTGGACATACAGTGCACAAGCCCGACTCCCAGCACATACTGAGGGCAGGGAGTTACAAGTTCAAGACATGTGCTAGGTAGAGACGCAGACACAGTAAAAGAGTTCTTACCTTGAACTGGTCGAGAGGAAAGCTTTCTGATCTGTAATGGAAGAACGCAACTAGGTGTGGGTAATCTGCATTTCAATTGTAATAAAATATATTTCAAGTAAATTTGCTCTTTGGAACAATTTCAAACTTACACGCTCTTCCCTATTTGCGAAATTGTTTTTACAGCGTGTTGGGAGAGCAGCTAAAATAACACCAGAGTAGGGAACTTAATGCTGTACTTAACCAGATCCTGCACATGTCCTAGATGTGTTTGATGAGGACTGTATCAAGAGAACCTTATTCTGTATCTAACACATACTGTATATTGGCCTGAGAGGGGTTAATAAGGACAGTGTGGAGGGACCTTTACTCTGTATCTGATCCCATGTTGTATCTGCCTTGGACTGTTCAATGGAGACAGTGTAGAAGGAGATTTACTTTCCTTCTAAGAGAGTATAGGTTGCTTAACTTTCAGTTCTAAGGACTAGAAGGAAGTTCATTCTGTATCTATTCCTATGCTGTACCTGCCTGGGAATATTTGATGGGGATACTGTGGAGACAGCTTTACTTTAAGGTTACTTTCAGTTTTAAAGATTTAGATTTAGATCTAAAACATCAGTCTGTATGTATTCCTGTGTTGTACCTGCTCTGATTCCAAATGGAATCATTAACACAGTCCCTCCAAAATTCCAATGGGGATTACCTCAGTGCTAGAACCCTCTGAAAGTATCCATTTAAATCAGGAATTTAGAGGGTTCCATTGTAGTCAGGGAAGTAATTATTCAGGAAATTACTATTAAGTATCTAATCTACTCCTGTTAACTATTAAACTGACCCTGAACATTTCGTAACCAGCTCCAACTACACCTCCCCCAGTCCTCCGCCACCATGCCATGCCTGACAGAAAACAAGCCAACAACTGACACTCGCACTCATCGCACTGGACACAACACCCAACCCCTGCTCTCCGGGGACCCAAACACCCCTCTTCTCTTATCCTGATGCCAGACTCCACCCACCCACAGCTGGACCTGACACTCACCCACATTCAACCAGCCCCATTCCTAATGTTACAAACTAACCCCACTTTGAGACCTGTCCATTCACTCACACCCCACCTCATTCCCATCTGGTACTCTCCCACTGGCACCCCCAACCTCTGGCATTCTACTCCTGGCACCCCATTCCCCTGCCCACCTCATACCCTAAACTCATCCTTGTCTTATAGAATTCTATAGCATAGAAGGAGGCCATTCTGCCCATCAAGTCCATACCCTTCAAAAACCATTCCACCCAAACCTGCCCCCCGCATTCCCCACCTGATCTGCACATTCCTGGATACTATAGGGCAATTTAGCATGGCCAATCCACCTAACCTGCACATCTTTGGACTGTGGGAGGAAACCCATGCAGACACAGGGAGAACGTGCAAACTGCACACAGCTCGAGGGTGGAATCGAACCCGGGTCCCTGGCGCTGCGAGGCAACAGTGCTAACCACTTACCTACTACTTAAGCTCCCTTTATGTACTTACCTTTTCAGAAGAGCTGTCAAACTGGCTGTCTATGATATTGAACCTTAACATTTCAGAACGCGGACAACTGGCTGATGCAAGAAACGGACGTGTGGCTTGCCTTCCCCTGACTGTTTCACTCCTCATGAGAGTCTGTCTGAACGGAAGTACAATGCTGTACAGTGAGGCCTGCCATCTGATTGGTTGCTGAGAAATTTGGGTGACCTTGCTTGGGATACTGTCTGTCATTCAATATGCAGTACAACATGTGTTTGGCATCAGTTTGACTCAACTGCACTCCAGGTACCAGAATATAAAAGTGATAATATCAAATGTTTGCTTGTTAACTCACACGTCACTCTTCTGTTTTTTTTTATTACAACGATGCACTTTATGGTTTTATCCTCGAAGTAAGGATTGCAAGTTCACATTTAATCTTTTCACTTTTCACAATAAGATCACTAGCCCCTAAGTGAATCATTGAAAGGGATCTGGTCTGGGATCATAACGCACCTCATTAAAAAACCTTTGAAGAGGGCAGCTATTCTATTGCGATATCTTCATCAACTTTCCATGTGACTTCATCAAACAACTCAGCCAGGTTGTTCACTCAATCTGCAGTTGAAATCCAGTGGCTCACCAGATTTCCAATCAATTCTTGGATTACCACTACCTACAGAGTGACTCCAGGTCTCGTCACAAACTGGGGCCCCAGCTCAAATTATCAGCTGCTTTACTGCTCTTCAACTGGGTGCATGGGCCCAGATCCCTCATTCTGCATTTTGCATCAGTCACTTAACATCCAAAACAGTAGCAACCTCATTGTATCATTCCACTTTAAGTCTCCCCAGCCTCAAGCCAGAGGAAAATCTGCAACACTAAGGAAACCAGAAACGGTCAGAGTGACTAACAATGGCCAATAGTTTACCCCTATTTCATAGAGGAGGTGAGAAGAGATTAGACGTCAAGACCCAAAGTTGTTCACTCACGATCTTCAAGTTTACAAAATCATAGAGTCATAGAATCATAGAGATGTACAGCATGGGAACAGACCCTTCTGTCCACCCGTCCATGCCAACCAGATATCCCAACCCAATCTAGTCCCGCCTGCCAGTGGCCGGCCCATATCCCTCCAAACCCTTCCTATTCATATACCCATCCAAATGCCTTTTAAATGTTACAATTGTACAGCCTCCACCACTTCCTCTGGCAGCTCATTCCATACACTTATCACTCTCTGTGTGAAAGTGTTGTCCCTTACGTCTCTTTTATATCTTTCCGCTCTCACCCTAAACCTATGCCCTCTAGTTCTGGACTCCCCTACACCAGGGAAAAGACTTTGTCTATTTATCCTATCCATGCCCCTCATAATTTTGTAAACCTCTATAAGGTCACCCCTCAGCCTCCGACGCTCCAGGGAAAACAGCCCCAGCTTGTTCAGCCTCTCTCTATAGCTCAGATCCTCCAACCCTGGCAACATCCTTGTAAATCTTTTCTGAACCCTTTCAAGTTTCACAACATCTTTCCCATAAGAAGGAGACCAAATATTCCAACAGTGACCTAACCAATGTCCTGTACAGTCGCAACATGACCTCCCAACTCCTGTACTCAATACTCTGATCAATAAAGGAAAGCATACCAAACGCCTTCTTCACTATCCTATCTACCTGCGACTCCACTTTCAAGGAGCTATGAACCTGCACTCCAAGGTCTCTTTGTTCAGCAACACTTCCTAGGACCTTACCTTAAGTGTATAAGTCCTGCTAAGATTTGCTTTCCCAAAATGCAGCACCTTGCATTTATCTGAATTAAACTCCATCTGCCACTTCTCAGCCCATTGGCCCATCTGGTCAAGATCCTGTTGTAATCTGAGGTAACCCTCTTCGCTATCTACTACACCTCCAATTTTGGTGTCATCTGCAAACTTACTAACTGTACCTCTTATGCTCGCATCCAAATCATTTATGTAAATGACAAAAAGTAGAGGGTCCAGCACCGATCCTTGTGGCACTCCACTGGTCACAGGCCTCCAGTCTGAAAAACAACCCTCCATCATCACCCTTTGTCTTCTACCTTTGAGCCAGTTCTGTATCCAAATGGCTAGTTCTCCCTGTATTCCATGAGATCTAACCTTGCTAATCAGTCTCCCATGGGGAACCTTGTCGAACGCCTTACTGAAGGCCAAATAGATCACATCTACTACTCTGCCCTCATCAATCTTCTTTGTTACTTCTTCAAAAAACTCAATCAAGTTTGTGAGACATGATTTCCCACACACAATCATGAGGGGCATGGATAGGGTAAACAGACAAGGTATTTTCCTTGGGTGGGGGAGTCCAGAACTAGACAGGGTGAGAGGGGAAAAATTTAAAAGAGACCTAAGGGGCAACGTTTTTTATGCAGAGGGTGGAATGAGTTGCCAAAGGAAGTCGTGGAGGCTGGTACATTTACAACATTTAAAAGGCATCTGGATGGGTGTATGAATAGGAAAAGTTTAAGAGGGATATGAGCCAAGTGCTGGTAAATGGGACTAGATGAATTTAGGATATCTGGTCAGCATGAATGAGTTGGACAGAAGGGTCTGTTTCTGTGCTATACATCGCTATGACTCTAAGTCAGACCTGCACATGTTACTGTGGTTGACTGACTATTAACATCCTCCAAAGTGACGCAGCAAGGTACTGGGGCTGCAGAAACTAGAACTGAAGAGAAGAACCTCGCCCAACACCAACACGCCCGTCCCACCACCACCCCCTGAACCTTCTCAGGACAAACTGAAAGGGTACCTGATCTTCCTGAGACCAGATGACCGCACTCTGCTCTTTGACCTTCGCACTGAGTGAACTGATTTGCTTTTGGAAGTATTCAGCTGTTGTTTTCTGGTCTGCGGTCAAAGTAGCCCGTAGCCTCTCGTTTTCTGCTTTCATCTGTGAAGGGGAGAGTAAAGTAACTTCAGAATGCAAACATAATCAATCCTTTGTAAACGCAAGATTCCATTTTTAAATAGCCATTCGGAGTTCTTCAAACAGGATCCTTTCTTGCTTTAGATGCTTATTCAAGCTTACATATACCTCACAGAAGCACAGAATCCTAACAGTACGGAAAGAGGCCATTCAACCCTCCATAAACATCCCAACCCAGACCCAGACCCCCAGCCTATCCCTATATCCCCCCACTTCCCATGGCTAACCCTCCTCGTCTATACATCACTGGACACGACGGGACAATTTCCCACGGCCAATCCACCTAATCTGCACATCTTTGCACATTTGGATCTTTGGATGTTACCCACGTTGTGACGATTTTTGACTAAATGTTGCTGTCACTCGGTGAGATCCAGTTCCTTCAGAGTTGCTGGGTGAAAGTCCTGGAACTCCCTCCCTAATAAGACTGTGGGTGTATCGGTACCTCAAAGACTGCAGTAGTTCCAGAAGGCAGCTCGCCAACACCTTCTCAAGAGCAATTAGGAATGGGCAATAAATGTTGGTCCAACCAAATGAGGCCCACATTCCCCTGAAGGAATCTTACGACGTCACACAGGAGGTGTGAGTGTCCCTCTTGTAGCATGCGGTATGTCTGACAGCACACAATCAATAGAATATTCAACTGTGGAATGAATCACTGTCATCAAACAATGTCAACGCACTTCAACGTTTCCAGCATGGACAGGTAGACAATATAAAAAGTGAACCTCCCTCTTCCCAGTCTCAGGGAACAAGGTCATCTATCACATGCTCACAACCAGCCCATGACCAGTCCACCAGTCAATGAAGGCAAGCATGCAGGTACAGCAGGTCGTGAAGAAGGCTAATAGCATGCTGGCCTTCATAACAAGAGGAATTGAGTATAGAAGCAAAGAGGTGCTTCTGCAGCTGTACAGGGCCCTGGTGAGACCACACCTGGAGTACTGTGTACAGTTCTGGTCTCCAAATTTGAGGAAAGACATTCTGGCTATTGAGGGAGTGCAGCGTAGGTTCACGAGGTCAATTCCTGGAATGGCGGGATTGCCTTACACGGAAAGACTGAAGCGACTGGGCTTGTATAGCCTTGAGTTTAGAAGACTGAGAGGGGATCTGATTGAAACGTATAGGATTATTAAAGGATTGGATACTCTGGCAGGAGGAAACATATTTCCGCTGATGGGTGAGTGCCGAACCAGAGGACACAACTTAAAAATACGGGGTAGACCATTTAGGACAGAGATGAGGAGAAACTATTTCATCCAGAGAGTGGTAGCTGTGTGGAATGCTCTGCCCCAGAGGGCAGTGGAGGCCCAGTCTCTGGATTCATTTAAGAAAGAATTGGATAGAGCTCTTAAAGATAGTGGAGTCAAGGGGTATGGAGATAAGGCTGGAACAGGATACTGATTGGGAATGATCAGCCATGATCATATTGAATGGCGGTGCAGGCTCGAAGGGCTGAATGGCCTACTCCTGCATCTATTGTCTATGACAATAATGGACCCCAGCATAATATGAAGAAAGGTCACTGGACTCGAAACTCTAACTCTGTTTTGTCTCCATGGATGCTGCCAGACCTGTTGAGTTTCTCCAGCAATTTCTGTTTTAGTTTCAGATTTCCAGCCTCTTCAGTTCTTTGTTTTATACATCTTCCTGTTCTGTACAGTTCAACGGTGAAGCACTATGCAGTGTGGAACACTCTGCAAACCTGGAAACTCCCAGCAACTTTTAATGTTAAAAATAAAGTCCAAAAAGTCCAATGTCATGTTAAAGACGTGATTGAACATTCTCTCACCAGTCACTGCATTAAACCAATGTCTGGAAACATGAAACTCAAATCACAGGTCCATACTGACAGCAGGTTCACTAACAGAATGGCTGTGAGGAATAATGCCTTTTCTTCAAAAGTTTCAGCTTTTAGATCTAAAATGCCAGCTCTAGGCAATGAGGAACAGTCAAGTAACTACACAGACACACTCAGAGAAACACACCAACACAGACAGACAGACAGAAACACACACAAACAGACAAGTAGATAGTTACACACACATGCATACAGATATACATAGAACCACACACACACAAACACACGCGTGTGCATGCATGCAGACACAAAGAAAAATACCCAGACACACAGAGAGACAGAGCCACACACTGAGAAACACACACGTCCACACAGACAGAGACAGAGCTATACACACAGACAGATATACAGACAGAAACATACACTGACACAGACAGACACATACTCAGTCATATGCATACATACATACACAGAAACAAAGCCACACGCAGATGCAGAGACACGTACATAAAATCTGGACAAAATAGCCATCCTCCAAGAGGTCAAGGCTACTCTGAATAATTCCTAAGTTATAGGGCAATGGATCTCAGTCCAGGCCACGTTATGCTCCAATCCAGTCCCATTCACGATATTGTTCATATATTGATGGGCCTAGAGGCTTGGAAAGGACTAGTTTTCATGCTGGTTACATACAAACATATGAATAGGGGCAGGAGTAGGTCACTCAATCCCACAAGTCTGCCCTGTCATTCAATAGGATCGTGGCTGATCTGGTTGCCCCACATAGCCATCTACTTCTGATCATTTTTCACCACCTGCTGATCGAGAATCTTAGATTAGATTACTTACAGTGTGGAAACAGGCCCTTCAGCCCAACAAGTCCACACCGACCCGCCGAAGCGTATACCACCCAGACCCATACTCCTACATTCACCCCTTCACCTAACACTACGGACAATTTAGCATGGTCAATTCACCTGACCTGCACATTTTTGGATTGTGGGAGGAAACCGGAGCACCCGGAGGAAACCCACGCAGACACGGGGAGAATGTGCAAACTCCACACAGAGAGTCGCCTGAGGGGGGAATTGAACCCGGGTCTCTGGCACAGTGCTAACCACTGTGCCACCGTGCCGCCCATCTATCCATTTCTACTTCAAAATGTGCTTCCCCCACTCTTTGAGGAAAAGGGTTGCAAAGACTCATGACCATTAGAGAAAAACATTCTCTTTACTTCTGCCTTAATTGGGTGATACTTTATTTTTAAACAGATTCGGGTTCAAAGAGAAACATCTTCTTCCCTGCTCACCCGGGCAAAATCCATCAGGAGCTTCCAGGTTTCAGTCAATCACCTCTGACCCTTCTCAGCTCCAGAGTACAGGCCTACTCTGCACAAACCTGCCTCTGCTCATTCCAGGTATTAGTTTAGTAAACCTTCACCAAACAGCATTTACAGCACACGTACGTCCTTCCAAGGCAAGGCAAGGCAACACCAATACCATTCTCCAGACGTGATCTGACCAATGCTCAGTAAAACTGAAGCATAACCTCCTTTGCTACGTATTTAATTCCCCTCACAATGAAAAAAAAAAATTCTATTAGCTTTCCTAATTACTTGCTGTACCTGCATTCTAACCTTTTGTGATTCATGCACTGGGATACCCAAATCTCTCTGCAACCTCTCACCAGTTGGATAATGATTTTTTAAAATTCTTCTTTCCAAAATGGATAAATTCACAGATTTTCACAGATTATACTCCATTTGCAAGATCTTTATCCATTTGCTTAATCTGTTGCCCTTTCTACCTCATTTCCTCTTCACAATGTACTTTCCTATCATGTTATCAGAAAATTTAGCAATCATACACAGTCATAGAGATAGACAGCATGGAAGCAGACCCTTCAGTCCAACTCATCCATGCCAACCAGATTTCCTATATTAATATAGTCCCATTTGCCAGCATTTGGTCCATATCCCTCTAAACCCCTCCCCTTC
Source organism: Chiloscyllium punctatum (assembly GCF_047496795.1). Lineage (NCBI taxonomy): Eukaryota > Metazoa > Chordata > Chondrichthyes > Orectolobiformes > Hemiscylliidae > Chiloscyllium > Chiloscyllium punctatum. Next base: position 81,400,390 of record NC_092744.1, read on the forward strand.
ATATACCCATCCAGACGCCTTTTAAATGCTGTAATTGTGCCAGCCTCCACTACTTCCTCTGGCAGTTCATACCACATACATACCACCCTCTGTGTGAAAAAGGTTGCCCTTAAGTCCCTTTTAAATCTTTCCCCTCTCACCTTAAACCTATGCCCTCTAATTTTGTACTCACCCCACCCCAGGGAAAAGATTTTGTCTATTTATCCTATCCATGCTCCTCATGATTTATATATCTCTATAAGGTCACTCCTCAGCCTTCAAAGTTCCAGGGAAAACAGCCCCAGCCTATTCAGTCTCTCCTTATAGCTCAAGCCATCCAATCACAGCAACATCCTTGTAAATCTTTTCTGAACCCTTTCAAGTTTAACATCATTTCTATAGCAGGGAAACCAGAATTGAATGCAGCATTCTAAAAATGGCCTCACCAAATGTCCTGTACAGCTGCAATATGACTTCCCAACTCCCATACTCAATGCACTGACCAATGAAGGAAAGCACCTTCTTCACCACCCTGTCAACCTGTGACTCCACTTTCAAGAAAGTATGAACCTGCAGCCCTTGTTCTCTTTGTTCGGCTGCACTCCCAGGACCTTACCATTAACAGTATAAATTCTGCCCTGATTTGCCTTACCAAAATGCAACACCTCACATTTGTCTAAATTAAATTCCACCTGCCACTCCTCAGTCCATCAGTCCATCTGTTCCATTGTACTCTGAGATAACCTTCTTCACTATCCACGACACCACCAATTTTGGTGTCATCTGCAAACTTACTAAGCATACCTCCTATCTTTACATCCAAATCATTTATATAAATGACAAAAAGTGGCGGACTCAGCACTGATCCTTGCGGTACTTCGCTAGTCACAGGCCTCCAATCTTAAAAGCAATCCTCCACCACCACTCTCTGCCTCCTCTCTTCATGGAAATTTGCTATCCAATTGGCTAGCTCTCCCTGGATTCCACGTGATCTAACCTTGCTCACCAATTGACCATGCGGAGTTTTGTCGAATACCCTCAGTCCCTTCATCCAAGTCATTGATATAAATTTTTAAACATTGAGACCCCAGCAGTGATCCATGTGGCATACCATTCCATGCTCATAAATTGGAGACCAATCCTGAATCTCAGCATTGAGACCCAGTAATATAAGGAATTTGCAAATCAATGGAAATGTGATACAAAAGCCCCTTTGCATCGTTTTGTTTTGGCAAATATGGGGCAGAGGAGTTTCTGCTGATCGCAGATGTTCATTGATTTCTCTCAAAGGAAAGATAAGATGATAAAAGACCGAGGACCATTAAGTTCACCTTCTACCAGCCCAGTAATCACATGATGCTGGGTACTTGACTCAAATCAACTAATATCTATCCAATAGTTGATTTGTCAAATCTTTGGCTTGTGTGTCAGATGCAGCTCAGTTAGTGGCACTTTCACCTCTTAATCAGAAGATTGAAGGTTCAAGTGCCACTCCAGGTCATGAACACATAAAATATACAGTAGCACCTCGACTTACGAACTTAATCTGTTCCGGGACCCGGTTCATGAACCGAAAGCTCGCGAACTGAATCAATTTTCCCATTGTTTGGATATTCAAAGCACGCGTAGCAAAGCAGAATAATTACAATGAAACCACGGGCTTTTTGCGTTCGTACCTTCGTTCGTACCTTGAATTTTGTACGTACGTTGAAGCAAAATTTTATGTACAATCCTGTTCGTAAACTAATTTGTTCGTGAATGGGGTCATTCGCATGTCGAGGCGCTACTGTAGTTGATACTCTATGGCAGTACTAGGGAGTACTGGACTATTAGAAGTCCCAACTTTTGGATGGCAGAGAAAAGATCCCATGGCCGTCATCTGAACAACAGTGAAGCACCTCCAGTGCCCTGGTCTCTCAACATCCCTCAATCAACATCACAAAACCCATGTGTCTGTTCCTTACCACAATTCTGTTTTGGAGAGTTTTCAATGAGTTAATTGGTTGCCCTAATTCCTAGTTTATAACAGTGCTGAAATCCTGAAATAGTTCATTGGCTATGAAGCTTTTTGAGATGTCCAATGGATGCAAAAAGGATCATTCAATCTAAGTCTGTCTTTTTTTTTAAACACATTTGAGACACAAGGAGTATCCAATCACTATGCCTCCTGATTGTCAATAATGCACACCTCTGTATGTGACCAGGTAGGTAAAGGTACGGAGAACACTCAGCCCCAAGGTATTTCCTGATGATATGGCAGGAAAGAGTTAGATGTCCAAATCAGTGGTGAGAGCCCGAGTCAGAATACTGTACCCTCCAACACGAGGGAGATGACAATTGCCCTCTAAGCCTTTGGAGGCTGTCAGACTAAGTGGCCATTCTTTCTCCAAACATGGGGCAACCAAGGGATTGGCGCTGGTATTAAAAGTGCTTAGAAGTCAGTAAGAAGATATCACCTGAAAGTAATTACAAAAAAAATGTAAACTCCGCAGGATTTTAACTTTTTAAGTATTTTGGCCAAGCAAGAGTTAATTTCATGAAACAAGGATAAGTCATAAATATTCCTCAATGGCGCTCTGTGTCCAAACTAATTCTGTGTACACAAGCTACTGGTGCTGCTATGTCTTCCTGGAACACTTGGATTTGGCTCAATTCCCTTTGCCCCAGTGTACAAAGAAAATTTTACAGCCCTTCAAGCCTGAGCCGATCCAAATGTACTCTCTAAATCTGTCAGTCAATTCCTAAGCATCTGTATCCCTCTGCTCCCCACCTACTCATGCACTTATCAAGATATATCTGAAATGAATCTACCGTGCCTGCCTCTACTACTTCTGCTGGCAACGCGTTCCAAATGCCCTCCACCCTCTGTCGCATGTATCCCCCTTAAACTTTCCACCTCTCACCTTGAAAGCGTGACCTCTCGTTATTGAATCCTTCACCCTAGGAAAAAGCTTATCTCTATCTACCCAGTCTATACCCTTCATGATTTTGTAAACTTCAATCAGGTCCCCCCTCAATCTCCTTTTTTCTAATGAAAATAAACCTAACCTACTCAATCTTTCTTCATAGCTAGCACCTTCTATACCAGGCAACATCTTTGTAAACCTTCTCTGCACCCTCTCCAAAGCGTCCACATCCTTTTGGTAATGTGGCGACCAGAACTGTACACAGTATTCTAAATGTGGCCGAACCAATGTCTTGTATAATGTTAACATGACTTGCCAGCTCTTGTACTCAATACTCAATATCCCGTCCAATGAAGGCAAGCATACTATATGCCTTCTTGACCACTCTATCCACCTGTGCAGCAACCTTCAGGGTACAATGGACCTGCACTCCCAGATCTCTCTGCCCATCAACCTTTCCCAACGTTCTTCCATTCATTGTATAATTCACTCTAGAATTAGTCTTGCCTAAATGCATCACCTCACATTTGTCTGGATTGAAAGCCATCTGCCACTTTTCTGCCCAACTCTCCAGTCTAATTGCATCCTCCTGTATTCTCTGACAGTCCCTTATGCTTTCTGCTTCAGATGCCTTGGCCTCTCTGCTTGTTTGCAGTTCACAGCTTCTCACCAGTTAAAAAACATGATGATTCATCTTTCCAAAGTCAATAAATTCACACTTCCATTCTTTGAACTCTACCTGCCACTATTTTACCCACTCGCTTCCTATATCAACATCTCTTCACAACTCCCATCCAAACAGGAGTGATGGACTGCTGTAGGGAACATGAAAATCAAACAAAGAACGGCAGATGCTGGAGATCTGAAATAAAAGCATAAATTTCTGGAGGAACTCAGCAGGTCTGGCAGCATCTTTGGAGAGAAAACAGAGCATATGTTCCAAGTTCAGTTCTGAAGAAGGATCACTGGACTCAAAATGTTAACTCTGCTTTCTCTCCACAGATGCTGCCAGACCTTCTAAGTTTCTCCAGCAATTTCGGAATTTGTTGTAGGGAACAAATCCCCAGGACTTTGAGCCAAGATGTTAATGATAGGTCAATGGATGCTGGGTTGCACGAAAGGGTAGAATTGGTATTATGCAGAATGTCCAGAGGGTTGTAGGATTGATGGAGGTTAGAAATGGAAGGAATTCATCCCAAGGAAGAAGAAACATATTAAGGGGAGGATGAGGCAACCAAGGCTGACAAGGGAAGACAACAAAAGCATAGAAGCGAAAGATAAAGCATACAATGTGGTGAAGATTAATGGGAGGCCAGTGGATTGGGCGGCCTTTAGAAATCAGCAGATGATAACTAAAGCAACAGTAAGAGGGGGGAGAAGATGAAATATGAGCTAGTAACATAAAAGAAGATTGCAAGAGATTTTATTTAGACATATATAAAGTAAGAGAGAGGCAACAATGGATGGTGGACCTCTGGAATATGAGGCTGCAGAAATAGTAATGGGGAACAAAGATATGGTGGAGGAAATGTATAGGTACTTTGCAACAGTCTTCATTGTGGAAGACACCAGAAGCAGACCAGAACTTCAAGAGAGTCAGGAGGCAGAGGTGAGTGTAGTGGCCATCACTAAGGGGAAGGTGCTGGGGAAGCTGAAAGGTCAGAGATTGGATAAATCACTTGGACCAGGTGGTACAAATACCAAAGTTCTGAAGGAGATTGCTGAGAAGATGGTGGAAGCGTTGGTGGTGATCTTTCAGGAATTACTGGAATCAGGAAGGGTCCCAGAGGACTGGAAAATGGCTAATGTAACATCCCTGTTTAAGAAGGAAGGGAGGCAGAAGACAGGAAATGATAGGTCAGTTAGCCTGACCTCAGACTTTGGTAAGATTTTAGAGTCCATTATTAAGAATAAAATTGTGGAGTAATGGGCAGTGCGTGGTAAAATAGGAATGAGTCAGCATGGCTTCGTCAAGGAATGGTCTGACAAATCTGTTTGACAAAGGAAAGCTGGTGGACGTGATCTATTTGGATTTCCGGAAAGCCTTTGACAAGGTGCCACACATGAAGCTGCTAAACAAGAGATTGTTGTGTCAGGGGCAAAGTATTGGCATCGATAGAGGATTGGCAGACTGGCAAAAGGCAGAGAGTGGGGATAAAGGGTCCTTTTTCAAGATGGCAGCCAGTAACTAGTAGATTTCCACAGGGGTCTGTATTGAGATCTCAGCTATTCACAATATATATTAATGATCTGAATGAAGGAATTAAAAGCATTGTTGCTAAGTTTGCAGATGACACAAAGATAGGTGGAGGGACAGGTAGTGCTGAGGAAGTGAGGAAGCTGCAGAAGATCTTGGACAGGCTAGGAGAGTGGGCAGATGGAATACAGTGAAGTAATGCACTTTGACAAGAAGAATAGAGGCACAGACTATTTTCTGAAAGAGAAAAGGCATTGGAAAGCTGAAGAACAAAGGGACTTAGGAGTCCTAGTTCAGGATTCTCTTAATGTTAACATGCAGTGGTCAGTTAGGAAAGCAAATGCAATGTTAGCATTCATTTCAATTGGGCTAGAATACATGTGCAGAAATGTACAGCTGAGGCTGTATAAGAACTCTGGGCAGACCACATTTCAAACATTGTGAGCAGTTTGGGGCCCTGCATTGAAGGAAGGGTGTAAGGGTGTGCTGGCATTCAAGGGAGTCCAGAGGAGGTTTACAGGAATGATCCTGGGAACAAAGAGCTTGTCATATGAGGCATGGTTGAGCACTTTGAATCTTTACTTGATGGAGTTTAGAAGGATGAGAGAGGATAGAACATAGAACATTACAGCGCAGTACAAACCCTTCGGCCCTCGATGTTGAGCCACCTGTGAAACCAATCTGAAACCCATCTAACCTTCACAATTCCATTTTTGTCCATATGCCTATCCAATGACCATTTAAATGACTGTAAAGTTGGCGAGTCTACCACTGTTGCAGGCAGTGCGTTCCACACCCCTGCTACTCTGAGTAAAGAAACTACCTCTCACATCTGTCCTATATCTATCACGCCTCAATTTAAAACTACGTCCTCTCGTGCTAGCCATTGCCATCCAAGGAAAAAGGCTTTCACTGTCTATCCTATCTAACCCTCTGATTATCTTATATGTCTCAATTAAGTCACCTCGCAACCTTCTTCTCTCTAATGAAAACAATCGCAAGTCCCTCAACCTTTCCTCGTAAGACTTTCCCTCCATACCATGCAACATCCTAGTAAATCTCCTCTGAACACTTTCCAAAGCTTCCACATCCTTCCTATAATGTGGTGGCCAGAACTGTATGCAATACTCCAGAATTTTGTACAGCTGCAACGTGACCTCGTGGCTCCGAAACTCAATCCCTCTACCAATCACAGCTAACACACCAAATGCCTTCTTAAAACCCTCTCCACCTGGATGACAACTTACAGGGATCTATGTACATGGACACCAAGATCTCTCTGCTCATCTACACTACCAAGGATCTTCCATAAGCCCAGTACTCTCCATTCCTATTCCTCCTTCCAAAATGAAATACCTCACACTTTTCTCCAATAAATTCCATTTGCCTCCTCTCAGCCCATCTCTACAGCTTATCTACATCTCTCTGGAACCTGCAACATCCTTCAGCACTATCCACAACTCTACTGACCTTAGTGTCATCCACAAATTTACTAACCCATCCTTCTATGCCCTCATCCATGTCATGATTTGGAGACAACCACTTGTTGAAGGAGCAGCGCTCCGAAAGCTAGTGTTTCCAAATAAACCTGTTGGACTATAACCTGGTGTTGTGTGATTTTTGACCTCATCTAGGTCATTTAAAAAACTGACAAACAGCAGTGGACCCAAAACAGATCCTCGCATTACCCCACTAGTAACTGAACTCCAGGATGAACATTTCCCATCAACCACTACCCGTCTTTCAGTTTTTTTTCAGCTAGCCAATTTCTGATCCAAACCGGTAAATCACCATCAATCCCATGCCTCCATATTTTCTGCAATAGCCTACCGTGGGGAACCTTGTCAAATGCCTTTCTGTAATCCATATACACCACATCAACCGCTTTACCCTCATCACCTGTTTGGTTACCTTCTCAAAACTCAATAAGGTTTGTGAGGCACAACCTACCCTTCACAAACCCGTGTTGACTATCCCTAATCAACGTATTGCTTTCTAGATAATTATAAATCCAAGCTCTTATAACCTTTTCCAACACTTAATCCACAACCCGAAGTAAGGCTCACTGCTCTATAATTCCCAGAGTTATCTTTACTCCTCTTCTTGAACAAGGGAACGATATTTGTTACCTCCAGTCTTTGGCACTATCCCTGTAGACAATGATTACATAAAGATCAAAGCCAAAAGCTCGGCAATCTCCCCACCACCCACCCCCCCCGGCTTCCCAGAGAATCCTAGGATAAATCCCATCCAGCCCAGGAGACATCTATTTTCACACTTTCCAGAATTGCTAACACCTCCTCATGAACCTCAATCCCATCTAGTCTATTTGCCTGTATCTCAGCATTCTCCTCAACAACATTGTCTTTTTCTAGTGTGAATACTGATGAAAAAGATTCATTTAGTACTTCCCCTATCTCCTCTGACTCCACACACAACTTCCCACTACTATCCTTCATTGGCCCTAATCTTGCGCATTGAAACTAACAGCATACTGAGAGGCCCAGATAGGGTGGATGCGTTTCCATTATTAGGAGAGATTAGGACCCGAGGGCACAGCCTCAGAGTGAGGGGACAACACTTTAGAACTGAGATTGAAGATTTTTTTTCTGCCAGAGGGCAGTTAATCTGTGGAACTCATTACTGCCGAGAGTTGTGGAGGCCTAGTCATTTAAGATGTGGAGCAGCCGGTGTTGGACTGGGGTGTGTGAAGTTAAAGATCACACAACACCAGGTTATAGTCCAACAGGTTTATTTGGAAGCACTAGCTTTCAAAGCTTTTGGGGAAAAAGCAGGAGAATGGGATTGAGAAACATGATCAAATGGCAGAGCAGACTTGATGGGCCAAATGGCCTAATTCTACCCTTATATCTTACGGTGCTCTGGTCTTATGGACCAAGGAAGGTTAATGCCATAGATGGATTTGAATACAAAAATGACAATGTTACGTTCAAGGCAATGAACTGACAGTCACTGGATGTCAAGTAGCACACAGTGTTGAGTATCATAGAGTTATGCAGACCCTTCAGCCCATCTTATTCACACCAATCATCAAGTACCTGTAGTTTAGAAGAATGCAGGGGAATCTCCGAAACCTATAAAATTTTAACAGGACTAGTCAGGGGAACATAAAATGGATGCTCCCAGTAACCCAGGGAGTCCAGAACTAGGAGGTCTCAGTCTAAGGATATAGGGTTGACCATGTAAGACTGAGATGAGGAGAGTGGTGAACCTGTGGAATTCTCTGCCACAAAAGGCGGCTGAGGCCAAAACACTGAATGTTTCAAGAAGGACTTAGATATAGCAATAGGGCTAAAGGGATCAAAGGGTATAGGGAGAAAGCAGGAACAAGGGACTGAGTTGGATGATCATCCAGGAGAGACTAGGACCTGAGGGCACAGGCTCAAAGTGAAGGGACGACCCTTTAGAACTGAGGTGAGGAGGATTTCCTTCAGTCAGAGGGTGATGTATCGGTGGAACTCATTGTCACAGGGAGCTGTGGAGACCAAGTCATTGAGTGCCTTTAAGGGAGAGATAGATAGGTTCTTGCTTGGCAAGGGGATCAACGGGATCTTCCTGACATTTCTACACAATGAACTTTATCTGATGTCAGTCTGCCCATTTCACCAACTTTCCCATATTTAAAACATAGAATCACAGAATCCCTGCAGTGAGGAAACAGGCTATTTGGCCCAACAAGTCCGTACTGATCCTCCAAAGAGTAACCCACCTAGACCCATTCCGCTACCCTTATTCTACATTTGCCCCTGACTAATGCTCTTAACTTACACATCCCTGAACACTATGGGGCAATTTAGCATGGCCAATTCACCTAATTTGAATATCTTTGAACTGTGGGAAAAGGACCTGGAGAAAACCCACACAGACACGGGGAGAATGTGCAAACTCCACGCAGACAGTTGCCCGAGGCTGGAACTGAACCTAGGTCTCTGCCGCTGCGAGGCAGCAATGCTAACCACTGAACCACCGTGCTTGAAGATCAACACTACCTTTTTCACCACTTCAAATGTCTCCAAGTTTTATATCATCCACAGACTTCTAATTAGTGCCCTGTTCATCAGATCATTTAGATAATGATGAAAATACAGGTCCTATGCCTACTTCCAATCACATAATTTGTACCATCTGGAAGGACAAGAGCAACAGATACATGGAAACACCCATCAACACTACCCAGCATAGTGGTATTATCGCTGGACTGTTAATCCAGCAACCCAGCTAATATTCTGGGGATACAGGTTTGAATTATGCCGCAATATGTTGTGGACCAGATGAGACCCCCTCAAACTCCTTCAAGAAGGTAGCCTATTCCCTTGAGTTTTCTTATTTTAAAGGCAGAAGTAAATTGGATATTCCAGAAATGGTGCAGCTGGTCAAACCAATTGGCTTTAAGCAAAATAGAATTTATTCACACACTATGGTCGAAACACGAACAAAAGAAAACAGAATTTAGAACAACTTAAACATTTGGAAACCCAACTGACTCAAAAATGCAACTTAACGAAGGAGTTGTTCCAATACCTGCAACATCCAAAAACACATCCCATGGCAAATGGTAAATTCAAACTCTGGTTCTTATAGGCAGAAGAGATTGCCAGAGAGAAAAGTCAAGCAAGAAACATCTATTGAAGCATGGAACCTTTCTTCACAGTAACAGCTTCTCTGCTACCAGCAGTTTCTGACTGCCTGCTAAAATAAACCAAACTAGAAAAATCCTGACCTGGGAGAACTGGCCACTCCCCTGCCATTGTTTAAAGTAGCCATTTCCAGACATATTGGCATCTCTGCCTTTACAACCCCTCTTGAAAAAAAAAGGACAAAATAACCTTGTTAAAGGGTCAGCATCGTCACAACTAAAAATGTGGAATTAAGAGCCTAATTATGGCCATGCATCCATTGTTGATTGTCAAGAGAAAAGCCAATCTGGTTCACTAATGCCCTCACCATCCTCATGGTGAGGGCATGGTGGCTCAGTGGTTAGCACTGCTGCCTCTCAGCACTACGGGCCCAGGTTCAATTCCAGCCTCAGGTGACTGTCTGTTTGGAGTTTGCACATTCTCCCCCTGTCTGCGTGGGTTTCCTCTACATGTTCAGGTTTCCTCCCACAATCCAAAGGTGTGCAGGCTAGGTGAATTGGCCATGCTAAAGTGTTCAGGAATGTGTAGCTTAGGTGCATTAGTCAGGGGTAAATGTAGAGGAACGGGTTTGGGTGGGATATTCTTCCGAGGATCCGAGTAGACTTGCTGAGCCGAATGGCCTGTTTTCACACTGTAGGGATTCTATGATTCATCTGGTATGGCCTATATGTGACTCTAGACCCACACCAACGTGGTTGACTCTTTACTGTCCTCCGCACAATTGGCGATGGGCAATAATTGATGGCCTAGCCAGCGATACCCTCATCCCATACATGAATAAAAAAAAACTTCGCCATTGCCTGGTGTTCTAAGTGTCCTGTGAAACCTGTACTTTTTGCGTGTGCTTCCCAGACATAGATGCTGAGAATTCTGCAACACTGACATCTACATAATATCGCAAGTGTGTTGTATCATGTGTAACATCAGCCACAATCTTTTTGACTTTGGAATGGAAATAGTGAAAAGAGGAAGGCAGTTCTGGTTGCAGCTTTAAGCTGTTGGTTTACAGAGTTCACTTCAGGTACAACTATTGCCATGAACACCACATTAAGGACTGACTGTCCGTGAAAGATACTTTTCCTGCTAAACATACTACAACATTTGGCGGATGCAGTGATGAAAAGAATTAGCAGACAAAACGTCAAAACTGAAATTTGAAACATACCTCCTCTTTTTCGGCCAGATGTTGACTTTCAAAGTCTTTCACCTTCTTTTTGGAATCGCTTTTCTGGAAATGAAAGGCAAAGAAACAAGGAAATCTTAAACGAGAATAGAAATTGCTGGAAAATCTCAGCAGGTCTGGCAGCATCTGTGGAGAGAGAAACAGAGTTAACATTTCGGGTCCACTGACCCTTTTCTTGGAATCAAATGTCATTGTTTTAGGGCCACAGTGAACAATTAAACATTAACGCTGAGCTAAGCAACCACAATTTCTGCATCCACATTTCTGGCCTTGGCTCACCTGAATTATTGGTGTCAGCTCCCAAAATCAAATCTAATTTGGGCTCGTGAAAATCTGGCTCACACTAAAAGTGTTTTTCTTATTCATTGATTCATAGATAGTTGACATCAATGGGAAGGCCAGCAATTATTGACCAGGAGTAGATTTCATCTTGCCCCATCATCGTGTGTGTAGTAAAGGTAACCTGTGGAGCTAAGGGGTGGGCCAGTTAATTTCAGGATTTTGACCCAGCGACAATGAAAGGATCAGTAGGACAGTTCCAAATCAGGATGGTGTGTGACTAGGAGAAGATCTTGATGGGTGCTCCCATGTATCGGCCACTCTTGTCCTTCTAGATGGTATAAGTGGTGAGTTTGGCAGTGGCTAATGATGGTCTGTTGCTGCAATGCATTTTATACTCCCAAAGTCGTGTGCCCATGCTAGGGGAGGCAGTAAGTGTTTAAAATGGTGAATGGAGTGCCAGTCAAGTGGGTCGTTTTCCCTTTTGATGCTATCGTAATTTGTGTATCTGCAATCATCCAAGTAATTGGAAGATATTCATCCAGTTTTTGCTATGTAGACAGTGAAACAGCTTTGGAGACTCAAAGGATGCATTATTTAGTACAGAATTCTTTGTAAATGTTTCACTGTACTCCTGTCACACAAGTACACATGACAATAAAATCTAAAGCTAAGAATTCCTAGCTTCTGATCCACTATTATAGTCATTGTATTTAATGTGACTGGTCTAGTTCAGTTTCTGATGTAGCCCCTCCCACCCTCAGACAGTTGATAGTGGACAATTTCAGTTGTGGTAATGCCATTGAAGGGCTGGTGGTTAGACTCTCTCATGTTCAACTTGGTCAACGCCTGGCACACTATATCGCAACGTTGACTTGTCCTTTGTCAATCCAAGCCTAGATTCTGCCTGGGTCTTACTGCATGCAGGCATGACCTGCTTCACAACAATGAGAGTTATGAATGGAACCAAACCTTGCAATGGATTCAAGATCATCAATGAAGCAGCTGAAGATGGTTGGGGTTAGGACACTATCCTGAGGAACACCTGCAGAGGTGTCGTAGAGCTGAGATGACTCACCTCCAACAACCACAACTATCTTCCTTTGTGCTAAATAGGACTCAAATTTGATTTGATTTATTATTGTCACATGTACCTAGATCCAGTGAAAAGTTGTGTTTTGCGTGCAATAGAGGCAGATCATACTATACAAGGTGCGTTAGGGCAACACAGCAAGGAATACAATGGTACAGCTACAGAGAACTTGCACAAAGAGCACGATCAACATTAAATTTGAAATTTGAGTGATCCATTCAGAAGTATAATAACAGCGGGGAAGAAGCTGTTCCTGAATCTGGTTTGTGTGTTGAAGCTTTTGGATCTTCTGCCTGACAGAAGAAGCCTTCCCGTGATTATCAATGATGTCAATTTTCCCAGGGTTCTTGATGCCAAGGTCAGTCACTCTTAACTCAATGCAGGAATTCAGCTCCTCTGCCCGTTTTTGAGGCAAAGCTGTGATGAGGTTTGGAGTTGAGTGGCACTGGTGGAACCCAAACTGAATATCAGCAGGCAGATTATCAGATTTCTTTTAACAACTGAATATCAGCAGGCAGATTATCAGATTTCTTTTAACAACTGAATACAGCAGGAATGCAGAGCTGATCTTAGGGAAACATGAACGGAGATCACACCCAATACAGGTTTTGGTCTCCTTATCTGAGGAAAGATGTTCTGGCAATGGAGGGTGTGTTACAAACAGGATGGCAGGACTGACAAATGAAGAGAAACTGGATTGGTTAGGATTTTGGGACAGGGGAGTCCAAAACCAGAGGGCATCGTTTTAAGGTGAGAGGGAAAAGATTTAAAAGTGACCTAAGGGACAACTGTTTCATGCAGAGGGTAATGCGTGGATGGAATGAGGGTGGCGCGTGGCTGGAATGAGGGTGGCGCCTGGATGTTCTCAATGTTCAGGGGAGTCCAGAATCAGGAGTCGCAGGGTAAGGATATGGGCTAGGCCATTTCCTCATAGATGAGGAGACATTTCTTCACCCAGAGAGCGATGAGCCTGTGGAAATCACTGCCACAGAAAACACTGAATGCTTTCAAGGAGGAGTTCAACATAAAGAGGAACCTCGATCATCCAGCATTCGATTATCCGAATATCGGATTGTCTAGCAAGATCGCAAGGTCCCAATGCTCGGCTAAACCACATTATCCAGCATTCGATTATCTAGAATTCGATTAACTGAAACAAAATACTGCCCGCCCATGTCCTTCAGATAATCAAGGTTCCTCTATAGTTTGTGGGTTAGAAGTGATCAAAGGGAGAACATAGAACATAGAACCCCCATTCCAGCGCAGTACAGGCCCTTCGGCCCTCAATGTTGCACTGTCTTGTGAAACCAATCTAAAGCCCAACTAACCGACACTATTCCATTATCATTCATATGTTTATCTGATGACCATGTAAATGCCCTTAAAGTTGGCGAGTCTACTACTATTGCAGGCAGGGCCTTCCACGCCCTTACAACTCTTTGAGAAAAGAAACTACCCTCTGACATCTGTCCTATATCTACCACCCCTCAATTTAAAGCTATGTCCTCTCATGCTAGCCATCACCATCTGAAGAAAAAGGCTCTCACTGTCCACACCCTATCTAACCATCTGATTACCTTATATGTCTCAATTAAGTCACCTCTCAACCTTGTCCTCTCGAACAAAAATAGCCTCAAGTCCCCCAGCCTTTCCTCAGTGGGGATATCGTCCTGAGCTCAGTAACGAGACATGAGCATACTGAATGGTGGAGCAGGCTCGAAGGGCCGAGTGGCCTACTCCTGCTCCTATATCTCTATGTTCCTTTACTTCTATATGGCACCCCAAATGAAGCCTTGGAGCAATAATGGAACAACAAACCAGGCGGTCTGCTCAGGGCATGGTGCAAGTTCAGAGAGAGTTGTGCTCAATAAGAGTCAGGACACCAGTTTGGACTGAAGGTACAGCCTGGCCCAGCAGCCTGGGTGAAGAGCTGTAACCTTGACACCTATGCCATCTGCAGATTGTAAAGCTACAGACCAAGCTGGAGCTTAGAAATCAAGGCTTCGGTCCCGCACTTGTTGACCCTGACTATGAAGAAGTGGCACAGAGTGGTAAGGGTACCTTGAAAGGTAATTGTAGGATTTAGGGCTGAGAGAGGGGGAGCAGCAGAGAGAGAGAATGAGAAATAGATACAGAGAGGGAGGGAGGGGGAGAGAGAGAGAGAGAGAGAAAGAGAGGGAGGGAGGGAGGCAGAGAGAGAGAGAGAGAGAGAGAGAGAGAGAGAGAGAGAGAGAGAGAGAGAGAGAGAGAAAGAGAGGGAGGGAGGGGGAGAGAGAGAGAAAATGAGAGGGAGGGGGGGAGAGAGAGAGAGAGAGAGAGAGAGAGAGAGAGAGAGAGGGAGGGAGGGAGGGAAGGAGGGAGAGAGATAAAGAGAGGCAGGGAGAAGGAGAGAGAGAGAGAGACAGAGACAGAGAAATAGAGAACAAGAAGAAAGAGACATAAAGAGAGAGAGAGAAAGAGAGATAAAAAGTGAGAGAGAGAGACACAGAGAGAGAGAAAGGGGGAAGAAAGATTAAAAAGACAGAAAGAGAGAGAGATAAAGAGAAAGGGGGAAGGAGCAAGAGAGGGAGATAGGTAAAGAAAGAAAGACGGAGAGAGATAGAGGGAGAGAAAGAGAGACACAGAAAGGGGAGAAGAGGGGGAGAGATAAAGAAAGAGAGAGAATAACAGCTCCCACTGAAGGACCTGTTCTGTGCTGTCAGCCACACTCATTAAACAGAAGACACCACAGACAGGCTAAGAACCGTTAAGACAGATGAACATAAATGATGGGGCAGGGATGAGTCATGTGGGTCACAGATGGCACAGCAGCTTTCAAACAGGGGGCGAGGTTTCTGCAGCCAAGCACATTTGTTTGGCTAACAATCAGGAGGACAGAGCGGCTTGCCCGATGCACAGAGTCCACTGCCTTCCCCAGGCAGACAGCCTCCAAAAATCCCAGCTAAACCTGGGAGAGGGATCAGCACAGACAGGCTCGACGGCAAACACAGACTCTAGGCCTCAATTTAGGAGTCAGTCTGAGGGCCACTCACGACGAAGGGGCATCGGGGTAGAATTCCATGGCAGTGGGAAGCCACAAAAACGTACGTGCACTCCAATCCACGGGGGCCTTGTTGCTGAGGGAGTGGTACTCAGTAGAAGAATCTCCACACAACTTGCAGCCAGGTTCATGATGCTATCCCCCCTTGCAGTCACAGTGCCCTGTATATTGGCAGCAGGCCTCATCCAAGTCATCGTCGCTCATGAGTGAGCCTAGACCTTGGCAGAACATTCCAAAGTGGGGGACATTTTGATGGAATGAATAAAGAGGTCACCCATTCCAGGAAATAAAATGGTTGCCTCACGAGGGACGATTGGTCTGGCCAGGCTCACGGCTAATGGAGTTTAGAAGAGTGTGGCACGGCAGTTAGCACTGCTGCCTCACAGCACCAGGGACCCGGGTTCGATTCCAGCCTTGGACATCTGTGTGTGTGTGTGTGTGTGTGTGTGTGTGTGTGTGTGTGTGTGTGTGTGTGTGTGTTTGTGTGTGTGTGTGTAGAGTTTGCACATTCTCTGCGTGCTTGCATGGGTTTCCACCGGGTGCTCCGGTTTCCTCCCACAATCCAAAGATATATGCAGGTTAGGTGGATTGGCCATGCTAAATTGCCCTGTAGTGTCCAGGGATGTGCAGGCTAGGTGGGTGAGCCTTGGGAAATGCAGGGGTACAGGGATAGGGTAGGGCAGTGAGTCTGGATGGGATGCTCATCAGAGGATCGGTGCAGAGGATGGGCTGAATGGCCTCTTTCCACCTGTAGGGATTCGGTGAAGCGATTTGACAGAGGAGATGTTGGGGAGAATGTTTCCTCATGAACCTAGGAGAAAGGGTCATTGGTTTAAAGATGGGTCACCCATTTAAAACAGAGATGAGGCAAAATAATCTTCTCTCACGAGTCTTTGGAATGCTGTTCCTGAAACAGCAAACAAAGCAGATTCTTTGAATATCTTGAAGGCTGAGTTAGATGGATTATTGTTAAGCAAGGGGTGAAAGGTTACGAGGGGGAGGTGGGAAAATGGACTTCGAGCCACAACCAGAGTCAGCTATGATCTTATTGAATGGGGGAGTAGGCTCGAGGGCTGAATGGCCTCCTCCTGTTCTTGATTTACCTGGTCGTACATTCTGCTCGAGAAGGAGAAAGTGAGGACTGCAGATGCTGTGGAGTTGGAGACGAAAAGGGTGGCACTGGGAAGGAATAGCAGGTCAGGCATAATCCCAGGAGCAGGAGAGGCAACATTTCAGGCATAAACTCTTCAACACGAATGTTCATCAATGCCTGAAACATTGACTCTCCTGCTCCTCAGATGCTGCCTGACCCACTGTGCTTTTCCAGCACCACACTTTTCGACTGGAATTTTACTCTTTCCAACTGAAAGTAAGCAATAAGTTAAGCTCCCTCTACTTTTTTTAAAAACAGAAAGTAAATGTCCCTCTACACTGTCCCTATCAAATACTCCCATGACAGGGACAGCATGGAGTTAGATACAGAATAAAGCTCTCTCCACACTGCCCCCATCAAACATTCCCATAGTTGGGACAGCACTGAGTTAGATACAAAGCAAAGCTCCCTCTACACTGCCCCCATCAAATACTCCCAGAACAGGGACAGCATGGTGTTAGCTACAAAGTAAAGCTTCCTCTACACTGTCCCCACCAAATACTCCCAGGACAGGGACTACATGGAGTTAGGTACAGATTAAACCTCTCTCTAAACTGGCCCCCATCAAACACTCCCAGGACAGGGACAGCACGGGGTTAGATACAGAGTAAAGCTCCCTCCACACTGTCCCCATCAAAAACTCCCAGAACAGGGACAGTAAGGGGTTCGATACAAATTAAAGCTGCTCTACTCTTTTGAACTGGAAAGTAAATTTTCCTGGATGCCGTGACCCTCAAGCATTCCTGGGAATAGGGTCAGCATGGGCTAACCACACAGTAAAGCCACCTCTACTCTTTGAAACTAAAATTAACTAAAAGTAAAGCTCCCTTGACATTGTCCCCATCAAACACTGGTCGTATGTTGCACACTGTAAGTTCTGTGGCATGGAGCCCACAATGTGACAGTGGGTCAAAATTCTGATGTTTTATTGATTACCCTTGGGGGTTCTGAGAGAGAGCTCGAACTTGGGAGATGAACTGGATAAGGTGGGGCAGATGTGTGAAGGAACTTGAAAAATAATGAGGGGCATGGTCCAGGGACAGGCCATGTTAATACGGGCTGGATTGAAAAGGGATAGCGGCTTTCCTTAATTCATGATTTCCCAGAGAGTGTCCATTAAAGTTTCTGTTCCCTTTTATTTGCCCAGGCCCTAGGGACTGCACTGTGAGGTACTGCTGGGCTCCACCCCATCCCAACAAGCCCCACAACGCCAGGCAATGCCATAGCCCTCCCATTGAATGGTTCCAGTGTTTCCACTTACCAGCTTCTCATATCTCTCCTTCCAGTTTCTCAGCTCCATCGCGTGATCCTCGACATGGTAGGCCGTCACTGTTGACAGCGCTGGGGCTGCCACTTGGATCTCCTGCAGTTTCTAATGATTACAACGATTAACGTTTAATTCTTCTGGGCAACGGGACAGACAGTTAACCTCCTGCTCTCTTAACCACGCAACGACCCAACGAGCTAATCATACAAAAGCCAAACGCTGCCGAAACAGGAAGTATTGCTGGGAGAGTTCAGCATGTCTGCCTTAGATGCAGAGATACAGGGTGGGGGTTCAGAGAAGCACTGCAGAAAAGGACAAGATGTACGAGGTTAAAGTCAGTTGCTGAGGTACTGAGAAGAGGAATGTGTGTCTGTAAAGGAGAGAAGCAGAAGGTCTGTGTGAGATAGTAGGAAAAGAGATATGAAGCAAGATGACAGCATAGGACGAGTAATGGAAGAAAAAACAAACACAGGTGAAGTGGAAATGGGAAAAATCAGAACCGTCACTGTCAATGGCTCAAACAGAATGAAAACTGGGAGCAGAGATGATGACCTGAAACTGTTGAGTGGAACATGAGTCCAAAAGTTGTGAATTGCCCAATTAGGAGCTGTGACATTAGCTGCCCAACTGCAAGAGAATTTCAAAGGAAACCTCAATGGACACAGCCAACACACAGACATTGAACACCATGGGAAGACAAAGACACCGAGGGACATGGCGATCAGATACACTGACCGACACAAGGAGCACACAGACACTGACCGACACGGGGAACACACAGACACTGACCGACACGGGGAGCACACAGACACTGACCGACACGGGGAACACGCAGACACTGACCGACACGGGGAGCACACAGACACTGACCGACACGGGGAACACACAGACACTGACCGACACGGGGAACACACAGACGCTGACCGACACGGGGAGCACACAGACGCTGACCGACACGGGGAACATTCAGAAACTGATCGACACGGAACACAGATACTGTTCAACACGGGGAACACGCAGACACTGACCGACACGGGGAACATGCAGACACTGACCGACACAGGGAACATACAGACACTGACCGACACAGGGAACATACAGACACTGTCCGACACGGGGAACACACAGACACTGATCGACACGGGGAATACACAGACACTGACCGACACGGGGAACACACAGACACTGACTGACACGAGGAAAACACAGACATTGACTGACACAGAGAACACACAGACACTGACCGACACAGGGAACATACAGACACTGACCGACATGAGGAACACACAGACACTGACCGACACAGAGAACACGTAGACACTGACCGACACGGGGAACACGCAGACACTGACCGACACGGGGAACACGCAGACACTGATCGACACGGGGAACATACAGACACTGACCGACACAGGATACAAGCAGACACTGATCGACACGGGGAAAATACAGACACTGACTGACACGGGGAAACATACAGACACTGATCGACACGGGGAACATACAGACACTGACTGACACGGGGAAACATACAGACACTGACCGACACGGGGAACACGCAGACACTGACCGACACGGGGAACACACAGACAGTGACCGACACGGGGAACACACAGACACTGACCGACACGGGGAACACACAGACACTGACCGACACGGGGAACACACAGACACTGACCGACACGGGGAACACGCAGACACGGATCGACAGAGGGAACACACAGACACTGACCGACACGGGGAACACACAGACACTGACCGACACGGAGAACACACAGACACTGACTGACACGGAGAACATTCAGAAACTGATCGACACGGAACACAGATAATGTTCGACACGGGGAACACGCAGACACTGACCGACACGGGGAACACGCAGACACTGACCGACACGGGGAACACGCAGACACTGACCGACACGGGGAACACGCAGACACTGACCGACACGGGGAACACACAGACACTGACCGACACGGGGAACACACAGACACTGACCGACACGGGGAACACACAGACACTGACCGACACGGGGAACATACAGACACTGACTGACACGGGGAAACATACAGACACTGACAGACACGGGGAACACGTAGACACTGACAGACACGGGGAACACGCAGACACTGACTGACACGAGGAAAACACAGACATTGACTGACACAGAGAACACGTAGACACTGACCGACACGGGGAACATACAGACACTGACCGACACGGGGAACACACAGACACTGACCGACACGGGGAACACACAGACACTGACCGACACGGGGAACACACAGACACTGACCGAAACGGGGAACACACAGACACTGACCGACACGGGGAACACACAGACAGTGACCGACACGGGGAACACGCAGACAGTGACTGACACGGGGAACACACAGACAGTGACTGACACGGGGAACACACAGACAGTGACCGACACGGGGAACACACAGACAGTGACCGACACGGGGAACACACAGACAGTGACTGACACGGGGAACACACAGACAGTGACCGACACGGGGAACACACAGACACTGACCGACACGGGGAACACACAGACACTGACCGACACGGGGAACACGCAGACACGGATCGACAGAGGGAACACGCAGACACGGATCGACAGAGGGAACACACAGACACTGACCGACACGGGGAACACACAGACACTGACCGACACGGAGAACACACAGACACTGACTGACACGGAGAACATTCAGAAACTGATCGACATGGAACACAGATAATGTTCGACACGGGGAACACGCAGACACTGACCGACACAGGGAACATGCAGACACTGACCGACACGGGGAACACACAGACACTGACCGACACGAGGAACACACCGACACTGACCGACACGAGGAACACACCGACACTGACCGACACAGGGAACACGCAGACACTGACCGACACAGGGAACACACGGCCACTGACCGACACGGGGAATACACAGACACTGACCGACACGGGATACAAGCAGACACTGACCGACACGGGGAACATACAGACACTGACTGACACGGGATACAAGCAGACATTGACCGACACGGGGAACACACAGACACTGACCGACACGGGGAACACACAGACACTGACCGACACGGAGAACATTCAGAAACTGATCGACACGGAACACAGATAATGTTCGACACGGGGAACACGCAGACACTGACCGACACAGGGAACATGCAGACACTGACCGACACGGGGAACACACAGACACTGATCGACACGGGGAACACACAGACACTGACCGACACGAGGAACACACAGACACTGACCGACACAGGGAACACGCAGACACTGATCGACACGGGGAATACACAGACACTGACCGACACGGGGAAAATACAGACACTGACCGACACGGGATACAAGCAGACACTGACCGACACGGGGAACACACAGACACTGACCGACACGGGGAACACACAGACACTGACCGACACGGGGAACATTCAGAAACTGATCGACACGGAACACAGATAATGTTCGACACGGGGAACACGCAGACACTGACCGACACGGGGAACACGCAGACACTGACCGACACGAGGAACACACAGACACTGACCGACACGGGGAACACACAGACACTGACCGACACGGGGAACACGCAGACACTGACCGACACGGGGAACACGCAGACACTGACCGACACGGGGAACACGCAGACACTGACCGACACAGGGAACACACACACTGACCGACACGGGGAATACACAGACACTGACCGACACGGGATACAAGCAGACACTGATCGACACGGGGAATATACAGACACTGACTGACACGGGGAAACATACAGACACTGACCGACACGGGGAACACACAGACACTGACCGACACGGGGAAAACACAGACATTGACTGACACAGAGAACACACAGACACTGACCGACACGGGGAACACACAGACAGTGACCGACACGGGGAACACACAGACAGTGACCGACACGGGGAACACACAGACAGTGACCGACACGGGGAACACACAGACAGTGACCGACACGGGGAACACACAGACACTGACCGACACGGGGAACACACAGACACTGACCGACACGGGGAACACGCAGACACTGACTGACACGGAGAACATTCAGAAACTGATCGACACGGAACACAGATAATGTTCGACACGGGGAACACGCAGACACTGACCGACACAGGGAACATGCAGACACTGACCGACACGGGGAACACACAGACACTGACCGACACGAGGAACACACCGACACTGACCGACACGAGGAACACGCAGACACTGATCGACACGGGGAACATACAGACACTGACCGACACGGGGAATACACAGACACTGACCGAAACGGGGAACACACAGACACTGACCGACACGGGGAACACACTGACCGACACGGGATACAAGCAGACACTGACCGACACGGGGAACACACAGACACTGACCGACACGGGGAACACACAGACACTGACCGACACGGAGAACATTCAGAAACTGATCGACACGGAACACAGATAATGTTCGACACGGGGAACACGCAGACACTGACCGACACAGGGAACATGCAGACACTGACCGACACGAGGAACACACAGACACTGACCGACACGGGGAACACGCAGACACTGACCGACATGGGGAACACGCAGACACTGACCGACACGGGGAACACGCAGACACTGACCGACACGGGGAACACGCAGACACTGACCGACACGAGGAACACACGGACACTGACCGACACGGGGAATACACAGACACTGACCGACACGGGATACAAGCAGACACTGATCGACACGGGGAATATACAGACACTGACTGACACGGGGAAACATACAGACACTGACCGACACGGGGAATACACAGACACTGACCGACACGGGGAACACACAGACACTGACCGACACGGGGAACACACAGACACTGACCGACACGGGGAACACGCAGACACGGATCGACAGAGGGAACACACAGACACTGACCGACACGGGGAACACACAGATACTGACCGACACGGAGAACACACAGACACTGACTGACACGGAGAACATTCAGAAACTGATCGACACGGAACACAGATAATGTTCGACACGGGGAACACGCAGACACTGACCGACACGGGGAACACACAGACACTGACCGACACGAGGAACACACCGACACTGACCGACACGAGGAACACACCGACACTGACCGACACGAGGAACACGCAGACACTGACCGACACAGGGAACACACGGCCACTGACCGACACAGGGAACACACGGCCACTGACCGACACGGGGAATACACAGACACTGACCGACACGGGATACAAGCAGACACTGACCGACACGGGGAACATACAGACACTGACCGACACGGGATACAAGCAGACACTGACCGACACGGGGAACACACAGACACTGACTGACACGGGGAAACATACAGACACTGACCGACACGGGGAACATACAGACACTGACCGACACGGGGAAACATACAGACACTGACCGACACGGGGAACACGCAGACACTGACCGACACGGGGAACACACAGACAGTGACCGACACGGGGAACACACAGACACTGACCGACACGGGGAACACACAGACACTGACCGACACGGGGAACACGCAGACACGGATCGACAGAGGGAACACACAGACACTGACCGACACGGGGAACACACAGACACTGACCGACACGGAGAACACACAGACACTGACTGACACGGAGAACATTCAGAAACTGATCGACACGGAACACAGATAATGTTCGACACGGGGAACACGCAGACACTGACCGACACGGGGAACACGCAGACACTGACCGACACGGGGAACACGCAGACACTGACCGACACGGGGAACACACAGACACTGACCGACACGGGGAACACACAGACACTGACCGACACGGGGAACACACAGACACTGACCGACACGGGGAAACATACAGACACTGACAGACACGGGGAACACGTAGACACTGACAGACACGGGGAACACGCAGACACTGACTGACACGAGGAAAACACAGACATTGACTGACACAGAGAACACGTAGACACTGACCGACACGGGGAACATACAGACACTGACCGACACGGGGAACACACAGACACTGACCGACACGGGGAACACACAGACACTGACCGACACGGGGAACACACAGACACTGACCGACACGGGGAACACACAGACACTGACCGAAACGGGGAACACACAGACACTGACCGACACGGGGAACACACAGACAGTGACCGACACGGGGAACACACAGACAGTGACCGACACGGGGAACACACAGACAGTGACCGACACGGGGAACACACAGACAGTGACTGACACGGGGAACACACAGACAGTGACCGACACGGGGAACACACAGACAGTGACCGACACGGGGAACACACAGACAGTGACCGACACGGGGAACACACAGACACTGACCGACACGGGGAACACACAGACACTGACCGACACGGGGAACACGCAGACACGGATCGACAGAGGGAACACGCAGACACGGATCGACAGAGGGAACACACAGACACTGACCGACACGGGGAACACACAGACACTGACCGACACGGAGAACACACAGACACTGACCGACACGGAGAACATTCAGAAACTGATCGACACGGAACACAGATAATGTTCGACACGGGGAACACGCAGACACTGACCGACACAGGGAACATGCAGACACTGACCGACACGGGGAACACACAGACACTGACCGACACGAGGAACACACCGACACTGACCGACACGAGGAACACACCGACACTGACCGACACAGGGAACACGCAGACACTGACCGACACAGGGAACACACGGCCACTGACCGACACGGGGAATACACAGACACTGACCGACACGGGATACAAGCAGACACTGACCGACACGGGGAACATACAGACACTGACTGACACGGGATACAAGCAGACATTGACCGACACGGGGAACACACAGACACTGACCGACACGGGGAACACACAGACACTGACCGACACGGAGAACATTCAGAAACTGATCGACACGGAACACAGATAATGTTCGACACGGGGAACACGCAGACACTGACCGACACAGGGAACATGCAGACACTGACCGACACGGGGAACACACAGACACTGATCGACACGGGGAACACACCGACACTGAC
Source organism: Chiloscyllium punctatum (assembly GCF_047496795.1). Classification (NCBI taxonomy): domain Eukaryota; kingdom Metazoa; phylum Chordata; class Chondrichthyes; order Orectolobiformes; family Hemiscylliidae; genus Chiloscyllium; species Chiloscyllium punctatum. The sequence goes on from NC_092744.1 coordinate 81,425,289, forward strand.
CGACACGAGGAACACACAGACACTGACCGACACGAGGAACACACAGACACTGACCGACACAGGGAACACGCAGACACTGACCGACACGGGGAATACACAGACACTGACCGACACGGGGAAAATACAGACACTGACCGACACGGGATACAAGCAGACACTGACCGACACGGGGAACACACAGACACTGACCGACACGGGGAACACACAGACACTGACCGACACGGGGAACATTCAGAAACTGATCGACACGGAACACAGATAATGTTCGACACGGGGAACACGCAGACACTGACCGACACAGGGAACACGCAGACACTGACCGACACGAGGAACACACAGACACTGACCGACACGGGGAACACGCAGACACTGACCGACACGGGGAACACGCAGACACTGACCGACACGGGGAACACGCAGACACTGACCGACACGGGGAACACGCAGACACTGACCGACACGGGGAACACGCAGACACTGACCGACACAGGGAACACACACACTGACCGACACGAGGAACACACGGACACTGACCGACACGAGGAACACACGGACACTGACCGACACGGGGAATACACAGACACTGACCGACACGGGATACAAGCAGACACTGATCGACACGGGGAATATACAGACACTGACCGACACGGGGAATACACAGACACTGACCGACACGGGGAACACACAGACACTGACCGACACGAGGAACACACCGACACTGACCGACACAGAGAACACACAGACACTGACCGACACAGGGAACACGCAGACACTGACCGACACAGGGAACACACACACTGACCGACACGAGGAACACACGGACACTGACCAACACGGGGAATACACAGACACTGACCGACACGGGATACAAGCAGACACTGATCGACACAGGGAATATACAGACACTGACTGACACGGGGAAAACACAGACATTGACTGACACAGAGAACACACAGACACTGACCGACACAGGGAACACACAGACAGTGACCGACACGGGGAACACACAGACAGTGACCGACACGGGGAACACACAGACACTGACCGACACGGGGAACACACAGACACTGACCGACACGGGGAACACACAGACACTGACCGACACGGGGAACATGCAGACACGGATCGACAGAGGGAACACACAGACACTGACCGACACGGGGAACACACAGACACTGACCGACACGGAGAACACACAGACACTGACTGACACGGAGAACATTCAGAAACTGATCGACATGGAACACAGATAATGTTCGACACGGGGAACACGCAGACACTGACCGACACAGGGAACACGCAGACACTGACCGACACGGGGAACACACAGACACTGACCGACACGGGGAACACACAGACACTGACCGACACGGGGAACACACAGACACTGACCGACACGGGGAACACACAGACACTGACCGACACGGGGAACACACAGACACCGACCGACACGGGGAACACACAGACACTGACCGACACGGGGAACACACAGACACTGACCGACACGGGGAACATACAGACACTGACTGACACGGGGAAACATACAGACACTGACAGACACGGGGAACACGTAGACACTGACAGACACGGGGAACACGCAGACACTGACTGACACGAGGAAAACACAGACATTGACTGACACAGAGAACACGTAGACACTGACCGACACGGGGAACATACAGACACTGACCGACACGGGGAACACACAGACACTGACCGACACGGGGAACACACAGACACTGACCGACACGGGGAACACGCAGACACTGACTGACACGGAGAACATTCAGAAACTGATCGACACGGAACACAGATAATGTTCGACACGGGGAACACGCAGACACTGACCGACACAGGGAACATGCAGACACTGACCGACACGGGGAACACACAGACACTGACCGACACGAGGAACACACCGACACTGACCGACACGAGGAACACGCAGACACTGATCGACACGGGGAACATACAGACACTGACCGACACGGGGAATACACAGACACTGACCGAAACGGGGAACACACAGACACTGACCGACACGGGGAACACACTGACCGACACGGGATACAAGCAGACACTGACCGACACGGGGAACACACAGACACTGACCGACACGGAGAACATTCAGAAACTGATCGACACGGAACACAGATAATGTTCGACACGGGGAACACGCAGACACTGACCGACACAGGGAACATGCAGACACTGACCGACACGAGGAATACACAGACACTGACCGACACGGGGAACACGCAGACACTGACCGACACGGGGAACACGCAGACACTGACCGACACGGGGAACACGCAGACACTGACCGACACGGGGAACACGCAGACACTGACCGACACGAGGAACACACGGACACTGACCGACACGGGGAATACACAGACACTGACCGACACGGGATACAAGCAGACACTGATCGACACGGGGAATATACAGACACTGACTGACACGGGGAAACATACAGACACTGACCGACACGGGGAATACACAGACACTGACCGACACGGGGAACACACAGACACTGACCGACACGGGGAACACACAGACACTGACCGACACGGGGAACACGCAGACACGGATCGACAGAGGGAACACACAGACACTGACCGACACGGGGAACACACAGATACTGACCGACACGGAGAACACACAGACACTGACTGACACGGAGAACATTCAGAAACTGATCGACACGGAACACAGATAATGTTCGACACGGGGAACACGCAGACACTGACCGACACGGGGAACACACAGACACTGACCGACACGAGGAACACACCGACACTGACCGACACGAGGAACACACCGACACTGACCGACACGAGGAACACGCAGACACTGACCGACACAGGGAACACACGGCCACTGACCGACACAGGGAACACACGGCCACTGACCGACACGGGGAATACACAGACACTGACCGACACGGGATACAAGCAGACACTGACCGACACGGGGAACATACAGACACTGACCGACACGGGATACAAGCAGACACTGACCGACACGGGGAACACACAGACACTGACCGACACGGGGGAACACACAGACACTGACCGACACGGAGAACATTCTGAAACTGATCGACACGGAACACAGATAATGTTCGACACGGGGAACATGCAGACACTGACCGACACAGGGAACATGCAGACACTGACCGACACGAGGAACACGCAGACACTGACCGACACGGGGAACACGCAGACACTGACCGACACGGGGAACACACACACTGACCGACACGAGGAACACACGGACACTGACCGACACGGGGAATACACAGACACTGACCGACACGGGATACAAGCAGACACTGATCGACACGGGGAATATACAGACACTGACTGACACGGGGAAACATACAGACACTGACTGACACGGGGAACACACAGACACTGACCGACATGGGGAATACACAGACACTGACCGACACGGGGAACATACAGACACTGACCGACACGAGGAACACACCAACACTGACCGACACAGAGAACACACAGACACTGACCGACACAGAGAACACGCAGACACTGACCGACACGGAGAACACGCAGACACTGACCGACACAGGGAACACACGGACACTGACCGACACGGGGAATACACAGACACTGACCGACACGGGATACAAGCAGACACTGACCGACACGGGGAACATGCAGACACTGACCGACACGGGATACAAGCAGACACTGACCGACACGGGGAACACACAGACACTGACCGACACGGGGGAACACACAGACACTGACCGACACGGAGAACATTCTGAAACTGATCGACACGGAACACAGATAATGTTCGACACGGGGAACATGCAGACACTGACCGACACAGGGAACATGCAGACACTGACCGACACGAGGAACACGCAGACACTGACCGACACGGGGAACACGCAGACACTGACCGACACGGGGAACACGCAGACACTGACCGACACGGGGAACACGCAGACACTGACCGACACGGGGAACACACACACTGACCGACACGAGGAACACACGGACACTGACCGACACGGGGAATACACAGACACTGACCGACACGGGATACAAGCAGACACTGATCGACACGGGGAATATACAGACACTGACTGACACGGGGAAACATACAGACACTGACTGACACGGGGAACACACAGACACTGACCGACATGGGGAATACACAGACACTGACCGACACGGGGAACATACAGACACTGACCGACACGAGGAACACACCAACACTGACCGACACAGAGAACACACAGACACTGACCGACACAGAGAACACGCAGACACTGACCGACACAGAGAACACGCAGACACTGACCGACACAGAGAACACGCAGACACTGAACGACACAGGGAATACACAGACACTGACCGACACGGGATACAAGCAGACACTGATCGACACAGGGAACACGCAGACACTGATCGACAGAGGGAACACACAGACACTGACCGACACGGAGAACACACAGACACTGACCAACACGGAGAACATTCAGAAACTGATCGACACGGAACACAGATAATGTTCGACATGGGGAACACACAGACACTGACCGACACGGGGAACACGCAGACACTGATCGACACGGGGAACACGCAGACACTGACCGACACGAGGAATACACCGACACTGTCCGACACAGAGAACACACAGACACTGACCGACAGAGAACACACAGACACTGACCGACAGAGAACACACAGACACTGACCAACATGAGGAACACACAGACACTGACCGACACGAGGAACACACAGACACTGACCGACACAAAGAACACGTAGACACTGACCGACACGGGGAACACGCAGACACTGACCGACACGGGGAACACACAGACACTGATCGACACGGGGAACATACAGACACTGACCGACACAGGATACAAGCAGACACTGATCGACACGGGGAACATACAGACACTGACTGACACGGGGAAACATACAGACACTGACCGACACGGGGAACACACAGACACTGACCGACACAGGGAATACACAGACACTGACCGACATGAGGAACACACAGACACTGACCGACACGGGGAACACACAGACACTGACCGACAGGGGCAACACACACACACTGATTGACACGGGGACACACAGACCGACATGGGGAACACACGGACACTGGTCGACACGGGGAACACACGGACACTGACCGACACGGGGAGCACACGGACTCAGACCGACACGGGGAGCACACGGACACTGACCGACACGAGGAACACACGGACACTGACCGACACGGGGAACACACGGACACTGACCGACACGTGGAACACGTAGACACTGACCGACACGGGGAACACGTAGACACTGACCGACACGGGGAACACGCAGACACTGACCGACACGAGGAACACACCGACGCTGACCGACACAGAGAACACACAGACACTGACCGACATGGGGAACACACAGACACTGAGCGACATGGGGAACACGCAGACACTGACCGACACAGGGAACGCACAGACACTGACCGACACGGGGAATACACAGACACTGACCGACACGGGGAACACACAGACACTGACCGACACGAGGAACACACAGACACTGATCGACACGGGGAACACACAGACACTGACCGACACGGGGAATATACAGACACTGACCGACACGGGGAACACACAGACACTGACCGACACGGAGAACACACAGACACTGACCGACACGGAGAACACACAGACACTGACCGACATGAGGAACACACAGACACTTACCGACACGGGGAACATACAGACACTGACCGACAGGGGCAACACACACACACTGATTGACACAGGGGACACACAGACCGACATGGGGAACACACGGACACTGGTCGACACGGGGAACACACGGACACTGACCGACACGGGGAGCACACAGACACAGACCGACATGGGGAACACACAGACACTGACCGACACGGAGAACACACAGACACTGACCGACACGGGGAACACACAGTCACTGACCGACACGGGGAACACACAGTCACTGACCGACACGGGGAACACACAGTCACTGACCGACACAGGGAATACACAGACACTGACTGACACGGGGAACACACAGACACTGACCGACATGGGGAACACACAGACACTGACCGACATGAGGAACACACAGACACTGACCAACACGGAGAACATTCAGAAACTGATCGACACGGAACACAGATAATGTTCGACATGGGGAACACGCAGACACTGACCGACACGGGGAACACACAGACACTGATCGACACGGGGAACACGCAGACACTGACCGACACGAGGAACACACCGACACTGTCCGACACAGAGAACACACGGACACTGACCGACAGAGAACACACAGACACTGACCGACCGAGAACACACAGACACTGACCAACATGAGGAACACACAGACACTGACCGACACAAAGAACACGTAGACACTGACCGACACGGGGAACACGCAGACACTGACCGACACGAGGAACACACGGACACTGACCGACACGAGGAACACACGGACACTGACCGACACGGGGAACACACGGACACTGACCGAAACGGGGAACACGTAGACACTGACCGACACGGGGAACACGTAGACACTGACCGACACGAGGAACACACCGACGCTGACCGACACAGAGAACACACAGACACTGACCGACACGGGGAACACACGGACACTGACCGAAACGGGGAACACGTAGACACTGACCGACACGGGGAACACGTAGACACTGACCGACACGAGGAACACACCGACGCTGACCGACACAGAGAACACACAGACACTGACCGACATGGGGAACACGCAGACACTGAGCGACATGGGGAACACGCAGACACTGACCGACACAGGGAACGCACACACTGACCGACACGAGGAACACACGGACACTGATCGACACGAGGAACACACAGACACTGACCGACACGGGGAATACACAGACACTGACCGACACGGGGAACACACAGACTCTGACCGACACGAGGAACACACAGACACTGATCGACACGGGGAACACACAGACACTGACCGACACGGGGAATATACAGACACTGACCGACACGGGGAACACACAGACACTGACCGACACGGGGAACACACAGACACTGACCGACACGGAGAACACACAGACACTGACCGACACGGGGAACACACAGACACTGACCGACACGGGGAACACACAGACACTGACCGACATGAGGAACACACAGACACTTACCGACACGGGGAACACACAGACACTGACCGACAGGGGCAACACACACACACTGATTGACACAGGGGACACACAGACCGACATGGGGAACACACGGACACTGGTCGACACGGGGAACACACGGACACTGACCGACACGGGGAGCACACAGACACAGACCGACATGGGGAACACACAGACACTGACCGACACGGAGAACACACAGACACTGACCGACACGGAGAACACACAGACACTGACCGACACGGGGAACACACAGTCACTGACCGACACAGGGAATACACAGTCACTGACCGACACAGGGAATACACAGTCACTGACCGACACAGGGAATACACAGACACTGACTGACACGGGGAACACACAGACACTGACCGACATGGGGAACACACAGACACTGACCGACATGGGGAACACACAGACACTGACCGACATGAGGAACACACAGACACTGACCAACACGGAGAACATTCAGAAACTGATCGACACGGAACACAGATAATGTTCGACATGGGGAACACGCAGACACTGACCGACACGGGGAACACACAGACACTGATCGACACGGGGAACACGCAGACACTGACCGACACGAGGAACACACCGACACTGTCCGACACAGAGAACACACAGACACTGACCGACAGAGAACACACAGACACTGACCGACAGAGAACACACAGACACTGACCAACATGAGGAACACACAGACACTGACCGACACAAAGAACACGTAGACACTGACCGACACGGGGAACACGCAGACACTGACCGACACGAGGAACACACAGACACTGATCGACACGGGGAACATACAGACACTGACCGACACAGGATACAAGCAGACACTGATCGACACGGGGAACATACAGACACTGACTGACATGGGGAAACATACAGACACTGGTCGACACGGGGAACACACGGACACTGACCGACACGGGGAGCACACAGACACAGACCGACATGAGGAACACACAGACACTGACCGACACGGAGAACACACAGACACTGACCGACACGGGGAACACACAGTCACTGACCGACACAGGGAATACACAGTCACTGACCGACACGGGGAATATACAGACACTGACCGACACGGGGAATATACAGACACTGACCGACACGGGGAACACACAGACACTGACCGACACGGAGAACACACAGACACTGACCGACACGGAGAACACACAGACACTGACCGACATGAGGAACACACAGACACTTACCGACACGGGGAACACACAGACACTGACCGACAGGGGCAACACACACACACTGATTGACACAGGGGGACACACAGACCGACATGGGGAACACACGGACACTGGTCGACACGGGGAACACACGGACACTGACCGACACGGGGAGCACACAGACACAGACCGACATGGGGAACACACAGACACTGACCGACACGGAGAACACACAGACACTGACCGACACGGGGAACACACAGTCACTGACCGACACAGGGAATACACAGTCACTGACCGACACAGGGAATACACAGACACTGACTGACACGGGGAACACACAGACACTGACCGACATGGGGAACACACAGACACTGACCGACATGAGGAACACACAGACACTGACCAACACGGAGAACATTCAGAAACTGATCGACACGGAACACAGATAATGTTCGACATGGGGAACACGCAGACACTGACCGACACGGGGAACACACAGACACTGATCGACACGGGGAACACGCAGACACTGACCGACACGAGGAACACACCGACACTGACCGACACGGGGAACACGCGGACACTGACCGACACGAGGAACACACGGACACTGACCGACACGGGGAGCACACGGACACTGACCGACACGGGGAACACACGGACACTGACCGAAACGGGGAACACGTAGACACTGACCGACACGGGGAACACGTAGACACTGACCGACACGGGGAACACGCAGACACTGACCGACACGAGGAACACACCGACGCTGACCGACACAGAGAACACACAGACACTGACCGACATGGGGAACACGCAGACACTGAGCGACATGGGGAACACGCAGACACTGACCGACACAGGGAACGCACACACTGACCGACACGAGGAACACACGGACACTGATCGACACGAGGAACACACGGACACTGATCGACACGAGGAACACACAGACACTGACCGACACGGGGAATACACAGACACTGACCGACACGGGGAACACACAGACACTGACCGACACGAGGAACACACAGACACTGATCGACACGGGGAACACGCAGACACTGACCGACACGGGGAATATACAGACACTGACCGACACGGAACACAGATAATGTTCGACATGGGGAACACGCAGACACTGACCGACACGAGGAACACACGGACACTGATCGACACGAGGAACACACAGACACTGACTGACACGGGGAACACACAGACACTGACCGACATGGGGAACACACAGACACTGACCGACATGGGGAACACACAGACACTGACCGACATGGGGAACACACAGACACTGACCGACATGAGGAACACACAGACACTGACCAACACGGAGAACATTCAGAAACTGATCGACACGGAACACAGATAATGTTCGACATGGGGAACACGCAGACACTGACCGACACGGGGAACACACAGACACTGATCGACACGGGGAACACGCAGACACTGACCGACACGAGGAACACACCGACACTGTCCGACACAGAGAACACACAGACACTGACCGACAGAGAACACACAGACACTGACCAACATGAGGAACACACAGACACTGACCGACACAAAGAACACGTAGACACTGACCGACACGGGGAACACGCAGACACTGACCGACACGAGGAACACACAGACACTGACCGACACGAGGAACACACAGACACTGATCGACACGGGGAACATACAGACACTGACCGACACAGGATACAAGCAGACACTGATCGACACGGGGAACATACAGACACTGACTGACACGGGGAAACATACAGACACTGGTCGACACGGGGAACACACGGACACTGACCGACACGGGGAGCACACAGACACAGACCGACATGAGGAACACACAGACACTGACCGACACGGAGAACACACAGACACTGACCGACACGGGGAACACACAGTCACTGACCGACACAGGGAATACACAGTCACTGACCGACACAGGGAATACACAGACACTGACTGACACGGGGAACACACAGACACTGACCGACATGGGGAACACACAGACACTGACCGACATGGGGAACACACAGACACTGACCGACACGGGGAATACACAGTCACTGACCGACACGAGGAACACACCGACACTGTCCGACACAGAGAACACACAGACACTGACCGACAGAGAACACACAGACACTGACCGACAGAGAACACACAGACACTGACCAACATGAGGAACACACAGACACTGACCGACACAAAGAACACGTAGACACTGACCGACACGGGGAACACACAGACACTGATTGACACAGAGAACACACGGACACTGACCGACACGGGGAGCACACAGACACAGACCGACATGGGGAACACACAGACACTGATCGACACGGGGAATACACAGACACTGACCGACATGGGGAGTACACAGACACTGACCAACATGGGGAACACACAGACACTGACCGATATGGGGAAACCTTACTAACCAGGTGAGATGAGGTAGACTGAGCGGTTGTTCATGAAGATCAGAAACAGGTTATTAGCAAGGGTCAGCCAAACTAAATGATCGTTGACCCAGGCAATGGTATATCACTGACACCACAGGAAACATAGTCACTACCTCAACGTGAATCAACTGAAAATATTTCACCCACCGCTTCAATAGACTGATTCTTCTCCGCAATATCCTGAAATTCCGCCAGGAGCTCCTGTCTTAGGCGCTCCATTTCCTGGAAAAATTTTTTCCTTTCTTCTTCCTTCCAGTTCTCAAACTCCTTTTTTACATCTTCCTCCCTCCTCCGAGAATCTTCCAATTCCTAGGTGAGATGGTGTGAATATCGGAGGTACGGTCAGTAAGTTTGCAGATGGTGTCGTGGAGAGTGAAGAAGGTCATCTCAGAGTACAACAGACGGATCAATGGGCTGAGGAGTGGCAGATGGAGTTTAATCTAAATAAGTATGAGGTGTTACATTTTGGTAAGGCACACCTGGGCAGGACTTATACAGTTAACGGTACAGCCCTGAGGAGTGCTGCCGAACAAAGAGACCTTGAAGTGCAAATTGATAGTTCTTTAAAAGTGGAGTTGCAGGTAGACAGGATAGTGAAGGCAGTGTTTGATATGCTTTCCTTTATCGATCAGTGCACTGAGTACAGGAGTTGGGAGGTCTTGTTGTGGTTGCACGGGACATTGGTGAGGCCGTTTTTGGAATACTGCGTTCAATCCTGGTCTCCTTGACATAGGAAAAAATGTCATTAAGACCTGAGCGTGCAGAAAAGATTTAGAAGGATGTTGACAGAGCTTGGGACTTTGCTCCCATACTCAAGTATCCTGTGCCTAGGTACCCTGACTCTAAGATGGTGCCAAGAGGTGAACATTACAAACTTTTCACTGCGCTCATTTGAGTGCAGGTGATAATAAAGACTAATTCTAATGGAGCTTCGGAGGCTGAAGGGGTGACCTTTTACTGGTTTATAAAATCATGAGGGACATAGATAGGATTTTTGTTTATTTATTCATGTATGGGATGTAGGCTTTACTGGCATTTATTGAGCTGCATTCTTGAACTGTTGCAGTCCTCTATGAATAGGAAGGGTTTACAGGGATAATGGCCAAGTGCTGGCAAATGGGACTAGTTCAGATTGAGATGTCTGGTCAGCGCAGATGAGTTGGACCAAAGGTCTGTTTCCATGCTGTATGACTCTATGAATATGGCTGTAAAGTACAAAGGGTTTGAACAGATAAATCCCCATTGGTTTTATTCAATGCTAAGTTCTTCATTGCAGGGGCTGACGGTGTTAAGAAAATATTGTGAATATATCTTTATGAACTGTGAGAAAACAAAATCTGGAACTGTTTCGATGTTTCCAGCTTTATCACGGAATCCATAGAATTCATACTCCGTGGAAACAGGCCATTTGGCCCAAAGGTCCACACCAACTCACCAAAGAGCATCCCACCCTGACCCAAACCCGTCCCCCTACCCTATCCCCATGACTCTACATTCCCCATGGCTAACACATCTAATCTACATGTCCCTGGACATTATGGGCAATTTAGCATGACCAATTCACCTAACCTGCACATTTTTGTGGGAGGATACTGGAGCACCCGGAGGAAACCCACGCAGACACAGGGGAGAACTTGCAAACTCTGCACAGACGGTGGCCCAAGGCTGGAATCGAACCCGGGTCCTAGGCACTGTGAGGCACCATGTTATTTCTTCAAACCAGAAAACTTGAAACAGAAGGTCAAAGGGGATTGTATTCACCCATGACACACATACCACTGCATCCTTATTCCACCTCCCCCCCCCTCCCCTCCCCCCGCCACAAGAAAACTGGTCTTGACTTCAAACGTTTCTAGTACTAACCACGCAGAGATGCTACACTGCCCCCAAATGATGAGAGCCCTTCTCTACTTACTTGGTGCACCCATTCATCTGTGCCCTAGCCTCAAAGCATGCCCGTGTAGCTGGAGCTGGTCCATCCTGGACAAATCTAAGAGCTCAAGACTTTCTAAACTCAAGTTTCAAATTGCCACTTCAAACCTCCATCACTGGCTTCAATAGGCAACCCAAGTCCTGAACTGTACAGGCAGGCACATACTCATCCACAGCTGCCAGCAGCAACCTTGTTGTCTCCCAGGACCTCAAGGAAAACCCCTGCCCTTTAAGCCTGCCCTGTACCAACAATGCCACCTCAGTCAACACCATCATCAGAGACACCATATTCAGGACTGTAACCAACGTTAAACAAATCAAGAGCTCCTCCCAGTCTAACACTTGAAAATCTAACCATAGAATGCCTACAGTGTGGAAGCAGGTCATTCGGCCCATTGAGTCCATACTGACCTTCTGAAGGACATCCCTACCACCCTATCCCCGTAACCGTCCATTTCCCATGGCCAATCCAGCTAACCTGCACATCTTTGCACTGCGGGAGGAAACCACAACTGGAGGAGTCCTCTGAGGAAACCCACTGACACACAAGGAGAGTGCACAAGTTACACAGAGACAGTTACCCAAGGGTGGGATTGAACCCTGGTGCCTGGTGCTGTGAGATAGCAGTGCTAACCACTGAGCAACTGTGCTGCCCCAACCGTCAAACACTCCATCACCTCTGTACTGAATGACATGTACTTATTCTCAATGCCTCGATTGCCAATTCCCCATGGCCTCTCTACACCCTACCTCTGTAACCCTTTCCAGTCCTCCACCTTTATGGGACTGCCATGCTTCCTTAACCTGATTTGTGTGTCATCCCTGATTTCCCTCCCTCCATTCCTGCTGGCCATGCCTTCAGCCTTGCAGGCAGTAAGTACTTGAGTTCCCTCCCAAAACCCTTCCCATTCAGATGCTTCTCAAACACAACTGCATCCACATCTCTCCATGATCGGTTTGGACTTAGTTTTCCTCTCTGACTTCCACCCTATGGAGCACGGTACCATCAAGATGCTTGATACCATCTGAGGGCGTCCTTTAAGAAAGAAAGTCTGCTCTTCCTACCCAGTATGGCCTATTTGTGATCCCAGACCCACATGAAGGTGCTTGACTCCTGACTGCCTTCAGAATGGCCCAGCAAGCCACTGAGTTGTATAAAATCATTACAAAGTCATTCCAAAGGAATGAAACTGAATGGACCACCAGATATCGATCTATGCACCCAAAACGACCAGAATGGAAACAGCTCTGTTGACCCTGCAAAGTCCTCCTCACGAACAACTGGAGGCTAGCGCCAAATTTCAGAGACCTGTCTCACAGACTAATCAAGCAGCATAGTCGTTTTCATGGAATCATACCTTATAATGTCCTAGACACACAATCACCAGCCCTGGCTATGTCCTGTCTCACCAGCAGGACAGACCCAGCAGATGTGGAGGCACAGTGGGATACAGTCAGGAGGGAGTTACTCTGGAAATCCTCAACGTTGACTCCAGACCCAATGAAGTCTCATGGCTTCAGGGTTAAACATGGGCAAGGAAACCACCTGCTGATGACCACGTACCGCCCTCCCTTGGCTGATGAATCCTCCATGTTGAATAACACTAGCAGGAAGCTGTGAGGGTGACAATAGCACAGAATATACTCTGGGTGGCGGTCTTCACTATCCACCACCAAGAGTGGCTCTGCAGCAGCAACACCGATCGAGCTGGTCAGGTCCTGAAGGACATAGCTGCTGGACAGGTTCTGCGGCAGGCGGTGAGGGAACCAACAAGAGGGAAAAACTTCCTTGACCTCACCTTCACCAGTCTGCTGGCTACAGGTGCATCTGTCCATGGCAGCATCGGTAAGAGTCATTGCCCTCGACATTGTGGAGATGGATCAGATCTAGGCTCTGGGGTTCTGCCATATCCAGTCATTAATTGTGGTGGATAACTAAACAGTTCACTGGAGGCAGGGGCTCCACAAATATCACCAAGCTCAATGATGGAAGAGCTCAGCACATCAGTGCAAAAGACAAGGCTGAAGGATTCACAGCAATCTTCAGCCAGAAGAGCCGAGTAGATGATCCAGCCTGGCCTCCTCTAGAGGTGCCTAGCATGACACAGCCCAGTCTTCAGCCAATTCAATTCGCTCAAGATCAATAGTCCCTCTAATGTTTTAATCAGTGTGCAGACGTCAGATATCCATGTGCACCAGCAACTTCCGAAACTGGAAGTCAATGCATGGCACACGGATCACACCACTCGGTAAGCACAGGATCTTGGAAGAATCTTGGATCAGTTGTGCAGCTATGCAGTTACACAGCCCAGAGGGAATACTGCTCTAAGTGACATCAAGAAACGGCTGAAGACGCTGAATACTACAAAGGCCCAGAACATTCCAGTAACAGTGTGCAAGACTTGTGGTCCAGATTATTTATATCTACCTGACAATTTGCAAAATTGCTCAGGTATACTGTGTACACAAAAAGCAGGTCAAACCCAGCTTGGCCAATTACCGCCCCGTCAGTCTACTCTCGACCATCAGTAAAGTGATGGAAGGTGTCACCAATAGTGCTATTGAGCAGCACCTGTTCAGCAATAACCTGCTCAGTGACGCCCAGTTTGGGTTCCACCAGGGCCACTCAGCTCCTGCCCTCATTACAGCCTTGGTTCAAACATGGACTAAGGAGATGAGTTCTGGAGGTGAAGTAAAAGTGATGGCCATTGACATCAAGGCTGCATTCGACTGAGTGTGGCAGCAAGGAGCCCTCACAAAACTGGAATCAATCAGTATCAGGGTGCAAACTCTCCACTAGGTGGACTCATCCCTAGCACATAGGAAGATGGTAGTGGTTGTTGGAGGTCAGTCATCTCAGCTCCAGGACATCTCTGCAGGAGTCCCTCAGGGGAGTGTCCTCAGTCGCTTCATCAATGACCTTCGCTCCATCATAAAGTCAGAAGTGGGGAGGTTTGCCGATAATTGCACAGTGCTCAGCACCATTTGCAACTCTTCAGGTCCTGAAGTAGTCTACGCTCAAATGCAACAAGATCTGGACAATATCCAGGCTTGGGCTGACAAGTGGCAAGTAACATTCATGCCACACGAATACCAGACAATGACCATCACCAATAAGAGACAATCTAATTACCGCTCTTGACATTCAATGGTGTTACTATCACTGAAACTCCCACTATCCGTACCCTGGAGGCTACCATTGACCAGAAACTCAACTGGACTCACCACATGAACACAGTGGTCACAAGAGCAGGTTGGAGGAATTGTGCAGCAGGTAACTCACTTCCTAACTCCCCAATGCCTGTCCAAAGGCACAAGTCAGGAGTGTGATGGAATAGTCCCCACTTGCCTGGATGGGTGCAGCTCCAAAAACACTCATGAAGCTTGACACCATCCAAGATAAAGCAGCCTCTTCATTGAGGCCACATCCGCAAACATTCACTCCCTCCACCACTGACACTCAGCAGCATGTAGTATCTTCAAGATACACAAAGATCCTCAGACAGCACTTTCCAAACCCACAACCACTTCCACCTAGAAGGACAAGGGCAGCAGATACATGGGAAAACCAGCACCTGCAAGTTTCCCTCTAAACCACTCACCATTCCGGACTTGGAAATATATGGCTGTTCCTCCACTGTCACTGGGTCATTATCTCAGAATTCCCTCCCTAATGGCATTGTGGGTCAAACCACAGCAGGTGCACTGTGGTGGTTCAAAGAGGCAGCTCACCGCCACTTTCTCAAGGGTAATGGGGACGGGCAGTAAATGCTGGCCCAGCCAATGACGCCCACATTCAACAGAAGAGTAAGACCAAGTGTATGGGCAGGTTTAGCTGACTCTGCACAGTTACTGTTATGGAGGGTCTTGTGTCAGTGCGATGAGTGTGAGGCTGCTAACCACTGACCTGGCCACGGCGGAGAGAATCTGCCTCCCTCTCGAGCTGGAGCTGTGATTGGCTGATCTGCAGCCGCTCCCGGAGCTCCCTGATCTCATCCTCAATCTGCTCCGTCCGGTGCTTCTTCTTCCTCTCTGAAAGAAAAGCACAACAAAGGCTGAGTTGAGGGTGAAGCGAGACAATCTCAGAGGCCACATCACACCCACGTACCAGCAGGTCTGCCTTCACAAGAGTGTCTGGTCATTGCTCTGACTAAATCGCATTGTGGGGGGGGAGGTGAACAGGGACGGACCGGTGACTGCTGAAGTGACGGCAGAGGGGGATGTTGATATTTGGGAGACGGAGCTTGAGAGGTTGGGGAAATAGGCCCGGATGTGAGGAACGGCAGGAGGTGAGAGGAAGGAGCTGGAGATGGGAAACTGGACAGGTGGTGGGTAACAGGGCAGGAGGGAATGGGAGGGGCTGGAAGTGGGCAGAAGGGCTTGAGACGTGGCAGAAGCGAGGAGGGGCCAAGAGGTGGGGAGAGACGGTGAAGGCAGAGATTTGGCAACGGGATGGGGAGCAGAATCTAGAGGAAGTCCAGGTGAGCTAGAGTTAGACATGGGAGGAGATAACAAATGTCAGAAGTGGAAAGGGGCTGAAGACCAGCTGGAGGCAGAATGAGGCTAGAGACAGGGGAGGGGAGGCAATGAGGAGGGGGAAGAGAGAGAGAGAGAGAAAGTGTGAGTGACAGTGCAGAAGAGAGGAGCATAATTGTTCAGGAAGCCAGAATCCTGGGGTCACAAGAGGAGATGTAATTACTGAGTAAGACAAAAGGGTACAGTAAAGGTGCTAGGTAAATGCAAGCTGCAGGTAATTAAATCAACCTAAAAGATTGTAGATGACATAAGGATTCCAACTAGTTCAACAGTGCCTTTCATGGAAGGGGCCCTGAGACCCTCCCTGAGAGGACTCCAGTTCCATAGTCTGGTGTTGCCTCTTACTGAGGTAGTTAAATACATACTTCCCAACATTTTAAGAACCAATTAGGGAAAGGGTGAGAGAGCTGTGGAAAGGTGTAGCAACAAGCCAAATCAGTTATGGAAATAATAAGCAGGAACAAAGTGCAGAATAGGCTCTCGTGGTGGCCATGCCTCTGGGACAGGAGGTCCAGGTTCTAAATCCACGTCAGGTTGTGGTGATGAGTCACAACATGTCCGAACAGGTTGATTTAAAAACAAAATACAGATGCTTAAAACCCAAACAAGAACACTGTCACGGTCTCGAGGTACAGAGTAGGCCATTTTGAACTGAGATGAGGAGAATTTGATCTGATTTATTAGTTTAGATTAGATTAGATTACTTACAGTGTGGAAACAGGCCCTTCGGCCCAACAAGTCCACACCGCCCCGCCGAAGTGCAACCCACCCATACCGCTTCATTTACCCCTTACCTAACACTATGGGCAATTTAGCGTGGCCAATTCACCTGACCTGCACATCTTTGGACTGTGGGCGGAAACCGGAGCACCTGGAGGAAACCCACGCAGACACAGAGAGAATGTGCAAACTCCACACAGTCAGTCGCCTGAGGCGGGAATTGAACCCGGGTCTCTGGCGCTGTGAGGCATGTGTCACATGTATTCAGACACAGTTAATACAGAAGTATAAATCAAATCAAATTAAATCAGAATGTTCTTCACTCAGAGCGTGTGAACCCGTGGAATTCTCTACCACAGAAGGTTATTCACTACCACAGAGGACAGATTGTTTTGAGTTGGCCTGGCTTCATCAGAATTAAGAAGGATTAGAGAGGAGCTGACTGAAATGAATAGAATTCTAACAAGGCTTGAAAGACTAGACGCAGGAAGAATGCATTCGCTGGTTGGGAAATTTCAAACCAAAGGTCAGAGTGGCAGCTTACTTAGGACCAAGATGAGAAAAAAAAGTCTTCACTCTAAGTGTGGTCAACCTGTGCAATTCTATACAGGTATAGAATGCAGAGGAGGCCAAGTCACTGAATAGACTTGAGAAAGAGTTTACACTTGTTTAGATATCAAGGGGATCAAAGGGCATGGGCAGAAAGAGGGAAAATGGCACTACGATAGCTATGGTCATACAGAATGGCAGAGCAGGCTAGAAGGGCCGAATGGCCTACTCTTGCTCCAAGTTTCTAGGGTCTATGTTCAAGAGGGCTAATTACTGGATAAGCTTAAGAAAGAGTTAAGTAGAGTTCTCAAAGCTAAAGATGTCAATGGCTATGGGGAGCAAGCAGGAGGGAGTATGGCGATGTGTTAGAGGATTATCCATGATCTGTTGAATGGTGGAATGGGCTCGATGGGCCAAATGGTCTACTCCTGCTTGAGAGGTTTCTAACAAAGAATGCTAAGGACAGCTCCTGAAACATTCACTGGCCAATAGCGCTACAAGTCAGGGCATTGAGTATAGCAGTTGGGAAGTTAGGTTATAGTGCTACAGGATGTTGGTGAAGCTGCCCTTGGAGTACTGTGTTCAGTTTTGGTCACCTTACTATAGGAAGAATGTTATTAAACTGGAAAGAGTGCAGAAGAAATTTACAAGGATGTTACCAGGAATCAACAATCTGAATTATAGGGAGAGGTTGGTCAAGCTAGGACATTTTTCTTTAGAGCGTAGAGACTGAGGGGGGGGCCTTATAGAGGTCTATAAGATCATAAGAGGCATGGGTAGGGTGAATGCACTCAGTCTTTTTCTCAAGGTTGGGGAATCATGACCTAAAGGGCATCAGTTTAAGGTTAGAGGAGAAAATATAAAAGGAACACTAAGGGGCAACATTTTTACACAGAGGGTGGTACACACATGGAATGAGTGCCAGTTGAAGTGGTTGAGGCGGGTACATAAACAACATTTATAAGGTACTTAGACAAATAAATGGATAGGAAAGGTTTAGAAGGATATGGGCCAAGTGCAGGGAAATAGGGTTAGCATGGACAGACATTTTGGTCGGCAGGGACTAGTTTGGGCCAAAGGGCCTGTCTCTAAGTGAGGTTCCGCGGGCTTCCAGCACATTCCTTTCTGGTTTCAGGTCCTGAGTGGAAAGGTGAGAAGGATCTCTCTCTCTCTCTCTTACCAGCCTCAGTAATCTCTGGGTGCCGACGCTCAACATGTCCCTGGAGGAAGGAGTAGTTCAGGAATGCCTTGTCACAAAACTGGCACTGTAAGGAAAAGAAAATAAAATTAATAGCAGAAAAAGGGTGAGTAACCCCCAACCCAATGAAACAAGCAGACTTTACCCGACATGCTTCAACAATCACAAGACAGATAATTACAGTGGTGAACTTTTCATTATTAACACACAGTGCGAGTCAAATATCCTCAGCTCCTGTACATCAATGCACTGCTTTCCGTACGCTCACCGATGTATCTCAGTCTCAGAAGACGATGTACAAAGTAGCTCATTCTTGGGCCAGCTATTTCATACACTTCCCAAGTATGAATACCAATGTTGTGACAAGCTGGAATGATCGAGTCCCTGTAGGTGTATACACAGAGTGGAACAGGGGACATCATCTGTGGAGCGTGTAACGCAAATCAGTTCAGCCACAAATCAACAGACCCCTTTTTGGAGTTCCAAAGGCCTTGAACCACAGTGTGGGAGTCATACATTTACAGAGAGGTGAATGCTCTTGAATGGTGAATAGGGTCTGTGTTTAACTGTCATAATGCTAAGTTAATAACATCCCCGACCCTTCACAAATCAAAAGAAACGCTGTTGCGGATGAAAGAACACATACCATTGGAGTGCATGTGATGTGGCTTAGAGAAAAACTACCTGTTCCTACAGTTTCAATAGACTTCAGTGTTGACATTTCCACAAGAATTGTTCTTTTTTAATAGTTTAGCTTATTATGAATGCTTGAGAGAGTTTCAAATGTCTGTTCACATTTTAATTGACAGTTTTAAGAGGATATTAAAGGATGATCTGTCTTTGATTAGATTAGATTAGATTACTTACAATGTGGAAACAGGCCCTTCGGCCCAACAAGTCCACACCGCCCCGCCGAAGCGCAACCCACCCATACCCCTACATCTACCCCTTACCTACACTACGGACAATTTAGCATGGCCAATTCACCTGACCTGCACATCTTTGGACTGTGGGAGGAAACCGGAGCACCCGGAGGAAACCCACGCAGACACGGGGAGAACGTGCAAACTCCACACAGTCAGTCGCCTGAGGCGGGAACTGAACCCGGGTCTCTGGCGCTGTGAGGCAGCAGTGCTAACCACTGTGCCACCGTGCCGCCCGTGCTGGGATTATAGAATGCAATCGTTCTTTATAACTGGTCAATCATTTGAGGGAATTTAAAATGTTCGAATGCGTTTCATGAAAGTGAGGCTTTTTTTAAACGTGCGTTGATAGCTTGAAATTTTTTTTCATCTCCACATGACTCCTGATGCCTGCCTGTTGGATGCTGGGTGACACGCCGTGGGGATGAGAACTGATATGGAAAATCATGCGAGTGAGTGGTGGCATGCAGGGACACTGAGGTAGGAGGTGGCATATTGGGGACATGGAAAGTCTGAGATTACATCGGGGGTGTGTGGAGGGGTAATGGCTAGAGGGCACAACAGCCCTTCAGAAAACTAGAGTGAAGTCTCAAAGAATCAAGGCAGATTTTATAACCAGCCATCCCAATACTGACCCACTTCCAAACTGCCTCCTGGCAGAACGCAATCCCTGGGGCAGAATATGAAGGTGGGTCTGCCATGTCAGGAAAAGTCCCAACTTGAGCTAGCCATTCAATAGGGAAAATGCAGCCTTAAGACTTGGACTGAGATTGCCTCAACTCACTTCATATGGGACCTTGGAATCTGAATTTATTTTTAGAAACACACCTTGTACCTTCAAGGGTTAATTTGGTTAAACGATTTGATTCACATCTTTTAGAACTTCCCTTCATCACGGTGAGCTCAGACTTGATAAGACAGAATAAATGTTATTTTCCTTTTACATTCCTGCGATGTATCCTAAAGAGTGCTAACGCAAAGAGCTTTACTGTGCCCTATTCTTCCAACAATACTTGCACCTTAACAGAATTACCTCATGCCTTTTGAATGAACTAATTGCCCTTAATTACATGCCTTACAACAATAAGGATATCCCTGTTTGTTTATTGGTCCAAATCTTCCGAATAACCTCGCGACCCCTGCGTCTGACACTGATCACATAAACACACTACCCACATTGAATAATTCCACATTATGCAGAAAGCCACGCAGTTTAGGGGGACAGATCCCTTTTCAATGACACTCACTACCATAAGGTAAGGTTATTGTTCAGTGTGGTAGTTAAGGCGTTGGGGTGGGGGGGAAGAGTTTGAGTCATAGAGTTGTACTACATGGAAACAGACCCTTCTATCCAACTCTCTATGCCAACCAGATATCATAAATAAATCGAGTCTCATTTGACAGCACTTGGCCCATACCAAACCTTTCTTATTCATATACCCATCCGGATACCTTTGTAATTGTACCAGCCTTCACCACATCCTCTGGCAGCTCATTCCATACACACACCACCCTCTGCGTGAAAACGTTACCACTTAGGTCTCTTTTATATCTTTCCCCTCTCAACCTAAACCTAATGCTTTCTAGTTTTGGACTCCCCTACCTTGGGAAAAAAGACTCTGTCCATTTATCCCATCCATGCCCCACGTGATTTGAAAAACCTCTACAAGGTCACCCCTCAGCTTCCCACGCTCCAGGGAAAACAGCCCTAGCCTATTCAGCCTCTCCCTATAGCTCAAATCCTCCAACTCTGGCAACATCCTTGTAAATCTTTTCTGAACCCTTTCAAACTTAACAATATCTTTCATAGAGCAGGGAGTCCAGAATATAAAGCAGTATTCCAAAAGTGGCCTAACCAATGTCCTGTACAGCCACAACATGACCTCCCAACTCCTGTACTGAATGCACTGATCAATAAAGGCAAGCATACCAAACATATTCATAATTACCCTATTTACCTGCAACTCCATCTTCAAGAACTATGAACCTGCACCCCAAGATCAATTTGTTCAGCAACACTCCCCAGGACCTTCCCATTAATTGTATAAGTCCTGCCCTGATTTGCCTTACTAAAATGCAACACCTCACATTTATCTAACTTAAACTCTGTCTGTCGCTCCTCAGTTATCAGCCCATCTGATCAAGGTCCCCTCATACACTGAGATAACCTTCTTCACTGTCCACTACATCAC
Source organism: Chiloscyllium punctatum (assembly GCF_047496795.1). Lineage (NCBI taxonomy): Eukaryota > Metazoa > Chordata > Chondrichthyes > Orectolobiformes > Hemiscylliidae > Chiloscyllium > Chiloscyllium punctatum. The sequence continues at coordinate 81,448,242 of NC_092744.1, forward strand.
TTATTTTGGTGTCATCTGCAAACTTACGAACCATTCCTCCTGTTTTCACATCCAAATCATTTACATCCATGACAAACAGCAGTGGACCAGTGATTCCGTTTTTGAACCAGAAGACAGACTCAGAGTTTTCTAACATTTCTTGGGCAGCTATCCAGGGGAGTACCACAGTCTTGTCTGAAAGACTCGAACCTGAGCTGAGAATCAAAGACTTTTTCAGACAGACCTGGGGAATGTCCCATCAGAAATTAAAGCTCCTCAGGCAATTCCCAGAGTCGGTGCATCGGGAATTCCTCGGGGACCCCATGTGCATTTTGGGTCCTATATCCGCTCTCCACGATCCAGACACTGGCGGACTTGGGCCAGTTTTTGTACCAGATGTGTCCTGCACTCACACCACTACAATCGCCGGCCTCACTCAGCATCTTGATATTCCGAGGTATTGACAACTGACCATAAATTCCCTGGTCTGGGAATTCCCTATGATGTTACAAAATGGTGCTTCAGAGAGGTGGGCATTGAGAGGCAAAGCAGCTGGGATTAGTAGAATCCTATCTGCTGCAGAGCCCTCCTTCCCTGATGCTCCTGTTTTTTTTAATTTTATTAAACAATTCACAGTTTACAAAACAATTAACATTGACAGCTGTATACAGAGAAACAGCAATTTTACAGGGGAGAGGAGCAGCAAAGCCAGGCCCCAAACGCTAACATTCAACCAGTTTTCAGGGAAATGAGGAACCTCAAATCCCGACACTCCTGTTTTTTTTTCTTTTTCTTCTTTTTTTTTCAAGGTGTACGAATCTTTATTCAATTGCCACCACCAGGAAGATAGGAAAACACCCGAGTGGCCAGAGACAAGCACTGCCCTTCACATCAAAGGGCAATGCTGTGTGATCAAAACAGTGAAGGGGAGGGTAGGGACTAAATCAAAAGAGAGTTGGACGGGGAAATAATGCACTCCACTCCACTCCCTGCGGTGCCCACCTCTCCCTGAACAACTCCAGGGTGTTGGTGGACACCGACACTCCTGTTTTTATCTGTCAGCCACAGCTCCCTAATGGGACCAGATTAACAGCCCCAATCAGGGAAATCATATTCTATGAGATCCACCTGGCTGATCTTGTTACAATCCCTGCAACTGTATCCACCTCTACCACTTCCTCTGGGGACTCACACCACCCTCTATGAAAAAGTTGTCCCTCAGGTCTCTTTTATATCTTTTCCCTCTTACCTTAAACCTATGCCCTAAAATTTTGGACTCCCCTTTCCTAGGAAAAAGACTTTAGCTACTCAAGTTATCAATGCTCCTCATGATTTTATAAAGTTCTATAAGGTCACCCTTCAGCCTCCAATGCTCTAGGGAAAAAGCCCCAGCCAATTCAGAACCTCTCCTTATAACTCAAAACTTTCAGTCTTGGTAACATCCTTGTAAATCTTCTCTGTCCCCTTTACAGTTTAATAAAATCCTTCCTATAGAAAGGCAACCAGAATTGCACACAGTTCTCCACAAGTGGCCTCACCAATGTCTTGTACAACTGTAACATGATGTCCCAACTCCTGTACTCAATGTTCTGATCAATGAAGGCAAGTGTGCCAAATGCCTTCTTCACCCCATATCAGACACGGGAGAATGTGCAAACTCCACACAGGCAGTCACTTGAACCGAACCTGGGTCCTTGATGCTGTGAGGCACCTGTGCTAACCACTGAGCTATCATGCCACCCTACTGGTGTCACTTAGCATCAGCAAACCAGCCACCCCACCAACTCAGCTAACCTACCTTCTCCAAGCAGAAATGGCCTCCATTTCTTCGTCAAACAACCTAGAGACAAGTTTCTGCATAATACATGACAGTGTTTTTCAGCTGGCTGCCATCTTGGAATCCGAAGAGACAGAAGACTGTTATAAAGCACTGCATCTCCTTTCTGTTACTATGTACGTTATGAGATTCTCACAAACTTTGAATATGTGAGGCTAATTAGCTCATGGGGATGGAATTCAAAGGATGATGGATAGGTATCGTGATTAAAAAGTTTTCCAACCCTCTGTCTCTCGCACACATATAACCAAACCCACCCTTCACAGTTGGCGCTAAGGTAGAGATACCTTGTGATAGTTATTGGCTCCTGCCTGTACAAGGAGCTGAAGAGTCGTGATCATCTTCTTCCGCCGTCGGCTTTCCTCCTTCACAGCCTTCAGCTCCTCCGCCTGCTTGACCATTTCCTGCTTGCTCTTCTCCAGTTCTTCAGTCAGAGTCTGCAGCTGCTCCTCTAGTGCCTGGATGCTGCTGGTGAAGAGCTCCTGAGAGTGCAGCAGATACTCTGTGTTCAGCTGTGCCAGCTTGAACACCTTCAGCAGGACCGGGTCCACGGCGTTCTGGCACCACTGGCACCTCTCGGTGTCCAGGTTGCAAAAGGTCACGCTCATGATGTTCTCCTGGAGGGTGGCAACGTCCAGTTCTCTGGCCACCCTGTCCACATCGATGGCGCTGAATCGCCTCCAGTCCACACCTTCGTGCCTTGACTGGAATTTGAAAGCAGGGCCCAGCGACAATGCTCCAAAGCCCATCCCTGTTCCTGTGTACACGCCCTGCGGTGCTATCATGAACTCCGCCACTCGGCAATGCTGCGGTCTCTCCCAGTGAAATTGCGGGGGATAATAAACGTTGCTGAGAAAAGGCTACAAGAGAGGGAGGAAACGTCACACAGTCAGAGGAGCCAACTTTTGTTTCAAACAGCAGTCTCCACACAGGTTTAACCCTTAACCCTCCCCTCCCCCGAGCAGACCCTATACACCAACTCAATCCCCTCAGTTAACCAAAGAAATATTCAAGGCATCTTTAGTTCTTCCCCATCCCTTCTTCCCTCCCATACTCCCACTATAAATAGTGTACAGCAAACTTAGTTTTAACCAACAGCATCTTATAAAACCAACACTCTCAACAAACCGGCAAACATTATGTACCACAAATACTGCAAAGTTTACTCTCATATTTGTCCAACGATTATAGTTATTTTTACTTTATTTACCTCAGTGTAAATATACTTGTTGTTCAATTGAATGACCACAAAAAATATTGACCCAAACCCAGGTTACTGTTGAGATGTTGTTGTGTACAATCACTTTTACTCTAATTAACTTTGTTCTGGGTTTAAGTTTTAGCCTGAAGATATTGTTGCAGATCGTATCTTTGATGATTTGTGAATTCCTAAAGTATTGTTTATGTCTCGAGTCTTCAACGGGACACGTAAGCAATTCTCGAGTTTGATTCAGCTGAACAGGCATTTAAAAGCACACCGCATGCTTGCCATCTAGCCAACTGAGCTAACCAGCTGCCCTGAAATAATTATACTCTGTCGGGATTTACTCACCCCATTTGTATTGATAACTACATACTCATCAGCACAATGTCTATGCAAAGTTAAATGATAATGTTTTGCAATGGGATTTGCTGCTTCACTAAAAGCTCACAGTTACAATATCAATCTTGTTAGGGTTTTTTTGGTAATTTATCCTCAAATACTACACCCTACCACAAGTAGTCAGTTGAGGTTGTGAGTGAGAACGCTCTCTTCTGGTAAGTTTTATTTAAGACAAAGTTGCTTTATTATTTAAGTAATTTATGCTGTAAATACAGTAGAACAATGATGTGTACAACCCTGCATTCTGTTTATACATTGATTACGTGGACCTCTTGATCAACCAGAACACTCCTGCTCCTATAATTATCAGAAAATAAAAAGTTTGCTGTGTAAAGAATCCACTTCAACCAAATATTAGATACAGCACTACACAGCCTCCCCTATTTGCGATCCCACAGCAACTCAGAGGAGGGAACATTGAATCGCAAGAGGTACTGTCTTTACAGTTGAATTTCGGGCCTATCTGCCTCAAGTGGACGCTAGAGATCCAATAGTGCCATTTTGAACAGCAAGGAAATTGTCCTTGCTGTCCTGGACAATACTGTGATATCAAAGAGTTAACTTGCTCTGCTGACCTGCAGGAAATTGGATGTCCTGAGGCTAGGGGGGATGTCTCTGATTTGCAGGTAGATTGTAAGGAAATCTCATTCCCGTCTCTTAGCATTCAATGCCATTTGCATGGCCATTTCCTCGTTACTCAGAAGCCAGTTTACATTGTCATCTCCTACTATTTACATTTTCATCCCCTATTCAGGGATCAATAAGAATATTAGAGCTAGAATTTGACTACTCCCCTACAGTTACAAAAAAAAAATGATTTGCAACAGATTTGACCATGAAGGAATGATTTGCATTGCATTGTTCCTGGAGGTGAAGTGGTCACTGCATTGTATCTTGAATGGCATGCGACTGTGAGGGAGTAACTGGGGGTTGTTTTGTGGGCATTACGAATTGTGAGGTAAAGATTTTGTATAAAGGAAGGACTGTTCCTTTTGTTCAGAGAGCTTCCCTGGACGTGCCTCGCAAGCATGGCGAAGAATACTCAGGGTTTCTCCAAAGCTTGTACTGTACTGTGCTTAATAAATTGTGCTTGTTCACAGAAGTTGGCATGTTGCAATTGGATCAAGTATGCAAGGATCTCAGGAAAAAGAATTCAACAATGCTATACCCTGATTAGCATCACTAAAATAGGGCATTTTCTTATTACTGCGTGGGAGCTTGCTGTGTACAAACCGATCGTCAGGTTGCTCACATTACAGCAGTCACTACACATCAAAACAAGACTTAATTGGCTTTTAGAGCACTTTAAAATGGTTGTGAAAAGGCACTATATAAACGCAAGTCATTTGTTTTCAGAACAGGTACAATGGAAGATATAGCCTGATTTCAGATCTCTCCAGACAGATTCAGGGAGTAAAGAGCACATTATGGAATCTGTGGTTGGTAATTCTCTATTCTGACTGGCACATTCTGCAATTATAGAGTCAGAGAGATATACAGCATAGTAACAGACCTTTTGCATGAAGACTATCTTTGCTGTTGGCAGTAACTTCATCACAAAGGCACCCTCTCTGCTGACTCACTTGTGCCATAGCTGGCAACAAGCCTAAGTATTCCAGAAGGGAAAACCAACCACCCCTCACCCCTGACACCACTCTCAATGGTTTGCATGTGCACGATTTGTTTTACTGGCAAGGCTACCCTCCAGAATACCATGCTCATGGCTGATCCCTCATCATCAGCCTCACCTGGAAAAGGACACGATTCATAGATTCTGCAAGTAGCTCAATGGTTAGCACATTTACCTCACAACACCAGGGACCTGGGTTTGATTCCAGCCTCAGCTAACAGGCTGTGTGGACTTTGCACATTTGCCACTTGACTGTATGGGGTTTCCTCCCACAGTCCAAAGATGTGCAGGGTAGGTGGGCCGTCCCATAATATCCAGGGTTAGGTGTGATAGTCATGGGAAATGTGGGGTTATGGGTATAGGGCTGGGAGCTCGATTGGATGGGCTACTCTTTAATACAGACAGGATGGGCCAAATGGCCTCTTGGTCCTGTAGGGATTTTATTCTATGATTCTTCTATTGTACCCACACTTTGTTTCCTCTGACAAGCTCACTCAAATGTTACTCTTGATCTGTTCAACATCATCCTTACCTCAGTTCTTCAAAGCTCATCTCTGTCACAGTTTGTTCACTGTCCCCACTGTCATTCTATACTTTTGTCTTTTCATATTCTGAACACTGAATACCATAAGCTTCTGGATGCACCTTCCTTGTCTGGCCAGAGAGACCACTTTCAACAATAAGGTATCTCTAGGCTCCTCACAATGAAGTCCTCCTGGTATCTCCTGGGCAGTGAGCACAGTCTCAGCCTCCTCAATAACAAGCTACCTCCTCCCCAATCCTCAACACTCCTCTGCATGTCAAAGCACAAACAGCTCCCCAGTCCACATTCATAGCCGGAGTTTAGAACAATGAGAGGTGACCTTATTGAAACACACACAATTCTCAGGGGGCTTGACGGGGTAGATGTAGAGATGGCCATCTCCCCCTGTGGAAGGGTCAAGGGTCAGAGGGCTTAGTCTCAGATTTAAGACAGAGATGCAGAGGAATGTCTTCTCTCAGAGGGTTGTGGATCTGTGGAATTAATTACCGCAGAGGGCTATTGAGACTCCATCATTATGAATAATTTAGGTGGAGATAGATTTTAAATGAATCAAGGGTTACAGAAATAAGGCAGAGAGGTAGAATTGAGGATTATCAGATTGGCCATGATCTCATTGAATTGAATACTGCAATGCACTCAAAGACCTACTTCTGCACCTACGTCTTACAGCCTATAATGACATTATCCATGCATGCCTACATATACAGTGGACAACACTCTCACTAGCTCTGGCTCATCTAAACTGACAGAATATTTTCTCATTCACAACTCAATCAATCCTAATCTGTCCAACAGTATCTCTCTCCAGCTGTTTTCTTTCAGCCACGTGAAGCTAAATTACCCTATTGATTGAGTTGAGCCATACTATGTGTACATCACCCATTCTCCGAGCTGGCCCCAAACCCACCACCAAAGCCCCTACCAATCCCTCCAACTACAAGTACTTCCTCTCTCTTTCCCTCTTCACCAGTCTCCCACACTCCATCACACGGACATGCAACACCTCCGAAATTCCTTTATCCACATCATCCTATGACATGTCGCCCTGCGCCAGTCAAGCTTCACTGTATCTCTGTCCAACAACAAATGAAAGCTCTGCTCATATCTGCCAGTGGCTCCATATCTCAATGGTCCCAGCCCCAACTACTACAAACTCCACACTGCACTAAATATCCGTCTTTTTCCGTCCCCTACCCTTCAGTTGTAGGGACATAGTGGTCCAGAATGTGGTAGTTGACTCAATAAAAATCTGGATAGACAGGTTATCCCAGAATGTAGGGTCATTTCCCCTGAACCACATTGCTCCCCACTCCACAGCAGAAGTTTCCTGGAAATTCACATCTTTGACGATAAATCAACTTCCCCTTCATAGAATTGTAGAAACGTGCCATTCAGCCCATTGAGTCAACACCAACCTTTCAAACAGCATCCCACCACACTCACCCCATCCCCTTAACCCATGACTAATCCACCTCGCCTACACACCCCTTGGTACTACAGGCAAGCATGGCCAATCCAACTACTTGCACGTCTTTGGACTGTGAGAGGAAACCACAGCACCTGGAGGAAACCCATGCAGACACGAGGAGAATGTGTATGTGGAGTTTGCACAGTCGTCTGAAGCTGGAATTAAACCTGGATCCCTGGTGCTGTGAGGCAGCAATGCTGACCACTGAGTCACCATGCCAAAGTGGCCTTCGTGAAGCATTTTGCTCTGTTAAATACTATATCAAGTCGATCAAGTGCATTTGAGATTCATGGAACTCCACAAGGCTCAGAAGGGAAGCTGCAGCTTGACGGAGAAAACCTGTTAAGTCACTTCCTACACTGCTGCAAAGATCTGAACACAGACACTCAAGTGTAAACAAGTCAGATATCCTCAGTACATGTACAGACAAATACCAAGCAGCACCGTGAGCTCTTCCACATTACATAGAACCTGCTCCTACCGAAATGACAAGGAAAAGAGAGAATGAAAGGGGGAATGAGAGAAATTCACAGGGAACCAGAGAGAAAGATAGACAGAGAGGGAAAGAGAGGACAAGATATTTGATACATTGAGATGGTGTTGGGAGGGAAAAGAAGGTGCTGGGAGAGGGGATAGCTGCCAAGAGTAGGGCTGGAGGTGCCAAGAATGAGGAGGAGAGAGTCTGAGAGAGAAAGAAAGCAAGAGAGTGTGTGGCATAAGCTGGCAGATATGTGAGTCAGTTATACTCCTGCGGGGAATGGGATACAGGGAAGGTGGGTTACAAAAATGCTTGGTAGGCCTTTTGCTAGCATTATCACATAAAAATTACTTAACACTCCTCATATAAATTTACAATGTCATTTATTTTATAGAAGACAAACCTAAAGGTGGCACTTGGCCAGTCTCCTGCACTGTGCAAGAAAGTACATGCAATCTGAAATTACTCCTGACAATCATCAAAGCTGCAACAGTTTATATTTGCTGTTGTTTTGCAAATTCAAAACAGCTTGTTAAAACAGCTTGCCTGTCAGAGGGTCACTGCACCCAAAACTTTAACTCTATTTTCTCGTCACAGAAACTAACAGACCTGTTGAGGTTTCCCAGCAATTTCTGTCTTCAGCATCCAAGGTTTTCTTTTCATTTCACTTGTTAAATGCAGATCTTTTGATCCTTCTTAAACTCTCAACATTCGCCTGTATATGTGTTTTTGTTTTGGCTGCTGTTTACCTATTATTTACTTATCTACGCTACTTAACTCTGTGATCTGCCTGTATTGCTCGCAAGGCAAAGCCTTTCACTGTGCCTCGGTACACGTGACAATAAATAAATTCAATTCAATTCAGTTCAGTTAACCAGTCTGAACAAAGGTGAGGAGGGTCTACACTAGACCCAGCTATCATAGAAAAACATCACAAGGGCCTAATCTCTTTGTCTCAGCTGGAATTTTCCCAGCATTTCTGGGCTTCGACCTTGTTAATATCATTCCCAGGTATTTTTGGAAAGTATCCGCAGTTAGTGACAAACTACTCAAGGTGGAAGTTGTTGTTCCACAGAGCAGCCTTCCGATGATGTCACAGAGCTGCACATCACTGAGTGTAAATAGCACAGTGCAGGTAGAGTTGGACTACATTACACTGTACTACACTACAGTTAACTAGAATTCTGGAAGATTCATATAAATGCATGAATATGAACAGACAGAGAAGATACGCTTATATTTTGTAACTGTAAGAACAGAGCCTGGTATATCTGTGATAATCACACAAAGGAATATTCAGAATTAATATCTAATAGATAGTGTTACTGTTAAATTGAAGCCTGAAGATAGTTCTTGACTCTACCTTCCGCACACCCAGTGTGTCTCAAACCCAAATTGTCTGTGACATCAAACCACATGATAAAGAGATTTCCAAAGGAAAAACATGATATTATGAGAGGTTACTAGGCAAATGCGAAATCTTTTACTTTCTATTATATTTCAATTGTCACAGCTTTAAAATTGCACACATGTCTACATGATAGGCTGTGATTACCCAATCACAAGATGACAACAAAGAAAACCAATCAAATCAATCAAAAGAAAGAAAGGTGAGAATGAAAATTACCAATTAGATATAGGCACCAACTCAAAGGAATAAAATATAACGAAATTACAAATGTATGTTTAACTACTATAATGTTTTACTTGGAGTAAAGTCTCACCCTCTTCAGGCCTACACCTGCGTTGATAGCCTGGAGCTCAAGTTTTATTAAAGGCCAAACAAGAGATTTAACTTAGGGCGGCAGAGTGGCTCAGTGGTTAGCACTGCTGCCTCACAGCGCCAGGGAGCTGGGTTTGATCCCAGCCTCAGGCGACTGCCTGTGGAGTTTGCACATTCTCCCCGTGTCTGCGTGGGTTTCCTCTGGGCGCTCCAGTTTCTACCCGCAGTCCAAAGATGTGCAAGTCAGGTGAATAGGCCATGCTAAATTGCCCGTAATATTAAGGGATGTGTGGGTTAGATGCACTAAGTAAGGGGTAAATGTTGAGTAATAGGGTGGGGGAACGGGTTTGGGTGGGATGGTCTTCAGAGAGCCGGTGTGGACTTGTTGGGCCGAAAGGCCTGTTTCCACACTGTAGGGATTCTATAATTCATAACTATACTGCAGACTCTAGGACTGCATGGTTTCAATGCATGGGTATCTTGGTACACCTCAAAGCTGCCACTTCGCCTCAGTCCAATAGCATGCAGGACAGACAGGACACAACTTATAAGCAGCAAGTCAAGGATTATTCATCTATGTCCAGCTTGGCTGGCAATCATTCAAAATCATTCTGTTCCTTTTTCATCTTTTTTGACTGGATGTGCACATCGAATCATCTAATTCAAAATCAGGTATAGTGAGAGTTGTTGGTGTTCCGTTAGTGGGTCATTGATCACTCGAACATTGTCAACCACATAGACCTGGAGATCCAATAATGTCGATATATATCAATATCCACAACCTGGGATGAGCAAACACGCCAAGTACCACTCTATCCAGAAACAATTTCAAGGGAGAGTCGCTTGCATTAAGTGACCACGGATTCACAAAATTAAATGAAGTATCACTTTAGGATTGTTGACATGTCTCATAATGCAGAGCGGTACGAGATTTTACTGAAACATGTAATTTCCACCAGTGACTTGATTAGTGGATCCTGAAATGATGTTTCCTCTTATGGGTAAGGTAAGAACAAGCAGACACAGTTTAAGAATAAGCGGTCGCCCTTTTGAGACGGAGATCAGGAGAATTGTATTTCTCTCAGAAGACTGCTTGTCTGTGGAATTCTCTTCCTCAGAAATTTGTGTACGCTGGATCACTGAATTTATTCGAGGCAGAGTTAGGTAGAGTTTTGATAGTCAAGGGGATCAGGGGGCTATGAGGAAGGGGGTGGAACGCACAGGAAGGTGATGATCAGTCATGATCTTATAGAATGGTGGAGTAGGGTTGAAAGGACGAGTAGCCTAGCCCTGCTCCTCATTCCAATGTTCCTACGTTCCTATGACTCTACGGCACACACCACACAAGTCACAATTAATTCTTGAGTCCTTACCATTCTTTTTATAGGCTGGGTCCAGGTCCAAAACTGCAGCAAACAACAAATATTCCCTCTGTGCAGCTATGTTGTATCAGTTGCTACCGAGTGCTTGGAAACAACTGACCAAACAACATGCTAAGGCACACAAGACTACCTTTTGTCTTAGAACAATCGCACAGGACAAATGCAACTAACACTGCTGCAATATGCATGAAAGTACGTGCTCAAGAAACTAAATTTAAACTAAAAGACCAAGTGACTATTTACAAAGCTATAGATGCACTACCTTCTTAGTATAGAACTGACAGGTTAACGGAAACTGACATAAGATCATTACCACCCTTTAAACTTCAGTCTCCACTCTCCTTGAAGCGACACATTGCAAGGGCTCGCTACAAACCCCTTTATTTTGTATACACCTGTAGGTAAGGTTTAGAAGCCGAAACAATTGCAGGACAACTTGCACAGAGTCAGAAAGCCTCCACATGTTTTTTTAAATTGTTGGGTGGGACCCAGATGCAAAAGTCCCAGGCTGATTTCCAACAGATCCAATTTTTCCTGTCTCAGGACAGGGGTGTGCAACATGGTTTGCACAAGTGACAAACCCAAACTCAACAGGGACAAATTCAGTTCAAAAGATCACGTTATGGCAGTTTCAAGAGCCTTAAACCAATGCTAGGAGTCATGAATGGACTGAATAGACACAAACACTCTTGAGGAGGTGCACAAAGTCTGTTTAAGTGTCAGTTTGTCCTTTGATATTTAAACTTGAAAAAAAGACTTGCGCTATCAGTGAGAGTTAAAAAAGTCTCCTAGACTGCTTTGATTGGCAGGTCATCTGGTATAGGTTTGAACAAAACACTTTCCCACGGTCTCTCTGTTCATATTTCCCATGTTTTTGTGTTGTCAGTGCTTGACTGAGTTTCAAAAGCTAAAACAACACAAATCAGTGAGAGATTGAGTTCATAGTTTGACTGGTAGTTTAAAGATGGTATTAAAGGATTAGCTGTAAAAATGATTGAGGGTATTTGACTGTCTGGAGGTTCTTTTTCTCTTCAAATGGACCCCAAGGTCTGCCTTCCCTGGGTGAATTACTATGGGAATGCATAGGATATTATGAAGCCATATGGGGAAAGGCAGGATTTGAATTGGTATTGAGTAGGTGGCATGTAAGTAGCATGAGAGTATGGGGTAGGTGGTGGTGGGAGCAGATGTGAAAGGAATGTAAGCAGTGAGGGCTACAGCTTCTAAATCAAGTTCCCAGAGAACAAAGATGGACTTTCTAAACGATCTCTCTGGACATTCACCCATCAAAAAGGCCAACTACTCTCTACTTCCAGAGTTAGTGAACCCCATTCTATCAGTCATCATCTCTCTGGAGACAGAATTTGGGAATAATGGGCCCTTCAAACACATTCCAGGTTTGCCAAGGTAGGAAATTTCCCAACTCGAGCCACCACAGTCACAAAAATCTAGTCAAGGTAACCATAACCATATAAAAATGTTCCAGGTAGCACCAGGATTGACTGAGTCCAAAAAAAAACAGATCGATGGTTGATATAATGAAGGCGTTTAAAAGCACATAGTCTTACAATGAAGGGGGCCATTCAGCCTATCGAACCTGTGCCAGCTTTTTGGAAAGTCTATCCAATTAGTCCTCTTGCAACCCTTTACCTTGTCAGTCCATTCCCAATTGCCTTTTGCAAGTTGAACCAATTTTGCAGTGCAGTGGAATGGCTGATATGGTGGGTTTGCTGTGGGAAATGTTATAGCCCTCCCCTCCTCTGACACTGTTGTTGACTCTAAAGCGGGGAAATACAGAAGATAATGTTGCCTTCAAACACTCCTCTCGTCAGGGAACTACCAAGCCTCTGTGTTGGAAACATGTGAGGAGAATGGAGCCGTGGACCACTGTGTGTCCCTTCTTCCCATTCCCCTCAGGAGGTATGTGTGTGACTTAGTGCCAGAAAACAGAAGGAAGTTTTAATAATTATCCTTCCATGGGAAATCGGCGCATCCTTAATAGCCCTTGAAATGAATGGCCATTTCACAACACAGTTAAGAATCAGCCATGCTACTTTATAGCCAGACTCACATGTTCCCCTACTCTGATGCAAGCTGCAAGATTCCTGGTGCCCCGTTGGCAATACAAATGGCATGGGTGCCCTTTAGAACATAGAACAGTACAGCACGGCCCTTCAGCCTTCGATGTTGTGCCAGCCTGTTATCCTACCCTAAGATCAAACTGACCTACATACCCTTCATTGTACTATCATCCATGTACCTATCCAAGAATCATTTCAATGTCCCTAATGTATCTGACTCTACTGCCACCACTGGCAGTGAATTTCACGCACCCACCACTCTCTGTGTAAAGAACCTACCTCTGACAACTCCCCTAAACCTTTCTCCAATCACCTTAAAATTATGCCCCTTTGGAATAGCCATTTCCACCTTGGAAATGGCTATCCACTCTATCTATGCCTCTCATCTGTGCCTATCCCTTCACGCTCACAATTCCAACCCTGGGAGTATGGGATGAGATCAAGGCCAGTGAATTGGCCAAGGTGGAGAGGGACGGGCAGGGATGAGAGAGCAGAATCTTAACCACTGACCACTCCCTTCCACCACCGTCCCTCCTGCCAAAACACTTCCAATGACTGGAAATTAACAAAATACAAGAGGCCTTTATTACTCACGCTGCATTTTTATTGGAATATAAGAGACCAAAAGGCAGCGAGGGTGCTCAAAACAGCCAGGTGATTGACTTGTTCAAAGTCATCACTCTGTTAGGACTGAAACTTCCACCTGTGGAGCGTGTAATACACTCTCTTCTCTTCCAGGAATGGAGCCCATTTATCCATGGTCAGGGAAAGCCCAAGCTGATTAGATTGGGGCCCAGTTCAGATTCACCTGAAGGTTCTGTGACAGACAGAGAACAGAAGTTAACCCAGGGAATCCTTTCAGAGAGATCGGGACAAGACAGTTGAGGGCAGACAGTGCTCAACGGCTACAGGTACCAGGTGAGGAAACAGGGGTATGAGCAGGAGACTGGCGTCATTTAGCACATAGCTATGGTGGTGAAATTCTCAGGACATGAAATCCAATGGCCTTCCCCCTGTCGTATATTAAGTAGGAGGGAGCAGGAGGATACAGCCATTCTCATCTCAATGGAGGGCATTCTGAATGGGAAAGGTTGTCCTGTGGTGGATTCCTCCAACAAGGAGCCTAACCCTCTTACAGAACCAATTCCATCGCCAACTGTGAACTCAGAACTCCACAACCTACCCCAAACACACCACCTTCGAGCAACCTCGGGAAAATAAACAAGCGATACCCTCTTCCTAAAAATGAGCAGAGTGTTCAGGGCAGCTCTGGCACAGTCTGGCAAGGGTAGGGCAAGAATCTGGAATGCAACAACCATTGCTCTGATCTGCAGCAATGAGTTCGCATTAAAAGAAGCTGAGAAACCCAATCTCACACACAAACACGCATGTACTCACTGAGATGCAGTATCAGTTTCTGTTGCCATAGTGATAAAGCTCCTGCAAACTGACACTCCAACCTGGAGGCAGACATGATATGAAGGAAGTTGCCAAATGCGAGGCGGAAGATACCAGAAACATTTACACAGGGGGAGAAAACAGAAAAAAGACAAGAAATTCAGGAGGAGGAACATAGTACAAACCTCTCACTAAAATCTGTGACGGTGTGACAGAACAGGAAGAGACTGAGAGACACAAGCCTGTGCTGAATACAAACAGTGCCAAGGCCAGATGCTGTTTACCCCAATCACTATAGTTACCCTGCACTTCAATAAGTTAACACCCACCTATCACTCTACCTGTACAGTACAAGGAGCTGCCTGAAAATGCACAGCTCAGCCATACACACCTCTGGTCCAGTACCTGTCTGGCCCAAAGACAAGTTATCTCTGACTAGCGACTGTACACAATGTGGCAGGCATGCCATCTCTCTGAGTTAACTTAGCCACCCCTCCGCCATAGCCCATCACTCTGACATCCCCCATACCACCATGACGTCCCAGCCCACCCTACCCTCATCCAAGGGTGGACAGAACAGCGGTCATCTGTTCAGGTTCCCCAAAGTGGTGGAGGGATTTCAGGTTTCTGTTTCTCAAACACCCACCCACAACCGCTCTCTTATACCAGGAACTGAAATCAGTGGAGTCATTCTCCACCGGCCGAGCCCAGCCAAAGGAGAACCAAGCAAAGATAGACAGAATGCGGCAGGAGCCCGAGAGGAAATCAGAGGGGCCAAGGGAAGAGAAGGGGAAAATTGGAGGGAGAGAAGGGGGAATCGGAGGGGGAGAAGGGGAAATCAAGGGAGAGAAGGGGAAAATCAGAGGGAGAGAAGGGGAAATTGGAGGGAAGGGGGAAATCGGAGGGGGAGAAGGGGGAATCAAAGGGGGAGAAGGGGAAATCGGAGGGAGAGAAGGGGAAATTGGAGGGAGGGAAGGGGAAATCGGAAGGAGAGAAGGGGAAATCGGAAGGAGAGAAGGGGAAATCGGAAGGAGAGAAGGAGAAATTGGGGGGGAGGGGGGAGAAGGTAAATCAAAGGGAAGGGGAAATCCCAGGGAGAGAAGAAGAAATGAAAGGGAGTGAAGTGGAACTGAGAGGGAGGGAAGGGGAAATAAATGGGTGGAAGGAGGAAATCGGGGGGGAGGGGGGAGCGAAGTCAGGGATGTTAGGAACTAGAGGGAAGACGATGTTGAAGGAGGAGGGAGGAGGGAGGATGGCTGTCGCGGGGGGGGGGGGGGGTGAATAAGTTATTGTGTAGACTTGGGTCAGTGCAGCTAGAGCAGAGCTCCGCTCCCGGGAATAGCCCGGGGTTTGGAGGGAGAATCACAGCAACCTTCCGGGGGGGGGGGCTAAACTCTCTCTCTGTCTCTCTCTCCGGGGTGGCAGCTCCCAGAGCGGTCTCACATTCCTTTTCTCACATTCCCTCTGTCTCTGTCCCTCTCCTTCTCTTTCACTCCCTCTTTCCCACCTCCTCTATCCTTCCCTGTCTCTCTCTCTCTCTCTCCCTCCATCCCCCGTTCTTTCTTTCTCTCTCTCTCTCTTACTCACTAACTCACTCACCCTGCGATCCGCTCCGTAACACCGACAGGAAATGAGCTCAGGATCAGAGAGAGCTCAATCTTCCAGCGTCTAGGAAAGAGGGAGAGAGAGAGAGAGGGAAGGAAGGAAGGAGAGGGAAGACGAACATGGGGGAGGAGGAAGAGCAAAGCGAGCGCTGGACGAGAGGAAAGATGAGGGAGAGCAGGAATAGAGAGGGGAGACAGTTCCAGTGCACAGATCTTGTCGATAAATAACCACAATGCTGCTGCTGTAGGCTGTGGTTCCTACTGACACTGCAATATGGCAATTATATAAGTCCAATACAACACAGACTGGCCTTTTTCCTCAATTGGTAATGTTCACCATTAATTGCATTCCCACCAAGAACTTAGGCAGATACTGTGAGCACGACCAGTGATATACAGCATTTCCAACCACCCTCTCACTGCAGTGACTTGTTTGCCCCACTATTTGTTTTTCTCCTACCCAACTGCACTGAAGATTTGCATTTTAAAAAAAACACATGCTATTTTCTCCAAGTCAAATTTATTGTAAGAAATCAGATAAAACAGTTTCGACAAGAAAACAGCAACAATTAAGCTAGCAGCAGTAATAACGACCAAACATAAGAAACACATTTGTCTCAATTCTCAAGAATTTATTAAATTTCAGACGGTTTTTCTAACGTAATCTCCGAACTCCTATACTCAGTGCTCTGACCAATAAAAGAAAGCATCTCAAACGCCTTCTTCACTATCCTATCTACCTGTGACTTCACTTTCAAAGAGCTATGAACCTGCACTCCAAGGTCTCATTGTTCAGCAACACTCCCCAGGACCTTACTTTAAGTCATGTTAAGATTGGCCTTCCAAGTTCTTCTATCTGAATCCATATGAGGGGTGGGAAATATACTTTGAACATTCAGTCGGTCGGGCCCAGTGTGTCAGGATGCAGTGAAAATATGAGCAAATTGCTGCAGATGCTGGAATCTGTACTGAAACCAAAGGAAGTGCTGGAGATCACAGTGGGTCAGGCAGCATCCGGAAAGAAAACAAGCGAACATTTTAGGTCGAGATGACTTTTCATCAGAAACCTTAGCTTGCTTGCCCTTTGCGGATGCTGCCTGGCACACTGTGAGGTCCAGCATTTTTTGCAGTGAAAATAGGCTGGCAGTGGGACCAAAATACATATGGCACCAATTTCCAACTCAATTTTGTTTTCATGAGACACAAGCACAAGGTGGTAGTGAATGGCCTTCTCCAGCAACTGCAGTCCACATGGTGTAGGTTCATCCTCGGTGCTATTAGGAAGAGAAACTGCAGGCTTTCCCCAGCTCTCAGCTCATAAAGTAAAGGCACATTATGTAGCGTACTAGAGCACAAGTCTCAACTGAATCACTGCTTTTGGTAAAAAGCTTTGAATGTTCTTGGAAGATACTTATGGAAAACGTATTGGAGTAGAACTCCTCTGCCGTCAGTCATATTATCTTGATTCCAAAGCTTAAACATTTCCAGATATGTGTCCCGTACGTATCTGAGAAAGTGGCTCTGATATCCTCCAGTGTCCAATGTTCAAAGTATATTTCCCACCCCTCATATGGATTCAGATAGAAGAACTTGGAAGGCCAATCTTAACATGACTTATACACTTAAAGTAAGGTCCTGGGGAGTGTTGCTGAACAATGAGACCTTGGAGTGCAGGTTCATAGCTCTTTAAAAGTCAAGTCACAGGTAGATAGGATAGTGAAGAAGGCGTTTGAGATGCTTTCTTTTATTGGTCACAGCACTGAGTATAGGAGTTCGGAGATTATGTTACAGCTGTCCAGGACATTGGTTAGGCCACTTTTGGAATATTGAGTGCAATTCTGGTCTCCCTCCTATAGGAAGGATGTTGTGAAACTTGAAAGGGTTCAGAAAAGATTTACAAGGATGTTGCCAGGGTTGGAGGATTTGAGCTATAGGGAGAGGCTGGACAGGCTGGGGCTTTTTTCCCCTGGAGCGTCGGAGGCTGAGGGGTGACCTTATAGAGGTTTACAAAATTATGAGGGGCGTGGATAGGGTAAATAGACAAGGTTTTTTTCCCTGGTGTAGGGGAGTCCAGAACTAGAGGGCATAGGTTTAGGGTGAGAGGGGAAAGATATAAAAGAGACCTAAGGGGCAACGTTTTCACACAGAGGGTGGTACGTGTAAGGAATAAGTTGCCAGAAGAAGTAGTGGAGGCTGGTACAATTGCAACATCTAAAAGGCACCTGGTTGGGTGTATGAATAGGAAGGGTTTAGAGGGATATGGGCCAAGTGCTGGCAAATGGGACTAGATTGGGTTGGGATATCTGGTCAGCATGGACGGGTTGGATGGAAGGGTCTGTTTCCATCCTGTACATCTCTATGACTCTATAACATGGAAAGCAGGTAAGAAACGCCATTGAGCTTTGCACCAACAAACTCATCCAGATCATCAGTTTTACACCAGCTTCTCAATACACGGATCATTAACAAAGGGCCTTGGTAACCCCAGATTTCACCCTAGTCATTATTGACATAATTGATCATGCAGTTCTGTGTGAAGTTGTGGTGTCGGCTAAATCCCAGGGCTGCACCATTTGCTAGGTTTTCCTGTTGGGCACAGATGAAATTTGTGAAAGGCAGTGGCTTTAAGGATATGATGTCTGTGTCCAGGTAGATGCCACCGTATTTCCACAGCAGAGCCAGTCTGCAGGCATCTGAGAGCACGTGAACCCAGTATTGTTCCAAATCAGGGATCACCTATCGAGTTAAAGATAATTATTTGGGGTGTGTTCCCACTTCCATTGCCCATCACTACCCAACAATTCCTCCTTTAACCCTTCAAAATCATTGCAGAGAGAAGCTGTTTGCCAATTATTTACAAACTAAGAATACTCCTGAAACACTCAGTGTTCCCCCCCCCCAAAACCCACATCTCTCGCTGGAGTCATTTCTGAATGATTACCAAAGTAAAGTTGCTCACCTATTCTCTGGAGGTTCTGCTGTTAGACTGGAAGGATAATCGTGCTTATGCCACCCTTCACTGGCCACATTAAATGACGAGAAAGACGGTGATGGGACTTGCCACAAGCTTTGTAGCAACCCCCCTCTCTTGTCAGTTGATACAAGGTTTATTAAGTCACTGTGGCAGAACGGACTCTGCAGTTTTCTCGCTCACTCTCCATTGAAAACTTTCAATGAGCCATCCCATCCTCAGCGAGGATCTCCCATTTGAGATCAGGGTCTACTGTCTTCTTCCCTCAGAATGGCAATCTCACATGTGTTCCTTTTGGTATTGATGGGTCACAGCTTTCTTGTTTTGGGAAGAGGAACAAAGTTTGGTGCGATTGATTGACGGGGTGAAAATATTTTTCTAGCAGGAGTTGATGGTTAGCCCAGCATCCATCATGCTAGTGACAAGGAAATCTTATTATTATTAACATGGCCAAAATAATACCGTTTCAGATTTGGAAATCCTTTTCGCTGCTTGCAGGGTCTCGTTCAGAACAGAAGTAAATAGGAACAGCAAGGAACATGTACCATGGCAGATTTCAACTTCAATTCCACTTTCACACCCAATTTCCATTTCCCTTGGTTCCCTTAGTGTCTAAAAATCTGTTGATTTCAACCTTGGTTTGTGCAACAATTAAACAACCATTGCTCTCTGGATTAGACAATTCCAAAGATTTACAACTTTCTGAGTGAAGAACCCTTGCTTTGCCTGCATTAAAGTCGGCACATTGCAGTAACAGCCTCCTACTAGTGATGGTGCTGTGAGTCTCTGCTTTGCATCACCTATCACTTTGGGCTGCGCAGTAATTATCATCAACTCTACTGCTCTCTTCAGTTGCTGTAATTTTTGCTATTTAATTACCAATCATATTATGTAATATGGATAACAGAACCAAATATATAATGAGAGTTGAATTGATGTGCAACCTTGGTCCAAATCTTACATGCCCTCTTAACCCTGCTTTTCCTGAAGAATAAGTTTGGCCTTGCTCCTGTTCGCTATTTAAGGAGTAATTTCATTGTTTTCTGCCAAGATGTTGCCACTCGCAAAACATGGAGGGTGTGCTGCAATCGATCTCAACCATCCCGAGATAGAGACGGGGAATCTAATAGCATGCCACCAATCCTGAACAATTACTGAGGCCAGTGCTAGGAGTCTGTGTGGTGAGGAATGGGTCAGAATGGGGATGAACTCTCCTCTACAGGCACTTAGCTTACTCTCTTGGGTTGCTGAGGCTTGTGGAGTGAAACGAAACAGAGTTACAACATTCAACAAGGAGGAATCAAAAGGGGAATGACTTCTGGTTAGGCGAGTAACTCGATTAAACAATACTTTTTAAAATCAATAATAAGCCAGAAAAGTTTTCACTTGAGATCTTACCCCTGTCGGTGAATATACGAATAGTTATTATTTAATCATTCTTCATTCCCATTGGATCCTGTTCTTTAACCACAAATTATGTATTTGTTTGAAATAAAATGTCAAGTATTTCTTTTATCATTTTACTCCTATACTCTGGAGGTTTTTCCCTAAACTTTCTGTTTTATCTCTCCACCTTCAAGAGGCTTGTTAAAACCTGCTGCTCAAGTTCTCTTCTGTTCCACGGCCATCCATAACGACAATAAAAAATAGATGCAGGAGTAGGCCATTCTGCCCTTCGAGCCAGCACCACCATTCAATATGATTATGGCTGATCATCCTCAATCAGTTTCCTGTTCCTGCCTTATCCCCCATAACCCTTGGTTCCACTATCCTTAAGAGCTCTATCCAACTCTTTCTTGAAAGTGTCCAGAGACTTGGCCTCCACAGCCCTCTGGGGCAGAGCATTCCATACACCCACCACTCTCTGGGTGAAGAAGTTTCTCCTCAACTCTGTTCTAAGTGGCTACCCCTTATTTTTAAACTGGGTCCTCTGGTTCGGGACTCACCCATCAGCGGAAACATGCTTCCTGCCTCCAGAGTGTCCAATCCTTTAATAATCTTATACGTCTCAATCAGATCCGCTCTCACTCTTCTAAACTCAAGCGTATACAAGCCCAGTCGCTCCAATCTTTCAGCGTAAGATAGTCCCGCCATTCCGGGAATTGACCTCGTGAACCTGCGCTGCACTCCCTCAATAGCCAGAATGTCTTTCCTCAAATATGGAGACTAAAACTGCGCACAGTACTCCAGGTGTGGTCTCACCAGGGCCCTGTACAGCTGCAGAAGCACCTCTTTGCTTCTATACTCAATTCCTCTTGTTATGAAGGCCAGCATGCTATTAGCCTTCTTCACTACCTGCTGTACCTGCATGCTTGCCTTCATTGACTGATGTACAAGAACACCTAGATCTCGTTGTACTGCCCCTTTTCCTAACTTGACTCCATTTAGGTAGTAATCTGCCTTCCTGTTCTTGCCACCAAAGTGGATAACCACATTTATCCACATTAAACTGCATCTGCCATGCATCCATCCAGTCACCTAACCTGTCCAGGTCACCCTGTATTCTCCTAACATCCTGCTCACATTTCACCCTGCCACCCAGCTTTGTGTCATCAGCAAATTTGCTAATATTACTTTTAATACCTTCATCTATATCATTAACGTATATTGTAAAAAGCTGCGGTCCCAGCACTGATCCCTGCAGCACACCACTGGTCACTGCCTGCCATTCTGAAAGGGAGCCATTTATCACTACTCTTTGTTTCCTGTCAGCCAACCAATTTTCAATCCATATCAATATTTTGCCCCTAATACCATGTGCCCTACTTTTGCTCACTAACCTCCTATGTGGGACTTTATCAAAAGCTTTCTGAAAGTCCAGGTACACTACATCCACTGGATCTCTCTTGTCCATCTTCAGAGTTACGTCCTCAAAAAATTCCAGAAGATTAGTCAAGCATGATTTCCCCTTCATAAATCCATGCTGACTCTGACCTATCCTGTTACTGCTATCCAGATGTGTCATAATTTCGTCCTTTATAATTGACTCCAGAGTATGGTTAGAATATTTCATAGTGGGTGGTTCCAGCATGCAACTAATCTGCTCTGAGATTGCTATTTGACACAACAGTGCAAGAGACAGCTGATGCATGGATCCTGTGCTGCTTGCAGTAGTGTCAAATCTTATGTAATGGCCCTGGAGCTGTCATCTAGGGTCCCTGTTCACCCTAATCAATAATAGCCAATTCTCAAAATACTCAGCAGGTCAGCCAGCATCTGCAGAGAGACAGAGACAGAACCAGGGAGTTGAAGTTACAGTTCGCTGACCTTATTGTTCTTTCACTGATTCAGTGAGGTGAGCCCTCAGGGACTCTCATTTCTGCTCAGAAGCACCCAGGCGGGGTTTAGATAGATCCTGGATGGAGTCAAACGATTAAAGGGAGTGGACCAGCCAGTCAACTATCACATCAACCATAACGTAGAAGAACCGGGGTTGGACTGGGGTGGACAAAGTTAAAAATCACACAACACCAGGTTATAGTCCAACAGCTTTATTTTGGAAGTACTAGCTTTCAGGTGTTGTGTGATTTTTAACTTAATCAACCATAATTTTACAGAGAGGCAGAGCAGACTTGTGGGACCAATTAATCTACTTCTGGTCGTAGATTTTTAAAAAAAACTTTGCAGGTACTTTCTTTCTCTCCAGAAATGTTGCCAGGCCTACTGAGTATATCTGGCATTTCCTGTTTTTAATTTCAGAGACTGACTGTTAGATCTAACAAACAGAAGGTTAGAAGTAGGGATGTTCATTGATGGTTGCACAACATTCAGCACCATTCATGAGTCCTCACATACTGAAGCAATCCATGCTCAAATGCAGCAAGATCTGGACAATATCTAGGGTTAGGCTGACAAGTGCCAGGCAATAATCATGTCCAACCAAAGAGAATCTAATATGAAATAAACTAAGAACCGTGGATATCGAAGAAAGAATTCAAGAGCGAATCTAACCATTTTTCCTTAACACTCAATGGCATCACAATCAGTGAATTTCCCACCATCAGCATCCTGGGGGTTACCATTGACCAAAACCCAAACTCGACTAGTTGCAAAAGTACTGTGGTTAGAAGAGCAGGTAGGAATCTTGTAGAGATGAACACACCTCCTAGGAGGAAATAGGTCCGCAGATGCTGGAGAGTCAGAGTTGCAAAGTGTGACGATGGAAAGGCACAGTAGGTGAGGCAGCATCCAAGGAGCAGGAGAGTTGACATTTCAGCATAAGTCCTTTGTCAGGGACATCCTGTCCCTTCATCACTGATGCTCAGTAGCTGCAGTGTGTATTATCTACGTGATGCACTACAGAAATTCACCAAGGCTCCTTAGGTAGCACCTTCCAAAGTCATGACCATTTCCATCAGAAGTCAAGGGCAGCAGATACATGGGAACACCAACACCTACACATTCCCATCAATGCCACCTACCACCTGACTTGGAAATATATTGCTATCCCTTCAGTATCACTGGGTCAGACATCCTGGGAGCCCCTCCTTCACAGTATTGCTGGTGTACCCTCTCCAAATGCAGTGGTTCAAGAAGGCAGCTCACCACCACATCTCTAGGATGACTGGGGACAGGCAATAAATGTTGGCCCCAGTCAGGAATGCTAAGATCCTGTTAGTGAACAAAACAAAAGTGAGATTAAATGTGCTGTTGACCTGATATGTCACTAATAGGGATTGAGTGTGTTAGGGTGGGTAGATGTTAGTATTGGCTGCCCCGCTAAATTCCTTTACTTGTCCCCAGATTTTATGTCAATCCTTCTTGTAATTGTGCTGGCCAATTCGGCATGATTTAACTGTAGGAGTATTTCATTGCTTTCTTTGAGTAACTGCAAGGAGTTCTCCCAATGCCCAGGCTAAAACTCCCTCCCCCAGTCAACACAGCCAGAAAAACAGCTGATCAAGTCAATTGCTTTTGCTTGTTTGTTGGGGTCCTTGCTGGGCAATAATTAGTCACTGTAGGTGTCTTCTTAGTGATGAATGCTGTGACTCAATAGTAGTGCTTTTACCTCAAAGTTAGTAGATTGCACAGTCAAATTCAACTCTGGACTTTGAAAATATGGGGAGAGTGCAGGTAAGTGGTGTTGAAATGCCCATCAGCCATGATTGAATGGTAGAGTGGACTCGATGGGCCAAATGGCCTTACTTCCACTCCTATTTCTTATGGTCTTATGGTCTTATAAAATTCCATGTCCCACAGGGGAAATGGTGCTGAATGGTCTGTGTGGAGATTGCACATTCTCTCCGTGTCTGCGTGGGTTTCCTCCAGGTGCTCCAGTTTCCTCCCACAGTCCAAAGATATTTAAGCTAGGTGGAATATCCATAGGAAATGCAGGGTTATAGGGTAGGGTAGTGGGTCCGGGTGGGTCGCTCTTCACACAGTCGGTGCGGACTTGATGGGTCGAATGGCCTGCTTCCACGCTGTAGAGATTCTTTGATTCTATGAACTCATTTCAGTTCTATATTGCCAACTTTTATCTATGATCATTCGTCCCAAATCTCTAATAACTGCAACAGCCTCTCAGCATCTCAGCACCTAATATGTCAGTTTCTAACAGAATCTTGTTTGTTCCAGTTAGTACACCTCTCATTCTGCTAAACTGGTAAATCCAGCCTTTCATCCCAAGCATTGAGGAGATAGTGAGGACTGCAGATCCTGGAGAAGTCAGGGTCGATTAAGTGCGGCGCTGGAAAAAGCAGAGCTGGTCGTGCAGCATCTGAGGAGCAAGCGAGGTGACATTTTGGGCTTAACTCTTCATCAGGAAGGATTGAGCCTGCAACGTCGGCTCTCTTGCTCCTCAGATACTGCCTGACCTGTTGTGCTTTTTCCAGCGCCACACTTTATCGACTCCTCCCAAGCATTGATCTCATCAAACTTTGCTGCCTCTGAGAGAAGGTAAGAGATGAACGTAGTAATAGTTCCTCAGATATGGTCTCAAAAAGTCATGTACAGTTGGAAAAAATATCACTCCTTTATTCTTGAATTTGAATTAGGTACCGAAGATCTACACCACCAATTTAGAGTTCATTGATATTAGTCAGCAAACAATTTTAATTGGACTTTAATGCTGAAAGCTGATACTTTGTGTTGCCAATGTTACAGGTTCTTTAACCCAGTAGCTTGGCTGCCTGACCAATGAAACAAGAAAGAAAGCATTGAAGGATGCAGAAGGGAAGAGAGTGAAGTAAAATCAAAGGAAATATCAGGGAATAAAAAAGGATAGTAGAATAAGAAGTAGAGAAAAAAGACTTAAGAGAAATTAATGATAATGTTATAAATAACAAGCAGAAGACCCATCTGTTTTTACAAATCATTCCACCAATCCTTGGGAAGCAGGTGAGTGAACAGCAAGTGTAGGTGCACAATACGTACAAACATTCTTGACCCATATAATATATAACCAATGATTCTGTGCATAAAGGTCAGGAAGATGGAAATACATAGTGAATACTTCCCTATATTACCTTCATATAAACATAAGAATAACAGAAACGTGTTGCTTTGGATCTAAGAATATCTTTTTTAGTCCTTTTCTTTTGAATTATGGATTAGCTAACAAATTAGTTAAGTGTGTGACATCAAAAATGAGGCTCTTCCCAACAACGTTTGACCCATTGTGAAGGAATTTCTCAGGGTACAGCCGATTCACCTGAAGAAATCATTGAGCATTGCTGAGGTTTCCTAGTTCTGGGAACAAGAAAACATAGTGCCACCATATTTTCTCATCAACCTGTTCAGAGATATTATTACACACCACTGAAGCAAGGTGAGACTTTCACCCAGGACTCTTGTGTCAGTGGTAAAGTCATTACCACTGCACCACAAGAGCCTTTAACATACAACCACAATTAAGTGAGGCCATTCAGGCTGTTTTAATGCAAGTAGTCTTTTAATTGAGTCCAACGAATTCTCAGAATACTCTCGGTACACTAAGGTTTGAGAGGAAATGATAGACAGCAGGCTAATTGGATTTGTGAGTATCATCGAGCTGTTGTGAAAGAATTAGTAATCCAGCAAATGGTGAGGAAATCACAACTGCATTTAGAGACGAACTTAAAGCTTAAGAGGTAGGAGTTGGGAACAGGCCATATATCTCTTCAAACCTGTTGTGCCATTTAATAAAGTCATGACAGTACTTTTCCAGCACTCCACCCACCCTCCTCATCTCCATCTGCCTTCCTCTCCTCAATGCCCATAAACTTTATCAATATTTGTTTCAGGGATATTCATCGACTCTGTATTCATCACTCTCCGAGTTAGAACATTTCAAAGATTCACAACCTCTGAGTGAAAACATTTCTCCTCCCTTCTGCTCAAAATAATAGATCCTTTACTCAGGGAGTATGTCTCCCTAACTTTAGACAGGATTCCATGACTGGAGTTTTAATATTTATTCATTTATGAGACGTGGGCACTGCAAGCTGGACCATCCTTAGTTGCCCTTGAGAAGGTGATAGTGAGCTAACTTCTTGAACCACTGCAGTTTACATGCTGTAGGTAGACACACAATGCCATGGAGTTTTAGGATTTTGACCCAGCAACACTGAAGGAATGATACATTTCCAAGACAGAATGGGTTGTGGCTTAAAGAACAACCTGCCATTGGTGGTGTTCCTATGTATTTGATGTCCTTCGAGATGATTGCGGTCATGGGTTTGAAAGGAGCCATCTAAGGAGTCATAGTAAATTTCTGCAGTGCATCTCATAGATACACTGTTGCTACTGGGTATTGGTTGGGCCGAGAATGTCTATTTATGGATGTGGTGCCAATGAAGTGGGCTAGGAGAAACTGAAGACTACAGATTCTGGAGAGTCAGAGCCGAAAAGTGTAGTGCTGGAAAAGCACAGCATGTCAGGCAGCAGGAGCAGGAGAGTCAATGTTTCGGGCATAAACCCTTCATCAGGAATGTGGAGGGGGAAGGGGGCTGAGAGATCAATAGCGAGTAGGGCTGGGAGGAAGATAGGTGGATACAGATGGGAGGTAAATGTGATAGGCTGGTGAGGAGAGTGGAGCGGATAGGTGGACAGGTAGGTGAGGTCAAGAGGATGATACTGAGTTGCAGGGTTGGATCTGGGGTGAGGTGGAGTGGAGGAGAGATGTCCTCTATGGTGCCAAGCTGCTTGAGTGTTATTAAAGCTGCACCCATCCCAGGCAAGTGTGGAGTATTCCATCACACTCCTGATTTGTGCCTTATAGATAATTGACAGGCTTTGGCAAGTCAAAAGGTAAACTACATAATCCAGGATTCCTAATCTCTGACTTACTATTATAGCTACAGTACTTACATTTAGTTTCTGGTCAGTGGAAACCCCTAGGTTATTGATAATGGGGGATTCAGTCAGGGTAACATTGTTGAATTTAAAAGGGTGACGGTTAGATTCTCTTTTATTGGAAATGGTATTGCCTGGCAGTTGTGTGGTGTGAATGTTACTTACCATTTCTCAGTACAAACTTGAATATTATCCAGGTCTTGCTGTATTTGGAGATGGATTGTTTCAGTATCTGACTTGCAAATGGTGATGGAAATTGTGCAACCATCAGTAGACATTTCCATTTCTGACCTTATAATGGAGGGAAGGTAATTAATGAAGCAGCTTTAGGCCGAGGACAACTACCCTGAAGATGTGAGATGTCCTAGGACAGAGATAACAGACCGCCAACAATCAAAAACAATTTTTTTTTTGTCAGATTCCAAACAATAGAGAGTTACTCCAGACTCTCATTTTGCTCAGGTTCTTTGATGCCACACTTGGTCAAATGTGCAAGGCAATCATAATATTAAAATTAGAATCCCTACTGTGTGGAAACAGGCCCTTCGGCCCAACAAGTCCACACCGACCCTCCAAATAGTAACCCACCCAGACCCATTCCCCTACGTTTCCCCCTAACGAATGCACCTAGCCTACACATCCCTAAACACTATGGGCAATTTAGCATGGCCAATTCATCTAATCTGCACATCTTTGGATTGTCAGAGGAAACCAGAGGAAACCCCTGCAGACACGGGGAGAATGTGCAAACTCCACACAGACAGTCGCCCAAGGCGGGAATTGAAGCCAGGTTCCTGGTGTTGTGGTAGCAATGCTAACCACTGAGCCACCGTGCCACCCATAAATATGCTACCATGTGAACAACTATTGATTTTTCATTTTTGTTTGTAAAGCAGGGACTGAACATTAGAATAACCATTCACTGGGGGATTCAAAGAGGTGTTATACACTAAAACAAAATCTCTTTGGAAAAATGTAAACTCAGTGCAAACATTAGGAAGAACTTGAAGGGTGGAAATATCTGTAATAACAAATCAGGAAGAGTTGTGAATACAAATTGGGTGATTTAACTCCAAGCCAGCCTGTAAATTGGAGACTCAGATGTACACAGCCCGGGGGTCTCTGGTAATTTATTTGGAAAACAGTGGGGAGTTTTCAGGTGAACAGGCCAGACGTGTACTGTTGTAAGGTCAAGGTGTGAAAGGTCAGGGCATGGGTGCAGCAGAACATGTTTAAAACCTGTGGGCTGAGAGCAGGAAGCCAACACCAAGATCTTCAACAGAACACTTGGCCATTCTTCACCCTTGGAATTTCATCAACTGGTTTGACCAAGAAACAAAAAGCCTCTTTGCTCAACCAAGGGTTAACCCGAGCTTTGTCCAATTAGATCCTTGAGCTGAAAGTAGTTCAGAGAGTTCCTTACCTGTTGATACCAGCCATCGAAGGGCGTGTTTTCAAAGAGTGTTTTGAAATTCAAGGATAAGAGTATGATGTTTTTCATTGCTAAAAGAATTTGGAAGGTTGTGGACTGATCTGGATAGTCAGATAAATTACCATTGAATCCCACCAGGAAATAATAAATGGGTCCCTCAGGATTCACATGAGCAGCTGACTCAATGAAGCAAATGGCCAGTGCTGAGGGTCATGATCCCAGGGCTTGCATCTGGGCTGGGGCATCCAACATCAAACTTACCCATCATTTGTTAAAGGTGGTTGATGAGCTGAAGTCGTCTGTACAGGATAACACAAGCAAACACAAATAAGGTGACCAGGCAAAATCTCTTGTATACTTTCATGATTTCCAACTGTTCTTCAGTGACTGCCGTGCAACATAAAAACAAAGATCTGATCCACTAGTTTTTTTAAAAAAAACGTAATTTGATTCAACTCACAGTAATAATGTCTGGACTGATCAAAAGTCCATGCAGCCTTTTCTCAACTTTTACTGTGCGCTAAATCTTCTTCCCTTATTGCATTACCTGTTACTTCTTCATGTTTGAAAGGACTATGTTATATTCACTATTATCATGGTAAAATCAGACAATCCTGTTAGTATCTGTCCGACACTCAGCCATACATTTTTAATAGATATTGAACCCAAGCTCCCCCTAAAGTGCCAATTCAGCTGAAATAGATTTGTGAGTTGGAGATGCCGGTGTTGGACTGGGGTGTACAAAGTTACAAATCACACCACACCAGGTTATAGTCCAACAGGTTTAATTGGAAGCACTAGCTTTCGGAGCGCTGCTCCTTCATCAGGTGGTTGTGGAGTACACAATTGTAAGACACAGAATTTATAGCAAAAGTTTAGAGTGTGATGTAACTGAAATTATACATTGAAAAATACCTTCATTGTTTGTTAAGTCTCTCATCTGTTAGAATGACCATGATAGTTTCACTTCTTTCATATGTAGATCACAAAACTGTTTTTAAAAGTTACATTCTCAGGTTAACTGTAACAATTGGTGTCAGCACAGATAAGATGTTGAGATGTTGAAGGTGTTAGCCCCCTGTGTTCCCTGTCTGTGCTATAATGTTTAGACTGATTCTAATCTAAAAAGTGAGTTAACAGAGTCTTACATGGATTCATGCAGTTTTTGAGGAAAGTACAAATTCACCCCACAAATGTATATGTGTGTTTGTGTTTGTGTGTATGTGTGTCTGGGGTGGAGGTTTGTGAGTGTGTGTGTGAGAGTGTAAAGTGGTCTAAGTCTGTGAGAGGATGCATGTGTGAGTGTGGGAGTGTGCGTGTCTGTAGGAGTGTGTGTGTGTGTGTGTGTGTGTGTGTGTGTGTGTGTGTGTCTAGGATGGGGGGTTGTGGGTGTCTGTGAGAGAGAGTGTATATGTGTGTGTGAGTGTAAAGTGTCTAAGTCTGTGAGAGGATGCATGTGTGAGTGTGAGAGTGCGCGTGTCAGTAGGAGTGTGTGTGTACGTGTTTGGGGGTGGGGGCCACGCGCGCACACACGCACTCACACACACACCCACACACTCCTATACGCAGATACACACACAGACACTCTCACATACTCCTACAGACACACACACTCCCACACTCGCACGTGCACCCTCTCACAGACTTAGAGAACTTTACACTCACACACACACATATACACTCTCTCTCACAGACACCCACAATCCCCACCCCAGACACACACACACACACACACTCCTACGGACACCCACACTCCCACACTCCCACACTCTCACATGCACCCTCTCACAGACTTAGACCACTTTACACACATACACACACACACACACACACACACACACACATATAAATGATTTGGAGATGCCGGTGTTGGACTGGGGTGTACAAAGTTAAAAATCACACAACACCAGGTTATAGTCCATCAGGTTTAATTGGAAGCATTAGCTTTCGGAGCGACGCTCCTTCATCAGGTGATAGTGGAGGGCTCAATCATAACACAGAATTTATAGCAATAATTTACAGTGTGATGTAACTGAAACTATACATTGAAAAATTGATTGTCTGTATTCTAACGTATGAAAGGCTTAACAGACAATCAATTTTTCAATGTATAATGTCAGTTACATCACACTGCAAATTTTTGCTATAAATTCTCTGTGTTACAATCGAGCCCTCCACTATCACCTGATGAAGGAGCATCGCTCCGAAAGCTAGTGTGCTTCCAAGTAAACCTGTTGGTCCATAACCTGGTGTTGTGTGATTTTTGACTTTGTACACACATATATATACTGTCACGGACACTCACAAACCCCCACCCCAGACACACACACACACATAAACCCACATGCTCAAATACACATATACTTGCAGAGTTACATAATACTTTCCTCAAAAACTGCATGAATCCATGTAAGACTCTGTTAACTCACTTTTTAGATTAGAATCAGTCTAAACATTATAGCACAGACAGGGAACACAGGGGACTAACACCTTCAACATCTCAACGTCGTATCTGTGCTGACACCAATTGTTACAGTTAACCTGAGAGTGTAACTTTTAAAAACATATGAAAGAAGTGAAACTACCATGGTCATTCTAACAGATGAGAGACTGAACAGACAATGAAGGTATTTTCAATGTATAATTTCAGTTACATCACACTCTAAACTTTTGCTATAAATTCTGTGTCTTACAATTGTGTACTCCACAACCACCTGATGAAGGAGCAGCGCTCCGAAAGCTAGTGCTTCCAATTCAACCTGTTGAACTATAACCTGGTGTTGTGTGATTTGTAACTTAGATTTGTGAGTTTATTCTGGTATCTGTTAATCTAGTGCTTTATGGCTCACCAGCAAAGCATGTTTTCTTTAATTTCTATATTTATATGCTTCAATAATTTTGAAGATGTGTCTCCCTTCAGATTTCCTTCCTCAGGTATAAGTCTGCTTGCCCTTAAACCTAAACCACAAAAACATGAAATCAGCCAGACCTCTCGGTCCTCTGAACCTTGTCTAGATCCTTTCACAGTTAAGATGATTCAAAAAAGTTGTTTGCTCCAGAGCTGACCTCAGCATAGATCAATGCAGTCTCAAGACAATTTGTTTGAACTTGTAATCCAGTCTCTTCCAAATGTTTGTGAGTACCTATAGTCTTAATGTTGAGCTTCTGCCAGATACTCTTAGAGATGGAGCAATGATCACTACCAATTCATTTTCCAATTTACCCTTTGCCAACAGTTGTCACTACATTTGCAGCCATTTTCTCATCTAAATATTGTGTCCAACTGTCTCCAAATACAATTCATCTTCTTTCTGCACATCAACTACCCATGTACCTTCATACACTCAGTCATAGAGTCATACAGCACAGAAACAGACCCTTCAGTCCAACTAGTCTATGGCAATCATGTTCCCACCTGCCTGCTCCTGTCCCATATCCCTCTAAATCTTTTCTATTCATGAATTTATCCAAATGTCTTTTAAATTTTGTAACTGTATTTGCATCCAAACTTTCTCCAGCAGTTCATTTAACTTACAAATGACTCTCTATGTAGAAACATTGCCCCTCATATTTCTTGAGAAGATGTGGGGTTCAAGGTCAGATCCTTGTGGAATATTTTTCCAGTCAGGACATTTTCAATTTATCAGTGCCTTCTGTCTTTTCTTTCCTGTTCGTGGGATGTGGTTATCACTGGCCAAACTGTCAGATTTGTCCTTAAGGAAGTGGTGGTGAGCTCCTCTTGAATCATTGCAAAACACATGGTGTAGGGGCACTCACAGTACAGTTAAGGAGGGGGCTCCAAGACTTTGACCCAGCGACACTGAAGGAACAGCAATACAAGCTATAAAGATTTGTGATTAGGATGGAACTATCACATGATGGTGTTCCTTGTCTTGTACTTCTCAATGGTAAGAGGTTGCAGATTTGAAAACTGATGTGGTAGGAGGCTCAGTGAGTTGTTGCAGTGCATCGTGTAGGTGGAACATACTGCAACCACTGTGTGTTGCTACCTAAGAGAGTGAGTGCTTAAGGTGGTATGGTAATGTCATAAATACAAACCTCCCCTTAACACCCCACTAGTTTAAGGTGGTGGATGGAGTGCCAGTCAAGTGAACTGTTTGTCCTGAATTGTGCCAAACTGTTGGAGCTGCACCCATCCAGGCAAGTGGAGAGTATTCCATCACACTCTTGACCTGCAATGTATGGATGGTAGACAGACTTTGGGAAAAAAGGAGTTGAGTTACATGCCACAGAACTCCTAACCTCTTATGTTCTCTTGTAGCCACAGTATTTACATAATTGGTCCTGTTCAGTTTCTGGTGTCTGTTACTAATTGTTAATTCACTAAGACAATCAGTCCCCTACTCTATGAAGCTTAATCTTCTCTGCAAATCTGGCGTTATGTAAAATCTTTTGCCAATCCAAATAAGCAACACCTAGTAGATCCACTTGCTTTTACAGTTTTAGCTACTGCTGAAATAACTCCAATAATCACAAAATTCCAACAGTGTGCAAGCAGACCATCCAACCCATCGGATCCACATCAACCCTCCAAACACCATCCCACCCACAGCCAACTCCATCGCTGTAATCCTGCATTTCTCATGGCTAATCCACCTAAGCTACACATCCACAGAAACTATGGGCAATTTAGCATGGCCAATCTACCTAACCTGCACACCTTTGGACTGTGGGAGGAAACCGAAGCACCATGGAGACACGGGGAGAGTGTGCAAACTCCACACAGACAGTCGCCTGAGGGTGAAATTTAAACTGGGTCCCCAGTGCTGTGAGGCAGCAGTGTTAACCAATGAGCCGCCATAAGTTGTAAGAAATGAAAACTCATTTATAAAACTCCTGCTGGCTGTTCCCTAACATACATGTAGATTTCAGTAAATGTGTTCCATAGAATTGATTGATAACACATATTAGAATGCCCTCGAACATGTTTCCAAATATATATTGGAACCCCATTTGTCATGCTTTTGTTACTGCTCCAATATTGACAAATACCAACCGACAGATTGAAAGGATAACCCAGTGACTCTCTTTCCTCAAGTACATTCTACTGAATTGGGCCACCTTTATGGGCAAAGTACTGCACTGGTTCCATCATATCACAGAATCACAGAATTATTACTGCACAAAACAAAACATTTGCCCCCATTGTTTCTGCCCCGGTGTTTTGAATGGACTAGTCACCTTGTGCCATTGCCTTACCTTACCTTTCCACCGTAACCCTGCACATTCTTCCCTTAAAGACTCACGTTCAACACAATACTCATCCTCTCAATTTTCCTCCTCCATTCACCCCAAACTCTAAATATTCCATCTCTCATCATTCCTCCTGTGCAGGAATCCATATCATGATCAGTCTCCCATCCCAAGTGATAAATGGCTGACACTGAGCCAGATAGTGGAAGGGCAAAGTTATGGTTAGACTTATTCAAGTGGAAGACGAAAAGGGTCTTTTCTGTTACAGATGTTGGACTGATTTGTTCAACTGACCATTTTAATATATCTTTATGTTTTGAATCCAAGCTCTCAAAGTAGCAATACCACAATTGAGTTATTTCTAATTGACATTGGTGAAAAGTAACAAACTCAACACTCAAACAGAGTCACATTTTCTCAGCGAGTCCTCAACTGACCAGAAAGAACAAATCATATGCTGCTGAACTGGGAGACACCAACAATCTGTTATGACGATGCTGCCCCTTTAACAGGATTATGTTGACCCTAGTTTTTTTCAAGAGGGATCGTAAAGGCAGAGGTTCCGATATGTCTGGAAATGGCTACTTGAAAATACTGGCAGGTGAGTGGCCAGTTCTCCCAGTTCAGGTTTGTTTTTTCTAACTTGGTGTGTTTTTAACAAGCAGTCAAAAACTGATAGGAACCTGGAGAAGCAGCTAACATGAAAAGAAGTCCCACGTTAGCAACTTTTGAGAAGATTTGTAGTTCAGATTGATGGTAAGTATGTAAGTTAGCTTGATGAATTGGATAGATTGTTTTCAGATGTTTCATCACTATGATTAGGTAACATCATCAGGAAAGCACTGGTGGTGTGTCCCACCTCTCTATTTATAGATCTTGGTTTCTTAAAGTGGGTGATGCCATTTTCGGTTCTTTTTTTCAAGGGAAGGTAGATGGGATCTAAATCGATGTGTTTATTGATGGAGGTCTAGTTAGAATGCCTTGCCTGTAAGAATTCTCGTGCGTGTCTTTATTTCGCCTGTCCTAGGATGTGTGTGTTGTCCCAGTCAAAGTGGTGTCCTTCAAAACCCTTGAAAAAAAAACTGGAAATGACATCACTCACCTTAAAAAAACCAAGACCTATAAATAGAGAGGCGGGACGTACCACCAGCACTTCACCGACCCCCACCGACAACGTTACCTAGTCATGGTGATGAAACATCTGAAAACAAACCTTCTAGCTCA
Organism: Chiloscyllium punctatum; assembly: GCF_047496795.1. Lineage (NCBI taxonomy): Eukaryota > Metazoa > Chordata > Chondrichthyes > Orectolobiformes > Hemiscylliidae > Chiloscyllium > Chiloscyllium punctatum. The sequence continues at coordinate 81,483,081 of NC_092744.1, forward strand.
TCAAGCTAACTTACATACAGACGTTCCATGTTTCAACAGAGGTTTCTTGCATGTACTTTCTTTCTGAAATCTCTCCTGCCTGTAAGGACCTGTGTTTGAATTTACCTTTCACCGAGGGTATGCTTATGGGATGCCACGAGGATTGGAACAGCTCCTTTTTTTAAGCTGCGATAGAGTCAGTTGAGTTAACAAATAAGTTGTTATTCTAAATTCTGTTCCCTTTTGTTCGTGTTTCATCCGTGCGTTTAAATAAATGCTATTTTGTTTAAAGCTAAGTGGTTTGACCAGTTGCGTCACTCCTGCATTATCCACTCTACATCTGCCAAAAACAAAGTTAGGGTATAGGTGACCTCGTTAAAATATTTTGAGGGGTTCTGGCCTGGCCCAAAACACTGTTAACTAAGATAATTTCTGCCTTGTCTGCCCACTACCAGGGCTAAACCAATCAGAGACGTTCACTCTTACCTCTGGATGCCCAGGTGAAAATGACGACTGGCACATCAACCCATTGCGTGATTGTGTGAAAGGACTTCAGAACAATTTCATATACAAACTAGTGAACAGAACATGCCTTATCTGCAATAGACTCTATCTCTGACCCAAGAGTGTTTGATCATGATTTGCTCTGCCAAAACAATTCCTTTTATCCTGGTATAAAAGCCAAAAGCTGTGGATATCAATCCTATGTGAAATGTAAATACAAAATGCTGGAGTAAGTGCCATGCTTATGGGGTAGGGAAGTACTTTTTCCAGAGCTGGAGAGAGACCCTGCCTTTGGCTGTCAATGAGACCCAGGACATCATTGTGCAAATGGCAGCCAGTTCAGTGTCCATCACCAGAGGTGCTGTCCCTTTGCACACACCCCTTCTCCCCCTGCCCACAAACCCCACCAGAGCTGCTAGACAATCCAAAAGCCGGCAGTTCGGTGGGTTCAGGAGAACCACCAGGAGCGGTGGTCACTGCTGTGACTGAATCTGAATTGATAGACTTTGGCCCTTAAAATCAGGGTGTTGGGGGAGGGGGGTGGGGGGGTGGGGTGCAGGGACCAGTCAGACAGACCCCACTGAAGGGAGGTGAGAGGGACAAGGGGATTGCTCAGGTCAGGCGAAGCCGTTACATAAAGGACGGTCAATGTCACTCCAGAATCATCCACACAGCCACGGCAGATGATGTCCTGTCCAGAAAATACGCAGTCTTCCGAGGTAGATGGAGCAAAATTAGGTCTTAGCTAGGTCCCCTCTGTGAGCCGAAGACTGCCAGAAACGAGGACACCCCCAGCCCCCCTGCCAGTCCTCCAGCTTTTGTCTGGTAGTCCCCATAGGCAACAGGGGCTTTCCTGCGCTGGTTAAAAGTCGGTGGACATGGAAAGGTGGTCTAAATGGACTACTTTAAGTCGTTCAGTTCAGATCTGGGTGGGTGGGTCATGTGCCACCTCATTCGTCATCTGGAATGTTGACAGGAGAATAATAGGCAGAAATCCTGTGACATCCTGCTGGCCTCCCCACCTCTCAGGAGTTTGGTAAAATCCAGCCCCTGTTTCTATTCTCTATTTTCTCTTCAGTAGGCCATTCGATCCCTCAAGCTACTTCCACCATTCATTATGATCATGGCTGATCATCAAGCTCAAAATCCTAGTCCCTCCCTACCCTCCACCCACCCCATTTCCCTTGTCCCCTTTAGCTACAAGAGCAATATGTATCTCCCTCTTGAAAATGCAGAACAGTTTGGCTTCAACTATGTTCTATCACTTTACATTATGTCGCTTTATCACATGACACATGCTCCCTACTGTCGGCTTAAACTACGGCAGGTTTTCAGAGCCTAGGATGTAAAACGTTAATCAGGGATTTTGCCGCAGGTCAGTCTGATCAGTTCCCAGTGAGAATTGTTGACATGTCTTTGCTGCGCTTTGTTCTTTTATTATCCTAACTGTTTCTGAAAATGAAACCTTTCAATGAAGGAATACAACTGTAATATTTATGCTGTTTTAAAGCACAATATTTTGCAAAAGCTGATTAATGACGAGGATGCTTTCACTGAAACCTCTTGTGAGGAAAAGTACACGGATGCCTTTGTGAGACGGGCCAACTTTTGATGTTGGATACATAAACTGGATCATTCTTAAGGTCGAATAGCCTTGAGAAAGGAAAACGATATGTGGGGTCAACACTATTTAGCACTTGTCGGTGCTAATTGCAAAGATCTGAGCACTAAGGGGACAATATGTGGTGGGACAAGGATAACAAAGTTCATATGAAAGCTGTGGAAGAAAACTGAGTTGCAATAAAAGGAAAGGCTCTGATGGGAAGGAGTCCACACTCAGAAGGGAATCATGATGGATCCTGGACAGAGGAATGTTCTCAGGATAGAGGGAATCACTGGGCTGTGTTGCTGGTTTTGCCTCATCAGAGGGAGATAATGTAGCATCCAGTTACTCCAGTGGTCATACTGCAACTTTAATGAGGATTGGATTACCACACAAAGGTATAGGTGCAGCCATGCCGAGTTCAATGTTCATTTACCTAAATTTTACTTTGAGATACATGCCACAATAGAGTTTAATGAATGGACAGATGAGTTTCTGAGATATGGTGTGATTTCATCACAAACTCCATAGCGGTGTGCTAAGAGGTTTGAACCTGCACAGCACAGAGAATGCTGCTCTGTGATCTTACCATCATGTACAGTCTATCAATAAAAATTATTTTAAGAAGTAACCCAAAAGTCTGGCCTGAGCTTTATTAATAATCAAAGAACCGTATTAGAATAACATTAGGATATCATTTGATCGATACTGTATCTCATTGCCATCCAACCAGGTGACACTGCTGGCCTCAAGTCCACTGTTTCTTCACTGGCTGAGGAGTATTGATGAACAGAGAGATCTAGGGGTCCAGGTAGAGAGTGGGGTCATAGGTAGACAGAGTGGTGAAGAATGCATTTGACTTGCCTGCCTTCTTTGGCCAGAACATTGAGTGTAGGTGTTGGGACATCATGTTGCCGTTGTACAAAACATTGGTGTGCATTTTGGAGTACTACGCACAGTTCTGGTCTCTGTTATAGCAGGAATGTTTCAAACTGGAAAGGGCGCAGAAAAGGTTTGCAAGGATGCTACTAAAATTGGAAGATTTGAGTTATAAAGAAAGGCTGGATAGGCTGGGACTTTTTTTCCCTGGAGTGTTAGGATTAGGATTAAGTTTAGGGTTCGGGTTAAGATTAAGGTTAGTGTTCATGTTAATGTTATGATTCGTGTTAACGGTAGGGTTAGGGTTAAGGTTAAGGTTAAGATTCTAGTTAAGGTTAAGTTTAGGGCATGAGAATAATGAATTATATGCTAAAGGCTAACTGGTTAGGAACTTAAAAATGTAGTGCTAAGAGATTTGAAGGAATTTATTTTCTCTCAGGGACAGATATAGAAAGAAATAGGGTAAGGAGGGGGTGAAGGAGAACATGGGAAAACAGTGATACAAGGAAACTATGAGAGATTGCCTGACCAATTGGCAGCAACAATAGGAGTAAGTGAGGCCCTCTCAAGAGACGAGATCAATCAGAGGTTTGTATATGTGCAAAAGAGTTGATAGGGAGGAATAGGTTTCAGGAGGACGGGAGAGTTGTAAACTCAGAGGAGACAAATTAAGTACAATTGGAATGGAATATTGAAATCACAGAGAGTGCAAAGGTGCTCAATGGAAAGGCTGAGAGAGGAAAGCCGAGAATTCTCAGCATGATATACATGTAAGCAACACAGAAAGAGGCTCTGAAGCGAGAGGTGAGAGATGTGGAAGAGGATAAGATGCCCAAAAGAGGAGATGTTCTCTGAGGAGTAGGAAGAAATACCACAGTGTGTTTGAGATAAAAGCTGTACCACCACCATGACGAATGGTTGATCACAGCAAATGGTGGAAAGTCAGGAGGTTTCATCAGGATAGGAGGAAGTGAGGACTGCAGATGCTGGAGATCAGAGTCGCGAATGTGGTTCTGGAAAAGCACAGCAGGTCATGCAGCATCCAAGAAGCAGGAGAATCGACATTTTGGGCATTAGCTCCTTGGGTGCTGCCTGACCTGCTGTGCTTTTCCAGCGCCACACTCTCAAGATGTCAATCATCCCTCGGCCATTCAAGCTATAATGTGAGCCTCTATTCCCAGCTCCTGATGACAAGGACGTCTTCCCAAAGAAATGGGACTGCAATGTGGAGGGAAACAGTGATTGTCAAAATGAAGCAGTTACACATTTGTAACTATGGTTTCATTATCGTAGCTACTGGCTTCACTTAAAGCTGTACTCTGTATGTGGGAGTCAGCGAGGCATCCATCTCCATCTATTGGGTGTGAAGAAGAAACAATACGATTGGAGGAGACAGTCCTAGGAATCCAAAACAATTGGAACATGACATGTCTTACTCAACCACATCCTACAATTGACTACCTCTTGGATGTTTGTTCATTATCAACTTTCAAAGAACTGACTAAAGGTTGCCATGGCAACAACATAACGAGCAGTGAAAACACGTGTATTTGGGAATTAGTTGGACAATTCTGTGAATTTTGTCTTCTGTCATGCCTGCCAAACTTACAATAAGATCCAAATATGATGGAAGGGAACAGTGTAAAATTTAACATAGCGCTTGCAAATCTACCTCAATAGCTTTTTAGTAAAGCATAGACCTCTTTGTTGCCTCCTTCCAGAACTGGGTCACAATGTTTACAGTGTCTGCTTTCGAGATGTCTGCAGTTTTCAATCCTTTGGAATTGAGTTATGCCACACCATAGAATCAGACTTATACCTGGATTTCTGCTTCATTGGTTACTGAGGAACGTCAACTTAATAATTCATAACTAGATGATAGCAAAATCAAAATCAGACCCTTAAGTAAATTATATTCTGCAAATCCTTGCCCAGAAACAGGCTAATCTTTGTATGACCACAATAATTGGTCATGGGACAAGAGCAGGGATGTAGTACCGAGGCTCAGAAAGGCTCTGATCAGACCGCATTTAGAATATTGTGAGCAGATTTATGCCCCTTTTGCAAGAGAGGATGTGCTAAAATTAGAGTTAATCCAGCTAAGGTTTAAAACGATAATCCAAAGGGTGGAAGGGCTTGTCATATGAGGAGTGGTAGAGGACTCTGGATCAATGGAGCTTAGAAGGTTGAGGGGGATCTGATTGAAACCTACAGAATGCTGAGAGGCCTCGGTGGTGTGGGTGTAAAGATGATTTTCCCACCAGTAGGAGAAACTAGGACCTGAGGGCACTGACTAGAGAGAAGAGATGATCCTTTAGAACTGGGTTGAGGAAGAACTCCTTCAGCTGGAGGGTGGTGAATCTGTGGAATTCATTGCCACAGAGCACTGTGGAGACCAAGTCATTGAGTGTATTTAAGATAGATAGATAATTTAATAAAGGGATCAAGGTTTACAGGGAGAAAGCAGGAGAATGGGGTTGAAAAACATATCAGCCATGATTGAATGGTGGAGCAGACTCGATGGGCCAAATGGCCTAATTCTCCTTTGCCTTATGATCATACGATGGGCAGCAGCAGGATTTGGAGGCAGGGAGAGGCAAGTCCACGATGCGATCTGGAGAAGATGAGAGTCTTAAATTCAAATCAATTCTGGACTAGCGTGGACAGACATAACAGGCAAATGGGACAAAGTGTTAGGCAGGTTGCTGTCGCAGACTCCTGTCCAGCTCTTTGTCCATCTATCCTTTAACAAAATGTTGTTCAATTTTGCAACAGCTCTCTGTAGCAGCACCTTCTGAAAAACCTGATGTGCAAAATCCAAGGCAATTACTTGGTCGACCTAATGAAGTTAAAAATCTCACAACACCAGGTTATAGTCCAACAGGTTTATTTGGAAGGATTCACTTTTGGTGTGCTGCTCCTTTGTCAACTCGCTACCTGATGAAGTAGCAGCACTCCAAAAGCTTGTACTTCCAAATAAACCTGTTAGACTATAACCTGGTGTTGTGTGATTTTTAACTTTGTCCACCCCAGTCCACATCATTGATCAAGTTAGTCAAAACACAGCCAATCCTCCATGCTGATTTTCCTTGATGCCTTGCTTCAACAGTAACAGTTTGTACTTATCCAGCAACCTCACTAACATAAGCATTTCATGGCACAGAATTCAGACACAATCTGACAGACAACCACATTAGAGGATGTTAGGACATTGTGCCTCAGAGTTTGCAACCAGCATCAGAACAATGGCACTTACTATTGACCTGAGAGATTTATTGATCACTCTGATGGAAAGTCCACCCCGGCTGGATGAGTGCAATTGCAAGGGTGCACAAGTAGATTGGCACCATCCCAGGCAAAGTAGCCCATTTCTTTGGCATCCCATTCATCACATACTCTCTTCATCACCAATGCACTGTATCAGAAGTGTGTTCTATCCATAAGATGACTGCAGCAACCTCACCCAGGCTCCTTTAACAGCATCTCCTAAACATGCAACTTTCACTGTCTCAAAGCACAAGGGCAGCAGATACATGGGAACACCTCCACCAGCAAAAGCCCTCCATGACACACCATCCTGCCTGGGTGAACTGAGAAGGTGATCTTGATTAACATTTCAGAGAAACAGGTAAGATGTCCATATCTTTGCCTGTGATACAAAGCATTATAAAAGCCATTGAAGTAGTCTGGCCATGTTTGTAATTTTATTTATCCATTGGCTGTGTTAGTTTGTCTATCTGCCTTTTCCATGAATGTGGGGCTTAAAACAAATGTTCAGGTATAAAGTATAGACATTAATCAGCTTTACTATGTTGTTTAATTTTCTTCCTGTTATTGTGCATTTAATAGATAGCTAAGTCTTTCATTTGAGATACAAAGCTGGTGTCTGGAAATGAATTATTCACAAAGTCTGGGATTTGTTATTCAAAAGTGTGATTAGGAACAATAAACTGACCATATGGGTGTCTTTAAATGCAAATTGTCTGTTTTGGTTTAGCTGCTTGAAAAGTTCCCAAGATTCTTTCTCACCCCTTGAAAGCTTTTCATTCTACAGCTTTATGTTCAAACTCTTCTGAGATTCTCCCCTGGCTTGGATGGAGTCTTCCCACTTTTTCAGGTTTGTAGTTCCAAGCTTCTATCGTTTCCCTAGGGTTGGGGATTCCAAGACTAAGGGAGGATATTTTTAAGGTGAGAGGAGAAAAATTTTAAAAAGACATGAGAGGCAACTTATTTACACAGGGAGTGGTTCGTCAGTGGAATGAACTTCCAGAGGAAGTGATGGATCTGGGTACAGCTACAACATTTAAAAGACATTTAGTTAGCACAGGAATAGGAAAGGTTTGGAATGATATGGGCCAAGCGCAGGTAGGTGGGACTAGTTTAGTTTGGGATTATGATCGGCATGGACTGGTTGGACTGTATGACTATGATCCTATCAGTGGTCATTTGTCTGGCATTCATGGGTTACCCATCTACTCAGTGTAAGATAGTGATGAATGTCTCACCTTGATACATTTCCTCAAGTTGACAAACATTTTTTTGCAGCCACTTCCTTTCACAGCCTGTTGTGAAAAGAGTATGCTGCTGTTCTGAATGCACTAATCCTCAACCACTGAGTGTCAGTGAAATTGTTCCATAGCAGTAACAGAAAGTAAGTGAAACATAATCAGCAACTCGTTGTACTCACTTTCATTGAAGGCAAACCTAGCAACAACACAGCAGCATCTGTAAAACATTATGTTTTCCACTGTTATTGAAATACTGAACACGATGTAATGTAGATGAAAGTACATCTCGCTTTAAGTGGCCACTGTAACCATTTAAATATCTACAGGAACATTTTGAAATCCTGTTCTTTTACTCCCAGTGTGATTTGAATATTGGGAATTTGCCTGGACTAGATTATTAATACAGAGCAAAAGGCTGGGTGGTAATGGCTCGTTAATTATTGGGCATTGTTTAAGGACAAGGATGACATATAAATGTCCCTACCTCTGAGCCAGGAGGCCTGGGTCCAAGTCCCAACTGCTGCAGAGGTGTGTAAACAGTTGATTTTTAAAAATCCAAAAAGGCGGATGAGTGGTCACATTCTATCCTAATCACAAGGCAGCAGTCTTTAGTACCTCAGCAAATGGCAGGGTCAAATATAAATATCTCTGCCTCAGAGCCAAGAGGGTTCAAGTCCAAAGGGATCCAGGCGTGTGAATTGATATCCCTGAACAGATTCACTAGAAGCTATCTATCCTTCCTTAAAGTCACCAAAAACTGCTCATCATACTTCCAAGTGCAGTTTCACCAAGGTTGGAGGCTTGTGGTGCAATGGGAATGTCCCTACTTCTGAATCTGGATTCATGTCACACGTGTTCCAGAAATGTGTAAAAGCCTCTCTGAATAGGTTGATGAAGTGTCTTGAGGGAGTGGTGGAGTTACTCCCTCTGAGCTAGAAAGTCCATGTTCAATTTCTCCCACTCCAGAAATCTGCTGTAACGTGTGTGAGCAGCTTGATCCATTTCATATCAAGGAGATTCTGTTGACACACTGGGGTAGTAGTGAAAAGACAGAGATATGTAAGGCTGCACCCCATCAACAAACTTATAGCCAAGAGGAAGAGAAAATAAAGTTTGTTGTACCTCATCATCTCAACTGGATCCACTTAACAGTTTCGGAACAGTTTCAATCCATTCCAGGACTGGAAAGTTCAATCTATGATGCCCTGTCTGCTGCCTGTTTTTGATACTTCCAAAAAGATGATAAATCCAGAGAAACAAATCTATCTGAACATCAAAGCAACCGACACAGGCATCGCCTATATCAGTGCATGCAGCATGCTGCCCGTACCATTTGTTTGAGTGCAAATACTGCGATGGGCCCTCATGAATTCTATTTGGAATCACAAAACGTTTTATCCCCTGCATTCAACACAATGAATTGGCTGCCTAGGGTGATGGTCTGCACACAAACACAGCAAAATGTTTTGTTATCTGATGCCTGTGGGACCTGGAGTGTGTCGATTGATCAAATATTTCGGTTGATCAAGAGGACCACATAATCAATGTAAAAATATACACTACTTTTAAAAATGTACACACATTGCTGTTATACTTTATTTACAACATAAATTACTTCCATAATAATGCAACTTTACCTTGAATAAAACTTACCACAGGGAGCCTTCTCACTCACACTCCCAACTGACTACTCGGACATCGCAGTATTTGAGGAGAAATTGACTTGAAATTGAATCAACTGTTGATATTTCATGTAGCCATTCTTCTCAGAAGAGATTTACAAAGGTGTTGCCAGGTATGGAGTGTTTGAGTTATAAAGAAAGGCTTGATAAGCTGGGACTTTTTCCACTGGAGCTCAGGAGGTTGAGGGGCGACCTCATATAGGTTTATAAAATCATGGGGGTTATAGATGGAGTTAACAGGAGGTGTCTTTTCCCTAGAATGGGGGATTTCAAGGATTGAGATTGTAAAAAGGCAAGAGGGGTAAATGTTTTACACAGAGGGTGGTACACATGTGGAATGAACTTCCTGAGGAAGTGGTGGTCAAGAGCACAGTTACAACATTTAAAAGACACTTCAATAAGTGCATGAATAGGATTTGGAGAGATATGAGCCAGGAGCAGGCGAGTGGGACTAATTTAGTTTGGGATTATGTTCAGCATGGACTGGTTGGACCGAAGGGTCTGTTGCTGTGCTGTATGACTCTATGAATCTAAACATATGTATGATGAGGTAAATAAATTAAAAATCTATAGTAAATGGACAGAATAATACAGTAAACTCTGCGGTATTTGAAGGATATAATTTTTGCCAGTTTGTCAAGAGTACTGGTTCATAAGGTGCTGGTTAAAATGAAGTTTGCTGCACTTCACAAATCTCCACCTTCCCAGACTGAATGCAGAGAGGGGTATGGGGGTTGGGGTGGGGGAGGGGAGCCAATAATTGATTTATAAATGCGCCATGATGAATTCACAAAAATCTGCAATAATTTGTTCTCTGTGTGCATCAAGTTTCTTGTACAAATTGAGACAGATTCAATCATGACTCACTAAAAGGCACTGGATAATATTCTGAAGGAAAGAGATTTGCATGGCCTGGGGTTAGTTGAGTAGCTATTTCCAAAGAGCTGAAATAAATACACTGGGCTGAATGGCCTATTGTCATTCTTTGATTCTGGGTGGAACATTGCAGTTAGGTGATAAGACTACCCCTGGTGGTAGAATTGCCAAACTACAAGCGTAGAACTGAATTGCACAGCAGCATATCACCAGAGAGCACAAGTCACCATTGTCTCAGATGACAACGTTCTCCCCACAGAGAGATGACTGGTGATGGCTTAAACCCAAGGGTCACCATGCCTCAGGTAAGAGGAGAGGTTAAGAAGGCAGGACCTTCATGGTGACCTCAGTCAGTTTGAGAAATAAGCCATTGCTGCTGGCATCACTATCCATTGTAAACCAGCCATTCAGCCAAGTGAGCTAACCAAACCCCTCCAGTGAGTGAAACCTGTTAATTTAAACCATCTTTCAGAAGCATTGTCCATGACTTTGTTATACTGAGGTAGATTCGTAAGACTTTGGAATCAATATAATTGCTGGATGAAAAGAGACCATTGTTTAGTTCAGTTGCCTTAAACTATTGGTTATCCAGCATTGAGCACCTGAATGAGCAGAAACTTGCCCTGATTAAATATTGGTGACTGCAAAAAATTTGAAGCATGGGATTGAGGGCGATTTAGCAGTTTGGATCAGAAATTGGCTAGTTGAAAGAAGACAGAGGGTGGCGGTTTATGGGAAATGTTAATCCTGGAGTTCAGTTACTAGTGGTGTACTGCAAGGATCTGTTTTGGATCCACTGCTGTTTGTCATTTTTATAAACATCTGGATGAGGGCGTAGAAGGATGGGTTAGTAAATTTGTGGACAACACAGAGATCAGTGGAGTTGTTGTTCGTGCCGAAGGATGTTGGAGGTTACAGAGGGATATAGATAAGCTGCAGAGCTGGGCTGAGAGGTGGCAAATGGAGTTTAGTGCAGAAAAGTGTGAGGTGATTCACTTTGGAAGGAGTAACAGGAATGCAGAGTACTAGGTTAATGGTAAGATTCTTGGTAGTGTAGATGAGCAGAGAGCTCTCGGTGTCCATGTACATAGATTCCTCAAAGTTGCCACCCAGGTTGATAGGATTGTTAAGAAGGCATACACTGTGTTATGTTTTATTTGTAGAGGGATCAAGTTTCAGAACCATGAGATCATGCTGCCACTGTACAAAATTCTGGTGCGGCCACATTTGGAATATTCTGTGCAGTTCTGGTCACCGCATTATAGGAAGGATGTAGAAGCTTTGGAAAGGGATCAGAGGAGATTTACTAGGATGTTGCCTGGTATGGAGGGAAGGTCTTACAAGGAAAGGTTGAGGGACTTGAGGCTGTTTTCATTCGAGAGAAGAAGGTTAGGAGTTGACTTAATTGAGACATATAAGATAATCAGAGGATTAGATAGGGTGGACAGTGAGAGCCTTTTTCCTAAGATGGTGTTGGCTAGCAAAAGGGGACATAGCTTTAAATTGAGGGGTGATAGATATAGGACAGATATCAGAGGTAGTTTCTTTACTCTGAGAGTAGTAGGAGCATGGAATGCACTGTCTGCAACAGTTGTTAACACGCCAACTTTACTGGCATTTAAATGGTCATTGGAGAGGCATATGAACAAGGATGGAATAGTGTAAGTTAGATGGGCTTCAGACTGGTTTCACAGGGTGACGCAACATCGAGGGCTGAAGGGCCTGTACTGCGCTGTAATATTCTATGTTCCGTTGGAAAGTCTAAAGCCAAAAAGTTCATACCCCCTTCCAGAATCCAAATTCTACTAGTGACTCCATCTCTCTCCCCGTCAACAGGAGACATAACAAACTGTTCATGACCTTGGTGTCATATCTGATCACAGATGAACTTTCAGTGATGTATTCACAGCATCACCTAGACCAACTACTTCCACCCTGATAATGTTACCCAGTTTCACAAATCTCAGTTCATCCTCGACAGAGAGTCTCATTCATGGCTTTGTTACTTCTAGACTGGCCTATTCCAACACATTCCTGGCTGGTGTCTGTTCTCAAAATCATCCAAAACTCTGAGTTTGCAGTAAACCCTATATCCCCTCTTACCACTATGCTCACTGGTCTCCATTGGCTCCCAGTCCAACTGCATCGCAATTTTAAAATTCTCATCCGTGTTTTCAATTCCTTTGGTGGCGCCATTGCTCCCAATCTCTGTGCTCTCTTTCATCCCCACAATCCTCCTTTGGGCTCCTCCATTTTTAGTCTCTTGTTCATTCCCAGTTTTAATTGTCTCACCATTGGTGGCTGTCCTTTCAGTTGCCTAGGCCCAGAATTTCCTCCTGAAACCTCTCTTGACCTCCCACCTCCTTTAAGGCATTCTTTAAAACCTATCTTTCATCTATCTGCCTGGTAATTTCTCAGTTGAGGAGAAAGTGAGGACAGCAGACGCTGGAGATCAGAGCTGAAAATGTGCTGCTGGAAAAGCGCAGCAGCTCAGGCAGCATCAAAGGAGCAGGAGAATTGACGTTTCGGGCGTAAGCCCTTATGTCCGAAACATCGATTCTCCTGCTCCTTTGATGCTGCCTGACCTGCTGCGCTTTTCCAGCAACACATTTTTCAATTTCTCAGTTGACTCAGTTACGTACTTGGTCTCAGATACTTTAAATCAAACTGTTCAAGCACTGAACCAAAAAGCTCCTGTCTTATTTTTGTTTTATAATGATCCCGTGAAACACCTCAGAAAGATTCTCTGCATTAAAGGTGCTATGTGAATGTAAGTACCTAAATGGGTGCAATATAAAGGCGCAGAAAGGTTGGGGAGAACTATCCTAGCTGAAAGCACAACTGGTACAGCACAGGAGGAGATCAGTTAGCCCACCAGTTCTTGCAAAGAATAATCCAATTTATCCCAATATTCCACTCTTCTCCTGTATTCCTGCAATATTTTCTTCTTCAAGTATTTACCCTTGTTTTTGAGGGTTATGATTGAATTGTATCCTATCACACAATGCAACCCAACATGTTGCTTGGAAAAGCTGCTCCATTGCTGGCTTATTAACCAACCACCTTCAACCTGTACCATCATGGTAGGACCGAGGCTGTTAATGCGAAAGGCATTGCTCAAGCAGCAAGTCTAGAGTTCGCCAGATGTCCAGAAGGAAACATCTGAGTGACGTTGTTCCAAAAGGAACATGTATTTGAAGATTACAGTCTACAACATGCTTGCAAGAGAACAGATTTCCTAAAAATACAATCCAGAGATTGGCCAACATTTTGCAAGGGATATTGAAACCCCAAAGGGATGTTAGGAGAAAGTGAGGACTGCCTATACGAGAGCTCAGAGTTGAGAGTAGAGTGCTGCAACCCCCCCCAAAGGGATGTTGTTCTTAACCAGATCCAAATTTGAAGGTAAATTAGAAACCAAGATATTGTTTGTTTCCTTGACAGAGACTTGTTCAACAGTTCTCCTCATCCTTCCACATTCCAGCTATTCCTTCTCTCCTGTTCTTTTCCTCACTGTTCCCTTGTTATAGACATAGACATTTTTCATCAACCTGCTCAGAGATGTTATGACACATCTCTGAAACAGTTGGGGTTTGAAGCCAGTCTCCTGGCTCAGAAGTAGGGTAATTGCCACTGTAGCACAAGACTCTTTTTTTTTATAGATTCTGTTTCCCACCCACCACACTGCCTAGGGAACCATCAAGCCAATTCAGAAATCATTGATTCTCATATACCAACTGACGCCAAGGTCAGGTGTGTAGCTCCCAAGATTTGGCAATAACATTAACAAACGTACAATGATGTCACACCACATCTTAAAATCTTTGCAGAGCCTCTCATATATCATTGTCGCATACCTCTTGTAGTCTCTATTTCTCATTATGCTTAACTGGTCAAACAATTACCTATCTATTGCAACATACTTCCACTAATTTAGGTATGGGGGAATTGCATTGAGGCCTTACTATAAATCAAATTTCCTTCTTTGTGGGATGCAGCTGTCACTGGTTAGGTCAGCACTTATTGTCCATCCCTAACAACCCGAGTGAAGGTGTGTGTGAATGTGGATAAGTCAGAGAGGAACCTACAGGTTCTTCCATACATCTGCTGCCCTTGTCTTTCTAGGTGGTTGAGGTTACAGATTTGGATGGTACTGTTGTAAGAGCATGGGTCTCACGGATGTCCATATTAATCCTACTGCAGGCTAGTAGATGGAGGGAATGAATGGTTAAGTTTGTGGATAGAGCTTCAATCAAGCAGACTGTTTGTCCTTAACAGGGTGGAGCTTCTAGAATGTTCTGAAAACTGCATTTATCCAGCAAAGCGGGGAGTATTCAATCAGACTCTTGACCTGTGTTTCACTGTTGATGCACAGACTTTGGAGAGTCAGAAGGTGAATTATTAGCTACAGCATTCCCAGTTTCTTATCTGCTCTTGTAGCCACAGCACACATATAAATGTTCCAGTTTAATTTCTGATCAATTGTAGCCTAAAGGATGTTGATAGCGGGAAATTCAGCAACTGTAAGACTATTGAACGTCAAGGAGGATGGTTAGGTTATCTCTTGTTGGAAGTGGTCATTGCCTGGCACTTATGTGATGTGAATGTAACTTACCATTTATCTGTTTGAGTTTAAATGTTGTCCAGGTTTTGCTGTATATGGACACTGACTGCTCAGAACCTGAGGCAAGAGATGCTGAACATTGTGCAATCTCCAATGAACATTTCACTTTCACTATATTAACTCAATGACGCTCCTTTTGTCACAGTCTCACAGAACCTCATTAAGTTAGATTGACAAGTCCACCAATTGATGAATTCTTATTGGATAACTTTTATCATTTTAATTCTGTCACAAATAATTTGCTGATTTTAAGATGTCACAGTGATTTAAATAAAAAGAAATTACTACTGGTTCTTTCTGATTTGTTCAGTGTTTACTGCCCATTGGCAAAACAGAAATCTTTGTGTGATCAGAATTGCTGAAAGAGGTGGGTTTAACCTCTCCGTGCTTGTGCGATAGAAAGGTTGTGTTGCCCGTCAAAGTTTGTGGATTGGTAGTAACATTCCTGGCTAAAATACATGTGGCTAATAATTGACAGGCAGTGTTGAAGTAAACATGGTTGAAGAAAAGAATGATCATTTTATGGTAACCTTTAACAGCGAAGTTTTACACAAATATTTTAATAAATGAAATATTACAATACCAAGGGAAATATGAATACTGGTTAGTTATAGTAATAATTTCCGTCTTGTGTAATGTCACCATTAAGTACAAGGCAATTGATTGTGGAAAATACTGTAATTGGACACAAGTCAACTAAGCGAGATGGGTCAGCACCTTTGAAACTTGACCCTAATCCAGTTGTACATCCAGTACAAAGCTAGGCACAATGACACGGACTCGACTGGTTTCAAGATGTCCGTGTAATTCAGCACACCGTACTTGGCTTTTCTTAAAGGGAGCTACCATTTTAGAAGCAGAAACAAATTCAGTTCTTCAAGGCATCAACTGAAACAGGACTCACCCTCCAAAAAGGTGAACCTCAGAGGAATTGAGAGTCGACCTCCAGTTAAGGTATGGTGATCAGTCATTTCGGAGTTAGTTTGGTAGTTCCATTATTCTGGGCTCAATCCATGTTTTCTCCAGATGGGTTGAGGCATGCATACCGGAATCTCCACAGGATGATCTGTTGTTTCACTTTGGTTTGGGAATAATCAGGGAGATCCGATTACTATGACAAGAGACCTCCTGGCAGGAGTAGTTATGAGCTGCTGCAGCAACAACCATCTTCAGTATTGCTGAGCTTGAAAGAGGATCAATCAGAGAGCAACCTCAATTTTCAGTGCACGAGGTGAGAGGGTGAGGCTCAGCCCTTGATGACGGGTGACTGTCTGTGTGGAGTATGCACATTCTCCCTGTGTATGCATGGGTTTCCTCTGGGTGCCCCAGTTTCCTCCTCCAGTCCAAAGACGTGCAGATTAGGTGGATTAGCCATGATAAATTGCCCAGTAGTGTCCTCGGATGTGTAGACTATATAGATTAGCCATGGGCAATGTTGGGTACCATGATAGGATGGGCGGGTTGGGATGCTCTTCGGAGCATAGACCTGATGGCCTGAATGATCTCTTTCCACACCGTAGCAATCCTACAATTCCATGATAAATAGGCAGCCGGTGCATGGTGAATGTCTCAGCTCCCATGTAGGATTGAAGACTTATCTAAAATGCCAATCCCCACATCAGCGCTGACCCCTTATAGGACAAGGGGGTCCCTGCAATAGGAAAGATGATGTGAAACTTGAAAGGGTGCAGAAAAGGTTAACAGGGATGTTGCCAGTGTTGGAAGGTTTGAGCTACAGGGAGGGGGCTGAATAAGCTGGGGCTAAATTCTCTGGAGCATCAGAGATTGAGGGGTGACGTTACAGAGGGTTTATAAAATCATGATGGATCTGGATAGAGTGAATAGTTGAGGTCTTTCCCCCCGCGGTGGGGGAGTCCAAAAGTAGAGGGCAAAGGTTTAAAGTGAGAGGGGAAAGGGACCTAAGGGGCAACATTTTCACATAGAGGATGGTGCATGTATGGAATAAGCTGCCAGAGAAAGTGGTGGAGGCTGGTACAATTACAACATTTAAAAGGCACCCGGATGGGTGTCAGAATAGAAAGGGTTTAGAGTAATATGGGCCAAATGCTGGCAAATTGGATCAGATTAATTTAGGATGTCTGGTCAGCATGGATGATTTGGACCAAAGAGTCTATTTCCTTGCTGTACATCTCTAATACTGTATGAAAACATAAGTCCATCCTCTGAACTATCTTCCAGTTAGTGGAACACTTACCCCCACACCCAGCTCGGAGGGAACCTTCACTGTATTCAGACTGGGGAGGTAAAAATTTTAACCTGGCTGAGGTGAAATGCTGCTTTTCCATCCTGCTGACTTCAGTCAAGTGAGATGGGTATACTGCACCTATTCCTGTCAGCTTCCAGACTGGCAGATTAGGTTAAAAGCAGTCCTTGTGCAGTATCTCACTTCACAATAAATAATGATCAGTCAAGGGAGATAGGTGTCTTTACCACTGGGTCTAAAGATTAAGTTTGTTCGACAGTTTGCACTGTTTGACCTGCTAACATGGGTCATTGCAATGGAGTAACTCTGGGGATTGATGACTTTAAATTAAGTGACTTGCATTAGAAAGATTTTTCCTAACCACTCAGATTACCCAAGAAATAAAATTATTGAGTGTACTGACAGTTTAAGCATTATTGAGTTAATATGCACATTCTTTCTAATATGGCATTGCCCTTTGAACTAACATTTATTTTTGTAGATTTTTCATTTAGATCTTAATAGACTTTAAATTTTATGGACACTTTTATATGGGAAGGAAGTGCTTATCTTGTGATAATAGGACTGTTGCATCTTTGACGTAGAAGGAGGCCATTTGGTCCATTCTGCCTCTGCTAGCTCTTTGAAAGAGCTATCCAATTAGTCCCACTCATTTACTCATGCCATTGTCAAGTACTTAATTAAGAGATAGATTCACTACAGTGTGGAAGCAGGCTATTTGGCCCATCAAGACCACACCAACTCTCTAAAGACCCAGCCATACAACCCTGTGGTTACCACTGCTGTCTCACAGTGCCAGAGTCCCGGGTTCAATTCCAGCCTCAGGCAACTGTCTGTGTGGAGTTTGCACATTCTGTCCGTGTCTGTGTGGGTTCCTCTGGGTGATCTGCTTTCCTCCCACAGTTCAAAGGTGTTCAGGTTAGGTAGATTGGCCATGCTGAATTGTCCATAGTGTTCAGGGATGTATACGTTAGGTGCATTAATCAGGGAAAATGTCGAGTAATAGGTTAAGGGTATGGATATGGGTGGGGTACTCTTCGGAGAGTCAGTTGGACATGTTGGGCCAAATGGCCTGTTTCCACACTATAGGGATTCTAAGTCAACCCTCATAACTTTATAATCCTTTATAAGGTCACCCCTCAACCTCCTTGCACCAGTGAAAGAGGCCCCTGTGTACCCAACTCACACTGTTTAACAGTTCACCCTCTTCTCAGTGCTTTTGAGATCTCTTTTCAGGAGAAAAGTTCATGACATTTTAGCATGGGGACAGGAAAGAGTGGGAATCACGTACCAAAGAGACTTTTCTCAGTCCAGATATTCTTGTTATGAGTTGAGTTAGATTAAGTTTTTAAAAAAAGCTAGTGGATCAGATCTTTATCTTTGTGTTCCACAGCAGTCACTGAAGAACAATCGGAAGTCATGAAAGTACAGAAGAAATTTTGCCTGGCCGCCTTGCTTGTGTTTGCTTGTATTATCCTGTACAGACAACCTCAGCTCATCGTCAACTTTGAACAAATGATAGGTAAACTTGATATTGATTATCCCAGCCCAGATACAACCCCTGGGATCATGTTTGTAGATTCCACCAATGAAGTGGCTCCCTCAGCACTGGCCATTTGCTCCATTGAGTCAGCTGCTCATGCGAATCCTGAGAAACCCATTTATTATTTCCTGGTGGGATTCAATGGGAATTTATCTGACTATTCAGATCAGCCCACAACCTTCCAGATTCTTTTTGCAATGAGAAACGTCATCCTCTTACCCTTGAACCTCAAAACACTCTTCGCAAACACACCTTTCGATGGCTGGTATCAACAGGTAAGGAACTCTCTGAACTACTTTCAGCTCATGGATCGAATTGGACAAAGCTCGGGTTAACCCTTGGTTGAGCAAAGAGGCTTTTTGTTTCTTGGTCAAACCAGTTGATGAAATTCCAAGGGTGAAGAATGGCCAAGTGTTCTGTTGAGGATCTTGGTCTTGGCTTCCTGCTCTCAGCCCACAGGTTTTAAACATGTTCTGCTGCACCCACGCCCTGACCTTTCACACACTGACCCTTTCACACCCTGACCTTTAATCGCACTGCTGATAAGAGGAAGAAGAACTTGAGGGCATAGATTTAAAGTGACCTGCAAAGAAGGTTGAATGAAGTGAGGGAAGTCTTATTCACACAGCGAGTGATTACGGTCTGAAGTTCACTGCCAGGAAGTGTGGAGGAGGCAGGTTTAATTGAAACATTCGCATTGGATGGTAATTGGTATGCAAATAATGTACGGGGGAATGGGGAGAAAGCTGGATGTTGGTACCAGGTATTAACACTGTCTTAACGAGCCATTGCAAACATAATGGGCCAAATAGCCTCCCACTGTGACAAAAAAATTCTGGGAGTGCCTATAAACCTCAGATATTCTCACTGATTTGGCAAAGTAGAAAACAATGGGATCAAAATGAAGGAAAACTTGACTCCAATATGTTTTCCATCAGAGGAAGTGGTGGTACAGTTACAACAGGTACAGCTGCGACATCTAAAAGACATTTGGATAAGTGCATGAATTGAAAGGTTTGGAGTGTACAGGCCAAGTGCAGGCAAGTTTGACTACTTTAGTTTGGGAATATGGCTGGCATGGATTAGTTGGACCAAAGGGTCTGTTTCCATTCCTGTATAACTCTATGACTCCACAAGCTGCCTCCACCACCCTCTCAGGCAGCAAGTACTATATTTCTCCCCCTTTCAGAATCCACTCTGAGACATTCCCGACACTGGCACCAGGGAGACATGTACAATTCGAGAATGTTGTTTGCTGCCACATTACCATCTGTCAGTTTCCCTTATGATCGAGAGCCCATCACTAAAACCGTCTCAGTCCTTTTCCTCCCTGCTGTGCAGCACAGCTATCTGTGGTGACACAAATTGAGCTGCTCCCCTGACAGGCCATTCCCACCAACCATACTCCCCCCAAGAATATTCAACATGGCATATCCCATTAATACTAAAGAGTATGGGGGGCGGCGGGGGAGGAATTAAGTATCACTACTATTACCAGAGAAATAGTAAAGGCAGATAAATCCCATGAAACCTGATGGCTTGCATCCTCAAATCCTAAAAGAAATACACACAGAGATAGTGGGTGCATTGGACGTAATTATAAGAATTAGAATCCCTACATGGGGAAACAGGCCATTTGGCCCAACAGTCCACACCAACCTTCTGAAGACTAACCCATCCAGATCCATTCCCCCAACCCTATTACTCTACCTATCCTCTGACTAATGCACCTAACCTACACGTCCCTGAACACTATGGACACTTTAGCATGGCCAACTCACCTAAGCTGCACATCTTTGGACTGTGGGAGGAAACCCATGCAGACACAGGGAGAATGTGCAAACTCCACACAGACAATTGCCTGAGGCTGGAATCGAACCTGGGTCCCTAGTACTGTGACACAGCAGTGCTAACCACAGAGCCACCGTGCCACCCTCTAAGTTTCCAAAAAGCAATAGATTCTGGAGAAGTACTAGTGGATTGGAAAACTGCTGATGTGATACCCCTGTTCAAAAATAGAGGGAGGCATATTTGGGTAACTGTAGGCTGATTAGCCGAGCATGTATTACAATCAATTATTAAGGAACATTGGAAAAATCATAATCTAATCAGCCTGGCTTCATAAAAGGAAAATCATGTCTGACTAAGTTATGAGAGTTTTTTGAGCAAGTGTTAAACCGAGTGGACTTTGGTCCCTTATTTAAGGAAAGACATCATTTCATGTGCACTAGAATGATCCCTGGTATGCAGGGCCTGTCTTATGAGCAAACATTAAACAGGTTGGGACTCTATTAATTAGAGTTTAGAGGAATGAGAGGGGATCTCACTGAAAGGGCTTGACAGGGTAAATGCTGAGAGGATGGTTCTTCTCATGGGACAGTCTAGGACCAGAGGGCATAGTCTCAGAATAATTTAAGACAGAGATGAGGAGGAATTTCTTCTCTCAGAGGGTTGAGTGTCTTTGTAACTCCTTATCACGGACAGTTGTGGGGCAGAGTCTTTGTGTACATTTAAGACTGATAGATGGATTCTTGATCAGTCGGTGCATAGAGGGTTACAGGGAAAGGACAGACAAGTGGACATGAGGAATGTTGGGTCAGCCATGATACTATTGAATGGTGGAACAGACTCAAAGAGCCAAATGGCCTACTCCTGTTCCTATTTCTAATGTTCTTATGGTCTTCCTTCCCTTAACATTCCCAGCTGTTACTTGCTTGAAATGCATTTAATTTCTAAGCTTTGCCAATTCTGACAGAAGTTCATCAATCTGAAACATTGGGCTGATTATATTGCACCCTCCCTTCCCCCACCCCAACAACTCTGAGTTGAAAGATAAGGATGGGTGAGAGTACAAAATTGGGTGTTATGGGAGCCATTTCCACCACTTATCCATCTGCCCCAATACCTCATGCTCCTCTGTACCAGTGGAGGAGCAAACTTTAAAAGGCCCACCACAATCTCCCCTCCTCTGGCCCAATTGAATGGGTAATAAATGGCCACCCAAGAGTCTCCTTCAACTGCTTTTGGGATCGTGCCAGCAGAAGAACAGGCCCCTGCCTAACAAGTTTCATGAGTTGGGTTATTAGCTCAGCAAGGGCGGCGTTGAATCATTAATAGGTACTCTGCCACCACTGGATCCTTCCCAAGGTCTTCCAACCCTCATTTTCTCCATCCAACCCTTGTCTGTACACCCTTACCCCAAACTCCTTAACAAGACCAGTGAGCCCGACGTCATTGGTGGGCAAGTTATTGGAGGGAATCCTGAGGGACAGGATGTACGTGTATTTGGAAAGGCAAGGACTGATTAGGGATAGTCAACATGGCTTTGTGCGTGGGAAATCATGTCTCACAATCTTGATTGAGGTTTTTGAAGACGTACCAAAGAGGATTGATGAGGGCAGAATGGCGGACGTGATCTAGATGGACTTCAGTAAGGTGTTCGACAAAGTTCCCCATGGGAGACTGGTGAGCAAGGTTAGATCTCATGGAATACAGGGAGAACTAGCCATTTGGATACAGAACTGGCTCAAAGGTAGAAAACAGAGGGTGGTGGTGGAGGGTTGTTTTTCAGACTGGAGGCCTGTGACCAGTGGAATGCCACAAGGATCGGTGCTGGGCCTTCTACATTTCGTCATTCATATAAATGATTTGGATGTGAGCATAAGAGGCATAGTTAGTAAGTTTGCAGATGATACCAAAATTGGAGGTGTAGTGGACAGCAAAGAAGGTTACCTCAGATTACAATGGGATCTTGATCAGATGGGCCAATGGGCTGAGAAGTGGCAGATGGAGTTTAATTTAGATAAGTGCGAGGTGCTGCATTTTGGAAAAGCAAATCTTAGCAGGACGTATATACTTAATGGTAAGGTCCTAGGAAATGTTGCTGAACAAAGAGACCTTGGAGTGTAGGTTCATAGCTCCTTGAAAGTGGATTCGCAGGTAGATAGGATAGTGAAAGAGGCATTTGATATGCTTTCCTTTATTGGTCAGGGTATTGAGTACAGGAGTTGGGAGATAATGTTGTGTACAGGACATTGGTTAGGCCACTTTTGGAATATTGCATGCAATTCTGGTCTCCTTCCTATCGGAAGGAGGTTATGAAACTTGAAAGGGTTCAGAAAAGATTTACAAGGATGTTGCCAGGGTTGGAGGATTTGAGCTATAGGGAGAGGTTGAATAGGCTGCGGCTGTTTTCCCTGGAGCGTCGGAGGCTGAGGAGTGACCTTATAGAGGTTTATAAAGTCATGAGGGGCATGGATAGGGTAAATAGACAAAGTCTTTTCCCTGGGGTCGGGGAATCCAGAACTAGAGGGCATAGGTTTAGGATGAGATGGGAAAGATATAAAAGAGACCTAAGGGACAACTTTTTCACGCAAAGAGCAGTGCGTGTGTGGAATGAGCTGCCAGAGAAAGTGGTAGAGGCTGGTACAATTGCAACATTTAAAAGGCATCTGGATGGGTATATGAATAGGAAGGGTTTGGAGAGATACGGCCAAGTGCCGGCAAATGGAACTAGATTAGGTTAGGATATCTGGACGAGTTGGACCGAAGGGTCTGTTTGGGTGCTGTGCATCTCTATGACTCAATCGCTGCCCCTACTACCTTAATGTCTGTGTTCCATTTCTGCACAACAAGCTCAGAATAGTCTGCAGTACCAGCAGTGGCCACATCTCCTGTTGGCACTGCTACAACC
This sequence comes from Chiloscyllium punctatum, assembly GCF_047496795.1. Classification (NCBI taxonomy): domain Eukaryota; kingdom Metazoa; phylum Chordata; class Chondrichthyes; order Orectolobiformes; family Hemiscylliidae; genus Chiloscyllium; species Chiloscyllium punctatum. Next base: position 81,506,196 of record NC_092744.1, read on the forward strand.
GATGAGCTACTAGACACTTGACTGGTTGGTAGAAGTCAGCAATGGGACTTCTTCTCCACAAGTCCTGACAGCCATTAAATGTCTGTGGAACGGAGACACAACCGCCCCCTGCATTTGTGCCTGCGCAGGGTGACCCTGGTCTGTAGCCCCAAATCCCCGTGGGATCCAGCCCATTAAAGCTGTTTTACTTACTCCAGGTTAGTGCCCTCACCTATAAAGTTCCACCAGCATTTTCTGATTTTATTTCTGATTTACAGCAGCTACATTACTTCATTATTTTCTAAATTAATGTCCGATCTAAGCTGAATGGTGGGAAACCAACTAGTTATTGAACCCCAGTACAAAGGGCAGCAAGATGGCTGACAGCACCAGGGAGCTGGGGTCGATTCCACCCTTGGGTGACTGTCTGTATGGAATTAGCATGTCCTATGGGTTTCCTCTAGTTGCTCCAGTTTCCTCCCACAGTCCAAAGGTGTGCAGGTTAGGGTGGATTGGCCATGTTCAATTGCCCACAGTGTCCGGGGATGTGCAGGCTAGGCGGATTAGTCATGAGAAATTTGGTATTACAGAGGTAGGGTTGGGGGGTAGGTCTGCATGGGATGCTCAGAGAGTTAGTGCAGACTTGATGGGGCAAATGGCCTCTTTCCACAGTGTAGGGATTCTGTGATTCTCCATTCAAAACCAGTCTCATCTCTTACCTTCTTTTACTGTACCATTACAAAGAAACCTCATTAGCCTTCAATGAAGTCTTCAGGGCCATATGTGATTTTCACGTCATGACCTAAAAGTGTGTTCCTTTAGATCCCTTGACCTTATACATTTAATTCAAGGGATTGGTTATCCTTTGATCTCCACGAATTGACTTCAACTTCCTTTAATGTATTAGGTACTTCACAGCTAATCGATCTCCAGTTAATATTCTACTCCTCAATGAATTTTTTATGCTTAAATAATATTGATACTACAACTGGCTCTCTGTGGAATTTCTGACAGGGAGATGGATACAGCATTTTATGAAGACAGCAGTATTATATTGTGTAATATACGATAATTTGATGCCACATAGCATTACTCATAACATTAGATTGACCGGAAAATAATTTATAGCACAGGATCAGACCGTTCAGTCCAATTTCTCGATTCTAGTGGTTTTGCTCCAAATAACTCTCTCAACAGTTCATCCAGTTCATCTCAGTCTGTTCGTTCATTTGTTCTGATTGTTCGTTTGTTCGTTTATTCTGTTCGGAAATATCCTCCGTTCATTTCACCTAATGTTCTTCTTGAACTAAATTCATCTTCGATACACTACATGTGGCAAATTGGATTATTTTCTAAAGGGAATTATAGAATCCCTACAATGTGGAAACAGGCAATTCAGACCACTGAGTCCACATTGTCCCTCTGAAGAGCATTCCACCCCAGACTCACACCAGTAACCCTGCATTTCCAGCCTACCCTGCACATCTTTGGACTGTGGGAGGAAATCAGAGCACCTAGAATCTCACACATCAAAGGGAGAATGTGCAAACTCCACACAGACAGCTGCCCAATGGTAGAATCAAACCTGGATCCCTGGTGCTATGAAGCAGCAGTACTAACCACTGAACCACCATGTCACCCTGTCAGGTATGATTCTGCAAGTATGACTGTGTCAAGCTGTTGCTTAAATAGTCTGTGAGGCAACTCTCCCAATTTTGGCAGTGGTCCCCAGATGTTAGTAAGGAGGACTTTGCAGAGTCGACAGGGCAGTTCCTACTGTTATCTTTTGCAGTGCCTAGGTCACTGCCAGGTGATCTGTCCAGTTTCATTTCTTTGTTGAAACTTTGTAGCGATTGATACAACTGAGTGGCTTGCTCGGTCATTTCAGAGGGCAGTTGAGAGTCAACAATGTTGTGGGTCTGGAGTCAAATGTAGGCCAGACCAGGTAAGGATCATAGATTTCCTTTCAGGTAGGACCTTAGTGAGCCAGATCAGCTTTTCTGACAATGGTTTCATAAGACCAAAAGACATAGGAGCAGAAATTAGGCCATTCGGCCCAACAAGTCAGCTCTGCCATTCAATCATGGCTGATTCATTTCTTAACCCTATTCTCCCACTTTCACCATGTAACCCTTGATTCCCTTGACCGTCAAAAAGCTATCTATTTCTGTCTTAAATATGGTCATTAGTTGATTCTTAATTCCAGGTATATTTTATTAAATTCGATATTCACCATCTGCCATGGCAGGCTTCAAACCTGGGTCCACTGAACATTATCTGAGTTTCCGGATTTATTGTATAGCGATCATACCACCCAGCCATTGCCTCCCCAAAAGGAGCTTAAGCAGGGTTGATCCCTTGGCTTGATGGTATTTTTATAGTGATGAATATACCGGGCCATGTTACAGATTGTGTTGGAGCATAATCTGCTGCTGATGACCTATAGCATGGATGCCCAAACTTGGGTTGCTTGATTTGTTCAAACTCTGTCTCATTTAACGCAGTAATAGTGCCACACAACACAATGACATGTTGTGTGGCAATATTTGCAAAATGAAAATGGGACTTTGTCTCCAGCAGAATTGCGCAGTGGTTATCTTTACTCACGTTGTCATGGACAGCTACATCAACACCAGGCAGATTGGTGAGGATGAGGTCAAGTATGTTTCTCCCTCTTGGTTTCTTCATCATCTCCTACAGACCGAGTCGAGCAGCAATGTCCTTTAGTTTAACCAGTTGGGTCAGTGGTGGTGCTGCCAAGCCACTCTTCATGACGTATATTGAAGACCCCACCCAGAATATATTCTGCCCTTGCCACCCTCAGTACTTCCTCCAAGTGATGATCAACATGAGTATTTCATAAGCTGGGAGGGAGGGTAGTTGGTAATTAGCTGAAGGTTTCTTTCCCCATGTTTGACCTGACACCATTAGATTTCACAGTATTAAGCCTCAATATTGAAGACTGTCAGGGAAACTTCTTCCTGACCACATATCACCATACTACCATCTCTGCTTGGTCTGACCTACCCTTGGGCAGGGATGGTGATTGTGATATCTGAGAATTTGTAAGGTATGGTTTTGTGAAAATTACTATAACAGGCTCGCTTCACTAGTCTCCGAAACAGCTCCCCAAATGTGGCTTAATCCCCCAGATGTTAGTAAGAAGGTTTTTGCAGGGTCAACAGAGCTGAATTTGCTGCTGTCATTTCTGATGCTGACGGCAATCATCTGTCCATCATTCCTTATGTCCTGACTCCACTTTTCACCCTCTCTACAAACTTTAAGCGAACAGTTAGTCTGTATTTGGATCATTGCTCCTAGAACTGCAAGCAAGACCTGAAAAGATAATAAGCACCAAATTATTCCTGGTGCCACACCTAGTGATTGTAGGAACAGGAGAATTGAACAGATAGCTCATGACTGAAGGAATGGTTATGGAAGGACAGAATTTCTGTTTTGTTTTTTTACATTCACTCTTGGCAAGTATGCATTGCTGACATTAACTTTCCATCACTAGTTGTCCTTGAGAAGGTGGTGGTGAGCTGCCTTCTTGAACTGCTGAAGTCTACCTACTGTAGGCTGGCTCTCTACGCCCTTAGGGGAGGAATTCCAGGACTTCCACCCAGCCACAGTGAAGGAACAGCAATATATTTCCAAGTCATAACAATGGATGGCTTGTTTGGGAACTTGCACGTGGTGGTGTTCCCGTGTATCTGCTGTCCTGGCCCTTCTAGATGAAAGTGATTTTGGGTTTGGAAGGTGCTGCCAAAGGAATTTTGTTGAATTTCAGCCGAGAATCTTGTAGATAGTACACACTGCTGCTACTGAGCATCAGTGGTGGAAGTAGTGGATGCTTGTGGATGTAGTGCCAAACAAGCAGACTGCTTTGTTCTGGTTGGTGTCAAACTTCTTGGATGTTGTTGGAGCTGCACTCATCCAGTCAAGTAGGGAATAATCATCACACTCCTAACTTGCACCTTTTTGTAGATGGTGGACAGGTTTTGGGGAGTCAGGAAGTGAGTTACTCATTGCAGTATTCCTAGCCTCTGACCTGCTCTTGTAGCCACTGTGTTTATGTGGCAAGCCTAGTTGAGTTTCTGGTCAACGATAACCCAAAGGATATTGATAGTGGCGGATGCAGTGATGGTAACATCATTGAATATCAAGGGCCATTGTTAGATTGTGTCTTATCGTGTGGTGTGAATTTTACTTGCCACTTGTCAGCCCAGGCTTAGATATTGTTGCATTTGGACATGTACTGCTTCAGTATCTGAAGAGTCATGAATGGTGCTGAGCATTGTGGAATCATTGGCAAACATTCCCACTTCTGACCTTGTGATGGAGGAAAGGTCACTGATGAAGCAGCTGAAGATGATTGGGCCTGCAGAGGAACTCCTGCAGAGCTGTCATGGAGAGGAGATGACTGACCCCCAACAACCCCAAATATCTTCCTCTGAGACAGGTATGGCTCGAACCACCAGAGTGTTTGCCCCCTGATACCAATTGATTCCAGTTTAGCTTGGGCTCCTTGATGTCACAGTAATCAAATGTGGTCTTGATGTCATACTCACCTCACCTCTGGAATTCAGCTCTTTTGTCCATGTTTGAATCAAGGCTATCAAGGTCAGGAATTGAGTGCCCTGGCAGAACATAAACTGAGCGTGACTGAACAGGTTTCTTGATATCACATAGAGTGAATTGAATTAGCTGAATTGGGCATGACTGGTAGAGGTTGAGATAAATTATCTACTCAGCCTTTCTGGCTGAAAATTGTTGAAAATTCTTCAACCTTATCTTTTGCACTGATGTTTTTGGCTCTTCCATCATTAAGGATGGGGATATTTGTCGGGCTTCCTCCTCTAGTGAGGTGTTTACTTCTCCACCACCTTTCATGACTGGACGTAGCAGGACTGCAGAGTTTAGATCTGATCTGTTGGCTGTGGGATCACTAAACTATATCACTTGCTGCTCATGCTGTTTGGCACGAAAGTTGTCCTGTTTTGTAACTTCACCAGATTGATACATTTTTATTTTAACATATGCCTGGTGTTGCTCCTGGCGTGCCCTCCTACATTCTCCATTGAACCAAGGTTGATCCCCTAGCTTGATGGCAATGGTTGAGTGGAGGATATGCCAGGCCATGATGTTGGTAGAGTACATTTCTGCTGCTGTTAATGGCCCACAGTGCCTCATGGATGCCCAGTCTTGAGTTTGAGATCTGTTTGAGGTCTGTTCCATTTAGCACAGTGATAGTGCCACACATGATGGAGTGTGTTCTCAACATGAAGGCAGGACTTCATCTCCACAAGGACTGTGTGATGCTTAATCTTGCCAACACTGTCATGATCAGAGGCATCTGCGATCATCAGATTGGTAAGGACGAGGCCAAATGTGTTTTTCCCTCTTATTGGTTCCCTCACCACCTCCCTCAGACCCAGTCCTTTAGGACTTGACCAGCTCGATCAGTAGTGCTGCTGCTGAGTCAGTCTTGGCAATGAGCATTGAAATCCCCCAGCCAGAGTCTATTTTTTGCCCTTGCCACCCTTACTGCTTCCTTCAAGTGTTGTCCAACATGGAGGAGTACAGATTCATCAGCCAAAGGAAGACAGTATATAATAATCAGCAAGAGGTTTCCTTGCCCATGAGACTTCATGGTGTCTGGAGTCATTAAGTTATTCACAACTGCATTATTTCCATCTTAGCCCACTTTCTCCACATTGCCTTCCAAACATCAACAGGCTGCCAGGTTCCACAAGTACAGCGCTAACACCCAGTTCTCGCTCACCACCATTTCTCCCAACCTTGCCAATGCTTCAAATGTCACACCATTTGCCCAACACCTAGTCCTGGTTGAGCAGAAATTCAGAATCCCAGAACTGTTGCAGCACAGAAAGAGACCATTTGGCCCAATGTTTCTTCATGGGCTATACAAATGAGTATTCACTTAATGACACTCTCTGCCTTCACCCTGTATATTAGTCCTTTCCAAATCGCAGTCCAACTCCCTTTCAAATGCCTCTAATAGATCTGCCACAATCTCAGGCATTGCAATCCAGATACTAGCCATTCTATGCAAAGGAACACTTTTTCTCTTGTTTTTACTTCTTTTGTCACATACATCTCCGGTATCATTTCACAAGAAGAAACAATTGCCCCTGTTTGCTCTGCCCAGACCCTTCATGACTTTGAACACATTGATCAGATATCCTCTCGGTTTGCTCATTGCCCAGGAAAACAGTTCCAGCTTCTCCAATCTATTTTCATGACTGAAATCCTTCATTTCTGGAAGCATTTTCATAAACCTCTTCTGCCATTCACAAACTGGGTCATATTTGGTCCAAAGATTAGCTTCTGGCTACATATCTACTCCGTCACTGAAGACTGCCCAATTGCACCTCTGAAACATCGCCAATTTCCACTTGTCCCTCCTCTTAAAAAAGGAATCCTAGTATGATGCAGTAGGAGTGTCCCTATCTGTAAATCAGGATGCCCAGATTCAGATCCCACTTGCTCCTGATGTACGTCGTAATGTTGACGACTCCCAGAGGAACTCCCTCCTGACTGTATACTATTAAGGTACATATATGATCCTGAGGGATCTTGACAGGTCGGAAGGGTGTGTCCTCTTGTCAGAAAATCTATGGCTAGCACTCACTGTTTAAATTTAAGAGGATCACCCAATCACCATCTCTATACTTCCAGTAAGATGGCAGTGGACTGGGGCTTCTGAGCCTTGGGGCATGTCCACTGCAGGCATTTTTCTTTTACCTTCTTATCTTTCTTCTCTCTCTCCTTCCTGTTTTGTCCCCTTTCCTTTCTCTTTTTTCTTACTTGTTGAAGAGTTGGGTCATGGCAGCGGCGGTATCAGAGTTTAGGTTCCCGGCTTCTGCATCGTCGAGGCCGTCCTAGCGGAGTCTGGGGTTCCCGGCGCAGTGTCTGCATCTACCGCAGATTCAGGAGGCAGCAGCAGAGGGCGAGGTTGGGCCCCAGTACAGCAGACCCGGCGACAGAGGCAGTGGGAGCATCAGTGAGGTGGGCCCGAAGCAGACTCATGGCGTCGGTGGAGTTGGGTGAGGTGAGGGTATCGGTAGAGGTGAGATGGCATTGAAGAGTGGTAACTTTCATTCCAGCCGCAGTGGCACAGTGAAGAGGGCTCATGCCTGGCCACCATGGCCTACAACGGAGCGCTGAGCAAGAAGGACTGTAAAATTCAACACTTCTTCCTTTATTTATTTGTCTGCCTATATATTCCATATTTTGGTTTATTTTTCTGTGTTTAAAGATGGAGCCAGAGAGTGCCAACACTGTACAAAACTTTTCACTATATTTTGTACCAAAATGCACATGGCAATAAATATAAAACAAAATAAAATCATCTGGTTAATAATGTGGAAAGGTTTACCCAGATTTGTCCTCTCCACGAAAGGTAGGACTAGTCTTATCTGACCAATTAGCATCCCATCAATTTAATCTCGATGATTAGCACAGCAAGACAGCAACAGGGCTGTCAAACATCATTTAGCCAGCAATAAACTGCTTTCCTTTTCATTCCGGAGATGTGGATGTCACTGACTGGGCCTGGTTTATTGCTCGTTCCTAGTTACCCTTGAGAAGGTGCTAGTGAGCTGCCTTCTTGAACTGCTGGAGACCATGTGTTGTAGGTAGACCCACAATACCCTTAGGGAGGGCATTCCAAGATTTTGGTCATTGATAGCTGCTTATCCCAGGCCCAGAATATCACAGGAAGAGTTTCTCAGGTCAATGCATTGAACTCCCTCTAAGCCATTTCAAGAATAGCTTCTTCCCTGCTGTTATTAGACTGCTGAATGAACCTCTCGAATTTCCAAATCTAATGCTGCTTTTGTACATCTCCTGTGCAACCGTAACTTTGTATGCCTCAACCTGTTCACCTGAGTGTCCTTGTATGGTATGATCTGCCCACATTGCTCACAAAACGTTTCACATGTGACAACAATAAATCAAATCAACTACACCACAGTCTGGAATGTACCACTGAGAAAGTGAATATGCTGTGCACAGCAGCAATTCCACATCAAAGCATTAAAAGGTTATGGTAGCAAGCCAGCATTTCAAACCAACAGAAGTTAGAGGGAACATCAATTTGGAGAATGTTTTAATCAGTGCGATTTGGTAGTCCTGTGGACAATCTCTCCCATCGTCCTGTTAATAATGGAGAGTAGGCTGATGTAGCAGAAATTGGACAGCTTGGTTTAGCTCTGCTTTTTGTGCGAGATCATCTTCCTGACGCAAGAAGGCAGCAGACCCTGATTTCAAATGGGAAACTCCTCACTGAGGATGGGAGAGCTTATTATAAGCGTTCAGCACAAGACTCAAATGTTTTCTGTGCATGAGAGAGAAAACTGCAGAGTCCGTTCCCCCACAGTGCTTTAACGAGCCTTGTGTTGACTAATGAGAGAGGGGGGATTGCTAGAAAGCATGTGACAAGTCCTGTTACTATCTTCCTCATCATGTATTGTGGCCAGTGAAGAGTGTCATAACCATGTTTACCCTTCCGGTCTAACAGCAGAATCTCCAGAGAATAAGTGAACAACTTTATTTCAGCAATCATTCAGAAACAAACACAATGGGAGATGTGAGTTTGGAGGGGACACTGAGTGTTTCAGGAGTGTCCTTATTTTGTAAATAATTTGGTAAAAAGCTTCTCCTTGCAATGGTTTTGAAGGTTTAAAGGAGGAATTGTCGGGTAGCGATGGGCAATGGAAGTGGGAACCCACCCCAAATGATCACCTTTAACTCTCTGTGTTGCAGGTAATTCCTGATTTGGAACAATACTGGGTTCACGTGCTCTCAGATGCCTGCAGACTGGCTCTGCTGTGGAAATACGGTGGCATCTACCTGGACACAGACATCATATCCTTAAAGCCACTGCCTTTCACAAATTTCATCTGTGCCCAACAGGAAAACCTAGCAAATGGTGCAGCCCTGGGATTTAGCCGACACCACAACTTCACACAGAACTGCATGATTGATTACGTCAATAATTATCAGGGTGAAATCTGGGGTCACCAAGGTCCTCTGCTCATGAGCCGTGTATTGAGAAGGTGGTGTAAGACTGATGACCTGGATGAGTTTGTTGGTGCAAAGTGCAATGGCATTTCTTACCTGCCTTCCACGTTCTTCTATCCGATTCCATATGACGAGTGGGAAAAATACTTTGAACGTTGGACACTGGAGGATATCAGAGCCACTTTCTCAGATACATATGGGGTACATATCTGGAATTTCTTAAGCTCTGGGCATCAGGATGATATAAATGATGGGAGAGGAGTACTATTAGAATACTTTTTCCATAAATATTGTCCAAGAACATTCAAGGCTTTGTACAGAAAGCGATGATTTAATTGAACCTTCTGTTTTGCCAGTTTGCATGTAATGTATATTCAAGATAATATTTCATATTGATTTGTTGTCTGAAAAAAGTCAGAAAAACATTTTGCTAATAGTCCAGTAATTGCAATCGCCTGATTATTTACACAGTCAGATGTGTCTGAAAGATCCTAAATTCACTTCCCACATTCTGCGCAGTAGAGTCACCTTCAGATAGGTTAGAATTTGGAACAACACAATTGGTCAAAGGGTAAGAGAACGAAGCAGAGAGTTAGTATTCGTATTCTCGTACACTCCCTGTAACCTTTTCCAGGAAATGTTTCTGTGTGTATGTTGAATGAGGGAAAGTTCTTACTTAGCTATGACGCACCCTTGTTTGCATTCTTTGCTGCCATTCACTATCCAAGCTTGCATGCAAACACTGGGGAAAAGCAATGGCTTCTCTTACTGCTGCCTCACAGTGCCAGGGACCCAGGTTTGATTCCAGCCTTGGGCAACTGTCTGTGTGGAGTTTGCACACTCTCCCCTTGTCTGTGTGGGTTTCGCCCATGATCCAAAGATGTGCAGGTTAGGTGAATTGGCCATGTTAAATTGCCCATAGTGTTCTGGGATGTGTAGGTTAGTTGCATTAGTCAGGGGCAAATATAAGATAGTAGGGGAATGAGTCTGTGTGGGTTACTCTTTGGAGGGTTGGTGTGGAGTTGTTGGGATGAAGGACCTGTTTCCACACTGCAGGGATTCTATGATTCTCTTTATGGGTTAAGATAAGTGTAGTGTGCTTATTCTGTACTTCTGCTTCCATTTGTAAATCACTTTTTCATCGTTAATTGGTTCACTCTCCTTCAGTTCCTACTGCCACTAATCACATTCCAGCTCCAAGGTGAGCACAGCACGTAAACCTGCCTGGACTGCTTGTTGGTCCCTCCCTCAAAGGCACCCACTACCTGATCTGGGGAATCACTATCAAGAAGTAAAGTGAATCCATTGAGAGCTGACCCCACCCCCCTCCCCACCCTCCTGTGCTTAATGCCAGTGCACTCCTCCACAGCCACTTTCCAGCAAAACCCTGCACTACAAAACATTTCCACCATTACAGGTCTACAGCCTGGGCTGCTCTTCAGTCCAGGGCCTCAGGTACCTGTCATCCACAACCTCAGGGAGAAGCTGCGGAAATTAAAGTTTCTGCCAGTCTCTGGTTAGCCGGTTGCCCTCAGCAACTGGGTCCCTGTTGTTGGGTTCATGATCCTGAGAAAAGGCTTGTGTTGGCCTATCAGCTGCCTGATTTGCCCCCAACAGGCAGCATGGGTCTTGCTAGTTCCCTATCAACAGGCAAAGCCCCTACTCTCTACAAAAGTTTTTGTCCATCGTTGCACTCCTTGCAAGACAAATATAACCTTCCTTAAATAAGGAGGCCAAAACTGTACCCAATATTCACCAAGGCCCTAGCTAATTTAACACCAATAATATTTCTTCACTCTTAAGTATTGTTTTCTTTCCCAATTATTTGCTGTACCTACATGCTAAACTTCTGTGAAGGTGATTGTATAGTAATCTTGCTAGATGTTAATCTAGATTGCTAGCCTAATGCTCTAGGGACTTGGGATTTGAAGCCTGCCCTGGCAAATAATGGGCACTACCAGCTACAAGTTCCCTTCCAAGCCACTCACCGTCCTGACTTGTAAATATATTACCATTCCTCCAGTGTTGGGGTGTTAAAATCCTGGAATTCCCTCCATAAGGGAATTGTGGGTTAACCCACAGCAGGTGGACTACAGTGGTTCAAGAAGGCAACTCACCATCACCTTCCCAAGTGCAACTAGAGATGGGCATTAAATACTGCCCCCCGCCAGAAACACCCACCTCCCACAACTGAACTTAAAAAAAGAAATTTAATCCAAAAAAAGTTTGGAACCTGAAATGACACTTGGGGTGATCATGAGGGCATTAGTGTTCAAACCTCATTTGGTTCATGAACACTCTGGAGGGAAGGAAATCCACCAATTTTATCTGCTCTGGCCTTTATATGACACGGATCCATTGCAATGATTTTAATGCTGCTGAAATGGAAGCTATTTCGAACCACTACATGGCATCGACCTAAACATTGGAAACAACAAGAGAAAATCCATCCATATTAAACCTGCAATGTCCTCCTTGGTGTGAGTACAGCAGTGCACTTTATCTGATGTGGCAATGTTTATGCTATCCCTGATAACCTAAGAAACTGGGCGTGGATACTATGGCATTGAAGAAGCTGACAGACATTTATTACAACTGCCTATTTGTTCAAACACTACATTCACAAGCATATAAGTACCAGTGCTAACGTTAATCTATTAGATTACAAATGAGCAGCATGCTTCCAATAGAATGTCATGCTTCAAGTGATCTGAGGTAAGATGGAGCCCAAAATCTTTTTACCTTCAGCTCGCATGCTAAGATGTAGATATGATATCACGAACCTCTTGAAAGTACATACTGACAGAGCGACATGACACAACATTCCCTCCTAACATGTGAGGTCTTGTGCCAATACTGGGAGAGCTGGTCCATAGACTAGTCAGGTCTGACACAGTCATATCCATTGAATCCATACCTTATAGATATTGTCCCAGACACCATCATCACTATCCCTGGATATGTCCTGTACCATCAATAGGACAGACCCAACAGAGGTGGTGACATTGTGGTACATAGTCAGATCAGAGTTGCCCTGGGAGTTATCAGCATTGACTTTGGATCTCATGAAGTTTCATGGCATATGGTCAAACATGGGTAAGAAGAACTTTGACTGATTACTTCCCATTCTTTCCTCTTGGCTGATGAATCCGTATTCCTCCATTTTGAACAACACCAGGAGGAAACACCAAGGATGGCAAAGGACAGAATGTGAGAACTTCAGCGTCCATCACCAAGAGTGGTTCAGAAATGCCGCTACTGGCCAGACTGGTTCAAACCTAAAGACTGGAGCTACTAGAACTGCATCTGTGATAAGCAATGAGGGAACCAACAAAAATTATAAATCTACTTGACTTCATCCTCACCAATCTATTTGAGGATACATCCGTCCACGACAGAGTGACCACCACACAGTCCTTGTGCAGACCAAGTCTCAACTTCACTTCAAGAATACCATCCTTCAAAATTGGTGGCACCATCACTGCTAAATGGGATAGACTTTAAACAGATAATTCAATACTGGGCATCCATGAAATGCTGTGGGCTAACAGCAGTAGCAGAATCATACTCCAACACAATTTGAAACTTCATGGCCCAGCTTATCTCACACTCTGCCATTCCCATCAAGCCTGGTTGAATGGTGAGTACAGGACAGCATGCCAGGAACAGCACCACACATAGCAAAAAATGAGGTTCCAACCTGGTGAAGCTACCAAACAGGATTTTTTTGTACACAGGACAGAAATCATAGTATTGTTTGTAGCACAGAAGCCTGGGTGTTGAACTGAGCGAAAAGACCTACCCCCAACCTGGGCACAGCGGAATGCTCTTCGGAGGGTCAGTTCAGACTTGATGGGCCAAATGGCTTCTCTCTGCACTGTAGGAATTCTAGGAAAATGGACAAATATATAAAAAATCCCAATGAGCTTATCAAAACCCAATTTTTCTGACACATTGCCTCTCAGGACAAAATTAAATCATGTCAGGTTTCTTGAAAAAAACTGTAAAAGTAGTGATTTATTGTAATATTGAACAAATCCTTGAATGAGGAAAGGTTTTTGGTTTATGCAACTTAAACCATACCCTTCAAAATCCAAATATAACACACACACACTCACTTAATCATGACAAAGACAGACAAAAGACAAATGGTTTATCAATATACTCTGAGTGGAAGAAGAATAAACACAATATAAAGTGAACAAAATTCTGAAGATAAAAGTTCAAACCACAACTGGAAAGGTCCTTTTCTTTCAACATCATTTAGATTTTTACTCTGGCAAGATACTCTTACCTGTACAGTCACAATTATCCTTCAATTTGCTGATTGATCACATGAACTTAGGTCTTTTCTTGTATGAATTCTTTCTTGTAAGCTTCCCATAGATTTTTTTAGCTTTTTTCCCTCATGAAGAAGGGTTGGCGGTGGGGGGGGGGGGGGAAGGGAGGAAGGGAAGGAGATAAACAATTGGTATGAAAGAGATGTTCTTAGATTGGTGAGTAGTGATCTGAGACTCTAGTCTTTCTTTCTATGCATAAACGAATGACGAAACAAATGGGGTTTGTCCAACTTTTCTGGATAATACTAAACTAGGGAGGATTGTTGAGAAAGTACAACATTGCAAGCTGCTTAACCTAAATGACAGAAAGCAATGTTAACAGGTGCAGTTTAACCTAAAGTGTGAAATAATATATTTTAGAATGTAAATGAGGTATCATTGATGAACATATTTTTAGGGCTTAAGCCATTATGAGAGAACACACGAATGCAAAATGTGTCCAGGAAGAGGAGTGGAAACTTTACATTATCAAAAGGAGTTAAAATCATACAACACTAGGTTATAGTCCAACAGGTTTACTTGGGAGTATCAGCAGCTTTCGGAACACTACTCCTTCATCAGGTAGCTAGTGGGGCAGGATCATAGGACACAGAATTTATAGCAAAAGATCTTAGTGTCACACAACTGATACAACGTTGAACAAACCTAGATTGCTGTTAAGTCTTTCATATTTTAGAATGGGGTTGCAAGTTTCGATTCATTAATATGTAAATCACAGAACTTCTTTGAAGTCACATTCCCAAGATAACTTGAGGTTTTATAAAAAAAACGTGACATCTCAGTTCAGACAATGCATTAAAGGTGTGAGGTTTGTTCAACGTTGTATCAGTTGTATGACACTATGATCTTCTGTTATAAATTCTGTGTCCTATGCTCCTGCCCCACTAGTTCCCTGATGAAAGAGCAACACTCGGAAAGCCAGTACTTCAAAATAAACCTGTTGGACTATAACCTGGTGTTGTGTGATTTTTAAGTTTATCCACCTCAGTCCAACACTGGCACCTCCACATCAAAATAATGGAGGAAATGGCCTTGCAGTTATAAAAAGTGCTATGTATGTTTTGTGTGTTCCATCTTCAGAAGAGCTTGAAATAATGGAATTGCATAATGATGGGAGTCGAGGAGAATTTGGAGATGCAGAGGCTAAGGCTGAAGTTTAAGTCTGTGGTAACAATTGATTGAGTCCAGTGTGTTTGTCTCTTCCCTCTAGTAGAGGACCATAGAAGAAAATGCCTTCTACTTTGCATAGAAATTACGAGAAATAAATCCAGGAAAGCACACTTACACAACGGCTTATGTTCAAAAAATTGTGCAGTTCCATGATGGCTACAAATGGAAAGTGAATTGAGGTGATGAGAAAGAGATGATACTTAATTGAGACAGAAGAGGTGAGAGAAAAGACAGGGAAATCAGGACTGAACTAAAAAATTGGAGTTGTCAAGGTTAACAGAAATGATTCAATCATCAAATTTTCCACTCCTCCTCTATGTTCGAGGTGGCTGTAAGATTTATAGGTTCTGCTTGAGATAATTGGCAAAATGTGGAAAATGAGTTTTTAAAGTAAGGGAGACATTTACATGGATACTGATGGAAGAGATTTTAAAATAAAGATTTTTGCCATTTCTCATCTGATCCATTTTGTGACCACTCTGCCAATTTAGTGTCAATCATTAGCAGCTTAGTGAAGGCTATGGAGCTTAATGAGTAAAATACCTTTTAACGTCAAGACTCATTAAAAAGAAAACTGAATAAAAGGCTGGAATTTTAAAGAGCAATTATCTTATGTTTTCCTTTGCGATTTTTAAAAACAAATATATGAAATAAAATTTTAAAAATAAAATTTCAAAATTGTTAAATGAAGCATTTCAACTAATTTTTACTACCTAAATTAATGCTTCTATTTCTCAGCTAGTGTCAGATGCATTTTCCTGTGTTTTGTGGATGAAATGTTTAACAAAACCAAAATCATAGAGGCTGTTACTGCACTAAAAACTCTCCAGAGCACAAAGACCTTAAACAAGACAGGAAGCATCACTTAACTGTTTGGCATATCATTATTACCTGATAATGCCGTTACTTAGAAATCATCACAATCACAATTGTACATTGAGATTGAGAAAGATGGTATGAGAAAGAACTCAGCTGGCATCAGGGTCAGTGCGGATATACCTGCCAAACTAATATCAAATAGTTTGTGTAATGTCTCTTCACAATCTAACTCTTGAAGTTCAGGTAGCATTCTGGGAAACCAACACTGGACTCCCTCAAATACAGCAAACTTGGTTTTAAGTGGCACCTTATCAAAAAAGGCATTCTTGATAACATTCTTGATAAAATGGCAACAAATACCATGATCTATGGTGATGTCTGAGTATTCATGCTGCAAATAAAGTATAACATATTCCTGATGAAGGGCTTTTGCCCGAAACGTCGATTTTCCTGCTCCTCAGATGCTGCCTGACCTGCTGTGCTTTTCCAGCACCACTCTGATCTAGACTCTGGTTTCCAGCATCTGCAGTCCTTGTTTTTACCCCGTGATGTGTATACATCCTGCATTGCATTTTTATTGCTTACTGTGCGGTTTTACATTGATTTTAGGAGATGTGTTGATGTCTTTATATGGATTTTTTTCAGAGATGCAATGTCTCAAAGCTTCGCTTGGTCAGGGTTTACTGCTGTTATGTATACCTTGTACTTATGCAGAATATTTGATCAACCAGCACTTCCTGGTCCCATGGGTGTAGGTTAATAAAAGGTATGCCGTACCTCTAAAATTGTGGTACCCAAAAATGCTCTCAGTACGCCCTGTCTGATTTGGATCTCTGTTTGTTCTCTTTGATCCTTCAGGAGTTTGGCTTTTTTTGGGGTTGCGTACATTCTGAAAGGTCTTAACAAGGTGGGTGTAGAAATGATAATTCCTCTCATGGACAAGTCCAGAACTAGGGGGCACTGTTTTAGAATTAGAGGTTGCTCCTTTAGGGCAGAGGTGAGGGGAATTCTTTTTCTTTCTCAAAGGGGTGTGCCATTTTGCAACTCTACCTCAGATGATGCTGGAGTCATTAAATATTTGTAAGGTGGAGGTAGATGGATTCTTGGAAGACAATGAAATCAAGAGTTATTTCGAGTTGGTGGGGTTTTAGATCAGCCATGATTTTATTGAATGGAGGAGCAGGGACCAAACGGTCTACAGGTAGTTCAACCATAATGCCATAGCTGTGTTCCAGCGAAACCTTGCTTAATAGAAAATCGCTTAATAGAAATAATGGGGTCTATGAAAAAAGTGGGTTTAGAGGTAGATCAGCAAAAAATAACACTCACAATTGCTCAAAACTCACTCAAAAGCCTAACACAAAGTATAGCACAGCCCGAACGAAGGTTTAAATCATATTTATTCATGAAACAAAAGTAAATTTAATGCATTACATTGAAAAACTATTGTTAATGCAGGGACAGAGGGTCATCATCATCATCGCCACCATCAGGTGCAGTTGTGGTTGCAGAAGTGGATGGCTGTGGTTGTCTTCTGACTGTTTCTTGAGGGCTGGCTTAAAAAAGATATCCAGTTTTTTGCTGTTTTGCCCTTTTCCTTCCGTCTTGAAGAAGCTGTTCACAGGGTGCCAAAGGATAACATAGAATCCACAGAATCATAGAATCCCTACAGTGCAGAAACAGGCCATTCAGCTCAACAAGACCACACCGACCCTCCAAAGAGTATCCCACACAGATCCATTCTCCTCCCCTATTACTCTACATTTCCCATGGCCGATTCACCTAACCTGCACATCTTTGGAATGTGGGGAGAAACCGGACTACCCGGAGGAAATCCACAGATGCACAAGGAGAATGTGCAAACTCCACACAGACAGTTGCCCAAGGGTGGGATTGAACCGGGGTCCCTGTGCTGTGAGGCAGCAGTCCTTCAACTTCTACCCTGCTGTGTACTGTGTTGTAATTGTTGTCCTCGAAGAGCTTCAACTGCCTCTCCCTCAGGGTGAATTCAAAAGAGGAGTGGAGAGCTCTTCATCTTTTTTCATCTCCAGCTTCCACTTCCCCTTCAGTAACAAGCTGTTGTAGATCAACTGTAGAAAGGTCTTCAGAGTGGAACTCAAGCAACTCTTCAATATCCTCACTTTCTACTCCTTCAAAGCCAACCTGCTTTGCAAGAGCAACACAATGCTCTTTGATTTTTGGGAACTCCTGTGATGGTTCACATCCTTTAAAATCTTGAGAAAAATCCAGAAGCTGCCACAAAACTGCATGCAAGCAGTCCTTACTGACATCTCCCCAGGCCTCCACAATAAGGTCATTAGCATTCTTGATGTTAAAGCTCTTCCAAAATTGAAGAACACTCTCCTTATTATCTCCATCAGTAGCTGCAATCAGCCTGTTGAATGTGCATCTTAAATAGTAAGCTTTAAAAGCTGATATTGCACTCTGGTCCATGGGTTGAATGAGAGAGCTTGTACCTCTCACATGTTCTGACAGCAGCTGACATCAGTGTATGCTTAAATATAAGGAATCCAAGTGTGACCTTCGCAGAGCCATTAAGACAGCCAAGGGCCAATACCAATCCAGAGACTCAGACAGACAGCCGGTGACTATGGCAAGGACTGAATGACATCAGGTTCTAAAAAGAGACAGTGCAAGATAGCAGACGATGACATATCACTACCAGATCATCTCAACACCTTCTCTGCTCACTTTGAGCAGCATTTCGACTGAGAGGTAACACGTATTCCGACAAGTCCTGATGAACCTATCCCAAAAGTTACTGCATCAGAGGTCAGATCAGTTTTCCTTCATGCAAATCCAAGGAAAGCAATGGGACCAGACAGAATACCATGCCTTGCACTCAGAGCATGTGCAGATCAACTGGCAGAGGTCTTGGACACCTTCAACCTCTTCCTGCAGCAGGCCATTGTCCCTGCCTGTTTCAAGAGGACCAATATCATTCCTATGCCGAAGAAGGCTCATGCAGCATGTCTCAATGACCACCGCCCAGTGGCCTTAACTTCAGTGGTCATGAAGTGCTTTGAAAGGTTGGTCATAGCATTAATCAACTCCAGCCTCCCCACTACTCTCAACCACTCCAACTTGCCTATCGGACCAACAGATCCACATCAGATGTCATATCACTTGCCCTTCACTCCTCCCTAGAACATCTTGACACCAAGAACAGCTACGTAAGAATCCTACTCATTGACTACAGTTCAGCCTTCAACATTATTATCCCCTGGAGACTGATTACTAAACTTAGTGACCTCAGACTAAGCCCCACTCTCTGCAACTGGATTCTCAGTTTCCTGACCCTTGCCAACTTTTACACGTGCACCATTGAGAGCATTCTGTATGGTTGTATCACTACCTGGTATGGCAACTTTAGCATTCAAGATCGGAGACGGTTACAGAGAGTGGCGAACTCGGCCTGGACAATCACAAAGGCCAACCTCCCATTTAAAGAATCCATCTACCAGGCCCGCATTCAAGGAAAGGCCGCCAGCATTCTCAAAGATCCATCCCACACTGGCAATGTTGTTCTACAACCCCTACCATCGGAGAGAAGGTGCAGAAGCCTGAACAAATGCAACAGCCAGTTTTGAAACAGTTTCTACCCTCCTGTTGTTAGAATACTGAATGGACTCACAAACTCTTAACATTGGCCTGGACCTGTGTTTTTGTTTTTGCCGCTGTTTACCTATTATTTACTAGCTAGGTTACTTAACTTTGTGATCTGCCTGCATTACCCGCAAGACAAAAACTTTTCACTGTCCCCGGTACACGTGACAATAAATTCAATTCAGTAAAATGCATAGAACAGCGCAAAGACTTCGCGTGCGAAATTATTGCTCCTGGAATCACACTATTGCGAACAGAGTTAAGCGTTCTCGAAATACTGTTTCCTAATTCTTCGGCAACATTATAGCCAAATCGCACTGCAAAACACGTTATACAAGGACTACCTGTTCTTGAGTAAGATACTTCCTAGGTCTCAGCTGGAATGTTTTGTACAGTTCTGGGTGCTATATTAGAGGAAGTATGTGAATGCATTGGAGAGAGCATAGAAGAAGTTTACAACTGTGAATGAAGAACTTCAGTTATGAGGGTAGATTGAAGAGGTTGGGACTTCTTGAAGAGATCTGACAGAGATTTACGAAATCATTAGCAGGCTGAACAGAATTGATAGCAAGCAGCTGTTTCCACTTGTAAAATAACAACAAGAAGAGAGGGACGTAGATTTAAAGTGATCTGCAAAAGAAGCAAGAGTGAAGTAGGCAAAATCATTTTTATGTAGCAAGTAGGGTATGGAATGCAGTGCCAGGAAGTGTGCTGTAGGCAAGGACGTGGGGAAATCGTGGCAGATTGACACTAGGTAATGAAGGTCATTTAATGAACCAGTGCATGCAGGCACGATGGATCGAATGGGCTCCTTCTGTGCTATGACACAGAACTGTGATTCTGCTACTATATCCTAGCTTGTTTTTGCAAACTCTGAGGGTTTCCCTTGCTGTGTCTCATCTTTGTAGGATTTGGGTGTCAAATGGTATCTGAGAATGCTGCAAAGCCGGCTTACAACAGGGTGCTGTTTAATTGCAAGTTGTTGTTAGCCTGCAGCTGAGATGGCCCTGTGTTGGGAGGGGGGCGGGGCTCTAATCCCCACCCCCTCCCCCCGTCAGGGTGATTGACAGGTGGACATACTGCGGCTGTGCGGAGTGACGCCAACCCAGCCGGCCCGCAGGCTCGGGCCGGAACCCGGGCGCGGCGCGGGGCACGCCGGGGCCTGTAGTCCTCCCCGCGCCGTGCCAGGGCGGCGTCGGCCGGCTGCGGGACTCCGGGTCCCGGCGTGCACCGCGGCGAGTCCGCGCCTGCGCGCTGGGGGCGGGCAGCAGGCGAGCTGGAGACCCAAACAGTGAGGGGCTGATCGGTGTTTGCGGAGGCTCCGGGCGGCCTTTGGCGGCGGTAATGTCCCCCTGGGCCTGCCTTTAGAGGCTGTACTGTAACCCACACCCTCGGAGACCCCGAAGCACTGTTTGACCGACTCCCATGGAAATGGCTCACATTCGAGACTTCAGTATCCAGGTAGGGGCAGGGGTAGGGGCAGCTGCTGGCATTCTGTTGGATGTGGCTGGCCCTGGGGGCTTTTCTCTCTCTCTCTCTCTCTTCCCCACCCTCTGATCTAAAACAAAAGCAGGTGTCTTCCTCTCCCCATTTCAGTCATGTCAACAAGATGCCCACGACCCAAAGGTCAATTTCCCCATGTTTTGTTGCTTCCCTGGTGGCAGGTGGGCTGACCCTGTTGTCCTCTTCGAAGGTGTCTCCGACTGGCATGTGAGTTGGTGCTGCCCATCTGGCTGAGTCATCGGGGCGTACAGCACGGAAACAGACCCTTCGGTCCAACCCGTCCACGTCCACCAGATATCCCAACCCAATCTAGTCCCACCTGCCAGCACCTGCCCCTAGCCCTCCTATTGATATACCCATCCTGATGCCTTCTAAATGTTGTAATTGTACCAGCCTCCACTACTTCCTCTGGCAGCTAATTCCATACATGTACCACCTGCTGTGTGAAAAAGTTGCCCCTTAGGTCTCTTTATATCTTTCCCCTCTCGTCCTAAACCTATGCCCTCTAGTTCTGGACTCCCCCACTCCAGGGAAAAGACCAGGTCTATTTATCCTATCCATGCCCCTCACGATTTTGGAAACCTCTAAAGGTCACCCCTTAACCTCCCTAGCCTAGTGTGAGACATCAAGGTGCCCTAGTGAAACCCACACTGGGCATCATTGGGGGCGAGGGCATATTAATGCTAGTTGGAGTCACACCCCACACAAAGGAGGACAGTCACGCTAATGAAGGGCTTTTGCCCGAAACGACGGTGGTTGAAAGCCAACTATCACAGCTCCAGGCTATCACTGTATGAGTTCCTTGCAGTAGTGACCCAGCTAGCTTCAGTTGCTTCATCAATGGCCTTCACTTCATCACAATGCCAGAAATGGGGATGTTAACACAATGACCAGCGCTATTCGCATCTTCACAGACACTAAAATGGTCTGTGCCCAAATGCATGCAGGCCTGGGCTACATTTTGGCTGTGGTTAATGACAATGGGAGACAGTGTAACCACCTTCTCATTGCATTAAGTGCCACTGTTGAATCCCTACCATCAACAAGAGATTGGCATGTTATAGAATCATAAATGTTTTCACATGGAAGCCTGTCTTTTCTGTATGTCTGGCACATATTGGCTATTTCAATGTTTACCAGTGACCAAAAATGTAACAGGATTAACTGTTTAAATAATGTGGCCCCAAAGCCGGTCAGAAGTTGCATGTTCTTAGCAAGTGAATTTTCAAACACCTTCTTCCATCTACAAGGCATGTGTCAGTAGTGTGAGATAATGCACTTAACAGGATGAGTGCGATTCCAACAACACGCAAACCTGGTGCCATCCTGGAGAAAGCAGCCTGCAGATTGACACCATATCTATCATCTTAGACACTCATTCCCTGTGTTCCTCGTGCACAGTGGCAACAACGTGTACCATCCAGAAGATGCAGTGCACCAACTTGCCAAGGAATGCTTTCAAAATGGCAACCTTCATTGCAGCTGTATCAAGATCCTGAATCCCCTTTCCTGTCTCTGCTTCATGTGAGCTGCAGCAGTTCAAGGGGATGGCTCAACATCATCATCTCAAGGGTAATCAATGCTGGCCTTGTCAATAATGAGTTAATTGAAAACAAAAGTGCCCCTTCTCTCCCCAGTGCAAAAGTAGATTCCCGTCATGTAGAATGGCATAGCCCCACAAGGTGTTAGCAGTTGGAAAACTTTTTTTTGGAAAAGCCAGTGTGTACCGGATCAATATGTTCATTCTAATCCTGTGGCAAAAACCTAAGTGATTTTAATTAACACCTCATAAAAACTAATTTGTGAAAAGATAATAAATTCATTGTGAACCAAGGGAATGGTGGACAACATGCTTTGGAGAAATGCATATGTACCAGCAGTTTGCAACAAAATATTTCTTGTCTGACTCTGGTCACTAGATCTTCTTTGGCTCAAGAATCAAAAAACAGTGGTTACATAATTCAGCCTTTTTAAAATCCTACAAGGATAAGATGTAGTTTACACTGACCTTTGAAACAGTCGGATGCAGTTACTGGCATCAGTACCTAATCTTTATGGATGGAAAGAGGTGACATTTAATGGCGGTCTTTTGTGGTTGGGATAGCCTAACTAAACGTCTGGATATCTTTTTCAGGATAAGGTGCACCAAAGGACTTTGCTTTTGAATATTTCCCTTTGCTTATTGTTTGATTCCTTTCAGTGCAGTCTTTTCCGTTAGAAATTATTGCATAACTGCAGGTTTTCTGGGAATACTCTTTCAGTATTGCATGCAGTAATTTTATTAGAAATTGCCTTGCCTGTTAATGGGTAAATGAACTTGTATAAATTTCCTTAACAAATACCTGGACTCATTCAATGGTAAATTTTGCAGATCTATCCTCCTTTTGCCAGTGCTTGAAATCCTGGAATGAACTTATCAGACATACCACATTTTAATGCAATCTTCCATCCAGCTGTCATGTGCCAATATTTTGACGCCGCCAGTGTGATTACTCAGAATTTTGACTTGCTCAGGACATTGGAAACCTGCCCTTGCTTGTCCTGTTGGAGCTGCTCTTCATTGTCCGGCTTCCTTCCGCTGGCTTGGAGCAATCAAATTAGCCACTCTGGCAACTCTTTCCATACAATGCTGCGAGTGTTTCCTTGGTGGTGAGATCTGGCATTTTCATCCACTTTTGACACATTTTAGGAGGTGACCAATTAGCAGTGACTGAAGAATTGAAACAAGAAATAATCGAGAATGGACTTTCACATTCTGCCTTCAATCTCAGTGTTTTACCAGTAAACCCCCTAAGAAGGGCAACCTGGGTTGTGAGCTGCATGCGTGAGTTTTGAAATTCTGCATCAAGCATCTGTGTTTCTAACTCATTTTGTATTTTCTAATCAGAAATGCAATTAACCACTTTGGATTCCCAATTGGCCACTTATAGCTCGTGGCTAATATATTGGACAGCACTGCTTTAGAATGCAAAGAAAAACATCAGAACAGCAGCTGAAATGCACTTATTTCTAATAACTCGTCAAAATTGCCTTCCATTTTAAGTTATGTTTTGAGATTTTCATTGCACAATTGATTCCCTTTAGTCAAGCTACTCATCTGGGTGAGAGATTAGACTATTATAATCTCCAAATGTGTTGTTTAGTTTCCGTATTACAGGAAGTGTTATTAAACAGTATGTGAGAATAGGTTGGTACATATTTCCTTAATTTTTCTGTTTTGTATTTACCACATGGATGTGGTGGTTTCACTCCTTGGTCATATGATAATCCAATATTGCAAGTAATGGAGAAACAATTGTTATATCATCTCATGATGTCAAGCACCCAGGCTGAAAGGAGATGGGAATCTCCCAGTTACCAACTTCCTGATTTATTTCTCAATTTAGCCTGTAAGATAATTGTATTGTCATTTAGTCGTAAACGATGAATAGTGTCCACCAACGACGTTATGCTGTCAGTGTTATAAAATATGTGATTAGTAGTATAAATGAAATTAAATTCATAGAAAGATTTTGAAATGAATGCTTTGCAGTATAGATGTTACCCTCGTAAATTTCAGAGGCAGGATTTTTAAAGAAAAATCCAGTCATTATCTTTGATCTCAAGACCTGCTCAGGCACAGTTAGCCTCCAGTTGACCTCAAGAGGCACAACAATTAGAACTTTCCTTAAAGGGAGGGATGTGCATGTGCCTGAGCAGAAGGGAAAGCTGTACTGTACCTTGTATTCTGTCCATATAGACAGTGTATTCTTTGAGTTGCCATAAGCAGCATCAGGCGATATCTCCCAGTATAGATGAAGAGTATTAACAGATGCCAGGGAGGGATTTCAGGGCTGTCGTCTACAGTGATAATCAGGCTGTTGCTGCAAAGTGCCTGAACCTATATCTCTGAGCTATAAAATAGTCTTGAAAAGCCTTTTTGTTCTGCATGCGGTCTGCACCCCTCGGTTGAGTAAAGTGGCAAAGGCTAGTGCTGTGGAGGGAAGGGAGAAGGTTATTGGGGCTCTGCTATCAATTTTCAAATTCTCTCTGGCAACAGGAGGGGTACTGGAGGACAGCTAACATATCATTATTCCAGAAGGGTGCTACAGATATACCAGAAAATAGCAGGCCTGTGAGTCTAACATCTGTGGTGGGGAACTCTTAAAACATTCTGAGAACAGAATTAATCTCTACTTGGAGAGACCAGGATTAATCAAGGATAGTCAACATTGCTTTATAAGGGGGAGAGCGTGTCTACAAATCTGACGGAATATTTTTGAGGAGGTAACTGTGTGTGTGTGTGTGGATGAGTGTTTTTAGTTGATGCAGTCTACATGGGCTTCGTTAAGTTTTTTTAGGTTCATTGAGTCATACAGCATTGAAACAGGTCCTTCGGCCCACCATATGTATGCTGACCAAAATACACCAAATGCATTAATCACGTTTACCTGCAGTTGGTCTTCAACTTACTATGCCCTGGCATTTTAAGTGTTCAATCACTTCTTAAATGTTGAGAGTATGTGGCTCCACCACCCCCTCAATAAGTGCATTCCATATTTCTACCATCCTCTGAATGAAAAGAATTTTTCTCCGATCCCCTCTCGACCACCTACTTGTCACCTTATACTTATTCCTTTTGACGTTAGATATATCTGTCATGGGGTAAAGATGTTTTGGTTCTGTTCGCTGAGCTGGGAATTTGTGTTGCAGACATTTCGTCCCCTATCTAGGTGACATCCTCAGTGCTTGGGAGCCTCCTGTGAAGCGTTTCTGTGATCTTTCCTCCAGCATTCCTCCGAAAGATCACAGAAGCGCTTCACAGGAGGCTCCCAAGCACTGAGGATGTCACCTAGACAGGGGACGAAACGTCTGCAACACAAATTCCCAGCTCAGCGAACAGAACCACAACAACGACCACCCGAACTACAAATCATCTCACAAAAACTTTGAATGGGCAAAAGATTTTAATGATGTACCCAATCTATGCGTCCCATAATTTTGTATACGTCAATCAGATTTCCCCCCTCACCTCCTCTGTTCTAGGGAAAGCAAACCCAGCTTATCGCTCCTCAACTGAGACTTTCCATCCCTCTTGCACTGTCTCCAATACAATCATCTCCTTCCCATAGTGTGGTGACCAGAACTGCACACGATATTTCACCTGTGGCCTAACCAATATTTCATAAAATCATATCAAAACCTCCCTGCTCTGTATTCCCTGCCCTGGATAATGAAAGCAAACATCTTTGTACCTACTCTATCTACCTGTGCTGACAAGTTCAGGAATCAATGGACCTGTACGCGAATGTCCCTTTGTTCCTCAGTACGGTCCAGGCGCCTAATATTAATTGTGTAAATCCTTCCCTTATTAGACCTTCTAAAACACATCACCTCACAATTATCAGGATTAGATTCCATCTGCCTTTACTCTGCCCAATTTACCAGCTGATCGATATCAGACTGTAGCCCGAGACCATCCTCCTCACTATCAGTGCACCATTAATTTTTGCATCAATTGCAAACTTACTAATTGCACCTCCTATGTTCACATCCAAGTCATGAGTGAACATAATAACCAGCAAGGTCCCAGCACTGATCTCTGTGGTATACTGCTGGTCACAGGTTTCCAATCACAAAAGCAACCTTCCACCATCACCCTTTGCCTCCTATTGCAAGTCAATTTTTGGATCCAGTTTGCGAACTTACCTTGGATCCCATGGGTTCTTTACTATTGGGCCAGCCTTCCAAGGGAGACCTTGTCGAAGGCCTTACTGAAGTCTAGGGAAGCCATATCAACTCCACTGCCTACACCAATATTTTTACTTATCTTCTCAAAAATCTCAAATTAGACAGAATCTCCTTTCAACAAATCCATGCTGACTATTTCTGATTGATCCCTGTTTTGATTAATGCTGTATTTTTTTCCTAATCATTTCCCTCCCACTGACATCAGACTAACTAGTCTGTAGTTACCTGGCCTATCCATGTTGTCGAGCCGCCTTGTTCAAAGGCACCGCAATAGCTATCCCCCAGTAACCTGATACTTTGCTGGTCACAAGTGAAGGATTAAATATTGCTCCCCCCCCAATAATAGCCTGGGATATGATCAGTAGGAAGACACAAAAATCGGTGGTTTGGTAAATAATAACAGGGGGAAAAGTCTTAGACAACAGGATGATGTAGTTGAGCTGGTCGTATGGGCTTAAGACTGGCAAATGAAATTTTAATCCTGAAAATATGTGGTGAAGCTGTTTGGGAGGGCCAACCACGCAAAGGTGTACATAGAGTCATAGAGATGTACAGCATGGACACAAATCCTTCAGTCCAACCAGTCCATGCTGACCAGATATCCCAACCCAATCTAGTCCCACCTGCCAGCACCCAGCCTATATCCCTCCCAACCTTTCCTATTTATATACCCATCCAAATGCCTTTTAAATGTTGCAATTGTACCAGCCTCCACCAATTCCTCTGACAGCTCATTCTGTATGCATGTTACCCTCTGCGTGATAAAGTTGCCCCTTAGGTTTCTTTTATATCTTTCCCCTCTCACCCTAAACCTATGCCCTCTATTTCTGGACTCTCCCACCCCAGGGAAAAGACTTTGTCTATTTATCCTATTCATACCCGTCATGATTTTGTAAACCTCTAAGATCACTCCTCAGCCTCTGACACTCCAGGGAAAACAGCCCCAACCTGTTCAGCCTCTCCCTATATCTCAAATCCTCTAACCCTTGCAACATCCTTGTAAATCTTTTCTGAACGTTTTCAAATTTCACAACATCTTTCCGATAGGAAGGAGACCAGAATTGCACGCAATATTCCAACAGTGGCCTAACCAATGTCTTGTACAGTCGCAACATGACCTCCCAACTCCTGTACTCAATACTATCTCAGCAAGAGGCCCAGCAATCACTTCTCTAGCTTCCCACAGAGCTCTAGGGTACACCTGATCAGGTCCTGGGGATTTATCCACCTTTATGCGTTTCAAGACACCCAGCACTTCCTCTTCTAATATGGACATTTTTCAAGGTGTCACCATCTATTTCCATACATTCTATATCTTCCATATCCTCTTCCACAGTAAATACTGATGCAAAATACTCATTTAGTATCTCCCCCATTTTCTGCAGCTCCACAAAAAGGCCACCTTGCTGATCTTTGAGGGGCCCGATTCTTTCCCTGGCTACCCTTTTGTCCTTAATGTATTTGTAAAAACCCTTTGGATTCTCCTTAATTCTATTTGCCAAAACTATCTCATGTCCCCTTTTTGCCCTCCTGATTTCCCTCTTAAGTATACTCCTACTTTCTTTATACTCTTCTAAGGATTCACTCAATCTATCCTGCCTATACTTGATATATGCTTCCTTTTTCTTAACCAAACCCTCAATTTCTTTTTCTTTGCTGCTTCAAAAACAAATTGCTGGTCTGGCAGCATCAATGAAGGAAAGCATACCAAACGCCGCCTTCATTATCATATCCACCTGCTTTGAACCTGCACTCCAAGGTCTCTTTGTTCAGCAACACTTTCTAGGACCTTACCATTAAGTATATATGTCCTGCTAAGATTTGCTTTCCCAAAATGCAGCACCTCTCATTTATCTGAATTAAACTCCATCTGCCACTTCTCAGCCCATTGGCCCATCTGATCAAGATCCTGTTGTAATCTGAGGTAACCACCTTCGCTATCCACTACACCACCTCCAATTTTTGTCATCTGCAAACTTACTAACTATACCTCTTATGTTCACATCCAAGTCATTTATATAACTGACAAAAAGTAGAGGACCCAGCACCGATCCTTTTGGCACTCCACTGGTCACAGGCCTCCAGTCTGGAAAACAACCCTACACCACCACCCTCTGTCTTCTACCTTTGAGCCAGTTCTGTATCCAAATGGCTAGTTCTCCCTGTGTTCCATGAGATCTAACCTTGCTAATCGGTCTCCCATGGGGAACCTTGTCGATCGCCTTACTGAAGTCCATATAGATCACGCCTACCACTCTGCCCTCATCAATTCTCCTTGTTACTTCTTCAAAAAACTCAATCAAGTTTGTGAGACATGATTTCCCACGCACAAAGCCATGTTGACTATCCGTAATCAGTCCTTGCCTTTCCAAATACATGTACATCTTGTCCCTTAGGATTCCCTCCAACAAACAGCCCACCACCGACGTCAGGCTCACTGGTCTATAATTCCCTGGCTTGTCCTTACCACCCTTCTTAAACAGTGGCACCACATTAGCCAACCTCCAGTCTTCTGGCACCTCACCTGTGACTATCGATGATACAATGGTCAGACCTTAGAAAATGCAGATGAATCTTGGGCTGCATGTCCATAGATCCCTGAACCATCTGGACAGGTAAATAAGATAGTTAAGGCCGATGGGATACTTGCCTTTATTGATCAAGGCATTTAATACAAGACCAAGAAGGTTTATGAATGGAACTGCATATAATGTTTGTTCAGCCTCCGCTGGGAAAAGTAGATGACACACTATCAGAAGATTGTGGTGTTACTAAAGAGGGTGCAGAAGAGATTCACCAGGATATTGCCAGGATAGAAAGAGTAGCAAGAAGGAACTTTTCCCCTTAGTGACGTCCGTATTTTGAAATAAGCATCAGGAGGTTTAAAGGGGTTTGAGGGATTTGTTTTTCACCTGTGGTGTTGTGTATATCTGGAACTCACTACTTCAAAGAGTAGCAGAGACAGGAACTCAAGTGGTATTTAAGAACTATTTAGATGAGCACCAAAATGCGATCTCCCACAGGTGTAGAAAATGGGTCCATAAAGATGGAGTTTGAATGACTAGTGCAGTCCTGATGGGTCAATGGTGTTCTTTCTTTGCTGTAAGATTTTTATATGACTGATTGGTATTCACTATTGACAATCTCCCATGCCATTACAAATGGGGCATTAACATTGAATATTATATTCAGCTGAAATGATGAGGGATTTTTAGGCCAGTAATATATTATTCTAACTTTAATATCATAGGTTTTGAAGAAACATTTAGAGCAATTTGAAAACTGGAAATTAACATTGGTTAGAATGTAGAGGTTTCTGTACAGTACAGATGAATAAAGATGAGGATACCAAACCAAAAAGCTCAATACACCACCACTGGTAGGGAATATCATTACAGCAATTTTCATTATAAAGTCCTGTATCCATAGTTATGAGTAAAAGCTGACAGTGATGTGAAATAGGGGGCAAAAGGGGTTGGAAATAGGAGATGTACATAGCTATAAGATTTTCCAATTGTTGTAAATAATGTCATCTTCTAATGATCAGAAGAGGCCAAAAACGTTTACATTAGGCAACATCTGGAGTTTGAAAGTAATTTTATCTTTCTCCATAATTGCTGATGCTGACTGACCCGCTGAATATTTCCAGCTCTTTGTTTATAATTCAGATGTCCAGCATCAGTATTTTCTCTTCATCTCCTAAAGAAACTCTGTTGCTTCCCATCCTCTGAGAACAGAAAGGTGTGGAGGAGAATGGTGTTCCTCAATTGACTAAATACATGCACTCCTTGCTAATTCTAAACACAGTACCACTGCCTTGCCCTCAGATGGTTTATCACTGGACTAGCAATTAAGAGACCCAGGCTGGTGATCTGGAGACACCCTACTTGGGGCATGTAAGTTCAAGTTGTTGGCGTTGGTAGACTTTGTAATAAATGTCTCTGTAAGGTGCATTATAAAAATTGGTACTGGGGAAGGGAAGAGTCGGAGGTGGATCATTTCAAGATGCGGGATAAAATTATT
The DNA here is from genome assembly GCF_047496795.1 of Chiloscyllium punctatum. Taxonomy (NCBI): domain Eukaryota; kingdom Metazoa; phylum Chordata; class Chondrichthyes; order Orectolobiformes; family Hemiscylliidae; genus Chiloscyllium; species Chiloscyllium punctatum. The sequence continues at coordinate 81,536,435 of NC_092744.1, forward strand.
TCAGTCCCATGAAATTTCCACAATCAAAAGTACAAAATGGTGCCACCCATATTATTAGTCTAACCAGGGAAGAGGTCATGTGGAAACTGAGTAAGATTGGAATAAATATTATTCCACTTGGAAAAGGGATAAAGAAATTCACAGGACTCCAGGTAAGTTCGTTCGATCTAGTGGGAGTGACCGGCAATAGTAATGCAGGGTAGAAAAACATACAGCTAAGGAAGGTTGGAAGGAGGTTATGGGTAGGGTCTGCTTAGATGCCAGCTAATTGTTCGTTCATCTGTCATGAGAGATTGTTTGTTTGTGCTGTGGTGGTCAACTCTGTTAAATATTGCCTGATGTAGTTCAGAAGCCACACTCTAACAACAATTTCTGGCATGTTTTACTTTGAAGAAAATGGTGGACTGGGAAGGTGGAGGATTCACGAACCACTTGTTTTTCTCCTGCTGACCAACTGAGCTTTTAACATAGAAACATAGAAAATAGGAGCAGGAGTAGGCCATTTAGCCCATCAAGCCTGCTCCACCATTCATTATGGTCATGGTTGATCCTCTGTTTCAGCACCATAATCCTGTTTTCTTCCTGTAGCTATTGATACCTATAGCTTTCAGAAATCTGTTTATTTCTTAAATTCAGTGACATCATCTCCTCTGTCTTCCATAGTAGAGAATTCCACAAGTTCACCACCCTATCAATGAAAACCACTCAACTCATCTCAGACCAAAATGGTCTACTGCGTATCCTTGTTTGAGATTGCCTGGCCAGGGGAGAGATCATCCTTGCAATCCTATCAGTCCAGCCCTAACAGAAGTTTATGTATTTTCAATGAAATCCCCTCTCATTCTTCTAAGTTCCAGTGGACGCAGGCCCGGTTGACCTAATCTGTCCTCAAATGACAAACCTGCCAATCCAGGAATCAGTCTGGTGAACCGTTGTTGCACCTCCTCTATGGCAAGTATACCCCTTGATAAGTAAAGAGAACAAAGCTACACACAGTATTCCACATGAAGTCTCATCAAGGCTCCATACAGGTGCGATGAGACTCTTTCACCCTACATTCCAGTCCTCTTGCAATGAAGATCAATATATCACTTGTCCTCCTAGCTGCATGCTGCAATCTTACTTTCAGTGATTTGTGTACAAGGACACTTGAATTCTTTCATTCATCAACCTTTCCTAGTTGATCCTAATTTGCCATTTTGTTGTTCCTACCAAAGTAGACAGATTTACACTGAACCACGATAATCCTGCATCTGCCATGTATTTATTGACTCACTTATCTTGTGTAGATCATCCTGAAATCTCCCTACACCCTTCTCACGATTCACTCTCCCACATAGTTTTGTTGTTAGCAAAGTTGAAAATCTTACACTTGATTTGCTTATCCAAGCCATATTGATATATTGAATAGCCAAAGGCCAAGTATCAATTCTGTGGTATCCCACTTATCACTGCCTTCCACTCTGAAAATGGTTCATGTATTCCTACTTCCTGTTTCCAAAATGCTATTTAATTCTCAATTCTACATTAGCACCAATCCCATTTGCTTTGATTCTGTGTGAATAGCTTGTTATTTTATCAAAACTATCTGAAAATCAATACATCACATCCACTGGGTCTCCCTCATCTAATTTATTATTTACATCCTCCAAAAGTTCCAGTAGATTTGTCAAACGGTTTTCATTTCTTAAATCCATGTTAATTTTGTGTAATAGCATTGATATTTTTAAATGTTCTGTTACCACATCCTTTACAATAAATTCCAGCACTTTCCCTATTTCTGCTGAGAGGCTAGCCACTCTTTGATTCCCAGTTTTCTCCCTTTTGTTGTGGTTCTGTTCACCGAGCTGGGAATTTGTGTTGCAGACGTTTCTATAGATACTATAAATGCCAGAGGAAACAACACAGAAGCACTTCACAGGAGGCTCCCAAACACTGAGGATGTCCCCTAGACAGGGGACAAAATGTCTGCAACACAAATTCCCAGCTCGGCGAACAGAACCACAACAACGAGCACCTGAGCTACAAATCTTCTCTCAAACCTTTCTCCCTTTTTTTTAAACAGTGGGATTAAATTGACAGGATTGTTTGAGAATCTACAAAAGTTTGTAGCATGACAACTAACATATTCACTACCTCCCAGGGCCTTCCCCTTTTGTATCCTAGGAGATAGATTATCAGAACCTCGGGATTTATTAGCTTCAAGTCCTTTAATTTTTCCAGCACGAATTTTTTTTTTAATAATACTAATTCCGTTCAATTCCTCCTTCTCAAAAGCCCCTTGCTTCCCTAACGTTTCTGGGAGATCATTTGTAGTCTTCATTGAAGATAAAACAAAAGTAGTTGTTTAATTGGCCTACCATTCCTTTACCCTCCTTTATCAATTGTCCCATTTCAGACTGTATGGGATCTACGTTTATCTTCTCACAACCTTTTATTTTAAAATGTTCATAGAAGCTCTTACTGTCTCTTTTTTTGTATTTTGCAAGTCTACTCCCATAATCTCTTTTTCCTCACTTAATCAACTTCCTCGTCCTCATTTGATTCTCATTTCTACTTCCTACTTCCAATGCCTCTCCAGAGGTCACAGCTATTAGTGAACATTTCCCAGTTAGCATTGGCAATATCCACCATATTCCTATCTTACTTTCAGGTGACCACCTAGCAGGCATACAACTGGCCATGACCCAGAGGCCCATCATTCAAAAGGTCCTTGAGTTTATGGCTATCAACTGTCCATTAAACAAGGCCAAGTCAACAGTCCAGCTTAGTGACGAGAGTATGCTGATGGAATTAACACACTCCAGGTGAACCAGATTAAACAGCTTTTGCCAGTTCTGCTGTGTAAGTGCATAGCTTCTGTAAGTAAGCTAATGCATATGACGTAACAAAGAGAAAAATATGCCAGCAAAGAGTTTGGTTCCAGAACTCCACTGCAGATCCTGAAGGCTCCCAACATTGCCTTGGCATGGGTGATGTAACCGATCATCTTTTCATGGAAAGTGGCAATCACATTGAGCAGCTTTGGTTGTCCACAATTCTCTAGCAATTATATAGCTTCTGCTCACATGATCAGATGCCTTTTGTGAGAGTGATAGTGGTGTCCTTTATTCAACGGATTCTGAGAGCAGACAGATTAAAAAGACTGCGTCAGTTTTCGATCTTCCAGTACTGAAACTTTGTTGGGAATGGGATAGATGTGTTCACTGGGATCTGTAATTTGTCAAGTTATGACTCTTATGGTGCTTTACAGAAGGATGCATTAATAGTTGGTGCAAAAGTAATAGTTTCCCCCTTGTTCTTTTAGAGTCATAACCTTTGCACACATACATCCAGGGGCATGGCCCTCTTCCTCCGCCAAAAGCAAGCATGTTTGTGGTGTTAATGCAGGAGTTTCCTGTGCTTGACTAGTTCAGGTAGTACAGCATCATAACTTGCAGCTTTGGAAATGACAGACAATCAATAACTTTGCTAAGCTCCTGCACTGTTGGTTCAATATCCATGACAGGCAGGCTTTCTGCGGTGTCAAGAGCTTACTTAGTGACAGTGTTCTTTCTAAAATATAACTCCAGGAAGTACTTCGCTCATCACTCCAGCTGTTTATTACCATCCATAATGATCTCTCCTGCTTTGGTTTTCAATGGAACCAATTCTTTGCTGATGGGCTTGTTGCTTTTTCCATCTCTTCTGACATGTTCCGAGCATTCCGAGCATTGTTTCAAGGATCTGGATATTCTGGCAATGACGTGGGTAATGTTTAGCAGTTTGTTATTGTTTGCAGTCTTCTACTTGGAATCTTTTACTGCAAATAATAATATTGGACGACTTGGTTTCAGTAAAAGGTTTTATCACTGTGATAATAAAATCAAAATACTGCTGATGCTGGAAATCTGAGATACAAACAGAAAATGCTTCAGAAATTCAGCAGATCTGGCAACATCTGGAAAGTGAGAAGCAGTTCTTTTCAAGTCGGATATGACTCTTCTTCAGAATGAAAACTTTATTTCTTTTTTCACCGATACTGCCTGATCTGCTAAGTTTCTCTAGCATCTTATGTTTTCACTTAATCACAGTAATGTTATCCTTAAACTGCTTGGAAGCTTCTGGTTTTGATTTTGTGTTTAAAGAGAATGGTACTCTCAATGATGTTTTGAAGTAAGTTCAGTTTCACCTCTGCACTTTGGGAAAGCTGGAGGTAGCAGTTTAATCAAGCTGAGGAGCTGTTGTGTTTTTATCCGGGTAGGCAATATAGCTGAAGTTGATGCAAGGACAACATTTCTGCAGGCAATGAAAATGCTTCAGGAGATACATTCTGACCCCCATGCACACCAGGGTGTGATCTGTATCACAAGTCTGTTCTACGGTAGCTGTGTGTGCTGAGAACCTCCTTTTGTTTGGAAAGAGGTGAGAATTTGAAGAATCACTTATCAATGTGTGGAAACTAGACAAAATATAAAGAACAGATTTAAGAAAGGGAGGGAGTGGTTCGGTGAAACTGGAATAGACCGGGCTACATCTTCAAAGAGTGAAGCACAAGCCAAATGGCTCAATTCATAGGGCAAACCTATTTTTGTTTTTTTCCTAATGTTCTAATTGGTTGTATTCTAGTGAAGCCTGATGGAGCAAGTTAATGGGGAAATAGTCATGAATTCATTCTGGCTTAATGATACCAAATTGCTACTGTCTCCCTTGTCAGTGTCTTTGGCAGTGGTCATGCTTAGACTTGCTAGGATCAATAAAGGTAAGAGAGAGATTTTGTTTTCGCCCCAGATTCAACCGCATTTCACTAAATCCAATACAAAAGCAACTTGTTGTTCTTGCAGTCACCAGAGTAATCTCTTCAATTTAGACCTAGCAACTGAATGGGTTTATTGAATTATGAAACATGATTGAATGTTGTTAAAACATATTTTAATGGGGTTTAAAGTCTGGGAAATTTTCCCTATCTGTTCATGGCATGTGGGCTTTTCTGGCTGGGAAAGCCTTCATTGCCCATCCTAAACTGTCCTTGCCTGTATTGCCTCTTTTGTATACAATTAATCCCACTGTCCTCTTACCCAGTCATTTTTATCCCTCAGGTATTTACCCATTTTGATTCTGCTTCCAGCATTTTTCAGGTAGTGTATTCCAGATCCCACTCCCTGCTGTTTTGTGGAAAAAGGGTTATCAGAGCATTCCCTGTTGAGTCTGGAAAGTCCTCCTTATCAACATCTGTGCTTGCGTCAAAGTTAAGAGAGCTGTCCTGCAGACTAATGAGATTGGCATAGTCATACTCACTGGGGAGGCAATGGCCTCTTGGTATTATCACTGCACTGTTAATCCAGAGACCCATCTATTGCTCTGGGACCCAGTTTCAACTCCTGCCCCAGTAGATAGTGGAATTTGAATTCATTAATAAACAGAATTCTGGAACATAGAGTCTAATGATGACCATGAATCCATTATCAGTTTTCAGAAAATTCCATCTGGTTCACTAGTATCCTTGAGGGAAGGAAACTGCCAACCTTTACCTGGTTTGGCCTACAGACCCACACCACTGTGGTTTACTCTTAACTACCCTCTGCTATTAGCGATGGGCAATAAATGCCGGCCTGGTTGGTGATGCCCTCATCCCACGAATGAATAAAAAGAACTAAATTGTACCTTCAGACAATGTTGCAGACGTCACCATCCCTGGATGTTTTCACTCCCATCAGCAGAATGGACCGAGCAGGTATACAGTCAGGAAGGAGTTGCTGTGGGAGTCCTCTAACTCCAGACCAACAAAATCTCATCAGCAGGTCAGACATGAGCAAGGAAACTTCCTCCTGATTAACACCTACACCCACACTTCCTGAGCTGAGGAATCAGTATTTCCCCACATTGCACACCACCTGGAGAAAGCATTTTGGTGGCATGCCAGGAATAGAACAAGGCATACCTAACAATGAGGTATCAACCTGGTCAAACTAGAACACAGCACTGCTGGACTCCAAAAGGTGGAAGCAGCATGCAATAGACTGGAATGAACGATCCCACAATCTAAGGATCAAATCTGACCTCGGCAGTCCTGCACACCCAGTCATGAATGACAGTGGGCAAATTAAACAATGAACAGGAGTTAGAGGTACCAGAAATATCTCTTTCCATTCCACATAATCTCAAAAATGGCAGAAGGCTTTCAGTTCTACAAAGGCTATGGGCACTGACAACATTCTGGCAACAATATGGTAGACTCGTTCCAAAGCTAAGTGCCCCTACCCAAGCTATTCCATTGTGACACTGGTATCTAGCCAACAATTGTCTAAATATGTCCTGTACACACACAGCAGGATAAATCCAACCTGGTCAATTACTAATCAGCGTGTAATTTAATTAGTCAATTACCAGTAAAGGAATGAAAGTGGTCATTGACAGTGCTATCAAGCCGCATTTACAAAGCAATAACGTAGTGATACTGAGTTCTACCAGGGCACTCAGCTCCTGATCTCATTACAGCTTTGGTCCAAATGTGAGCAAAAAAGCTGACCACCTGTTGTGAGGCAAGAGTGACTGTACTTAACATTAAGGTAGCGTTTGATCAAGTAAGGGATTCAGGAGCCCTTGTCAAACAAGATTAGTGAGGTTAAAATCAACTCGGCAAAAGTGAGGACCGCAGGTGCTGGAGATTAGAGTCGAGAGTGCCAAGTAGCATTCATGCCACAAGTATGCCAGGCAATGACCACATCCACCAAGAGAAAATCTAATCATCACATTCAGTGGCATTATCGTAACACCCCAACTGGGGAAATGTACTGATACTTGAGCCGCAGTACTCCCAGGGTCATCACAAAAGTTAAAGATTTAACCAAGTTACTCACAGTTCTCCAAATTACCAGGTTGACACATTCTGAGTAATAGAACACACCATCTCAATTTCTGTACTTAACAAGAAACTGCTGTTTATTACAAGTGAAGCAGTCCTAAGCACAGGTAAACAAATATAACTTAGCTTTATAGACCTTTAATTTAAACTCTACCCCTACACATATGTGCAGATGGATATTAAAAAAAATAAAATGGAGGTTATGGGTGGAGGGAAAGAAATGGAGGATACTGTTCAGTCGCACTAATCCACAGGATTCACTGAGGTGTTGTTTACCTCCTTCTGAGTTGTTTTGATCACCAGTCTTCCTCTTTTACAAATGACTTCCATTCTTTACTGAAGACACTGATCAGTTGGCGCACTAGTTGTTCAGTCTCTTCATCAATAGTTGGAAGGAGGAGCTTGTGCCATTTTAATCACCTTAAATCTTTTGTCCTCGCATTAACAGCTCCTCTGCCACTGGAAATTATTTCTCCTTACTCCTATAAAAATTATTCATGATTTAGAATACTTCTATCAAAACTCCTCTTAATCACCTTGTTCTAAGGAGAAAATACCCAGTTTCTGCATGTAACTGATTCTAATTCTCATTCCAACCTTGGAGTGCAGGTTCATAGCTCCTTGAAAGTGGAGTCGCAGGTAGATAGGATAGTGAAGAAGGCGTTTGGTATGCTTTCCTTTATTGGACAGAGTATTGAGTACAGGAGTTGGGAGATCATGTTGCGGCTGTACAGGACATTAGTTAGGCCACTTTTGTGTGCAATTCTGGTCTCCTTTCTATCGGAGGGATGTTGTGAAACTTGAAAAGGTTCAGAAAAGATTTACAAGAATGTTGCCAGGGTTGGAGGGTTTGAGCTACAGGGAGAGGCTGAATAGGCTGAGGCTGTATTTCCTGGAGTGTGGGAGGCTGAGGGGTGACCTTATAGAGGTTAATAAAATCATGAGGGGCATGAATAGGATAAATAGACAAGGTCTTTTCCCTGGTGTGGGGGAGTCCAGAACTAGAGGGCATAGGTTTAGGGTGAGAGGGGAAAGATATGAAAGAGACCTAAGGGGCAACTTTTTCACGCAGAGGGTGGTACGTGTATGGAATGAACTGCCAGAGGAAGTTGAGGCTGGTACAATTGCAACATTTAAGAGGCATTTGGATGAGTATAAAGAGGAAGGGTTTGGAGGGATATGGGCCAGGTGCTGGCAAGTGGGACTAGATTAGGTTGAGATATATATTAGGTTGATTATTTCTGGATTCAGAATTGGCTGACTGACAGAAGGCAGAGAGTGGTTGTAGATGGAAAGTATTCTGCCTGGAGGTGTGTTGAGTGGGGTCCCGCAGGGCTCTGTTCTTAGGCCACTGCTCTTTGTAGCTTTTATAAATGACTTGGATGAGGAGGTTGAGGGGTGGATTAGTAAATTTGCAGATGACACAAAGGTTGGAGGTGTCGTTGATAGTATAGAGGGCTACTGCAGGCTGCAGCGCGTCATAGACAGGATGTAGAGCTGGGCTGAGAAATGGCAGATGGAGTTCAACCTGGATAAATGTGAAGTGATGCATTCTGGAAGGTTGAACTTGAATGCTGAATATAGGATTAAAGTCAGGATTCTTGGCAGTGTGGAGGAACAGAGGGATCTGGGTGAGCAAGTACATAGATCCCTGAAAGTTGCCACCCAAGTGAATAGGATTGTTAAGAAAGCATATGGTGTTTTGGCTTTCATTAACAGGGATATCGAGTTTGAGCCGCGAGGTTTTGCTGCAGCTCTACAAGTCCCTGGTGAGACCACACTTGGAATATTGTGTCCAGTTCTGGTCGCTCTACTATAGGAAAGATACAGAGGCTTTGGAGAGGGTGCAAAAAAGGTTTACCAGGATGCTGCCTGGACTGGAGGGCTTGCCTTATGAAGAAAGGTTGAATAAGCTCAGACTTTCCTCTCTGGAGAGGAGGAGGAAGAGAGGAGACCTGATCAAGGTGTACAAAATAATGAGAGGAATAGATAGAGTCAATAGCCAGAGACTTTTCCCCAGGGCAGGATTGACTGGTGCAAGGAGTCATAGTTTGAAGATATTAGGACGGAGGTATAAAGGAGACATCAGAAGTAAATTCTTTACGCAGAGAGTTGTGAATGCATGGAATGCGTTGTCTGTTGAGGTGATGGAAGCGAAGTCATTGGGGACATTTAAGCGACTGCTGGACATGCACGTGGATAACAGTGAGTTGAGGGATGCGTAGGTTAAGTTACTATATTTTACATTAGGATTAAGTCTCGGCACAACATCGTGGGCCGAACGACCTGTTCTGTGCTGTACTTTTCTATGTTCTGTATCTGGTCGGCATGGACCGAAGAGTCTGTTTCTGTGCTGTATATCTCTGACTCTAAATATCATTATAAAACATCTGTCTTGCATTTTCTGTTAAAGTTTCAACATCCTTCCTGTAATGTTTTACCCAAAATGAAACACACCATTTCAGCTGAAGCACTGGCTCATGAACAGTTGGCACAACTTCCTTGTTTTTGTTCTCTGCCCAGTTAATGAAGCCGAGAATCCCATTGTTTAATCATTCCTCTTATCTCACCCTATGGGCTTCAAAGATGTGCACCACTGTAGTCTCCCTATTCCTGCATCTCTTTTCAGATTACACAATCAAGTTCCTATTGTCTTTCTTTATTCTTCCTGCTAAAATGTATCACTTCACTCTTCTGTGTTATATTTCAACAACCCACTTCTCCAGGCTGTCTGTCCTCCTGAAGACTGTCCCTATCTCCTTATTTACTAACTTTTTAATCATGTACAAGATTCGAAATTGTGCTTTATGAGGAGGTTTAATAGAAGTGTTCAAAATCTTGACGCGTCTGGGTAGTGTAGAAAGGAGCAAACCTACCATGTAGTGGGATGATCAAGAAGTAAAGCGGACTGATGCAAGAGAAGCCATTGCAATATGAGGAAAATCTTTTTCCACACAGTGATGGTCAGGATCAGGAACACACTGCCTGAGGGTGTGGTGAGTGGCAAGTTAAATTAAGGCATGCAAGAGGAAATTAGTGTTCTCTGAAAAGGAAGAACATACAGTCTTAGGTGGAGGATGGCTTCAGGCAGGGTGCTGCTTCAAGTAGCCATCTCAGACACACTGCACCTCCATCTATCCTGTAACTTCTATATATTTAAGTCCAGGACATTAATATATATTAAATTTCACATCAACACATCAAAGAGAACAGTGATCGTAATATTGATGTATGGTGAACTCGGAAAGTATAGCACATTCCTGATGGCAGATCCTTAGCCTTTGACTTCAGACAGTAAGCCTGAGGATGAGAACTAGGATTACAAGGTGGGAAGAGCAAACTGAACGTGACAAAATGGTACAGGGTGCCATTCAAATGGGATGTGGTGAAGACAGGGGGATGTACAGCCTCTTCCTCGTGGCTGAAGACAGATTTGGAGTGGGAGAGGAATTTGTCAAGGTTACGTAGGAACAGCAGGTAGAACTTAAAATTGTATTCTGCTTAAACAATTTGAGTTGCTAGGATTTAGATTAAAACATAGTATCTCAAAAGTGATATCTATGGATTGTTACTTGAACCATTCACTGATTAAGGCGCACTGACCATTACACCGCTGAGGCTAAACGCCAGATCACGGACACCTCCTCCTACTGCCCCCTTGACCATGACCCCACCTCCCACCACCAAACCATCATCTCCCAGACCCCCCATCCATAACCTCATCACTTCAGGGGATCTCCCATCCACCGCCTCCAACTTCATAGTCCCACAACCCCGCAAAGCCCGTTTCTACCTCCTGCCCAAAATCCACAAACCTGACTGCCCTTGTCTCAGCCTGCTCCTGCCCCACCAAACTCATCTCTGCTTACCTCGACACGGTCCTGTCCCCCTTAGTCCAAGAACTCCCCACCTACGTTTGGGATACCACCCATGCCCTCCACCTCCTCCATGATTTTCGCTTCCCCGGTCCCCAATGCCTTGTCTTCACCATGGACATCCAGTCCCTGTACACCTCCATCCCCCAGCACGAAGGACTCAAAGCCCTCCGCTTCTTCCTTTCCAGCCGACCCAACCAGTACCCTTCCACTGACACCCTCTTTCGACTGACTGAACTGGTCCTCACCCTGAACAACTTCTCTTTCCAATCCTCCCACTTCCTCCAAACCAAAGGAGTAGCCATGGGCACCCGGATAGGCCCCAGCTATGCCTGCCTCTTCATAGGATATGTGGAACAGTCCATCTTCCGCAGCTACACTGGCACCACCCCCCCCCCACCTTTTCCTCCGCTACATCGATGACTGTATCGGTGCTGCCTCGTGCTCCCACAAGGAGGTTGAACAGTTCATCCACTTTACCAACATCTTCCACCCCGACCTCAAATTCACCTGGACCATCTCAGACGACTCCCTTCCCTTCCTAGACCTTTCCATTTCTATCTCTGGCGACCGAATCAACACGGACATTTACGATAAATCGACCGACTCCCACAGTTACCTAGACTACACCTCCTCCCACCCTGCCCCCTGTAAAAACGCCATCCCATATTCCCAATTCCTTCGTCTCCGCCGCATCTGCTCCCGGGAGGACCAGTTCCAAAATCGTACAACCCAGATGGCCTCCTTCTTCAAGGACTGCAATTTCCCCCCAGACGTGGTCGACGATGCCCTCCACTGCATCTCTTCCACTTCCCGCTCCTCCACCCTTGAGCCCCGCCCCTCCAACAGCCACCAGGACAGAACCCCACTGGTCCTCACCTACCACCCCACCAACCTCCATGTACAGCGTATCACCCGCCGTCATTTCTGCCACCTCCAAACGGACCCCACCACCAGGGATATATTTCCCTTCCCTCCCCTATCAGCGTTCCGAAAAGACCACTCCCTCCGTGACTCCCTCGTCAGGTCCATACCCCCCACCAACCCAACCTCCACTCCCGGCTCCTTCCCCTGCAACCGCAAGAAATGCAAAACTTGCGCCCACACCTCCCCCCTTACTTCCCTCCAAGGCCCTAAGGGATACTTCCATACCCGCCACAAATTCACCTGCACCTCCACACATCATCTATTGCATCCGGTGCACCCGATGTGGCCTCCCCTATATTGGGGAGACAGGCCGCCTACTTGCGGAACGTTTCAGAGAACATCTCTGGGACACCCGGACCAACCAACCCAACCACCCCGTAGCTCAACACTTCAACTCCCCCTCCCACTCCACCAAGGACATGCAGGTCCTTGGACGACTCCATCGCCAGACCATAGCAACACGACGGTTGGAGGAAGAGCGCCTCATCTTCAGCCTAGGAACCCTCCAACCACAAGGGATGAACTCAGATTTCTCCAGTTTCCTCATTTCCCCTCTTCCCCCCCCCCCCCCCCACCTTGTCTCAGTCAAATCCCTCGAACTCAGTACCGCCTTCCTAACCTGCAATCTTCTTCCTGACCTCTCTGCCCCCACCCCACTCCGGCCTATCACCCTCACCTTGACCTCCCTCCACCTATCGCATTTCCAATGCCCCTCCCCCAAGTTCCTCCTCCCTACCTTTTATCTTAGCCTGCTGGACACACTTTCCTCATTCCTGAAGAAGGGCTTATGCCCGAAACGTCGATTCTCCTGTTCCTTGGATGCTGCCTGACCTGCTGCGCTTTTCCAGCAACACATTTTCAGCTCTGATCTCCAGCATCTGCAGTCCTCACTTTCTCCTCCATTCACTGATTAAACCAGAGTTAAACAGATTAACAAATTAAGTACACTTCATGTTGTGTTGTGGGAAGAAGGAGTTTTGGTTAATGGGACGGTGAAAGCAAAGCTTGAGAAAAGAGGGAGCTGTTCCTTTGGCAGGGGGGGGTCCACTTAAACTAGACTGGGATCAGTGTCCTGGCTGTAAATGGGGCTTTAAATTAAGCATTATTGGAGGGCTCTGGTGAAGGGCGATTGAGAAATCTATGGAGAAAAATAAGGACAATAAAATATCTTAATAGTTTGGATAAAGACAAGCTGCATGGGACAAGAAGAGACTAGATTTAGCGAATAAAGTCTGTGTATTTAATAATGGGAATATGTAAATGCATAAAACAGCAGAAAAAAATGAACTCATTGAACAAATAAATAACATGGTTTCAATCTAATCACTTCTACATAGACATGATTATGTGGTGATCAAAGTTGACAAATAAATATACATGATGTCATGATGGATCAGGATATCTGGGATATTGTTAAATTTTAAACTCCAATTGTTTTTTTTAAATTGCTACCATCCAGAAATGACAGTAGATACAAATTCAGCTACTATCTATGAAAGTCCTGTGTGAGACCCATAGAATACCTCAACTGTAGAGGATTGGGGAAGGTCAATCAGCGAGAAATGAAACAAAAAGCGATTGTGAGGTGGCTTATTCATCCTCTTTCTCCTCCTCACCCCCCTGACTCCACCCCCCCCCCCCCCCCCCCGCCCAACACACACACACCCCGCCTCACCCCAAAAAAAAAGAAAAACACGTCTTACAAAATTTTTTGTGGCTTGATCACAACAGGCAAATACAAAAAAAAGGGTTAAAACCTGCACCATTAGGGCGGCATATGAATAAATACAGACTAATGTTTGGGCTACTGTGCTATGAATGTCACGGCTGTAAGAACAGCTTTCAAATGCCCCTGCACTAGGTAAAAGAAAGAAGACTCCAGTCTGAGTGCTGCCAGTCAGCTACTATTAAAAGAAATCAGGACAAAGAACTTCAATCTACCACTAGAGCCAAGAATGTCAAAATTGACGGTCCATTTACCAACATCAAGATTACTAGTAATATCAACCAAAATGCTGCAAAATGCAACTGTCCACTCGCTGCAAACAATTCAGACACTGATCCATATATCTTTATATAACTTTTTTACCTTCAGGACTCCCTTCTAAGCTGTGTGGACGTGTGTTGCATTACTAATCTTTCTGTTTAGTAATTAATAACTCTTTTTTTAATTCATGAAAACCTGGTTAAATTGGCACCTTTTAAAACAAGTTTATTTGGGTCTGGGAGAAAGATGGAATCTTTTCAGAATTAAGTTTGTTTCGACCAACTGAGGGGACGGGTAAATAACCAAGGGAAGCTTGCTCAATCCTCCATATTAGGTAAGGTATCCTGTCTGAAATTGTAGAAGAGAAAGTGAGGACTGCAGATGCTGGAGATCAGAGCTGAAAATGTGTTGCTGGAAAAGCGCAGCAGGTCAGGCAGCATCCAAGGAGCCGGAGAATCGACGTTTCGGGCATCCTGAAGAAGGGCTGATTCCCGAAACGTCGATTCTCCTGTTCCTTGGATGCTGCCTGACCTGTCTGAAATTGTAACAGACTGGGGACCCATGACCGAGCACTGGTCATAACAAGGGTATGCAACACTTCAACAGTGGAAGAGAAGGTTGATTAGCCCAGAAATTCAGGGCGTAGAATTATTTTGGATGGAGGTTTGGTTCAGGTGCCTAACTGTAGCTGTAGCATTATGCAGTACATTAAGCAAGAAATAATTGGAGCTTGGAACAAAGGCAATGTAATGATTGTTGGGGTCTTAGATTAAATCAATTTGAAAATTAATCAAATTGGCAAAGGTGATCTGGAAGATAAGTTTGTAGAATGCTTTAGTGATAGTTTTCTGGAACAATACATTATGGAAACAACTAAGGACAAAGCCATTTTCGATCTATTACTTTGCAATGAGGCAGGACTACATAGTAATTTCACATGTAATCTGAATGCAATTAAATTCTACTTTACGTTTGAAAGGGACATATTATGGTCCCAAACAAGAATTTTGAACTTAACGTAGTTATAAAGGTGGGGTTGACTAAAGTTGTTCAGATGAAAAGCCAAAATGGGATGGTGACAAATAAATAGTGGAAGTATTTTAAAGAAACATTTCAAATGCTCAACAAAGCTGCATTCCATTTTAAAAAAGACAAAAACTCAACAAAGATTTATTAATAGCTTACAAGAGAAGTTAAGGTTGTGCATGGTATTTTTCATATGTATATACATATAATTTGTAGATTTTAAAAGCATCAAAGGATATGGGAAGAAAGCAGTAATACAGCATTGAGATTGAGGATCAACCGTGATCATAATAAAATAGTGGAGCTGGCTCAAAGGGCCAAATGGTCTACTTCTGCTTCCAATTTCTGTTTCTATTAAATTAAAATAAACATTTTTAGAATGCTACAGAGAATAGTGGTATGTATGGGGATTGGGAGGGTTTCAGAATATGATAATAAAATAATAAGGGATATCCAAATGAATTATAAGAGTTTATACACTAATATTAAAAGTATGGTTAAACTAAATGCTGGTCTCAGAGGCAGACAAATGTGCAGAATGAGGCAATGGCAGAGACACTGAACAAGTATTTCATACTTCTCTTCATTGTAGAAGACACTGTTACAAACCAGGAATAGCAGGTGACCTAATGGCTAATAAGAATGAGGAACTTAAGGCAATTATTATCAGCATAGAAAAGGTATTGGAGAAACCTAAAGGGACTAAAAACTAACAAATTCCCATGTTTTAAGAACCTACATCCTCAGATTATAAAAGCGAGAGCTGCAGTGATTGTGGATAAATAAACTAGCTATGATTTTTCCAAAATTTGCTATATTCTAGAATAGCCCCATTAGATTGGAAGTTAGCTGATGTAGCACCATAATTCAAGATAGGAGGGACAGATTAAACAAAAACAGCTATAGGCCAATTAGCTTGACATCAGTCAGCAAAGAAATGCTAGCATCTAGTTTGAAAGAAAATCATCGTATGATCCAACAAAGTGAACGTGACTTAACGAAAGAGAAATCATGGTTGAAAAATTTCAGGGTTTTTTTTTTGAAGATATAACTAGAGTAGATAATGGAGAAGCAATACTTAGATTTCCAAAAGGTATTCGATAAGGTGTCACACAGACAATTAATTGGCAAGATTGGGGCTCATGGAGTAGAAAAGATTTTAGCATGAATAGAGGATTAGTTCATATACAGAAAACAGAGGGCAGGGATTAAATGAGGCTTTTTCAAGTTGACAAGCTTTGACGAGTATCATTGTTGGTGTCTGAGCTATTTACAACGTGTTATTAACTTGAACAAAGAAATGGAGTAATTTAATGAAGTTTGCTGATAATACAAACATGAATGGGAATGTAAGCTGTGAGGAGGATTCAAAGAGACTCCAAAGAGATTTAAGCAGGCGAAGTAAGTGGATATCAAAGTGGCAGATGATCTATAATGTGGGGAAGTGTGAAGTCATCACTTTGGTTGTAAGAATTGAAAAACAAGATTTTTTAAACAGGCAGGAAACATATCTCTGAGGTTCTGAGGGACATGGGTGTACTCGAACAAGGAACACAGAGTTAGCTATTAGATACAGTAAGCAGTTAGGAAGACCAATTGCATTCTGTCCTTTATTGCAAGAGATTAGAGTGTAGGAATAAATAAGTCTTGGTACAATTTTTCAGGACTTGGTTGAGACCACACCTGCAACAGTGTACACAGTTTTGGCCTCCATGTTTAAGGGATGTTATACCTGCGCTGGAGGCTATAGAGTAAAGGCTCACCAGATTGATTTCTGGGGTGAGGGGGTTCTCTTATGGTGCGGGTTTGACTAAATTGGGACTGTGCTGATCTCATTAAGATTCTGATCATAGGTTTCTGGAAGGGGTTTGACAGGATAGACATGGCTTAATTTCCCCTAGCTAGGGAATCTAGAACACAGGCACCATCTCAGGATAAGGGGCCATCATTGAGAACTGAGGAGAAATCTTCACCCAAAGGGTTGTGAATCATTGGAATTTTCTACCTCAAATGGTTATGGTCCTGGATGCTTCAATTATGCATGTTTTTAAGGCTGAAACAGATCTTTGGTCTCTCAGCAAGCCAAGGATCTGAGAAGTAGGCAGGAAAGTGGAGTTAAGGCAGACAATCACATTAACTAGATATATAGTGTGCTTTTGATCTTATGACTTTTTCTTCAGTCTTAAAAGCAATTACTTGATGCATCCCACAATTATCAAGCATTTTTTTTCTATTTTGAGGACTCCCAACATTTTCTAAGTTCCACCTCTCATTTTATCCTATCTCAACATTGTTATTGTCCTTTTTACTGGTAAATTATCAAGATCCACTTGTCCTGTGAAAATAAGTGTATTTAATACTTCCACCATACCCTCTGTGTCCACAGTCAAAAGAAAACTCTTTTCAGTCATGAGTTTCTTTGACCATTTTGTAATTATTTATCCATTTAAAAGAATATAAATCATTGCAGGATCAGAGATCCAGACATGGCAGCTAATAATAGAAATACTTGTTTGAAGCTATCTCATGTTGCTTTCTTTTCCACTGCCAGAATGATAAAGAAACTGTTTTTGGGTTGGCCGACTCTTGTAATTTTTCAGCTGTTTGAAATCTGGAGATTTGGAAGGCTGACAAAGATTTTTTTTTCCCTCTCAGGGTGGATTCATTTAGGGATCAGATTTCATTTGTGACTGGCTCTGTATCTGCTGTAGTTGAAAGAGCTGCAGCATTTTTATGTAAAATGTCCTCTCTCTCTCTCTCTCTCTCTCTCTCTCTCTCTCTCTCTCTCTCTGTCTCTCCCCTTCTCTTTGGTTTATCACTTTCTAGGGTGGTGTACTGTGCAATGGTACTGACTGTCCACTGATATATCATTTAAGTGACCGTTATTTAACTGTGGTCCAAAACAGTAGCGCAGGATGGCTATTGAATTATGAACAGTTTCAGAACCCTGTCCACACCCAGTTTACACAGTTAGCTTTCCTCTCCAGTGGATTAGACTGTGTGTGGTGCCAAACTGATGTTTATTCCCTTGTGTTTCCCAAGCCAGAGATACTGATTATTGAAACAAAAACACAACTCAGCAGGTTACAAGCCCTCTGACTCCCAGTTACTTGGCTGTACACCCTCTCACCTTGCTTCCTGCAAAGACTTCTCCAACAGTTTATCCATTTCCATTGCATCTATTCTGTTGATAGGAGGGCCACAGAAATGTCCACTTTCTTCCTCAACTGAGGATTCCCCACCACCATGGTTTTTGGGGCCCTCACTCATGTCTGACCCATCTCCTGCACTTCGGCCCTCACCCCTTCACTTCCCTCCCACGTCAGTGATAGGGACCCATGGTTCTCACTTACCACCCACCAGCATCCACATCCAGAGGATCATTATCTGTCCTTTCCACCACCTCTAGCGGGGTGACACCAGTAAACATATATTCCCTTCCCTTGCCTTGACAGCAATCCGCAGGAATCATTCCCTCTGGGATACACTGGTACACTCCTTCTTTGCTCCCAATTCCTCCCCATGGCACCTTCCCATGTAATTGCAGAAGGTGTAACATCTGCCTGTTTACATCCACCTTCCTCACTAGCCAAGACCCCAGACGCACCTTCCAGGCGGGGTGCGTCTTTGCTACACTGGGGAAATGAAATGCCGACTGGGTGACCGCTTTGCAGAACACCCACATTCTTCCCCCAAAATAATGCTGAACTTCCTGTTGCCTGCCATTTCAACACACCACCCTGGCCAGTATCTCTGTCTCAGACTTGCTGCAGTGAAGCTCAGCACAAGCTAGAGGAATAGCACCTCAGTTTCCTTTTGGGGACCCTACAACCTTTGGGACTTAATATTGACCTCAATAATTTTAGGGCCTGAACACCTCCCATGTCCTTACCCAAGCCCCATAGACCAGTCCTTGTCATTACATGTGCTGCTACCACCCATTGACAGCCCCTTATCCATTATTGATACTCAGGCTGACCTTTACCTATTCCTTTGTCTGCCCCACAATTTTTCACTCTCTCTCGTCTCCATTTCCACTTACATTTGCTCTTTATTTCTCCCCCCTCCATCCCCACCCCCTCCACATTTTCAGCACATATACCAACTTCCTAGCTGCAATCAGTTCTGAAGAAGCGAAATGTATACTCTGCTTTCTCTCCGGAGGTGCTGCCTGACCTTATATATCCTAGCAATTTTTACGTCCGACTTCCAGCATGAGCAGTTCTTGGGTTGCATTGTTCAATACTGATACTGATCATAGCTTCTTCACTAGGAAGTTAGTTAATTTCAAACTCTTTGTCATGTTTACATCTTCACTTGGCAATGTTTTTACTTATTGACTTATGAAGCTCAGAACAGCATTGTTTTTGTTCAGCATTGAGTATTTTAAAATAAATGTTAACATTTTTTTAAAAATTCAGAACTAGGTAAAGCTGCCACCAGCCCAGAAAACCAAAGGGTTGATGCTTTTTAGGAAGAGATTGGTGGTGAGTTTAATCTGAGGGTCACCACACCTCAGGCAAGAGGGGAGGTTGAGAAGGTTCAGCCTCATGGTGACTGCAGCTGGTGCAGGAATTGAACCCGCCCTGTTAGCATCACTCTGCTTTACAGACGAGCCATCCAGTCAATTGAGCTAACTGGTCCCCTGTTGGACTCTGGTGGATGACAGGAAATAGTTCTTCACAGAGACTTGTGCCTGAGCATTCAATTCATGACCCTCAGAGCCTCTCCAAGTTCAGATTGGGTATATGAAAGGGTATTCATTCATCTTTATGGTTGAGTTCAGTAACACAGCCTTTGCAACATGCATGATTAATCTTGTGAAATTTCTGCACATAGACATGTCATTTAAAATGCACTGGCTGCGAGACATCTCTCGCCAAGCTATGGAATGCGGTTATGTTAATGCACATATTAGACCAGGTACCCCAACGATGCATTGTTCCTCAGTGTTTCCTGTCACTGATAATAATAGAAGACTGGGATAATTTATTTCAAAGATAGAAAGCACAACTTCTGCCTACATGTTGTCATTCTTGACCTTTTGATTCCAAGGTTCCTTGTTTTAGTGACTAAAACCAACAAATCGTGTCAAAAGCTTTTTTACGATCTTTGATCTAATCAACCAAATACTTCAAAGCAGTGGGAACAGATTTATTAAAGCTTTCTAAAGGGACTTGAACAAATAGTTGAACAAAAAAATCGTTGGGATATATGGAAAGAGTAGAAATGTGAGATTGCGTTTATTGGTCTTCAGAAGAGCTGACACAGATTGAAACAGATTTCCTGCTAATTTAATCTGTGACTCTGTGGCTGCAATCCCAAGACCCAAGATTCTTGCTATAAACACAATAAAATCAAAACATGCTAGACAGACAACCCCATAGTGTTCTGGCAACTGCTATGGAGAGATTTGACTATTTTCATCAGAAGTCAGCAGAAGATTGTAATGAAAGATCGTTGACCTGAAACATTAATTCTGTTTCTCTGTCCACAAATAATACAAGATCTGATCAGTGTTACTAGCATTTTCTATTTTTATTTCTGATTTCCCAATATTGCTTTTACCAAGTTCCTTGCTTCCTTAATTGATTGCTTGTAGATCAGCCTCCCACCTACCCCTCTCTTGTCCCCTTCTTCCTCAGTGCATCAGTATTTCTAAACATACTGTTCCGTTTTTATTTTGTCTCCGAGCTTTCTGACTCCCTTAAGTGCAATTCGCATTTCAGAAGTAAAGCAGTTTAAAAAAACCTTTTCAGTGGAGGAACAGATGTGAGAACCATACGTTGTCAAAAGTCACATGACACCAGGTTGTAGTACAACAGGTTTATTTAAAATCACAAGGACTGCTCCAAAACCTGCATCCCCATTCTAAGTGATTAAAGACTTAACAGCCATCTAGATTTGTCTATACATTGCATCACTTGTATGGCATGTTGATCTTTTACTATTAATTCGGTATTCTAGATTTTTAGATTAGATTAGATTACTTACAGTGTGGAAACAAGCCCTTCGGCCCAACAAGTCCACACCGCCCCGCCGAAGCGCAACCCACCCATACCCCTACATCTACATCTACCCCTTACCTAACACTATGGGCAATTTAGCATGGCCAATTCACCTGACCTGCACATCTTTGGACTGTGTATCCAGCCCCACCAACTACCTGATGAAGGAGCAGCACTCCAAAAGCTTGTACTTCCAAATAAACCTGTTGGACTATAACCTGCTGTTGTGTGATTTATAACTTTATCCATTCCAGTCGAACACTGACATGTCCACATCAATGATAACCAAGTAAGGGACAGGTATAAGAATGATGAACTTTTTTAATAAGGGCAATTTTCATTGTTATTGGATATTTCGATCATGCTTCACATTTTGTTTCGGTTTCTTGTTACTCTTCAAATTTTACTTTTGCTAGTGTTTAGTTGGAGAGTTATGTTAAAGAGATGTTCAAATTTAATAAGTCAGTTTGAGCCACTACTCTCTGGAGAGAAAGCACAGTCAATGTTTCTTTAGACCCGAAATGTTGACTCTGCTTTCTCTTCACAGATGCTGCTGGACCTGAGTTTCTACATCAATTGCTGTTTTTATTTCAGATTTCTCGCATTCACAGTTCTGAATTTACATTAGCTTAATCACTGGGTTCAGATCTTAGTAATGAACTTGGTAATGTCCCTTAAACCACACAATTAAAGTTGTCATTGATTCCCAGTACTCATAATAATTTAATATACAAGTTATACCAAACTCTTCCAATAGCTTCTGTTATGTCGAATTATATAGAATTTAAAACATAATTCCTAGTTGCCTAACATAAAGGCAAGCATTCCAGCCCAACAGGACTCTACAGGGTCTTCAAATGTCCACATTCTCACCATTTTCTGGGTTGAGGTTTCCCTTGAATTTCTTTATTTAACAGCCAAGAAAATTCTGATGAGAGGGAAGCAAGTTCTCCTCCAAGCCACTCACCATCCTGACTTGGAAATATATTGCTGTTCCATCATTGTCACCAAGTCAAAATCCTGGAATATACTCCCTAAAGACACTGTGGGTCTACCTACAGCACATGGAATGTAGCAGTTCAGTAAGGCAGCTCACCACCACATTCTCAAAGGCAACTAGGAATTAGCAATAAATGCTGGCCCAGCCAGTGACACCCATGCCGCACAAGTGAATAAAAAATAGTCATTGTAGCAAGGGAGCCTGGAGTTGTATGTCAGGATCATGTGAAAATCCTGACACGTCAGATACTGAAGAAATTGCCCAAAAATTTGAAATTTCCAATTGGTAATTCTCTTGTATCTGGAAGGCTCTAAAAGAGGCCCTTTAATGCTGGAGAATTCCAACTGACTGAAATGTGTCAGTTACCAGGAAAAGCTTGAAGATTAAAAACCCATTCTAACTTCGGCATAACTATTAAAGTGAACCTCCTGACAAACAACACGTCAATGACCACCCTGATACCACTGTTTGAGGCAGCCCCTAATATGATAAGAATATACCAGTGCACTCAAAAGCCGCTTCCCCAACCTGAGACAACATTCCAACATCCTCTATCTAAAAGACTACCCAACCTACCTACACCCTGATCACCCAAAACAAAAAGGACCTGACCTCTCAATGCTCCCTAAACACTCATTCACTCTCCTGGGAAGCTACCCACTTGCCCAACTGGCACCCTCAACCCAATCTTCGTTTATACACTCACCTTTTCATAGTAGCTGGGTAGTTAAACTTCCAAAGACTGCATGCACACTGACTGCTGTGAACGGGAGTGTGGTTTACTTGCCGATTCTCTCCTCTGCTAACTCCAGTATTTCCTGGATAAGTTTCTGTTGTTTCATAGTCTACTGTCCACATGTCCCCAGCAGAAAACTGATCTAAAAGGTAAATGGTTTTATTTTAGCCCACACTGCCTCCTATATTTTTGGACTCCCTGTGAGCAGAAACTTCTCTGTAGCTACCTTGTTTACTCATGTTTTATAATATTAGATAACCCAAAAAGTCTTTTTATTTTCCCCCAAGAGAAAAGAGCCTGTTGAATTTTTCCTGATAGATTTACTCCGTTCTAAAGTATTATCCTTGTAAGTTTATTTTGCCCTTTTCTCAGTACTTTTATGTCCTTTTTGTCAAATCGTGTTCAGAACTGTGATCTGATGTGGTCTAATCAGGTCTATGTAAATTTAACAATTTGTGTTTATGAATTTTCTATTTATAGTAGTGAACCCCAGTACATTGCAAGCATTTTCTTGACTTGGTAAAGTAGCAACAGAGTTCAACATAATTTAAATATCTGCATCCTTAGATTTTAATTACCCAGTTTAAATTATGTTTCAAGGATTTGTTGGCCCCATTATACCTTCAACCTAAGTGCACAACCTCAAACTTGCCTATATTGAAATTTATTTGGCATTGACAAACTCATTTGGTAACGTTGTTTTGTTATCTCATCGTAGCTTTCCCGTCTATTAACTTTATCCCCGGTCCACTCCCATTTGTTATCATCAGGAAATTTTGATATTGCTGTTCTAATTCCCAAAGTCCAAATTATCTATGTCAGTGGTGAACAGCAGCAATCCTTGTGGATTATCGTTTTCCATCTGAGAAAATGTCTGTCTCTGTATGTAATGCCAAATAGGTAGCTAGAAATTGTAAGTTCTTAAATCAAATTTATTTTACCCGATCATTTCTGGGTGGGCATGTCAAAGCTGTTAGATTGACAGATTGAGCAAGAGGAAAATGCTTGAGTGATGTATAATGTGGATGAATGTGAGGTTATTCGCTTTGGTAGCAAATACAAGAAGGCAGATTATTATCTGAATGATAATAGGTTGGGAAAGAGCAAGATGCAACAAGGTCTGAGTGTCCTCGTACACCAGTCACTGAAGTAATCATGCAGGTTCAGCAGGGCTGTCTTGTTGCAATTCTCCAAGGCCTTGGTGGGACCACATTGAGTTGCATGTGCAGTTTTTGTCTCTGTCTGAGGACGGATGTTCTGGCTATGGAGGGAGTGCAATGAAGATTTACTAGACTGATTACTGGGATGACAGGTCTGATGTATAAAGCGGAAGTAGATCGGTTAAGACTAGAGTTTTATAAGAATGAGTGGGTAATTGCGGGAAAGGTGTTCCCAATGACTGGGGAGTACAGAACCAGGAGTCACAGTCTAAGGATACAGAGCAGGCCATTCAAGACTGAGGTTAGGTGAGATTTCTTCCCCCATAGAGTGGTGAGCCTGTAGAACTTTCTGCCAGAGAAAGTCATTGAGGCAAAAGCATTGAATTACTTTCATGAAAGATGTTGGATATAGTTCTTGAGGGTAAAGGAATCAAAGTTTATAGGGAGAAAGTGGGAATATGGTACTGAGTTCGGTGACCAGTCATGATCATGTTGAATGGTGGAAAGGGCTAGAGGGGCTGAATGGTCTACTCCTGTTCTTGTTTTTAATGTTTGCATGTTTCCTTTGCAGTCACCAATACCTCTTGGGGTCCTGGCACCCCAGTCTTTGCCTACATGCAACTTACCTCTTGCTATGTTTCTAATCAATGCTGTCAACCCCAAAACAAATAGCATCTCAAAAAGAATTATGTAACCCGTGCTTCCTATTAATGTTAATTGGTCTTGTATTGGGATTTTTTTTCCTGTTTTCTTTTAATTACACTTTTTCGGTTTGGGTTCAGAATCTTGGCAATAACTTGCTGATGTCTCACAATTAAATTTTTATCATTGATTTACAACACCTACAAAAATTTTATATGCAAGTTATATGGCGTGCCGCACTCGTACATTAGCTCAGTTTACATCGAATTAATATAATAAAAAATTAAAAATAGGCCATACAGATCCTGCGTGTGTGTACTCACTTGAGCCTACACCTTCTAACCCTACCAAATAGTCTTCTGTTCTTATCTCTCCTTTTTTAAGGATCCATCTGATAAGCCACTTGCCCGAGTGACTATTCTGCATGTGTGGTTACAAAGAGCAAACATTGGTTGTTTAAGTTCTCTAAATTCCTGTTTACTGAAAAATGTATTACATGTTTGAGGGGGAAGACTGTCTCCTGTATCTTAAGTGACTATAGGAAGGCAACGATGTGCAACTCTAATAAAATCTAAGGTGACATCAGAAAACTCTAAGTAAACTCACACAACCAAACTCCCCACTTTGACTTGATTTGCACTCTTTGCCTGCTCAAGTTCAGACTTCTTCTCCATCTCCAAAGAATCCCCTTTTCACCTCTCTTTCCCCCCCACAAACCAACCAGGAGGCTCTGCAACTGTATCTTTTTTTTAAAGTTTACTGCCGAAAATGTTGTAAAGTGGGTGTTTCCATTCTGGCACACATACCTGTCCTCACTTTATTTGTCCTTGCATCCCACAGTTCCTTTCAAACTGAAGGGCCCTTGACTTGCTCTCCAGCTTTGCAGCCTGCCCTCCATCTAGCCCACACTCTGTCCATTATTATATCGATCTGGGGATAATCTTTTGTGTGTGACTATTCTGTACAAGATGCAGGTTTCTTTTATTAAATTATTTTTAAACCGTTTGAGTCTGGTAGAGTTCACTATCTTACAGGGATACTTAGTTCCGTGTTTCTAAAAATATATTCCAAATATATTTTTCTGAGCATTTTGATTCTTTGAATCTGAACTACAGAAATGTGGAAGATAATATCTGATTCATTCTGCATTTATCCCTGCCCTTGTATTTGTTTGAACCATACGGCCGATGTTCATAAACCTTTGTTGAAGACTAGGTGGTGAGTGACTGGAATGAATGATTCCTTTGTACAGTTTTCAGACCAATGTGTTGAGAAGAGACAGACTCTAAATGATTTTGGGATTGCTTTTGATCCATCTGTTGAATTCTTCCAAGGACATAGTGAAATCAATTTCAAGGACACGTTAATATGTTTTAAGATTGTGGCTCCGATAATGTCAGTTGCATTAGAGGAAGCTGATTTATGAACATGAATGGGTGAAGAACAGTCTCCTTGGGTCAGCCAGCAATTGAGCTGGGCAAGAGTTATTGCAAGTGACTGGATTGAACTGTCAGAATGATATTTTCTGCCTTTTTTGAGGTTTGGTCTGACAAGGGAACGACCACGTTATACAGTCTCAAAAGTAGATTTTTTTAAATGCATGGAGAACTGGGCTTTGAATGGGCAAATGTAGCTGTGACTGAAATTGAGGGCACTTCTCCTGACCATTACAACTAAGGCCTAGTGGTAACCCAGAGATTCGCATGATGTTCTGGGGAACCAGTTTTGAATCCTGCCATGGCAGATGGTGGAATTGAATTCAATTATAAAAGAAAAAGTTGGAATTAAGAATCTAAAGATGCGTTGAATCCATTGCTGATTGTTAGAAAAACCCACCCAGTTCACTGATGTCCTTTAGGGAAGAAAACTGCCATCCTTACCTGGCCTGGCCTACATGTGACTCCAGACCCACCGGATTGTGGTTGACTCGTTACTGCCTTCCGGGCAATTAGGGATGGGCAGTAAGTGCAACACCCTCACCCCATGAATTAATGAAAAATAATCTATTACAATACATTTTGTCAGCACCACAGAAACAGGCTCTACAGCTTAACTGGTGCATACTGCACTTCGATTTCTCATAAGCCATTATCCTCCCCCCTCCCACCTCATTCACTATCTCATCCAATCAAAAAACCTTCTGTTCCGTTCTTCGTTGTCTCTCTATCAAAATGCATCTGTTTTATTCACATCAACTACTTTTTGTAGTGATTTCCACTTTCTAAATATTTTATGGGTAAAGATATTTCTTGTGAACATGATAATCTCAAATTGATGGCATGTCGCTTTCATCCCCCTCCCACAAGTAGAAACATAATCCCAGCATATATTGCTTCTGGTGAAGCCCTCACATTGAACTATAAAATAGCAAGCTTTCATTGAGTGTTCTACAATATAGCCTATAATGGATGATATTAATTTTGTGTGAGCAACCCTAGGGGACAGAATAATGAGAACTAGCAATCTTTGAGCACGATATAGTGAAGTAGA
Source organism: Chiloscyllium punctatum (assembly GCF_047496795.1). Lineage (NCBI taxonomy): Eukaryota > Metazoa > Chordata > Chondrichthyes > Orectolobiformes > Hemiscylliidae > Chiloscyllium > Chiloscyllium punctatum. Next base: position 81,563,130 of record NC_092744.1, read on the forward strand.
TATTAGTCAATATTAGGTGTCTTGAGTGCTAAGTGGTACATTATAATAAAACAGAATTTCTTGTCTGAGTGCAACATGAGCAGTGTATGTTTGTTCGTAGTTGCTGTGCCAGTGATATTATGTAAAATGTTGGTGTTTTACTATCTTTGCGAGGATTTTTTTATTGCAGATAATGACCAAAGTTTGATCAACACATGGGAAAGTATAACTGTCCATAAGCACCTTTTTGGCACAGTGAATAGTACGTATAATGACTGTTTTTAAGAGTATGCTAAATTACAGTTTTTATGACGAATAATAATTTCCTGAGAAGAGAGAACTCAATGTGCTAAGTGAGGTTCTGTGCCTCTTAACTGTGAGCCCACCTGTGTGTCTGCTGCTCACTTGTCTGTGATTCTGAATAAAAAAATGATGAAAGACTGCCCAAGGAAACATAACCCTATGATCTAGTTGGTCCTTGTCTAGCACAGATAAAAAATATTCTTTATTCCTCTGGGACTTGATCCTAGTTGGCATATATGAACTCAAAATCAGTGCTAAAGACATCTCCTCCATTTCACTGTGTTAATTTTTGATGTCTTTTCTGAACAAGGCTGTATACATTGGAAATCTCTACTTACGCATTTTAAAATAATTCTGTGTTTAATAAAGCATGTTGATTGTGGGAAATACTCGAAATTCAAAGGATATACTACAGAAGAATTGTTTTATGAAAGGTGTTAACACTATAAAGTAAGAGCAGAGAAAAACATCATTGGATTCCTGCTCAAGTGGTCTGTCCAGTATGTTTGAGTATTGGCAAGCCTTTCATCACTTAGTTGGCATTACATACATTCACATTCTACATCAGCTGCACTGAGTATCTCAGCTTAGTTTTCTTCGTATCCTTCATTGTGAAGATGCTGAAGACATTGGAGCATTCCAGTTGCTAAGTGCAATTATAGTCAAAGTGTGGTGCTGGAAAAGCACTACAAGTCAGGCAGCATCTGAGGAGTAGGACAGTCAAATTTTTGGGCATAACAACAAAGTGTTGTCAATAAAACGGTTGTTTTTCAGACTAGAGGATGTTGGATTAAGCTAGGACCACTGGTTTTATATATAATTGAAACTTTTTATCTTGCACTGATCAGGGCAATATGCAAGAGTGCCAATTTATGGGGAAAATCAGCATTTATGCTGTGTGAGAAGAGTGTGCTGATTGGCAGAGGTGTTGCCATGCAGAATGCAGCGTTCAGTAATGATTGGCAGTTAGCTGCAGAGCTTTGTTTAAATTTTAAACCGGGTGGTTTAAATGGTTATAAAGCAATTGGATATTGAAATACAGTGTAAAAATTTGAAATTTGCTCGTAAATAAGATGGAGTTTCTCAAACCTCAGGTAGGATACTATTTGACTTCATCAGAGCATAGTGGGGCTAACAGTCTGGGAAGATAAGTGAGAAATGGACTTTAACACCCTAAACTGAAAGGTTATGCATTTTGGCAGAAAGGAAGGGCAACATAGTTAAATTTCCCAGTTCTGATATGCCTGAACACTGTGTGCTGAGACTGCATGCACGTAGATCTTTGAATGTTACAAAGCATATAACTGGAGCCAGATGAAATCTTGAGCTTCACAACATGGCAGATGGTGAAATTTTAATCATACAGATGTACAGCATGGAAACAGACCCTTCAGTCCAACACGTCTAGGCCGAGCAGATATCCTAAGTTAATCCATTTGCCAGTGTTTGGCCCACATCACTCTGAACACTTCCTGTTCATATACCCATCCAGATGCCTTTTAAGTATTGTAATTGTACCAGCCACCACTTCCTCTGGCAGCTCATTCCATACGTGTACCACCCTCTGTGTGAAAACATTGCCCCCTCAGTCCCTTTTATATCTTTTCCCTTCTCACCTTAAACCTATGCCCTCTAATTCTGGACTCCCCCCACCCTGAGGAAATGACCTTGACTATTAACTCTACCAATGCCCTTCATGATTTGATAAATTTCTGTAAGGTCACCTCTCAGCCTCCCAACGCACCTGGGAAAATAGCCTCAATCTGTTCAGCCTGTCCCTATAGCTCAAATCCTCCAACCCTGGCAACATCCTTGTAAATCTCTTCTGAGCCCTTTCAAGTTTCGCAACATCCTTTCTATAGCAGGAGACCAGAGTTGAACACAGTATTCCAAAAGTGGCTTAACCAAGTCCTGTACTGTCGCAACATGACCTCCAAACTCATGTACTGAATTCACTGACCAATAAAACCAAACGATGCCTTCACTACCCGAGACTCCACTTTCAAGGAACAATGAACCTGCACTCAAGGTCTCTTTGTTCAGCAACACTCTCCAACTGGAATCCAAGAAACATATTGAATAAAATGTTGGCCCAATGGCAACCATCGATTGTTCACAAAATGTCTTTCAGGAGAGGAATTCTACCATTCAAATCTGGTCTGGCTTACGTGTGAATTCAGACTCCTCACTGCCCTTTGAACAATTATGAATAAGCAATCAATGCCAATCTACTCAATGACACCCACATCCCGTATACGCATAAAGAATAAGTAGGATTGTTGAGTACAGTCAAATAATGAAGAACTTCTGAAAGCTCTGGTTAGACTATAGTTAGAGTATTGAGACTAGTTCTGGTCACCACAGTTTCAGAAAGATGTTAGAGGCCCCAGGGAGGGGGTAGAGGAAATTACCGGAAGGGTTCCTGTATGAGGCAATTTAGCTGCAAAGTTAGGGTTCTCCTTGGAACTAAGCAAGCTGAAGGTAGGTATATTAAAATGTTACCAGTTGTGGAAAAGATGGAGAAAAGCAGCTGTTCTCCTTACCTTTAGTAAGAACAAGAGTGCACAGATTTAAGTTCCTCTATGCTGGTTCACTATCACGATACATTATCTAGTTACTCAACAGGTGATTCCTAATCTCTCAGCCGCCTTCAATCAGTGCACTGTTTCTCAAGATTTAGTTCAATTGTCATTCGGCGTTTTAAATGCACCAGGCTTTTAATGCCAAAGAGGAAATAGTCACTTATTGTGCTGCTTCAGATGCAGTTCAACTTTTGTGTTTGCTGTAGCTCCTGTTAAAAATCTCACAATACCAGGTCATAGTCCAACAGGTTTATTTTAAAGTATAAGCTTTTGGAGCGCTGCTCCTTCGTCAGGTAGCAAGTGTTGTGTGATTTTTAACTTTTTCCACTCAGTCCAACACCAGCACCTCCACCTTGTAGGTCCTGTTGTCAACTGAACGTCCCTCAGGGAAGTTCAGAACTGAACGAGTCTAGCTTCTTTTTCAAATTTGTGTCTCAGCATTACACTATACCAAGGGAAACAATTCAGGGTAGAATCATCCATGCAGAATTTGTACAATGCTACCATTGTCAGGGAAGGATTTTTAAAATGACATGTAAGAGTTCACCACTTAATAACAGTGATGGGTTTCTAAGTATACACTCTCACCTTGTTGGGGCACATTGTTTACCTCAACTCGGAGAACCTGGGTGAGGGTTAGCAAGGCTAGAGACTTAGGGTTTCCAAGTCTGTCGTGGGATATTGCTGGGGTCTACGGAGGTAGAAAATGTGTGTCTTACTGGTTCAGGCAGCTGGTCAGCCTCCTATTGCTCCCACAACTACTTATGGCACTGGTTTACAATGGAGAATTTCAGAGCCCAGAGATTGATCTAGCCTTCCAGATTCCATTGAATCTTCCTTCGGTTTCCACTTTCTCCCTCCCAGCAGTAATTTGTCCTATGTAATCGTTACAGCCTTATTGTAGAGTGTAGACCTATTGAGCCAGAATATGTCCTGCCAACCATGAAGCAGCTCTATTTGCACGTGTTTCTTATATAGAAGATGGTTAACTTGATTTATGAGTTTAAACTCTGTCAAGGACTTGAATGCATAATCCATTGGACAAGAGCACAGCACTCTCAGAAGCATGAGCCTTTGAACCTCTATATAATTTACTATCCAATCAGTCTATTCCAGTGATTCATGAATATACAAAGATCCCATAAAGACTGCCTGAACAAGAGCTGCCCATTCATACAGTTTGCTGGCTAACATTCCTCTATGAATCTCCTCAAAATGATTGATAAACTTATTATTTTAATGTGATCAGCATCTAGAAGACTAAAGACAGAAGGAGGCATGTGTAAGTTTGCTCTAATGGCCATTGTCATTCCCTGTCTGTCGGCATACTCATTGAGGTTTTTTTTTCCAATTTATTCATGGGATGTGGACATCACTAACTAGGCCAACTTTTATTGTCCATCCCTAATTGGCCAGAAGGCAGTAAAAAGTCAACCACACTGCTGGGGCCACTCGTAGGCTAGACCAGGTAAGCATGAGATTACCTTTCCAAGAGGACATTAGTGAACCAGATCAGTTTTCCTGGCAATGGTGTCATGGTCATCATTAGACTCTTATTTATACATTATTATTGAATTCACATTCCACCATCTGCCATGACATGATTTAATCCTGGTCTCTGTATCAATCGTCTAGCAATAATGCCACTGCCCCAGTGGGAGTTAGTCCTTGTTTTATTGAATGATAACAACAGTGGTCGGTGTGTGCTGATGGCCTTCTACTGTTTCTGTGTTGCACATTGCCCAAAACAAGGTTTCATTGCACAGATTAGGGAGGCCGTTTGACTCCCTTGTCCTGCACTTGTATGTTGAAGAAAGCATTGCTCCAGATTTATCTTCTATATTACTAGAAGTTGTCAAATCTGGATCAAGAAACCATTGTAGTAACCCAACTCTATCTTATACTTGATTCCCCTTGCAATAAATGCCAGTCTTCCATTTGCCTTCCTAATCTCTGGCTGTACCAACGCACTAACATTTTGCGATCAATCTGACAGGATGTCCAGATCCCTGTGTACTTCTTTTTGAACATGATGCAAATGTAATCCTAATGTTGATTTCTTGCAGAATGCCCGCATGGACCCTGAGGAGCTGTTTACAAAGCAGGAGCGGATTGGGAAAGGTTCGTTTGGTGAAGTGTACAAAGGAATAGAGAACAGAAGCAAAGAAGTTGTGGCAATCAAAATCATTGACCTAGAAGAGGCAGAAGATGAGATTGAAGACATCCAACAGGAGATTACAGTGCTTAGCCAGTGTGATAGCCCATATGTCACAAAGTACTATGGCTCTTACTTAAAGGTAAGAAGATTGGAGTAATAAGATAAAATCACAACATCCGCACTTACATTCAGTGGCTTTGTTGCCATCATGGTGTTTTTTTTAGTTTAGAACCTACTTTAAGGTCTTTAATATGCGCTTCTTAACTGACTGAAGGAATACAGAGAATTCAAACACCAAGTGTATTACTACAAGGAACGAAGTGAATAGATGGCCTTCCTGGATCCTGGGAAGCTAGATCTGAGCAAAAGTGGGAGACTAAAATGAGAGAACTCTTAATTGTGAACTGCCAAAGATGTTAAAGTATTGAGGTTTCTTTAATGTACTTTTTTAAGTGAGCCTCTAAAATGTTTGTCTACTTCCACAGGATTTCCCTCAGTGTTTTATCTCTGGGAATAAATCTTTCTAAATTATTTTCATTGGATGCAGAATTTGTACCAGAAATTTCACCTCTTCTGAGCAGCTAGTTTAAAGTTATTTGGGATTCCTTTATTCATTGAGGAGTACTGTTCACCTGCGAAAAACATCCACTAAACCCTGACTGTCAACATCAAAAGGTCAAAATCTATCAAAACAAATTTTAAAACTTTTTTTTCTTCCCTGTTTAATCCCCTTGAACTTGGCCTGTCTCCAAGAGCGGGATGTGAGAATTTACAAACGCCTGGATTATTTTTGTTTTGCCGAGTTGCTTTGCTCGATTCACCTCACAAACTAGTTTTAACAAGAATGTGCAAATTTTGCAGCCAATAAATGCCAAATGAGCCGGGTCTGTCCCAGTACAAAGTCCCTAGTTTTATTACATTAAGAACTTGATAGCCTTGGGCCTAGATTGTCCTTGCAAAATTGGAGGGAATCAGATGCAAATAGGGCCCGTTTAATGTCATGACTCTGTCCCGATCCATTATGATAAAGACCAGGTCAGGTGGTGAGATGGCACCCCACTCAAAAGTGATAGGTAGTCCATTAGACTCATACCTAGCCTGTTAAGCTTTATTTCCATGCTGACTGGAAATTTCCCATCTGAAGGTGGTACTTGCACTGTTAGTGAGAATAAAGATGTTTGGCATGTTAAGTGGGAGTAGGAGACAGCTCTTGACCTCATGAGGGGCATCTCATGACAGCAGTTGGGCCCAACTGCAGCCAATAGCCATCGGTAAATCATGGCAAGCATTTGTGGCCTTTTTTTTAAGTTGTTAGTGATTTTGGAGTTCAGATACTGCCACCATTGATTCACTCGCTCTTCCGCTCGCTCTCTCTCTCCATGATGAGCTGTGGGCCTGTTATTTTTGGAGTGCCCACCTGTTGTCCTCAATTGAATATTGAGCAAGCAGTGTGCTCATCAATTAGCCGTCCCTACACAGATTGCTGTTGGTCTTGTCATGACTGTGCAATTTAGGGCCATCACCCTGAATTGCTTTTAGGTGGAAACACTTGAACAAAATTTCAACTCCTGGTGTTCATTTAGTTCAGTTATATTTGACAACTCTTTCTTTGTTGAATTTGAGGTCAGTTTCTCAAAATCCAGTGGAAGAACAGACTTTCATTTACATAATGGATCTCACCAACTTGTTTGAGTATCCCAAAGTGCTTCATAGATTGAATTCACTTTGAAAAGTGTTTTTTAATGTAGTTTCAATGTAGGGAATGCAGCAACTGATTTACACACTGCAAGCTCCCACAAGCTGAAATGAGCAAAATGTTTTTGAGGTTAATTGAGGAATGTTCATTGATAGGGGGCACTTGGAGAACTGCTCTGTGTTTCATTTGAACAATACCATGTCATCTTTTATGTCTACTTGAGAGGATTTAGCTTAATGTCTCATCTGAAAGCTCGGACTTCCAACTGTGCCAGTGCTCCCTTAATGCTGAAAGGTTAGCTGGCATTCTGTGTTCAACTTCCTGGAGTGGCATTTGGACTTCTGACTTAAGTGAAAGTGTTATCACTGAGCCAAGGCTGACATTGAATTAGTAATAAGGTTTGCAAAGGCATTTTTGTTTCAATCAAGCACGGATGGCAAAGTGCGTGAGAAGGCATTGGATAAACCGTAAGAAGCAAGCTATCAACATGGGCCAGTTAGATACTTTTGAAAGTAACACGAGATATTTAAAAGTCATTTAGAATATTAGCTTATTTCTAAATGTGTCAATCTCCATTATTTTAATCACCCAAGAAGCTAGGTAGACAGTTTTCTACTGTGTACAGAACAACCTCAATTATCCAAAGAGACGGGTGGGGCGTATTTTATTCGGATAACCGAGTGTTTGGATAACGGATATGTTTTTATGGGACCATGAGATCTTGTTTGTATAATCCAAAATTTGGATAATTGGTGTTCAGATAACAGAGGTTGCCCTGTTTTTGGAACTATATTATACTTGCTTGTTTCACCTTTGTGATGCTGTTATTGGATTTATTGAACTGTGACGTCGATAAAGGCATGAAAGAAATCTAGGAATTCAAAACACTTAATAGAGCTGTTGGTTTTCCAGGCGTTATTATTTGACCTCAAAGTAAGAATAGACACTCTAAGGTATTATGGTTTGCCCGTAAGGGTAATCTAAACTATGAGAACTAAAATAATCCAAGGCAAAATTACTTCTCTTGATTCAACAGCATGACAAATACAAATAACATTGACTACTTTTGGAAATCTGTAAAATATGTTTTAACCTTCATCCTACTTTTTTTTTCCCTGAAGTTAAAACTTTTAGTTTATTCCTTGCTTGCTATTTGTTGGCTCTGTTGAGCCTGGTTATCCTTCCTGCTCCCGTACAGACCACTGCCCATTTGTGAACTGTTGTCATTGTTTATATGTCTTTAAGACAGTGTTATAAGTGGTCTAGTTGGCTGCTTCATGTTTGCCTATGTGCAGCTGATTGTTTGCCGCAAGTTATTGGATACCCTAAGATATTCTATGGTGGGTATTTTAAGAAGTGGGAGAGAAGGGTTACTGATCAATCCTCTTTAAAAGGAAGTGGCTCAAAAAGAAAGCATAGTTTATCTTCTATTCTAATCACCTGTGTGTTATCCACTAGAAATGGATGGTAGGAAAATGATTAGAATGTCTTGTAGTCTCATAATCATTAGCAAAGGGATCTCCTAAGAATCATTCAGATAAAAGTTAATAAGGTCTACTCTTCAAAGAATTCAAGTTAGTTCAAGATGATGTATTTGAAGCAAGTAACTTTAAAATAAATAATTACAACTATTTTTGAGAAGACGTTTTTCAGAAGATTCAGGGATAAAAGATGTACCATACGGCATTTGCTGCTGTATAGACAGAATATGGCTTGGACAAAATATGCCAAAATAATGGCATAGATTCTCAACAGTTCACAACAAAGCCGCATCTTTCTTAGGAAATTCAGCATGTCCATAAGGACTGTCATCAACTTTTACAGATGCACCTTAGAAAGCTTACTGTCCACATGCATGGTATGGCAACTACTCTGCCCAGGACCATAAGAAACTGCAGAATGTCGTGTGCACAGCCCATACCATCACAGAAGCCAGCCTCTCCATTTACACTTCTCATTGCCTTGAAAACGCTGCCAACATCATCAAAGAAACTTCCCACCCCGATAATGCTCTCCTCCAACCTCTTCCATCAGGTAGAAGATATAGAAGCTTGAACACACACCAACAGGTTCAAGAACAGCTTCCCTGTTGTTACTAGACTGATGAATGCATGTCTGTAACTTCAAATAATGTCAGTCTTGCATTGTGCACCACCTGTGCAGCTGTAAGCTTGTATGCCTTGTTCTGTCTAAGCACCCTATGATCTGTACGTCCTTGTTTGCTGTAATCTGCCTGTATGCTTGCAAAACAAAGCTTTTCACTGTACCCCTGTACATGTGACTACAATAAATCAATGAAATCAAATCGCATCCAAAGGTTTCAAAAGATAGACCTTGAAACTATGTATGTTATCGATCGGTCATCGATATTGGCTATAAGTTTATTGTGTGCCCCTCTATTGAGTGTTGTGTGGCTAATTGGCTAAGGGGTGATCTTATTGCAGGATTATTAAATAATGAGAGGCACAGATAGGGTAAGTAAACAATGTCATTTCCCTGGGGTGGGGGAGTCCAAAACTAGAGGGCATAGGTTTAGGGTGAAAAGGGAAAGATTTAAATGGGGCCCAAGGGGCAACCTTTTCGTGCAGAGGCTGGTGCATATATGGAATGAGCTGCCTGAGGAATTGGTGGAGGCTGGTACAATTACAATATTTGAAAGACATCTGGATGGGTATATGAATGTAAAGTGTTTCGGAGTATATAGGCCAAACACTGGCAAATGTGACTAGATTAATTAGGATATCTGTTCAGCATAGATGAGTTGGACTGAAGGGTCTGTTTCCATACTGTACGTCTCTATGACTATGTCATTGTAAAACTGAGTTAAAAATCTCACAAAACCAGGTTATAGTACAACAGGTTTATTTGGAGGCACTAGCTTTCATAGTGCTGCTGCTTCATCAGGTGGTCAGAATCACCTGATGAAGAAACAGCGCTTTGAAAGCTGGTACCTCCAAATAAACCTACTGGACTATAACCTTGTGTTGTGATTTTTAACTTTGTCCACCCCAGTCCAACACCGGCTCCTTCAAATCATTGTAAGACAGGGAAGGCAAGCAAATCACTAACAGCTGAATATTAAGATAATTCTGCTGATGCTTGGTGTGGAAACAGAGCAGTAGTGTACGTCTCCAGTGAAGAAACCTGGAATTAACCTGGATAGGGTCAGAGAAAACCCTAAAGCTTTCTATAAGTATAGAAGAGATGAAAGAATGACTAGAGTAAGATTAGGGCCAATCAAGGACAGTAGTGGGAAGTTATGCGTGGAGTCAGAAGAGATAGGGGAAGCGCTAAATGAATATTTTTGGGCAGCATTCACACTGGAAAAAGACAATGTCGTCAAGGAGTATACTGAGAACCGGGCTACTAGACTAGATGCGATTGAGGTTCACAAGGAGGATATGTTAGCAATTCTGGACAGTGTGAAAATAGATAAGTCCCCTGGGCTAGATGGGATTTATCCTCTGATTCTCCTGGGAAGCCAGGGAGGAGATTGCAGAGCCTTTGGCTTTGATCTTCATGTTGTCATTATCTACAGGAATAGTACCAGAAGACTGGAGGATAGCAAATATTGTTGCCTTGTTCAAGAAGTGGGGTAGAGACAACCTTGGTAATTATAGACCAGTGAGCCTTCCTTCGGTTGTGGGTAATGTGTTGGAAAAGGTTATAAGAGGTAGGATTTATAATTATCTTGATAGGAATAAGTTGATCAGGGATAGTCAACACTGTTTTGTGAAGGGTAGGTTGTGCTTCACAAACCTATTGAGTTCTTTGAGAAGGTGATGAGGGTAAAGATGTTGATGTGGTGTAATTGGGTTTCAGTAAGGTGTTTGATAAGGAGACAACTCCACAAAATACAGAGGCATGGGATTGAGGGTGATTTAGTGGTTTGGATCAGAAATTGGCTAGTAGAAAGAAGATGGAGGATGGCGGTTGATGGGAAATGTTCATCCTGGAGTTCAGTTACTAGTGTGTGCCGCAAGGATTTTGTTTTAGTCCACTGTTGTTTTTAAAAATGACCTGGATGAGAGCATAGAAGGATGGGTTTGTAAATTTGCAGATGACTATGGTTGGTATAGTTGTGGACAGTGCCAAAGGGTTATACAGGGACAAAGATAAGCTGCAGAGCTGGGCTGAGAGGAGGCGAATAGAGTTTAGTGCAGAAAAGTGTGAGGTGATTCACTTTGGAAGGACTAACAGGAATGCAGAGTACTGAGTGAATGGCAAAATTCTTGGTAGTGTAGATGAAGAGAGAGATCTGTGTCCATATACATAGATCCCTCAAAGTTGCCGCCCAAGTTGATAGCGCAGCAGGTGAGGCAGCATCAAAGGAACAGGATAATCGACGTTTCAGGCATATTCCCTTCTTCAGGAATAGCTTCAGCATTCTCCTGTTCCTTTGATGCTGCCTGACCTGCTGCACTTTTCCAGCAACACATTTCTCTGATCTCCAGCATCTGCAGTCCTCACTTTCTCCTCCCTGCCCAAGTTGATAGGGCTGTTAAGAAGGCACAAGGTATGTTAGCTTTTATTAGTAGAGGAATAGAGTTTCAAAACCAGGAGGTCGTGCTGCAGCTGTACAAAACTCTGGTCTTGCGTACAGTTCTGGTCACCGCATTATAAGAAGGATATGGAAGTATTGGAAAGGGTTCAGAGGAGATTTACTAGGATGATGCCTGGTATGGAGGGAAGGTCTTACAAGAAAAGGTTGAATGACTTGAGGCTGATTTTATTAGCGAGAAGAAGGTTGAGAGGTGACTTATTTCGGACATAGAAGATCATCAGTGGTTAGATCGAGTGGACAGTGAGAGCGTTTTTCCGAGGATGGTAATGGATAGCACGAGGGGACATAGTTTCAAATTGAAGAGTGCTAGATATAGGACAGATGTCAGAGGTAGTTTCTTTACTCGGAGAGTGGTAGGGACGTGGACGCGCTGCCTGCAACAGTTGTAGACTCGCCAACTTTACTGGCATTTGAATGGTCTTTGGATAGGCATGTGGACAAGAATGGAATAGTGTAGGTTAGATGGGCTTCAAATTGGTTTCACAGGGTGTCACAACATCGAGGGCCAGAGGGCCTGTACTGCGCTGTAATGTTTTAAATTCTAAATTGAAATTGTGGTGTGGGATTATGAAACGAGTGTTCTTTGGAACCAAAGCAGAAATAGCTGGAAAATCTCAGCAGATCTGGCAGTATCTGAGGAGGAAGATCAGAGTTAAAGTTTTGGGTTAAGTGAAGCATTAACTCGGATTTCTCTCCACAGATGCTGCCTGTTGAGCTTTTCCAGTAATTTCTGGTTTTTGTTTCTGATTTCCTGCACGTCTTTTGGTTTTTATTGTGTTCTTTGGAGTCCATTGTCCAAATATATGCTACCCAACAATTGTGTGTTTCCAGAATGACCATGAAGGCTACAACACAGAATTAGTAACTCAACACTTGCAGGAGGTGCCCATGGTTAAGACAACAGTAGACAGGACAATAATGTATGCAGTTATCGGAAAATATGTCAAGCTAGGTTTTATTTATCATCAGTTCATTGGAAAATCAGCGAGTCTCAATGTTTAGAATTTGCTTTATAAAAATACCAAATACCTGAGGAATTGAAGTAGGAGTAGACTGCACAGGCCTTGAGCCAGTCAGTGTGATTGTGCCAGATCTTCAACCTCAACTCTCCTTCCCACCTTTTGTCTTTCTCCCCTGGTTCACTGAGAGAGCAAAATCAAGTCTATCCCAGCCTTGAACATATTCAACAAAAGAACATCATCCAGCCGCAAGGTAGAGAATTCCAAAGATACCTGAGCATCTAGGTGAAGAGATTTTCCTTCATCTAAGTCACAAATGATTGACCTCTTATCCTGAGGCTGAGGTCTGCATTCTGGATGGCTAGGTGTGTTTATCCTGATACACCCTGTTAGAATCTTGTCAATCTCAATTAGATCACCTCTCCATCTTCTAAACTTTGGAATGCATCAGCTGAATTTGCGCAGCCTCTCATCATTCATCAACCTTCTTATCCAATTATTTAATGAGTGTCACTGAACTGCATCAAATGCGAATATATTCTTCCTTCGATATGTACACAGTATTCCAGGTGTGCTGTCACTGAAACTCCACATAATTATACGTCCATCTCTTTGCCATATAGGCAAATTACAAACTAGGAGCAGGAGTAGACCATTCAGCCCATCAAGCCTGCTCCACCTTTCAATAAAATCATGGCTGATCTGTTGTTTCAGTTTCCATACTACCACTTATTCCAGATAACCTTTGATTCCTTTGCCTCATTAGAATCTTAGTGTTTAATTACCCCACCTTCTCAATGTTCTGAGACAGTTTCAAAGTCTCACAACCTTCAGGAGAAAAAAATAGATTTCTTTATGAAATGGAGACCCTCAGTTTTAAAACAGTGTTCCCTAACTCTGGATGTAGCCTCAGGATGAAGCATTATTTCCACATCCACCTTGTCAAGACCATTCAAAGTCCTATACACCTCCGTCAAGTCACCCCACACTCTTGTAAATGCTGGCAGAAACTAGCCCAGCCTGTCCAACGTACCCTCTAAAGACAACCTGCACATTCCAAGTATCAATCCAGTAAACCACTTCCGAGCTGCCACTTATATTTTTCCCTAAATAAAGAGACCAAAACTACACATGGTATTCAAGACATGGCCTCACCAATTCCCCATTTAACTGGTGTATGACATCCTTACCTTGATGTTCAATTCCTTACAAATAAAGATTAGCATTCCATTAACCTCCTGAATTACTTGCTGCACCTGCATACTAATATCTTGTAACTCATGCACTTGAACACTTTGACTCTTCTGCACTGCAGAATGCTGCAATTGTTCTCCGTTTTGGTGGTAATTTGCTTTTTAATTCTCATTTTACCTACAAAAGTGAATAATTGCACATTTTCCCACGTTTTACCCTATCTGCCATTTGCTTTTAACTGTTTGCAGTACCTGCATGCTAACCTTCAAAAGAGTTTTGCACAAGCATGACCAAGTCTTTCTGAATATCAGTATGTAAAAGCTTTGCCCTTGTAAAAAAAAATCCACTTTTCCTGATACAATAATAGTAATTTATTGTTGTCTTTATGAAAATACAGTGAAATGTATATAAGTTGCCATAAGCTGGTGACATTTTAATTAAATTGTAAAAAGGAATAAATCTCTCAAAGTTGGGGCAAATTTTATTTTTTGTCCCATCCAAGACTTCTTGAATTTCCTAAATGGCTATGGAATGCTGCCACACTCTGCAGCCATAAAAGCTGTCCCTGAGGCCACAACACCCAAGGAATAAGCAAACTGAAGCAGCTCCTGCCATCGCTGACCAGGCTCAGAACGCCATCTCTGTTAAAGCCACCTCATCGCTGCTGATATTCCAGCCAATGCCATAGCCGGGAGACTGACCCATTCTCAACTTCCAAGGACTGATCGACCATCCAAGCTTAATTCTCGAAGACCGAGGGATCATTCACTCTGCCACCATTGCAGCCTCTGCTGGAACATCAAAGGAAAAGGAACCAACCCAATCCATCGACACTTGCGCAGTTGCTCAAGCCAGGACAGCCATAGCCATGAGGAACGGACCAGATCTGCTGCTGAACTGCTGCCCATAGCCACACTTCATGACCAAAGTGCAGAAAGAAGAAAAGATCAATTTGATTCGGAAGTGAAATGAATAGAATAAAATTAAAGGAAGAAGGGTACAGTTGCTCATGCAAGAGGGAATGCATGGGCTGGGAGCTCGAGCACCACCTATCTTCTGCCTCCACCACCTTCAAGAGATTTTTGCCTTCAATAAAATCTGCTCCTTTTTTTTTGTTTCAGTCATTGTAATCTGATATAAGCTTTATATCTGTGTATATAAATTCTATGGTTTCACATATTTCACAGCTTTTCTTGTTTGACTGCAAAGGAGTCTTATAAACATCCAGTCTTTGACTCATTAAACTATTTTATGTCTCTTCACAAAAAAGTATTTTTAAACGAAAATGTCAAGAAAAATTTGAAATTTAAATATCTTGACTCTGGGTATAAAAACTAAAGCCAAATCCAGGCTGCAGAGAAGGAAAAACATTAATTATGGTACTCAAATACATAGACCAGTTTAATTTAATTCATAATAATTATGAAATATGTATTTTTTTCAGTCCTATAATTATGTTGGATACTTTACAATTAGTCTGTGGTTTCCAGGCTGACAGCAAAACATGGCTAGCTTTCACTAAAATATTTGGGACTTCCAATTGGCTCACCTCAGCAAGGATAAGAAATGCATGCATGACCGAATTAAAATGAATAGATTTGAATTGTAGTAACTTGACATGTCATGTGAAAGAAATTTAGATTAATTTAGAATAAATTTGTCTCTTTTGGCACAATTGTGATCTTCTCAAAAATAGCCATCAGAAAAATTGTTATTGAAGCTTATTGAAGATTCTGAATAAATGATCTGCATTTAGAATGGTCATTTCGGCCAAGTCTTTTAGGTTTGCTAATTACTCTAGCCAAATAAACAATAAAATTCAATTTAATGTTCTGAATTCATAGTTATTTCATGAGATGTCAATCTATTGTATGGTGTCCAGAACCCCTGTAATTGTTCACCTTTGAGGCAATTTTTGAAAACAGATAAGTAATTTAAATTCAATAAATAATGTGAAAAATATTTTATCTGTCATGAGTATGGATGGAAAAAACTCTAAGCAAAATGTTCATGTTTAAAGATGCTGAGAACATTTTCCCTACTGTACTGAACGGAGTTAAAAATCACAGAGCACCAGGTTATAGTTCATCAGGTTTAATTGGAGGCACACTAGCTTTCGGAGCAGCGCCCCAGTCCAACACCGGCATCTCCAAATCAAGAGTACTGAACTGAGGGTCTTTAATTCGGGACCACCCTCAACGCTGGGGTGAAGATGCGTACTGACCAAGAGAGCAGAGTCAGGAGTGAAGGAATAAATGGGGTTTGGATGAAGTTGCAGCGTCAGGAAGGAATGCTGTGAGTGAGCAGAACTTCGTGTTTGTTAATTCCTGTCTCTTTGACCAAGCTTTTTTGACTCATCATTATTATTTTTCTGCAAAACCCTTTGGAATTTTTCTTTCCATTAAAGTGGCTATATAAATATTAATTATTGTTGCAAACTTTCCTTCATCTCAAAATGAAATTGGTTGAATAATGTTTTTTTTTTAATCTCACCTTGGTATATCTTTTGCTTGAAAGAAAATTGTGCACTTTTATTTAAAAGTTGCTGAACAGAATGTGAAGTGTTTTAACCCTCTGAATGTTTACAGTTCTGTACCTCAGTGTCTCGCACATCTGCGTTATTCTATGTTCTTTCCAGCGCTCCACTTTACTCTCTGTGATAGTCAATGCAGTTCTGAAAATACCATACCAGACTCAAACTGTTAACTAAAAATGACAAGAATAGCAAATTCTGTAAATCAGAAACAATAACAGAAGTTGCTGGAAATGCTCAGCGGGTCTGGTAGCATCTATGGAGTGAAATCACAATTAATGTTTAGATACCATCCATTCTGAGGAAGGGTCACTGGACCTGAAATGTTAATTCTGTGAGCATTGCCACATACGTCTGTGGAGCAGTATGTCAAATTTTTGTCCTTAAAAATTGTGGTATTCTTTGAAACACTGAGCAATGCCATGAGGAATTTTAAAACACATCATGTTCATTGCAAAGACACGTGGAATCGGCTGGAGCAGCTTCTCAAATCATTCATTCTCTGTCCCTGTTCCAAGGAAGTGTGTTCTGCCAAAGGGACTCTGCCAAAAACATTATTAGCCTTTGTCTTTCTTTCATTTCCGTGAAATAACCTTGTTCACACTAACCTTTCTATCCCTCATGGACACTTCAGAGGTAGTCAGGTTGGGATTAAGATCAATAAACAAAACTAGACTTCAGAGCAGTGGCCTGGATTTTTGGTGTTACTGAAATGTCCTGGTGCCCAGGTTTTACATCCTTCAAGACTTGAAATATTCCACCTAATTGAGATTATTTATTGGCTACAGAACTCAACGCACCATAGAAGGCCACTTGCCTGTTTGCATTTTGTCTAAGTTATGTGCAGTTTATATAAAGATCTCCTTTCTTCTAACCTAATCATAATTATTTTATTCACTCTCAAGGGCACCAAGTTGTGGATAATCATGGAATATCTGGGTGGGGGCTCTGCATTAGACTTGGTGAGTACTGATTTTTACCATGGTGCGGTTTTACATTTTCTGAATGAGCCCTAAGCCAAGAGGCAAATTAGCAATGTTAGAATACTGAGCTATAAACCACAGGTTGATCTTCAATCCCACATTCAAGACTTGAAACAATGTCACAGGAACAGTGTTGCTTCACTGAAGGGCTGAGTGTTTGAAGCCCGGTACCAGGTTTGACCTGCTAACTGCAGCACATGAGCACTTGACTGCTAGCCAGATGATGTACATTTGAATCCCAGGCTCAGTGTCACTTTACCTGCACTGAGAGAGTTCTGGTTCCCAGATCTATAAGCTGCCAGTTACTCACTTTAATGCGCTATTGTCCCTGATGAGGAAGTAAATAAGCATGCTGCCTTTAATCAGTGTTGTCTCGTGGTAATCTGTGATTTGCTATGCATTCACACAGTAAGTTCTTTGACCACCACGGCTGCATTTGCAATCTGTTTCTTCTCTCTTAATTCATAAACGATGAAGATGATTTTGTTTCTTGACTGCTTAATGGAACTGCAAGGTTAGTAGCTTAACAACGTGACCTGGAATGTCGAGAGTTTATCAGAAAATGGTCCCTGAGCAAGCTGCTCAGTCTGAACGTGTTTAGATGTGGAAGATAATGATGACCTTCCATGTCAAGGCACCCATTTGGGTGGAGATGCGCAAGGATACCTGGTCCAGTGGAACCATGCTTCAGAGAGACACTCCTGCTTTCACCAGGGGAGGAGGAAATATTCAAAAGCTGATTTGCTAAACTGAATTACCTTGTTTTGCTTTCAGCTCCCACCTCTACAGATAGATAAAGCCAGCATAGCTTTGGAGAAATAGAATTGTAATTTTGGAATAATCTCCATGGATTTATTCCTGTTCTAATATTTTCCAAAGCCTTTTTTGTTTTGCCAGCTTTCACCTACTCGGGGGGTGGGGGTGGGGGGGTGGAAATCATTGTCCATTTGTACCACAGCAAGTAATCAATCAGGACACTGCTGCTTTGGACAAGTGGCTGTTATTTATGAACTTTGACAATGTTTATTAATGGTGTTTGACCATTTGGAGCATCATCACCAATCCTGGTCATGTCGTCCCCTTGAATCCCTATCTGTACATCTATCCATCATAAGAACAGAGATGGGATATTCACTAGTTATGCAATGTTCAGCACCATTCACAGTTTCTCACATACTACCAAGTATCTGCTGCTGTTGGCCTTTCAAATGTTAAAGATTTTGAGTTTGAAGGTACTGTCAAAAGAACATTGGTGAGCTACTGTAGTGCACCTTGTAGATTCTAACACCAAGCCATGATGTGTTGCAGTTGGAGGGAGTGAATGTTGAAGGTGCGAGAAGTCATCAGTGTCCAAAAGCAGCAAGACCTGAACAACATTCAGGGTTGGGCTGATAAGTTGCAAGGAACCTTTGTACCTCAAGTGCCAGACAATGACTATCTCCAGCAAGAGAGAATCTAACCATCACCCCATGACATTCAATGTACCATAATTGAAAACCCCACTGTCAGCATCCTGTGATTACCATTACCAGAAACTGAGCTGGACTAGCCATATGAATACTGTGGCTACAAAAGCTGGCAATTCTCTGGTGAATTTGTCCACCGTCTACAAGGCACAAGTCCAGGAGTGTGATAGAGTTCTCCCCACTTACCTGAAAGGGTGCAGCGCCAACAAACTCAAGAAGCTCAACATCATTCAGGACAAAACAGTCACTTCATTAGCACCTCACCTAACACCTTCAATATTCAATCTCTCCACAACGTAGAACCGTACAGTACAGGAACGGGCCCTTCGGCTGATGATATTGTGCTGAACACGACGCCAAATTAAACGGATCCCTTCTGCCTGCCCTTGGTCCATATCCCTCCATTCCTTACATATGAATGTGCTTACCTAAAGGTCCACCACCACCCTGGCAGCATATTCCAGGCTCCTATCACTCTGTTTAAAACAAAACCTCGCCCCTCGCATCTCCTTTGTACTTGCCCCAAGTCATCTTAAATGCATACCCCCTGGTATTGGACATTTCAACTGAGAAAAAGTTTCTGACCATCAACCTTATCTATGCATCTCATAATTTTATAGACTTTTTTTCAAGTCTCTGCCTCAGGGAAAACAGCCTGAGATTTTCTAGCCTCTACTTTAGAGTTCATATCCTCTAATCCAGGTAGCACTGTGCTAACTCTTTTCTGTACCCTCTCTAAAGCCTCGACATCCATCCTGTAATGTGGCAACCAGAATTGATGCAATATTCTAAGTGTGGCCTAACCAAAGTCTTATAAAGTTGCAACATGACATTCTGACTCTTACTCCATTCCCCGAGCAGTACAGACAAGCATGCCATATGCCGCCTTTACCACCCTAGCCATTTGAGTGGCCATTTTAAAGGAGCTATGGACTTTAACCCCAAGATTCCTCTGTACCTCAATGCTGTTCAGGTTTCTGCCATTAAGTATATACAGAGGAACCTCGATTTATCCAGTATTCGATTATGCAAATATCTGATTATGCGGCAAGATTGCAATGTCCTGATGCTCGGCTAAAATATGTGATCCAGGATTCAATTAACCAAACGAAATGTTCCCCACCCAGGTCCTTCGGATAATCAAGGTTCCACTGTACTTATTCTTAGCATTTGATCTCCCAAAGTGTAGTACCCCACATTTATCCAGACTCAACTCCATCTGCCATTTCATAGTCCATATCTGCAACTGAATGATATCCCACTATATCTTTTGACAGCCTTCTATATTATGCACAATTCTACCAATTTTTGTATCACCTGCAAACTTACTAACTCACCCATCTACAGTTTCATCCAAGTCATATATAACCGCAAACAGCAGAAGTCCTAATACAGATCCCTGTGAAATACCTTCTCCCTAGTTATCCTCTTGTTTTTAATGTATGTTTAGAATGCCTTGGGATTCTCTTTAACCCTACTTGCCAAGATAATTTCATGGCCCCTTCTTGCTCTCCTAACTCCCTGCTTGAGTTCTTTCCTGCTTTTTTTATTTTCCTCACGGGCCGACTTTAGCTTTGTAAACTTTGCATACCTTCTGTTTTCCTTTGACTAAATTCACAACTTCCCTCGTTATCCAAGAGCCCCTTACCTTGCCATCCCTGACCAACGTTATGGAACATGCCAGTCCTGAACTCTGATTGGCAGGTCTTTAAAAAGGTTCCACATGTCAAATATGGACTTGCCCAATACCAGCTCCTCCCAATGAGCAGTCCCTAGTTCCTACTTAATACTGATAGAATTTGCTCACTCACAGTTTAGTACCTTCCAGCAAGGTCCTGATTTATCCTTCTTTGTGCCTATCTTTAAACTGAAAGGTCAGTCTCCTGGCCAGGCTTATTAGCCAATGTATGGTCCAGTATGGACCCTCCTCTCTCCACACACTTTCAAGAAATCCTTTTGGATGCACTTAACAATTCAGCCCGTCTAAGTCTCTTGCTGAAAGGGAATCCCAGTCAACATTGGGGAAGGTAAAGTCACTCGCAATACAACTCTGCTGTTCTTGCAACTTTCCATAATCTGCCTACATATTTGTTCCTCAACGTCTCGGTTGTGGGGTCTACCTGTATAATCCTAACAGGCATCTTATTTTGGAGCTCTACCCATATTGCCTCAGTGGATGAGCCAGGCGAAAGTGAGTAACTGCAGATGCTGGAGATCAGAGTCGAGAGTGTGGTGCTGGAAAAGCGCAGCAGGTCAGGCAGCATCCAAGGAGCAGGCGAATTGAAGTTTCGGGCAAAAGCCCTTCATCAGGATTAAAGGGCTTTTGCCCAAAATGTCAATTTTGTTTCCTGCTTTTCGGATGCTGCCTGACCCTCAGTGGATGAGCCCTCCAGTATGTCCTCAGTGCAGATGTGACATTCGCCCTTATTAGTAATGCAACTCCTCCACCTCTCTTACCTTTCTCTCTATCTCGTCTGAAGCAAAGAAACCCTGGAACACTGAGCAGCCAGTGCTGTCCACCACGCAACCAAGTCTCCGTAATGGCCACAACATCATCAACAGCAGCAGTGTGTACCGTCTATCAGAAGTACCACAGTAACTCACCAAAGCTGCCACGGCATTTGTGTTTAGGTTATTGGTCAGTAAGTATGAATGACCAAGCTATCCTGGTGACAATTGCTCTATGTAATGGAAGACCAGTTCAGACCAGCTGACTGAATGCAATTGAGCTAAAACCCCTTTGGGTTACCCTAGCTGTGAGTAACTTGTGTTACCTCATCTATCAGAGAGTCCTTCTTTTGTTAATGAATGGTTGTGGTCTTTGCAGCTGAAACCAGGGCCCCTGGAGGAGACTTACATTGCAACGATCCTACGGGAAATACTTAAAGGTTTAGACTATCTGCACTCAGAACGAAAAATTCATCGAGACATTAAAGGTAAAAACACGACAAGAAATAGGATTGCTGACATGTTACTGAGAGTTAAGCAGAGCAGCAGCTTTTTTTTTGGATAATTATAACTTCTGTAAATTGATTTTCAAATTACTGCTTAAAAGAGGGAGTGGAAGGCAGACTTCATCAGAATACTCCCGAAAGCAAGGAATTTGCACTGTCAGGAGTTATTTTCTGATGTAGGGATTGGGAAGGGAAGATGTGTTTTTATCATATCTGAATGCCTCTAAAATATGGCATGTTCTTGATTTTAGTATTACATCCTTGGGACTGTAGCACTCACTCAGTACTCCAGAGGCATGTGAGCTTAAATTGTAATTCTGCTCCTGTATCTTATGACCAATTGAGCAAAAGGAAGCGATGGACCCTATTGCAGAAGGTAGTTGGAAGAGATGATAGGACATTAAAGACACGATCCTATTGTTAGGGGAAAGGAGGAGGCACCTTGCAGTTTTCCAGGCCCTCTTATATCCTCATCCTCCTGGGCATTACACCCAACACTGATCTGGCACATTGGCTGCTGTTTACCCTGACATTTGCTTAAAACAAAAGATACGAATGGACAAGGTCAATGAGGAAAGTGTTCTGGGTGGCTGGGGTGGCAGGCACAACAAGCTGAGCTGAAGTGCTTGACCAAGCAAAATAGAGGAAGGCCATACAAACCTAAGCTGTGCTAAACCTGACCCCAGAGCACTTGACGATGAAGCGGAAAGTGAAAAAACCCTGTTCCTTATTCAAGCATTCCTTGCACATGGTTGGAACTTGACCACACTTCATTAATTTTCTCATTAAGGTAGGCGTTGTGACACCATGCTGAGCAAAGAATCATGACCTCCTGCCCCTTGATTTGTTTAAGCCCCTGCTCCAGCTCCAGTTTATTTTTAATCTCTGAAGGATACGTATTATTTGAAATATAATATAAATTACCACCTTGTCAGGTTTTTCTTTCCCCATGACTGAGATTCTTCAACTCAATAAGCACAGAAATAATCACTTCTTATCAGGTTTCTTTTAGGAAGGATGGGTGAATGTATTTCACACATGTATGCTTATTTGCTCAAATTTTAACAGGGACAGGAATGGAAAAAGAAATGACTACTGAACAATCTTGAGTATTTATTTTCCCTTTGTGGTTTGAGTTTTTTTGACTGACCTCCTGGCTACTGTTGTGGATTTATATACTCATAGAATTCACCAGCTTGAAATTTTTAATTCCTTACATTTTCCACTCATATTTCAGCCTCTTAAGACCTCTTTAACATCCTTTCCTTGAATCCTGCTTCATACCCATCCAGTCTCCTAGAATGTGCTCTCATTTTCACAGTGTCTGAAGCAGCAGTACAGTAGCTGCCTGAGAGAACAATTGATTTTAATGTTCTGTTTGTCCTATCTCCACAGCTGCTAACGTATTACTGTCAGAGCAAGGCGACGTGAAGCTTGCAGACTTCGGGGTAGCCGGGCAATTAACAGACACACAGATAAAGAGAAACACATTTGTAGGAACACCCTTCTGGATGGCACCAGAAGTCATCAAGCAGTCTGCGTACGACTTCAAGGTGAGTGACCAAACGCACACACGTCAGTCTCTACAGATTTGTGTGTCACGTCTTGATCCATTGCCGTTCACATTCAGCCAAGCACTCACCTGCAACATACTTAGACTTTAAACTATAGAATGGACCTGAAGCAAAATTTAACGTCTGCCATTCTGAACCGAGGTATGGTTAGGGTCCCTCTAATATCACGGTGGAAATGTCCCTACTCCAGGACCTGTCGGCCTGGGTTCAAGTCCCACCTGCTCCAGAGGTGTGTAATATCACCTCCGAACACATTGTTTAGAAAAATAGTTTAAAAATAGGTGAAAGGGTATACCATTCCAATAAACGTTTTGAAAGTATCAATTCCAATTCCTCATCTCCTTAAACCCGCTTGGTGGATAACCTGGGAATAAGCTGGGACTACAACTGTTTACAGTGACTTAGAGAAAAGAGGCAAATGTACTGTCGCCAAATTTGCAGGTGACACAAAATTTGGTGGAAGGGCAAGTTGCAAGAGGGATGCAGGCAGTTTACAGATAGATACTGATGGGTTAGTAAGTGGGCAAAATGTTGGTACATGGAGTATAATGTGGAAAAATGTAAAGTTGTTTGTTTTGGAAGAGAACAAAAGATTAGCATATTAATTAAACAGGGAAAAACTGCAGAAAGCAGCAATGCAATGAGTACCTGAGGGACTCGTGCACGAAACACAAAGGTAGCAAACAGGTGCAGCTGATAATCAGGAAGGCTAATGGATTGTTAGCCTTTATTTCAAGGGGGGGATGGTGTATTAGATTAGGAAAGTCTTACTGTAACTGTACAAGTTGCTGATGAGACCACATCTGAAGTACTGTGACCACTTTTGGGTCCCCTTGATTAAGGAAAGATATTTCATTGGACACAGTTCAGAGCAGGTTCAGTAGGATCATCCTGGCCTGAAGAGATTGCCTTATGGACAAAGATTAAACAGATTGGGATTGTACTGACTGGAGCTTCAAGTGAAAGGTGATCTCATTGAAACATATAGGATTCTAAAGGGTATACCCTCATGGAAGAGTCTAGGACCAGAGGCTATAGTCACAGAATTAAGGGGTTCCAAGGTAAGATTGAGATTATAGTTAGTTCGGCTATAACATGGTAGTTCTGTTCTCGTGTGATCCAATGTTATAAGAAAATAATGTAATAGTAGCACCATTTAAACTAATGGGACTGGAATCACATTATAACGAATACATGCTTTAAAAGTTCACCTTTCAAAACAGTGTCTGCAAGTCATCAATCACGTTATAGTGAATTTGCATTAATGAAACGCGCGTTGTAGCAGAATGACCTGTATTTGGAGCTCCCAGCCACAGACAATATATGGGGGAAGAGTCTTTGACAGGTTCCTGATCAGCAGGGAATCAAAGGTTTTGAGGAAATGCAGGAAAATAGACATGAGTTTCGGTCAGATCAGCCACAATCCTATTGAATGGTGGAGCAAACTCAATGGGCTGAATGGCATATTCCTATTTCTTCTAGTATTTTCTCATTTTCATTCACTCATGGCATGCAGGTATCACTGTGGCTGGGCTAGCATGTATTGTCCACCCCTAATTGCCCTTGAGAAGTGGTCGTGAGCTGCTTTCTTGAGCCACTGCAGTTCACCTGCTGTAGGATGACCCACAATGCAGTTAGGGAGGGAGATCAAGCAGTCCAACTGTGAAAAGTGAGGGAATGGTGATATATTACCAAGTCAGAATGGTGAGTGGCTTAAAGGGAACTTGCAGGTGGTCGTCTTCCCATGTATTTGCTGCCCTTGTCCTTCCAGATGGAAGTAGTTGTGGATTTGGAAGGTGCTACCTCATGATCTTTGGTGAATTTCTGCAGTGCACCTTGTACACACTGTTACTGAGCATCAGTGCTGAAGTGAGTGGATGCATGTTAATGTGGTGCCAATCAAGCAGGTTGCTGTGTCCTGGATGGTGTCAAGCTTAAATGTAATTGGAGCTGCGCCCATCCAGGCAAGTGGGGGCGTACTCCATCACACTGACTTACATCTTGTAGATGGTGGACTGGCTTTGGGGAGTCAAGAACTGAGTTACTCACTGCAATATTCCTAGCCTCTGATCTGCTTTTGTAGCCACTGTGCTTATGTGGCAAATCCAGTTAAGTTTCTGGTCAATGATACCCCCCAGGACGTTGACAATGATGGTAACACCATTGAATGTCAAGGAGAGATGGTTAGATTGTTATTGGACATGGTCATTGCCTGGCATTTGTGTTGTGAATGTCACTTGCCACTTACCAGTCTAAGCCTGGATACTTTCCGAATCTTTTTGCCTTTAAACATGGACTGCTTCACAATCTGAGGTTATCAGAAAGATGTTGTGAAACTTGAAAGGATCCAGAAAAGATTTACAAGGATGTTGCTAGGGTTGGAGGATTTGAGCTATAGAGAGAGGTTGAATAGGCTAGGGCTGTTTTCCCTGGAGCATCAAAGGCTGAGGGGTGACCTCATAGAGCTTTATGAAATCGTGAGGGGCATGGATAGAATAAATAGACAGTCTTTTCTCTGGGGAGGGGGGAGTCCAGAACTAGAGGGCATAGGTTTTGAGTGAGAGGGGAAAGATATAAAAGGGACTTAAGGGGCAACTTTTTCATGCAGTGGGTGGTGCATGTATGGAATGATTGCCAGAGGAAGTGGTGGAGGCTGGTACATTTACAATATTTAAAAGGCAAGCTGGCAAATGGGACTAGATTAGGTTAGGATATCTGGTTGGCATGGATGAGTTGGACCGAAGGGTCTGTTTCCATGCTGTACATCTCCATGACTGAGTGACGAATGGTGCTGAATATTGTGCAATCATTGGCAAACATCCCCACTTCTGACCTTATGATGGAGGGAAGATCATTGATGAAGCAGCTAAAGGAGGTTGGGCCTAAGATACTACAGTGAGGATCTCCTGCGGAGATGTCTTTGGGCTGAGATGAGTGACATCCAACTACCACAACCATCTTCCAATGTGCCAGGTACGACTCCAACCAGCAGGCATTTTGCCCCTGATAACTATTGATTTTGCTCGGGCTCCTTGATGCCACTCTTGATTGAATGTGGCCTTGATGTCAAGGACTGTCACGCTGTCCTCACCCCTGGAATTCGGACCTTATGTTCATATCTGAATCAAGGATGTAATGAGGTCAGGAGCTGAGTGGTCCTGGCAGAACCCAAACTGAGTGTCAGTGAGCAGGCTGTCAGTGAGCGGTGTGATGACATATTCTGTCACTTTACTAATGATGAAGAGTAGACTAATGGGATGGTATTTTGCCAGTTTGGATTTGTTCTGCTTTTTGTGGACAGGCGAATTTCCATATTGTCAGGGAGATGCCAGTGATGTAACTGTACTGGAAGAGCTTGGTCAGGGGAACAGCAAGTTCTGGAGTGCAAGTCTTCAGTACTGTTTTCAATGCCCAAAGCCTTTGCAATTTCCAATGCCTCCAGTTATTTCTTGGTATCACATGGAGTGAATCAAACTGGCTGAAGATTTGGTTTCTGTGATGCTGAGGCCTATTGGAGGAGGCTGAGATGGATCATCCACTCAGCACTACTTGTTGAAGATTACTATGAATGCTTAAGCCTTAACCTTTGCACTGATGTGTTGTGCTCTTTCATCATTGATATTTGTGGAGTCTTCTTCTCCAATGACTTCACAATTCCCAACTGGTGTGGCAGGACTGTAGAGCTTAGATCTGATCTGTTGGTTTTAGGATCACTTAGCACTGTCTATTACTTGCTGCTTGTGCTGTTTGGCATGCAAGTAGTCCTATTTGGTAGCTTCACCAGGTTGGCATCTCATTTTTAGGTATGCCTGGTGCTGCTCATGGCATGTCCTCTTGCAATTTCCATTAAACCAGGATTGATGATATTGGCTGAGTGGGAATATGCCAGGCCTTGAGGTTGCAGATTGTGCTGGATTACCTTTCTACCACCATTGATGCCTCTTAGCACCTTTATGGGTGCCCAGTCTTGAGTTGCTAGATCTGTTTGAAGTCTGAACCATTTAGCACGGTGACCGTGCCACACAACACCATGGGAGGTGTTCTCAGTGGGAAGGTGAGACTTCATTTTGGCAGGGACTGTACCATGGTGTCTCTTACTGGCACTGTCATGGGCAGGTGCGTCTGCAGCCAGCAGATAGGAGAGGATGAGATCAAGTATGTTTTTCTCTCTCGTTCCTTTACCATCTATCTGGCAGCTATTTTCCAGCTCGATCAGTGGTGCAGCTACCAAACCTCTCTCGATGGTGGACATTGAAATCCCCCCACCCACCCAGAAAACATTTTGCACCTTTGCCACCCTCCATGCTTTCTTCGTGATATTCAACATGGAGTTCTGGTTCATCAGCTGAGGGAAGATGCTGCATGGTAATTAGCAGGAATTTTCCTTGCCCGTGTGTAACCTGATGTCATGAGACTTTGAGGTCCAGAGTCAAGTGGGGCAGGACATATCCAGGGATGGTGTTGGTGGTGTCTAGGACATTGTCTGTAAGGAATGATTCTGTGAGTATAACTATATAAGGCTGTTGCTTGATCACTCTGAGACACAGCCTAATTTTGGCACCAGCCCTTATGGTCTTAACTTGGTCTGTTAAAATTGTACTGATTAAGGGCAGAAAGGGACTGATGTCAGATACATTCATTCTATGTCTTGAACCTGCGTTTGAAGGGAAGTTATGCCTGACATCCAGGATTTGTTTTACTTGGATTAGTGTTGGCGTGTAGATATCCAGAAAGAGAGAAAACTGCAAACATTTGCTTATTGAAGGAAGTTCAGGGCCTTCAGAAAGGCCCTTGTAGTCTGTCAGGTCAGTTCCAAAGTGCAAAAAAAAATGCTCATTTTGTACTTCAGCATTCCTCAGCCAATGTCCACTCGTTGATGTTTACACTTAGCAATGCTATCAGCCTATGCTTCCTCTTACATAAGTCGCAGTCCACTTGCCATGTTCACGACCTTTTTATGTGGCATGCTTAGATCCAAATTATTCCATTTTCCCATTAAATTTGCTCTTGTTGGCATCCTGCACACTTCAGTTCCCAGTTCCAAATAGTGTTTCCTCTTAGCCCAGAAGTCAGATAATAAATATCAAATTAGTCACTCTTCAGTAGACTATCTGTCTGTAGTTCACTGACTAAAATTGTATGGTTCCACACTAATAATTTTTCTAAACTGAGGATCACTCCCTGAGTAATACTGTTCCTTACCACGACCAGACTTTATATGGTCCTACTAATTGAAGAAAAAGTGCCAAGACATTCCACGGAAGTATTTGTCTTATCCTGCCTATTCATTCTAAGATTGTCTTTAGTTTTTTCAGTGTTCATCCATGCTGTACATAAGCTCAGAAGTCTGTAGCCCCAGACCTATTTCTTGTCTACAACCAGCACAATGTATTTTTCAGTTTAAATCCCTTGCCCAGTTTCATCATTAAATTGGTCAATACTAAATGATAATTGACCTTACAGGTTGTACAAGGTCACCTTCTCTACTTTGTCCCCCTTTTGCCAGTTTGGTATCCATAAGTAAATCCCCACGCCTTGGAATAAAAACCAACCAGTTATTTAAAACAGATTCTTTAAGCAGAACTGAGTCAGCCCAGCATAATAAGCTGTGTGCAGTCTTCTGATCTCTTGAATAATGGGAACCACCCAGTAGAACTCTGACCCTTCACCCATGGGTCATGGATTTTAATGTAACTCAATTGAGCTAAAATCCTAATGCTGTGTAGCCACTTTATTAACTTCTGTGTTCTGTAACCCTTATTTGCGAACAGCCAGCTTGCATGTCCTATCTATCAATGACCCAAAATGCAATTTCTGTTCTTGCGCGTCTGTTTCTTTCATCCCACCACTCCTCTCCTTGTTTATGCGTTTATTTTTCTCTCTGCTTTTGACTATCTGTGGTCTCACTTCCACAGATGCTTTTTCTGTATTCTGTTTTTCACATTTTTGTTCCTCTGCGATGTTTCTCACTTTCTCAATTCCCTGTAACTGTGTTAATCTATTGAGCTTGTAATGTCATATTTTAACTAGGTCAGAATGAAAGTTCCTTCCTGTACTTCTGGAGTTGATTGAAACGAGCAGGAGTTTCAAAACGGCTTATCTCTAAATAAATGTGGGAGCGTGAAACTGAACAAAGCCTTCCTCACAATTAAAGAGTTTTTTATTTGTAAGTCAAGAGAAAGGAACAATAATAATTCAGGAGAGCTAAAGGAGCTCACATCCTGTGGGCTTAGTCACACAATCATTAGTGCATCTGGCCAGAGCTTAGATTCATCTGATAGCAACAAGTAGAAAGGAATAGGAGTAGTGACCAAAGCACGCTCGTCACAATCAGCAGTGACTATGTCTGAAAGTAGGAGCGTGTACTGAGAATTAGTGTGTGGCATTGAGCTTGGCACTTGACAAATCTGCACCTAATGTGGAAATGTAATGGCTGCTAGATATTGTTGCAGCAGCAAGCCAGAAAGACAGTGTTGAAAAATGTGTTGCTGGAAAAGCGCAGCAGGTCAGGCAGCATCAAATAAGCCCTTCTTCAGGAAGGCTTATGCCCGAAATGTCAATTCTCCTGCTCCTTTGAGGCTGCCTGACCTGCACTTTTCCAGCAACACATTTTTCAGCTCTGATCTCCAGCATCTGCAGTCCTCACTTTCTCCTTCCAGAATGACCGTGTGCAGATTTGAAATCCTGCACTGCCGTGAGGCCTCCCTCACAAATGAGGATAATTGTCAACTTTTATAGATGCGTTACAGAAAGCATACTATCTGGCCTGCATCACTGCACGGTTTAGCAACTGCTGTTCCCAGGACTGCAAGAAAATACAGAGTGTCGTGAACATAGCCCACCCATCATGCAAAACAAACCTTCATCCATTGACTCCATCTATACTTTCCATGCCTCCGGAAAGCAACCAACATAATCAAAACCCCTCCCATCCCGATTATACACTCTGTGTCTCTCCCTCGTGTGTGTGTGTGTGTGTGTGTCTCTCTCTCTCTCTCTCTCTCTCTCTCTCTCTCTCTCTCTCTGCGTGACTCCCTCCTTCAGATTCGCATTGTAGAAGACTAAGATGTAGTAGCAAAAGAAAACCATACAACCGATTTTGAGTCTGCTCCGGTAATCAGAGAGAGAATAGCTGATCTGATGATCCTTGACTCCACTTTCCTGCCTTCCCCTATAACCCTTGATTCCATTATTGATTAAAACTGTGTCTATCTCAGCCTTAAATATTAGAATGATCTAACCTCCATTGCCCTCTAAGTGAAAGAATTCCAAAGATTCGCACTCCTCTCAAAAGAAATTCCTCCTCCCCTCTTGTCTTAATTAGTTCCTGATTCTGAGATTATATGCAATAGTGCTAGACTCTCCCACAAGAGAAACAGCTTCTCCAAATTTAACTGTAAAGGTTTCTAAGGACTTTGCTTGTTTCAAGAATGTCACCTTTCATTCTTCTATTCTGTGTATACAGGGTCAATCTCCTCTACCTCTCCTCCTAAGAAGTCCCTCCATATCCCTATCAACCTCTCTGGACTGCCTCTAATGCAGGTTTGCTTTTCCTTAGATAAGGGAACCAAATATCTTCCCAATATTCAAGGTGTGATCTAACAAATACCTTGTACAGTTTTCACTATATTTTCCTATTTTTATACTCCATTCCCTTTGAAGTAAAGGCCAACATTATATTTGCCTTCTCCATTACCTGCTGAACCTCTGATTTAAGAACAAGTTGGGGGTTGGGGGGGTGTTAGTGTTACTGAACAAAGACTTTCAGTGCAGGTTCATAGTTGCTTGAAAGTGGAGTCTCGGGTAGCTAGGATACTGAAGAAGGCTTTTAGTATGTTTTCTTTTATTGGTCAGAGCATTGAGTGCAGGAGTTAGAAGGTCTTGTTGTGGCTGTACAGGACATTGGTTAGGCTACGTTTGGTTTATTGTATTCAATTCTGGTCTCCTTGCTATCAGAAGGATGTTGTGAAACTTGAATGAGCTCAGAAGAGATTTACAATGATGTTGCCAGGATTGGCGGGTTTGAGCTATTGGAACAGGCTGAGTAGGCTGGGACTGCTTTCCCTGGAGCATTGGAGGCTGATAAGAGGTTAATAAAATCATAAGGGGCATGAAGAGGATAAATAGACAAGCTCGTTTCCCTGGTTTGGGGGAGTCCAGAACTAGAGGGCAAAGGTTTAAGGTGAGAGGGGAAAAGTTTAAAAAAGGTCCTAAGGGACAAATTGTTCACGTAAAGTGTAGTGTATCTATGGAATGAGCTGCCAGAAGAAGTGGTGGAGGCTGGTACAGTTACAACATTTAAAAGGTATCTGGGTGGGTATATGAATAGAGCGATATGGGCCAAGTGCTAGCAAATGGGACTAGATTGGGTTGGGATATCTGGTTGGCATGGACAAGTTAGACTGAAGGGTGTATTTCCATGCTGTACATCTCTATGACTACCAAATCCCTCTATTTTATCTTTCAGCAGTTCTTTCCCATTTTAAGTGATATTCAGCTCCTCTCAGTTACCCCTTGCTGTCCACTACACCTCCAATCTGCAAACTTACTAATTGTACCTCTTATGCTTGCATCCAAATCATTTATGTAAATAACAAAAAGTAGAGGGTCCAGCACCGATCCTTGTGGCACTCCACTGGTCACAGGCCTCCAGTCTGAAAATCAACCCTCCACCACCACCCTCTGCCTTCTACCTTTGAGCCAGTTCTGTATCCAAATGGCTAGTTCTCCCTGTATTCCGTGAAATCTAACCTTGCTAATCAGTCTCCCATGGGGAACCTTGTTGAATGCCTTACTGAAGTCCATATGGATCACATCTACCACTCTGCCTTCTTCAATCTTCTTTGTTACTTCTTCAAAACACTCAATCAAGTTAGGCCACTGTTGAAATACTGCGTGCAGTTCTGGTCTCCTTCCTATCAGAAAGATGTGAAACTTGAAAGGGTTCAGAAAAGATTTACAAGGATGTTGCCAGGTTTGGAGGATTTAAGCTATAAGGAGCGGCTGAACAGGCTAGGGCTGTTTTCCCTGGAGCATCAGAGGGGTGACCTTACAGAGGTTTACAAAATTATGAGGGGCGTGGATAGGATAAATAGACAAGGTCTTTTCCCTAGGGTCAGGGAGTCCAGAACTAGAGGGCATAGGTTTAGGGTGAGGGGGGAAAGATATAAAAGAGACCTAAGGGGCAACTTTTTCACGCAGAGAGTGGTACGTGTATGGATTGAGCTGTAAGAGGAAGTGGTGGAGGCTGGTACAGTTGCAACATTTTAAGAGGCACCAAGCTGGTGGGTTTGGAGGGATATGGGCCGGGTGCTGGCAGGTGGGACTAGATTGGGTTGGGATATCTGGTCGGCATGGACGGGTTGGACCAAAGGGTCTGTTTCCATGCTGTACATCTCTATGACTCTATGATAATGAAGACGGATACAGAGTATTTATTCAAATCCCCTGATATTTCCTGATTCCTCCATTGTTATTTATGGGCGGCACGGTGGCACAGTGGCTAGCACTGCTGCCTCACAGCGCCAGAGACCCGGGTTCAATTCCCGCCTCAGGCAACTGTCTGTGTGGGTTTCCTCCGGGTGCTCCGGTTTCTTCCCACAGTCCAAAAATGTGCAGGGTAGGTGAATTGGCCATACTAAATTGCCCATAGTGTTAGGTGAAGGGGTAAATGTAAGGGAATGGGTTTGGGTGGGTTGCTCTTCGGCGGGTCGGTGTGGACTTGTTGGGCCGAAGGGCCTGTTTCCACACTGTAAGTAATCTAATGTAATCAATATTTCTTCAGCCTCATTCTGTAAAGGGCCTGTGTTCACTTTCACCTAAATTTTTATATACTTACAGAAGCTCTTGTTGTCTGTCTTATTGTCTGCAAATTTACCCTCAAATTTTATTTTCTTTCATTATGGAGCTCTTTTGTTGGTTTTTAAAACTTTCCCAATCATCTGCCTGACCACTAATTTTGCCATATTCTAATACTGTGTATAATCGTGTATAGGTTGAATTTTGAAGACTGTGTTTTAACCTGAAATTAGGGGTTGACTTGTATGCGAGGTATTGTTTTTGAGGGGATGAATATTTACCTATAAAATAGGTAAAATGGGGAATTTACCATCCCGGCAGTCCCCTATTCCCTGGTTCTGGAACGTTCCCTGTAATATGTTCAGGCCATGGTAAACTGCGGGTAAACTGGAACTAACTCCATGGATCTGGCAGTCACCCTGTGCTGTCATACCATTCCAGTAATTCTGAAAACCTGGAACGGAACATGATGGCTGGCAGATTGCAATGCTGGAGCAGAGCACAGTGGGCAGGCAAGCTGGCTCATCAATGTTGATCTGTAACTGTGAAGGGTCGACTTACACATAAGATATATGGAAAATGCAAGATTTTTGGCCAAAAATAAGGGGTCGATTTATACATTAAATCAACCTAAACACGTATATATGTTTTTTTTCTTTTCATTTGATGCTATCCTTAACTTCCCCTGGTTAATTGCAATGGAGGAAAATGCAGGAATTCTTTTGAAAACCTGGCGCTTGTACTAAGGTAAAGTTTCTCATTCTCTGACTTGTTTATTTTCAGGCAGATATCTGGTCCCTTGGAATAACTGCAATTGAATTAGCAAAAGGAGAACCCCCTAATTCAGAACTGCATCCTATGCGAGTTCTTTTCCTGATTCCCAAGAACAACCCCCCAACACTGGAAGGAAACCACAGCAAGCCCTTCAAAGAGTTTGTTGAGGCCTGCTTAAACAAGGATCCCAAATTTGTAAGTAGAAGATATTGCTTTGTTTCGGGTTATATGCACCAAATGAGCTTTCGGTGTTGCTGTTTTAGAGAAGGAAAGAAATATTTCATAGCCCTTGTAGTCAAGCTATCTGAAAGTTTGCCACAATCAGTAAATCACATCTGAAGTGAGGTTATGAAGTCAACTTGCTCACAGCAAGCCCTGATGTACAGCAGTGAGGTAAGTGGCACGGTAATGTTTAGTGCATTCGTCAAGACTAAAATATTGGCTCAGACACGCGGGGGATATTGTTTGCTGCTCTCCACATCTTCCCAAGAAGGTGGACTGTTCGAACAAAATCAATTTAATATCCGTTGTGAAAGACGGGCAATCCAACCATGCAACACACTCCCAATGTTACACAAGTGTCAGACTAGATCATGAATAGGCAATTAATATGACAAGGACCTATAAGCTTTTAACTTTAAGACAAGAATGTTACTACTGATCCAGGAATGACATCAAGAAATGTTAAAACAGAGGTCATGAATAAAGATGTACCTGAACAGTCACATTATTACCTTTTTAAGGTACAAGGAATATTCAAAGGCGTCTGCAGAAATTATGCAGATAAAAAAAGTGGAATATCAATGAAATTTGTTAAATGCATGTCCTTTAAACAGGTTGCAGATTGTATGAGAAAATTAAGGTGGGGGAGGTGAGGCCAATCTTCATCATTTGCTTAGTACTGGAAAGTTAGTTTTCTGTCCATTTTTCTTCTTTTTCCTATTGACTGTTTGATTTGGTCACAAGTACTGACAGTCCTCTCATTCCTTCCCAAGAGACTATGCTTCAGTCATGATTTTCCAACTTCCATAAATTCAGGAATTGTGCCTTCTTAGAATAGGAAATTTCAAATTTCACAGCAGTGCTCAAGAAAGGTGGGAGAACCAATTAGTTTAACATCAGTAGTAGAACAAGTATTGGAATCTCTCATTAGAGACAAGTCCCAGTATCAGTTGCTCAAAGAGAAGCAAAGTGGATTAGGTCATAGTCATACAACATGGAAGCAGACCCTTCGGTCCAACTTGTCCATGCCAACCATATTTCTCAAACTAACCTCGCCCCAATTGCCTGTGTTTGACCCATATCCCTCTAAACCTTTTCTATTCATGTCCTTGTTCAAATCTATTTTAAATGTTGTAATTGTATCTGCATGTACCACTTCCTCATTTCAGATATGAACCACCCTTTGTGTGGAAAATGTTGCCCTTCAGGTCCCTTTTTATATCTTTCATTTCTCATCCGGTTTCCTCCCACAGTGCAAAGATGTGCAGGTCATGTGAATTGGCCATGCTAAATTGCCCATAGTGTTAGCTGCATTAGTCAGAGGGAAATGGGTCTGGGTGGGTTACTCTTCAGAGGATCGGTGTGCACTTGTTGGGCCGAAGGGCCTGTTTCCACACTGTAGGGAATCTTATCTTATCTAATCTTAAAATTATGTCCTCTAATTTTGAAATCACCTACCCTAGGAAAAAGACCTTTGCTATTCACCATATCTTGGCCCCTCATGATTTTACAAACCTCTATAAAGTCACCTCTCAATCTTCGATGCTCCTATGAAATGAATCCCAGTTTATCCCGCCTCTCATTTTAACTCGATCCCTCCAGTCCCAGCAACATCCCCGTAAATCTTTTCTGAACCATCTCTAATTAAATAATTAACTTCTGTAGCCTTGAGTTCCAAGGGAGCAGAGCTCATGCTTCACTTTCTGTAGGAGTGACTTGAGAGTTCATAATCTAGTTTGCTAAAATACAGAGCAGGATTCAAAGGGATAACAAGGAAAAGAAGAATAACAGCAAGAAAATCACTTTCATCCCTGAAGCTGCAAAGCTGCTTCTTTCTTTAATATGAAAAGGCAAAGGTTGCAATCTCTCTCCCATGTTCCAGACATTATTTTATTTTAAGGGTTTGCCATATCTGACTGATTTACTTAGATGTAATTTGAGGAAATCACCAACAGGCTGATAGGGCAGTGTCTATAGATGTTGCCTGTATAGAATACCAAATGTATTTGATAAGGTTCCACACAAGTAACTATCAGAAGTGAATTTAGGTTTTGTTTCAGTAGCAGGTAACTATCAGAGTGTGCTTAACTGTAGTGTCAGAATTCAGGAACAACGTCCATGCTGATCCAGTTTTGAAGCCCTATGAAAATGAAGCAAGTTCTGCAGAGCACATTGATCTACCTGTGTGAGCTGTGCCAATCTCTGTTTTTTTAAATAAAAACTTTTATGAACAGTTGTGTAGACTAGGGTATACAGCAGGCCATTTGAAATTGGAAGTGCACTACACACAAAACAGATACGTTCTTTCAGTGATTCCCAACAGAACTACACCCAAACTCTGTCTCTCCAAACCTTTCAGAACTGTTACTCCCTGCAGTAATCCATACATCGGGGTGACTCTCCCCTCTCATTTAGGAGTAAGGAATTGCTTTTGTTATCCTGCTTTTTTCTTTCTCTCTCTCTCTCTCTCTCTCTCTCTCTCTCTCTCTCTCTCTCTCTCTC
Source organism: Chiloscyllium punctatum (assembly GCF_047496795.1). Lineage (NCBI taxonomy): Eukaryota > Metazoa > Chordata > Chondrichthyes > Orectolobiformes > Hemiscylliidae > Chiloscyllium > Chiloscyllium punctatum. The sequence continues at coordinate 81,599,371 of NC_092744.1, forward strand.
TCTCTCTCCCCCTCTCTCCCCCTTTTCCAACTATGCTTCCATTTTATACATGTTCTGTATTTATACTGAAGCTGTTAGGAGGCAGGTTAATATGGTGGGGTAAGAAATCCACTGCTTCAGTGAATAAATTTAAGTTATAGTCATGTCCAGAATGTTGGAGAAAGCCAGGTAAAGTTGTTGTATCAAAATAGGTGTTTTGTTAATGTGAAAAATGTCACAGGCCAGATGGCCTGTTTCCACACTGTAGGGAATCTAATCTATGGCAGCAGACATAAAAGGACTTTTACAAATGTCCATAAAAGTCTTGAATCTGATCTCCTATTTATGAAACCTTTAGATGCCATTGTTCAAAGGGGCAAAAGTATAAAACAAATGTGAAAGAGAACCAGTCACTCCCTGCTTGGGTTTTTCTTTCTAAATCGTGATAAGCTAGCCTTTTCCTGGAAGGTACGTTTGACCCCAGGCTGTACCTATTTGGACCACCTTACAGCAGGCAATACCTATTCAAGGGGCAGGCCATGTTAAACACCATTTCCAACTTCTCAGTGAAAGATTCAGAGTGTTCCTCTGCAACCTTGCAGAGGAGTCTGATGGCATGCCCATGTATTTTCAAGGTAAGGAGAATGTCCTGAGCAAAATGTATCCTTTGTGGACCTTCTCTTCCAAGAATGTTACAAGATGGGTGGCACGGTGGCTCAGTGCTTAGCACTGCTGCCTCACGGCGCCAGGGACCTAGGTTCAATTCCCGCCTCAGGCGACTGACTGTGTGGAGTTTGCACGTTCTCCCCGTGTCTGCGTGGGTTTCCTCCGGGTGCTCCGGTTTCCTCCCACAGTCCAAAGATGTGCAGGTCAGGTGAATTGGCCATGCTAAATTGCCTGTAGTGTTAGGGGTAAATGTATAGGGGAATGGGTCTGGGTGGGTTTCTCTTCAGAGGGTCGGTGTGGACTTGTTGTGCCGAAGGGCCTGTTTCCACACTGTAGAGAATCTAATCTAATCATCTAAAGAAAGACACGTGCTAAGTACCATCAAACTTCAACAGAAAAGTTGTAGAGTTACAGTACACAGATTTATAAAAAATTATTTCTGACGAATGGAGAGCGAGGAAGGTTGGAAGATGTGTGGCTAGAAAATGAGGAACCAGTGGGCTAGAGAGAGAATGTTGCAAGTGATATTTAAATAAGGAAACCAAAGAGGTTCTGTGGGACTGTAAAACATAACCACAGCAGCTGTTTCTTCAAATTCTAGAGGCCAACAGCAAAGGAGCTTCTGAAGCACAAATATATCCAACGCTACACGAAAAAAACCTCCTACCTAACAGAATTGATCGACCGCTACAAGCGCTGGAAGTCGGAGGGGCATGGTGAGGAGTCCAGCTCCGAAGACTCAGACCTGTAAGTATGCCTGATTCCTGGCGTGAATGAGTGGGGAGATGGGAGAACTAGAGTGGGATAGATCAGCAGTTAAGTGTCAGTTTGATAGGATGAAAGAAACACTGATGTACATTTGAGGAATTGAATTGAAAAGTGGAACTATTATGTTAAACTTAAATAGAACCTTCGTCAAACCCTCGCATTGTCCACAATTCTGTGTTATAGAGGCTCATAGAAACACTACAGAGGTTGCAAAATAGATTTGCAAGAATTGAATCAGGATTGAGAGATTATTATTATTGGGAAAGTTGAATAGTAACCAGCTTCTCTTTGTGTAGAAAACAGAAGGTTGAGCTAGTTGTTCGATTTGAGCCATTCCTCTGACCTCGCTATGAGGATATTCCTACAAATCTTTCAAATAGTAATTCCTTTTTTTGTTCATAACATGCATCTTCACTTTTTTCTTATTGCATCTTCCTATCATAGACATACGGATTGTCTTTCCTTTGCATAATCCTGTCGCAAGGGACGAAGGGGGCTTGGGGTTTTCTAAGAGTCGGTGCACCTGCATTCCAAATTCTGGATGCTAACCATTTTTTTCATGGTCCGTACTGTTTCCCACCCAGATGGTTCTTGTACATGAGAAAAAGGCACAGTGAGTGTGAATGTATAGTTGATTCTCTAGCCATTCTGATAGGTAAAGGCAGCTGAAAGCTGAAATGTCTGTTCTTAGCATCCCAGTCTGCAGAGCTTGAGCTGGGTGATAATTGGTCACAAACAAGGGTGGTTTTGAAATAAAATAAAGTCTTTTTTTTAAAAAGATATTGATTGGTATCTGCTGCAAAGATGATGTGTACAGGAGCAGAGTAAGGATAGAATTGTGCATGACCTGTGAAGTCTCACCCCTATCCATCCCATGGGTTGGCTAGCCAGCTTGGTACTGTCAAGTTAAGGAAAGTCTCATGGGGATGATGAACACGAACACAAACACTGGCTTCAGGAGAGGGTGAGTGGGAGGAGGTTGAGGGAAAGGATGTTGCGAGGACATTCAGGAGAGAAAAGGTACTTTTGGTAAGACTGGAGCCAGCTGTGTTGTTGAAGCCACCAAGAACTTGCCCAAGTTACTCAGTCTAGTAAATTAATGCTCATTCCAGTACTGGCATTGCAACATTGGGCACAATCTTTTTTTCATGATTTCTTTCTCGTCTTTTACTCCCTCCCTCCACTAAAAGGTGTTGTCTGTCCTTATTCAAAGACAATTACAGTGTGCAGGAATCTGTTCCTTCCATATATGGATAGTCAGTGTTGGCAGGCTTGTCCAGTTATGAAGAGCAACACCGGCAAATTGCAACTAATCTCCCCATCATCAATAATAGCACTGTCAACAACTGAATAGCTGTCAGGTTTGCAATTAATTTTGATATTCTTTCCCCAGCTGCAGTGTTCTGTTTATGTAGCGCTGCTTAACCTAACATTAACTAACTGTCCATTGACCCAGAATTTTGCCTGGCAACTTGGTGAAATCTATGATTCAAGAACAGTGATCTGACCTTTTAAATTTCTAAAAGTACCCATAAATACCATGCCGTCTGTTGAGGCTGCTCTGCCACCGAATGGAATCATGGCTGATGAAACACTCCAATACCTTTTATCCACAATGTCTTTGTAATCTTTTATATCACTGATAGTCACAAGTTTTGTCAACCTCTATTTCAACTATGCACAGTGACTGAGCTTCCACAGCTCTCTGGGATAGACAATTCCAAATATTCAACGAGGTAAAAACAATGACTGCAGATGCTGGAAACCAGATTCTGGATTAGTGGTGCTGGAAGATCACAGCAGTTCAGACAGCATCCAAGTAGCTTCGAAATCGACGTTTTGGGCAAAAGCCCTGATGAAGGGCTTTTGCCCGAAACATCGATTTCGAAGGTACTTGGATGCTGCCTGAACTGCTGTGCTCTTCCAGCACCACTAATCCAGAATTCCAAATATTCACCATCCTCTGAGTAAACAAATTCTCCTCATCCAGTTATAGAGTTGTAGAGAGAGAGCACAGAAACAGACCCAACTCATCCTTGCTGACCAGATATCCTAAATTAATCTAGTTCCATTTGCCAGCATTAGGCCTATATCCCTCTTAAACCCTTCCTATTCATATATCCATCCAGATGCCTTTTAAGTGTTGTAATTGTACCAGCCTCCACCACTTCCTCTGGCAGTTCATTCCATTCACACACCACCCTCTGCGTGAAAACGTTGCCCCTTAGGCCCCTTTTAAATTCTTCCCCTCCCACCTTAAAGCTATGCCCCCTGTTTTGGACTACCCTCCCCTGGGCAAAAGACCTGACTATTCACCCTAACGATGTTAAAAATCACACAACACCAGGTTATAGTCCAACAGGTTTAATTGGAAGCACTAGCTTTCGGAGCAACGCTCCTTCATCAGGTGATTGTGGAGGGCTCGATCGTAACACAGAATTTATAGCAAAAATTTGCAGTGTGATGTAACTGAAATTATACATTGAAAAATTGATTGTTAAGGCTTTCATCTGTTAGAATACAGTGATAGGTTCACTTCTTTCATGTGTAAATCACAAAACCTTTTTTTTAAAGTTGCATTCTCGAGTTAGCTCTTAACAATGGTGATAGCTAGACAATATGTTGAAGGTGTTAGCCCCCTGTGTTCTCTGTCTATGACCTGATGTTTAGATTGATTCTAATCTAAAAAGTGAGATAAGAGTTTTACATAAATTCATGCAGTTTTTGAGCTCCGCGTTCTACATGAATGTATGCAGTTCTTGAGCAAAATGCAATGTAACTCTCCAAATCATCACCCTAACAATGTCACTCATGATTTTAAAAACCTCTGTAAGGTCACCCCTCAGCCTCTGATGCTCCACGGAAAATAGCCCCAGCCTATTCAGCCCCCCTCTGTAGCTCAAGCCCTCAACTCTGACCACATCCTTGTAAATCTTTTCTGAACCTTTTCAAGTTTCAGAACATTCTTCTTATAGCAGGGAGACCAGAACAACACGCAACAGCTGCAACATGACCTCCCAACTCCTGTACCCAATGCACTGACCAATAAGGGCAAGCATACTAATCACTTTCCTCACTAACCTATCTATATGTGAGTCTACTTTCAAGGAACTATGAACCTACATTCCAAAGTTTCATTGTTCAGCAACTCTCTCCACAAGACCTCCTCATTAAGTGTAGAAGTCCTGCCCTGATTTGAGTTTCCAAAATGTAGCATCTCACGTTTATCTAAATTAAACTCCATCTGCCATTCCTTGGACTATTTGGTCAATCTGATCAAAATCCTGTTGTACTCTGAGGTAGCCTTGTCTGCTGTCCACTACATCTCCAATTTTGGTGTCATCTGCAAACTTACTAACCATCCCTCCTGTGTTCACATCCAAATCATTTCTATAAATGGTATACCCTTATTTTTAAATTGTGCCCCCTAATTGTAACTCCCCAACTAGGGAAAGTCTATCACTTTTAAGTATTTGTAGATTTCATTGGGATCACCTCTCAGTCTTCAAAACTCTGGAGAGTACAGACCCAGTTTGCCCAATTTGTCTCTGCATGGGGCTGTCCTGCCATTCCAGGAACAGGTCTGGTGAATCTTCATTGCACTTCCTGTGTAGCAATGATGTATTTCCTGAGGTACTCCAAGTACAGTCCAACCAAGCTCCTATGTGAATGAAACAAAACTTCACTACTGCTGAACTCTAATGCTCTTGCAATTAAGGCTTCCTTAATTCAGTTAGCTTCCTTAATAGCTTGTTAGCTTTCAGTGATTTATTGGCAAGAAGTACTCTGCGCAGTCTGTTCTTCTCACCTCACTGGATAACCTCTCATTTTTCCACTTTATATTCCATCTTCCATGTTCCTGTCCATTCACAAAGACTGTCTAAATGTTACTGAAGCTGCTCAACATCTTCCTCATAACACATTCCTGCTGAGCTTTGTATCATCTACAAATTTGGAAATACTACATTTGATGCCGACCTTCAAGTCATTGATATAGATTGTGAGCAGCCCGTGGATTCTGCTTTCGGGACCTTCTCCCTGTTCCTAGCCATGTTGCTAGTACCTTACCCAAGGATCACTGTTCAGCGTCTTTGTTTAGGGTGAGGAAATGGGGGAAAGCAGGGGTGTGAGTTGAGTTGAAATATTGAAGCTAATATATAAATCTGAGCTAGAGAGCCTTATGTTGGAAGATATCAGCATGTTCAGAGACCTGACTATCTGTTTGTAGGGAAGCTGATGCAGATGAACGGGATCAGTGCCCAGTTTGGACTTTCCCCACTGTACGTCCCAGTACGTTAAGCAAGCTTCAGAACGGAATGCCCGTTCCGACTTCTCAGAAGGTGAGTCTGTGAATTAGTCTCTTTCCAGCACCTACTACTGTTACTGTAAGCAATTCAAGCAGTTTTCAGCAGTGATGCACTCTTTGAGGACTTACAGGGTAGAATGGAGTGTGCTATAGTATGCTTTGAAGTTCTCCTGGTGCTGCAATGGTGTGAAAGGTGGCGAAGTACATTTCATCTTCAGTCCCTCAACCAAGAGAGATTCAGACAGTCTCTGGGGCGGGAGTGAGTTGCTTCGTATATACAGGGAGTGTCTTCCCAGTATATTTTATTCCCAAGTACCAGAAATAATGAGCTAGCCAATGAATGTGTGCAATATGGAAATAATGTGTCTGAAAAAGTCATTCCACCCCAGTTGGATAAGTCATCTTTTCATGACCATACTCTCTCATAATTACTTCAAAGGTTTTCACAAGCTCCGTCTTCACATCTGTGTTCTTTTAATGCCACTGAAACTGGGCATCTTGTTTGCAAAATGACATAACTCATGGAGCTTTCAATGTAGAAAAATTCCCCATGGTAAAGTGCTAGAAAAGCAAAACTAGACAAAAATAAACACCGAGTTTAGATCAGAGTGGTGCTAGAAAAGCACAGCAGGTCAGGCAGCATCCGAGGAGCAGGAAAATCGACGTTTCGGGCAAAAGGCCTTCATCGGGAATAGAGGCAGGAAGCCTCCAGGGTGGAGAGATAAATGGGGCAGTGGTGGGGGAAGGTAGCAAAGAGTACAGTAGGTCAATGGGGGGGTGGGGATGGAGTTGATAGGTCAGAGAGGAGGGTGGGGGAAGGTAGCAAAGAGTACAATAGGTGGGTGAATGGGGGTGGGGAGAATAACTGCCGTATTGAGAGGGGTAATAAAGGTTTAATCAAAGAAATGGGTTTTAAATGTGGTAGTAAAGGAGAGTGAAAGACAGAAAACTTAGTGGAGATATCATAGCATTGGGCCCAAGTGTAGACACAACAAGGAGGAGGAACACAGGAGAGGTGGGAGTCTGCGGAATGGAGAGTTTTCACTTGGTGAGGGAATGCTGCAAACCTGGGAAAGGCTGTAGAATATGGAAGGGAAATGCAATGAAGGAATAAACATGGGAATTGTGAATTTTAAATTGGATGCATTGAAGGACCAGGAACCAGCGTAGTTGAGTGAAGATATGGGTGGAACTTGATGAAAGTTAAGGTACTGGCCCTCCAGCAGAAGTTTACATGTACCAACATTTTGAGAGTATGCTGGATGGACCAGGCCAGAAGAGTATTAAAACTCTCTCGGCTAAAGCTCACCTGCCTTTTAAGGGAAGGATAGAGGCAATCAGAGATGGCCTTGGTAATGAAGAGGATTTAGAGCCATATTTGAATGGAATGTTGTAGTTGCAAACAGCCCTGTTCAAACTGAAGCAATGACCAGGGGGAAGGATTGGAACCAGTGATCAGAGAATTGAGTTTGCATTGGGAACCGAACGCATTGACTTCCATCTTATCAATAATTTTTAGTGGAAGTTGTACCTCAGTCAAGACTGGATACTTGAAGAATCCAGTAACGCAAAGTCAAGAGGTCAAGAGTTGTGATGGAGTAATAGAGCTTTTTGTTGCCAATGTGCATTGGGAAGTGAGCCATGTTTCATTGGATGGTGCATCTGAGAAACCATAAGCCAATGAGAGAGGGGAAGATAGAACTTTGGGGAACTCCTGGAAGAGGTTAGCTAAGAGTAGGACCTCATGTGGATTGTCCCACTGAGCTGGAGAGAAACACTGAAGGACGACAATGGTGTGGTTGATCAGAGAGGAGGAGATGATGGGAGAATGTACCGTGCTCACAGAGAAGTCACTTGGGACTTTGACTAGAGCCGTTTCAGGTGCTGCGCTAGAAGCAGAGACCAGAATGGTGTGACCTGAGCTTTGAGTTTCAGAAAGGGGCAACATGGATTTGAGAAGCATCACCTTCAAGGATTTGGAGCCACATGACGAAGTCAGTGTTTTGAGGATTTGGAGGAGGGTGAGGAAAGGAATTATTATTTTTTTTTAAAAATAACAAATTTCTAACGGTGATTGCCTGTAGCGAAAACTTCATACAATTAACAGCCTGTTCTTGATATTTTGGGTGACTACCAAGATCAGGAGTGCAGAGAGGAAGGTTACCGAGAGCACTTGCTAACGGTTAAGTGATGCTCAAGTAGAGCTTTAAAAGCCTGTAGATTGTATGAACAGGGGACCCCCAAGAAAGATAACAAGTTCCACTGGTTCAGAAACAGGTGTCATCACTCAGTATTCTATGGTTAAGCATATGGGGAAGGGAGAAGCAAGAGAAAACTAACCCGTGGGATAAGCAGTGACGGATAGACCGAGTAATATTAAGAAAGATTGTCTACTGGATTGATTTACTTTTTTTTTGTAATTTGTTTCGATGCAGCCCTTGGAGCCCATGAAGCGACAGCCAAAATCAAAGTGCTTGACAACCCTGGTCAACCCCATGTTCAGAGAGGTAATGCAGCCACTGTTAGTGACCAAATATGCTTGTGAGTGTGCCTGCTTATGTACATCAGCTGAAATTCTTAAAGTAACTGACTTCGAAGACATGAGTCACAAATAATCTTTCTCCCATTCATTAATATCAGCAGACATTAATATGAGAGAGTGGTTTCCTATCTTCGTTAACATCACTAACTCACACATGTTCCCCGTTCCGATATTTATGTCATGTGGGAATCGACAGAACTCACTAAGGTGAACATAATTTAACAAAAAGTAGCTTATCCACTTTGAGAGTTCTGATTGGATGGCAAAGTGCTGAGAGAGAACCTGACAGTCTGGCTGCATTCATACCTTAACATACCTCATCATTGTTCCATCCAGCTCCTTCCCCTCAATCCCATCAGTATGGCCTGGATTTATAACCAGCTAGCAAAAAGGAAGAGTCCAGTACACCATTCCCATTCTACTGGGTTTTCAGTATGTTCAAAGACAACTCTTTGCGTAGAAACTACTGATGCACAGATACCAAGAGGCTAACTCCTGTCATTAGTCAGCGTAAGGAGGGTCGATCTTTTCCGTCGATCACCTTTGGAAATGGGGGTTGGCCATGAAATAAGGTTTCAGAAAGAAGCTCAGATCCCTCCTCTTGAGGAGAAGGCATAGCTATTGAGAAACCATATCCAACCACCAATCTGCTTTTTCTTCAAATGTAGTCACCCTCTTCTGTATTTCTAGCCTTTTCTGTTTTTAAGTCAAAGGAAAAATACAAGTACTACCTCTCATCCATCATCTAATTCCACTTAGTTGCCAGAATCACCTCTGGATGTTTTCTTAGGTCTCGTTGACATTGCTGTCAAATTAACCTCATCCAGGCAACTCTTTGGCACAACATAGTATATTATACGAAGGAGGTTTATCCTTCACCCTGTTTCTTCATGTGGTGGGTTCTGATCCTTGGCAAAGAGAAGCTTGGCTGTCTGGCAGAAAGCAGAGATTGGGGATAAAAGGGTTTTTCTCAGCGTGGCAGCTAGTGACAAGTGGTATTCCGCAAGGCTCAGTGTGGGGACCGTGACTTTTCACTTTATACATTAACGATTTAGACGATGGAACTGAGGGCATTCTGGCTAAGTTTCCAGATGATGCAAAGATAGGTAGAGGGACAGGTAGTATTGAGGAGGTGGGGAGGCTGCAGAAGGGTTTGGACAGGTTAGGAGAATGGGCAAAGAAGTGGCAGATGGAGTACAACATGGGAAAGTGTGAGGTCATGCACTTTGGTAGGAAGGGCTACTTTCTAAATAGGGAGAAAATTCAGAAATCTGAAATGCAGGTAAACTTGCAGATAGAGTCAGTAGTTAGGAAGACAACTGCAATGATAGCATGACTTTTGAGAGTACTTGAATATAAAAGCAGGGATGTACTTCTGAGACTTTATAAGGCTCTGGTCAGGCCACATTTAGAGTATTGTGCACAGTTTTGGGCCCCATCTCTCAGGAAGGATGTACTGGCCCTGGATCATGTTCAGAGGAGGTTCACAAGAATGGTCCCAGGAATGAAAAGCTTAACATCTGAGGAATGTTTGAGGACTCTGGGTCTATACCCAAGGGAGTTTAGAAGGATGAGGGGGGCTCTAATTGAAACATACAGAATACTGAATGGCCTGGGCAAAGTAGATGTTGGGAAGATGTTTCCATAGGTAGGAGAGACTAGGAACCGTGGGCATATCCTTAGGAAGACCTTTCAGAATGGCAATAAGGAGAAACTTCAGCCAGAGCATGGTGAATCTCTGGAATTCACTGCTACAGAAGGCTTTGGAGGCCAGGTCATTGAGTATATTTAAGACTGAGATAGATAGGTTCTGAGAGGTTGTCAAGGGAAGAATGGGGCTGAGAAACTTATCAGCCATGATTGAATGGCAGAGCAGACTCAATGGGCTGAATGGCTGAATTTCTGCTGCTATGTCTTAGTCGTATGAGTGGACTTCAGCCTTAAACACAGGGATTTCAGTTATTGACGACATGCTGTTTTGTCTTCTGGCAATGGCTTAATGATCCATTTTAATGGTGTTTTGTTTTATTCTGCTGAAGCTACAAGAGAAGCACAAACTCAGCGGTGGGAATCTGGGTGCCATTGAAGAGCTGGAGAATGCCTTTAACCTGGCAGAGGAGTCCTGCCCAGGCATATCAGACAAACTGGTAGCGCACATGGTGGAGCGGGTACGAAGGTGAGGAAAGCAAGCCATATTCACACATACATTGACGAGGTGAAAGGAGTGAGCGTTAAACTTTTGTGCAGTACTGTCAAAACATTTTATGTTTAGATTAGATTTTTTAGATTAGATTCCCTACAGTGTGGAAACAGGCCCTTTGGCCCAACCAGTGCACACTGACCTCTGAAGAGTAACCCACCCTGACCCATTTCCCTCTGACTGATGAACCTAACACTATGGACAATTTAGAATGGCTAATTCACCTGACCTGTACTACTTTGGAATGTGGGGGGAATTCGGAGCACCTGAAGGAAACCCACAAAGACACTGGGAGAGTGTGCAAACTCCACACAGACAGTCACCTGAGGCTGGAGTCGAACCTGGGTCCCTGGCGCTGTGAGGCAGCAGTGCTAACCACTGAGCCACCGTGCTGCTCCCAATCTTTTAAGAATTAGTCCCGTTTTAATGCATTGGGATTATATAGGGCAGCATGAATGGGTTTATCGGCTCACCAAACTATTATTAATCCTAAATAACTCCCTTCAGTTGACCTACTTTATGAACATGAGAACAAGGAAAGACCATAATGGTCCATTCGGCCTGATCCGACGATAAAAACCAAGCAAACCCAGATAAATATGAGGTAATGCATTTCAATGAGATGAACAGAACCATCCCTATGCTTGAGAAAATAAAGGGAGTGCAATATAAGAGCCAAGGGATCTTGGTGAACAAATGTTCAAATATATCATTGTAGGTTAGCAAAGCAATTAAAATGTTACCAAACCCATGAGGGTTTATTTTCAAGTGTGCAGAATTCTCAAGTTGTATTAAAGTTGTATTGAAACCTAGCCAGGCTGCATTTGGAGCACTTTGTTCAACAGTGGACACTGTACTATTGAATAGAATATACAATCACTACAGACATTGAGAAAAAGGATTAAGGAGAGAGGCACCATGACTGCGAAATTGCAGCTACTAATAAAGAATCAAAGTGTCATACAGCACGGAAACAGACCCTTCGGTCCAACCAGTCTGTGCCAAAAATAATCCCAAACTAAAGTAGACTTTACCTCCCTGTGCTTGGCCTATATCCCTCCAAACCTTTCTTATTCATGTACTTATCCAAATGACTTTTAAATACTGTAACTATACCCACACCTGCCACTTTATCTGGAAGTTCATTCCACACATGAACCACACTGTTTTTTAAAAAAAAAAGTTGCCCCTCGGGTCTTATTTAAATCTTTCTCCTCTCACCTTAAAAATGTGCCCTCTAGCCTTGAAATTCCCCACCCTAGGGAAAAGACACCTGCCGTTCACCTTACTTCCACTCCTCGTGATTTTATATAAGGTCATCTCTCAGCCTCCTATACTCCAGTGAAAGAATGATGCTGAATCAATGAATTCAAATCTCACAATGGAGCTGGAAAATTTGAATCCAGTTAATTAATTACATATCCTTGATGGGAGTGGGGGGGGGGGGGGAATGCAGGGGAGAATAAAGATCTGCTGCTCTTGCCTTGTCTGGCATTTATGTGACTCTAGAGTCACAGTGGTTGACTCACGACTGCATTCTGACATGGCATTAGACCACTAAGCCGCCAATACTGACCTGCATACCAGATACAGCAAGGGCACACCTTGTCCAGGTGACCCTGCAAGTTCATCTTCACTGTCTTCTGGGAACTTGTACTGAAATTGGGAGAGCTATCCTCTGGGCTGAATCTAACTTGATGCTATCTGCTCAGAGAAATGGGACTTAAGATTGGGATTAACAGTAACGTTTTTTACGTGGTTGAAAAACCTGTTTGCACCATCTGGGAAATTGAACTGTGTGTCCTGAGAAAGCGTCAGTCCCTCTTCTTTGGAGCATGGAGGTAGGGGGTGGAGTGGGATACAGTTTGTAGGTTGCGCAGGCAGATGAGAAACACGTAGAGTGGGTGAAGCTTCTCCTTTTGACTTGTTCTTGCCTCCTCTCAGGTATTCGCTCAGTGGATCCAGCAAGAACTCAGCACGGTGAAGATCTCGGCGCCTGCAGGGGCTTCCCAGTGCCCTGTGAACCCAGCACCCAACAACACCCCTCCTGCTGCAGTTAGGAAAGCCCGTGGCTACTGATGCCAGTGCTTCATGGTCATGGCGACGAGACTCGATCACACTGTTGGATCCGAACTGAATACCTTTTACTTTTTAATCACTGCCACCATGAGGGGTGGCACCAAATAAGAGGGGTTGATATCTTTTTTTTGTTTTAATTAGAAGTTATAATATTTTTACATTTTCTTTATATACAGAGAAGGTGAATTGATTGGTGCATATCAAACTGTATTAGTAGAAATGTACAATGTGAAAAAGAGACCGTATCTCTTTTGCTTTCCTGTCTAGGTTTTGTTTCAGAATTCAGAGGTCATTTTTTTTTTTTAAACGATTTTAAAAATAAGTACACCGTGTAATAAGGGTGCAAGTACATGGATTATACACATTCAGGATAAAGGGTCCTAAACGGAGGATAACCTTCCCTGAGCTACTCATTTTAAGATGTGGCTACATTGTGCTGCTAGTGATTAGGTGAAAGTAACAAGTGGAGTTGATGGTGAAGCTTATTCAGACTTAAGATCAGTCAGGCTACACTCTCAATCCCCTGTGAAGACAGTCTGGCAAAACCGTAAAAGTGTGTCTTGCCTCTTGGTTCAGGAACCTGGTGTCTTTCGGTCACTCACTGGATCCATCGGGAGAGGTTTCTCACACGTGCAACATTCTGCTAGATTGAGCCCTGCACTGAAGAGAGGCTTGCCTGACTCTTAAGCAGCACTGAGTTTCAGTTGGTGGTTCAAGTCAGCATTTAAAAAGATTAGCTCAGACTGGCTGGAAGGGAGGATTTGCGTTGATACAGAAAGGATTGAAAAGGGTTTTACGTAAAGAAAAACACTTGCATGTAGCTCCATGTTCTACTCTTGAATATCCCTCAGTCTGAACGAACACTTTCGCCGCCCCCTTCAATTAAATGTGAGCCCCCACATCTATTTTTAATACTCCCAATTTACTGAGGCCTGCAGAAGTGATCTTGTCTCTTTTAAAGACCAGTTCCACAATGCTCAAAGCCGGTGTTGCCTGAAAGGGTGTAGTTCATACTCCTGTCCACTGGAACATAGTCGCTTCCATCTGTGATTATGCCAAGGCGCGCTCTGTTTGTTTTCCTCCATCCTGTTGGGTGCAAACGATCAAGGTAATACCTCCATCCCAGAATCTCAGTTGCTAGGGGAGATCTGGCCTGGAGTGTTAATCGAGCAAAGCCAATGGACCAGAATCTAACTCGGATTGGATTATGGAGAAAATTAACAGTGAATATCTGAAACCAGCACTTGGTATAATCTGAAACTGCCGCATTTCCTGACTTCACTGCGTGCTTTATTGCTGAACAGTTGCCAGTAGCAATGAGCGACCAGTAGACAGTTAGAAGGAAATGTGCATCTCTGTTTATGGGCAGATCGAAGAGGTAGATTCCCAGAATGTGTTTTACCGTCCCCACCCTCTCCGACTTGTGCAATCAATACTCTAGAGAACAGGAATTCACAAACGTGTTGAAGAAATGTTGTTTTAATTCACATTACAGCAAGTGAGTTGCTGTCGCCAATGGATCTCCATGTTCCAACAGACATTGGGAACTGTCTTCAGTCTTTCAACTGAACCACTGTTGGCCAATGTCTTTAATGGCATCGACATGGACTTTCCTACTGAATAAACAGGGACAACATTAGCAGGGTGTGACGAAATGAACATTTTTATCCATCTAATCTAAAGGGATGTTTCTTTGCCTCACTTCATGTAGCTGACAGTAGTTACCATAATTTCCTGTATTCCATCTTGATTTGTGTGTTTTCTTTTTCAGAAAGTACACCGATGTTTCATTGTGCAAAGTAGGAAACCATTCAGTTTAGATTCTGTTGTATAACTTGGGATCAGTATTAACTCTGAATGGATTCTCTGTATGGCCTTTAACGGCAAGGCCAGTTACACCAGATGGTTTTGCTTTTACACCTTACCTTGGGAAGAGAAACAAAACGACCAATGATACCACCGTGAAATATGGACAGCCAATTGTTCTGCTAGTACAATGAAAGCCTGACAGAAATGCCATGATGTAGCATCTAGGAGGAGACAGTAAAACGGCCAAGTGGAACAAGTGAGAGTTGCAGGTTTTATTTGAGGGCTTGTAGGGGGATTAAGTGCAGGATCTCAACAACCCTTATACTGATCATTTTAGGGAGAAAAGACTTTGAACAGTATTATCCAAGAATGGGCAGAGTTAGTATTAAGAGTAACTGAGATACCATTCCTATAATGTAAAGGGAAAAAGTGTGCATATGTTTGTAAAGGTACATCCAGACAAAGAACTGACCAGCGTCAAAACATTCAGGGATAGCATTCCCAAGGGAACTCCCACTATGATTTAAGTGTATCCCTATGGAATGATGTGAAAGGCTGTTAGCCACGTTTCTCTGGGTTTTGCCTCCATCTACAGCGAGGGCTGTGGGGAATTGCAACCAGATGTGTTGTAGAATTTGGTTTGCTTCTGAACACACAAGAAGTGATTCAACAGATCATTTCTTGGCTTCACCTTTCATCATGAGCTTCTCCATCTCTGGGTCAGACACCTACAGGCTGCAGTTCTAAATTACAGGTACCTGCACCTCAATGAGAGAAAAACACAAGCCATTGAGGATTTGATACACAGTGCCCTCTCGCTGTATCCCGAATTGGACCTGCCATTTGAATGGATGAAGAAATGAACATAAAGGACTCTAGTTTTTAAACTTCATAGCCATGTCAGTGAAACTGGGGATTGTGTTCCTGTATGTCCAGTGTTTGTATACTGCGTGTATTAACAGTGTACAAGTGCACACCTGGTCCTTGCAACCCATTTATTACCTATTTTAAAGTCCAGTTTAGGTTTGGTTGTAGTTATTTATGGTGAAGGAGGGTATCCGTGCTCTTGGAGCTGCGGATCGCATTTTATATACAGTGTAATGGACGAATAAAATATAAGAATGGAACCTGTGCAGTCTTGTCTTATTCACAGCAGCAACTTTAAGGTGCCTCTCATTTCTACCGTGCACGATTGAGAAAGAAAACTGGGCTCGGATTTCTACAGTTGACTGATGCTTCAATTCATTTTTACTGATAAGGAATAATGGCCAAAGAATTCCTGGAGAGCTCACCAAGTCATTGTGCCAATCAGCTGAACTGTGACACTGTGGGGTGTGCCAAAGGCCTGTGCACCGCAGCAGTGAATCAAGTCAGCTGACCTCCACCTTCTCAAGGGCAATTAGGATTGGGCAGCATTTTGTGAATATAATTGTCTGTATTTTAGGCAATCTTTGAATTCTATCCTTTGAGTAAGTTCCACAAACATATGATGATTTGAAGGTGCTGGTGTTGGACTGGGGTGTACAAAGTTAAAAATCACACAACACCAGGTTATAGTCCAGCAGGTTTAGTTGGAAGCACACTAGCTTTTGGAGTGCTGCTCCTTCATCAGGTGGATTCTACAACCACCTGATGAAGGAGCGACGCTCCGAAAGCTAGTGCTTCCAATTAAACCTGTTGGACTAAACCTGGTGTGTGATTTTAAACAGGTGATGTTACTGAAATGATAATGGACTCTGTGTTGACAGAGCTGGGAGGCATCTGCACAGTTAAATTCACATTATCCAGCAGGTTCTGGTATGTCAGAAATTCTGGTTAGCAAGGAGGATGGTATTCAGACAGTGGTTCGACAGTGACCATTGCTCCCAATAAGTTGAACAAAACGTGTTGGGACTTTTAAGACAATGGCCTTAATCTAAACTGTGCTTTAACCAGTGCTTCTGTCACCATCAAGTTATGAAGTTAGCCGATAGTGCTCAAGTACAGATGGCAATGGAATATCTTCCAGTTTGTGGAAGTGCATGTTTGTACATTCAGAGGAAGGGAGTTAAAAATGCCAGTTGGAGTGTTCTGGTTGGTGAGATAACATGAATTTTACTGGCATATCCTCATCAGTTAAATATGCATGTTTTGCAGCAGTATTTGTGAATATGACTAGGAGACAGCAGGAGTTGGTCCTGCCCTTACCTTGCATAGTATTGTTGAAGCTGCATTTGGCATCCTGCCAATGTGCCCACTGAAATCCAATAAAACAGGATTTGAGCTATTTCTAAGATTTTCAGCTCTATGCCTTCTGCCTTGAACAACATATGCACAGGGTATGCTTTGCAACTGAATTAACACAATGCTGTGAAAAGACTTAAGATTTCTTATCATACTCCCTATGTTTTTGGCTTCCAAACATTTAGTCATGTCTTTCAAAGAAGAACAAGTGCCTGCAGTACAAAGTACTGATGCTAGATGGTGCTATTACCTAGGGTTAAGGGCAGAATGTACCAGAAAAACCGATCATTGGAAAGAATGAAGGAACAGCAGATGGCTTTTCTACCATTGAATGTAATCATAGACAATTTAATTCCATGTACAGTCTTCTCAAACTCTTAACCTTAGCCAACAAAAAGCTCAGTTGTTGGCTATCAAAATTTCAGTTGGTCAGAGGTTACCAAAGAAAGAGTTCCACGTTTCCCTGTGTGAGGAAATGCTTTGAAACATCACCCATGACAGCACTTTTAACTTTAAAACGTGATGCTCCTTTGTTCTGGGCTCTCCTACAGGTCCCACACAGCAAGCACAGGGGGGTGCATGGAGGATGGGAACAGATCAGCACGGTGGTAGGTGCTCATGGTTTGTGGTGGAGAGTTGGGAAGATATGATGGGGGGAAAAAAAAAGGACAACACTGAGCTGATCCCAACAAAGTTACCCTTGTTGGGGCAATTGGAGAGTAGGTTGAATGGGAAGCAAGAGTAGGCATGGGGAGAATGAAAACGTAGAGGAGGATAGATGGCATACAAAGTTGATATAAGAATGGGATGGGATGGGATTTAACAGGAGGGATTACGTGTGAAAAGCAGAATGCATTTAATAGACTGATGGAAATAGGGAAAATGTTAATTTCACCACAAATGTTTTGTAGTTCATTGCTAAAGAGGTTTTTGAATGGGTATTTGTTTATTTGACAGTTTCACAAGCATCTCAAAAACTTCCTAGTGTTGTTCTAGGGCTCAGAAATTCCATTCCAAGTGGATATTGGGCAAGTGAGGTGTAGTTAGTACTCAGGTGCAGAACTCTTAATTGCCCTCTGTACTACAACAAGTGAGGACAGTTAGAGATTGACAATAACTGTTAATCAAGCCAGTGGTGCCCACATTGTAGAGCAAATTAAGTAATTGAGCACCATGAACTCTAAAGGTACAATATTCCAGGTGAGAACACACATAATTGGACTATTTTAGTGTTCCACTTTCATTGGTTTACCAGGGAGTCAGTTACATATTGTTTCAATCAAGCATTCATTCATAGGATGTGTATATTGCTAGGAAGACTGGTATGCTTTGCCCACCTACAATGCCCTTTAAGGTGGTAAGCCACCCTCTTCAGTCACTGTGTACCTATGCCACATTACCTGTAAAGTGTTGATTATCTACAGTTGATCAGTGTAACTGGCTAGACCTGAGCAGTTTCAGACAGTAGCTGTCAACCAAGGAACAGTGCACCAAAAAGCTAGTGCTTCTAAATAAACCTGTTGGACTACAACCTGGTGTTGGGGTTGACAATACTAAAAATCACAGTGTCGGTAGGGATCATATCAGCTGGGAGTATTTTCCTTTTCCAGCACCAAGACCCAAAGGATAGATGGGATTTGCTGAGTTTTGATTATCAGATTTCCAACTTAAATTCAATTGATTAAATCTGGAATAAATGTAAACTCCTACCAGCTGCTGTGCTGGGATGCCAACTTCTGTCTCTAGAGCATTAATTCAAGCTTCTGGTTTATTGGAGCAAAACCATTATCACTGTGCTCATGTGATATTAGTGTAAGAATCCAGAGATCTCCCTCAGAGAGGAGGAGGAACAACATACAATATATCCTGACCTATCAGCTCACCAGATTGATAAAAGATAAATGACCATAAAGATGCAAGAGCAGAAATAGACCATTGCATCTACTCCACCATAAAATGATTGGAGCCTCAACTACACGTCCTGCCTTTTTCTTAAAAGCACCAAGTCCCTTACTGAGTGAAAATTTATCTTTATTCACCTTGGTCATACCTAATGATCAGCCTCCTTCCATAGTAAAGAACTGCACAGATTCAGTAGTCAGAAGAAATTACACCTGATGGGTCCTAAATGTGCAACCCCTTATTCTACGATAACCCCCTCTAACCCTAGACTCTCCAATAAAAGAAAAACAGCCTCTCTGCATCTATCCTGACAAGAATCTTTTATGAACTTGAATGTTTCAACTAAGTAACTCTGATGAATATAAACTCAAATCTACTCAACCTCTCCTGGGTAGGCAGCTCCTCCATACCTGGCATCAATCTAGTGAACCTTCTCTGGCCTGCCTCCAATGCCAGTGTAGTGGACAGCACAGTAGTTAGCATTGCTGCCTCACGGTGCCAGAGACCAGAGTTCAATTCCCATCTCAGGATACAGACTGTGGAGTTTGCACATTTTCCCCGTGTCAGTATGGGTTTGCTCCAGTTTCCTCCCACAGTCCAAAAATGTACAAGGTTAAGTGAATTGGCTATGCTAAATTGCCCATAGTGTTAGGTGAATGGGTAAATGTAGGGGAACGGGTCTGGGTGGTTGCGCTTTGGAGGGTCAGTGTGGACTTGTTGGGCCAAAGGGCCTGTTTCCACACGAAGTGATCTAATTTTTTTTAAATCTTAGAAAAGGAAGGGAGACCAAAACTGTTAACATTTTTCTTGGTGTGGTCTGACCTTGTATAGTTTTAGCAAAACATCTTCTTGCTATTTTTAAAAAAAAAAAACACTCCACTCTGAAACAAACAATTCCATTTGTCATCCCAATTACCTGCTGAACGTTTGTGATTCATGCAGGAGGACACCAAGATCCATGCTGTAGCTTTCTGTAATCCTTCTCTATTTAAGGAACATTCAGCTCCCCTTCTTCCTGTCAAAGTGCATATCCTCATTTTCTCCACATTATACTCCAATTGCCAAGTTTTCGCCCTCTTGATTAACCGGTCTTTATTCCTCTGCAGACTCTGCACCATCCTTACCACTTGCTTTCCCACCTGGTCATCTGTAAACTTGATAACAGTACATTCATGTCCAAGTCATTAACATATTATAAATAACTGTCCTCAGCATTGATCCCCATTACACTGTGTATATATATATCCAAATACATTACATCCACTTCTGCCCCCTATCCTGTTCATTACATCAAAATAATTGCAATAAAATCTGCAAGGGATGATTTCACCTTCACATACTTGGTCAGATACATTTCAGAATGCTCTGTTGTTACATCCTTTGTGATAGCTTCTAACATTTACTCAAGTTAGACATGTTAAACTAACTGGCCTATAATGTTTAAAAAAAGCAAGGGGTAATACAATGGTAGTTTTCCAATCCCCTGGGACTTATCCAGAAGCCAAGGACTCCTGGAAAACCAATAACAGTGCATTCACTATCTCTGTAGCTACCTTTAATATCTTAGAATGCATCCAGGGGATTTCATCAGTCTTTGGCACCAAAATTTACTATTCGTCATAGAATCCTAATGAAGCTGCATTATATAAAGAGTACACTAGCAAAGCTTTGCTCAATTATAAAGCCAACTTTGAAACATTTCCGAGGTAGACAGAGTTCACATTAATTTGAACGCTGGTCTAACTCCGGAACCAAACGCAATCCAATCAGACCACAACTTTAGACAAGAAACAAGAGCCTTCAGGTTTGCTATAAAGTCAATTTATTTTGCTTCAAGCAATTAAAATCATTCCTTCCGATTTGCTTGAACTAACTAAATGTTTATAACTGTAGCTAAATCATTATCTGTTTGCACAAGGTGTACCCCAACTCATGTGATGGGGCAGCAGGCAGAGGTAGGCCTGGTGCTCAGCTCCACCTGAGACTGTGCAGGTGGATGTGGAATATTATGGAGCAGCTCACGCATTGTAAAGACACTAAACGCTATTTTCTCATAAGGTGAACTGGCTCCACATTCATAAAGACAGGCGAACGCCACTGCTGGGAGCGGAGCCTCAGGGCCCTTGGAAGCAGCCATTTCTAAGAATGCCAGGTCTGAATAAGCACTGGGCCCTTCGTGAATAACCCAGGGCTCAGTCCAACTGCAAGGGTCGCGTGGAAAGGTACTGAGGTAAACTCCCAGGTGCCGCCGGCTGGTTGGGCTGGTTGGGTGAGCGTAGAGGACCCAGGTTGGAGACCGCAAGTTGAGCTTCAAGCCTTTGTGGAGTCGGGTTTGCTGCTGGTTGTCAGAGTCAAAGGCGCTGAAGGCCAGAAGCTCTTCATACCTCTTCCCAATGGGAGCTGGGAAACCAATGACGCTCCCGTGGCATCCCCTGGGTGATTCCACCAGCTTTGGGATGAGATGCCCATCCTGAAAGGCAGCACCACCATTGGTGCTGAGTGCCTGAGCCCGGAAGTTCAGCTGTGTCCTGGCATTGCAGTACACAACACCGTGGGCGTCCTCCTCATCCACTGACACCACCTGGCACTCCACAGTCTCCAGGTTGTCTATGAAGTCCCCGGATCTCCAGACCGTGCCGTGGTCATCGCTGTAGAACATGAAGGAATGTGGGCTGGTCCTGCAGATTTTTCCAAAGCATTCTTTTGAATCAATGTGATAGGCATAGGCTGGGACAACAAGTCTCCCAGATGGAAGCTGGATCCCATGGCCTGGGCCCAGGGCAAAGGTGGCCCACTCTTCGATGGCACAGCCAATGGTGCACTCAGTCAGGTCAGTGATGGCACTCCAACTCTGGCCGTGGTCAGTGCTGCGGACACAGCAGAGGCGAGTCACATTGTTGCCTGTGATAATTTGATAGGATTCCGTGGTGCGTCCCAGGACTGCAATGAAGAAGAGAAAGAGGGTGTCGGTGGAATTGTCATAAACAGGGCACGGGTTCATCGAGCGGTGATTCTTGAGGTAGGCAGAGTGCAGAATTTCCATGTCCCCCCACTGCAAAAAACAAACAAATTTTTAAAAAAATAAATAAATAGGAGGTAGGATCGAGCTGGATGCACGCAGTCGGTTCACTGTCCATATTAAAATATAACCATTAGCACTGCTACCTCAACACCAGGGACCCAGTTTGATTCTAGCCTCGGGCGACTCGTGTTTTTTTTAAAAACTTTCTCCCTGTGTCTGCATGAGTTTCCTCCCAATGCTCTGGTTTTCTCCCACAATCCAAAGGCGTGCAGGTTAGGTGAATTGGTCATGCTAAATTACCCATAAATGTTACCCAATCTATAGGTTGGGTACATTAACCGGGGTAAATGTAGACTAATAAAGTAGGGGAATGGGTCTGGGTGGGTTACTCTTCAAAAAGGAAGTGTAGACTTGTTGGGCAAAAAACCTCATCCCTCAGTCCTTTTCAAATCTTTCTCCTCATCTTAAAAAATATGCCCCCTTGTTTTGAACTCCCCTATACTAGAGAAAAGGCCCTTGGTCATTCATCTCCTCTGTACCCCTCATGACTTTATAAAAAAGGTCAGCCTTCAACTTCCTACATGCCAGTGAAAAAATTCCCAGCCTTTCCATTATGTTTTCATAACTCAAACCTCCATTCCTGACCACATTCTGGTCAATCTTTTCTAAACCATCTCTAGTTTAATGGCATCCTTCCTATAAAAAGGGAGTCCAGAACTAGACATCGTACTCCCAGATGGGGCCTCACTAACATCTACAACCTCAACATGACATCAAACTCCTATACTCAAAAGGAGTGAGCAATAGAGGCAAGTGTTGGCAATTTTGGAGAAGATTTGTAGCTCAGGTTGAGGTTCAGGTTTTAAGTTTGCTCACTGAGCTGAAAGGCAAGTGTGCTAAATGCCTTCTTAACTACTTACATGTGACAAACTTCAAACAACTATATATCTGAACCTCTCCCACCCTGCTCTGGAACACAACCCACTTCCCATTAATTGTATAAGTCCTCTCCTAGTTTGTATTACCAGCACTGGCTGGTATGAGCCAAGGCAAGGACCACACCCCAATTCTGCACCACATGAACAATGTAGGTTTAAAGCGATTTAAGGTCCATTTATGGAGATCAATACACTGGCATTGAAAATTCAGAAAGACAAGTAGAGCATTAACCTGACTGTCCATAGCAATAGCAGGTAGCAGTAACGATACAGAGCCCCGATTATGTCATAACTCAAGTATGAGACTAGTTCAGGCACCACTCCTGAGAGAAGGTCAGAATCCCTAGAGTGTGGACACAGACCATTCAGCCCAACAAGATCACCCCACCCAGACCCATCCCCCTATTCTATCCCTGTAACTCCCACAGCTAACCTAAACATCCCTGAACACTACGTGCAATTTATCATTGTCAATTCATCTAACCTGCACATCTTTGGACTGTGGGAGGATACCAGAGCACCTGGAGGAAACCCACAGGGAGAACATGCAGACTTCATACAGACACTTGCCCAGGGTGGAATTGAACCTGGGTCCCTGCCACTGTGAGGCATCAGTGCTAACCACTGAGCCACCATGCCAGCCGCAAGGGATATACTGACCTTGGAAAGAGGGAGTGAAAGCTTACCAGAGCAATATCCAGACTCCAAGACATACACTACAAGATGGCATTGCACAAATTAGAGCTGTATTCTCAGAAATTCACCACATTTACAATATTAGACAATATAATTAGGCAACAGTAACAAAAAAAACTTGTTAGAGGTGGAACCAGCATCCCCCAGTATCAAATCTTATCAGCTGACATGTATGTGGTGGGGGTGGGAAGTGTGTAAAGAGAGGTGGTGGGCATGGGGGTGGGACAGATTGTGGGTGTGGGGGTGGGGGACAGACAGACAGAGGGTGTGGGGTGAAGCAATGCTGTAGGGGTGGAGTGTGGAGTGTGGACAGATTGTGAGTGTGGGGCAGACTGTGGGGGGTAGGCAGACCAGTCACTCTCAATGGGTACAGAGCAGGTCACAGATTCTCCAGGTAAGCCCCCATCCCCCAACACCCCAGTTCAGAGGGAATCTAGTGGATGCACTCTCTCTCTCTCTCTCGTCAGTTTGTAGAAGATCAGGAGACTTTGTTCAGGTACACCCACACACAGTATTTTGTTATTCCTTTGGAGGGGGAAAGAGAGAGAGAAAATAGGAAACAAAAATCCAGCAGAGCTTCCCAAAGTACTTGCAATTGGACACTTCAGAAATAAATGCAACTTTTCTCCCCTTGAGCTCAGGTTGACACTCACCTGGACATGGCTCTTGTACACTGCTCCCCTGCGGAACACCAGGACAGTAGCATCAGCATCAGCTGGGCTCAGTCTCTCTTCAGCGAAGGCCAGAATGGCCGCAGACTGGGCCAGGTAACACAGAGCAGGAATTCGGTAGGTCAGGCCAAACCTTCCCTGTTCAAATAATACCGTTTTAGCAGGAAGATAGCGGGAAGTCATCTCAACGAGGCAACCCCTGGCTGGAGGGAGAGAGAGAGGGGACTGAACAGTGTCTTGTGAAATGTTCTATCAGTGATAAACGCTGTCTGTCTGCTTCTCTGTGTCAGACTGCTGTATTCCAGCAGTTTCTGGCTGAAGGTTTCACTGAGTCAGTAATTTCCAGGCTGTTATAGAATCAGGACAACAGGTCCCCATTGTTAACCCCAACAACAACAACCACCAGACTAAGGTAGCTCCACACTCTCCCTCATTAAGAACACAAATCATTCCCGTGCTCTGCCCTTCCACTCACTCACTCACTCACCCTCCCCACGGCTCTGCCTAGTTCCTTGTTCACTGCGGCAGGCTCATCAATCCGAAGGTGGAACTTGGGAAACCGCTCTGCCCGCCCTCTGGTTTACACATCATCCCCCACACCCCACCCCCGAGCAACAAGGACTGTTCGTTCTGCTAGCGCCGGCTCCCAGATCGTGGAGTCCCCGCTCAGAAAAGGTTCATATAGGACACAGGGAGAGGGAGCCAGAACAAATGCTCCCTTTCACCAGACCCACAATTACCCCGGTACCCACCCAGAGCCCAATTACCCCTCACCAGACCCACAATTACCCCGGTACCCACCCAGAGCCCAATTACCCCTCGCCAGATCCACAATTACCCCAGTACCTTTCAGAGCCCAAATTATCCCCCCCCCCCCCAGCTCTCCAATTACCTCCACCACCTACCAGAGCCCCAAGTGCCCCTCACTACCCACCCAAGGCCAATTTAATTCTCACTCCTCACCAGAATCCACCCCCCTTCCCCTACCACAGCCCCAATTACACCTCATGAAGAGGCCCATCTTGTAGAGTAAAAACCACTATTTAAATATGTCAATAGCATATATCAAACATGGAAGAGATGACATGATAGGACTGCAGATGCTGGAAACCAGAACCTAGATTAGAGTGGTCCAGTTATCCAGATCGTTTGGAAAACATGCAACATTCCCATTGGGGAAGGGAAAGCTGGAAGGGGATTTTACAGATGTGTTTGAAGTCATGAGAAGTCTCGACATAGTAAATGGGAAGACACTGTTCACATTGGATAGAATTAAAAATCACAACACCAGTTTATGGTCCGACAGGTTTATTTAAAATTACAAGCTTTCAGAGTACTGCTCCTCCTTCCCAGGTAGCAAATGATAGTAAAAGATCAAACTGCCATACAACTCGTGCGATGTATTAGAAAAACCAAGATAGCTGTTAAGTCTTTAATCACTTAGGAGGTATACAGGTTTTGATTGATTAGTATGTAAATCCCAGAGTTTCTTTCCAGTCACAGCCCTGACATAAGTTAAGGTTTTATCAATATGTAAAAAAAAGGGACATCTCAGCTCAGACAATGCATTAAGTGTGTGAGGTTAGAGTCTGCCTGTGTCCCAACCTGGAGTCAGACTGGTTTTATTTCCAAAGTAGGAATTTATAAAATGTCACATTGACTGACTGCCTACAGATTGTGTGCTTTTTGAACAAAATAAAATGTATCCACAAAGGTGTATGTCACACATTTTCCCTCTCCCTCACACACACAGACACACGCTTATACACATTTAAGTCTATGGGGTGAATTTGCATTTGCAGATTTGTATTTACTGAACCCCTTTCCAATCCCATCCCAGCAACCCCCACCCTCATTATTTTTTGTAATTACCTATATTTTAAACTTAGTACAGTTATTCCCAACCTAAGACTCTCTCTCTCAAATTGAATTGTTAAATTCTATCATATTATGGTCACTGCTTCCTGGGGGATGTTTAACTCTGAGAAAATTCATTAACTGTGCCTCACCCAATCCAAAATAGCCTGATCATTGGTTGGATCTACAACATATTGTTCTAGGAAACTAAATACACTCTACGAAATCTTCGCTGTGAAATCAATTCAAGCCAACCTCAGTTTCACGCGGTGCTCAGATATTTAGCATGGGATGTGGGCATCACCGGGAAAAGTCAGCATTTTGTTGCCCATTCCTATTTGCCTTTGAACGTGGGTGGCTTGCTGGGGTATTTTGGAAAGCGGTTCAGTGCCAGATGAAGTAAGAGCGGTAGACTTCCTTCCCGAAAGAGCATTACTGAACCAGATGGGGTTTATTATGGCAATGGTTGCTGTGAGATTACTTTTTAGTTGTGTTGAGTTCAGATTTCACTGATTACCGCAGTGGGATTCAAACCTGTGTCCACTGAATGTTGCCTAAGGTTGTGGATTGCTCATCCGTCAACACCAGGCCATGATCCCCACCCCCCCTCACCCCCCCTCACCCCCCCACACCCCCCCACCCCCCTCCCCCAGCTGCTTTGTTTTAACAAAAACAGAGTTGGTTCATGAACATTCTTCATTGAGGAGGACCTGCCACTTTGACTCTGATCACTCCACCCCCCAAGCCCCAATCAATAACTCCCTCACCCTCTTTACAGAGGTTGCCAAACCTGCAAATTATTTCCAACGTTTTCTGACTTTCTCTGTTGCTTGCTGAAGCAGAGGCACCTGGAGACGAATCAGACAGGGTCGCGAGGGTGTTGCCCACATCAGTTCAGGCTGCACCACAGGTGTGGCCTAAAGCTGAGGTGAAACCCGTTGCATTTGCCGATCAGGCCCACTGGGAAGGTTAAGTGTGAACAGCTGATGGCAGTGTGCACCGTGCTCTCCTTATCAGCTACTGGGGCCAGTCAGAGACCCTGAGGCTTCACCTCAAAGCCAAATAAAAAGCTGTTACCTCGCAATGTTGTGGGTCTGAGATTTAGGTCCGAATGGCCGATCAATTTCTTGTCCCTGAGGAGATTGGAGTGTTGTGAGAGTGAAGGGACGGTCTGTGAGAGTGAGGGAGGTTTGTGAGGGGGATGGGGAGGGAGGTTTGTGAGGGGGGTGGGGAGGGAGGTCTGTGAGGGGGGTGGGGGAGGGAGGTTTGTGAGGGGGTGGGGAGGGAGGTCTGTGTCAGCGAGGGGGTGGGGGAGGGAGGTCTGTGAGGGGGTGGGGGAGGGAGGTCTGTGAGAGCGGGGGTGGGGGAGGGAGGTCTGTGAGAGCGGGGGTGGGAGAGGGAGGTCTGTGAGGGGGGTGGGGGAGGGAGGTCTGTGAGGGGGGTGGGGGAGGGAGGTCTGTGAGGGGGTGGGGAGGGAGGTCTGTGTCAGCGAGGGGGTGGGGGAGGGAGGTCTGTGAGGGGGGTGGGGGAGGGAGGTCTGTGAGGGGGGTGGGGGAGGGAGGTCTGTGAGGGGGTGGGGGAGGGAGGTCTGTGAGGGGGTGGGGAGGGAGGTCTGTGTCAGCGAGGGGGTGGGGGAGGGAGGTCTGTGAGAGCGGAGGGTGGGGGGAGGGAGGTCTGTGAGGGGGTGGGGGAGGGAGGTCTGTGAGGGGGGTGGGGGAGGGAGGTTTGTGAGGGGGTGGGGAGGGAGGTCTGTGTCAGCGAGGGGGTGGGGGAGGGAGGTCTGTGAGGGGGTGGGGGAGGGAGGTCTGTGTCAGCGAGGGGGTGGGGGAGGGAGGTCTGTGAGGGGGTGGGGGAGGGAGGTCTGTGAGGGGGTGGGGAGGGAGGTCTGTGAGGAGGTGGGGGAGGGAGGTCTGTGAGAGCGGAGGGTGGGGGGAGGGAGGTCTGTGAGGGGGTGGGGAGGGAGAGGGAGGTCTGTGAGGGGGGTGGGGGAGGGAGGTCTGTGAGGGGGGTGGGGGAGGGAGGTCTGTGAGGGGGTGGGGAGGGAGGTCTGTGTCAGCGAGGGGGTGGGGGAGGGAGGTCTGTGAGGGGGGTGGGGGAGGGAGGTCTGTGAGGGGGTGGGGGAGGGAGGTCTGTGAGGGGGTGGGGAGGGAGGTCTGTGTCAGCGAGGGGGTGGGGGAGGGAGGTCTGTGAGAGCGGAGGGTGGGGGGAGGGAGGTCTGTGAGGGGGTGGGGGAGGGAGGTCTGTGAGGGGGGTGGGGGAGGGAGGTTTGTGAGGGGGTGGGGAGGGAGGTCTGTGTCAGCGAGGGGGTGGGGGAGGGAGGTCTGTGAGGGGGTGGGGGAGGGAGGTCTGTGTCAGCGAGGGGGTGGGGGAGGGAGGTCTGTGAGGGGGTGGGGGAGGGAGGTCTGTGAGGGGGTGGGGAGGGAGGTCTGTGAGGAGGTGGGGGAGGGAGGTCTGTGAGAGCGGAGGGTGGGGGAGGGAGGTCTGTGTCAGCGAGGGGGTGGGGGAGGGAGGTCTGTGAGGGGGTGGGGGAGGGAGGTCTGTGAGGGGGTGGGGAGGGAGGTCTGTGAGGAGGTGGGGGAGGGAGGTCTGTGAGAGCGGGGGTGGGAGAGGGAGGTCTGTGAGGGGGGTGGGGGAGGGAGGTCTGTGAGGGGGTGGGAGAGGGAGGTCTGTGAGGGGGGTGGGGGAGGGAGGTCTGTGAGGGGGGTGGGGGAGGGAGGTCTGTGAGGGGGTGGGGAGGGAGGTCTGTGTCAGCGAGGGGGTGGGGGAGGGAGGTCTGTGAGGGGGGTGGGGGAGGGAGGTCTGTGAGGGGGTGGGGGAGGGAGGTCTGTGAGGGGGTGGGGAGGGAGGTCTGTGTCAGCGAGGGGGTGGGGGAGGGAGGTCTGTGAGAGCGGAGGGTGGGGGGAGGGAGGTCTGTGAGGGGGTGGGGGAGGGAGGTCTGTGAGGGGGGTGGGGGAGGGAGGTTTGTGAGGGGGTGGGGGAGGGAGGTCTGTGAGGGGGTGGGGGAGGGAGGTCTGTGTCAGCGAGGGGGTGGGGGAGGGAGGTCTGTGAGGGGGTGGGGAGGGAGGTCTGTGAGGAGGTGGGGGAGGGAGGTCTGTGAGAGCGGAGGGTGGGGGGAGGGAGGTCTGTGAGGGGGTGGGAGAGGGAGGTCTGTGAGGGGGTGGGGAGGGAGTTCTGTGAGAGTGAGGGGGTGGGGTGGGAGGTCTGTGAGGGTGAGGGGATGGGGAGGGAGGTCTGTGAGGGTGAGGGGGTGGGGGAGGGAGGTCTGTGAGGGGGTGGGGGAGGGAGGTCTGTGAGGGGGTGGGGGAGGGAGGTCTGTGAGGGGATGGGGGAGGGAGGTCTGTGAGGGTGAGGGGGTGGGGGAGGGAGGTCTGTGAGGGTGAGGGGGTGGGGGAGGGAGGTCTGTGAGGGGGTGGGGGAGGGAGGTCTGTGAGGGGGTGGGGGAGGGAGGTCTGTGAGGGGATGGGGGAGGGAGGTCTGTGAGGGTGAGGGGATGGGGGAGGGAGGTCTGTGAGGGGGTGGGGGAGGGAGGTCTGTGAGGGGGTGGGGGAGGGAGGTCTGTGAGGGGATGGGGAGGGAGGTCTGTGAGGGTGAGGGGATGGGGGAGGGAGGTCTGTGAGGGTGAGGGGATGGGGGAGGGAGGTCTGTGAGGGTGAGGGGGTGGGGGAGGGAGGTCTGTGAGGGTGAGGGGGTGGGGGAGGGAGGTCTGTGAGAGTGAGGGGGTATCTGCCTTGGTTGCCTCAACGACGTTTAATAATGCAATTCCAAAGCTGAAAGCCAAGGCAACTCAATGGAGTAGCCCTAAATAAAGGTCATTCCAGTGACTTCTGTGGTGCTCCACTGGGTTACATCTGAGTACACTGGGCTAGTAAAAGGTGGGAAGGGGTTTGCTTAAATGGTAAGGGTTGTCGGGCCTGCCAATTCTATGCATATCACCCCAGCTTCATACAAGAGAGGCATCAGATAATTACGTGGCAATTGGCAAGTGAACGCATCACTTTGTGTCATAGTGTGAACATCGACCAAAAATACAGCCAAAACATCCATTGATGATCTGGATGGAGCACAGGAGAACTTGCAGACAGCTGATGATCATGAGCGTGGAGAACAAGGTGATATTCCACAGCACAATGTTCTTGGGCCTTTCACAAATTGTCCACAGTAACGGATTATGCAGGTAACTCTCGGTGCTGCAGGCAAAATGTACAAACACGACAAATAGTTAAGTCTCAAATACATCAGAAAACCATGAGCATGAATGATAAAGCCTAATAAAGGGGTGATGCTCAGTGTTCCAATTTATTAACCTGAATGTACTGTCACACGCAACTCTGATTGATCTGACTGTACTGCTGAACTGTGCTTCAAACTGACTGTGCTGTTACACTCAGCTCTGATTGATCTGACTGTGCTGTTACACTCAGCTCTGATTGATCTGACTGTGCTGTTACACTGAGCTCTGATCTTTCTAACTGCACTGTTAAACTGAGCTCTGATCTATCTGACTGCACTGTTAAACTGAGCTCTGATCTATCCAACTGTACTGTTACACACAGCTCTGAGCTATCCGACTCTGCTGTTACACTGAGCTCATATCAATCTGACTGTACTGTCACACTGAGCTCTGATCTATCCGACTGTGCTGTTGCACTGAGCTCTGATCTATGTGACTGTAATGTTACACTGAGCTCTGATCTATGTGACTGTGCTGTTACACTGAGCTCTGAGCTATCTAACTGTACTGTTACACACAGCTCTGAGCTATCGGACTGTGCTGTTTCACTGAGCTCTGATCTATCTGACTGTGCTGTTACACTAAGCTCTGATCTATCAGACTGTGCCGTTTCACTGAGCTCTGATCTATCTGACTGTGCTGTTACACTAAGCTCTGGTCTATCAGACTGTGCTGTTACACACAGCTCTGAGCTATCCGACTGTGCTGCTACACTGAGCTCTGGTCAATGTGACTGCTCTGTTACACTGAGCTCTGTCCTATCTCACTGTACTGTTACACTAAGCTCTGTCCCATCACACTGATCTGGTCAATCCGATAGTGCTGTTCCATTGATCTCGGGTCTATCAGACTGTGCTGTTATACTGAGCTCTGATCTATCAGACTGTGATGTTACACTGAGGTCTGATTTATCCGACTGTGCTGTTACACTGACCTCTGGTTTATCCGACTGTGCTGTTATACTGAGCTCTGGTCAACCTGACTGTGCTATTGCATTGATCTCTGTACTATCTGACTGTGCTGTAACACTGGGCTCTGGTTTATCCGACTGTGCTGTTACACTGAGCTCTGGTCTATCTGACTGTGCTGTTACACTGAGCTCTGGTCTATCCGACTGTGCTGTTACACTGAGCTCTGATCTTTGCAACTGTAATGTTACACTGATATCTGGTCTATCTGACTGTACTGTTACACTGACTTCTGGTTTACCCGACTGTACTGTTACCCTGAGCTCTGGTTTATCCGACTGTGCTGTTACACTGAGCTCTGGTCTATCTGACTGTGCTATTACACTGTGCTCTGGTTTATCTGACTGTGATGTTACACTGAGGTCTGATCTTTGCAACTGTAATGTTACACTGATATCTGGTCTATCTGACTGTACTGTTACACTGACCTCTGATCTATCCGACTGTGCTGTTACATTGACTTCTGATTTATCCGACTGTGCTGTTACACTGACCTCTGGTCAATCTGAGTGTGCTGTTGCACTGAGTTCTGGTCTATGTACCTGCTCTGTTACACTGAGCTCTGTCCTAACTCACTGTGCTGTTACCCTGAGCTCTGGTCTATCTGACTGTGATGTTACACTGAGGTCTGATCTTTGCAACTGTACTGTTATGCTGAGCTCTCATTTATCCGACTGTGCTTTTACACTGAGCTCTGGTTTATCCGACTGTGCTGTGAAATTGATCTCTGGTCTATCTGACTGTGCTGTTACACTGAGCTAATCTATCTGACTGTGGTGTTAGTCTGAGCTCTGATCTATCTGACTGAGCTGTTACACTGAGCTCTGGTTTATCCGACTGTGCTGTTACACTCAGATCTGGTCTATCCCTCTGGTCTATCTCACTTTACTGTTACACTGAGCTCTGTTCTATCTGATTAACTGAACTGTTATATCCTGTTCTTTTCTTTTGGTCCAGCGATTTATCCTAAATGTGAGATATATCGTTACTTCTGGAATTCAATTCCATTGAAAGAACCTTTAATTTTTGATTGAGTGGTGCTTTTACTAATCATGCTGTTTTAACAAAGACAGCCTCAGTCTCTAACACAATCCCAGTGTGATGCACATTACCTGGCACTTGTGGACCAGTTTTGGAATGGATATCCCCACTGCTGAACCTGGGTGTTGTTGGATACGGTGACTTTAAATAAGCAAAGTGGTCCATTAGCCAGGCCACAGGCAGAGACTCCAAAGCAGATAATGGAGAAAATGATCGCTAGTTTGGACCAGATGACTGACAAAAGCATCTGCAGATACAAAGATAAACAGTTGCTCAGCCTGTGATAAGCATTCCATTTTCTTACTGATTTTATTAATGTCTATTTTAATTCCCTTGTACCCCCCCCCCCCCCCCAGTGCTCTCTTGCCTGTTAAAAGCCTAACAATGAACTCTTTGTTGTAGAATTTTACAATTAAAGCAACAAACATGATAAAGAAATGAGTTTTGAGAAGATTTGTAGCTCAGGTTGAGGTTCTGGATGTAGGTTTGCCCGCTGAGCTGCAAGGTTCATTTTCAGATGTTTCATCACCGTCCTGGGTAACATCTTCAGTGAGCCTCTGGCTAAAGCTCTTCTGGAGGCTCACTGATGATGTTACCGCGTATGGTGATGAAACGTGTGAAAATGTACCTTCCAGCTCAGTGAGCTAACTTACATCCAGAAAATGACAAATGTTAATGTTCTTGGTTCCAATCCAGTCCAAATTGAGTTAGTTATTCTGAGCTCTGGGGCAAGTGTCATAATTAGTGTGTGTTGTGTTTTACAAGTCCTGGAGCAAAATTGTTGTCAGTGATTCCCACACTCCCCAGCACGATCGTGACAGTGATTCCCACACTCCCCAGCACGATCGTGACAGTGATTCCCACACTCCCCAGCACGATCGTGACAGTGATTCCCACACTCCCCAGCACGATCGTGACAGTGATTCCCACACTCCCCAGCACGATCGTGACAATGATTCCTACACTCCCCAGTGCGTTCGTGGCAGTGATTCCCACACTCCCCAGCGCGATCGTGACAGTGATTCCCACACTCCCCAGTGTGATCGTGACAGTGATTCCCACCCTCCCCAGCACGATCGTGACAGTGATTCCCACACTCGCCAGTGTGATCGTGACAGGGATTCCCACATTACCCAACGGGATTGTGACAATGTTTCCTACACTCCCCAGTGCATTCATGGCAGTGATTCCCACACTCGCCAGCTCGATCGTGACAGTGATTCCCACACTCCCCAGCACGATCGTGACAGTGATTCCCACACTCCCCAGCACGATCGTGACAGTGATTCCCACACTTCCCAGCACGATCGTGACAGTGATTCCCACACTCCCCAGCGCGTTCGTGGCAGTGATTCCCACACTCCCCAGCGCGATCGTGACAGGGATTCCCACACTCCCCAGTGTGATCGTGACAGTGAATCCCACATTCCCCTGTGCAATAGTGACAGTGATTCCCACCCTCCCCAGCACGATCGTGACAGTGATTCCCACACTCCCCAATGTGATCGTGACAGTGAATCCCACACTCCCCAGCACGAGTGTGACAGTGATTCCCACACTCCCCAGCGCGATCGTGACAGTGATTCCCACATTCCCCAGTGCATTCATGGCAATGATTCCCACACTTCCCAGTGTGATTGTGACAGAGATTCCCACACTCCCCAACACGATTGTGACAGAGATTCCCACACTCTCCAGCGCAATCGTGACAGTGATACCCACACTCCCCAGCACGATTGGGACAGAGATTCCCACACTCCCCAGCACGATTGTGACAGAGATTCCCACACTCCCCAGCGCAATTGTGACAGTGATACCCACACTCCCCAGCACGATTGTGACAGTGATTCCCACATTCCCCAGTGTGATCATGACAGTGATTCCCCCACGGGATTGTGACAGTGATTCCCACACTCCCCAGCGCGATCGTGACAGTGATTCCCACACTCCCCAGCACAATCGTGACAGTGATTCCCACAATCGCCAGTGTGATCGTGACAGGGATTCCCACATTACCCAACGGGATTGTGACAATGTTTCCTACACTCCCCAGTGCATTCATGGCAGTGATTCCCACACTCGCCAGCTCGATCGTGACAGTGATTCCCACACTCGCCAGCTCGATCATGACAGTGATTCCCACACTCCCCAGCTTGATCGTGACAGTAAATCCCACACTCCCCAGCGTGATTTTGACAGTGATTCCCACACTCCCAAGAGTGATTGTGACACTGATTCCCGTGATCGTGACAGTGATTCCCACACTCCCCAGCGCGATCGTGACAGTGATTCCCACACTCCCCAGCGCGATCGTGACAGTGATTCCCACATTCCCCAGTGCGATCGTGACAGTGATTCCCACATTCCCCAGTGCGATCGTGACAGTGATTCCCACATTCCCCAGTGCGATCGTGACAGTGATTCCCACATTCCCCAGTGCGATCGTGACAGTGATTCACACATTCCCCAGTGCGATCGTGACAGTGATTCACACATTCCCCAGTGTGATCGTGACAGTGATTCCCAAACTCCCCAACGCGTTGTGACAGTGATTCCCACACTCCGCTGCGCGATCGTGACAGTGATTCCCACACTCCGCTGCGCGATCGTGACAGTGATTCCCACACTCTGCTGCGCGATCGTGACAGTGATTCCCACACTCCGCAGCGCGATCGTGACAGTGATTCCCACACTCCCCAGTGCGATCCTTACATTGATTCCCACACTCCCCAGTGCATTCGTGACAGTGATTCCCACTCTCCCCAGTGTGATCATGACAGTGATTCCCACATTCCCCAGCACGATCGTGACAGTGATTCCCACATTCCCCAGCACGATCGTGACAGTGATTCCCACATTCCCCAGCACGATCGTGACAGTGATTCACACATTCCCCAGTGCGATCGTGACAGTGATTCCCACATTCCCCAGTGCGATCGTGACAGTGATTCACACATTCCCCAGTGTGATCGTGACAGTGATTCACACATTCCCCAGTGTGATCGTGACAGTGATTCCCAAACTCCCCAACGCGTTGTGACAGTGATTCCCACACTCCGCTGCGCGATCGTGACAGTGATTCCCACACTCTGCTGCGCGATCGTGACAGTGATTCCCACACTCCGCAGCGCGATCGTGACAGTGATTCCCACACTCCCCAGTGCGATCCTTACATTGATTCCCACACTCCCCAGTGCATTCGTGACAGTGATTCCCACTCTCCCCAGTGTGATCATGACAGTGATTCCCACATTCCCCAGCACGATCGTGACAGTGATTCCCACATTCCCCAGCACGATCGTGACAGTGATTCCCACATTCCCCAGCACGATCGTGACAGTGATTCACACATTCCCCAGTGCGATCGTGACAGTGATTCCCACATTCCCCAGTGCGATCGTGACAGTGATTCACACATTCCCCAGTGTGATCGTGACAGTGATTCACACATTCCCCAGTGTGATCGTGACAGTGATTCCCAAACTCCCCAACGCGTTGTGACAGTGATTCCCACACTCCGCTGCGCGATCGTGACAGTGATTCCCACACTCCGCTGCGCGATCGTGACAGTGATTCCCACACTCCGCTGCGCGATCGTGACAGTGATTCCCACACTCCGCTGCGCGATCGTGACAGTGATTCCCACACTCCGCTGCGCGATCGTGACAGTGATTCCCACACTCCGCTGCGCGATCGTGACAGTGATTCCCAAACTCCCCAACGCGTTGTGACAGAGATTCCCACACTCCGCTGCGCGATCGTGACAGTGATTCCCACACTCCGCTGCGCGATCGTGACAGTGATTCCCACACTCTGCTGCGCGATCGTGACAGTGATTCCCACACTCCCCAGTGCGATCCTTACAGTGATTCCCACACTCCCCAGCTCGATCGGGACAGTGATTCCCACATTCCCCAATGGGATTGTGACAGTGATTCACACATTCCCCAATGGGATTGTGACAGTGATTCACACATTCCCCAGTGTGATCGTGACAGTGATTCCCACATTCCCCAGTGTGATCGTGACAGTGATTCCCAAACTCCCCAACGCGTTGTGACAGAGATTCCCACACTCCACTGCGCGATCGTGACAGTGATTCCCACATTCCCTAGTGCGATCGTGACAGTGATTCCCACACTCCCCAGCGCGATCGTGACAGTGATTCCCACATTTCCCAGTGTGATCTTGACAGTGATTCCCACACTCCCCAGCACGATCGTGACAGTGATTCCCACACTCCCCAGCATGATTATAACAGTGATTGCCACACTCCCTAGTGCGATCGTGACAGTGATTCCCACATTCCCCAGTGTGATCGTGACAGTGATTCCCACACTCCCCAGTGCATTCGTGACAGTGATTCCCACTCTCCCCAGTGTGATCATGACAGTGATTCCCACCCTCCCCAGCACGATCGTGACAGTGATTCCCACATTCCCCAGCGCGATCGTGACAGTGATTCCCACATTCCCCAGTGTGATCATGACAGTGATTCCCACACTCCCCAGCACGATTGTGACAGTGATTCCCACACTCCCCAGCATGATTATAACAGTGATTGCCACACTCCCTAGTGCGATCGTGACAGTGATTCCCACATTCCCCAGCGCGATCGTGACAGTGATTCCCACATTCCCCAGCGCGATCGTGACAGTGATTCCCACATTCCCCAGTGTGATCATGACAGTGATTCCCACCCTCCCCAGCACGATCGTGACAGTGATTCCCACATTCCCCAGCACGATTGTGACAGTGATTCCCACACTGAGTTGTTGGTCAGTCCCACTGGTCTTACCTTACTCCTGGGGTTGGTGTAGAAACAGCAGCAACGATCAGTGGCAGCAGCATAAATGGAAAGTGAAGCCAGAACCACCTGGGATGAACAAGATTAATAAGCTCTAGCCTCAGTCCAACAACTCTGGTTGATCAGCATAAAGATATTGACTTTCGAGAAGAATTATTATTATGAAACACTTCTGTTCTCACACGGTTAGGAATGTTACCCAGTCATATGCTTGAGCGTTAGGAATAAACAAGTTTTGCTTTTCAGACATTTCAGGATAATGCATGATATCAGTCCATCAATCAAAATAAGCCTTTGCTGGATTTCTGGGGCTCCTACACCCATGTTCAGTCTGAGTGTAAACGCAAGGTGATGCTTGTTACGAACATGTGGGTATACTGTACCTTTTAAGAGAGTTAAAAGTAGTAGAGCTAACTGACAGCACCACATGTTCTCAATAACATAGCAACGTAACACTTGGTCGAAAGCTAAATTGCCTGGAAATGATGAAACAGATTTGAATTCGGCCAATCAGTTTAAATTATACCCTGAAAAATACCAAACTCCAGTCCAGTTTGAATTGAATATATTGACCATCTTAAAAGCCAATGACACAATCTGATGCTTTAGGGGTATAAGACTGGGGGAAACTGAACATTTGGGAGGAGAACAGCCCAGCTACCAGCATGGAAAGAGACTGCCTGAGAAATAGCTCTCTTAAAAGTACTGTTATTGATCAGTAACCCGTAAAGCAGAGTCCCTAAGAAGAAAAGAAGATCCAAATAGAAGAACCAAAAGCTGCCTGGTTTTGAGATGAGAAGTGTTGCTTTGTAAATCTTAATTGGGAGTTTTATCGGATTGGTATTAGAGAAGGAAAAGTAACAGATAGGTTAGAGGAAGGAATTGTAAATAGTTGTTCATTAATTATTCTCTGTTATACTTTAAGAAGTGAAGTTGTTAATTTTTACTTTAATTAGTTCTTGGCCTATCGATTTTCACAGACTACTGCACTGAATAAATCTTTTCTGGTTTTAAATTAAGCAGGAGGGTTTACTCTGTGTCATAACACTGTTTCATCAGTGATGTCCACTGAACCTGGTTAACAGGCCCGAGTGTTGTTACAATGACACTGCCTTAGCCACATTCACTAATTTTAGTTTATGTTTCAACACCCTGAGATTCTGAATAATCAAACCACGTGCCCAAACACTGTGTCTATTACTCAGCTAATGTTTTACTTATAAGGCAATTTGTAATATTTCGGTTCTGAATGTACCTTGTTAAGGCCAGGCATTGAACAACACCCCTCGTTAGTCTCCACTGTCATCTGCCTTTTTGAGTTCCTTGTCCGTCTTAGTTGGTCTAAACCGCATATGGAACTAATCTACATTCAGTTTCAGTGTTCAGGTAAATAATGAAGATTTAAAAAACACTAGTCCCACCTTGAAACACCCCACTGAGTCCATACTTCCCTTGCCCCCTCCCTCGAGTAATTATCAGAGATTTCGGGCCTGGTGTTTGGTTTTTATCTCTACTCTCGCACTTCTTTTCCTTGACTCTTTACAACTTTGAGTTTCCCATGTTGAAACTTTTTCACATCTTCCTGGGGTTTTAACTGCAGCCCAGTTGAGTTATCACTTTGTCAGAGGAGATTGATCGACAGTAAATGTATCCTTAGTAAAGCTGAATTAGCTGCTGTTTAACTAGACTGTACTCTGACAGTAAGAGATCTTGTGGGACAGTGGTAGATCTGGGTTCAGAATGGGACTAGGTCAGACTGGGATGTCTGGTCAGCGCAGATGAGTTAGACTGAAGGTTCTTTTCCCGAGCTGTATGACGCTATGTCCAACTCTATAGCATTTGTTGACTGGGAAATATGTATTTGATTTACAGCCAAAGAGCTTGATTACCAGTGGGTAAGACTGGAGAGAAACTACGCATTTCCAATACAAATGTTAGCACATAGTGAGAATGAGAAAGTCCCTGGTCAACCATCCTGCAGAAGGAATGGCAGACCACAGCCATAGTCTGCCTGTAAACATGGACCAATCCACATTAACTCCCCCAGACTTGTAGCTGCCTATGCTCCACCCATACAATGGTCAGAATCCAATCATAACAGAGATCCCATGGCCCAACCTTTGGAAACAAGGAGAGGACAGAGACTTCTGATGGTGGAATCCATAATTTTACACAGAACTGGAGGAGGACTAAGGGGCTATGGTTGAATAGTAACCAGGTACATCCCTGGCTTCCATTGAGTCCTTCAATGGGTGCCTCAGAGATCTCCACACAAGTACATCTGAACTCTTTGGAATAAACCTCCCCCGATCTAGGAGATTTATTTGATTTAAATGCTTTCAGCTGACC
This sequence comes from Chiloscyllium punctatum, assembly GCF_047496795.1. Classification (NCBI taxonomy): domain Eukaryota; kingdom Metazoa; phylum Chordata; class Chondrichthyes; order Orectolobiformes; family Hemiscylliidae; genus Chiloscyllium; species Chiloscyllium punctatum. The sequence goes on from NC_092744.1 coordinate 81,638,425, forward strand.
TTAGGGCACCATTTCACCCACACTGAAGTACTACATTGACACCCTTTGCATCCAGAGACTTGTAATAGTTCAAGGAAATGATCGTTCAGATACTTTGTGCAGAGCCCACGTTGGATGTGGACATCGCTGGCTGGCCAGCAGTTATTGTTCATCCTTCGTTGCCCTTGAGAAGGTGACGGTGAGCTGCCTTTTGTTGGTGCTTGTGTGCAACCCAAAATTCTTCCCCCGATTACTATGGGAGTTGGACTTGCCAGGAATAATATTGGAGAAAGCTGGCCCCTTTTCCTGAAATCGTTTGTCCATTGCTGCAAGAGTTTTCTCTAGCTATTGGTGTGGAGTTTATAAACACCTGACTGGAAATGCGTAGTTTCTCTCCAGTCCTTCCATCGTAATGTCCTCAAATGGTTGTGCAATGTTCTTTTTCTGGCGACAACATAGTTCCCCTTTATTCTGCCTCTCTCAGTTGACTGCGCCTCCCGTGGATTGACTCTCCCCACTGCCTTGCCCCGAACGCTGCACTATCTCCAACATATGCTGAAGCCAGGCACCATCAATGTCTTGCCTAACATTGAGTGCAATGTGAGTGGCTGACAGACAGCCTATTGGACAGAGTGTGCCTAGTCCTCATGAAAGTACAAATTGGATTCGAGGCACTTGTCCTCCTGAGTTTTCACATCTCATTTGGATCATCGCTTTTCAGCTCTTACCACGAAGCCCCGCTAAAATAGATCCCGTCTGTAGTCAGGAATTTCCTTCACTCTACTTTCTGGTGTTGCCTTGATATGTCCACGTGTGAATTCATACAAACGGGCGTGACTAGTAGACATTAGGATTCAGAACCCACTTTGAAATTCAAGCCACGTTTAGCTGCAGGGAGGACTAAATCTCTAGTAATCTATATATGACTAGGTTAGTCTCGAATCTACAGAGAGGTGAATTCAGTGATTATATTGGGATACCACGGCCCGATCTTGTAGCTGTCTTTGCACCACCCAGACAATTTTCGGAATCCAATCACAGTAATGAGCCCAGCTACTCCCACAGTCTTCAGAAACTCCTAAATAATTGGATGAACTTGGAGCAAAAGGCCACAGAGGACAAATTTTAATTTGTGGGAAATTACCACTTTTGTTAAGGCATTCATGAGGGTTTAGAAATTAAACAAAAATCACCAGAATGGTTCAAGGGAGGAAAATCTTTCAGTTCAGGAGCTCAGCACCACCTGTTGCTGGCGATCAGGGACGGACAATGAATGCTAGACTAGCCAGTGACATCCACATCCCCTGAAAGAATAATTGGAAAAAAATGTTGGAACTGTAAACATTGGAGAGGAGAAAGTTGGCAAGCGATTTAATCAAAGTGTTCATGGTTGCGAGGAGTCTGGACTGAGTGAATAGGGAGGTTGCTGGAAGGTTTGAGAGCTAGAGGTTGAAGGCAATTGACTAAGGAAGCAATGGAAAACGTAAAGAAGAGTTTGTTTTTCACACCGTGAGTGTTTAAGGTCCAGAACAACTTTCAATCGGAGATATTTAAAAGGGAATTAAACTGTTGTTTGAAAAGGAAGAGTCTGCAGGGGAAGGTTGGGAGGATAGCACAAGGCAAATTGCTTTACTGGAGAGCTAGCACAGATGTGATGGGCTGAAAGGTCTCACTCTGTGCTGTAATAATTCTGTGCTTGCTTGTAATGGTATACATTCGAAAAATATGAGAGGGGTTCCCCCTCTCCTGGAGTAACTCAGAGAGTGCAGGCTCCCCCTCTCCCGGGGCAAATTTCAGAATCTGCAGCTACTTTTCCTTGGGGCAAATCATACTGTGTGCTCTCCCACTCCTGGATAGCAATGGTACCAGTATGGGGCCCAAGCTAGTTGCTTCATTTCATCTCTACTCTCGGGATGGTTCTGTCCAAGTACTGTCCTGCACATTGTTACCAGCATTTGGGGAATTCAGTTTTCCCGGCTTCCCCCTTGCTGCTCAAATTATTCTGCAACGATTCCTGTCCTGAGCCCTGTGGGAGCCCCTGCTGTGAATTAGTCACAAGGTAAATGTCCAAGAGTCCTAAGATTTTATCTAACCCCAGACCATGAGAGACCGAGTAGTCTAGGAGATCACAGGCACTTGAAACAAAACACGATGGTTTGTGATGCTGTTTGGAAATACACAAATGTTAAGAAAACAAGAAACTGCAGATGATGAAACACACAACAACAGAAATTGCTGGAGAGACTCTGTAGGTCTGGCAGCAATTGTGGAGAGAGAAACAGAGTCAACGTTTTGAGTCCTGCGTAATAAATAAAGATGTGGCCCCACTAAAGGAGAACAGGGAAAATGAACCAGTCAACTTAACACCAGTCCAAAGGAAATAGGTTACAATCTGACATAGAACACTTGCTAACAGGAAACTTGGGGAAAATCACATGATAGGGCAGAATCAACATAGCTTTGTAAAAGGAGAACTGTGTTTGACTGGTCTGTTTGTGTTTTGTGATTGTTGGAAGGGTTGAGATGTGAAGCATGAACTAATCAAGCATTGTCAGGATGACTTTATGAAAGGGAAATTGTGTCTGACTAACTTATCAGAGTTTTTTGAGGAAGTCTTAATTCAAGTGGATACAGGCAACCAGTAGATGTGTTTACTTAGACTTCCAGAGGCATTTGACAAGATACCTCACAAAAGGTCAAGTCTTCCGATGAGAGCCCAGTGTTGGAGATAGTTTCTTGGCATGGATGGAGAATTGGCCAATGGGCAGGAAACAGCGAGTGGGGATAAGATTTTAACGTTTTTCAGGTTGATGACCTGTGGGGTTCCACAGGGATCAATGGCTGGGATCAAAACTCTTTACAAAATGTATTAATGACTTAGATGAAGGGAGTCCTGAAGCCAAATTTGCAGATGACACACAAATGGATGGAAAAGCAAGTTCCGAGAGGGATGCAATCATTTACAGAGTGACAGATAGGGTAAAGTAAGCTTAGCAAGCAAAGTGGGAAAATGCATAGTTACTCATTTTGGAAGAGAGGACAAAAGAACAGAATATTAAGTGGAGAAAAACAGCAGAAAGTTGCAACACAAAGGGACTTGGAGGAACTTGGGCACGGAACACAGAATGTTAGCACACAGGTGCAGCAGGTAATCAGGAAGGCTAATGGAATGTTGGCCCGTATTTCAAGGGGGTTGGAGTATAAGAGTCGGAAAGTCTGACTGCAACTGGGCAAGGTGATGGTGAGACCACATCTGGAGCACTGTGAGCAGTTTGGTCCCTTATTTTAGAAAAGGTATCATTTCATTGGAGGCAGTTCAGAGAAGGTTCACTCGGGTGATCCCCGGTACGAGGGATTGCCTTATGAGCAAAGGCTAGTTAGGTTGGGCCTTAACTTACTGGAATTTAGAGAATGAGAGATGATCTCATTAAAACATTGAGGGGCTTGACAGGGTCAATGCAGAGAGGATGTTTCCCTTCATGGGAGAGTCCAGGTTCAGAATAAAGGAGCCAAGCAGGAGGCTGGAAGAACACAGCAAGCCCAGGCAGCACCAGGAGGTGGAGAGGCCGACATTTCTCCTGAAGAAGGGTTCCATCCGAAACGTTGCCTTCTCCACCTCCTGGTGCTGCCTGGGCTTGCTGTGTTCTTCCAGCCTCCTGCCTGTCAACCTTGGATTCCAGCAGCTGCAGTTTATTTTTTTGTCTCTAGCCAGAATAGAGGGGCGCCATTTTAAGACTGAGGCAAGGAGGAGTTTCTTCTGTCAGAGGGTTGAGAGTGTTTGGAACTCCTTGACAAAAAGAACCGTTGGGGCCGAGTCCTCGTGAATTTTTAAGGCTGAGATTGATCGATTCTTGATCAGTCGGGTAATCAAGAGTACAGGGGAAAATGCAGGAAATGGAGGTGAGGAACTTTGAATGAGTCATACTATTGAACAGCAGAGCAGGCCTTGAGGAACTGAGTGGCCTAGTCCCATTCCTTATGATCTTAAGGTCAAACTCTTCACATTGTCACGAGGTGCTTCAGTTCACTGTCCTGTCAGAAGCAGTAATTCATCATCTCTGTTGGTGGCCACTGAATCTGGTTTCTGTCCCTACCTCAGATTATACAAAACTCTGTTGCTCAGTCTCTCTCTTCTCTCCCCTACCCCTTACAACATTCCCCCCACCCCTCACGGCGCTTTCTTTGCTTTCCATCACACTTGCCCTGAGAATCCACCCGACTTTCCCCAAGATCTATTTCTCTGTCCTTCCCCAAAACCTCTCTCTCTCTCACTCTTGCCAAACCTCCAGCCCTGAAACCCACCTCTCCCCCCTTTCTCCATCCTGTATCTAGTCATTTAAGCTCCACTGTCTCTTCTGACATTAGTTCATGCACTGAGAACAATACAAAACACATTACAAATAAAAAGGCTTAACATATAAAATGCACATGCAACTTAGAAGTTACACAGTAATATGAACTACATGTTACAAATCATACAGAACATTGCATATAAATGAGATATATTTAACATTCAATTACGTTCATTCATTTCTTTTGTAGTGTACCCTTTATCCCCATCACTCGAAAATTGGATTAAAAGCTCGATGTAATTTATTATATTTTTAAAATTACTTATGCAATATTTTTTGGAAATATAATCGATTTTACCTTAGTTTATTTATTGTTAAACACACATTGCATTATAGGAAGGATGTGGAAGCTTTGGAAAGGGTTCAGAGATTTACTAGGATGTTGCCTGGAATGGAAGGAAGGTCATATGAGGAAAGGCTGAGGGATTTGAAGCTGTTTTTGTTAGACTGAAGTGACTTAATTGAGACATATAAGATAATCAGAGGGTTAGATAGGGTGGATAGTGAGAGCCTTTTTCCTCCGATGATGATGGCTAGCACAAGGGGACATGGTTATAAATTGAGGGATGATAGATATAAGACAGATGTCAGAGGTTGGTTCTTTACTCAGAGAGTAAAAGGACTTGGAATGCCCTGCCTACAACAGTAGTACACTCGCCAACTTTAAGGGCATTTAAATGGTCATTGGATAAACATATGGATGAAAATGGACTAGTGTAGGATAGATGGGCTTCAGATTGGTTCCACAGGTTGGTGCAACATCGAGGGCAAAAGGGCTGTACAGCGCTGTATGTTCTATGTACAGTCCATATTGACCTGTCCTTTCCAGGGATCAACTTTCCTCACTGCCATTCACTGCCCACTGTTCATCCCCCTGATATGAATCAAATGGAACATGGGCAGGGGCAGTCCACTCCTGTTCAGAAACACCCAGCTACAACTGTCCCATTTGCTTCCTCGACCGACCAGCACCCGCACCAGTAACGTGCCCAAACAATAACTGAGAACACATTGGCCAAAAGGGGCACCCAGAAAATAAGCTCACTCTTGACTGGCTCCTTTTCTGTTATGGAAGAGTGGGTCTCGATGAAAATGAGGAAGCTACATTCACAAGACGTATTGTACAATAATGTCCCACAAGAGGTCAGGATGAAAAGCCCAGTGTAAGTGCAGGGAGGATGAGAAGAGGATCACAGGGCAGGCAGGAGGCAGGCGAAAGTGAATCATTGGTGACGGAGTATGGGTGGATATCAATGTTGACTGGAGGAAGCTTGGGTGGTGCTCAATTACGACGTTACAGAACAATATTTTGGGAGAAAGTCGTCATGAGACCTGGAACAGATAGGGGGAGTAGGGAGAGAAAGGCCAGTGCCTGTTGAATTGGGTTGAAGGTGCAAAAGTTAGAAATTTCAACCAAAAGCTGAAATGCTGGGAACACTCAGTGGGTCTGACAGTGAGAGGGAAACAGAGTCAACGATTCTGAAAGGGAAGGGGGTACAAAAGGCAGGATCCAATGACAGAGCAGTGAGCAGAAGAGATTAAATGATAAATGTTTTCATGATACAAAGCAGGTGAGGGGTTAGATGAGAAGGACAATTGAAGATGAATAATAAATAGGACAAACAGTGGTGCCCATAATCTTATGAATGAATAAAGAAGGTTCCTGCAGGACTGTGCCACGTGTGAGATAGCTCCTCCGTCACCTTACCCACATCTCTCTGTGAGGACTTGGTATGTTTGCAAACTCTTTTGACACTCCTCCCCTGACAATGTTTTTTGACCAACAAAGTCATTGTATTGTTTCAATGCAAGGAGCAAGAACTGGAGGCAGTCTTTCATCAGATTGTTAAGATCCTGCAGTCTGGGCAGTTTGAATGTTCTGGTGATGTCCTGGAAGACTGACCTCAGCAAGACCTCCACCCGAGACCCTGTCAGCTTCATACAACCACTTTCATCAGTTACCATTTCACGTGGTTTCTTCCCAAAAGTGTAGATTAGCAACTGGGTAGTCCGTCTCTGTGATCAAAATTGACACCTCGCCCATCTTACTAAATATTTGTTGGGGGGAGAAGAAAAAAACAATCTTTTCTAGCTGAGAACAGCTAGCAATGTGGTGGAGGTAGGTTCGACTGAAGCATTCAAGAGGGGCACTGGGTGGCTATTTGAACAGGAATGTTGTTAGGGATATGGGGAGAAGGCAGGAGATTGGCACTAGGGAACAGAGCAGGTGCAGGTACGATGGACCGAATGGACTCCTCTTGAGTTGTAACGATTCTGTGACGATATCAAACAGACAGAGAGGCTTTCAAAAGCGGGATGATAAAAGAGGGCAGATGACCGCTAGAGTTGGAAAAACCTTACAGATCGGGTAAAGCGTGGTGTGTTCCTTCACTTTGTTAGGACTGGCCTGTGTGCAAATAGTGAGTGGTCACTCTGTCTGCTCACCTTCACTGTCAAAGAGAAGCAACTGATGGCCGGCCAGGGGGATCCCAGCTCAGTCAGGCTGCAGGCTGAACCTCCCCCCCCCCACCCCACCCCACGGGCAGGAAGACACTGACATCCAGTTCAGTTCCTAATGAGGGAAGCTCTGAACTGTCAATGTCAAAGCTTTGACAAAGGGTCAGTTAGACTTGAAACGTCAGCTCTTTCCTCTCCCTACAGATGCTGCCAGACCTGCTGAGATTTTCCAGCATTTTCTCTTTTGGTTCCAGCACCCCGCAGTAATTTGCCTTTTATCTTGGACACAGTTGGTTCAGCTCCAAGGTTTTTGTGCGGTCACGCCGCAGTGCAAATCTCCAAAGTTTTCCTTCCAGATCCCTGACCACCCCCGGGGGTACACTTTTGGAGTCTTACCGTGAACCCGCTGCCCCACAATCCAGGCAGCAACCGGGCTTGCCAAGTGATGTGCGCCTCTTTAAGGTGCTCCCTTTCTCCATTCGGGAAGAGGAGCAAGACGCTGGCAACGATGGAGACGAGAGCCAGAGAGAACAGCAGTGTACTAACACAGCGGGCACACAGTCCTGGACACATCTCCCCGGGCTGGCTGCCGTGCCTCTTTCCAAACTCGCCCTGTTAACACACCCGGGCACTCTGCAGTTGATCCTAGATTCCCTGGTGGTTGGGGCGTGAGATTGAGTCCCACAGATCTGAAGGGTTGCACACGCTGAGCAATGTTGTGCTCACAGGCGTGACACATCCAAGGAGGGCGTGTCAGCCAGCCTGCACTCCCAACTGTGATTGTAAACACATCACAAGGACCGCATTCCCCTTCAGCGTCCACCACCAACACCAGGATGAGTTGCAAGTCCCCCCACCCCCCAGCCTCCCACGGTCTCACGAAGTGCCCACAGACAGCAAACATGAGAGTCCTCTCCATTGGTGCTGTCAGACTTGTTGAGCTTCTCCGGCAATTTCTGCTTTTGACCGGAAAATGCTGATTTGAAATGACTGTTTTGGCCAAGATTGTGTTCGTACGTATTCTATTCCCAATGCTTGACGCTGCTGTTCGAAGATGGGATTCATCTTACCTTCGAGATCTCCGCAACTTCATCCAGAATGGAGCATTCCCACTTTTCAGTTGGTCTAGGTACCTCGCACTGAACATTTCCTTCCCAAACCTCTCTAGCTTCCCGATTTCTTATCCCTTTGACCAGCGTTCACTCCCCTGGCGCCTGGGAAGAATAAGAGGCAATGTCACCGAAACATGAGAGACTCTGAGGAAACTTGACAGGATGGAAACTGAAAGGATTGCTGCCTTTGTTGGGAATTTCAAATAGACATATTGGACGTGTCACGTGACTTCTTTGTCCACTCACCCCCCCCCCCCCCCGGTCCAATACTGCTTGCTCATCATGATTTTGTTAGGAAAGATTAGAACCAGGAGGACAAAGTTGAAGAATAACAGGTCTCCCTTATACAGCAGAGATTATGGGGGGGAAAAAAAGAGCATGAAAGCTTGGGAAGGGTTAAAGCATGAAGACCACTGGTGATCTGTGATCTGTGGAAGGCAAGATGGGATAAGAATAGTGGAATACTTTTACACCAATTAGCAGAGTAAGGTTGAAGCTGAAAGTTAACTATGGCGAGACGACTTAGCAGTTAGTAGAGCAAGTTTCCCTGTTAAAGTGTCATTATGACAAGATTGGGACCATAAATATTTGAGACATGGCATTAAATGTTAAATTGCCCATAGTGTTAGATGCACTAGTCAGAGGGGGGGTGGGTTGCTCTTCAGCAGGTCGGTGTGGACTGGTTGGGCTAGAGCCTGTTTCCACACTGTAAGGAATCTAATCTAATCTAATCTAAATATCTGGGAATCGGTAATTAGATCAGACTGCTCTTCACCAACATTGTCAATGGGTGGGAATCAGATAGCTTCCCAGTCAGATCTGGAGTCAGGCAGGGCTGCCCTCTCTCTCCTGCCTTGTTTGTGTGCTGCATAGAGCCATTTGCCGAGTCCATCAAGAAGGATGCGAGCCTGAGAGGGGTGACTATTCCTGGCAGTGGGGGCCTGCAGGTTAAGGCCTCCCTGTACATGGATGACGTCAACATTTTCTGCTCGGATCCGCTGTCCGTGCACAGACTCGTGTGCATCTGTGACCAGTTCGAATGGGCCTCGGGGACCAAGGTAAACCGAGGCAAGAGCGAGGCTATGCTCTTCGGGAACTGGGCCGACCAATCCTCTATCCCCTTCACCGTCAGGACTGACCACCTGAAGGTGCTGGGTATTTTGTTCGGGGGGGCTGGGGCATGCGCCAAGATCTGGGAGGAGCGGATCAGGAAGGTGAGACAGAAACTGGGCAGATGGGAGCAACGGTCGCTCTCCATCGCGGGAAAAAACCTGGTCATCTGGTGTGAGGTACTCTCAGTATTGCTATATGTGGCACAGGTCTGGCCTATCCCCAGAACCTGTGCCACCGCAGTCACCCAGGCCATCTTCCACTTCATGTGGAGATCAAAGATGGACCGGGTCCAAAGAGACACAATGTACAAAGACCGGTGCAATGGGGGAAAAAACACGCCCAATGCCACCCTCACCCTGATAGCCACCTTTGTGTGTGGCTGCATCAAGCTGTGCGTGGATCCCCGGTACGCAAACACCAAGTGTCACTACGTACTGAGGTTCTACCTGTCCCCAGTGTTGCGAAGGATGGGCCTGGCCTCGCTGCTGCGGAACGCTCTGAGTAGTTGGACTGTTCCGTATCACCTGTCCTTCGTGGAGAAATTTATGTAGAAAAACACCTTTGACCATAAGTCCATCAGGAAGTGGTCAGCACGTAGTGTCCTTGAGACCCTTCGGGAAAAGAAGAGGGCAGATCCTGTCGAGCGGTTCCCTGAGCAGACTGTCAAAGCCATTTGGCAGAATGTCTCATCGCCAGAACTTTCCAACAAGCACCAAGACGTGGCTTGGCTGGTGGTGAGAAGGGCTCTGCCTGTGAGATCCTTTATGCACGCCCGGACTCTCAGCCGCACCGCACGCTGCCCTCGAAGCGGCTGCGGGGGGGACGAGACTGTCACACACTTCCTTCTGGAATGTGCCTACGCAGAAGAAGTCTGGAGAGGAATGCAGTGGTGTTTGTCGAGGTTCGTCCCGAGCAGCGCCGTGACGCGGGACTCCGTGCTCTACGGCCTGTTCCCCGGGACTCACACCGAGACGAACATTAACTGCGCCTGGAGGATCATCAACTCAGTGAAAGACGCTATCTGGGTGATCCGAAACCTGTTGATCTTCCAGCTGAAGGAGTTGACCCCAACTGAGTGTTGCAGACTGGCACATTCCAAGGTCCAGGACTACGTGTTGAGGGACGCGCTGAAGCTTGGGGCAGCTGCCGCCAAGGCGCGGTGGGGAAAGACCACCGTGTAACGTCAGCCTGCCTAAAGAAGAACAGGGGGCCCACGCAGTCATTTGGGCTCTGCTGACGCCTCAGCTAAAAATGTAATCGTACAGACCTGTATATAGGAATGATTACTCTGTTTTCGGTATGCAAACAAATGGAATGTTTACATATGTATGGCATGTCCAGTTGTATAGATCAAAGTATTTATGAATAAAGTATATTTTTGAAATTTAAAAAAATTGCCAAACTGAGGGCTGATTTACAGTCTGAGCCACTGCCTGATGCAAATAAGGAGGTTATATTTGTGGATGGTTCTTGTTATAGGGATTATGATGGGAATCATGCAGGGTACTCAGTTGTAAGGCAGGACCAGTCCCACTATATGATAATCAAACTGGAAACTTGCCCACAGCTGTGTTCAGCTCAGTTGGCTGAACTTAACGCATTGATGGCAGCCTATGAAATGATGGAGGGTAAAGAAGCTGACATTTATACTGATTCGGCTTATGCACATGGGGTATGCCACCTGCTTGGGGCAGTGTGGAAGCAAAGAGGCTTTAAGAGTAATGGGGATCCCATACAACACTGCCAGCAGACTGTAGAGTTGACAACTGCAATGAGGAAGCCAAAGGCACTAGCTATTAAGTGCCAAGCACACAGAAAAGGCAGTGATAAGGGGTAATCAGGCAGCAGCTAAGATAGCTTCGGGGGTTGTTCTTCACTTGTTATTGCCTCAGGTGCAGATAGATCCAGAACCAACAGTAGAGGACTTCATTGATATACAGGGGAGGGCTACCCTGGCTGAGCAAACACTATGAAGCAGAGGGGTGCTAAGCAGAACAAAGGAGGTTTATGGGCCAGAGGAAGGTCTATAGGTAGCACCCATCCCGTTGTTGATAATTCTTACTTCAGAGGCGCATGGATTGGATCACTGTGCGCGAGGAGAAGTGCTGAGGAAGATTAGATTACATTACAGTGTGGAAACAGGCCCTTCGGCCCAACAAGTCCACACCGACCCGCTGAAGCACAACCCACCCATACCCCTATATTTATCCCTCACCTAACACTACAGGCAATTTAGCATGGCCAATTCACCTAACCTGCACATCTTTGTGACTGTGGGAGGAAACCGGAGCACCCAGAGGAAACCCACGCTGACATGGGGAGAATGTGCAAACTCCACACAGTCAGTCACCTGAGGCGGGAAATGAACCCGGGTCTCCGGCGCTGTGAGGCAGCAGTGCTAACCACTGTGCCACCATGCCACCCACAAAGATAAAGTGGGATGGTTTCTGATCACCATACCTGCAGGCTTCAGTGGACTATTTATTGTCACAATGTGAGATATGTGCACAGTACAATATTAGGGGGATAACGACCCCTATAGGACACACACCAGTGCATGAAGGGCCATTTAAGCATTTAGCAATCGACCACGTGGGCATGATAAAAAAAGGTGTGAGGGAAAAGCTATACGTAAGTGGTGATTGATTGGTTTAGCCGATGGGTAGAAGTTGTCCCTTCTAAAGATGCAGGAGCTGGGACAGTAGTGAAATTTCTGACAAATGAAGTTATCCTAAGGTTTGGTATACTGTCGGCAATCAGTTCAGACAATGGGTCTGCCTTCATTCAGAAAGCAGTTAAGTTGGTGCTGCAGTCTTTGAGAATCAAACAGAGGCTTGGATCTGTGTATCATCCCCAGTCACAGGATATGGTGGAAAGAATTAATGGGACATTGAAAGCCAAATTAAACAATATCTGTGCAAGCGCCAACCTTAATTGGGTTGATGTGCTGCCACTGGCGCTACTGAGTTATCGCATGCAGACTAACCGCATGGCCAATCTAACACCACATGAGATGCTCACAGGTAGACCTATGCCAATGTCCAGGTGGAGAGGCCCATACAAAGGGCCTAGCTTGGAGCAGTTAAGCTTAGAACTTAAGCAATATATGCAGCTGTGATACATGAGACTATCCAGCTGCAGGAAACACAAAGGGAACCGACACCTGTCAATGAGGAAGGACCTATTAACCTCGGGGATTGGGTGTGCGTGCGGGTTTTTCAAAGACGCTGGAATGAGCTGAGGTGAGAGGGACCTTTAGTAGTGACTAAGGCATCACCTATCGCCATCCAAATGGAAGGATGACACGTATGGTACCACCTTAATCATTGTACTAAAGCTCTCCCACCGGCACAAACTAACTCTAACACTGAGGTAAGTGGAGCTGAGGCTGAGGGAGGTGGACATGGGCAGGGCACACAGGAGGCTAGTACCCCTCAGCAGGGTTCTGAACAAGGTACAGGTGAAGTTCTTGGGGATACTGATCATTTCAGAAATGATAGTGATGGAGATGTGCAGCATAGTTCTCCTGGCAGTGGGGATGGGGAAGACATGGGGGATGCCCCTGATTACCCCCCTCTCTGATGCCAGGCCTGCATACTCAGACCATTAGTTTGGTAGACTTGGACTGGTAATGCCAGAGTCACTCAGACTGGGAGGCAAAGACATATTGGAAGTGCAGACCTTGCTACCCTAACATGGGTACGTGCCCGTGACAATCACTGGTATCAATGGGCAAACTATACGGCCATAATGATGGCTAGACAGGACTGTTTCTTGTGTACTAAGGCAACCCCCTCATACTATGTTGTCCCTATGCCTTCTAACTCGACGACCTGTACTCAATGGTGTTTGCAGCACTCTAGCCAATCTCTTAACCTGGATGATTCATCAACTTACAGGCAATCCAATTGCCTGTTTTGGTGACTCCTACTTCAGGCTTCTACGTTCTGTCAGCAGGATGACATGGGCAGGCAGCAACTCCAACAGTGGTGTGCCTATAGTAACCCCATGGTCAGCCAGTAAGACTAATTACACGTTCCTCGTGGCTACCTTTAGAATATGGGGTGGAGTTTTGAATGCTTTAAGCGAAATGGTTCCACACCAGCCGGCTATTTTAAGGATCTTTACAGGAATACAATTGAACTGGAGGTGGACACAACATTTGGGGCTGTTTTAAGTTCTCAATGCGTCCCACTGGCTGTGTGGTAAGAAAGGAGGGTTGCGCCCGACACTGCCCGCTGACTGGAGTGGCAGCTGTGCCATGTAATGCTCCTACACGAAGTAGTCATATCGCCACACACGCAGCTTGATGCTTTGCACTGAACTAAGCGACAGTATGTCCCTGATCCGACAATTCGGATTGACAGCATGGGACAGCCAAGATGTATCCGTAATGAGTTGAAGGCCCGCAATGAGATTGCCGCGGGATGGGAAACTCTCATCCCAGTGATAGGGGTTAGCAAGAATGCTGAATGGATTAATTACATTTATTACAACCAGCAGAGATTGATCAATTATACTGACGATGCCCTTGTGGCCTTGGGAGAACAATTGGATGCTACTACCAAAATTACATGGCAAAACACTCAGGCCTTAAGATTGGATACTGGCAGTAAACGGCAGGATTTGTGTAATATTTGGGGAACATTGCTGTACCTTTATACCTAACAACACTAGCCCCGGGGGATCTTTTACTAAAGCAATGGAAAAACTAAAGCATCAAGACGGGAGCTAAAGGACAATGTGGGGTTTGGTCATCAGGCTTTTGATTGGTTGAATAATATATTAGGGTCTTGGAGAGCATGGTTTGTCAAGATTAGTCTTATTATAGGTGGAGTTTTACTTGTTGTTGCCTTCATCTTTTGTTGTGCTGTACCTTTTATTAAGTCCTTTTTAGTTCACGTCACTACAAAGCAACTTGTGGTCATTTCAGCAACCCCAGGAAGTGCTTACTCCCCTGACGGAATCCCACCGCTCTACTATTATGACCTGATGGTGCAAGGAAAATGTCCACATGGGACGTCGATGATACTTCTAAAGAACGCACGGGTCCTAGATTGTGAGGGATCTTGAGTCTTTTTTCCTGTTCTGGTTATTGGAGGACAGATTTTTGGCCCAAGGGACCCCAGGAATAGAGGAAGAACACTTTAGGTTAGGTATCATACTCCAAAAATTATTTAGTCTGTGTTGGGACCTACATTGTTTGTGTTGGGCACAAGAGGGGCTGAGCATATTGTCTTCTTTTTCTAGGTGAGACCAGTAGGTCTCAGAGGGGGGAATATGGGAAAAAAAAGCATGAAAGCATAGGAAGGGTTAAAGCATGAAGACCATTGGCAATCTGTAGTCTGTGGAAGGCAAGATGGGATAAGAATAGTGGAATGTTCTTACACCAATTAGCAGAGTAAGATTGATGCTGAAAGTTAACTATGGCGAGATGACTTAGCAGTTAGTAGAGCAAGTTTTCCTGTTAAGTGTCATTATGACAAGATTGGGACCATAAATATTTGATACATGGCATTAAATATCTAATTAATAGTAGAGTCAGTTTGAGACAGGAGACTATTGTAATAGATGGAATAGCTAAATATCTAATCATGACAGGTTAGTCTGGAATGGAAGATCACTGTAGCAGAGGTGATAATAAATATCTAATCATGACATTAGGAAAATATTAAATAGGGTCTGGAATGAAAGACCATTGTTGCAAGAGTTAGCACTAAATATCTAACTGTGACATTAGAGTAACATTAAGTAGAATGTACAACTAAAAAGATAATGGGAACTAACATCACTGGTTTATTGTGTAACTAGAGTGAGGTACTTTGATTAATATAGTTAGACGTGCTGATAGGCTAACAGAAGCATGATAAAAAAGATACTAAAAACCACGGACCCTGAGGCTTGTGGGCATTTGAGAATCTGCTTTCTCAGTGTATGGTTTTTTGTTTGCAAATAAAAGACTTACTTCTTGAGGAACTCTCTGCATCCCCTGGTGATTCTCTACATTTTCTCCACCACAAGATAAGAACACATTCCTCCCCCTGCTCCACCCCTACTTCCCCAAAGGATTGTTCGCCTGTGGAATTCTCTGACCCTGGCAGCACTCATTTTTGAAGGGCATTCAGGGAGTTAATATTACTGAGTTCAGACAGGAAAGTACAATTGAGACCACAATGAGGTCAGTTATGATTTTAATGAATGGTACAACAGGCCTGATGGTCCAAATGGCTCACTCCCACTCCTTAATCCAATGTTCTTCGTGTGGTTCAGTATCATATTTTCTTTTAAATTACCCCTGCGAAATACCTTGGGAGATTTTACGTGAAAGGAACTATAAAAATAAATTGTTTTAATATACGGTCACTTTTCAGTTTTAGCCCTTATGTAACAGGACATAGCAGTCAATTAACACTCCACTCTCATGTCTCTAATAATAATATTTGAAGGCTCCAAGCCACACCCTGGAGAGACACTTCATCACAGAATCCCTAGTGTGGAAGCATGCAATGTGGCCCATTGAGTCCACACCACCCTTCTGAAGAGCATCCCACCCAGACCCACGAACTACTCTATCCCTGTATTTCCCACTGCTAACCCATCGAACCTACACATCTCTGGACACTATGGGCAATTTAGCACGGCCAATCCACCCAACCTGCACATCTCTGAACTGTACAAAGACAGGACTCACGCAGACAGGACTCACTCAGGGAGAATATCATGACCGTTCAATACACTAGGGAAGGAATTATAAAATGTCGTAGAGAAACTGCTATTTTTGAAAACACGAAACAAATAAATATGCTGAAAATACTCAGGAGTTCACAAAGCACCAGTGCAGAATGAGAGTCAATGTTTCAGATTGATGTTGGAATTGATAACTGATTTTCTCTTTACAGGTGCTGCCAACCTGCTAAGTGTTACCAGCATTTTGATTTATTTGAGTTAGCATCAGCAATATTCTGATTTTTGATTAGGAAACAATCGGAAATTATTTCAAGCTTCAGAGATTCCAGTTCGTATGAGATCCGGAATATTGAAACTTATCCATACAATTTACAGCTGGATATTGTTCAATTAGATTTAGTACAATAAACAGATTCAACTTGCTCGTGCTCGATTTTTATGCTCTTAAACTGATTGCATTTTAAGGATCCAATATCCCATCTGAAAACTAATCAATAAAAGGTAATTGAAGTTCAACTTTAGCCCAAACCCCTCTAATCTTCAAAACAGTCCTTTCACAATGAGTACTGCTCAAAAAGTACACCTTAAGAAGCTCCTGTTAAAAAGCAAACTATAAATTTTATTGATTGAAGTCTACAAAATGTGACACTGGTTGATGCAATCCTGCAATGTTCTCTTCAAATTACTCAGCAGTTTGCCAATTCACTTGGTCAGATGTATGGGGACTGTTTGATCACAAGATCATAGCCAGCCTCCCTGTAGATTCTATCAGGGGGTACTATTTCACACTTCAAAAACATTGAACAATAACTGAAATAGTATAAAACTAATAAGTAATGACATTACGAAACATGATTTAATATTTTGTAGAGATTCAGTTGAAGAATTGACTCCAGGATTTCAGTGGTGCAGTATTTCACAGCTCTGATTTGCATTCTTTTAACATAACTTGCTTCATAGGACAGTTACAAGATGTGGATTACTGGCAAGATCATATTTATTAATTTGATGCAACTTTAGCTGAAAATGTAAGGTGGCAGTGGGTCTGAATGCAAAATCGAATAATTTTAGATCAGCTTGCAATCCAATGAAGAGCAGATCTCAAATCTCTTTTGTGCAATTACAATATCACCAATTCATTTTTAAATATATTTTAAATATTTTCAAATGTTCAGTTTGGGAACTTGAAAGTGGCTATTTTTCAATTTATTTTAATTAATTTGGACCTTTCCAGAATGTTGATCACAGTCAGCACAACTTCCTTTGTCCAGTGTAGAACTTAAACACAGTACCACAGTCTCCTGGCTGATAACCACATGAAGGTATTAAAAAGCCTCACTGGGACAAAAGAATACTGCCTAGGAAACACTCACATAGACATGGCACCACCCAACATGACTGTCAGTGCCCATTAAAGACAGAGGAATGCCATTCCCATTCATATGTTTCCTCTCCTCATGCACAGAGCTCATTTATGGTTACCGGATCCAATATTCTCACCCTTAACTACTTTCCTTTAAATATCCTATTCTCAACATTACCTGTCCTCCCAACACTGTTGAAAGTGTTTGGTCACTTTTCTTCTCCAAGGTGTACATTAATATGACGTACAATTAAAACACTCTTCCAAAATCCTGGAGCTCCATCCCTAACAGCAGGTGATTCAAGAAGGCAGTTCACCACCATCATCTTCGAGGGCAACTCAGATGGACGTTAACAGGTTGGCCAGTGATGCCCACAACTTGTGAATGAATAAACAAATTGGAAATCCTTTCTCCCTCTCACTCTGATAAAAGGACGTGCAATCTTCTGTATGTAATTTATACTCTGAAGAGACAAACCCTCATGCTAGCACCTAGGGTCGCAAAACTATGCTGATATAAGTTTGCCAGAGAAGATACTTCAACAGAAAGCCAAATCTCTCCCTCCTCCATCAAGTACTCTGGGGCTGGTTGAGAAGACTGAATTGAGTTGTGAAACATGGATCATTCCCTTCAGGGCATACTAATATAACTTAATCCCAATGTAGTCCTTCACACCCCTCCATTTTTGTGGTGGAAAATTCCTCCATGGTCTGCATTGCTGGGGAACTTTGAAGCCAGAAACTGTGCTTCAACCTCTTGTCCCTCTAACCCTGCCAATGACCCAACCCCACACCTCCACCTCCCCCATCTGCTACAATCAGAGGATCAAACAAATCTCAAACCATGCCCTGTTCCTGTGTAGGATCTATCCCAGTTTACTGTCAAGGATAGCTCAATCTTTTAAGCTTTTACCATTATGTACACTAGAATGATGAGCAGGATTGTAAAGAAATTCAGAAACTGTGTAGAATTCCTCAAAATAGCTTTAAACCTAGTGTCAATCACTTAGTTCTCAACACTGCTTCAAATGATAAAGCAGTGTAGAATCCTGTAGAACCAATCCTAATATCAAAGAACTTAAATATATCACTCCCTTTAGTTTAATGTTAGGGGTTGGAGTGTGGATATGACTCATCTCTTCAGCTAAGTGGTCCAATTTATCTTGTGGTTCCCTAAAGAGTTTGCTCAGTTCAGGAACTATCTTGACTTTCTTGGAATGGTGTGCTTAACTTATTAAAACAATTACTCAGGAGTAACCCTTGTGTCTTCCAGATGGAAGGAAAATCAAAGACATTTCACTTCCAATATCAGATCCACCAAGCTAATACCAGACAATGCTGCAAATTTTCCCACCCATCATATGGCTCATGAATTTCAAACACGGGCCTGTAATTTGGGTTGTCCGATGGCATTAGGGCAATTGAAGATACATCATAGTGAACAACAGCAAATTCCTACCACGTACTTACAGCCTAAATAAGTAACACTACCAAGAGACAAAGTCAAATCTTTTCAGATGACCGTTGGTCTTATTCCATTTCCGGTTTCCCCAGTGTTTGGTGTTGTCGTCTGGCCTTGGTGGGGGAATGCTTCCTCTTGGTGTTCACCAAGAGCAGTGCTCTTGGAAATTTTGGTTACAGCAACTCATGAGCATTGCCAAGACCAGGTGTTGAAGAAAACAAACAGTCCTATTGCTTGGAACAGTCAAAGGTAACAGCTCAAGCATAGAATGATGGGTATTTATTAACAAAAAAAAATCACATTCAGTGTTCTCTGGTCCAGTAAAAAGGGTTCTTCTTTTGGGAATCAAAAAGTATTAAGAAATGAGTGTGAATCTCAAAATATTTTCATGGGTCAGTGGCCTCAATAGGTCCAGTAGAAGGTGAAAATATGTACTTTCCTTGGTTCAGGCTGAAGTCAGGTTATCACCATTTCCAACAGGCCCAGGTCTTCCAATATTCATATAAAATTTTTTGCACTCCCAAGTTAATTTCTCTCCTGAACAAAGACAGTTTCCTGAGGGCACAGCCCAGCTTCCTGCAGTGTAGTTTCATAGTCCAAGTGGGAAAGCTTTCTACGTGGGAAGTTGGTAACCAGCTCAAATCGCTCATTTGGATATCCCTTCGACTGGATGTGTTTTACCAGTGCCTGAGAGAAAAAAAAACAAGAAAAGATATTGATTACAGTGGTTAAAGGTGACAACTTCACCCAGGAGCTATGCAGCTGTCCCCACAATACAGCCTGACAATGAACTTCTAAATATCATTAGTGAGAGTGCTGTGCTGCAGTTAATCCCAAACTCCACATCACAATGAACCTGATGTCAATCCTAAAGGACATCTATTAGACCTACTTCCACAGCATGCAATAGTAGTCAACACAGTGTAGAGGACAGTTACTGAAACAGTGCCTGGTATCCAGTAACTTAATGGGCATCCAAACATATACATGTTGATGTATAAACAACAATATAGTTACTATGTAACTTTCACAGTCTTGTTTCAGAGGAGTCATATTGGTTTGAAATGTAAACTCTGTTTCTCTCTCCGCAGATGCTGAGTTTGTGTTTATTCTGTGTTCATTTCAGCTCTTCAACATCTGCAGTATTTTGCTTTTGTTCTAATGGAACTTAAACTGTGGCAACAGACAAAAATAAAAGGTACATCTACAGGAGATGTGGATGGCAGAATGAAGAACTGCTATCCAACAACAAAAACTACAGAAAAACAAGTTAAAACCAAAATCTGCAAAGTAAAGGGAAACTAAATGGGGGAAGAAGGGAGAGTCTGAAACCACTGAACTGGTACCTTAGTACCATGGAAATAGATACAGAACTGACTCAGGGAAGAGACATAGGGTGGTGGTGCAGAGTTGTTTTTCAGAATGGAGGCCTGTGACCATCGGTGTGTCGCAAGGATTGGTGCTGGGTCCACCGATTTGTCATTTATACTGGTTACAAAGGCCCAACAACATCTCTTCTTCCTCAGGCAGCTGAAGAAACTGGCATGACAGCGAAGACCCTAGCCAACCTTTATAGGTACGCCATTGAGAGCATTGTCTGGATGTATCACCAACTGGTATGGCAACTGCACCATTCGAGACTGGAGACTGTTACAGAGTGGTGAACTCGGCCTGGACAATTACAAAGGCCTACCTCTCATCTACAGAATCCACCTACCAGGCCCCACTGTCAAGGAAAGGTCGCCAGCATTCTCAAAGATCCATCCTGCCCCGCCAATGCTTTTCTACAACCTCTACAGAAAGTACAGAAGCCTGGAACACACACACCAGCCAGTTTTGAAACAGTTTCTACCCTACTGCTGTTCGAATACTGAATGGACTCACAAGCTCTTAACATTGGCCTGTACCAGTGTTTTTGTTTTTGCTGCTGTTTACTTATTATTTAATTATCGATGCTACTTAACTCTGTGATTTGCCTGTATTCCTCGCAAGACAAAGATTTTCACTGTGCCTTGGTACATGTGACAATAAATTCAATTCAATATAAATTACTTGAATGTGAAAATAGGAGGTGTGATTAGTAAGGTTGCAGATGACACCTAAATTGGAGGTATGGTGGACACTGAAGAAGGTTACCTCAAAGTACCATCTTGATTAGATGGGCCAATGATCCAAAAAGTGACAGATGGAGTTTAACGGAGATAAACGTGAGGTTCAACATTTTGGTAGGGAAAATAAGGGCAGGATTTATATACATTCTGAGGAGTGTTGCTGAACAAAGAGACCTTGGAGTGCAGGGTCATAGTTCCTTGAAAATGGAATTGCAGGCAGACAGGATAGTGAAGGCAGCATTTGGTATGCTTGCCTTTATTAGTCTGAGTATTGAGTCTAGGAGGTAGGAGCTGAAAATGTGTTGCTGGAAAGGCTCATGCCCGAAACGTCGATTCTCCTGCTCCTTGGATGCTGCTTGACCTGCTACGCTTTTCCAGCAACACATTTTCAGCTCTGATCTTCAGCATCTGCAGTCCTCACTTTCTCCTAGGAGTTGGGAGGTCATGTTGTGGCTGTACAGGACCTTGGTTAGGCCACTTTTGGAATACTACGTTCAATTCTTCTCTCACTCCTATAGGAGAGATGTTGTGAACTTGAAAAGGTTCAGAAAAGACTTACAAGGATGTTGCCATGGTTGGAGGGTTTGAGCAATAGGGAGATGCTGAATAGGTCAGTGCTATTTTCCCTGGCGTGTCAGAGGTTGAGGGGAAGCCTTATTGAAATTTATAAAATCATGAAGAACATGGATAGTGTGAATAATCAAGGTCTTTTCCCAGGGTAGTTCTAAACTAGATGGCATAGATTTAGGGTGAAAGGGGAAAGATTTAAAAGGGACCTAAGGAGCAACTTTTTCACACAGTGGTTGCTGCATGTATGGAATGAGCTGCCAGAGGAAGTGGTGGAGGCTGGTACAATTGTAACACTTAAAATACATCCAGATGGGCAAATGAATAGGAAGGGTTTAGACGGAAATGGGCCAAATGCTGGCAAGTGGCTTTTGATTTAATTTAGGATATCTGGTCGGCATGGATGAGTTGGACCGACGGGTCTGTATCAGGTAAAAATTCTCCAAAAGGCAGAGCTAAGTTCGTTAATAATTGCCTAGTTGCACTTCAAAAGCTCATCTAATGGACATTTTGTCCATCCACCACTCTAGCTTGCTGAGAATCCTGGGGCAATGCTGCAGTGACTCCCCTGGTTTCAATGCTGAATGATTTACATGCAGAATGGGCATATAAGAAAATGCAATCTTCTGATTCAACATTACAATATAACTGAGGAAACTTTCAATTTTGAGATCCAGTGTAATTTCTAATAAGCAGAAAGAACCAGATAAAAGATGTTGTAGCTTTTCTCCAAAAGATGCTCCAATACATTCATGATAAGGTGGACTTATGATTAAGCCATCACACTTCCTCCAAATTATCTGAGAATACAGCTCTCCAGCTGCCTACAGTCAAGCTCTATGGCTGCAGTAGATCAGAATTGATCAAATCATTATGATGTTGCTGGTCCAGCTATTGAGTATTGAATGCCATTCCTCTGACTTAGCCAAAAGCTTAGGAAAGAGGTTAAGTAATTACTAACCAGTAGTTTTGCTTGAGCTGGGAGTGCAATCTGTTCCCTTTGTCCATTTGGATATCGCAGCATCAGACTTGCCTTTGGTCCTGTTTTAAGACAATAACATGTAAGACGACATTATATTCCTTGCCATGTCGGTCAGTACAGTTGGTGCAAGATTTACCAGCCACTTCCTTCCAGGAGTGTTAAAGAGTACTTGTGAACAGGGACAGTGGGAAACCGAAAAGTCAAAAGAGAACTCTTTAATCCACTCCTCCCAAATATGAATCATCCTGTAGCCCAATGCAAACGTCAAGAGAAAGCAGAGAGATCTGCTGCTAAAAAGGCAAGCTAATTTAAAACCGTTTCTATTGATAGTACACAACAAGGATCATTTCTGAAGCTAGCAGTAGTATCATTAATGCAGTTTATTTGGGGCATTTAGTGGTATCAAATATCTTTTGAAATTGTTTCATCCACATAGTACTAAGGAACCAACACTGGTGTTTTTGCTGGGCATGCCATTTGTAAAATAGGGATGATTCACTGTAACCCACATGGACGTCCAGGTTAGCATTTTGGAAGAATCCTATAACTGTCTTAAGTACACAAATGAGGTCCGTCTCTCCTCAGTTGCAATATATGTTTCTCAAAAGCAAAGCAAAGCAGACAGATAATGTCACTGTACAAGTAACCTAGAGATGCAAACTAATATTCTGGGGATATGGTTTCAAATCCCACCATGGCAGAGGGAAAAGTCTGAATTCAATAAAGATCTGAAATTAGAAACTAGTCTAATGGTAATTATAACCATTGACAATTGCTGCAAAAACAAAATCTGGTTAACGAATGCCTTTCAGGGAAGGAAATCTGCCATCCTCACTTGGTCTGGTCTGCATGCAACTCCAAACCCACAGTGATGTAAAGTCTGCTCTTAACTGCCCATTGGCTAATTAGATATGGGAGATAAAAGCTGGGCTAGCCAGTGATGCCCACATTCTATGAATATTTAAATATCCTTTATGTATTTGCATAAGTGAATCACATAAGAGATTCCTTTTCCTGGGAGACCTCTTTTCATGACGCACAGCTATCATGATGGACTGAACAGCTCCTTTTATGCACTATCATTTTATTATTCTATAATCGACCCTAAACATTAAAGTGGGATCAGCATTGCAGAGCATTTATTTGTCATGATTTTACTTCTGTTAACTGATGACCACAAATATATTTTTCTCCTCTTTTTGATTTCAACAAACACACTGGATTGATTGTGTAATGTACCTACAATCAGTGATATTACTCAAATTACTCAGAACAAAACAAAAATTGGATATTCAGCCTAATCTGTTTATGGATGCATTCATGTCACACTCAAGCCTCTATCTTTCCTCATGTAATTTGATCTGCATACCCCTCTATTCTCCTTCATGTGCCTTTCACTTCAGTCATTCACACTCTCGGGCCTATCACATATAGAAGTTTTTATTGAATTCTCTATTTGGTTTCTTGCTATCTTACATCAACAACCTTTAACTTTGCTTTTTCTCCCCACATGTAGAAGTACCCTCTCTGGCTTTGATGTCCCTCAAGGATTGATGTCCATCAAGGATTAGTGTGGTACAGTTGTTTTTTAATACTTGTATATTTAATATCTTGATGTAGCACTGGAAGCACAATCAGGAATTTGCAGATGATCTGAAAATCTGAATGTTTTAGGATTGTAAATTATGCTCTGTAGATTCAGGCAAATAAGTATGTTGGACATTGGCTCATGAATGGGAAATGATGGACAACTTAGATAAGTGTTGCAACATGCATGTGGAGAGCCTCAATATGTACACAGCCTTTAGGAAAAATCATTGACGAAAGTGGAGAAATATATCTGAGCATTCTAGTGGATACATCTTTAAAAGATAAATGAACAATACTGTGAAATATTAACTAGATGTACAGATTAGATAAAATGTTGGGTGGATTTGGTGTTTTCGAGTGATGCTGATATTGGAAAGGTATAGATATCTTGGTTACCTGGATAAGTTAAAAATGTTGGGAATTCTACACTTTAAAATGGTGCAGAATTCAGGGGTGGTTTGATCAGGAATGATAGATTTTGTTTGAGATGACAACTTATTCCAATTAAAATATTAGGAAGACCTTGGTTAAATATAAAGTAGTGGTTCTTTACCCAGAAAACACTTCCAGAACTGCCACTTTATACATTGGATATTAGTTCACTGAATTCCTTCAAACAGGAGTTGTAAATCTTTACGGTAGAGGTAAATATAATCTCTTATAAAATGTAGGCACTTCAGGGAATTCAAACCAGTGTTATCTACTAGACTAAGGTTGAGTCAGATTTTACCCCAAATTGGTCTATGTTATTTTCTATGTTCATTGCCCCAGAGATCATCTGATGTTCAGAAGGATAGTGACTGCATATAGTGATACACAAAGTATTGCAATTATGTGGGTCCGGCAGGATGGGTAAAAAGGTCTTACCTGTCATTACTCATGCGCTCATTTTCTCATTCTCTCCAGTACCTCAATACCCTTTACATGAATTGACCGTCAATATTATATACAATATTCCAAGTGTGGTCTAACCAAGATTCAACATAAAGTCAGCAATTATTCAGACCATTTAACAGATATGATTTGTATATATAACCTTATGTGAATCACAAATATTAAATCAATTCTGATAGCTGCGAGACCACAAGTGATGTTGTGGTTGTGAATGATTTTAAGTTTCTGATGAGACATTAAAACCTGGGACTTGTCTGCCTTTTCAGATGTGTAAGGATCCCCAACACTGTTCGAAGAGAAGCAGGAGGGGTCTTCCAATGACAAAATTTAAAAAATTAAAATAGATTTATGGATTAGTAACTCATTGGTAGTTGTGGTATCCTGTTGCGTACAAATTAGCTGTTGTTTGTTATAAAGCAATAGCTACAGTATACTGAAACACCAATTTGTTGGTTAATTGCTTTGGGGCTTTTCCTAAGGATGTGGAAGATGTGATAAGCAAGCTCTTTACGTAATAATTTTGCATTCCAAAGCAGACAGTGTTGTGGATGGAAGACTCTAGACTTATCACCTGGCTGTAATCAGGTCTGGTACCACATAGTTGAAAGTGACACCAGCTTATGAGTGGTGCAACTAGAAACTGATGATTATGAGTGGGCCACCAAAAAACCACTCAGGGTTGCTTGATCTTTCGTTATTACAAAAGTGCGTTTCAAAATTTCCAAACATTCAATTTATTTAACCTTGAGTATTTATAGTAATTGTCTAACCAAAGCACTTGGAGGAAGGAAGCAAATGTACTATAGCCAAATTTGAAGGCAATACAAAATGAGCAGAAAAGCAAGTTGAGGTATACAGTTTACAGACAGATATTGATAAGTGTCAAATAGATCATATTCTGGGAAAATGCAAAGTTGTTCAATTTAGAAGGGAGAACAAAAGAACAGAATCTTACTTAAGTGGAGAAAAACTGGAGAAAGCAGAAACACAAAGGAATTGGTGTCATATAAAACTCACAAAAGCTAACACACAGGTGCAGCAGGTAATCAGGAAGGCTAATGGAATATTGGCCCTTATTTCAAGGGGGTTGGAGTATAAGTGAAGTCTTATGCAACTGTAAAGGTGATGGTGAGACCACATCTGGAATACTGACAGCAGTTTTGGTCCCCTTGTTTAAGGAAAGATATTGGAGGCAGTTTAGCCAACGTTCACTAGGATCATCGCTGATATGGAGAGATTGTCTTATGGCAAAGGCTAAACAGGTTGGGACTCAATTCACCGTGGAGTTTAGAAGAATGAGAGATGATCTTGTTGAAACATAGAGGATTCTTAAGGGACTTAATGGGATAAGTGCTGAGAGGTTGTTTCCCCTCATAAGAGTGTCTAGCATCTCAGGACCTAATCTCAGAATAAAGGGGTGCCAATTTAAGACAGTAATAAGGAGGAATCTCTCACAGGATTGTGCATGTTTGGAACTCCTTACCACAGACAGCAGTGGGGGCAGAATCCTTGTGTATATTTAAAGTTGAGATAGGTTGATTTTTGATCAGTCGGGTAATCAAGAGTGATGTGAAAACACACTAAAGTTGACACGAGGAATGTTGGATCTTACTGAATGGACAGCAGGCTTGAGGGACCGAATAGTTACTCCTGTTCCTATTTCCTATGGTTTTATAAAGGAGGTGGTAAGAAAGCTAAGAAATGGAAAATAGAACCTTACAACAATCTAGACAGTTGAGCTGATCAACACCATTTTGAAGAACACAGAGGAAAAATCTACTGTCCTTATTTTGATTCAAACTCACTGCAGACGATTTCCCCATGCTTAACACAAGCCCATTTTTATAAAAAAGCTCACCAACCAATTCACCAAGCCGTAATATATGGATTATTGTATTAAGTAATTTGGAGTGACATGTAAATAGATTAACAGACGTAATATTGACGAGATCACAGATCTCAAGATTAAGATCACAAATAAAAATGTGGGGAAAAGTAAGATGAAGCAGCTTTTTGCTAGGCTGCAGTAAGTGGTAATTTTTTTTTAAATAAAAATCAAGAATTCTTGCACAGTGCTATATGGTTTGGATAAGGCATTGCTTAATAAGATATCATTTTTCAATGAAGCTTCTCTAAAGTTTTTACATATTTGCCAAACTGCAAAGAGCATGTCATGTCACAAAGGGCATGTCATGATGGCTACAGAATGATAAAACTTCAAACGTTCAGGGCAGATATTTTTAAAGCCTGGTTCAAACAATCTACCTATCTCAGGCATAACTAGGTAAATAAGGCCCCCCGAGAGAGAACTGAAGCATCGGCCACTTCAAATGGCTGCCTCACTTGGAATAAAGTTTACAGTAAATATGAAAATATCGAAGTATAATTTTAGAAATGTATGTCTCATCACCTGGAATGGTGAATTTTATATCCTGCTGGCTGACCCAAACAAAACAAATTTCTCAGATGCAACTGAAGGACACTGTGGAAAAAAGCCGCACTCTTTACAAAAATATGAGCCACTGATGCTGAAGCCTGTCTTGATAATATTTAGCCAGACTCAGTCCAACAAGAAGCTCATGTAAAAATGGTCAGAATAACTGGCCTAACTGCAAGTTTTTTTTTCTATATTATACAAAAAGCACATTCTTATGGTATTAAATCCAATAGACATCCAATCATCTCACTTTTGTGTATCACCAACTGCAAGGGAATCTGTGACACTAGGAGCAAATACAATGAAAGTTGATGCTTGACTCATGTTTCAGCTAATCTTACTATGGCAGGTGTAATTGCAAGGGCGTCAAATGCCTTTTTTCAGACACCTCTATTTTGAAACTCTGACATGGAGACCACACCAAAAAAATCTGACTGGAATGTCACCACTCCAACAATTTTTATTTGATGTTGTCTGACTGTGAATGTAAACACCAATAACGTAATGCCACCCAATTCCCTGCTTTACAGGTATTGAGAATTTGTTCAAATATTCTTTTCATTTCCAGATTAAAATCAATTCACTGAATAATGCACACTGCTTTTAGATGAGATCAGCTCACTCTCGAAAAGATCAGTGTCTTAAGCTGCCCGACTCCACCCATTTCAGCACCATTTGCAGAGAGACAAAAAGTAATGGCTCTTACACTGTTGATCATAACTAACAAAGACAGAGACTGTCCCTGTTGTTTCTGTTCCACCCTTATTCAATTGAATGTTAATGTTTCCCTTTTTGGCGATTATTTTGTCCAGCTTTGGATTGTGCACTAGGATGATCTGGCAGGCAGAGTGGCCAACTGCAGTCAATCACAAAGCAGCAAGTTCATTCTGCTCATCCACAGAAACATTTGGCCTCCTATTCAATATCTGCATAATCTTTTGCTTCTTTCATCACCCAGGAGATTTTGTTTGTAAAGAAGATTTTTTGACAGCAAGTCTGCACTTGACTTCTAAGGTTAAGACCACAAGTAAATATTTGAGGAAAATTAAGAGATTGAAACAAAGATTTTATCAAATTTATAACATCATAATTTGTTTTTCCAAAATGAAAAAAAAATCAACAATTCATTCACATTGGTTTGATTTTGGCCAGGCATCAATAAATTCTAATAAAAGTTACGGCCTATATGTCCAAATAATACTGAAATTGTCCTCTGGATTAAACTTTTCTACACCAAATGGCAGCACATACGTTGATATGGTCTCCCATTGCTTAACTTCCAAGTAACATTAGAATTTTTCCTGATATTTTCTGACATTGATACCTTCTGTCCATAAAGCCAAAATTCCTGTTGTCTTTTATATAAAACTACTGTGCAACTGTTCATTTAAAAGTCTATCACAAATTCCACAAATCACTCAAAAGATGTTTTTGTCTAATTCTTTTCCCTTCACCAATTGTCTAAAATAAAGGTTTAAACAAAAATGTCAAAGCACTGCAGGTTTCACAATACCAATTTATCAATACCAACACCAAGGTTCACAAACCTTGCACCAATTTATCTATTCTGTATTATATACTTAATATCTTCATTACTACATACAATTCAGTGTCAGTCCATCCTGAGCTTCAACTGAACACTTTTACTTCAATAACTTTGACAAGTTTTCAATCACTGGCATTGAACATTTGCAGTTTGCAGAATTTTCTCAAATACAACTTGATTGAACAGGATTTCAGAAACAGAGTTTGTTCATTCATAGAGAGAATTTGAGACTTTCTTTGCTCTAAGACTTTAAAGATTTAATTCTTAAAACTTTGACTTCAGTTTAGCATTGATTTTATATAAATATTGCGAGAGAGATGGAGTGCAAAAGCACAGCTACAAGTATATGGGACACCGGTGAGACCACAGCCAAATTACTGCATAGCTTAGACCTCCTTATTTACTTGCATTGGAGGTGGTTCAAAGAAGATTCACAGGGTTGATTACTGGAATGAAAGGGTTGTCTCATGGGGAAAGATTTATACTCATTGGACTTTGGAAGAATAAGAGGTGATCTTATCGAAACATTAAAAATTCTGAAGGGGACTAAAATATTTGATTGTTGAGAGGACATGTCACCTCGTGTGAATGCCAGAGTTTCAAAATAAGGAATCTCCCACTTAAGATAGAGAAGGATTCTCTCTCAGATGGTCAATAATTTTTGTAATTCTTTTCCCCCCAGAGGGCGACAAAGACTGTGTCAATGAATATATTCAAAGCTGAGTTAAACATATATTTTGTAACAGGTAGGAACGTGGAGTGAAAACCATGCTCAGTTCAGCTGTGATCTTAATGAATGGCAGAGCAGACTCAAGGTGCCTAAAGGACCATCTCTGGTCTTGTTTCTTATTATAAGCTCCACAAAGATAACAGTCTAACGAAGGGATGAACAGTAGCAGCTATTATTGTGAATTTGTTGATGACATGCATAAATGACAGAATTTGTTTTAATCCAAGTTTTTTGAAATTCGTTCACAGAATACGAGCATCATATTGGAAAATATACATCCAGTTTAAAAACGGTTGGGAGACACTGTTTAAAAATTTTTACTAAAACTCCATAAACAATTAACTTGGGGAGATGGTAGTATATGGTTATGTCACTGGATTTATAATCCAGAACCCCAGACTAATGTTCAGAGTATATAGGTTCATATTGCACCTTAGCAAGTGGCAAAACCTGAATTTGATTAAAAATCTGGAATTAAAAGCTATCCCGATGATAACATTGCAACCAGTGTCCATTGTCATTTTAAAACCCATGTGGTCCACTAAAGTCTTCCAAGAAAACAAGCTACTTTCCTGACCTGGTCTGGCCTACATGTGATTCCAGATCCACAGCAATATGGTTGACTCTTAAGTGCCCTCTGGGCAATTAGGAATAGACAATAAATTTTAGCCTAGCCAATGTCACCACATCCCATGAACAAATTAATCAAAGATTAAGGTTCTTTTTGTTTGCTTATGGAAATTTTTGAATACATATGAACAAAATCTCTGGCAGCTAACCCTAGCTTCAGGGGGTCCATTGCAGAAAATACTGGACGAAGAATGTTAAACTTTGAAAATACAAAAGAAAAAATGTGTTTTATTTTAACAATCACTTCATTTACCAATGCAAGAATTAGGCATTTAACTTATTTCAATTCAATTCAGAAGACACACATATAATAAACCCGAATGCTTTATTTTA
Source organism: Chiloscyllium punctatum (assembly GCF_047496795.1). Classification (NCBI taxonomy): domain Eukaryota; kingdom Metazoa; phylum Chordata; class Chondrichthyes; order Orectolobiformes; family Hemiscylliidae; genus Chiloscyllium; species Chiloscyllium punctatum. The sequence continues at coordinate 81,668,770 of NC_092744.1, forward strand.
AAACATCGATTCCCATAGGAATCAATGCTTCACTTAAAGTTTCTTCATTTAAAGTATTCAGGAACAGGTTGACTTATACACACACAAATGTGCTATAGAAGAACAGCAAATGGTCCTTACCACTGGTATCAAAATACTCTGCTGTGTTTATCTCCTGCTGCTTTGTTGAGGTTTCTGCATCTCCCCCTGATTGAATTTTCTCAGACATGTCCTTGTAGGAAAATTCCAAACCAGTGTTCTTCCCTGTTTCAGTCCTTTCAGTTAGTTCTATGCGTGATTGTTTACAGCTCACATCCTTGTGAGGCGACAATTTCTTTTTTGTATTACTTTCTTCTTCCCTTTCTTCATCCGACCCATTGATTGAGATGAACCCTTCACTGTCTGAGAATGCTTCTGCTTCTGACTCATCTGACTGATCTTCGTTCTCTGGACTAGAGGACTCGTAGTGTGTCTCTTGTAGAGATGCCTTGATCGCTGCTTCCAACTGGCTATCCTCACTGGCGTCAATTAAACTCTCCTAACAGATCAGGTGAAACAGATCAGCAATACATAAGCAAATGCAGGCTAATCACCATATATTGGATTAAATAATTTAAACTGTTGAAAAAGGTTACTCCCCCACCCCTCATTCTGAAACACAGCCTCGGTGCTCCTGTTTGCATCAGCCCTTAAGCTACAGTGCTTATGAAGAGGAGTACTGGTCTTTCAAACTTGTTCTACCATTCAATATGAATGTGACTAATCTGGTTTGCTTCTCAACACCACTTTCCTGTTTGGCCCCCATGATCCTTGACTCCCTTGTCTAACAAAAACCTAACTCTTCCTTAAATAATCCAATGACCTATCATCCTCTGTTTTCTTGGAAAGAGAATTCCACAGACTGATGGCACTCAGGGAAAAAACTATTTTAAAACACAAACCCCTTATTCTTAAAACTGTGACTCTCAATTCTAGACTCCCCAACAAAAAGAAATATCCTCATGGTATCATGCTATCGAGTTTAGATTAGATTAGATTACATTAGAGTGTGGAAACAGGCCCTTCGGCCCAACAAGTCCACACCGACCCGCCGAAGCGCAACCCACCCATACCCCTACATTTACCCCTTACCTATCACTACGGGCAATTTAGGATGGCCAATTCACCTGACCTGCACATCTTTGGACTGTGGGAGGAAACCGGAGCACCCGGAGGAAACCCACGCAGACACGGGGAGAACGTGCAAACTCCACACAGTCAGTCGCCTGAGGCGGGAATTGAACCCGGGTCTCTGGACCTTGTGTGTTTCAGTACGATCACCTCATATTCTTCAAAATTCTATGAGATAAAGATCCAACCTTTCTTCATTAGATAACCCAGAAGTGAGTCAAGTGAACTATTTTTTAAAACTGCTTCCAATGTGATCATATCCCTTTTACAAATAAGACAATCAGAACTGTACATAATTCTCCAGATATGATCTCACTGTTGTGGTCAAACTGTCCTATTCTTCAATTCCATTCCCCTTGCAGTACACCACATTCCATTTGCCTTCCCAATCACTTGCTATACCTGTATACTAAAATGTTATGATTTACGTATCAGGACACCCAGATCTCACTGTGTCTCCAAGTTTGCAATCTCTCCATGTAATTACTATACTCCTTTTTCATTCTTCCTGCCAAAGTGGACATATTCACACTTTCCCACTATATTTCCATATAACATATCTAAATCCCTTTGCAGAGTCTCAGCCACTTCACGACAACTTGCTTTCCAATCTACCTTGGTGTCATCAGCAAATTTAACTACCGTACATACAGTATCCACATCTACACACAATCCAGACACCACTTGTATCTCCGCATACTTACTGAACGTAGACGTTTCTTTGGTGGGCTACAGGAAAGTCCATCTAACAGACCGTGCTCTGTTAAAAAGCCCGTAACCTGTTCTAGGAAGGAATTCACATCCAAGTTGCGCCACTCAACTAGCTTTTGACCTGGAAAACAAATTGGAGTTGTTGGGGCAAATGGTGAGAAGAGAGATAAAAGGGAAAAAATATTTAATACTGTGTGTTAGACTTGAATTCTTTGACAACATTAAATGATAGCTTCCAGTTCATTGTACTAAAATAGAAGTATTTTCAGCTTTTTGATTATAAATCCCAACAGTATTTTAACATATTTTCTTTAAGTTCTGCACTATGATCATTTATAATTTACTTACTCTTTATGTTCCTTTGACAGACAAAAACAATTCACTTTACCAGATTGATATCTGCCTGTTTTGGGAACATGGATTGCTCAAGGTACTTTATTGTTTCTTAATAAATATTAGCCAGTATTTATGGAACTAACAATCCCCACTCTTGCATGAGCTATAGCTTTAGAAAACCAAGGACAGGCAACAAAAGAATGCTGCTCTATGACACAGACAATTTCTTGATGTGAATTTTGTCTTTTATGTCCCAAAAAACCGTTCCTGCCCCTCCAACATCAGAATGCTCTTTGCCCCCATCAGCAGCTTCTAGTTTAGTTAATACGTTCTTGTCCACTGAACTTCTTCACCCTTTACCCCCACCTCTCTTTCATAACCTTCCACTGACTATGTACCTTCAGTATCCCATATCAGCCTCTGCTCTTTTTTCCCCCCAATATCTAGTACCCATTGCATCCTCAGTTTTTAAAAAGTATTCACTCTAGCACAAGAGGCACTAAATAAATTGGATAGCATGGAAGCTACTAAGCAACAGTTTGCTTCATGATCAGTCTGGATTCAACTTAGCTCCATACCTCATTACAGTCCTGATCCAGTCATGAACAAAAGGGCTCAAGTAACTCTCCTCAACAAGTGACTCCCCTCAACATAAAAACAGCGATCAACTAAGTGTGACATCAAGGAATCCAAGTAAAACTAGAATTGGGGAGACTTTGTACTGGCTGGACCAAACGTCTCAACCCTAGTACAGTGAAACATAAGATTTTCAGAGTAAGTATTTTCTAATCAACTTATTTAGAAATGTTATTATACATCTCTGGAGCAGGCGAGGTGTCACTCTGGGCAACTTGGCTCAGAATTAAGGTCACTACTACTGCACAAGAGTCTCACATTCTTCACTGTTTATTTGCCTTATTCCATTTTAGATATTTTCTAGTTAATCTGTTCAGAGGTGTTATGACTCACTTCTGGAGCAGGTGGGACTGGAGCCCAGGTCACCCAGCTCAGGGGTAGCAATACCACTGCACCACAATAACACCTATATGTCTTTCAAAGTAATGTCCTCAGCTTAATGACTGTCAGCTGTTTCAATGATCTTCTTTCCCTCCATTAAAGAGTCGAAATGGGAATGTTGGTTAGTAATTGAAGTGTTGAGTCTTATTTATAAGGCCAGGGATAAGGAAATAGTCCTTACTAAATGCAGCAAGATCTGAACAATATGCAGTCTTAGGCTAAATGGAAAGTAACACTTGTACCTCAAATGCTAGGCAATGACCATCTCCAATGAGAAAATGTAAACAACAGCATTTTTATTACTAAATCCCAACATCAAGAGCCTGGAGTTCACCACTGACCAGCGATCGTCATGTAGCTGCAGTATTTGTATGTCAGAGGCTGGTAATCTGAGATGGGTAATTGCCAATGCCATTCCACCATCTATCAGGCACAATTCAGTTGCCTGAATGAGTGCTGCTCCAACAATATTCAGAAAGCTCAATACTAAGTAGGATAAAGCAGCTCACTTTATTATAATTCCATCTTAAACAATCACTTCTTCCTTTGTTTCTATATGAAGCACTGTAAAAACTTACCAAGTGTTTCTTCAATAGCACCATCCAATTCTCTACCATTCTCTAATGACACTGTGGGTGAATCAAGGTCAAAGGTGGGTGTATGGAATGCTCTGCCCTAGAAGGCTGTGGAGGCCAAGTCTCTGGATACTTTCAAGAAAGAGTTGGATAGAGCACTTAAGGAGAGTGGAATCAAGGGTTATGGGGATAAGGCAGGAACAGGATACTGATTGAGGATGATCAGCCATGGTCATAATGAATGGTGGTGCTGGCTCGAAGAGCAGAATGGCCTACTCCTGCACCTATTGTCTAACAGACTGTAGCAATTCAAGACGGTTCATCACCACCTCTTTAAGGCAATGAAGGTCAAATGTTGATCTAGCCAATGAAGTCCACATCCCATTAAGTAAAAAAAAATAGTTATTCTATGTTTCGTGATCTGGAGCTGTATACTTGCAATTATTTCACTAGCTTTGATTTATCATACACAAGTTCTTGCAGCACAGAAACAGGTCATTCAGCCAACAAGTCTTTACCCACTCTTTAAAAATAGTTATCTAATCAAACCCACTCTTTACTTTCTCAAATGTTAAGTTCTGCTTCCCCTCCAAATATTTATCCAACATCCTTGTCGATGTTTTTTAACCAATGTCCTGTACAGACGCAACATGACCTCCTAACTCCTGTGCTCAATACTCTGACCAATAAAAGAAAGCAAACCAAACTTGCCACAAGCCTAAATATTGTCCAGGCATTGTTGCATGGGTACTGAAGGAATCTGTAACCACAAGTCATGAATGGTATTTGACAATGGGCAGCATGGTGGTTCAGTGGTTAGCACTGCTGCCTCACAGCACCAGGGACCCAGATTCGATTTCAGCCTCATGCAACGGTCTGTGTTGAGTTTGCACATTTTCCTTGTGTCTGCATAGGTTTCTTCCCACAGTCAAAAGGTGTGCAGTTTAGGTGGATTGGCCATGCTAAAATGCCCAGTAATGTCCAGGCATATGCAGGCCAGGTGGATTAGCCATGGGAAATACAGGGTTACAGGGATTAGGGGCAGTGCTCTTTGGAGGGTCGGTGTGTACTTGATAGGCTGAAATGATCTGTTTCCACACTGTAGGGATTTTACGATTCTATGATCGCCAGTGAACGTACCTACTTCTGACCTTATGATGGAAGGAAGGTCATTGATGAAACAGATGAAGATGGTTGGACCTAGGACGCTACCTTAAGGAACACCTACAGCAATATCCTGAGGCTGACCTCCAACAAGTAGAAAACCCCTCCTTTATGGTAGGTTTTGTAACGAGTAATGAGTTTTCTGATTCCCATCAACTTCAGTCTTGCTATAGCTTCTTAAAGCCACAGGGAATTAAATGTTGCTTTGATGTTAACGGCAGTCACTCTCACCTCACCTATGGAGTTCACCTTTTCTGTACATGCTTGAATTAAGGCTGTAGTGAGGTCAGGTGTCATGATCTGTGGTGAAACCCAATTTGAGCATCAGTGAGCAGATTATTGTTGTGCAAATAATACTTGACAGCACTGTTAACAATACCCTCCCTCACTTTGCTGTTAAGTGTGTAGACAGATGTGGTAGTGCTTGGCCGGAATGGATTTGTCCTGCTTTGTGTACAGGACACATCTGTGTAAATTTTGATATTGTCCAGTAGATGCCAATGTTGTGGTGCAGCTAATTCTGGAGCACATCAGTATTACTGCCAGAATGTTGTCATGTTCCATAGTCTTTGCAGTATCCAGTGCCTTCATCCATTTCCTGATACCACATAGATGAATAAATTGGCTTAAGACTGTTACCAGCTATTAATTACAGAATTTATCAACTAAAGCTAAATTCCACCAGCTGCCACGGTGGGAATTGAATCCTTTTCAGAGCATGACCTTAGGATGCTGAATTACTAGTCTAGTGACCAACTATTGACACTAATAGCTAATAACTTTCTGGATTGCCTATTTTAATTCTATACAGCAATGTTGATGCACGCAAGTGGAATTTAGCAAACAATATTCCTAACTTGAGAAAGGATCAGTGTCAAATGTACTACTGTCAAGCTATGTTTCCTCTCTCTTTTCATCTATATGAACCTCTGAGGTCCATGCACAGCTCCTGAAACCAGAAGTCAATACTGGGAATGGTATGAACATGCATGTGCAGACTATCACAGCAGCTCTGCAGCCACACAGTTTAGGGGGAACTTTACTGAGAAGTTGTGCTAAGATTCAAAGAACCCACGTTAAAATAAAGAAACTGTTAGCCTATTTTAATCACATCATCAGAAAATGCGATAGGATCAATTTTATGTTTAACAGGGGCTCTTTTGTTGATATACTCTTCCAAAGTTGCTGTATCATAAAGTTTCCATATTCCAAGCAATGTTAAAAAATTAAAAATAGCAAAAAAACCTAAAATATTTCTTCAAATGCCAATGTGATTTTACAGTCCAGTCCAAACTATATGCCATCATCATCTAAGCAATATAAAAACACCATTATTTTGTTTTAGAGGCAGTTGAACTCCTATTTCAAAGGATACCTACCAGTGCGGGGATCTAGAATAGACACATAAGGGAAGTCTGAGAGTTGGTAGAATTGAACATATCGCTGTCCTTCTTCGCTGTCATGATACACCTAGAAAAAAAGATTATCAGTTACACTGAGATTGTTCTCTTGAAATAAGTGTGAAAGCACTTATGAAAAAAAGAAGAGAGTCTATCAGACTGAAGAGAATGGTAAGCATCTTGTATTAATCTACTCATTCAGCTGAAATCAAACAAGGAAAGCTCTGCCAAGTGGTCATTTCCATTTCATTTCCAAATGATATACCAGCATCATCCCACAAATCAACAAAAATCACTTGCAGCAATTACGTTAAATCAAACTGGAAGACGCTCAGATATTCACTGTGTGAAAGACAGCACCTTGTTACGATGCAGGGTAAACCCTTCTGCTAATTTAAACCAGACACACAGAAAAGCTCACCTCGCGCCGAAATCTGGTACAGTTCGAGTGGCAAAGAACTATCCCAAATATCACTATTTAAAGAAAAATGTAACAACTTTATTCTTTAAGTCCAAAAGGGAACACTAAACAACAACTATTTATAACTCCTTTCTCTTAAACTTATTTCTACCTCCCACTCTACAATACTGATCCAATAAATTCCCTCTTAAATTTACAGCAAATCAATTTCAAATCCAGTTGTCGTCTTCAGATGTTGACCGTTCTCTGTTGATTTCTCTAGGTTGGCTTTGGTCTTCAGCTGCACAAATTTCTTACGGTACCTTTCAGAGAGTTATTCTGTTGACTATTATCTTAGTGCTTGGCTGCTTTTTGCTGTTCTCCCTTAATTGTTCAAAATGTCTGGCTTTATACCCCAAAACATCTGACCATTTTACTGATTTGATGTCACTCCAAACAGTAAAATTCTAATTCGATTGGATTTTGGTCTCTGGGGCATAATTTAAACTGATTGGCCGATTTCGAATATGTTTTTGTACCATGGCAACACAACTCCGGCTGTTTGTGTTAACCAAATGTTACGTTTTAAAATTTCTAAATTGCTCAGTACATTCTGTGTTTTCAGTCCTTGCCAATTTCCTCTCTCTTAAAAGGTACAGTACACACCTACATTTTCATAACAAGCTGAAGGGTGAGACAGTCCTTGAACACCAAGACAGGTGATCAATTTTCATCTTGTCACCCATTTACCAATGATGGAGTAAGTATTTTTAAAAAGGATTAAATGAGGGAGGTGACAGCCTAGTGGCATTATCTCTGGACCGTTAATCCAGAGATCCAGGTAATGTTCTGGTGACCTGGTTCTAATCCCACTATGGCAGATGGTTACATTTGAATTCAATAAAATTTGTAATTAAGAGTCCAATGATGATCATGAATCCATTGTCGATTGTCAGAAAACCTCACCTGCTTCGCTCATGTGCTTTGGGGAAGGAAACAGTCATTCTTACCTGGTCTGACTTATAAACAACTCCAGACCCAGCAATGCGGTTGATTCTTAACTACCCTTTGGGCATTAGGGAAGGGCAATAAATGCTGACGTTGCCAGCAAAACCCTCGTCCCACGAATGAATAAAGTTAACCCTGTTTCAAAAATAAGTTCGCTAAAACATTAATCTTCTTTTGCCAGGGTACATAAACAGGCAAAGTCTAACAGCTGCTTTAAGTGGCAGAGTAAATCTTCATGCAGCACTTGAAATATACTTTTTAAAAATAATTATATGATTTGTGCAGCATATATACTTGGAATGATTCCCAATTTAAATAATAGTCTTGTTTTGGGTTCCCTTTGTAGCCAAACAACAGGTTGTGCAAGCTACTTCAGAACCAGAGATAGCTATAAAGGATTATGATATCATCAGCCTAAAACTTCAGTTTAAAAAAAACAAAATAGAAACCTAAGTTTTTCAGATAATGTGTAAAATAGAATTCAAATAGTTTAAGCCTATTAAGTGGATGGGCTAAAGGAAAACATTAGATTATAATGTCAGGAAAATGCTGTCTATTTGACGTGGAATGTTAAAATATAAAACCACTAGAACAATTAGTTGACAAAGATGGAATAAAAGCAATCTGAGGTGATTACTGGCTACACAATGGAAACAAATTTAATTTTTAAACTTAGCATGGCCAGTCATGTACCACAATACTTCTCATGGGCATTTCATCAATAGCAAATGTAAGTTACTATGCCACATGTCATTCAACATCAAGAGCAAATTTTGAATACTGAATAATGCTTTCAGAATTTTACCTTTAAACAACTTGTTTTGCATTCAGGGGAACTACAAGGATGACACCAAAACTTAAGATTTCAAATTGTGAAGGGAGATCTATAGAACTTAAAAAAAAAATCAGGAGGAGGCAAATTCCCCAAGCTTTCAAAAATGCTGAGAGGAATAAGTAAATATACATCTTGGTAACATTGCATGGGCTGTAAAATGAACAATCTCAAACATGATCAGATTAAGATGGTTTCCACCCCCTTAATAATAAACACCCAAGCTCATATGTTTTATATCGATGAAGGCATTCTAAACAAAACAAAAACCTGGATGACTGTCTGGTTAGGAACAAATTGAGTATTCCAAATACAATTTCTTAGGCATGGGAATATTGGTCAAAGAAAGCAAAGACCAAAGAAAGATTAAATAGGCACATATTTGGAATTAAGCTTGATTTAGCTTTGAGAATGGAAAAAGACTTTGTCAAACATTCCTTCAGGAAAATAACTGGCTGTGTAGAGGGCACAAAGACCAAAATATCCAGGACGCAAAATAGACTTTTACCAGTCGGGTGCTTTATCACCTTAGGCCTCAAGAAATGATGCATATTAACTAAAGCTGGAAACCAAGAGATTCTCCGACTCAAGCAGAGCTGTAGAAAATTTTATGTGGGAAGCTTAAGTCACAATAAATGTATGATTTCAAAGCAACAGACAAATGAGACTGTGCAATATTTAAGTCAGATCCAGATTTAGACAGAAAAGATGGGAGATCAGTTGCCTTTCAAACAAGATTTTTTTTCAGAAAGGGGAGATGAAGAGAAGGGTGAGGACAAAAGTGCAGGAGATCCTTGGTTGAGGAAGGAGGAGGACAAGTCAGAAGCACCCCGTAGAATGTGACATCATTAGAACAGTTGCAACAGAGAGTGGGAGAATGAATGGAGGCCTTGAGTATGCAAGGAAGTGTAGTCAAGGCAATTGTATAAGTTGGTACATTTTTAATGGATATTGTTGGACAGCCTGTATCCAGAAATGTAAACAGACAGATTATGAAAAGGAAGGTCACAGACGGACCAAGTGAAAGGAGGATGAACGTAAAAGCAAAATTGGTGAATTCTGCAATTTGAAATGGGAGCAGGAAGCGACAGTTTCAGGGGAGGTGATAGAAACAGATGTGATTGTAGCATTTAAGAGGCATTTAGACAGACACATTAACTGACAGGACATGGGGAATCTGGACTGCGTGGATTTAGTTTAGTATAGCAACATGGTCAACACAGACATGGTGGATCAAAAAGCCTGTTCCTGTGCTGTACTGTTCTAGGTTCTATGTACAATTGATAACAGATAAAAGGAGAAAGAAAGGAAGGAGACTTCACCTAATCAGTATGATACAGAAAAAGGCTATTTGGTCCTCATGTCTGCAAGAGTTCTTCAAATGAGCATCATTGCCTAGTGCCAATCTACTGGCTTTTCACCAAATCCTCAGAGTAATTTTGTCTAAATAGTCGCTCAATGTCCCCTTGGATGCCTCAATTGAACCTGCCTCCACATTTCCAGGCAGTGAATTCCACACCCTAACTATTCACTGTGAAAATATTTTTCCCCAGATCACCCTTGCTTCTTTTGCACATCACTTTAAATCTATATAATCTCCCTCTTGTTCTTTTTATGAACAGGATATGGTTCTTTTTATTTAATTATCCGGTCTGCTCATGATTTTGAAAACTTCCATTGAATTTCCTTGAGAAGAGTCTCAATTTCTTCAATCTATCCTCATAACAAAAGTTTCTAATTCCTGGAACTATTCTTGTAAATTATTACTGCACTCTTTCCAATGCATTCATATCCTTCCTATAATTTGCGATAGGGTTAGGGTTAGTGTCCTAAACCAACTTTAAACAATACTCCAGCTGAGTGTCTTATGTAAGTTCAACAGTGGCTTCTTGCACTTGTACGACATGCCTGCATTAAGGTCAAAGACATTGTATGCTTTATTAACTGCTCTCGCTCTGCTTATCCTGTCACCTTCAATGTTCTGTGCACACATACATCCAGATCAAACTTGATTCCACAGAGGAAGGGATCAATGAGCAACAGATACCATTTGGGTCTCTCCTAACTTGATTTGTTAAAGGATGCATTCTTGAAGCCAAATAGAAACTCGGATGAGGAGAAAGCCATGTGGTCCTTGGAGCCTGCTCCACCATTCAAAATTATCATGGCTAATTCTCTACCTCAACGCCATATTCATGCATTCTTTTCATACTCCTTTGATGCCTTCAATATCTAAATTATTATCCATCTCTTTCTTGAATACACTCAGTGCCTGGCATCCTCTGGAATAGCAAATTCCACAAGTTGAGCATGCCTCTGAGTGAAGAAATGATTCCTCATCTCATTCCTAAATGGTCTACCCTATTCGGAGACTGTGACCCCTGGTTCAAGACTAATTCTATACTAAGTATATCCTCTTGTAGGTAGGGCACTGCCCTCAGTACTGCAGGTGCAGTCTTTCCAAGGCCCTAAATAACTATATTAAGACATTCCTACTCTGTTCTCAAATCCTCTTGCAATGTAAAACAAAATACTACTTGCCTTCTGATTTGATTGCTGCATCTGCATGTCTCTTTCATTGAGTGGTATACAAGAACACTCAGGTCCATTTGAGTACTTATGTTTGCCACTCAGCATTTAAAGACGACTCTGCCTTTACGTTTTTCACACTGAAGTCTATATGTTCACATTTAGCTAAATTGTACTGCATCTGCCATGTGTTTACTCACACACACACACACACACGTGTCTAAATCACTGTGAAGCCTCCTTGAATCCACCTTCTAACACTCAGTCCCACTCAGTTTTTGTGTCATCAGCAAATTTTCCTTTAATAATCTAATCCCATAGATGTTTTCCAAGATTTCTAGTATAATACTTAGAGTCATAGAGATGTACAACATGGAAACAGACGCTTCGGTCCAACCTGTCCATGCCGACCAGATATCCCAACCCAATCTAGTCCCACCTGCCAGCACCCGGCCCATATCCTTCCAAACCCTTCCTATTCATATACCCATCCAAATGCCTCTTAAATGTTGCAATTGTACCAGCCCCCACCACATCCTCTGGCAGCTCATTCCATACACGTACCACCCTCTGCGTGAAATAGTTGCCCCTTAGGTCTCTTTTATATCTTTCCCCTCTCACCCTAAACCTATACCCTCTAGTTCTGGACTCCCTGACCCCAGGGAAAAGACTTTGCCTATTTACCCTCTCCAAGCACCTCATAATTTTGGAATCCTCTATAAGGTCACCCCTCAGCCTCCGACAGTCCAAGGAAATCAGCCCCAGCCTGTTCAGCCTCTCCCTATAGCTCAAATCCTCCAACCCTGGCAACATCCTTGTAAATCTTTTCTGAACATTTTCAAGTTTCACAACATCTTTCCCATAGGAAGGAGACCACAATTGCACACAATATTCCAACAGTGGCCTAACCAATGTCCTGTACAGCCGTAACATGACCTCCCAACTCCTGTACTCAATACTCTGACCAATAAAGGAAAGCATACCAAATGCCTTCTTCACTATCCTATCTACCTGCAACTCCACTTTCAAGGAGCTATGAACCTGCACTCCAAGGTCTCTTTGTTCAGCAACACTCCCTAGGACCTTACCATTAAGTGTAAAACTAGGAGAAAGTGAGGACTGCAGATGCTGGAGATCAGAGCTGAAAAATGTGCTGCTGGAAAAGCGCAGGTCAGGCAGCATCCAAGGAGGAGGAGAATCAACGTTTCGGCCCAAAACGTCGATTCTCCTGCTCCTCGGATGCTGCCAGAGCTGCTGCGCTTTTCCAGCAACACATTTTTCAGAATTAAGTGTATAAGTCCTGCTAAGATTTGCTTTCTCAAAATGCAGCACCTCGCATTTATCTGAAGTAAATTCCATCTGTAACTTCTCAGCCCATTGGCCCATCTGGTCTAGATCCTGTTGTAATCTGAGGTAACCCTCTTTGCTGTCCACTACACCTCCAATTTTGGTGTCACCTGCAAACTTACTAACTGTACCTCTTATGCTCGCATCCAAATCATTTCTGTAAATGACAAAAAGTAGAGGACCGAGCACCGATCCTTGTGGCACTCCACTGGTCACAGGCCTCCAGTCTGAAAAACAACCCTCCACCACCACCTTCTGTCTTCTACCTTTGAGCCAGTTCTGTATCCAAATGGCTAGCTCTCCCTGTATTCCATGAGATCTAACCTTGGTAATCAATCTCCCATGGGGAATCTTGTCGAACGCCTTACTGAAGTCCATATGGATCACATCTACTGCTCTGCCCTCATCAACCTTTTTTGTTATTTCTTCAAAAAGCTCAATCAACTTTGTGAGACATGATTTCCCACACACAAAGCCATGTTCACTATCCATAATCAGTCCTTGCCTTTCCAAATATATGTACATCCTGTCCCTCAGGATTCTCTCCAACAATTTGCCCACCACTGAGGTCAGGCTCACTGGTCTATAGTTCCCTGGCTTGTCTTTACCACCCTTCATAAAAAGTGGCACCACATTTCCCAACCTCCAGTCTTCCGGCATCTCACCAGACTCTAGCATTTTTTCCACTACTGATTACTAATTCATCTGAAGTGCTCTTTTTATTTTGGAAGATGAACATCAATGTTTCCAGAGCTATCATCTTTAGTACTCAGAGGTAAATTCTCAGGCCCTGGGGATTTGTCTGTCTTTAACCTCACTAATATCTCTGGCACTTTCCTATTTACCAATACTGATGTTCTTCAATTCTTCCCTCTTGCTAGACCCTTAGTTCCCTAATATAAAACAAAGGGCTGCGAATGCTGGAGATCTGAAACAAAAACAGAAATTGCTGAAGAAACTCAGCAGATCTGGTAGTATCTGGGAAGAAAGCAGAATTAACATTTCAAGTTTGGTGACTCTTCATCAGAACTTGGTTTATTAACATATCAGGGAAATTATTTGTTTAAAAAGTTAAATTCTAAAAGTTTTGACCCCTAAAATGACTCAAATGCCATATAATGAAATGTTACTTGAAAACTCAACTCTTTGTAGTGGACACATCACAAGGGCACATCAGCAACTGCAATGAACATGTGACTTTTAAGATGGAAAGAATAAACACCAAAGCAATAAAGAGAGAGAAAAACAGGAACAAATGTCAGAGTGAAAGGAGGAGCAAAACAGGAAGTGTTAAAAGTGGAAAGACGGAACAAATGATTGCTGCAATTACAAGGTTGGCAGACCTCTCTTGTTGGACTTGATCATAAAGAAGTGTGATCCATACAGGAAAGCTTGATAAGTAAAATCATTGACATAAAACAGAATCTGTCTTATTTCCATGTATCAGATGGAATATTGAACAGGTTTTTAAAACCTTGTGAACCTCTACTGGCCCTCAACCTGGTGATACAAGTAACATCTGCTACAGCGAATATAAAGGGACTAGAGGGAGGAAAACATTAATTTAGACATGCATGCATTCATTTCATTGGGACAAAATTTTACAAGGATGTCAATTACTATGACTAATGGGCAGTTAAGCAGTTTCTTGCCAGCAACAATGTACTCAACCTTAATGCTAAAGCTGACACTAACGCCTGCTTCTTGGTACCTGCCAGAAGATGAAGTGTTCGCGAATTATGGTTTTCACTGCCTCATTGCTCCAAACGTCACGGTTCAAACACTGGCAAGCGAAGTCTTGCACATTTTGAATGTTCACCATTAACCATTTGTTCTGCAGCTGTCCCGATTCCTTTGCCTGTTCAAGAGTGAAGAAATGAACACATGAGAAAATTATAACTTCATGGTTCATCTTAAGTGTTGAGCTCTATCTCACAATGAAAATGATTCCATGGAAATACCACACAAAATACAGAAACTGAGACATCCAAGGTGACTTGCTCCAGCTTTTTAAATCAAGTATTGATAGTTTTTTGATAGTTAAGAAACAGACCTCATCCAGAAATAATCTAAAATATGTTCTGGACTTCAGATTTTAGTGTAATGCGGCAAATCCTTAGTTTAAGTGAAGAGAATACCTGAAGTTTATCAGCTAATGAAGCTTTGTCTTTTCTAGTCTTGCACATTATTCATATAACATCCAATTGTAGACAGTTATTTTTGGACATGTAGAGGTTTGATAGATACAGAAATTGAACCCCAGATTGAAGAGATTTCAAATCAAGCTATTGAGAAATAAACATCCATTAGTAGGAATCCTGTTTGTCCAAACTTCCTCTCTGACTACAAACATCTTACTTAACAAAGTCCAGAGTGTTTAAGAACACCTCCAAGTGTGCCCAGCAAAAACCATGTAGCTTGTTACTAAACAACACTGATTACAATCCTGCTGCTTGCTCAGTTAAGGTGAGGACTCTTGTGGTGCAGTGGTAGCATCTCTAACTCTGAGCCAAGAGGCCTGGATTCAAATTCTAGCTGCTCTAAAGGTATGTAATTGCCTTTTTGGACAGGCTGATTTAAAAAAAAGACTACTCTACACATTGGGAAATTAGCCAGTACAATTAATTGTACTAAGTGTTCATTACTGAAAATGTGTTGCTGGAAAAGCGCAGGTCAGGCAGCATCCAAAGAACAGGAGAATTGACGTTTCGGGCATGAGCCCTTCTTCAGGAATGACGAAAGTGTGCCAAGCAGGCTAAGATAAAAGGGAGGGTGGAGGGACTTGGGGGAGGGGCGTTGGAAATGTGATAGGTGGGAGGAGGTTAAAGTAAGGGTGATAGGCCGGAGTGGGGGTGGGGGCAGAGAGGTCAGGAAGAAGATTGCAGGTTAGGAAGGTGGTGCTGAGTTCGAGGGTTGGGACTGAGACAAGGTGGGGGTAGGGGAAATGAGGAAACTGGAGAAATCTGAGTTCATCCCTTGTGGTTGGAGGGTTCCTAGGCGGAAGATGAGGCGCTCTTCCTCCAGCCGTCGTGTTGCTATGGTCTGGCAATGGAGGACTCCAAAATAACTGCATGGTTCATCAATGGATTAAGTCAACCATGGAAAGGGGAATTGTTCTAAGCTTCAGTGTAAACATTGTTACTTTCACTACACCAATTAAGGATCGCTCCTCTTTGAACATGAGACACTGACAATGTGGATTTTAGTCACTGGCAATTGATCAAAGATACCTTCACAAAATGACACAGGAAGTTGGTCACCACACAAGTTATGATGTGGAGGTGCCAGTGTTGGACTGGATTGGGCAAAGTTAAAAATCACACAAAATCAGGTTATAGTCCAACAGATTTATTTGGAAGTACCACCTTTTGTAGTGCTTCTCCTTCATCAGATAGCTAGTGGGGCAGGATCATAGCCAAACTAGCTGCCTGGCAGCAATCCAAAAGCTTGTATTTCCAAATAAACCTGTTGGACTATAACCTAGTGTTGTGATTTTTAACTTGGACTACAATAAGTGTAATGTCACCATCTTATTTACTACTGCAAGGAAATAGAAATACCCACTGAACGAGCAGATTTTTGACATACTGGTAGCAAGAGATCCTCCATATCATTCTGCAAACCCCATTACACAGATGTTAGCAATCAAAGTACCCTTCTCGCTGTTTAGAACTAATCACCCTATTGATTGGTATGAAGATGATCATTAATCATTCACAACATAGTTTCTTGAATTGTTAATATGATTCAGAATAACACTCTGCCTACATCAATTACCAGACACTCATCCACATATCTAGCCACCTCAAGAAATTAGATCAAATTAGTTCGAGAGCACTCCCCCCAACCCTGATAAATCATGCTATTATTGATTACTTCTTATCACTTCAAGTAGAGATAAACACTGTCACTCACGATATTTTCCAAAAGTTTCCCTACCACTGTTCTTAGACTCACTGGCCTACAGTTCAGAGGTATCCATACCACTCTTCTAGTACCATATTAGCTGTCTTCCATTCCTCTGACAGCTCTCCTATGTCCAGAGAGATTTGAAACTTTATGTCAAGGCTGTTGCAACTTTCTCCCTTGCCTCCCACAGCAGCCCAAGATGCAGCTCACCTAGGCCTGTGGATTTATACAATGTTAACCCCACTCAAACCTCCAATACTACCTCCCCCCCGACTCAAATCTACTTTGTTCAAGTGTATGTCTGATTTTTTATGCCAATATCATTCGTTTTTGGGAATACACATGCAAAGTAATAATTTAAATGCACATCTATTTTTCCTGGCTTCACACACAGATTGCCACTTTGGACCTGAATAGGCCCTACTCTTTTTCCTGATTTTCCTCTTGCCTTTTCATAGAATTACAAAATGTTTTTGGTTTATCCTTTATTTTAACACCAGTGTCTTCTCACACTCCCTCTTTGCTCTCTCACTGTTTTCCTCAATCAATCCTCTGCACTTTCTGTACTCTTAGTCACAGAGTCATACAGCAGACTCTTCGTCTAACCAGTCCATGCCAAACATAATCCCAAACTAAACTGGTCCCACCTGCTTGCTCCTGGCCCATATTTTTCCAGACCTTTTGCTATTCATATACTAACCTAAGTGTCTTTTAAACATTGTAACTGTGCCTGTATCCACCACTTCCTCAGGAAATTCATTCCACATGCAAACCACACTGTAAAAAATTTGCCGCTCACCTTAAAAATATGCCCTTAAGTCTTGAAATTCCCCATCCTCTGGAAAAGTCACCCACCATTAACCCCACTTATACCCCTCATTATTTTACAAAACCTCTATAAGGTCACCTTTCAACCTCCTACGCTCCAGCATTTCTTTATAACTTAAACCATCCATACCTGGCAACATCCTGATAAATCTCTTCTGAATGCGCTCTAGTTTAATAATATTCTTCCAACAACAGGCCAACCAGAACTGGACACAGTACTCCAGAAGAGGCCTCAACAATGTCCTGTATAACCTCAACATGACTGCCCAACTCCTACACGCAAAGTAGGAAGTCACACGGCACCATGTTATAGTCCAACAGGTTTATTTGAAATCATAAGCTTTCAGGTCACTGCTCCTTCACCAGATGAAGCAACAAAGCTCTGAAAGCTTGTGATTTCAGATAAACCTGTTGGACTATAACCTAGTGGTGTGTGACTTCTGACTTTGCCAACCCTAGTACAACAATGGCACTTCCACATCTCACCTATACTCAAAGGCAAGCATGCTAAATGCCTTTTTAACAACTCTGTCTATATGGGATGGAAACTTCAAAGAATTATATAACTTGTTATGAACCTGACCACATTCCCTCAAAATATTTTAAGAAGGCAGCCCAGACCCTAACTTTTTCCTTTTTAAGGTAGTCGTGAAGTGCATGTTCTAGATGTGATGCGACTGGTCAAACTACTTGGAAGTTAAGGAAAACAAAATTTGTTTAAACACTATAGTCAAAATACAAATAAAACAAAGAGGAATTTAGAGTAACTTAACTTTTGGAAGACTTAAGTTGATATCATGGATTAGAAAAATGAGGCAATAGCTAATTAAAGAGGCTCCACATGGTCTACAATAGATATGTGGTTCATGAGAAAACAGCTAACTGAACCCCAGGTACAGTGATAAGCCTGGGAAATGGAAGCAATTTATAATCCAGCAAGGGAGCAATAAGGTACTGATTTTAAAAAATGGAAAGAAAAGTTGAAGCAAACTTGCAAGCAAGTTGTAAAAGCTTCATTAGGTAAGTAAAAGACCAGCTGGGATAAATTTGATCCTGTTATCGGTTGGGACAAGAGAATTTATAGAAAAAACACGGAAATTGATAGAGAAACTAGATTGTTACTTTGCAGTGTCTGCATGGGAGAGTAAATGGCCCAGAAATATGAGGAGACTAAGGGAGTTGTGAAACACAGGGACAGAAAACAAGTAACAGTAAAGAGGTAGTACTTTGAAAGTTAATTGGATTGAAGTTGGGTAAGTCACTTGGACCAGACAAGCTTCTCCCAAAATGATGAAGGAGAGAGATAGTGGGACAGAGTGGATGCACTGACAGTTAACTTTCAATTTTGTCGTCTCTGAAAAGGTTCCTGTGGAGTGGAAGCAACAAATGGAACCTCACTGTTTTAAGATGAGAAGTAGAAAGAGACTAAAGAACTACAGAAATGTCAGTTTGACATCAGTAGCAAGGAAATGTTACAATCTATTAAAAAATGTGATCACTCAACTTTTTGAAATGACATGAATTTATGAAAAGGAAAAGAAAAGAGTATAAATTAATGCACCATTCTCAGGATGGTAGACTATTACTGGTGGAATGCCACAAGGATCAGTGGCAGCATGGTGGCTCAGTGGCTAGCAATGCTGTAGCACAGCACCAGCAAACTGGCTTCGATTTCATCCTTGGGTGACGGTCTATATGGAGTTTGCACATTCTCCCCTTGTCTGCATGGGTTTCCTCTGGTTTCCTCCCACAGTCCAACGATATGCAGGTTTATTGGATTGCCCATAGTGTCCAGGAATGTGGAGGCTAGGTGGATTAGCCATGGGAAATGCAGGTTTAGAGGGATAGGTTAGAGGTGTTTGGGTCTGGGAGGGATGCTCTTTGCAGGGTCAGTGTAGACTCAATGGGTCAAATGGCCAGCTTCTACACTATAGGGATTCTATGATTAACCAGATAATGTTATGAAATTGAAGGCGTGTACTGTACCTTTAAAAGAGAGAGTGAATGTTGTTCTGAATGGAGAGCTTACAAGCATTTGTTTATATGACTAGATGGTAGTCCCAGAGTGTACTGGAAAATTGAAAATATATAACATTTGGCTGTGAAATAGATACTTGAGGTTTGGTTGCTGATTTGACAAACATTTGGATTGAACTAGTTTAAATTATGCCCCAGGATAGTAAAACCCAATCAAGTTTGAATTTATTGTTTTGCCAACATCGAACCAATGAGATAATCTGATGTTGAGGGCATAAAAATATTGGAGAGAGCAACTGCCATCGAGACAGAAATACATGGAGATCTAACATCTTGCTCTCCGAGAAATTAAGAAACACTCTCTATCAAAGGAACCTTTTCATATGAAACATACTCGCAGAAAAAAAAAGACAACCACCCAGGGAATTCAGCAGCCGCATGAGTGAAGACACAGATGATAACAGCGGCTATGTGGTTTTGAAATTAAATTGATGTAATTTTAATAAGTGTCTTATTAGAACAACATATTGTTATAGAGTTGGAGGCAGGTAATAAGCAGTTAAGAGAAAGAGGGGCTTAGAGTTGTGAATCATTGTTGTTTAATGTTCATTTTTACAGTTAATAAATTGATGTTATTTTCTTTAAATAGTGAAATTTGGAGTTCTCTGTCACGCATATTTTAACAGATTCTGAGAGAAGGTGAACTTTTCTGGGTGTTTGGTTTAATTAACAGAAGGGTTCACTGCTGTGTCATAACAATACAGTATTTATAACTAACTGTTCCAATGTAGTAACATCTCATAAACACCCCCTTGGCAAAATGGCAAATTCAGACAGATTCTTACATGCAGTTCTCCAATCCAGAAGGAAAAAAAATCAAGAGAAATTCCAGAGGAAGTAGCAGCCAGGAATCATTGACTGGACCTCTAACTTTTCTGAGACCCCAAACAGCTGACTGCTAAAGCTAAAAATAACTAGAAAGCTTGGTCTGTGAGAGCTGGCTACTCCCATTCAAGCTGTTTCCATTATTCCACCACTTTTAAAAAAACCTAAAGGCCTCCTAAGTTGTTTACTAAGGCCATCTCCAGTAGCTAATTTGGCTTCTTTGCCTTTACAACCTCTCTCCAAAAAAGAACCCAGCACAAAATAAACTTCTTAAAATGGCAACATCGTCATAACCTGAACCCCTAGGGTTTCTCTGATCTACAATACTCCCCAACACCCTACCATTAATTGTATAATCCTGCCCCTGTTTGTTGCACCAAAATGCACCTTGCATTTTTCCAAATTGAACACCATCTGCCATTTTTCAGCCCATTGACCCATTTGATTAAGATCCCTTTGTAATCTTAGAAAACCTTCTTCACTGTCTTCTCTCCCACCAATTTTGGTATCATCTACAAACTTACTAACTATGTCTTCTATATGTTAATCCAAATCATTTACATAATTGACAAACAAAACAAAGCCATGAACCAATCCCTGTGGAACACTGCTGGTGACAGGCCTCCTGTCTGAAAAGCAACTTTCTACCGCCACTCTCAGTTTCCAGCCGTTAAACCAATTTCTAAACCTTCTGTTGTTTTTAATCCTTGATATCAAACATAAGTGTTCACTTTTGCGCTATCGAACCTAATGCATTCATTGACATCTATGCTTCACTCAATTTGTTTGTAGGAAAATATCGAGAACCAGCAGACACAGACTTAATGATAACTGATAAAACTAGTAATGGTAACATGTGGAAGAAGCTTTTTATGCAGCGAGTGGTTAGCATCAGGATTGCACTGCCTAAGGATGTAGTGGGACAGGGAAAATTGAGGCTTCCATTGGAAAGGTGATCATTATTTGTAAAGGAAATGTTAAGCAGGTTATGGGTGTGGCACTCTGTAAATTACTCCTACACAGCACCAGCAGAGAGGCACTAGGCTGAATGATCTCCCCTCCTCCTCTGCTGTAACCATCTAGGCCTCCATCTACTCAGAACAGCACAATGTCAACCAGAAGTAACAAGGGTGGCCAGTTTTTAGTATATATTTTGGAGTTTGCTATCTTCTGGGTGTTACTTGCATCTGAGTATAAAGCCTTTTGGCAATCCAGGCTATTGTAAAAATGACTGATAATTATCCTCTGAGCGATTTGGATATACAGTGAAAGTTTTACAAGGAAACAGCTGATTTCTTTTTGCCAAAATCAAAATATTCCATATTGCATGGCTTTAGATCACATGAAATATAGATTAATTTATTGGACCTTCTGCGTTGGGAGAGTTATCTGTAAATCCAAAATTAAAACCAGCAGAAGCCAACAAAAAAGGAATTAGATAAGCAGGAGCTGGCAATACCTAATTGTGCTGCCACACAAATTTTATAGATACAAAACCAATTTTTTTTGTCAAAGGGGACTCCACGTTGGGAGAATAATCACCAACCCTCTCTTGAGGAAATCAAGCTGAACTCCCCACACTGTCACGATTCTATGATTCTTAGGATGGCATCTTACTTTTAAGCGTTAATCACTAATCCTATAATGGCCAATTTTACTGGTGTGATGCATTGCCACCATTTTCCATCCATGTAGTGTTCACTATGCACAAAATATCTTCACATTAATCTCAAGCTTCCCCCTCAGAACAACCTAGGAGAAAAATACCAAAGCAGCTGAAATGTCCAACTGAATATTTTGATTATCCTCAACATTTGAAGTTGTCACTAACATTCAAATGGATCGGAAATAATACAATAATTTAACTTTGGGAAATGGCCATCATCCTATCCAATCTCCCTCTAAGTTCCACTGCTTTCTATGTATCACAATATGTCATTATACCATATATAGAAACTTCATCAGCCATAAAATCCTTCAGATACCAAGATAATTTTCTTTGCAAAACCTCAACCTCCTACTTAATTTCTTCTGCTTAGCATTTGTTTCACTTTCTGAAGAAATTCTCTCAGCTGTCTGGCTTTATTTACTTTCATCTTCAAACTACTCCTGAAATTCCACCTCATCAACCCTCTTCATAATGTCAAACATTCCAATCGATGTCCTGACTGTTTTGCCAAAATCCCAAGACACACAACCTCTCCTTCCCTCTAAATGTTTCATTGGATAGTAGGTGAGACTTCACTTATTGCAAATGCTTCAGCATATCTCCACATTGGTGATTATTCCCATTTGGTGTCATTTGCAAATGTCTTTTTTTTAATTGAATCTAGTCCAAGTGACAGCTCGACATGCTTACTACAGAATTAGAAGGCTATAGGTTCAAGTTTCACTCCACAGAGATAAGCACAGAAATACAGGCTGACACTCCAGTACAGGAATGAGGGATTGCGTATAGCTGAATGTGCTAGCTTTTGGATAAAACTTTAAAACAAGTTCCTACCTGCTCAATTAGGCAAACATAAAATATCCTACGTGTATATTCAAAGATCAGTGACAGCAAGTGATTTCTGCCTAGTCAACATCAACCCCGGACTAATGTGATTTAATCAGATTTCTTGGTCAAAACATTCTGTTGGTGGGATCTTGTTGCGCACAACTTGGTTATCACATTTTCCATATGACAGTAGCAACTAC
Organism: Chiloscyllium punctatum; assembly: GCF_047496795.1. Classification (NCBI taxonomy): domain Eukaryota; kingdom Metazoa; phylum Chordata; class Chondrichthyes; order Orectolobiformes; family Hemiscylliidae; genus Chiloscyllium; species Chiloscyllium punctatum. Next base: position 81,691,534 of record NC_092744.1, read on the forward strand.
ATTTTAAAGGCAATGAAATTCTTTTGAGGGCATTGAAAAGTTATAAAATCTTGAAGATACTGCATAGGTGTGCATCTTTCTTTCAATTCTGATAAAATTATGCACCAATTGTTTGCTCCCAGTAGCAAATAATTCCAAGATAGCTATCTCCAATAAGAATATCAGTTTTGAAATAGGAACAAGAATTAGTCATACTACTATAGATGTGGATAAACAAAGATAAAGTTGTTGCTTCTATTCTTTGAGCTATTCTCCTCCCTGTACTGCCCAAAAATTGTTTCTTTTTCTCTGACCAAGACATATTGACCAACACATCAGATTTCATTCCTCTGAACCCCTATTCCCCTGATAACCTCTCCAACATTGTCCTGCACAGAGCAAAGGTGGAACTTGTCAAAACATTGCAGTAAGAAGTTGTGTGTCGTCTGTGTGCTACTTTGAAACTCACTCCCCAAAGGCAGCAGCAGTCTCACTGTTATTGTCCAGGCTGGCTGCCCCGGAAAGTGGTTGGGAGGCGGGTGGGGTCGGGGCGCAGGGTTAGATGGGGCTGGAGGGTGGTTGGGTGGGGTGCGTGGGCAGGGATGAATGGGTTTGGAGGCGGGATGAGGCAGACGGGAGATAGGGAGCAGACAGTGGGTGGGGATGGAACGGGCCTCACGATGGAGGGGGGGGGGTTGGTCTAGACAGGGTTGGAGGGCCAGACAACAGGGGGCCAAACTGGGGCGGACGGAGACGGCGGGGTTGGACGGGTTGGGGGGGGGGGGAATGGATGGGTTTGGGAGGTGGACAGGGGGCAGAGGTAAATGGAGTTGGGGTTGTTTGCACAGACAGGGTTGGGGGTGTGGATGGCGTAAGAGGCAAGAATAGAATTGGGGGTGTGAACGGTGTTGGGGGCACGGACAGGGTTGGGGGAAGTGGACGGTGCTGGGGGCACGGACAGGGTTGGGGGAAGTGGATGGTGCTGGGGGCACAGACAGGGTTGTGTGTGCGGACGGCGTTGGGGGCATGGACAGGGTTGGGGGTGTGAACAGCGTAGGCGGCACGGACATGGTTGGGGGTGTGAACGGCGTTGGGGGCACAGACAGGGTTGGGGGGTGTGAACGGCGTTGGGAGCACAGACAGGGTTGGTGGTGTGGATGGCGTTGGGGGCATGCACAGGGTTGGGGTTGTGAATGGTCTTGGGGGCACGGACAGGGTTGGGGGTGTAGACGGCGTTGGGGGCACGGACAGGGTTGGGGTTGTGGATGGTGTTGGGGGTACGGACAGGGTTGGGGTTGTGGATGGTGTTGGGGCATGGACAGGGTTGTGTGTGTGGACGTGTTGGGGGCACGGACATGGTTGGGGTTGTGAATGGCGTTTGGGGGCACGGACAGCGTTGGTGGTGTGAATGGCGTTGGGGGCACGGACAGGGTTGGGGTTGTGGACAGTGTTGTGGGCACGGACAGGGTTGGGGTTGTGAATGCCGTTGGGGGCACGGACAGGGTTGGGGTTGTGGATGGCGTTAGGGGCACAGACAGGGTTGGGGTTGTGGATGGCATTAGGGACACGGACAGGGTTGGGGTTGTGAATGTTGTTGGGGGCACGAACAGGGTTGGGGTTGTGAATGATGTTGGGGGCACGGACAGGGTTGGGGGTGTAGACAGCGGCGGTGTTGGACAGGGTGGGGGCGCAGACGATAGTGTGCTGCTGCCTAGTCTCCTGAATGGGGAGCAGACTTAGCAAGTGCTCGCTGTGTCAATCCCATTGAACTGATTGGGGTAGGGGGCAGCAGGAGGCTTCAGCAATGCTGCAGGTCCCTTACACACAACTGTGTGTCTGCTCAGAAACAAACCCTGAGACAGAGAGAGGGAGCAAGGCAGGCAGAGCGAGGAAAAAGGAAACTCCGAGTCCCAGAGGAGAGGCATTGAATCAGTTAACCGAATAATCAATTATCCGAACAAAATAGTGCCCACACATCTTGTTCTGATAATCAAGGTTCCTCTGTACCAGACAGCTGTCTTCTGAATTCCTGCTTTCTTTCAAAGAATCAATCATTTTATCAATTCAAATTATTCCATGAATTAATTAAAAAGGATGGTAGAGAGCAAACCTGTGAGTAACAAAGTCATCCCAGCTACCCCCACAGCAGAGATGGAGGCTGTTAAGAAATTAAGTCAGAAATGGCATCTTCAGTCAGTGAAGTTTTGGTTTGGGCAAGCTTAGGTGCCCTGAGTCCCACATCTCTGAGACCTTACACTCTGGGTTCAATTTACATGGTTAGAGGTCATCAGTTATGAATGTGTCTCAGTGACAAACTATAAACATGAAGTGTAGGAGTTTTAAACTCTGGGTGGAATTCATAAATCAATCACTTTTCCAACTAGTGGATCCTGCAGATATTTCTCTTATTTTGGATACAGGCTAAGGAGGTTTTGGGGAATGGGAGCACAGAGCGCAAGATGCTGAGCTAATTTATATATATTATTGAGGTAATTCGTCTTATTAGGAGGACCCATCAGGGAATAACTTACTGATGGACTGTTTAATGTGTTGTCAAAAAAAAATCTTGTTCATAATGAGGAACTTGTCCTCTTGGATTCTGCCTATGCTTAGACGTGCTCTGCCTTCTTTTTCCATGGCCTGCATAAAGTACAGAAAATTTTCTTGTACATGCTTAACAAAGAAAATAAGCTGATGGTTTGTAATAGGTCACAAGCCAACCTGCTTCTGAAGCTCTCATTTTTTAAACATTTTTCCAACTCCTGCTCACCAAACAAGGTCTAACACAACTGCTCAATGAAGTCAATTGAGTTGGATATAGCACTTCAATTAAATACCAGAGTTGGGGTTACTTTTGAGCAAATCAATCTAGTCTAGTGCTTTAAAAATGATCCAGTACAACTGAAAAGTCAAAATCTTCAACTGTTTGACATGGAGAGTCATACTACAGTATGACAATGGCGAACAACAACACTTTAGCCAATTAGGCCATAACATAACCAGCAGTCTATACCCCACAATTCTGATCATTCAAACATTCGTGCAAATTCCACCTTCATTAGATTAGATTAGATTAGATTAATTACAGTGTGGAAACAGGCCCTTTGGCCCAACAAGTCCACACCGCCCCGCCAAAGCGTAACCCACCCATACCCCTACATCTACATCTACATCTACCCCTTACCGAACACTACGGGCAATTTAGCATGGCCAAATTATCTTTGGACTGTGGGAGGAAACCGGAGCACCCGGAGGAAACCCACGCAGACACGGGGAGAACGTGCAAACTCCACACAGTCAGTCGCCTGAGGCGGGAATTGAAGCCGGGTCTCTGGCGCTGTGAGGCAGCAGTGCTAACCACTGTGCCACTGTGCCGCCCACTGTGAAGATATTTAGCAAATGCCAGTACAGACAATGAGGATGGATCTAGATGTGTATTTACCGGGCTATGATGAGGAGGTACCAGTGTTGGAATGGGGTGGACAAAGTTAAAAATCACACAACACTAGGTTATAGTGCAAAAGGTTTATTTGGAGGAAGGGGAGCCGCGTTTTTGATAAGGGATAGCGTTACAGCTGTAATTAGGGAGCATATTCTTAGAAATACATCCAGGGAAGTTATTTGGGTGAAACTGAGAAATAAGAAAGGGATGATCACCTTAATGGGATTGTATTATAGACCCTCTAATAGTTAGAGGGAAATTGAGAAACAAATTTGTAAGGCGATCTCAGTTATGTGTAAGAATAAATAGGGTGGTTATGGTTGGGTATTTTAACTTTCCAAACATCGACTGGGACTGCCATAATGTTAAGGGTTTAGATGGAGAGGAAGTTTTTAAGCATGTACAAGAAAATTTTCTGATTCAGTACGTGGATGTACCTACAAGAGACGGTGCAAAACTTGACCAACTCTTGGCAAAAAAAGGCAGGGCAGGTGACTGAGGTGTCAATGGGGGAGCACTTTGGTACCAGTGACCATAATTCTATTAGTTTTAAAATAGTGATGGAAAAGGATAGACTGGATCTAAAAGTTGAAGCTCTAAATTGGAGGAAGATTAATTTTGACAGTATTAGGCAAGAACTTTCAAAAGCTGATTGCGGGCAGACATTCACAGGTAAAGGCTGGAAAATGGGAAGCCTTCAAAAATGAGAAAACGAGAGTCCAGAGGAAGTATATTCCTGTCAGGGTGAAAGGGAAGACTGGTAGGTATAGGGAATGCTGGATGACAAAAGAAATTGTGGGTTTGGTTTTAAAAAAAGCATATGTCAGATCTAGACAAGATAGATCGAGTGAATCCTTAGAGTATAAAAGCAGTAGGAGTATACTTTAGAGGGAAATCAGGAGGGCAGAAAGGGAACATGAAATAGCTTTGACAAATAGAGTTAAGAAGAATCCAAACAGTTTTCACAAATAGATTAAGGACCAAAGGGTAACTTGGGAGAGAATAGGGCCCCTCACAGATCAGCAAGGTGGCCTTTGTGTGGAGCCACAAGAGATGGGGGAGATACTAAAGAAGTATTTTGCATTGGTGTTTACTGTGAAACAGGACATGGAAGATTTAAAATGTAGGGAAATAGATGATGACATTTTTGAAAAATGTCCATATTACAGAGGAGAAAGTACTGGATGATTTGAAACGCATAAAAGTGGATAAATCTCCAGGACCTGATCAGGTGTACCCTAGAACACTGGGAAGCTGGGGAAGTGATTGCTGGGCCCTTTGCTGAGATTATCTGGATCATCAATAGTCAGGTTGGAGGGTTGAATCTTGGATAAGGAAACTGTCGAAATTGACATTGATTGTGTGGTTGGAGCATTCCAAGGCAGAAGATGAGATATTCTTCCTCCAGTCATCAGGTGGCTGGGATTGGGCAGTGGAGTTGTTTAGTAGCATGTCCCGGAAATGTTCTCTGAAACGTTCCGCAAGTTGGCGCCCTGTCTCCCCAATGTAGAGGAAACCACATTGAGAGCAACCAACACAGCAGATGAGGTGTTTGGATGTGCAGGAAAATCTCTGTTCGATGTGGTCAATGTTGTCCTGAAGGCTGGGCAGTTTGCTGTGAACAATAATCTGTTTAAGGCTTGGGCAGCTGTTTAAAGGCGACAAGTGGAGACTTGGGAAGATCTTGGTGAGGTGCTCATCCTCACTGAAAATATGTTGTAGGCTGATAAGAACATGGCATAGTTTGTCAGCTTCCAGGAATTACTGGACAATGAAGGGTACCCTATTGGTTGCAACCTGTGTCTGTCTCCTGAGGTTTCTTGATGTGTCATAGTGGAACTGGCAAGCGATGAGTTGAACATTGTATCCTGTTCTTATGAGGGTGTCCTTCAGCACCTGCAGGTGTCCATCACGTTCCTCCTTAAGTGAACAGATCCAGTGTATGCGTACGGCTTGTCTGTAGGGGATGGCTGTTTTAATATGTTTAGGGTGGAAGCTAGAGAAGTACAGCATTGTGAGGTTATCTGTGGGTTTGTGGTAAAGTGAGGTACAGAGGTGCCCGTTCTCGATGAAATGCGTGTGTACAAGTATGAGACAGATATAAAGAGTAGTCCATGTTAAATCTGATGATGGGATGAAACTTGTTGATATCACTGTATAGTTGTTTCAGTGACTTCTCGCCATGGGTCCAGGGGAAGAAAATGTCATCAAAAAGAACTGGAAATAGCATCACCAACCCAAGGAAACCTAAACACAAAAATAGAAAGCATGACACTAACACCAATGATTCACCAAAGGCTCACTGATGTTACCTAGTATGGTGACAGAAATTCTGAGAAAGAACCTTCCAGCTCATCGAGCAAACTTACATCCTGTCATCAATATATCTGGCATATCGTGTCGGTTGGACATCCTGTGCAACAAAGAAGCCTTGTTTGAACTTATGCATGAAAATGTTGGCATATTGGGGTACAAATTTGGTCCCCATGGCTGTTCCATGCGTCTGGATGAAGAACTGGTTATCAAAGGTGAAGACGTTGTGATCAAGGATGAAGTGGATGAGTCGCAGGGAGGGTGCTCAGATATTGGCAGTTGTTGGTATTGAGTATTCAGGCTGCTGGCTAAATAGACCATTGTTCGCAGCTAACTGCCCAGCCTTCTGGACAACACCGATCACAATATAATACAACTCTGTCATGGCAACCACTGCAAAATGTGTCAGAGTGTCAACATGGATACCAACATTACATGTGGGGACACCACCCACTGTGTATGTGGCAGGTACTCATGTTACTTGGCCAACATTGTCTATCTCATATGCTACAGGCAAGGCTGTCCACGGGCATTGTACATTGATGAGACCAAGAAGACGCTATGACAATGGATCAACGGACACCGTGCAACATCATACCAACACCCGCACCCATACCAACACAAAAACTAGTCAGGGAACATTTCAGCGAATAGGCTACTCACGCAGACCCCCTTCTCATATACAATCTCTCTCAGACACACACACCCTCTCACAGGCTTATACTCAGTCAGACTCATGCACACACTCCCAAGCATACACACACGCTTTCACATTTCCCTTCCCCACACCACACACATATATAAGACGATAGGATGAATTTGCATTTGCAGATACATTCTATTATGCTCAAAAAGCAGACAATCTGCAGGCAATCCATATTACATTTTATAAATTCGTACTTTGGAAGTAGAACCAGTCTGACTCAAGATTGGGATACAGACAGACTCTAACCTCACACCTTTAATGCACTGTCTCAGCTAAGATGTCACCTTTTGTTATAAAACCTTAAATTATCTCGGGAACATAGAGTCATAGAGATGTACAGCACGGAAACAGACCCTTCGGTCCAACTCATCCATGCCGACCAGATATCCCAAACCAATCTAATCCCACTTGCCAGCACCCGGCCCATATCCCTCTAAACTGTCCCTATTCATATATCCATCCAGATGCCTTTTAAATGCTGTAATTGTACCAGCCTCCACCACTTCCTCTGGCAGCTCAGCCTACACATGCACCACCCTCTGTGTGAAAAAGTTGCCTCTTAGGTCTCTTTTATATCTTTTCTCTCTCACCCTAAACCTATGCCCTCTAGTTCTGGATTCCCCACCCCAAGGAAGAGACTTTGTCTCTTTATCCTATCCCTGCCACTCATGACTTTATAAACCTCTATAAGGTCATCCCTCACACTCCCTGATGCTCCAGGGAAAACATGACTTGAAAGAAGTTCGAAGATTTTTATATTAATGATTTGAAACCTACAACATCCACTGTTAACTGTCAACAATAGACTGCAAAAACATTCTATGAATGGTGAAATATGTTTTCCTGAAAGATGAAAGACTTAACGGCAATCTAGGTTTGTTCACTATGTTGTATCAGTTGCATGACACTACGATCTTGTGTCTTATGATCCTGCCCCACTAGCTACCTGATGAAGGAGCAGCACTCAGAAAGCGAATATTTCCAAATGAACCTGTTGGACTATAACCTGGTCTTGTTGATTTTTAACTTTACCTCGCTAAGAAGAAATGATGTTGAGTACTATGCATGCTACATTTAATTGACCAAAATGCCACTGCCACTCATAAACATTCTGGTCTAACCAGTCTAAATTAGTGTTTATTCTCTACATGAGAAATAGGCCTAATTCCATGGGGCCATTCTGCTTCGGTATCTATTCTTTACTTAACTATCTAACAGACCTATTCTGAAATGCTATCATGGTTTCTGCTTCAAAATGCAACTGTATTATCCAGTGTCATTACAGTCTTCATTATAAAAGGTCCCCAGCTTTCAGTATTAGTTCGCTTATGTTTAATTTTGCATATCTGTCCTCATAATGTAGACCCTTAACTTCTTGATTAATAGAGAGTCCTTGAATAACGCAGCAGTTAGAAGTGGGGGAAATTATAATTGGAAATAAAGAAATGAGTAAAAAAATGAATACATATTTTAGTTCTGTTTTCATAAAAGAGGAAACAAATAATTTCTTGGAAAAGTAAGGGAACCAAGGATATTGTGAGAAGTAGGAATAGAAGATCATCAGTTTTACTAGAAAAAATAATGAGCTTAAAGGCTGACAAATCCCTAGGGCCTGATAATCTGTTTCCAATGTTACTGAAAGGAAGTGTTCTAGAAATTATGTTTGGATTGGTGGTCATCGTCCAAAATTCTGTAGACTTCTGTAGCAATTGTAACCCCACTATTAAAAAGGGGAAAGAGAAAGAAAAGGGACAATTACAGACCAATTAACCTAATATCAGTAATGGGTAAGATACTGAAGTCTATTATAAAAATCTTGATAACAGAACACATGGAAAGCATTAATGTGTTAGAGAGTCACCGTGGGTTTTCAAAAGGGAAATCATGGTTAGTTTTATTTTCACACCTGGGGTGTGGACATTGCTGACTGGTTAGCATTTTATTGCCTGTCCATAGCTGCGCTTCAGGTGGTGGTGGTGAGCTGCATTTTTTAGCTAGGTTTGTGGTGTTTTTCTGAAGATATAGCTAGAATCATCCAGACAGAAGAGGCCTTTCAGCCCATCGAACCTGTACCATCAAAAATATACCACAACCTACACGAGAGGCATCTTCTTGCACTATGTCCATGGCAGTGAAGATTATAACACTTCAAGTGCTCATCCAAATACTTTTAAAAAAAATATTGTGAAGTTACCTGCCTCAATTATCTCGCTTGTGCATTTTAGACACCTGATTCCTGATGAAGGGCTTTTGCCCGAAACGTTGATTTCGCTGCTCGTTGGATGCTGCCTGAACTGCTGTGCTCTTCCAGCACCACTAATCCAGTAATCCATTCTAGACACCACCATCCTCTGGGTGAGAAAATTTTCTTTAAACCCCCTCTAATCCTCCTGCTTTTCATTTTAAAGATATGCACTCATTACTGACCCTTCAACTAAGGTGAACCTCTGATTTCTATTCAACCTCTCTATGCCCTTCATAATCTTATTCACCTCAACCTTCAGGGCAATCACATCCTCCCGACTGTGTGCCAACCAGAACTGCACACAGTACTCCAGTTAGATGAATAGATAAAGGGAATCCAGTGGTTTTAGCGTGTTGTGATTCCAACGTGGCTGTTAGTAAGGTCTCACATAAAAGATAGTGGGAAAAATTACAGCACCCACAATTGGGGATAATATACCAGAATGGATTGAGAACTGGTTGACAGATTGGAAACAAAGTGTAGAATAGTTGTTTCTCTCTCCTCCCCCCTCCCACCGAGTGACAGGTGTTGACTGGGATTAGTGCTTGAGCACAAGCTATTCACAATATATATAAATTGCTTGAAAATACTGTATTTGATTCCCTCATCCAAGTTTGCTGATGACATAAAACTAGTCGGTTTGAGAGTTAGGAGGAGAATGCAAGGAGGCTTCAGAGCAATCTAAACAAGTTGAGCACGTGAAACAAAAAAACACATGATAGACGCTGTTAATGTGGCTGAATGTAAAGTTACGCGAAACAGAAAGGCAGAGTATTATTTCAATGCTGACAGATAGAAAACATGAATGCACAAACGGATCCGGGAGTCCTTGTACACCGTTTAATGAAAGTAAATGGACAGGTTCAGCAAAGTAATTAGAAAGGCAAATGGTATGTTTAACTGTATTGTGAGAGGATTTGAATTCAGAAGTAGGGATTTCTTACTGCAATTATACAGAGTCTTTGGAAGACTGCACCAAGAGGACTGTGTGCAGTTTTGATCTCCCTAACTAACAGAGAAATACTTGCCATACAGAATAGTGGCAATAGTTAACTAGGCTGAGACCAAGGATGGTAAACTTGGCACATGCGGGAGAGATTGTTCGAATTGGGCCTGCATTCTCAGGTATTTGAAGAGTGGAAATGTACGAATTTACACAAGCAAGGTCACTGACCAAAAAATTTTTAGGTATTAAAGGCATTTAAGGAGCATGGAGAGAATGCAGACATTGTGATTGAGTAATCTAATCTAATCTCATCTCAGTGTGGAAACAGGCCCTTCGGCCCAACAAGTCCACACCAACCCACCGAAAGGCAACCCACCCATACCCCTACATTTACCCCTTCACTTAACACTACAGGCAATTTAGCATGGGCAATTCACCTGACCTGCACATCGTTGGACTGTGGGAGGAAACCAGAGCACCCGGAGGAAACCCACGCAGTCACGGGGAGAATGTGCAAACTCCACACAGTCAGTCGCCTGAGGTGGAAATTGAACCTGGGTCTCTGGCGCTGTGAGGCAGCAGTGCTAACCACTGTGCCACCGTGCCGCCCACAGAAGGTAAGGCAAAACTGCCATTCCAGATAATAGGATAATTGCTCATTAGAGTGACAGGGAGAGAGTGGGAGGAGGGGGGGGGAGGGGAGTACAGGTGAGAGAGAGAGTGGGGGGAGAGAGTGAGTGGGGGAAAGAGAGCAAGGGAGAGAGCGCACATGAGAGAGAGCGTGAGAGAGAGTGTGCGCAAGAGAGAGAGAGATGACAAATGAGGGTCACCACGCCACAAACGAGGGGAGAGGTTCCGAAGGAGAGCTAGAGTCACAGAGATGTACAGCACAGACTGTTCGGTCCAACTTGTCCATGCCAACCAGATATCATAACCTGATCTAGTTCCATTTGCCAGCACTTGACCCGTGTCCCTCTAAACCTTTCCTATTCATATACCCATACAGATGCCTTTTAAATATTGCAATTGTACCAGCCTCCACCAACTCCTCTGGCAGCTCATTCCATACACGCTCCACCCTCTGTGTCAAAATGTTACCCCTTAGGTGCCTTTTATATCTTTCCCATCTCACCCTAAAACTCTCCCACCCCAGGGAAAAGACTTCTGTCTATTTATCCTATCCATGCCACTCATGATGGTTTTATAAACCTCTATAAGGTCACCCCTCAGCCTCTGAAGCTCCAGGGAAAACAGCCCCAGCCGAATTAGCCTCTCCCCATAGCTCAAATCCTCCAAACCTGGCAACATCCATATAAATCTTTTCTGAAACCTTTCAAATTTCACAACATCCTTCTGACAGGAAGACCAGAATTGCAGGCAATATTCCAAAAGTGGCTCAACCAATGTCCTGTACAGCCGCAACACAACCTCCCAACTCCAACACTCAATGCTCTGACCAATAGAGGAAAGCATACCAAATGCCTTCTTCACTATCCTATCTACATGCCATTGCACTTTCAAGGAGCTATGAACATGCACTCCAAGGTCTCTTTAGAACATAGAACATTACAGCGCAGTACAGGCCCCTGATGCTGCGCGGACTTGTGAAACCAATCTGAAGTCCATCTAATCTACACTATTCCAATCTCATCCATATGCCGATCCAATGACCATCCACATGCCCTTAAAGTTGGCGGATCTATTCCTGTTGCAGGCAATGTGTTCCACAACCCTACTACTCTTATGTCCTATATATATCACCCCTCAATTTAAAGCTATGCCCCCTCGTGCTAGCCATTGCCATCTGAGGAAAAAGGATCTCACTGTCCAACTTATCTAACTCTCTGATTACCTTATATGTCTCATATAGTCACCTCTCAACCTCCTCTCTAACGAAACAGCATCAAGTCCCTCAGCCTTTCCTTGTAAGACCTTCCCTCCATACCAGGCAACATCCTAGTAAACCTCCTCTGAACCCTTTTCAAAGATTCCACATCCTTCTTATAATGCAGTGAACAGAACTGTACACAATACTTCAAATGTGACCCCACCAGAGTTTTGTACAGCTGCTGCATGATCTCATGGTTCTGAAACTCAATCCTTCTACCAATAAATGCTAACACACCGTATGCCTTCTTAACAACCCTACCAATCTGGGTGGTGACTTTGAGAGATCTACGTCCCTGGACACTGAGATCTCTCTGCTCATCTACATTACCAAGAATCTTACGTTAGCCCAGTACTCTGCATTCCTGTTACTCTTTCCAAAGTGAATCACCTCACACTTTTCCACATTAAACTCCATTTACCACCTCTGCAGCTTATCTATGCCTCTCCATGACCTACAGCATCCTTCATCACTATTCACAATTCTACCGACCTTAGTGTCATCCGCAAATTTACAAACCCATCCTTCTATGCCCATATCCAGGTCATTTATAAAAATGACAAACAGCAGTGGACTGAAAAACAGATCCTTGCGGTACACCACAAGTATCTGAACTCCAGGATGAACATTTCCCATCAACCACTACCATCTATCTTCTTTCAGCTAGCCAATTTCTGATCCAAACCGCTAAATCACCCTCAATCCCATCCCTCTGTATTTTGTGCAGTAGCCTATCGTGGGGAACCTTATCAAACGTCTCACTGAAATCCATATGCACCACATCAACAGCTTTATCCTCATCTACCTGTTTGGTCACCTTCTCAAAGAACTCAGTAAAGGTTTGTGAGGCACGATCTACCCTTCACAAAACAGTGTTGACTATCCCTAATCAACTTATTCCTTATAAATTCTCTCTCTTATAACCCTTTCCAACACTTTATCCACAACCAAAGGTCTATAATTTCCAGGGTTGTCTCTACTCCCCTTCTTGAACAAGGGAACAATTTTTGCTATCCTCCAGTATTCCGGCACAATTCCTGTAGACAATGATGATGATGATGATGATGATGATGATATAAAGGTCAAAGCAAAAGGCTCAACAATCTCGTTCCTGGCTTCCCAGAGAATCCTAGGACAAATCCCATTCTGCCCAGGGTACTTATCTATTTTTACACTTTCCAGAATTGCTAACATCGGGTCCTTATGCACCTCAATCCCATTTATTCTAGTATCTCAGTATTTTCCTCAACCACATTGTCTTTTTCTAGTGTGAATACTGACAAAAAGTATTCATTTAGCACTTCCCCTATTTCCTCTGACTCCATGCACAACTTCCCACTACTGTGCTTAATTCGCCTTAATCTTACTCTAATCATTCTTTTATTCCGTATAATACCTATAGAAAGCCTTACGGCTTACCCTGATCCTATCCGCCTACGACTTCTCATGTCCCCTCCTGGTTCTTCTTAGCTCTCTCTTTAGATCTTTCCTAGCTAACTTGTAACTCTCTCAAGTGCCCTAACTGAGTCATCACATCTCATCCTAATATTAGCCTCCTTCTTCCTCTTGACAAGTGATTCAACTTCCTTAGTAAACCACAGCTCCCCCACTCAACAACTTCCTCCCTGCCTGACAGGTATATATTTATCAAGGACCTGCAGTAGTTGTTCCTTGATTAAACTCCAAATTTCAAATGTGCCCATCCCCTGCAGTTTCCTTCCCCATCCTATGCATCCTAAATCTTGCCTAAGCGCATCGTAATTGCCCTTCTTCCAGCTATGACTTTTGCCCTGCAGACATCCTTTTTAAATTCCTGCCTAACGTTCTATATTCTCCTTTCAGAATCTCATCCTTTTCCCTTTCTATGTCATTGGTTCCAATGCATACAATGAACTCCTGCTGGTCCCTCTCCCCTTTGTGAGCATTCTGCACCCTCTCTGAGATATCCTTGATCCTGGCATCAGGGAAGCAACACACAATTCTGATTTCTCGTTACTGGCTGCAGAAATGTCTATCTGTGTGGCTGACTAGACAGTCCCCTAACATAATCAATTGCTTGGAATCTGATGTACCCCTCGTTACATTAGAGCCAGTCTCGATACCAGAAATTTGGCTGTTTGGGCTACATTCTCCTTAGAGTCCATCATCCCTTACATTTTCCAGAACAACATACTTGTTTGAAATGGGGATAGCCACAGAAGACTCCTGCACTACCTGCCTACCCATCCTACCTCTCCTGGGGTTAACGGATATACCTGACTGTATCTGCGGCTTTTCTCCCTTCCAATAACTGCCATCCATCACAACCCCTAGTTCTTGTAAATTCCTTATTACCTCTAACTGCCACTCCAACCAATCCATGCAACAAAATAGGATCTGCAACCAAAGACACTTCCTGAAGACATAATCATCAGTAATATGGAACTCTCCCTAAGCTCCCACATTTGACAGGAAGAACACAACACTCTACTAAAGGCAGTCTTTGCTCCTTCACAATCTACAGACCCTGAAAATAGCACCATCTTTTTGATCTAAGAAACAGTGCTCCAGGCTAACGTAGTACTTTTGGTTTATATTTTAAACATTTAATGAAGAGACAGATCTCACTAAAACATATAATCAAGAAAGAACCCACTGCTGTAGACTTACAGTAAGGTTACACGTTAAAAACTACGCACTTATTTGTTCCTGTGCTGCGAGCTCTCCCACACAGGTTCCTCCAAGGTCAGCTGCGAATTTCACTGTTTGATATTTTTCCTAGACACACACTGGTGTCCAGAGATAAGTGACCTCAAACAGCAATGGCTATAACTGTACAAATTCACTGCTGTGTCAGTGAGCAGTGTATGTTTCTTTCTCTCTCTCTCTCACTGACCATGTAGTCACTGCCTTCTGCCTGTCTTTCTCCTTTTAAAAGTGTCGTTATTTTGATCTTTTCTCCCCAAAGTTCCAAACAATGTAAAACAGTAATTGCTGCTCCTGGAATTATAGGAAATCACCTCCAAAACCTAAAATACCTCAGAAAAGGAGCAGTTTTTACAACTACAATTTTTTCCCGTCCTCCATCTTGGATTAGTTCTTCATGGTTATCTCAGCTAGAGCAGAAAATAGAGACACAGGATAAGCTATGATCAAATAGAAAGAAGCATGTTTGAAAGGCCAAATGATCTACTCCTTTTGCTAGTTTCTATTTTTCTAAATGTTTGGATTACCTTCCAGGAAGTGACACAGGATGATATAACATCTTTATAATGGAGTTCATCTTCCTCCTGTTGCACATCTTTCCAATGAGAGCAGTAAATAACACTGTTTTCATTCCCATTATCATTGCTTCAGCGGGCAATCCTTCCTACTATCCTTTCTTGGGAATTTGAATATGTATATTACATGGATTTGCCACCAGTTACGAATTTCCATGCAACATGGAGAAAATGGTGAAGTTGGAAGTAGGCTCAAGAAGAGCTAGATTTGCTAGAACAGTGAGTATAGGACTTAGGAAAGAAAGACTGCGCTGTGAGATGTAGGAACAAATGTCAAGCATCCATCAAGTGACACCTCTAACAAATGCATCTATCAATAATGATCATTGTCGTGAATCAGGTGCACATTGTTGAATTAATGGGGAATAAAGTAAAATCCATGTTACAGCAAATTTGTGTATTTCAAAACCGTCAACTGCGGACTGCCCATTCTATATTCTACCTCTTCATCAAGATTTTTGGTTATCATCTCTGTTCTAATGGAAACAGCCTCACAACATTGTGGTAAGTATAAAGGGACATTTATCTTGCACTTAAACTATATCTAAGTTGGGAGTACTTGATGGAATAGGATAAGAATTCTTTTTTTTTGGAAAATGTAAGTACTTTTAAAGCTGTCAAGTTATAACAATCAAGGCCAGTAGTCCCAGATAGTGATCGTGAATTTGCAATAAAGAGTGATCTGGCTCCACCTAGAGCACTGTGTACAATTCCAGTCACTTTAGTACAATAAAAACATTTTGGTCTTGTAAATGACCAACAGACAGAGCAGCAGGTTTGGAAATCATGTATATTGCCACCAGACAGCCAAAACATCACATACATAAAATGATTTAATGTGTAGTATTTACTAATGTGTAACAGCTTGAGTATATAAAATGCAGGTAGGAGCTATAAGGGTTCATATACATTACTACTAATGCCATGCAAATCTCCCCTAACTTTTGCTGGGCATCTCCTTGGAAGAAATATGAGCATCTGAACAGCTCAGTGGAAGATATTGAAAATCTGCATAACGGACTACTCTCAAGAAATGTAAAAGTTAAACAAGATAAAATTAAATTTAAGCAGGCACATATTCAGCAATCAAATGATTAATTCCATGACTATATTGGGGAAGAAAACTACCAAAGGAAACAATCCTATCCCTGTATCTCTATAATAACATCATTCAATTCCTGTACTTGCTACTCATGATTAAGCTTCATTGCTAATGCTCACCGTTTCAAAGCTCCCTTTATGCATTAGGTCTATGGGTGGTCTGAAGAGGTCTGCCAGAGTGGTCAGTTTCTTGTCCACTGGACCACCATTCCGCAACTCTTGCTCCTGTCTGACTGCAAATGTAAACACAGAATTTTAATGCACATATTTATGGTCTGCTCTTTTAGGTACAGAATAGTTAATGCAATGCTTTATAGCTGAAATAAAGAAGAATTTCATGACACAGTTGAAGGAGTTCAAATCCACATCTCAGAGCATATTCCCATTCTTTTCCTTTAATATTTTGTTTTTCCGTGACACAATTTTCCAATTTTTTGATTAGTAAGGTTTGTTGCGTGGATATTTAAAGTATTTTCACTTTTCATTGCAATTGCTTTGTAGAAAAGTATGCAGGATAGGTGTACAAACACCAATGAATTTAAATCAGATTAATGGTTCACTGCACCAGGTAACTATTCATATGTTCCAATTATATACATCAGATATCTTTCTTTATCATGCTGAAGTAAGTTACCACACTTTACATGCTGCAATGTCCACCAATGTGGAGGACTACTGGTCGTGAAAATGGGAGTGAAATCTTGCATTCTTATGAAATCGTACTTTATAACTTTGTTAGAGCTAGATTTCTGAATATAGTTGCACATTCAGACTCCCACAACCAATGTTTAATATTGGAATCAGGCATCCAGAAAACAAGTCAGTAATTATGTTTTCTCCTGAAACTGTTTAGAAAGTATAATAAATACAAGCTTTTATAACATTGCTATTACAGGTTAGTCACCTTTATTATGAAATTGATAGGAACTGTACACTAGACTCACTTGCTCCAGGAATGTCAAGCTGGAATGTCAATTGGGTCTAAGTTATATCATATCTAACACTGTGCCATTTTAAAACAAAGTTTCTGTCCAAAACAGAATCCACAACTGTTGCCCAGCATCAGGAAAGATGTTCAAGCCACCTTTCGAGCAGTTAAATCTAATCAACAAAATTGGATTGGGAGCAAGTATGAATGAGACCACAAATCATAGCATGGACATAAAGCTATTCATGAACTTGCTGCTTTACATGACAAACATTTAATCCTCTGGAGACAGGAATCTAATGGTACTACTCGAGTCTGAGTTCTGAACAGTCTTCTAAACTAAATGTTTGCCAGCATCTAACCTTATACTTATACCACCTAGGCCAGTTCTGATATAGGTTTAAACCTACAACAACTAAAGTATAGATTGGCAATTTATTCACTTTATATTTAATATATTTAGTTGCATGCAACTGATAGGCATTAACTGGTATCTTACTTGAGTCAGTAGAAAATAGACAAAAATTAAACTGTGGTCGACGGTTTGGAGTCCATGCTTGTACTGTATAACTACATAAATAATTATCAAAGTATGAAAGATTGGTTCCAGTTTTTTCCTTCAATGATTGGCTTTCTAGAATAGACCATTGTACATCAATAATAAAATCACCTCTCTCCAATACATAGAAAATTTAAAGTTCCATCTCTATTTCATAGTTCTCATTTAAAATAATGTGCACTGTAAAGGAATACTCACTTGTTTCAGTTTGAAAGTCTCTGAATCCATCAAATATGGAGCGTGCAGGTCTCCGTCGTTTAGGAGCTGTAGAATGCACAACTACATTTAACATGAATCAAAAACTACAGATTCTTATGCAGCATTTCAATCTTGATAAGAAAATTAATCTGTCAGTTTAGGCATTTACTGTGATCCAACTGAGGAAAACTAAGTCAATTTTTTTTCCTCCACATGAGTGGAGAGCACTTGTACTGATTGGTCCTGTGAGAACAGTACTTGCTTGAATCGACAAACTCATTTATTTGACTCTCCTGCCTCTCTTATTAAACCATGGAAAACATCTCTGCCATGGCGGGGAGATGTGTGGAGGTGACTGGATGGATTGGGTGGGCAGGTCAAGTTAGTCAGACAGGAAGCAAGAATGGGAGAGGGACCAGCTGGTTGAGTGCTCGTATTAGCAGCAAGACGGTTTGGGATGTCGTTGGGTGGTGATATGTCACAACGTAAATATAAGCTCTTCCTTCTATCACAGTATAATGGCGACCATCCCAAGATAATAATTACAATCTATAGAAGTACAAGCAGTTAGGAGGATTTATCTATAGCAACCTAAACAGACAGATACACTAGCTGTGCACCTGTTCCCGAGGGATAAAGCAATTAAACAGAGAGAGAGAGTTTGGAGAAATATTAGTTTGAAACACCTTACCACCAAATAAAGGTTCGGGTTCCACCAGTATTTCTTGCTTTTGTGGAATCGGAGCTCGGACCTCATCCCTAAAATAATGCAAAATGTACAAACATCAGACTCAGGTAGCAACTATTTGTCCATCTATTTAGGCTCAGATTTAATGCCAATCAGTGAGGCCAAGATCAGGAATAGTTGCATAAGACCTGCTATCACAAAAGCACACCGAACAATATTTCCCAAACATCAAAACATACTTGCTGCTGTCTTGCAGCTGCTTCCAGACCAGAACTATAAAACTGTACACAACATTTATGGTTGAATGAGTGGTAAAGTGAACATTACATTCCAGTATGCTGATAGTTTAATTACTTCATATAACTTTTTGGAGTGCTCTGTCATGATTTTAGTGCAAAAAAGGCAGTCAAAAGTACAATTAAATACTCTCCCACAATACTATCGTGATCTGTGTATTTCCAGTCCAACAAGGAATGAAGCAGAAATATAAAAGCAAAATACTGAAAATGTTGGAAATCTATAATAAAAGCAGAAAATGCTCAGCAGGTCTAGCAGTGTCTCAGGAAAGAGCTGCGCTCCAAAAGCTAGTGTGCTTCCAATTAAATCTGTTGGACTATAACCTGGTGTTGTGTGATTTTTAATTTTGTACACCCCAGTCCAACACCGACATCGCCAAATGAGGAAAGAGAAACAGAGTTAACATTTCAGACTTGTGATCTTTCATCAGAACTGGAATTGGGTTAACTGTTTGCACGCCAAACAACTTTATTAATGAGAAAAAAAGTCATAAAAAACCTTTGGAGCTTTTCAGATTTCGGGTAAAGGGTTGTCTATCTGTACAATCGGTATAAAATTGCTTAGACTTGAGGATGACAGTGTGGTAAAATGTGACAGACAGACAGACAAGTGAAATTTGATGCAGAGAAATGGAGCTACATTCTGGTGGAGAGACAGATGGGATATAATACAATAGAAAAAGCATACAATTGTATAGAGAATTCAGAAAAAAGGTATTGGTGATGTTGGTGGCACTGGAGGAGAGGTAAACCTCCACAAATTATGGAGATATTTTCTAATCAACCAGAGATGTTATTATACATTTCCAGAATAAGTGAGACTTTAACCTGGGACTCCTGATCACAAGTCTCCTGAAGCGCTTCACTGGTGACTCTCACTGATGATGTTACCTGGTATGGTGATGAAATGTCTGAAAACAAATCTTCCAGCTCAGCGAGCTAACTTATATACACCCTTGTTAGCTCTCCACAATCTGATAAATATTGTCCAACAGGTATTAACCTAGTCTCACGGTAAACTGACAATTTACATTTACTGTATTCAGTGAAAACACTCTTAAATAAATCCTGACGTCTGTTGCATTTTGCAATCAGAGAACTGAAAGCAATATAATCCATGCAAAGAGAATTCAAACTAGGCATTGTTTCTGTAATGAAAGGCAGCTTTTTTACTCTATCCATACCATGAGGGATAAATCGCACATTCAAATAGAGGTAGGGAACTCCTGACGCAGACTATAAAGGTCTCCTGAGCAAAGCAAGGATCAGAGAAGTCAGAACTTTTAATCAGTTCATGATCATGGTGTGGATAATGAGATTAAAGTACAGGGCCATCTGTAAAATATGAGATCATGTTGACTCCAAGCAATTACTGTACTAAATTGTGATACGAAAATTTTTTCATCAGTAAGGACAATGCAGAATACACTACATTTGCATTGAACAAAACTGAAAAAGATCAAGAGAGAAGACTACCTCCTTATCATTGTGTGAAGATCACTGAAATGTCTATGCTGCAAAGCTAATATGCCACCCGCTTATATTAACAGAACTGTTCAATATAATCAAAAGGCACCATTTGACTCCACAAAGGGAACTGGCTAGAACATGTTTAGAATGTTAGACCCAAGTGTGCTCTTTCAACATGGTTGGTCTTGAAAAGGTCCAGAACAATAGTGAATGGCGTTCTCAAAAGTAATTCAAAGGGTTGGGTATCATTTCTATTGATATATGAATTCAGTTTAGCAAATTAGGAAAGGTCATGGGTCATGAGTTTAAACTAACCAAGAGCAGGAATAGAAACAAAAACAGAAATTGGTGGTGAAACTCAGCATGACGAGCAGCATCTGTGGGGAGTGTTACGACACAGCAGTGAACCCTTCTATTAATTAAACCAAACACCCAGAAAAGCTCATCTTGCCTTGTAATATCTTAAAGATATGAGTGACAGAGCACTCCCAAATTCCACGTTTTAAAGAAAATAACATCAATTTATTCCTAAACTCTAAAAGTGAACATTAAACAACTATTCACAACTCTAAGCCCCCTTTTCTCTTAACTGATAATCTGCCTCCAACTCTATAACAATATACTTTTCCAATTTAAAAAATACTTATTAAAATTACATCAACTTAATTTCAAAACCATACAGCAGCTGTTGTCTCCAGAGTGTCTGTCTGTCTGTCTTTTGGCTTAAGATCCCCCTGGGTCGTCTTCATTCTTTTACTGCGAAGATGTTTCACATGAAAAAGGTACCTTACGATAGAGTGTTTTTGAATGGTAGTCTTTCTCCATGGCAGTTACTCTCAATGGCAGTTGCTCTGTCTGACTTTCAAAAGGCCTGTTTTTTTTAAAAATATCCTAACATCAGATTGTCTCATTGGGCTGATGTTAGCAAAAACAATAAATTCAAACTCAATTGGGTTTTAGTATCCTGGGGCATAATTTAAACTGATTAGTTAAATTAGAATTATTGTCAAAACAGCAAACAACTCAGGTACCTATATCACAGCCAAAGGTTATATATTTTCAATTTTCCAGTATACTCTGAGACTGCTAGTTCGTGATATGATAGGTGCTTGTCAGCTCTCAGTTCAGAACAGCACTCTCAGCATACGCCTTTACCTTCGTAACACCTCCCCCTTAAGCAAAACATGAACCATCATATTGAAAAGGGTGGCTTCACTTTGCTCATTCTTTTTTTAAATAGATATTTTTATTGGAAATTTAACATTTTTACAAGTTTACAAAAATAAAACAAAACTCTCAAGTATAAACATTGATATACAATTAAATCTTAAATAAATAATAACCAAAATTTAACAAAAGAAAAATACCAAGAAAAAAACAAAACTCAACTATCTACTAATCTAACCTACAACTAACCAGAGTGTATAATTAAGTCTCTTACATTATTCAAATAAAAGAAAGAATAAAAAAACCAACAGATAACACTGAAATTGGATAGTGAGATACATGCTCGGAATGTGTTAACATCAAATGTAACAAAACCCGTATTCGTGCGGGATTCCTCTCCCAAGGGGCCCCGGACCAGTCAGGTTTGTAATCTCAGTTAAATAAAAGCCCTTGTTAGGATAGCCGAAATATCTGTATTTACATAATTCAAGAAGGGCTGCCATATTTTATGAAATAATTTGGTCTTTCGGTGCACCATATTTGTAAGGAAGTCAAGGGAATACATTCCATAATTAATCTGTGCCAATTTGAAAGTCCAGGAGGGCCCTCAGCCACCCAGTTTACCATAATATGTGTCCTTGCACAGAAAGAGAGAATAGAAAATAATCTCTTCCCATGCATATCCAGGGAGGGAAAGTTCGAAAAGCCCAAAAGGAGAGATACAGGGTCCACTTTAATTTCCGTTCCTAAAATTTCTGTCAGGGTACTTGCTATTTTAGTCCAGTATCTACGGATCTTATGACAGGTCCATAGGCAATGTACAAGAGTGCCCACCTCTATTTTACATTTGGGACACATTGGTGATGCTCCTGCCATAAATTTTGCCAATCGATCTGGTGTTATATGGGCCCTATGAAGTACCTTCAGCTGGATAGCCCGAGTTCTGTTGCAGATGGTGATTCTTCTGGCGTTTTCCCAAATGTCATTCTACATTTCTATAGAGATTTCTAGTCCCAATTCCTGATCCCATGTTTTAAGCAGATTGTCCATATCTCCCGATACTATCATCATGCAGTAAATGATAGAAGACGGAAGATACCCCCATTGGGGGGGGTACTCTACATTCTCTATCAGATTTATAAAGACTATCTAATAACGTAGTCTTCTTCTGTATATAATCTCGAATTTGGAAGTATCGAAAGAGGTCTCCATTAGGTAATCCGAATTTCTGACGCAGCTGTTCAAAAGACATCAGGACCCCATCTTTAAATAGGTCCCCTAGACATGAGATACCCCTGGATCTCTAGAGTTTAAAAGTGGCATCTGTAAACCCCGGTTGAAGTCCCCATGCTCCCACAATCGGAGCATAGGAGGATGTTTTATGTGAGTTGCCTTCATTTTGCCGCATTATATTCCAAGCTTTAATTGTGTTTCGTATTATAGGGTTTTTACAGTGATCCGTAATGATTTTCCTCTTGTCTGAAAATAAAAGGTTAATAAGTGGGCATTTTACTGAGAAGCCTCGATGTCCAGCCAGATTGATTGCGGATCAGACAAGACCCAATCAGCTATGTAACTTAATAGGGAACTTAACTGATATTTCCTAAAATCTGGGAAGTCCAATCCTCCCCTTGCCTGTGGAAGCTGTAGCTTCTTCAGCTTAATGAGGAGCCATCTATGATTCCAGATAAAGGAACCCAACCAGCCATATAATTTACGTAGAGCCAGCCTCGGCAGCATCACCAGAAGCATTCTCATAGGATATAGGAGACGGGGCAGAACATTCATTTTAATTAGTGCTATTCTACCCAGCCAGGAAATTGGAAGGTCTCCCCATCGCTGGAGGTCCTGCCTTATCCTTTCCAGTAAATGCACAAAGTTAGCCTTATACAACTGACCAAATACTGGGGTAATAAAAATGCCTAAATATAAGAAACCCTCCAGGGACCACCGAAAGGGAAAAAGGGATCCGTCCACTAAGTGGGATATCATAGCAAGGCCACCCATTGGCATAGCCTCCGATTTTGAGAAATTAATTTTATGGCCTGAGAATGCACTAAATGTATTAATAACTTGGATTAGGCGAGGTACGGACATCAGAGGATCACTGAGGAATAGAAGAACATCATTTGCATAAAGGGTAATTTTATGTTTACCTGTACCAATCCTCGGGGCCGTTATATTAGGATTGGCACGTATAGCTTCTGCTAGTGGTTCAATTATTAGCGTAAATAACAATGGCGAGAGAGGACATCCCTGATGGCAGCCCCTACCCACACTGAAGCTATCCGAACCTAATCCATTGGTAACCACAACTGCTTTGGGATCACTATACAATGTTGATACCCATTTGGTAAACACCTTTCCAACACCAAACTTTTCCAATGTGTAAAACAAATATGACCAGTCAACCCTATCGAATGCCTTTTCCGCATCTAATGAGACTACTACTCCTGATGGCAGGCTTGAATCAAATTCAAAACCCTTCTAATATTATTGAATAGAATAAGACTTCTATTAGACTCGGGCCCTTAATAAACCCCGTCTGATCCTCCTTTATGATATGTGGCAATACCCTTTCTAGTCTCAATGCTAACGTTTTAGAAAGGATTTTAAAATCTACATTTAGCAAGGTCTGTATGACGCGCAATCTTCTGGATCCTTTCCTTTTTTAAGGATAAGAGAGATATTTGCCTCTTTCAACAAAGGCGGGAGACAGCCCTGACTGTATGCGTAGTTATACATGTCCATAAGTGGACCAGCCAATATTCCTGTAAATTCTTTATAGAATTCAGCTTGAAAACCATCTGGACAAGGTGCCTTACCGCTCTGAAGTTGCCTGATTGAGTCAAGTATTTCTTGGACTGTCAGGGGAGCATTTAAGACTGATACCTGTTCCGGAGTTAGGTCTGGAAAGGTCAAATTTTTAAAAAATGATTGCATCCTCCTAGTCCTGTCTTCACAATCCTGCAATTTATATAAATCAGAATAACATTTGCTAAAGATTGCGTTAATCTTTTTATGATCATGAGTCAAAATACCCGTACTTTCCTTGATAGATGTGATAGTTTGAGGGGCCTTTTTTTTGTTTGCAAGAAATGCTAAGTATCTACCTGGCTTGTCGCCAAATTCATATAACCTTTGTTTTCCAAATAATATTTCCCTCTTAGCCGTTTGGGTAAGCGTGGTGTTTAGAGCTGTCCTAAGGGCTGTAATCCTTTGCAATTTGATAATAGAAGGTCTATCAGCGTAATCTGTTTCAGCTGCTTTTAAGTGAGCTTCGAGCAGATCCTGTTGTTCTCCCTTTAATTTTTTCTGGGTTCCTGAGTATGAGATGATCAAACCTCGCACGTAAGCTTTGATGGTCTCCCACATCATTGATGGGTTGCTAGCCGTACCTAAATTAATTTCTAAAAAAGTTTTAAATTCTTGAGAGTAGTACTTTACAAATTTACTATCTTTCATCAGGAAGGGGTCCATACGCCAAAGCCGAAGGGATGTCCCATTGTTCCTCGCCTTGATTGCTATATATACAGCAGCGTGGTCGGAAATTGCTATACTACCTATTTTACAGGATGATATGGAATTTTAAAAAATCAAGGGGGCAAAAAAATATCAATTCTGATATGACATTTATGTGAATTGGAGTAAAAATAAAAATCTCTGCCCTGTGGATGAAGACACCTCCATCCATCTACTAATCCGAATTCTTTGTTCAGATCCACTAATTGTCTAGATCTGGGATATACTCCTGCAGTACTCTTGGGAATCCTATCTATTTCCGGATCCATAATACAATTAAAGTCTCCCCCTATAATTGTATGATGGGCACCAAGAGCCATCAATTTTGAGAAGGCTTCCGTTATAAATTTAAAAGGATGTGTCGGGGGGCAATACAAATTTAAACTCCCATATTCCTCTCCATTTATAAGAACTTTAATCAGAATGTATCATCCAGATTCGTCTTTTATCTGATTTAGGATTTTGAGAGGGAAATTCTTCCGAATAAGAATAACAACTCCCCTGCTTTTTAAGCTAAAAGAAGAAAAAAAGGCCTGATCAAATCCACCCTGTCATAATTTCAAGTGTTCTTTATCCAACAAGTGTGTCTCCTGTAAGAGAGCTATATCAACCCTTTCTTTCTTGAGATATTGATAATATTTTCTTCCTTTTGACTGGCGAATTACTCCCCTTGACATTCCAGGTGCACCACTTAACCGACTGATCAACCATAATCGCACTGGCAAATCAGAGACCCCTCGGGAGGGGAAACCCTATCCAGAACATCCCGAGCATACAGCATATAAAATTCACAAAAATAAAGGCTCTCTAATACACTCACAACAATATAATAAAAAACTATTTCTAAATTAAAAAAAACATATTTAAATGGAGATTTTCCCCCTTGTTCCCAGGGGGTATCACTTCCTTTCCAAAGGTCCATTGTATCCTCTCCCAACCAGTGCCCCACCCTTGACCCAGGCGCTCTCAATAGGATGAGGAAAATTCAAATATACTACAGAGCTAGAGTTAACAGTGAGCACCCTACCCCCATCTCCCCACCCACACCAACACCTGGATATATTTAGTAATGTTAATATCATGTATAAACATATATAACTATAAAATTACAACCTCAACAAGTAATAATTAAATATAATAATACAAAATAACAAGGGAAAACAACCCTGTGCCAAGAGACAGAGGTAAAAGAGAATAAGGTAACCACCTCCCCCACCAACATTAACTAGACCCCCTGGCCTATATAATATATATCTAGAATAATTTTTAAAAACCAAAGGGGAGGAGAAAATCATTAAGTAGAGAACAAATAAATAAATCCCCCTCTCCCCACCCCCCAAGATAATATTAAACAGTATGGTAAAAGAAAAGAATAGGGGGGATATAAACCGAAGTGGGGGGAAGGCAAACCAACATCCATTATCTCTTACAGTTTATCTAAGAGAGTCCAAAAATCCCTTAGCCTTTTCCTGCGATCCGAAGTTATGCACGGATCCTTCATGGTTAAAGCGTAGCGTCGCTGGGTAGCGTAAGGAGTACTGAATATTTAAGTCCCTTAAATACTTCCTCGCCTCATTGAATGCCTTCCTCTTTCGGACCAGAGCTGGCGAAAAGTCCTGGAATAACATGATCTTGGATCCTTTGTAGATCATGGCTTGGGGATCTTTTCCAAGATTTCTAGAGGCTTCTCAGAGTATCTGCCTCTCCTTATAGCTCTGCAGCCGGAACAGGACCGGGCGGGGGCGCTGGTTCGAGCCGGGCCCGCGTATTGCAACCTGGTAGGCCCATTCTACCCTTACCTGGCCTGATCCAGCCTCCAGATTTAACAGCTGTGGAAGCCACTGTTCGAGGAACGCTGTAAGCTGGCCTTCCTCTTCCCATTCAGGAAGGCCCAGCAAACGAATATTTTTCGACAACCTCGATTCTCAAGGTCATCAATGTGGTTCTCCAAGGTCCGGACTCTGATCCATGGCCGATTGCGCTGTAGTTTCGGAGGTTGCGGCCTTTAGCCCCACCCCTCCGACTCGGCGCTCGATTTCCTTAATGTCTCAGTCGTGCTTTTGCAGTGCGGCCAAGAGCGAGTCCCAGCGACTTCGGGATTCTTCAATAAAAGCGTCGATCTTCTCATCCAGTTTGGAGATGGTTTCCGCGAGGCTCGCCACTGTAGGTAAGTCCCCTGGGGTGGCTGCGGACGCCTCTGCTGCAGCTGGAGAGGGTGGGGGAGGAGCTCCTACTTGCTGAGAGCTGTGGGCTCCCTTCCCTTTAGTCATTTTTACTGAAGATTAAATTGTTTAAATTCAATACTAAGCAACTAATTAAATTAAACAGTTATTTTAAATGATTTGGTGAGTGTGGTGGGGGTGGGTGATCCACTTTACCCAAGTCTTGGGAGGAGCACTGTAGACTCAGACTTGCTGGGTCGCCGCCATCTTGGATCACCCCCCATTTTTCTCATTCTTAATCCGGTTACAATAAAACACATAGGACATTAATCGAAGTTCATATTAATTTCTGCACACACACACACACATTAGTATCTGTTCAGTCTTATCTATATTTTATCCGTTAAATTGATGATAACACATCTATCACATTTTTACAAATCGCAACATGTAAAATTTGTAAACTGAAAGTCGCTAACATAAGACTCCAATGAAGCAGTCTCATATTCTTGTCTTTAGGTCATTCCAAGAATGTATGAGGATTCTGGTCCATGTGCACAACTGTCTCAGACACATTGTTTGTAACAAAGATTAAAATGTTGTAAGGCCAGTATCAAACTCAATAATTCCTTTCCGATGGTAATGTATTTTTCACTGGTTGGTGATGAGTTTCTTTGACAAGTAGTCAATTGGTCGCTCAATTCCATCATCACCTTCCTTTAGCAGTACAGCTCCAATACCTACATTACTAGCATCGATTGCAACTTTGAAGGGTTTCAAAAGGTTTTGTGTAGCTAAAACTGGTGCGGTGGTTAATGCTGCTTTTAAATTGTCAAATGCCTCCTGGCATTGTTCTGTCCAGCGAAATTGTGTGCTCTTCTTCAGTAAATCTGTTAGTAGTGTCACTATGCTGCTGAAGTTATGGACCAAACTTCCGGTAGAATCCACTTAGTCCCAAAACTCGAAGCACCTCGTTCTTCGAGGTTGGTTGTGGAAATTCCTTGATAGCCTTCATTGTTACATCTTTGGGGTCAACTTTGCATGACTGATGTTATGCCCCAAGACTGTCGTCACCTCTGCCTTCAAGAGTTCTGTTTTTTTTTCCAGTTTATTACCAATTTTGCTTCTCTTAATCGTTCAAATAGCTCTGCCAACTGTACCATGTGATTTTCCATGATTCGCTAAAAATCACTACATCATCCAGGTAAACTGCATAGTTTGTTAACCCAGCCACAACTCTGTTCATAAGTTTTGGAATGTGGCTGGTGTTTTCTTCATTTCAAAAGGCATCACTTTGAATTGATTTGGGGTTACAAACGCAGAAACTTCTCTCGCTTTCTCTGATAAATGTACCTGCCAATAACCACGCAGTAAGTCCAACTTTGTGATGCAACTGGCTTGTCCAACTTTCTATATACTGTCATCCAATCTTGGTATTGAGTCGGAGCACGATTTTGTTATGGCATTGACCAGCCGATAGTCCGCACAAAATCATCGAGTCCTGTCAGGTTTGGGAACTAACACAATCAGTGAACTCCATTCACTCTGACTTGGTTCAACAATATCTTCATTAAGAATCGTATCCGCTTCCTTCTGGATCTGTGTCTCATTAAAAGGATTACGTCTGTAGGGGTGTTGTTCTATCGGAACAGCATTCCCTACTTCCACCTCATGCACAATAGTAAACGTCCTCCCCATCTTGTTCCTGCATATGTCCTCATACTGCGACAACAAACCTTTTATAACTGGGTTCTTTGCTCCTGAGACAGGTTGTTTACTAACCTATCCTACTGCTCAAGGACTTTCTCATTGTTTAACGTATTT
Source organism: Chiloscyllium punctatum (assembly GCF_047496795.1). Classification (NCBI taxonomy): domain Eukaryota; kingdom Metazoa; phylum Chordata; class Chondrichthyes; order Orectolobiformes; family Hemiscylliidae; genus Chiloscyllium; species Chiloscyllium punctatum. The sequence continues at coordinate 81,720,228 of NC_092744.1, forward strand.
TGAAGGACATCAAACTCCACAACATCTGGATTTGATTCCTCACCCTGCGGTGTAGTAACTAACACCTGTTTTTCCCGTTCCTCCTCTCTATTATAATAAGGTTTCAACATATTCACATGACATACTTGATACAGTGTTTTCTTATCTGGCATCTTTACCAGATTGTTTACTTAACTTAATTTTTTCTCAATTTGATAGGGACCAGTAAACCTTGCTTTGAAAGGGTCTCCTACCAGTGCTAACAATATTAATACATGTCCCACTCCATTACAGTGAAAACCCGAGGCCTTTCGCCTCCTTTCCATCACTTTGGGCTTCTTTCTCCATCTGTGGTAAACTATTACCAGTGTGCTAACATATTTGTATACGTCACTAACTTCTCTTTTAATCTCCATCTTAATAAATTGACTTTCCTGACTAATTCACAACTTTTGAAGTTCAAATTTTCTCTCCCTTTCCTTCTTCTCTCTCTCTCTTTGCTCAGCTAAGCACCTTCTCTCTCTTTTTTCTCTCTTTCCTTTTCTTTTCTCTCTCTTTGCTCACCTAAGTACCTTCTCTCTTCTTTTCTTCTCTGTGTCCTCTCATGGCTCTTCTTTCCCTTTCTTTATCTTCTAACTCCATTTTCCTCAATTGTAACTTACATTTTTCTAACTCTACTGCTTTTGTCTGTTTCTCTGACACACTTGGCTAACTCCCTTACAATTTACTTTTTGTCCCTGGTTAGACCCAATTCTAACCTCATCGCTAATTCTAAAAGTATGACGTTCTTCTATCTTTCTAAACTTTCTTGGCAAATTTGGGAATCATCTTCAAACTCCAGAACCTCTTCAGCAATTTTAAGAGCCATTTCTCTCACTTGCAATTTAAGCAACCACAAGTAACCAAAATTAAACAAATTGTCTCATCTATGTTTTATTTAAAGATTTAGGACACTAATTAGCAAGTGATTAAATCTGCTGGGATCTTTTGCACTCCAAATCTATTCAAATCTGTCCAAATCATGGACCTGAGCCCCCAAACTGTTTCGACACGACAGTGAACCCTTCTATTAATTAAACCAAAACACCCAGAAAAGCTCAACTCGCCTTGTAATATCTTAAAATATGAGTGACAGAGAACTCCCAAATTCCACTATTTAAAGAAAGTAATATCAATTTATTCCTTAACTCAAAGTGAACATTAAACGACTATTCACAACTCTAAGCCCCCTTTCTCTTAACTACTTATTATCTGCCTCCAACTCTATAACAATATACCATTCCAATAAGAAAAACACTTATTAAAATTACATCAACTTAATTTCAAAACCATACAGCAGCTGTCATCTCCAGTGTCTGTCTTCTTTTGGCTGAAGATCTCCCTAGGTTTCCTTCATTCTTTCACCGCGAAGGTGTTTGACATGAAAAAGGTTGTTTTTGAATGACAGTTCCTCTCTCAATGGCAGTTGCTTTGTCTGACTTTCAAAATGCCTGTTTTCTATATCCCCAACATCAGATTGTTTCATTGGTTCAATGTTGGCAAAAACAATAAATTCAAACTTGATTGGGTTTTAGTATCCTGGGACATAATTTAAACTGATTGGTTAAATTTGAATTGTTGTCAAAAACAAAGATTACATATTTTCAATTTTCCAGTACACTCTGATACTGCTAGTCTGTCATATGACAGGTGCTTGACAGCTCAGTTCAGAACAGCCTTCAACTTCCATACAAGAGAAAGCAGATTTAATGTTGAGTCCCGTAACTCTTCATCGGACTCCACTAATCAGACCTGCTGAGTTTCACCAACAATCTCTATCTTCAGATCTCCAGCATCTTCAGTTCTTTGTTTTATTTAAAAACGGAAATAGGTTTTTGGGGGGGGGGGGGGGGCAAAGAGGGCAGAATAACTGTCCAAAATCCAAATTGTCATGAGATTCTAGAAAGCATGTGTGCCTCCAATGAGTATCTGACTGGAATAAAACTGCATTTGTATGGAGGAATTTTGGCTCTGAAATATGTCATACAGCCCAAAAACCCTTTTTGATATTTATAACATACACCTAAACCTCTTGGCACTTTACTCCACAAGAAATCTTTCTATTCTTTTCCCTCTCTCATCTAATTACCTAAGCTGTCCTGAGATTTATCCAAGCTCTTCACTTTAAACACACCAAATAGTCTTGGAGAAAACTAGCACAGACATAACCTTTTGTATTGTAACGACTCTATGGTTCTAAGTTCCACATCGTCGCCATCTCTAAGTACAAACATTTCTCCCATATCACCAATGTATTTACTGGCAATATTATGCATGTGGACTCTGTTTTCACCTCCATGAGAAAGAACTTCCCTAGCTAATCCCTTTCAAAATTTTAGATACCTTTGTGAGGTTACCTCCCAACCTGCCACACAGAGGTAACACACTCAACTACTCAACTGAAGCCCCTTCTCATTACACCTCACTGGGGCAATGCACTGGAAATCAAGTCATAGAGTCAGATAAGTACAGCATGGAAACAGATCCTTCGGTCTAACCCGTCCATGCCGACCAGATATCCCAACCCAATCTAGTCCCACCTGCCAGCACCTGGCTCAAATCCATCCAAACCCTTCCTATTCATATACCCATCCAAATGCCTCTTAAATGTTGCAATTGTACCAGCCTCCACCACTTCCTCTGGCAGTTCATTCTATACACGTACCACACGGTGTGAAAAAGTTGCCCCTTAGGTCTCTTTTATATCTTTTCCCTCTCACCCTAAACCCATGCCCTCCAGTTCTGGACTCTCCAACCCCTATCCATGCCCCTCATAATTTTGTAAACCTGCATAAGGTCACCCCTCAGCCTCCGACGCTCCAGGGAAAACAGCCCCAGCCTGTTCAGCCTCTCCCTATAGCTCAAATCCTCCAACCCTGGCAATATCCTTGTAAATCTTTTCTGAACCCTTTCAAGTTTCACAACATCTTTCCAATAGGAAGGAGACCAGAATTGGACGCAATATTCTACCAGAGACCTAACCAATGGCCTGTACAGCCGCAACATCACCTCCTAACTCCTGTACTCAATACTCTGACCAATAAACAAAAGCATACCAAACACCTTCTTCACTCTCCTATCTACCTGCGACTCCACTTTCAAAGAGCTATGAACCTGCACTCCAAAGTCCCTGGAGAAGAAAGATTGATGAGCACCTGACAAGCCAGAAGGATCATTTAAGCAAACCTTGTGGCCAGGGACCATTGAATTGCCTTCCCATGTTTTTTTTCTTGTGTCTGTATGTGTGCGTAGGGAGACTTAACAGATAGAGTTTGTTTTAGATTAGATTAGATTAGATTCCCTAGTGTGAAAACAGGCTCTTCAGCCCAACAAGTCCACACCAACCCTCTGAGTTATGTCATAGCTCATAAATATTTTTCTTTCCCTGTAAGTGTATTTTGTCAACCTGGGTCTATAGGTAAATTGGGGAAATTTGCATAATTTTTGAATTCACTCATGGGATATGGGCATCACCGGCTGGGACAGCGTTTATTGCCTTTGCTAGTTGCTGTTGAGAAGGTTGTGGTGAGCAACCTGTTGAACTGCTGTGATCCAATTGGTGTAGGTCCACCCACAATACCATTAGGGAGGGATTTTCGTGATAAAACCATTAAATTGGTAGAGTATTTCTTCCGTTACTGGTTTACTTTCTTGGAGAAATATCCCACTGGCTTCTCTATCCTCGACTCCTTATCCTGCAACAAGACTGCACCTACCCCTCGTCACAAATACCAACCTGCCATTTTGAAAGGTCTGGAAAACAAGGGGTTGCCAACACAGATTTGTGATATTCAAGAATTATCCCCCACACCTCCCCTGAGAAGTACTTTTTGGGACAACATGGCATCACTGATAAAAGGGATCCTTTTGACTGCCAGGGAAGCTTTGTCTGGGGTTTTGTTGTTGAAGTCTCAGTCTCTGGGCAGTGGACTCAACTGGGTGAGTCTTTCTTCTGGGGGAACAGGTAGCTCCGGCTGTGGTGCTGAGAGGTCCACTGCTGGGGGTTTTCTCTTTTTATAAATGTAATTTCATCGAGAGGATGCGAAAAAAAACAAGAAACGCTGAAATTAATATTGTACTAATACTTGAGTCAAAAAAAGGGGAAGTTTCAATATAAATTATGCCATACTGAAAGTGTTTGATATTTAAATATTTTGGTTTGTTAAAATACTGGTTCAGAAAATATCAAAGTAACTATTTTGCCTTATTTGAATTAGGACCTCAATTCAATGGTGTTTTGTGAGCTATGTAATAGGGCAAATTTTGTTTTTACATTAATATTATACAACACTAGGTCCTTTTTAAAATTATCAATAATATAACCTTAAAACAAACAGCCTCTGATTTGTTTGAAATTCTACAACGCCTGTGACAAAAACAATTGTGTTAGTGGTCATGCTTTAGCCAAATGGAAGTATTGCATTAATTTTTTTTTGCTTTTTTTTAATACAGAGTGTTCACAAAAAAGAGTGCATTTTAACTTTGATGTTTTGTTAAGATTTTAGAAAACATTAGAACTTGAAGCGGAGTTGTTTAAGTTCTGTCAATTATTGTTAAGACTTCATTGGACCCCATTCATACTACAAATTCAAAGAATGATGACTTCTACCAAAATTGTAGTTACTGGTCTGTAACCACTGTAAATCTGACTGTTTTATTTGGAAAGTTAAATTTAAAATGACAGTTTGTCAGCAACCACACATTCTAATTAAAAACATTAAATTTTGTCATTAATGTCAAGCCTTTGAACCATACCTGAAGTAATATGTATCTGTGGCAGTGGGTTATTATTTGCTTGAACAAAGAAAGTAGAGTGTTTTCATTTGGAGAACATATTTTGATATATTCTGCATTTACTTCCCACGAATATTTGAGATTTAAATCTGAACGGAAACTTCATCTGCAATGGCTAAAACATTTTGTTGTTTTCTTGTTGTTCCAGATTTTTGAAATACTTTTCCTGAGCTTTCACATTAGCTAAGTATTAGTTTGCAAAATGAAAATAATTTTTGAATAACTGAATGGGGTACCTGATGGTTTGATTTTAGGACCACTGATTGTTGTTTATAAATGACTGAATTGTTTAGGCAGTACCATTGAGAAGTTTATGGATTGTATATAACTTGATAATGTCATAAATAGTGAAAAGAATACCAGACTTCAAGATGACTTAGAATGTTGAAAAGGCAGACACAATTTAGTGTCGTTAAATGTGTGACTGTCTTCATACGGATACCCACCTTGGCAAGGAAGGAATGACGGGGGAAATGCAAAGAAAGTTTCAGCAGCTAACATCATCTCTAGAGTTTCTCCATTCACAGGTAAAGCACGTCTATGGACCACCAATCACCCCTCCACAACTTGATCAAACGGAATCAATCAGTTCCTCAGTCATGAGCAAGAAAAGTGAAAAAGCTAACAACAATGAAGAGGAGGACTGTATGCTTTTGGTCAGTGGCCTTCCTATGGATATTAAAGCATGTGAGTTTTAACTACTCTTCCAAAGATTTAAGAAATATGAAAGTTCCCTGATCAAGCTAACATCACAACAGCCAGTTAGCTTTGTTACATTTGACAGCAGAGCAGGAGCAGAAGCAGCAAAGGATGCTGCATTCACCTACACTGCTGCTTCAGCTGCAGCTGCTGCACTTCACACTCAGATGTGCGGGTATCCTCCATCTGAGGCATCTCTGCAATGATGGAAGTCTTGTCAGTTTTGTTAAGTATTTAACTGTCCTTATCCAATAATTCAGCTTTCTTCATGGAGTGGTGCACAAGGACAGACTGGAGTTTGTTTTCAGGTTGGACTTTACTGAAGGAGATTTTGGATAACTGTCTCGTTTCCACTCAACTTGAGGGGTGAAGTGGTCACTGTGGATTTAAGAACTTTACTGGTGAACTTTTCTCCCCACGCGGGAGGATCCTGGGAATTCTATCTACTGCATGGACTAGTAATTTTTGTTGTTATACTCATTGCATGTGTGTGTCAATAACTTGCTTATGTACTAGCAATATGATTCTTATGAAGAAGGTGGTAGTGCCATCTAGGTGGTTATCAAGGAATGATAAAAGGAGGGAATGTAATATTAAAGAGTTATCTTACTCTGCTGACCTGCAGGAAATTGGGTGTCCTGGGGCAGTGTGGGATGTCTCTGCTTTACAGGTAGAATGTAAGAGAATTTACATCGTCATCTGCATCATCATCACCGATTCAGAAGTCAGTTGGAACATTGCTATTAAAATTCTGGCTGCACCCTACAGTTACAAGAAAATACAACTCACACCAGATCTGGCCATGAAGGGATGATTTAAATTACACTGTTTCTGGAGATGATGTGGTCACTGCATTGTATCTTGAGTGGCATGTGACTGTGAGGGAGTGGCTGGGGGCTGTCTTGTGGGCATTACTGACTGTGATGTAAAGATTTTGTATAAAGGAGGGACCGTTTCGTTTGTTCAGAAAGCTTTCCTGGACACGCTTCACAACCATGGCAAGGAGTTTTCAGGGTTTCTCCAAAGCTTGTATTGTATGGTGCTTAATAAATTTGGCTTGTTCACAGAAGTTGGTGTGGTGCAGTTACATCAAGTGTGTAAGAATCTCAGAAAAATGAACTAAACAGGTGCATTTATTAAGATAGCTTTCAGCTTTTCAAAAACTGCTTGACATTCTGCTGGCCATGCCACTTTATTTTAAAACGTGTTTAAGATACAGCTAGCATGATGAATTACACACAAGTTTCCCACAAAACACAGATTCCTAAAAATCTCATGATTTCTCCATAGGAAATTCTACTACAGCCTTCAGTGTGCTATCCTTGGCAACACTTGTCTTTGTCCATCAATTGGTTCGAGGTAAGTCACTCTTGTTCTTCCAAATTCCTAAGCCAGCCAATTGCAATTGTTTAAACAGGTCTATTACTTGGCTCATATTGTCTTCAGCTCTTGACATCAATGACACTTGCCTGTACCCATTCATTACATCAAACTTGGAAAGGAATGAGGCAGGGCCAACCTTATTAATGCTGTTGTCTAATCATAGAATTGGCTACAAATCAGTTGTTTTGACCACATTCACTTTCCTATAACCTATACATAGTTCAGTTCATCCATCTGACTTAGGAAACAATATTACTGGTTAACTCCAATCAAAAAAGTGGCTTTCCAGCAGAAACTGAATCTCTTTTTCCACCTGAGATTGATTTTGTGGGCTCAATTGATAAGGATGCAGATTTATTGGTCCCGACACAATGTCGAAATCATTCCTTGCTAATGTAGTACACATCCAGGTGTATCTCCACACACTACCTTACATCTCCAAGATATTGGCAACAGGGTAGGAACTTTTCAGGCTCCTGGCCCGTAGGCTTGCTGTATTCTTCTTTATTATTTTTTAAACATCAGAATTCATCTTACCTTCTTTTGGTAGCTTCAATGGAGGAAGGTGCTTCCTCATCGCCATTGTGGCTACGTCTTTGTGGGTCCTATCATGTGGTGGTGAAAAGGTGGGTCCAGGTCTGGGTCCCCATGGTCCAAGATTCCTTACGGCAGCATCTGCAATGTCTTCTGCGGTATTGTGTGTCTGGCCTGGATTCCTTGCGGTAGCTGTGGCGGCGGCAGCCTGGGAATCTTTGCAGCACCTCTTCGATGCTGTGGTGCATCTGGCCCAGAATTCCTTGCGGAGATTTCAGCATCAGTTGTGGCCTGACAATTCTTGCGGTAGATTCGATATCAGATTTCCTCAGTCTCAGGAACCCTGGTGCCGTGAATTGAACTAAGATGGACTTTGCCTTAATTTTTTCATTTTGTCATTAAAATGATGGAGTTTGGCAACTTAAGCACTTTTCACTATACTTTTATTTTGTAAAAGTACATGTGACAATAAAATTACTATTCTACACTTCCCGAGGCACGTTACAAGATCCTATTATCCTTTCTCTAAATATAAGAACAGAGAATCTGACTGCTTCAAGATTTCTGTAATTTAGTTGAATTGTAGAAGGCTCGCTTTGAAAATGCCTACCTTTCCTTCCACTTCATTCTTAATTTGTCATCTTCCACAACTCTCACCATCTAACACAGCTTGTAAAGTCACCACTACCAATACTTCATCTCCTGCTTAACATGTTCTGGTTGCTGAATGTTCACCTGACTATTTATCCATTATTGTGAAACTTTTAAAAGCTCTTGTGCTACCCTATGTAATCTTGTAACTCTTACTGGAAAGATAGAGATGTAATCCAACACTGAAGATTTGTCTTTTTGGTTCGAGAACTTCTCCCCACTCAATTTAATGGACCTCTTAATCTTATGACCATAACTCAATTCAAATGGATTAAATCAGTTAATGCATTTGGGGACTCTCTGGTATATATCCTAATTTTATTTTACACCCATCCTGCTAACTCCTGGAAAACGTTTGATAGAAAATTTGAACCCTGATTACACAGTACCTCATAATAGAAGTATGGAAGTCCATAATAAAATGAAAAACTAAGTACCTTTTTCCACTGTTACTCCAGCTATATTGATATTCTGCTTTTGTTTTCATTAATGGTCCATAAGACCATAAGACATAGGAGTGGAAGGAAGGCCATTCGGCCCATCGAGTCCACTCCGCCATTCAATCATGGCTGATGGGCATTTCAGCTCCACTTACCAGCGTTCTCCCCGTAGCCCTTAATTCCTCTAGACAACAAGAATCTATCAATCTCGGCCTTGAAGACATTTAGCGTCCCGGCTTCCACTGCACTCCGTGGCAATGAATTCCACAGGCCCACCACTCTCTGGCTGAAGAAACGTCTCTGCATTTCTGTTCTGAAATGACCCCCTCTACTTCTAAGGCTGTGTCCACGGGTCCTCGTCTCCTCGTCTAACGGAAACAATTTCCGAGCATCCACCTTTTCCAAGCCATGTATTATTTTGTACGTCTCTATTAAGTCTCCCCTTAATCTTCTAAACTCCAACGAATACAATCCCAGTATCCTCAGCCGTTCCTCATATGCTAGACCTGTCATTCCAGGGATCATCCGTGTGAATCTCCGCTGGACACGTTCCAGTGCCAGTATGTCCTTCCTGAGGTGTGGGGACCAAAACTGGACACAGTACTCCAAATGGGGCCTAACCAGAGCTTTATAAAGTCTCAGTAGTACATCTCTGCTTTTATATTCCAACCCGCTTGAGATAAGAGACAACATTGCATTCGCTTTCTTAATCATAGACTCAACCTGCATGTTTACCTTTAGAGAATCCTCGACTAGCACTCCCAGATCCCTTTGTGCTTTGGCTTTATTAATTTTCTCACCATTTAGAAAGTAGTCCATGCTTTTATTCTTTTTGCCACTTGCTCACGTTAAATTCCATCAGCCATTTCCTGGACCACTCTCCCAACCTGTCTAGATCCTTCTGTAGCCTCCCCACTTCCTCAGTACTACCTGCCTGTCCACATAACTTCGTATCATCGGCAAACTTCGCTAGAATGCCCCCGGTTCCCTCATCCAAATCATTAATATATAATGCGAACAGCTGTGGCCCCAGCACCGAACCCTGCGGGACACCGCTCGTCACCGGCTGCCATTCTGAAAAAGAACCTTTTATCCCAACTCTCTGCCTTCTGTTAGACAGCCAATCCTCAATCCATCCCAGCAGCTCACCTCGAACACCATGAGCCCTCACCTTGCTCAGCAGCCTCCCGTGTGGCACCTTATCAAAGGCCTTTTGAGAGTCTAGATAGACCACATCCTATGCAACCTACAGCAAACTTATTATTAACTGGTGTAAAGACCAGTCCAAACCCCCTCAAAATATTCAGTAGTCAGTCTAGACTAACTTTTAGTTACTTTTAACGTAAATGTAAGGAGTTGAGTTCCAGACGCAATTCGATTAGTCAAACTACCAGATTTAAAGCAAAGCACTTTATTCATTCGCTGCAGTTAAAATACAACAGAAGGAAACAAGGAATTGAAATAACTGTTTAGCTAACTCACCTACTCGATTTAGTCTCTCCCTCACCTCCGATACATAATTTAAGTGTGAGATCGCCGACTTGGGTCCTGTCAATTTTTCTTTAATTAATTTCAAAGGGCCTCTCACTTCATGACTGAATATTAACTCGAAGGGAGTAAACTGAGTAGATTCATTTGGGGCATCTCTAATGGCAAATTTTACGAATGGGATACCTTTATCCCAATCATTTGAGCAATCCTGACAGTATGCTCTCAGCATGGTTGTCAAGGTCTGATGCCACCTTTCCAAGGCTCCCTGGGATTCAGAATAATACACACTGAATTTAAAGTGTTGTAGACCTAAGCTATCCAAAACCACCTTAAATAGCCTAGCAGTAAAATTTGACCCTTGGTCCAACTGAAACTCTCTGGGTAGCCCATACCGTATGAAGAAAGCTACTAACTGCTCTACTAATCTTTTCGCCTTGATACTCCATAATGGACCTGCCTCCGAAAATCTGATAAGAAACATCCAGTATGGTTAGGTGAAAGTGCGGACTACAGATGCTGGAGATCAGAGTTAATATTAGAGTGGTGCTGGAAAAACACAGGTCAGGCAGCATCTGAGGAGCAGGAAAATCGACGTTTCAGGCAGGTGCTCTTCATCAGGAATCCTGATGTTTTTCCAGCACCACTCTAATCTTGACATCCAAGTACGGGTTCCCACTTCTGATTCTCAGGAGGGGACCTACACAATCAATTATAATCCATGCGAAAGGTTCCTCAAATGCGAGAATTGGCAACAAAGGTGCTGGTTTTATTACCGCCTATGGCTTACGTACCATTTGGTATGTATGACACGTATGGCAAAAGTTAACTATACCCTTGTGCATTCCATGCCAATAAAAATGTTTTTGTACCTTAGCCTGAGCCTTTTGTATCTCTAGGTGACCTCCTACAGATAGTTCATGTGCTACCCATAACACTTCCTGTCTGTATGCTCCCGGCAACACAATCTGGTGCACTTCAGCTCATTTCTCCTCTGCACTGACCTGTTGTGGTCTCCATTTCTGCCTTAGGATTCTATCTTTCAGATAATAACCCTCTGGAATATTTTTTCAGAGGGTTCTTTTCAGAGTACACATCCACATATATATCTTTATCATCTTGTCTTGCTGTTGCAAATCTCTTAGCCTTTCAGGACTAAATACTTCTGTCCGACTCTCTGCCTGTTCAGGTTTTTTCCTGCACCATAACATCAAACATGGTGTCTGCTAACTGAACCTCAACTCCTTCATCTTTCTCTTTACTTTTCACTTTGTGCTGTGACTAATGATAGTGGGATCTGGCTACCACAGAGTCTGGGAAAATTACCAGGATATTTGTTTTAACTCAATTTCTTGGTTTTCCTTGGGCTTCTCCACAACATGGGGTGTCACTCCCACCTTGGATCCTGCCAAATCATTCCCAAGAACAAACTGAATTCCTGGAACTGATACTCTGTCAATCACTCCCACTGTAATTTTGCCAGTATTGAGTTGGCACTCCAACCTGATCTTGCATAGGCGAACGCTAAATTTCTGTCCATCTATCCCACAAATTACCACACTCTTGGGTAACATATCAGAATGAGTGCATACTCACTCATCCCTTACTATCAGCAACTGGTTCGATTCTGTATCTCTCAAAATTACAGCTTCTTGTCCTTCTCCACCGTTCTGAGTAAACCTTACCCACAGCGGCTAATTCTTTGTAGAGATCAGGTACTAACTCCATACCCTGCCTAGGCTATGCACTCTCCTGCAGCTCCTCGGCTCCTCTTGGGATCTCCTTTACTATCTTGACTAATGCCACTGACTTAGCTTCTTTCAACTCATCTTGTCCTACAGCACCTTTCTTTAACAACCAGCACTGTGACTTTACATGTCCCACTACACAAGAGGCCTTTCACCTCCTTTCCGCACTCTTGGGCTTATTTTATTCTCTGGTAAATTCTTATCAGTGCTCTCTACTCTTGGTTTCGTAATGTAAGATCGCCCCTTCTCCCAACTTCTATCCCTCACAGGACAAAATTCTGGCCGGAAGCTTGTCTTATACACAACTGTACTCACCTGCTAATTCTGCTGCCCTTCTCACTTCCTGAACTTTTATTCAGAAATATTTACCATCTCTGGAAGTGTGTTTTTAAACTCCTCCAGCAGAATAATCTCTCTTAGAGCCTCAAATGTCCTGTCTATTTTCAAAACATGCACCCATCGATCAAAAGGACTATGTTTAATTCTTTCGAACTCAACACAAGTCTGATCTGGTTCCTCCTTTGTGTTTCTGAAGTGCTGTCTATATGCTTCTGGCACCAATTCATAAGCACTTAAAATAGCCTGTATAACCTCTTCATAATCTCTTGACACCTCATCTGAGTGTGGCAAACACCTCACTAGCTCTGTCTACCAGTTTAGTGTGAATTGGCATTATCCATAAATCCGGAGACCACTCCATCTGCCAAGCTAATATTTCAAATGAAATAAAGACGACTTCAACACCTTTCTAATCAAAATGTGGCAGGATTTTGACATATTTGTATCCTCTTTTAATTTCCATCCTGTTAACTTGACTTTGCTAAGTTGCAACTTCTCAAGTTCAAATTATCTCTCTTTTTGCACAGCTAGGAGCCTTCGTTTTCTCTCTCTCTTTTTCCACTCTCTCTCTTCCCCTTTCTTTCTCCCTTTGTTTATCTTCTAACTCCATTTTCCTCAATTGTAATTTGAGCTTTTCTACCTCTACTGCACTTGTCTATTTCTCTGATACACCTAAATGTTTGAGTAACTCCGTTACAATTTGAGCTTTGACTTCTGTCCTTGTTTAAACCCAAATCTAATTTCTTTGCTAATGTTAAACGCATGGCCTTTTTCTAAACTTTATTGACAAATTTGAGAATCATCTTCAAATCCCAGAACCTCTTTAGCAATTTTAAGAGCCATTTTGCTCACTTTTAATTTAATCAACCACAAGTCACTGAAAGAAAACAAATTGCCTCGCCTACGTTTTATTTAAAGATCTAGGACACTAACCTGTCAGTGTTTAAATCTGCTGGGATTTTTCGTACGCCCAAATCTATTCAAATCTGTCTAAACCAGTTCAAATGCTGATGATGAGCTCCAAACTGTTACAAAATGGGGTAAACCCTCCTGCTTAATTTAAACCAGCAACACAGAAAAGATTTATCCCATGCAGTAATCTGTAAAAATTCGAGAGCCCAAGAAGTAATAACTTTATTTCTTAAAGTATAACAGAGAATAATTAACTAACAACTATTTACAACTCCTTCCTCGAACCTACCTTTTACTTTCCCTTCTATAATACTAATCTGATAAAATCCCCAATTAAGATTGACCAAAATTCAACTTTTCAAAAAAATAGCCAGATGTGGAATCTTCTTTTCTTCTTCTCAGGGATTTCTGCTTCACAGGTTACTGATCGATAAAGGTAACTTTAAGAAAACGATTCTCTAGGCAGTCTGTAGATATTGTTGACTTGGCAGTTCTACTCCTAACTGTTCAATTTTTCCCAGTCTTGTACCCTCAAAGCACCAGATTGTGTAATTGGTTTTTAAGATTGTCACTATACTAAATTCAAACTCAATTGGAGTTTGGTATTTTTCAGGGTACAACTTAAACTGATTGGCCTAATTCAAATCTGTTTTATTGTTTCTGGACAACCCAGCTAATCTAACTTTCAACTGAGAGTTACACTGTTACCTTATTCAGAACACTTGGTGTTGTCAGGTCATTCTGCGAGCTTTTAACTCTCTTAAAGGCAAGATACACCCACATTTCATAACAAACCACTTGGAATAATACAGTAACCTTTACTAATTAACTGTTCCAATGTAGTATCATCCCACAGACACACCCTTGGCAAAAAGCAAATTCAGAAAACAAATGGTCTCCCAGCAACTCTTTAGCAGACAAAGAACTTCCAGCTTTTGGCTGTAACCAAGGGAGTGAGAAGACCCTAACAGCAACGGCTGAAAGCTAAACTAAAGATCCAAGTTCTGTGGGAGTTTGGCCATACTTATTCAGCCTGCTTCTATTATTCCAGTTTATAAGAAAAACCCCACGGCCTCACAAGCTGTTTACGCTCTTATAGAGCAATCTCCCTTTTAAAAAGCCTCTTAAAGCCACAGCATCGTCATACCAGCACCCAGGGGATCAGAGGTGTGTTGGTAGATTAAATGTTCTGGTTGATCAAAAGGTCCACATAATCAATGCAAAAACAGATACTAAGTAATAGAAATGTAATGCAGGGAGTATACACATCACTGTTATACTTTATTTAAAGCATAGACCACTTACATAATAATGCAACTTTGCCTTACATAAAACTTACTGGCAGTGAGCCCTCTCACTCACCCTTAATTGATTATTTGGACAGCGTCAAGATTAGAATAATGCAATACAGTAAACTTCCAGTATTTCAGGTATATAATTTTTGCCTGTTTATCTTGAGTTCTGGTTCATAAGGTGCTGGTTAAAACAAAGTTTGCTGTACTAACATTTGACTGAATGGTGCATTAAAAGCTGGTATGGGTACCAAAGATGCTGGTTTGATTACACATTAAAGGATTTCATACCAGCTGACAAGTATGATTAGTTTTACAGGACTGCACTGGGTCTTGAACATGTAATTGTTAATTGATGCTTGCAAATTCCATTTTCCTTTATGTCCTAACATAGGAATTTCATATGCTTCTCACAATATTTCTTTACGCTATCTGGGGTGTACCACTGTTTGTCAAACAACTGTCCCACTTTTCATCCACAGATCTGAGAGGATATCTTTACTTCCTCATCAGTTTATAACTGAATAACACTCTGTAACTCCTTCAGCTTCAGACTGAGTTATCTTTGATAATTTACTCTAGACCTGCTTCTTGAGCCTCAACTGAATACATTCTAAACACCTCTTCGAAGTTATCCTCATTCTTAAATAGTTTCAGCTCGCAGAATATCTGATTGTGATTTCACTCTGGCCTCTGCTAATGGACTTTGTTTAGTTATTACTTTGATCACAATGGAAAAATACCCCAAACCTATTCTTGTTCCATCTTTTTAGCCTCAACTGGACTTTTCATGATTATGTAGAAAGCTGTAACTTTTAATTCTGCCTAATCATCCCCCAGAAGTAAATTAACTCCATCCACAGATAATTTCCTAACTACCCTGACTTCCATTAGTGCAGTTAACAAGCCACATTTAGCTGGAAAATACTCTCTAATCATCCCATTGTCCAACACTTTGGCTTTTGCTGAATTCTCTGGTGTGAATACTAAATCCTTCTCCAGCAAGTGTTGAGGAGGCCCTATATTTCTTAATACAGCTATGATCTTGGATACTTCCTTTGAAGTAAAAGAGATCATCTTCCCTTTCGATAAAAACCCTTCCTTAGCTCTCAGCTACTCTGCATACTTTAGCACTCACAGCAGCATCTACCTTCAGTCTTTTGGTTAAGGTTAACGTGACAATCTGATTCATGGCATTTACCTTTTGGAGTCCTTTTCAGATCAATTTTAATAAGCTTCATGGGCTCCCCTCACAACTTCCAGCATTCGGAGTGAATGTGTCTCACATTGTCACAATGGAAATACCAAGGCCTCTGATTTTCAGCTCCACTTGCACTACTTTCAATTTTCATCTGAAGAGGAGGAGACCTTTAAGCATTCACAGTTATCCATTCTTTACCATGGCTACACGCTTCCTTCTCATTTTCCCATGTTCTTAATCTTTTGAATTTAAATGCATCAGATAAAAAGTTTCATTATATGTATCAACTGTCAGCCATTATGGTCGTCAAGAAAGGTTTTTATTACAGAGCTATTGAACTTTTTAATTCATACGTGATTTCAGATTCTAATGCTTGTGTTCACATGTCAAAATTACTTTGCTGATCTTTCCTGAATTCATAGATTTGCCTGGGCTGTTTTCTTAACTTCCAGAATCTGTGCCTTTATGCCTCAAGCACTAACTCAAGCAGCCAGTACAATTTTTATTATAGCATCATAATCCCAAGAATCCTCTTTTGACAGTCAAGTATAAATTACCTGTGGTTTACCTGTCAACCTTCTCTGTGTACAGTCTGCTTTTGCCCTCTTAATTTGCCTAGCCATTTTTTTCAAATGACAAGAACAATCCTTCAACGTCCTTTTTCCCAAATGGGGAAAATGTTGGGTGGGTCCGTGCAACCTTAAAACACTTCCTTCATCTAATGCAAATTACAGGTCAGATTCTCCACAGCGTGCATACTGCTATGTCCTCTTTGTTATGTATCCTTTTAGCTGTTATTTATGTTGTCTCTGTTCCTCACTCACAATTGCAATCCTAGTTTTCTCATTCCCATTGTTTTCAATCTTCTTTCCCTTTCCTTGTCTTTCTCTACTTTTTATTTGTCTTTTTCTTCCCTATGGAATTTCATCGCCAAATTGTTATTTTCTCATGCTCAAGCTGCTTTTGCCATAACCCCCCAAATATCACAAGATCCAATCTTTCACTACCCGGAGTACTTGAGCGCTCTCTTGAATTTCATCTAAACCCAAGTGCTTTGCTAGTACCATAAATACTAGCCCTTTCAGCTCTGTCAAGCAATACTCATCAGTTTACCCACCAGTTCAATTAACTTGGGTCTTGCAAGTTCCCCTAAGACTCATCATAAAGCAGTTTGGGAAGAATGCCCTGCAGTCAGCATCACAGTGATGCAGCTCTTGTTAAAAATGCAAAAAGCTGTCATAGAAAATCTATAGGTTCATTGTATAGTAAGAAACTACTGCTAAGGGCTATTAGAAAAAAATGTATTATAAAGCACCAGAAATAACAAAGTCAGGAGCAATATAATGAAGTAACATAATTAAGGCAAGGTAAAGAGAGTACAGATAACACAAGGGAAGTAAGTTTAAGGTAAGGTGAGAATTCAGACTTGTACGTTGCATGATCAGCAATTTGTGGAAAATTTTAGACCCTCTTGGCCATCTAAATGACCACATCTGCAGGAAATGATATCGGTTTGATCAGCTTGAACACCAGGTTTCGAAGCTTAAGCATCAGCTGAAGGCACAGGAGTGACTCCAAGATGGCTGTTACCTCCTTAGGGCCAGGGTCAAGGATATCATTGAACAGCTCCAGGGCATTTTAAAGGTGGAGGACAAAGAGTCAGCAATTGCAGCTCTCATTCTCAACAACAACATAAGTAGAAAAAGGGATGAAGAACTGTAAGAATTCAGGTAGCAGATTAAAAAGCAGGATCTTAAAGGTCGCAATCTCTGTCAAGTGTGGGTGAGTACAGGAAAAGGTGGATAGAACAGATGAATGAGTGGTCAAAGACTTGGAGCTGAAGAGATGGCATTAGGTTTTTTTCTGGGGAGGGTGGGACCTATACAAGTCTGAAAGGTTGCACCTGAACCAGAACAAGACCAACATCCTTGTGGAGAGATTTGCGAGTGCGAATGGTGGGAATTTGGCAGGGGTATGCAATGCGGAGTAGAGGTACAGTAGGGCATGATGCACATACAAGTATAGAAGAACCATCGAGGGCCTTGAGAGGTCAGTACAAATATAGTTAGGAAAGACAAAAGGGAGCATTGCAAGGCTAGATGGCATTTACTTCAATGTAAAGAAACATGCAAGCAAGGCAGATGAATTGACGATCTTGATTAATGCACCGGGATGTCATGACATTGCTATCAAAGGCATGGCTGAGGAAGGGACAGGAATGGCAGCTCAAATATTCTGGGCTAAAGAGGTGATGTTGTCGCAAAATTGATCAAATAATCAATTATCTCGAAATAGTAAGAAAGGATAATAGCTTAGAAGATTTCTCAAATGAGGACATATCAATAGAACTTAAAAATGAAAAGGGTTTTGCTGAGGGTGTACTACAGAACCCCAAAGTCATGAGAGACAGATAGCCAAATATGCAGGCAAATCTCAAAGAAGTGTAAATTAACGGTAATGAGAGCAGGAAATTTCAACTTCCTCAGGTTAACTGGGACAGACAGTGTGAAAGGCTTAGAGTGGATATAGTTCTTAAAATGTATCCAGGACAGCATTTTAAGCCAGCATGCCAGTAGTCTTATAAGAGAACGGTGGCACTAAAGTTAATTTTAGGGAATAAAATGGGCAAGTCGTACTCGTGGCAGGCTTACATTCAATGATAGTGACCATAATTCAGAAAGATTTAAGATAATTATTGACAAAGATGGACTGCAAATAAAGTTCTGAATTGGGGGAAGGCTGAATTTAAGAAGATAAGAGCAGCTATGTGCAGGAAATGCACATCAGAGCAGTGGGAAGCATTCAAAAAGGACAAAAGTGAGAGAGTGAGAGCCAACATATTTCCATAAAATCAACGGGCAGGACCAACATGAACAGAGAATCCTGGATGTAAAAGAATGTACAAAATGGGATAGAGAAAAAGAAAGGAAGCTTATGGCAGATACCAAAGCTCAAAACAACAAATGCCCTAGAGCAGTATAGGAAAGTAGAGATGCAGCTTGAAAAGAAAGTAAGAGACTTGAAGAGATGATGTGAAAAAACTGTCTATTAACATTGAAGAAAATCCAAAGATGCTTTGCAAGTAAACTACAAGCAAAAGAATAATGAGGAAAGGAGCAGGGGCCTTTAGAGATCATAGTGGCAATCTGTGTGGAGGTGGAAGACATATCTGAAATTTTAAATGAGTACCTTGTACCTATACTCACAGAGAAGAATGATGTAGGTCTGGAAATCAGGGAGAGTGATAAACCTGAAACAAAAACTAGCATTGAAACAGAAGAGGTATTGGTGGTTTCAGTAGACTTGTAAGTAGATAAACACCCAGAATCAGATGAAGGATATCCAAGACCTGTGGAAGGTAAGCAAGGAGATTGCAGTGGCTCAGACATTAATTTTCAAATCTTCTGAAACACAGGAGAGGTGCAAGAGGTTTGGAAGACAGCTGATGTGGCATTATTTTTCAGTTTGGTGGTAGGTACTATAGACCAGTCAGTGTCTCAGCATTGGTAAAGAAAGTTTTGGAAAAAGTTCTAAGGGACAGAATTTATCTCCATTTGGAGACACAAAAATTAATCAGCATGACTTGATTGCAGGAAAACCATTTCAAACAAAGTTGATTGAAATTTTTGAGGTGATGGTTAGGTGTGTGGATGAAGATAATGCAGTTGTAGTAGACTACAACAAGATTTTTGACAGGTTATCACATGGAGTCTGGTCAAGTAAGTAAGAGCCCTTTGGATCTAGGACAATTAGCAAATTAGCTTAGTGACAGGAAGCAAGTGTGATGGTAGAATGGCATTTTTACAATTGGAAGCTAAATCCAGTTTCATACAGCAAGCAGCTGGATCCTTTGCTGCTTGTTGTGTATATTCATGTTTCTATCATTAATGTAGGAAATATCAGTAAGTTTGAAGATGACACATAAATTGGTGTGGTATATAGTGAAAGCCTTAGACCTCTGGACCATAATGGACAGTATGGTAAGATAGGCTGAACAGTGGCAAATGGATTTTAACCCTGCAAAGTAAGAGGTGACACATTTTGGAGGACTAACAATGCACACTTTGAATGGTCGGACCCCAGTAATTAGACAGAGGGACTTTGGGGTACATGCCCATAGATCCTTGAAGACAGCAGGATTGATACAGAAGGTGGTTAAGAAAGCAAAAAAGATAGCTGTTTTTATTAGTCAAGGCACTGATAACATTGGTTAAGCCACAAAGGGAGTACTCGGACAGTTCTGATTATCACGCTATAGGAAGGATGCGAATGCATTAGTCATGTTCCAGAAGAGGTTCATCTGGATATTGCTTGGGCTATAGTGATTCAGCTATGGAGAAAGATTAGATAGGCTGAAACTGTTTTCCTTACAGCAGAGAGAGGTGAGAGGTGATCTGTATGAGATGCATGAAGTTCTGAGGGGTTTAGAAAGGGTAGAGGGGAGTACCTTTTCCCTTTTGTGGAGGAGTCAGTAAGCAGGGGGCACAGTTGTACAGCAAGGAGGGTTAAGGAAAATGCTTTCACCCAGACAGTTGTGGGTATCATTAACCTGCTGCCCAAAGGGCAGAAATCTTCAAGACATTTAAGAACTATTTAGATAAGCACTTGCCAAGTACTATAAAATGAGATTAGAATAGATAGAAGTTTGATGACTGGTCAAGATGCAATGGGCTGAAAGGTCTCTTCCCATGCTATAAAAACTCTATGATGCCATGACTGCCAAGGAAAACTCTGCCACCTGCAGGAAATCTTTTGCTGCTTCCAGTACTATAACTTAAATGCAGCTCAGAACCCACTGTTCTCCTTCACATGCATGTATTTCCTAATATCATAGGTAAACTCTCATACTTGTTTCAAAATAGTCCCAGATAAGCCCCGAAACACTAACATCTCACTGGGGTAACATGCTGGAAACCAAGCCCCACTATTCCCACAGTCCTCACATAAGTTAATGATTTTAAAAGGCACAGAATTCTCCACTCAGACACAACTGATTACTGTAGCTAAGTATCTCTGAAAGACCCATATAAGAAAGGGATTTCTGCACCAACTGGCAGTAACAGCAGAATCAATGAGAATAGAGTTTGTCTGCGAATTAGGAAAATAGATTATTGGCAGAGGTGGAAAGTCAGTTCAGTAGTCTTTGCTTCCAAATCTGATGCAGAGATGATCCTTCTTCGCCTAACAAAGCCCTTGACGTTAAGGTGCCTTTCCCTGTAGTAAAAACTACAGAGTGACTGATTCACTTGAATCATGTCCCTGATTTATTAACTCAAAAGTCACAGCTCACAGCAACTGCTGCAGGAAAGGTAACAGGTTTTCTTGAAGTACAAACTGGGTTTTGTTTTGCAGAAACAAGGCAACTTCAACTGGGGAGAACAATTCACAGCATTTCTGAGTCTGTTATTAGAAAAGCTATCAGTTTCACTTGTAAACAACTTCTCAGCTCCTGATCATCAGTACCATGCAGGAACCAACAGTCACAAAGTTCATAACAGGTATCAGATTCCTTGCTGTAAATTATGCAGCTATCATAGTAAATCACGGTTTTAAAAAAACATTTCTCATTGTTGTCTTGTTTTTAAAGGAGACAAAAATAACCCGACATGATCCTTGCAGTGAGGACAAGAGTGGGGATTGCAAGAAGGATGAGGAAACTGACCACGGTAACATGATTCAAGAAGCCATTCAAGTGGAGGAGGAAAATAGGAATGTTGTCCTGGTGGGAACAGTCACTAGGGGGAACAGACTATTCTCTGCAGCTGTGAGCACAAGTCCCAAAGGTTGTTTTGTGTGCCAGGGTTAAGAACATTGCTTCAGAGCTGGAGAGGAATTTGGAGTGGGATGGGAGGAATCCAGTCATTGTAAACACATTGGTATTAACAACATTGATAGGATGGGAAAGGAGGTACGGTCGAAAAAATTTGAAAGGTTAGGAGCTAAACTAAAAAGCAGAACCTCCAAGGCAATAATATCTAGATTACTACTCAAGTTATAAGCAAAATGGCATAGGGTAAATAAAGCCAAAAGGTTAAAGGCACAGCGCAAAGATTGATGTGGGCAGAACGGGTTTAAGCTGCGATCTGTTCATAGGGCAATGACACGAGCACTGAGGTAGAAGGAAGCTGTTCCAGTGAAATAGACAGGCATTACCTGAATCATGCCATGACTAGTGCCCTGGACAATTAAATCATTTGGGCCACAGAGAGGTCTTTAATCTAACTGCAGCAGGGTGGGGGTGAATCATCTTCCCTGGCTCACTACCATCCTTTGTCTGCATAACATTCTTTCTCTTTGGACATCACCACCAATCTGCTTACTCCAACCCCATGATATCAGCACAAATACCGCTCTAGCTACAATCAATTGAAATGATAACTCTACTTTCTCTTTACAGATGCTGACAGACCTGCTGAGTTTCTCCAGTAATTCAATTTGATTTTGTTTCAGATCTGCAGCTTTTATTCTTTAAGACCATGTTATGTTTTATTGCAAGGGAAACTGAATGCAACAGTATTGCAGTTATCCTTCACTTATAAACGGCATTGGTGAGACCACATCTGCATTATTTTGTACACAGTACTGGTCAGCATACTTACGAAGGATATGTTGGACACAATTCAGAGAAGGTTTACTAAAAAGCAGGAAAGTTGAGTTGAGATAAGCCATGATCTCATCAAATGGCAGAATGGTCTACTTCTATTCCTGCGTTTTGGGTACAACTTGAAATTGTAACCCCTATACTCAAGTCCCCTATCTCTCTCTCTCATAGATGGTACATGTAATTATACAGAATTAATTACAAAAGCTTTACGACGCAAAGCAAAATATTTCTTTTTTAAAACGGGTACAAAGTTATGAAATGAAATTAGTGAGTGAAGTTTAGCTCACGTTGCATTTTAAACATAGCTACAGGTGATCAACAGAATTGACCAGAACGGCACAAGTGAATAGGAAAGACACAGGAATTAGGACTATAGCTTGTATACAGAATAAATAATGACACTGATTTGTTGGGCTAAAAGGCCCTTTTTATACATGTAATTTGTGTACAGGGCGATACCCGCATCCATGGGTCCTGTTATTGAGGTCTCAGTTACCCACGGTTTACGAGAGCCTGACCATATTACAGGGCACATTCCAGATCCAGGGACTGGGGGCTGCCGGGGGGGTAAATGTCCTGTTTAAATGAATGGGTTTGGTCCTATGCGCAGTTTGAAGCTTCCACATTAGGTCTTGGAAAGTTTCACCTGGGGGTGGGGGGGCGGAGAAACTACTGTAATTCTGAAGAGGGGACACCAAACATCAAATGGCATCAATGGGCAACAATACATATAAACTCGGGTTACCTTGTTAAAGTGATCTAACAACTTTGAGCCTAATAAATTTGCTGTTTATGAAAAACAGTTATACTCAAAGCTCCAAAGACATGTCTCCTAACATGCTGTAAGTTTTCTACCTTTTTTCCAATATTTGATGGCACAATGCTTAAAATTTCTAAACACGGATAAAAGCCTATTCTAACTCTAGTCTGTGACTGTGTTGGATCACCTTAGCTACCTTGTACTGGCTCAAGAAAAAGGGTAAGCTAAGTGTTATACCACAAAACAAAATGAGATTCAGTAGAAGTGCAGGTGCTCTGCCTTTCTCAATATGCTCAACCTTTAAAGAAATTTCATGTGATTTTTTTTTTAAAACACCTGTTTATAAAGTTTGTACCTCATCCACTTATCAACATGTCGAGTAAGCGAAATGTCTCTTAGGTACTAGGTAGGCTGAGGGAGATCAATGGTGGTAGAGGATGCAAAATTGAAAGTGGGAGCAAGGCTGGATGAGTTGCTAGGATGAAAATACAAGGCCTAAGAACAGATTCCAGTCTGGACACATGAGAGTTTGTGCACTTTAGTGGGAAAATGCTGGAAACAGGCATGGTTTAAAGAGACTGAGTGATCCATGTACTGTATTCCCCAAACAAGTGCAGAAATTAATCAAAGGCTAATGGAACAGTAAATGTATTTTTGTATCTATTTGCGGGATGTGGAAATTACTGGCTGAACCAGCATTTATTGCTCTTGAGAAGTTTTGGTTAGCTGTCTTCCTGAACCGCAGTTCTATCTGCTCTGGGTTGACCCACATGCCATAAGGGAGGGAATTCCAGGATTTTGGCCCAGCAACAATGAAGGAATGCGATATATTTCCAAGAGAGGATGGTATGTGGCTTGCAGGGGAATTGCAAGTGGCGGTATTCCTACAAATCTGCTATCCTTTTCCTTCTAGATGGAAGTGGTGGTTGTGGTTTGGAAGGTGCTGTCTGAGGATCTTTGGTGAATCTTTGCAATGCAGTTTGTAAATAGTACATACTGCTGCCACTGAGTATCAGTGGAGCAGGAAGTGGATGCTTGTGGATGTGGTGCCAATCAAGCGGGTTGCATTGTCCTGGATGGTGTCAAGCCTCTTGAGTGTTGTTGGACATGCACCCATCAGGCGAGTGAGGAGTATTCCATCACATTTCTGACTTATGCCTTGTAGATAGTAGACAGGCTTTGAGGAGTCAGTCCCCACAATATTCCTAGCGTCTGACCGACTCTTGTGGCCGCTGTGTTGAGTCCTGTTGAGTTTCTAGTCATTCTTAGGATGTTATAGTGAGGAGTTCAGTGATGGAAACACCATTGAATGTCAAGGGGCAATGGTTAGATTGCCCTTTATTGATAATAGTCAGATTGTCCCTTATTGATAATGGTCACAGCCTGATATTTGTGCGGCATGAATGTTACTTGCCACTTTCAGCCCAAGGAGAAGTCGAGAACTGCAGATGCTGGAGAGTCAGAGTCAAAACGTGCGGTGCTGGAAAAGCACAGCAGGTCAGGCAGCTTCCGAGGAGCGAGAGAGTTGATGTTTTGGGCATAGGCCCTTCATCAGGCCAAGCCTGAATATTCTCCAAATCTTGTTGTAGAGTCATACAGCATGAAAACAAGCCCTTCGGTGCAATTCATCCACGCGAACCAAGTTTTCCCAAACTGAATTAGATTCACTTGCCTGTGCTTGACCCATAACCCTCTAAACATATCCTATTCATGTACCTGTCCAAATGTCTTTTAAATGCTGTAACTGTTCTTGCATCTACCACTTTCTCTGGCAGTTCATTTGAAATACGAACCACCCTCAGTGTGAAAACGTTGCCCCTCAGGTGCCTTTTAAATCTTTCTCCTCTCACCTTAAAAATTCATCCCCTAGTTTTGGACTCACCCATTTAGGGAAAAGACCCTTGCTTTTCACCTTATCTGTGCCCCTCATGATTTTATAAATCTTTGGATGATCAACTCTAAATCATCTGCGCACTAGTGAAAAAGTCGCAGCCTATCCATATAACTCAAATCCTCCAGTCCTATCAACATCCTGGTAATTTCTTTTTTCTGAACCCTCTCCAATTTAATAATATTCTTCCTACAACAGGGATGGACTCCTTCAGTATCTGAGGAGTCATGGCTGGTACTGAACATTGCCAATCATCAGTGAACATCCACACTTCTGATCATTGATGAAGCAGATGAAAATGGTTAGGTCTAGGACACTACCCTGAGAAACCCCTGCAATGTGTCCTGGAGCTGACATGACTGAGCTCCAAGAGCCACGACCATCTTATGTCCCAGGTGTGGCTGCAACCAGCAGAGTGTTTGCCCTCCGATACCCATCAATTCCAGCTTTGTTAGGGCTCCTTGATACCACACTCGGCAAAATTTGGTCTTGTTGTCAAAGTCTGTCAATCTCGTCTCACCTCTTGAATTCAACACTTTTTCCTGTTTGAACCAGGGCTGTAGTGAGGTCAGGAGCTGGGTGGTCCTGGCAGAACCCAAACCCGTCACTGAGCAGGTGCTGCTTAATAGCACCGTGGATGACACCTTCCAACACTTTACCAATGAGATTAGAATGAGTGTGCGGTAATTGGCTCAGTTGGATTTGTCCTGCTTTTCATGTACAGAGTTGATGACTTCTGAGCTTCGGACGTTCAACACATCAGGGAGAGGGAGAGTCACCTGGATGCTGAGTTTCAGGAGACAGTCAGGCTAACTAACTGGAATTTGGCCTATGTTCAGGGACAGGAGGATGTTACTGTGAGTGAGTATAAACCAGGAAGTATTAAGAGGCTTGTGAGAAAAGTATGGTAATAATTTTAGATGATTTTAACATACACGTAGATCAGAAGGAACAAATTGGCAAGGGTAGCCTGCAGGCAGAGTTCATTGAATGTATTAGAGATTGTTTTTTGGAGCAGTATGTTGTGGAACCACCCAGAGAGCAGGCTACTCTGGATTTGGTATTGTGTCATGAGGAGAGCTTAATTGATGACATAATAGTTAAGGATCCTCCAGGGAATAGTGACGATAGTACAATAGAACTCAAAATTCAGTTTGGGAGTGAGAAAGTGGAGTTCCACACTTGTGTTCTGGATTTAAACAGAAGAAATTACAAAGGCATGAGAACAGATTTGACCCAAGTGAATTGGGCAGAAAGGTTAAAAGACAAGACAGTGGATGAGCAGTGACAGTTGTTTAAGGAGCTACTCAATTCCACACAACTAAAATATATCCCACTGAGGAAGAAAGATGGTAAGAGGAGTTAAAAAAAAATCCATGGTTAAACGAGAAGGTCAAGGACAATACAATATCAAAAACTAAGGTTTATCATTTTGCTAATGCCAGTAGCAGGGTGGAAGATTGGAAAATTTGCAAACATAAACAAAGGGATACCAAAAAGGTACTAAAAAGAGCTATGGTAAATTAAGAAAGAAAACTAGCACAAAATATCAAAAAGGATAGCAAAAGTTTCTATAGGTATAAAAAGGAAGAGAGTCACTGAGGTGAATGTTGGCCCCTTGGAAGATAAAACCAGAACACTGAAATGGCAGAGATGCTCAATCGATACTTTTCTCAGTTTTCATGGTGGAGGACAATAGTATTCGTCCCTATTGGAACGGGCAAGTCAGAGGAACTAGAAAGGGTAGAACTTAGTATATTGTCCCTATTGATGTTGATTGCTCGCAGTAAATTATTAGAATTAAGGGCAGACAAGTCCCCCGGGCTTGATGGCCTACATCCTAGGGCATTAAAGGAAGTACCAATGGAGATAACGGATCCACTGGTTACACTATTCCAAGATTCCTAGGAATGTTCCAATGGATTGGAAAAATGCTAATATAATGTCCTTATTCAAAAGTTGGGGGGGGGTGGAATTTGTTGGAAATTGAAGGACAAATCATGCTTGACTAATTTGCTAGAGTTCTTTGAAGATGTAACAAGCAAATTGGAAAATGGGATCCTGTAAATGCATTATATCTGAACTTCCGAAAGGAGTTTGATAAAATTAGATTAGATTAGATTAGATTCCCTACAGTGTGGAGACAGGCACTTTGGCCCAACCAGTCCACACCAACCCTCCAAAGAGTAATTCACCCCCCCTCCAACTAATACACCTAACACTATGGGCAATTTAACATGGCCAATTCACTTGACCCGCACATCTTTGGACTGTGGGAGGAAACCCATGCAGACACACAGAGAATGTGCAAACTCCACATAGACAGTCACCCGAGGTTGGAATCAAGCCTGGGACCCTGGTGCTGCGAGGCAGCAGTGCTAACCATTGAGTCACCATGCCGCCCTAAAGGTGCCACACAAAAGGTTAATTCACAAGGTTAGATCATGTGGGATTTGGGGTAATTTATTAGCTTGGGTAAGTGACTGGCTGATGGACATAGGACACTGTCAGGATAATTTGTTTTGTCTGGATGGCAAAAAGTAACTAGTGGGGTGGCACAGGGTTCAGTCCTTGGGACCCAGCTATTCACAAGCTACACTAATGACTTGGATACAGGGATAGTAGAGTCTATAGCCAAATTTGTGGATGACACAAAAATAGGCAGGAGAGTAAATTGCACTGAGGAAGTAAGAGCCTTACCAATGGATATAGATAGTTTAGGAGAGTGGCAGATGAAGTTTAACGTGGATAAGTGTGAGGTCATGCATTTTGGTCAGAAACATGGGGAGAGACTTTGGGGTGCTACGGTATAGAAGATCTAGGCATCCTCATTCATCAGACACAGAAAACTAGCACAGAAGTACAGCAGATAAGAAAGTGAATGGAACGTTGGCTTTTACAGATAAAGGAATAGAAAATAAAAGGGAAGGAAGTATTGTTGCAACTATACAAGGTATTGGTGAGACCGCACCTGGTGCATTCTGCACAGTTCTGGTACTCTTATTTGAGGAAAGATGTAGTGGCATTGGAAGCAGCTCAGAGGAGATTGATCCTAGAGACAAGGTATTTGTCACATGAAGAGAGATTAAACAGTTTAGAAGTATATTTTCTGGAATTTAGAAGATTGGGGGGGGGGGGGGGGGGGGGAGAAATCAAATGAGGTATTCAAGATGATAAAGGGTGTGATAAAATAGATGTAGAGTGAATCCTTCCTCTTATGGGGCATTCTAGTACGAAAGGTCATTGCCTTAGGATAAAGGGTAGCAAATTTACAAGAGTTGAGGATTGTGAATCTGTGGAATTCCCTACCCCAAAGTGGATGTTGGGACAGTGAGTATATTTAAGGCGGTGTTAGACAGATTTTTAATTGGCAATAAGTTGAAGGGTTATGGGGAGAAGGTAGAAAAATGGGGGTGAAAACACTTTAGTCATGATTGATTGGCAAAGCAGACTCAATGGGCTAAATGGCCTAATTCTGCTCCTATATCTTATGAACTTATGTACGACAGGACATGCCAGGGCAATTTTCCATGTTGTTATGTAGATGCCAATATTGTAACAGCACTGGAAGAGCGTGGCCAGGAAAGTGGCAAATTCTGGGGCAAAAGTCTTTAGTCTATTGCCAGAATGTTGTCAGGGCCCACTGTCTTTGCAGTATCCAGCATCTCCAACCATTTCTTGGTATCTCATTGAGTGAACACTGGTATCTGTAGTGTTGGGGGCCAATGGAGTTTAAGTATATATGGTGGAGGGCACTCATTGAATAATTAATTGTGCACATCTTTTTTAAAAACAATTGTCTAAAATGAAACACTTCATACATTTTGAAACAGTATGAAGTGATACTGAAGCTGCTTTCTTTGGCCACCTGGTGAAGAGGGGGGGAAAGAGGCTAATCTAAGGGTCTGGTTGCCAGGCTGGTCCAGATTCTGGCCAAAGTGGTTCTAAGCAGGTCCAGGAAACAGGCAATCGAGGGGGATCATTCTTCCTCAGTGCCTGCCCTCTTCGGGCTTAAGTCTGTACCTGAGTGTGTTTGGAGAGAAAGCAAGCAATGTCCATACGTATGTGTGAAATCTACAACAACCTCTGTTCACCCCACAAATTGGAGTGCATTAACCACGTCCAAAATAATATTTTAATTTAACTTGATAAATTTCTTTCCATGTCTTGTCATTTGTTACAGCGCTTAGTTAAGGAATAGTTTAAGGAATAGTTCAGGAATTCGTTTTTATTTTAAATTATTTGTTATTCAAAAGCAGTGTGTTTAAAAAATGTACAAAAAGACACTTCCATTGGTTAACTGCTTAATCAAAGAAGAGAAACACTTATTGATACTGGTGCTGGCATGAAGAGTAAGAACAATACAAGTTACCCCAACTACAAAAAGGTAGGCAGAGCTGTTTTCAGCAATACTGCTGTTTGTAAACAGTAAGTTTCAAAACCAGTGCCTGGACTTTATTGAAACTTGGTGCATCAATAGAGTACGGTCCATGCAAAAAATTATTTTTTGGCAAAGTTACAAATGCAGATTCAGTTTTTTTTAGAAGGATATGTTGATATTGGGAGATAAGGTAAATTGATTTCTGGTTTAAGACTGTGCCACATAGTTGTAGAATGGTAAATTAACATGGCATGGAAAATGTATATATTGAACGGAACTCCCTCTTCACTTTTTTGCAATGTCTAATTTTATAAATAAAACTCAATCTAACATTGACTTCTGGTTTCCTCCTTCAATTGGTTACAACAAGTTATGAAACGCTGCTTGTTATATTTAAAGGACTGGATTACAAGGGGCTAGAAGTTATGCTTTAGTTCTACCAGGCCATGATTAAATCAACACACATGAACAGTTCTCTTCAACAGAGAACTCCACTTTAACCTTGTTGACAGAAACCTCACCTATGTCCCCCCACCCCAATTTCCACATCTTCATTCTCAATTTATCTTCCCTGAGAAAGATATGATAAAGTTGTTCTTGTTCTCACCCTTCTTCCCAACAGCCTGCACAGTTGGTGGTCATCCACCATCACTTTCATCAAGAGTGCTGTCCCAACCAAGCACACCTTTCATTCCACTTTCAGAATTCTAAAAACCATTCCCTTTGACACCCAAGTTAAGTCTTCCCATCACCTTATTCCAGTCCTCAAGCACATTCCAAAGCCAGAGCTTTCTGGTGCAATTCCACAATCTACAGCCAAATATACTTTCCAAATGAAACAATGATTTACTTGCTCTTATTTCAATTTAAAATATTTATTTTCTCCATGATATTGCCTTCCATAGATGGGACAAGCACTTTGCTGAACAAGTTAGCTCAGTCTACAGAGGTATTCTACACTTTCAGTAGTCTGTCATTTTGATTCTGCACAACACTCTTGATACCTCATTTCCTGGTCTCCTGTACTGAAGCTCATCAGAAGCTGAAAGAACAATTATCTTTCAAAGATTCCACAGCCTTTGACTTCAATATCAAGTTCATCATTTTCAGATCACAACCTCTGCTTATTCTTTTGAACATCAGGTACCCTGTTAATGTTTCTATTCATTGCATTAGTATAGTCTTTCAGGCCATCACAGAGATTTTCTTATTTCCCTTCCCTTGTCCCTGCACGTGCTTAAAACTTGTCACAGCCTGTTATCCAATTCTGACAAAAGGGTCAGATATTTCTTTCTCCACAGACACTGCTCAACATAAACTAGGACTGTATTCCTCAAAATTTACATTGAAACCTTTAATCAGATCACCCTTTAACTGTGAGTAACTGATAACATAGCTGGAGAAATTGTGGGTCACAGACAAACATTTGGGCGATACCTTTCAGGACTGAAATTAGGAAGCGCGTTTACAAAGTGTGGAACTCTTTAGCAAATAGTAAATGATCTGCTGGTTTAAAACTAGACACTGACAGATTATGTTACCCAAAGGTATTAAACAATAGCAAAGGTGAGCCATATGCTGTCAGGTCACTAATCTGCCACCAAATGGCAAAACAGATTCCAGGAACTAAGTGGTTTCTTTCCATTCCTATTCTTTGCCTTTTTATTCCAAAATGTACTGACTCCCCATTTCCACATTAACGTAGAACAGTTATCCATTTTATATTTCCATAAAATTTACTTTTCAGTGGTCTTTTATAGTCTATCTCAATGTCAGCCAAATTCCCTCCTTTGCCGTCATCAGCAGATTTTGAGATTGCATTCCCGATCACCAGTCCAAATCTTCAATACTGGCAACCAAAAATATTAAAAAGAGGACCAGTTGAATCTAAGTTAAATTACTTCAAACCTTCCCAGTCTAAGCAATAAATATCCATTTTTTTATATCATAAGCTCTACAGTCATTAATCTAACTTTCCAATTGTGTTTTACATATTTTGTGCATTGACATCAATCTCATGAAATTGCAATTTCTTGGACAGTTGAATGGGACCCTTTTTCTTGATTTTCTCGCTTAATGTTTTCCTAATCATTTCCGCTTTTGATCAAATGGAACTGGGAAACGAGTGATGATTGTGTGTTAATTAAGTGATAATTGGCTAAGAATTGGATGTACCTTTGAGGAGGAAGGTAGGGTTTTGTGATCTGCAAGTTGAAATAAAATGGATAGAAAAGTATATGCCTGGACTCTGCCGAACCAACCTCTTCCAATCCATTCCTCAAGCCTACAGAAACATTGCTCCACTTTTCTGCAAGTAAAATGCATTCAGAACATGGAGGATCTGAGATGGTTAACACCACACGGGTTCACTGCACTGCCATGACTTTCTTAAAGAAATGACAACAGCAGTTGCCTGAACTACTACTATCCAACTCAGATACTGATGTTGGGTGTTGAAACATCCTGTCCAACAGCATCTCATGTGCAAACACTCAGTAGCTGACCACCATGCTTTTTTGGTCTTTATCAGGTCAGTTCATATACTGCAGGCAGACATACAAACAAAGATGCCAGATGACAGTGCATGAAACTTCTTTCTCAATCGGTCAATAAACAGCAAGTGCCCCATATAGCTCAAGTATTGGGCAACTGATATTAAATAAATTAAAATCCATTTAATAGCACACTAAATGAATAAGTGGACTTGGCAAGATGGTGTCGATTCTGTAGAACTGCTGTGGACAGCTCTGCCTAACAGCCAAGGCATACTGGTGTTTTTTTGCCATCCCTGGCCAACTTATGTGGTGGAATTATTAGTTTAAAACCTTACAGAACACATTTGTTAATATTTGGGAGTGGGAAGGATGCCAAAGGGAATAGGAGCGAGCAAACAGCAGCAGGGAGGACACTCCCCTGCAACACCTACAACACCAGAGGCTGCGGCAAAGGAGAAACTTTTCTTGAAAGTTGGGGCTGCAATTGAGGAGATCCATGGGGGGATTCGTGCCCAGGTCCAACCTATTGCATCTGTGCTGTAGAAGCATAAGCAGGAGATCCAGGGCCTCGGGGAGTGGCTGGAGGAGGTAGAGGGTCGAACTAAGGCCTCGGAAGCTGCGATGGAGACCTCATCCAGTCAGATCCAGGTGCTGGAGCGAGAGGTGCGGGCCTTGCGAGACCATATCGATGACCTCGAAAATAGAGGTTGGAGGATAGATCTCCGAATTGTTGGGCTCCCTGAAGGTGAGCAGCCAGTCAGCTTCTTTGAAAGCTGGCTGCCGAAGCTTTTGGGCCTTCACATCGAGTCCAGCAGGCTTCAAATTGAAAGGAGTATCGGGTTACTGTGCACAGATCAGGGCCGATGCAGCACCCCCGCTCAGTCCTAGTGCACTTCCAATGATATAAGGACAAGCAAAAAGTCATAGAAACCTCCAGATCCCTGAGAAAAGATCCGCAGGCACCGCTGTACGACGGGTCAAAAATAATGTTTTTCCAGGATTTCTCTGCAGCTGTAATTCGAAAGAGGAAGTCTTCAATGAAGTTAAAGAGAGGCTGAGCAACCTGGGCATCCAGTACTCCATGACATACACCACAGGGCTACATTTCAGCCATGAGGATTCAGTTTATGCAATTGACTCAGCAGATAAAGCTAAAAACTTTTTGGACATTTTAAAATAGACCGACTGGCCTGAAGAATACAGTTAATGTTTGTTCTCTTTTCTATCTTTCTCCATGTTTTCCCTTCCTTTTTTATTCCTTTCTTTCTCCCTAATAATTTCCTTCCTGGAAAGGGGGGAAAAGACTTTGGAATAAGTTGTTCCTTTTTTTTAATAACTGGATTTTCTGATGGGAAATTTTGTGGATGTTCTTTGTTGTCTCTCCCCCTTTTTTTTGTTTGTTCTGATCCTCTTTTAGTCACAGGTAGGGTGACATGAAGCCAGGGATGGGTGGAGTGCTCATCCTGTTGATTTAAGGATCATCTCCTTGTTTGCTAAGGCTGGCACACTGTCCGGGTTTGAAGGAGCTGTGAAGGAGGGGATGAGTAGAGTGAGTGCCCCCTATGGGCAGAGGGAAGAGTCTTCCATTCAAGGTTTTATAGTTGGTTTTCTTTGTAGTTTTTTGGTAGTAATAGTTGTTTATAGTTATAATAGAGTAGTTTTTGTATATATAGTTTTTTGATTCTATGAATCTTTATTTACTTATGCTCGACGCTTTGAAAGCAGGGGTCTCCCTCCGAGGGATTCAAGGGTGCCTGAAAGGGGATATAGCTAAGTGTCTTATTAAATGGCGCACCTGGAACATTAAGTGAAGTCATTTGCCTATTAAAAAGGAAAAGGTGCTTTCTAGCTTTAAGAAGGAAAGGATTGATAGAGTTTTGTTGCAGGAAACCCATCTTGATGGTGGGGAACACCTGAAATTACAACAGGGGGGTTATGACAGGATATTCTTCTCATCCTTTACTACTAAAAGTAGGGGAGTGGCGGTACTTAACCAGAAAAATCTTCCATTCACATTATTAGAACAGGTGAAAGATGAGCAGGGACGGTTTGTGATACTTAAAGTCCTGATTCGTGTGGAGGAATATGGCATTTTAAATGTCTACAGTCCTCCGGCGCATCCCCTCAAATTTTTGATTAGTGCTTTCGGAACATGGCACATTATCATGGGGGGGATATTAATTGTCTTTTGGATCCAACAGTGGACAGGATGTCTTGTGGGCTCCCAACTATTTCTTTGCAGGCCAAGCAGGTTGTTGACTTATGCGAGGAGTTGGGGCTGGTGGATATTTGGAGATGTCTTCACCCTACCACAGGGACTTCACCTTTTTTTCAACCCACATAAATGTCACACGAGGATTGACCTCTTCCTGGCTCCTAGAAGAAAGTGAGGACTGCAGATGCTGGAGATCAGAGCTGAAAATGTGTTGCTGGAAAAGCGCAGTAGGTCAGGCAGCATCCAAGGAGCAGGAGAATTGACATTTCGGGCATGAGCCCTTCTTCAGGATTCCTGAAAAAGGCTCATGCCCGAAACGTTGATTCTCCTGCTCCTTGGATGCTGCCTGACCTGCTGCGCTTTTCCAGCAACACATTTTCAGCTCTTTCTGGCTCCCTCAGTTCTTCTGGATTCGATTATATAAAATTGGGAATATAGCTATCTCTGATCACTCGGCAATATATTTGGAGATTAAGGCCAAGAGTGAGTGGCTAGGTTTGCGGCACTGGCATTTGGACCCTTTTCTCCTTAAGGATTCCAAATTTGTGGAATACTTTTTGAAGGAGTTTAGGAATTCTTGACTATCAACTCAGGCATGGCTAGTAGTCTGTCTATGCTATGGGAGACTGCTAAGGCCTTTGCTAGGGGTTTAGCTATTTCCTATTCGGCTAGCCAGAAACGACAAAGGAGGAACAGCAGCATCTACTTGAGACGTGGTTGGTAGCCATGGAGGTGGCACATTTTGCATGGTCTTCGGTGACTAAGCTACAGCGGATCACGGCCCTTCTGGCTGCCTTGAATTCAATACTGACACAAACCGCAAAGAAAGAACTTGCTTTTGCTAGACAAAGGCTGTTAGAATATGGGGATAGGCCAGGGAAGCATTTAGTATATCTGACTAGGAAAGAGCATGCTCCCCAATCCATTACTGCAATCAGAGACAGCGCTGGAGTCCTTACATACGATGCTAAAAAGATTAGTGAGGCTTTACGGAGCTTTTACATTGAATTTTATTGGTCTGAAGGTTGCAAACACAGGAGGGCTAAAATGGAGACCTTTTTCAAGAACCTGGATCTCCCAGCGGTAACCTCAGAACAGGCCTCTCTCCTTAATGTCCCCTTGAAAGTTCAGGAAATACAGGAGGCAGCTAGGCAACTTCAGAGTGGGAAAGCGCCTGGCCCTGATGGTCTCCCGGGTGAGTTTTATAAGGAGTTTATAGGGATTCTGTCAGGGCCGATGTTGGAGATGTACAATCACTCCTGTATGCATGAATGCCTACCACCATCTTTGAGAGAAGCTAATATTTCCTTAATTCTTAAGAAGGGGAATGTTCCTGAGGATTGTGCCTCATACAGACCCATCTCCCTATTAAGTTCAGATTTCAAGATGCTATCCAAGATCCTGGCGCTGAGATTGGAAAGGGTGTTGCCCCATATTATTAAAGAGGACCAGACAGGTTTTATAAGGGGCCATAGGTCCTCTAATAATATTAGAAGGTTGCTGAATGTGGTCCAAGTTTGTCAGCAACGATTGATTCAGGGGTTGGTGATTTCCTTAGATGCAGAGAAAGCATTTGACCGGGTGGAATGGCCGTATCTTTTATATGTCTTTGAACAGTTTGGGTTGGGTGGAGTCTTTGCTAGGTGGGTGGAAGTTTTATATCACTTCTCTCTGGCCACGGTCATCACCAACGGGGTGAAGTGTGGAAATTTTAGGATTGGTAGGGGTAGTCGGCAAGGCTGCCCCTCTCACCGTTGTTGTTTATGCTGGTGATAGAGCCTCTGGCAGAGGCCATTCGTCAGAACATCCACATAACTGCTCCAGAAGTGGGACCAATGGCACAGAAGACTACACTGTATGCGGATGATGTTCTCCTGTTTTTAACTGAGCCCGATGACCTCCGTACCCATTTGATACAACATATCAATTGATTTGGGGCTATTTCAGGATATAAGATTAACTTTGCAATATCGGAGGCTATACCTTTGGGGAACCTTAAGGATGTGCCAGAAGTTGAAGGTGGCCCTAAGTTCCCTGTTAAGTGGTCACGGGCAGGGTTCCAGTACCTAGGCATTTTTATTACCCCCAAGTTTGATCTGTTATTTCAGACTAACTTTGCTCACTTGCTCGACAATATTAGGCGAGATCTCCAGAGATGGGAGGCTCTTCCAATTTCATGGCTGGGCTGAATATCTCTCATTAAGATGAATGCTCTTCCTCATTTGCTTTATCCCATGCGTATGTTCCCTATAATGTTTCCCAGGTCAATGCTGTGGAAGCTTATGGGGTAATTTGGTTCCTTTGTCTGGCATCGTGGGTGGACCCTCATCAAACTTACTAAATTGCAATTGCCTCAAGGAGGGGGAGGAGTTGATTTCCCAGAAATCAGAAGGTATCAATTGAGTTCCCTGCTGTCCTTTGTCTGCGACTGGGTAGGTAATGATTCAAACTCAATATGGCTGGATATTGAGGCCTCTCAAGCAAAGTGCCCTCTTATTAACCTGTTGTTCATGGATAAGATGAGGACAGTTATGGACCACTGCTGGAACCCCATAGTCATTAGTACGGTCAAGGCATGGAGGGCAATGCATCAGAGTGAGGGTTGTTTATCCAAGACTTTGCCACTTACACCTATAGTGTAAGGGTTCCGACCAGGGATGATGGACTCAGGGTTCAAAATATGTGCAACAAGAGGAGTTTCCTGTTTGGGAGACTTGTTTGAGGAGGAGGTTATGATGTCTTTTGAGCAACTAAGCTACAAATACAGGTTACCCAGCAGAGATCTTTGCCTTTTTTTTCAGGTTAGGGATTTCATCCAGAAGACGACTACGCTTCTCACTAAGCCCTATAAGCCCAACACAGAGAGGTTGTTGCTACGCTCCACAAGCATCCTTTTGGTTAGTGCACTCTATCTCCTGCTGGGTGGCAGGACCTGGCAGCATATTAACCGGTTATGAGAGGTCTGGGAGTAAAAGCTAGGAGTGGAGATCTCTTCTGAAACATGGGAGAATACTCGAAAGATCTCAATCTGTAATAGGACGCATGCTACGCAGTGAAAAGCTCTGCAGAGGGCTCATCTGGCACTAGACCGTCTGGCAAAGTTTAAAAAAGGGGCATCTTCAGTGTGCCCCAAATGTAAAATAAGTGTAGGTACTCTTACCCATTGCTTCTGGACATGCCACAGCTCTGTGTTTATTGGAGCACTGTGGCGGGAGAGATAGAGACGGTATTGAGGACTGAAGTTAAAGTAGACCCGATATCTCTCCTCTTAGGTCTACCAAATTTACCATTTTTAGACGGGCATGGGAAGAAACTATTTAATATTCTTGCAT
This sequence comes from Chiloscyllium punctatum, assembly GCF_047496795.1. Taxonomy (NCBI): domain Eukaryota; kingdom Metazoa; phylum Chordata; class Chondrichthyes; order Orectolobiformes; family Hemiscylliidae; genus Chiloscyllium; species Chiloscyllium punctatum. Next base: position 81,757,405 of record NC_092744.1, read on the forward strand.
ACTGTGCATGGAAGAATATTCTGATGAACTGGGTGTCTGAGAACCCGCCGAGCTTGCTGGGATGGCAGAAATTAATTATGGAGCACATTCCCTTGGACTTTTTCACAAACATAGTGCACCACACAACAGACAATTTTTATAAGACATGGCAGCCCTACTTGAGTTATTTGGAAATAGATTTGTCAGTTGTCTTAACTAGGGTGTTTGTTTAACCAGGATGGTTAGATTTGTCAAGCCCTGGGCCCTAGAGGAGGTCTCCTGAGTTAATAAGGGTATACATACAATGCTCCCGTTCCTTTGTTTGGGAGTTTTGCACCAAGCATAGCTGTTCTGTATTTTGTGGGTTTTTTTTTGCTTTTTTTTGGTGTTGCTTTGCACAGTATTAGGGTTTGTTTTGTATTAGAGGGTAGGTTAATAGTTAGGAAACAGTAGTATTGTAATTTGTGTTTTTCTTTCTTTTTATTATACTGATAATAGTTATTGATTGTATTTTTCAATAATTTTATATGTTTGTAAAGTTAAAAAAGATTTGCTTATAAATATATTTACAAAAAAAAATGAATGAGTGATTATTTAAAAAGCTTTCTGCCGATCTTCACCCTGCTGGACCAAGTGATGCAATCCATTATTTGAAGTTATCTTTCATGTGAATCCTGAACCTGAGGCCATCGTCTGCCTGTTCAAGTGGACATAACTTCTAATGACAACACAGAGTCCTGTACTACTGCATTAATAGCCCAAGCGATAATAGAGTCATACAGTTGTACCAGATGGAAACAGAACTCATTGGTCCAACCCGTCCATACCAACCAGATATCTGAAATTAAGCTAGCCCCATGTGCCAGCATCTGGCTCAAATCCCTCCAAAGCTTTCCTTTTCCTGTACACATCCAGGTGCCTTTTAAATGTTGCAATTGTACTAGTCTTCACCACTTCCTATGGCAGTTCATTCCATACAAACACCATCCTCTGCATGAAAATGTTGCCCCTAGGTCCTTTTTGAATTTTTTCCCTTTCACCTTAAACCTATGGCCTATAACTCTGGACTTCCCTGCCCTGGGAAAAATACCTTGGCTCTTCATCCTATCCATGCCCCTCATGATTTTATAAACCCCTACAAGGTCACCCCTCAGCCTCTGATGCTCTAGACAAAATAGCCCCAGCCTATTCAGCCTCGTCCTATAGCTTAAATCCTCCAATCCTGGCAACATTCTTGTAAATCCTTTCTGAACCCCATTCAAGTTTCACAATATCTCTCCTATAGCAGGGAGATGAGAAAGAATTGCATGCAATATTCCAAAAGCAGCCTAACCAATGCCCTGTACAGCTGCAATACAACATCCCAACTCCTGTACTCAATGCACTGATCAATAAAGGCAAACATACCAAATGTCTTCTTCACTACCCTGTCTATCTGTGATTCCGCCTTCAAGGAATAATGAACCAGCACCTCAAGGTCTTTGTTCAGCCACACTCTCCAGGACTGTACCATTAAGTGTAAAAATATTGTCCTGATTTGCCTTGCTAAATGCAACACTCACATTTATTTAAATTAACTCCATACGCCGAGCCTCAACCCATCAGCCCATCTGATCATGGTCCCATTGTACACCGAGTTAACGTTCTTCATTGTCCACTACACAACCAAATTTGTAATCATCTGCAAACTTAGAAACCATACCTCCAATATTCACATCCAAATCATTTATATAAATGACAAAAAGCAGTGGACCCAGCACCAATCCTTGCGGCACACCGCTGGTCACAGGCTTCCAGTTCGAAAGACAACCCTCTAACACTACCCTCCAACTCCTACATTCAAGCCAGCTTTGTATCCAATTGGCTAGCTCTCCCTGGATTCCATGTGATCTTGCCAACCAGCGGCGTGCTGCAAAGATTGGTGCTGGGTCCACTGCTTTTCATCATTTATATAAATGATTTGGGTGTGAACATAGGAGGTATGGTTAGTAAATTTGCAGAAGATACCAAAATTGGTGGGGTAGTGGACAGCGAAGGAGGTTACCTCAGAGTACAATGGAACCTTGAACAAATGAACCAATGGGCCAAGTAGAAGATGAGGCTTAATCTAGGTAAATGTGAGATGTTACGTTTTGGTAGGGCAAATCAGGGCAAGACTTATATACTTAATTGTACAGGTGTGTTGGCAAACAAAGAGACCTTGGAGTGCAGATTCATAGTTCCTTGAAAGTGGAGCTGCAGGTGGATGGGGCAGTGAAGGCGGCATTTGGTATGCTTGCCTTTATTGGTCAGTGCAATGATTATAGGGGTTGGGAGGTCATGTTTCAGCTGTACAGGTCATTGGTGAGGCCACTTTTGGAATACTGCATTCAATTTGGATCTTCCTACTATAGGAAAGATGCCATTAAACATGAAAGGGCTCAGAAAAGAATTACAAGGAAGTTGGGGGGTTTGAGCGATGTGGAGAAGCTGATTAGGCTGGTGCTATTTTGCCTGGAGCACTGGAGGCTAAGGGGTGACCTTATAGAGGTTTATAAAATCATGAAGGGCATGGATAGGGCAAATAGTCAAAGTCTTTTCCCCAGGGTAGGGAAGCCCAAAACAGGAGGGCATGGGTTTAAGGTGAGAATGGAAAGATTTAAAAGGGACCCAAGTGTAACATTTTCACGCAGAGGGTGTGCATGCATGGAATGAACTACCCAAGGAAATGGCGGGGCCTGGTACAATTACAACATTTAAAAGGCATCTGGATGGATATGTCAATAGGAAAGGTTTAGAGGTTAAATGGTCAAATGCTGGCAAGTGGGACTAGATTAATTTAGGCTATCGAGTTGGCATGGACAAGTTGCACTGAAGAGTCTGTTTTGGTGCTGTACATATCTATGCCTCTATATCCAGTCTACTATGCAGAACCTTGTTGAATGCTTTGCTAAAGTCCATTTAGATAACATGTACCACTCTGCCTTCATCAATTTTCGACGTCACTTCTTCAAAAAACTCAATCAAGTTAATGAGACATGATTTCTCATACACAAAGCCATGTTGACCATCTTTAATCAGTCCTTGCCTTTCCAAATATATGTAAATCTTGTCTCAGAATCCCCTCCAACAACTTACCCAGCACTGACGTCAAGCTCACGGGTCTAATGTTCCCTGGCTTTTCCTTATCACCTTTCTTAAATAATGGCACCACATCCGTCACCCTCCAGCCTTCTGGACTTCCTCACCAGTGGCTAATCCTTTTCTTATCCAATATTACTATAAACAGCTAAACCAGCAGTTGTCCTCTATCATATATAAGATGGCTGCTACATTTGCCTGCATTGAAGTAACTACACTACAAAAAGCAAAGCTTCATTGCATTTAAAGCATTTTGGGATGTTTCAATAATGTAACAAAGCATCACATAATCATAAGTTCCCTTTTCCAGACAGCCTCAGAGTTGGATGTGCAGGTTTGGAGGTGCCGTGTACAAAATTTCAAGTAGCACATAAGCCAGGCCCAAAAATCAAGATAATTCAGCTAAACAGAAATACCATATTAAATAAACCAGAACATACTGTGGAGGCGGTCTACTTGATGTCCCTGCTGTACTGGTACTGGGCTCTTCTGCTATTCCACCACCATCCAAGTACATTGTGACAGCCATCTCCAGATTGTTGCCGCATGCTTCTAATATGTGCTTCCCAACACTTTCACTGGCACCTAAATCACATAAAAACTTATTAGAGAGCTCAAGGTATCCACCATCATACCTAACGTTAATGGCATGTGTTGTTTAAACTGCTTATAGGTATACAGATAGTCTATTACCCTATGTAAATGTAAGCCACTTCATTTTAGTGTTGCAACTATTAAAATAGTGTCATTCATACCAGTATGCTACGGTTAAAAAAAAAACCAATGACAATCTTAATGAACTGACGTGTCTCATCTCAAATTGCTAGCAGGACATCTGTGAGTACCAGTACTCACCTCAGCATTACATACAGGTACATAGAATATGCACCACAGAAACAGGCCATTCAACCCAACTTGTCTGCACTGGCATTTATACTCTGCACAATTTTGCAACTCTGTCCATTACATCGCAGCTTTTCAATATACTGTATCTTTCTGTTGAGTTCCCTTTTCTCTCCTGTCCAGTTTCCTTTTGAAAGCAATTTATCTCAAACTCTTCCTGAGATAACGAGTTCACATTCTCACCACTAGGTGAAGAAATTACTCCTCAATTCCCTGTTGGATTTATTAGTAATTATCTTGCATTTTTATTTACTAACTTTTGATTCTCTCACAAGTAGAAATAATAGGAGATATTTGATTACGTTGGAAGGGGTGCAGAGAAGATTTATCAGGATGTTAGCTGGGTTGAAAAGTTTCAGTTATGAAGAAAGATGGGATGGACAGGGTTTATTTTTCTTGGGACAGAGGACACTGAGGTGGGACATGATTGAAATGTATAAAATTACAAGGGGCACTGAAAGGATAGACAAAAAGGACCTTTTCTCCTTGGTGGTGGGATCAATGATGGGGGGAATGATTAAAGGGGCAGGAGATTTAGACGAGATGTGAACAACTTTTTTTTCCACTCAGTGGCTGGTAAGAATCTCATATTCTCTATCTGTAAGGATGACGGAGGCAGAAATCCTCATAACATTTAAGAAATATTTCAATGTGCATTTATGATTCCAATGCATTCAAGGCTATGGATGAAGAGCTAGAATAGATAGGTGCTTTTTTTTTTGACCAGTGCAGACTCAATGTGCTGTAGACCTCTGTGGCTCCACATCTGTTCTGTCCAATCCATTTATTACCTTAAAAGTCTCTAAGCAATTACCTGGCTGTTTTCTCGTTTACTTAACAGAATCCCAATTAATTCTGCCCAATAATTGTGGTGCCTCAGCTCTGTTATCTGCCCACTGAATTTGATGTGCACTTTCTCCCATGATTGTCATTTTTTTTCTATAGCACGAAATCTAGAGCAGAGCAGTGCTCTAAATGCAGCCAAGTAGGCTCCAAGACAAGTTTAATATAACTGCATGACTTTTGAAATCTATGCTACTTTGTTAACATTTTAATTGCTTTGCAGACCTGCAATGCTGCTTTTGATGATGTATTCACCAATATCCTTTGCTCTTGTACTTTTTGTTTTACTTTGGCTCACTTTTCAGGTGCAAGTGATGCTTCCTCTCAAAGTGCATCACTTGTACCTTTTGTCCCTACCTCTGAGTAACAAGTCCTAGGTTCAAGTCCCACCTGTCCTGGATATGTGTCACAACACATCTGAACAGACGGATTAAAAATAAATGCATCACCACGTTTCCCTGTCAAAGGTTATTAGTCATCCAACTATCCAGACTCCAGATCAAGTATAGCTACAAGCATCCTACCAATTTTGGCATCATCTTGGCAAGGATCCTTGTCCTTAAATCATCCATATACCTTTCCAATTAGTCCTGACACCATGCCCCCCACAGTCATCCATACTATTCCAATAATTCTCTTATGCATTGGCTCCAAGGACTTGATATGTTTTCCAAAGCAGTTTTCCTTTGCATAACCCCATTTTAATGTCCCAGACGTTATGCAACACAAGATGAAAATGTGGGAGAAACAAGAGTTGTTGGGGTGGGGAGTCCAGTGGTGGTGGCCTTCAATTGCTCAGCAGGATGTTTGCGGGATAGGGGGGGGTTAATGGTCACTTCATAGAATAAAGAGTGCATAATTGCTTGGTAGTGCAAAACTTAAATATTGCTAATAAAATACATTTTGTCCAAGATTTCTACCTTGCACTCATCAAGATAGCTTGCAGAAATACCAAAGGGAAAACAATCGTTTCTACTATTTGAAAAGAGAGTGCTTATTGATTATCAGGTGATCTCTGATTGAGCTGTTTCCATGGAGAATACACAGTTAATGATGGCTGACAGTTAACTGCCCAGATTTGTTCAGGTTTAAACAAGGAAGGTTGACTGATTGGTAAGACACCTGAAAAATTAACCAGCAAATGGCTGTCACGTATTTTGCTGAATTGAAACAGGTGCAGTGTATGTACATGTTCTTTGTCAATGGAAAGAACAGGATCCTGTGAAAGTATACATAGCTTCCAGTACACGCAAGTACACCATATTGCAAGCTTGATTGACAATCCTAAATTGGTTGTCAATATAATTATTTGGTAAAAACAATGACTGCAGATGCTGGAAACCAGATTCTGGATTAGTGGTGCTGGAAGAGCACAGCAGTTCAGACAGCATCCAAGTAGCTTTGAAATTGACGTTTCGGGCAAAAGCTCTTCATCAGGAATAAAGGCAGTGAGCCTGAAGCATGGAGAAATAAGCTAGAGGAGGGTGGGGGTGGGGAGAAAGTAGCATAGTGCGCAGTGGGAGAGGGACTCCCTGAGATTCTTGTAGAGAGAGGAGGAAAACTTCTTCAAGGCAGGCATCCTTGCAAGAGGATTCGCAGTAGGGTTAAAATCAACGAGGTAAAAACAATGACCCACCCCCACCCTCCTCTAGCTTATCTCTCCACGCTTCAGGCTCACTGCCTTTATTCCTGATGAAGGGCTTTTGCCCGAAACGTCGATTTCGAAGCTACTTGGATGCTGTCTGAACTGCTGTGCTCTTCCAGCACCACTAATCCAGAATATAATTATTTGCACACACGGAATTATCCAGCAAGTGTTGTCTAATTGCCTAACATTGACAGTGATGCAAATTTTGTAAGCATGTGCTAGCTGGGTATGGTCAGTATTTTGCTTGTTGCCAACAGCCAAAGGGATATGCTGTTTCACATGATCCACCAGAGTTGGAACATATAGCACACATACTCAGCATCATATTCACACTGAAATCTGTATTCATTTTGTATGATTACTGCATTGTTGATGCTTAATCTTTTGCTCAACACAGGTTGATGAGGTAGACTGGGCACTTTTCTAGAGCAAGAGTGACAAATGATTAGACTGGGTTTGTCATTATCCTGCAGGAAGACTTTGGCATACCTTATTCAGCATCAACAGTAGACGTGTGGCTTGGTAGCCACTAACCTTCTAGCACATGGAATTGTAGGAGACTTAATGTGTACATTGAAAGCTAGGATCTACACAACTAGGAAGATGAGAAATCTCCCAAGGTTCTCCAATATTGTCTGAGGCAAACCAATCTTCGTTAGTCAATGTATATGTTGGGATTTCTACAGTTACACACATTAAAATTGACTTTATTGACAATCATGTAAAAAGGACCTGAGCCACATATTCATCATCAAACCCTGATGCTGGAAGAGGGCACAAAGTCAGGCAGCGCAGTGGCTCAGTGGTTAGCACTGTTACCTCACAGTGCTAGGGACCCAGGTTTGATTCCAGTCTTGGATGACTGTCAGCAAACAATGTGCATGTTCTCCTTGTGACAGTGTGCATTTCCAATGAATGCTTCGGTTTCTTCACCCAAATCCAAGATGTGCAGTTTAGATGGATTAGCCATTGTAAATGTGGGATTAAAATAGGACAGTCTTCGAAAGATTGGTACAGACTCAATGGGCCGAACGGCCTCTCTCAACACTGTTGAGATTCCATGATTCATTCTGCAGATAATGGCTACGCTAATCAGATAGCTTCTTACTGTACATCTTGCAAAGTCATGGAAAGGCCATAAGGCAGTCATTCTTAGTTTTGAAAAGTGCCCAGTCAACCTCTGACTACCCTGGTGCCTGAAATGTTTGAGTGATGGGTGAAGCTAGCTTTTATGCATTGCTACTATGCAGTAGCAATATGAGTGGTGTTCACCATTAACAAGATGCAGCTGTCAAGCCAAGATGCCAATCTGCCCATTACCGGTGTGATATAGCTATGTAGGCTGGCAGAACATATCAAACAGTTTATCCTTTTGGATGCTCGCAACAAGGAAGGTACTGACAGCATCCAACTAGCCCATGCTTTCAAAACTCACAAGACAGTGCTAACATCAGATGTGATTCTGCAGTTTGTCAACATTTGCTGTATAATGAACAAAAACTGAAATTAATGGAAAAGCTCAGGTCTGACAGCATTTATGGAGAGAAGTCAGAGTTAATCAGAAATCAGAATTATTTTGCAGAAGGGTCACTCGACCCGAAACTTTGATTTCTTTCAACAGATGCTGCCAGACTTTCTGTATTTGCTTCTAATTTACAGCATCCACAGTTCATTTGTTTTTTGCTGGATAATCCTGAGTATGCAGAGAATTATACTGTCAGTAATTTAGGACTATTGGTTGGGCTCAGTGTGGCACACTTGCATGTACTGGAAGCCACATATATTAACACATTGAACACTGTTCTTTCCAGACAGAAGAACGTGTGTACGGTGCACCTGTTTCAATTCAACTAAACCAACAGCCATTCATTAATCTTTTTATTTCAATACCCTGACCAATTATAGACACCCTGCATTGTTCAAAATTTTACTCTTGCAATTATCTGTCAATAATTATTAATTGCTGCATTTTCCAACACCACTACCAAATCCACTTTCCAAGCAATCACCACCCACCTCTCATACAGTATAAATGATGGTAATCTCCTTAATTGGTATTCTTGCAAGTTGTCCTAATAAGTGCAAGATGAAAAGCTTTGACATAATCTTTTTTCAGCAGTATACTAGTATTATTTTATTCCTGTAGTGCAGGAATATGCTTTATAACATGATGTTTAATTTTGATATTAAAAGGTAAACCTATCTTTCCTGTAGTTTGCAGTACACTTTAATTTGTAACACTTGAATTCAAAGTATGCTTGATGTAATCACTAGGATTCTATAACTGCTTATTTGAAACCTACTCCTGGGCTGCCTAATTTTGCCACAGGTGGAGTATAATTATCCATATTCAAAAATCTGATCCAACATTAGTTTAATCATTTATGCTGTGAACTTCATGCCAGCAGCTAGCTCTTCTCTAACTACCATGATACAAAAGTAGGATTTTGATCTGTCAGCATCTTTCTGATGATCTGTTTAACAGTTTGAATTTGTTAAGTTGTTTAAATTAGCTCAACATGTTAAATCTTTCAACAGAGCAGTAGTATTGTGAACAGTACTTCCTATAGAGCTAGGAGTGCCAAATTCAGACAAATTAATCCAGCAGCACTGAAAAAGCAATTGTTTCCACTCAGTCACTGGAAATCAAAAGACAACAGACCAACACTGGAGTTATTTGTCTAGCAGGAAACCACCACATTATGGATGCCATATTTAGCAATACAGGGATGATATTTTAACTGTGGCAATATAACTAACCTGAATAAGGTATGGTGCTTCTTCACGCAGAAGAAATGACTTAAATTGTTGTGCTAATGTATTGATTTATTAAAACTTTATTTTAAAAAGATTTTACTAATGACACCATTGCATTTTATACCTACAAACTAAGTCCTGACTTTAAACCTCTCTAACACCCCCAAACCCTTGAATTCTAGCAGAATTCCCTTTTTGAGTAAACAAACTGATTCACTCCTGTCACATCTGCCATGAATAATATTGATTCATGTTGATTCAGCAACACATTTGCCCTGCACTATAAGGAAGCACTTGGCACCTTAAACATATACCACACCCAAAGTGCCCAAAAAATGATCTTAAACCTAATCTCTGTGCACCAAATCACATGCAGCAAAGATATGGCACATGGTATTCAAGATAGGTTATGTACCTGCAATATAGCTGAACAGTACATATTATGTTGCATTCCATATAGCTAGCACAAATACTGTACAGAATTATGTATATCTTAGTGCATGGTAGCTATATTCATGTACAGTACAAATATACAAGTCAAAGATGCACACCAAAACACACAGTTCTACTGTATGTGAATGTCGCTCTAGATAAATACAAGATCTAGTTGGCATGTTTAACAATCATAAGATAGACAAATACCACAAGTTGGGCTCTCTGAGGTACATAGTACAATACAACAGATAGAATAACAATTTAAATGTAGTATATCATAATGATTAAAAATGTTTGTCTAATGAGTTTCTGAAACAGTCACTGAAACAGAGTTGTGGGGTGGGAATCACACAAAGTGAATACACTTCTCTAGCTAGTAGGTGGTTATCACTTCAAAGGGAGTTGTCTGACTTCTATACATGAGTTGGTTAGTAACCAACCAATCTAGATGAGAAGCATCATCTGTACTGGATGTTTTACCCAGAGTGGAGAGATCTCATGTATCACAGCAAGGTCACTTTGGTCTACAAAAAATTAATGGGGAAAAATGTGGTAGCTTTGAATTCTTATATCAACAGTTCTGACTAATTGTGGACCTTTATGATCTTGGTTTGTACCTATTGAGGATTCTGAAGGGTTCAGTTTGACATGAAACCTTTCACAGTGGACAACTGAGAGCTGCTATAAATTGCAGGTACAGTGCCATTGTACAAGTGTTCTAATCCAGGCAAACCTAATTTTTTCGTTTCACTGAGCATATGAAAGTTTTTAACCTGAACTGCAATGTCAGAAAGTGCATTTTATATCATTCCAGGAATCAAGGAGGAAGATTTTTTGTCATCACATGTCCCTCCCAGAGCAGATATCAATGATAAATTGGCTTTTATTCAACCAAATGTGTTACTTTCAAAGTAGTTTGTGCAAAAATCACAAGTATCGCTATGGGAAGCAAGAGGTCGCCTATCGGAAAGGACCTTTGATACTGGGAGCAAGGAAGATAGTGAATACAGACCTGTTTTGTATCCATCTACCACCCACCTTTCAATGTGGACTAGATAATTATGTCAGAGTTAGCAAGCCAAAGGTCCATCTGCTTGACATTCATCATTGGATTGTAAGAGATGCCCCTGTGAAAGAGCATTGTTAATAAAGTGAAACACTGTGAAGCTGCCTTAGGCTCATGTTCAGATATGTCCTCAACTAGAAAACTGGAGGAGTTAGTAGCTCACATATGGGGCTACTTGACCTAATGATATAGGGAGAAGGAGAAATGAGATTTTGAAGGTGTTTGAGGAGCTATTATAAAATTAAAAAGCAGACCTTCAACAGAGTGAATTGCTAGATGTAGATTTGAGGTTTAAATGAGTTGCTAAAACAGTGTTGAAGATGAGTACTTCAATTCAGGGGAACTGGCACCAGTACCTGAAAAGCAGCAGCTTTTCCATTGGAAAGGGCTTCACATATACCAGCTCGTAGCCCACATCCAGACAAATCATTTAACCAGAATATTGGATTGGGTGCTAAGTTCAAGACAGGATTCAGATAATTACATAAATGTATCAGTACAGAATAGTTGATTAGGTAAGATCACACAAGAGAGAGTATTTTAATAAGAAATTACCGATTAAAGCCACATCAGGGGAAAAATATTAAACAGTTAAAATTAAAAGTACTATATCAAAGTACATGAAGTATTCACAAAGGAAATAAGGTATACGGAGACAGGTTGGAAATACAGAAATGCTAAAGACGCATTGCTGAGATAATATTGAACAATGGAACAAGTTTGATGGACTTCACAGTCCATCCTAATTTCTGACAGGACATATCAAGAAAAGATCAACATAGTGTCGATATAAGCGAAATCAGGACTGCAGATGCTGGAGATTAGAGTCAAGAGTGTGGTGCTGGAAAAGCACAGATCAGGCAGCATCCGAGGAGCAGGAACAGCGACATTTCGGGCAAAAGCCCTTCATCAGGAAGGGGGCTGGGAGTCTAGGGGGTGGAGAGATAAATGGGAGGGGGCTGGGCTTGGGGCAGGGTGGGTGGAAGTACAGAGTGTGCAATAGGTGGATGCAGGTGGGGATAAAGGTGATAGGTCAGAGTGGAGGGTGGTGCAAATAGATGGAAGGAAGATGGACATGAGGAGGTGCTGAGCTGGAAGGTTGGAACTGGGGCAAGGTGGGAAATGATGGAACTGGTGAAATCCACATTGATGCCATGGGGTGGAGGGTCCCGAGGTGGAAAATGAGGCATCCTTCCTCCTGGCGTCGGGTGGTAAGGGAGTGGCGATGGAGGAGACCCAGGACCTGCATGTCCTCAGCAGAGCGGGAGGGAGTGTTGAAGTGTTCGGCCATGAGGCGCTGAGGATGGTTGGCGCTCTACGAGTAGGTTTCAGAGACCATCTCTGGAACACCAGCATCAACCAAGAAGAACGCCTCATCTTCCGATTCAGGACCCTCCAACCCCATGGTATAAATGTGGATTTCACCAGTTTTCCCCTTTTCTCCTCTTCCTACCTTACCCCAGTTCCAACCTTCCAACTCAGTTCCATCCTGATGACCTGTCCTATCTGTCCATCTTCCTTCCCACTTATCAGCACCACCCTCCCCTCTGACTGATCACCTTTACCCCCACCTACATCCACCTACTGCACTCTCAGCTACCTTCCCCCACCCCCCCCCCACACCCCCCCTCCCCCAGCTCCACCCCCTAGGCTCTCTGCATCATTTCTGATGAAGGGCTTTTCCTGAAACATCGATTATCCTGCTTCATGGATGCTGCCTGACCTGCTGTGCTTTTCCAGCACCACACTCTTACCCATACTGTCGATATAAGTTGCCTTTGAAACTTGATTTTGAGTTTTTGTGATAGAAAAGTTATGAAGTTAAGAGATCAGGGTAATCTCAGGGTATTGTCTACATGAAGTTTAGGAAAAGTATGATTTATGCCAGGTTAGTTTACAAGACAAATCTAGACCACAACATTCTTCCACATCAACAATGGCTCAGTTGATAGCACTCTCAGCTCTTAATGACAAGGTCTGAGTTAAAATCTCACTCCTGGGCTTAAGTGAACCTGTCTTGGCGGATGATCTGCAACAGCACATAGAGTGATATACTGTCAGTGGTACCAACTTTCAGATGAGACATAAAACCGAGGCCCCACGTGCCTGCTTGTGTGAATGTTAAAAAAGTTCCATGGTACTATTTTGAAGAATGGCAGGCAACTTACCCCTAATATCATAACCAGAACGATGCCCTCAATCAACATCACAAAATCAGATCTGATCGCGACCACGTGATTGTTTGTGGGATTGTGCTATAAGTTGCCTGTCACATAATAACACTTCAAAAATAAGTTCACTGACTCACAGCACTTTGATACATCTGGTGATCATGAAAAATGCTAAACAGATTCAAGTCTTTCTTTCTATAAAGAGGAATTTGATTTGCTTGATCAGGAACTGAATGCCAGGCAATGGCTGAAGATCAGACTTGAGGCAGGTTACCAGTAGTATTACCCTGGGGTCAGTGCTAACTGTATGATTGTTTGCTGCACATATTAACCAGTCATTGATATTGAGAGAATGCTCAATAGTTTGGCAGGTATAAGGATAAAGACTGTAGAAGAGGGTAATTTTCTACAGAAGACATGGATCTAGTTGGAAAATGAATGAAGCAATAGCAAACAGCATTTAACCTGTTTTAAAACTGCATATTAAATATCAGAAGAACCAACAGAATACACATCATTTACAGGGAACTGCATGTGACTTAATTAAAAGGATTGAAGCATCATTGTACACATAACTGAAGATTCAAAATCAATGCTGAACAGCTTGACCCACAACAAGCAGGGTATTGAGTTTTATTAACAGAATTAGTCAGTACTAAACTAAAAGGAAATAATCGTATGGTCAGACCACAAACAGACTACTGTGCCCCATTTTGGTAAATAACATAGTTGCCTTGGAAGACAAATTAGAAGAGTGCACTGCAAATTATTACTAGCTTAAGATTCAAAGTTACTCAGGCAAGCACAGAGTTGGGTTTATTTATTTTGCCACAACACAAATTTACAGGAGGCCTGACACAGTGAAAGAAAATATCAGAAAGGTTAAATATTGTCCTTCCTGATTGCATTCATTTGGAGAACCAGGGGAAATAAGGTTTAAACCACTGCAATTTCAGAATAGACCTGACATTAGCCAATTTCTTTTCCTCTAAAAAGTACCAAGCTTTTGGAATGGACACCAGCTGGTGCAGTATGCATTGACTCTCTAAATGATTGAAATGTGTGGCGTTGGAAAAGCACAGCAGGTCAGGCAGCTTCTGAGGAGCAGGAGAGTTGACGTTTCGGGCATACACCCGTCATCAGGAATGGTGTTGAGGAGCCAGGTAAATGGACAGGGCAGGTATCACAGGGTAAAGGAGCATTAAATCCCCCTCAGGCAGAGGCATCAATACCTCTCAGCAGTCTATAGGATCATCACATCATGCCCTCAGGAGACTGGCAGGGTTTTGGAATTCCCCTCAGGGGACCTGTAGGGGAATTAATCCACCTCAGGGGCAACAGCAACCACAAGGAACCACAGGAGGCATTAACAACCCCCTCCCCCCTCCCCCCCTCAGGGACTAGAAGGTGCATTAACACCTCATGGACTAGCAGAAGCATTAACAATCCCTCAAGGTACTGGTAGTGACATTAACACATCCTCAGGGGGCTGAAGGGGCATTAACACCCCTCAAGATACTGGCAGGGGTATAATACCCCTCAGGGGAAATAACCACCTTCAAGAACTGGCAGGAGCATTAACACAGAAATCGGGGACTAGCAAGGGATTTAAGAGCCCCCTCCCTTGAGGGTGCAGTCAGGAAGGCTCCCATACCCTTCCCACTAATGGGTGGGGTGTGGGAGCGGGGCTGGTGTGATGGGGCAGTGCCCTGGGCCTGGCTTGCCGGCCTGCTGAGTGGCCCAGGACTCCCAGTCCTCGGGGATGATGGCTGGCGGTGAGGGGTGGACACAATGAAGTCAGGCGGAGTCCTGAGGGCGGCGACGGTGGTGGTCTCCAGTTCCCCCCCCTCTCTCTCTCCCCCACCCTCTCGCCTGTTTACCTGTAATGGCTGTGAACTGCCGGATTAACCCCTGCAGCGCCGACCCGGCCGACCCCGCTCCATCACCAACCGCCGCCATCTTACCGCGCAGCGCCCACGCAGGCGCACTCGGCCCTGCCCCTCACCTCCGCTAACCCCACCCTCCCCCCCTTCGCCGGCACGGGGACGTGACGTCAACCCCTCCAAACCCATTGGGCGGCAGTCCCAGTCCCACGCCTGCGCATTCGGCATGCGTGCCAAATCGGTACGACATCTTTGATCAAGGCAACACTTTGCTCTCCCCATTGACTGGAGCATTTTCTCATTGTTTGTAAATCAGCAGCGACTGTCGCTATCTCGATTTGTATTTGGCGATGATGAGAAGGCGATCTTCTCTGGGTCACCCCAGCAGCAGTACGAGCATTGCAGTTGGACTCACTCCATTCAGTGCGCTGTATTTATAACTTGTCGCGTGCAAAGTTTTGGAATTCGACCAAGAGGTCAGAATATTTTGTCCCAACCTATTATCGTGAACACTGTATTCCCACTGTACACCCAGCTAGATATTTTGCAACAATATGTTTGGATTTTAAGAATTGTTTAGTCACCAACGAGTTTGCAAAGGATTCTGACGGCAAAGCATCGTCAAACAACGGTAAAACACTGCTGCCAGTTGACAACAAAGCTAACTGAATCAAAAACAAAAAAGTGCTGAAGAAACTCATCAGGCCTAGCACCATATAGAGATTAAAGTGGTGCTGGAAAAGCACAGCAGGTCAGGTAGCATCCGAGGAGCCGGAAAATCGACGTTTCGGGCAAAAGCTCTTCATCAGGCATAGAGGCAGGATGCCTGCAGAGTGGAGAGATAAATGAGAGGCGGTGGGGGTGGGGAGAAAGTTGCATAGAATACAATAGGTGAATGGGGTGGGGATGGAGGTGGTAAGTCAGAGAGGAGGGTGGGGGAAGTTAGCAAAGAGTACAGTGGGTGAATGGGGGTAGGGATGAAGGTGATAGGTCAGAGAGGAGGGTGGAGTGGACAGGTCATGGGGACAGTGCTGAGCTGGAAGGCTGGAGGTGGGGTAAGAGAAAGGGAAATGAGGAAACTGGTGAAATCCACATTGATGCTCTGGGGTTGAAGTGTTCTGAGGCAGAAGATGAGGCATTCTTCCTCCAAGCGTTGGGTGGTGAGGGAGCAGCAGTAGAGGAGGCCCAGGACCTGCATGTCCTCTGCAGAGTGGGAGGAGTTGTTGAAATGTTGGGCCACAGGGTGGTGGGGTTGATTGGTAGCACCATATATGATGAGAGAAACAATAGTTAATGTTTCATGTCAATTAGGGCTTCTTCAGAACTAAAACTCTTTGTTAATTCTATTTTCTCACAATAGATATTTCTATTTCAGGTTGCAAATAGAATTCTGCTTTTAAAGCATGTTTATTATAGTCGATACTAAGTGGTCAACTTTTTAAGTAACCTTTCTTAGATGTGTCAGGAAAGGACTGTAAGCACTTATGCTTCATAAAATTAAGAGACATAGCAGTAGTAGTAAAGAAATATCATACAATTACATTTTTTGCAGCCCTGAGATGGCATGCAAACAGTTTTAAAATCAAAACAAGTCATGAAGATCAGGAATGCATTGTCCATATGAATGACAGGGAGATGGAATAACATTTTTCAAAAGGGAACAGAATAAATGATTGAAGTTAAATATAGACACATGGGGAAAAACAGCACTGTAGACTTAAGGAAAGTTCTACCAAGGAGAGGAACATAGATACCAGTAGGCCAATCATCCCATCAAGTCTCTCTACCATTCAATGAGATCACAGCTGATCTGATAATCCTAAATGCCACTTTTCTGCCTTTTTGCCATAACTCTCAATTTCAATAATGATTAAAAATCTCTCAGCCTTCAATATACTTAATGACCTGGCCTTTCTGATAAATAATTCACTAACCTCAGAAGAAAGTTTTCCTCACCCCTGTCTTAAATGAGCAGCACTTAAATGAGATTATGCCTTCTTGTGCCAGACTCTCCCACGAGTGGAAACCAAAGTCCACTTCTGTTCAGTATCATATGATCTTGCATTTATACAACATCTTGAAGATAGGCCAATATCCAAGATAAGTGAAATCACAGAAAAAAGACAAGTCAAAGGAAATATTAGAAAGATCAAAGTGGAGGATCTAAAGAAAGATGCAAGGAAGGAGGCAAAGGGATTAAGAAAGGATTTCAGAGTTAAGAGCCTTGAAAGCATAGCTGCTAATGGTAGATCAAAATGTGTAGTGGATGTTCACAACTTGCATTTTGCAGGACTTTTTAGCACAGTAAAACACCCTGAAGTGTGCACATGAACACAATGACATTGGATATCAAGTCATACAAGAAAATAAGGGCAGATGATCAAACTTCATCAAAACGGTAGGTTTTAAAAGGCATCTTAAAGAAGGAAGCAGGTACAGTGGCAAAAAGGTTTAGAAAAGAAATTCCAGAGTTTAGAATTTTGTTTAGCCTTTCAAGTCAAAGCAACCTATGGTGGAATAATTAAAAATGGGGACCAAAGAGACTCATGTTGGAAGTGCACAAAGACCTGAAGTTAGAGATAGGAAGGGGTGACAGGATGAAGGAATTTGAACAAGAGGCTTGGAGCCAGTGTAGGTAAACAAGTGTCAGGGTTCTTGGTATCGGTGACTGACATCTCAGTTCTGGATCCAACAGAACACTAATATCATGAATAGTCTACATCAGCAACCATAGGCTAATAGCATCAGTGCTGCAGGTGTGATGTTTGTGGTGGGGACTGGCAGTGTTGGGCAAGCCACTGGTTTACTTCTTTGAACCAGGTCTTCCATAGTAGTATGGGAGGCATGGTGGCACCATGGTTAGCACTGCTGCCTCACAGCACCAGAGACCCAGGTTCAATTCCCGTCTCCGGCAACTGTCTGTGTGGAGTTTGCACATTCTCCCAGTGTATGCATGGGTTTCCTCCCACAGTCCAAAATATGCAAGGTTAGGTGAATTGGCCATGCTAAATTGCCTGTAGTTTTAGGTGAAGGGGTAAATATAGGGGAAAGGGTATGGGTGGGTTGCTCTTCAGAGGGTCGGTGTGGACTTGTTGTACTAATCTAGTACAATACTCAGTATATTGTCATCTTAAAATACAGTTTAAAAATCACACAACACTAGGTTGTAGTTCAACACGTTTATTCGGAAATACTAGCTTTCGGAGTACTTCTCCTTCATAGGTAGCTCATGGGGCAGGATCCTGACGACAGCTCCACATCAAAAAAAAATACACTTTGCAAAATATACTAGCTGCTACGCAAATATCATTTTTGACTGACAGGAGTCCTGTATGCTCTGAGATAGATTCAGTAGACACATCATACTTTGGGGACGACCAAAAGACGTAGGAGCAGAAATTAGGCAATTCAGCCCATCGAGTCTGCTCCGCCATTCAATCATGGCTGATAAGATTCTCAAACCCTTCTGTTGCTTCTTCCCTGTAACCCTTGATCACCTTGATACTCAAGAATCTGTCTATCTCAGTCTTAAACATGCTCATGGTTTAAAGTTGCCAGTGTTGGACTGGGGTGGAAAAGTTAAAAATCACACACCACCAGGTTATTGTCCAACAGGTTAACTTGGAGGCACTAGCTTTTGAAGCACGGCTTCTTCATCAGGTGGTAATTGGTTGTGGGTCTATGCAAATTAGCTTACATAACTACTGAGTCTTTTCTCACTTCTCTGCAACTCTTAGGCTTTCTATTCGAAGTCATTTCACATTGCAATAAATTTCTCTCATCTATCAGCTACAAAGATTTATTAATGGTTAAGAGGCAAAACCTGTCTATGCCTCTACTCCAAGTTTGATCCATAAATTCTAAAATAAGACAATCTTATATGTCAAAATAAAATCTCAGTTTGAAATCAATGTTTCATTCGCATTATTTCTCAAGTCCTAAGGGATTCAAAGATAGAATTTCCAAGTATTAAAAAAACTCGGCTTGTTTATATCTAACAATGTTGAAATGTCTGTAATCCAGTAAAAACAATCATTCAGACATTTCCAATTTTAATGGCAACAATTTGCTGCATTGATAGATGACATTCAAACAGGAACTTCAGTGTTAACTTTATGTCATACCTCTAATGGTTCTTTCAATGCTCATTACAGAACTTACTAATAAATGAGCTGATGAAGCCTCTGGCATTAAAGTTAACTATTTTATAAGATTCAAGTTAAAGTTCATTAATTTAGTGCATTTTTGTCATCAAGGACACTAACCTTTGTTTTATTTTTATAACTGAAATAGACCATAGATCTCCATTGCATCCTGTCAAATTAACTTATGTTGATCTGGTTCTGCTTCATCGATGTTATGGAGACTGAAAGATTTGAGTTGTAAGGAGATGCTGGTTAGACTGGAAGGTTTTTTTCCATGGAGTGTAGGAGGCTGAGGTGTAACCTTATGGAAATTATAAAGTTTGAGCAGCATAGATAAGATCTTTCACCTAGGTTAGGGATGTCCAAAACTAGAGGGCATTTATTTCCATGCTGTATGACTTTAGGGAAAAAGTGAGGACTGCAGATGCTGGAGATCAGAGCTGAAAACGTGTTGCTGGAAAGGCGCATCAAGTCAGGCAGCATCCAAGGAGCAGGAGAATGGGCGTTTCGGGTATGAGCCCTTCCAATTTTTCTGCTCCTTGGATGCTGCCTGACCTGCTGCGCTTTTCCAGCAACACATTTTCAGCCGTGTTTGACTATGGCCACTTTACCACTTAATGGTCAAAATGTTGCTGTGTGACCCACCCACACAGCATGTGCTTTCATAGCTTAAGGAGAGCAATGGATGAAGTGGACAGACACTAGGAATCTCTGTCAACTATGTCAGAAACAATACAAAACAAAACTAAGAGCCAAAACCGAAACTGCCTAACTCAAACTCACCAAGGGTTACTGGACTCAAAACATTAACTGTTTTCTCTCCACAGGTACAGCCAGAACTGCCACATTTCTTCATCAATTTCTGTATTTGATTTAGATCTTTAGTGTTTTGTTCTATTTTAAACCAAAATGGATGGCAAACTACTTGGTTAAACTAGTTCAATATTATTTTAAAGAAAGCCATGGTCAAGCTTTGCAGTAACATGGTCAAAACACAGCCAATTGTCACTGGCTCCAGACAAATCAAAAGGTTGATCCTGGATAGCAAGGGTAGGAAGATCAAGAGATTCCTATGTTTCAGCTCAAAAACAAGTAAACCTGTTATTAGAATTATACAAAACAGCAAAATGATATGGAAAAGGTGTACCTAGATGGTTTAAATTAATTACTGGAAGACAAAGTAACATGGTCAGCGTAGTAAAAGATAGCTCTGTCAAATAGCTGGACGTCCTTCCATACACAGGCTGGATCTATGTTTGGAATAGACTCAGTGGAGTTGAAACATTTTGGATGTACTTAAAACAATGAATATAACAGGGTACTGCTGGATTTCTGCTGCATGGATAAACAAATAAGCCAAATCCATCTCAGCCTCTTCCTGTGGTCCTCAGCATTAGATACTAGTATTCAGACAAGTCGATTCACTCCACATGAGATCAAGAAACGGTTGGAGACACTGGATGCTGCAGACAACATTCCGGTAATAGTACTGAAGAGTCGTGCTTCAGAACTTAGTGTAGTGTTAGCAAAGACATTCCAGTAGTTATAGCACTAGCATCTACCTAACAATGTGGAAAATTGCCCAAGTATGTGCTATACATAAAAAGTAGGATAAATCTAATTACCACTCCATCAGTCTATTCTCAATCAGTAAAATAATGGAAGATGTCATAAAACAGTGCTATCAAGCAACACCTGATCAGCAGTAACCTGCTCAGAGACACCCAGCTTGAGTTCCATCAGGGCCACTCAGCTCCTGATCTCATTACAGCTTTGCTTCAAACATTGACAAAAGAGCTGAATTCCAGTGGTGAGGTGCAAGTGACTGACCTTAACATCAAGGTTGCATTCAACCAAGTGTGGCAGCAAGGGGCCCTTACAAAATTGGAATCAATGGGAATCCAGGCGCAAACTCTCCAGTGGTTATACTCATACCTGGCGCATAGGAAGACGGTTGTAGCTGTCAGTCAGTCATCTCAGCTCCAGATATCTCTGCAGGGATGGTGTGGTAGGCTTAATCATCTTCAGCTGCTTCAATGAGCTTCCCTCCATCATAAAGTCAGAAGTAGGGATGTTCACTGACGATTGCACAATGTTCAGCACCATTTGAGACTCTCAGATACTGAAGCAGTCCATGCTCAAATGCAACAAGATCTGGATAAAATCCAAGTTTGGGCTGACAAACAGCAAGTAACATTCGTGCCACACAAAAACAATGCCAGGCTATGACCAATAAGAGACAATCTAACCACTGTCCCCTGACATTCACTGGATCCTCCATTGTCAACATCCCAGGGGTTATCACTGAGCAGAAACTCAACTGGAATCCTCACACAGTTGCTACAAGAGCAGGTCAGAGGCGAGGAACGCTGCAGCAAGTTACACACTTAACTCCCCAAAGCCTGTTCACCATTTCCAAGGTACAAGTCGGGAATGTGATGGAACATTCCGCACTTGCCTGGAATGAGTGCAGTCCCAACAACACTCAAGCCTGACACCATCCAGAACAAAAGAGCCCACTTGATTAGCACTATATCTACACCCTCCTCCGACGCTCAGTAGCAGATATGCGTCTTACAAGATGCACTACAGAAATTCAAAGATCCTCAAAGAGCATCTTCCAAACCCATGACCACATCCATTCAGATTTATGGGAACACCACTTTTTTTTTTAAGACTTAGATTACTTAGTGTGGAAACAGGCCTTTCGGCCCAACGAGTCCACACCGACCTGCCGAAGTGCAACCCACCCAGACCCACTCCCCTACACCTAACACTACAGGCAATTAGCATGGCCAATTCACCTAAGCTGCACATTTTTGGACTGTGGGAGGAAACCAGAGCACCCGGAGGAAACCCACGCAGACACGGGGAGAATGTGCAAACGCCACACAGTCAGTCGCCTGTGGTGGGAATTGAACCCGGGTCTCTGGCGCTGCAAGGCCAGCAGTGCTTACCACTGTGCCACCGTGCTGCCCACAAGTTCTTTTCCAAGCCACTCAACACCTTAACGTGGAAATATATCGCTGTTTCTTCCATGTCACTGGAAATCCTGGAATTCCCTCCCTAATGACATCCTGGATCAAACCACAGAATGAAGTGGTTCAAGGCAGCAGTTCACCCCCACTTTCTCAAGGACAACTGTGAAAGGACAATAAATGCAGCCAGTCAGCCAAACCCATAAATGAGTTTTTAAAAATTGCTAATTATGATGGGCTTATGAGAAGTCATTTGACAACTGCTTCCTGGAAGCTAAGTTATGAAAGCTAGTAGATAAGAGTTACCCAATAGGTATCTCTCATCCCCTTCTCCTGCAGGACAGAGAAAATCTAACAACATTTCAGTTTTAAGAATAGGGATTCTGCACATGAAAAACAGGTCCCTACTGAAGGCTTATAACCAGCTTTTGGATTAAGAGCATGACTGTTTTTTGATAAAAGGCAAATGGTCTGTTCTCCTTTAAAAAGGCAATTGTTGTCCAAAACACCCATTCCTTACTATTCACTCCAAACATGTGCATCTTATGCATCCTGTTTTCTTCAGTACTTAGATAAAACTTGCATTAGAGTGTTTCAGCTGCTAGAGTATTTTAGAATACATCACTTGCTCTGCTCTGAACCACTAGTTTCAATTATGTGCAAGTCTTTGGATTGGTACTTACGTGTTAGCTTTTGACTCCACCTCAATTTGCACCATGTGCTCACTTTCTTAAAAAAAGTCCAATCATCATTTGTCATCTTTCCTCCTATTTATTCAGTTCTATTAATCTGTGGTTCAAACCTAAGAACATCAGAAATATTGATTACCTTCCTCACTGGAACTATTGTGTAATGCCAACAGCTCTGATTTTATTTAAGATTTCCAGAATGGTTTGCTTTTCTTTATTAAAGAAACTACTTGAAACTGATCCAAAATCAAATATCGCAAGTTTTTAACAATATTGAACCCATCCATGTAAACAACACAGATAAAGACAAATTATAGGTACCAGCTTCTTTTAAACAAGGAAGGATAATGCAACTATATTGAACAGAATACTGAGCTTATGGCATTTCAGATTCATAATGAAATGGAAGATAGCATTCTTGAGTTTTTGCATAAACAGGTGAAATAAATCACAAGTGTCAAACTACAAGGAGGCCAGGCATAAATATGACATAGCACTATTATGTGAAGTTTTCCTCTTATTAATGCAGTATTTGAGGATATGTTATTTGGTTTAAAAGGAATTCAGGATCCCAAATTGAACGATAATACGTCTCCGATGTTAATAAAGATAAGCTACAGAATCAATTCAGTTTTTGAATTTCACAAACAGCTCAATTGTATAACATGCAATGCTCTTAACGAAAAAGACTGCTTTAATACATTTAACGGTGAATTAAAGCTGTGGGCATAGTCTACAGCAAAGTTTCATAATATTACAAAACTGAATTGAGACGAATGGGAAAACCTGGCAAAGAAGAACCAAGTAACACAAATAAATGCAAGCTCAACAGTAGCATGAAAGCCACATTCGTTCAACTAATATACTGACAATTAAAATAACGACTGAGTTTTGACACATGCCGTTAATTAGTTGCATGCTTCTGGAACATTTCAACAATAGTCTGTTGTTTTTTACTGTTGCTCAATTCATTCACAGGAATCAATGCTGCACAGTTGGCATCCATACATCTAAGTGGCCTTTGACTTTTAACTTTGCGTACTGTCCAGCTTTTATTTTTCCGACTGCTTATAGCAAAAGAATCTGAGCACTCTCTTTTCTTGTTACCTACTGCCGAGTAGCCAGACTGCAATGTCTGCAACTTTCTCGAAGTTTGTCCCTTTCCTCGTATCCTTTTCTCACAATTTATAGATGATTTGTTGGCCCGAAGCAGATATTCATCAGGTGATCCCCTTTTTCTGTTAACAACGAGCATCTCCTTATCGAGTTTCCTCTGTATGCGTATTGCCAGCAATCTGTCCTGCTCTTCCATCCTGAGTTTCTCAGCTTGACTTTTTTCCCAGTCCAAGAGTAGCTCTTCATGAGAGATTCCTTGGGAGAGTTCAATGCTTTCACAAGCTTCATTAGGACAGACCTTTCTCTTTTTAACAATTGAGCAAGTTTCTCCTTCTACTTCAGAGGAGTTCCACGTTTTTCTTTTCACAAGTGCTTGAAATTTAATGGGAGCTTGGTTCCCAACTTGGTATTTTGACCCTTGATTTGGACATGACTTTTGTTTTAATTCAAGATCATCATCATAGCATACTGTTTCATAGTTTGGACTATCTACATCAAAGCAGCTTGCACTGGCGCGTGCATGATCACGTTTGCTACCTAAATTTGGCAGAGGTGCAAAATCTAACTGATCACCTTCACCATGGCTGTTGATAGAGTTAATCTTCAATTCTGCAAGTAGTACATCTTCCTTGTAGTTCTCTTTGCCCTTCTGTTCACCACTGCAAACTCCCACCATCTCACTTTCATCACCCCCTGGGCTGTGCTTACCAGCATTCTCATCTTCTTGCTGATAATCTCTAATGTCTGCCATGCTAACTCTTCCAATACATTGGACAAATGGTGGTGGGGCTGAACTGCAGACTGGCTCCTGCTCCTCTTCATAATGAGGTAGAGAAATACTGGAAATTGAGTCACTACTTGAAATTATATCATCTGCATCTGTAGATTCACTCTCCTGAATAAAAACATACAAATTCAAAAGTTTTAGAGTATAATGAGTACATAACTAATGCAATTACACATGCGACCTCCTGTTACTTAAGTGAATTCACTCAGATTTTGTTTCTATATTTAATCTGAAGATGACTACAAATCAATTTTTTTTAACAGAAGCATAGTTGTGTTCCCACTGGGATACGGAATTGAAGGCATCCAAAGTATTGGCACATTAATTGTTTTATTTACCTCGTTAGTCTCCTTTTATTTTCCACCTCTGGAGACAGTATCACTGGGCTCCATTGTGTTGTTGCAGGATTGGTTCCCCATGTTTCAGGAACTCAAAACCTTAATCTTTATAGATCCACATTTGATAAACTTGGCAGCTCTGCAAGATGATACCAGAAACAGGACTGCTATCTATGCTCCCTCTAATTTTGTTCTTCTGCATCCACCTGTGTGACACTGACTTCTGAAACTTGAAATCAATGCTCAGAACAGGTGCATGCTAATCACTGTACGGCCACACAGGTTAGAGGCAACACTGTTGCTATTGTTTGCACACTCACCTACATTTCTCTTTCTGGATTGAATTTGGGAATTGAGCAATCTCTATAGTGCAAGCAACTCTGCTATCCTCTAATGGGTAGTGGCCTAACCATGTACAAAGAAAGCTGCATGATCTTAGAAGTTCTTAGTTTGGTTTCAAGGTTCAATGTACATTTATAGAAAAGGGAGTCCTCAACATCAATTCAGGATCCATAAATTACTATTGATTAAAAATGGAACCAGACCAGCCTGTAAAAACTGTGGTGACTAGAGGATGGGAATTCAGAGACTCATAACTCACCTTCTCAATTTTTGTGCATCATCTGTTATGGAACATCTATTCTGTCAGGAATGTAAAGGAATGAGCGAGTTTTGAGAAGATTTGTAGCTCAGGTTGAGGTTCCGGATGTAGGTTTGCTCGCTGACCTGGAATGTTCATTTTCAGATGTTTGGTCACCATACTAGGTATCAGTGAGCCTCCGGACGAAGCACTGCTGATCTTTCTTGCTTTCTATTTATATGTTTGGGTTGGTGATGTCGTTTCCTATGGTGATGTCATTTCCTGTTCTTTTTCTCAGGGGATAGTAAACAGAGTCCAAGTCAAAGTGTTTGATGATGGAATTCCAGTTGGAATGCCATACTTTTAGGAATTCTCTCTATTTGACTTGTTCTAGGATGAACATGTTGTCCCAGTCGAAGTGGTGTCCTTCCTCATCTGAATGTAAGCATATCAGTGATATTAGATACCACTTCTACTGGGACAACACATTCATTCTAGGACAAATCAACTAGAGAGAATTCCTAGAAGCATGGCATCCCAACCAGAGCTCTATCAACAAATAGTTTGACTTAGACCCTACTTACCACCCCCTGAGAAAAAGAGCAGGAAATGACACCACCACAGGAAACGATATCACCAACCCAAAGAAACCCAAACATAAAATTTAGAAAGCAGGAATCACCAGCAGTGTTTCTCCAGAGGCTCACTGAAGATTTTACCTAGTATGGTGATGAAACGTTTGAAAATGAGCCTTCCAGCTCAGCAAGCAACCTACATCCAGAACGTAAAGGAATACTCTCCACTTCCCTGGATGAAAATAACAGCAACAACTGCCAAATCTCAACACCCTAAAACACAAAACAACCCATTTGATTGGTCCCTATCCACCAACTTCAACATTCATTATACACCTACAATATTTGTACGGAAATGCAGGATTTTGATCCAGCAATTTCGACAGGTCAGTGATATAGTTCCAAGCCAGGTTGTTGTAGGCTTGGAGGAAAACTTGCTGGTTATATTCTCATGCATCTGCTGCCCTCATTTGCCCAGTGGTAGAGGTTGTAGATTTGGCAAGTCTTGTTGAAGAAGGTTTAGTGAACTGTTGTATTTTGTATATGGGCGACTATGACTGTGGAGTGAGAGGATGATGAAGTGAACATCCAAGATGGATGAGATGCCAATCAACCAGTCTGTGTACTGGATATGATGACGTCTGTTAAACGCTGTTGGATATACACTGATCCACAGAGGTGTCAACATACAGTATTTCCTCACACTCCTTCCTGACTTGTGACAAGATGAAGGACAAACGTTAGACAATCAAGACCACTGTAACTCAGCACAGAATTCCCAGCTTGATTTGTTCTTGTAGCTACAGCATTTATGTAGATGTTGAATGAGAGGTAAATTCAACAACAGTAAAACCACTGAATGTCATGGGGAGAAGATTAAGATTTCTCTTGTTGGAGATGGCCTTGCTTGCCCTTTGTGTGGCAGTAATGTTACTTGTCCAAAGCAGGATGCTGTCCACAATTTTCCATAAATGGATATAGACAGTTTAAGTTTCAGAGTAATATTGAACGGTGTTGAACATCACATAACCATAAGCAAACATTCCCATTTCTGGCCTTGTGACGGATGATATATCATTGATGAAACAGGTGAAGACAGTAGAGGCTAGGACATTACTATAGGTGCAATCCAGGGTAATGCCCTTGGGACTGAGGTGATTGACCTCCACCATACACTAGTTTACAATTCTAGATTTTAATCAATTTCATTTAAATTCCACCATCTGCCATTGTGGAATTTGAACCTATGGCCACAGAGCAGTAGCCTGGGCTTCTAGATTACTAATCCAGCTGCCTAACCACCTCGCCCACTGCTAGTTCTAGAGCACAAGTCTTGTAGACTACTCTTGGGATGTTATCAGGATATGCAGACTTAATTGCATCTGCTCTCAGAAATGGCAATTGAAGTAGACTTGAAATTTTAATTAGAAACTATTGCAATTTTAGATTCTGCATTTAACATCGGAGTTTGTCCTTTTAAATTAAAATGCTGCGTAACTTTTGCATGCAAAGTAAAATGTTAAATTTCCAGAAACACTTACTATGGCAGAAAGATCATTTCTCGACCTAGTGCTTTCAGCTTTTTGAATCTTCTGATAAGTGGGAGATAAGTACCTAAAAGAAAAATAAATATGAATGATGTTTATACTACTTGAAGCTGATACTGCAGGGAACCCTTCTGTTATGACATGGCGGTGAACTCTTCTGTTAATTAAACCAAACTCCTAGAAAAGCCCACCTTGCCTTGTAATCTGTTAAAATGAGTGACAGAGAACTCAAATTCCATTATTTAAAGAAAACATCAGCAATTAATTTTTTTAACACTAAAAGTGAACATTAAACAATAACTATTCACAACTCCAAGACCCCTTTCTCTTAACTGATTATCTACCTCTAGCTCTATAACAATATGCTGTTCCAATAAGATACTTATTAAAATTACATCAACTTAATTTCAAAAGCAGCCGGCTGCTGTCACCTTCTGTGACTTCACTCTTCCGACTGCTGAATTCCCTGGGCTGTTGTCTTCTTTCTTTTTACTGCAAGTATGTTTCATATGAAAAAGGTACCTTTGAGAGAGAGCTTCCTAATATCTTGGGTCTCTCTCAATGGCAGCTGCTCTCTGCAATTTTCAAAATGCCTGCATTTTTATACTGCCAACATCAGATTGTCTCATTGGTTCGATGTTGGCAAGACAATAAATTCAAACTTGACTGGGTTTCAGTACCCTGGGGCGTAATTTAAACTGATGAATTAAATTCAAATTGTTGTCAAAACAGCAACCAAAACTCAGGTATCCACTTCACAGCCAAATACTACATACTTTCAATTTTCCAGTAGACAGTGCCATATAGTCATATACACAGGTGCTTGTAATCTCTCAGTTCAGAACAGCATTCACTCTCTCAAAGGTACAGCACACGCCTTCAACTCAACAGTGTAGCAGAATTAAAATCAATGTAAACACCCCGTTTGATTGCAGAGTATCATTATGAAAGCAAGATACCTTGCAACAAAGTAAAAGGCCTCAGAGAAAATGCATTCAAGACTTTCCAGAACAGATCCACAGATAATGGGGAGAACGCAGAAAATGCTGGAAATTCTTGGCTGGTCACAGTATTTGTGGAAAGAGTAACAGTTAATGTTTCAAGAGGATGGCCTTGCATCTGATAAAAGGTCATTGAGAAATGGTTACTCTGGCTCCCTGCATACAGATGCTTCTTAATCTTAGGGGTTTTTATTTTTCAATTTTAGATTTATAGCATCCAAAATATTTTGCTACTATGCTAGAGTTTAGAGCAGAAAGGCAAGTCCTGCATTTATACAGAGCCTTCCATAACCACAGTACAGCCCAAGATAAATTTCAACCAATGAAGTTGTTGAATTGTCACCGCTGTTATGAAAATAGCCAGTTTGCACAGAACAAGCTCCTTCAAACAGCAATCTGTAAAATGAACTAGATAATCTGCTTTTTGATGTTGTTTGTGGGATAATCAATAACCAGGACACCAAGGACAATTCCTTCTTCTACTCTTGGAAATGGTACCTCCAGAACTTTGAAATCTACCTGAAGGGGTGCAGAGTTTTTCAGCTTAACATTATGTTTGAAAGATAGCATCTCTGAATAATTCGGTACATGGAACTGGACTTGAATCCAAACTCTCACTTAAAGAGTTCTACCAAGCCATTGCCAGTAAGTGGAGAGACAAGTTGCAGTTGTCCTCTTCGCTCACAAATGGTGCAATGTAAGCGTCATGAGTGTAAACAAGGTTAAACTGCTTCCAGAGACTGAAAGATGCAAATT
Source organism: Chiloscyllium punctatum (assembly GCF_047496795.1). Taxonomy (NCBI): domain Eukaryota; kingdom Metazoa; phylum Chordata; class Chondrichthyes; order Orectolobiformes; family Hemiscylliidae; genus Chiloscyllium; species Chiloscyllium punctatum. The sequence goes on from NC_092744.1 coordinate 81,786,722, forward strand.
TAAGGTGAATGATGAAGGAACCAGAGATGACATGCAAACAGTTTTTAAAATCAAAACAAGTCATGAAGATCAGGAATGCATTGTCCATATGAATGACAGGGAGATAGAATAACATCTTTCAAAAGGGAACAGAATAAATTATTGAAGTTAAATATAGACACATGGGGAAAAACAGCACTGTAGACTGGAAGGAAAGTTCTACAAAGCAGAGGAACATAGATGCCAATAGGCCAATCAGCCCATCAAGTCTCTCTGCCATTCAATGAGATCACAACTAATCTGATAATCCTAAATGCCACTTTTCTGCCTTTTTGCCATAACTCTCAATTTCAATAATGATTAAAAATCTCTCAGCCTTCAATATACTTAATGACCTGGCCTTTCTGATAAATAATTCTACAGATTCACTAACCTCAGAAATTTTTTTTCCTCACCCCTGTCTTAAATGAGCAGCACTTAAATGAGATTATGCCTTCTTGTGCCAGACTCTCCCACGAGTGGAAACCAAAGTCCACTTCTGTTCAATATCATACGATCTTACATTTATACAACATCTTGAAGATAGGCCAATATCCAAGGCATTACAGATAAGTGAAATCACAGAAAAAAGACAAGTCAAAGGAAATATTAGAAAGATCAAATTGGAGGGTCTAAAGAAAGATGCAAGGAAGGAGGCAAAGGGAAACGTGCACACAAGTATCTTGAAATTTGACATCAAGTCATACAAGAAAATAAGGGCAGATGATCAAACTTCATCAAAACGGTAGGTTTTAAAAGGCATCTTAAAGAAGGAAGCAGGTACAGTGGCAAAGGTTTAGAAAAGAAATTCCAGAGTTTAGAATTTTGTTTAGCCATTCAAGTCAAAGCAACCTATGGTGGAATAATTAAAAATGGGGACCAAAGAGACTCATGTTGGAAGTGCACAAAGACCTGAAGTTAGAGATAGGAAGGGGTAACAGGATGAAGGAATTTGAACAAGAGGCTTGGAGCCAGTGTAGATAAAAAAGTGTCAGGGTTCTTGATAGCGGTGACTGACACCTCAGTTCTGGATCCAACAGAACACTAATATCATGAATAGTCTACATCAGCAACCAGAGGCTAATAGCATCAGTGCTGCAGGTGTGATGTTTGTGGTGGGGACTGGCAGTGTTGGGCAAGCCACTGTTTAACAGGCAATTGATATGATCCAGGATCAAATATTTGACAAGCCTTTTATCAATTTAGATTTTTCTCATTCACAATCAAGCACATTCTTGCTTGAAGGCACAAGAATGAATAAACAATGATCACTTCAATTATCCAGATGTAGGCGAGTTCGTGATCCCCTTTGTAACAGCACTTACTTCTGTATATTTCCCGTAGAACTGGGACTGTGTGGAATCAATCTATTTCCCTTGGTGACAGATGAAGAATTAGATTTCAAGGAAGTGTGTCTTGAAAGAATGGTCACGCTTTCTGGATGGGTCTTTGGTGTTGAATTCTGCAGAGAAAACAGACATCTATAAAATGAGATACATTACAGGAACACACTGCATTTCATTATCTAAGTGTGGGAATAAATACCCTACACTAATTTTATATTTTTTTTTACAAAGTTCACTATACTTGTATCCAATCAGTCATTAACCTATTGCAGAGTTACACTTGCAGCTCAGCATATTACACGCGTGTTAGAGTCCATGTTGCTCGGGTTAATGTATTCAGAAACAAGACAAACCATTCTGCCATTTGCTAATAAAATTTACAATATATTCATAGAATAGATAGAATAGGCAGCACAGCAGCTCAGTGGTTAGCACTCCTGCCTCTCAGTACCAGAAACCAGTGTTCGATTCCAGCCTGGGGCACCTGTCTTTGCACATTGCCCCCGCTTCTGTGTGGGTTTCCTCCGGGTGATTCAGTTTCCTCCCACAGTCCTAAGATGTGCAAATTAGATGAATTGGTCATGCTAAATGGCCCATGGTGTTCAGGGATGTATAGGTTAGGTGCATTACTCAGGGGAAATAGAGTAATAGGTATGGGAAAATGGGTCTGGGTGGGATAGTCTTCAGAGGGTCAGTGTAGACTCGTTGTGCCAAAATGGCCTGTTTCCACACAGTAGGGATTCTATTCTAAGATGAGGCCTTTTAACCAGCAAGAGGTTATCAAATGGTACCCAGTTATGAAAGTTTGAGGTCACAATCACCCCTCTTGGAACGTTATACTGACAGGCAGGCTACAACCAGCAACTAGGGAAAAGTGAAGACTAGAGATTAAAGTCGAAAAGTGCGACGCTGGAAAAGCACAGCAGGTCAGGCAGCATTCCAGGAGGAGAATTTCTGATGAAGGGCTCATGCCTGAATTGTTGATTATCCTGCTCCTTGGATGCTGCCTGGCCTGCTGTCCTTTTCCAGCACCACAGTTTAAGGCTATAACCAGCACCAGTTTTCAGTAAGAAATCAGGAAGAGAGCTTTACTGCCAATAGTCAGAGCTATCAGCATCGTGACAAGTTAAATTGGCGGAGGGACTTCTTATGATTACGGCAAGTAAATCAGTTCAGATGTTATAATCTATAGAGAAAGCAAGTTGCATTTTTACTATGTGACATCAGACAATGAAAAGACCCTAATTTTCATTGCTGTTATTAATAGATCTTATGTAATTAAAACTCCTCAATCGCCCATAACTTGCATCATTTTGTGTTGAATATACTCCTGCATCTGGAATGTGTTACAAGGAGGATTTCACCCACAAGATCTCAATTTACAAAGAAGGTCACTCAGTTTGCTGTACCAGAAAATTAGTTATCTTCAAATTATGACAGCTGTAGCTCACCCAAATTAGAAGGCTGTTAATTCAGCCCCTGGTAATGTTCTGGAGACATGGATACAAATCCCACCAGGCCAGATGGTGGAATTTGAATTGAATAGATATCTGGAATTAAGACTCTAATGATGACCATAACTATTGTATATTGTCATTTTTAAAAACCCTTCTGGTTTACTAATGCCCTTTAGGGAGGGAAGCTGACATCTTTTCTTGGTTGATGCTTAACTGCCCCTGAACATTAGAGGATGGGCAAAAAATACTGGCCTGCCAGCAATGGCCTCACCCTGTGAATGAATAAGAAAAAAAACACCTGCTGCATTAGAAATACACAACAGTTACAGGTCTTGCCAGTGATGCCCGCATCCTATGAAAGGACAAAATCTATTGCCCATTCCAAGTTGTCCTAAGAAGGTTTTTGTGGGCTGCCTATTTGACTGGCTGATGTTGCAGCAATTTAATACATTTGAGTAGTTCGCTAGGAACGTTCAGTCACGCTGCAGTGTGGGGACTGGAACCTCATAGACCTTCTAAGTATGGCAGTTTCCTCTGCTGAAATTAGTGAACCAGTTATGTTTTTAAGAATCAGTCAGCTTTGTGGTTTTATTACCAATCTTTTAGTTTTTAAATAAACTGAATTCAAATTGTCACGCTCTGGGATGCAACTCCAGTCCTCGAGGCCAGAAAAATAATCACATCATCAAATCCAAATAGACTGATAGTAGAGATAGTGGGGACCAGAGAGAGAGAGAAAAAAAAAGAGGGAAAGTTGAATGTCAGTGTTCATGGAAGCTGACCTTACATTTGTGGTTACTAATTCTAACCCTCAAAGATCCAAGAATGGATGTTGGTGAAATCCCAAGGTGGTAGTAGATGGACAAGGGACAATGTAGGAAGAGATTTTCTGTTCCACATTGGACAACAGTGGAGTTTACTATGTGCAGCAACATATCACAGTTAGTCACTGAAAAGCTTTTATGCTTTTCATCAGAGCCTTTTCAGTGCTGTGGGAGGAAGAAAAAAAATTTAATAATTTGGAAGAACTTAAATAAGGAGTTATGAAATATTTAGTTGGCAATAATTTGAAGTACGGGGGAACAGGAGGTAAGATATTCAGATACTCAAAACAAACTGACACTGAATAAGTGCAAACAAAAAATGTCAGCAACTAAAAGCAATATAGCTAACAGGAGTTGAAACCAAATTTTATGGTATTAGAAGGTGAAACTGGAATTCTGCCAGAAGTCAAATTTTTAATCAAAATCAATGTGTCAAGACAGTTGTCACATTCAGACTTTCCATTTTTAACAAACATATTTCCTTCCTATAATAGTTGAATGCTAGAAAATGGCCCATATGTTCACAGTGCAACGAAATATCAGGAATCACAGAATGCCCGAGTAATCAAGTCGCAGATTTCCCTGAGAAATGCAAAAATTGTTTTTTTAATTCAATTTGAAAGGTAAATGTGTTGTGGAAAACCCCACTCTTGAAAGCAATCAGACTCAAACGTTTCAATGATACAATACTAACCATAATTACAAGCCTATCCAGCTTCCTTTTGAATGCTGGATGAAAATCTACCAGAGATGCACAAGTCAGAAATCTACGACAAAGGTTGAAGCTCCTCTGCAAATGCTCTGACGAGAAACCAGAAAACGTATACAAGGGGTGTATAAATCAACCCTTTTTCTTAAGCGATTTTAATGCTCCAAAGAACTTAAAAATATTTAGAATGACCACCACCAGTACACCACTCCCATGCCTCCCCCCGCCCCCCCATCCAAAATAATTCAGGGTTAACTTTGATGATTACTTACCACTTCTTTACTCAGCATTTGAGCTAGCTCTTCATCTCTTTTTAATTGTTCACCTACTTCCTTCCTCTGCTTTTCCTCTTTTATTAGTCGCTCCTTCTCCTCTGCCAGTATTTTCTGAATTAAGTCTTCACTGGCTCGCTGTTCCTCCTCATCACGAGCTTGACGCTCTGCCCTTAGCTGTGAAGTAATTCAGTCTCATTATGTGTGGTTGAAAAATTTTAGATTCTACTACAGAATCCACACAAAGTCCTGCAAGCAATTTTGAACCCATTTTATAAAGAGGTCATTTCATAAGAGCTCTTAGTTGTGCTGCTATCCAAGCAAGTCAACATTCTTACAATCATACACCTTTATTACTTTCACCCAAATTATTCACCTGCTTAATTCTAAATGATCTAGGGGCACATATATCCAGAGATAATCCAACGGAAGTTGTTCCAGGACTCAGAAGCTTCTACCTCAACTCACATAACAGTATTCCCACAGGTAAGCAGGAGTTCAACATTTGTTCAACAGCCAAAGTAAACGGTGAAACAATATTGAGGAAATCAGATGCATATTATCACAGCAATTAGAAGATAAGCTGTGATGTGAAATCAGCTCACTTTCAATGTTTAGATACTGTATCATATGAAGGGTCAAAGAATTATTGAAATTGGCCTTCTGTAATCTGACAGCCTCTGGACAGAGCTGCTGCCAGACCAAGGCAAATCACGTCACGGTCTGCGCGGGAGTTCTTAAAACAACTCCTAAGGCATTCGGTCATGAGACTGAAGCATTTCATTTGACATTTCTCACTAACAGCTGAGTGCAACAAGATAAACTGCTTTACTGGAATGTCCAACAAATACAATCGTAATTGCTCCAAAATTAAATAAAAAATTCATGAAAATAAAGGCGAGTGCAGATAAGACACGTGCACATCATAATTGCATGACCTAAATGACTTTACATGGACCAAAACCAGAACTAGAACTATACTGCAAATGCAGACCGCAGGGGTCACCGGATGAGAGGCACTGCATTCACCTTCAATTTAACAATTTCTCGCTACAATTAAACAATTAGCAATTGCAATTCTTTTGAAACTATGCACATTGACACAATTTGGTTGGTAATGTATAGCCATCCAAGCTTTATAGTAGGCCGAATTTCACAGATGAACCATAAAATTTAATGAATAAAACAATTCTTCCAGTGGTCTTTAATTTAACATTGGATCCACACAGTAAATTATGATGGATGGTCAATCAGCAGTGCAACAACCTGAATTCCTGATGCACTGCTCAAACTGCAGTTCACATCTTGACCTGTAATGTTAACTTGCAGTCTATCCAAATTTCAGCGGATCTTTCCAGCGAAGCACTGTTCTTTTGTTCTCATATAAACTTGAAAGCCACACAGAATGGTGTCCTTTTCTCATTCTCCTGCTGATGACATTGACCCCTTACCGAGACATGTTTCACACGAGTGGCTGCTTATCCAAATGAATAATTTTCTGTGTGAACCTAGAAAAAACTCCAAATATAATCCTAATCTCTTCTTCAGTTTTGTTATTTGGGAATATGATTAATTACCTTAACTTGGTTCTTGACTACAATGAAAAAGGTTTATTAATTTTAAATAAATTTAATGACAAATGAACTCAGTAGGCATTGCAGCATGCAACACAGATTAACATGCAAAAATTTGCTTTATTCATAAAAACGCTTCTTTATCAACATTCACAGGTGCTAAAGCAGTTCTGCAGAGTCTTTGGGTATCAAGAAAAACGATAGGAATTTGACATTCTCTTCAGTTGCAAAAACCAAAGGCATTTCCTCTTCATGCAAGGCACTGTTTACATATATTGAAGCAGTAAGAGAGTCTGATAACCGTACAGACCCTCATTATACTTCAGCTGAAAGACCTTAGACAGCAGATTTTCTTCACTGTACCCTGGCAGCAGCTGCTCCAAGCTTTAGTGCACGCCTCAGCATGCAGTCCTGGGTCTTGGAACTTGCCAGTCTGCAACACTTGGTCAATGTCCACTCTACACTGGAGGCCCAACAGCTTTCAGACAGATCACAGCATCTTTCACAGAGTTGATGGTCTTCCGCAGTCAACATTTGTCTCAGTGCACGCAGAGAGTTGCAGCCCATAGAGAACATCACAAAGTGTTAGGGACGAACCTCAACAAAAACCATTGCATCTTTCGCCAGACCTTCTTTTGCAAAGGCACATCCCACGAGATACATGACAGTCTCTTCACCAGCATAGGTGTGAAATACTCTCAGCGTTGCTGCACGTGTAGCAGGTTTGGCCCAATTCCCAAACCTGCACTGTGCAATCACCATGCCATTTTCCACTTGATCTGAGGTCAAAGATGGATAGCAAAATATCCCTACCCATACACATCTGATCCTCCCAAGCAACTCTAGATAATGATTAAGAGCAGGAACTTTTTTTTTTAAAGAACTCCCTTACTTTGAGTAACAATTTCTCACTGCAATTAAACAACAAGCATATAAAATTTTTTTGAGACTATGCACATTGACACAATTTGGTTGGTAATGTATCGCCATACCAAGCTTTACAGTAGCCTGAGGACTAAGGACAGATTAGTAGAAGAACCCAAGAGCTGTGATATCTAAATAGCTCAATAACAAACTGCTGGGACCGAGCTCAATGAAGATTGATTTTGCATGTGAACAGAATTAATTATTTCTAGCATTCATGCCTTCTGACTGCAAAAAAGTCAATGAGAAATATAACGTTCCTAATCATGTGATCAGCCAATACAGTGAGCTGACAAGGCTCATGCAACACACACGGTGCAGAACTTTTGCCTGTTCTTTGAAATTTGACAACATGCATGAGTTTGCCTTTAATTTCCTCTGAAAGGATGTAATTACATTCCACAAAGACATCCCAAACCAGATAAAGCACCATTAAAGGAGCCCATTCATTTCTCAGACAGGGCTTTGAGTATGAAATTCACCAACATTTCCCAAGATCAAACTTTAAAGGAAAGGCACATTCTACTGAACTCATTAGCAGGGTGGCATGGTTAGCACTGCTGCCTCACAGCACCAGGGTCCCAGCCTCAGGTGACTGTGTGTGGAGCTTGCACATTCTCCCAGTGTCTGCGTAGGTTTCCTCCCACAGTCCAAGATGTGCACACCAGGTGAATTGGCCATGCCAAATTGCTCGTAGTGTTAGGTGCATTAGTCAGAGGGAAATGGGTTACTCTTCGGAGGGTCAGTGGATTAGTTGGGCTGAAGGGCCTGTTTCCACACTATAGGGAATCTAACCTTAACTGTTGATTATTTAAAGTTTGGCAAGAGTTTCATGTGACATTTCCAAGATTAGGAGGCGGTTTCTTTAAACACATGCCCACGAGCAGGAGAGATTGACAAGGAGCCAGATTTATACATAAGCCGACTGACTATTCACTGGAGAGGGAAGTCAGAGGGACAGTCCTTTGCTTTCAACAAATACATCACAAATCACTACCATGCACAAGGAATAATAGCATTGTAGGGAAGAAGTCAGACTTGAGAAAGCATGGTGCTGGAAAAGCACAAGTCAGGCAGTAAAGAAGGAGCAGGAGAGTCAACGTTTCAGGCATGACCCTTCTTCAGCATGGCCTAGTAATGGGAGCCTTGTCCATCTCAAACCTACAGAACTGGTTAAGTTAGCCCACACCCAGAGATTATTCTGGTAAAAAGTACTATTCTGAAACATGAAAAACAATGAATTCAAAAATATTCAATTTTGAAGTTAAGATATCATTTGGCATTACAAAATTTGGGCTTTTATGTTCACTGAAGGTAGGCTTTTTGGAAGGGTCAAGAACTCTTTAAAAGCAAGAGTCAAATCAGTATCGCTATCTGATGAGGTAATTGCTGAAGCGATTACTAAAGTTAAGCTTAGAAAAGGCAGAAGCAGATGATAGATCTTTTTCTCTGAACTTCATGTTGTTCAACAGCTTTAAAGTAGTCAGGATTAGAGAGAAATTACTAAAGTATTTTATGTATTTTGGGGAGCGATGGTGCAAACCACACCTGGTCAATCTGCAGTCACCAAAGGCAAATGCTTGTGACTTGATCAGTTGAGTGAGACATTAGAGTAAAGTTACTTCACTGATATTAACTTTCTGTAAAACATATTGCTGGGGATAAAAGGGATGAATCTGTTTGTTGTTTATAAAATAATTCCAACTTGTCTTTATGTCCCTTTAGTGTAAAGTACATGAAGAGCCTCATGTACTTATGCACAGAGACTGACCATTAAATTCCAAAACTAAAACCTTCATTTATCATGCCAGGTTTCACTCTAGAATCCAACCCATCCAGCATGATTACCAGCTGAAATCGTGCCAATAGTTGAGTCTAGTACACAGAACAGAAACCTACAGAATCTCTCACCTTACTAATCTGCTCTTCGTACTCCTTCCGAACCTCACCGGGTTTGCACAGTTGAGGTCGTGAACACAATCTGTCAACTTGTAAAAGAATGAATAGGTCAATTTGTAGTACACAGTCCTAAACGTTTTCACCAATGGGAGGGGTAGAGGCAGTACAGTGAGTGTGTATGGATGGATGTATGGGGAGAGAGCTGGGGAGGGGAGGAGAGGCGCAGCGAGGGGGGCCGGGGGAGGCGCAGCGAGGGGGGCCGGGGGAGGCGCAGCGAGGGGGGCCGGGGGAGGCGCAGCGAGGGGGGCCGGGGGAGGCGCAGCGAGGGGGGCCGGGGGAGGCGCAGCGAGGGGGGCCGGGGGAGGCGCAGCGAGGGGGGCCGGGGGAGGCGCAGCGAGGGGGGCCGGGGGAGGCGCAGCGAGGGGGGCCGGGGGAGGCGCAGCGGTGTGGGGTGGGGGGGCGTGTGCAGTGGGGTGGGGGGGGTGCAGTGGGGTGGGGGGGGTGGGTGCAGTGGGGTGGGTGCAGTGGGGCGGGCGGGCAGGGTGGGTGCAGTGGGGCGGGCAGGGTGGGTGCAGTGGGGTGGGTGCAGTGGGGCGGGCAGGGTGGGTGCAGTGGCGCGGGGTGGGTGCAGTGGGGTGGGGGGGTGCAGTGGGGTGGGGTGGGGGGGTGCAGTGGGGTGGGGTGGGTGCAGGGGGGGGTGGGTGCAGTGGGGCGGGCGGGGTGGGTGCAGTGGGGTGGGGTGGAGGGGGTGGGGTGGAGGGGGTGGGGTGGAGGGGGTGGGGTGGAGGGGGTGGGGTGGGGTGGGTGCAGGGGGGTGGGGTGGGGGGGGTGGGTGCAGGGGGGTGGGGTGGGGGGGGTGGGTGCAGGGGGGTGGGGTGGGGGGGGGTGGGTGCAGGGGGGCGGGTGCAGTGGGGCGGGTGGGGGGTGTATCGTGGGGATGGGGTGTATTGCGGACAGGGGGGAGGGGGTGTGTATGAAGAGTGCCTCCTGCCTTGAGCCGTCATTACGGTTCCTGACGTGCAGAACCCGTTCCCCCGGCACTTTCCCTTTCCGTCTCTCCCCTCCCTCCCTCCCTCACCTTCTCGGTGGTTGTTTTCCTCGGCCTGGAGCCGGGGGTACTGCTGCTTGATGCGCTCCTGCAGCTCCGCGTTCACCAAGGTGCCGTCTCGGGCCTTGCCCCGGGCCCAGTTGGACAGGCGGCGGCGGCAGAGCGGACAGTTGAGGTTACTGATTTCTACCGTCTGCTGGAAGCAGCCCAGGCACAGCGAGTGTCCGCACGGCGGTGTCACCGGCTCGGCCAGGAGCTCCTGACAGACCGGGCACAAGCACTCGGCCAGGCTGAGGGCCGCAGCGGGGACAGCGCCCGGGGAGGCGCCCTCGGACAGACCGCTCCGTCTCTTGCGGCCCATTGCGGCCGCTCGGGCCGGCTGAGGGGCGCTCCCCCGTGTTCCTTTTCCTCCCCGAGTTATTTCCCTCAGAGCGGGTGAGGGGCGAAGTCTAAACGACCGCCAACGGCGTCTTCTCTTCAAAACACCGCCATCTCCCGCTCTCGAGCGCAAACGCTGCACTACGACTGCGCCACTTCCCCCACCCACCGCAGCGGCTGCGGCTGCGCGCGATCTCCCGCTCCCTCAACCGTCTTGCTGACTGAGACTGCGCGCGATCCCCAACACCCGTCCACCCGTCTTGCTGACTGCGGCTGCGCGCGATCCCCGACACCCGTCTTGCTGACTGAGGCTGCGCGCGATCCCCAACACCCGTCTTGCGGACTGAGGCTGCGCGCGATCCCCAACACCCGTCTTGCGGACTGAGGCTGCGCGCGATCCCCAACACCCGTCTTGCGGACTGAGGCTGCGCGCGATCCCCAACACCCGTCTTGCGGACTGAGGCTGCGCGCGATCCCCAACACCCGTCTTGCTGACTGCGGCTGCGCGCGATCCCCGACACCCGTCTTGCGGACTGAGGCTGCGCGCGGGCTCTCCCGCTCTCTCAACCGTCGTCCTGACCGGGGAACCGTGCGCAGTGTTTGTTGTTGTTGTTGTTGTTGTTGTTGTTGTTGTTTGCGCAGATCTCTCGCTGAAAGGCAGTGGATGCCGTTGAGGTCCAACATAAACGTTAAATGCTGGAAGCTCGCTCGGCCTGCCTGGCAGCACCGTGGAGAAAGGGGGGGGGGAGGGGGGTTGGCGGCTTCCATTCGTGACCTTTGGTCAGTAACCGACTCTGGAACGTTCCGTGTGCTCTCGCCAGTCCCGGTTACCAACTGTTGAGCTTCGCCCCGGATTGTCAGATCAGCTGTATGTGCTGTCATTCCTCAGATCATCTCCCTGAATTGACACTTGCCCCATGCGATACTGTTGGGTATCCTCCCTCCCCCTGGGGGAGTTGGTCGTCCCAGCACTGACTGTTCATTGTGGTGAACCACCTGGCCTTGGTCGTGAAAATACATCCACCTCGCTCAAAGGGAGAAAGTTTCAGGCCCAGCCACAGAGTGAGCAGATATTTCCTGGTCAGTAACTCGGGAATGTCGGGGTCTCTCCGGGTGTAACTATCCTCCTACTTCGTGGGTCCTGGAAGGTTCCCGCATGCTGCAAGAGGAACCCTGGTGATGGTTGGACCTGGAGTCAGTTAATGTGAAGCTGGAGAAGCACAGCGTCGGAGGGGCAAGAAAGTCAACATTTCAGGCCGGGAACCTTCACCCTTACTGTCACCAGAATGTCAAAGCTAGTTCATCTGCACATAAATAAGCAGTGAGTTATAGAGTCATAGAGCTGTGCAGACAGTGATTCAACTCGTCCATGCCGACCAGATATCAGAATTAATCTAGTCCCATTTGCCAGCATTTTGCCCACTTCCCTCTAAACCCTTTCTATCAATGTACCCAATCCAGATACCTTTTAAATGTTGTAATTGCACCAACCTCCTCCACCACCTTCTCTGGCAGCTAATTCCATACAGGCGCCGTCCTCTGCATGAAAAAAGTTGCCCCTTAGATCCCTTTTAAATCTTTCCCCTCTCACCTTAAACCTATGCCCTCTAGTTTTGGACTCTCTCATCCAGGGGCAGAGTCCTTGTCTATTCACCCTATCCTTGCCCCTCGTGATTTTATAAACCTCTATAAGGTCACCCCTCAGGCTCTGGTGCTCCAGGGAAAAAGCCCTAGCATATTCAGCTTCTCCATACAGCTCAACCCCTCCAACCCTGGCAACATCCTTGTAAAGCTTTTCTGAACCTTCTCAAGTTTCACAATATCTTTCGTATAGCAGAGACACCAGAATTGCATGCAGTATTCCAAAAGTGGTCTAGCCAATGTCCCTTACGACATTTTGTAGGAAAAGTTCAGCCAGAAGCCAGATATACTGTTTTCGCATTTGCACTGGATTGTCAGATCACCTGTTTGTGCTGTCATTCCTCAAATCATCTCCCTGAATGAACTTGCCCCATACAATACTGTGGGTGTCTTCCCTCCCCTGGGGAGTTGGTCGCCCCAGCATTGACTTTCATTATGGTGAACCACCTTGCTATAGTCCTAGTCACGAAAATACATCCACGTCGCTCATAAGGAGAAAGTTTCAGGCCCAACAACAGTGAGCAGATAAGGTATGACAGGCAAGTGAGTTGCTAGCAGTTGGTGCACTGAAACAAATTGGCGCTGCAATTTAATCTCTGCTGCATAGTGTACATAGAACATAAAAACATAGAACATTACAACGGAGTACAGGCCCTTAGGCCCTTGATGTTGCGCCAACCTATGAAATTAGTCTGATGCCCATCTAACTTACACCATTCCATTACTATCCATATGTATGTCCAGTGACCATTCGGTGAGTCTACTACTGTTGCAGGTGATTCTGCGCCCATACTACTCTCTGTAAAGCAACTACCCTGATATCTATCCTAAATTTATTACCCCCTCAATTTAAAGCAATGTCCCCTTCTGTTAGCCTTCACCCTCTGAGGAAAAATGCTCTCACTGTCCACCCTATATCAGCCTCTGATTATCTTATATGTCTCAAGTCACCTCTCAACCTTCTCTCCAACAAATACAATGTCAGGTCCCTCAGCCTTCCTTCATAATACCTTCCTTCCATACCAGGCAACATCCTAGTGAATCTCCTTTGAACCCTTTCCAAAGCTTCCATATCCTCCTTGTAATGCTGTGATCAGAACTATATGCAATAGTCCAGGTATGGCTTTACCAGTGTCTTGTACAGCTGAAGCATGACCTCATGGATCTGAAACTCAAACCCCCTACCAATAAATGCCAACACACCATATGTCTTCTCAACAACCCTATCAACCTGAGTAGCAAATTTCAGGGATTTATGCACCTGGACTCCGAGATCTCTTTGTTCATTTTCACTGCCAAGAATTTTACCATTAGGCCAGTTCTCTGCATTCCTGTTACTTCTTCTGAAGTGAACTACCTCACATGTTTCTGCATTAAACTCCATTTGCCACTTCTCAGCCTAGCTCTGCATCTTATCAATGTCCCTCTGTAACCCACAATATCCTTCGGCACCACCACAACTCTGCCTACCTTAGTGTCATTCGTAAATTTACTAACCCATCGTTCTATGCCAACATCCAGATCATTTATAAAAATGACAAACAGCAGTTGCCCCAAAACAGTTCGTTGCAGAACTCCTCCCTGGGTTTGCAGAGAATCCGAGGATAAATCCCATCTGGCCCAGGGGTCTTATCTATTTTCAGATCTTCCGAAATTGCTAAAATGTCCTCTTTGTCAACCTCAATCCCATCCAATCTAGTAGCTTGTATATCCGTATTCTCACTATATTGCCCTTTTCCAATGTGAGTACTGATGAAAAGTATTCAGTAAGCGCTTCTCCTATGTCCTCAGATTCCACATACAACTTTCCAATACTATCTTTGATTGGCCCTAATCTTACTCTAATCATTCTTTTATTCCTGATGTACCTATAGAAGGCTTGATCCTATCCGCCAACAACTTCTCATGTCCCCTCCTGACTCTTCTTAGCCCTCTCTTTAAATCTTTTCTGGCTAATGTATAACTCTCAAACCCCTTAACTGAGCCTTCATGCCTCATCCTTACATAAGCCTTCTTCTTTCTCTTGACAGGAGCTTCAACTTCTTTAGTAAACCATGGCCCCCTCTCTTGACAACTACCTCCCTGCCTGATAGGTATATATTTATCAAGGGCCTGCAGTAGTTGTTCCTTGAATAAGCTCCATATTTCAAGTGTTTCCATCCCCTACAGTTTCCTTCCCCATCCTATGCATCCTAAATCATGCCTAATTGCATCATAATTGCCTTTCCCCCAGTTATACCTCTTTCCTTGCACTATATACCCATCGCTATTGTAAACATAACCGAATTATGGTCACTATTGCAAAAGTGCTCACCTACCTCCAAATCAAACATCTGGCCGGTTTCATTCCCCAGTACCAAATCCAATATGGCATAGCCCCTTGTTGGCCTGTCTATATACTGTGTCAGAAATCCTTCCTGCACACATTGAACAAAAACTGACCCATCTGAAGTACTTGAACTATAGTATTCCCAGTCTATATTGGGGAAGTTAAAGTCCCCCATAACACCTACCCTGTTACTCCCATTTATATCGAAAATCACCTTTGCTATCTTTCCTTTACATCCCTGGAACAATTCAGAAGCCTACAAAAGACTCCCAACAGGGTGACCTCTCCTTTTATGTTTCTAACCTCAGTTCAAACTACCTCAGTGGATGAGTCCTCAAACATTATCTCAGTTACTGTAACATTACCCTTGATTAACAATGCCACCCCACCCCACCTTCCCTTTTTTACCATCTTCTCTGTTCTTACTGAAACATCTAAATCCCAGAATCTGCAACAACCATTTCTGTCCCATCTCTAGCCATATCTCTGAAATGGCCGCAACATCGAAATCCCCGGTACCAACCCATGCTGCAAGTTCACTCACCTTCACCCCGGAAGCTCCTGGCATTGAAGTACACACATTTGAAACCAACATCCTGATTGTCAGTGCCCTCTTGCAACCTTGTAAACCATCCCTGACCTCACTACCCTCAACATCCTGTACACTGGAACTACAATTCAGGTTCCCCTCCTCCTGCTGTGTTAGTTTAAACCCCGCCGAAAGAGCATTAGCAAATTTCCTCCCCAGGATATTGGTACCCCTCTGGTTCAGATGAAGACCATCCTATTTCTAGAGGTCCCACCTTCCCCAGAACGAGCTCCAATTATCCAAGAATCCAAAACCCTGCCTCCTGCACCATCTCTGCAGCCGCATGTTCAGCTCCACGCTCCCCCTGTTCCTCACTTCACCAGCACGTGGCATGGACAACAAACCAGATATAACAACTCTGTTTGTTCTAGCTCTAAGCTTCCATTCTAGCTCCCTGAATTTCTGCCTTAGATCCCCACCTTGCTTCCTACCTATGTCGTTGTTGCCTACGTGGACCATGACTTGGGGCTGCTCCCCCCTCTCCCTCAAGAATCCCAAAAACATGATCAGAGACACCCTGAACCGTGGCATCTGGGAGGCAACACAGCAATTGTGAGTCTCTGTCGTTCCCACAAAAACCTCCTATATCTTCCCCTAACTATGGAGTCCCCAATGACTAAAACTCTGCTCCTCTTCCTCATTCCCTTCTGAGCAACAGCGACAGACTCTGTGCCAGAGACGTGTGCCCCATTGCTTACCCCTGGTAAGTCATCCGCCCAACAGTATCTGAAGCAGTATACTTGTTGTTGAGGGGAACCACCACAAGAGATCCCTGCCCTGCCTTCATGTCCCATTTCCTACCCCTTACGGTAACCCATCTAACTTCTTCATGTGGCTGTGGAGCAACTCCCTCCCTGTAACTCCTCTCAATAACCCCCTCCACTTCCTGAATGATCCAAAGTTCATCCAGTTCCAGTTCCTTAACACGGTCCTCAAGAAGCTGGAGTTGGGTGCACTTCCCACAAGTGAAGTCAGCAGGGACACTAGAAGTCATCCTTACCTCCCACATACTGCAGGAGGAACATTCAACTGCCCTAACTTCCATTCCCACTATTCTAAATTCCCAAATAGACCGCATGATGAGGGCACATGTGTGGCTGCAGACAGACCCTTGCACTGAAGCAAAATTAGTAGTTCAGTTGTTTCAATCAATTGGCCTGATATTCACAGGAGCAATTTATTGTGTAATGAATTTGCATTCAAAAATGTGACAATATTACAAGACTGACCAAAACAAAACTTTGACAGCAAGTGTTTCATGGCTTTTTAGGCAAACAGAGTAAGATGAATATAGATCAGGATTGTAGCATAGTTCATTCATTCCACCAAGCTTGTCAGCACCTTCACCAGTACTAGACTTTTAAGATATTTCACAGAATGTGGATGTCACTAGGTATGCCAGCATTTATTGTCCATCCCTAATTATCTCCAAGAAGGTGGTGGTGAACCGCTGTAGTCCATGCGATTTAGGTACACACCACAGTGTAATTGGAAGTGAGTTCAATGATATTAACTCAGTGACAGCCAAAGGTTGGTTGATTGTAATTCCAGTGACAGTGATGTGTGCCTTGGAGGAGAACCTGCAGGTGATACTATACATCTGCTGCCCTTATCCTCTCAGACAGGGACTAACTATGTTGTCTCTAAGTTAAATTGATCTTAAATTCTGGATGTACACTTGAGGATTTGGTTCTTCATGACAAAGTATTCAGATGAGTTCAACTCATTGTAATAATTCATTTTAGTGTCCAAAGAGCCTTCCATTGCATGACTGTCCACAACTTTTTAACTCCTCCCCTCCCTGGCTCAGACTGCGAGGTAATTAAAATTACAGGCAAAAATTGATTGCAAAACACAAGAAAAGCATTTCACTGCCTCATAGCTCATTGAGGACATCCCAGATGCATCATGTGGACATCTTTGGCAGTTTGATGTGATTGCTAGGAAGCATCATGCTAATTGATTATTCTATTTACATGTGATTCCACTGAACAGGGAAGAGGCAACATCAATCTTAGTTTACATTTTTGAGGCACACTGATTCTCTGATGTCATTCTGAAAGCATTTCACTGTGGCTCTTCTTTATTGATGTCAACAGTGGATTAATGGTAGCAGTCAAAAAGTGTGGCCTGGAAAAGCATAGCCGGTCAAGCAGCATATGAGGAGTATGAGACATTGACTTGACTGCTCCTTGGATGCTGCCTGACTGGCTGTGGTTTTCCAGTGCCATACATGTTTACTCTGATTTCCAGCATATGCAGTCCTCACTTTCTTCTAGTTGATTAAGGGCAGCACAGTGGCTCAGTGGTTAACACTGTTGCCTCACAGTACCAGGGACCTGCTTTCGATTCCAGCTTCGGGTGACTGTGCAGTTTGCACATTCTCCCCACGTTTGCGTGGGTTTCCTCTAGGTGCTCTGATTTCCTCCCACAATCCAAAGATTGTCAGGTTGGGTGATTGGCAATGCTAAATTGCTCATAGTGTTCAGGGATGTATAGGTTAAGTGCATAAGTCAAGGGTAAATGTAGAGGAATGGGTCTTGGTGGGATACTCTTCGGAGGATCATGGTGGACTTGTTGGGCCAAAGGGCCTGTTTCCACACAGTAGGGATTCTACTTCTATTGGTATCAGTTTTGTTCCTGAATCAGAAAGTTCTTGGCTTGAGTCAAGGGCGAGTACCTCATTGTAAAATCCAGCCTGACACTCCAGTGCTGCACAGATCATTGGTGCAATCTTTTAGATTACACATGAAACTAGTATATAGATGCAAAAGGTAGCACATACCGTTATAATCCCATCAACCAGTGCCTAAATCATGATCTGAACATTTTAGTTTTTGTTGTGTGGTATAATCTGCTGTTAAAGCTTGTATTTTTTTTAAGTAGACCGTAATTGAAAATGAAACCGACAAAGGAATGTGCCACTTCCAGTTTCTCAAGAAGCTAAAACTGAATCTGAGATTGGAACCTAAAACATTTGAGGTGACTGGATCTGGATGAAAGCTATAAAAGTACTCAGAGCCAGCAGTCCTCGGGAGAAATTGATGAGTCCAGTGGTATCGTGTAGGTTGACTGAAGAAGTCAGTGGCGAGATCCAGAAGCTCAGAATAAACCTGCACTAATCTGTGTAACAAAAAAATCTTTAACCCAGTCTTCAATATATTCAATAACATACTGTTTACTCCTATGGGGTGGAGAATGCCAAAGATTAACAACCTGCTGAGAGAAGAAATTCCCCCTGTCCCAAAATAGGGGACTCCTTATTTTGAAACTGTGCTTTTGCAGATAGCCCCATGAGGAGAAAGATCATAAGACAACCTCTTCATCCCCAGAATCAACTTATTGAACATTCACTATTGAACTTATAGAGTATTCACTAAATTGTCTCCAGTGCAATTAAAAAGAGACCAAAACTATATTTAGTGTTCTAGATGCAATCTCACCAGACCCCTGTACAATTGTAGCAAGACTTTCTTATTTTTATAGTCCATGCACTTGCTACAAAGAACAACAATCCATTTGACTACCTATTACTTTCTGCACAAACATGCCAATTTTCAGTGACACATGCACAAGGATACCAAGATCCCCCGTACTCCAGCATTCTTCAGTCTCTTTCCAATTGAATAATATTCTGTTTTTTCCTTCTTCCTCCATTTTACATTTTTCCAGTCTATATCTATTCATCACCTCCTGAAATGTGTGTTCCTATCTATCGGGCTATTGCACACAATAATCCCTTCATGCAAGTCATTAATATAGATTGTAAAGAGTTGAGGCCCAACAATGATCCGTGTTCCATCACTGCAAAGGCTTTTTTGAAAAAAATGGATGTGCTTTAAAACTGCAGACTGAAATTAGAAACAATGTTTTGAAACCAAGGGACATAAAACATAAAGCAAGCTGTTTAATCACGGGTAACTAGCATTGAAATCCACTTCAGACAAACCACACCTGGGATAGTTTTAACTGTTTGCATGTTCTCAGGTGGTTCTCAGCAGACTGAATTTTATCATAAAAGAATACTGATACTGCAGGAAATCCAAAGCAAAAATGTTAAGTTAATGCTGGAAAGACTCAATAGTCAGTTGACAGAGTACATAATATTTCATCCGAGGAGCAGTAAAATTGACATTTCGGGCAGGAGCCCTTCATCAGGAATGAAGAGCTCCTGCCTGAAACATTGATTTTCCTGTTCCTTGGATGCTGCCGGACCTGCTGTACTTTTCCAGCACCACTCTAATCTTGACTCTAATATCTAACATCTGCAGTCCTCACTTTCGCCTACATTATGTTTCAGTTATAGAATCCTTTGTCACAACTGGAATATCTCATATATAAACATTTAGGCGCTGGTTGGAAATTTCCAAAGGACCTGTATATTCTCTGACTGAAGTCTTATATCACTACAGAGTCTTGAACTTCACACACCAAATTTTGGCATCCCTTCTGTCTGCAGTGTTGTGATTTTAATGTTTGTTTCATTCCTGGATTTTTTTTTGTCATATTGCAATGACAAACATCGAATGGATGTTTATCCATTCAACATTCAGTATGAGATACAAGGGGAATTTTACTACCAATATCAATATACCACCTTAGCTTGACTATTTTGCAACGAATCAATGACTTGATTTTATTAACTCAAAGCAAAGGGTATTAAATTGTGGAACATTGAGGTCAATCTCCAAATGTGGAGGTTTGAGATCTGTCTTCACTTGGGTCTTGGTTTGTTTCGTGTGCTTGCAGTGTTGACTTGTTGTTGATCAGTTGCCATCATACTACTTTCTTTGTCTGCTAACTGCACAAGATGGAGAAGACAGTGATGTAGAATGCGGCTGGGCACAGCTCTGTCTAAAACTTCTTTGATATTTAGGCTGTACCTTTTTCTTTCTATTAATGGGTAATACTCAGCATCTTTACAGTAGGTCACAAAGAATGCACATAGAGCCTTTATATCAGATTCATTCAGTCCAAATTCTGAGAGCACACTTGTCCATGTGGCTTCAAGCTCCGTATCCCAAATTTTCCTTCTCAAAATAGAAGACAGAGTGGGCAGAAAGCTGGCAAAACCTGGCTGTTTCTCCAACACACGAAGATGCAAAGACTGAAGAATATCAACAACATAACTGAAGAATATGTTGGCTTCCACATGTGTGAACCTATTAGGTAGAAATTAAAACACAGTAAGGTGTGATACTGGCAGATATAACGGAGTTTGGACCACCAATACAATTTAAAAATTCAGGCCATTAAAAAAATGGTTTGAAATATCAACCTTCATCTCTGGAAACTGAGCTTCAGATTCAGCTTGTGGAATATTAAGCACATAGGCTTAGCAATTTGATCATACGGTGTCTGGTTTTTTTGACACTAAATGCCCTCCTAACCCTACAACAGCGCAGATGAAAACCACACTTACTTTAGAAACTGAAAGTGCACTCCCTACTTGATTGCTATAGGCTGCACTGTTGGAGTAAGAAAATCCTACTGAAATTTATTTAGATGAGGACGTTGTTTTTAACTTCAAAGTTATTTTAAGGTTAGTTATTGCTTGGTTACTCCCAGCTCTGTTAACTTTTGACTTTCTCTCTGTGTGTATTTGTTGAAAGATAGTAACTGGTGTTATACTGTTGACACTCTCTGATAGTCTGGCTGCTGTCCTGAGTAGTTTCAAATTTCTTTGAGACTAGTAGGCAAAGGAGAGCAGCAGGAAAGAGGACAGTACAAGTGTAAATAGCTGCCACAAAAGAGGAGCAGAAGGAGGACATTATATGAAGGCCATATCTACAGTAACTCATCAAAGAGCATTTCCCCGCCTGACCTTCATTAAGGAGCAATATCTGAATGTCTTCACAAAGGAGCCATCAGAAAGCTGTGTCACCAACATCAGCTGCAGCTCAAGTCTCACATAGAAAGTGCAACCTGTGACTATCAAGAACACTCTGGCCTTTAACTGTACTGTCACTCGATCTTTCAGGCAGTACATTGCTGCTTCAGACAGGGCGGAGATGTTTTCAATGCTATGTCAACATATCTGCCAGCTCCTATCACAGTTTCTTGACCATTACTCCAAGGCTCTTGATGCCGTGATTAAGAATTTTGTATATGCAGCTGGAGGGTTCTTCCACTATTCCCACCATATTGGAAATAGCAACATCAGACACTTGTGCTCAAAAAGCACCTGTTATTTAAAAGTTGACTCCCAAAAATTTGGACAACTCTGTCAAAAACTACACAGCTTGGGAATTTGCAGAGGAGGTTTAACAGAATTGTAATAGGAATGAGGAATTTCACTTATGTGAGTTATGTGGTTTACCTCACTTGGACCAGAGTGGTCATGATTGTTTTCCTTGGAGCAGCAAAGGTTATAAGGGATGATTTTACAAAGGTATTCAAAATGATGAAGAATTATGATAAAGTAAACAAAGAGAAACTGTTTCAACTTGTCAGATTATTTCTTTGTGTCTCTAATTTTGTTCCCCCTAAGAATTTGTACTCAAGAAGCTGTACCCAGGTATCTTCATACCCGAAGATGGCGCTGTGAGTGCGCATGTAAACTTTTCACTGTACTCAGTTGAGTACATATGACAATAAAGCTAATTCTAATTCTAAGACGGTCAGTAAACTAAAGGTCACAGTATTAAATAAATATACAACAAATTGAAGGCAACTGGTACAGATCAAATTAAATATCATCATTGGCTAAAACTATCTATTGATAATTGGGATGCATTACTTAACTGGAACACATCACATGGAAATAGGTTAAAATGTGGTCCTGAGCAGAGAAGCTTCAGCCTGATGGAAAAGGACTTTAAATAATCTTTAGCTACAATATCTGTCATTTATAAGGAAGGCCTCAAGAAATTAACAGTTTCACACCAAAAAACTGTCCTGTAAGGTACAGCAGGTCTGGGCAGGAAGAACATGTTATATTCAGACAAAAGAACAGCACATCCCAAAAATAGGTGTGCCTTTTGAAAAGCATAAACATGGATTACAATGATTACGCTAGGGATACTTGTAACCAAGGTTTGATTTGGATTGTGTGGTGCTGAAAAAGCAAGTCAGACAGCATCCAACGAGCAGGAGAATCAGCATTTCGGGCAAAAGCCCTTCATCAGGAATGAGGCTGTGAGCCGAGGGGGTGGTGATATAAATAGGAGAGGGGTGGGACTGGGGGGGATGGTAGCTGAGAGTGCAATAGGTAGATGGAGGTGGGGGTAATGGTGATAGGTCAGAGAGGAGGGTGGGGAGGATCATTGAGAAGGAAGATGGACAGATAGGGTAGGTCATGAGAACAGTGCGAAGTTAGAAGGTTGCAACTGGGATAAGGTAGGGGGTGGGGAAATAAGGAATCTAGTGAAATCCACATTGATGCCGTGGGGTTGGAGAGTCCCGAGGCAGAAGATGAGGTCTTCTTCTTCCAGGTGTCAAGTGGTTCGGGAGTGGCAATGGAGGAGGCCCAGGACCTGCATGTCATAGAGTCATAGACGTGTATAGCATGGAAACAGACCCTTCGGTCCATCTCATATATGCTAACCAGCTATCTCAACCTAATCTAGTCCCATTTGCCAGCACTTGGCCCATATAGCTCTCAACCCTTCCTAATCATATACCCATCCAGATGCCTTTTAAATGTTGTAATTGTAGCAGCCTTCACCACTTCCTCTGGTAGCTCACTCCATACACGTACCACCCTCTGTGTGAAAACATTGCCCCCCTAGGTCCCTTTTATATCTTTCCCCTTTCACCGGAAACCTATGCCCTCTAGTTCTGTACTCCCACACAGCCCAGGGAAAAGACTTTGACTATTCATCCTATCTATGCCCCTCATGATTTTGTAAACCTCTATGAGGTCACCCCTCAGCCTTCGACACTCCATGGAAAACAGCCCGAGCCTATTCATCCTCTCCGTATAGCTTAAATCCTCCAACCCTGGCCACATCCTTATAAATCTTTTCTGAACCTTTTCAAGTTTCACAACATCCTTCCGATAGGAAGGAGACCAGATTGCACGCAATATTTCAAAAGTGGTCTCATCAACCACCTGTACAACTGCAATATGATCCCCCAACTCCTATGCTCAATACTCTGACCAATAAAGGAATGCATACCAAATGCCTTCTTCAATATCCTATCTACCTGCAACTCTACTTTCAAGGAACTGTGAACTTGCTCTCCAATGTCTCTTTGTTCAGCAATACTCCCTAGGACCTTATGATTAAGTGTATAAGTCCTGCTAAGATTTGCTTTCCCAAAATGCAGCACCTTACATTTATCTAAATTAAACTCCATCTGCCACTCTTCAGCCCATTGGCCCATCTGATCAAGATCCCATTGTAATCTGAGGTAACCTTCTTCGCTGTCTGCTGTACCTACAATTTTGGTGACATCTGCAAACATACGATACTTCCTATGCTCATATCCAAATCATTTACATAAATGACAAAAAGTAGAGGACCCAGCACCGATTCTTGTGGCACTCCACTGGTCACAGGCCTCCAATCTGAAAAAAAACCCTCCATCACCACCCTCTGTCTTCTACCATCGAGCGAGTTCTGTATCCAAATCGCTAGTTCTCCCTGTGTTCCATGCTAACCTTGCTAACCAGTCTCCCATGGGGAACCTTGTCAAATGCCTTACTGAAGTTCATACAGATCATGTCCACCATTCTGCCCTCATCAATCCTCTTTGTTACTTCTTCAAAAAACTCAATCAAGTTCATGAGACATTATTTCCCACACACAAAGCCATGTTGACTATCCCTAATCAGTCCTTGCCTTTCCAATTACATGTAAATCCTGTCCCTCAGGATTCCCTCCAATAATTTGCCCACCACCATCAGGCTCACTGGTTTATACTTCACTAGCTTGTCCTTACCACCTTTCTTAAATAATGGTATCACATTAGCCATCCTCCAGTCTTCTGACACCTGAACTGTAACTATTGATGATACAGATATCACTTCCCTAGTTTCCCACAGAGTTCTCGGGTACACCTGACCATGTCCTGGAGATTCATCTACCTTTATATGTTTTAAGACCTCCAGCACCTGCTCTTCTGTGATAGGAACTGTTTTCAAGACAACATTAATTATTTCCCCAAGTACTCTAAGTTCCATGTCCTCCACAGTTAATACTGATGCAGAATATTCATTTGGTATCACACCATCCTCCTGTGATTCCATACAAAAGGCCACCTTGATCTTCATACAAAAGGGGCCCTACTCTCTCCCGAGTTATTCTTTTGCCCTTAATGTCCTTATTGAATCTCTTTTGATTCTGATTAATTCTATTTGCCAAACCTATCTCATGTCCCCTTCCCCCCCCCCGACTTCCCTCTTAAATATACTCCTATTGCCCTTGTACTTCTCTAAGTACTCACATGATCCCAGATGTCTATACATGATATATGCCAACTTATTCTTGACCAAAGCCTCGTTTTCTCCAGTCATCTAGCATTCCCTGAACCTACCAGACTTTCTCTTCAAACTAACAGGAATATACTGTCTCTGAACTCTCATTCTATTTTTAAAGGCCTCCCACTTCCAAACCATCCCTTTACCTGCAAATAGCCTCCCCCAACCAACGTTCGAAGGTTCTGTCTAATACAGTCAAAACTGACCTTACTCCAATTTAGAAATTTAAATTTTTGATCTGTCCTATCCTTTTCCTTAACTATTTTACAACTAATAGAATTGTATTCACTTGCCCCAAAGTGACCTCAGTCACTTGACCTGCTTTATTTTCCAACATTGCTCCTTCCCTAGTACATACAAAAGTTTTTTTGTACACACTTAACATATTCCTCCCCATCCATGCCATTAACATTGTGATGATCCCAGTCTTTGTTTGTAAAGTTAAAATCCCCTACCATTACAACCCAGTTATTCTTACAGATATTTGACATCTCCTTATATGTTTGCTTCTCAATTTCTCACAGACTAATGGGAGGGGTAGATTGGGGGTGGGGGGGGGGGGGTGGGGATTGCTGGTGGCATGTCAGGGAGGTGAGTTATAATACAATCCCAACAAGGAATTCATCACTTTTTTATTTTTCAGTTCCACCCATATAACTTCACTGGATGATCTCCCAGGAATATCCTCCCAGGTACAATTGTAATGTTATCCCTCACCAAAAATACCACTCCCAACTCTCTCGCCTCCCATTCTGTCCTTCCTGCAGCATATATATCCTGGAACATTAAACTGCCAGTCCTGTCAATCCCTGAGCCATGTTTCAATAATAGCTATGATATCCCAATCCCATGTTCCCAACTATGCCTTACGTTAACCTGCCTTACTAGTCAGGCCTCTTGCATTGAAGTAAATGCTGTTTAATTTGTCAGTCCTACCTCATTCTCCGCCAGGCGCTATTTTTGCCTTGACTATTTAACTTGTCCCCCATACCTACTTTTTCCCATACCCGTCAGTGCTACACTACCCTGCAAGGCCATCCCTACAGTATCCAAATGGCATACCTGTTTGAGATGGGGATAGCCAGAGGAGAGCCCTGCCATAGCTGGCTACCTGTCCTACCATTCCTAGCAGCCAACCATCTGTGGTTTTCTACCTTGCTGAAACTGCCATATCATAGCCCCTTGCTCTTGTAAACTCATCAATGCCTGTAACTGCTACTCCAACTGATCCATGCAGTCTGATAGACTTCGCAACCAACCACACTTCCCGCAGACATAGTCGCCAGGAACATTTAAGTTCTCCCCAATCTTCCACAGTTGACAGTTAGAGCACATCAACCTATCAAAAGTCACTTCTACCTCTTTAGCAATCTATACACCCAGAAATTGCCTAAAAACAAAGACACACACACCTTGTTCAAAAATGCAGCATTAGCATAGTTTTGCTGATCAAATACAGTTCTCTGGTGATAACTTAATACTGATCCTTAATACTAAAAGTCAGTCAAGAGTGTTATGAAGATGTGGGTGAACTTTACCTTTTAAGAGAGTTAAAAGCTAGCAGTGACAGCACCAAGTGTTCTCAATAAGACACAATGTAACGTGTGCTCCAGCTACTGGAGTAGCTGGTTGCCTGGAAACGACAACAAAACAAATTCGAATTTGGCCAATCAGTTTAAATTATACCCCAAAAAATACCAAATTCCAATCAAGTTTGAATTGAGTATATTGACAATCTTAAAAGCCAATGACACAATCTGATGCTCTGGGGTATAAGACCGGGGAAAATTGAACAGTTGGGAGGAGAACTGCCAAGCCCCAGCATGTAAACAGACTGCCTGAAAAAACAGCTCTCTTAATAGGTACCTTTTTCGATTAGTAATCTATGAAGCAGATTCCCTAAGAAGAAGAAAACAAGACACAGGAAAATCCGGATAGAAGAACCAAAAGCTTTCTGGTTTTGAGATAAGAAGTCTTGTTTTGTAATTCTTAATTGGGAGTTTTATTGGACTGTAGTATAGGAGGGAAGGTAACAGATAGGTTATAGTAAGGAATTGTAAATAGTTGTTAGTTAATTATTCTCTGTTATACTTTAAGAAATAAAGTTGTTAATTTTTACTTTAAATAGTTCTTGGCTACTCAAATTTTTACAGATTACTGCATGGGATAAATCTTGTCTGTGTTGATGGTTTTAAATTAAGCAGGAGGGTTTACCCCATGTCGTAACAGTTTGGGGCTTGAATTCGTGATTTGAACTGGTTTAGACACATTTGAATAGATTTGGAGGTATGAAAAATGCCAGCAGATTTAAAAACCTAAAACATGGGTGAGACAATTTGTTTAATTTTGGTGACTCATGGTTGATGAAATTAAAAATGAGACAAATGGTACTTTCATTGTGACAATGTGGGACACATTCACTCAGAAGGCTGAAAGTTGAGGGGAGCCCATATGACTTAGTGAAGCTTATAAGAATTGATCTGAAAAGGAAACTCAAAAGGTAAATGCCATGAATCAGATTGTCATGTTAACCTTAACCAAAAGACTGTAAGTAGATGCTGCTGTGTGTGCTGAAGTATGCAGAGTAGCTGAGAGCTAAGAAAGGGTTTTTATCGAAAGGGAAAACGATCCCTTTTACTTCAAGGAAGTATCCAAGATCATAACTGTATTAAGAGATATAGGGCCTACTCAACACTTGCTGGAGAAGGATTTAATATTCACTCCAGAGAATTCAGCAAAAGCCAAACTGTTGGACAATGGAATGATTGGAGAGTATTTCCCAGCTAAGTGTGGCTTGTTATCTGCACTAATGGAAGTCAGGGTAGTTAGGAAATTATCTGTGGATGGAGTTAATTTACTTCTGGGGGATGATTAGGCAGAATTAAAAGTTACAGCTTTCTACATAATCATGAAAAGTCCAGTTGAGGCTAAAAAGATGGAACAAGAATAGGTTTGGGGTATTTTTCCATTGTGATCAAAGTAATAACTAAACAAAGTCCATTAGCAGAGGCCAGAGTGAAATCACAATCAGATATTCTGCGAGCTGAAACTATTTAAGAATGAGGATAACTTCGAAGAGGTGTTTAGAATGTCTTCAGTTGAGGCTCAAGAAGCAGGTCTAGAATAAATTATCAAAGATAACTCAGTCTGAAGCTGAAGGAGTTACAGAGTGTTATTCAGTTATAAACTGATGAGGAAGTAAAGATATCCTCTCAGATCTGTGGATGAAAAGTGGACAGTTGTTTGACAAACAGTGGTACACCCCAGATAGCGTAAAGAAATATTGTGAGAAGCATATGAAATTCCTATGTTAGGACATAAAGGAAAATGGAATTTGCAAGCATCAATAAACAGGTATTTTACATGTTCAAGACCCAGTGCAGTCCTGTAAAACAAATCATACTTGTTAGCTGGTATGAAATCCTCTAACGTGTAATCAAACCAGCATCTTTGGTACCCATACCAGCTTTTGATGCGCCATTCAGTCAAATGTTAGTACAGCAAACTTTGTTTTAACCAGCACCTTATGAACCAGCACTCAAGATAAACAGGCAAAAATTATATACCTGAAATACTGGAAGTTTACTGTATTGCATTATTCTAATCTTGACGATGTCCAAATAGTCAATTAAGGGTGAGTGAGAGGGCTCACTGCCAGTAAGTTTTATTTAAGGCAAAGTTGCATTATTACTTAAGTGATAAATGCTGTAAATAAAGTATAACAGTGATGCGTATACCCCCTGCATTACATTTCTATTACTTAGTGTCAGTTTGAATTCATTATGTGGACCTCTTGATCAACCAGAACATTTAATCAACCAACACACCTCTGATCCCCTTGGTGCTAGTGTGATGATGCTGTGACTGTAAGACAATAGACAATAGGTGCAGGAGTAGGCCACTCGGCTCTTCAAGTCAGCACCACCATTCATTATGATTGCGGCTGATCATCCACAACAAGTATCCTGTTCCTGCCTTATCCCCATAAACCTTGATTCCACTATCTTTAAGAACTTTATCCATCTCTTTCTTTAAAGTATCCAGAGACTTGGCCTCCACTGCCTTCTGGGGCAGAGCATTCCATATATCCACCACTCTCTGGGTGAAGAAGTTTTTTCTCAACTCTGTTCTAAATGGCCTACCCTTTAATTTTAAACTGTGTCCTCTGGTTCTGGCTTCACCCATCAGTGGAAACATGCTTCCTGCCTCCTGAGTATCCAATCCTTTAATAATCTTATACGTCACAATCAAATCTCCTTTCATCCTTCTGAACTCACCACCCTTCAGGCACTCTGCCTGTATTCCTGATGAAGGGCTTTTGCCCGAAACGTCAATTTTCCTGCTCCTTGAATGCTGCCTGAACTGCTGTGCTTTTCCAGCACCACTCTAATCCAGAATCTGGTTTCCAGCATCTGCAGTCATTGTTTTTAGTCAAGTGTATACAAGCCCAGTCACTCCAATCTTTCAACATATGATAGTCCTGCCATTCTGGGAATTGACCTTGTGAACCTAAGAGGTTATTGTGTTCTTTTTTTTCTAAAGAGAGATTCTCTAAGAGAGTAAAAGCTTGTGAGGCCTTGAGATTTTTTTATAAACTGGAACAATAGAAGCAGGCTGAACAAGTATGGCCAAACTCCCACAGAACCTGGATCTTTAGATTTCAGCAGTTGCTGTTGGCTTCTTGAAGAAATTAAAGCTATTTTTCCCCTCATTTGGTTATAGTCAAAAGCTGGTGATCCTCTGCCTGCTACAGAGTTCCATATGAGACCATTTGTTTTCTGAATTTGTCTTTTATCAAGGGTGTGTTTATGGGATGTTACTACATTGGAACAGTTAATTAGTCAAAGTTACTGTATTATTCCAAGTCATTTGTTATGAAGATGTGGGTGTATTGTACCTTTAAGAGAGTTAAAAGTGAGCAGAACTACCTGACAGCACCAAGTGTTCCGAATAAGATAACAATGTAACACTCGGTCAAAAGTTAGATTCGCTGGGTTGCCTGGAAACAACAAAACAGATTTGAATTAAGCCAATCAGTTTAAATTGTACCCTGAAAAATATAAAACTCCAATCAAGTTTGAATTTAGTATATTGACAACCTTAAAAGCCAATGCTTTTGGTCAGGGTGGGGGGGAGGTGGTACAAGACTGGGGAAAATTGAACAGTTGGGAGGAGAACTGCCACGCCAACAAAATCTGCAATACCTCTATCGATCAGTAATCTGTGAAGCAGAAATCCCTGAGAAGAAAAGAAGATTCCACATCTAGCTGTGTTTTTGAAAAGTTGAATTTTGGTCAATCTTAATTGGGGGTTTTATCAGACTAGTATTATAGAAGGGAAAGTAAAAGATAGGTTAGTGGAAGGAGTTGTAAATAGTTGTTTGTTAATTATTCTCTGTTTTACTTTAAGTAAGGTTGTTACTTTTACTTTAACTAGTTCTTGGCCTCTCGAATTTTCACAGATTACTGCACAGGATAAATTATTTCTGGTTTAAATTAAGCAGGAGGATTTACCCCATGATGTAACAATTTGGGGGCTCATCATCAGGATTTGAACTGGTTTAGACAGATTTGAATCGATTTAGGGGTACGAAAAATCCCAGCGGATTTAAACACTTGCATGTTAGTGTCCTAGATCTTTAAATAAAACATAGGTTGGACAATTTATTTGCTTTCAGTGACTTGTGATTGATTAAATTAAAGTGAGAGAAATGGCTCTTAAAATTGCTAAAGAGGTTCTGGATTTGAAAATGATTCTCAAATTTGCCAAGAAA
Organism: Chiloscyllium punctatum; assembly: GCF_047496795.1. Classification (NCBI taxonomy): domain Eukaryota; kingdom Metazoa; phylum Chordata; class Chondrichthyes; order Orectolobiformes; family Hemiscylliidae; genus Chiloscyllium; species Chiloscyllium punctatum. The sequence goes on from NC_092744.1 coordinate 81,816,927, forward strand.
GTTTTGAAGAAAAGAAAAAGGCCATATGTTTAGAATTAGCAAATAAGTTACCAAGGACAAAAGTAAAACTGAAATTGTACATGGGTTACTCAAACACTTTGGTGTGTCAGAGAAACAGACAAGTGCAGTAGAGGTAGAGAAACTTAAATTACAGTTGAGGAAAATGGAGTTAGAAAATAAACAAAAAGAGAGAGAAAAGGAAAGAGAGAGATAAGAGAGAGAGGAAAAAGAGAGAGAGAGGTTCTTAGCTAAGTAAAGAGAGAGAGAAGAAAGGGAGAGAGAAAGAGAGAGAGAATTTGAACTTGAGAAGTTGCAACTTAGTCAGCAAAGTCAAGTTAACAGGATGGAAATTAAAGGAGAAGGCAGTGGGGGATCCAAGATGGCAGCAATCTAGGAGGATAGCGTTGCAGAGCTACGCACTACAGCACAAGCAGGATGAATTTTTAACTCATCCAACCCAGATCATCGTGATGTCCTGGGACTGTAGAAAGGTTGTGGAGTCCCGGGAAACAGTGATAAGTTGACTTACCTGCGCTTCTGCCATCCAGAAATGCCAAAGAAGGGAGGAGGAGCATCCGAGGCCAAGTCCGCAGCCCAGTCTGCAGGTTCCTTGGACTCAATTACCTACCAGGCCCTGGTGAACGAGCTCGCGAAATCATGCGAGATGCTAGGTAAGCAGATAGAGGAGAAGCTGGCACCGAATCTCTTCCATGCTGCAGAAGTGTGAACAGCAACTGGGGGACCTGGAAAAGAGGACGGACGAGGTTGAACACAGAGTCACAGTGGTGGAAGCTGATGCCAGTTCCTCCAAGGATAGGATCCAAGCCTTGGAGATGCAGGTCCATAGTTTGTGTGACCAAGTGGATGATCTTGAGAACCGGGGCAGGAGAAAAAATATTCTGATCGTCAGTCTACCTGAGGGTAAGCAAGGTGAACGGCCTGCGGAATTTATTGAGGACTGGTTGCCAAAATTCCTTAACTTGGAGGCTGGCATGAGAGGCTTGAAGATCTAGAGGGCACACCAGATCACAGCATGGAGATCAGGTCTGGGTCAATGTTCTCGTCCTCTCCTGGTGCGGTTTCATCACTACAGAGATAAGGAGAGAATTGTGGAAGCTCCCAGAATCAAGGGAAAGGATTCGAAGGCCCTAATTTACGAGGGCTCTAAGATCATGTTCTTCCAGGACTTCTCAGCAGCAGTGATCCAGAAAATAAAATCTTACGATGGTGTCAAGAGAAGATTGAGGGAGCTTGGGATTCAGTACTCCCTGAGGTATCCGGCGGTACTTCGGTAAACCATAGATGGATTTGCACATCTCTTTGACACGTTGGAGAAGGCAAGAGACTTGTGGACAAATTAACCTAATCTGAACAATTTTGTATGTGCAAATAGTAGAGTTGTTTGGGTATGTCTTTTTTTAAAAAAAGAAAACAGAGGAAGTCCAGTTAGAGCTTTCTTTCCCTTTTTTTCTATTGGTAATAATTTGGTTGAAACTGTGTTTGACAGCAGTTGAGATGTGGACTTTCAATTTCTAAGTTAAGTTATATCAAGGGGTGGGGGTGGTATTTACCCCTTTTTTCTTTAAAAATAATTTCTTTATTCAAATTGCTATTTCGTGGTGTATTTACTTTCTTTTCTGCTTGTGTTTGCAGTGTGGCTCTAGCTAGGAGGAGGGAAAATGGTTGGGATGGCTAGATGAAAGTGAGAACACTGCCATTTCCGCAATCTCCAAACAGACCCCACCACCAGGGATATATTTCCCTCCTCACACCTATCAGTGTTCCGAAAAGACCACTCCCTCCGCAACTCCCTCATCAGGTCCACACCCCCAACCAACCCAACCTCCGCTCCCTGCACCTTCCCCTGCAACCCCAAGAAGTGCAAAACTTGCGCCCACACCTCCCCCCCCACTTCCCTCCAAGGCCTCAATGGATCCTTCCATATCCTTCGCAAATTTACCTACACCTCCACACACATCATTTACTGTATCCGCTGCATTGGGGAGACAGGCCGCCTACTTGCGGAACGTTTCAGGGAACACCTCTGGGACACCCGGACCAACCAACCCAAACATCCCGTGGCTGGACACTTTAACTCCCCCTCCCACTTCTCCAAGGACATGCAGGTCCTTGGCCACCTCCATCGCCAGACCCTGGCCACACGACGCCTGGAGGAAGAACGCCTCATCTTCCGCCTAGGAACCCTCCAACCACACGGGATGAATGTAGATTTCTCCAGCTTCCTCATTTCCCCTCCCCCCACCTTATCTCAGTCCCAACCCCAAGATTCAGCACCGCCCTTTTAATCTGCAATCTTCTTCCTGACCTCTCCACCCCCACCCCCTCTCTGGCCTATCACCCTCACCCTCACCTCCTTCCACCTATCATATTCCCAGCACCCTTCTCCCAAATTCCTTCCCCCCTACCTTTTATCTCAGTCCGCTTGGCACACCAGCCTCATTCCTGAAGAAGGGCTTAAGCCCGAAACGTCGATTCTCCTGCTCCTCGGATGCTGCCTGGCCTGCTGTGTTTTTCCAGCACCACACTTTTCAACACTGGGATGGCTAGATGCCTACTTTGGGATGGGTAGTTGCCCTCTTTGGGCAGGGGGTGAGTTCCCCAATTCAGCGCTTTATATGTTGGTTTGTTTTTGGGTTTTTTGTTGTTTTAATCTTTGATAGTTTTGTAGGCTTGTTAAATGTAGTGGTTTTAGCTTATGTAGTTTTTATTTTCGATGGATCATGTGACACAAGCTCAGCAATTTGTGGTTTGAGTTTCTCCACACTGGGATTTAAATGTTACTGCAGAAGGTTATGGCTAATGACTTCATTAAATGGTGTACCTGGAATATTAAGGGAAGTCACTCACCAATTAAGAGGAAGAAGGTATTTTTGAGTCTTAGAAAGGAGAAGGTGGATATTGCTTTGTTATAGGAGACACACTTGGACGATAGGGTGCATTCAAAACTACAGCAGAATGGCTTTGATTGGGTTTACTTTTTATCATTTAATACCAGAAGTAGGGGGGTGGCTATATTGGTTGGGAGTAATCTCCCATTTAAGTTACTAGAGTGTGTGAAAGACACACACGGAAGGTTTGTAATTCTTAAAGCCCTGATAAATGGGGAAGAATATGGTGTTTTAAATGTTTCTTGCCCTCCAACTCATCCCCTCAAATTTTTGGTAGATGCATTTTCCAAACTGATCAGCCTCAAGTCCCAGCATGTCATTATAAGAGGAGATTTTAAGTATCTCATGGATCCTACAGTAAAGTTGCCCAAAAGCCCTTCGATACCCTTTGTACAAACTAAACAATTAGTGGATCTGTGTGTGGAGTTAGGGTTGGTGCACGTCTGGAGGCGTCTCCACCCTACAGGCAGAGATTTTACATTTTTTTCCAATCCGCATAGATGTCACACCAGGACTGATTTTTTTCTGATCCCTGTGGCAACCCTGGACTTGGTGGCATCTTGTACAATTGATAATATTACCCTCTGTGATCACGCTCCAGTGTACCTGTTAGTTAAGATTAAAGACATTACAGTCGGCCCAAGGCACTGGCGAAAGGATCCCTTTATCCTCAAGGATAATAAGTTTGTGGAGTATTTCTCTAGGGAATTTCGGGCGTTCCTAGACATTAACTCAGACTCGAAATGTGTTGCTGAGAAAGCACAGCAGGTCAGGCAGCATCCAAGGAGCAGGAGAATCCAAGTTTCGGGCATGAGCCCTTCTTCAGGAATGAGGAAAGTGTGCCAAGCAGGCTAAGATAAAAGGTAGGGAGGAAGGACTTGGGGGAGGGTCGTTGGAAAAGCGATAGGTGGAAGGAGGTTAAGGTGAGGGTGATAGGCCGGAGTGGGGGTAGGCGCAGAGAGGTCAGGAAGAAGATTGCAGGTTAGGAAGGTGGTGCTGAGTTTGAGGGTTGGGACTGAGAAAAGGTGGGGGGAGGGGAAATGAGGAAACTGGAGAAATCTGAGTTCATCCCTTGTGGTTGGAGGGTTCCTAGGCGGAAGATGAGGCACTCTTCCTCCAGCCGTCGTGTTGGTATGGTCTGGCAATGGAGGAGGCCAAGGACCTGCATGTCCTTGGTGGAGTGGGAGTGGGAGTTGAAGTGTTGAGCCACGGGGTGGTTGGGTTGGTTGGTCCGGGTGTCCCAGAGGTGTTCTCTGAAACGTTCCGCAAGTAGGCGGCCTGTCTCCCCAATATAGAGGAGGCCACATCAGGTGCAGCAGATGCAATAGATGATGTGTGTGGAGGTGCAGGTGAATTTGTGGTGGATATGGAAGGATCCCTTGGGGCCTTGGAGGGAAGTAAGGGGGGAGGTGTGGGCGCAAGTTTTGCATTTCTTGCGGTTGCAGGGGAAGGTGCCGGGAGTGGAGGTTGGGTTGGTGGGGGGTGTGGACCTGACGAGGGAGTCACGGAAGGAGTGGTCTTTTCAGAACACTGATAGGGGAGGGGAGGGAAATATATCTCTGGTGATGGAGTCAGTTTGGAGGTGGCGGAAATGACAACGGATGATACGATGTATCTGGAGGTTGGTGGGGTGGTAGGTGAGGACCAGTGGGGTTCTGTCCTGGTGGTGATTAGAGGGGCGGGGCTCAAGGGCGGAGGAGCGGGAAGTGGAGGAGATGCGGTGGAGAGCATCGTCGATCACATCTGGGAGGAAATTGCGGTCTTTGAAGAAGGAGGCCAAAATGGAATCTTTTTTTAAGGATCTGGAGCTCCCAAGCGTGACCCCCGAACAAGAGTCCTTTTTCAATGTCCCCTTATCAGAGCAAGAGGTGCAGGAAGCTGTGAAGCAGCTTCAGAGTGGAAAGGCGCCCGATTCTGACGGAATTCCCAGCGAATTATATAGGGAATTTATAAACATGCTGTCAGGCCCGATGCTTTATATGTTTAATGACCATACAGCCATGATTGTCTTCTGCCATCTCTGAGAGAGGCCAATATTTCACTTATTCTTAAAAAAGGGAAGGTCCTGGAGGACTGTGCTTCATACAGGCCCATTTCACTCTTTAATGTGGGCCTTAAAATCCTCTCTAAGACTCTCACATTAAGGCTAGAGACTGTGTTACCTTCTATTATTAAAGAGGATCAGACGGGCTTCTTAAGGGTCACAGATCCTCCAATAATGTTAGGAGGCTGCTTAATGTAATTCAAACATGCCAACAACAGTCAATACAGGGATTGGTGATTTCTCTAGATGTAGAGAAGGCATTTGACCGAATTGAGTGGCCATACCATTTCTATACTCTGGAGCAGTTTGGTTTGGATGAAGTCTTCATAAAATGGGTAAAGGTTCTCTACGGTGGCCCTCTCGCAGCTGTCATTACCAATTTTAATATTTTTCGGGGCAGCCGGCAGGGCTGTCCCCTTTCACCAATGCATTTTACGTTGGTGATTGAACCATTGGCAGAGGCCATTCTGGGGGATCCCAATATATCAGCTCCAGAAGTTAGGCCAAAATTACATAAGATTTCGTTGTTTGTAGACGATGTCCTAATTTTTTTGTCAAATCCAGCAGTTTCAGTACCTCACCTGATCCTGGCGCTTTTTCAGAGTACAAGATTAATCTTGCAAAATCAGAGGCTAAGCCTATGGGTGGTCTTACAAAGGTGCTAAGTCTTGAGGGCAAATATTGATTCCCATTTAAGTAGTCACAGTGGGGGGTTTATGTATTTGGGCATATTCATTACTTCAGTTCTGGATTGGTTGTTCAAAGCCAATTTTGTTCAATTATTTGACAAAATCAAACAAGATCTTCAAAGATGGGAGGTGCTTCTGGTCTCGTGGATGGGTCAGATAGCGCGTATTAAGATGAATATTCTCCCCCGTTTGCTATACCCTATACGGATGCTGCCCCTGATTTTCAATAAGCAAACATTCAGGCGACTAAACAGCTGGTTCAGCTCCTTTATTTGGCATTGGAAGCGACCCCTCATTAAATTAGCTAAACTGCAACTGCCTCACAGATTGGGGAGAGTGGATCTTCCAGACATTAAGAGCTACCAACTAAGCTCGCTTTTATCCAATATGATTAATTGGCCTATGAGGAACCTCTTTCAATGTAGTTAGATATCAGAGCCACCCAGGCAAGGTGCCCCCATACTAGCTTGCTGCTTCTGGACAAAATGAGGACAGTTAGGGAATATTGACAGAACCCAATAGTTATCAATACTGTTAAAGCATGGAGGGCAATTCGGCAGAGGGAAGGCAATATTGGCAAGACATCTTCTTCTACACCTATAGTGGGTATGCCGAGTTATCAACTGGGGATGATAGATTCAAGATTCAAATATTCGGCAGCTAGGGGTGTGTCTTGCAGGGGCGATTTATTTGAGGGAGACACAATGATGTCCTTCGATCAGTTAGCATGGAAATAAAAGCTATCTAACAGGGACCTCTTTCATTTTTTTTCAAGTTAGAGATTTTATTCAAAAAAAGACCACACTTTTGATTTTAATTCTGACAGAGAGGAGGGTGCTCACTACACTTTCCATTAGCACCTCATATCACAAATTGGGGGGGTGCCCCCTCAGAAGTTTGATCAACTCTACAAGGTGTGGGAGAGAGAGCTAGGTGTTGAAGTCTCCTCAGAGGCATGGGAAGATATTTGGGAAAACGCAAGCAAGATATCAATTTGCAATAGGACCCATGCTTTACAGTTGAAGATTCTCCACAGGGTCTACTTGGCTCCGGATGTTTGTCAAAATTTCAACTGGGGTATCTTTGGATTGCACCTAAATTGGAAAGGGACTAATATCCTGGCAGGGAGATTTGCTAGAGCTGATCGGGAGGATTTAAACTAGTAAGATGGGGGGGTGGGACCGAGGGAGATAGTGAGGAAAGAGGTCAATCTGAGACTGGTACAGTTGAGAACAAAGGCGAGTCAAACAGTCAGGGCAGGCAGGGACAAAGCAGATAACAAGGTAGGACTGCATTTATTTCAATGCAAGAGGCCTAACAGGGAAGGCAGATAAACTCAGGGCATGGTTACGAACACGGGACTGGGATATCATAACAATTACAGAAACGTGGCTCAGGGATGGACAGGACTGGCAGCTTAATGTTCCAGGATACAAATGCTATAAGAAGAATAGAAAGGGAGGCAAAAGAGGAGGGGGAGTGGCATTTTTGATAAGGGATAGCATTACAGCTGTACTTTGGGAGGATATTCCCGGAAATACATTCAGGGAAGTTATTTGGGTGGAACTAAGAAATAAGAAAGGGATGATCATCTTATTGGGATTGTATTATAGAACCCCTAATAGTCAGAGGGAAATTGAGAAACAAATTTGTAAGGAGATCTCAGTTATCTGTAAGAATAATAGGGTGGTTATGGTCGGGGATTTTAACTTTCCAAACATAGACTGGGACTGCCATAGTGTTAAGGGTTTAGATGGAGAGGAATTTGTTAAGTGTGTACAAGAAAGTTTTCTGATTCAGTATGTGGATGTACCTACTAGAGAAGGTACAAAACTTGATCTACTCTTGGGAAATAAGGCAGAGAAGGTGACTGAGGTGTCAGTGGGGGAACACTTTGGGGCCAGCAACCATAATCTTATTAGTTTTAAAATAGTGATGGAAAAGGATAGACCAGATCTAAAAGTTGAATTCTAAAATGGAGGAAGGCCAATTTTGACAGTATTAGGCAAGAACTTTCGAAAGCTGATTGTTCGCAGGTAAAGGGATGGCTGGAAAATGGGAAACCATCAGAAATGAGATAATGAGAGTCCAGAGACAGTATATTCCTGTTAGGGTGAAAGGAAAGACTGGTAGATATAGGGAATGCTGGATGACTAAAGAAATTGAGGGCTTGGTTAAGAAAAAGAAGGAAGCATATGTCAGGTATAGATAGGATAGACGGAGTGAATCCTTAGAAGAGTATAAAAGCAGTAGGAGTATACTTAAGAGAGAAATCAGGAGGGCAAAAAGGGAACATGAGATAGCTTTGGCAAATAGAGTTAATGAGAATCTAGACGGTTTTTACAAATACATTAAGGACATAAGGGTAACTAGGGAGAGAATAGGGCACTCAAAGATCAGCAAGGCGGCCTTTGTGTGGAGCCGGAGGAGATGGGGCAGATACTAAACGAGTATTTTGCATCAGTGTTTACTGTGGAGAAGGACATGGAAGATATAGAATGTAAGGAAATAAATGGTGACATCTTAAAAATGTCCATATCACAGAGGAGGAAGCGCTGGATGTCTTGAAACACATCAAAGTGGACAAATCCCCAGGACCTGATCAGGTGTACCCTAAAACTCTGTGGGAAGTTAGGGAAGTGATTGCTGGGCGTGTACTGAGGTATTTTTATCATTGATAGTCACAGGTGAGGTGTCGGAAGACTGGAGGTTGGCTAATGTGCTACTGTTTAAGAAAGGTGGTAAGGACAAGCCAGGGAACTATAGATCAGTGAGCCTGATGTCGGTGGTGGGAAAGTTGTTGGAGGAAATCCTGAGGGACAGGATTTACATGTATTTGGAAAGGCAAGGACTGATTAGGGATAGTAAACATGGCTTTGTGTGTGGGAAATCATGTCTCACAAAACTTGATTGAGGTTTTTGAAGAAATAACAAAGAGGATTGATGAGTGGTAGATGTAATCTATTTGGAGTTCAATAAGGTGTTCGACAAGGTTCCTCATGGGAGACTGGTGAGCAAGGTTAGATCTCGTGGAAAACAGGGAGATCTCGCCATTTGGATACATAACTGGCTCAAAGATAAAAGAGGTGGTGGAGGGTTGTTTTTCAGACTGGAGGCCTGTGACCAGTAGAGTGCCACAAGGATCGGTGCTGGGTCCACTACTTTTCGTCATTTATATAAATGATTTGGATGTGAGCAAAAGAGGTATAGTTAGTAAGTTTGCTGATGACACCAAAATTGGAGTGTAGTGGACAGCGAAGAAGATTACCTCAGATTTCAATGGAATCTTGACCAGATGGGCCAATGGGCTGAGAAGTGGCATATGGAGTTTAATTTAGATAAATGTGGGATGCTGCATTTTAGGAAAGCAAATCTTAGCAGGACTTATATACTTAATGATAAGGTCCTAGGGAGTGTTGCTGAACAAAGAGACATCTGTCTGTACCTTGGACTACAGAATCCCCGAACACAATTGATCTCTTGGAAGCCGACGTACCCCTCGTTACATTAGAGCCAGCCTCAATACCAGAAATTTGGCTGTTCTTGCTTTGTTCCCCTGGGAATCCAACCTGTTTGAAAGGGGTATTTCCACAAAAGACTCCTGCAGTAGGTGCCTACCTCTCTTACCTTTCCTGGAGTTAACGCATCTATTGGACTGTATCTGAGACTTGCCCCCCTTCCTATAACTGCCATCCATCACATACTGTTGCTGTTGCAAATTCCTCATTACTTCTAACTGTGTCTCCAACCGATCCATTCAATCTGATAAGATTCGCATCCAACAGCATTTATGGCAGATATAATCCGTAGTAACCCTTAAACTCTCTTCAAACTCCCACGTCTGACAAGAAGCACGTATCGCTGTACTAAAGGCCATTTTTGCTCCTTCATAATCTACAGATCCAGAAAATAACACGGTTTTATTCCTCTACAAAACACTGTCTCGGGTGAAATTAATAGTTATGGCTTATATTTTAAGTTTAATCAAGAGACATATCTCCAAAAACATATAATCATGAAAGAACCCACTCTACTCACTACTGCTGTTGGACACACTTAAAACAACAATTAACTTATCTGATTCTGTGCTGTGAACTTCGCCCCAAACAGGTTCCTCCAAGATTAGTTGTGAATTTCACTGTTTGTTCATTTTCCCTGACACACTCCAATGTCCAGTGGTACATGAACTCAAAACAGCAAAAGAAGTAACTGTGTAGGTTATCTCTCTCTCTCTCTCTCTCTCCTGCACTGTCCTCACAATGTGCTTCCTTTGTCTGTTCTCCCTTTTAAAACTGCTGTTGTTTTGACTTTTTTTTTCCAAATTTACAAAATAATTCAACACCATATGAAACAGTAATTGCTGCTCCTGGAATTTGAGGAAATCACCTCCAGCATCTAAAATACCTTAAAAAAGGGGCAGCTGTTACAGCCAGAAATTTTTCCCATCCTCCATCTTGGATTACCTAGAATTGAAAGGGTTCAGAAAAGATTTACAGGGATGTTGCCAGAGTTGGAGGATCTGAGCTATAGGGAGAGGCTGAACAGGCAGGGGCTATTTTCCCTTGAACATCAGAGGCTGACGGGTAACCTTTTAGAGGTTTACAAAATTATGAGGGGCATGGATAGGGTATATAGGCAAAGTCTTTGCCCTGGGGTCGGGGAGTCCAGAACTAGAGGGCATAGGTTTAGGATGAGAGGGGAAAGATATAAAAGAGACCTAAAGGGCAACTCTTTCACACAGAGGGTGGTATGGGTATGGAATGAGCTGCCAGAGGAAGTGGTAGAGGCTGATACAATTGCAGGTGGGACTAGATTCGGTTGGGATATCTGGTCGACGTGGACGGGTTGGACCAAAGGGTCTGTTTCCATGCTGTACATCTCTATGACTCTAAGAGACTTTGGAGTGCAGGGTCATAGCTCCTTGAAAGTAGAGCCGCAGGTAGATAGGATAGTGAAGAAGGTGTTTGGTATGCTTTTCTTTATTGGTCAGAGTATTGAGTATAGGAGTTGGGAGATCATGTTGCAGTTGTACAGGGCATTGGTTAGGCCACTGTTGGAATATTGCATGCACTTCTGGTCTCCTGCCTATCGGAAAGATGTTGTGAATCCTGAAAGAGATCAGAAAAGATTTTCAATGATGTTGCCAAGGTTGGAGGATTTGAGCTATAGGGAGAACCTTATAGAGGTTTATAAAATCATGAGAGGCATGGATAGGATAAATAGACAAAGTCTTTTCCCTGGGCTGTGGGAGTACAGAACTAGAGGGCATAGGTTTATGATGAGAGGGGAAAGATATAAAAGAGACCTAAGGGACAACATTTTCACTCAGAGGGTGGTATGTGTATGGAATGAGCTGCCACAGGAAATGGTGGAGGATGGTACAATTGCAACATTTAAAAGGCATCTGGATGGGTATATGAACGGGAGGGGTTTGGAGGGATATGGGCTGGGTGCTGGCAGGTGGGACTAGGTTGGGTTGGGATATCTGGTTGGTATGGACAGGTTGGAAAGAAAGGTCTGCTTCTATGCTGTACATCTCTATAACTCAAGTGCAAGGTCTGTACGGGCACTCTTACCCATTGTCTGTGGTCTTGTGGTAGACTTCAAACCTATTGGAGTGCTATGGTGGATGCAATGGAGAGGATTTTGGGTGTAAGGGTGGAGAAGGACCCAATCTCTCTTCTGGGCCTGCCCAGTGTGCTCCCTGCAGATGCGCATAAGAAAAATCTTTACAATATCCTCATGTTTTGCACAAGGAAGAATATCTTGCTAGGTTGGGTATCCAAAAATCCCCCGGGCTTTTTGGGTTGGCGGAAGATTGTTATGGAGCATATTCCCTTGGATTTTTTCACAAGTGTGGTACACCAGAATTATTAAAGATGTGGCAGTCCTTTTTGGAATACCTGGACACAGATTTATCTGCCACACTAATAAAGGCTTTTACATAGCCATAATGGTTGTGTTTTGCGAGTCCAATATCCAGGGAGGAGGAACTGTGAAAGTATGAGTGTCTTGTTTGGCTGAGTTGAGTTACTACTATTTATTAGTTTGATGTTGGTTATTATTTATTTAGTTAAATAGTTGGTTAGGTTTTTTCTCTATTATATATTTTTCTATATATATTTATACATGCGTACATGAGGGTGGATTGGGTTATTTTAACTTGTGTTTTTTTTGTGCTGACTTGAATTGTATTGTTTTGTATTTGTTGTAATATTTAAAAATCTACTTCTTCCAATAAAAATATATTTTTTAAAAAAGAGAAGGTAGTGATAAATATAAATACGTCAAAACTCTGATGAGAAAGACGTTGAAGCTTTCTTTATTTCATTCGAAAATTGGCTAGGCAGATGGAATGGTCTGAGGATTTATGGCTAATGCTGGTTCAGACTAAACTGGTCGGCAGAGCTAGTGAGATATTTGCTGCACCATCAGATCAGGTGTCAAGAGATTATGAAGAGGTTAAACAGGCTATTTTAAGTGCTTATGAATTGGTACCAGAAGCATATAGACAGCACTTCAGAAACACAAAGAAGGAGCCAGGTCAGACTTACATTGAGCTCAAAAGAATTAAACATAGTTATTTTGATCGATGGGTGAGTGTTTTGAAAATAGACAGGGCATTTATGGCTCTAAGAGAGATTATTCTGCTGGAGGAGTTTAAAAACTCACTTCCAGAGATGATAAGAATTCATGTGGAGGAACAGAAAGTTCAGGAAGTGAGAAGTGCAGCAGAATTAGCAGATGAGTACGTGTTGGTGCGTAAGACAAGCTTCCGGCCAGAATTTCGTCCAGTGAGGGATAGAACTTGGGAGAAGCGAGATCCTACACTACTAAACCAAGAGTAGAGAGCACCGGTAAGATTTTACCGCAGGTTCAAGAAGCCCAAGAGGGTGGACAGGAGGTGAAAGGCCTCAGGTGTTTTCACTGTAGTGGAGTGGGACACAGAATTATAGTACTGGTGGTTTCAGAAGGGCACTGAGAAAAGGTATTTTCACTGCTAGAAGGTGGGGCAGGTAAAGTCACAGTGCTAGTTGTTAAAGAAAGGTGCTGTGGGAAAAGATGAGGTAAAAGAAGCTAAGTCAGTGGCATTGGTGAAGGTAGTAGAGGAGACCCCAAGAAGAGCCGAGGAGCTGCAGGAGAGTGCACAGCCTAGGCAGGGGCAGGGTATGGAGTTAGTACCTGATCTCTACAAAGAATTTGTCTCTGTGGGTAAAGTTTACTCAGAAAGAACAGGGGAGAAGGACAAGGAGTTATCATTTTGAGAGATACAGAATCTAACCAGTCGCTGATAGTAAGGGATGAGCGAGTATGCACTCATTCTGATGTGTTACCCAAGAGTGTGGTAATTTGTGGGATAGATGGATAGAAATTTAGCGTTCCCCGATGTAAGATCAGGTTGGAGTGCCAACTCAAGACTGGCAAAGTTACAGTGGGAGTGATTGACAGAGTATCAGTTCCAGGAATTCAGTTTGTTTTTGGGAATTATTTGACAGGATACAAAATAGGAGTGACACCCCATGTTGTGGAGAAGCCCAAGGAAAACCAAGAAAGTGAGGAGTCTAGATTAGATTAGATTCCCTACAGTGTGGAAACAGGCCCTCCATTCCACGCAGGCCCTCCGAAGAGCAACCCATCCAGACCATTTCCCCTCTGACTAATGCACTTAACACTATGGGCAATTTAGCATGGCCAATTCAGCAGTACTGCAGGTCCCTTACACACAAGTGTGTGTCTGTTCAGAAACAAACCCTGAGATAGAGAGAGAGCAAGGCAGGCGGAGTGTGGAAAAAGGAAACTTCAGAAAACTCCGAGCTCCAGAGGAGAGGCATTGAGTCAATTAACCAGCAAATCAATTATCCGAACGAAATAGTGCCCGCCCACCTCGCTCGGATAATCAAAAGTTCCTCTGTACTCCTGAAAGACTAAGAGACTTGCAACAGCAAGACAAGAAAATAAAAGATATATATGTGGATGTGTACTTTGAAAAAGAGGCAAAGGATATTCTGGTGGGTTATTATCTGAAGGATAACATCCCATGACAGGTCAGTGCAGAGGAGAAATGGGCCGAAGTGCACCAGATTGTGTTGCCGGTAGCAAACAGACAGGAAGTGTTATGGGTAGCACATGAACGATCTGTAGGAGGTCACCTAGAGATATAAAAGGCTCAGGCTAAGGTACAAAAACATTTTTATTGGCCTGGAATGCACAAGGATATAGTTAACTTTTGCCATACGTGTCATACATACCAAATGGTACGTAAGCCATAGGCGGTAATAAAACCAGCACCTTTGTTGCCAATTTGAAGAACCTGTCACATGGGTTATAATTGATTGTGTAGGTCCTCTTCCAAGAACTAAAAGTGGGAACCAATACTTGTTAACCATCACGCATGTCAAGATTGGAGTGGTGCTGGAAAAACACAGCAGGTCAGGCAGAATCCGAGGAGCAGGAAAGTCAATGTTTCGGGCAGGAACACCTGCTGTGTTTTTCCAATCTCACTCTAATCTGGACTCTGATCTCCAGCATCTACAGTCCTCACTTTTGCCTAACCATAATGGATGTGTCCACCAGATTTTCGGAGGCAGTTCCATTACAGAGTATTAAGCCAAAAAAGGGTAGTAAATGAGTTAGTAGCTTTCTTCACATGGTATGGGCTACCCAGAGAGATTTAGTCAGACCAATGGTCAAATTTTACTGCTAGGCTGTTTAAGGAGGTTTAAGCGTAGGTATACAGCACTTTAAATCCTGTTTGTATCATCCTGAAGCCAGCGGGTCTTTGGAAAGGTGGCATCAGACCTTGAAGATCACGTTGAGAGCATACTGTCAGGATTACCTGAATGATTGGGATAAAGGTATCCCATTCATATTGTTTGCCATTAGAGATGCCCCAAACGAATCTACTCAGTTCACTCCCTTCGAGTTAATATTCAGTCATGAAATGAGAGGCCCTCTGAAATTAATTAAAGAAAAATTGACAGGACCAAAATCAGAGATCTCACATTTAGCTTATGTATCGGAGGTGAGGGAGAGACTAAATCGAGCAGGTGAGTGAGCTAAACAGCACCTAAAGAGGCACAATGTAGAATGAAGCAGGTGACAGATAAAAGCTCTGACACTCGGACGTTTTCCTGAGAGGATAACATATTAATACTGTTACCAGTGATAGAAAATCCCTTCAAAGCCAGGTTTAGTGGTCCCTACTAAATTGAGAAAAAGTTGAGTCAGATGAACTATTTCATAATGATGCCAAATAGAAAAAAACTGAATCAAGTATGTCATGTGAACATGCTGAAGCCATACTACACTAGAGAGAAAGAACTGGAGAAACAGGTGTTAGTTACTGCCCTGCAGAGTGAGGAATCAAATTCAGATGATATGGATTTTGAGGTGCCTCAAAATAGATTAAAAAATGAAGAAGTCTTTTGAGGACTGGGATAGTTTAGTAAGCTATTTGTCTCAGGAGCAAAGAACGGAGTTGAAAGATTTGTTATTACAGTACAAGAACATATGTAAGAATCAGAAGGGGAGGACTAATGCTATTGTACATTAAGTATACATAGGGAATACTGCTCCAATAAAACAACACCCCCATTGGTTTAATCCTTTCAAAGCCAGACAGGTCCAGATGGAGGTAGAGGCCATGCTTGACGAGGGTGTCATTGAACTAAGCCAGAGCGATTAGAGTTCGCCGATTGTCTTAGTGCCCAAACCAGATGGGACTCAACGATTCTGCGTGGATTATTGGAAGGTCAACGCCATTACAAAATCAGACTGATATCCAGTTCCTAGATTGGAGGACTGTATCGTGAAAGTCAGACAAGCCAGTTACATCACCAAGTTGGACTTAATGCATGGTTACTGGGAGGTACCTTTATCAGAGACGGCGAAAGAAATTTCTGCGTTTGTAACCCCAAATGGACTATATCAGTTTAAAGTGATGCCCTTTGGAATGAAGAACGCACTTGCCACATTCCAAATACTCATGAACAGAGCTGTGGTTGGGTTAACAAACTGTGAAACCTATTTAGAAGATGTAGTGATGTTTAGTAAGTCCTTGAAAAATCACATGGTATTTGAACGACTATGAGAAGCAAAACTGGTGATAAATTTAAACAAAACAGACTTCATGAAAGCAGAGGTGACGTTCTTGGGACATAACATCGGTCATGGAAGGTTGACCCCATGGAACACAAAGACGAAAGCCATCGAGGAATTTCCATGACCAACCTTGAAGAAAGAGATACTTCGATTCTTATGACTCAGCAGATTCTATCGGAAGTTTGTTGCAAATTTCAGCAGTGTAGTGGTACCGTTAACCAATTTGCTGAAGAAGAACAATGCCAGGAGGCATTCGATCATTTGAAATCAATATTAACCACCAAACCAGTCTTCGCTACACCAAACTTTTCAAAAACACTAGCCATCAATGCTAGTGACATTGGAGTTGGAGCTGTACTCCTACAGGAAGATGAGAATGGGATTGAACTGCCACCAGAGGAAGTACTCCACAATCGAAAAGGAACTATTGAGTTTGGTCCTGGCCTTACAACACTTTAATGCGTATGTCATGAACAATGTATCAGAGACAGTTGTGTACACTGACCACAATCCACATAGATTCTTAGAATGTTTTAAAGATTAGAATATGATACTATTTTGTTGGAGTCTTATGTTACAGACTTTTAATTTTAAAATCATACATGTTGCAGGTTGGAAGAATGTAATCGCAGATGCATTATCGCGGATTTAACTGATAGAGTTTACAACTGATTTGTCTTTATTTAATGTTTTATATATACAAATATGTGGGAAGAAGTTAAGGTGAACTTACATTAAAGTTATCTGTATGTTAGGATAATGTGTTTAAAAAATAGAGAAAACAAATGAAGCCATCTTTTCATTATGATGGTTAATTTTTTCTTGGGGGCAGGTGTTATGAAGACGTGGGTGAACTATACCTTTTAAGAGAGTAAAAGCTAGCAGTGACAGCACCAAGTGTTCTCAGTAAGACATAATGTAACATGTACTCCAGTTACTGGAGTAGCTAGTTGCCTGGAAATGACAAAAAAAAATTTGAATTTGGCCAATCAGTTTAAATTTTACGAAAAATACCAAATTCCAATCAAGTTTGAATTTAGTATATTGACAATCTTAAAGGCCAATGACACAATCCGATGTTCTGGAGTATAAGACCGGGGAAAATTGAACATTTGGGAGGAGAACTGCCAAGCCCCCACATGTAAAGAGACTGCCGAAAAAATAGCTCTCTTAATAGGTATCTTTTTCAATCAGTAATCTGTGAAGTAGAATCCCTAAGAAGAAAAAAACAAATAGAAGAACCAAAAGCTGTCTGGTATTGAAATAAGAAGTCTTGTTTTGTAAATCTTAATTGGGAGTTTTATCAGACTGGTATTAGAAAAGGAAAAGTAACAGGTAGGTTAGAGGAAGGAATTGTAAATAGATGTTAGTTAATTATTCTCTGTTATATTTTAAGAAATAAAGTTGTTAATTTTTACTTTAAATAGTTCTTGGCCACTCGAATTTTTACAAATTACTGCGCAGGATAAATCTTTTCTGTGTTGCTGGTTTAAATTAAGCAGGAGGATTTGCACAGTGTCGTAATAAGAGAGAGAACATAGTATAAACAAGAAAGAAAATGCCCTCACTTTACTATTATAGATTTACAAAAGAAGAAATAAGATATGGAAGTTTTATAAGTCTTAAAATCAAACACTTAACTGATCAGGCTCAAGAACCAAGGGCCTACTCTTCTCCTGTAGTTTCAGGCAGTGATTTTTTTTCTAAATCACTGTTACTTCTACAGCTGCATGTGAAGATATTACACTTTCCATGTCAAATATGAAACTTCACTGTTTCTTTGCTATTGCAATGAAACCAGATATCCAGAGACCTTATGCAATTTCTCAACCTTTCAGCTATAAAACTACACTTGTTAGCTACTTCATAAAAAGCCAATCTCCAAGCTTATGCAAGTCCTAGTTGATGAGTACAATTCCCATCCACAACCTCCCCACCGTCCCAAGCTGAATTTCAAGTTCAGTCCAAATGTATTTGACCTTCCAGTCCTCCCCCTGTTTACTGTCCTTGCACAGTTTCCTGTATCTGCATATCACCTGTCTTCCACGAGTGATGACCAGAGCTCATCTTCTCCAGCTTCCTTTGCAATGTGTTCACAGTTTGGTTCAAATGACTGAATGAGCTGTTTTGCATTCTGATCGAGTTTCTGGTATTCAGCTTTCAATTCCTCTATCCTCTTCTCCAATCTGAAAAGTTGAATCAAAAATATCTGCAGACTTCAGACTGCACAAAATTCTCTGTCATATATTCTGAACAAAACTCTATGGCTATAAATTGATGCTAATCCATCCAGAATGGCAAAGGGTCAGCAGAAACCAGATTATAAAGACTAGCCCATTTCTTGATTATTGCAGAATTGGTGGGAACATACCTTTTGGGTTTCACCAGTAGTAAGGCAAATGAAAAAGTTCAAGAATAGTTGAAGGTGTACTGTGCAGAGAGAGGTTATTTAGTTTGTCAAGTCCATACTGGTTTGCTGTTGAGAAATCCATCAATACCATTCCCCGACCTATCCTGTAAACTTCCTCGATCATTTACGTCTAGTGCCTATTCAATTTCCTTTTGAAATCATTCATTAGATCCACTTTACTGCAGGCAGCAAAGACACCAGGTTGTTTTAACTTACAGGGCAAAAATGTTCATTCTCACACATCCCAAGCATCTCTGCCTAAAGTCTTAAACATGTGTCTCTTAGCCCTTATACATTGACCTAATAGAAAAAAATTATTTTTCTAATTTATTGAAAATCATCATAATCTTATACACCTCAACCGAATATTCTCTCAATGTTTTTGTTCCAAGTAGAACAACCCCATCTTCCCAAACCTAATGTTTTAGCTAAAATACCTCCATGCCTACAAAGGTTCTAGTAAACCTCTGCATCCTCTCAAAGACCACCTCACCCTTCCTCAAGTATGCTGAGCAGAACTGGATGCAAAACCCAAATATGGTCTAAACAGCACTTTATAAAGGTCAAATGTAATTTTCCTGTGTTGACTTCAAAATATATATTTATGAAGCCCTAAATCCTATTTAGTTTGCTAACTACTCACTCAATAAATCCTGCCATTTACAAGGATCTATGCACATGGACCTTGAGATGTTTCTGCTCCTGTAGTCTTTAGATTGTGCCATTAAGTCTGTATTGCCTCTTCTGAGCCCTTCTGTGAAGATGCCTCCTTTCACGCTTCTGTACAAACTTCTCTGGTCTACTCGGCTCTCTATTACCTGTCGCAATCAATTTGTATTACCTTACAATAGTAAGCAAGTAGATCCAGCTGATTACTGTAGCAATCCAGCAAATTACTGTAAATGTTATTACAGTAGATCTGTTGGTTACCTATTGCTGGCAGGAATCTTAACTATGTTATAATTCATATTGTTGATATCATCACCTGTTGTAAGAGTCTTGAATCTTCTCTCTGCACAACTTGATCTCAGAATAAACAGCCTCAAATTGATCATGGGAGCTTTTTGAAAGTTCTGGCATGCTCTGATTGGTCAAGAGAAGTGGCCTTTAGCAGGAAATGTATCCATCTTATTTGGTGATTACATCATTTCATGATTATGACATCTTAGCAACTTGGCACAATTTGCCAGCTAGGTTTAACTGTGATTGGAAATGTAAATAGTAATTGGTCTCACTTTAGTCTAGAAATAATAGCATCCTCATTAAGATAGGGGAGTAGCTGTTAAAAGATTCCACACCAATTGATTGAAACCACGACACATGGATTTTCTTTGTTGAGAGGGTTTATTACTTTGCTCAGTCCTGCAACTCTCACCTAACATGCGGTATCCCAGGTGGCCCTTTCATACATGCTCAAAGACAAATAATACTCAGGACCTGGTTATCTCAACCTTAACAATGACATAAACAAACATGAATAATGTGATTGATGGACATGGAAGATTAACCCCTTCTTTAAATTCACACTTTTGATAAGTGTTCCAAAATTAGTCAAAACGAATTAGTGATTTTTCTACCTGTTTGACATTAAAATGCAATGAACAATTAACAGACCCCTTATTCCCCTATCTTAAACAACTTTGTGTATAAATAATTATAAACCTGTTAGAGAAACATTCGTTTTCTGTATTCTCAGTACACAATATTCTATGTTCTGGTCATAAGTATACACTTCCCTCTCCAAGGACATCTAATAACTTCTTAGTGAAAGCATTCCTTTTTGTAAAACTGTCTCACAATGGTGACAAGTGAACTCATTTTTAGAAATCTCTTTTCTTTCCAACACTTCCTTCACACCAGCAGGGTCAATTCTCATCCTTGTCTATACAATATTATTTGTTGAATGGAAAACACAATGGTTATCCACTTAATATTTAATGGGCAAATTTTGTCAAATTGATCCTTGAATAGGATTTCCTTCAATTAATTAACCAATGGATAGCACAGTGACTCAGTGGTTAGCACTGCTGTCTCATGGTGAAAGGCATACAAATTTGATTTAACCCTTGGGTGACTGTCTGTATGAAGTTTGCACATTCTCCCTGTGACTGCATGCGTTTCCTCCAGCTGCTCCAGTTTCCTCTCACAGATCAAAGATGTGCAGGTTAGGTGGATTGGCTGTGTTAAATTGCCTTTAGTGTCCAGGGATGTGCAAGCTAGGAAAATGGGAAATGCAGGGTTACAGGGATCGGGCAGTGGGGTGGGTCTCAGTGGATTGCTGTTCAGAGGGTCGGTGTGGACTCATTGGGTTGAATGGCCTGCTTCCATACTATACAGATTCTATGAATATATGCTGTATCTGTTGCTTCTAGTATTGCAAATGTTTCAGAGGCTAAGAGGCTTTTAAACAACTTTTTTTTGTTTTCCTTGTTTCCCAGGCCAATGAGCAACATTTATTATTCTTTCCCAGCAAGAATATGATAAACCTTGCTGCACTGGAATATCTATCTGGAAGGTTAGCATGTAAAGAATTGCTAAAAATGGCTAACTACGTATCTTCAGAATCATTTGAGACTGAATTTAATTCATTTCATTTGCTGTTGAACCTCTTCAGACATATCCCTAATTATTGGGATGCATTTTACTTGTTCTAAATAAGATTGTTGATGCAAGTTAACGCCCAACTTATTCTGCACACTATCTAATGTATGTAAAGGGTGGGATTGGGGTGGAGGGTTGGTTTAGTTCAGTTGAGTAGAGTGTATTGTAGAATAAAGCCAGTCTCATCTTTTAGACTTAACAAACAATTCAGGTCTTTTTCAATATATAATTTCCATTACACCACACTAAACATTTGCTATAAATTCTGTGTCTTACGATTTTATACTCCATAACCACCTGATGAAGGAGCAGTGCTCCCAAAGCTAGTGCTTCCAAATAAACCTGTTGGACAATAACCTGGTGTTACGTAAGTTTTAAACTTAGTACACCCCAGTCAACACTGGCATCTCCAAATCATTCCTCGTACAGCTCTGGTAGTTCATGGGAGTCCCTGTCTCCTCCTTGCCTAACCTACACTTGTGGATTGGTCACCCTTAAGCTACACATAACCAATTGTTTCTCTTTTTCTCTCATAGTCCTATGCGGAATATGGCTTTGTACCATATATTTAAAAGCCCCCAAAACCTGACTACCAATCTAAAACTCCTTTCTTACTGTATTTATCATATATCATTTAAATTTTGGGCTACCACATCTTTACCTGATTTTGCCAATCAGTAGATCCTCTTACCTGTCCTTCACCTTGCATATTTGGCCAATGTTTGTTCTTTCTGCTGTCTTTCCCCACTATAATAATGTCATCCCTCCATTCACTGGCCCCTTCACATACCCTAATGTCAACTTTTCGTAATTGGCTCCGGAGATATCCTCCTTAGATATGTCTTATCCTGTTCTTGAGTGTCACTGTGTTCATATTCAGTCAGCCCTTCAACTGGCATAATCTGGTCCTCATAACTGCACAATTTTTGTGCAAGTGAACTACATGGTGCCTTTCTCTTACTTGTTTGGATTCATAAATGTTTGATCAATGCCAATTAAACTCAAGGAATGTATCCTAACAGTTTGATTGCCCGCTCGTAAAGTTGCTGTCTTTCACTACTACCTATAACCATACCTGGATCTTTCCATTCTTCTTGCCCATTTTTTGAAATATACTGTGTTCCTGGATTAAAATTTAGTCTGATAGCTTTGTACATTGTCTTGAGGTTCCAAATTTTCTCTGAAACCTTGACCTTATGAATGCCCACCTCCCAAATGCAGAGCATTTCAATGCTTAGAAAAAATTGAGCTAATTATAGTCTCTTCACAAGCCAGGGATGATCATTCATTACCTCAGAATTTTTGGATTTATCCCAAAAAAACCCAATGATATAGTACTTTCCACCACTGTTTGCATTGAGTTCTTCACATGTCGACCGATATCAGGCAGTTTTAGTATACAACTTGGCTAGTCCACTAACATTATATGAAAAATTTAATCTACTATTTCATGATTTTTTTTATAACTCCCAATACTTAAGCCACTCTCTACTGCTTTGTTAATATTTTCACACATAACTTTAAATTAATCATTGTCAAATTTCATCACTGTTAATAAAGAACTTAGCTGGTGTTCTCAGTCCAGTCCCTATCCACTTTCTCCATTATCTTGTCCACAATCAGTTTTTCTTAACTATATGTTATTGTTGACTGGCTAAGTCTAGTTACCATGTCAATCAAGTGTAAAGTGAAAATGTTTTTCTAACTTATTCCAAACTTTCAGGTCTATTGCTAAACCTTCATTAAAGTCTCATGTTCATATGAGACTCATAATGGGCTTTGATTGTGTCCTTTTTAACAAATATTACATTTATGATTGATCTTGTCTACAGGTTTAGTGTACTCAAGCTCCTTAATCCTGTATCCTTGAATGGGATTCTTCGCCAGTGAGAAAATGGATGGGCAGATTGACATTGTGGTTTTGAGACAATTACCTCTTTTCCTTTTAACCCCTACTTCTTGATGCCATTCACACTTCTTAATATTTTGAATAGAGAAGTTAGGACTCAATAAAGGATACAATAATATCTTGATTATGTAAACTGTAAATCCATTTACATTCTCAAAGACAGTTCCCTTGTGTTCCATATCCAGATCATTTGAGACTTTTTAAGGATGTCTTGCTTGACAAGAAGAGTATGTCACTTGATACCATGTCAGTATTGATAGAATGGTTTACTCCAGCTATTTTATATGGAATCATCACACTTTTTAATTGACTTTTAGCATGTTGTCACCCCAAACCAGAAGCAAGAACTCTCAGATTCTTCAACCTTACTTTGGCCCTTATTATTTTGAGAATCCAAGTACCATTTTGCCCAGGCCACTCCACACATTGGATGTTCAACTGCTGTCCAATACTGTGTACTTGAAAGCATCGGCAACTACAATATTCATTGCTGAGCTAAAGCTTCTTGTTCGTCTGCCAGATTCTCCTTCTGAACTTCTCATGCCATTACATCGAAAACCTTATTAATCCTCTTAAGACAACTTATGCACAATCAGAAGTCACATCTGATCATTTCCTGGTAATTCCTTCGGTTTATTTTTCTGTTGCAGTTCCCCAGTTTCTAACATGTTTTATAACTGGCAAAATTATTGCTTTTGTTGCTCCTTTTGGTTATGATCCTTCTTTCACAGTGCAACTTGTTCCAAGTGTGTACAGTCTTGAAATACTGCTAGTGTTTTTTTTCCATTTTTTCTGTTACTGCTGAATGTCCCATTTGTACCATTTAGGCTGTTAGAAATGAATGTTTTCTGAGGAGTTTTTCTCAAGACTTTTGTCATCTGTTTCAAAAGTATGCTTCCTTTTGAAAATCTAACTCCAGTTGTCCAAACGATTCAAAGACAAGCACTGAATTAGGAATCTCCAAATAGATTTTTTTTGTAATCTTGCATATAATCCATTAAATTTCATTCTATATCCTTCTACAGTATAACTGTCTGGTTTTCTAAGTTTATCAAAGTATCACAATACTATACCTTGTATGCATTTAGTAAGTAATTTTTCTTACAGATTTTGTCCATACATTTGAACGGAATTGTCTAATTGTTGAGCCTCCAGCTGCAAACATTCATAACACCTGATCCCACCTCTGCTAGAAAGCAACAATATCAAAGCCAGGTAACATCACCTATAGCACATACCTACTTAGAGTCATAGAGATGTACAGCATGGAAACAGACCCTTCTGTCCAACCCGTCCACGCCAACTAGATATGCCAACCAAATCTAGTCCTACCTGCCAGCACCCTGCCCATATCCCTCCAAACCCTTCCTGTTCATATACCCATCCAGATGCCTTTTACACCTTGCAATTGTACCAGCCTCCACCACTTCCTCTGGCAGCTCATTCCATACACGTACCACCCTCTGTGTGAAAACGTTGCCCCTTAGGTCTCTTCTTTATCTTGCCCCTCTAACCCTAAACCTATGCCCTCTAGTTCTGGACTCCCCGACCCCAGGTAAAAGACTTTGTCTACTAACCCTATCCATGCCCCTCATAATTTTGTAAACCTCTATAATGTCACCCCTCAGCCTCCAATGCTCCAGGGAAAATGTTCAGCCTCTCCTTATAGCTCAAATCCTCCAACCCTGGCAACATCCTTATAAATTTTTTCTGAACCCTTTCAAGTTTCACAACATCTTTCCGATAGGAAGGAGACCAGAATTGCACGCAATATTCCAACAGTGGCCTAACTAATGTCCTGTACAGCCGCAGCATGACCTCCCAACTCCTGTATGCAATACTCTGACCAATAAAGGAAAGCATACCAAACGCCTTCTTCACTATCCTATCTACCTTTGACTCCACTTTCAAGGAGCTATGAACCTGCACTCTGAGCTCTCTTTGTTCAGCAACACTCCCTAGGACCTTACCATTAAGTGTAGAAGTCCTGCTAAGATTTGCTTTCCCAAAATGCAGCACCTCACATTTATCTGAATTAAACTCCATCTGCCACTTTTCTGCCCATCGGCCCATCTGATCAAGTTCCCATTGTAATCTGAGGTAACCTTCTTCGCTGTCCACCACACCACCAATTTCAGTGTCATCTGTAAACTTACTAACTGTATCTCTTATGCTCACATCCAAAGCATTTATGTAAATGACAAAAAGTAGAGGACCCAGCACCGATCCTTGTGGCACTCCACTGGTCACAGGTCTCCAGTCTGAAAAACAACCCTCCACCACCACCCTCTGTCTTCTACCTTGGAGCCAGTTCTGTAACCAAATGGCTAGTTCTCCCTCTATTCCGTGAAATCTAACCTTGGTAACCAGTCTCCCATGGGGTACCTTGTCAGACGCTTTACTGAAGTCCATATAGATCACATCTACTACTCTGCCCTCATCAATCCTCTTTGTTACTTCTTCAAAAAACTCAATCAAGTTTGTGAGACATGATTTCCCATGCACAAAGCCATATTGACTACCCCTAATCAGTCCTTGCCTTTCCAAATACATGTACGTCCTGTCCCTCAGGATTCCCTCCAACAACTTGCCCAACACCGATGTCAGGCTCACTGGTCTATAGTTCCCTGGCTTATCCTTACCACTCTTCTTAAACAGTGGCACATTAGCCAACCTCCAGTCTTCCGGCAGCTCACCTGTGCCTATTAATGATACAAATATCTCAGCAAGAAGCCCAGCAATCACTTCCCTAGCTTCCCACAGAGTTCTAGGGTACACTGATTAGGTCCTGGGGATGTATCCACCTTTATGCATTTCAAGCCATCCAGCACTTCTGTAATCTGGACATTTTGCAAGGTGTCACCATCTATTTCCCTACATTCTATATCTTCCATATCCTTTTCCACAGTAAATACTGTTGCAAAATACTCATTTAGTATCTCCCCCATTTTCTGCAGCTCCACACAAAGGCCACCTTGCTGATTGTTGAGGGGCTCTATTCTCTCCCTAGTTACCCTTTTGTAAAAACCCTTTGGCTTCTCCTTAATTCTATTTTCCATTCTTTTCTTCCATTGATGATAAGGTTCAGTTGCACAGAATGTCAGTAAGAAATTAGGTCCTGACAATCTACATTTGGTTTCAGCTATCGTTCTCCAAAGTAATTCCAATTATAATCTTCTGTTTCGTAGATAACTTTGTTTCTAATCGCCACCATTGAGCAACCATCTTCTGCTAGCAATATTAAAAATTTCAAGTCACTTGGTGAGATAACCTTTCTTTGTGGAGAGAATGTATTTTCTCAGTCCTACAGATCTCATCTAACACACCAGTGTCTCAGATATGTCCTGTTTTATATGTGTTCAAAGATCACCTTTCACTCTTAACCTTATCAATCAAATTAACAAACCTTAATGTGATTGGCATGACAAGTAGCTGAGTCTAAACTGGCCCTTTAAACTATTGGTCCAATCTGACTGATTCAGTAATTTTCTTCAGGGAAGCAAACCTGTCATTCTAATCAAATGAAATCTATATATATGACTCCAGCACTGGACCAGTGAAATTTATTGTTTACAAACTCGCTATAATGATTAACAACCAACTAAGCTATGCCATACTGCTACAAAAAGGAAGGCAAGCATAAAACTGACTGGGTTACCTGACATCAGGTTCAGAAACAACAAAGGCATACCAAGTCCAGTCAACCTTCAAAGTTTTCCTCACTAATACTTGCAAATGTGTACCAACATTGGGAGTGCTATCCCACAAACTAGTCCAACAAAAGCCTGATTCCTTCATCACCTCCTAGTTTTGTCTGCCCGACACAGAACCACCAATCTGTATTACATGGTATATAATCTGGTTGGAATATCGCTGATATTGGGAGAGCATCCCATGAAGTCTAACTGCTTCAGTTGAAAGGTGGATAAGAAAACCCCTTCTGATTACCTCCTACCACTCTCCCTCAGCTCATGAAATGATACTCCTCCGTGCTGCATTGTGAAGTTATATTTGGCACTTTCTAATTTGTGGAAACTGCTGTACAATCTAAAGAGTTCTGGAAGAGCAAAATCTATGTATTCACTATTTATGCATCTACCTTTTCTGAAACCCAATAGTGCAGGTTTTCTGATGCAGGAAATTGCCATTACTCCACCCCATTAGTTTCTCTACTGTTATTTATTTATACTGATTTCTGTCAGTTCTTGCTGGACTGTTTGTTAACCATTAATAAAGTTATGATTTGTGTGGCTTCTAGTGAAAACAATCCCTGTCAATGCCATTCCATTATTTCCCCATTATCTTTGCACTTAAAATATCTGTGTTTAAGTTCACCAATCTCTTCCTATTTACTTAATTGTAGAAATGTTTACAATAAGTTTCTAATGTTTCTTGCTAGTCCACACTGATTTTCTATTTTCCTGCCAACTCCATGACACCTTCTGCTGAATTCCAATATCTTTCCCATCTTTAGGTTTACTGCCATTATTGGCAATGGATGTAAGTTTGCACAATGAGCTGGAAGGTTCATTTTCAGGCGTTTCGTCACCATACCAGGGTAACACCTTCAGTGAGCCTCCGGTGAAGAGCTGAGTGGTATGTCCCGCTTTCTATTTCTATGTTTATGTTTCTTTGGTTATGTCATTTCTAGTTCTTTTTCTCAGAGGATGGGTAGATAGGGTCCAAGTCGATGTGTTTATTAATAGAGTTTTGGTTGGACTGCCATGCTTCAAGGAATTCTAGTATCCTTACATACAGACAAAGAAGGACACCACTTCGACTGGGACAACACATCCATCCTCGGACAAGCCAAAAAAGACATGCATGAGAATTCCTTGAAGCATGGCATTCCAACCTGAACTCTATCAATAAACACATCGATTTGGACCCCATCTACCAAAAAAAACTGGAAATGACATCACCCAGCTTAAGAAACCTAAACACCTAAATAGAAAGGTGAGACATACCACCAGCGCTACACCGATGGCTCACTGATGATATTGCTTACCATGGTGACACAACATCTGATGACAAACCTTCCAGCTCAGTGAGCAAACCTACATCCAGAACCTCAACCTAAGCTACAAATCATTTCAAAGATCGCTAATTGTTGGCAGTATTTTAAGCATCTTCATTGACCCAGTAACATCTTTAACTTTTTAACTATGATTAGATTTCTTTTCTGTGGGCTTCTGAGTCTTGAAGAAAAGTACATTTGTTACAAATTATGTACCTAATTATTGAAATATTACCCCTTTTTTTGTATTCCATCATACCTTTCAATGGCGTTTCCCAGTCTAGCTTAGGCTTCTAATACCTATGAGGTTTGATTTATTTTGATTTAAAATCCTAGTTTAATGCTTAACAAAATTACTTTAAAACTTGTCACATAATTGTTGCAGAGGCCGCTGACCAAGGTTGAAGTCTTTTGCTTATTTCTTCATGCCTCAATATTTTGTGTTTTCCTCTTCAGTTGCTTCAGTGCCTCCCATTTTCAATGTCAGAATAATAAGATGAGAGGAAATAACACATGAGGTGGTTTCCCTTTGCCTTTCTCATGTGACTCACAACAGGACAGGGATGACAATCACCTGAGGTCTCAAAATGATACTCAGGTAGTGTGTTTAGAGGACAGAGATTAGAATGTCTGCACTGCACTATATGAATAGTGGGTGGGCAACCAATATTCTCCATGGTAGAGCAATTGTCCACATACCTTTACCAAACAGTTTCTGATTGTAGTTCCTGATGCAGGACATTTAAAAGCCTAAGACATGGTTTTAAAGGGATGTGGCATTCATTGATGTACTTTCCATCTTCATTTCTTCCGGTGCTGGTTGGTGAACCATATTGGAAGGTGTTGTGCTTTTAGGTTTTCAGATAGAGATCAGGAAGAAAGTACTTTTCTATAATGTGCAAAAAAAAAGCAGCTAGGCTGGAGGTAGTGGAGGTAGTCACTTGCAGTATGATCATCAAAGCAGCTGGGTGCAGTGTAGGAAGGGACTGGATAACTTCATAAGGCAAACGAAGATGAGTCCAGCTTCTTCCTCCATCACTTGTATCGTAACTGGTCACAGTGACTCCCCTTCTCTCTTCAACAATGACCACCCTGTTTTTTAAGTCACCCATGGGAATGGGCATCCTCGGGGCTCCAGTATTTATTGCCTCTCCCTAGTTTCCCTTGGGTAGTTGGTGGTGCGCTGCCTTTTTCAACCACTGCAGTCCATGTGCTGTTGGACCCACAATGCCATTGGGGAGGGAATTCCAGGATTTCAACCCAGTGACACTGAAGGAGCAGTGACAAAATTCCAAAAAAAAAACTATAGAACTGCAGATGCTGGAAATCTAAAAGAAAAACAGAAGTTGCTGGAGAAACTCAGCACCCGCTGAGCGAAAGCAGAGTTAATGTTTCAGGTCCAGTAACTCTTTAAAGAAGTCAGGATGATGAGTGATTTCGAGGGGAAATTTGTAGATGGTGATGTTCACTGCATCACATTCTTCACTCTGCTATCAGAGCAGAATGTACCATTGTTAATACCACATTCTTAATACACCTCCTGCTCACGTTGCCTTCACTCATTCTACTTAAGACATGCTGTTCTAGTCTTCTGACAATTTCTGATTCTGCACCTTGCCCAATGATGCCTTAATTGCTAATCTAACTAACTTCTCATTCAAGACACACCCTTCCCCCAGTTTCTTGCTTCAGTTCCTTCTCGCGTTATGCACCATGTTCTCATTAGCCGACACACGTGCAAGGTCTTTCTCTCCCCACCTTTCTGCAGTTGAAGACACTACTTACCACAAGGGAGGGAATCTAAGTGGAAGGAACCGCTGTTGTTCCAGGAGATTAGATTAGATGATTAGATTACTTAACAGTGTGGAAACAGGCCCTTTGGCCCAACAAGTCCACACCAACCCTCTGAAGAGCAACCCACCCAGACCCATTCCCCTACATTTACCCCTTCAACTAACACTACAGGCAATTTAGCATGGCCAATTCACCTAACCTGCACATTTTTTTGGACTGTGGGAGGAAACCGGAGCACCCGGAGGAAACCCATGCAGACACGGGGAGAATTGAAACTGGTGGGAATTGAACCCGGGTCTCTGTTGCAGTGAGGCAGCAGTGCTAACCACTGTAGTACAAACCACTATAGTAACCACTATAGTACAAACATCCTGAGCAGATGGCATTGATTGCTCATCGTTTCTCCTTGGACACGCATCACGGGCAACTACAGTTGCATCCATGAGGTGCCTACTGGCTCAGAACTGGGGGCCTCCACTAACATGAAAGGTGCTGGAATTAAAATGAGCTTGGTGGTTGTGAAGGGGGAATAGTACTGAACTTAGCACATTCTCACTTCTCAAAGATAAACAATCAATTTAACAAACAATCAAGGTATTTTTCAATGTATAATTTCAGTTACATCACACTGTAAACTTTTGTTATAAATTCTGTGTCTTACAATTGTGTACTCCACAACCACCTGATGAAGGAGCGATGCTCCGAAAGCTAGTGCTTCCAATTAAACCTGTTGGAGTATAACCTGGTGTTGTGTGATTTTTAACTTTGTGCACCCCAAGTCGAACTCCAGCTCATAAATAAAAGCAGTGTTGCAAAATGCTGGCCGTGGGAAATAAAACACAGAAAGTGTTGGAGAAACCCAGCTGAACTCTTCTTTCAGAAACGAAGCCCTACAGAACTGGAAATGTTGACCCTTGTTTTTCCCTCCCCACTGGTTGTTGCGGAGTCTGTGCTGGGTTTGTGATTTCACTCGGTCGGCCTGCCCCTGCCCCTGCCCCTTACCTGTCAATCCTGTGCCTGAGAAGCTCGCTGGACACTTTCTGAGGGGGAGCCTTCAGCTCTCGCCGCTCGGGTGGGTCGGTCCGCTCCTGCGAGTTCACCCGCCGCCTCTCTGACTTCACCGGCCGCCTGTTCATCCTGAGCCAGGTTGGCACCTTTAACGTGTGCTACAGACTGTGGGGGAAACACAGACAGGGAGCTGTGTCGGCTGTGAGCCATGCCATTTATTTTAAACCATAAATAATCAAGGCTAACTTGGGGCCCAGAAAGCTGCCACCCCTCCACATCCTGACACCGGGAGGTCAGTGGAGCAATTTAATAGAACATAATTCCATCAAAGTGCCAGTAATCGATCACAGACGCTTTATGCTGGAGGTGAGAGGGAGAGAGGGCTGTCATTTGCAAATAGCCGCTCGCGAAACCTGAGCCTGTTGTTGATCAAAACGATTCTAAATTTAAAAGTGATTACCATCTGACAAACAGCAATAAGTTTGCAGCGGGCAGAGGCGCGGTGCTCAGTGCTCTGGTTCCGACAGCACCATCTAACAAGCAACCATCGATAACTGTGGAGTTCAATACCAGCAAGCGAGTGGTCGCCTGCTCTGTACCCACCGACCGCCCTACTCAGGATCAGGGGACCCTTAAAGAAAGCGGCGCGGTCAAATTTCCACTTGAACATTGCTCTGACAGTCACTGGGACACAGCGCGACCGACTCAAGTCTGACCCACGGCGGTGTTTATTACAAGGGCACAGGGATCGGTCCCAACAGCATACTGACCGCTATCGTTGCTCGTTTGAACTTCTGAGTTAGACTGGTCGCAATTGAAACAAAATGATCTTCAGGAACATATTTAAGATTTGTAATCGCCCCGAGGTGAGGGACTGCCATGTGATTGTGGGTAAAAAACGTGTCGTTCAACGTCTTATTCCAGTAAGTGGCCGCGCAAGCAATGTCTTCAGCAGCAACACTCACTTTGCACAAAATGCTATCTCGGCTGACCGCGAATGTGCCTTTGCCCGGGGGCGGAACCCTGCCCACGCCGCTATTCAGAGGACTGGCAGACGTGTGATTAACTATAAGAAGTGCCCCGTTTATAAATTGTTTCGGGAGACTTGGAAAATCAACTGCAGTAGATCGACTTATAATCCCTGGAACACTGTGATTGTAAATTCCTAAGTCGTGCACGCTGAACTGTAAATAATGTAGCAAGCATCTGTAGCTTTGTAAAGTAAGCGGAGAGGGGTTTTTTTGGCATCTGTAACCAATGCCTGGTGGAAACAGTCCAGCGTTTAATGTTTCAAACCTGATACTTTAATGTGGCTTTCTCTCGTGAACGGACAGCCGAAGAGCAACCTATTCAAACTGGGCCGGGGTATCTTCTGGGAATGAATTGTTTTAGTCAGTTCAACCTAGTTCCAGGTCCCTAGTCTGTTGGGGGGAGGAGCTGGGAGTATCTGCAGGACAGTCTTCCCAGAGTGTCCTCATTGGCCATCTCTAATGAGGGAAGTTGATGCAATTACGGTAAGACAGCACTGAAAAAGCTCCTTCAGCCTAGCTGTCCATACTGAACAGGTCTCCTAAACAGAACCAGTCCCATTTGCCTGTGTATGGCCCTTATCCCTAAAACCTGTCTTTTAAAATGTACCCACCTCCACCACTTCCTCTGGCAGTTTGTTCCATAGATGCCCTCTGTGTGAAAACGTTGCCCCTCAGGTTCCTTTTTAAATATTTCCCTCTCTCACCTTAAATCTCTGCCCTCTAATTTTGAACTCCCCTGCCCTGAGAAAAGACCTTGGCTATTCCCCTTCTCTGTACCCCACATGATTTTATAAACCTCTGTCAGGTCACTGGTCGGCCTCCTACGCTCCATTCTCAGAAGAGTTCTGAAACGAAAGGGGTGCAAAGTCATGAGGGGTTGGATGGAGTGGGCAGGAACCTCCTCCACAAGATTTCCAACTTAAAGGCTCTCAAAGGGCCAAAGAGCTTCCAGCCCAGAGCTGGCAGACAACAGCCTCCTCCTCAGTCCCTTTCGTGTGCCCCTTCATTGCTCCTGATTTGTCCAGGTTACCCACTTTCAGTGGGACTGCAAAGTAGGAACATACTGACTCCATTTCCTTATGTCAAACCAGTCTTTCCAGAACCACAAGGTTTAAAATCTCCTAGTGAAATTATTCCATTAATCCAAGTGATTTCTTGGAAATTGTTCCAGCAGACTAATCTGGCATGGATAAGATGGGCTGAATAACTTCTTTCTCTGCTGTGCTGTATCATGTGTCATGCTGTGGGTGGAATGTCTTCCTAAACATTTTGGTTGGCAGAAGAAGCAGAGAGGTATTACTCTCTGTAGAAATCGTATAAATACACACTTCAAACTCTTAAACTCATCAAGCTGCTCTTAAACTCCAGGGAGGTTGACCTTTCTGAGGCCCTAGTGCAGGTTTAGACCAGCATCCCAGGCTGGCTTCTTTCTAGATACAGCTTAAACTCACTTGCTGTTACTTGTCTCTGCAACCTATAGGAGCACACCTTTGGATCCACAAGGTTCTAATGTATGTCTAACACTGTTGTTGGATGGAGGTCCCTCCAAACTGGTCTTTAAATGTTTGATGGCCTGTGTATTCAATTAAATTGGAGTATCATGTGGACACATTGGTGGGAAACTTGTGAGAACTGCTGCATTGTGTGGGAAAATGTGTCTTTATTGATTCCTGTAACAAGCTAATTCTGTTATGGAAGTTACAAATATAGATTTTCCTGTCTGCTGGTGCCACCATCCTGGTCAAACAGAAAAGGACAATGTGACACAGATGAATTCGTCCAATCCCATTTGTGGGATTTCCCATTGGGATAATAGATAAATAATACACTTGCCAAAATATAGTGTGACTATTGTAATAGGATATAAGTGACCTGATACTTCTGACCTGTTGATACTGGGTGCAAGGAACACAGGGTGAGATTTTAAATCTAAATCCCAGGATAAAGCTATTAATCAGAAATAATTTCAATATTACAGAATAACCAATTATACAAGGAAGATACAAATAATGAAACATACATTTTACAAGTGTAATCAATTCCCATACTTGCACAAGTGGGGAGCAGATGTTGACATTGGTGGCAATGGGATGGAGGTGAGGACAGGGCGAAAGATGGTATGGGATGTGAGGAGTTCTCAAGTTGCTTTTCTCCTTCTCCTGAAGTCATTGCACATTTACTCATGAATTGAAACAATTAAAAGCTCCTGCCCTCTCACTTGGTAAGTTGAAGTTCCCTAACAGGAGTGGTAGTTTTAATTAAGTTGGTTGATGCTATAGTGTGCACCATTCCTCTCCTTTCTATGGAAAAGTTTAGATCATTCATATCCCACCTGTTAGAACACAGGAGGCCATAGTTTGGCATCTCATTTGAAAGACAACTTTAACACAAACATTAAGGACTGGTTCACTTGGTAAGTGAGCTTCACTGACAGCAGTGGTCAATGACATTATGTTTAAAGACAACAAGCCCTGCAAAAATGTGACAACATCTGGTCAACTTAAAGCTGGGAGCACACTGTTTACTTGGTACTATTGCATTAAATCCCTCCATTACATAGTCTAAGACATATTCTTCATAACAATTATTATTTTATTACTTATCCAAAAAGTTCAGACTGTTTTAAATGCATACATTAACTATGTTGTTAAATTAGAGTTGTTTTACATATGTGCAGAAAACCATGCATTACAATATACCATGAGAAAGATTTTCTTCAAGTGCATTAACAAAGTCATTAAATGCTCAAGCTGCCTGTGAATTTACATGTGTTTAATATGGAGTTCAAAATGTTGGCTGAATTGATAGATGTTATTGTCTGAGAAACATTTTTCAGAATTTTCCTTACATCTTAATAAAGGTTTTGTGTGGCACAAGTGTCTAGCATTCTGTCTGATCTATGACTGAAGAAACACAGATTATGTCAAGGTTACAGATATCTAGCGTAAAATAATCCTGAATTGTACCCATGAACTGTTGACTCCATTCTGGTAGAGATTTACAGGAAACTGTATTCCTCAATTCATCACAAGCAGTACTTGCATATTCTGTTTATTTGTCTACAATTTTAATCTACATGATTCACTGGAAACAAGAGAGAGGAAATGATATCTCTCAGTTTCTTTCTGTACCCTGCCCAGTCCTTAACTGTCTTACATCTTGTTACAGTTTATTTATATCTGGGACTCTATCTCAACATACCCTTGCTGAAGAAATTGTGACACGTGTATTGTTAATTGCTTCTAAGCATTGTGATGCGTTTCAAAGGTGTGTCTTTGTGCATACTACGCACAGGCAGCTTGCTGTAGCATACAGCTTGGAAGTGACCACTCTTCCAAAAATGGCATCTGAACTCTGTAGTGGGACAATTTCAGTGTTTTTATTTTTTCCTGTCACATTGATAATGTTTAGCTTTAGTGATTAATGAACAGTTTTCCTGCCTCCCTGTTTTGTTTAATAACATGAGTGAGTCATTTTTGGGATATGGCTCTCCTTGTCAACCCAAACCACTGACTGACATTGATCCCTGACCTCAACCTGGCTTCTCAGTTAATTTGCCTTTGTTAATGTAAAGTCATCCCACAATTACATGTGGTCAGACAGTGCTTCATCCAAGATTCTAACAGCATTTCTGTTCTCAATTCATTCTTCCTTTAGCTTGGTCTACTATAGTTCTCTGCAAGTCAGTACTAATCATTGAAAAAGATGTAAATACATTGTAGGGTGTGCTTATTAAATTTAGCCCACCCAACAATGGCATGCCTTAGCAGATTGACTGCTTTTATCTCTTCCCCTCACATAGCTTCTTCTTTGTTAATCTCTTGCCTGACTAGATGTTGTCTGCACCGCCACACTGCAAATATTATTGATTGGCTTCACAGCAAGGCTGGATGTGATACATTATCTGGCAAATCTTCACTGCTAACTTAGCCAAGCTCCTGCTTGATTCGGACCAGTGACCTGCTTGAAGACTTCCTCAACATGCATAGAGAGTGCAGCAAAGCCTCACCAAGCTGATACTGGGGATGGAAGGACTGTTGCATGTGGAGAGATTGGTTCAACTGGACCTCTGTTCACGAGAGTTTAAAAGAATGAGAGGAGATCTGATTGAAACAAATAAAATTCTAATGGCTAGACAGACCTGATACAGGGAAAATGTTTCTGTTACTGTTAAATAACCTTTCCAGAGTCTTCTAAGGTAAGGGAAACATTGGCTTTGTTTAAGAAACATTTTGTTGTGGTTTCATCTTGCTGCAAGGCTGCATGGGAAGGCACAATCATGTGACATTGCATCACTTCCAGTGGCAATGTAACATGTTACTTATTGGCACATTACACAGTCAGACATAATATCTTATTCCACAAAAATCATCACTTCGACCAATATTTTGGTCATCTGTCCTGATAGCACCCTGTGCAGCTCAATGTCCAGGATTATTTTAAAACTCTTGTGAACTAACTTGGAACATTTTGCTATATTAAAGCTGCTCTATAAATATAAGTTGTTGATGCTAACAGAAATTGAGTTAAATTTAAACTTGGCCAGTTTAAATGGTGTCTTCTGTACTTAGGCACTATGTGTGTTGGAACTAACGCATTGACTTTAAAGAGCATAAACTATTGTGTTATTGAATAGATTCCAGACCAGACTGGTAATGTACCTTTAAGACAGTTATATGATATTGTGACCCAAGACAGTCCAGTACAAAGCTCCCCTCTCACCTTCAGCCAGGACTTCGGTGCATTGGAGCCAGTCAACTGTCTTAAACTAGTCAGTTATGTATTTGTGATGTACAGAAATACCAGTAAGCACAGAACCCAGATATGTGTACATCTGTCATATTTAGCAATGTAAATAGTTTGTGTCATTAATAAACTACAGAACATCTATACCAATTAGAACCTAGTCTATATAATGGTATTTGTTATCTGAGCTAATATATAGGACATCATGGAAATCATAGTATGACCGATTTGGAGGTGCCACTGTTGGACTGGGTTGGGCAAAGTATTCTCTCCATTCTCTCCTTTGGTGCAAGGAAAAATATCTTAGTAAACTGGGTAGCTGAGGGCCCTCCAGGACTTTCAAATTGGTATAGGTTGGTCATGGAATGTATTCCCCTTGACTTCCTTACAAATATGGTGCACCAAAAAACTGAATTATTCTATAAAATATGGCAGCCCTTCCTGAATTATATAGATACAGATATTTCGGCCATTTTGTCAAGGGCTTTCATCTAAGTTGTTGTAGCGGTTCGGGCTGGTCCGGGGACCCTTGGGGGAGGAATCCCACATGAATAGGGGGTTTTATGACTTGATATTAATTCGTTCCGAGCATGGACTTCACTATTTAATTATGTTTTTTTTTCTCTCTTGAGTAATGTAAGATATTTTATTATACGCTCTGGTTAGTTATAAATTAGATTAGTAGTTATTTGAGTTTTGTTTTCTCCTTTTTTAATCTCTTTTTGTCTGTTAGGTTTTGGTTATTATTTATTTAATATTTAATTGTGTATTAATGTTTGCATTTGTGTGTATTATTTTGTAAGTTTGTAAAAACATGTTAAATTTTCAATAAAAATATCTATTTTTTAAAAGATCACACCAGGTTATAGTCCACCAGGTTTATTTGGAAGCACTGACTTTTGAGGCACTCCCTCTTCATCGGGTGGTTGTGGAACAGGACCATATGACACAGAATTTATAACAAAAGGGTTACAGTGTCATGGAGTTGTAATGATATATTAAACAACTTTAGTTAAAATTCACACAACACCAGGTTATAGTTCTTAAACAAATTTAGATTATGTCTTTCGTCTTTTAAAATGGGATATGGTGGTTTAGGTTTTTTAATATGAAAATCCCAGAATTACATTCTCAAGGTGGTGTCAGCTTATCTAATAATAAGTGTCATGTCAGCTCAGACAATGCATTAAATATTTGGAAGGTAAAGTCTGTACCAATATTGAGTCAATTCTATTTCAAACCTAATTCTAGGAATTCAAACCTAATATTAAGGTACCATTAAAACACATTAGGAAGATAAACATTTGTACCAGACAGTCTTAGATGACCAGAAGGGGAGGGTAAAAAGGGAATAGTAATCATTGAATGGTCTCCAATATAAATAAGGTCTTTTACAATGAGGATTGTAGGAGATATGACATAAAATATATGCACAAGAAAGGAGTCCTTTAACTAAACGATAGAGGCTGAATTAACAGTGCTTGTGCACACACACACAAAATGTGGTGACAAATGGTATTCACATTTGATTTTCATAATGAAACAGAAAGTGTTTACAACCCAATGGACCTCCTTGGAAACCTCCAAATAGTTTTGTTGAGACTAACGTAAGTAGCCAAGACCAAAGAATTGCAATATTCTGAAAGAGTCCTTGATAATAATGAGCCTACCTACATCGCCTACACACTACATGTAAAGGGGTGTGTTTTATTGTCGCTTTGACCTATGATAAAGAATTTGAACCAGATGTTTTTAGTGTTTTCTATGTCTTAAATGTATATTAAATAATATATGACACTATCCTAGACAAACTCCACACGGAGGGTTAGAGATATGTTACATGATCATATCAACCAAACATCCACCTGGCAGCAGAGGAAGGAGGCAGTTGTGCATTTTAAGTTGAGTATATTATGCTGGACTCATCATCTCGAATTATATAGACTATTACATAAAAGATTCAGGAAATATGGAATATCTGAATGAATGTATGGTTGCATTCTCAGCACGATGTAAAGGGACAACTTTATGTGATCTATTGGCAAAGTCAGATCCTTTGACTGAAACAGATTCTTAAAACAGCACTAAGCTGCATTCTCTATATCCTCATGAAAGAATTTTAGCAAATTGGTCAGAAATTACTTTCCTTTAAAAATCTATGATGGTTCTCTTTGAATAGTCTTTGTCTCTACAAATAAAAACTTCTTTTATTTCGATAATGGCTTCCAATAACCATGTTAAATTGATCGTCCTGTAATTAGTTGATTTATCATCACTATCATGAATTGACATTAACAACCCTCCAAACCTCTGGCACCACTCCCATCTCCAATGAAGATTAAAAAGCTGTGATCAATGTCTGTTATTTTCAACCTCTGCACCTATCAGAAACCGAGCATGCATTTCATCCGGACCAGGTGACTTACCAACTTTCAGCAACGCTGATCTTTACAGGACATCTGTGTGTTTAACTTTATGCTGTTTCATGCCTCATCTAGCTCCAGCACTTTCTGTTTCACAGAATGGAAACGGTGGTCCCTGTCATTGACATTATAAATAATGCAAGCACTGTAACCGCTGCATTTTGGCTATGTTGTCCAAATTCTGTAAATTTGCTGTCAGTTCCAAACCAAATATGAGCAATTGGAGTTAAGTAATCTGGGTTCACAGACTAACTGACAAATCGAATTATTAAATTGTGTGAACTCGTCATGTTAAGAAATTGGTGATGTCATTTATGTGAACAACCTCTGGTTCACGACATGGGGCTATCATGTAACAATTGGCACTTATGAGTTCATGAGCCATAACTGGGAATCAACAATTTAAGCTTTATGAAGTATGACTGTTGAGTGTGCATAAGGTAACTGGAAATGTCATAATGTGTATTGGAAAACGTGACTATATTGGATATCATTATGACCAGGTAGAAAGAACAGAATTGTTTTCCTGTTTTCTCCCTTCTTTCTTTGATTGTCACAGGTCTGTTTAATAATACAAAAGATGAACTTGTTATTCCAGTGTGCTTACCTAAAGGTTATGTGTTAAGTGTAAGGAATTAGCCAGACAGTTTTTAATTGAGATTTTATACAAAGCAAGAGAACAAGCTTATTGTTCTGAAATCAGCATGGGTGCCAACACTAAATGGCTAATCTAAGTTCTGAAATGTAGCAGCAGACTCAAATTTCACACAATTACATCTTAAAAGTAGAGGTAATTAAATATGGCCAAATACTAAGTTAGAGAGTCAGTTTGTAGTTTATGGCTAGCAGCCTGGTCTGGCTGTAATTCACAGGTTTTAATTAAGACAATATTCCAACATGTAGCTGAAATGTCCACAGCCTGGTCTGGCTGTAATTCACAGGTTTTAATTAAGACAATATTCCAACATGTAGCTGAAATGTCCTTTTGCCCCTAAAGTGGGGTGGCACAGTGGCTCAGTGGGTTAGCACTGCTGCTTCACAGCGCCAGGGACCTCAGGTTTGATTGCACCCTCGAGCGACTGTCTGTATTGGGTCTGCAAGTTCTCCCAACGTCCACATGGGAGCCATCTGGGTGCTCTGGTTTCCTCTTACATCCAAAGAAGTGCACGGTAGGTGGATTAGCCATGGGCAATGCAGGGCTACAGGGATAAAGTAGAAGGGTGGGTCTGGGAGGGATGATCTTCGGAAGGTCAGTGTGGACTAGATGGGCTAAATGGCCTGCTTTCACACGATTCTGGAGATGTTCCTGTAGAAACTCTTTGGCTATGCCTGTACAACTCTCTGCTGGAAGGCAGTTAGTTAAAAAATCACACAACACCAGGTTATAGTCAACAGGTTTATTTGGAAGCACTTGCTTTTGGAGTGCTGTTCCTTCAACATGTGGTTGACAACCTGGTGTTGTGACATTTTTAACTTTGTCCACCGCGGTCCAACACCAGCACCTCCAAATCAGGAATGGAGTTTGACACGGATTACAAGGAGCTGAAGGCTTGGCTGTTAGGCTGAAGGTATTTCTGGTGAGGGAGCTACATGGCCTGCCTTTCCTATACTTGGCAGTAAAGATGGCTCCTTTCAGTTGACTGGCTTTCAAACTGCAATGTTATGGTTCCAAATACTTTAGCACGGTCATTCCATCAAGCAGTTGGGTTCACTACCGCATAGGCCAAAATCCTTTGTTCCTAAACAAAGCAAATTCACAGCCTCCTGAAGGCGTTATTGAAGTTTGTTTTGCCTAGTATTTGGTAAGCTTTGAGTCACTGTCAGGAAAGCGTTCCAATTATTCTTGGAGTAATCCTTGATATCAGCAATGGTGAAAGTTCCTGGACCTTTTTTAGTATATTCTCTTGTAATCCACTTTGGCCTTCCATGGACTTGGCAAGACAAAGTTACTAAAAGGTCTGGCAATTGTAAAGACCATATCTTTTTATTTTTCTGCAGTTTTGATCGTGGGCTGAAATGGGTAAAGGACTTTTTCAAACCGATGTTTGGGGAAGCAGGTTACTGACACTCATTTTGTAAGTGCTGTTAGTTCAAGCAGTGGGGTCTTTACTGCAGATGAACTGGCGCCATGGTATGTGAATGGAGGGGAATTTGATCAGCATCAAGAAGCTGATTGGATTGTGGAGTAGTGTGCAGTTGTCAATGACAATGGTCTTCTGCCTGCTAACAACTACATGATTGGCTCTGAGGTAACTGAGCAGCTTGTGGGCAGGGGTTGAGGGTAAATGAAATAGGCAGAAGCCTTCAGACCTCTGGAAAAGGAGGTTCTGTAGTTAAAAAAAATCTATTAAAATCTAAAGAAAGCCAATTTATTTTCTCTCACCATTTGGGCAAGCTGTGTCAAAGACTTATAACAAAAACAGAAACTGCTGGAGAAACTCAGCAGTTCCGAACAATGGTGACTGAACCCGAAGTGTTAACTCTGCTTTCTCTCCACAGATGCTGCCAGAACCTGCTGAGTTTATCCAGCAATTTCTGTTTTTGTTTCAGATTTCCAGCATCTGCAGTTCTTTGGTTTCATTTCAGAGATTTATAAATTGTAAATTAGTTGCTCCATGCCTCCTGCAAGCAAGTGGAAGTACCTGGAGGAGAGAGATTAAGGTTCTTTACACAGAGAGTTGTGAATGCATGGAATGCGTTGCCAACAGTGGTGGTGGAAGCAGAGTCATTAGGGACATTTAAGTGACTGCTGGACATGCACATGGACAACAGTGAGTTGAGGGGTGCGTAGGTTAAGTTATTATATTTTACATTAGGATGAAACCTCGGTGCACAACATCATGGGCCAAAGGGCCTGTTCTGTGCTGTACTTTTCTATGTTCTATGTTCTATGTCCTTACAAGCCAAAATGGATCACCTTAGTGGAACCAATGGAATGCTGAACTGTCGGCCCAGTTTCTCCCTCTATCTGTGACACCAATTTTTTGAGTCTGTCTGCTTGTCAGTATATGTGTGTAAAGAGAGTTTGAGAAGGGGAATTAAAGTATTAACCAGTAGGGTTATATGTCAGCAGTCCATAGTTGTTTACCTGTAGCTAGAGTCTATTTATAACGTATAGTAGTTCTTGTCAAGTACAAAAGTTGGCCTGTTAACCTTATCTAAAAAAGACAGGTAAATTGGAGAATTTTGCAGACCTTGATAAAATCTTTAACTTTTTGTGACATAGGCTGAGAAGAACAGGGCTTGATTTCCAGTATGTCACCCCAGTGACACA
Source organism: Chiloscyllium punctatum (assembly GCF_047496795.1). Classification (NCBI taxonomy): domain Eukaryota; kingdom Metazoa; phylum Chordata; class Chondrichthyes; order Orectolobiformes; family Hemiscylliidae; genus Chiloscyllium; species Chiloscyllium punctatum. The sequence goes on from NC_092744.1 coordinate 81,858,883, forward strand.
GTCATCTTAAGGTCAACAAGGTCCACTTAAGAAGGTTTAATAATATGAAACCAGCTGATTAAAGATTATAAATTAATATAGCACAGCATTATAGCAATAGCCCAAATTCTAGTGGAATACTGTGATGTCTTTTTTATGGTAGTCTTATGTTCTCTCGTTGCTTTTGTTAAAGGAAATAGATTTGTTGATTCAATTTGGACGTGCTGTGTTGAGTTTGGCAATAAATAGTCACAGAAAGCTGACACCACTTTGATCTTGTGATTAGACTGTTTTAACACATGCACCAGAGAGTTATGAGTTGAAGAGTGTGGTGCTGGAAAAGGCCTAAGATGTTCATCAGAAACATCGATTCTCCTGCTCCTCTGAGCTGCCTGACTGTCTGTGCTCTTCCTGCGCCACACTCTTCGATTCTAAACTCCAGCATCTGCAGCCCTCACTTACCCCGACCAGAGAGTTAAGAAGTGGCATTAAATATTTCTGATCATCAGAGCCAGGACGAATTATTGGGACTTAATCTGAAATGCATAACCATTGTTAGGTGTGCAAAAGGAATGTTCTACAGCATGAGATAATGAACATATCAACTCTTCTGCGCAATATGGGTGGCATGGGGTCACTGCCGCCTCACAGCACCAGGGTCCCAGGTTTGATTCCAGCCTTGGATGACTGTCTGTGTGGAGTTTGCACATTCTCCCTGTATCTGCGTGGGTTTCCTCTGGGTGCTCTGGTTTTCTCCCACAGTCTAAAGATGTGCAGGCCAGGTGAATTGGTCATGATAAATTGCCCATAGTGTTAGGTGCATTAGCCAGAGGGAAATGGGTCTGTGTGGGTTACTCTTCAGAGGGTCGGTGTGGACTGGTTGGGCCGAAGGGCCTGTTTCCACACTGTAGGGATCTACACTTCCTGGACATTGGTTCTGGCTTGAACCTCTTTTCCTATTGAAAATCAAGTGACTGTTTTCACATCTTGATGTAAAAGAGGTGCAGCTGTGTTTCTTTAAGCAACATAAAGAAACCAACAGAATTACTGATGTGAGAAGAAACTGCCTCTATTATTGTGAGGAACAGAGTGAAATGTTCAGAGGTGAGATTTGTTAAGAAACAAGGAGTCGCTAAAGTGAGCCATCCTGTGGCAAGCTCATTGGGGAACTCTGAAAGACTGAGTGGAGGAATCTTCATCGAACTCCAAGAAACTTAATCTAACCTGACAAAAGAAGGGAGCCTGCTGAAAACCTGGGAGGAGCTTGGAACTCAATCCTGGATTGCCACCCATCTGCAGGAAGTGTGGTGTGAGGGAAATCTGTGCACTGAAGTACTATGTCTTGGTTGTTGGTTAGTTAAGTGAAGTAACACTTCCAGATAGAAAAGGAAAAATACAGTTCCAAGTTTTATATTAGACAATCAATGAACATCTGTAAATTTAAAAATTACACATCACCAGGTTATAGTCAAAAAAGGTTTATTTGGAAGCACTAGCTTTCGAAGCACTGCTTCTTCCTCAACCACCCGATGAAGGAGCAGTGCTCCGAAAACCAGTACTTCCAAATAAACCTGTTGGACTATAGCCTGGTGTTGTGTGATCTTTAACTTCACACACCCCAGTCCAACACTGGCTCCTTCACATCATCTGTAAATTGGTTGAGGATATATGTTTGCGTAAGGTGCAAAGATGTGGATCAGTGTGCTTCACCATGAAATCCTTCAAGCAAAGTGACAGCCATCCTGGCTGTGTCTTCAGGGTAGACCAGTGCTCCTTAATGGTCTATCCCTGAGCCCAGGAGCCGTTAGCTGAACTGTGATCAACTTTGTCGTAATTTTACATTTTTTTATTAGGTATGACATCTGTCATCAATATAGGTGCCATGGTATGGCAACTTATAAAATATTTTCACTGCATTTTTCATGTAAAAGTACACATAACAATAAATTGCTATTCTAATATTTTGTCTCTGATTCCTGTGATGGGGTGAGATTATTATCAGTTGCTGTGAGGCCAATGAAAGCATTTAGTAAACTCTGTGGGTTTGTTGGATAATTGTGTACAGAAGGAATTTGAGAGCTGTCCAAAGCCATTACTGAGAAGAAAAGGAGGGTAAGGAGCAGACACTACAGACAGTTCACGCTGTTCCGCAAAACATAGACTGTACTTGTCCTGGAGCATTGTTTTACAGTGAATATTTCCAGCATGTAGTTTCACTGTGGCTGAAGAATCTCGTTACTAGACCATTCAATTTGCTTCAGGAAATTCTAAAAGGACGAACATCATTTATTCAGTCAATGGAAGGCATTCTGTTACAAATGATTGGAAATGCTGGACACATAGAGACAAAGTGGGGGTGAGTCTAATCAGCGAGATCAAATGGGTTTTGAGTGGTTAGTAAGTTAAGGGTGTTAAAATTGACTAGACCTTGTTGAGAAGTCAGCTCTAACCTGTTGACTTTTGTATTTAACTGTGTGTTTAAGAGCAAGTTGCCAATTTAATGAGGATGATTGTCCCTTTGACTTACATAGGTAATTAAGAACACATGGGGCATGAATTTTCAGATTGAATGAGGTGTGAAGGTTACCTGGGAACCAGTGAAAGCAAGATGAGAGCACGAAAAGCAATTGAAGAGATGGTAGGTAGGAGTTTCCAGTTGTTCTGATACTCATTTGCTTTCTTAACTGATTGAGTAAAAGGCATTTGCTCAGATTACTTGTCCTGAGAATTTGCTTTCAAAAATATTGGGAAAATAATGCCGGGGCTGCATAATGTTTTACATAATGAGTAGCAATGAGCTGGAACTCACCAGCTAAAAGGTGGCGGAGGCAGAAATGGTAGTGATTTCAAAAGGGAATTGGATGGGCACTTGAGGGAAATAACACGATACAGCTAAAAGAGTGACTTGGGACCCAGTGAGGCAAATGGCGTCCTTCTGTGCTGTAGCGAGCCTCTGTTGCAGGTGATTTCACATACTCTGGAGATTACTTTAACAGTTCTGGACAGTTGTGCATCATACCTTGCTATCTACGATATGCCAGGTCAACATGGGAGCTACTTAGACTGTTTTAGCTTGGACCTCAGATTAAGACCAAGGTGAACAGTAACAATTTGCATTTATATAGCACCGTTAATGCAGTCAAACCTCCCAAGGTTCTTCATACATTTGTTCTAAAGAAAAGAAAAATGACATTTAACTACAAGTGGTGATATTGGGTCATTCTAGACTAAAGTTGAGAGAGTGGTGTTGGAAAAGCACAACCTGATGCAGGGCTTATGCCCAATACATCAATTCCCCTGCTCCTCGGATGCTGCCTGACCTGTTGTGCTTTTCCAGCATCACACTCTCGACTCTGATCTCCAGCATCTGCACTCCTCACTTTCTCCCCATTCTGGACCAAACCTTGGTCAAACCAGCAGGTTTTAAGGAGTGTATTAAAAAGAGAAAAGTGTCAGAGAGGTGCAGCAAGTGAGTTACAGAACGTGGAGGAGCCATGCAGCTCAAGGCACGGCCATCAGTTTGACAGCGATTGGTGTTCTAAAGCTTAGGATTAGATGAACATAAATAACACGGAGGATTGTGGGACAAGAGGCAGCTGGGGAGTTGAGGAGCGACACTGTGAAGCAATTACATAAATCTTAAAATTGAGATGCTTCTTGAACAGGAGCCAATGTAGGTGAATAAGTCCAAGTGTGAATGAATGAGACTTGGTTAGAAGGAGGGTAGCAGAGTTTTGGCAAGAAATGCTGATACACTCCATGTATCAGTAAAAAGAAACAGGTGGCCTCATACAGTCCAGAATGTATTAAAATAATCGAGCTCAGAGACAACAAAGGCATTGTCTTTGTGGTGAATAAGCTCAGGCAGGGGGTGAAGTCATGTGAGCGTCATACAGCACATAAACAGATCAATCGGTCCAACTTGTCTGCGCTGAACATATACCCTAATCTGACCCAGTCCCATTTGCCAGCATTTAGCCCAGATGCCTGTTAAATGTTGTAATTGTACCAGCCTCCACCAGCTCTTCCATACACACACCACCCTCTGCATGAAAAAGTCACCCCTTCAGTCCCTTTTAAATCTTTTCCCCTCTCACCTTAACCTATGCCCTCTATTTTTGGACTCCCCTACCCTGGGAAAAAGACCTTGCCTGTTCACCCTATCCAAGTCCCTCATATTTAATTGAAACAAATTTCTGTTCATCCAATACTGGATGTTGAAAAAGCAGTCTGATAATGTAGGTACATTGGGAGGGGTTTGTTAGCTCTGGTTTGCACTTCAAAGTGACACCAACAGCATAAGTTTAATTCCCACACCAGCTGAGGTTACAATGAAACATCTGCCCTCTCAACCTCAGCCCTCACCTGTCAGCCTTCAGGTTAAACCACCATCAGTCATCTCTCTGGGACTTTAGCTGATGGAAGGATATGGACAGCTGATGATGAATTAGAGCCGGGTGTCATCAATATAGAAGGGACAGGAAACATGGAGTTCGGTCTGTGAGAATGGAGGGGCCTATCCCTTACATGGAGTTCGGTCTGTGAGAATGGAGGGGCCTATCCCTTACCTGGAGTTCGGTCTGTGAGAATGGAGGGGCCTATCCCTTACATGGAGTTCGGTCTGTGAGAATGGAGGGGCCTATCTCTTACCTGGAGTTCGGTCTGTGAGAATGGAGGGGCCTATCTCTTACCTGGAGTTCGGTCTGTGAGAATGGAGGGGCCTATCCCTTACATGGAGTTCGGTCTGTGAGAATGGAGGGGCCTATCTCTTACCTGGAGTTCGGTCTGTGAGAATGGAGGGGCCTATCCCTTACATGGAGTTCGGTCTGTGAGAATGGAGGGGCCTATCCCTTACATGGAGTTCAGTCTGTGAGAATGGAGGGGCCTATCTCTTACCTGGAGTTCGGTCTGTGAGAATGGAGGGGCCTATCTCTTACCTGGAGTTCGGTCTGTGAGAATGGAGGGGCCTATCTCTTATATGGAGTTCAGTCTGTGAGAATGGAGGGGCCTATCTCTTATATGGAGTTCAGTCTGTGAGAATGGAGGGGCCTATCTCTTATATGGAGTTCAGTCTGTGAGAATGGAGGGGCCTATCTCTTATATGGAGTTCGGTCTGTGAGAATGGAGGGGCCTATCTCTTACCTGGAGTTCGGTCTGTGAGAATGGAGGGGCCTATCCCTTACCTGGAGTTCGGTCTGTGAGAATGGAGGGGCCTATCCCTTACCTGGAGTTCAGTCTGTGAGAATGGAGGGGCCTATCTCTTACCTGGAGTTCGGTCTGTGAGAATGGAGGGGCCTATCTCTTATATGGAGTTCAGTCTGTGAGAATGGAGGGGCCTATCTCTTATATGGAGTTCAGTCTGTGAGAATGGAGGGGCCTATCTCTTATATGGAGTTCAGTCTGTGAGAATGGAGGGGCCTATCTCTTATATGGAGTTCAGTCTGTGAGAATGGAGGGGCCTATCTCTTATATGGAGTTCAGTCTGTGAGAATGGAGGGGCCTATCTCTTATATGGAGTTCGGTCTGTGAGAATGGAGGGGCCTATCCCTTACATGGAGTTCGGTCTGTGAGAATGGAGGGGCCTATCCCTTACATGGAGTTCGGTCTGTGAGAATGGAGGGGCCTATCCCTTACCTGGAGTTCGGTCTGTGAGAATGGAGGGGCCTATCCCTTACCTGGAGTTCGGTCTGTGAGAATGGAGGGGCCTATCCCTTACCTGGAGTTCGGTCTGTGAGAATGGAGGGGCCTATCCCTTACCTGGAGTTCGGTCTGTGAGAATGGAGGGGCCTATCTCTTACCTGGAGTTCGGTCTGTGAGAATGGAGGGGCCTATCTCTTACCTGGAGTTCGGTCTGTGAGAATGGAGGGGCCTGTATTTCTTATATTTAATTAAATTAATTCTAAAACCTAGATTGTATCAAAAAGTCACATCTTAACAATGTCATTGACACAAGTCCTTTAATTCAGGATATCTATAAGGGTCCACTTTGTCATCAGAATCATAACAAGAGTCACAGACCCTTCCCTAGGCCCCTCAAGGAGTCTGTGAGCCTCCCCAGCCTTACCCCTATTTTCCTGTTTGAAGCACAATGGGGGATTTAAATACATGTTCAAAGTTACAGCTTGAATTATGAAAGGTAGCATAATGGATGGGAAACAGGGAGTAATGTTACTGGATGTTTACTTGGGTTGGAGGAAGTGTTGGAGTGGAATTCCCCAGAGGTCAAGTATTGGGACTGTTGATTTCCTAATATATATTCATGACCTAGACCTTCATGCACATGGGTCAATTTCAAAGTTTGCAGATGATAGAAAACTTACATGCATTGTGAACTGAGAGAGGGTAATGTGGAACACCAAAAGGAGATTAATGGGTTGGTGGATGTCCAGATGTATGGCAAATTAAATTCAATGCAGAGAAGTGTGAGAGAATACATTTTAGTGGAACGAAATTATAAAAGCAGTATAAAATAATGGGGACAAATACAAAGGTATCCAGGAGCAGAGGAATCTGGATGTGCATGAGTTAATCATTAAAGGTGACAGGGCAGGTGGATAGGGTGGTAAGCAAAGCATACCATATCTTTGGCTTTGTTAATGGGGTCATGGAATATAAGAGCTGAAAATGTGTTGCTGGAAAAGTGCAGCAGGTCAGGCAGCATCCAAGGAGCAGGAGAATCGACGTTTCGGGCATAAGCCCTTCTTCAGGAACCAATATAAGAATAAACTCTCATCATAGAATCCCTTCAGTGTGGAACCAGGCCATTCAGCCCTTTCAAGTCCACAACTACTTTCCAAAAAGCATCCCACCCAGATGCCAGGTTATATTGAACTTGTATGTGGAGGTGATGGCCTCGTAGTATTCTCACCAGACTGTTAATCCAAAGACCTAGGTAATGCTTTGGGGTTCATAGCAGTTGGTGGAATTTGAATTCAATTAAAAACAAAATCTGGAATTAAGAGTCTAATGATGACCATGAATCCATTGTTGATTTCAGGAAAAACCCATCTGTTTCATTAATCTTATCTGGTCTGGCTCACATGTGACTTCAGACCCACAGCAATATGTTTGACTCTTGACTGTCCTCTGGATAATTAGTGTTCAATAAGACTGAACTATCTTCTGCAGAAATTGAGCTTTCCCTAGTTTATTCTCTTTCACAAATGTAGAAAGACTTTATGAAGATGGAGGCCATTTGACCAGGGTTGGAGGGTTTGAGCTACAGGGAGAGGCTGAAAAGGCTGGGGCTGTTTTCCCTGGAGCTTCGGAGGCTCAGGAGTGACCTTATAGAGGTTTATAAAATCATGAGGGGCATGGATAGGATAAATAGACAAAGTCTTTTCCCTCTAGTCTAGAACTAGAGGGCATAGGTATATGGTGAGAGGGGAAAGATTTAAACATGACTTAAGGGGCAATGTTTTCACACAAAGGGTGGTGCATGTATGGAATGAGATGCCAGGAATTGGTGGAGGCTGGTACAATTACAACATTTAAAAGGCATCTCAATGGGTATATGAATAAGAAGGGTTTGGAGGGATATGGGCAAAATGCTGGCAAATGGGATTAGATTAGGTTAAGATATCTGGTCGGCATGGACAAGTTGGACCGAAGAGTCTGTTTCTGTGCTGTACATCTCCAAGACTCTATGATTCTGATGACCATGGATCCCTTTGAAAGCAGTCTAGTAAATAAGATGAACAAAAATCATTTTAAAATTCTTTTATTCTTAACTGAAAAGTCTGTTTTGCCTTAAATATTGTTACAAGGTGAGATACTTAGGACACGCTGGAATAAGCCGCAGTAGGGACTTTTAAACACACTGTGACTTCAAATTCTGCTGACAGACTCACAGAATCTTACAGCGATGGAGAAGATCATTTAGCCCCTTGTCTTTCTGCTGAATATTTGAGTGAGCTATCCAAACATTCCTGATTTATTTCCAACTGCATGTATTTTTTCTCAGTTATATGTAACCAATTTCCTTTAGATAATTAGTAATAGATCTGGTTTCACCATTCTTTCAGACTAGGTATCACTTGACAAAATAAAACACCATGTTTACACACAGACTCCTCATATCAAACCTCAGATCTTGCATGTTTTTCTGATCCAAGGATTCATCGTTGAGCTCCTCTTCCAAGAGTCTCCTTTTTTTGATTGCTGACTGACTTGTTCTCGTCCTGATCCTGTGCTGAATTTCCTTTGGGAATTCTGTACTTTGTCCGTTGTGTGTAGAGTAGATTTTTGCAGAAAAGTCGAGGAATGTTTCCACTGAACAAAAAGATGGCCAAAATTGTTGCTGTAACAGAGAGGACTGGATAGAGTCAGATCGATTCTAGTATGAATGAACCATGGTACATGAGTACATTTGGGAGGTGTCAGCCTTATAAATAATCACAAGCATCTGTCAAGCAGATCAATTGTCTGACAACTTGATCTATCGTTATCCATTGGATGCCTAGCAAGTTAACCTGTTATGGAAAACTTGTACCTTCCTTGTGAATCAGGGATTGATTGGAGGGAGCTGGGGAGTGCCAGTCCATAATCTAAATGCCCATTTCTCATGGGGTGGTCCACACCTCTGATCAGATGTTCACTGACACAGACACATGTGGTGTAACTGGATGGTGATCAGAAGTGTGAACCCAGACTCATCTTCCACTCCTAACTAGAGTCACTGAAGCTACTTGTAATTCCCATTATTCTAAACGGGATCAGTAAATACAGCTCAGGTCAAAGATCAACTTGATGAGTGTGGCTCAGTCTATTGTAACCAGCAGTAAGCCCAAGAACTATATTTCTAAAGGTGCTTCTGTAGGGACAATAACTCAATTGGAAACTAACTTTTGTGAAGGTTTAAAAACAGGTTTGATCAGTGGCTCTCTTTTCCATTTGTTATTGACCACTCTTTGGATTTTGCTCCTTGTTTCTCGAGTATTGCATATAATGTGACTAACACATATAAGACAACATATACTAACAGTCTGAAGTGTTAACTATATAGCAGTTATTCAGTTACAGAAACATTAATAGGATAGATGCATAAAGTCAGAGTTACAATGATGCAGCTACTGTTGCACATATGACCAAAACAGCATCAAAAAAGCCAGGCATGTAAATGACGCATAAAATGTTAAATTGCTATGACACAAACCAACTGTCCAGTTGGATTGGCCATTTTGAGAACAGCATTGATACACTGAGTGCTAACATTTGGGCTCTTGAGGAAGGGGACTGCTGTACTCACCAATAAATGGACTTAGCCAGTAGACTACCATGTATTCTGACAATGTATTTCCAGAACAGTGGAACGTGGTTGAGAATGCAAGTGCTGGATTAAAAAGACCTGTTGTGTAGGGGCCAGCTGTAGGGGAAATCACAGTCACAGATTACAAAGCAATAAATCCAATTCCTTCTCAGAGTCCTCCTCAGGGCATGGCTCACATCACAAATCAATAAATCAGGCTCCAGAACATATCTCACCCATATAACCAGTGCGTACATCTCCATGGTCATGACAAGATAATTGGAAGCACGTAATTCTGAAGAAAAAGTAGAAATTATAGAAATACGTTGCAGAACCAGCAGAATCTACAAAAAAATCTTAACAGTGGCAGCGTGATCATAAACTAAAAGGATTTTAACAACTGCTAGTCGAGAAAAGACCAAGGTCTATTCAGTTCACCTTCGGCCAACCCGTCAAATTGGAAAACGCAGTATGGTGATAGTGTAATTAACAAGGCACTGAAATTCATCGCATTCAATTAATGAACAACAGCCCCAGACGTGACACCAGGAAAGCCCCATTGTAGAAGAACTTTGGGTATCCTCTGAAGCTGTCTAGAGTTAGCTTCCCCATGACTTTGACTGCTCATCAGGATCGATTTTACCATGAGCACGGTGAGTATTTCTGTGTTTATTGTACAGCGACCCTCATGAAATGGTGAGTCAGACGACGTTATTTTGTGCGGTTAGGGTGCAATCATGTGGGAGTGAGGAGAGTGGAAAAGAAGCATATTCTCAGCAAAATGATTCTAAAAGATGTTTCCAAAAGTCAAAGAATCAGAGTCATAAAGATGTCCAGTACTGAAACAGACCCTATCATCCAACTAGATATCCTAAATTAACCTCAATCCATTTGCCAGTGTTTGGCCCATATCCCTCTAAACCCTTCCTATTCATCTACCCATCCAGATGCCTCTTAAATGCTGTAATTGCACCAGCCTCCACCACTTCCTCTGGCAGCTCATTCCAAACACACATGAAAACGTTGTCCCTTAAGTCCCTTTTAAATCTTTCCCCTCTCACCCTAAATCTATGTCTCCCGTTTCTGGTTTCCCCCCACCCCAGGTAAAAGATGTTGTCTATTTACCCTATCCATGTCCCTCATGATTTTATAAACCTCTATAAGGTCACCCCTCAGCCTCCCACAGGTCTGCTGATGCTGGAGGTCAGAGTTAACAGTGTGTTGCTGGAAAAGCACAGCAGGTCAGGCAGCATCCGAGGAACAGGAAAATCAACGTTACGGGGCGGAGCCCTTCATCAGGAATGATGATTTTCCAGCTCCTCTGATGTTGCCTGTCCCACTACTCTGCCCACTCACAGGATCGATGACAGTACGATAATTCTATCAGGACAATATCATTGTGATGAGCCATACAGCAACACAACCTGTCTTTCCCCCTCCCCAGAAACATCCCGCCCCAATCTGCAGCCTCCTACAGCAATGGGAGATCCAGCACGAGGTTGCTTTCAGAAGCTCTTAAGATGAATCACTGAGTGGAGACCTACCTACGTGCACCAGAGCAGTGATGGTCAGAGCCTTAGACAGGATCCTGTATCCGAGAGCTGCTCCTTCGAACTTCATCAGCACCAGGTGGAAAAGGAAGGCACAAGCAGCTTCAACACAAGCTCCTTGGCCGACTGATGTCTCAAGAGCTGAGCTGCAGTCCCTTGCCATCATGTTCTGAATCAGGTGGAAATCTGTCAGCTCCCAGGACCAGTACCTTTTCACCCCGGTGCTGGCTAACTCCATCCCTGCAAACTGGGCCAAGATCTTCACAATGCTGGCCACTGCAAGACTGTTGGAGCGGAGGAATCCCTGCGCTGTGACTAGTGGGTTGGCCTCAGCTCTGTCACACGTGGCCTCGTGGACCGAGGTGAGGAGGAACAGCAGAGTCATAACCACATCCATTCCAAACCCACCGCCCCATGGCCCTATGATCACCAGCATCCGGAGCTCAAACCAGCAGGCAGCCTGCTGAAGGCAAGCCAGGAGCTCGACCAGAACATTGGAATAGAACCAAAACGGCAAAAGCTTTTTGGAAGTCCTCCTGATCACCTCGCAGAAAGCCACCACACCAAAGAAGTACCCAAAGGAGACGTTGAGTCCAGCCATGGTTTAACTCAAGACCAGAGTCCTTGTGGTTCCAAACACCTCGTCACTTTTCTCAGACAAAAATCACACAGCAGTGTGTACATTCAACATGAACTCAAGGACATGACGGATAAGTACACGTGTTCAAAGCAGAACCAGGCAAATGCTGGTCAATGATCAACTAGTGCTTACACCCCGTGGTGAATAAAAACCAATACTCAACTGTAAATTCATCTATCTATAACGAGCAGAATACCTGGGTTCAAGTCCCACCTGCCCCTTAGGTAAGTCATAATATATCCAAACAGCTTGATTAAGAATAATTCAGGTGGGTTTTATTTTTTAATTTGCTGTCTCCCAGAGTAGATTATCTGCTCGAAGTACATTGTTACAATGTCCTTCCGTCAAATTTTAAAAATTGAATTGCAATATCCATCCAGATTATTAACAGGATAATGTTAAGCATGATGCGAGGGGACTGAGAAATAAGGAAGGGATTGATAATTGACTATACATTACTGCTTTCTGGAGGAGACAAGTATTCAGTGGTACAAAAACAAATTACATTTATAAAGTTAGAGTCATCCAGCATGGGTAATGACCCTTCGGCCCAATTACGGCATGTTGACCATGTTCCGAAACTAAACTAGTCCCACTGCCTGCACTTGGCCCATAATTCTCCAAACCTTTTCCTATTTATGTACTTATCTAAATGTCTTTTAAACTGTACCCCCCCATCCACCACTTCCTCTGGAAGTTCATTCCACACACTAACCACTCCCTGTGCAAAAAAGTTGCCTCTCATGTCTTTTTAAAATCTTTCTCCTCTCAGAGTCATAGAGATGTACAGCACAGAAACAGACCCTTCGGTCCAACTCGTCCATGCCAACCAGATATCCTAATCTAATCTAGTCCCATTTGCCAGCACTTGGCCTGTATCCCTCTAAACCCTTCCTATTCACTAAACCATCCAAATGCCTCTTAAATATTGTAATTGTACCAGTGAAACCATGTCCTCTGGCAGCTCATTCCATACACGTACCACCCTCTGTGTGAAAATATTGCCCCTTAGGTCCCTTTTATATCTTTCCCAGTTCACCCTAAACCTATGCCCTCTAGTTCTGGACTCATCCAAATGAGGGAAAAGACTTTGTCTATTTACCCTATCCATGCCCCTCATGATTTTATAAACCTCTATAAGGTCACCCCTCAGCCTCCAATGCTCCAGGGAAAACAGCCCCAGCCTGTTCAACCTCTCCCTACAGCTCAAATCCTCCAACCCTGGCAACATTCTTTTCTGAATCCTTTCTGAATCCTTTCAGGTATCACACCAGCCTTTCCAATAGAAGGGAGATCAGAATTGTGCACAATACTTCAAGTGTCCTGTATGGTCACAACATGACGTCCCAACTCCTGTACTCAACAGCTGGACTCTGGTCTGGCCTGTCCCCTCAAGCCCCGACCTGAACCACCTGCCCGAAGCTGGTCAGCATCATTGTGAGGAAGTTGCTGGTGAAGGTAACGTGGTCTCTGGGCTGCACCACTCTCGTGTTCTCTCCTTGGGTGTGCATGGTCACGCTGTGGGGAGTGTTTGCCAACGGCACCTAACCGCAACGTGCACCTTAAAAATGTCCCCCCGGCTTTGAAGTCCTCAGGGAAAAGACCTTTGCCATTCACCTTGTCTATGCCCCTCATAACTTTATAAGCCTCTATAAGGTCACCCCTCAACCTCCTACATTCCAGTGAAAAAACTCCCAGCCTCTCCTGATAATTCAAACCTTCCATTTCTAGAAACATTCTGGTAAATCTTTTCTGAACCCCCTCCAGTTTAATAATTATCCTTCCTATAACAGGGTGACCAGAACTGGACACTCTACTTCAGAAAGAGGCCTCACCTTGCCATCACAACTCCTATTCTCAAAGGTTTGAGCAATGAAGGCAAGTGTGCTAAATGCCTTCTTCACCACCCTGCTAAATGTGAAGCAAATTTCAAAGGACTAGGTACCTGAACCCCGAGATCTCTCTGTTTGATGACAGTACTCAGGGCCCTACCATTAATTGCTTTGCTGCATTTAAATACCCCAAAGCAGTTCACTTGTAGCACGGGGAAGAACTTCCATATCGAGCCCCTTATTGTCATTTACTATTGGGGCAGCACAGCGGTTCAGTGGTTAGCACTGCTGCCTCACAGCACCAGGGACCTGTGTTTGATTCCAGCCCTGGGTGACTGTCTGTGTGGAGTTTGCAGATTCTCCCCGCGTCTGCATGGTTTGCCCCAGTTTCTCCCATAATCCAAAGATGTGCATGTCAGGTGAATTGGCCATGCGAAGTTGCCAAGTCAGGGGTAAACATAGGGGAGGGGAATGGGTCTGGGTAGGATACTGTTTGGAAAGTCAGTATGGACCTGTTGGGCCGAAGGGTCTGTTTCCATAGTGTAGGGATCTAATCTAGTCTTCCACTCTACCTCTGATCTTCAGTGTTCTTTTCTGCTCTCCCTCTTTCTGTGCCTTTGTACTTGCTTCAAACCAGTTATATCTCTAACTGTTACAGATTTTGATGAAAGGTAATTGATCTGAAATCTTAAATCTGTTTCTGCCTGTGCTGAGGAACGTTTTCTGTGTTTTCTTCAAAGAGATGCAAGGCAGGTGACTTTACCAGAGGTAGGTTTTGAGCACAGTCTTAAAGGAGGAATTTCCTGAGTTAGGCTCCTCAACAGTGGAGCAGCAAAGTAGATGAGGACTAGGCCCAAGCTAAGGGCCTTGGATCACCTCACTTTGTGCTAGCCTCAATGGAATTCACATGCAAGCGAGTTGTATTTCAGCCAAAGTTTTCTGATCTTGCTTTGCGGAGCAGGATGGGGTAGGGGGCTCAGACCCACTCCTCTTCCTCCCGCACAGCTGTCTTGGGCTGTGCTGTTGCTGCCACCATTGCTCCTCATATCTGCCCTATCTCACCCACCACCCTTCCCCAAATAAAAGACCACACTGACCTAACTTCCATCCTCCAAATACCGCTCCCATCTCCTCACACTTCCCCTCCCCAGCAGGAACATCCAAAAGTCTCATTATCCACCCCAAACTGGTATCTATCTTCCCCCAACTCCATCCTCTGCTCCCTCAGTTACCCATATTTGCTTCTGACAGGGTTGGACAGAGAAGCATTCCTGTGGTCAGCACATCACCTGCCCTGGATGAGCCTGTTTAGCCTAGAGATGTTACAGTAACCTTCCTATGATGTGGATGGAACACCTCCCATCACTGGCGTTAACATTTCTTCAGCCTATCGTGCCAAATAAACATAGCTGGCTAGATGAGATTTAATATTAAACCTTCACCTGTTTGACTTCCCACCAGATGCTGAGGACAATAGCTCCGACTGGATTTGCTACTTCCCGTCAACCTAACTTGCCTTCGCTTCTCAAATAACTAGCAAGGTACTTTATTCCACTTTGGTCAGTTGCTTTGCTCAACTTAAGCAGAATAAACCTTCCTCACAATGACAGTGGGTCTGTTTTATTATGAGACAGTGCCGCCTCAACAGCTTATCTGTTTTCAAAGGTAGACCACTTTCGGATGTCTAAAATTTGGTATAAAGTCAAAGTATGCAGAAATGGGTATAGAATATTAATTACAGACACAGGCTGTAGGCGATAAGTGTAGAGAATGCAACCCTTGACCCCAACTGTGCTCTCACAGTCAACATCTCCTTCCATTGGCCAAGAAATCTTGCTTGCGACCAGTTTCCCTTCAGGCAGTCGAAACCACAACAAGAAACAACCTTTATCTGGAATCAATGATTATACAGAATCACTTCAACTCTTACAATGTTGGGTGCTGAAAAGACGTTGATTTCCAAAGCAGCATTGGGTCTGATTTGCCATAAAATACAGCTCACACAGATCAAGCCAGGAGCAGTGGTGGGGTGGGTCAGTGAAGGTGACCACACCATATTGTCAAAGGAAGCTAGTTTAAAGGTGTAGCACCCCTTTGAAAGGAAAGTAATAAATTCAAGCAGCAAATGGTTAAGATCTGTACTAAACCTCACACGTGTGTGGTGGATGTGGTAGACACTGAACAGGGAAATGGATTATTGCTTGGAAAGGAAGAATGTCCAGGGTTACCAAGTGAAAGGGGGACGGAGGGGTTGTCATGTCACAAGATGAATTGCTGCTTCAGAGAGTATGTTCACATACTGAGGGGCTGAATGGCCTCCTTCTGTGCTGAAAACTCTGTGATTGACAGATGTTCCCTCCAGCTGGTCTATGCCAATGCAGCTGTTCCACATGAGCACCCACGTGCTGTCCTTCACCTTATCCTTTCAATGTGGCACTTGAGGGGCTTAATCAGGCTTCCCTGAGACAGATCGGTCTTATTCTGTGGTAGCATACTCCAGATCCTCCACACACATCAGACACAGGAATTTCTTCTGAATTCCCTATTGAATTATCAGTGACTGTGTCATTTTTATGGTTCCTCATTTTAACCTCTGCAGAAGCATTTTCTTCATATCTATCCTACCAAATCCTTTTATAACCTTCAAAAATCTGTCACATCATCCCTCCCTTCTCAAGTACAGACTCCTAATCTATTCAGCTTTTCCTAATTACATCAGGACTGAGATGATCCATTTAATCTTTATCCATCCTTTTTGCACCTTCTCCAGTGCCCCTATGGAACCCAAAATCATGCAAAATGTGGTCTGACTATGGTTCAACACAAATTCTGACAAACCTTAGCTTCCTAATTCTGTTCCTCGAGAAAATCAAAGTCATTAATTCTGATTGGGCACCTCCCTGGAGGTGCTCTCATTGGTGTTCGGTTTGAACTACGCTGCCTCATTGTTTGGCACTTGGCAGCACCAGTCCTTATAGTGCATGATGGTACGCCAGTCAGAAAGCAAGCAGCTTCATCGTTACCTGGTTGGTTGATTCTTCATTAACAGTGAAACAATCTTTTATCTCATCTCCAATGCTTCCATGTTAAGAATTACACTAACCAATTGAAGATTATTTGTCAGGACTACAATGTGACTGGCTTACGCTTGTTTTGAACTATATAATATCTATATACAGGCACTTGTCTTCTGCAAGGGCAAAGATAGAGACAGTAAGATCTGCAGATGCTTGAGATAAGAGTTCAGAGTGTGTTGCTGGAAACGCACAGCAGGTCAGGCAGCAGCCAAGGAGCAAGAAAATTGACGTTTCAGGCCGAAGTTCCTGATGAAGGCCTCCCGCCCGAAGCATCGATTATCCTGCTCCTTGGATGCTGCTTGACCTGCTGTGCTTTTCCAGCACCACACTCTCACCTGCAAGGACAAAGATGTCCAGGGCATTGTGCCTTTTTCTTATTTAACAAACATAGTGGAGACAATAGCTCCCTGGTGCATTCTCCATGGTAACATTGGCTGGCATGTCAACTCTATTCACAATCAGTACCCTTTCTCACCTAGTATAAATTGTCACTCCCATGGAGATTTGGCATTCTTGTGATCTGTCCTGATGGGTGCAAGGGAAAAGGCTTCGACAGCATTCCTCTGTTTTATTTCAAGCAATAAAACAAAATTGTTCAAAGAAAAAAAAGACAGACAAACATTTTTGGGCTGCAATTATTTCCTGGTGGTTTTTTTTCCTTATCGCTGTACTTGAGATGTCTGTCATAACTTCTTGTAAGGACACAAATAAAATCTCACAACCTGATAGAAACAGAATGACTGACTGCTCTGCGTGGTGCTGCCCCTGCAAGATGACAGCCTTTTGGGAAGACGCAGCCAGTCCCGGCTGGAGCATAACAAATACCCGGTCAGTCTGTAGTGCTCCTGCTGTGACCTTCCTTTGCTGCAACTACATCAGATTTGCATTCACTGTGTGCATGGGCAGAGCTCAACAGCAACTAATGGGTCTATCAGCTGCCACATCATTGCACCACCCTGATAAAATAATGGGCAGCAAATGATAGACCATTCAAAAGAAACTACTCTCCCAGTCACCTGTGGACAGTGCTCAGTGTAAACCATTTGTATTGGGAAGTACTAGTCAAACTTAGGGACAAACTCAAAAATGAACCCCACAACGCACGTCACCTTTTATTAAAAAAAGACATGGTCCTATCACCTCTGTCAATGCTGTTAGTAATCTTTGTGCCTGTGACCTGAGATCCCTCAGTTTCTCGACCCCCTTCATACACTATCCTGATTTGGAACAATATCACCTGCACAACTTCCAGGTACGTCCTCCCTGACAGACATAAGTGACCCCCCACACCGTATGGTCTGCAGTGTTTCAAAGCAGCAGCTTCTCCACAGCAATTAGCCCACGTCCTTTGAATGAATGACTTGCCTTATTCTTCTCATCAAAACCTATTCATACCATCTATATCAATTTATTTATTAATTTCATACCCATTCTGCACGATTACTAGTGGCTGTTTACTCTTTGCAAAAATTTACTATTGAACCTTCCATGGCGTTACCCCATAACACGAGAGCAGATTGTTTATCACACTGCATTATTGATGCTGAAGTGATATCTAGTGGTTGAAATTTGCAACTGCAAGTAACACTATGAATGTGGGAAATGCTATCAGGTCACCTGGAGCCTCCACAAAATGGTGATGTCCAAATTAGGAACTAGAAGATACTTACCTATAAATAGATTCATCGTGATTGGTCTCTGCTGAGCTCTGCATGTGAGGAGTCAACCTCTTCCTTTCTATGATTTGTAACAACACACTCTGAGTAAGCACAAGACATTTCAACGGATTGTGTTGATTGGGTACCCATTTTTCTTGAAAACGTTGTAGACATTTTTCTTTTGCTTTTTGTAGTTCTTGGGTGCTGCAGAGTGAAGGGGCTTGTTGAAATAATGTCACGATGCAGCTCCGTTTGTGGGTGTTGGAATGATTATCTTAAAGTATGCTGGTCTACAAGGAAATGTTACTACTAATTTTGATTCCCAATTCGGGCACTATACTAACTACCATTTCGGGTGTCCACATTGATGTTGCGTAGCCTTTACATTCTGAAACGACTCGTCTCAGACTGGGTGCCACTAGTCATAAAACACTCCGTCCTTCCATTTCACATCCACAACACAAGCTACCATTCTTAAAATCACCAATCAGAAACTAAACCAACCATCAGAAAACAAATTGCAGTTACCCAGAAAACCGACTGCAGAATGTATCATCAGAAAAAAAGACAGGCACTGTTTCAATAAAAAATTATTCATTCCAAGAGTAGAAAATGATGGACCGCTGTGTTAGATTAGATTAGATTAGATTACATTCCCTACAGTGTGGTAACAGGCCCTTCAGCCCAACAAGTCCACACCGACCCTCCGAAGAGCAACCCACCCAGACCCATTCCCCTACATTTACCCCTAACACTACGGGCAATTTAGCATGGTCAATTCACCTGACCTGCACATCTTTGGACTGTGGGAGGAAACCCACGCAGACACTGGGAGAATGCGCAAACTCCACACAGACAGTTGCCCGAGGCGGGAATTGAACCTGGGTCCCTGGTGCTCTGAGGCAGCAGTGCTAACCACTGAGCCACAATGCCGCCCAAATCCTGGGCTCCTATCATTTAGGCAGCTTGATCCCACCATATCATATTCCTGGGTGTTTCTCTGAGGGCAGTAGGTTAAAAAACCTATGGACACTAAACAATGACAATCTGGTGTTGTCCAAGTGAGCATATTGACACCAAACTGTCTCAACTAGAACAACAGCCTATATGTCACTACAAAGTCCAATATTCCTTTACTGGTGTTAGCGGTCAAAATATCGGATGATGTGCCTACCAGGTTGATACCAACTGATGTAAATTGGATTTTTTGGCAGAATGTCCCATGCAGTTGGTACATCTTAGTGCATTGTGTGATTCTGATGAAAGGTTACTGAGCTGAAACATTAACTCTTTCTTTCTCCACAGATGCTGCTGAACCTGCCGTAACTTTCCAGAGTTTTACAGAGTCACAGAGTTGTATCGCACAGAAATAGATCCTTCAGTCCAACTCACCCATACTGACCAGATATCCTAAATTAATTTTGTCCCATTTGCCAGTAACTGGCACACATCCCTCTAAACCCTTACTATTCATATACCCATCCAAATGCCTTCTAAAGCTGTAATTGTATCCATCTCCACCACCTCTTCTGGCAGCTCATTCCATACACACCACCCTATGTGTGAAAAGGTTACCCCTTGGGTCCCTTTCATATCGCTCCCCTCCCACATTAAACCTATACCCTCTAGGTTTTGACTCCCATACTCGAGAAAAAAAGACCTATCCATGCCCTTCATGGTCACCCCTCAGCCTCAGACACTGCACAGAAAACAGCCCCAGCCTATTCAGCCCATCCCTAAAGCTCAAATCCTCCAACCCCAGCAACATCCTTGTAAATCTTTTTCTGAACCCTTTCAAGTTTCACAATATCTTTCCTAGAGCAGGGAGACCAGAATTGATCGCAGTATTCTAAATGTGGCCAAACTGGAATCCAATTTACAGCCGCAACATGGCCTCCCAACTCCTATACTCAATGCACTGACCAATAAAGGCAAGTTTACTAAGCACCTTCTTCACTATCCTTTTTCAATGTGACTCCACTTTCAGGGAACTATGAACCTGCACTCCAAGGTCTCCTTGTACAAAACAATGGAATGTCTGGCTGGACAGGATGAGGAATCTGTTCTTGAAAAGTAAAAGGGTTCATCACTTGAGGAGTTTATATTTTCAGAGGCAAAAGATCTGGCATTTGAAAGGAATCTAAACTTTTGGTCAATGAGTGATTGCTGTGGTAGGTCAAGGATGTCAACACAAAGCAACTAAATGAATGCAATGCCTGCGGGCAAATTTCTAAAAATGGTGGCTCCCAAACTTTTCTTGCAGTCGTAATGTTTCGCCTCACAGTGAAAGTTGGGGGAAGGGGATGGACAGGGTAGAGTTGTTAAATGGACTAGGAGACTTAAACAGCAGAGATACAGACAAAAACAAGACAGACCCTTGCCATCTCCATCTCTTAGAATGAGGCTCTGTTGCTGTCAGCTTCAGGTTTGGGCTCAGCGGATTAGGTTATCTCAGTCAAGATTAGAGTGGCGCTGGAAAAGCACAGCAGGTCAGGCAGCATGTGAAGAGCAGGAAAAAAAAAATCGACGTTGCGGGCAAAAGCCCTTCATCAGGAGTCATCTCCCCCCAGGCAAAGAGAGCATGCCCATTTAAAAGGGGTCTCTCAGCCAGTCCGAGAAAGATCAAATCCAAACCTCTGTTTCACACCTGCTTTCGCTGCCTCACCCCAGTTAAACGTCCCATGGTTGTTACCATCTGGCATTAGACCAGTCTCTAACCCTCTCACCAGCCCAGGCTTCAAATCAATCTTCTTCACACGTTAAATACCAGATCACAGCAACATAGCAGTCTCCATCAGAGTTTCTCCCAAAGGTATTCAATGAATTACAGCCAACTGCTTACTTGAGGTAGAATGAGAAATATCTCACTTGCTATTCCAAACTCACTGAAAACAGTTCAAGTGATCAACAAGATCACTATTTATAATGTACTGTCAGAAGTTAGCATTTCCTTAAACTCAACATTATCATTTACAATATTCAAATTAATAAGCTATTGCCCACAATAACAACCAGCCTGCTCCTCCTTTATCATCAGTGGGTAACTTGGATAAGAACTACCAGCTAGACTTGGAGCTATGCAACATGGTTGGCTGAATGTGGGGCATGAAGCAGAGTTGCTCAGCTTTTACAAGATACTTTGCAACATTTCCTACCAGCCATCGGTTATAATGCTCAAAATGTTTAAAGGTCACATACTTTCAGCTTCGAGAAATACAGAAAACTGGATATTTCAATTAAATAGAGCATTGCTGCTGTTCCCAGGACATCTGCATCTATCATATTTTCAAGTGAATTCCTTAGTCTTAGGGCAAGCTGAGATTTCCACTATATTCATTCATGAAGGTATTACCATTAGACTATATGACCTTTCATAGAACTGTTATTAACAAGATGGCACTGAAAAGTGGCAATTTTCATTCCAGTGGTAGCAGTACAGTAAGGTAGACTCATGCCTGGCCACCAGGCCTATAGCAGGGCACTTAACAAGGACTGTAAAGTTGGACACTTTCTGTATTTCTTCATTTTTCTGCTTTTATGTTCAATGTTTTGGGTTTTTTTTCTTTGCGTTTTAAGATATTGTCTGAGTGGTGACTCTATGCAACACTTTTCACTGTATTCTGTAAAAAGATAGATGTGACAAGAAATAAATCAAATAAAGTAGCAACTTGCAGGCCTTTTCTTGTAAATTGCTAAGCACAATGCACAACACCATGAATGATGAATCATCTCTGAAGCAGTTTACAAAGTTCAGTCAATCCTCACTCTCCCTCACATCCTTACTGTTTAATTTCTGTTCATGCCCGAATCACACTTGATATTCTATATGCAAAAAGTAGAGTTCATGTGAGACAGAAGTACTGTTTCCTCTGAAATAGTTGGTCTGGTCTTTACAGTAAGTTTGAAAAATAATGTTGAAAACCACTGTCATAGACAGGGAAATGTTCTTAATTATGATGGCAAAGAAGACACCTTACTTTTCCAATTGCAATAATTGCCACAGCTTTTGTAGTTGCTTACATCATTGCACTGTGCTCTCAGGCACATGAGGTCTCAGTCTCCCCTTACGGGACGAGTCAGAAATACATCTGGAGGATGCTAGAATTGGAAAATAAACCATTGTGGGCTAACAGCTCAAAACAAAAACTTCAAAAACAATCATGAAGTACAGAATCTGGGAGCAACACCTCCAGGTAGGATGGCATAGAGATCACCATCTACCTCAGAACCAGCATCAACTCCACACATTGCAGTGATTCAAGACCAAACGACCAGGAGGCTGGGACTGCATTGTAACACCAATTGCACTTGGAAGGGAACAGCCAATGTGTCACAGAAGTAGGATTTCTACATAAAATCCAGAGTCTAGATTAGAGTGGTGCTGGAAAAACACAGCAGTTCAGGCAGCATCCGAGGAGCAGGAAAATCGATGTTTCGGGCAAAAGCCCTTTTCCTGCTCCTTGGATGCTGGCTGAACCGCTGTGCTTTTCCAGCACCACTCTAATCTGGACTCTGGTTTCCAGCAGCTACAGTCATTGTTTTTACCTATAAAGTCCAGAGTGTCTCTTTAAAAGACAAATTTAATAGCTGCAACAAAAACAGGAATTGCTGGAGAAACTCAGGAGGTCTGGCAGCATCTGTGGAGAGAGAGAGTTAACGTTCAGGTCCAGTGATACTTCTTCAGAACTGATTGTAGCTAGGAAAACATTGGTGGACATGCTGAAGATGGATGGATGGATGGAGCAGAGAGACAGAGCAAATGAGAGTGCAATTGGGTAATGGTGTCACCTGAGAGAAAGATAGGCTGATGGGGACCATTAGTGAGTGAAAATGGGTTGGCTGTGGTGAAAGCTGCCCGTGAGACATTAACTGTTTCTCCCTCCACAGATGCCGCCAGACCTGCTGAGTTTCTGCAACAATTTTTATTTTTGTTTCAGATTTCCGGAGATGCAGATCTTTTATTGTTTAATGAATAAATGCTACATAGGGCTGGTCAAAAGGAGTCGAGAGGACATCCTGATGGACAATCTCCCAAGCTGTCGTCTTTTGCCTTCTGGACACATGCTTCATCAGTGGCTGCAGCATGGACACCAGCCTAGAGCTGAAAATGTGTTGCTGGAAAAGCGCAGCAGGTCAGGCAGCATCCAAGGAGCAGGAGAATCGACATTACATTCCTGAAGGGCTCATGCCCGAAACGTCGATTCTCCTGCTCCTTGGATGCTGCCTGACCTGCTGCGCTTTTCCAGCAACACATTTTCATACTTGATGAAAATACATATAAAGATGATCTTCAAGTGTGGAATGCCATATGGGCTGGAACATGAGATATTGCAAAGGATTGGGTCTGATAACATTGCCTTGCCGCCCATAGTTACTGTGGTTCCATGCAGACCAAAGTCTAATTTATACATCTCAGTTGCATTGTCAAGAATAACTATTCTCTGATTGAGCTAATTTGTTCTGCACTGGCAGTTTTCCACATGGTTTTGCTTATCGCTGCCAAGATTGCTCACTATTCCAGAAATCCTGGAATGCAGATAAACCACGTCTCCCTTTTACATTGCAAACTGTCCAGTTAAATTCCTCCCTTCTCGACCTGCATCAGTTGTAAGCAGTTCACAGATGCTTTTAACAAGATAGAGTTCATTTAGCTGTCACCTTTCCCTTCGCCTACCAGACTTCCAGAGTTGGCACCTGCCCTCATTTCCCCATTGCAATTCATGCCACTTTCAAGTTCATCTTGTCCTGCTGCTCCAATTCTACCTCAGCACCCAATTTTCCTTGTAGTCCTCAAGCTGATTGAGTTAACAATTCCCTCTCAAGTACTGTGCCCCTATCCTTCAAATTTGCCTTTACTTTCACTGCTTCAATTTTTAAAAAATTCCTCCAATTGGGTTTTTAATCTACGTTTCCTTGAAGTATCCTTAAAGAAACTAATGATATTTGCTATGGCTGTGAATTTAATAAACTTGCCCTCCACAACTTTGACACGATTGCTCATATTGTCTTTACTCACCACCTTCATGCAGCTAGGTGGAAGCATACACACCCACTTTTATTTCTCGGTTTAAAATCTCAGCCAGAGAATCACCTGCAATGGCTTCTATTCCTGATTTCACACGGATTTCCAGAGTCTAAGGATCTATCCTCAACCTCCCTCATGTCTCAAAAGCAGCCTGGCCCTCACAGCCAGTGTGCTAAAGTCGGCGTTCCACACAAGACAACTCCCAACAGCACTCCCCTTCAGCGTTTCAATGCTTCGGATCTGTCATGGATTGACAATATGTGCCAAATTTTGTCAGACCAAAGCCATCTTCACCACAAGCATTGCCCTCCAGCCACCAATTCCATTTCTCTCTCTGCTACTTGGAGATCGAACTGCTCCCATACCGTGTCATTGCTTCTAATCGGATCCTCTGTCAGGAACACTGATTCCAACTCCGCAGTGTCAGGTATCCAACTCTACCTCAGCTCATCTCGTTACCACATCCATGCCTTTGTTACCCTTAGACTTTATTATTCTAATGCTCCTCTTGCCAGTTACCCACCTTACATTCTCTATTAGCTCAAGCATAGCCTAAAGCCTGCTGCCTACACTCTCAACCTGCTTACACATCACCCCTCTGTTTGCTGTTCTACAGTGTCTTAATACAGCAATGTATTAGTTTTGAAGTTCACAGGCTTAGGGCCTCACCTGTCCCCGTCTCTGCAACCTCCTTCAATCCTAAAGCTTCTCCAAGATCTCCATTTCTTCAGTTCTGGCCTTCTGCATATTTCTGATTTTCTTCATCCTGGTTTTGGCAGGTGTGTTATCAACCAGCTGGACTCCAAGATCTGGAATGCTACTTAAATCACTCTTTGACCAAGCCTTTGATCACTATATTTTGTGCCTTGATGTCAAGTTCAGTTTGATAGCACATCTAGGAAGTGTCTAAGAGGCATATTCATGTGAATGCAATTCTTGTTAGGCTTGGTTTCCTTCTTTTTCTGTGCACCAATCTCATGTTCAAACCTGTGTACACCAGTCTGTCAGAAGTTGCTCCAAAGTCAAAAGATATAACGTGCACTGACTTTCGCAATCAAAGTTCCATCAATCTACCAGATGTGAACTTGCTTCTATGACATTGCATTCTTACCAATGAAAATGAATGAACTCCAAAAATTGCATGTTTTTCTACAAATTTTATTTTTAGTATTAATTAGAAAAAAAAGAGTCCAAAACCTCAAATCTCCAATTGTATCAGACTCTACTGTTAGGCACTTTCAGAAATGTTTAGCCTTTTGTTAGACTTTCTTCTTTTAATACTGTAGTAACAAGCCACAGAATTCACTATCAGTCATGCTGTTTTGAGAACCATTAGTGAGTTGGGTTCTTTCAATTTGGCAGTTGTCACAATGTATTGAACAGTTGTGGTTGTGGCAATGCACACAGAAAAGGCAGCAGCTACACAAGCTCACGTGAGAGAGTAACTTCACAGGCTCTCCCCCAACCAAAATAATACCTCATTGTGGCCAAGTTCAAAAGTCTCACACCATAACTCTGTGGACACCATAATGCTGTGGCCCACTATCTACTACCACGCACACTTACCCCAGTACTACATTTCACTCTTGTGCCATTACGCCCAAGCACTATATAATGTGGTGACTGCAGTGTGCCTAATGCAGTGCAGTTTAAGGCAACAAGGTGCAGTACAGTGATAGGTTTGTAATGCACAACTACACGTGTAGGTTGAATGTAATGCAGAGTGGTTCAGCTATATGCACAGAAGTGCAACTGTAGACCATGCTAGGGGTATAGCTGATGCGGGGTATAGAAATCAGATGCTGCACAGATTAGGTATGGTGATGTTGTTGATTCATCCACAGAGGATGCATTCTACAAAAGACATGAAGCATTGATTCGAAGTTGACGGCACTTTCTAACATTCATGCTAATAAACTTTGAAAATAAATAGGTTTCTCAGGTACTGAAGGCCATAGGATTGTGCCATTCTGATTAGCACCTGCAGGCCCAATGAAAATACCGTTCTTTCCTTATACTGCTGGGAAATTCTGCTTAGTGTGTACAAGCCAGTTCACACACCAAAACATTCCACTCATTTTATTCGCAGAAGTCTTACTGGAACTTGGGAGTCAGTGAAGCAGTTAACAATGCATTTCAAATAAGACTGGAAATGCACTGTTGTGACTACAACACAAACAAGGTCCCAATGCAAAACAAATCACAACGTTCCCATGAATTGGGTCGCGTGTGTCTTAATGCAGGCCTGAATCCAGCAACACTCTTGGGGGATTACAAAGAAACAAAACCAGAATCATCAGTCAGCTCTGACTGCTGCTTTGAAGGTGCACACCAGTCAGAGGCGATTCGCTCAAAGGCTAACAACAACAACAAAAAAATCACACTGATCACAAATGTGGAGGAGGCTGCAGTCTCATTATCACAGAGCCTGCCACTGCAAGTAGCCAGTCAGAACTCCAGACTGTTAGTACAAACAATAAAAAGTTCTTTTTTCTTAAAAAAGGACAACTATATCAACTTCTCTCCTGAATTCTAACAATGCAATCTGCCACAGTTACATAATATACAAAAAAAAAGGCATCAAGCAAAACATCCCACAGCCCCGCTCACCCAGTACAGTACATAATGTCCATAAGAAGAGACAAGCAACGGGCAGAGCAAATCGCATCCTAGGGAGAGTCCAGATTCCACATTAGAGGCAGCTAGTTTGTCTTCTGATCTGCTATTCAAGTACTGAAGTGTATAGAGAGAGAGGGAGAGAGAGAGGGGGAAGAGGCGGGGGTGGGGGGAAAGAGAGAGAAAGAGAGAGAGAAAGAGGGAGAAAGAAAGAGAGAGAGAAAGAAAGAAAGAGAGAGAGAGAGAGAGAGAGAGAGAGAGAGAGGGAGAGAGAGAGAGAGAGGGGGGGAAAGGGAGAGGGAGAGAATGTATCACGGTTTCTTGAAAAATATATGAAAGCAGCATCGAACCTGCTTGCATGGTGGGCCGGCGACAGGGACAAGGAATTCCCCGACATGGGATTCCGCAGTTGCTCTGCCATATCAATGCAGACTGGGATACATGATTCCAATTTGTGGGGAGGCAGGGGAAGGAGGGAGGGAGGGAGGGAAGAAAAGAGCCGAGGGCTAAAGAAAAGGAGATCCTAGCGATTACTCTTCATTGCATCTTTGGCTGCCAGAATCAGCGGTGTCAAACTAGATAAGGGCTTGGCCAGCTTCAGGAACGGATGCTGCGAGAGAGAGAGAGAGAGATTAATGTATGAGCTCACAGACACAGATTGTAGTCAACTCAAAATAGCACCAGGTACCACACCATATAAGGACTAGGGGCAGGGGCAGGAGCAGGCCACCTGACCTTCGAGCCTGCTCAGCCAATCAATAAGATCATGGCTGATCTTTTCAGGGCCTCAGCTTCACTCACCCAACCTCTCACCCCACAATTCCTTTGCTGTTCAAAAAATTCTTAGGTTTAAAAACATCTTCTGAGGAAGCCTCAACCCACTTTACCGGACAGGGAATTCCACAGATTTACAACCCTCTGGGTGAAAATGTTCCTTCTCAACTGAATCCTAAATCTGCTTCCCCCGAATTCTGAGGCTATGCCCTCTTGTGCTAGTTTCACTTCCCTGTGGAAACATCCTCTCTATGTCTACCTTATGTATTCCCTTCATAATTTTATACGTTTCAAAAGACTCCCCTCTCATTCTTTTAAATTTCAATGAAAATAATCCCAGTTAACACAGTCTCTCCACATAAACCAACCCGCTCAACGCTGGAATCACAGTGAACCTCCTCTGCACCCCCGCTGGTGCCAGTACATCCTTTCTCAAGTAAGGAGACCAAAACTGCACCCAGTGTTCCAGAAAAGACAGATAAGAACTTCCAGTTGGTAGGTTATTTGCAAAACACAGCAGCTGGTCTTCACATTGAGAAGGAACAAGTGTGATGATCCCAGCTAACGGTAATGTTGGAACCCAGACAGGGGCCTGGTTTGATAA
Source organism: Chiloscyllium punctatum (assembly GCF_047496795.1). Taxonomy (NCBI): domain Eukaryota; kingdom Metazoa; phylum Chordata; class Chondrichthyes; order Orectolobiformes; family Hemiscylliidae; genus Chiloscyllium; species Chiloscyllium punctatum. The sequence goes on from NC_092744.1 coordinate 81,886,885, forward strand.
GACTAAAATATTTGTTTTGTTTTTGTTTGCCACGGAAGTGGTCAGTTACCAAATGCAGGCACGAGAAGCAAAAAAACTTTGACCAGAATTACTTTGAAATGGTCTCATTATAAATATCGAAAAGAATCAACCCTTTACCCTCAACAACCACCTCACAGATAGATAGTTTAATATGGAGACAGGGTCGCCATGAGGTTTAAGTCCTTTATTCAGTTGCCACTACTAACTGATTTCTGGAGCTTTTTTTAAAAAACAGACTTTGAAGTAACTTCAGAGCAAGTATAGGGGTTTTTGATCCACTAAGCTTCAGAGTGTGTTTTCTGGCTAATCTTTTTACTAGTTTAGCACTTCATCTTCAGAATGTCCAATACCCATAAGCCCAGATTCTGGCTTTTTGCACCTTTGTCTCCCACTGTCATTGGGTTGTTGGCCGATCCAGAACTAGAGTGGGCGGCACGGTGGCACAATGGTTAGCACTGCTGCCTCACAGCGCCAGAGACCCGGGTTCAATTCCTGCCTCAGGCGACTCTGTGTGGAGTTTGCACATTCTCCCCATGTCTGCGTGGGTTTCCTCCGGGTGCTCCGGTTTCCTCCCACAGTCCAAAAAATGTGCAGGTTAGGTGAATTGGCCACGCTAAATTGCCCGTAGTGTTAGGTGCAGGGGTAAATGTAGGAGAATGCGTCTGGGTGGGTGCACTTCGGCCGGTCGGTGTGGATTTATTGGGCCGAAGGGCCTGTTTCCACACTAAGTAATCTAATCTAATCTAGAGGATATAGTTTAGGGTGAGTGGGAGACAATATAAAAGGGACCCAAGGGGCAACCTTTTCACACAGGGAGTGGTGTATGGAATGAGCTGTCAGAGGATGTGGTGTAGGCTGGTACAATTGCAACATTTAAACAGCATCTGGATGGGTATATGAATAGGAAGGGTTTGGAGGGATATGGGCCAGGTGTTGGCAAATGGGACTAGATTAGGTTAGGATGTCTGGTCGGCATGGACGGGATGGACTGAAGGGTCTGTTTCCCTGCTGCATATCTCTATGACTATATCCATGGACAATGTGGGGAAAAAGACATCAAGGTAGTTAGCCAAGTTCTATTTGAATGGCAGAGCCCCCTTGAGGTGCCGAATGGATTGCTCTTATTTCCTGAGTTCACCTTGCTGAGACTGGTTGGGTGGTAATTGGCAGAAATGAAAACACAAATTGCTGGAAAATCTCAGCAGGTCTGGCAAGAGAAATCAAAGTTAACATTTCAGGTCCAGTGAGCCTTCCTCAGGACCTTTCCAGCAACTTCTGGTTTTGGTTCTGATTTGCAGCATCTGCAGTTTTTCTGGTTTTTATTTGGTAACTAGCAGAGTTGTTTCACTTTTCGCCGAAAGACATACCTGGGCAATTTACCACATTGCCAGGTTGATGTCATGTTGTAGCTCTACTGGCAAAGTTTGCCTAGTGGCATGGTGATCTCTCATGGTGCCCAGTTTTGAGTTGTTAGATCTATTTGAAGGCTGTCCCATTGTAACATGGTGGTAGTGCCACAATATGATGGAGGGTATTCTCAATGTGAAGACTTCATCTACAAAAAGACATTGGGTACTCCCAGTGATACTGGCATGGATGGTTACATCTGTAACAGGTAGATTGTTGAGGACAAGGTCATAGTTCTTTTCCCCTCCTCTTGTTAGCTTTTTACCAATTGCTGCAGACAGAGTTTAGCAGCTGTCTTCTTTAGGCCTCAGCCAGTTTGGTCCATGGTGCTGCTGCTGAGCCATCTTAACAATGGGCATCGAAGACCCCACCCAGAGCACAGCTTGTACCCATACCACCCACTGTGCCTCATCCAAGTGGTGTACTAATTCATCAGCTGGGAGGAGAGGTAAGCACGTGGCAATTTGCAGATTTTCTTACCCATGTTTGATCTGATACCAAAAGATTTCCTGGGGTCCAGCATCAATGCTGAGGACTCTCAGGGCAACTCTTCCTTTACTCTATACCACTGGGGCATTGCCTGTAAGGTCAGATTCCAGGAGAATCACTGCATCAGGCTGTTGCTTGATTAGTCTGTGGGAAAGCACTCCCAATTTTGGTACACAGTCCCACAGGTTGGTAAGGAGGTGGTTACCAGGTTGACATGGCTGCGCATGCAGTCACCATTTCTGGTGTCTAGGGTGCTGTGGAGATCCATTCAGTTCAGACTTTGTAGCGGTAGGGCTTGAGTGGCTCACTGGACCATTGCAGAGAACAGTTAAGAGTCAAACATGTTGCTGCAGGTCTGGAATCACATACAGGCCAGATCAGGTCAGGGCAGCAGACCTCCTGCCCTAAAGGACATTAGTTATCTGGGTGGAGTTTTACAACATTCAACATATTCAGCTGTGAGGATTAGGCTGGCTTTTTATTTTCAGGGTTCACTGAATTCTAATTTCACCGCAATGAAGCCACAGCCCCAGAATATTAGCCTGGGGTTCTGAATTACTAGACCAGCTACATTACCACTATGCCATTACCTGTTGTGAGTGTTAGAAATTCTCATGCAACCCTTGAACAGAGAAACCACAACATTCTGGAATTAGAAGTTGAGAGATAATCCGTACCTGCAGCAACTCTTTCCCAGATCCTCGTTTTTCCACATCCATCTCCAAGCAGCGGTTGAGAAAATCACGGAAGATCGAGGAGAGCTTCTCTGGGTTCTGCAGCTCTGGAGTACCATTAGTGGCAATCAGGTACAAGGCCTGCAATGATGGCAGATAAATGAAGCAGCAAAAAGAGTTGTGAGAGATCCAAGCTAACAATAAAAATGCCATGCCTATTCCTCATATTTACCAGGACTCCAATATGCTATGATCCAAAGTACATTTACACCTAGGTCCTTCTGTTCCTGTACACCCTCTGGAATTGTGCTATTTATGTTATATTATCTGTTAACGTTCTTCCTGCCAAAACGCAGAATTCCACACTTTTCCCGAATTGAATTGCCAACTATCTGCCTATGCCACCAACTTGTCAATTTCCGTTTGGAGTTATTCACTGTTCTCCTCCCAGTTCACAAAACGTTCAAGTTTCACATCTATAAACTTGGAAATTCTCCCCTGCAAACTAAGATCTCTATTTTCAGGACACATCAGGAAAAGAAATATTGATTCCTGGGGAGCTCGACTACAAACCTTCCTCCGGCCCAAAATAAATCCATTAACCATCATTCTCAGCTCCCTACAGCCCAGCCAGTTTTGTCTACACATTGCTACTGCCCATAACTTATAATTTTCAGCACAATTGAGGGGAGTGGTCTTGTGTAAAAACATCTTCTGGAAGTTCACATACACCATATCAACAATGTCAGCATCGAGTCTTTTACCTCATTAAAAAAACGGCAGCAAATTAATTCATCACAATTTCTCCTTCAAAAATTCACAATGGCCTTTTCTTATCAACTTAGCTTTTCCTATGCGACCACCAACTCCATCCCAAATAACTGTCTCTAGAAACTTCCCCATCACTGAACTGAAACTGATTGGTCTAGAATTTGTTGGGCATACCCTGTTGTGGTAAGAATGCAAGGAGGCTTCACTGCAACTGAAACAAATTGAGCGTGGGGGCAAACATAGCAGATGGAGTGCAGCCCGACTGGGCTGATATCAGGGATGGCAGGGCAATCCTATTTAGGAGAGATTGGTGCAACGGAGCCTGTACTGATAGGAGTAGAGAAGAAGGAGATGAAATCGGATTGGAATGTACAAATTTTTAACTGGGCTGGACAGACTAGATGTGGGAGGTGGGTTTTCCCTGACTGGGGAGGTTAGAACCATGGATCAAAGTCTCAGGATACAGTGCAGGCTATTTAAAACCCAGAGGAGATCCTTCTTCACTCAGAGGCTGTCAAACTGTGGAAGTCACTGCCACAGAAGGCTGCAGAGGAGGTTGATAAGTATATTCAATAAAAAGATTGATAAATTTTACGATATTAAAGGCATCAAGGAGTATGAGGAGAAAGTGGGATGATGGTGTTGAGGTGAATGACCATTTAAATGGAAGAGTAGGTGGAAGAGCTGAATAGCCTACTCCTGGCCCTAGTTTCGGTGTTTATGCTTACTGCTTTTCTGGAACAATTGCAGGACATTCTACAGTATTCTAGGGAAACAAAGATTAGGCTGGTAACCCTGTAATTTCCACTCTCATTTCCTTCAATACCCTTGGATGCATCTCCTCTGGTCTCAGTACTTTGTCAACCGCAAGGACGGAGAGTCCATCCAATACTGCTACCTTTCCAATTTTGAACCCTTTAGGTGATGGCTTTTCTTTTGCTTTGTCATCTTGGCTTGGGTACATCTACTTGCAAATCTTTTCATTTAATACCTCAACCAAACCCCCCCTGCCAAAGTGCACAAATCTCCTTTTTGGTCCCTAAAATTTTACCACTTTACCATTTACGTACTTAAAGATGAATTTGGGATTCCTCTTTATGTTCACAAGGCTTTTCTCATAACTCCTCTTTGCTTCTCTAAAAAGCCTTGGCACTTTCCCTCTAACTTCTGTGTTCAGCTTGGTTTCCATTTGCATTTGCGACCCAACACATGCCATAAGCACATTTGTTTTTGCTTAATCTTAATTTCCATCTCATAAGAAATCAGAGCAGGAGCAGGCCATTTGACCACTCAAGTCTGCCCTGCTATTCAGAGAGATCATGGCTGATCTGCTCCAGACCTCAGCTCCTCTTTCATGACTGCTTCTCATAGACCTCAACCTTCAACCAAGTTGAGAACAAATCGTATGGATGGAGGATTCCAAGCAATACTGGCAACTTGAAACACTGATCACACCCCTCCATGGCACTAGACATTAGCAATGAAGCAGATTTGATTGGAAATGACTGCCCAGGTTCTATAAAGAGCAGTCTTGGCCCCCCAGAAGCCCAATTTGAAGAAAATGCCAACCAAATTTGAGAGATCTTGGTTCACACTTCAAGGAACGTAGAGTAGATTGTAAGAATGCTCAGTTGGAAAATGATCTGCAATCCTTTAGCTAGGCCTACAGACAAACAACCCCCACAATCCTCCTAAATGGTTTCTAATTCTCCATTAGTTTTTCTGACACCAGCTGTCTCCACTACCTCTCTGTACAGTCTTTTCACTATATTTATATTCCTCTGATTAATCCAAACTGCACATTAATCTTGTTTAGACCTCCAACAATCATCACTAGTCATGGGGTGGCACAGTAGCTCAGTGGTTACAGTGCTGTCTTACAGCGCCAGGGACTCGGGTTCGATTCCATGCTCAGGTGACTGCCTGTGTGGAGTCTGCACATTCTCCCAGTGTTTGTGGGGGTTTCTGCTGGATGCTCCGGTTTCTCCCCGCAGTCCAAATATGTACACGATAGGTAGACTGACCATGCTAAATTGCCCATAGGGTCCAGAGATGCATTAGCCATGGGAAATGCAGGGTTACAGGAATAGGGTAGGAGGATGGATCTGGGTGGGATGCTGTTTTGAGGGTTGGTCTGGGCTTATTGGGCCAAATGGCCTGTTTCCACACTGTGGGATTCTATGATGAATCCAAGCAATGGACCATTTCCCTCCTCCCCCCACCCCCTTCCAATACTAGTTGATTCCGGCTTTGCTGGGACTCCTTGACGCCACACTCAATTGGATGAAGCATTAATATGGGTGTCACTTTCACTTCACTGCTGGAATTCAGCTCTTGTCCATGTCAGAACCATAAAGTGATGACACCTTTGTTTTGGAATATGAACAAAGCTAGCACATTGAAGAGACCTGACTACTTTTAATAATAGCGTTAGACCATGAAATACAGGCTCATCAATCACTTCATACCTTGAACCATTCATTTCAGACTCTACATGTGCAATGAAATTTGAGAGATTGAGGACTCACCCTCAGTGGATTCTCGTTTAGGTAAGGGGGCTCACCCTCCACCATCTCAATGGCCATGATCCCCAGTGACCAGATGTCAACCTTGGGGCCATACGCTTTCCTGGTGACCACCTCGGGTGCCATCCAGTAAGGTGTGCCCACCATGGTGCTGCGCTTGCTCTGCTCCGGTGTGATCTGGGCACAGAACCCAAAGTCAGCTATACGGACACAAAACAAATATGGCATCAACAGAGTGTTTACAAAGCTTCAACAATGAAGCTAGCACAAATGTGACAGATTTTAGAAAATTATTGGAAGCTCAACTTGGAGTTGATCGTTTTCACATGAGGTGGATAGTACACCCTATTGTTTCCTCTGTAGATGGGATTTAAGCACAAAGAGTGAATATAGGGACTGGGTAGGGCTACACATAAAGCTCATAACATGTCACTAGATTCAATCCAGAGACCCGAATGTTTTGGGAGATTAGGGTTCAAAATGGGTATCAACATGGATTGAAATTTGAATTCAATAAGATGTCAGATTAAAAGATAGTCTAATGACAACCATGTACCGTTGCTGATTTACATTAAAACCCACCTAATTTACATTCTTAAGCAATCTAGTCGACAATCTGAGGCAGCACAGTGGCTCAGTGGTTACCATTGTGGCCTCACAGCGCCAGGGACCTGGGTTGAATTCCACTGTCTGTGGAGAGTTTGCACATTCTCCCAGTGTCTGCATTGGGTTTCCCCCGGGTGCTCTGGTTTCCTCCTATGGCCCAAACATGTGGATTTGTAATGCTAAATTGCCTGTAGTGTCCAGGGTTGTGTAGGTTAGGTGGATTAGCCATGGGATATGCAGCGTTACAGGGACAGGGTCAAGGGATGCGTCCAGGTGGGATTGTCTTCAAAACTTCTGGTCAGTGTCGACAATGGCCAAATGGCCTACTTCCACAGTGTAGAGATCCTGTGAAGCGTAAACCTCCAGGCCAATAACAATGTAGTTGACTCAACTACCCTCTAAAATATATTAGAAGAGCCAATCTGCTCAAAGACAACGAGGGAGTAACAAGTGCCAGCTTTGCCAGCCCACATTCCATCTAAGAACATTGGATCAGATGGTAGTCTTTTAGCTTCTTCAGTCAGCCAATAAGATCAAGGCAGATCTGTAACCCAACTCCACAAGTCTATCTTTGGTCCACAGCCCTTAACAATCACTCCTCATAGTTAATTCTGAGTTCAGGTACCATTCTGGAAAATCTAAACTTCACAACCTCCAAGGCATGTTACCTAGAGTGTTCAGTGACTCTATATGTGGCCCAACAAGAGCTTTGTACAGTGGAAGCACAGCTTCTCTACTGTTATTTTAGTCCTTGAGAAGTAAAAGCCAAAACGTCAATGAACTACTGGCTAACTTGCTGCATGGGACATTTTAAATGTTCATGCGCTGAGACATCAAACCCTCCACTGCATCCCAAGGCTCTACTGACCTTCACAAATTTTCATCATTTACAAAAGGAGGATTTATTTTAGATTTACAGTTGATATCCTCATATTTGTCTACGTTGAAATCCATGGATTTACCCATTTGCTTAATCTGTTAACATGTATGTGCCTTTATTCTTTCCCTTGCATTTGCTGAAATCTTGATCTTCATTCAGAACTGCCAAAGTTGGCATCACTGCTTCATGTATCATACATCTCCTTACACTGGAGAATCAGCTAAATGCCACTTTAATTTTTTTTCCTCAAGTCACGATATTTTGTGTCAGCTACTAACAGTGCAGTTTATGAATTCTGCCTCAGTTTAATCACAGGAGTATGCAACTTTCAGCACAAGGGTGAGGGTAAAACTTTTACTCACTGAGTTTCACAGATCCATCCATGCCCAGTAGCACATTGTCGCTCTTGATGTCTCGATGGATGACCTGGTTTGCGTGCAGGAACTCCAATGCTTGTAAGCACTGCCAAGAGGAATAATAAAGATCGAGAAGCATTACACCAAGTAAGGAGTTAATTTGTTCAAAGTTCTGAAAAGAAAGGACTGGCAGCAAGATTTTCTAACATGCAGACACAGTCCTATTACGTTATGCATTTGAAAGAGCAAGCTATGGGGAATACTGACAACATTAGCAGCAGTAATGATGTCTGTGCAAAACCAGTGCTATACTCCAGAGTGAGACTGTTACATCACACAAACATGCAATCTTTTGTTACCCCCCCCCCCCCCCGCATCCACTTGACGACAGACTCCTGACAAGAGTACAGTTTGAAAGGCATCAGTTGCTTTCCAATTCCTGACCTGGGAAGTCACTCGACAAGAGCTTGGGTAGGTATTTTGACCAGCTTCAAAGCTCAGTGGGAGACATCATGACCAAGCCTGAAATTGTCCCCATGTGCTTTCCAGTAAGGGTTAGCTGCTAGCAGTTAGGAAGAGGAGCAGAGACCTGACTGATAATTACCATAATACATGCAGGGAACTGAAGACAAGTATAGCAGTTTTAATGCCATGTCAGTTGAGGTCAGGCATCAGTCACCATGACCTGGAGCATCAGGGAATGTTTTAGAAGTCATTTGCTTCAAAAGACTGCAGGGTTGTAACTGCTTACAGCACAAGCCCAGGGGTCAGTTAGCTGGATGGCTGGTTTGCAATGCACAGTGACTTCAAAAGCACAGGTTCAATTCCTACACTGGCTGATGTTACCATGAAGGGCTCTCCTTCTCAAACTCTCCACTCACCTCAGGCATGGTGACCCTCAGGTAAACCACCACCAGTTGTTTCTCTCTAATGAGAGCGCAGCCCCATGGTCCTCAGCAATTGCCCTGATTTTCAGGGCATATTATTACATTTAAAACTCTCCACTATTTGCATGGCACTACCACAGTTCCACAAACTCTGTTGACTCTGTCTGTACTCTTCACTTCATTACTGCTTCATCTCTCTTTTCCACCATCAGTGGCAGAAAGCCCTCAACATTCCGGGACTCTCCCACTTTCTACATTTAAAATTGTGCTTTGTTAGATTCCAACACGATGTTAATGGCATTATCAATGAGTCCTCCAGACTGAGACTGCCATAGCGTTGAGGGTTTAGATGGAGAGGAATTTGTAAGAGTGTACGAAAAAAATTTCTGATTCAGTATGTGGATTTACCTACTAGAGAAGGTGCAAAACTTGACCTACTCTTGGGAGATAAGGCAGGGAAGGTGACTGAGGTGTCAGTGGGGGAGCACTTTGGGGCCAGCGACCATAATCTTATTAGTTTTAAACAGAGATGGAAAAGGATAGACCAGATCTAAAAGTTGAAGTTCTAAATTGGAGAAAGGCCAATTTTGACGGTATTAGGCAAGAACTTTCAAAAGCTGATTGGGGACAGATGTTTGCAAGTAAAGGGACGGCTGGAAAATGGGAAGCCTTCAGAAATGAGATAACAAGAATCCAGAGAAAGTATATTCCTGTCAGGGTGAAAGGGAAGGCTGGTAGGTATAGGGAATGCTGGATGACTAAAGAAATTGAGGGTTTGGTTAAGAAAAAAAAGGAAGCATATGTAAGGTATAGACAGGATAGATCGAGTGAATCCTTAGAAGAGTATAAAGAAAGTAGGAGTATACTTAAGAGGGAAATCAGGAGGGCAAAATGGGGACATGAGATAGCTTTGGCAAAGAGAATTAAGGAGAATCCAAAGGGTTTTTACAAATACATTAAGGACAAAATGGTAACTAGGGAGAGAATAGGGCCCCTCAAAGATCAGCAAGGCGGCCTTTGTGTGGAACCGCAGAAAATGGTGGAGTTACTAAATGAGTATTTTGCATCAGTATTTACTGTGGAAAAGGATATGGAAGACATAGACTGTAGGGAAATAGATGGTGACACTTTGCAAAATGCCCAGATTACAGAGGAGGAAGTGCTGGATGTCTTGAAATGGTTAAAGATTGATAAATCCCCAGGACCTGATCAGGTGCACCCGAGAACTCTGTGGGAAGCTAGAGAAGTGATTGCTGGGCCTTTTGCAGAGATATTTGTACCATTGGTAGTCACAGGTGAGGTGCCGGAAAGACTGGAGGTTGCCTCACGTGGGTGCCACATTTTAAAGGAGGGCGGTAAAGACAAGCCAGGGAATTATAGACCGGTGAGCCTGAACTCGCTGGTGGGTAAGTTGTTGGAGGGAATCCTGAGGGACAAGATATACATGTATTTGGAAAGGCAAGGACTGGTTAGGGATAGTCAACATGGCTTTGTGCGTGGAAAATTATGTCACACAAACTTGATTGAGTTTTTTTGAAGAAGTAACAAAGAAGATTGATGAGGACAGAGCAGTAGTAGATGTGATCTATATGGACTTCAGTAAGGCGTTCAACAAGGTTCCCCATAGGAGACTGGTTACCAAGGTTAGTTCTCACGGAATACAGGGAGAACTAGCCATTTGGATACAGATCTGGCTCAAAGGTAGAAGACAGAGGGTGGTGGTGGAGGGTTGTTTTTCAGATTGGAGGCCTGTGACCAGTGGAGTGCCACAAGGATCAGTGCTGGGTCCTCTACTTTTTGTCATTTACATAAATGATTTAGATACTAGCATAACAGGTACAGTTAGTAAGTTTGCAGATAACACCGAAATTGGAGGTGTAGTGGACAGCGAAGAAGGTTACCTTAGATTACAACAGGATCTGGACCAGATGGGCCAATGGGCTGAGAAGTGGCAGATGGCGTTTAATTCAGATAAATGCGACATGCTGCATTTTGGGAAAGCAAATCTTAGCAGGACTTATACACTGAATGGTAAGGTCATAGGGAGTGTTGCTGAACAAAGAGACCTTGGACTGCAGGTTATAGCTTCTTGAAAGTGGAGTCACAGGTAGACAGGATAGCGAAGGCAGCATTTGGTATGCTTTCCTTTATTGGTCAGAGTATTGAGTACAGGAGTTGGGAGGTCATGTTGCGGCTGTACAGGACATTGGTTAGGCCACTGTTGAAATATTGCGTGCAATTCTGGTCTCCTTCCTATCAGAAAGATGTTGTGAAACTTGAAAGGGTTCAGAAAAGATTTACAAGGATGTTGCCAGGGTTGGAGGATTTGAGCTGTAGGGAGAGGTAGAACAGGCTGGGGCTGTTTTCCCTGGAGCGGAGGCTGAGGGGTGACCTTATAGAGGTTTACAAAATTATGAGGGGCATGGATGGGATAAATAGACAAAGTCTTTCCCCTGCGGTCGGGGAATCTAGAACTAGAGGGCATAGGTTTATGGTGAGAGGGGAAAGATATAAAAGAGACCTAAGGGGCAACATTTTCACACAGAGGAAGTGGTGGAGGCTGGTACAATTGCAACGTTTAAAAGGCATTTGGATGGGTATATGAATAGGAAGGGTTTAGAGGGATATAGGCTGGGTGCTGGCAGGTGGGACTAGATTGGGTTGGGATACCTGGTTGGCGTGGACGTGCCTAATACCATCAAAATTGGCCTTTCTCCAATTTAGAACTTCAACTTTTAGATCTGGGAGGGTCTGTTTCCATGTTGTACACCTCTATGACTCTACGTCACTTTGGGTGGGGGTTACCAGTGACCAGAAACTCAACTGAACTTGCCATACAAATACAATGACTACAAAAGCAAGTCAGAGGCTAGGAATACTGCACTGAGTAACACTCCCAGACCCCCCCAGAGCCTGTCCACCACCTACAAGGCATAAGTCAGGTGCGTGATGGAAAACTCCCCACTTGCCACAGCTCCAATGATACAAAAAGCTTGACATGAGGGGACTAAGTAGCCTCCCCGATTGAAACCACGTCGATAAGCATCCACTCCCTCCACCAAGGCTAAGCAGTAGTAAGATGTACAATCTACAGAGCTCCTTAACACTCAAGTTACTTAGACAGCATCTTCCACACCCATGATTACGTTCAGCTAGAAGGACAAGGGCAGCAAATACATGAAATCACCAGCAGCACCTGCAAATTCCCCTCCAAGCCACTTGTTTCCTGACTTGGAAACCATAACTTCACTGTCGCTGGGTCAAAGTCCTGAAATTCCCTCCCTCACAGCATTGTGGGTCAAACCACAACACATGGACTGCAGCAGTTCACCACCACCTTCTCAAGGACAACTCAGGACAGGCAGTGGATGCTGGACAGCCATGAATGGCCACACCTCGCAAGTGAAAATGAACAGCTCTTTGATATTTTCCAAATGTTCTATAAACACATGCAGTTCTTGCCTTATTTTGAGACTCTCTCACAAGCACATTTTCAAAATCAGAGTGGAAACCATATCCAAAATTCAGGCAACACGAGAAGGAATTTCCTCAGGTTTTTTCAATCTAGCAAATGTGTTTTGCTTTTCCATTCAGTCCAAAGCAGAGTACAAGGCAAAAAAACAAACTTCCACTGGTGCAAATTTGGGTGACAAGAAAGCTCAGACTCTACTGATGACAGTCAGTTAACAAGGCCTCACAAACAGGGATCATACAGATAGACAGATGTCCTGCAAATATAGTACCCCGTGGATTTTTGCAAATGTCAATGTCAAAAATTACCAAGAAAGAGAAAAATTAGTATCGAGAAGTGAACATGCCGTAAAAACAGGTGCGAATCAAACTCTATTTCAAAATGAGCAACCAAGGAGAGAAGCTGAACTCCCCAATGCAGGATTGAAGTTCTGATATAATTGTTCCCATAAACCTGCTTCAGGAAGCTGTCTAATCTGCCAACATTTGCAATTTCTTTCCCCACCACAGCGAAAGTGTATACAAACAAATATTAAATAACTTATACCATCAGTCACCGTACCTACTGGTGACAGCACAAATGATGAATTAGTAGGAGCTGGCAACCCACCCTGGCCAGAAGATGGAATATATGGGCAAATTGGAAGGGGCTTTTAGTTGTGCACTTACCTCCCTACATACTGCAGCAATCTGTGCTTCATCCATACAAGTTTCTGTAACAACATCAGTCAGTGAACCGCCAGCCAGATATTCCATCACGACACACAACTCATCACCCACCAGGTAACTAGGAGAAAATAAAAGCTTTGTACTTTACTTGTTTACAAATACAAGTAGGGAAAATTTATTACTAGATAGGTCAACACTAAGTATTGATCCTCTCTACCTTTGTGTGCACTACACAGGTGGGTAGTGAGGTGACAATATAGATTTATCATATTGGAAGGCATCACACCATTGACAATCATGTATTTTCTAACTGTTACTTTAAACATAAATGCCGTGCTTCCACACCCTCTGAAAAGGCATTTCTCCTCATCTTGCTCCCATCCACCGTCCTTGAAATTGTGACCTTGATTCCAGTCTCATCAACTAGGGGCAACATCTTAACATGCATCTATATTGTCTGTCACTTCAAATATTTTGTAGATTTCAATGAGAACATCTGTCATTCTTCAAAACTCTCTGGTTATCACTCTTTTGGACATGAAGAAAGTTTAAATTTATAATTGACCATGGACAACTCTGAGGATTTCTAATGAATATTTAAACTAATTTGAATGAAATGGATATGACAGAAAAGTGAAAGTTGCAGATATTCCTCGTGAGATAGAAGTGCTGTGGATAACAGGTTTAGCATATAGAAACACCTTTTGGAGGTGTACAAAATCATGAAGGTGAATAGCTAAGGTCTCTCTCTCCACACACACACACACACACACACACACACACCCTCTCCCCAAAAACAAGGTGGGGGGAGGGAAGAGTCCAAAACTCAAAGTGCATAGGTTTATGGTGAGGGGGGACAGATTTAGAAAGGACTGAGGGGTAACTTCTTCAAATAGAGGTTGGTGCATGTATGGAACGAGCTCCCAGACGAAGTGGTTGAGTTGAGTATAATTATAGTATTTAAAATGATATATGATTAGGAAGGATTTAGAGGGCCAAATGCTGGCAAATGGTACTTGGTCAGATTGGGATGTCTGGTCAGCAGGGACGATTTGGACTGAAGGGCCTGTTTCTGTGCTCTAAAACTCTGACTCTATGATAGAAAGCTAGTTCAAACCAGCAAGCAGAGAAGAGGTTAATGGCTTGGTTTCAGGGGAGGCCATTGCAGTAGAGTAGTCTCCAATGAGGAGCTCATTATTTACCAGGCTTTAATGACATGGATACATTGTCCTAAACAGTAGAGGAGCACAGTTGATTCTGAGCACGCCCAGTTACCTGTCCAGGAAGTTGACAATGTTGCTGTTCTTCAGCTCCTTCATCACCAGGATCTCATTGATAATTAGCTCTTTCTTTGGCTGTTTCTGCAGATTGATCTGTTTGATTGCCACCTGCAAGAGAAAACACACAACTTGCAAATACTGGTTCACCATCCCACTGCACCAGTTACAAATACAGGCAAGGTGTGCACTCCAAACTGATGACAACCGATCCCTCTCTTCTACCATCCATACATGATAACAAAAAGTAATAGATGGGTGTTTTCATCTTCTCACAGCTTCATTTTGTGAAATGGATGGAAGGAGACTTTGTTGTTTGGCTACCTAAGGGGTAAGAGAACATTTATGACATTTCCTGATTGGACTTCACAGAAATTTCTCAGAGTTGGAATATCGCAATGAGATTAAGCAGTTCTATGGTCACTTTGACTTGGAAACTTTGTCAAACTTGTCACAACCCCTCCATACAATCATTAGCCTAATTTGCTCCCAATGGGCAACAAATGAATTGTTACAATTACTGCCCCTTCGTCAAAGTGATGACAGGCACTGTCCAAGCCAAACACCCTTCCTGCACTTGCAACGCTCAGTTCATGAATACAGAGCATCTTCGTGCTCAGTAATAAACATGCCCATCGTGTGCTTGAAAATAGACAGCCCTCAAGTATTCAGTCAGACAGATCGCCAGGTTTAGTGTCTCTCAGCGACGTACCTCCTGTCCAGTTGCTACATCAATGGCTGTGAATACTGTCCCTGAAGCACTGTAAGGAAACACAGTGATAAAAATAACACATGACTTCTGTATCAATCATCACCCCTGTTCATTGCAAGATATAAAATGAATTCTGAACTGGAAAGGGTTTGTGCTAAAACGCGATGGTTGTCAGCCTTAGAGGAGAGATCAGCGTGTCAAAAATGCTGTATCCATATTCAAGCAGTAAAGCAGGACCTTCAAATGAATAATGATTCACTTCAGTGTTGAAGCAGCACTCACCCCTGGCCAATTTTCTCAAATCTGGTGTATTTTTTCTTTGGATCTCCAACACTCACAATAGTTCCTGAAAAAAAAAGATGTATAATGTAGTTATCAAACAGCTTTAGGACTTTCAGACAGATGACACAGATAGCTATGACAAACTGCACCATCTCCACCGAGATTCCCCACTTGATCTAACTCATACAATACTGGTATCAGTACCTGTGCTCAAAATACACGAAAGCAACAGGGGACTCATCAAAAATGTGTCATTAACAGTTCAACATTGCTTCAGACCCACACTTAACTACAGTGACAAGGTATTTGACGCAGAGGGTCTCTCGTACAGTTAACTACTGAACACTTACTCAGTTTTTCCATAATCTCGTCATCTGTCATCTTTGCCTTCTTTTTTGTTTTGTCCAAACCCTTTGAAGTGCCATCACCATCTGCTTCTCTGCTGGCAGGTGGAGGAATCGGATCAATCACAGATCGCGTGTAAACCTGAAGAAAATGGTACAACAACTGATGCTGATATACAGACACAGTGTACAATTATGCTCATGTGCCCTTGTGCGTGAGCAACATTATCCACATACACAATCATTCCTTTTTAAAAATTTCTTCTCATCACACTGAATATAGCCCATATGACTCCCAATACTGTATACATCATCTGAGTGAGTACTTTTCACCTATGATAGCCTGGTGTCAGGATGGCATAACAACAGAGGTTAACTCTGTCCTCTCCTGCTGCCCAACACCAATTACTGGATAATGAACAAGAATGGCAATCTAGATAGAATTGCTGTCTCCCTAGATCAGGGTATCGAGGCCAAATATGTTGCCTTTCATGCTGCTTCAGATAAAAGACTAACTCGTTGTGGTCTATGTAGATCATAAGACCATGAGATACAGGAGCAGAATTAGGTCATTCGGCCCATCTAGTTTGCTCTGCCATTCAATCATGGCTGATAAGATTCTCAACCTCATTCTCCTGCCTTCTCCCTGCAATCCTTGATCCCCTTACCAATCAAGAACCCATCTGTCTTACAAACTCTCAAATGACTTTGTCCCCACAGCCTCTGCACCAATACATTCCACAGATTAACTACCCTCTGGCTGAAGAAAATTCTCACCTCATTTCTGCATGGTGCCCCTTCACTCAGCACCTGTTGCCCTCAGGTCCCAGTCTCGCCTACTAGTGGGTATATCATCACCATGTCACTCTGTCAAGGCCTCTCAGTATTCTGTAAGTTTCAATCAGATCCCCCTTGTCCTTCTAAACTCCAAGTACAGACCCAGAGTACTTAACCACTCCTCACATTACAAGCCCTTCACCCCAGGACGATTTTTGCAAACTTCCTCTGGTCCTTCCACGGCAACATGTCCTCCCTGAGATACAGGTCCAAAGCTGCTCTCAATATTCCAAATGCAGTCCAATGAAGCCTTACACAGTCTCAGCAGTACATCTCTGCTCTTGAAATGAATGTTAGCATTACATTTGTCTTCCTAACTGGCAACTGAATGTTCATGTTATCTTTAAGAGAATCCTGAACTAGGATTCTCAAGTCCCTAGGTGCTTCAGATTTCTGAAGCCTTTCCCCTTTTGGAAAATAGTCCATGCCTTTATTCTTCCGACCAAAGTGCATAACCTTACACTTTTCCCACAACTTCGAGGCTGGGGCTGTTCTCCCTGGAGCGTCAGAAGCTGAAGGATGACCTTAAAGAGGTTTATAAAATCATAGGGGGCACAGAGAGGGTGAATAGCCAAGGCCTTTTTCCCCCCCCAGAGTAGGGGAGTCCAAAACTAGAGGGCCTAAGTTTAAGGTTAAAGATTAAAAAGGGACCCAAGGGGCAATTTTTCCCCACAAAGGATGGTGCATGTATGGACTGAGCTGCCAGAGGAAGTGGTGAAGGCTGGTACAATTGCAACATTTAAAAAAGGTATCTGGATGGATATATGAAGAGGAAGGATTTAAGAGGAATATTGGCCAAATGCTGGCAAATGGGACTCTGATGGGCATGGATGAGTTGGACCGAAGAGTTTGTTTCCATACTGTACAGCTCTATGACTCTATTATATTCCATCTGCCACTTCCGTGCCACACTCCTAGCCTGTCAAAGTCCTTCTGCAGCCTTCCCACTTCCTCATACCACCTATGTGTTATCTGCAAATTGAGCAATGACGCCCATCGTCCAGATCACTAACGTATAACCTGAATAGTTATGATCCCAGCATGGATCCCTGCAAAACTCCACTCGTCACCAGTTGCCATCCTGAAAAAGGCCCCTTTATCCACACTGCCAGCGTTCTGTCAGCCAGCCAATCCTCTATCCTTGCCAGTTCTTATCCTATTTAGCAGCCTCCTGTACAACACATTGTCAACTGCCTTCTGGAAATCCAGAAGCAATGCTGACTCCACCCATTTTATCATGTACTTCCAAATACTCTGCAATCTTATCCTTAATAATGGACTCTTAAAATCTTACCAATGTTCGAAGTCAGGCTAACAGGCCTATAGTTTCCTGTCTTCTGCCTCCCTCCTTTCTTAACTAGGGATGTTACCTTGGCTATTTTCCAGTCCTTTAGGATCCTGCTTGACTTCAGTGATTCCTGAAAGATCATCACCCACGCCGCCTCAATCTCCTTTTGAAATCTTAGGTGTAGTCCACCTGGTCCAGGTGATTTATCCACTTTCAGATCTTCCAGCTTCCCCAGCACCTTCTCCTTCATTATGGCCACTACACTCACTTATGTCCCCTGACTCTCTCATTGCTGATCAGGTATCCTGCTTGTATCTTCCCCTGTGAAAACTAATGCAAATTACCTATTCAGTTCCTCTGCCATTTTTGTTCCCCATTACTACTTCTCTGGCCTCATTTCCAATGGCCCAATGTCCACTCTGGTCTCAAATATTTAAAAAACTCTTGCAATTTTTTTTCTACTACTAGCTAGTTAATCTTAATTCTTCTCTCCCTTATTGGTTTTCTGGTTATCCTCTGGTTTTAAAATGCTTCCCAATCCTCTGACTTTCTGCTAATCTTCCTCACATTGTATGCTTTTTCTTTTGCTTTTATGCTGGCTCTGACTTCCCTGGTCAGCCATAGTTACCTCATTCTCCCCTTTGTACATTTCCTCTTCCTTGGAATGATTTCCATTGTGCTTCCTGAATTACCTCCAGAAACCTGTCATTGCTGCTCCATCGTCTTCCCTGCTAGACTCCCTTCAAATCAACTCCCTTATTCTTTACTCAATTGTAACACCATTACATGTCTGATTTCAGCAGCACGCTCTCAAACTGCAGGGTGAATTCTATTAGGATCATTGCCTTCTTTGGACTCCTTTAAGTTCCCAACACAAATCTGCCTCATTATCCACTACCAAATACAGAATTGCCTGTTTCCTGGTGGGTCCTGCCACAAGCTGCTCCAAAACAAAACCATCTTGCAGACATTCCACAAATTCCTTTCCTTGGAGTTCATTATTAGCCGGATTTTCCCAGTCCACCTATGTAATGAAGTACCCCGTGATTATTCTAACAGTATCTTGATAGATCATCTTCCCCACATCCTGACTACTGCTAGGATTGTACACATTTTTGTTTCCCATGAGGTGCTGCAACTCTACCCTGACAGATTCCACACTTTCTGACAATTTATCACTTCTTGCTATTGGTTTAATTTCATTTCTTCTTAACAAGATGATGCTGCACATCTATCAGGTCAGTCCAAATAGCTAGGCTAATAGACAGTCTGTGACTAATATAAGTGATAGCAATAATTCCAAATAAAAATGTACTTATCCACAGCCCTACTTGGACAGTAGTCAGATAGTGATCACCAGCTCACATCTTCATCTCACAGAGTCACCAAAGCTCCATTCACAACACTCCCAGCTACCCTTGAACATCCCAGTGATTACTCCACAAAAACAGGAAAACTATCAAGTGTTTAAAAATAAATCTGACATGAACAGGGTACGCTGGAAATGCAGCAGAAATTCTGATAATATCATTACCAGTCCTCCTCCTCCTCTGGAGCAGACTGATGGGTTGTTTCTCCAGCATTGACTAGTTCCTTCTCACCTGAAGAGCCAGATTGCAGACTGACAGTCACTACTGATTCACTAATACTTCTATGAAAATTTAGTTTTACACTGTCACTGCTAATAGCACAACTGTTTATAGTTCTAGAATCCCTATAGTATAGGAGGCCATTCAGCCCCACAAGTTGGCACCAACCCTCTGAAGAGCATCCCGCATTTACTACAGTTAATCCACCAAGCCTGCACATCTCTGCACACTGCAGGCAATTTAGCATGGCCAATCCACCTAACCTGCACTACTTTGGACTGTGGGAGGAAACCCATGCAGACACAGGGAAAAGGTGCGAGCTCCACACAGACAGTTTAACCCTCCAATCACCTGCTTCAGCAAGTTTTCATTCCTCGCAATATGGTCAACTCAACTTGGTTGATAAAACATGGAGCTGGAAAAAAAACAAAGCAGGTGAAGCAACATCAGAAGAGCGGGAGAGTTGATGTTTCGGGCAGGAACTTTCATCAGTCCTGGTGAAGGGTCCTGCCTGAAACGTCAACTCTCCTGCTATTCTGATGCTGCTTCATCCACTGTGCTTTTTCCAGCTCCACATTTTATCGGCACTGATTTTCCAGCATCCACACTCCTCACTATCTCCAATTCATATTTGTTGCCTTTTCTCAATGGCATTCACTTGATCACTTCGTTTCCACCATCCTGAGAGCTTGTTTATTCCTCATGTTTACTCCAAATAAGTCAGTCAATCTACTCTTCGCCAGAATCATATTTCACAATTTTCCTGACTTTGGATATCCATTTTCTACACGTCCACCTTTCAGGCCCAATATAACAAGACCCAAATCACAACATTGATAACTTTTTCCTTCAAACCTTGACTCATTCTTATACAGAACATTTCTTTTTATTTGGAAAATGAACCCTTTCCCATTGCAATCTTAGCTCAAATTTTTTTCGAGTGATAAGATTCTCCCAGATTCTTAAATTGAGATCGCTCTTTCAGTTGTTATTGATTTATTTCTTTTGGAATTGTAATTTCTTTCATTCTCCAAGACTCTCACCTGCTTTTCAATCATTTTCACCACTTCAATTCACTGAGGATTACCTTCTACTGTGGGTGACAAATCAGCCTACAAATTCCACTAACTTTACCAACTCACCTGCACCAATTTGTACTTAACTATAAACATCGGATATGGAAGCATTAGGGTATTAGAGAGACACAGTATCATGTTTGATATTCATATCAAATTTGATGTAGACTGAACTCAGTAATAAGAACATAACGGTCTATTTTTGGCTGACAAACACAAAGAAAGAAAAAAAATCTGAAGATAAAATGGAGAAAGACTTCAGGAAGCAATAGGGATGCGATATTGGAGGGAGGTTATCTGAGTGAGAAGCTTTTACGACATGACTCTGTTCCCATAATACTTACAGATTTGGTGCAATCTGGCCGTGGTGCGATGGCTGGGGGTGGAGCCTCATCATCATCCTCCTCCAGTACTGTTTGTACACTCGATGGCTCAGTGCTCTTTGTAATATGCTAAAGGCAAATATTTACACTTTAATCAACTTGCATACAAACTAGTGTAAAGACTGTTGGCTCTCCTTGTGATTTTGGGGACTGAAATAGGAAAAGAACTGCTGCATTTTGTAAAAACAAGTAAACCGATACTCATTTTAAGTACTGTTTACACAGTTGTTTGCCTGCCCAGCACTGCAGGTGAAGGAAAATGGAGCTTTGGCTGGTTGCAAGTCACGGGTGGATCTGTGGCCTTGCTGTCAGTGACCAAAGTGTTCTGCCTGCCAATACATACACAACTGGCTCCCAGGTAGCTGAACAGCTTAAGAGAATGAACAGTTGGGATAAGCAAATCAGACCTTTGGAAAGGAAGGAGCTGTTTCTTTTCTTTGCAAATAAAAAAAATCTTAAACCTCAAGAAAGCAAGTTTAGTTTTCCTTCAGCAGTGCTGTGAACTCTGGCCCTTAACTAGCAAGCTAGTCCAAAGCGTGAAGCAGCCACCCTGCCTATTCTATAAGTGGAAGTATCTGATGGAGAATCAAGGAATGGGTACAATCTGACAAACCAAAAGTACCGTGTCAGCAAACCCTCCAAAAACAGGGACCACTGAACTGTCTTCCAAAACTTTCCCTCTGCCCATAACACTGGTGCTTGAATGGCTTCAATCAGTTTCAGCTAGTTACGAGTTACATTTTTAGCCAT
Organism: Chiloscyllium punctatum; assembly: GCF_047496795.1. Lineage (NCBI taxonomy): Eukaryota > Metazoa > Chordata > Chondrichthyes > Orectolobiformes > Hemiscylliidae > Chiloscyllium > Chiloscyllium punctatum. The sequence goes on from NC_092744.1 coordinate 81,908,179, forward strand.
ATTTTAAAATCAAATGGGAACTAACAATATGCAAAGGCAGCCGACGAGTGCAGGAGCTGCAGTATTAACAAGATCTGAGTTCTGCCTTGCATGAAGTACAGATAATACTGGTGAAAACTGTGGAGGAACAATCAGTAAATAGTGCAAGACATCTGGACAAAGAAACTTGGGGATTGTAATATGTATAGTGTAATATTTTGTATGAAGCTTGAAGGTGTCTGTAAACTCAGCTTTATACTTTATGATAATAAGATTGGCTCTCCTTTAACATGCATAATTGTTTGACCTGATTTCAAGTCCTCTTATCAAATTGTTGAGTTGTCCAAAAACAAACAAACAGTCTGTGCGCATGCATGAACTGGGGTAAGTTTATAAGCAGGTTAGAATTTAACAAGTTAAGTCTTAATAGTTCACATTTGTTTACCTGTAGTTAGAAACTATTTGTTTAAAAGAAAGTCATTCTTGTCAAATACAAAAACCTGGTCTGTGCTTTGTCAACCTTGGTCTAAACGACAGGGAGCTGAGGAATTGTGCATACTTTTTAAAATCTTTAACTTTTTTGATAACCCCGAGAATAACGGACTTGATTCCCGGTTTGCCACCCAGTGAAACCTGACACTGCATTACATACGGTAAAAACAATGACTGCAGATGCTGAAAACCAAATACTGGATTAGTGGTGCTGGAAGAGCACAGCAGTTCAGGCAGCATCCAACAAGCACCTCTACCCTCATCTATAACATACAGACATATGTCACACAGTCTTCTCCAGTCTGTAGACTAGAGAGGAGTCTGCATCCTGCTTCCTCTTCCCTGTTTAAAATTCAGGTGTCAGAGGTTTCAACACTAGGTGATGTTACTCTTCAAGTAAGTTACATGATCGACTACCATAAGTTTGATTACTTTAGAGAGGGATCTGAGAGCACAAGTCTCAGTGTACAGCCTCTGCATCAGCAAAAACCCCTAGACTGACCCCAGCCAACCTGGCACTGCATGGATCATTCTGAACAGCAGAAGAACTGAAAGGGACTCCCCTTGCATAGAGATACATATGATCACTGATACGTGGCCACATCCTGACATTCATCAACCAGCTCCCAGCAAACGATCAACTAGAATCTGCCGAGTCTAGCCTGGAGAGTTAAAGGAATTTGAATGGACTTCTGTAGGTGGCTTGCAAACCCGAAGTAAGCACTTTTCACCAACTTGTGCAACCAAGTGGGTTCCAGGCACAAAGGGTCCTGCCTCTCCTCCGGATCCATGTCGAGGAAATACAGGGGCTGGGCAAATTAGTGTCTCCAAATCCTGTCCAGACCATGTAGCAACAAATACAGTCAACCAACATACATAATCTAAAACTTCCAACATGTTCCCTCACCTAATTAATACAAGGCCTTGTATCCGGACTTTACAGTGAATGTACAGCACTGCGTGGTCTTTGAATGAATCGTATCAGATCTTTTGTATCAGTCTCTCAAAGGCTGGACCAACATGAGGTCCATAAGATGCAGGAAAACATGCGAGTGGTAGTTGACTTGTTTAACACAATAAAAAGAACAGGATGCTACAAGCAAAGTTAAATATAAGATACTCACTGCAGGCGTAACTGCAGGAAACCTGTCTGGTTGCTCTGTTTGAAAGAAAGAAAAAGAATAAGTTTAAGTCAGAAGGTTTAAGATGTAGTCTAGGAGAAAGTGAGGACTGCAGATGCTGAAGATCGGAGCTGAAAAATGTGTTGCTGGAAAAGTGCAACAGGTCAGGCAGCATCCAAAGAGAAGGAGAATCGCGAGGAAGGGCTTATGCCTGAAACATTGATTCTCCTGCTCCTTAGATGCTGCCTGACCTGCTGCGCTTAAATGTAGTCTACACAAACTACTTTGGTCATTAAGTCAAGACTGCAACAGGAAACATTTTTTTTGAAGAACACATTCAGCCCACTGGTTTCTGCTCTATCGTCTTACCTGTGAAGCTCAGGTATTTCTGTTTCGCTGTATCTTTGGAATCGTAGAATTTGAGCACATCGAGCACAGCCTGAGGATTTTTCTTCTGTTCCAGTTTGGTGATGTTGGATGTCTGTAATAGTCGAGCCCATTGTTCGGGCATTCCCTATAAATACAAACACACCAGATTCAAGTAAACCAATGACAGTGGGAACTGAAATACGCACAAAGGTTGCAGCAAGACCATAAATTTAACTCTATTCAGTCAACACCACATTCAAATTAGAAGCAGGTGTAAGCCATTTGTTCCCAAGAGTGCGCAACCATTCAGAAGATTGCAGCTGTTCTGATTGCGACAATGTTCCCACTTGACAACCGTCCCCAATGATTATCAACTCCTTGCAAAGGTTGGATGTACCGCCCTTTCATTTGCTCCTCTCTTCCCTACATTGACAGAACTACCCTCAAACAAAAAAAACTCACGGAGCATCAAATAATCAAAAAGGCCCTTATCTAGGAGGCTGTTAAAAAAAAAAGGGGGACTGCAGCAATTCTTCACATGGAATCGAAACAAAGTTCTGTTAAACTGAAGTACTTGTTCAGTTCTGGACTCAGGGAAGATATACAGCCTCAGACGGAGGGGCAGTTTAAAATTGATCAGATTGAAATCAGGGTTTAAAGCTGGAGGACAGGTTCCAGAACCTTGCGGTGCATTCTGTTGTGTTTACTCTTCAAAAAAAAATGAAAACGAAAATACTCCTGCTAGGATGGTTGAAATCATAACCAGATTTTGTTTGCTAAATAAAACTACTTGCTCTGTTGGAAGAACAGTAACAGAATAAAACAATGGAAAGCATTCGGCCCATCTAGCCTGTATCATCTGAAGTAGGAGCTATCCTGCCTAATCTCATGTCCTAGCTCTTGGCACAAAGTGCATATACCCAAGTATTCAGATATGCATTCAGAGAGTTTTGTTCTGCCATCCTTTCAACAATGAATTCCAGACTCTACCAGCCTCTGGGTAAATACATTTCTCAACTTTGACCTTACCCTTTTCCCAAATACTTGAAATGTATGCTCTCTGGTTATTGATCTGTGAATAGAGATAAAGTAGATAGGATGGATCCCCCTGTCCCTCAATTTCACACTCCTGAATTAAATCAGCCCTTGGCTTTTAGCATTCCAAAGAAAATGACTCCAGTCTATCTAGTCTTACCATGTAGTTAAAACCTTCCATTCCTGGAAGCATCCCATTAAGTCTTTGTGCTCACTTCATGCTAAACACACCCAGAGTCAGGGTCAGAGTCAGAGGCCTTAATGGGTCAACAGGCTAGACACGAGAACATTAGGGAAATCTCGGATGGTAACGTGTAAAGTCTGCAGCAGCAAGCTTGAAACTAGCTTGGCAGGACAGCAGTACTCAATGGCTGTTACTGCAAACATCCCAAGGCAGAAGGCTGGTGACCCTTCCACAGAATGATGCACCAGGAGGGGGCCACCAACAAATTCACTGGAATAGGACAAATTCCAAATTGACCCACAGTAAAGCCAACAAAATAATTCATTGCAGATCATGGCATCACATACATACCGTGAATTCCCCTGTCACAGCATCGAACCCAACGTGGATCGTGTGCTCAAAGTCTGACGGAGGAGATATTTCTGGCCGTTCCTTTTCTCTCTTCTTATTTGCTGTACAAACAAAACAAATCCTGAACAGTTGTCAACCCATCAAAACAACAAACAAATGCAACCAATTCAAAGGAGAAAGGATTCCAAGTGATCAGAGGTGGACGGACAAATTCACTCTGAACTGACTCAAGACACACATTCCACATGGAACTACTGACAGAATATGACACAGCAGAAAGGGCATATGGCAGTGGTTAGAATCCTGAACTAAGGGCAGAGGGGTTGAAATTCAGACACAAATCCCTCATGACTAGATACTTGAAGTGCAAGCGCACAAATCTGGCACCAGAGGCCCAAAAACGCAAATGCTGAAAAGCCAAGTTAATTTTTATGAGCTAAGTGGGTGTTAGAACAATCAACCAAAACATTCCACCTCAGTCTGGTCAATATTTGACTACACATTACACGATTGGGAATCAATGCCTTCAAGCACTGAAGGATAAGCTGTGCACATGCCAAAAAAGAACAACAGAATGCATTGCAGCACATGACATATTCAGGTCATGCTGAGTCACAAGAATCATAGGCAACTCAGAGCCACTGCCCTCTTATGTACACAAGTAAATTCGATACCAACTAAATATGCAATCAGTTTTAAAACTGGCAGACTTGCTACCTTCAGCTTTTCCAATAAATCTGAAATAACTCAACCCCTCTTAATGAGTTTCACAGCCTTTACAGCAAGCTCAGACTCATTCTCAACAGGTTCTGAGTAAGTCAGAGTTACCCAGTACTTAAAACATGCCAAACAAGTATAGCAAATTACTGAAGAGTAGAGATTGTCTTACTGTCAATGTTAAAGCATCTAACCAACCCAAACCAAACCCAAGGTCCAATGCCTTTCCAGTTGATTTTCCATCACAATACCATAAAGATCTGCCATCTTTTCCAATCAATCAGCAGAAAGAAAATAGAGGGCTGAACTGATGGGAGTCTTTAAAAAGGTCATAAAAAGGGCTTTAGTAGTCTACACACTGTTCGAGAAAATATTTCCACTCCAGTCCAAACTAGGGTCACAAAAGGAAGCTTGCACGGAGTATAAAAATGCAAGCATGGAACATAGTTGGGCTGAACGGCCTGTTTCTGTGCAGGACTTTTATTGCAATTCCACGTAAAATCAATTGAAACTAGTTTCTAAATCTAGATCTCGATTTGAATTTATTTGATACCAAACATGGAAGCATCAATGTGCAGAAACGAGAGAGGGTCCCCTAAAAAGGGTCTTAAAAAGGAAGTCATCTGGGTCTAACTTAGAAATAAAAGAAAAGGCAATTACTTTGCTAGGATTATAGTACAGGCCTCCCAACAGTCAGAGGGAGATAGAGGAAATATATAGACAAATCACAGAAAGGTGGGAGAGAAACAATGTGGGGGAAAGAATTGTGGGGGATTTCAACTTTGTTAACATTAACCAGAATTACCTTAGTGTGAAAGGATTAAACAAGATGAAATGTTTAAAGTGCACCCAGGACAGTTTTTCGGTGTCAGTACATAGTTAGTCCGATTCGAGATGGGGCAGCGTTAAACCTAATCCTAGGGCATGAAGCTGGTCAAGTGGTCGAAGTTTCAGTGATTTTACATTTTGGGGATATTGACCACAATTCTAAGTTTCAACGCATTATGGAGGGGATGGCATAGTGCAGAAATTAAGAGTCTAAACTGAGAAGGAAGGAGGGCAACTTCAACATAATTAGACAGGATCTGACAAACAGACTGGCAGCAGCTATTTGCAGATCAGATAACATTTGGAAAGTGGGAGTCTTTAAAAGGTAGTAGAGTGAGAATTAGCCAGGCAAAAAAAAAGGAAGTAATAGAGTCATAGAGATGTATAGCACGGAAACAGACCCTTCAGTCCAACCCGTCCATGCCGACCAGATATCCCAACCCAATCTAGTCCCACCTGCCAGCACCCAGCCCATATCCCTCTAAACCCTTTCTATTCACATACCCATCCAGATGCCTCTTAAATGTTGCAATTGTACCAGCCTCCACCACATCCTCTGGCAACTCATTCCATACACGTACCATCCTCTGCGTGAAAAAGTTGCCCCTTAGGTCTCTTTTATATCTTTCCCCTCTCACCCTAAACCTATGCCCTCTAGTTCTGGACTCCCTGACCCCAGGGAAAAGACTTTGTCTATTTACCCTATCCATGCCCCTCAATTTTGTAAACCTCTAGAAGAAGTCTGGTTATAACTTCATAAAACATTGTTTGGGCCACAGAGGGAATACTGTGTGCAGCTTTGGCTGTCACACTATCAGAAGGACATTATTACACTGGAGGTGGTGCAAAGGAGATTTACCAGGATATTGCTCAGGATTGAGGAGAGATTGGATAGGCTGCGTTTGTTTTCCTTGGAGCAGGGGACACTGAGGGGATATCTGATTGGAGGTTTACAAAATTGAGAGAGGCACAGAGAGTAGATTGCGAGAACCTTTTTTGCTGTGGCAGATGTGTCCAACATCAGACGGCATAAACTTAAAGGTGAGTAGCAAGTGGTTTAGAGGGGAAAAAGATTTTCACTGAGGATGGTAGAAATATGGACTGTGCTGCTGGAGGGAGTGTTTCAGGCAGGCAACATTTAAAGCAGCACCTGGATGAGCACTTAAAATGCCAGGGCAGTGTAGGCTATGGAACAAGTGCAGGCAAATGGGATTAGTGTAGTTCGGTGTTTGTGGGCCAAAGGGCCTGTTTCTATGCTGTATGACTCTCATTAAGATTTTACTATAGAGAATTATTCCTGCCCCTTGTTCTTCACAGCCCTCGTTAGAGGTCTACCCGGTGAAGATATTTGTCTACGAGCAGTGAAAGATTTCACTCTTGGGATCAATCAGAAGCTCCAAGAGATGCAAACAGTCATAAAAAAGCACCCATAGTGGAGGGGACGCCTCCCTTCACAGAGGGTTCATTGGAGCTCAGACAACAAAGGAGAGAAACAATACAAACAGTACTTTGTCCCAAAATCAAGGGATCAGATTCCAGAACTGTTTAAAAAGCTGGCTGTTTGGGTGGTATGGCTGGAGACTCTGCCCCCACTGACCGCTGCTGAAAGCTCAACTTTGTACCACCTCTTACACAAGAGCATCACAAGAAAAACCGGAACACTGAATAGAGCCACAGAGATGTACAGCTACAGGAACAGATCCTTCTGCCCAACTTATCCATGCTGGCCAGGTATCCTAAATTAATCTAGTTCCATTTGCTAGTACTTGGCCCATATCCATCTAATCATATACCCATCTAGATGCCTTTTAAATGATGTAATTGTACCAGCCTCCACCACTTCCTCTGGCAGCTCATACCAAACATGTACTACCCTCTGTGTGAAAAAGTTGCTCCATAGGTCCCTTTTAAATTTTTCCCCCTCTCATCCTAAACCTATGCCTTTAGTTCTGGACTCCCCCATCCCAGGGAAAAGACCTTGTCTATTTATCCTATCCATTGCCCCTCATGATTTTACAAACCTCTAAGATCCACCCCTCAGCCTCCAATGCTCCAGGGAGAATAGCCCCAGCCTGTTCAGCCTCTCCCTTTAGCTCAAACCCTCCAACCCCTGCAACATCCTTGTAAATCTTTTCTGAACCCTTTCAAGTTTCACAACATCATTCCAATGAGGGATAACCAGGGTTGCACATGAAATTCAAAAAGTGACTTAATCAATGTCCTGTACAGCCGCAACATGACCTCCCAATACATATACCTGACGCACTGACCAAGGAAGGAAAGCATACTGAATATGCCTTCTTCACTATCCTATCTACCTGAAACTCAACTTTCAAGGAACTATGAACCTGTACTCCAAGGTCTCTTTGTTCAGCAACACTCCCCAGGACATTACCAGTGTATAAGTCCTGCTAAGATTTGCTGTTCCAAAATGCAACATCTCATATTCATCTAAATTAAACTTCTCAGCCCATTTATCCTCTGGTTAAGATCTTCTTGTAATCTGAGGTAACCTTCTTCACTGTCCACTACACCTCCAATTCTGGGTCATCTGCAAACTTACGAACTGTACCTCTTATGCTCGCATCCAAATCATTTATATAAATGACAAAAAGCAGTGGACCCAGCATTGATCCTTGTGACAAACCACTGGTCACAGGCCTCCAGTCTGAAAAGCAACCTTCCACCACCACCACCCCCTCATTCCTACCTTTTTAGCCAGTTCTGTATCCAAATGGCTAGTTCTCTCTGTATTCAGTGAGATCTAACCTTGCTAACCAGTCTATCATGAGGAACCTTGTCAAATGCCTTACCTGAAATCCGTATATATAATGTCCACTGCTCTGCCCTCATCAATCCTCTTTGTTACTTCTTCAAAAAAACTCAATCAAGTTTGAGATATGATTCCCCACTCACAAAGCCAAGTTGACTATCACTATTCTGTCCTTGCCTTTCCAAATACACGTACATCCTGTCCCTGAGGATTCCCTCCAATAAACTTGCCCACCACCGATGTCAGGCTCACTGGTCTATAGTTCCCTGGCTTGTCTTTACCACCCTTCTTAAACAGTGGCACCATGTTTGCCAACCTCCAGTCTTCCAGCACCTCACCTGTGACTATAGATGATCTAACTATCCCATTGAGGGACCCAGAAATCACTTCTCTAGCTTCCCACAAAGTTCCTGGGTACACGTGACCACGTCCTGGGGATTTATCCACCTTTACCCGTTTCAAGACATCCAGCACTTTCTCCTCTGTAATATGGACATTTTTCAAGGTGTCACTATTTATTTCCCCACATTCTATATCTTCCATATCATTCTCCACAGTAAACACCGATGCAAAATACTTGTTTAGTATCGACCCCATCTCCTGTGGTTCCACACACAGGCTACCTTGCTGATGTTGAGGGGCCCTAGTTACCCTTTTGTCCTTAATAGATTTATAGAATCCCTTTGGATTCTCCTCAACTCTAGTTGCCAAAGTTATCCCATGTCTCCTTTTTTGCCCTCCTGACTTCCCTCTTAAGTATACTCCTACTGCCTTTATACTCGGCTAAGGTATTCACTTGATCTCTGCTGTCTAGACTGAACACCTGCTTCCTTCTTTTTCCTAATCAAAACCTCAATTTCTCTAGTCATCCAGCATTCCCTACACTTAAAAGCCTTGCGTTTCACCTAACAGGAACTGAATCCACATTTGATATGTGAGAGGCTTTCAAAGATAGGTTGAAGATAGTGCAGAATAGGCATGTCCCTTTGAAAACAAGGGATAGGAAAGGCAAGATTCATGAACCGTGGATGACAGGAGAAATCCTGCGAATAGCCAAGAGGAAAAGGGAAGCATACATAAGGTCCAGGCAGCTAAGAACATAACAGGCCTTGGAAGAATATTGGGAGAGTAGGAGCAATCTTAAACAAGGAATTAAGCAGCCTAAAACCGGTCATGAAATAAGTTTAGCGAACAGAATTAAAGAGAATCCCAAGGCCTTTTATTCATATACAAGCAGCAAAAGAGTAACTACAGAAAGGGTTAGTCCACTAAAGGATAAGGAAGAAAGGTTGTGTGTTGAACCTGAGAAAATGGGTGAGGTTCTCAAATGATTACTTTGCATCAGTGTTCACTGAGGAGAGGGACATAATGAATGTTGAAATTAGAGATAAAAGTTTGTTTACTCTGGATCATGTTAACATCAGGAGGGAAGATATGTTAGATAGGCTAAAGGATATTAAGGTGGACAAATCCCCAGGACTGGATGGGATCTATCTCAGGGTGCTGAGGGAGGTGAGAGAGGAAATAGCTGGGGCCCTGACAGATATCTTTGTAGCATCCTTAAACACAGGTGAAGTGCCAGAGGATTGGGGGATTGCTCATGTTGTCCCCCTGTACAAGGGTAGTAGGAATATTCCAGGTAACTACAGACCAGTGAGCCTAACGTCAGTGTTGGGAAAGTCGCTGGAGAAGGTACTGAGGGATAGAATCTATTTATACTTGAAGAGAATGGACTTATCAGTGATAGGCAACATGATTTTGTGCAAAGGAGATCGTGCCTTACCAACTTAATAGAGTTCTTTGAGGAAGTGACCAAGTTGATAGATGAAGGAGGGCTGTAGATGTCATGTACATGGACTTTAGTAAGGCGTTTGATAAGGTTCCCCATGGTAACTTAATGGAGAAAGTGAAGTCACATGGTGTGCAGGGTGTTCTAACTCGGTGGATAAAGAACTGGTTGAGCAACAGGAGACAGTAGTAGTTGAAGGGAGTTTCTCAAAATGGAGAAAAGGTGATCAGTGGTGTTCCAGAGGGATCAGTGCTTGGGTCACTGTTGTTTGTGATATACACAAATGATCTGGAGGAGGGCATTGTTGGTCTGATCAGTATGTTTGCAGATGACACGAAGATGGGTGGAGTAGCAGAAAGCATAGGGGACTGTCAAAGAATACAGGAGAATATAGATAGACTGGAGAGTTGGGTGGAGAAGTGGCAGATGGAACTCAATCCAGGCACATGCTAGGTGATGCATTTTGGAAAGTCTAATTCTGGAGCAAACTATACTGTAAACTGGAAATGTTGATGAGCAGAGAGATCTGGGAGTTCAGGTCCATTGTTCCCTGAAGGTGGATAGTGTGGTCAAGGCGGCACATGGTGTGCTTGCCTTCATCAGATGGGGTATTGAGTACAAGAGCTGGCAAGTCGTGTTAAAATTGTACAAGACATTGGTTCGGCCGCATTTCGAATACTGTGTACCGTTCTGGTTGCCACATTACTAAAAGGATGTGGATGCTTTGGAGAGGGTGCAGAGAAGGTTTACGAGGATGTTGCCTGGTGTGGAAGGTCCTGGCTAGGAAGAGAGGTTGAGGTGGTTAGGATTGTTTTCATTAGAAAAAAGGAGATTGAAGGGGAACCTGATTGAGGTTTACAAAATCATGAAGGTTATAGACAGGGTGAATAGAGGTAAGCTTTTTCCCAGGGTGAAGGATTCAATAATGAAAGGTCACACGTTCGAATTGAGAGGAGAAAGGTTTAAGGGGGATACACGCAGCAAATACTTTCCACAGAGAGTGGTAGACACCTGGAACGCATTGTCAGTAAAGGTAGTGGAGGCAGGCACGGTAGATTCATTTAAGGTGTGTGTGGACAGATGCATGAGTTGGTGGGAAGCAGAGGGATCCAGCTCCTTAGGAATTGGGTGATAGATTTAGACAATGGATTTGGATTGGCACAGGCTTTGAAGTCCGAAGGGCCTGTTCCTGGGCTGTAAATTTTCTTTGTTCCTATACTGTCTCTAGACTTTGGTTATCACAGTTTTGAAGGCTTCTCATTTTCCAGCCATCCCTTTACCTGCAAACCTCGGCTCCCAATCAATTTTTGAAAGTTCTTGCCTAAAACCATCAAAGTTGGCCTTCCTCCAATTTAGAACTTCACCTTTCAGATCCTGTCTTTCTTTTTACATCACTATTTTAAAACTATTAGAATTATGGTCATTGGCCCCAAATTAATCCCCCTCTGACACCTCAGGAAATAAGGCAGGGCAAGTGACTAAGAGGTGGTCAAGTTTTGCACCTTTTGTCAGTACATTCACATACTGTATCAGAAAATTTTCTTGAACACACTTCAATTCCTCTCCATCTAAACCCTTAACACTATGGCAGTCCAGTCTATAGTTGGACCATTTGCCAGCTTGCTTGCACTTCTGGTAAGGTGAAGTCTGGAGCCAGTCAGCCCGCTGTTTACTGGACACAAGTGCATCACTTATTGTTAGATTTAATCCGATGATGCCAGCTTCAAATGTTTAACCCCCAAATAGATAGGCTTTATCTGTTCTGAGAATCACACCACAACCTTCAATCAGATAGTAACACAAGAAAACAAATCGCAACTCTGCCCAGATTTCCAGGGGAAGTCCAACAGCTATCAGCTTTGTTGGAAATTAGGGGAAGCAAACATTAAAAGCATTCTTCTGAAGGAAAAGCTTTGAAGACAATGAGTTGTGTATTGACTGCACCAGCCCTTATCCATCTCTCGCATAGTAAATGTAATACACACTAGCCCCATTGCTGTATCACATGCGTTATAACCGTCACATGCCCAAACACATCATTTCTTGCACAATTTCCTCATCTGCCTTGCTTTATGACAGTTTCACATATTCTTTCATCACTTTCACACATTCCACACCACCCTAGAATACATCTGATCACAAAATCCGTCCATTACTCCTTTGTTGGATCCTTTGCTTTACCTTTTTCTCCAGTGTTTGAGAAAATAGACTTGAGTTTTGTCCGCTTCTGTTTCTCTTCAGGTACAGATGGCAGTGGCTTGGCATTGTGGTTAGTCAACAGCGTGTCCTTGCTGCCCATTGGGAAACTAGTGCTACTCACACGTACAGGGGGTGCCGGTGGTTTGTCCTCCAACTCTCCGTTATTGGACATTATTCCAGGTTAAAACAACCCTAGACAAAGGACGCAAGAGTTAGCATTGAAAAGGCAACTCAACATACATTGGAAAAAAGCATTGTTGACTCAGTGTAGTGACCCAATACCAATGCTGCAGAGCTTTTCATCAAAAGGAAACCTATTATAGAAATCATGCCACTGAGTGATCTGCGATGAAGTGTTTTCTTTGCATGTTACCGGTGATGCTTGTCTTTATTGCCCATCCCTAACATTGTCCAGGGCAATTAGGGATGGGTGATCAAGTTGGCCTAGCCAACAAAGCCCCCATACCATCAAATATTACTACAAAGCTGCTCGACGGCTCTCTACTGACAGTAAACTCCAACATCCAGGAATTAATTTATATTCCAGCTGTCACAATACTACATTGTGCTGTAGTTCATTGTTGTTGCACAATCAGCCATCTGTTTTGGGGGTGTTAAATTCTTAAAGAAACATCATTCAAAAGTTAGCAAATTTTGCAAAAGCTGATCAGTCAGAAAGAAAATGAAGAAAAGCCCTCATCTGTTCCAGTATGGAATTCTTCCACTCAAATTCTGGGGTGAAATCCCATTTCTATTCTTCATAGCACAACAAGGCTGCTGTTAATTCTCAGTCATAGGTTCCCACATTATTCCTGGACATCAGTCAGCCAGAGGAAACCCAAGGACAGTTCAATCCATTCAAACGAGCTTAAATGTGAAAATTTGCACCATTTTGTTATCTTTTAATTTTCTTTCATGGGATGTGGATGTCACTGTCTGGGCTCCCATTAGTTACCTATCCCTAATTGCTTTAAAAAATGGTGGTGAGCTGCCTTCTTGCAGTCTGTGTGACTTGGGTACATGAACCGTGCCACGAGGCTGGGACTTCCAGGGTTTTAATCATGTTGCTCCCACTTCACAATGGCATACATCCACACACTGGATGACATAACCATGGTCCCCAGAAGTGCCCAGGGCACGTTGAAGCACAGCAGACTCATGCATGTCACAGAAAATCAATCTTTGTCCATTCCTCACGAGGGCTTTCACTCACAATATACAATAGGGGAAACACTTAGCGCAGAATTCCCTCACCCACTCTTGCGCACCACACAGCTCAGCCCTGATACAGCATCCAGTCTTCACAAACTCACTTTCCCCCAACACACACACACAGGCCTGCTGCACGCCACCTCAAACCAAGCAAGCTTAGAGCTCAGCACAAGCACGTCAACTTTTGACAAACACTCATAATATATCAGTGTATGGAGAAAGCACAAACTGGCACACAGTCACCCTTACGTTTGCAGCCAAGACAACTTCACTTACAGGAAGAATTGCAAGGTTCAAGGTTTAATGGTGTGATTGGCCAATTGGCATATACTTGAGGGGAAGATGCTACATGCACCCAGCAACCTATCAGTCAAAAAACTTCACGATTCACTAAACTGAGAGCTCACAGTTCCAAAGTACAATTTTATTTTCTAAATTCTTTCATGGGAACAAGCTTCGCTTGTAAGACCAGCATTTTCACGTCCAACCTCAAATGCCTTTGAAATAATTTCTTAGGGCAGTTTGGAGTCAGGAGTCACATGTAGGCGAGTCCAAATAGGCAAGGCAGAAACAGGATAATGATCCAGATAGGTTATGATATTCCACAATAGCCACGGTTACCATTACTTAAACTAACTTCAGATTACAGATTTTGTTTTAAAAAAAACCTGAATTGAATACAAATTCAACCAGTTACCGTCCTGAGATTTGAGCCGTTGTCCCCTTGGCACTAGTTTGGGCTTGTAGATTACAGTGACACTACCACGGTGCTACCTTCTCTTCCAGGTAAAGTCAGCCAATTTACCTCTCCAGAAATATCGACTGGAAACACAAAAAACTTTACCACTAAAAAGTCCCATGTCATAAAAACTGAATTTCACATTCGGTTGGTATCAATAAAAGTTCTGAATCACAGTCAGAGATCACAAGTACAGAATCACAGAATGGCTACAACACAGAAGAGACCATTCAGCCCACTGTCTGCACTGTTGCTTTTGAAAAGCAATTTACCCAACGCTGTTGCCTCGCCTTCTACCTGTAACTTGCAAATTCACTTTTCTGATTTTGATCGAATCCCTTCTTGAATGTCTAGATTGAACACTTGGGTATTGCATTCCTGATTGTAACCACTTTCACTTGGAAAAAGTTCGCTAGTGTCACCATTGCTTCTTTTACACGTTACCCTAAATCTGAGCCTAATGTGTTCAAAATGGTCGCTAAATGAGATCAGCTTCTCGCTCCCACCACTGCCCAGACTTTGCATCAAAGTATTCAAAATTGTGAAATCTACTCTCAAATCCCTGTCCTCCAAAAGAAAAAAATGCCCCAATTTCTCCAATTCTTAAAGCAGAATGTCATAACTTGATTCTGTCACCATCTGGTCATATCCAATAGCACCACACTGTGTCAGCACAGCTAACCCACTGGCATCTGCCCAGAATCAGTTTAAAAAAAGATGTTCTGCAACACGAGTCAAACAAATTGCATTTGTTGATGGGGAGAAAGGTCAAGATGACACTGAACCCTATCAGTGTTCCAACTTTCAATGGGACAAGATTAGTCATCAGTAAAACAAACATAAGTCAGAGGACCCAATTGAACCACACTGTTCACAGTCAGGATCTATTGACCAAGAGAACACTAAGCAAACACTTGCAGCTTCATGACACCATTACACACGTGTTTGTGTTAGCACCTTCTATTCAGTAAAATATTTTCAAGGACTTCATCGGAGCCCTATCAAATAAGCTTTGCCAACAAATTACGTAAGGAGCTATTAGGGCAAGTGTCCAAAAACTTCAGTCAGAGATAGGCTTTAAGAAAAAGGAAAGAAATACAGGCACCTCAATATGCTCAAGAAGTAGTAATTATTTTAGAGTACAATCACCACACTTATTTCTTGTTATCTGCTGATTTGCTATCCATGGATCTGGGTAATCTCAAGGTCAGCCCCTGACCCCTTTTTTACCTTTGAGTTGTCTGATCTGATCACGTGATGCACGAGTGTGTTACACAGAAGTGGCATCCATGTTTTTTGTTACCCAAAGGGAGTTGGATGCTCATTCAGATTTACCGAAAAGTCATTGCTACTCCAATTTCAGTTTATAAAGTACATCAATGCAATCTGTGTTCTAGCACAACAAAGTTAACAATTTCATCCAAACCTGGAAATGCCACTGACTGAAGGGGTGGTGTTATTTTCTTTTTTTGGGGGGATTGCAAACTTAAATGGAATTTGGACTGCGAAAACAAATACCAGGGAAGTTTTGCAATTTAATAATCAAATGCTGCATGTTTTTTGAGCTGTGTGATATAATGATGCCTTGTGAAGGGGGGGGGGTAGGTGTAGGAAAACCAAACAAATAAAAACAGGAGTCTTTCCAGTGATAGAAACACTGGCTGACAATAGCCTCATGGCAGTTTCAACACTCAATAGCTTAACTGAGAAGTGCCAGCGCAACACAGAAAAATTGAAATCTTACAGACATCTCACCCACTCTGTTTTTTGCCCACACAGAGGAGAAAATAGACTTTGAAAGAATTCTAAAAGATTTTGATTCAGTGGTTGATTGGGTCAACCATTACACTGAAAACATTGAATTAGAATTAGAATCCCTACCGTGTGGAAACGGGCCCTTTGGCCCAAAAGGTCCACACCGCCCCTCCGAACAGTATCCCACCCAGACACATTACCAAATATTTCCCGTGACTAATGCACCTAACCTATACATCCCTGAACACTATAGGTAATTTAGCATGGCCAGTTTACCTTACCTACACATCTCTGGATTGCAGGAGGAAACCAGAGTACCTGGAGGGAAATCACGCAGACATGGGGAGAGTGTGCAAACTCCACACAGACAGTCGCCTGAGGCTGGAATCGAACCTGAGTCCCTGGCGCTGTGAGGCAGCAGTGCTAACCACTGTGCCACCATGCCACCCATATGCATCATCAGTACTAAAAATTGCAAACGGAGACAATTTAACACACCCTTCAAGTATGGACTGGTAATTCTCAGAATATTTTTTGTCATGCCCATATTGCTTTTCCACCCTTTGTATTGGTGTTAAATTGTTTATCTTGTCTGTCTTAATTATGGTCGAGTGCACTCGAGAGTTTTTGAAGAGGTACGGTTTAAGATGCATAGTAAGAGCTTAGAAGTCTTCTTTTCTTTGCTTGTTGTTATTTAGTGTTACATTCAGTTTTATTTTGTTACTAATGAACCTGGGCATGCATTGCTTTTGTCTTGATTAAGTCAAAAGTATAGTGGTCTCATTTGTGACAACGTATGGAACAATGGGACACAATTAGCAATGCACTGTTTTCAGGTTGTCATAACATTGGAAATCTGAGGACTGATCAGCGAAAACAGCTGCTTCCTTGGCCTATGTACTCAAACTATTTAGTTAAGTGGCACTGGTTAGGGACAGAGTATTAAACATCACACTTCTCTCAAAGAGGTCAACATAATGTTCTAATCAGGCTGTCTTTGGCAGAATTGCTTTCCTTTATTGGTCAGAGTATTGAGTACAGGAGTTGGGAGGTCATGTTGCAGCTATACAGGACATTGGTTAGGCCACTGTTGGAATATTGCGTGCAATTCTGGTCTCCTTCCTATTAGAAAGATGTTATGGAACTTGAAAGGGTTCAGAAAAGATTTACAAGGATGTTGCCAGGGTTTGAGGATTTGAGATATAGGGAGAGGCTGAACAGGCTGGGGCTGTTTTCCTTGGAGCGTCGGAGGCTGAGAGGTGACCTTATAGAGATTTACAAAATTATGAGGGCATGGATAGGATAAAAAGACAGTCTTTTCCCTGGGGTCAGGGAGTCCAGAACTAGAGGGCATAGGTTTAGGGTGAGAGAGGAAAGATATAAACGAGACCTAAGGGACGGCATGGACAGGTTGGACCGAAGGGTCTGTTTCCATGCTGTACATCTCTATGACTCTATAATTAAGAAATGGAGCAAATCTCCATTCTCCACACAAAGTGACAGAAATATTGTGAGGGCATTTATTAAGATCTAGAATTCAAGTTTGTTGAGAAGCTGATTTTGTTTGGTAGACCTATTACTTGATGTCAGTGCCGATGATCACTTTAAGTAGATGATACAAATCAGATCAGTCTGAGCTGTTCAACATCTAGAAAACTGTAGAAGCTCTTAAAATGTGTTGCTGGAAAAGCGCAGCAGGTCAGGCAGCATCCAAGGAACAGGAGAATCTACGTTTCAGGCATCAGCCCTTCTTCAGGATGCCCGAAACATCGATTGTCCTGTTCCTTTGATGCTGCCTGACCTGCTGTGCTTTTCCAGCATCTGCAGTCCTCACTTTCTCCAACCGTAGAATGTCCCCAATCAAAAAAGAACATGTGGTTATCTGGCTTACTAGAAATATCACATCCTTAATGTGACAACTTTTTCTTCATCAGTAATTAAGATACACTTCATTATTAAATATATTTGTCATTTGGTTTCTGAACTGACATGCCTAGCATTCTATATTCCAGACAGCTATCGAAGATGCTTCTGACAGAGTAACTCTGCATTCAAAACCTGCTGGCAATAATAACCATTTTTAAAAACTGTCAAAATGTTTCATTTTTGTCATGCGGGATATATTTGGCTAGACTGTTAAAAATTTTAAATGGGACAATTTTCTTACCTCAAAACTTCCCATCACAAACACCGAGACTGAGGTTTCTCAAGAACGTTCATTTGCTCTAACCTTTAATGAATCAACTTCAAAGATGACACTTCTTATGTTCTTAACACAGCAACTTCAGAGGGGTGACATGCTATCTAAGTAACAACTAACAAAACATGGTTTCTCATCCCCTGCTGAGACAAAACGAAACAATGAAGAATGTTCTACAAAGCTGTCTCCCCAACCTCTATGACCCAAAGGCAGCAGGTTGTGTACAAATCATCTATTCTTTGGAATTTTCTTCCAGTATTACAGAGGTAAGTAAAAAGTCAGGAGGCTTTCAATCCAGGAACAGTGGAAATCACTCAAAAATAAAGGGCCTTCACCTCACTACCTTCATATATTAGAGATCATGTTTGCTACCTGAAAAATATTATACACTATTAAGCACCTGGAAAAACCCATTTCATGCTTCAGCTTAGGATGGGTTTTCACTACACATTTAGTGACAGTGGTAGACTTTGCACAGACCTCAGGATTTATTACAGTGCCAGCTTAGGGCTTCATGTTAAGATAATGCAGAGTGAAAATCTCTCCTTCAGGGAATTTCAACTCCACTCAGGTTTCAGAATGCCATTTCACATAACCAACATAAATTGGCTCCATCTTTACTTGGAGTATGTCCTTTATCTAATTGGAGAAACATGACTGGGCTACAGGTTGTATTCAATTCAGCCAAACCAGTGCCATGCGCAATGAGCATTTAATCCATGTTACACCAAGAATATACATGCATTGTGTTCTGTTTATAGCCAATGATCAATATGTTGCCCCACCACCACTGACTCTTCAACCCTGCCCAAGTTTCTCCATTGCTCCTTGTTCCATGAATTGAGCATCATGACAAGAGTGGTTAGAACAGTTGTGACCAACCCAATAAGGAGCAACAGGTTTTGGCACAGAAAGAATAAGCTATCAAATATCTCACACTAGATCGGTGCACAACCATTTCCAAAGTAAACAAACTACAGTTGAACTATAAACATAGTAGGAAATTGCTTATGGCTTTGCTGTGCATTAAATCAGACAGTTACAATATAAATGCATAATATGGACGTGCTGGTGTTGGACTGGGAGCAGTGCTCCGGAAGCTAGTGCTTCCGAATAAACCTGTTGGACCATAACTATAAATGCAGACACAGGAACTTATCATTTTAGAAGATCTGCACTTCTATAGCAGCTTTCACAACTCTGGGGAATCCCAAAGCACTTTAAAAGCCAATTAAGCTTTTTTGAAGTATAATTATGTCTTTAAAAGGAAGCATGGCAGTCAATTTGCACAGAGCAAGCTCCCACAAATAATAACAAGATAACGACTAAATAAAAATTGGCTTTTCGAGATGTTTATTAAGAGCTAAATACTGAACGAGAAGATTTCTCCAATTTTCATTGAAATTGTGCCAAATAGTTCTTTCACAACCAATCCTGTGGGCAAATTAGGCCCCATTTGCAAGTCTGGACTTCTCAGTACTGCAGGAGTATTTCCACTGCAATATGAAAGGAGCAGATAAGCATATAGACAAAGATTTTTAACGTATGTTGAACATAATCTTTTTTTTGGATGAATCCTTACTAAATCTGAAACTAAACCCTGAAACTCAAACTCTGCCAGAAGCCAGCTTGTCCTTTTATTTTCTTTAGTATCTTGGCACTTACTGCATCATCTGATGACAAATTTTACATCAAACTGCATTCACAGAACTGATACCACATCCTTTAATCGTAAATTTCAAGACTCAACCGGCTCCTTTAAAATTTATCAGAAAGGTATGAGATAGAAAGGAAATAAGGTCACAGCCAGATAAGTATCTGGAACTGATGTAACTCAGAAGCTTGTTCAACCTCAGAAATCCGAGCGTAAGTAGGCCACAAGAGGTATTCAATATCATGACAGAACTCTAATCCCACTTCACCCAAAATCTATTTGAGTCTTGAATACACCCAACAATACAAACATTCACAACTCTCAGGTATAGCATTTCAAAAGATTCACGATCCTCTGGATAGAGTAATTTCAGCCCTAAATTGCTGACCCCTAGTCCCAGAGTTTCCAAAGAAACAGACTCAAATCGTCAGAACAGAAATAGTCCATTCAGTCCATTGAGCATGCTCCACCATTCAACAAAACCACGTGTTCCATCATAAGGTTAGCAAGCCAGGGCAAACCAAACCAAATCAGCTTCATCATCACTGAATTTGTAACAATGAAATTAAAACAACAATCCTCAAAATTGCTCAACTGTCCCAAACCAGACGTTGCAAGTAACAAATCCTGGACACCAAATTAATTGTAAATTGATCATTTTTGTTTAAGAATGTAAACTTTGGCAGATCATAGATATTAATTCGATTGGGCTTAGATCAGAGATAAACTGCAGGTCAATCTCCTTTGAACAATAACCCCACTCATAAATAGATAGCTGTTGTTAAAATTTGAAAAAAGAATTTAATTAGGCAGCTGGATAACTGTTTCAACTGCAAAATACCAGACTTGCATGACATCTTGGACAAAAACGATTGTATTACAGGCACAAAGCATTCTATATCTTGCTTGAATTTGAAGTCAGTCAATGCAACCAGCTTCCATAGATCGCTGGAAACCTTTCAGTTATTTCTTACGACTGGGATTCTTTTCTCAGAACTTTCAACATGTTTATAAGCGTACAGAGCAAAAGCAAAAACAGCTTCAGTCCGGCAGCTTCCAAAGCAAAACTGCCTCCTGTCCAAAAACTCAATCAGCACCTTGTACTTTGTCAACATTCTGCGGTAGGCTGACTAGAACCAGCCCTCCCTTGACTGGATTTTGAAATAGTCAATCAGCTGACAGTCCCTGAGCATAACATCTCAGTGTAAAAACGTCGACACTGTTCTTAGAATAGTAATTAACCTGTATCATCTTTCCAGGTCAATTCCCAACAGCAAACATCAGTCTTTTGTGCTCTCCTTTTTAAAAAGAAAAACAAGCTACTGTTCAAAGTTTAGTTCTCAGCTGTAACTAAGAATTCCAAACCAAAATGAGAAAAATAGTGATAGTCTCAATTTATGACTGAACTGATTATCCTCAGCTGCACTTTTCTACATTTACCCTATAATATTTCATTATTGATTAAAAATATGCTCATTTCAGCCTCGAATATAGTTTGTTAATGAGCTAGCCTTGGCAACACTGCAGTAAATAATTCCATAAATTCACTATCCTCAGAGAAGAAATTCCTCATCTTGTCTTAAAATTTGCAACCCTGATTCTAAGAGTATACCTTCTGGCCCTAGACTCTCCCACAAGGGAGAAAGAATCTTTCTGCCTCTGCTCTGTCAAGTCCCCAAAAGAATCTTATATGCACCTATCCTTGTCCAGCACTCACGTTTATTTCATTAAGGTCACTTCAGGTCAAAAATGTGATGGAATACTCATTTGCTTAGATGAGCTCTGCTCTAACAACTTCAGAAGCTCAATGCCATCCTGGACAAAGCAGCTTGTTTAAACAGGACCCTATCCATTGTCTCCTCTATTGTTGCAGTGGCAGTAATGGCCAACATTTACAATGTGCCTGAGAGAGCACTTTTCAAATCTGTATTGCCTGCAACTAGAAGGACAGCGGCACACCATCTACCAAGTTCCTACCAAGCCACACTCCATCCTGACTTGAAAATGTATCACCATTCCTCCAGTGTCGCTGAGTCAAAATCCTGGAATTCCCTTCCTAACATCAGCCAATATCAAGAGTGGCAGCAATTTAAGAAGTCAACTCACCACCACCTCCTTCAGCAATGGGCAATAACCAGATACCAAGCTCTCTCAAAGCAAATAATAAAACTTTCCTCAGAACTCCAAGAGATAGAGGTCCATTCTACTCAAATCTTTCCTCATAGGACAATTCCCTCATTTCCAGTGCTTCCCCTCATTCGAAGGCATATTTATCCTTCAATAGGTAAAGAGACAACAGTTGCATAAAGTAATCCATTGAGTTGTCAGTAAAACCAAAGAAAATTTTCCCTTCATGTCTTTTTTGAATCTCTCTCCTCTCACCTTAATTGCCCCCTATCCTAGGGGGAAGACAACTACCATTAACTCTATCACCACCGCTCATTTTAAAAACTATCAAGGGGTGACCCAATAAAAAAAGGTTGTTAAAGTTACAAAAGATTTTTATAGAATGGTTGCAGTGACAATGTGTCCTCTTGTGGGAAAGACTATCTACACACTATCAATTAGTTCACCAAGAAGAAATTAAATGGGGGTAACTGAAGAAGTTTTTTTTAAAATGCCAATGAATGGCAGAATATGGAAAGGAGTGATTTAAGGGAGTAGTAAAAATGCATTCAAGAGGAACAAGTGCAAGGGAAACATGAATCAAGGGTTACGGTGGCAGGTTCAAATGAGGACAGGTTGGAAGACAGCTTGAATGGATCCCAAATACCATTATGGCTGCGCCAAATGGCCTGATTCTGCACTGATTCTGATTCTGTCCAAAGTAAACAAGGGATTTTCAACTTATGAAAACAAGTCATTTCATAGCTAGGAAAATTATTTTGTAGAGTAGCCCCAAAGACTGGGATGAATTCGGAATCCAAAAGGAAGACTAAAATAAAAACTACAAAGGTAAACTAGCAAGGAACATAAAAACTGACAATAAGAGCTTTGTTAAACATAAGAAAGGGAAAACATTGGTCAAAATGAACATGGGCCCCTTAGAAATGAATCTGAGATGTTATGGGGGAAAGGAAATGCCAGGAACTGATATTTTGCATCAGTCCTTAAAGTGGAGGATACTTCAAACGTCCCATTAATAATGAAAGAATATGGGATGGGGGAGGAATCAAGTACCATCACCATAACGTGATAAGTAGTATTAGAGAAACTAAATAGGCCAAAGGAAGATAGGTCCACTATAGAGATAGTGGATGTATTGGTTGCAGCTTTCCAAAAATCCTTGGATTCTGGAGAAGTACTGGAGGATTGCAAAACTGCTAACGTGACACGCCTATCCAAAGGGAGGGAGGCAAAAGACTGATTACCCAAGCATCTCTTATTGGAAAATGTCAGAACTAACTATTGAGCAAGTAATAGTAGTAATTTGGAAAATCAAGATCTAATCAAGGAGAGTCCACATGATTTCCCTTTCATGAAACTGTATCGCACTAATTCATTAGAGCTTTTAAGGAAGTCTCAACCTGAGTGAATAGAGGGAAACAGTAGATGCATTATATTTAGCCTTCCAGAAGGCATTCGATAAGCTACCACACAAAAGATTAAGTCATAAGTTAAGAGCCCATGACGCTGGAAGAACCATATTGGCATGGGTGGAGAATTAAAAATGTGTTGCTGGAAAAGTGCAGCAGGTCAGGCAGCATCAAAGGAGCAGGAGAATCGACATTTCGGGCATAAGCCCTTCTTCAGGAATGAGGAGGGTATGCCAAGCAGGCTAAGATAAAACGGTAGGGAGGAGGGACTTGGGGGAGGGGCGCTGTGAATGCGATAGGTAGGAGGTGGTTAAGGTGAGGGTGATAGGACGGAGAGGGGGTGGGGACAGAGAGGTCAGGAAGAAGATTGCAGGTCAAGAAGGCGGTACTGAGTCTGAGGGCTGGGACTGAGAAAAGGTGGGGGGAGGGGAAATGAGGAAGCTGGAGAAATCCGCATTCATCCCCTGTGGCTGGAGGGTTCCTACGCGGAAGATGAGTCGCGCTTCCTCCAGGCATCGTGTTGCCATGGTCTGGTGATGGAGGCGGCCAAGGACCTGCATGTCCTTGGCGGAATGGGAGGGGGGAGTTAAAGTGTTCAGCCTCGGGGCAGTTGGGTTGGTTGGTGCGGGTGTCCCAGAGATGTTCTCTGAAACGTTCTGCAAGTAGGCGGCCTGTCTCCCCAATGTATCGGAGGCCACATCGGGTGCAGCGGATGCAGTAAATGATGTGTGTGGAGGTGCAGGTGAATTTCTGATGGATATTGAAGGATCCCTTGGGGCCTTGGAGGGAAGTGAGGGGGGAGGTGTGGGCGCAAGTTTTGCATTTTTTGCGGTTGCAGGGGAAGGTGCCAGGAGTGGAGGTTGGGTTAGTGGGGGGTGTGGATCTGACGAGGGAGTCACAGAACGTTTCAGAGAATATCGCTGGGACACCCGGACCAACCAACCCAACTGCCCCGAGGCTGAACACTTTAATTTCCCCCCTCCCACTCCGCCAAGGACATGCAGGTCCTTGGCCACCTCCATCGCCAGACCATGGCAACACGACACCTGGAGGAAGAGCAACTCATCTTCTGCCTAGGAACCCTCCAGACACAGGGGATGAATGCGGATTTCTCCAGCTTCCTCATTTCCCCTCCCCCCACCTTTTCTCAGACTCAGCACCACCTTCTTGACCTGCAATCTTCTTCCTGACCTCTCCGCCCCCACCCCCTCTCCGGCCTATCACCCTCACCTTAACCTCCTTCCACCTATCGCATTCCCAACACCCCTCCCTCAAGTCCCTCCTCCCTACCTTTTAGGTTAGCCCGCTTGGCACACCCTCCTCATTCCTGAAGAAGGGCTTATGTCCGAAACGTCGATTCTCCTTCTCCTTTGATGCTGCCTGACCTGCTGCGCTTTTCCAGCAACACATTTTTAAGCTCTGATCTCCAGCATCTGCAGTCCTCACTTTCTCCATGGATGGAGAATTGGCTAATGAACAAGAAACAGAGTGGGGCTTTTCAGGTTGGCAACCTTTAACTAATGGGGATCAGTGCGAGGACCAGAACTGTTTATAATGTAGATCAGTGGCTTGGAATAAAGGAAGCAAATGTACTGTAGCCAAAATCTGCAGACAATAAGGCAACTTGTAAAGGAGTTACAAACAGTTTACAGAGAGATACGGATAGATGAGAAAGTGGGCAAAGAGCTAGCAAACAGTATAATGTAAGAAAATGTGAAGATGTTCAGTTTGCAAGGGAGAACAAAAAGAATAAAATATTATTTAAATGGAGAAAATCTGCAACATGTAGAGACTTGGGGGGGACTTGTGCACAAAACAAAACTCGCACACAGGAGCAGCAGGTAATCAGGAAGGCGAATGGAATACTGGTCCTTATTTCAAGAGGGTTGGAGTATAAGAGTGGAGAAGCCTTAGTGCAATCACACATGGTGCTGGTGAGACACACCTGGAATACTAAGAGTGGTTTTGGTCGCCTTATTTAAGGAAAGATATTATCAGTTCAAAACATGTTCACTCAGACAATTCCCACTATGGAGGGGATTGCCTATGAGTAAATGGTTGAAAAAGGTTGGAATTGTACCCATTGGAATATAGAAGAATGAGAGGTGATCTTATTGAGACATATCAAGCCCCTTAAGCAGCCTATAAGGTAAATACTAAAAGGATGCTGCCCTTATGGGAGAGTCTAGGACCAGCAGGTACTGTCTTAGTCTTAAACTGGTACCCCTTTATTCTGAGAAAGAAGAATTTCTTCTTAAAAAGGGTTGAATGCCTTTGGAACACCACGCCACAGAGCTGTGGGACAGAGCATATTTAAGTGTATACTTAAAGTCTGAAACGGGTTGATTCTTGATCAGTAGGGGAAAATCAGAGGTTGAGTAAATAGAAGGTCAAATCAGCCCTGATCCTACTGAATGAAGGAAAATGCTTGAGAGGCCAAACAGCCTACTGCTGTTCCTATTTCATGTGGTCTAACTCCTCTTCATCAAACAAAACCAAATACTAACCAATTCCCCACTTGAGCGACCATTACCATCCATCTAGAGCTAAGTAATGAATACTAAACAAAGTGTTCATTCCAACCAGACATCCCAACAAAATGCATCATGCATTCATGGAAAGCATCTCACTCCACAGAGCTGGGGGGGGGGGGGGGGGGGGTGGGGGGAGCCCAGCAATGAGGCTACTGAAGTCAATAATATCCATCATACCCAAGAGAGTTGGAGTTAAAATAAGAGGAATGCTTCTCGGCAGAGGGAGCCATTCAGCCAAGTAGTCATCCAATCCACACGGAGGGAATCACAAACGTGACCCGCATTTACACTGAATTATATAGCATTATATAGATTTGCAGATAATGCCTCTGCAGAGCAGCAGCTGAAAATGCCACTTTTTATTTTAATTCAATCCATAAAATGACAACAGTAATTTATGCAGGCTCAGCTGGCATAAGCACTCTGTGGAAAGCAGAGGCAAGCTGTGAAGGAAAAGTCACAATTGTAACTGTTCTCAAGGATTGTCACCTTGTTTCTATAAAGTGACAGTTTACACTGTGATGAGAGTGACACAAGTTTAATTGTAAACACATCGACAAGAAGCAGCCGTCAGTGGATCCAGCAGAGTAATATTTAGTTCTGCATTGCTTAAAAGGGACACATTAGTTGCAATAACAGTCAAATAATCTGTTTAAGCAGGTTCACCGCTTCACTCTCCCCAATACTTGTGCAGCATAGCTCCAAACATTGTGTACCAAACAGCAGAAGCAGCAAGTGACAGAGCTAAGTGACCTCACAACCAGCAAATCAGATTGAAGCTCTGCAGTACTGTCCCATCCAGCCGTGAATTAAACAACTCACTGAAGGAGGAGGCTCTACAAGTATCCCCAGCCTCAATGATGGGAGGGTCCAGCGCATTCAGTGCAAAAAGATAAGGCTGAAACATCTGCAGTCATCTCCGGCCAGCAGTACGGAGTGGATGATCCATCTCGGGCTCCTCCAGTGGTCCCGAACATCATAGGTACCAGTCTTCAGCCATCTCGAATCACTCCATGGGAGGCGCTACATATTCCAAAAGCAACACCAGCATCTGAAATTGCCCAGGTATGTCCACAAAAAAGATAAATCCAACCCAGCCAATTATCACCTCAGTCAGTTCTTGATCATTAGTAAACTGATGGAATGTTTAAAAATAGTGCAACCAAGGAGCACCTGCTCAGCGACGCCCAGTTTGGGTTCCGCCAGGGCCATTCAGCTTTTGACCTCATTACAGCTTGGCTCAAACACGGACAGAAAAGCTGAATTCCAGACGTGAGGTGACAGCCACATCATGGTTGTATTCAACCAAATGTGGCATCAAGGAGCCCTAGCAAAACTGGAATCAATGGGTATTGGGGCAAACTCTCTGCTGATTGCAGTCATACATGACACACAGGAAGATGGTTGTGGTTGCTGAAGGTCAGTCACTTCAGCTCTAAGACATCTCTGCAGGAGTTCCTCAGGGTAATGTCCTAAACCCAACCATCTTCAGCTGCTTCATCATCCCTCCATCAGGGTCAGAATTGGGATGTTCACTGACGATTGGACAACATTCAGTGCCATTTCAAATACAACAAGCTCTGGACAACATCCAGGCTTGGGCTGAAATGTGGCAAGTAACATGCGCACCTCACAAATGCCACGTAATGACCATCTGCATTAACAGACAAATCTTAACCACCACCCCCTGACATTCAAAAGGTGCTACCATGACTGAATCCCCCACTATCCACACCCTTGGGATTACCACTGACCAGAAACTCAACTGAACAAAAAAGTCAGGTGTGTGATGGAGGACTCCCCACTCGCCTGGATGGCTGCAGCCCCAGCAACAATATCCAAGACAAAGCAGCCCACTTGAATAGCACTACACCCACAAGCATCCACTCCCTTCAACACCACTGTGACTATTATCTACAAGATGCGCTGCAGGAATTCAAAAATCCTTCGATAGCACCTTCCAAACCCATGACCACTTCCATCTAGAAGGGCAAAGACAGCAGCTATATGGAAACAATACCATCTGCAAGTTTCCTTGTAAGCCACTCACCGTCCTGACTTGGAACTATATCACGGTTCCTTCACAGTCACTGGATCAAAGTCCTGGAGTTCCCTAATTGCATTGTGTGTCAACTTATAAACACATGGACTATAGTGGATAAGATGACAGCTCATCACCACCCTCTCAAGGGCAGCTGGGGACAGGCAATAAATGCTAGATGACTAGCAACACCCATGTCCCATGAGTGAATTAAAGAAACTTCCAACAGCCAGTGTTAGAGAGCGGCTATTTGGCTCAGTACAGAAATGACCAAGGCTGCTGACAAAACGTCCCTCTGCGCCAGGGATCACTTTACATTTATTGGCTGATCACCTTCTCAAGGGCAATTGAGAATGGGCAATAAATGTTGGCCAACCAGCAATAACCATGTCTCATGAGCAAATGTTAAGAAAACCTATGTTGCTCTGAACTGTCGCGCGCACCATCTTGCACTGAAGCTGGTTGAAGAGCCACTTTGAGGGTATACTAAAAATATCTATTGATGGGAACAGTCAGTACATCCACCTTCCTCTCAAAACTAGATGCTTAGCATCTCCTTAACTGGTCTGCTTAGCCCTGACTTTACAGCTCAAACATTTTCAGAGTAAACAATGCTGATATGCATCATCTCCCTGTTCTAAATTTTTAAGAACATTGTTCCTGTGAAACAGCACAGATCACAGTTCACATCCCACCACATGGTAACTTCCTTCCCCAAGGAGCAGGTTGAGTTGGGTTGGGTCCAGGGGCTTCCTCACTTTAAGAGCCAAAGTGACTGCGTCATTTGCTGATACAATGAATTACTAGAAAGCATCAACAGGAGCCCAGGCAAACGCAGAAGAACCAAGGTGGCCTGATTTTATTCACAGTTGTGCAATCCTCCAAATAAAAGGCCAGTATGAGGAAGAGGTACAAGCTGCTCAAAATATTTATGCAGTGCTATCAAATTTGCATCTGCTGAGAAACTCTAAGAACACACAAACTGACTAACAGAGATGTAGATCTATTCCCTTTTGGCTAGTTCAGTTTCTCAATCTCCAACTTTGGTGCCCTTTTCCTGTTGAGCACACATCATCTGGTGTTGGGGCAGCAATTGCCCTCATTTACTCCTCTCAGACGGTCACATGACTGACTGGCATGCATTAGAAACCGATCTCTTCCCTCCAATACATGTCACTTTAAATTACTCAAGAAATTGTTTACTTCTCACAACTGAACATTGATAGTCTTGATCGACCTACCCAGATACCGATCCTATTATCACTGAGCAACGGCAGGAAAGATCCACAGTTTTTAACAAAATGTTTAAACCTGCTCACAAAAGAGATACTTCAAATCTGATATTCAAATGTTCTTGAATATCTGAAGTATGAGTTGAAATAAGCAGTGAATAAAACTTTGGAGAACAGGAACACAAAGAAGCAAATCTAAAATTAGCTCGATGGTAAATATACACAGGTACAATATAAATGCAAGAATTAATAATCAAAACAATTAAAATTCCAAATCAGAAAAGATTGTAACTTGCAAAGATGATCCATCTCATGTCCTTTTGATGGCGTGAGAATAGGCCTCATTTCCACAGCATTCCACTTGCTGCTGATACTGCTGTCATTGAACATTAGTTGAATATGCACTACTTTGTGTAGGCCTAACCACATCTGAAAACCGCTTTTCCTGTATAGTTACTGAACAGAAACACAGCAACCAATCAGGGTCTCATTAAAATGCACCCATCACAGCCTAGTCACAAACCATCCTTTTTTGGTTCCATCAACTGCCAGTTCAGCGACATCTGTCTGAACGCACATCCCAAGCTACAAAATTATTGATCGTGTTAAAATTGCTTCCTGTGTAGATATAGTATTACTTATCTAGTTGGACTAGTCACCCATACTAAACAGAGGAAGAATATCTGTCACTGTACCTGTCTAGGAAGCAACATGAACACCATAAAAAGTGATTGATTGTGTTTAATATGCTCCTGTACAGAACCAATGACAATGTGCATATATCATAAAAACATTTATAATGAATAAAGTACATTTTTGAAATAAAAAAGGATTTCACAACCAAGTGGCACATTTCAAGGTCTAGGACTTTGCACTGATGGATGCACTAAAGCTTGGGATAGCTGTCACCAAAGAGCAATGGGAAAGACCACGATCGCAAGTCTTTCGGACAAAGCACAATGGGGGTCCATTCAGTTATCAGACCTGCCCAGTGCCTCAAATATAGGTAAACAGAATCTTACCTTGGAAAAAGTGAGGACTGCAAATGTTGAACAGTCAGAGTCAAAAGGTGTGGCACTAGACAAGCACAGCAGGTTAGGCAGCATCTGAGGAGCAGGAGAGTCAACATTTCGGTAGGACATGCAGAAATGCAGGGCTTATGCCTGAAATGTCAACTTTCTTGCTCCTCAGACGCTGCTTGACCTGCTGTGCTTTTCCAATGCCACAACTTTCAATCAAGAAATGCCTCGGGTTCGTTTGGCGGAACTGCTGGAAAAGTCAACTCTAAAATTTGTTTATTCCCAATATGCGAAGACTGTAGAGAGCCAAACTGCTTGAGTGACTATGCATCTACGTAAAGGTTTTTTTTGTGAATTAGAAATTTATGGAAAAAAGACGTTTCACAACCAACAGATCTCAGTTCTCTACAGGCTGTTCCCTAGGATCTGCGCTTAGAGGACCACTAGCTTGGTGAACAGACGCTGTTTGGTCTGCCCAAAATTTGGTTTTCCACTGCCAAGAGTTGACCTCTACTGTGTATTGCAGAATAATCCATTTCAGGACTACATGCCAAGGGACACTAAAACTTGGGGTAGCTGCCAAGTGCTTAGAGGGGTTAGTCATGGCTCACATCAACTCCAGTCTCCCAGATTGCTTTGATCCCTTGCAATTTGCCTACCGATGCAACAGGTCCATGGCAGACACCACCTCTCTGCCCCATACTCATCTCTGGAACAACTGGACAAGGATACCTACACCAGGCTCTTATGTATTGACTACAGCTCCGCTTTCAACACCATAATTCCATGGAGTACAGGAAGGAGAGTGCTTACTGGCATGGTGTAAAAAGACAACAATCTCTCCATCAACATCATCAAAACAAAGGAGCTGGCCTTTGACATCAGAAAGCAGAGTGGAGGACACAGCCCTGTCTGTTGAGGCAGAGATGGTCAACAGCATCATGTTCCTGGGAGTGATGATCACCACCAATCTGCCCTAGTCAACCCACATTCATACTACAGCTTGGAAAGCACAGCAATGCCTCTACTTCCTCAGGAAGCGAAGGAAATTCAGCATGTCCATAAAGACTTGCAAATTTTTAATCAATGCACTACAGAAAGCATCCCACCTGGATGCATCAGAGCTTGGTATGGCAACTGCTCTTCCCAAGACAAAGTACAGAAAGCTGTGAATCAGCTCAGTCCATCACACAAACCAACCTCCCATCCCTCGACTCAGATTTTTGAATAGGCCTCTAATGTTAATCTCTCTCTTGCTGGCAGCTGTAATGCTGTATCCTGTTTTCTGTTCTGTTATCCTGATCCGCTAGTATCGTACAATCTGCCTGTAAAGCAAGACAGTACTTTTCACTGTACATGTGACAGTAATAAATCAAGTCAAACTAAACCAGGGTACAGTAAGAAAAGACTGCCGTCCAAGGTCTTTGTGCTAAAGTGACGATCTGTTCAGTTATCACACCCTCTCGTTGTTTCAAGATGTATGTGAATAGTGTTCTGCATAATTAGCAAATGCTTTTGATTTTGTAACTGCAGGGAATGTCAAATTCCAATGTTTGATTTTTCTTTGTATGTAAAGATGGTACAGAACTGCGTTTTTAGCTACGTCCATAAATTCTGAATGAAAATTATGTCTACAAAAAAGAATACACAACTAACAGATCAAGTCAGAACTCAGTTCTGCTACAGCTAATTGCAAATGGTAGAAGACAAAAAAAAACAAATAGGAAGAACACTGAACATCCTCAACAGTGGGGGCAAGCAGCTCTGTGAAAACAACAAGGCCAACTAGTGTGCAAATGTCTTCAGTCAGGAGTAATGGATGAAAGTCATGGTTCAGTTGGAAACTCTCAGCTCGGAGCTCGAAGATTGAGAGTTCAAGTTGCACTCCAGAGATCTGTGCACAAAATCTAATCTATGCAGTCACAGTAAGTTTTACACTATCATCCTCCTATTTTTCATATGAAACATGAAAACACATCTCTGTCCTCCCAAGAGGACAGGACTTGGAAAAAAAAGCACAGGAGTTTATTGCTTTACCTTCAATATACTTATACCTCAAGGCCTCAACTATACAACTTAAAAAGCAGTAAAATAAAACACTGAACTGCAGATGTTGGAAATCTGAAACAAAAAAAAATTGCTGTATGAATTCAGCATCTGGCAGCTGTGGAGAGAGAAACAGAGTTAACATTTCAAGTCTAGTTGAAGAAGGGTCGCTGCACTCAAAACGTTAACTCAGCTTTTTCTCCACAGTTGCTGCCAAGCTTGATCAGTTTTTCCAACAAGTTCTGTTTTTATAACTAAAAAAGCAGGAGTCTTATTGTATGCAAATTCACTGTCAGCTTTCCCACAGTATATCAGTGGCCCCTCTTTAAAAGTTCTTAATTGGCTCTAAAAACACTTTGGGACCTTGCAGTAATGAAACACATATAGCTTTCTTACAATGTTTCAAGGCTCTTGAGGCACAACAGTCATGCTCCTGCCTCTTAAACAGGATTCCATCTTTGCTAAAAATGTCTGACAACCTGTTTGAACAGGCTAATTCAAAACACTTATTAAAACATTGCCATTCTTTTCACAGCCTCCTCCTGTGGTCCCCAACATCACAAACGCCAGTCTGCCAAAAAGATTCACCCCTTTTAATAATCAAAAAACAAAAATAATTGAAAAACTCAGCACGTGGTGTCTGTGGAGCAGAGTTAATATTTCAGGCCCAGTGACCCTTCTTCAGAACTGGTCAGTGGACCCAACACATTAACTCTTCTTTCTGTCCATGGATGTTGTCAGACCTGCTGAGTTTTTCCAGCAATTTCTGTTTTTGTTTCTGATTTACAGCATCCGCAGTTATAGAGTCAGAGTCCTACAGCACCGACAAATGTCCTTCCACTCTAACCCAATTTCCCTGCACTTGGCCCATAGCCTTCTAAACATTTCCTATCCATGTATTTGCCCAAATGCCTTTTAAATGTCAATGTATCCACCTCAACTACTTGGATAGGCACATGGAAGATAGTACAATGAAGGGTGTGTAGGTTAGTCTGATCTTAGTGTCGGATAAAAGGTTTGGTTCTCTACTGTGCTGTACGGTTTTATGTTCTATGTTCCACTGGCAGCTCACTCCACGTGCACACATGCTATATTAAAAAAAAAGTTGCATCTCATGTTCCCTTTTATAATTTCCCCTCTAACCTTAAATTGATGCCCTCTAGTCCTCAATTCCCCAACTCTAGGAACAAGACTGAGTGCATTCACCTATCCATGCCTTTCACTTCTATGATATGCCCCCTCAGTCTCCTACGCCCTAAAGAAAAAAGTCCTAGTATGTCCAACCCCTCTCTATGACTCAGACCACTGAGTCCTGGTAAAATCCTTGTAAATTTCTTCTGCACTCTTTCCAGTTTACTAACATCCTTCCAGCAGCAATGTGACCAGACCTAAACACAAAGCTCCAAGTGCAGCCTCAACAGCGCCCTGTACAACTGAAACATAAACTTCCCAACTTCTATACTCAACACCCTGACTGAAGGTCAGTGGGCCAAAAGTCTTCTTCACAGCTCTATCTGTGACTCCACTTTCAGAGAACCATGCACCTGAACCCCAAGGTCCTTCTATTCCACCATACTCCTTAAAGATCCACAATTCACCATGAAATTCCGACCTTGATTTGACTTTCCAAAATGCAAGACCTCACACCTATCTCTATTAAACTCCATTTGCCATTTCTCAGCCCACTTCCCAAGCTGATGAAGGTCCTGCTGCAATTTCTGACAACCTTCCTCACTGTCCACATGATCGGCTATTTTAGTGTCACCTGCAAACTTATCATGCCTTGTACATTCTCATCCAAATTACTGATATAGATATTAAACAAAAATAATAGTTCATTGTATTCCCCCCTGCTTATGGTCCCCAATGGATGTGGTCAACCTAGATTTCCAAAAGGCCTTTGATAAGGTTCTGCTCAAGAGGCTGCTGCATAAGATAACGATGCATGGCATTAGGGGGAACCTATTTACAAGGATAGAGGATTGGTTGACGAACAGGAAGCAAAAAGAGTGGGGATTAATGAGGGCTAATCTGGCTGGCAATCAGTGACTAGTGGTGTGCCTGAGGGATCAGTGTTGGGACTGCAATTATTTACAATTTATGTAGATGTTTTCAAATTGGAGACCACGTGTAGGGTGTCAAAGTTTGCAACGGACACAAATATGAGTGGAAGAGCAATGTGTGCAGAGGACTGAGAAACTTTTCAGAGGAACATAGATACATTGAGTTAGTGGGCAAAGGTCTAGCAGATGGAATACAATGTGAACAAATGTGAAGTCATACATTGTGGTAGGAGCGACAGTAAAAAGGTTTATTACTTTAATAATAAAAGTTTGCAGCATGCTGCTGTGCAGAGGGACCTGGGTGTCCTTGTGCATGACTCTCAGAAGGTTGGCCTGCAGGTGCAACAAGCAATTAGGAAGGCAAATGGAATTTTGTCCTTCATTGGTTCAGGGATTGAGTTTAAAAGCAGGAAGGTTATATTGCAGCTGTATAGGATGCTGATGAGGCCACACCTGGAGTACTGCATGCAGTTTTGGTCTCCTACTTGAGAAAGGATGTATAGGTACTGGAGGGGGTGCAGAGGAGGTTCACTAGGTTGATTCTGGAGTTGAGGGGGTTGGCTTATGAGGAGAGACTGAGTAGATTGGGATTGTATTCATTGAAATTCACAAGTATGGGGGGGGTTGGGGATCTTACAGAAACATAAAATTAGGAAAGGAATAGATAAGAAGTAGAGAGGATGTTTCTACTGGCAGGTGAAGCTACGACAAGAGGACACAGCCTTAAAATTAGAGGGAACAGATTTTGGATTGAATTCAAGCATGTGTATACAATATAAGCAGGCAGGGAAAGAGTTAAAATTCTGAGTTTTGCGAAACAAGAGGTTCAGCTGAGCATGATTCAGATCAGATAAGAATTTGCAGTTAACAATGGGGTGCTGGAGACAAGGGTAATGGGTTAATGAGGTGAAAAAGCATTCATTATGTCGAGCCATTTAACAATATTGCAAGCATTCAGTATGTAAGGTCGGTTTAACAAGATGGAAAGTATTCATTACATGAAGCCAGTTACTCATTGCGTAACAGCAAATGGCTTAATCTTTAAGATTGACACTCGCTGATTGTAAGTCACCCGATCAATATATATGTTGCCTTATCTGGATGCTCTTTCCTGTAAAATGACTGTATAATTCATTAAGAAACTGCCCTTCCAGAGAAGACCGTGTACTCACTTGCGTGTGCACATGGGCGATCATTGTCTCTCCCTCCAGGGCCCAGAATAAAGATGAAGGAGATTAAACTATACGGCGTCTCTAAGCATTTTGCTTCGACTGAAGGGGAGAAAATGGGAGACAAATTGAAAAGGAACGTCTTCACCAAGAGGGTTGTTAATCCATGGAATTCCTTGCCCAGTGAAGCAGTTGATGCTACGTCAGTAAACAGTTTTAAAGCTAAGGTAGATTTTTTTTTGAACAAGGGATTAAGAGATACAGTGAGAGCGCAGGTAAATAGATCCTACTCCACGAAAAGATCAGTCACAATCTTATTGAGTGGTGGAGCGGGCTCAAAGGGCCAGACGGCCCCCTCCTGCTCCTAGTTCTTATGTTTTATATAATATCTGGAAATGCCTGACTGGCTGGGCAAAGGGCATGGACCACATTAAGCTGTAACTTTTGCCAAACCATTTCAGTACAGCTGCAATACTGGTATCTAACCTGACAACATGAAACATTGCCCAAGTCTGCCCGAGCCACAAGAATCGGACAAATGAAACCCAGGCAATTGCATCCAATCAGATGTATGGTCCAATTATAATACTTTGTTTAGGTTACTGTCCAGAAATAAGCCATTTTATCCCACCAATACAGGCTGACACTCAAGCATTCTTCAACATTTCATCATCAGATTCTAAGAATCAGTCTCAATTTCTTTCTCCTTGTATACTGAATGGAAGAGTCAAATTCCCAAAAGATGTGGAAAAGGGACTGCCCTCAACAAAGTGTGGCAACAGGGAACCAGAACCAACATGAAAAAAACTGAATCAATGCACTGTGCGCATCTGCAATGCCCTTTCATGCATTGCAATGGAATAAAAACTTTCAAAATGAAAAGGAATGAGAGGAATGTGGGGAAAAATTAAGAAATCAGAGGAATAGGACAAAGTGGATCCTTCTACTTGAGCCAGCACTGACACAATGAGCCACATGGCCTCCTTCTGAACTATATAATTCAGAAACTTATCAAAACTTCAGATTTGGAGCTGGCACTAAAGTAGATGGCTCATCTGCTGGAGGACAAATATTTGACCCAAACCTCGGCAGAGTTGCTCAGGGTAGTAATCCAGGCCTAATATTGATCAACTGTTTCAACAACTCTCTCGCCAACGAGGCCAGAAAAATGGCAAATAATTGCAATGTTCAGCTCCAATTGCAGTTCTTTCGGTAACAAAACAGCCCTTATCTGCAGGCAGCAAGACTTACATAACATGCTCTAACTGTGACAAATGTTACTTCCCAAAAGTGCCACTGACTATCCCTCATAAGACAGAATCTGAACGCCTTTCTTGATATTCAGTGATAATACAGATCACAAAAATCCAGGATGTCCACAAGGAGCAGAAAGACAACTGGACCAAGTACATAGTATCTCTAGTAGCCAAGACATCTAACATTTTAAGTTGAATGGCTCACGTTCTGAATTCCCAAAGACACTTTGTTACAGATGAGGCACAGGTCACAACAGCAATGAAATGCTGCACATTTGCTTAAAAGATGACAGTATCAAATAGGCTAAACTCAACCATCCAGGACTAAGCCACCCATCTGATCACAAATCCATTCCACCACTGACAGCAGTACCAACTACAAGATGAATTGTAACCATTTGCCACGGCTTTTTCCACAATGCCTCAGAAACCCACAATCTTCAACACACAAAAGAACAAGAACAGTTGTGCATGCAAACATCACATACATGTCCCTCACTTCATAAATCATGTTGTGTTGATTACATCCCTGGCTCAGTTACTATCAGTGACAGTAATTGATAGCACACTATCCCCAGAACAACCAGGTTAAGGCTAGTACTGAACTGCAAACTCAGCATAGACTTTTTAAATCAGAGTTCACCATCAATATAATTCTTGTCAATGATCCCAATGTTTCCTACAATCCAAACTGTCTTCATTGACACTTATTTGGTAATTTCGTGAAAGGTTATGGGGATGGGGGGGCTATTGTTGTAGATGGGAATTTGGAAGTCAGACAGATGAGCCGTGACCTTGTTGACTGGTAGAGTCGGTTTGAGGGGCAAAATGGCCTATTCCTGCTCCTCACCTGGATGTTGGCATGCACTTTAAGTTATTGGTTAGCCTCCTGAATCTCTGTAGATTTTCTTAGTCACTATAGATGATAATTTAGTTATCAGGACATATGACAGATACTGACAAAAACTAAAGCCTACTGGGCGGTAATCCAGATTCAATGCATTGAGCATTAAACAGGTTAATAAGCAGCACACTCACAATAAGCACAAAATTCCTCGCAAAAGCAAAAATACATCATCTGAGCTCACCCTCAACATAACTAGTAGACACAGTCCTAGCTTCAGGCTGTGTAGTCAGAGCCCCCCCCAACAAATACATTAGTTTTTGCCCTCCCAGAAGATAGAACAATAGAACATAGAACAATACAGCACAGAACAGGCCCTTCGGCCCACGATGTTGTGCCGAACTTCTAACCTAGATTAAGCACCCATCCATGTACCTATCCAAATGCCGCTTAAAGGTCGCCAATGATTCTGACTCTACCACTCCCACGGGCAGCGCATTCCATGCCCCCACCACTCTCTGGGTAAAGAACCCACCCCTGACATCTCCCCTATACCTTCCACCCTTCACCTTAAATTTATGTCCCCTTGTAACACTCTGTTGTACCCAGGGAAAAAAGATATTACTGGATATTCTCTAGCTTGGGCCAGTAATAGCTTTTTTGTGTGTCCTGGAAGTGCTGTCCCTTTTAGGGATTGAATGCAAACAACAAGCAAGTCAGAATGCTGAGACACAGTGTCTACTAATCAGAGGCAACAACTTGTGAGTCTGACTAGACTAGTCAATACTGATCGGTCCCCATTCTAAATCAAATAGTTTTGTTTTTTAGCCTTGTTTCATGGTTTCACTTCAAATGCATACTATGCTAGGTATCACTCCCCAGGCCAGATATTAACTCACGGTCTCGATGCTTCTTTTCAGCTTTAAGTCAACATTAAAGTCCCAAAAGAACTGATGGAAGGATGGAGTTTTCCAACATTTGCAACAATTAAGATCAAAGGCATGAACAGCTTAGATGAGATTGCAGTGTCTGCAGAGTTGGGTGCAATCAAAAAGCTATTACTGGCTTTAATGACCCAAGCCGGAGAATATCCAGTAATACCTTCTGGGAAATGCACGCACAAGGACGAGATCAATTAAGTTAGGATGCCACTCGGTCAAGAACTGCCAACACTCAATACAATTTCAAATATCCAGGGTTACTGCAGATTTGGAGGCAAGTTCACATAGGATGCCAAATGCAATAACATCTTTTAAACTTTGCAGAGCGGCATTCGATTGGCAAAGATTTGATGTGTTAAATGTAGTATTTTAGTCCGAAGAATAAAGTGGCCACCATACGATTTAGGCTGTAACAGCCAAAACAGTGTACGCAGAGGGAGAAATTCACAAATTACTAAGAGTAGTGAGCTGGGTTAAGAAAGGGAATTTACCTTGAATAAGAGTCTCCATGATATAAAAAAAAATCACATGGAGCCATAAGAGAAAGTGCAAAGATGCCAAAAGGACAATTCCATAACTATGAGAATCTGTGGAGCTCTTCTCCATAGAAGAGAAAGTTGATGAGTAATCAAAGAAGTTTTTAAGGTTCTGAGAAACACATGGTTGGCAGAGATAGTTGTTCCGTTGACGGGAGAGCCCAAACCCAAGGTTCATTAATCTAAGGTAGCCACTAATAAATCCAATGAATAAATCCTCAGACAGACTGTGTTCAAATTCACATGAAGCAGTTTTAGCAAGTTGCACGAATTTAGGAGAAAGCTGGATCAATGCAGTAGTAGGAAAGGAATAGAAGGACATGCCAACTTGGCTTAAATAAATATCGAGATATGAGTGGAAACTCATTTACGGCATAGAACCGGCACAGATCAAAGAGGCCGAGTGACCACTTTCTGTCCTGTGGACTTGTCCGAACACTATTTGGGTGTATTTGGGAAGAAAGCAACATAGGCCAGGCACCAGCAACTGCCAGTATCTTAGGAACCAGATTCCAACAGGATTCAGTGTTTCCAGATGCAGGAGAAAACAGGCAGAGCTCCTTCACCCAGCAGATTCTTTCAATTCCACT
Organism: Chiloscyllium punctatum; assembly: GCF_047496795.1. NCBI lineage: Eukaryota > Metazoa > Chordata > Chondrichthyes > Orectolobiformes > Hemiscylliidae > Chiloscyllium > Chiloscyllium punctatum. The sequence goes on from NC_092744.1 coordinate 81,947,383, forward strand.
GCAGTTTGAAGGAGCATTCGTCCATTTACTACCAGGCATCTAATTATACATGATGAAAAACTTCAATGAAAAGGAAGTGACTGAACAAGACCTATCCTGTCTGATCAAGCAGCTTACAGCTATCACAGTAAGGTGAATGCTTCTTCCCCCACACCCAGCATCATGTACAGGCAGGCAGGCAGGCACCCCTCTAGCACTAGGGTCTGGTGTGTAGCTGTCTCACATGTCAAGACTTATCTGCCTCTTTCATTGCACTTCTTGTTCTCAACACAAGTACTCAGGACTCAAAGAATCTGTACAATCTGCTTCAAGCAAACATTGCAAATTCTTGATTAAAGAGTATATAATAATCTAATCTGGATAGATGATTTCTTTGAGGCAAGTTGCAATTTATTTCTTCATAGGACAACTGTAACTTAACTCCTTTCAAAGTTGTGACAATCTTACGTTCTCTCACTACCTGCAGTTCATTCTGCTTTCACAATTGTCCTCCTACTTCAGTCTCGATCGTGGATTTTGTCCTGCAACGGCCAAACCTTTATTTCAGTGTTCGCAGGTTACACAGTTGGCTTCACAGCAGAAATGAATTTGGGAAGCAGGAATTAGATTTTATGACAACTTGCAGCTTCCAAGCCCCTAACAAGCCAGTAGAGAACAGTGGAAGCTGTGAAGGCTGCAAAGAGCAAGCAAAACAATGCAGTAAATCAGGGCTCGGTGAACAGCCTCAAAATACAATGCTGATTAACAATATTTAGTCCCAGCTGCAAGCTTCCATCTAAAACCAGACTCTTTCCACCACAAATTTAGCAACCAGGTGAGTAAAAAGTAAAATTCAAAATTATTGTTAGTCTTTATAAACATCAGTCCAATATTAAAAACAAAAAGATTTATCAACTGCTCTAACTCAATTCAATACCTATCAAAATACCATGACTGCTGGCTTAGAGTACTTGTCATCCTGTGTTGTAGACCTCACAGCTTCAGACTGATGAGTAAGTTGGCTGGAGATAACCAATGTCCACACAACATGGCATCAGACTTCAAAGAAACCTGTCAAAAAGGAGTGACAAAGTACTGTGGCCCTAATCCTTTCACAAACAGTTTTCAACACAATGGAATAGTTAATGACTTAAAGAAAAGACAATAAAAACAGAAAATGTTGGTTAGACTCAGCAGGTCCAGCAGTATCAGACAAAGAGTTTTAGGTTGATGACATTTTAATCAAAATAGACGCGCAAGCTGTACTTTTGACAGTGTGTGCGCCAAAAGGAGTAAGTAAGCATTTGAGGGTTTGGAAGGAGCTGTTTAAAGGAACCGTGAAGATTTGCAGCACTGCATCTTATCGATGGTACACACCACGGCCACTGTCAGAGTTAGACAGCATGGAAACAGACTCTTCAGTCCAACTTGTCCATGCCAACCAGATCTCCTAATCTGATCTCATCCCATTTGCTTGCATTTGGTCCATATCCCTCTAAACCCTTCTTATTCATGTACCTATCCAGGTGCCTTTTATTCGTCATGACTTGGAGGTGTCGGCATTGGACTGGGGTGGACAAAGTTAAGAATCACAACACCAGGTTATAGTCCAACAGGTTTATCTGGAAGTACTAACAGACGTCCAGAGATAGTATGTTCCTGTAAGGTGAAAGGCAAGGCTGGTAGGTATAGAGAATGCTGGATGACTAGAGAAATGGAGGTTTGGGTTGAGAAAAACAAGGAAGCATATGTCAAGTATAGACAGGATAGATCTAGTGAATCCTTAGCAGAGTATAAAGGCAGTCGGAGTATACTTAAGAGGGAAGTCAGGAGGGCAAAAAAGGAGACATGAGATAGCTTTGGCAAATAGGGTTAAAGAGCATCCAAAGGGATTCAATAAATAGGTTAATAACAAAAGGGTAACTAGGGAGAGAATAGCGACCCTCAAAACATCAGCAAAGCAACTTGTATGTGGAGCCACAGAAGATGGGGGGGATACTAAACGAGTACTTTGCATCAGTATTTATCGTGGAAAAGGAAGACATAGAATGTGGGGAAATAGATGACATCTTGAAAAATGTCCATATTACAGAGGAGGAAGTGCTGGATGTCTTGCAACGCATAAAAGGACCTGATCAGATGTACCCTAGAACTCTGTGGGAAGCTAGAGAAGTGTTTGCTAGGTTTCTTGCTGAGATATTTGGATCATCACTAGTCACAGGTGAGGTGCTGGAAGACTGGAGGTTGGCGAAGGTTAAGAAAGATAATTCCCTGGCTTTTCCTTACTAGATACCGGTGAGCCTGACATCGGTGGTGGGCAAGTTGTTGGAGGGAATCCTGAGGGACAGGATGTACATGTATTTGGAAAGGCAAGGACTGATTAGGGAGAGTCAACATGGCTTTGTGCGTGGGAAATCATGTCTCATGAACGTGATTGAGTTTTTTGAAGTAACGACGAGGATTGATGAGGGCAGAGCAGTGAACTTGATCTATAAGGACTTCAGTAAGGCGTTAGATCTCATGGAATACAGGGAGAACTTGCCATTTGGACACAGAACTGACTCAATAGTAGAAGACAGAGGGTGGTGGTGTCGGGTTGCTTTCCAGACTGGAGGCCTGTGACCAGCGGGGTTCCAAAAAGGATCTGTGCTGGGTCCACTGCTTATCACCATTTATATAAATGATTTAAATGTGAACAAAGTTACTAAGTTGGCAGATGACACCAAAATTGAAGGTGCAGTAGACAGTGAAGGTTACCTGAGAGGACAATGGGATCCTGATCAAATGGGCCAATGTGTGGCAGATGGAGTTTAATTGAACTAAATGTGAGGTGCTGCATTTTGGAAAGGCAAATCAGAGCAGGACTTATACACTTAATGGTAAGGTCCTGGGGAGTGTTGCTGAACAAAGAGACCTTGGAGTGCAGGTTCATAGCTCCTTGAAAGTGGAATTGCAGGTAGATAGGATAGGGAAGATGGTGGTTGGTTTGCTTTCCTTTACTGGTCAGAGCATTGAGTATAGGAGTTGGGAGGTCATGTTGTGGCTGTACAGTAAATTGGATAGGCCACTTTTGGAATATTGCATGCAGTTCTGGTCTCCCTCCTATTGGAAGGATGTTGTAAAACTTGAAAAGATTTACAAGGATGTTGCTAAGGTTGGAGGGTTTGAGCTTTGGGAGAAGCTGAATAGGCTGGGGCTGTTTTCCCTGGAGCATTGCACGCTGAAGGGTGACCTTATAGAGGTTTATAAAATCATGAGGGGAGTGGATACGTTAAACAGTCTTTTCCCTGGGGTGGGGGAATCCAGAACTAGAAGGGATAGATTTAGGGTTAGAAGGGTAAAATTTAAAAGGGACCTAAAAGGCAACATTTTCACTAAAAGGATGGTGCCATTTCGGAATGAGCTGCCAGAGGAAGTGGTGGAGGCTGATATAATTACAACATCTAAAAGGCATTTGAATGGATATATGAAGAGGAAGGGTTTTAAGGGATTTGGGCCAAGTGCTGGCAAATGGGACTAGACTAGGTTAGGATATCTAGTTGGCATGGATGAGTTAGACTGAGGGGTCTGTTTGTTAAAGTTACAGATCTTGATCAGATAGGCCAAGGGACCGAGGAGTGGCAGATTGAGTTTAATTTAGATAAATGTGAGGTGCAGCATTTTAGAAAGCAAATCACAGCAGGTCTTATGCACTTAATGGTAAGTTTCTAGGGAGTGTTGTTGAACAAAGAGACCTTGGAGTGCAGGTTCATAGCTCCTTGAAAGTAGAGTTGCAGGTAGATAGGATAGTGAGTAGAGTGTGATGTTGGAAAAGCACAGATCAGGCAGCATCCAAGAAGCACGAGAATCGACGTTTCGGGCAAGAGCCCTTCATCCAGAATGAAACTGGACAGCTGAGGGGGGTAGAGAGATAAATGGGAGGAGGTAGCTGAGAGTGCGATAGGTAGATGGAGGTGGGGGTAGTGGCTATAGGTCGGAGAGGAGGGTAGAGTGGATCGGTGGGAAGGAAGACTGACAGATTGGACAGGTCATGAGGGTGGTGCTGAGTTAGAAGGTTGGAACTGGGATAAGGTGGAGGGAGGAGAAATGAGGAAATTGGTGAAGTCCACATTGACGCCATGTGCTTGGAGGGTCCCAAGGTAGAAGATGAGACATTTTTCCTCCAGGCGTCGGGTGGTTTGGCTATGACGATGGAGGATGCCCAGGACCTGCACGTCCCTGGCAGAGTAGGATGGGGAGTTGAAGTGTTCAGCCATGGGGCAGTGAGGTTGGTTGGTGTGGGTGTCCCGGAGATGTTCTCTGAAGCGCTCTGCAAGTAGGCGTCCTGTCTCCCCAATAAGACCACATCGGGAGCAACAGGTACAGTAAGTGATATGTGGAAACGCAGCTAAAACTCTGACAGTATGGAAGGCTGCCTTGGGGCCTTGGACAGAGGTGAGAGGGGAGGTACGGGTGCAGGTTTTGCAATTCCTGCGGTGGCAAGGGAAGGTGCCGGGGGTGAGGAGAGGGAAGGGTGGTTTGTTGGGGGAGCGTGGACCTGACAAGAGGGAAGGGTCTTTACAGAAAGCGCCAGGAATGGAGAGGGAAGTATATCCCTGGTGGTGGGTGTCAGAAATGGTGGATGATGATGCTGTATATCTGGAGGTTGGTAAGGTGGAAGGTGAGGACTTAAGGGGGTTCTATCCTTGTTGCGGTAGAGGGGTGGGGTTCAAAGGCAGAGATGCGGGAAGTGGATGAGATGCGCTGGAGGGTATCATCGACCACGTGCGAGGAGAAATTGCAGTCTTTGAAGGAGGAGGCCATCTGGTGTGTTCCGTGGTGGAACTGGTCTCCCTGGGAGCAGATGCGGCAGAGGAATTGGGAATAAGGGATAGCCATTCCCCTTTTCCTCTGCTACACTGACGACTGTATTGGTGCCACCCTTGTGCTCCCACGAGGAGGTTGAATAGTTCATCAACTTCACCAACACATTCCACCCTAACCTTAAGTTCACCTGGACCATCTCAGACACCTCCCCTCCCCTTTCTGGACCTCTCCATTGCCATCAACAGTGACCGACTTAACACAGACATCTTCTACAAACTCACCGACTCCCACAGCTACATGGACGACATATCCTCCTACCCTGTCTCCTGTAAAAATACTTCCTTATTCCAATTCCTCTGCGGCATCTGCTCCCAGGAGGACCAAGTCCACCACAGAAGACACCAGATGGCCTCCTTCTTCAAAGACTGCAATTTCCCCTCCCACATGAATGATGATACCTTCCATCACAGCTCATTCACTTCCCGCACTTCTGCCCTCAAGTCCCACCCCTCCAAGTGCAACAAGGACAGAACCCCCCTGGTCCTCACCTTCCATCCCACCAACCTCCGTATACATTGCATCATCCTCCGCCATTTCTGCCACCTACAAACGGACCCCACCACCAGATACATATTTCCCTCCCTACCCATATTCGCTTTCCATAAAGACCATTCCCTCCACGACCCCCTTGTCAGGTCCACACTCTTCCCCACACCTCCTTCCACCACCCCCCCACCCCCAATCAACCCACCCTCTCCTGCTGGCATCTTCCCCTGCCACCACAGAAATTGTAAAACCTGCACCCATACCTCCCCTCTCACCTCCATCAAGGCCCCAGAGAGGCCTTCCACATCCATCAGAGTTTCACCTGCACTTCCACACGTCATTTACTGTATCCGTTGTTTCCAATGCTGTGTCCTCTACATTGGTGAGACAGGATGTCTACATGCAAAGCACTTCAGAGAACATCTCTGGGACACCAACCAACCCCACTTCTCCATGGCTGAACACTTCAACTCCCCCTCCAACTCTGCCAAGGATATGCAGGTGCTGGGCCTCCTCCATTACCACGACCTAACCACCTGACATTTGGAGTAAGAATGCCTCATCTTCCACCTTGGGACCCTCCAACCACACAGTATCACTGTGGACTTCACCAGTTTCCTCATTTCCCCTCCCTCTACCTTATCCCAGTCCCACCCCTCCAACTCGGCATTGCCCTCATGACCCATCCATCTTCCTTCCCACCTATCCACTCCACCCTCCCCTCCAATCTATCACCATTACCCCCACCTCCATCTCCTACGGCACTCTCAGCTAGCTACCCCCCAGACCCACCCACTACCCATTTATTTCTCCACCTCCACAGCTCACAAGCCTCATTCCTGGTGAAAGGCTTTTGCCCAAAACGTCGATTTTCTTGTTCCTCGGATGCTGCCTGACATGCTGTGCTTTTCCAACACCACACTCTTCACTCTAATGTCCAGCATTTGCAGTCCTCACTTTCTCCTAGCTGATAAGATAGTGAAGGCGGCATTTGGTATGCTTTCCTTTATTGGTCAGAGTATTGAGTACAGGAGTTGGGAGGTCATGTTGCGGCTGTACAGGACATTGGTTAGGCCACTGTTGGAATATTGTGTGCAATTCTAGTCTCCTTCCTATCAGAAAGATGTTGTGAAACTTGATAGGATTCAGAAAAGATTTACAAGGATGTTGCCAGTGTTGGAGGATTTGAGCTATAGGGAGAGGCTGAACAGGCTGGGGCTGTTTTCCCTGAAATGTCAGAGGCTGAGGGGTGACCTTACAGAAGTTTATAAAATCATGAGGGGCATGGATAGGATAAGTAGACAAAGTCTTTTCCCTGGGGTGGGGAGTCCAGAACTCGAGGACATAGGTTTGGGGCGAGAGGGGAAAGATATATAAGGGGCAACTTTTTCACAGGGGGTGGTACATGTATGGAATGAGCTGCCAGAGGAAGTGATAGAGGCTGGTACAATTACAGCATTCAAAAGGCATCTGGATGGGTAAATGAATAGGAAAGGTTTGGAGGGATGTGGGCCAAGTGCTGGCAAATAGGACTAGATTAGGATAGGATATCTGGTTGGCATTGACAAGTTAGACCGAAGGGTCTGTTTCCGTGCTGTATATCTCTAGGACAAACTGTTACACCTAAAGCACTTGTTTGCTCCTGACACAAAACACTGACTGAGCTGTGTGTTTACACATTCTGTTTACATTTCAGATTAGCAGTAGTTGTATTTTGTCATGGTCTAATTGAAGGGCACAGCTTGACTCACTGATCACTTCTGAAGTTTTAATGAACACAGGACCCCAAACAAGGGCAGCAATTAGTCTACACCCAGCAAGACCTTGCTCTGTGAAGTGCTTTATCAGTTCAGACACAATTGCAACATTGCTCGAAGTTTTCAACACTTTTAACCCAGTGTGTCCCCTGATCAGCAAGGAAGAATTTAGGTAATAACTCCTTGCAAACGAAATAGCTGCAGTGTTTGACACAACCACGGTGAACACTTAACACACATTCAGAATAAACTGAAGCATGCAGCAAGAACAGGAAAGAAACCCAGCAGACAGGAACCTGCTCCATCAATAGACCAGCCCACCCAACATATTACTGAAATCCCAGATTCAATCTGTAGACACTGGGCTAAGCTCGACCAGAGGTTAGGAAGACTTTTGAAATCTGGACATGCTCATGGCCAGTAAGGGAGTTCAAGGTTGGACTGGTGGCCCTGATGCAACATGATCCCAATGAGGATTAACATTTTCAGACAGTGACAGCAAGCCCAAGGCTGTTCTTTTTGGCTAAAGTGGCTTGGTCTTTAGTGACGTAGCCTGGCAGTTTTATCCGGCTGAATGTGGACTTCACTTGATTTTGAATAGAGTTGTAAATTGCAAACAGTACATTTAGACAGCAAGACTACGGTCTCTCACACAAACTAGAGGAAAGCCCTCATTCCAGAATTGTCTCTCTACCAGTCCCTCACCTGGATGGAACAAAGTAGTCTATGAAGGGACATGCAAGAAATCCAACAAGTATGGGAAGTCAAACAAACAGCAAAGCTATTTCCAACTGCATTATGCTCAGCAAACCTCACTACAAGATGCTACTGCAACAGTCAAACTTCAATTTTGGCTCTGGAATTTTACTTATAGGCTTATAGCACTGTTACAGCTCACCTCAAAACACCAAGTCCAGGTTCAAGTCCCAGTCAGGACTTTGTACAAAAATTAAAAGGTTGACACTCCAATGCAATTCTGCATTGAAGATGATGCATTAAGCAGAGATTCCCAACTGTCTGTTTCAGTGGATGTAAAAGGTTGTACCGTTTAATTTCAAAGACAAATTGGTGAGCTCCCCCCCACCCCACCCTCAGGGTTGATGAGAAAAAGCTTTCTCACAAGGAGCTGTTAAGAGTCTGGAATGTACTACCCGAGCATGTGGCAGAGGGAGGTTCAATTGAAACTTTCCAAAGAAAGTTAGATCATTATATGAAAAGGAACAATGCACGTGCCTCTTCCCGCTCACCTTTAGTGGCCTGTATTGCCATTAAGAGGCTTTGCATGTAAATTAATCAATTGGAAAACACAGTTGATTGACTGGGGTGGCAAGGAGATGTGCAGCAAGGAAACTGATCCTTCAGTCCAACTCATCCATGTCAACCAGATATTCTAAAGTAATCTTGTCCTACTTGCCAGCACCGACCCCTATCCCTCCAAACCCTTCCTATTCATATACCCATCCAGATGTCTTTTAAATGTTGCAATTGTACCAGCCTCCACCACATCCTCTGGCAGCTCATTCCATACACATACCACCCTCTGCGTGAAAAAGTTGCCCCTTAGGCCCATTTTACATATTTCCCCTCTCACCCTAAACTTATGCCCTCTAGTTCTGGACTCCCCCATCCCAGGGAAAAGACCTTGTCTATTCATCTTATCCATGCCCTCAATTCTAAACACCTCTAAGGTCACCCCTCAATATCCAACGCTCCAGGGAAAATATCCCCAACCTATTCAGCCTCCTCCTATAGTTTAATTCCTCCAATCCTGGCAACATCCTTGTAAATCTTTTCTGAACCCTTTCAAGTTTCACAACTTGCACACAATTTTCCAAAAGTGGCCTAACCAATGTCCTGTTCAGCCGCAACATGACCTTTCAATTCCTGTACTCAATACTCTGACCAATAAAGGAAAGCATACCAAACACCTTCACTATCTTATCTACCTGCAACTCCACTTTCAAGGAGTTATGAACCTGCACTCTGAGGTCTCTTTGTTCAGCAACACTACCTAGGACCTTACCATTAAGTGTAGAAGTCCTGCTAAGATTTGCTTTCCCAAAATGCAGTACCTCGCATTTATTTGAATTAAACTCCATCTGCCACTTCTCAGCCCATTAGCCCATCTGGTCAAGATCCTGTTGTAATCTGAGGTAACCCTCTTTGCTGTCCACTACATCTCCAATTTTCACAGAATCATAGAATCCCTACAATGTGGAAACAGGCCAACAAGTCCACACTGACCCTCCGAAAAGTAACCCATCCTGACCCATTCCCCTACTCTATTAGTATACATTTATTCCTGACTAATGGACCTAATCTGCACATCCCTGAACACTATGGGCAAACTTAGTAAGACCAATTCAGCTAACCTGCACATCTTTGGATTGTGGGAGGAAACCCACACAGACAGACAGTCACCCGAGGCTGGAACTGATCTCCGGTCCCTGGCGCTGAGAGGCAGCAGTGCTAACCACCGAGCCACACTTAAATCTTAATGGATGAAAAAAATACCACAATGATTTGGTCATCAGGAAGATAAGAGAACACGTTCAGTGGTATGTAAGAACACTTGTGAATATAAAGGCAAAGAAAAAAACATGCAGGGTTACAAGGAGAGGGAGAACGATAATTATTGAAAAGCTCAGAGAACCAGTGTAGACAATGAGCCAAATAGCCTCTTTCTGCACTATAACAATTCTTTGATTGTGTCCTGACCATTCCTATCCCCTAGTCAACATCACAAAAACAGGGAGGATATGGACATTAATACATTGCGATTCGTAAACTCCCACAAGCAGCAAAAAAATAGCTGCTGTATTTCCTACATTACAGTCGTAACTGCACTTCCAAAGTACCTTAATCTGCCTGCTTGTCCTGTAAAAGGAGGTACATCTTTCTGTTGCAAACCCAAAATTTCAAACTGCATTGATAATAATATCTCAGAACTAGTTACTGCAGAGACAGGAATCTGTACTGAAAACAACAAATGCTTGTGATCACAGCAGGGTCAGACAGCATGCATGGAGAGAGAGTTGAGTCTAGATGACTCTTCATCAGAGCACAATAACAATGTCTTTGCTACATCACAAATTTCTTTGAAGCAGCAGTCATTGTTACTGATAAATCATGTTTTCGGTGCTACAGATGAGAAGAACCATCCCACAAAGTCTTCAAAGCAGATAACTATGGCCCCGCTTTAAAGATTTATCAAAACAACCACCAAAGCAGCATCGACTCAGTTATCAGAAGGAACATAAATTCATTTCAAACTCAAAACCCTAGCAAACAGTAGTCCATTTGTACACCAACAAGCATTCAAACTGAGCCAGATTGATAGGTGCTCTTACTCCTAGATATTCATTACATTCAGGGTGGCACAGTGGCTCGGTGGTTAGCACTGCTGCCTCATAGCGCTAGGGATCCAGGTTCAATTCCCGCCTTGGGCAACTGTCTATGTGGAGTTTGCACATTCTCCGTGTCTGCGTGGGTTTCGGCAGGATGCTCGGGTTTCTTCCCACAATCCAAAGGTGTGCAGGTCAGGTGAATTGGCCATGCTAAATTGCCCAGTGTTCAGGGATGTATTGGTTATGTGCATTAGTCAGGGGTAAATGTAGGGGAATGGGTCTGAGTAGGTTACTCTTTGGAGGGTCGTGTGGACTTGTTGGGCTCAATGGCTTGTTTTCATACTGTAGTCAAAATGTGGTGCTGGAAAAGTACAGCCGGTCAGGCAGCATCTGAGAAGCAGGAGAATCGACATTTCAAGCATGAACCGTTCATCGGAAGCCCTCATTGATTGCATACTGTAGAGAATGTAATCTACTCTACATCAGATATATACCAATAGGATAGCACCTGGTTAGATTCCAGCTTGAAATTCTCTCCTAAGTTTCATTACTGGGTCTGTAAAGTAACAGAAACAAAATAAAGGTGATACTACAAAAGTAAAACTGAACTTGCGGGGAAACCAAATAAATTCACGTCTTATATACACAGTATCAGAGGTCTCAAACCATACATTACATCCACTGAGCAACAGAAATTGTAGGTTTGATGTCACAAGTTCTCAGGATCACTCCAAGGAACTTTCATCACATTTGAGCTGTATATGGCAGTCAGTTTAGCTATCCACAGCATCCCTCTGTCTCACTTTGAAAACCCCAATCCCATATAGCCCAATGCTTTTCTTCTGACACATTTACACATCATGGTAGCAGATAATGACAGAATTCTTCAGAGGAACTATAAGGCAACTGAGGAGAACTCTTGGGGCTCAGGTGAGATCAACGCAAGAACAAAGCTTGAGCACCTTAGATCCCTGACAGACTGAAATCATCCCCTGTCCATCGCACTGGATTCCACCTCCCACTCCACCCCTGCCTGGAAACTGCCAATGTACCAACACCAACTGACATCCCACTAAATAAATGCTATCTCATTGCTCAATGTGACCTAAAGCTGAATCCAGTGTCAAAGTAAAATAAAACTACAGTGTCATTTAATACTATACAAAAATACATTCATTCAAACCAGTCAAAATCAAGAAATATCAATATTCACAAATATGGTCAACGGACAGTTGAAATAAAAGAAAATTGAAAGAGACAAAGGATTAAGATCACTGCTCTTGTGGAAATATCAGTTGATTGGGTTGATAGAAAGTACAGCAGGGGATAGTGCCTTTGTAATTCTCTGCCAGTCCTGGCCTGACATTCAAATGCACTACTTCCTGGCTCAGAGACAACTAGGCTACTGACTGAAAGAAACAAACGTTTTCACAGCAAAGCAGGAGTGCTAATTACAGATGGTGTACACTGCAAAACATGAACAGCAAAACGTTTATCTCAAAATAATCTTCAAACACCTTGAACTTTGTGAAACAAACTGTAATAAGCGGTAAATAATTAACTTTTTGTTAACAGGATATAGGTAGGACTGGTAATCTTTCAAACCTTCAACAAAATACTGACCTTTGGCCTGCAGAACAGCTGGAGACTCAAAATAAGTAAAAGCAGGTCCCTAAAAGAAGGATGAAAGGAAGTTGTTCACTCAGAGCAGGGAGTACAGGAGGTTCTGCAATCAAGTAAGCAGGTCGCCTGCTTAGTTTCCACAAATGTTAAATCCAACAGGAGTTTCTATTTAGACTTCCCCAGTTGCCTCCAGGTAAAGGATCAGCATTTCTCCTAACTTAACTTCCTACTCTTAAAAACTCTCCACTTGTGCAAGGGAGACCAAAGAGGAAGCTGTGCAAGTACACAACAGCACAAAGCCGTCAGTTCCTGTTAACGACATCCTGCCCATGTACAGTCAAAAAAAAGAACTGTATTAGGTATTGTAATAAGACACAAAAAAATGTGCCGCTGGAAAAGCACAGCAGGTCAGGCAGCATTGAGGAGCAGGAGAATCAACGTTTTGGGCATGAACCCTTCATCATAAATGTTCCCGCTCCTCGGATGCTGCCTGACCTGCTGCGCTTTTCCAGCACCACACTTTTCAACTCTGACCTCCAGCACCTGCAGTCCTCACATTCTCACAGCAATGAGACTGCAAATCAATGGCACAGTACCCGTTGCACCATCACAAAACATATGCTCGGGCCTTGCTCACATCAGCCACTCCCAGTGATAAAGCAAATCAGTGCCTCTAGACTTAACTATTCCTATGCACGAGTACTCCGTCTCCCTTCCATCACCCAAAACTCTACTGCCCTCATCTAAACTTGCAACTCCCATTACCCTGCTAACCCTGCATTCACTGACCTAATATTGCTCCTGGAAAAGCAACATCTTAATTTAAGATTCCGATCTTTGCTTTCAAATCCTTTCAAGGCCTCACCCCTTCCAAGCTCCTCCAGGTCCACGACCACCCTGCCCAGACAAATCAGTTTACCGCCAAATCTTATGTCTTCTGCTTTGTCAGTTGTAACGATTCCCCATTGATGGCCATGTTTTCAGTTGCTTAGGCAACACAAGTTAGCATGCTGTTGACACCACATCTGGAGTACTGTATACAGCTTTGGTCTCATTTAAGAAAAGGAGTAACTAGTCAGAGGCAGTTCAAAGAAGTGATACCTGGACCAGGGCTAGTTCACGAGGAAAGACTGGATCGGCATCAAGTGGTGGTATTTAGAAGATCAAGAGATGATCTTATTGAGAAAGTGGATGCCAAAAGGTTTCCCTTTGTGGGAAAGAGAAGAACGAGGGGAGAATTTTAAAACAAGGGATTATCCATTTAGGATGGAAATGAAGTTACACTGTCCAAGTGTTTGTGGGTCTTTGGAACTCTCTTCGCCAGAAAGCAATGTATCTGTACGTTGGTGAGGTGACAGGATCCTTTCAATCTGTCCCATACAGGTGGGTGTTTATCTTCACTGTCGACAACTCAGCACATTTCTATTGTGCCCCCATCCACAACTGGACAAAATCCTGGAAGGTTTTTCCTCCCCGAGTGGTCCCTAGTTTTACACCTAACTCACTCCCAACTGATGGAACGGGTTCCGCCAGCTCTACCTTGCCTAAATACATCTAATTAGTGACCGGAAGGCTCACCACCCCCCAACACACATTATGCTCTTTTGGTGTTGAGGGCCATGCCGTGCTTCAAAAAAGCTCACCAGAGCTCAACTGAATTGTTAGTCAATTCCCCACGTGACTACCATTCAACCAGCAAGATCATTAACTTTCTAAAGGCAACATTCCCAAAGAATAATGAAGGCACGTGCTGTTTGATTCATTACTGACAATTCTCTCAACACATTTAGTGGTGTTGAGATCACTAATTGCAGGACCCAAGCCCAGAGGAACACTCACACAGCCTTTCGATAAAAGTGCCAAGAAAAAGAACTTCCATTGAGAGCTGATATTTGATGCTGCCTGCTGCTGTGCTTTTCCAGCACCACACTCTCAATTCTAACCTTCAGCCTCTGTAGTCCTCACTTTCGCCTAGCTGACATTTGAGGTTCACTTGGTGATTTTAAAAGTGGGATCTACTCATAACATTTATTTTAATTTTTTAAAAATCAAAAAGGATGGACAGATCACAGCCAGACAAATGTGGCAAGTATTTTCCCTCGATACTCAATCCAGAATACTTATAAAGCCACCTGTGCCTCACTGAGAACCTACAACTCCAGGCTGGACTGGACCTTGCAAACCACACAGTGTACTCACTACCTGAGGCAGAGCTTGTCTAAAACAGTTATCAAACGCGAGTTTCCCAACACACAGTGCAATGATTGAAGATAGATGAATACGAGGATGAAGGCAACAAGGTGTTGGAAGTAAAACTCAAACAACAGCTTGGCTCAGTCAGGAATACTGTTGCACTGTCAAGAATACTGCTTTGCCAATTGAGACATTAAACCAAGACCCATTGATCCCATTTCACTATTCAAAGTGTTCTGGAGAAAATTCCTCTCAATCAACAGCACCAAGGCAACAAACTGTCAATGATCTCAATGTTGTCTTTCTCACAGCAGAAGTCCCTTTGAAGTCTTAATTGGGACAAGAGTGTAAAAGGTGCTGTCACATAATGCAATTCGTTCTTTCATTCTATCGATACACTTTCTGCTCAAAGCTAATAATATGACTTCACCACAATTTCACTAAAATGAATAGACAGGGGAATTTCAGTCCCTTCATTTTCACATCCTTGTATTCTGATAAGTAGTTCATGAAAATTTGAGGAACTAAACCAAAGAAAAACGGAGCAGGTTTAGGCCTGTATACCCTGGTTGGAATGTTCCAAATATTCATGTCTTGACTGAACATGAACACACTGCTTTGCTCCAACTCTGACAACACCAGAGCAGCAGCTGCTGCTACAAAATTAGAGCCCTGTTTAACAGCTCAAGTGCTTTACGGACAACATGTCACCTTTACGCCAGTGACTACCAGATCGACAGGGGTCAGGCTGCCTTGAAAGAATGCATTTATATGTTTTGTGTTGATAAGTCCTAATCTTCTCCCAGCTTTCAATTAAAATCATGTTTCTTGATTAAATCAATACTTGCTCAAATCACACTAACACTTCAGAGTCAATGTTGCAGATTATACACACGAATCAGATCAAATCACAAATATTTCTCATCTACTATACACATAAACACAGCCCATATTAACCACTTCCTTCAGTTAGAATTCTGGTCACTTGCCACAATTTTCCACACAAGATTCTAATATAGCCATCTCTTATTCAGAAATGAAAAGTTACACTACTCTGTTGCACTTCCGCTCAAAGTATCCCAGTGCTAGCGTGTCAGGAAATGGTAGAGACAGATTCAATGCAGTTTGTAGGTATAAATATCTAAACTTCAAATTTGTTTCACAATACCAAGACAGTAGTACATACAAATTTTCCCCACAATTCCACAAACTTTCTCCTGAAAGAATTCAGTTCCTCTCCCCAAGACACCTCATCACGATTTGCCAACAATTCTGAAGACACCACCATTCAGCTTCCCCTGCACAAAACCCACCAGAATACCCTCATTGCTTCAGAGACCCTCTTCCAATTTTAAAATTCACACGCATTACTTTCGCCTTCCATCCAAAAAAAAACTCAGCCTCATCCAAAGATGCGCCAACACTTGCACCTCCACCTCAGCTCAAAACACATCACATCTGGACCAGGGATCACACAAACCCTTTCGAGAAGCCCAGTCACTCCCATTTGACAAACACCGCACACCCATCACCCTAACACAAACCCTCCCTAACACCCCCCTTGGCCCTCCCCAATTCTAACCGCCCACACCTGGATCCCCATTGCACCTCTGCCCAATTTCACCCTCTCAACCTTCCCCTACACTCCGTCCCCTGACCTCCCCAATCCCAACCCTCCCACCTCATTTCCAACCCCCCAACATCCCAAAATTCCTCCCCCCACCAGCTCCCAGATGACCAGACTTTCCACCCTGCACCCCCCCCCCCCCCCCCCCCCCCCCCGAGCGGCTCTCCCGGGATCTAAAAAGAGAGAGCCGGCAGGTGCGGTGCAGGGGGTCAGGCGGGGGAAGAGGCCTACACTCACCGGGACTGCAGCGCTGGGTCTCCGGCGGTAGGGGCCGTGCAGCCTTGGGGGCTCCCCCCTGGGCGGGCTGGGACACACAGAGTGAGAGTGAGAGAGAGAGAGAGAGAGAGAGGGCGAGCCGTGGCGGAGGGAAGCGGAAGTGAAGCCCGGCCCCGGCCCACGAGCAACAAGTCAGCAGGGGTCGGAGGACGGGGCGGGGTGGGTAGTGGGCAGGACCGAGAAAGTGTTCGTCCCAGTCACCGGCTCCACCTCCTCCTCCCGCCGCGGCGGCCGCCGCCTGTTCGCTTCCCGAGCCACCCGCTCACTGTCGTCCCCCGCTGCCTGCTGGGGATTGTAGTCCAGCACCCGCTATGCGGTCGCACCGGCGCACTCCCTCCCCCCACAGACTGGACTGCAATCCCCAGCATGCATCGCGGCCGGCAGCCCGCCCGTCCCGCGCTGTCTGATGGGATAGGAAGCCGGTCTTCCCAGCAGTCGGAGGACTACATTGGCCAGGCGGCTCCGCTGCTGGTACTGTTACCATAGGAACACGGCGTGGCCTCTGTTGCTAAGGAGGGTGGGGAGCAGCTGGATCATCCCTCACTCCCACTCACCGTGCACCCCCATTTGGGCTCAGAATGGGGCTGCAGCAAACCATATTCTTAGTGGAGGCAAGCCCTTAAGAGAATAAAGTTAAAACTCACACGACCCCAGGTTATAGTCCAGCAGTTCAGGCAGCATCCAAGTAGCCTGAACTGCTGTGCTCTTCCAGCACCACTAATCCAGAATCTGGTTTCCAGCATCTGCAGTCATTGTTTTCACCAGGTTATAGTCCAACGGGTGTATTTGCAAGTATACCCGAAACTTTGACTTTCCACCTCCTGATGCTGCCTGGCTTTCAATATGGTCATGGTTGATCATCCTGCTTTCTCCTGCTTTCTCCCCATACTTTTGTGACAGTGTGGCTCTCTGTAGCAGGAGTCTGGAGCTCACCATCTGAATACAGTGTCAGTACCTCCTGTTTGTGCTCCTGACCTCCTTTGGCCAGGAAAGATTCATGTTGTGCCACTTTGACAGCGTCCTCCATCACCTGGACCAGGTAGGTTTCTTGTGGCGCAGTGTGTGTGGTGTCCCTGCCTCCAGGCTGGCAGCTCTGAATCCAAGTCCCACCTGAACTCTTGATGGCCGTGGAAAATGTGAAAAATGTGGCGCTGGAAAAACACAGCAGGCCAGGCAGCATCCGAGGAGCAGGAGAATCAACGATTCGGGCATAAGCCCTTCTTCAGGGCTTATGCCCGAAACCCTTTCCTGAAGAAGGGCTTATGCCCGAAATGTCGATTCTCCTGCTCCTCGGATGCTGCCTGGCCAGCTGTGTTTTTCCAGCACCACATTTTTCAACTCTGGTACTCCAGCATCTGCAGTCATCACTTTCTCCTAGGCCATGGAAAATATGTCAGAAGAAGACCCAGAAGGTTGATTATCAAAGTATAAACCTTTATGATTTCGCAAGAACAAATGTGGGACAGTTTCCTGGTCAGCCAGATTCAGGTGCTAGCAACAGTGTAAGGCTCCCAAGGTTAAAAGACACAATGCCATGATCAAACGTTATCCTTGCTATGGGGGTCTAACACAGACAAACACACTCTCTGACTTCACCAGAATTCTCCTACCCAGTACTCCTGTGATGGACCAAACTTGCAGTTCCACACATTTCTTTCTACTCAACCACCTCCTCAACTCTCCAACTGAACAGGTAGCATTCAGACCCACAATAACCTGCTGTACTGTCACACCCATCTTGTACAATCACCCTCTACAAACATTCTCATTCCATTCTTATCACAATTCAAATTCACACATTCATAACTCTCCACTTAAGAGGTGAAAATAAGTTTTGAATTTTTTTTTTGAGGGTTACATTTTGATTTCCTGCTGTTACCAGTCGCTCTGCCAGCCAGGAGGTCTACTGTCATGATATGTCACGCGCATCTGCCTTACACCATCCCCTCATATCCCCATGAAGCTCATCTGCAGGCACTCTGTGATTTCCATTATCTACGTACACCTAGGTTGACCTATCTTCTGCAATTCTAGGCTTTGTGCTTGGAAAGAGATCTCTGCAGCTTTCCTGCTTTGATCACATGCCAAAACACTAACAGTTTTTTTCTAGATGTAATTTTTAGAATCCTTTTTTCACTTGTGACTTCAAGTACCTTTTTATGCCTGTGGTCTGCATATGGAATTTTTTAGCGTGAGATCTTAGTGTCCAAAGGCTTCTATTTTCTCCCCACACATTTTTGCTTATTGTCTGGATTTCTGATGCATACAGGATAGCGAATTGAATCTAGGATTTTATATTTTTTCTTGCAACATGCTTGACTTTTTCGTTATTAACACATCCTTGATTTTTAAAAAATTACTTCTGCCTATCTCCATCCTTCTTGTTACTTCTGCATCCTATCTGTCATCCAATACAGACTTAGAGTCATAAACTCATAGAGATATACGGCACGGAAACAGATCCTTCAGTACAACTCATCCAAGCTGACCAGATATCCTAAATGAATCTAGTCCCATTTGCCATCATTTGGCCCATATCCCTCTAAACCCTTCCTATTCATATACCCATCCAGATGCCTTTTAAATGTTGTAATTGTACCAGCCTCCACTACATCTTCTGGCAGTTCATTCCAAATACGCACCACTCTCTGTGTGAAAAAGTTGCCCCTTAGGTCGCTTTTAAATCTTTTCCCTCTCATCTTAAACCTTTGCCATCTAGTTTTGGACACTCCACCCCAGGGAAAAGACCTTGTCTATTTACCCAATCCATGCCCCTCATGATTTTATAAACTTCTATAAGGTCACCCATCAGCGTCCGACACTTCAGGAAAATAGCCCCTTAAGAAGTATTTAAGTTAGAAGCAGAAGTAGCCCACTCGGCCCCTCAAACCTGCCCTCCCACTTAATGAGATCCCTTCGATCTAATAATTCCATATTTCCACATACCTTAATAACATTCACTGCCTTTCAGTATCTCTGCATCATGATATTTAAAGGCTCTTTTCTTATATTTATTAACAAATGCATTTAATTTGATTTTATATTCCAAATATTTTACATTGATTTTTAATCATTAAGTGAATTAAAGTTATGGGAAATGCAGAAAATGAGGATTGTCAGATTGACCATGATCTTGACAAATGGTGAACCAAACTTGATGGGCCGAATGGCCTACTTCTGCTCTTACATCTTGTGTTCTTTTACCTGAAATGGCATAAAAATTTTTATTGGTTAGCCCTGCTGCTTGGCACTTTTTAGAGATCATTTTATTAGTCGCTAATTTATTCAAATTATTGCTTTGGAATTTTGTTTCAAATTTTATTTACTATTTATGACCTCATCTTTCCGAAATCTGTTGGCTGGCCATTTGTGAGAGAAAATTGGGAAGATCCCTGATATGGACGAATGCCTCAGGTGAAGGAACAAAAGGTATGGCGTAGGTCAAAGTAAAAGATGACAAAAAGATAGGTAGGAAAGCATGTCAAGAGAAAATTAAGAGTCTACAAAGGGATCTATTAGGGGAAGTGAGTGGGCAAAAACTTGAGAAAACAAACTTGCAAAAATAGCCTGGAGGATGTGTTTCTAGAATATATTAAGGACAGTTTCAAAGACAATATGCACTGAAAGCAGCAAGGGAACAGCTTTTATCGAGCGGGTAATGATACAGAATAAAGTAATTTTATTAATTTTACAGTAAAGGATGCCCTAGATAAGAGTGATCATAACATGATAAAATTTCACATTTGGTTTGTGTAAGAAATATGGGTCCATAACCAATGTCTTAATAATGGCAATTGGAAGGATGAAAGCCAATCGGTCTTCACGGTCAAAGATAAAAAGACACCCCAAGAAAACTAAAAAAAAATCAAGAGGCAAAATAGAGGAAGTGACAGAAAATTATCACCAAAAACAAACCAGAAATCAAAAGCTGACAAGTCCACTGGATGTGATCATCTGCATCCTGTGGATTAAAAAGGAAATAGCAACAGTGAGATGGTGAATGCATTGGTTGTAATCTTCCAAAATTCCCTAGATTCTGGAAAGGACCCAGCCCTGTGGAAAATCAGAAATGTACAAGATCGGAAGAAGAACAAGAAATGAAAGACTGGTTACTCCAATACTGGATTAGTGGCTCTTCCAGCACCACTAATCCAGTATTTGCTTTCCAGCATCTGCAGTTATTGTTTTTACCTGGTTACTCCAATGTCTGGCATTAAGAAAATGCTAGAATTCACTACTAACGAGGTAGTGGAAGAATATTTTGAAAATTAATACTATCAAGAAGAGTAAACATAGTCTTATGAAAGAGAAAAGTTGTTGATAAATTAGTGATAAATGTAACAGGGGTACATTTAAAGGGGAACTAGTAGGTGTAGCGCATTTGGATTTTTTGAAAGGCATTTGATAATTCGCTGCATAAAAGTTAATGACAAAAGGTAAGCATTCGTGGTGTTCAGGGTGTTTAGTATGGATAGAGGATGGACTAACTAACAAGAAGTAAAACATTGAGGTAAATGTGTTATTAGAATGATGGCAAACTGTAAATTATGGAGTACCACAGGGAGCAACACAGGAAACTCAACTACTCATCATCTATTTCCGTGACTTTGATTAAAGGACTGACTGTGTTATATCCAAGTGTGCTGCTAATACAAAGATAAGTTGGGAAGTAATTTATGAGGAGAGTGCAAGCAACAAAGGGTATGGATAGGATGATGGAGTGGTCAGAAATTAGCAGATGTCATGCATGTAGGAAAATGTGAGGCCATCCAATATGGCAGAAATAGTAAAGCATAATATTTTTTAAGGCAGAGAGATACTGCAGACTTCTGGATTACAGAGAGATATGGGTGTCTTTATACTTATCACAAATAATCATCCAGCGGGTGTGGCAAGTCATTAGGAACACAATGGATTATAGCTCTTGGTGTCCTTGTGGTGCATTGGTAGTGTGTCTACCTCTGAGCCAGGAGGCCTGGGTTAAAGTTCCTCCAGCTCCAGAGTTGTGACACCTCTGAACAGATTGATGAGGCAAATGTTTGGAATGTTGGCATTTATTACAGGAGGTATGGAGTATAAGGGTAAGGAAGTCTTAAATCTGTACAGGCCGTGAGTGAAACCACATCTAGTGTACTGTGAACAATTCTGGTCAGCATAAGGAGGGACATCGTACTTACATTGGAAACAGTTCAGAGGAGAGTCACTTAATTGATTCCAACGATGAAGAGGCCTGTCTGAAAAGGAAAGGACAAGCAGATTGGGCTCGTTGGAGGTTAGAAGAAAGAAACAAAGATGTTTCTGAGGAGGCTTGACAGGGTGGATTCTGAGAGGTAGGTTCCTCCCACCAACAAGAATTAGAAGCCACCAGATTTAAATTAATGAATCTCCCATTTAAAATGGAAATTTTTCCTTCCGTTAGAGACAGGTTGACCAACATTAGGGTAAAAGTGTAAGGGAGGTTCACCAGATCTCAGTTGCTGCTGAGCCTCTAGGGGCAGAGTGGAGCTGAATCTGAGGAGGGAGGTAGTTGTTGATACTTTTCCTCGGATGAAGTTATTGAGTGGTTATGAGAGCAGAAGACCATCAGATCATTCTGTGAGTGAACCAATGCCACAAGCTACAAAAATCACATATCTCTAAATGGCACACCTTTGGGAACCATTAAGTTTTTGGGAGTCCAGAACAGAGCCCACAGTGTTGTACATACATATTGGCATGAATAGAGATTTGACCTGTGGGCAGGAAACAACAAGTGGGGATAAGAGGTTCTTTTTCAGGTTGGTGACTTGTAACATGGACCAGTGCTAGGTCTGCAACTGTTCACAATATATATTGATGACTCGGAGGAAGGAAGCAAATGTACTGCAGTCAAATTTACAGACAACACAAAAATAGGTGGGAAGGCAACTTGTGAGAGGGATACAACAGAAATATTGATAGGTTAAACGAGTGGGCAAAACATGGGCAAATGGAGTATAAGGTGGGAAAAAGTGAAGTTGTTAGTTTTGGAAGGGAGAACAAAAGAACAGCATATTATATAGATGGAGAAAAATGCTGAAAGCTATAACATA
The DNA here is from genome assembly GCF_047496795.1 of Chiloscyllium punctatum. NCBI lineage: Eukaryota > Metazoa > Chordata > Chondrichthyes > Orectolobiformes > Hemiscylliidae > Chiloscyllium > Chiloscyllium punctatum. Next base: position 81,969,608 of record NC_092744.1, read on the forward strand.
AAGCGACTTGGGAGTACTTGTGCATGAAATGCAGAAAGCTAGCACCTAGAGCAGCAGGTAATCAGAAAGGCTGATGGAATGTTAACCCTTATTTCAAGGTGATTGGAGTATAAGAATAGGGAAGTCTTACTGGAACTGTACACTGTGCTGGTGAGACCACACCTGGAGTACTGTGAGCAATTTTGGTCCCTTGATTTAAGAAAATTATTCATTGGAGGCAGTTCAGAGAAAGTTCACCAGGGTGATCCCCGATGGGAGCAAAGGTTGAATAGATTGGGACTGTACTTCGCGGAATTTAGAAGACTAAGAGGTGATCTCATTGAAACATATAGGATTCTGAAGGAGCTTGACAGGGTAAATACAGAAAGCCTGTTTCCCCTCATGGGAGACTGTAGGACCTGAGGACACAGTCTCAGAATAAAGAGGCACCATTTTAAGACTAAGACGAGTGGGAATTTCTTCTCTCAGCGGATTGAGAATCTGCCATGGATTTTGGGACTGGGTCCTTATGTATATTTAAGGCTGAGATAGATTCTTGGTCAGTAGGGAAATCAAGGGTTACACAGGAAAGTGGAGGTGAGGAATGTTGAATCAACTATGATCCTGTTGAATGGCAGAGCCGGCTTGAGGGGCTGAACAGCCGACTCCTGTTCCTATTTCTTATCACCCTATGCAGAATGTAGTCTGTGCTTTGAATTTACATGGAGAGCAGTGTAAGTTGGGCCATTTAGTGCACTCAAGGCTGAGTTAGTTATTGATGAGGAAGTCAAGCATTCTGGAGAGGTCAGGCAGGAAAATAGAGTTAAGGCCACAATCAGATTAGACATATGTGGTGAGGCAGGCTCAGGACTGACTGGCCATTTGGATATGTTCTTACTGAGAAGGACATTGACCTTCCTCAGGGAGTAGACCCACAGAATCAGGTTTTATGTAGACAGGCCAACAAGAGGTGAGGCCATACTGGATTTGGTTCTGGGTAACGAACCAGGCCAGGTGTTGGAATTGGAGGTAGGTGAGCACTTTGGGGACAGTGACCACAATTCGGTGACTTTTACTGTAGTGATGGAGAGGGATAAGTGTGCACTGCAGGGCAAGAGTTATAGCTGGGGGCAGGGAAATTATGATGTGGTGAGGCACGACTTAGGATGCATGGCTTGGAAAAGTAGGCTTCAAGGCAAGGGCGCAATTGATATGTGGAGCTTGTTCAAGGAGCAACTATTGAGTGTCCTTGATAAATATGTACCTGTCAGGCAGGGAGGAAAGGGTCGTGTGAGGGAGCCGTGGTTTAATAAGGAATCGGAATCCCTTAGGTTCAATTGGGGCGATTGAGAGTTATAAGGTAGCCAGGAAGGATCTGAAGAGAGAGCTAAGAGCAGCAAGGAGGGGACATGAAAAGTCCTTAGTTAGTAGGATTAGGGAAAACCCAAAGGCTTTCTATAGGTATGTCAGGAATAAAAGAATGACTAGGGTAGGAATAGGTCCAGTCAAGGATAGGAGTGGGAAGTTGCGTGTGGAGGCTGAAGAGATTGGGGAGACACTGAATGAATACTTTTCGTCAGTATTCACTCAGGAACAGGACATTGTTGCCGATGTGAATACTGAGTCACAATTAAGTAGAATGGCAGCTTTGAGGTATGTAGGGAAGAGGTGTTGGAAATTCTGGAAAGGGTGAAAATAGATAAGTCCCCTGGGCCTGATGGCATTTATCCTAGGATTCTCTGGGAAGTAAGGGAGGAGATTGCAGAGCCATTGGCCTTGATTTTTATGTCCTCATTGTCTACAGGAATAGTGCCAGAAGACTGGAGGATAGCAAATGTGATTCCCTTGTTCAAGAAGGGGAGTAGGGATAACCCTAGTAACTATAGGCCGGTAAGTCTCACTTCTGTTGTGGGCAAAGTCTTAGAGAGAATTGTAAGGGATAGGATTTATGAACATCTGGATAGGAATAATGTGATCAAGGATAGTCAGCATGGTTTTGTGAAGGGCAGGTCGTGCCTCACAAACCTTATTGAATTCTTTGAGAAGGTGACTAAGGAGATGGACGAGGGTAAAGTGGTAGATGTGGTGTATATGGATTTTAGTAAGGCGTTTGATAAGGTTCCCCATGGTAGGCTACTGCAAAAAAAACGGAGGTATGGCATTGAGGGTGAGTTGGAGGTTTGGATTAGGAATTGGCTGGCTGGAAGAAGACAGAGGGTAGTAGTTGATGGTAAAGGTTCATCTTGGAGTGCAGTTACTAGCGGTGTTCTGCAATGATCTGTTTTGGGACCAATTGCTGTTTGTCATTTTTATAAATGACCTGGAGGAGGGGCTAGAAGGTTGGGTGAGCAAGTTTGCGGATGATACGAAAGTCGGTGGAGTTGTTGACAGTGAGGAAGGATGTGGCAAGTTACAGCAGGATATAGATAAGCTGCAGAGCTGGGCAGAAAGATGGCAAATGGAGTTCAATGTGGGTAAGTGTGAGGTGATTCACTTTGGTATGAGTAACAAAAAGATGGGGTACTGGGCTAATGGTCGGATACTTGGTAGTGTGGATGAGCAGAGGGATCTTGGTGTCCATGTACACAGATCTCTGAAAGTTGCCACCCAGATAAATAGTGCGGTGAAGAAGGCATATGGCGTACTGGCTTTTATTGGTAGAGGAATTGAGTTCCGGAGTCCTGAGGTCATGTTGCATTTGTATAAGACTCTGATGCGGCCACATCTGGAGTGTTGTGTGCAGTTTTGGTCGCCATACTATAGGAAGGATGTGGAGGCACTGGAACGGGTGCAGAGGAGGTTTACCAGGATGTTGCCTGGTATGGTAGGAAGATCGTATGAGGAAAGGCTGAGGCACTTGGGGCTGTTTCATTTGGAGAAAAGAAGGTTTAGGGGTGACTTGATAGAGGTGTACAAGATGATTAGGGGTTTAGATAGGGTTGACCATGAGAACCTTTTTCCACGTATGGAGTCAGCTATTACGAGGGGGCATAGCTTTAAATTAAGGGGTGGTAGGTATAGGACAGATGTTAGGGGTAGATTCTTTACTCAACGAGTCGTGAGTTCATGGAATGCCCTGCCAGCAGTGGTGGACTCTCCCTCTTTATGGGCATTTAAACGGGCATTGGATAGGCATATGGAGGATAGTGGGCTAGTGTAGGTTAGGTGGGCTTGGATCGGCGCAACATCGAGGGCCAAAGGGCCTGTATTGCGCTGTATTTTTCTATGTTCTATGTTCTAATCATATAAGTGTCAAGGTGTAGATGGAGCCATTCAGCCCATCATGCTGACAACAGCTTATAAGACGTGCGCCATTACCTAGTGCCAATCTCTTGATTTTTCCTCATAACCTTGAATATTATTTATATCGCCCTCTTGAATGCATCAATTGAATGTGCCTTCATCACATTTCCATGATGTGGAGGTGCAGGTGGGGTGGACAAACTTAAAAATCACAAACACCAGGTTCTCGTCCAACAGGTTTCTTTGAAACTCGAAAAGTGTGGTGCTGGCAAAGCACGACATGGCAGGCAGCATTCGAGAAGCAAGAGAATCAATGCTTCAGGCATAAGGCCTTCATCAGAAATGAAGGGCTTCTGCCTGAAACGTCAATTCTTCTGCATTTCGGAAGCTGCATGACTTGCGGTGCTTTTCCACTTGCCACACAATTCAAAGCATCAGCAGTCCTCACTTTCTCCCAGGTGTATTTGAAAGTACAAGCTTTCTGATGCTGCTCCTTCACAGATATCTAGCAGGACAGGATCATAGGACACAAAATTTATAGTAAAAGATCAAAGTGTCTTGTGACTGATGCGATGTATTGAACTCACATTTCGCGGCAGTGCATTACAGACCGTTAACTATTCACCGTTTGAAAAGGTTTTTTTTTCTCATTTCACCCTTGCTTCTTTTGTAGATCACTTTAACTCTATACCCTCTTCTTACATAAAAATAAAAGAACTGCGGATGCTGGAGATCTGAAACATAAACAGAAACTGCTGGAGAAACTCAGCAGGTCTGGCAGCATCTGTGCAGGGAATGCAGACTCAAAGTTTCGAGTACAGTGATCCTTTTTCTTCTTCCGAGCGGGAGCCGCTGAGTCATTTAGAATCACGATGCTGACTGACCCACTCAAACCAAAATGTTTTCACGGAGGGGAATGCAGAGGGGTAAAAACAATGACTGCAGATGCTGCAAACCAGATTCCGGATTAGTGGTGCTGGAAGAGCACAGCAGCTCAGGCAGCATCCAAGCAGCTTCGAAATCGACGTTTCGGGCAAAAGCCCTTCATCAGGAATAAAGGCAGTGAGCCTGAAGCATGGAGAGATAAGGTAGAGGAGGGTGGGGGTGGGTCATTGTTTTTACCTCGTTGATTTTAACCCTACTGCGAATCCTCTTGCAAGGATGCCTGCCTTGAAGAAGTTTTCCTCCTCTCTCTACAAGAATCTCAGGGAGTCCCTCTCCCACTGCGCACTATGCTACTTTCTCCCCACCCCCACCCTCCTCTAGCTTATCTCTCCACGCTTCAGGCTCACTGCCTTTATTCCTGATGAAGGGCTTTTGCCCGAAACGTCGATTTCGAAGCCACTCGGATGCTGTCTGAACTGCTGTGCTCTTCCAGCACCACTCATCCAGAATGCAGAGGGGGTCCAGGCCGGGCAGGAACCACACCGCTCCCAGTCCGTTCAGGGGGGGAAAACAAACCAGGTTCCGCCAGCATCAAACATGACAGCGCCCAGGGCAAGAGCAGCCTCGGCGCATGCGCCGGCGCAGGGGCCGGGTATCTGATTCCGGGTCAGCGGGGAGTTGCAATGGCGGCCTGCGGGAGCGAGGCCAGGGTCGGGGATGTGGAGGAGGACGCCTCTCAGCTGGTGTTCCCGAAAGGTACCAGCGGAGGGGAGATGAGAGAGAGGGACAGACAGAGAGATAAAGATAAATCATTGAGAGTTCCTGCGTCTACTTGCAGTCAGTCAGACAGCCACTCCTCACTCTCTGTGCTTTCGTTTGTCCAATTCAGTTTTAATTTGTCTTTCAAAAGACTCTGCATGAGACGTGAGGTGAGCTAACAGGCCACCCGGCTCAGGAAGGAAGAGTAACAACAGCAGCAGCCTGAAAACCGAAAGAGCTGCGAGTCAGATACAAAACAGAGGTTGCTGGAAAATCTCAGCAGGTCTGGCAGCACCTGTGAAGAGAGAAATCAGAGTGTGACCCTTCCCCAGAATGGCAGCAGTCTGGTCAGGGAACATGGGGGTGAGGGGGTGGTCACTGAGCATGTCACTCTTATCCCCTGTTAAGAATCATAGAATCCCGACAGTACAAAAAGAGGCCAGTCGGCACCAAACCTCTGAAAAACATCCCACACAGGCCCACCCCATCCCTGTAACCCCGCATAGGGTTTTAACCATGGCCAATCAACCTATACTGCACATCTTTGGACTGTGGGAGGAAACCAGAACACCCGAGTCCCGAGTGCTGTAAGGCAGCAATGCTAACCAGATTCAGGAAAGCTGTGGAGTCATAGAATTGTGCAGTACAATAAAGGTCCTTTGGCCCATTGAGTCAGTACTGTGACAAATATACTGCTCCATATACTTAATTCTTTACTTCTTTAAAAAAAAATTTGTGAATTGCTTTCTGCTCAATTCCATGTGTATGCTGTACCTACTTGTCAGCAATTGTTCAACTGGGGAGGCATGTATTGGCATGGGGTGATTTAATCCACTGAAAATACCCTGCCCAACATGTGTGCTATACAGTACTCTTCATTCCTTCTTTCTCGGCTTCAGCTGTGGAAACTCAATGTGCAGGAATGGAAGGAGTAAACCTGATGTCTGTTGATAGATATTGGAACTTAAGTACTGTCAGTGTTTAATTTTAAAAAAAACTAAGTGTTATTTGAAGTGATTTGGTTGGGAGGGATATTGTTAGGTAACTGAACAGTTGGCTATATTTTGGATATTTTGTTTTATGTTCTGACAGAATTTGAAAGCTCAGAGACCCTGTTAAACTCTGAGGTCCACATGCTACTGGAGCACCGAAAGCAGCAGAATGAAAGTGCAGAGGATGAGCAGGAGCTCTCTGAAGTCTTCATGAAAACATTAAACTACACAGCCAGGTTCAGCCGCTTCAAAAACAGGGAAACCATCGCCAGTGTCAGGAGGTCAGTGCAGGACAATTTGAAAATATTAAGTGCACCTACGGTTTCAGAGTATTGTTGTGGCTGGGGTTAAGAGGAGTAAATTAATTCTTTTACTTGTCCCATTCCTCCCTGGTCTCAACAGAGTTGGAATTTAAAAGGGAGATGATGTTTTCAAATATTGTATATAATCCATATCAAAATAAGTCAGCCAAGGTCCAGTAAGTAACAAGCTACAAATTAACTAATTGATATAAAGTAGGTGAAAGTGAGGACTGCCGATGCTGGAGGTTAGAGTCGAGAATGTGGTGCTGGAAAAGCACAGCAGGTCAGGCAGCATCCAAGGACAAGGAGAATCAACATTTCAACCAAAAGCCCTTCATCAGGAATGAGATCTCACCAACCCCTCGGCTCACAGCCTCATTCCTGATGAAGGGCTTTTGTCTGAAATGTCGATTTTCCTGCTCCTTAGATGCTGCCTGACCTGCTGTGCTTTTCCAGCATCACACTGTTGACTCTTGTTACCTATAAAGCTTACTGAAGCAAATTGTTCAGATTGTTAACTTCAGGTTTAAGCTGTCAAATATATTCAACTACTCCTGAAAAGTAATACTCACTCTCTCAGACTAAGTCTGAAAGAAAAATTTGAAAACTTTGTAGTGCATTTTTTTTAAAAGTGTTTTAGCCAAACTACAATCAATTTTTTTTAAAATCACATTGTCCAAATGTTGGTCTGTAGCTGTCACTTTGCTTACAAAACATTGGCTGTAGGATTTCTTCCTGGATGAGCTATGACTGGCTGATTTTATTGTGAATCTGGAGGTAGGTTCTAATTCTCCTTTAAGAACTCGAAGAACGCAGCAATCAGAACCTTTCCCATTCAGAGCAAATACTTACCGTGGTGAAGTCTTCCAATAGGTTTTTAAGTTAAACTTTAAGGTGGGTTTTAGAGAAAAGAGAGATGGTAAAGGCTGTGCTCAAGGCAAATGATCTCACTGGCTCTCTGTGCTGAAATCTTTTCTTTCCCCAGAACTGTAAACTAGATCATTTGACTTTTTTGAAGGTGTTGTGGACTTGGCATCTTCATTGAAACAACTTATTCCTTCCTGGAGATCTGAAACATAAACAAAAACTGCTGGAGAAACTCAGCAGGTCTGGCAGCATCTGTGAAGAGAATGCAGACTTAAAGTTGCTGTGCCTTAACATTAATACAATTAACAGTCATATTCACATAAGTGCTTATATTTCCATATACCCAGTCCCTTGGAAAAAATGTTGAATGTCTTAAGGTTGATTGCAAGTCTTGTGAATTCAGGTTGCACACCTTACACCAGCAATAAGACGTTAAGCCTAGATTCAGTCGTTACTAATCCTCTTTGCCTGCTTTTAACTCAAAGGTTAGCAATTGTAGTTGGGATCTGTTGACTGTATTTGACAAGAAAATATTTCTTGGTACTTATCAAAATTGTCACTTTCCTTCAGTAATTATCTTATCCTTCAATTGGCTTGTCTACTACTAACTGTCTTACTGTTATTGTTTTATTACAGATAAGGATAACATGATCAATGCTATGTCTCACTCTTAGTTATGCTTCTCCTGTGCTTAATTACAGCGAGGCGCTTGTGAAGATATTACATTGAATCAGTGTGTTGGTTTAATTTGAAGTACAACTGCATTTTCTTTCTTGCAGTCTGCTATTACAGAAGAAACTGCACAAGTTTGAGCTGGCTAGTCTGGCCAATCTGTGTCCTGAGACAGCTGAGGAGGCCAAAGCCCTCATTCCCAGGTCAGTGTCCTTTCTGGACTGTTTCTGTAGAGCATATAGCCCACTGAAGGCACAGAGATCGATCATGACGCAACTATAGTTTAGAATGTGCAAGAGGCCAGAATTAGGGAAGTGCCGATACTTCAAAACATGTGAGACTGGATGAAGAGATAGGGAGTGGCAAAACCTTGGCAGTGATTTGAAAGCAAGAATGAGAATTTTAATATCAAGATGTTGGCTCCCAGTTAAGCAATCAGAGCAAATATTTCTTCTCTGTGGGATCCTCTATAGTGCTATAATTTAACTTTTGGGAGCTAATTTTCATTCTCTTTAAATCCTTTATTAGATGATGCAGTCACTTATTAACATTACTGCCTATATTTATGTTAATTTATATGGAACTTGGATTCTCTCACAGGCAGGTTAGAATAATTCTTCAATGTCCTCCTCTTGGAGAACACAGTATTTAAATGGGCACAAGACAATGACCTAAATTTGTTTTGCAAAATAAGTAAGAGAAGCACTTGTACAAAGGCAACCATCACCCTAAACACGTCTTCTGCATTGGTGAGGTCTTGAGTTCGCGTGTTTCCATTGTATGTTCACAAATCTGGAATATTTTAATTCGGATATTGGGGATGAACTGAACTGAGCTTGAAACAAATGAGTCTGTATCAATGTCACTGTTTGACCTCTAATAGATGTAGTTCTTCAGGGTCTGGTAGTTTTAAATCTGCTTCTGGAATAATTGTTTTTAGTTATCTGTCTGAGTTGGTGGTTGCAGAAAATTCATGTTCCTCTCTTTTCTTTCTTCCTGTGCTTCGGCTCTATTTTTTAAAAATTTCAGCTTAGAAGGTCGATTTGAGGATGAGGAGCTCCAGCAAATCCTTGATGACATTCAGACCAAAAGAAGCTTCCAGTATTAGCTCCAATATCTGCAAAAGCCCGGCACTCCCTGACGCTAACCTACTGAACAATGGTGCTGATACTTGTCTCTGATTGTACACTGATTGGAAGTGGAGGGACTACAGGCTGAAGCAAGCAGGTGCACCAAAAATGACTATAAACCCTTAGATGAGGTCTGAATCTAGAGTTGTTCAGTAACACGTTCCCTGACACCCAGAGTGCAAAGGCGGTCTGGGATCACAGAATGGGAATATGATCTTTTTTGTTTCACTGTGATGTTTTTTGTGACTTTTTTTTGTTCCATTTTTGAAAAACCAAAATCTTGTAACTCATTCTTATAGGTTATAAGCCCCATATTGTTTTATTAAAGTGAAGGCCCATATATTGGATCCTGGTTGAAGATTGATTCTGTTTGAATGAAGTCAGAAGAGGAATGAAACTGTTCCTTATATGTAGACTTAAGAAAACCTAATAACAATCTATTGATAATGGTTGCACATAAAGCACATGGCACTGTTTTTGGAAAAATGGTGTCTTTTACTGAACTGACCCTTTATTCCATTCTGTCCATCTATGTATGTTATCTAATTATCTATGTAGGTCTGCCTTGAACCAGTACTTCAATAATATGCAACAGGAAAATGAGAAAGGGAAAGCTCCTGGTAAATGCACCCGTATCTCTTTGTAGTGAAGTTGGATTTGGTTTCACTTTTCTTTTGATATGTGAACATGGACAGAGAGTGGTGTCAGCTTTATTGATTCAATGGGCATCATCACATCTCCAGCAGGAAAGGCTTAGTGGTAAACGGGATAAGAGGTAGTTGTAAGATCATCTGTGCACCTTATTGCAATTGTCACTTTAAATGAGAGCGACGACCTGAGTACAGACTGAGTATTTGAAGCTGGTGTCACATCTACACAGTTAACTGGTAAGCAGCAGGCCAGATTAGGATTTCACTTTTGCTGGTCTGTTTGGGAATGGTAACTCCAGTACATCTTATGATATTCAGACCAGCTGAAGAATGAAATGTTTGCACCTCTGTTTCATACCCACAGCCTTCCCCAGTGCTTACCTAGTAAACATCCATACTGGGGGGGGGGACTTCCGGTCACATTCTCTGACGTTAAAACCCCAGAATGTTTGGGTTATGGTAAAAGTATTGGAGACTGAAATCTGCCTTGCCTTTCAGTGCAAGTTTGTTCATTTCAAAAACTGTATTGGTATGGAACCTTTGCATCTTGAGATGGAATGAAATGGAAAATGGGTGGAATGAAAGTGCGATTCAGTGTGCCCATTGACACATGCTCTCCCATCTATCAGTGTTTCAAACTGAGTTCTCTCAGATCTGTAATGGACTTTGTTTAGTCACAACTTGTCCTTCCCTATTGCTATGTTAGCTGATCTCAGCAGTTGAGACACAGCATTCAGGTCTAAGGAAAAAACAGCAAAGTGGTGTAGGGACACAACAGGGCCAAATAGTCTGCCATGCTGAAACATGGATGTTTCAATAGATCAGGTAAATAGGCTATGAATATATTACTTTTAGTTTGAATGTGGGATTTCTGTTCTTCATGCAAGCTATGGCCAAACCTTGAGGATTCTTTCAATAATAGGGTGGCACGGTGGCTCAGTGGTAAGCACTGCTGCCTCACAGCACCAGGGTTCAATTCCAGCATCTGGCGACTGTCTGCATTGAGTTTCCTCCCGGTTCACCAGTTTCCTCCCACAGTCCAAAGATGTGCAGGTTAGATGGATTGGCCGTGCTAAATTGCCCATAGTGTCCAGGGATGTATTGGCTAGTTGGGTTAGCTATGAGAAATGCAGGGTTACAGAAATAAGGTAGGGGTGTGATTCTGGGCGGAATGTTCTTCAAAGAGTCAGTATGGACACAATTGGGCCGAATGGCCCACTTCCACACTGTATGTATTCTGTGGTGAATATTTATCAACAATATGTACATTTTGGAATGGCAGCTGTGCTCCCTCCTCTGGGCTGCATTTGTTCTAGCTCCCCGCAAAGACTCTCTCACATAACAACTGTCATCACCATTAACATCACAGCATACCTTGGATGCTTGCCTTTAAACCCCATCTCTACACTATCCAATGGCCTTTTATTGTGAATACTCCTTTCCAATATTACCTGCAGACCTTTGGAGTAAATTTAATTCTATATATTAACATTCCCTCCATTTAATACTCATTTCTTCAATTCTGCTTTGTGTTCTCTGCTAAGTACACATTCTTTTCTTTATCCTATCATTAGATTTAATTGCTAACCTTTTATCCTGTTCTCTCATCTTGACCCTGATCTGTGTGGCATAAGGCCCAGTTTAAACCCACACTGTTGGACCAGAGATTGTGGAGGTATGGCTTGAAAGGACTGAGTCAAGAAGTACAATTAGGTAGGTGAGTGTTTTGGAATAGAGACTACACTAAGATGAAGGAGAAAATCAGCACAAAGATCAGTTTTGGTCAGAATTTAGCTGTATGAACTAGCCCACTTGGCACAGAAACTAGAATAAGATGCAATGTCTTACGAGATGGTTAAAAAAAACAAGTAATTAAAGAGAAAACAGAGACTTTTAAAATGCTAAAGATAAACAGAAGCCAATTAAAACTGAGCAAAAGTTCTCCCGCACAATAGTGAGAGGAGAAAATAGGAAATTGAGAGGATAATTTTGAAAGGTAAGAGAAACAGAATTTTTAAAAATATATGAAAATGAATAGGGAAAGTAATTCTCTTCTACCTCTTGGTTGGCAGCAACAAAGATTTTTAAATTTTCTTTTGCATGCATCTTTAATTAGAATGTAGTCAAAATATCAAAATTAAGGAGTAAATTGTGAAGTTTTCTTGAATGAAAGAAAGGAGTATTAATACTTACTCTTTAGGGTAAAATATGTCATCCAATATATTCTGTCTCACATGCAAAATTTTACGCAGCACAGACTATAGTACAACAGGAAGAAAAGGAAGGACTCATGCCCGAAACGTCGATTCTCCCGCTCCTTGGATACTGCCTGACCTGTGCTTTTCCAGCATCACATTTTCAGTTCTTATCTCCAGCATCTGCAGTCCTCACTTTCTCCTCTGTGTCATAGAGTCATAGATGTCCTGGAATTGAGAGGTGAACAATGGCTGTATAGTTGATAACTTTTATCCTCAGTGGTCGTGAAATTTCTGGAGTCTTTGAGTTCTCAATAGCTAGGTGTTTATTGATTTCTGTGTCTTTAAGTTAAAGGCCATTTCTCTTGAGACAACTTCATTCCACATTGGCTTCCTCAACTCACCTCAGGTAATTGTAGCTAGCCATTTTTAGGAAATTCTTGAGTATTAAAATCAGATGATGGTAATTGATAGCTTTGACTATGAATGCTGACCACACAATGGCACAAGTATTTAGCCAGTTGTTTCTCCTCGCCTCTAATAAAACGTACAGAAAAAAGTGGTGAATCCTGAAGTGGCTGATAATAAAATGAGGAATATTCTGAAGGAAAAAGTCAAATTTTTTTTAGTTTGATCAAAGGAAGGCAAATTTCTGCCTAAACTCTGAACATTATTTGCTGCTTGTCGGCCCAACTTTCTCCTTCTGAGCCAATCCCCAACCTGTAGACTTTAATGGTTTTCTTTTTGTCGGCCAAAAGAATTGTGCTTAGTGCAAACGACAATAGCCTTGGCACTGAGCCCTCAGGCTTCCTGTTACTTGCCTCTTCCATTCTCATGTGTGGACAACTTCCTTTTTGTTTCCTCTAATGCATTCAATTTACAATGGACATCAAAAGTTCCTCCCCATTCCTGGCATTCCATCAGCATGGGCTAATCTCCTGTGTGGCACCGTGTCAAGATCTTGACTAAAATGTAAACATGCGAGTTGATCTCCAGTGGAGACACTCCTCCTGAGGTTGACAACATGGTGTATATTGAAATGTTGCTCACAGTGTGAAGAAATTAATGCAGGAAATTATTGTGGCACATGAAATGTATAAGCAATGATTGATCTGTGGCATTGCCTGTGAAAGCTAAGACATGGTGATTATACCTCTGTGTATTCAAGATATTAATGTATGTAACTATTGACAGACAACTTATGCAGCTCCATCCAGTGGCAGAGAAATGCAGCAGCAGATATGATTGAATGACTGGTAACGTGGTACATTTCCACTTGCCAAAAGTACTGCGGATGCTGTAAATCAGAGACGCAATTAGAAATTGCTGGAAAAGCTCAGCCAATCTGGTAGTATATGTAGAGAATGAGAGTTAACTTTTTGGGTCAAGTTCTGAGGGAGGGTCACTCAACCCGAAATGTTAACTCTGATTCTCTCCACAGACACTGGCAGACCTACTGAGCTTTTCCAGCAATTTCTATTTGTGTGTGACTCATTTTCATCCTCTAGGAAAAAAACACTTCATTGTTATCTAGAAAACATACAGGCTTGAGCAGATCAATAACCAATAACATTCGTTCTGCCTGTCCCAGGGATAACCATCTCTCCTCAACGTTTAATACTTTTGTGAGTCTCCACCCACAACAGCCTGAGGGGTACTATTGAGGAGAAACTGAAATGAGCACACCACACAAATACTCTGACTGCTAAACAGACCAAAGACGGGAAGTAATGCACTGCTTGTTTATCTGATGTATGTATAGCGTGTATGATGTACAAGTAAGGAGGGTGATTCTTCACGACTGCATGAGTGCAGTTCCAACAACACACAAGTAACTCAATTCTAAAAGCAACCTGCCTCAGCCACACCTAATGTATCTCCTTTACCATTCACACTGGGTATCACTGGCAGACTAACAGCAGTGTGTAATATCTACAGTGTGTCATATGCACTCCAGCAGGTTGCCAAGGCTGCTTTCAGTAGCACCTTGCAAACCCATGACCTCTACACCAAGAAGGACAAGGTATGAGGGGACAGCAACACCTGGAAGTTCCCCTTCCATTCTCAAGCCATCCTAACTTGGAAATAAATTACCTTCATTGTCATTGGCTCTAAATCCTGGAACTCATATTCATGGCACTGAGTGTATATCTACAATAGACAAACTATAGTGACTCAGAAGGTGGCTCACCACTAACTTCTGAAGGGCAATTGTGGAGAGGTAATATTTTTGGCCTTGGCAGAGGTGTTGACATCCCGTGAGTGAATAAGATTAGATTAGATTATATTACTTACAGTATGGAAACAGGCCCTTCAGCCCAACAAGTCCACACCAACCCGCCAAAGCGCAACCCACCCAGACCTATTCCTCCACATTTACCCCTTCACCTAACACTACGGGCAATTTAGCATAGCCAATTCGCTTAAGTTGATCTTTTTTTAAATAATGTATTAAAATACGGAAACTCTTGAAAAGCCAGTGAAAGGGTTGCAGAGCCATGATGCTTTGAATGAGAAGTGTACAACCTAAGTTGCAAGTTAATCTACCTCTCATGGCTTTACACAAGATAAATCAGTGACTATGCCCTCCTTTTTAACTTATTTCTCTTTCCTTTGGTAAATTCCCTCTTTAATTCGTGTTTCCTTACTGCTTATGCCTATCTTTTGACTCAAGTGGGAAGTTGAGATTATTTTGATGCTGCAGTAGGGCAGCATTTTAGTTTGGGACTGGGAAGTGTGGGAAAGTTTGTCCTCTATCCCCAATCAGCTGTTAACTGGCCTCCACCCCTTCCATATTATATACATGTCATCTTCCCAATATCCCCATCAACATACTACCTCATCTCCCTTGAACCACTCAGTCAATCATTATAATGTTCCCCTCCCTGCACTTCCTGCTCACTCTCCTCATTTTTAATCTACTATTCATTCTGTCAATCCCACTCTCTCTATCTGAGGTAGATGGTAAAAGATTCCTCCTTTTTCAAATGATTTCTTCAAAAGTATTTCCTTCTGAAGTGTTGTTTGCTTTCGTAATTCAATTAAAATCAAACCAGAATGAAAGCAGACACACTCCATCTTTCTCTCCTGACGTACTTTCTACGTCTCTCAGAAATGTAAGCAATGAGCATTCACACTAATCAACTGTGAGCTAATTATAGTTGCACCAATTATTTGGGTTCAAAATGTATTTATACTTTTGAAGCTGCAGTATTAGCACAAAGAAGGAAAGCACTCTCACATCTCCAACAAAATCCGCAACAAATGAGTAATCAGTAGTGCTTTTTCTCAGTCATGCATACAAAAATGTTTTTTTATAAACATCCATCTTCCCTAAATACAAACCTTGAAAAATGTTACGGCAAATTTTAAATAATTTTGAAAATAGTGAACTAGAAATTATAGGTGGACAGTCTTTCATTGATAAGTTCAATGAATATATCTCAAATTAGATTGGGTTCACATGCCCAGATGATATATTCAAGATTTAACATAAAGATAAATAAAGACAGAAAATAAATATAAACACTTTGCACTTTCAAAACAATCTATGGAGAGAGAAGCAAGAGCCAGAAGTTGTGGGTCAGCCATCATCATCATCCTGAAAGATGAACTCAGTCAGAATCACAGAAGTATTATGGCACAAAATGAGACTATTTGCCCTATCATACCAATGTCAAACCTTCAAATGAGTATCATTACTGTGTGCCAATTTCATGCTTCCACACCCCCCCCCCCCCCCCCCCCATACACGTGAACCTTATTCTTAGCTCATTTTTTAAAATTTCAAAAACATACTTTATTCATTAAAATATCTTTCTATACGTACATAGTCACTAAAGCAGTTTGGTTCTGTATGTTAGCATATGAAGAAACAAATAAACATTGGAGTTTGACTCTATCGAGCAAACAAATCAAAGGCGTGTTTTACTTGTACAAGATTAAAATTACGTATATTTGAGGCATCGGGAGGGTCCAATAACTGAACAGACCTCATTATACTTCAGCAAGAAGACCTTAGACAGTGATCTTTACCTACAGCGCTTTGGAGGCAGCTGTCCCAAGCTTTAGTGCATCCCTCAGCATGGAGTCCTGGATCTTGGAATGTGCCAGTCTGCAATATTTGGCTGAGATCAATTCCTTGTTCTGGAAGACCAACATGTTTTGGGCAGACAAAATGCATCTTTTACTGAGTTGATGGTCCTCCAAGTGCAGTTGATGTTTGTCTCAGTGTGCGTCCTGGGGAACAGACCGTAGAGCACATGATCCCATGTCACAGAGCTGCCTGGGACAAACCTTGACAAAAACCTCTGCATCTTTCTCCAGAATCTCTTTGCAAAGGTACATTCCAGCAGGAGAGGTGTGACAGTCTCTGCTGTCAATGCTCACTTGAATGCCTCAGTTGAACCAACTTCCATCATACTTCCCGGTACTGCATTTCATACTACGACTAACTCACTGTGTGAAAATCTTTTCTTCTTACCTCACCTTTAATTATTTTGCAGATCACTTTAAATCCATGCCCTCTTGTTCTTGTTTCTTTATCTGCCTAGAGGTCAGACAGTATCTGAAGAGAGGGAAAAAAGCTTAATGGGTCCAATTTGAACTCCTGTGCAGATGAATCGGTTTTGATTGGGTAACTTTCAAAGAGGACGTAGTTTGGGTACAGTCAAAGTACATTCCTTCAAATAATCCTTTTCCGGCCCACTTATGACTTTGAAAATCTCTACCAGGTCTCCTCTTAGCCAACCTCTCTCCAAGAAAAACAGTCACAACTTCTTCAATCTCTCCTCATAGAGATGTATAGTATGGAAACAGACCCTTCAGTCCAACCTGTCCATGCCGACCAGATATCCCAACCCAATCTAGTCCCATCTGCCAGCACCTGGCCCATATCCCTCCGAACCTTTCCTACTCATGTAACCATCCAGATGCCTTTTAAACGTTGCAATTGTACCAGCCTCCACCACTTCCTCTGGCAGCGTACCACCCTCTGTGTAACTGAAGTTTCTCACCCTGGAACCATTCCTATGAATTGCATTTTTATTTAGTTCTTTCACTGGATGAGGGTGTCGCTGGCCAAGCCAGCATTTTATTACCCATCTCTAACTGCCCAAAGGGCAGTTAAGCATCAACTACATTGCTACAGGTGTGGAGTCACATATAGGCCAGACTGGTTAAAGATGGCAGTTTCCTTTCCTAAAGGGCACCATCTGCCATGGCAGGAATTGATCTCGGGCCACCAGAATGTTACCAGGATCTCTGAATTAATATTCAACGATAATAACACTAGGACATCACCTCCCCGCTGTGTTTCTACACTCTCTCCAGCATATTCACATCTGCCCTACCACCTTTAATGATCTGTGAACATATATACCCATGTCCTCTGCTCTTGCATCCCCTTTAGAGGTGTACCCCCTATTTTACCTTTTCCTTCAATTTTCTTCCAACCTGTCACTTCTTTGCATTGAACCTCATCTGACATCTATCTGTCCACTCCACCAACTTGTCTATATCCTTCTGGAATGCCATGCTGTCCTCCTTACAGTTTAAAATTCTTCTAAGTTTTGTATCATCCACAAACTTTGAAATTATCCTTTGCACATTAAGATCTAGATGATTAGTTCAAATCAGGCAAAACAAGGTTCCTAATACTGACACCTAGAGAGCTTCACTACAAACTTTCTTCCAGCCTGAAAAATATCCATTGACCATTATTCTAAGAATTTCTTCTCACTCAGCCAACTTGTCTCCATGTTGCTACTAAATCTTTTATGACATGCCCTGTAAATTCACTCGCAAGTCTTTTTTGTGGCCTTCTTGCACTACGTTTTCTCCTTCTTTCTTCTCAGCGATGTCTTGAGCTTCTGGCCTCGCTGTGAATTCAGACCCAGCATGGCGATCTCTCTGCCTGGTGTGGTGGTCTTCTGGCCCAATGTGCTGGTCTCTCAGCAGCTCAGTGTGGTGGTCTCCTAGCCTGGCGTGACCATCTCTCAGCTGCCCAGCACGGCTGCATCTCGGCAGCCCAGTAAGCCGGTCTCTTGGCAGCCCAGCATGGTGGTGTCTCAGCAGCCTGTAGAGGCCACAGCATGGAGTTCCAGTCTCAAGACAATTCCAGAGCAGTCTCCCAGCCTCGCAGGTTCGAGGTGGAGTCCAGCGCAGTCTGGAATCAAGGCCTGGTGTGGACTGGGTTGGAGGAATGTTATTCTGAACTTTTATTTCTTTATTGTTCTAACTTTTTTCCCTTAAGAATGTGTACTTAAGAATCTGTACCTTGGTATGTTTGGACCTAAGATGACACTATAAGTGGTAACTTGTCAATCTTTCACTGTACTCACTTCAACACATGTAGCAATAAAGCTAATTCTCATTCTAAATCTAAAGTCTTTCTGTTACTTCTTCAAAAAAAAGCTTCAGCAAGTTAGTGAATGCCAATTTTTTCTTTAGACTGTTCCTAATCAACCCACCTTTTTCCATGTAACTACTAATTCTATCCCAAATAATAGTTTCAAGAAGTTTCCCCACCACCGATGTTAAACTGACTTGTTTATAATTGCTGGCTTTATCCTCATAAAGTTTTGTGAACTAAATCTCTAGTCTCTGGCACCTTTCCCCTTGTCAAGGGAAGACTGAAAGATTGTAGCCAGTGCCCATGCAATTCCCGATCTCACTCACTTCCTTCAAATTCCTCAGATAGATCTCCTCCCCTCCCAGCACTTTTTCAACTTTAAGATTAGATTCCCTACAGTATGGAAACAGGCCCTTTGGCCCAACAAGTCCACACCGACCCTCCAAAGAGCAACCCACCTAGACCCATTCCCCTACATTGACCCCTTCACCTAACACTACAGGCAATTTAGCATGGCCAATTCACCCAACCTGCACATCTTTGGACTGTGGAAGGAAACCCACACAGACATGGGGAGAATGTGTAATCTCCATACAGGCAGTTGTTTGAGGCAGGAATTGAACCCAGGTCTCTAGCGCTGCGAGACAGCAGTGCTAACCACTGTGCCACCATGCCACAATCTATGCAACGCTTCTACCTTAACAATTTTAATCCTTCTAATGACTGAGTTTCCTCCACTGTCACCATGGCCTGCACAGCATCTCTCTCTCTTTGGAAAGTACAAATGCAAAATATTCATTTAACCTCTCAACCGTGCCCCCCTGCCTCCAAGTGTAAATCCCCTTTGGGTCCCTGATTGGCCCCACTCCTCCTTTATCATGTTTTTACCATTTAAATGGCTGTAGAAGACCTGGAGACACCTCTATGGTTTGTTGCCCGTCTTTTTTCATAATCCCTCTTTTATTTGTGTTCTCACCTCCCTTTGATATTCCTCTTGGTTCAAAATTTTATTTTCAACCTGCCATTAGCACATTTTTTCTTATTTAACTTTCTACCCCCTTTGTCATCCAAGGAGTTCTGGATTTGTTTGTTCTACCATTCCTGTTTGTGGGAACATACCTTGCCTGCACCTGAACCATCTCCTTTTTGAAGGTAGCCCAGTCAAAACCCATTCACTTGCATATGGATTCAAATTGAACCTGTTTCCCTCTCTATAGATGCTGTCTGACCTCCAGAATATTTCCAGAATTTTCAGCTTTATGTCAGATTTTGAATATCAACATAATTTATTTAATCTCATAACCACATCTAAGCCAACACTCTTGAGGGAATAATTTTCAATGCAGGAGAATATGATGCACATCTTTCCATTGAACACAACCGTCATCCTCATCTCCTCCACAGTCATGCTATAAAGTGAATACGGGAGGCTTCTAGGGAATTAAGATGCCAAAGAGGGGAAAAAAGAATTAACAACACGAGAAATATAAGCAAGAGTAGATGACATGGCTGCTCAAGACAGTTCCATTGTTCAATCAGAGTCTGATCTGACCTGAGACTGATCTGATTGTAGCCTGAAGCGCACTTTCCTGCCTAAACCTCCTTCCCATAACAACATTCATCAAAAGTTTGTCTAACTTAGCTTTGAATATATTCAATGACTCCACTGTTCTCTGGGGAGGACATTTCTAAAATATAATGACTCTCTGAGACTCTTCCTCCTTGTCTGTCTTAAATGAGACACCCTTATTTGAAACTGTCCCCCTGAGTTCTCGGTTCCCCAACAAACTTCTACTTTGTTAAGCCCCTTCAGAACTTTGTGTTTTGTTTACATTATCTCTCATTCCTTGATACAGGTCCAACCTGCTTAACCTTTCTTCAAAAGATTCCTGATCCCAGCGATCAATCCATTTCTCTGAACTGTTTCCAAAGCAAATATATCCCCATGTAAGAAAATCCACAGCCCTCCAGGTATAGCCTCCTCGATGCCATATCCAGTTGTTGCAAAACTTCCCAACTTTTATAATTTGCAATGAGGACCAGCATTCTACTTGTCTTCCTAATTACAGGTTGTACCTCCTTAATCTGGCATTTTCTGGTTCAGCAACCTCTGTAGACTGGCATATTTTGCAAGCACAATCTCTGCAATACTTCTGTGCTTCTGGTTTCTGCCAGAGGAAGTGATAGGTGGAGGTACAGTTACAACATTTAAAAGACATTAGAAGAATCCAGAGAAAGTATATTCCTGTCAGGGTGAAAGGGAAGGCTGGTAGGTATAGGGAATGCTGGATGACTAAAGAAATTGAGGGTTTGGTTAAGAAAAAGAAGGAGCATATGTCAGGTATAGACAGGATGGATCGAGTGAATCCTTAGAAGAGTATAAAGAAAGTAGGAGTATACTTAAGAGGGAAATCAGGAGGGCAAAAAGGGGACATGAGATAGCTTTGGCAAATAGAATTAAGGAGAATCCAAAGGGTTTTTACAAATACATTAAGGACAAAAGGGTAACTAGGGAGAGAATAGGGCCCCTCAAAGATCAGCAAGGCGGCTTTTGTGTGGAACTGCAGAAAATGGTGGAGTTACTAAATGAGTATTTTGCATCAGTATTTACTGTGGAAAAGGATATGGAAGACATAGCTGTAGGGAAATAGATGGTGACACCTTGCAAAATGTCCAGATTACAGAGGAGGAAGTGCTGGGTGTCTTGAAATGGTTAAAGATTGATAAATCCTCAGGACCTGATCAGGTGTACCCGAGAACTCTGTGGGAAGCTAGAGAAGTGATTGCTGGGCCTCTTGCTGAGATATTTGTATCATCGATAGTCACCAGTGAGGTGCCGGAAGACTGGAGGTTGGCAAATGTGGTGCCACTGTTTAAGAAGGGTGGTAAAGACAGGCCAGGGAACTATAGACGGTGAGCCTGACCTTGGTGGTGGGCAAGTTGTTGGAGGGAATCCTGAGGGACAGGATGTACATGTATTTGGAAAGGCAAGGGCTGATTAGGGATAGTCAACATGGCTTTGTGCGTGGGAAATCATGTCTCACAAACTTGATTGAGTGTTTTGAAGAAGTAACAAAGAAAATTGATGAGAGCAGAGCAGTAGATGTGATCTATATGGACTTCAGTAAGGTGTTTGACATGGTACCCCATGGGAGACTGATTAGCTCGGTTAGATCTCATGGAAAAAAGGGAGAACTAGCCATTTGGATACAGAACTGGCTCCAAGGTAGAAGACAGAGGGTGGTGGTGGAGGGTTATTTTTCAGACTGGAGGCCTGTGACCAGTGGAGTGCCACAAGGATCAGTGCTGGGTCTTCTACTTTTTGTCATTTACATAAATGATTTGGATGTGAACATAAGAGGTATAGTTAGTAAGTTTGCAGATGACACCAAAATTGGAGGTGTAGTGGACAGTGAAGAGGGTTACCTCAGATTACAACAGGATCTGGACCAGATAGGCCAATGGGCTGAGAAGTGGCAGATGGCGTTTAATTCAGATAAATGCGACATGCTGCATTTTGGGAAAGCAAATCTTAGCAGGACTTCTACACTGAATGGTAAGATCCTATGGGGTGTTGCTGAACAAAGAGACCTTGGCGTGCAGTGGAGTCACAGGTAGATAGGATAGTGAAGAAGGTGTTTGGTATGCTTTCCTTTATTGGTCAGAGTATTGAGTACAGGAGTTTGGAGGTCATGTTGCAGCTATACAGGACATTGGTTAGGCCACTGTTGGAATATTGCGTGCAATTCTGGTCTCTTTCCTATCGGAAAGATGTTGTGAAACTTCAAAGGGTTCAGAAAAGATTTACAAGGATGTTGCCGGGGTTGGAGGACTTGAGCTATAGGGAGAGGCTGAACAGGCTGGGGCTATTTTCCCAGGACCGTCGGAGGCTGAGGGGTGACCTTATAGAGGTTTACAAAATTATGAGGGGCATGGATAGGATAAATAGACAAAGTCTTTTCCCTGGGATCGGGGAGTCCAGAACTAGAGGGCATAGGTTTAGGGTAAGAGGGGAAAGATATAAAAGAGACCTAAGGGGCAACTTTTTCACGCAGAGGATGGTATGTGTATGGAATGAGCTGCCAGAGGATGTGGTGGAGGCTGGTACAATTGCAACATTTAAAAGGGTTTTTTTTTGGGTATATGAATAGGAAGGGTTTGCAGGGATATGGGCCGAGTGCTGTCAGATGGGACTAGATTGGGTTGGGATATCTGGTCGGCGTGGACACTTTGGACCGAAGGGTCTGTTTCCATGCTGTACATCTCTATGACTCTAAGAGGAAAGGTTTAGAGGGATATGGGCCAAATGCAGGCCAATAGGACTAGCTTACTTTGGAAAACTTAGTTGGCATGGACGAGTTGGATCAAAGGATCTGTTTCTGTGCTGTATGACTCTATGACTTTATGAGATAAAAAACGATTATCTATATACTCCAAAATTACTATTGATCATCTCATTTTGTGTGGTATATCGCTTGTACACATATTTAAAATGCCCTGATAAGTGATCTCTCATGGTCTGGCAAAGCTCTCCTCCCAAGGCTGCTGGATTATATTGTCTCTACATGGTAACATTTAGTGATTCATGTGGATCTCTCTACACTCGATTTAAATAATGTACAGCTTTTACATCCTTACTTCCAAAGTCGACAAGTTAACACATTCCCAAATGATACTCCATTTTGTCAAAGTTTTGTACATTCACTTAATCTATCGAAACCCCTTCGCACACTCTTTGTGCCCTCCTCACAATTTATTTTCCTACCTGTCTTTGTATCATCAGTATGTTTGGCTCCAAAACAGTTGATCACTTCACCCAAATTAGCAATTTGTATTGCCTGAAATAACTGCACTGAGACTAGTATCCCATCACCAAGTCAACCTTTATTTTACATGTGCACAGTACACTGGCTGTGGCCAGCTGACTCAGCTTCCCCTGAAATGAGGAGATTCTGAATCCCTTTTTTTAAAGAATAGGTTTGATCTATAGATTTCTGGGTTATGGGCCGAGCACACTCTCACTGCACCACTCAGCTTTCCTGATCCCTGTTTGTTTGTTTTAATTTCTTTTAGTTTAACCCCCACACTACCGCCTAAGTGCGGTAGTGCTTATTTTTTCCCCAGCACCCATGGTGTGTGTGTGTGTGTAGATATGAGACACAGTGAAAGACACAAAGTGCACCAATCTTTATTCAATTTCCACCACCAGGAAGATAGGAAAAACACCCGAGTGGCCAGTGACAAGCACTGCCCTTCACATCAAAGGGCAATGCTGTGTGATCAAAACAGTGAAGGGGAGGGTAGGGACTCGATCCCTGTTTTTTTCTTCTTTTTTTTCTTTTCTTTTTTTTTCTTTTTCCTTTTCTTTTTTTCTTTTTTTTTTGCTATTTGTCATTCCTCAACCTCAAGGGATCTCACAAGCAATAAAGCCATGACGATGGAAAGCCCATCATCACCAGTGAAATAACTCCATAGAGGCCGGTATCCTGTCACCAAGTCACTCTTTATTTAACGCGGAGAGTCCTTGACATTGATCCAAATCCTTCAGAGCCAGCTCTCAAAGTGAACAGAAACTTGGACACTCCTGTTTATTTTTTCTATTTTTTTATTTTAGGTGTGAGACACAGTGAAAGACACAAGATGTACAAATCATTATTCAGTTTCTACCACCAGGAAGAAAGAAAACACCCAAGTGGCCAGTGACAAGCAGTGCCCTTCTTAGAGGGCAATGCTGCATAATCAAACAGTGAAGGGGAGGGTAGGGATAATGCTCCTATTTGTTTCTTTTTTTTCTTGTTCCTTTTTTTCTTCTTCATTTTTCATTACCCCCACACTATCACCTAACTGCGGTAGTGCTTATATTTTCCCTAGCACCCGTATTGTGTGTGTGCAGGTGTGGGATACAGTGAAAGACCCAACGTGTACAAATCTTTATTCTATTTCCACCACCAGGAAGAAAAGAAACACC
Organism: Chiloscyllium punctatum; assembly: GCF_047496795.1. NCBI lineage: Eukaryota > Metazoa > Chordata > Chondrichthyes > Orectolobiformes > Hemiscylliidae > Chiloscyllium > Chiloscyllium punctatum. The sequence continues at coordinate 81,993,602 of NC_092744.1, forward strand.
CAAGTGGCCAGTGACAAGCAGTGCCCTTATTACAGGGCAATGCTGTGTGATCACACAGTGGAGGGAAGGGGAGGGATAACACTCCTGGTTGTTTTTTTTTCTTTTTTTTTCATTTTTTTCTCTCTTTTTTTTTCTTTAACCCCCACACTACCGCCTAAGTGCGGTAGTGCTTATTTTTTCTCCAGCACCCATGGTGTGTGTGTGTGTGCAGGTGTAAAACACAGTGAAGGACACAAAGTGCACAAATCTTTATTCAATTTCCACCACCAGGAAGATAGGAAAAACACCCGAGTGGCCAGTGACAAGCACTGCCCTTCACATCAAAGGGCAATGCTGTGTGATCAAAACAGTGAAGGGGAGGGTAGGGACTCGATCCCTGTGTGTTTTTTTTTCTTTTTTTTTTAGTTTTTTTTTTAAACCCCCACACTACCGCCGAAGTGCGGTAGTGCTTATTTTTTCCCCAGCACCCATGGTGTGTGTGTGCAGGTGTGAGACACAGTGAAAAGACACAAAGTGCACAAATCTTTATTCAATTTCCACCACCAGGAAGATAGGAAAAACACCCGAGTGGCCAGTGACAAGCACTGCCCTTCTCATCAAAGGGCAATGCTGTGTGATCAAAACAGTGAAGGGGAGGGTAGGGACTCGATCCCTGTTTGTATCCATCACCCAGGGCTCCCTGATTGGCCCAGGTTAACAATCCAAATCAAGGATCTCATAGTCAATAAGGTTTTAATGAGTACAATGAGTATTGATCCCTAAGGCACTCCCTTTGTTACGGTATGCAATCCTGAAAATAAACAGTTTACCCCAACTCTGTTTCCTGTTGGTTCACCATTCCTCTGTCTATGCTGCTATATTACCTCCAAACACCATGAACTCTTACTGTGTATGACTCTATATGGCACCTTATTGAATGCAAATTCAAATTTCAAATGTTCTGGCTTTTCCATCCTGTTTGCTAGATCCTCAAAGAAGTCCAAACAATTTGTCAAATGGACTTTTCCTTTCACAAACCCTTGTTGGCCCTGATGATTGTGCTATGACATTCTGAGTGTTCCATGATACCATCCATAACAATAAATTCCTGCATTTTCCCGATGGCAGATGACAGACTAACAGGCTTTTGGTTTCCTGCTTTTTGTCTACTCACTTCTTTTGACTGAAGATGTTACATTTGCAGTTTTCCGATCTGCTGGGAGCTTTCCAGAATCTAGGACTATTTGGAAGATTATAACCAATGACCCTGCCTCTGCCTCTGCCTCTGTCAAAAATATAAAATCCGGGGGATCTAAAATGGCAGTGATCTGAGAAGATCACACTGCAGAGCTTCGCATCGCAGCAGGAGCAGGATGGTCCTTTAACCCACCCAACCCAGGTCATCAGGATTTCTTGGGGCGTTGGAAAGATTGTGGGGCCCCAAGAAACATTTAAAAATTGACTTACCTGTATTTTCAGCTGTCCAGAAATGCCAAAAAAAGGAGGAGCATCTGAAGCCGGGCCTGCAGCTCAGCCTGCAGCAGCCTCAGAGCAGATTACTCTCCAGGACCTGGTGAACCAGCTCTCGAAATCTTGCGAGATGTTGGGGAAACAGATTGAAGAGAAGCTGGCTCCAGTCTCTCTCATGCTGCAGAAGCATGAGCAGCAGCTGGGAGACCTGGAGAAGAGGACGGATGAGGTGGAGCACAGGGTCACAGTGGTGGAAGCTGATGCCAGTTCATTCAAGGAAGAGATCCAAGCCCTGAAGACGCAGGTTCGTAATTTGCCTGACCAAGTGGATGATCTTGAAAACAGAGGCAGGAGAAAAAACATTCGGATCATTGGTCTGCCTGAGGGTAAGGAAGGTGAGCGACCTGTGGAATTTGTTGAAGATTGGCTTCCAAAATTCCTTGACTTGGAGACTGGCATGAGAAGATTGAAGATAGAGAGGGCTCATCGGGTTGCAGCACAGAGATCGGGTCTGGGTCAACGCCCTCGTCCTTTCCTGGTGCAGTCCATCATTACCGGGATAAGGAGAGAGTCATGGAGGCTTCCAGACTCCAGGGGAAGGATCTAAAGGCCCTTATTTACGAGGGGTCTAAGATCATGTTTTTTCAAGACTTTTCAGTGGCGGTGATCCAGAAATGAAAATCGTATGATGGTGTCAAGAGAAGATTGAAGGAGCTTGGGATTCAGTACTCCCGGAGATATCCAGCAGTGCTTCGGATCACCTTAGATGGATCCATGCACCTCTTTGACACATCGGAGAAGGCAAGAGATGTTGTGGACAAACTAACCTAATTTAAACAATTGTAGTATGTATAAATATTGTTGCTTGAGTATGCGTTTATCATTCTGTAAAAGAAATGGAGGAAATCCAGTTGGAGCTTTGTTTTTCCCCTTTTTTTCCTCTATTGATAATAATTTGGTTCAACCTATGTCTGGCGGTGGTTAAGATGTACATTTTAAATTTCTAAGTTAGGACATACCTAAGGATGGGTGGGGTATTTATTCTCCTTTTGTTTTAATAAAAGAATATTTTTATTCATATTGATATTCTATGGGGTGTTTATTCTTTTTAGCTTGTGCTTGCGATGCGGCTCTAGCTGGGAGAAGTGAAGGTGGTTGAGATGGTTAGATGCCTATTTATGGGCAGTTCAGGACAGGTAGTTGCCCCCTCCGGACAGGGGGTGAGTTCCCCTACTCAGCGCGATTGGCGCTTTATAAGTTGGTTTGTTTTCTGGTTTTTGTTGTTTTTTAGTTTTAATAATTTTGTATGTTTGTTAAATGTAGTGGTTTTAGTTTATGTAGTTTTTATATTTGGTGGACCATATGACACTAAGGCTCAGCAGTTTGTGGTTCAGGTTCGTCCTCTCTGGAATTTAAATGTAATTGTAGAAGATTATGGATAATGATTTGATTAAATGGTGTACCTGGAATATCAAGGGAAGTCACTCACCAATTAAGAGGAAGAAGATACTCTTGAGTCTTAGAAAGGAGAAGGTGGATATTGCTTTGTTACAGGAGACACATTTGGATGACAAGGAGCATCTGAAATTACAGCAGAATGGCTTTGACTGAGTTTATTTTTCATCATTTAATACCAGAAGTAGGGGAGTGGCTATATTGGTAAGGAAAAATCTCTCATTTAAATTGTTGGAATGCGTTAAAGACACATATGGGAGGTTTGTAATTCTTAAAACCTTGATAAATGAGGAAGAATATGGCATTTTAAATGTTTATTGTCCCCCAGCTCATACTCTTAAATTCTTGGTAGATGCTTTTTCTAAACTGATAAGTCTCAAGTCTCGGCACATCATTATAGGGGGAGATTTTAACTGCTTCATGGACCCCACAGTAGACAGGTTGCCTAAAGGTCCCTCAATACCCTCTGCACAAACTAAACAGTTATTGGGTTTGTGTGGGGAATTAGGATTGGTGGACGTCTGGAGGTGTCTCCACCCTACAGGTAGGGATTTCACGTTTTTCTCCAATCTGCATAGATGTCACACGAGGATTGATTTTTTTCCGACCCCTGTGGTAACCCTGGATCTGGTGGCATCCTGTACGATTGGTAATATTGCCATTTCTGATTATGCTCCAGTGTACCTCATGGTTAAAATTAAGGATGTTACAGTGGATTCAAGGCACTGGTGAATGGACCCCTTTATTCTCATGGACAGCAAGTTTGTGGAGTATTTCTTTAGGGAATTTCGGGCATTCCTCGACATCAACATAGGCTCGGTTGATAGGTCATCTGTTCTCTGGGAAACTGCCAAAGCTTATGCCAGAGAGTTAGTTATTTCATATTCCATAAGTAGGAAGTGGCAGAAGGGTGAGCAGAAATGTCTCCTTGAAGCACAGTTGAAGGCAGCCGAGAAGGCCTATTTTGACAGACCCTCGTTGGTCAAACTACAGAGGATTACGGCACTGCGGTCAGCACTAAACACCATGCTCACGTAGACGGCAAATAAGGAGCTGGCTTTTGCAAAGCAAAGGTTATACGAGCATGGTGACAAGCCAGGCAAATACTTAGCAAAACTTGCCAGAAAGAGAAGTGCCCCACAAACCATTACAGCGATTAGGGAAGGGTCTGGGAACCTAACATGTGATTCTAAAAAGATTAATGTGGCGTTAGAGATTCTACTCTAAGTTATATCAGTCTGAGAATTGTGAGGAGGGGCAGGCCAAAATGGAATCCTTTTTTAGAGATCTGAAGCTCCCGGGTGTGACTCCCGAACAACAGCCCTTTCTCAATGCCCCATTATCAGAGCAAGAAGTGCAGGAAGCTGTGAGGCAGCTTCAGAGTGGAAAGGCGCCCGGTCCTGATGGACTTCCCAGTGAATTCTATAAGGATATTTATAAGTATACTGTCAGGCCCGATGCTGAATATGTTTAATGATTCATACAGTCATGTTTGTCTCCCACCATCTCTGAGAGAGGCCAATATTTCACTTATCCTTAAAAAAGGGAAGGATCTGGAAGACTGTGCTTCATACGGGCCCACCTCGCTCTTAAATGTGGACTTTAAGATCCTCTCTAAGGCTCTTGTGTTAAGGCTGGAGACTGTGTTACCTTCTATTATTAAAGAGGATCAGACGGGCTTTATAAAAGGTCGCAGATCCTCCAATAACGTTAGGAGGCTGCTTAATGTAATTCAAGCATGCCAACAGCAGTCAATACAGGGATTGGTGATTTCTTTAGATGCAGAGAAGGCATTTGACCGAGTTGAGCGGCCGTACCTTTTCTATACTCTAGACCGGTTTGGTCTGGGCGAAGCTTTCATAAGATGGGTAAAGGTTCTCTACAGTGTACCTCTCGCGGTGGTCATTACCAATGGGGTACGATCAAGCAATTTTAATATTTCTAGGGCCAGCTGGCAGGGCTGTCCCCTTTCACCATTACTTTTTACGTTAGTGATTGAACCGTTGGCAGAGGCCATTCGTGGGGATCTCAATATATCAGCTCCAGAAGTGGGGTCAAAATTACATAAGATCTCGCTGTATGCAGATGATGTTATAATTTTCTTGACAAATCCAGCAGTCTCAGTGCCTTGCCTGATACAATGCATTCATGTGTTTGGTGCTTTTTCGGGTTATAAGATTAATTATGCTAAATCAGAGGCTATGCCTATGGGTGGTCTTATGCAGGAGCTAGCTCTTGAGGGCAAATATAGATTCCCATTTAGGTGGTCACAGGGGGGTTTTGTGTATTTGGGCATATTCATTACTCCAGTTCTGGATTGGCTGTTCAAAGCCAATTTTACTCAATTATTTGAAAAAATTAAACAAGATCTCCAAAGTTGGGAGGCACTTCCAGTCTCATGGTTGGGTCAGATAGCGCTTATTAAGATGAATATTCTCCCTCATTTGCTATACCCTATATGGGTGCTCCCCCTGATTTTCAATAAACAAACACTCAGGAGACTATACGGTTGGTTCAGCTCCTTTATCTGGCACCGTAAACGGCCCCTCATTAAATTAGCCAAACTGCAGTTGCCTCACAGATTGGGGGGAGTAGACATTCCAGACATTAAAAATTACCAATTAAGCTCACTTTTGACCTATGGAAGTGATTGGGTTTGTGGGGACCCTCTTTCAACATGGCTAGATATCGAAGTCTCCCAGGCAAGGTGCCCCCTTACCAGTTTGCTGTTTTTGGACAAGGTGAGGACAGTTAGGGAATATTGCCATAACCCAATAGTCCTCAATACTGTTAAAGCATGGAGGGCAATTCGGCAGAGGGAAGGTAATATTGGCAAAACATCTTTGTTTACACCTTGAGTGGGTATACCGAGTTTTCAGCCAAGTATGATAGACTCACGATTTAAACGTTGGGCAGCTAGGGGTATATCTTGCATGGGTGATTTATTTGCGGGAGATGTAATGATGTCCTTCGATCAGTTAGTACGGAAGTACGAGTTACCTAATAGAGACCTCTTTCGTTTTTTTCAAGTTAGGGATTTTATTCAAAAAAGGACCTCACTTTTGACTGATCCCTACAAATCTGACATAGAAAGAGGGGTACTAAGGGCTAAGAGTACACTCTCTGTCAGTACTCTATTGGGGAGTGCCACCTCAGATGAATCTGATTGACTTTGCAAGATGTGGGAAAGAGAGCTGGGTGTTGAAGTTTCTTCAGAGGCATGGGCGGATATTTGGGAGAATGCAAGGAAGATATCAATTTGCAATAGGACCCATGCTTTACGATTGAAGATTCTCTACAGGGTCCACTTAGCCCCAGACCTGTTTGTCAAAATTTAAACCAGGGGTATCTTCAGCATGCTCCAAGTGCAAGGTCTGTACGGGTACTCTTACCCATTGTCTTTGGTCTTGTGACAGGCTTCAAACATATTGGAGTACTGTGGTGGGTGCAATGGTGAGGATTTTAGGTGTCGGGTTGGAGAAGGATCCTATTTCGCTCCTTTTGGGCCTACCCATTGTATTTCCTGCAGACTCGCATAAGGAAAAATGTTTCAATATTCTTACATTCTGTGCAAGGAAGAATATCTTGCTAGGTTGGATATCAGAAAACCCCCCCAGGTCTGTCGGGTTGGCAGAAGATTGTTATGGAGCATATTCCCCTGGATTTTCTCACAAATATGGTACACCACAAAACTGAGAATTTTTACAAGACATGGCTACCCTTTTTGAAATACCTGGACACAGATTTATCTGCTACACTAACAAGGACTTTTATATAGCTGTAATGATTGTGTTTCATGAGTCCAATATCCAGGGAGGAGGAGCTGTGAATGTATGAGTGTTTTGTTTGGCTGGGTTGAGTTATTATTATTTATTTGTTTGTTGTTAGGTATTTATTTAGTTAGTTAAATAGCTAGTTTAGGTTTTTTTTTAATTTTATACTTCTCTATATGTGTTTATACATTCATATAGAAGGGTGGGTTGGGGAATTTTTTTTATTGTTTGGGTTTAGTTTTGTACTATTTTTGTACTGTTTTGAATTGCATTGTTTTGTATTTGTTGTAATATTTAAAAATCTATTTTTTCTTAATAAAAATATATTATATAAAAAAGCCAAAAAAAATATAAAATCCACCAATTTCTAATCCCTGTCAGGTCTGAAGAAGGTAAAAACAATGACTGCAGATGCTGGAAACAAGATTCTGGATGAGTGGTGCTGGAAGAGCACAGCAGTTCAGGCAGCATCCAAGGAGCTTCGAAATCGACGTTTCGGGCAAAAGCCCTTCATCAGGAATAAAGGCAGTGAGCCTGAAGCGTGGAGAGATAAGCTAGAGGAGGGTGGGGGTGGGGAGAAATTAGCATAGAGTACAATGGGTGAGTGGGGGAGGGGATGAAGGTGATAGGTCAGGGAGGAGAGGGTGGAGTGGATAGGTGGAAAAGGAGATAGGCAGGTAGGACAAGTCCGGACAAGTCATGGGGACAGTGCTGAGCTGGAAGTTTGGAACTAGGGTGAGGTGGGGGAAGGGGAAATGAGGAAACTGTTGAAGTCCACATTGCTGTCCTGGGGTTGAAGTGTTCCAAGGCGGAAGATGAGGCGTTCTTCCTCCAGGCGTCTGGTGGTGAGGGAGCGGCGGTGAAGGAGTAGGCGGTGACGCCCAGTGGGTCTCTTCTCGGATGCAAGCTCTCCATAGAGTGCGTCCTTTGGGATGCAGCCATCCTCCATGCAGTGGATGTGGCCGAGCTAGCACTGCCTGAGCTGAGTGTAGATCCTGGGAAGGCCAGCGCAAGATAGGACTACTGCATTGGACACTCTGTCTTGCCATGATATGCCCAGGATATAGCGGATACTCCTCAAGTGGAAGGTGTTCGGTCTTCTCTCCTGTCTGGTATATGTAGTCTACGTTTCACTGCCTTCACTGTCAGCTTGGGATTTGTCCATACTTGAGTCATGAAGCGAGCAACAGTTGAGGCTGCTTTCCTGATCCTCTTGTCGATCCATGTGTCCAAGGAGGGGTTGTCAGTGATGGTAGAGCCAAGGTACGTAAACTGATAGATGACACTGAGTTCGCAATGGATGATGGTGATGACCTGTGGTGCCTCTGTGTCCTGTCCCAGGACGCTCGTCTTCTTCAAGCTGATAGTCAGCCTGAAATCCTTGCAAGTGTGAGAGAAACAGTTTATTAGTAACTGGGATTTCTGATGGGTGTGTTGCAACTGCAGCATCATCAGCAAACAGCATGTTCCTGCTGAGAGCCGCATGTAATTTTGTCTTGGCTCTAAGGCGGGCTAGGTTGAAGAGCCTGCCGTCTGATCTAGTGCGTAGGTAAGTCCCCTCTGTTGCAGTGTCAAAGGCATGTTTCAGGAGCACGGCAAAAAAATTCCTAGACTGTGTGGGTGTGAGGACGCAGCCTTGTTTGACCCCGCTGAGGGTGTCGAAGGGCTCTGAAGTGCTGCCGTTGAACTGCACTGTCCCCTTCATGTTACTGTGGAAGGATTCGATCATGCTCAGCAGTTTCGGTGGACATCTTCAGGAGAACCTTGAAAAGGCTGTTTCTGTTGACCAGGTCGAATGTCTTGGTGAGATTGATGAAGGCAACATACAGGGACATTTTGTGTTCTCTTTGGGGCCAAAATGGATATTTGTCATTTATATAAATGACCTAGATAAGGGTGTAGTAGGATGGGTTAATAAATTTGCGGATGACACTAAGGTTGATGGAGTTGTGGATAGTGCTGAAGGATGTTACAGGTTACAGAGGGACAGAGATTAGCTGCAGAGTTGGGCTGAGAGGTGGCAAATGGAGTTTAATGCAGAAAAGTGAGGTGATTCACTTTGGAAGGAGTAACAGGAATAAAGAGTACAGTAAGAGTAAGATTTTTGGTAGTGTAAATGGGCAGAGAGATCTCAGTGCTGAAAATGTGTTGCTGGAAAAGTGCAGCATGTCAGGCAGCATCCAAGGAGCAGGAGAATCGACGTTTCGGGCATGAGCCCTTTTTCAGGAATCTTCAGCAACACATTTTCAGCTCTGATCTCCAGCATCTGCAGTCCTCACTTTCTCCGAGAGAGATCTCAGTGTCCATGTACATAGATCCCTGAAAGTTACCACCCAGGTTGTTAAGAAGGCATACGGTATGTTAGCTTTTATTGGTAGAGGTCATGCTGCAACTGTACAAAACAGTGATGCAGCCGCACTTGGAGTACTGCATATAGTTCTGGTCACTGCATTATAGGAAGGATGTGGAGGCTTTGATAAGGGTTCAGAGGACATTTACTAGGATGTTGCCTGGTATGGAAGGAAGGTCTTATGAGGAAGGGCTGAAGGACTTGAGGCTGTTTTTGTTAGAGAGAAGGTTGAGAGGTGACTTAATTGAGACATATAAGATAATCAGAGAGTTAGATCGGGTGGATATTGACAGCCTTTTTCATTGGATGGTGATGGCTAGCACAAGGGGACATAGCTTTAAATTGAGGGGTGAAAGATATAGGATAGATGCCAGAGGTAGTTTCTTTACTCAGAGAGTAGTAGGGGCTTGGAACACACTGCCTGCAACAGTAGTGGACTCGACCAGATTAAGGGCATTTAAATGGTCATTGGATAAACATATGGATGAAAATGGAATAATGTAAGATAGATGGGCTTCAGATTGGTCTCACAGGTCGGCGCAACATCGCGGGCCGAAGGGCCTGTACTGCGCTGTAATGTACTATGTTCTATGCATCAATTTCCTCCATTGTCTGCTGCCTGCAAATGCCCACTTTGGCAAGGCCTGGAACAGAACCCATCTTTTTTTTTCTGTCTATCTCCTTTTTGTACTAGATCTGGATATTTTCTAATCAACTTGTTCAGAGATGCCATTACACACCTTACGAGCAGGTGGGCGTTGAAATCAGACCTCCGAGGTAGGCATGGTACCACTGCACCACAACAGCCCCCTCTGTACTGGGTCTAAGGATCTGTGTGGATAACGGCGGTCTGAGAATGAAGTGAGGCTTAACAAGAGGCCTTGATCACATATTGTTCATTTCATGATAGCAGGAAGAACAAGGTGCATTGGCTTCTTCAGCATAATTACTTAGAGGGATATCAGGAGTCAGGAAGGTCACTTTCGACTCCATTGGGATCCCAAACTCAACACACCTTTTCCCCCACCCACAACAATCATCAGATTGGGTAGAGCCTAATGCAGTCTGCACTTTCAGAACCATTGTCTTACACAATAACCAAGGTACAGCTATCCTGCCCATACCCCATGACAATGGCACTTCAGTATCCCAGCTGAAGGGAAGGGGAGCTGTGCACCTGCGCAGTGGGATCCGCGGGCGTGCGGGAACACGCCGGTGATGGCGGGCCCGCGCACGCCGCTACGTGCCGGCGTCACTTCCGGCGCAGGCTGGCAGTCAGGGATGGGAGTGGAAGATGGCGGCATCGAGGGGAGTTGCGGCCTGACGGCATCGAGAGCACACCGCTGAAGCGGCGCCGGGGCGGGGATCAGACCGAGCCAGGCCGCCCTCGGTAAGTGTTGGGAGCCCCAGCTCGCGGTGCCCGGCTTGCCCCCACCACAACGGCTCGTACCTCCGCACGGAGCGGACCAACTCAGGCCGAGCGGCCGCCATTTTGCGCACGGAACCGGGCAAAGAGTTAGGCTCGAGGGGGGTGAGAGAGAGCGAGGGAGCGGGGCACCGGGGGGAGGGGAGGAGGTAGTAACGGGGCACTGGGGTGGGGAGAGAGAGGGAGTGGGGACCCTGCGGGACGGAGACGGGGAGTGGGGAAATGTCCCTGGGAGAGGAGCGTGGACAGGCCTGAGGTAGGAGGGCGGAAAGGCCGCTGGTGTGGGGAGCTGACTCCTGATGACGCTGGTAGAGCCTGTGAATGTTGAAATCTCCGGCCTAGTGCGCAGGAAGTGAGAGTCTTTGCACTTTGGGAAAGGCCTGGTATTTGAGAAGGTGGCGGGGGGGGGGGAAATAAGGAGGTAATACACGTTGGCCAGTCACATTTTATCGCCTCTTTAATCTGCTCTGCATACGTTGATTCGTTTGGATGTGGCGCAAATTGCAGCCCTGATTCATGTGAAATTGGCAGCTGGGAAGGTTTGTCCAGTTGTATTTTGGGTTAAAGTTGGGAATGTAAATTAATTTTGGCAGATAAAGAAGGAATGATCATGCCATTGCAGTGTGGTGGCGTATCCTTAGACATCATTTTCCGTTCTCATCTACCTTGGTGCAATCAATATAAAAAATGCTGGATTCAATTTTTTTATTATTTCCCCATCTGCTTCCATAGTCTCCTAAACTGATGAGCAGAAATTTGGGTAGTTAGAGAGAATTTTTTTTAAATGAGTGAAAGTTGTAATATAAAAAAAGTTTAGTGACCAAAATTATTATAGCATGGATTTCTACAGGGCGAAATCTTACTTTAGCATTCTTTTTGAGAATTTTGCATGGGGAATTTAGTGGATCTGATATGTTCAAAAGGTTAAATAGTGCTGCAACAACCCTTATAGATCCATGAATATCCCAAGATGTTTCACCAAAGCGTTATAAAATATAGGATATCAAGCCATATAAGAATATGACATCAAATATGCAAAACTTTTGATCAAAAATGTGGAGGTGTCCCAAAGTTTAAAAATCACAACACCAGGTTATAGTGCAACAGGTTTATTTGGAAGTGCAAGCTTTTGGAGTGCTACTCCTTCATCAGGTAGCTAGCACCTCATCTTTCGTCTGGATGGCCTACAGCCCAGAGCACTCAACATTGAGTTCTTCAATTTCAAATAACCTCCTTTAACATCCCTCGACTCCTGTTCCAGCCCCTCCCCATCCCTTCCATTCCTCTGACCAACCCTTGCAGCTACCAACTGGATTCATTCCTCCCATCAACCAAACAGGTTGTACCCTCTACCTGTGTTGACCTATCCCAACCACACCACTCTGTCCCTCTTCTCACCCTAAATCCTCCCCAAACTCCCCCTTATCTGCAGCTCCCCTTACACTGGCCCCCAGTCCTGAAGAAGGGTTACATCTGAAAAGTTGGCTTCTCCACCTCCTTATGCTGTCTGGTTTGCTGTGTTCTTCCACCCTCCCGTTTGTCTATCTTGGATTCCAGCAGCTGCAGTTTTTTTGTCTCTAACTTAATGCTGATGGCTGATCAAATACTTGAAGATCATACATTATCATGATATTCTCAAAACCCATTGCACTATTGATAATAAGATATTTTCCAAATACTACCTTAAACATACTCAAACACTGCTTCCACAGCCCTCTGGGATAGAAAATTCCAAAGATTCACCATCCTCTGTAGAAAGGAAATTCTCCTCATCTTGGTCCCGAATGACATTCACCTGTAATTTTACATTATATCCTCAATTCCAGGCTCCTCAAACAGAGGAAACAGTTTACATACATCTACACAGTTACTTTAAATATTTTGTAGTTTTCAATGAGATCACCTTCAAAATTCTAGCCTTTTGTCACAATTTTATACATGAATATTTCAATTTATTAATTGACCAGGGACAAACTTGAGGATTTATAATGAATACTAAAACTAATTTGAATGAAATGGTTATGATGTCTTGGTGGGCTGCATATCTTTTGGCAGAGAAGTGAAAGTTTTGGTTATTTCTAGTGAAATATAAGTCCTGTGGATAACAGCTTTAGTGTATAAAAATATAGGAGTGACCTTTCAGTGGTTTATAAAGTCATGAGGGGTGTGGATAAGGTGAATAGCCAAAGATCTTTTCCTGGGATGGGGGAGTCCAAGAGGGCATAAGCTGAGTTGAGAGGGGAACGTTTAAAGTGGACCCGAGGAGTAACTTTTTCATGCAGAGAATGGTGCATGTATGGAATGAGCTGTCAGAAGAAGTGGTGGAGGCAGGTACAGTTACAACATTTAACATGGGTTCATGAATAGGTTCATGAATTTTTAGAGGGATATGGACCAAATGCTGGCAGAGGGTAATCTGTTAGTTTGGGATTTCTGGGCAGCACGGACGATTTGCACTGAAGGGTCTGTTTCTGTGCTCTAAAATTCTGACTGATAGAAAAATTGCTCAAAACAGCGCAGAACAGAGGTTAATGGTAATTATTGTGAAATTTAAAGTTGGGAAGATGTATTCCACAAGGTTTACTTCTGAGGCTGCTCTTCACTATGTAATCTTCTGGGGTGCAGAACTATAATTAAATTTTATACTTGTGGACATCAATTTATCAGGATATCTGCACCATATTATGGCATAACATTTGGAATGGGTGTGATGACACTTGGATGCTTTGGAAAATTTGCGTCTCGATGGGATAGAACACAACAGAATTTACCTATAACCTGATAGAGGTCTTCATAATTAAGAGGATTTGAAAGTTGCACCTGAGATGCTTCTGCATGTGGGAGTACCAAACAATGAGATAAATCTGATTGTTACTAATAAGTCCATTAAATTCAGGAATATTGATTGTCGTGGAACCTGCTACCACACAAAAATACTTGATGGTGTTCAAATAGATAGAAATTTATTGTCACTTATTTTTGTGAGAATATGATAAAATATGTTTAATTCACCACAAAAACAATGCCATTTAGTTAAATAAATTATATATGAAGTAAAAGAATTTAGGGACACAAACTCTTCAATCATTACAAGTAACAGTATAAATCAAGAACTGAAATAATCTTTGGGCCTTGCTGCATCTACAGAGATAGTCTTTGGAATGAAAGGTGGGAATACCATGGGTTTTGTGTTGTTGAAAAGGGGAACGGGAGGGAATGAACAAAAGGGCGATTCTGTGGTTACAGGACAGGAGATATTATGTGGGGAATAAAAACAAAGGGAATGGCCTTTTTTAAGGAAACAAAATATTGGTTAAGAGTTCTATCTGCATGCAAAAACACAATAAATGATACTGATTGGCATTTGTTTAAAACAATTGGAGGACGGACAAGTGGCTTGAACTTGTTGAACTCTGTTGAGTTTGGAAAGCTGCAAATACAATCATAGAATTTTACAGTACAAAAGGAGGCTATTTGGCCCATTTTTCTGTTCTGGCTCCCAAAAGAATTACCCAACTAGTCTTGTTCTCCGGCCTTACCTCTGTAGCCCTCTAAATTTTATTAATTTCGTGTATTCCCAGCTCTTCTTTGAAATCTCATATAAGACCATAAGACATAGGAGTGGAAGTAAGGCCATTCGGCCCATCGAGGCCACTCCACCATTCAATCATGGCTGATGGCCATTTCAACTCCACTTAACCGCATTCTCCCCGTAGCCCTTAATTCCTCGAGACAACAAGAATCTATCAATCTCTGCCTTGAAAACATTTAGCGTCCCGGCCTCCACTGCACTCTGCGGCAATGAATTCCACAGGCCCACCACTCTCTCGCTGAAGAAATGTCTCCGCATTTCTGTTCTGAATTTACCCCCTCTAATTCTAAGGCTGTGTCCACGGGTCCTAGTCTCCTCACCTAACGGAAACAATTTCCTCGCGTCCACCCTTTCCAAGCCATGTATTATCTTGTATGTCTCTATTAAGTCTCCCCTTAATCTTCTAAACTCCAATGAATACAATCCCAGGATCCTCAGCCGTTCCTCATATTCCAGGGACCTACCATTCCAGGAATCATCCGTGTGAATCTCCGCTGGACACGCTCCAGTGCCAGTATGTCCTTCCTGAGGTGTGGGGACCAAAACTGGACACAGTACTCCAAATGGGGCCTAACCAGAGCTTTATAAAGTCTCAGTAGCACAACGGTGCTTTTATATTCCAACCCTCTTGAGATAAGTGACAACATTGCATTCGCTTTCTTAATCACAAACTCAACCTGCATGTTGACCTTTAGAGAATCCTCGACTAGCACTCCCAGATCCCTTTGTACTTTGGCTTTACGAATTTTCTCACCGTTTAGAAAGTAGTCTGTGCTTTTATTCTTTTTGCCAAAGTGCAAGACCTCGCATTTGTTCACGTTGAATTCCATCAGCCATTTCCTGGACCACTCTCCCAAACTGTCTAGATCCTTCTGCAGCCTCCCCCACTTCCTCAGTACTGACTGTCCACATAACTTCGTATCATCTGCAAACTTCGCTAGAATGCCCCCAGTCCCTTCATCCAGATCATTAATATATAATGCGAACAGCTGTGGCCCCAACACTGAACCCTGCGGGACACCGCTCGTCACCGGCTGCCATTCTGAAAAAGAACCTTTTATCCCAACTCTCTGCCTTCTGTCAGACAGCCAATCCTCAATCCATCCCAGTAGCTCACCTCGAACACCATGGGCCCTCACCTTGCTCAGCAGCCTCCCGTGTGGCACCTTATCAAAGGCTTTTTGGAAGTCTAGATAGACCACATCCACTGGATTTCCCTGGTCTAACCTACTTGTCACCTCTTCAAAGAATACCAACAGGTTTGTCAGGCATGACCTCCCCTTACTAAATCCATGTTGACTTGTTCTAATCAGACTCTGCTCTTCTAAGAATTTAGAAACCTCATCCTTAATGATGGATTCTAGAATTTTACCAACAACCGAGGTTAGGCTAATTGGCCTATAATTTTCCATCTTTTGTCTTGATCCTGTCTTGAACAATGGGGTTACAACAGCGATCTTCCAATCATCCGGGATTTTCCCTGACTCCAGTGACTCTTGAAAGATCTCAACCAATGCCTCTGCTATTTCCTCAGCCACCTCTCTCAGAACTCTAGGATATATCCCATCGGGGCCAGGAGATTTATCGATTTTAAGACTTTTTAGCTTTTCTCGCACTTCCACCAATCTGCCAGGCAGTGCATTCCAAATCCTAACACTTCTGAGTAAGGAAGCTTCTTCTCATCTCACTCCTAGCTCTGATGAGAGTCTTGAAATTGTGATCCCTAGTTGTGACATACCAACCAGTGGAAACACAATATCCTTCTTTACCCTGTCAAATTTATTCATAATTTTGAACATCTCTTAATTTCTATGTTCCAAGGACAATAAGCCTAATTTCTCTAATCTTTCCTTGTATCTAAAATCCCTCATTCCTGGTATCATTTTGGAAAGTGCCTAGTTCCTGATTGGAATATGAAGTGCTGTTCCTGCAGCTTACAGTGAGCTTTACTAGTAGCGATCAGGAATGTGTGGGAGAGAGCAAGGTGATGAATTGAAATGACAGTTAACTAGAACATTGGGATCATGCTTGTGTAGTGGGTGGAAATCTTCTGCAAAGCAGTCACTCAATCTGCATTTGGTCTATCCAAAATAGAGGCGACTACATTGTTGAAAATACGGTAAACTGAATTGAGATTTCAAGTAAAACACTGCTTCACTTGGAAAGAGGGCTTCGCACCTTGGAAGGGAGGAGGTAAAAGGACAGGTGTTATTAAACACTGCGATAAAAGCAAAATACAGCAGATACTGGAAATCTGAAATAAAAATAATATACAGGAGAAACTCAGCAGGAATGGCCGTGTGTGGGGAGAGGGAAACCATTAGTATAATGGAATTGCTGTTCAAACTGGAACACTTTTTGTTAAACCCTGTGATTGCATGAGAAGATACCAGAAGGAAAGTGAGTTGTTAGGAATGATAGGTGAGACCAAGATGTTGCAAATGGAACAGTCCTTTTTAAATGCTGAATGAAAAAGCAACAAATGTTTATTGGTAGCATACTTGAAGTAACAGAGGTTGATCCTTTGAATATGAAGGCAGCCATGCTGGAAAATTATTCTTGTTCTCCAAGCTACCACACTTCAGATTTCCAGTATCTGTACTATTTTGCTTCTATTAAAAAAGCAATGTGTATCATCAAGGTCATGAAAAGGTGAACAGAAACGAGGGTGTTCATTACTGTATTGGAATTGAATTGTTAAACAGACTAGGCTAAGCTTGTGTCGGACTTGTATCTAATAAAGCATCTTTTAACATTAAAAACCCAAGTACTTGTACTGGAATATTAACAAACAAAATTTAGGACTGATCCGCATAAGGAACCATTGCAATAGATTATCACTAGCTTGGTCTAGGTTTTATGGAGCGTCTTGGTTTTATGAAGCAAATGTTATAACTAATGGTCTTGATCCTGTCACCAATGGTAACTCGTAAAGCCATATTTGGAGGATTGTTGAGATCTCAGAAGATTATTGAACTAGATGTTTAAAGTTACAGATGTGGTTCATGTGTGGAATGAGCTGCCAGAGGAAGTGACGCAGGTGCAGTTAGAATGTTCAAAATTTTGGATACGTACACGAATAAGAAAGGTTTAGAGGGATATAGACCAAACACAAGCCATTGGGGCTAGCTTAGTTTGGAAACATGGTTGGCATGGACTAGTTGGATTGAAGGTCTGTTTCCATGTTGTATTACTCTTAAGCTGCCTCGGATAGTGGGTGATAGGAATTTTGAATTCGCTCTTGGATGGAAAGTTGTAGGTGAATGTCTGGTCAAGATTGTTGTTTTTATATTTTTTAATCAACCTATTCAGAGTCAAAAAGTGCGGCACTGGAAAAGCACAGCAAGTCAGACAGCATTTGAGGAGCAGGAGAGTCTTTGTTAAGCCCTTCAACAGGAACGTAAGGGGGCTGAGAGATAAATAGGAAGTGGGTGGGAAGGTAGTTAAGAAGGCAATAGGTGGATGCAGGTCGGCGTAGATAAGTGGGAAGGAAGATGGACAGGTGGGAGAAGTTCAAGAAAGTGGTGCTGAGTTGGAGGGTTGGATCTGGGATAAGGTGGGGGAAGTGCAGATGTGGAAACTGGCAAAATCAACATTGATGCTGTGTCATTGGAGAGTCCCCAGGTGGAAAATGAAGCATTCTTCCTCCAGCTGCCGGGCGGCTCGGATTTAGCGGTGGAGGAGGCCCAGGACTTTTATGTCCTTGGTGGAGTGGTTTGGGGGAGTTGTGTTAGGCTCTTTTCCCGAGGTTTCACACACTAGATGCAATTTACTCACACCAACTTCTGCAGATAGTTGAAGTTTATTAAAGCCTGTTCAAGTTAGATGATCCCCTTTGACCCTCTTCACAGGTGTGCGAAGTCAAGTCAAAAGAGGCCCCAAACAAAGGAAACACATCCCCTTTATACAGGTCAGTTGTAATGCTCATAGGCCACTCTTCCCCCATGTTATCCCAGGTATATTGGTAAGATGAGGTAATGTAAATACCCTAATCCTGAGGAATCGTTATGCAAACGATTTCCTAACTCCATCATTCCCCAAGACAGTGTAGGTGTGATATACTTCAGTATCTGGGAATGATCACGCAAATGAATTTGATTGGTTGGGAGATGGCTATGAATGCATTTTTGAATAAAAGGGACTGAACGAGAGTTTAATTTGATAATAGCAGTAGTATAGTAGTAAATGGCTGACCAAATGAAGTGTGAGTCATCCACACTCCTGCATGAATGTTGCCCCCACTCACTTCCAGAATGATCAGCTTCTGGGAAAGGCAGTACAGGTTAACCCTATAACATCACTTTAATAACCAGAGAGAGTACTATTTAATCTTTTAATATTACAGTTGAAGTGGTTGGCCATAGGGTGTTGGGGTTGTTTGGTGCATGTGTCCAGGAGTTGTTCTCTGAAATGTTCTGCAAGTTGGTGTCCTGTGTCCCCAATGTTGAAGAGACCACATCGAGAGCAACCGACACATGGATGAGGTGTTTGGATGTGCAGGAAGATTTCTGCTGGATATGGAAGGATTCTTTGGGGATAATTTGAATTTGATGGAAAATGGATGCTCAGAAGAATGGCGCTTGATGAATAAGTCTAGTGCTAATGAGAATGTGCACACATTTCAGTGACAGCAAACTGGAAAGCACAAAGAGATTGTGTTGCTTTAAAGGTCCTAGATTAGGTTTGGCAATTGAAGCTGTGCTCTGGGGATGGACAGAATGCTGATTCTACACACAGACTGACTCAGGCTAGAGTCAGTAGCCAGAGAAGGCGATGGAGTTGATGGCAAAGTGGAATTTTTTTTCCCTTGAAAAATATTAGATTCTGTATTTCTGATCTCTCATAAATATTCAGCTCATCTTATGTAAAGTGATAGCAAGTAGCTGGTTGTGGATAAAAGCAAAACCAAGTGTGTACGTGGGAATGTGTTTTCTTGTTTGTCTGGGGCTACATAGATGGCTCTGGCCAAGCAAACTGTTGGTGTACTGGCTGATTTAGATAAGTAGACTGAAATGGTGCAGGTACCACTGATTTCACATGTTTGTACTGCAGATATTCAGCATACATTACAAATGAGCATTGGACAATGCACATATTTGCATTTTTAAGTGGAAGAGAAGCTGCACAATTGTCTTACATATCTCATAGATATCTTTCCACTTCAAATGCCACGGTAAGATGTGATGAATTTAGCATTATACTAACATTTGTCATTTATTTCTTGCTCACAGTTGTCCTTGTTTTCAGTTGTAAATTAACACAAAGCTTTGTAAGTTTCAAGAAGTTTCTTAATAAAATAAAGCAGATCTTAATTGCTGAAAATATGAAGAGTATGATAGCTGCCATGAGTTCCCCTGATTGAACATCAGACAAAAAAAAAGACAGTTACAGACTCAGGAATTCCCAAGATCCTCCATTTTTTGTGTCCCTGTCGAATGCCCCACTTGAGCCTTGAAAGCTGCTGGGAATTAAATGATTTCTAGGGTTTACTTTTTAGAAGTTCTTAACATCTGCTTCAAAAGTTTGTTTATTTCCCCCAAAAAATCTAAAACCAATTACTGCTAGTCTATATTCGCCAAGAACAAATATCGCCACAACTTCATTCGCAGATGCCCAACAGACAAACAATGTGACGAGGACGTGCCATGACCTAACTCACTAGCTACCATACATAAAAAACATCTTGGAACTGACCGCCAGACTTCTCCGACCACTGGGATTCATTACAGCCCATAAACTGGCCACGCTCAGACCACAGCTCACCAAGACGAAAGGCCCTGTACCCATCATGTGCAAGACAAATGCAATTTACAAGGTTCCATGCAAAGACTGCCCAAAACAATATATAGGACAAACAGGCAGGCAACTAGCAATCCACATCCATGAACGCCAGCTCGCCACTAAACGCCACGACCAGCTGTCCCAGGTAGCCACATATACAGATGATAAGGACCACAAATTCATTTGGGACAACACAACAGTCATAGAACAAGCCAAGCAGAGGACAGCCAGAGAATTTCTAGAAGCATGGCACTCATCAACAGACTCCATCAACAAGCACACAGACATAGACCCATTATACTGACCACTACAACAAACAACTGGATGCAGGAATGGGACCAAATAATTTCCAGAAGACAGTACAGCAGCGCTTCAGAAGAGGCTCCAAAGCACTGAAGATGTCACCTAGACAGGGGATGAAATGTCTGCAAATCAATTTTCCAGCTTGCGACCATATTCACAGCTATTGCCTGTCCCTGATTGGCCAGGTGATTGCTGTGCTGAGGTGCTACCAGGGACATTCACAGAGCTGTTAGGGAGCAATGTGTAAGATTTTGCCCCAGCAACACTGAAGGAACAGCAATACAGTTCCAGGTCAGTGTGGTATGTGACTTGAGAGGAACTTGCAGGTGAAGACCTTCCCATGCATCTGCAACACTTGTCTTTCTAAGTGGTAGAGACCATAGGTTTCAAAGGTTCTCTTAAAGGAATTTTGGTGAGTTCCTGCAATGCTATTTGTAGGTTGTGTACACTATTGCCCACTGCATAGCTGGTGAAGGGAGTAAATATTTAAATTAGTGGATGCTGTGTTAATCAAATGGGCCGCTCTGTCCCAGAGGTACCAAGCTTTTTGAATGTCGTCAAAAAGATAAAAGCGGAGAATATTCTATCACACTCCTTACTTGTGTCATGTATGTAGTGGACAGGCTTTCGGGAGTCAGAAGGTAAATTGCATACCACAGAATTCTTAGCCTGTTATGGCAACAGAGTTTATGTGGCTGGTCCAGTTCTGTTTCTGGTCAATGCGAACCGCAAGATGTTGATAGTGAGGAATTTGGAGGTGGTAATGTAATTAAATAATGAAAGGTGATGGTTAGATTATCTCTTATTGGAGATCTTCATTGCTCAGCACCTGTGTAAATGTTATGAGCTACTAATCAACCCAAGCCTAGATATTATCCAGATCTTGCTGAATTTGGATATGGGCTGCTTTAGTATCTGAGTAGCAGCAAATGGTGCTGCTGATTGTGCATTCCTCAGTTAAAATCCCCCTTTCTGATCATTTGCTGGAAGGAAGATCATGGAAGCAGCAGCTGAAGATGGTTGGGATGAAGGGCTTTTGCCCGCAACGTCAATTCTCCTGCTTCTTGGATGCTGCTTGACCTGCTGTGCTTTTCCAGCACCACGCCCTTGTTTCTAATCTTCATCTGCAGTCCTCACTTCCACCTGGTTACGAGTACAGCTCCTTGAGGAACACAAGTCTTCAGTATTTTTGCCAGAATATTGTCAGGGCCCGTAACCTTTGCTGTAACCAGTGTCTTCTGCCGTTTTCTTTGTCATGTGGAGTGAATTGGCTAAAGATTGATCTCTGTGATGTTGCCTGAGTATTTTGTCAGGTTCCCTCATCTCTTTCTGAAATTCAGAGATGCTTTGTATGTAGCATAATTTTCAGGCTTTTTTCCTAATCTTAAAATTTGGTTTTAATCTGGTTTCCTTCTACTAATATTGTTAGTTGAATTCTCAAATTACCATTTAGCAAATGCTTTTGAAACAAATGCTCTCTCATGGAAGGAAGTACATTGGCTTCTGCAGGAACATAGCTAACTTTTGAATCGCTACTGGAAGGTTTCATTTATTGATAGACTGCTACAAATTCTGTGGCACATGTCTAGTTTCACTGACTTGATGTGTTCATGATCGCCTACCATCCCAACACTGGGGTCACACAGTGTTCAACACCACTAAAACTGTGCCATAACTGACATGAATCATAACTCTGGGCATACTTCTGTATCAGCAGATGCAAAACACCTAAGCACCAACATGGGGCATGTAATGCTTGCTGCTGAATATCAATCTCCCATCTGCAGGTGCCACTACCAAACCTCAACCCCTCAAAAAAAAATCAAAATGCTTGCTGACCAGATTTGGATTCTGGTTGGTCAATGCCTTGATTTGGCACTCCACATGCATTCTTATTTTCTAATCACTTCACTTACCCTACCAAGCTCTATAACTTCCCCCAGATGCATGACTCCTCAATATCTGCATACCCTTAACTACCTGCTCATTCCCTATTTTAATTCTGTCCCTGACTTCTACCTCTCTCTGTCTTTTAAGACAGAAAAGATTTGAAAGGAACCTTTGCCATGTGCCTTCAGATCTCCTGTGACTCATTGCCTATTGCTTTGTAACACATTTGTGAAATGCTGTGGCATGTTCTAATATATTAAAGTTGCTACATTAATATCAATTACTTTTAACAACCTCAGCCTATGGTAGAATTTTCTTCACCCTATTGTGCATCCCATGAACATAATGTTCACTGCAATGTACCTCCCTTCTCATTCTGCACTGATGAGAATCATATTGGATACTGCACCACATCATTGTTTATCCTGTACTTGACATCTATAGCATGTGCTAATTTGTTGTACATAGTCCAGTAGTTACTTCTTGTGTTCTAGTCCCAATTATCTTCAGCTTTATCTAGATCTTTTACTCATGAGTTCAAAAATGGGGATGCTTGCTGCTGATTGTGCAATGTTTATCGTTTGCAACTCCTTAGATGCTGAACAAGGCCATGTTCAGATGCAGCAAGATTTGGCCAATATCCATGTTTGGAGTGGTAAGTAGCAAGTTTAGCGCAGAGTCGTCTATCCAGTTGAACTCGTATCCCATGAATGAATAAAAGCAAATAGACTGGTAGGCATTGTAGCTGAGGAAGCTACTATGCTAAGGGGAGAGAAAAGATGTCCACTCAGTATTTGCATTCTCTGGATAATTTACAACATGGAATCAGGCTAGAGTGTTGTACTACTATAATGATGTTTGTGCTGTACTTGAGCCTCTTGCCACACTATTTCATCATTCCCTAATAGCAAGCATAATGTTTCCCCAAAAGTGGTAACTGATCATTCTGTATGTGCACATTTGCACCTATGGTATTGCAGTGTTAGTGGGAAAGGAAAAATCGATATGTTGGAAAATATTAGTAGAGGATAGCTTCGTATGTAGTTGCTGTAGCTGCAAAGTTTTGTGCACTCAGTGAAAGAGCTGGTTAGCTAATGTTGTCATTAAGCTGTGGAAATAATGATGACATTATTAACATTTTCAGATCATCAAATATCACTGATTTTGTGCATGTTGTGCAGTGTTCTGCCTAGTAGTGGCATTACCCACAAATTCAGCATAGTCTTTAGACTTTATTCTTTTTCTGGCTATGCCTTATATGCATCATACTATTCAAATTAAACATTCCACATGGGAGTATTCCACAATTTACTCCCTCCCCTTGATTAATTTTTATATACAAGACCATTTTACATATTAATGAAGTCATCATGTAGTCTTTGTTAGTGTTAACTCCTCCTCTCAACATTACATCTGATTGGACTGAAATATAAGACCAAAAGACAACAGTGACCTTGGTGCAGCTCCTTGTGAAATATCATTTCCATTCTTTTGCCCTTTGCATTTATTTTACTTGCTATGCTGTTCTATTTTGCAACTGATTTGTCATCCAGTCTGCTGTAACATTTATCCACGTGCTAACCTCAGCCATGAGTCTGCTTTGCAGAGCGTTTGCAGGAAGTCTTTGAAAATGTATATATATCCACCTTATATCTACTCTTACCTACACTATGATTCTTCAAAAAAACAAGATTGCTCAAGTCTCATCTTTCCTTTTGAAATCTGTGGTGACTATTATATTTTTAGATTTTAGATTGGATTCTAGAGTTTTTCAAATACATTTTTGAGTAAAGAGTTCATTAAGTTTGTTACCGCCATAAGTTTCTGCTCAGATACACTCCAGACAAGCAGCATGGTACACTAGAGGCATTGTTGTGAGGTAGAAATATGCTTCATGTGCTCCTTTCCTTCTGTCTGTTCTTTTATTCATGATTGTCATTCTCTCATTCTCCCTGCACATGTCACTTTCTTATTGTGTATGTGCAATCCTTTTTGCGTATCGCATCCTGCACATCTTGTGGATATGAAAACAACTCCAATCTTAGGATTAGAGAGTTGGCAACATATGATTTGAAATTCAGAAAAATATATGATGAGAGCATTGTAAATATAGTAAACCTTGCCTTATCTGGTATACCTCAAATTGGAATGATCCACCAACTGTCAACTCAAATCCTGTTGATACCAAATGTGCTCTTCAGTAACCAGAACCCTTCCAATACTAACTGGCACCCGAGTACTGTAGATAACTTCATTAAGATATTCTGACGCACACATACAAATGTGTGCTATTGGGTAACCTTGTATCACGATAATCATGGATGTGTTAGGATAGATTTTGCTTGAGCTTTTAATTGACTTTCAGAACCTCTTAGAAATACTGTGAGCCATACATGAGAAAAGAGTCGGGGGGAGCTGGTTAATTGCTATAAAAGTAGGTTTAGGTAATTGTGTTCATGATTTACCATAGAGAAATTCTGTGACCACTTATTGGAAATGATGATCACAGCTGAAGAACAACCTGTTGCATGTTTTACAAATCTGCTTGTTTTACTGGTATAGCTTTGTTCTGATGTGTGCTAGAAAATGTAACTTTTTCTGTAGTTCTCCTTTCCTCCCTGAACCTGAAATTTTCCTACTGTTGTCAGGGATGATGTTAGCCATTTAGGCTTCTCCAACAATAACTTTCAAACTCTGAACCGCTAGCACCCAGAAGGGCAAGGGTAGCAGAAATGTGGGAATGTCATGCTTGCATGTTCCCTTTTAAGCCACAAATAATCCTGGAACTTCCTTCCCAACAGCATCATCAGTGTCCCTGAACCACATGGACTGCAGTGGTTTAAGAAGGCAGCACACCATCACCTCCAGAGCAATTAAGAATGAACACTAAATGCTAGTCCACTCACTCTCATGACCAAATTAAAAAAAAAGCCTGGCTGCTGAAAGATTCCCATGACGATTGAAATGTATAAGGACTAATGGGGCTCACCACCAAAGTGGAAAACTTCGCATTTCTTCTCTTAATATTGGTGCTGTCACCAGTGTTCTGTTTACTGTTAGTGCTTAGGGACTAATGGGAACCTGGTGGGGGGGAGTCTATATCAGGATGGATGGAGCTGTCTGTCCTGATTTCAGTATGGTGAAACGAGCAAGCCAATGTAGCAAAACTGTTGCTTCACATTTAACAGAAGACTCTATCTTGTCAATGCCGTTTGTTCATTTGGAAGGATTTAGAGGCTCTGAGGTCTCCTTCACACTCAGACTGAAGGATAGCAGGCTGATATACTGGAAGCAGGAATCCCAGCATTGGATGAGAAGTAACTGGATGAGGCTGACAATACATCTGCAAAAGGAAGGAGTAGGCTGAGACCAGAAGACTAGCACTAATGTTCTTATCTTTTCAAACATGATCCCTGTGAGTATCCTGCAGGCATTGTGAGACCGCATCTAGACCCGATGTGGACTCCTCTATATACAGGTGCACGCCCCCCACCTACCCATGCTCCACTCCCGGCATCTTACCCTGCAACTGCAAGAAATGCAAAGCTTGCGCCCAAACCTCCCCCCTTACCTCCCTCCAAGGCCCCAAGGGACACTTCCATATCCACCACAAATTCACCTGCACCTCCACACACATCATCTATTGCATCCGCTGCACCCGATGTGGCCTCCTCTATATTGGGGAGACAGGCCGCCTACTTGCGGAACGTTTCAGAGAACACCTCTGGGACACCCGGACCAACCAACCCAACCACCCCGTAGCCCAACACTTCAACTCCCCCTCCCACTCCACCAAGGACATGCAGGTCCTTGGACTCCTCCATCGCCAGACCATGGCAACACGACGGTTGGAGGAAGAGCGCCTCAACTTCTGCCTGGGAACACTCCAACCACAAGGGATGAACTCAGATTTCAGATTTCTCCAGTTTCCTCATCCCCCCCCCCCCCCCACCTTGTCTCAGTCAAATCCCTCGAACTCAGCACCGCCTTCTTAACCTGCAATCTTCTTCCTGACCTCTCCGCTCCCACCCCACTCCGGCCTATCACCCTCACCTTGACCTCCCTCCACCTATCGCATTCCCAATGCCCCTCCCCCAAGTTCCTCCTCCCTACCTTTTATCTTAGCCTGCTGGACACACTTTCCTCATTCCTGAAGAAGGGCTGATGCCCGAAACGTTGATTCTCCTGTTCCTTGGATGCTGCCTGACCTGCTGCGCTTTTCCAGCAACACATTTTCAGCTCTGATCTCCAGCATTTGCAGTCCTCACTTTCTCCTCGAAGAACACATCTAGAGTACAGTATTGGTGGTCTTAGTAAGAATAGACATCATTATATTCAAAACATTCAGAGAAAGTTCATGCAGTTTATTCCTGAGATGAAAGATTGCCTTAAGCGGAAAGACCGGAGGGATTGAGGTTGTGTTCACTGCTGTTTAGAAGAATGAGAAGTGATCTTATTGAAACATATGAAATCCTGAGTTACTTTGCAGATAGATGCCAACTGCATGTTTCCCTTTGAGGAGAATAGAATTAGGGAACAAAGTCTGTTCAAAAAACTTCATCAATTAAGGAATCAGCTGCATTTTTTCTTTCTTCTTAGGGTTGTTAGTCTGTGGAATTCTTTTCCTCAGCAAGGAATGGAGCCATACTCATTGAACATCTTTAAGGTAGAGGTAAACAGATTCTTGACAACAAGGGAGTCAAAAGATATTGGGAGTAGGGAGGAAAGTGGATTTGAAACTATAGTCAGATCAACATTACCCAATTAAATGTTGGATCGGACTTGATAGGATGACTCAAGGACCAAAGTGGACATGCATGTGTAGAACTGCAGGAGATGGGTGAAGTCCTCAATGAATATTTCTTCTCTGCCTTTACTGTGGAAAAAGACACATAGACTTGGGAACTTGGGGAAGTTAATGGTGACATCTTGGGGACAGGCCATTTCACAATAGAGGAGATGTTGGATGTATTAGAATGTCTGAAGGTGGATGAATCACCTGGTCCTGACCAGATGTATCAAAAATACTGCAAGGGACTAGAGAAGAAATTGAGGGGACCCTGGCTGATATTTTTGTATCATCGTTGGCCATGGGTGAGGTCCTGGACAGAAAATGTCGTGCCCTTATTCAAGCAGAGCTGCAAAGAAAAACTGGGAATTCTAGATCAGTAAGCCTAACATCTGTGGCAGGTAAGGTACTTGGGAAGATTCTGAGAGATAAGATATGCATTTGGAAAGACGCAGTTTGATTTGAAATAGTTGGCATGACTTTGTGCATGGGAGATCATATCTCACAAATCTATTAGCGTTCTTTGGTGAAATGACCAGGAAGGCTGATGAGGGCAGGGCAGTAGGTGTTGTCTGTATAGATTTGAGCAAGGGCCTTTGATAAAGTTCCATGTGGTAGTGTTATGAAGTTGAATGCATGTGCTGTACCTTTGAGAGAGAAAGAATGCTGTTCTGAACTGAGAGCTTAAAAGCACCTTAGTATATGATTACATGGCAGTCCCAGAGTGTACTGGAACATTGAAAATATGTAATATTTCTCTTTGAAATGGATACCTGAATTTTGATTGCTGTTTTGACATCAATTCAAATTAAACAAATCAGTTTAAATTATGCCCCAGGATACTAAAACCCAATTGTGTTTGAATTTGCTGTTTTGCCAATATTAAACCAATGAGACGATCTGATGTTGGGGGTAGGGGTATAAGAAAGTGGATATTTTGAAAATTGGTCAGAGAACAACTGCTGCAGACTGAGAAACTCCTAGAAAGCTAATTACCCATCTCACATCTTGTTCTCAAAAAAATTAGAAAACCCTTTCTATCAAAGGTACCTTTTCGTGTGAAACATACTTGCAGTAAAAAGAATGATGACGACCCAGGGAGATCAGCAGCCGGAAAAGTGAAGACACAGAAGAAGACAGACACTGTGTGGTCTTGAATTTAAATTTGAAATTTTAAAAGTGTCTTATTGGAACATCCTATTGTTACAGAGTTGGAGGCAGACAGTAAGCAGTTAAGAGAAAGGGGGGCTTAGGTTTGTGAACAGATTTTGTTTAATGTCCACTTTTAGTGTTATAAAATAAATTGATGTTATTTTCTTTAAATAATGGAATTTGAGAGTTCTCTGTCACTGATATTTTAACAGATTTCGAGGTGAGCTTTTCTGCGTGTTTAATTAGCAGAGGGGTTTGTCTCTTTGTCATAACAGTAGGCTCCTCTGGAAGGTAAGATTGCATGAAACCCAAGGGGAACTGGCAAATTGGATATACAATTGGCTTGATGGTAGGAAGCAATGGGTATTAGTGGAAGGATGCTTGTCGGACTGGAGGCCTGTGATTAGCGAAGTGTCTTAGGTCGGTGCTGGGCACATTGCTGTTTGTTATCTATATCAGTGATTTGGACGAGAATGTACAAGGTATCATTAGTAAGCTTGCTGATGGCACTAAAATAGGTGGTATTGCGGATAGTGAGGAAGGTTCTCAGAAATTGCAGCAGTACTTTCATCAGCTGGGGAAGTGGGCCAAGAAATAGCAACTGGAGTTCAATATAGATGTGTGAGGTCTTGCATTTTAGAAAGTCAAATCAAGGTAGGAGTTTCATGCTGAATGGTTGGGCCTTAAGGAATGTAATGAAACAGAGGGACTTTGGCGTTCAAGTGTACAGGTCTCTGAAAGTCGAGTCACCGTGAAGAAGGCTTTTGGCGCACTGGACTTTATCATTCAGGGCATTGAGTATAGAAGTTGGGAAGTTATGTTGCAGTTGTACAAGGTTTGGTTGAGGCTGCCCTTGAGTATTGTGTTCAGCTTTGGTCACCTTGCTATAGGAAGGATGTTATTAAACTGGAAAGAGTGCAGAAGCAATTTAAAGGATATTGCCTGGACTGAATGGTTTGACTTGTAGGGAGAGGTTGGACAAGCAAGGACTTCTTTCTGTGGAGTGTAGAAGACTGAAGGGATGATCTGATAGAAGTGTATAAGATCATGAGAGGCATGGATAGGGTGATTGTAGTCAGTCCTTTTCCCAGGATTGGGGAATCAAGGACGAGAGGACATCAATTTAAGCTTAGAGGGGAAAGAACAAAAGGGAATCTGAGGGGCAACATTTTTACACAGAGGCTGGTATGCATATGGAATGATCTGCCAGTGAAAGTGGTTGATGCGGGTACATTAACAACATTTAAAAGACATTTGGACAAATACATGGATAGGAAAGGTTCAGAAGGATATGGGCCAAGTGCAGGGAAATGGGGTTAGTTTGGATGGACATTTTAGTCGACATGGACCAGTTTGGGCCAAAGGGCCTGTCTCCGTGCTATAGGACGCTGACTCCAAATGATAACACTCCTCGTATAATTGTGGTCACAGTGTGCTGCATCACTATTCCATTGGTGGGAGAACATTCAGCCACACCACACATGTACACTGACTATCATTCTGCTTCCCTTTTGCTGAAAATACTAAAGCAGTTATACAGTCTTCAGTTGGATTACAGGAAGGTACATTGTTTGCTGTTGGTATACAATCAATGCAAAAATGCAGGCACCTTCTGATTTATAGTGACCGAGCAAGTCAGATTTTTGATAGTGTTTTCGGGACAAAATGTTTTAACATTAATCTAAACTGTTATTTGTTAATTTATATATACTATATATTCCTGATTTTAACCACTGAGCTGTGTGGGGAGATACAAGAAATAGGTGTGATAAGTTGGAATCTATATTAGGTGTAGAGAGTTTATTATATGCTGTTGCTTTTGAAAATTGATCTGTATGATAGTCTTTTCATCTTTCTAATAGCAAGGTTGTCAGAGACCAAGCTTTCTGCTGTTAGGTTTTTATGGATGGAAGGAGGAACAAGATTGTTAGGTGTGTTCAACCTTTGAATTTAGTTCCAGGTCCCAGTAGTGATAATGAGTAGTGAAGAAATGTTATTTTTTATGTAACATCATTATCTTGTATGTAGGGCCAATTCTTATCATCCAACGAGCATTGGATGCTGCCTGAACTGCTGTGCTCTTCCAGCACCACTAATCCAATATTTGGTTTTCAGCATCTGCAGTCATTGTTTTTACCCAATTCTTATCATACTTCACTATGACTATATAACAGAAGAAAATTGTTTAGCTGTCACCTTTGTATCACACATATTTGGACATTTGCATATTTGTTAGCAAGCAATCATCTGTCTTGTGATAGACATAACAGGACATTGTCATTAGTGTGCACAAACAGATTGCTTATTACTTACGAGAGGGAGTTCCAGGATTTTGACCCAATGACAGTGAAGGAAGGGCAGTGTTTTTGCGACTCAGGATGGTGTGCGCCTTGGAGGGTTTTGTGTAGGTGGTGAAGTTCCTTCACACCTGCTGTGCTAGTCATTTCAGGTGGTAAAGTTTGAATGCTTGGAAGATGCTGTTGGAGGAACATTCATTTGTATTTCATTTTTCAGCAATGCACATCAAAGCGGACGTAAGCTTTTGTCTTTTCATTCTTTGCCTAGATAGTGTACTCCATTTTAACCTTCCATCACCCAAATGATACCAGTTGCATGGGAGACTATATGCACCAATGTGCCTGATGCTTGACTGACAGATACATTGTGTATGAGATGCGTGGTCCTTAATTTTGGTTATTTTGATTCCTGCTTTCTCACTGCAGTTTTGAAGTAATCTTGAGTAATTTAAACCTTTTATACGCTATAGTATAATCATTGTGACCAATAACACGGTAGAATTGCAATCATTTGTAAAACATTTTGGCTGTTATTCCATTAGACAAAACAAATTTACTTAATTTTCTATGAAGGTAAATTTAAATGTTCCAATATAGTTCCAGGATAATTGACAACATATCCAAGTACGGTGTATGGGAAAGTTCCAGTGTTCACATGCCCGTCCTTTGCAAAATTCACTTATCTGCAAGATAATTACTATGTAAGTTTTTGCAAACAGCAGGACTTTACTCAACTCTGGAAAGCTGCCAAGTCTGCAAATGTGACACACATTATGAAAATCTGTCTGGAAGATTGTTTCATAATTGAATGAAAGTTGCATTTATGTACTTTCATGTTGTTAAGATTCCTCAAAATGTTTTGCAGCAGTTCTAACTTTTGAAATGTTAAATAAGAACAATTGTAAGCCAATTTGTACACTGTACAGTCTGTCCAAACAGCCAGTGAAGTATCTTGTTTTGTGATATTGGATGTGGGGTGAATGCCATCCAAAGCACTGGATTACTCAGTTGTGCTTCTCTGAGTGGTTCCAAGGAATGTTTTGACTCGATCTGAGCAGGCAGTGGGTCTTAGGTTTGATGTGCTGCTTGAAAGATGGCTGTTTTGGCAGTCTTACATGGTTAAGATTATTTATACTTTTAATC
The DNA here is from genome assembly GCF_047496795.1 of Chiloscyllium punctatum. Classification (NCBI taxonomy): domain Eukaryota; kingdom Metazoa; phylum Chordata; class Chondrichthyes; order Orectolobiformes; family Hemiscylliidae; genus Chiloscyllium; species Chiloscyllium punctatum. The sequence continues at coordinate 82,025,002 of NC_092744.1, forward strand.
ATTTCAGACATATTATGACACTCCTTTGGCACAGGTACTTGAGCCTGAACTTTCTGTCCCAGAGATAGGGACACTTCATTGAACACAGAACTCCAAAGAGCAGCATTTGTTTGAAAACATGGCATGCCCAACCTCTTAGATTTCATGCTCAAGTATTGTAGTAGCTATTTGAACCTGGCTTAGACTAAATATTAAAAATGCATACATTGTGTGGCTTGTGAATGTCTAATCTTAGCAAAGGATCAATGACAAAATATTGTGGCTTTTATCTAAGACTTCGAAGCTGAAAAAGATTGTTTTGCATTATTTAAACCTGGGGTTCACATTGTGGCTTGAGAAATGGTTGAATGGTTGTTCTGTCTTGGGAATTTTTCAGGGAATGCTATTTTGAAGAAAAAGAAGGTATTACATTTGTAAAGTACCTTTTACAACCTCACGACACCTCAAAACGTATTACAGCCAATAAAGTGTTTTTCAGTTGTAATTGCGGGTGTAATGTCGAGAAATATTGCAGCCACTTTGAACACAGCACAAACAGTAATGAGAAAAACTTATCAGGTTATCCAATTGGACAGATTTGATCTCCATTGAAGGTCTCTGTTGTCTTTTGATATTGGGCCATGGCCTTATCTGAAAAGAGGCATCTTTAACAGTATAGCTCACTCAATATTACACTGGAGAAGGCCAGATGAAAAGTACAGGCAGAATTTCAACATTTCAGCTAATGAATATGTGATTCAGTAAAACAGCAGCATGTTTGGTGATAGCAAAAAATTAAGTAAACCTTTAACAATGTGCAGTTCCCATTTATGTTTTCAGTTTGGGTAAGGCCATCTCTGATGTAGTTTATTTTTAGCCCAGTTATAATGCAGGCTGTAATAGAATTGTGGATTTTGGCTATCTCTTATAGTTACGCACATGTAGAATTACAAGGCATGAGCATTGGTTTGCTTGCTTATTTAGTGAAAACAAATCTTCAAGACTGAGCAATTGTCTTATCATTTACTGAGTTTAAGGTGATTACTCCCTACTAAATCTGTAGAGGATGCTTTCTTTGATCAGTAGCATTGTTTGTAGCTGTCCACAAGTGTGTAAAGGTTTGTACTGGTGGAGGAGGTTGGTTGTTCACGGGTGCTGGAATTCAGAGCCTGTTATGCACCTGATGGAACATGCAATACTTTTCATTCTTTAAATTAGAGGATTCCAAAAGTTATCTCAGTTCTGCCCACAACCTGCATAACCGTGAGTTTCAATGGCATTTGAAGCTACTGAAAAGCCATCAGTCCAGCAAGAATTAATTGATTTTCTGTGTGTGAAGTACTTTGACAGCACTAACTACAAAATGAAGCAATTGCCTAAGAGGCCAATATGTGCAGGAATGTCTGACTGTTTTGAGCTCATTGATTTGTTGGATTTCATTCGAATGGGTGAACCTCAGATTTGTAGGATACCTACCATGAGGCTAAATACCTTGCTTGTATGACTTGATGAGTGCTGTTTGAAATATTATAGAACCATTCAATTTTGCTTTTTTTTTCCTGGCTGTATTTCTGGTTGCTATGTAATTTGGCATTTTGAATGTTGTCTTCAAGTAGCTTGAATAGGGTTAATTTGTAAAACTGGTGCAAAAAAAATTAATATGCACAGAACCCAGTTCTAAGTGTGTAAAATAATTATGGTCTGTTTCTGTGGTTTTCACTCAAGTTTCCACCTGGGTTGCCAAGACAGTATAGTCTTCAGGTGAAGTCAAGTCCAAAACTGAGGGTAATTAGATCAAGAAATACAGATTCCATTCGTCCTATTTCACAATCCTATATTTGAGGAGTATATTTAAAGTGCTTGAAATTTCCAAGCACTTTTTTTTTGAATGTAGGAATGACTTGACAAGTTTTCATTGGCAATTTTCAATACAAGTGGGTGTTATGGGAGATGTTTTAAATTTGTAGTACTGGTCCAATTGGAGCCTGATATCTTGGTGACATTATTGTGAAATTTTAACTGACCCTGATAAATATGCATATCAAAACCATGACCACACTATAGGGTTAGAAAGATATGACTTAAAAACAGCAATATTTGTCACAGGACTGAATTTCTCTTTTGGCATGGTGTCGAAGGTTAATGCTGAGTATTGAAAGCAAATTCTAAATAGGTATTGAAGCTTTTTGTTTGCAAATCTCTACTCCCATTGACTACTGAGTAAAAGCACTGGAGGTCCATTCTGAATCTCATGTTGTTTAGTTACTATTTCTGCTGGCTACAATGTTTGATTTGAGTTGTGCAGTTGGTTTTGTGTGTGGCATCAGACAATTTTGTTGTCTGACCGCATGTATCCGTATGAAATGGAAAGGTATCCCCAGAAGGCACCAGGTTATGGTAGTTGCTGGATTAAGAAGGGAAATTATCATGGTAGAAATTGTGCAAAGAGGTTTGTACTCAGTCAATAATTTCAACTGAACTTTTCATATGGATTTATTTTACAGGTTTCTTACAAGAGTTTTATCATCATGGCTTTGGAAATAACCTCGCCACCTCGGTTTTTTCATATGCCGAGGTTTCAGCACCAGGGACCAAGGCACACCTTTTACAAGCGGCCAGATTTTGCTCAACAGCAAGCCATGCAGCAGCTAACCTTTGATGGTAAACGAATGAGAAAGGCTGTGAATCGGAAGACGATCGATTATAATCCGTCTGTTATTAAGTTCTTAGAGGTGAGATGAGAAACAGGGAGACTGATTAAGAATGGGCTTGTATTGAAGTGTGCTGCACTCCATGGTGACTGACATTTTGGAACCATTTCATTGATTCTTTATTCTAATTTCTGACATAGTATGAAGTGCACTGAGAAATGTCTCATGTCACTCTTCCACTCTTGCAATCTCTGTCTTTAAGATGACAGATACACAACTTTTATAAATGATATCATACCACTCAGTAAATGGCCTAATAAACTAATACTATTGAGTATATTTTGCATCTGGGGATACTTGATTGAAAACAGTATTTCATTATTCATTCTCGACAGCGCTTTTGAGATCAACAACATAATCAACTGTCAACCCTGTTTAATTTTGCTATATGTACAGTACAATAATTTACTAATATGATGGGAAACTGGATCTCTTGTAGTTGCAGAATGAACTATATAGATGTATGGTTAACACAGCATAAAAAGGAGTAACAATATTTCCCTATTCATGGATTGACACCAGGTTTTGTCAATCTGTCAGACATAAGTTTTAACTCTAAGCATTCCTTACCTTCTGCTTGATCAGTAATGTGAAGTCACGCAGCATTACGCAAAATTACCCAGTCATTGCATTGGGGAATTGTGGTCTTGTGCCCAGCCTATCTGGAAATAAATTTTGAAATATTTGACACCGGATTATGACGGTTCCCAAGCACTGCAGCATCTGAAATCTGGTGGTGTTTCAGAAAGAATCTGTGTCCTGGTTACTTTGATAGCTACAGTGAATAGTTGGGAGGTAGCTATGGAAATAACGAGAGAAAGTTCCTTTTTGGTCATTTTCTCTAATACGTGTTAACAGTTCTTCCTTCTTAGATCTGCTTCAATTACAGTATTTGGAAAACAAGTTCTAATTGTAAAATTTCATCTGGAAAGCTTCAGCATTCTGTCAAGAAATGATTTTCATCTCAAACAACAAACCCAGGCAGTTAGTTGTTGCTGTTTTTATACTGCAAACAAAAAACCACAAGGGAATTAGTATTAGCATTCAGCTTTAATTTGTGTTTCTTCCGTATCCTGTCAGCAACCAAGATTGGTATGAGGTAATGTAGTGGTAGCAACACAGTAAATATAAAAAAAAACCATACAGCTGTAGATCAGCAACAGAGGAACTAGAGGATAAATACATTTTCGAAGTTGAAACAGGAAGAAAGAACTGCGACTGACAAAATGTGGGATATGAGTAGCAAGCCCACGTATGTTTAACACAAACAGGCCGAAAATTTTGTTTAAGTTCCTTTGCCAATGAAAGCAGTTTTGCACCAGTTTCATTTTTTGTTCCTGATCAATTTGCTCAAAACAGCATTTTATGCCCTGCCAATATTGTTTTTGGTTTCAGTTTCCTCGAATCAGTTTGGACATCACACTGCTGCCACTTGTTGCAATTTTGACAATGATTTTCTTCCTTGACAGATTTCTAGCATCTCCTATAAGCAAACCTTATCCATTACAATCTGGAAGTCCTATTTTCTTTAAGAATAACCAGGCGTTTTCCTAAAGGTTATGAATTATTTTAACTGAAATCCATGCACAATTTCACAATCACAGCAGTTAATTAGTAGACTGCTGGGTTAGTTACACTTGTAACATTGTGTCTGCGGCTCCACTATTGTTTTGAGTTCAACCCTAGGAGTGCTGAATCTGAGTTTATTCTCAAGAGTGGTATTCTGAAGTGCTGCACTGTGCAAGGAGCTGACATTTGGATAAGATGTTAATTTGAAGTATCATCGGTGTCAAAATGCAGTGACATAGTTGAAAGAAGACCTGGGAATTCATGGTGACCTGATCAACATTCCTCCCATCATCCAACCAGTGTTGGAAAGAAACAAACATATTAACACGTCATCAATCAGGGTTTGCTGAGATGCTACAGTGTGGAGTTATCACTATATTTGCTCAGAGTTCCTCACTGTTAAAAATATCATTCATTACATGATGTGGTTTGAGATGTTGTGATTGATATTAGGCACTGTATAAATGCAGTTTTTAAAAAAAAAATAAAAATGAAGCAGACATCATTTTTCAAGAGTATATCAAGCATTGGTCATCTCAAATGTTAACCAACTTGCAAGTATCCTGTGCAAATAATTTTTGTAAAAACTGTGAAATAACAAACCACGTCTGCCCAAACACTCACTGTATTAATGAAGTAGTAAGCAGATTTAAAAACAACTGCTCAGTGAAGAATTGTTGGTCAGCAAACATCTACCACTTCAGAAGAATGAACTAATAAAACTGTTGATGTATTGAGAAATTCTTCCCTACTAAATCATGCTCATTGAGAATTTGTGACTGAAGAAAAGTTTCTGATTTATAAAACAAATGATAGGGACATTCAAATGTAAAAATATATGTACTTATGTGCCTGAAAACAGGTTTTTGTTGGTGGTCTCTCTCCTAGAAACTTGGGCATGAATTCCTAGGCATTCAAGAGCTCTTAACAAAATGAAAAAGTTCACTCGGCTGTCAAACTGCAATTGTCAGATTCAACAGTTCACTTTGCAAGCCATGTGCACAGAAGAGCTTTAGCAATGAAAGTTAAGGTTGCCACCCATCCATTAATTGAGCAGCACTTTTTGAAGGAAGGCTGACATTACTGGGTTCACAGTGCGTCATTCTGATAGGATGCTAATATTGCTGTTTCTAAACTTGAAGCCTTTTCTCTGCATTCTTCACTTTGCATTGGTCTACCCACATAAAAGACCTGAGCACCTGCAGAGCTGAGGGCACGCAAAAGGGAAGTGGAAATTATGGGTAAATCTTACAAAGAGCTGGTTTAAGTGTGATGGCCTAAAGGCTGTCTCCTGCACTGCATGGTTCTATAACTGATAGTACTCAAACCAAAAAGTTAATTTTGGAACTTATGTGATAATTACGATGAAATGATATTTTCACAAAACAAAATAAAACAGAATTTTATCGGCGGTAATGTAATGTAGCTAAAGCATTGAAAATGTTCATGGAGATGCAGTAAATTTTATGCAGTTAATTTGGTGTGTCTTTGGCAACTTTTTTGTGCTCTCATAACACTTTCAGAGCTGGCAACGAATTTGAATTCTGCACAAAGTTCAATGGGGCATTGGAGCCAAGGATTCATGACCGTGTGCTGGAATTTTGAAAGAAGTTGTCTTTTGAATGTTTTCTGTTCCTGACCCAAGTTATTTTTGTTCAGTCAAACTAACAAAAGGACATAGTTAAAATATGTAACAACAACTACCCACTGCAATCACGAACACTTAAAAACAAGACAAAGGTAAAACATGCACCATCTCCAATGAATATTAATTTTTACTAAGAGAATTGTACAGCGTCTCCATTTTCAGGCTTGGGGTGCTATAAGAAGTTAACAATTTCAACAGCATCCATCCCAGGTTGCTGCTGTATCATTTGCAATCTAAAATCTCTAAACTCAGAACTAAGGACCCCATTTTAAACTCAATCAGATACAATCTGAATTGCAATGAAACATGAAAAGTGCAGAAGAGATGCTTGGTTCTTTTATTTTCAGTGTTTTGTCTGATTTCCTAATTTAAATGTGCATTATATTCTGAGTTAAACAGCAAATACATTAATGCTGGTGGAGGAGAAAAATGCTTAAGGGTAAATTTGGCTGAACAATGTCATTTTAGACCATTTAATCTCATCCTTAAAAAAAACCACTTCAACCATTTTCATACTGCAGTTTCTGGTTATTGGTTTCATGGCTTTAAATCACCCTTTCTAGCAGTTACATCTATTTAACTGCTGAAAATAAAGAGGAACAATCAAATCAAAGCTGGTCAGTCCTTTCACAGCCAGTCATGAATGATAGTGGACAACTGAATAACTGGGAGGAGGAGGCCCCCGAACATCTCCATACTCGGCAACGGCAGAGGAGTGAGTGCAACGAATATGTCTGGTGGATGCAACCACCTTCAATGAGAAGTGCCAAGAGGATGATCCATCTCTATCACCTTCTGAAGGCCTCCTGTCTCATGTACTAGTCGACAGCCAATTTATTTTTCTCCGCATGGTCTCAATAGATACGTGATTGATTTGGATACAGCAAAGACTGAGATTGGGCAATATCTCCGTTATGAGATCTCAGTTATGAGAATGAAACCTTATTCTCCAGAACTCTGTGCCCCGATTCAAGCTATTCCAATATAGTAACGAAGGCTGACAAAGTGAACATTACCCAGTTATTACCTGTCTACTCAAAACAGTACTAAACCAATCAGGCCAATTAATGCCCTATCAATGAACTTAATCAGCAAAATGATGGGATTATGGACAATTCGACAAAGTGATATTTATTCACTAATATTCTGCTCAATTTGGGTTCATCAGGGACAGATGACTGCTGCATGCCTCATTGTGGCCTTAATTCAAACATGGGCGATACAGCAAAATCCCCAGAGGAAGGCCAAGGTTGACAGCCCTTGGTTGACATTAATATAGCATTTGAATAACTGCAACACCAAGGAACTGTAATATATTCAAGTCTTTGGGGATCAGTGGGTGTGGGAGAAGCTCACTCGTGCCAGTAATCATAGCTAGCAGAATGGAAAATTGTCATAATTGTTCTAGACCAATTATCTCAGTCCCAGAGAATCATTGGTGGTGTTCCTGGAGTTCTAAACTCACTCACTTCATCAGTGATCCTCCCTCCACCATGAATTGAGAAATGAGGATGTGCATTGATTGTAGTGTTCTGTCGAATTAACCCATCCAACAACTGAAACAATCTGTCACTGGAAAGTTTTGGATAGCATTCGGACTTGGATTGTTAAATGGCAAGTGATAGTCACATCACCAAGTGGCAGGCATTGACCATCTCCAAGAAAGTAAGATTTTAACTACTCTCTGCTTGTCACTCAATGGGTGGTGAATTGTAGAATCCCCCATCAATGACATCCTGGGGGAAGGTGTTATTTAATTGGACTAGCTACAAAAGCAGGGAAAGAGTTAAGTATTCAGCAGTGACTCCAAAGCCTTTCCCAATTTACATCTACAAGGTAGAAACTGGATATGTAATTGAATACATGGCACTTGTCTGCAATTGCACTTCAGAAGGCTGACCCAATAAAATAAAAAACAGCTTCTTTGATTGGTACATTATTCACCAACTTAAACATTCATTGCTTCAATCACCTTTGAACCTAACCTCCAGTATACACCATCCACAAGATGCATTGCAGCAACTTTCCCAGGCTGCTTCAATAGTACCTCTCAACTTAACAACCTCACTCACTGAGAAGGGCAAGGACAGCTGGTTCTTGAAACACCATTGCCTGCAAGTCTTGCACACTCCTGAGTTGGAAATATATTGCTGTCTCTTTTCTAGGTTAAAGTCCTGGAATTCCCTTTCGAATGTAACTGTGTGTATACCTTCATGGGCTGAAGCAGGCATGTCGTCACCATCTCAAGAACATGTGGGAATAGCAACAAGCGAGAGGCTAACACCTTTGAAAGAAAAACTTAAATGTGCTGTGCACCTGTCTTACACGTTTACAGGTGTACAAGATGCTAAACTTGATTACAAAGGTGAGCCTAAAATTGTGGCATCAATTCATTTTAACAATCTGCACAGCAAAATACAGGTGTCTCAGTGACAGTTACATTATCATTTGTGTTTTAGGCTCATCCTTTGTAGTCAAGTTAAGCGTCTTGTATACCTGTAAACGTGTAAGGTTTTCTAGTTATTTTCAGTATTGTGACTTGAGTATGTATGCGCTCATTTGTATTCATTGTTAAATCTCTAATCTTTAAGAAGCTAATTGAATGAGCATAAGAGGTTATAGAAGAAAAAATACTATGATTTTAAAAATTCTTTTAATATATATTAAATATGTAAATGCAAAAGATTTTAAGGACGAACCTTATACATATGATGGAGCTGGTTGGAGACAGCTAGGAAATTTAGTTGAGTTGTAACAATATGGATAAATAAAAGTCTGTGATAGTTGGGGAATTCCAGAAGTATGTGATACTTTACCAAGTCACAAATGAAAATTTGTATTTAAAAATAATGTAACTGCCACTGGGAGACCTGTATTTGGCTGTTTGGGTTGTTAAAATGATCCCACAATCTGTCAGAGGTCACACAACACCAGGTTACAGTCCAATAGTTTTATTTGAAATCACAAGTGAAGTGGCTGACAAAGGAGCAGCACTCCGAAAGCTTGTGTTTTCAAATAAACCTGTTGAACCGTCGCCTGGTATCATGTGATTTCTGACCTTGTCCACCGCAGTTCAACAACTCCACGTTACAATGCCTAACTCCACGTTAAGATGCCTAAATGCGTGCATCTGGAAAAGTGCACAGAGCTCAATCCCCTGAGACTCTGGCTATAAAATGCTTTGGGCCATCATATGTTTATGAATATCATGATGTTAATGCAAATTTATTTCATATGGTGAATCAAACCATTTGTTAAATTGGAGCTGCAAGGATATTTTCGAAGTGCAAAAATTCCAATGTACAATGACTATTCAGATATGGCGTAGAGAACTTCTCTCATTGTCCTTAACCTTAACTCAACATTCTCCCTCAACAAAACAGATTTAGCATTCTCTAACTCATTATTTTCACCAATTCACACATGACCACTTGCTTTAACCTTCCTCTTGAACAGCACTGATTGTCTGTTTGAGTTGTTATCCACAGTTCCATTCTTTCTTCATTTTTTTTTCTCATCCTCTAGCAGAAAGATTGTTTTTACTTTACCTTTGACTGCTGTTAGATACCAAAGACTGGATCATTTCTCTGCTTGATTTTCCCACTGACCCCCACCTTTCCTTCCATGCTCATGTTTTGCTTTATCTTTGCTGCTGTCTTTGGCACCAATCGGTTCTTAGACAAGGCCTCCTCTTCATTCCCTCTAACCCAGATCTTAATTAACTTCAAATTTGACACAAAAGTGAATGTTTCATTCTTTCCCTATACACCAGTTTCTTCGTCAATTGCATCTTCCTTCAGAATTTGCTTTTCACCTCTCACCACCTATACTCTCTCAGATCTCACTGCTAACTACCACACGCTAATAACTATTTGAATTTTTCGTTTCTCTTGCTCACTTTAAATTATTCTTCTGAACTTTGCACTGTTCCATTCTCTCAGGTCCAAAGCTGACATCATTAAGCTTTATGACAAGGGTGACATTGCCACACGCGTGGAAAGTGAATTCCCCTTGTGCTGCCACCATACATTAACCAATAATTTCTAGACATTCAATGACCTCTCTTCTGGAGCTTTTCACTTAATCTCTGATTTTGTGTGGAGTTCAGATGACTACGGCCAGGTTCAGTCTCTATCCAGTGGCGCACAAATGAACTGTTGTGATAGACCCATGACAGTCAGTTCCTACCAGAAAGAAATGGTTTTCCTCCATGGATGCTGCAAAATGTACTGAACCTTTTCAGCAATTTCTGTTTTTATTGACAAAGAATTGGTCCTTCTGTATCATAACTGACTCAGATTTTTATTTCCATTCTTTTTCTTTCTTGTGCATTGACTTCTGATCTGCATCTCTTATTCTTGCAATACCTTACACTAGTTTCCAGCTTCCGGGCCCTTACAGTCTGTCTAGCATCATGGACATCCACCCTGTGGTCCTCATCCTGTGTGGGCCCTCAGAGTGGAGGTCCGCTCAGCTCCCATCTGCCCTCCTCTGCCTGGGTGTGCAACTATTTTCATTGATTAACCTCTGCTTTGACAAAATTCACTTCTTCGAAATAAGTGTTGCAATGAAAATTTGTATGAATTCTACCTATGCCTGTTTCTCATGGTATGCATAAAACATCCTTTGTTTTAGTCCTATTCTGGTTTGCTCCTTCGCACTTTATCTGGTGCATGAATTATTTTGGTGCTGAAAAGTGTTACCAATTGTACATGATATTTATCCTTCCCTTGCCTTCAGATGATCCATTTCTAATTCTTCCCTGCCGGGAGAAATAGACCGTTACTCTCTACTATGAACTCTCAATCCTGCACAGCTGTTTTGATTTCTATCTGTTTTCTAGGATTCAATGCCATTCTGTTGAGTTTTCATTGCATGTATACTCAGTGCCACTTTCTATAATGTTTCTCCTCAGCCAAGAAATCCCCTCCACTATTGTTTGCAGGGCTCGCATCTTCCATCAACCTAATAGAACCTTGTGTGGGTATCCCATGACCTTTTCTTGCACTCTATTTGTGTCCATATTCAAGGGATATTGTCTGTGGCCTCCAGCATCATGCCATAGTCTAGCTATTTTTTCCATCTTTGTCCCTTCCATCGTTCTGAAGAAACTGTACCTTCTATAACATTCTGGTTCACTCTTCCATGATGCACAGCACTCCTGTTCTTCCATGGGTCTTCCTGTGGAAGCACAGGAGCGCAACAATTCCCCTCTCACTGCTTTTCTTGTTCTGGCACCCCAAACATATCATCCACGTGGAACAGTAATTCATTTGTGTTCATTTCAGTTCATTATTTATGGTTATAATGTAGTCTTTTCTACATTGGGTATCCCAGTGCAGCTTGGGTAATTGTCTTAGGAAGCATCTCCATCAGCTGTCAAGGATGAAATAGAGTTTATAGTTTTTCCCAATTTAAATGCAATTTAAATCCTGTTCCTACTCTCACTTTTCAATGTCACTCATTACCTAGTTGGAAATACAGGAGAAAGTGAGGACTGCATATGCTGGAGATCAGAGTCTAGAGTATAGTGCTGAAAAAGCACAGCAGGTCAAGCAGCATCCGAGGAGTAGGAGAATCGCCGTTTTGGTCATAAGCCCTTCATCAGGAATGGAAATAGTTGGAAATATGATCACTTCTGAGTTTGAGAGTTCAAGACCCACTTTCGCACTTTGGCACAAAAGTCATGTGAATGCTTGGTGCTGTCACCTTTGAATGAAGCATTGATAAGACCCTGTCTATCCTTCAAGATAAAAAATCCCATGGTTCTATTTTGATAAATATTTGCTGGTGTCCTGGCAAATATTTATTAACATCACAAAAGCAGATTACCTGTCATTTAGCACTTTGATGTTTGTGGGAATTTGCTGTGTGCAAATTGCTTGCCACATTTCCTATATTATGCAGCGATTACACTTAAAAAGTACTTTGCCTATAAGATGCTGAGAGACACCTTATGGTTGTGAAAAACACTGTATGAATACAAGATTCTTCTGTCCGCTCCTTCCTATGTGTTCTAGTAAAGCTCAATGAAAACATTTGATGAACTTTACAGCCTACCATATTTAACACTAATTTCCTTAACTTTCTATCAATATTCCTACTTTTGTAGCTTCAGCTGCAGTTATTGATTCTGAGATTTACAACTCCTCTAGACTCTCATTTGTTTCTGTGCTTTTCCCTTTGTCTTGCATCATCTCATTTTGTCATTTAATTATTCCTGCTTTCCACCTTTTTACAGATCACCCACACTACTCTTTCTTTGCCTGACCTCTCATTGCTTCTATACTTTCAATTATTCCAATTCTGACAAAATCATTGGCACTTGGGATCTTCTAGAACACTTATCTTTGGCCCCTGCTGTTTCTCATCTACATGCTGCCAGAACTGATATCATCTGGGAAAATAAAGGATGTCTAATTGCACATGTATGCTGATGATGCTATTCTGTTTCATTACATCTCCAAGTTATTTCTAATTTGTCATACAGCTGGTCCAGTATAAACTTCCAATGAGCAGAAGTATCCTCCCAGCTACTTATCAGGCAGAACAGAAATCATTGTCCTTGATCTTTACTTGCATCTCTGTTCCTTAGTTAGCATTGCTCCAATCCTCAGACTGGTCATTCGCTAACGTCATCAGTTGGATTGTTTGCAATTCTAGCATCTCTTTGACCCCAAATTGAGCTTCCACCAATGCTGCACCATTACGACTGCCTACTTCCATCTCTGCAATATCATCAGGCTTCGCCGCTGACTCAATCCTTCTGCTGCTGAAGCTTTCATCCAAATCTTTGGTACATCTAGATTCTATTGCTTTCCTTCCATCTACCTCCCCTCTGTAAACTTGAGCTAATTCAAATTGCCATCCATATCTTAACTGGCACTGGGTCTCGTGCAACCATCATCAATATGCCTGCTGGTCAGCTGAAGTCTGATTTTAAAATTCTCAACCTTGTTTTCAAATCCCTCTTCCCTTGGCTGTCTCTACTTCCAATCTTTTCAGGCACAACTTTGTAATTTGATCATGGATTGTTGTGTATCATAAAATTTAATTACCCCACTGCTGGTTGCTATGCCTTCAGCTGACTGGGCCGTAAGTCTTAGAATTTCTATGCCTCCCTCTCTCTGTCCCCCTCCCCGCTTCTCTCCCACCCTCGCAACCCCCCTCCCCCTCTCCCCCCCCCCCCCCCCCCCCCCCACACACACACACACTCTCTCTCTCTCTCTCTCTCTCTCTCTCTCTCTCCCCCCACCCTCTCTCTCTCTCTCTCTCTCTCTTCCCCCACCCTCTGACCACCCACTGCTCCCCCCACCTCGGATGGTTCTTCGAACTTACCTCTGTCCAAGAGTTTCCTAATATCTCATGTTTTGAAATTGAATTATGTTTCCTTTCTCTTGCATTAGGGTGATAAACAAGTTCATAGAATCACAAAATCCCTCCACTGTGAAAGCTAGTCATTCACCCCATCGTGTTACACCAACCCTCGGCAGAAAAAACCGCCCAGACCCAGTCTCCCATCTTATTCATGTAACTATGCATTTCCCATGGCTAATCCACCCAATTTTGGATTATGGTAGGAAACATTGTTGAAATATTAACTTAGTTTCTCCATAACTGCTACCTGACCTAAGTATTTACAGTATTTTCTAATTTATTTCAACTTCCCAGTATTTTAGTTTTGTAGCCAGTTATTTATCTCATTTGCAATTTCTGGGAACCCACCCGTGGAAATTGGTTAACGGTGTTTGCCGATATAATAGTGTCTTGGCTTTCAAAATGCCATTCTTTGAAATGAACAGTTTTTGCCACTCATGGTATTTTGTAGGTATAGCATTTACTTTGTAACGTCATAGAATCTTGCAGTTCAAATTTGGCCAATTACTCCAACTGACAACGAACTGTTACATTTCCTGGCAATACAGAAACTTGTTTCTTTTTGGAGTCTGGAAAGGAAACTTAATTTTTCTGAAGAGATCAGTTACATTGACAATCTGATAACTGATTATCTTGAAAGGTGCAGAATCTCTATTTTATGATCTTAATGTGGAAAATAATTTGTCCTGTTTTTGAAATCTGTTCATACTGAATCCCCAAAAGTGTTGTGTGTATCGTGAAATGGGTTTAATGACTGCCTCTTGTGCTTTAAGAGTCCTTTACCCTGGTCTTTTGTAGGGTGGAGTTATGGTCAGGAAGTCTAAAATTCTGTTTCCAAAAATGCTGTGGAGTTTAACACTTGATTTTTAAAAATAATAATGATTCTAGTTGAAAGCCAACTTTATTGCCAGACATTGCTGTCTGTTAATGGGACAATGTTGCAGCACAGGAGTGGTTGGCTTTAATGGTTTGGGATGGAGAGTGGGATTGATGTGGAGAGAGGTAAGGGTTGAAGATGATCAATGATTGTTGGAAGCGGGATGGGTGTGTTTTTCACAGAAGTCTGGAAAGATAGTTGAACCATTATTAGAATGAAAACATGCAGACAGTTTAAAATTTCATTGACCTGCCTCCTAAAAGTTGCCCAACTTCTGCTAAGACTAAATATATGTAGGTTCAAGGAGACTGGGTTACCTCTTGTGGATATTTAATAGTCATTCTTTTAGCCACACTGACTCTGCTTCTGTTGGGAGGTTAAAATCATGTCCTCTGATACTAATTCTGAAGAATTTTCTCTGTTATCAATGTTAGGTTGAATGTTTCTCCCTACATTCTCCTGTCCAATCTGTACTTGTACCTGTGTTGTATTGTTTGTATAACCATTTCCACCTCACAAGATGATGATGTGTCCTGGAGAGATTATCCTTGATTTTCAGTCTGCTTATTTGGAGTTCTACTACATGAGCTGCTTTAGGGTTTTTTCATGGTAAGCCATGAAAGAGTACCCTTTCCTAATCATGGGAACACTGAAGCCAGTCTCCTTCAGTTAAGATGGAATAGAGTGAAGATCACTCTGTACTAGCCCACTTTGCCTCTGAATTCTCTAATGTGCAGCATGACTGTGATTTCTAGCTTGTGCATTTGTTCTGACTTGTAGTCTATCCATTTCTGTTCCATTTATGTGTTCCTGATGTATATCTTTACATACAATGATGCCATATCCAATTTCTTTGCAAATGTTGATGTCTAATGGTTGAATCTAATGGCAAATGTCTGAGCTATTGGTTTGGCTTTCATAATTTTGTCAGACAAATAACGCTGTTAATATAGGACATTGTGCAGATAATTTTACATTTGAGTTGCTTCTGTTCTGTGGACTTCAGTCGGAAATGAAGATTTTGAATTGTATTGTGGATGCTGCACATTCCGGGATAGGGTCAATACTCAATTTCCAGTTTGCGCTGTATTTGGACACTGATGCACAATAAAAAGAGGAAAGATATTTCTTCCACGAATGCTGCCATCCGACTATATCAGGGATTTGGTGGAGTTTGTCTGGGACCTGACTTTGAAATTGTATCCTATCTGAAATATAACTGAAATGCATATTGTGTTTTTTTTTAATTTCCTATATCAACAATGTTATATGTAGAAACAGCTGTCTCTATTCGAATATACAGTTTTAACTCTAATTTTGTACCTTTTTAAAAGGTGAGAGTGTAGGCTATTTCCTCCCACTGGTAATACTCGTGTTCGGTTTTCAATATTGCCATACAACACTCATGATAATTCTGAAAATGAAGAGGCCCATATTGCAAACAATCTGATGTCTTTCAGTGACCAATAATCACCCTAATATTTTTCTTAACGACGTATCTTTCTCCAGTGGTAAGAATAGCAAGAGCATTTATTTCCATATAACTGAGGTAGACTTGAGTTTGTACTTCACTCTTTATCTGTCACATTCCCATATAATGTACTTTGTGATTACTCTCTACTAGGAAACGGAACAGTTTCACTGTGAAACACTGTGAGCAATTGTCAGAAACTTAGCTCTGGTGCAGAGAGCATTAGATTCAGGGTGCACTGATTCGCATTCACTTTAAATAAGCATGAGATAAATATACATTAAAATTCACTTTGCTTTCACTCACTTAACAATGCCATCAATGCAAAAATTTAATTAAGAATACCTCAGCCCCTTTTTACTTACATTCTTATGGCTAGTGGATTGGTTAAATCCATCAAGTAACTGTGGATTTGATTAGATTAGATTACTCACAGTGTGGAAACAGGCCCTTCGGCCCAGCAAGTCCACACCGACCCTCCAAAGAGCAACCCACCCAGACCTTTACCCCTTCACCTAACACTATGGGCAATTTAGCTTGGCCAATTCGCCTAACCTGCACACTTTTGGACTGTGGGAGGAAAGTGGAGCACCAGGAGGAAACCCACGCAGACACGGGGAGAATGTGCAAACTCCACACAGACACTTGCCTGAGTTGGGTTTGTTTCAAACCCATGCTGAAGAGATGCCAAAGCATAAAGCACAAATGTGTTGTATGACTCTATCTTGTCCCAGTTTCGCGGTATAGCTACGTGCAGAACTCGGCTGCCATTCACTCTATAAAGAAGGCAAAAGAGATCTAAAATGGTACCAGAATTTAGGACTTGAGTGAATATGCAGAGACTAAAATATTTGTCAAGTTTTCCTTAAAAAGCTTGTAGAACTTTTCACAGCAATTGAATGTCAAAAAGGCTTTGCAGAAGTGATGCTGTAGAAGAAGAAATAGGTAATCTTGGGTGGAAACTCCAGCACCACAGCATTCCTTAAGTATTGCATTGAAGTGTTAGCATTGACTAAAACAGAGAAGATTAAGGGGAGATTTAACAGATGTACAAAAGTAGGAAGAATTTTGAAACAATTAAGTAGAAAGTGTTTCCAGTGGCACAATTATTAGAACCTAGACTACCACGTGCAGTTACTTTATGTAAAAAAGAACATAGTTGCATTAGAAGCAGTTCAGAAAAACTTCACTCAACTGATTCCTGGATAAGGACATTATGACAGATTGTACCAGAATCCATTGGAGTATAGAAAAATGAAAAGGTTTTATTGAAACATAAAATCCTGAAGCAAGTTGACAGTGGATGCTGTAAGAAAGTATCCCTTTGTCACTCACCCTGTTAGAGAGGCAACGCAGTTTTAAAAATAAGGTGTCTCTCATTTAAGATTAGGATTAAGAGAACTGTTTCCTTATGGTTGAGAGCCTACAGAACACACTATCCCTGAGAGCGATGGGTCAGGCTCACTGAATATTTTAAATTTATATTTGATCACAGAGAGAGATTCTTGATAAACCAAGGAGTAAAAAGGGCGTGGAGGACAGGCAGGAACAATAATTTGAAGCCACAGCTGTTTAGAATATTATCAATGGGGTGGCTCAAGAAACGTAGAAGATAGGAGGAGGCCATATTGCCCTTCAAGCCTGCTCTGCAGTTCATCCCGGTCATGGCTGGTTGTCCCATTCAGTAGCATAATCCTACTACCTCCCCATAACCTTTGATCCCATTCACCCCAAGTGCTATATCTAGCTCCCTCTTGAGTACATTCAGTGTTTTGGAAGCAACAACTTCCTGTGGTAATGACTTGCACAGGCTCTTTACTCTTTGGATGAAGAAATGTCTCCTTATCTCAATCCTGAATGGTATATCCTGAATCCTCAGATGGTGACCCCAGGTGCTGTAAAATCCATCATTGGGCACACCGTCCCTCCATTTATCTATCTAATCATGTTGGAATTTTATAAATCTTGAAGCAATTTCGCACCCCCCCCCCAATTCATCTGAACCCCAGCAAAAGCAATCTTAACCAACTCAATCTCTCATACATCAGCCCCACCATCCCTGGAATCAGCCTGGTAAACCTCTTCGCACTCCCTCATCAGCATCCTTTCTCAGGAAAGGGAACCAAAACAGCACACAGTATTCTAGGTGTGGCTTCACCATGGCATTCCTGCTCCTGTAGTCGAAACTTATTGCATTGACGGCCAACATACCATTTGCCGCCTTTACTGACTGCTGCACCTGTATGCTCACCTTCAGTGACCCAGGACCCTCACCTCTTCCAATTTATAGTCATTCAGGTGGTAATCTGCCGCCTTGTTTTTGCTTCCAAAGTGCATAACCTCACATTCATCCAGCCTATACTTCATCTACCATTGATTTGCCCACTCACCCAACTTGTACAGATCATGCTGAAGGATCTCTGCATCCTCTTCAAAGTTCAAAATCCAAATTATGAATATATATTGTGAATAGCTGGGATCTCAGCACAGTTCCCTGTGGGACCCCCTAATTGCTGTCTGCCAATTTGAAAAGACCCATTAATTCCTACTTTGTTTCCTCTCTGCCAACCAGTTTTCTATCCATCTCAATACATTTCCCAATCGAGTGCACTTTAGTCTTTCATAATAATCTCTTATGTGGGGACTTTGTCAAATGTTTTCTGAAAGTCCAAATGTGCCACATTGATTGGCTCCCTCTTGTCAAATCTACTAGTTACATCTTCATAGAATTCTAACAAATTTGTCAAAGAATTTTCTGATCTTTGCTCTCCTGACCCAAAAGTGATAAGTACCCTCTCTCTTTCTTACATTTGTATGCACCTATGTAACTAGTCAACTTATATTTAAGATGATTGGCAAAACAAGGAGAGACGTTTTGAAAAATGTATACACCATAACGTGATGTGATTTAGAATGCACAGCATGAAGCAGGTTCATAATAATTTTCTAAATGGAATTAGATTGATGCTCAGTCAATCAGATGTACAAAAGATGATGTCCAGTGTTATAGATCATAGTCTTCTATCTTTTTTAGTACGGTCTTCCTCAAATTGTGGTATATTTGAGACAGAGTAGACAGAAGCTATGATTTTCAGTCTTGGGTCAGGAGAGCAAAGTTCAGAAAATTCCTGACTCTGGAAGCTGGACTTGGGAGAAAGTGGTTTGGCTGATCATATTTTCATTCCAGGGAAATGGAAGTTAACAAACCGGGCTCACTGCATCCTGAACTACTTCAAAGGCAGCCATTGAATGTATGAAAGGAAGGCCTTGAATTCAGAGACTTGTAAAACACACAGTTTCAAAAATGTCCTTAAGCACCCTGCCCCCACCTCATTTATGTTCATAGCCCTATATCAAATAACATTAAAATACTTGGAGCTGTGAGCTGACAGCCACCTCACTGATAACGAAAGACTGTGCACTCAGTCATGATGCATTCATCTCAGTGGTAGCCCTCAGGTGGATATAAACAGATCTAGTGAAATGACAGGCTCTGATTTTCTTTTGTTGAAAATGGCAAATTTGTCCGTTTCAATAAAATGTAATAGCGTTGAAGATTGATGGTTCCAATGAGTTGATCCACTTTTTAAGCACATGTCTACTCTTACCAGTCTCAAAAGACACTGTACTTCTCCCAGAGGACCAATCCAAATAATTCTGGCAACTTTAGACATTTTTCTCAAAAGGTTTAAGACCACAAGCCATGTTTGGACATTCCACTAACAGAAAATGGATCGTTTTGAAGGCAGCTGCACTTTTCAATGCATGTCATTTCCTTTGTCTATCCAATATATTTTCTTTTCTTGCTATCTACAGTTAAAGAGTAGGTAAGCAAAATGTTTCCAAATTTTGGCCTAGAATAGAATAGTTGCTGTGCTTTTCCATTTTTTGCCCTCTTGTAATTAACTTTGTTGACTTCCTGACTTTAACATTGCATGTCCAGAACTCATCATCTGGAGAATGGCAGCTAGAAATCTTTGTTGTTGTTAATGGCACTTGTATATTCATTCTTTATGGGTTTTGGTTTTCCCTGTGAACAACATAGAAATTATAGAATGCACGCTCTCTGAACACCTGAAGAACCTCGCCACCCAAAATAAGACTCTGGTCAAGCTGGCCTCGATATTGCCAAGCACGTAACTGGAGAACATCTCCATCGGTGCTTTGAACATCATTAATATTCTTTGTGGACCCTCTACCTGAGTAGAGTACTGTGCATTGGGATAAACCAGAAGTATTTGTACTTGACCTACTGAAATCCAACCGAACACTGTAATGCTGTCTATTATTGGAACCCTGAAGTTGTATCCAACACCCTGGCTGCTTTGATATTGCACACTTCTTCTGTCTTTATGCTAAGTGCCATAACCCTCTGGAATGTCCATTAAATCAAGGAAGACAAACATCTCCTCTACCAAGACCTTAACAAAGTTCCTCAAGACCTTTTAAGTTTCTTTTTAGTCCCCTTACTCTTATCTGTATTCCCTTCGCCAAACCCAGAAGCAATGAAGCAGTTCTAATGCTGCCTTGAGATCAGCTAGCTCAAAGAAGAAAAAGTAGAATTTCCACTGAATGTTTCCTTCGACTGAGAAGTACCAAACCTATTTGTTTTAATATTCATTTGACATAAAAGGAATTGAAAGTTTGGATATCGTATGTTTTGAAATTGCTACTTACATCATCACTTTTTGTTGCTTGCGCAAAAATATTGAGTCAAGTCTTTCTCACCTGTGTTTCTTTTTACCAGAATCTGCCTTCTCATTCTGGATTAACTTAATAGTGAACGCTCTGGGTTGAGATATTTCCCACACTGATATTTGCTGCAGAACCCAGGGAAATCATTTGATTCCAGCAAGAAGAATGAGGTGTGGAATAGTGAAATTTAGGAAAAAGTAACTGAGTTGGCCATTCACATCGTCTTGTTCAAAGCAAGTTCAGAAGTACTATGCTCTCTGGAACATTACTTTGGAGGTTATATGTTCCTCTGATCTGTCAGAACATTATAATCTTTGAAAGCTCTTAAATTGGAATGAATGCTGGTTGTAAATTTAACAAAGAAAGGGCTTAGGTAGTCTGGCAGTATTGATAATTAATAATAGTCTACAGGACAAATGAAAGTGTTGGCAACAATAGGTAAATATAGAACAAGGGTCATTGATAGACTGCAGTTAAGAATAAAAATTCAAGAAAGCTGATTTATCTGTAGTGCAGCTAATGGATCATTCATACTGAATGTGATGACGATGGATTAAAGCACAGTATTATGTGTAAGAACGGTAACTGAGTATGCTTTTGCCTTTTAACAAGTCTAATGAGTGTGAATTATTTTCCTTTCCTGGTTCTTTACTTGCTGATTTTTTTCTTTTCAATTTTAGAATCGAGTTTGGCAGAGGGATCACCGAGACCTTCGAGCGATCCAGCCTGATTCTGCTTATTATAATGATGTAAGCTTCTCACAGCAAGCCTTAGTAAATGCTCTGGACTATTTCAATGTGCTGCTCTCGTTTTGTGACTTGGTTTTGCGGTTTTGATCCTGTTTGTTACTTTAATTTGGTTCCATTTTAGTGGCAAAGATATTTACACATTTCTTTTGTATATTAGATGACAGAACTGCTGCATCCATTTGTAATGAACTTTTATTTCATGACTACAGCTCTGCTTGTGTATTTAAATTAAATAAATTATGTTGCAAAAATTAGCCTGATGGCAAATGAATGCAAAGGCACTCCAAGTTTACTCAAAGTGAGTAACTCCAAGAAAGAATGAGCTCAGATTAAAAGTACGTCAGGCAGACAGACATGCATCAGGTCATACGTTAAATCAAAACAAGCTTCATTGTCCACTGACAAGGTGCCACAGCATCACTGCTGGCTGAATCTGAGGGACTTGGTACCAGACTAGGCCTCAGCCAGGTGATGGGGGATCCATTTGTGAAGAAATTACCTCTTTGACTTCACCTTCACCAACCTGTCCATTGTAAGTGCACCTGTCCATGATGGTGTTTGTAGGTGTGACCACTGTCCTTGTGGAAAACAAAGGACTGTCTTTGCAGTGAGGGCATCCTCTATGACGTTGTGGAGCATGACCACTGCACTCAATGGAATAGACTCAAAACAGATCTAGCAGTTTAACACTTGGCAACTATGTAATGTGGGCAGTCAGCAGAATGGAATTCTGCTGCAACTTGTAACCCCTATGCCCTGGTATATCACTTGTTGCCTTGGTTTATTCAATATCGAGTATAGTAGGGCAACTCTGGAGCAGTATCATATGTACCTGACAATGTGGTGTCAATCTATGAAACTGCAACACATGTATTCTAAGTAGTGAAGATTATTTGGCATGATCAACTGATCAAATTAAAACAGCAGCACTGCCAGACCCAATTTCTGTTTGTGGTGGACAACAAGGAATGACCCCATCCTCCAGTATTGGAGTGCAAAGGCAAAGCTGAAGCATTTACAACCACCTTCAGCCATTAAATCCCATTGAGCACCTTGGCCACCACCTGTGGCTTTAGATTGCTTCAATTCCCTCTGCAGTATCAAAAGCTGGAAGAGAATGTTGGCAAAGCAAAGGCTCTCAGCTTCTAACTTGTTACTGCTATTGAGTTGGAAGAATTTTTCTCCAAAACCTGCCATGCCTATAGCCACACTGTTTAAGTATATCCGTCTGATAAAGTGGGAAACTGTCCAGTTATGACCTATGTTTCCTTTGATTTTCCTTTCTTCTGTGCTGACCTCTAAGGCCTGGTGACTTCTGAAACCAAAAGTTAATGCTTTGGCATACCAATTGGTATACTTGGAACCTTGGAGCAGCTGTGTGGCTGCATAGCTTACAGGGAACACTGGTTATCACCTACCCATAAAAATGCAGGACACATCCTACCAGCCAATTTCCATTAATGGAATGGCCATTGACAGTGCTATTTCTTGCTCACCGACGAGCTGCATAACAAAATTTGATTTGGATTTGGCCAGGAGCCAAATGCTGCAAAGATCATGACAGTTTGGTCCAAGCTTGGACAAGGAAATTAAATTCCAGAACTAAAGGTGTGACTGACTTTCTGTGGCATCAAGGAGTGGAAGTACAATTCAAGTCAAGATATTTGGGTTGGAATGTTGCATGAAATGAGGAGCTGTCCTCTAGCTGAGGTTATACCTAATATGGTGGAAGATACAGGTTTCAGGTCTGTCATCTCAGTGTCGGACATTGGTACAAGACTCCTTCAAAGAAGTGTTCTAGATTTAATGATTTTTAGGTGCTTCCCACCATCACTAGGTCAGAAATGGAGATGTTCGCCCAATGTTTGGATGGTTTTTAGTTCTATTTGTAACTCGTCAAATAACTTTGCAAGACCAAGATACTACTCAGAAATAGACTAATAAGTGGCAAATAGAATTCGTGTCACATAATGCCTGCTGATGAGAGTCTTGCCACCTCCCCTTGAAATCCAGTGGCAGTGGCATTGTCGACTCTCCCACCATCAACCAATGTCTTCACTGATCCATCCACACACTAACAGAAGGTCAGAAGTTAGATAGTCTACAGCGAGTGATTTGCCTTCTGATTCCCTGAAAGCTGTCCACCATGCCCAAGTAATTGGGAGTATGATGGTATGTCAATTTGCTTGGATGAGTGTAGCTTGAATGATACTGGAAAAGCTTGATGCAATTCAGCCTGCTGATTGGCACCCCATCCACTACTTTGAACATTCACTCCTGCCACTGGTGTACTCTGGTTGCAATGTGAACTAATACAATGCTGCAATTGGCTAAGACTTCTTCAATAGTACTTGTCAAACCTGCAAGCTTTAGCACTAAGAAGGAGGACGGCATGCACATGGGAGCACCGCCACTTGCAAGTTCCTGTCTAGGTCTGACACCATCCTGACTTGAAAATATGTTATGGTCCCTTTATTTTTGCTGGATCAAAATCCTAGAGCTCTGTTGCTAGTGGCATTTTGCATGTACTTACACCCCAAGTACTACAGTGATTCAAGAAAATGGTGCACCATGACCACTTTAAGGATGTATAAATGAATGCTGGCCTTGTAGGTACTTTCCCCATCCTCTAAATTACAAGGAAAAGACTGAAGAAAAGTAGAGTCTCTGGATGTATCTGAGAGTTCAGAAGGAAAGCTATACTTGGCTTCTGATTATCTAGGGAGCAAACAAATGAGATGCAATCATCATTTTCTTAGAAAGGCGCGTGAAGAGAAAATTAGAGAAGTTCTGTGATCCCTTCAGGGACTAATCTAACGTGAAAGAGTTTCTCAGCATGAACAGCTTCCCATAGTTTACAATCACCGAGGAATCAAACATAGAACTTTTTAAAACATTGAACTAAATAAAACACTGTTTGAGCCGTCTTGAATCTGAACAACTTGGCTTTCTTGTGGGTTTGTTTTTACTATTGTGTGGTTCTAATGTTGTCTCTGCTAGTTGCTGGTTTTGTTTAGTTTAGTTACACAGGCAGTGATAGTTTTACTTTTTCTGATGTTTTCCAGTTGGTCCCACCAATGGGAATGCTGCAGAATCCTATGAATGCTGTGACAACAAAATTTGTAAGAACGTCAACCAATAAAGTGAAATGTCCCGTGTTTGTTGTCAGGGTAAGTACGCACAATAATTTGGATTAGAGTTTAAGTAGGTAATATATTGTGAACCCTTTTAGATTTTGATGAACTGTTTTAATAAGCTGGAATTAAACAGCTATTAAGAACCCATCAACTGTAATCAGAGGGTAGGTTAGCTTAGTTGGCTGGGTGGCTGACTTGCAATGGAAAGTGATGCCAAGTGTGGGTTCAGTTTCCATACCAGCTGAGGTTACCATGAACATCTCAACCTCACTTGTAGCATGGTGACCTTTGGTTTAAACTCACCATCAGTGACCTCTGTCTTAGGAGAGACAGCTCCATGGTTCTAAGAACTAAGGCAACTTCACCAATTGCAATCCTCACTATTTGGTACTAGGAAACATTTGTTGATCAAAGTCCTGTTGTTACTGTGTAATGAAGGGATTGTAGACTTTTAATTAAACTAGTTTATATACACTGATTTAAAAATATTGCAATGGAGCTGGTACACAATATTGGCAATGTGAAGTATGATGGAGTAAACTCTATTCCATTCAGTTTTCCCTCTAACATAAAAGGATTTTAATTAAAATCCTTTTATCACTTCTCATTACCCCAAAGTTTACCTCAAAACCACCAAATAAAACCCCCAAAGAACTGCAGGTGCTGGAAATCTGAAGCAAAAACAGAAATTGCTAGAAAAACTCAACAGGCCTGGCAGTACTTGTGAGAGAAAGCAGTATTAACATTTCAGGTCCAGTGACCCATCTTCAGAACTGCTCTTGTCCTAGTTCTAATTCATGAAAGGTTCTTCAAAATAATTGAAGTTTTAACAGCGGGAATTCTATTCCATTTCAAGTTCCAGAATGTACTGTCGTCGGAGTTCTTTGCATTCTGATTTCAATAACATGAGCAAAAAAACTGCACTTTCAACCTGGCTGGTTAGCTGCCGTTTTCAATTCAAACCACCACAAAAATGCAGTAGCTGTGTAAAGCCCTTTTCTGATAGGTTTGCTTTACTCAAGGGATTGATTTTAGTGTTTGAGTTGAAGCACCTTTTGTCGTCATGAGGATGCTTCATAAATTTAAAGAGTTGTGTAATGACACAAGATTTCCTTTCTGTACAACTCAATCTCAAACATATGTACATATTACCAAAAGTAATACTTAGCCTTATTAAAAGTTACATGTACAAAATATGTTTGTTTTCCTTGAACTGCAGTGCCTGCTCCAGTTAATGCAATGCATTAGAGAGAAGACAGTAAGATATATTTGTTGCAGTGTTGCATAAACAGTGTTACTTTCTGAATATATGAATAAATGCTTTCATTTTGTGTTTAGTGGACTCCTGAAGGAAGGCGGTTAGTCACTGGAGCTTCGAGTGGTGAATTTACTCTCTGGAATGGGCTCACATTTAATTTTGAAACTATTTTGCAGGTATGAGAGTTTCCAACTCGGTGCCATATGAGGTGGGACAGGGTAGAGGAGTGTCAAGTAGAGAGAATGTACTTTAGCTTGCTCCAGCAATGGAGAACAGTGTCGTAGAGCTCAGTGTTCATGTTCTAGTGATACATTTCTAACAGCAAAACTGATGTTATCAAGGTAGCATTTTCTTGCTTCAGGAGAAATCCACTGATGCTATACAATTGGACATTTGAGCTGTTTTGTTCAACAACACAATAACAACAGAAACATTTCTCTTGGTACAGTGCTGACATGGGCATTGTAATTTTTTTGCATTTTCTGAAGTTTCTGTCCACATTGATCTCAAGCTTGTCATGTTTCCTGACCACTTGGTTAAGTAACTTAAGTCAAATCTTTTGTGAAGACCACCAAATTCAGTTCCAAACCATTTATGCAAGCAAGACAGGGAGGCCTCATTTCAAATTTCCCTGCAGCTCTTTGAATATCTTGCTGCATCCTGGATGGTTCAAGCTGAGGTTGAGTGCCTGCTGCCTGGAGCCATACACTTTATCTTGAGAAGTGCATTTTTCTTGTAGGTTTACACGGTTGACTGGGTGTACTCTTCAAACATTTCCTGCTCCTATAGTAATAATTACAAGCAGTTCTTATGGGCTACAGTGATCACAGTCAACTGGGACTTAGTCTCACAGTCCCAAAGGGAGATCCATGAGTCTTGTTGTATTCTTCTACTCAGTTGACTTGCAAACAGCTCCACAATATGTAATGCTACATGTTGAGTTCTGGAAGTGTTCTATAGTAATGTTTTATCTTTTCCTGTTTTATTTCAATGTATTTTACCTCTTGGGCCACATGTTAGTCAAAATTTTGATTTAAAACAGAGTTGTTAGGGTTTCTGTCTCAATTCTCTTTTGAGATTCATTTAATTGTACAATCTCATCTCGTCTTGTTCCTGTCACCAATTAATGAATATCACATTGACTATCTTCAGCATCAATTCTGCCTCACCATTTAACTGCTCCTTCACCATATCTTTGTCTTCAGATGTGTAAATGCTTTATAAAACATCAGATCAGAGAAAAACTAATAAACTGTCCCGGACTACCTATATGTGTAGGATTATCTCAACACTGTTAAATCAGCAAAGCTTTTCAACAGTGATTGATTATCTTTCTTGCCTCCTTTTTTTTCCAGCACTACTCCACCTTGATTCCTTTAGTTTAAGTCTCTCATGTTTCATATACCACTTTTAAGATTCTTCATGTAGTTTTCAGAGACTCAGCCTCAGTTGGTCGACTTTTCATGGTGATGTTCAGTTTGTCCATTTCATATGTTAAGTGAACTTAAGTGAACATACGTCTGCAATGTATAAAGTCAGAAGCTTAGAGATTCCCAAACTGTTATTAGGATTTTATGTCATTGATGCTATGATTCGTTTCTCTTAACATGTAGTGACTGCATAAGGTATTGGCATTCTCACAATGTGCTGTTGCACCTTTGCTACTGCTGATGTTTGATTAGCCAGTTCTACCATGATGGCTTTTGACACTGGATGGAGGTGTCCTTTCCATCAGGAGCAGCAGCCTGATTAACCCCTCCAGTTTAAGTATTTGCTGAGATGGGTCATGTGCAAAATCTTTGGGAGGCAACTGAGGGATTTAACATATGTCAACTTCATTGTGTTCTGCAACCATTGTGAGTTCATTTTCCTGGAATAATAGGTGCTAGGCCTACACAAATATTCCCAAACACAAACATCTGACCTAATAGCATTTTTGAAAAAAACAAACTTTGTGGATGATATATTCATGTGAAGTGAAAATACACCTGGAGTAACTGAGAATTTGTTTTTACCTTAACAGGCTCATGACAGTCCAGTTAGAGCCATGACCTGGTCTCATAATGACATGTGGATGCTGACAGCTGACCATGGTGGATATGTGAAGTATTGGCAGTCCAACATGAACAATGTGAAGATGTTCCAAGCTCACAAGGAGGCGATTAGAGAGGCCAGGTGGATTAATGCTATGCAGTTTTCCATAGGGATTGGTATAATTATATTGTCATTTCAGTGTATTCTAGGTGCAGTTGTGCATGGTTTATATGAGACCCTGGGAGATATGCTTCACGTTTTATGCTCAATATTTTCATTTGTTTTCTCTTTTACACAAAGTGCCACATTGTCTGCTCTAGATCTATGGTGTGGTATTGATACATTGCCAATTTTGAGAAATGTGGATGTTGACCGTATGCTGTACTGCTCAGAGTTTTGCTGCAGTGCTGATGTATACAAGTATTCCTTTTATGAGTTCTTTGTAAAGCAAGATTTTACATTTTTAAATAAAGTATTTCCTTTTTTCTCCTAAAACTGAATAAAGCTTAAAACTTCAGAAATAAAGCCAGTTTCAACAGCGAAGTAAAATGGTCAGCGAAATCCCAATGGTGGTGATCTGTGCAGGCACTAAAAATAAATACTAGATCACCGACATTCAGCTACATCCAGTGGCAAACAAGATTGAAGAACTTCAAAAGAAATTAAATTTTAAAACCATTTTAATACTTCCAACATCAAAATTGTAAAATAAAGTGGTGGGTTTTGCAGATTGTAAGTTTGCTTATCGCGTTCTTTGAATTCATTTGCAAGGAGAACCGTACAAAAAAAATTTAAATTTATCCCATTTCATCTGGGTTTCTATTACATCAAGAAAACGATGTCACTTTTTTTTCCCCATTATTATGACTGACTACATTGTAGTATTAGATCATTCTAAAGCCTTTCCATTTTGAAAATGGAACGAAAATAATCCACTTAGCAGAAGGGAGGTGTTTCCCATTGCTCCTAGAAACGGGTTCTGTTTCAAACTGTTCTTTTAATGTCTGTAGTGTCAGGTTAATGCCATTCTTTGCCCAAAACTCTGCTCATTGGGCTGTGGTGTTTGGCACAGCAGACCTGAGACAGCAAATGAGATTAAATAGCCAGCAAAGATATCAGTAAACCAGCAGCAGCATACATCACAGTTACTTAAGATGTCAAAAGACGTTTTAGAGTACACGTGCAACACTTGAAGTGTTTGCACCAAGTGTGGTTAAATGAGCTACACCATTTGAATGTCAAATACTTGCAATGTGACACTTGCACCTTTAGATTTCGCATTTGCAGATATCTTTTACTTCTCAGGTCAAAAAAAAAAGCATTGTTTAAACCAGGCTACTGTAGCTACTGAATTTTTGAAGGACATATCACATTATTTTACAGATAAATTTGGACAGTGAAATCAGGTGGTCACTTTCCCTTTGCCCATCTTGTTCCCCAATGCCATTTCTGCAATCCAGCGTATAATATTAGTTTATAAATTCCCTCTTTTTCCCTGCTTATGTGAATGATATAACTTGAGGTTAATGTTTTGTATAAAGTGCTTGTAGGAAATGTTAAATAGAAAAAATACATGGAGCTATTTAACATTACTACCATTCAGAATAGCGTTTGCACATGGACTCCAAGGAGTATGTACTATGCTGCCATGCCATCCTTTCTGTGACACAGGCGTAGTTTCTTCATCTCTTTAATAACATCAGTGTATGCACTTTCATTGGTGGTACAGACGGTCAGCACTTAAGTCTTCTCTATTTAGTACAGTGGAACCTCAATTACAGGTATACCCATATAAGACACTCATTTATACCCATTTATAATTTCATGGGAGTCCTAATGTAGTAATGTACCATTTCGTGGTGATGACATCGTAAAATGCTCTCAAATGGAGTTTTCACAACTTCTGGATCCAAAAGACTTAAGTGGGTACTGTAAGACTGGTACTGGTTAGAACATGTTATTCTAACAATGTACTTTGAGCTCTGTAGGCACAATGTGAGTTGCAACTTTGTGTCTGGAGCTCAGGGAGGTTCAGCACTTTGTGTCTGGGATCCCATTAGGGTCAGGCCATTGGATCTAGGAGCTCAGCTGGAGTTGAGGTGTTTATTTCATGGTACTTGGGTTTAAGTACCAAGTTTTGGGTCTGTCCGTGCACGCAATTAATTTTGATTAATCTAAATAAATCCAGTGCAAGTTTAAAACTTGGTGTCATGGGCCCTTGTGATGCAGTGATAGTGTCCCCTATCCTTCTGAGCCCAAATGTCTGGTTCAAGTCCCACCTGCTCCAGAGGTGTATTATAACACTTCTTATCAGGTTGATTAAAGATAGCTGAAACTTGACATCAAGCCAAGTATACAGGAACTTGCAATTGTCTGCCAATTTCTTATTTCCTGTGGGGGTGTATCCTATTCCACTTTTGGCAGATAATTGAGATTCCAACATAAAGCATTGTGGTTCTAGTTAACTTCTGGAGTCCATTTGTACAGAACGCTTATGTGAGGGTGCTCCAGATTGGGCTCCATTCGGCTCCTGTTAAATGCTGACCTCTTTTCCCCTACTGTGTGTCTTCATGTAACAGTTTCTCACCTACGGATAATAAATTTGCCACATGTTCTGACGACGGCACAGTTCGAATCTGGGACTTTCTTCGATGTCACGAGGAACGCATTCTTCGAGGTATGTAAAGAAAACTATGCTGTGTACTGGGTCTAGCAATTTAAATGAGTATGTACAGCCAACATTGTCAAAGATCCAGCACAACACTTACTAAATAGGCTGAGAAAATTAGTCAACTTTCTGTTTAAAACCCCATTTCCCCCCCCTCCTGCCAGGAGATATGTACAAAGACATGTGTACTGTTAATACATCCCTCACACATTACTCATTCTTAACTCTGCAAAACCTCTTCAGTGCCACTTCCTCCTGTCTCTCATATCATGTGTTCTCTCATTTGAGGTATTGAGATGATTACATTCTTGTAGTGTGTGTTGCAAGCGGTGAACTGCGTGACTAAGATGGTTTTGTAGTTTTGGAGATCACCATTTAAAATGCCTATCAGCCTGCTCCTAAAAACTCTCCCAAAATGACTAAGTCTTCCTACTTAAGTGCAGGTACAATATACGTGGCGATACAACATCACATGGAATACGTGAACTAGCCATTTGGATACAGAACAGGCTCGAAGTTAGAAGACAGAGGGTGGTGATAGTGGGTTGTTTTTCAGACTGGAGGTCTGTGACCAGTGGAGTGCCACAGAGATCCATACTGGGTCCACTACTTTTCATCATTTATATGAATGATTTGGATATGAACATAGAAGCAGTAAGTTTGTAAATGACACCAAAATTGGAGGCGTAGTGAACAGCGAAGAAGGTTACCTCAGATTACAATGGGATCTTGATCAGATGGGCCAGTGGGCTGAGGACTGGCAAATGAAGTTTAATTTAGATAGATGTGAGGTGCTGCATTTTGGTAAAACAAATCTTAGCAGGACTTGCACATTTAACGGTAAGGTCCTAGGGAGTATTGCTAAGTGCAGGTTCATAGCTCCTTGAACGTAGAGTCGCAGGTAATAGGATGGTGAAGAAGGCGTTTGGTATGCTTTCCTTTATTGGTCAGCGCATTGAGTACAGGAGCTGGGAGGTCATGTTGCGGCTGTACATGATGTTGGTTAGGCCATTTTGGAATATTGCGTGCAATTCTTGTTGTGAAACTTGAAAGGATTCAGAAAAGATTTACAAGAATGTTGCCAGGGTTGGAGGATTTGAACTATGGGGAGAGGCTGAATAGGCTGGGACTGTTTTCCCTGGAGCTTTGAAGGCTGAGGGGTGACTTCATAGAGGTTTATAAAATCATGAGGGGCATGGATAGGATAAATAAACAAAGTCTTTTCCCCAGAGTAGGGGGAGTACAGAACTCGAGGGCATAGGTTTAGGGTGAGAGGGGAAAGATATGAAAGGGACCTAAGAGGCAACCTTTTCACGCAGAGGGTGGTGCGTGTATGGAATGAGCTGCCAGAGGAAATGGTGGAGGCTGGTACAATTACAACATTTAAAAGACGTCTGGATGGGCATATGAATAGGAAGGTTTGGAGGGATATGGGCCAAATGCTGGCAACTGGGACTAGATTAGGTTAGGATATCTGGTTGGCATGAATGAGTAGGACTGAAGGATCTGATTCCGTGCTGTACGTCTCTATGATTTTATCATTACATGCACATGGCACCTTATGTACATGCAATTTGCAATTTCCTGAACAGTTCCAACTACTTAGTTGTAAGAAATGCCAGAGTTCTATAAAATATAGTCTGCAATCTGGAAGTTTTAATGTGAACATCTGCTGATAACTGTCGGTGTGTTTTACTTCTGTACCAAGTTTGATTCAATAATCTGAGACTTCAAATAAAGACTTGCATTTCTACAGCACCTTTCAGAATATCACACATCACTTTAAAGTAACAAAAACAGAAATTGGTGGAGAAGCTCAGCAGGTCTGGCAGCATCTGTGGCATGATAACAGAGGTAACATTTTGAATCCAGGCTGAACAAGGGTCACTGGACCCGAAATCTTAACTTTGTTTTCTCTCCATAGGTGCCAGACCTGCTGAGTTTCTCCATAAATTTCTGCTTTTATTTCTGCTGTCCAGCATCCGCAGTTCTTTCATTTTTATTTTGTTTAGTACTTCAAAGTTCTTGAAGTATGGCCACTGTTGACAGGTGGAAAACTCAGCAGTCAATTTATGTACAGCAAGCTCCCACAAATTGGGAGTGTGATAATAATCAGGTCATCTGTTTTTAGTTGTTTGAGGGATAAATGTTGGCAGGATGTGGGAAGCACTGCGTTCCCCTTCTGTGGAATCTTAATATACCTGTTACATTCACCTGAAAGGGAAGATGGGAATGTTGGTTTACCATCTGATCTGCAAACGACATCTTCAACAATGCAGCATTCTCTTAATGTTGCACTCGAGTTCTAGTCTGGACACCATGCTTGTACTCTGAATGGGACCTGAACCCACAACCTTCTGACTTGGATAAGAGTGCTAACACTAAATCACAGCTGGCATTTAACCACTTGTGTCCATGTCTGAACAGATGGGAGGTCATTTTATGGGTTGGCTATGTCCTGTATCAAATGGGAGTGCGTATGTGGCACAGGGCTGGTTGCCTTCAATATTATTTCATTGTTAGTCTGTATTACTTGTATGCCAAGAGTGCTCAGTGAGGGTGTTTACAGAAAGAAGTAAACATTTAAAATATCATTTTCTGAATGTTTTTTTGTTCGAAGTAAAGGCTTTGATCCATTGAATGCCGTATTTAAAATTTTCAATGCATATATCATGAATCAGAAAGTAAACAGTACAAAGTTGGAATGTATTCAGGTTTAATAAGTGATGGTGTGGTCTGCTTTAGCCATCACTAAGTCTTTTGTAAACTGAGAAATCTATTGTCAATTGATTGGTGTCTGGCAGATTTTAGGGAAGGATTCAAAGACTGCAGTTATATGTATATCTAACTCAACCTCCTTGATAGGAGTAATGTTTACCAGCATGATTCTGTTTCTGAAGATACCTTTCTCATGAAAGCAGCGTTATGTTGAAGTTCACCATATCTACCCATGTTGACCTTCTCGCTGAATAGTAGAATGATCAGTCCTGTTGAATATCAGTAAGCTGAGCCTCCTTTTGTTCTTTCCCAGATATTGCATTGTACATTTCTGGATTTGGGATATGGTGATGGTGAGGCAGGCATTGACTGGATAGCGAGCTGAAATCACACCCCTGACTGAATTGATGCTTGCATTAATGTAGCACCTTTCTATAACCTAATTAAACAACAGCACCTCAAGTAATGTAATATTCTCGATGTTAGATCATGCTGTAAAACCTTGATGCAGAGCTGAAATCCACAATCATTTAATGCAGAGGCAAGAGTATTATGAATTAAAGAGAGCTAATATGAAAGTTCTGTCCCCATCTCATTCAGAATAATCCCAGGAATATTATTAATGTGTTACCCTGTATTTTTATCAATTAGCTCTGAGCCTGGATTATGGCTTTACATCACACCATGCAGTACATTTGTTTGGGGAGAAATGTTCAGCTTTCCATCTTGTACAACCAAACTTCCCAAGCATGTACTTATAATGTACCCTGTCCCAGAACTGCCAGCTGCTTGTGTAACCCCCTACTCACAAGCAGGGTTAATATGTTCACTGTTTCAATGCTCAAACAATGTACAAATTATAACACCCATATACAATATGAAGAATAGCAGTTTATACCTATTCACTATTAATATGGCAGATGAGATTATTTATTATGAGATTATTTATTATGATATTTGTGAATTCCCCAAGGGAGAACCAAATTCTGAAACTAATGAGAAGATAGTTTGAGTCATCACTCCTTTATGTTCTCTTCTTCACACTACCTACTTTTGGTCAGCTTCACTTTTCACCGTGCACCCCAGCTGATATCGTTCTGGGCTCAGGGGTCCTGGGTAGTTTCTCAATACATGACACCACATTGTATTGTACTGCCATTAGAGCTAGAGGGCTTTGTGCATCATTGTCTTCTTATGTTTGTGTTTTCACAAATAAAATTATTAAATAGAATCCACTAGTAGAGTTTCTGTGCTGTACCCAACCCACCTTCCAGATGCCCAAGGGGTTCAAGTAGCACAGCTTGGGAGTTTCTGCTGTGCACATTTTAAGTTGTAAAGTTCTGAAAATGAAACTTCAGTGGTTTTGACAGTGCTATATTTTTGTTTATGTTTTAAAAACTTTTTTCAGTAATGTAATGGGGTTGAAGTGTTATGAAGGTATCTGGTTGATGGTGAGCTTAAGCCCATATCAACCCCACACTGATGCATTAGCAGCTAGGTTGTCTTCATCCAGGTAACCAGTGGATAAAGGCCCACAGCATGATCCTGTGTTAACTGACAATGTCTAAGCTTGGAATTAAAGCAAATTCTTGTGACAGAGTCACAGATGCACTTCAATATGTGGCTTGATGTGCCACATATTGTCAGTGTGCTCTCAATAGTGCTGATGGAAACATTTCACCTTGTACCAACTTTTGTACTGATATTAAACTGCTACAACTTCGACTAAAATGGAATACTATCGGGATGTAAAATAGATTTGAAGTTATTTCTCACAGTTATTTTTAAAAGCATACAGAATAAAGATTTTCTTTGCTTCATTTCGTGAATGACTGATAGCAGAACAAGCACAGCAAGTTTTTGAGAACAGTAGTCCCTGTTTTTTTGAATGCATATTCTGAATTTTGTCTGACCTGTTCTGTATATAGTGTAGGACAGTTAGCCAGTTGTATATGATTCAAAGCTTATTACTTAAAATAAAGCCTCTACTTCAGTCTCATGAAGCTAGTTGGTCTAAACATCTTCAACTGTGATAAAACTCTGTCCCAAGTGTTTTTTTCCATAGTTTTTCAGTATTTAGGATGTGACCTGACTTCTACCATGACCATGCAGGTTGTATTTACAAATTTATCTTATTCCAGTTTGTCATTTGCTGATCAGTGAAAATAATTGTGCTCAAGTCTCTCCATATTCACTGTACCTCACCTACAAGGCTGCAGGCCAGGATGTTTAATTTTCCCCTTTGTTTCCAATGGTAATGTCTGAGTCAGTCGCAGCAACTTAATTGGGCTATTCTGGTATATATCTAAACTCATCTCTAGACCTCTGTCATGAACGATCAGAATCCTAAAAGTAAGCTTATATTGTGGACTCACCAGGGAACAAATCTTAGCAAAATTTAAATCCAGTTCTCGAAGTCAAAGGGTGGTGTTGAAATGCGTTAGTATGCATTAAGGAACCAAAATTCAGTTTTGTCCCTTTCTATAGAGGCAATCTCAGACTACAGTCGATGGAAAATCATTTGAGAACTTCTGTCCCTATGTTATTGTAAAAACCCTTGAAATGTTACACATTTTTGAATCTTAGTAGAAAGTGCTCTTTGAGGTCACTGGTGAATTGCTATGTCAGAAAAAAGAGTGACCACAACATTTGGGCTGTTACCACTGATTACATTTGAAATGAAGGATAAACATATTCTACAAATCGTACATTTTTGGTACAAAACCGATTTTAGATAGTGATTGTCTTGAGCTCCATCTATCTTCTCTCAATTTCTTATGAAATACAACTGTGCTTCAGTTTTTCCACCAGAGATTTTTGTGCTTTACAAAGATCTCTAACCTATTAAAATAAAGATTGCTGAAATGACTAAGATAAATTTCACATTCAGTTGCTTGTAATCCGTATTCTGCTCAGAGTACAATTTTTACTGAGTCACAGCAACTATTTCTTAATGGGGTGAACTTAGATTGTTTAGTCTGAATCCAATATGTGAAAGATTGTAGACTATAAAAGAAGGAACCACAGATTTGGAAGTGAATATATTTCAACTATGGTGTTGACAATGATATTCGATCATGGACTTGGCAAGTCAGAAGGAACTCTTCGTCCAGAAGATAGTTTGGGTTGAATGTAATGCAAATTTGATCTAATTATAACCACATTACATCTCTCTCTCTCTCTTTCTTTCTCTCTCTGCTGCACAGACCTTCTCCCTCTTGCCTTTACCCAACAACTGAATGGAATGAATTATATCAATTTTCCAACCACTCCTTATAGCGTTCCTTACACAGGGAACTGAGACCAACTGTTTATAAAAAAATTTTGTTAACAGAATTGTTGCAGTTCAGAGGAGGTCATTCAGTACAGTTATAGTATGTATGGCTTTTTACATTCCCTGTTCACGAAGTCTGATGCTTTTGGTTCTTGTTTTTTAGTTTGTGCTTTTTTATGACTTTTTCTGCTACAATGTGACAAAAATTGAAAAGCTCTCAAGTTCTTCAAGCATGTGTGCTGAGAGAAGGAAGATGAAAGACCTGCTTTGTGCAGCTGTTTATATCCGTCCATGTCACTTGCAGAAATATACAGACTAGCACAAGTGAAGGGAAGGCTTTCAAAACATACAAAGGTACAAGAAGGAGGGGACAGTTAGTGGTGATTGAAGGGAAACCCCATGTTAACGTTATCCTGAATGTCAGCATCATATTATTGTGACATCACTTTAACATCCCCTTCATAGATGCCTATTCTTTAAACTCTGTATCGTGGCCTGGAATCCAATGTTAGTTCTTCTGTTTAACAACATAAACAAAGCAAAATATAATACACAGATGATTACATGTTTAAGAGCAGCTACCAGTCCATTTTTGTGAAGACAAATGTTGGAAATGGTGTGTAGCCTGTAACATGTACACAAATGAACTTAAGCATGGTTTACTCCATGAGAATCTTTCAGTTCTACTGCATGTATTCTAAAAATTTCAAATTTCATGGTACAACCTTACTGACACTGATGAATGTGCAAAAGAATAAGATTGAAACTGGCCTGTAAACATAAGCCTTATCCCTCCGTAGCCACCACCATGACAGTTGCTGAGCGAAGAAGAATATCAAACACTGACAACTGATGCTGCTAAGCACAATAAAATAACTAAATCCTAGCTTCACATTTCTAGTACATTTGTTCACTTTCAGTATCTACAGTTAATATTTATGCTTGTACCCATATTACTAATCAAACGATCTGTATACCAATTAGATTTAATGCTTAATCAGTTGATGAGCCCACCAATTATTTACAAATGTTGAATAAGAGTGTAACATATAATAGCAGTTTGTGGAGAGACAAATAGTTAACCATTGAGCTGATCAGAAGGACATTGATAGTAAAGACAAAAGTTCGTTGGAATTTACAGTCCAAGTTCAGAAACTCTTAAGATTTCCAACTGAGATATATTGTGATTGGAATTCGAAAACACTATGATCAAGGAGTGATATTTGATTAATTCTTTCATATCCTGTTTGAGTTATTTATTCAGTTTCACTTGTGATTGTAGCTGAAGCCATGTGCTGAATATCTCTATTATACATGTACTTTTATCAACATGGTAACGAATGATATTTGTACATCTCGCAAATGTTCTCCTTGTATTCAGAAGATTGTGATTTCCATTAGAATATTAGTTCCATGAACATCTGCAGTGTGTGACCAGTTTTCGCATGAGCAAATAAGAACTGGAAGGGCATTCAAATCTGGTTAAGTTAGAGCTACCCTCTTTGATATCCTTGTCTGATTTATTTGCACTTGTACTTTCCAGGATGGGGCAAATACTGAATAATGATGAGTTACAGATTTTTCCTTCTCCTCCAATGACATTTCTACATTCCTTCCTGATTTGGGTTTACAACCTGTAACCTTGGTAGTCTGTATGACTTTGTTTCATGCTGTTGATACATTTACCCATTTAACCATCACGGAAGTGCTTTTCCTATGTGTAGTACCTACCAGATCACTGCAGCTTGTCCTTTATAACTCTTTATGCAGCTTACTGAGGGCAGTGTGGCATTGTTGCTGCTGATGTCTTTGTTGAACTCTAGCTACTTGCTGCTTTTTGCACACTATTGAAAACATGCATCTTACACTATGGTCAGCATAGCTGGGTTCAGCTGTCACCATGTGGAAGACCCCCAGCTTTCATTTTGTGTAATATTAGTGTGACCAGATAATTTGGAAGGAAGAGCACAGTTGTGATTCAGTGAGATGCTACTTTTGAATAATGAGTTTATATTGCTGTAGCTAACTATGGGGACATGGGGATTCAATTTAACTGGGCTATTATTAGTTTTGCTAGTTCATTATTTGAAGCATTGACTTCAAAATATTCAGATAATATTTGGTGACAACATAAAATGAGATTGTTTAGTGAGTTTATTCAATGAGTATCTGAAGTTCAGATTGGTAAAGTTCCTAGATTCAGGTCCCAAACCATGTTGAATTAGCTAATCTGATCCTTGTGGAAGATGGGGTCTATAATTGGCCTATCCCCTTTGTCTGTGAAAAAGCAAATCAAGTTTGTTCTTAATCACTGTGGTTGGTTATGTGGATGTTATTTAAGCTCCATTGTGATTCTCTCCTTGACTGGTTAGTCTTTTTGCAATTCTTATGTGAGGGCAACCAAGTTACCAGAGAACTTATGAACTGTGTCTCACCAAGGCTTTGTCATCTTCAGGATGACAGTATTAGCAGAAAACAACATTCAATTTTAGTAATGAATGAAGATTGGCACTAGGGGGCAGCATTACTTTAATTTTGGAGCTGTTTTTTCAACTGACCTGTTATTTTGACCATTCATGTTAACTGTACATTCATGTTAACTGCCTTTCTATGTATTCAGGAACTTTTTATATCCAGTGTAAGTAATAGTGAAATTTCTCTTATTGCCTTTCTGACTGAAATGAAAATGATCCATGGGTTGCAGTGACCCAGCTGCTTTCTGCATATCCAGTTTTGCATTGCTGCCTACTAGATTTTTAATGAATCCATAATCTTTCCAAGATTTTGAAACTTTGTGATTCTTGACTCTGAGCCTTGTTCGTTTCCCCCAGGCAAAGCCTGTCAGCTGGGAATTAATTAGAATAAATTCCTGCCTACCTGGCCAGCACTCTACAGTGCCTTCCTGTGGTCGGGCTGGATTTAACGCAATTCTGTTCAGGAAACCAGTTCTGAATAACGTAGAATAAACAATCACAGTAGATGCGTGGTGGCCATAAAGCTCTCTTCTAACTTCAGATTTTGTTGAAATTCAAATTTCACCATCCGTCAAGTAGGATTTGAATCTATGTGCTCACACATTAGCTTGACCGTCTGGATTACAGTCCAGTGTAATTACCATTATGCCACCACTGCCTCATTCTTGTGGAGATTTAACAGGGTGGGTGTAGAGAGAATCTAGGGCGTAATCTCAGAATAATGGGTTGCATATGTAAAATGGAGAGAAGGAGGGGTTTCTTCTCTGAGGTAATGAATCTGTGGAACTCTTCACTACAGAGAGTTATTGATGCTTGTGAATAAGTATAATCAAGGCTGAGGTAGATTTCTATTCGTTAAGGGAATTAGTGGCTATAGGACAAAGGCAGGAAGTAGAGTTGAGGATTATCAGATCAGCCATGATCTCATTGAATGGCAGAGTGATTGGATGGGCTGAAGGGCCTCCTTTTATATCTTGTCTTAAAAGCACTTGTACACTTTAAACCTAGAACATTCCTAATGCTTTTCTTCCTAAGCAGACTGTAAAATAATAACAGACAATAGTTTTATTGACTGTGTACCACTTACATTTACTGATAGTATAAAGCAAGTTTCCTTGCTGGTTTACTCCTCTTGGCAATAGTTTGCAATCCTTGGATGGTATTGACTAGTCTGTTTCCAATTAGTTCAGGTCTTATGACTTAGTCACAGTGTCTTTTTTTTTAAAACGATGATTCTGAGCTTTGATTTTTCAGAATTTCCGATGCCTGTTCCTGTTTCAGTAGTGACAGATTAGTCACAACACAGCAAAAGAACAATCATTTCAGTGTGGAAGTAATTCCTCACCACCTTGAAAAGGTGAATGTTAGTCACCATGTTATTTTTACTGTGCCTTTCTTTCATTGCTTCCAGATTCAGCCAATTTTTAAAATATATAGCAATGGTTATTACCACCCTCTGCCACCCTCTTTCATGAGCA
Source organism: Chiloscyllium punctatum (assembly GCF_047496795.1). Lineage (NCBI taxonomy): Eukaryota > Metazoa > Chordata > Chondrichthyes > Orectolobiformes > Hemiscylliidae > Chiloscyllium > Chiloscyllium punctatum. The sequence continues at coordinate 82,065,119 of NC_092744.1, forward strand.
ATGTTGTGGATTTAGCCCTGAGTTACTGGATTTTCCTCACTGCTTTTATAGACTTTTAACATCCTCGGTGATGAAGCCTTCCTTTGGTGACAATATACACTCCCCAACATTCATAGTGACAAGACTGGATTCCACCTAATACTCCATATTCTCAGTATATCTCAGTATTCATGTGTCAAACTTTGTGCTTACAGGTTGTATATGTCCTAGTTGGAAGAAAAACATTATCCCCCTTTCCTCACTCACCTGTGCAATGACAGAAAATTGAGATTACATTAGAGTTCTTTTCTATAATTTCAGAGCTCATGCCTACATTTTTAAAGAAATTAAATTCTACACTTTCTGAGAAAAATCTAACTCTCAACGCTGATATAGAGTCATAGAGATGTACAGCATGGAAACAGACCCTTCGATCTAACTCATCCATGCCGACCAGATATCCCAACCCAATCTAGTCCCACCTGCCAGCACCCGGCCCATATCCCTCCAAACCCTTCCTACACATATACCCATCCAGATGCCTCTTAAATGTTGCAATTGTACCAGCATCAACCGCTTCCTCTGGCAGCTCATTCCATACACATACTACCCTCTGCGTGAAAAAGTTGCCCCTTAGGTCTCCTTTATATCTTTCCCCTCTCACCCTAAACCTATGCCTTCTAGTTCTGGACTCCCCGACTCCAGGGAAAAGACTTTGCCTGTTTACCCTATCCATGCCCCTCATGATTTTGTAAACCTCTATAATGTCACCCCTCAGCCTCCGACGCTCCAGGGGAAAACAGCCCCAGCCTGTTCAGCCTCTCCCTATAGCTCAGATCCTCCAACCCTGGCAACATCCTTGTAAATCTTTTATGAATCCTTTCAAGTTTCACAACATCTTTCTGATAGGAATGAGACCAGAATTGCACGCAATATTCCAACAGTGGCCTAACCAATGTCCTGTACAGCCGCAACATACCTCCCAACTCCTGTACTCAATACTCTGACCAATAAAGGAAAGCATACCAAAATGTTTGAAAGCAACTTCAGATTTTGGATTGATTGCAACTAGAGATAAGAACAGTTTTGGACATCCCTTCTCAGGAATGATACAATTGTATTCACAGCACAAATAATCTGTGCCAGTATTATGCTGTAGACCTTTGGAACTTCGGACCATGATAAATTAACAGCACAATATATATTGCTGATGAGAAAATAAACTAAAATACAACTGTATGTGAGGTGAAGTGTAATTTGGGAAAAGTGATGTTAAATACCGACCTAACATTTTTATAACTGTAGAAGGCCCAAACCGATTTCTTAACATTTACGTCAGATCTTAGGAGTGTGTACGTATTCTCTGGCGTTTCACATTCTGATATGCTTCACACAGCAACAGAGAATACATTCCCTGACATTAGCTACCAAACTTAATGATTTGATAAACATTTTAAATGTTTCCTGTTTTCTTTGGATGGAATCCAAGTAAATTATTAAGTTGACTATTTTGTGCAGAACTTTCTTCTCAATCAATGTAATCAGATTTTAACTTGCCATTTTTATTTGGACTTCCTACCTTTTTGCATATGCTTACAAGTATTCTGTTTAGGACCCATCTCCAATTACTTGTGTACTGCAAAGAGTAGTCAATATTCACACGTGACTAAAATTATAGCACACCAATGTTGCAACTATCTGGATCAAATATGCCTGCCATGAAGAATTACCTTGAAATAGAACTTCTTTCTGGGAATCATATTGTAATATTGTAGATTTTAGATAATGACAAAATTTTAACTGTACAATGTCTTTCACAGATACATAAATAAGTCAATGTGTGTAGAGGTTGGGAGAGAAGCTTATTGGTGTTTTAATTCAAGATCTATTCCTTTTTTGGGCAGCTTTGATTATAAAATAAGTTTCATGCTCATCAAAGTGAAGTATTACCATGGGAATTTAAAAAGTCCTGTTTTCTTGGTTCAAGCATTTACAGGGTTACACATGGAAATGTAGTCGAGCTAAGTATTCTTTTTAACTGTAATTACAGAAGAGCATTCTGGTACATCAGTGATGGATATGTTCTCTGCACGATCTACTCTGGTAGCACAGAATCAAAGTGGGAGCTATGCAATTTGCATTGACTAGAAATTGGATTTCAGGATTGTCCACATTCACTGTACTTAGGGTTGATAAAACACAGAGCTTTTCATTCCGTTAGGATAAGCACCCACATTTGGAGAACAGCCCTCACTGCCTCACGAAGTTATACTGCCAATCAAGTACTTTTGAAATGTAGTCAGAATTATCATAGAGGGGAAATGGCAGACATTTTGCACATAGGATTTTGCAAAGAGCAGCAAATTAATCTCAGAATCGATACAGCCGATTAAATTGTACCAAATGAATATTTCGCATCTTCTCCCTGTAACCGTGCACATTGTTCCTTTTAAACAACATTCTAATTCTACTTTGCTGCAATTGAACTGGCCTCTACCATGCATTTGGGCATTGCAATCCAGATCCTACCTACTCAATGTATGAAAATGTTTTTCCTCCTGTTCCTTTTGCTTCTTTTACCTATTAAATCTGTGCCCACTCATTCTCCATTTTTTTCACAGTGGGAATAGTTTCTCCACATCTACGCTATCCAGACCATTTCCTCTCAGCCTTCTTTTCTCCTAGGGCCTCAATTCTAACTTACTCCAGTCTTACCTTCATAACTTAAGGACTTACTCTCTGGAACTTTTCTGTAAATCACTGGATTTTTTTTAAAGGCAATGATCTCATATACTTCTAAGTTAGAGGCAGAGTGTGAAACACTGGCTGAACCTTGGCTCAGCCCATTTCTACACACCACAGTTTCGGGTGAATATCAAGACCCTCACAGTGGTGCAAATGGATTTTACCAAAGAGGAAGAACTTAATTTGACATGACAAAATGTAATATTTAATTTGCTGTAACAGTAAAGGGTACAGTGAGATTTTTGTTTTGTTGTGAGAATAATTTGGAAGCAGAGTCCAAAGATTTGAGAGAGTTGGCAAAAGAACCAGAATGGAATGAGAATTCTATATTATACAATGAGCTGTTATGCTTGAAAGGGCAGTGAAAACAACTTTAGTTGTAACTTGGATATACACATGTAAAGGGAACATTTACAGGGCTATGGGCAATAGCATCAACATAGGACTAATTAAGAGTCAGCTCAGAAATAATGGAGCTACTATACTGTATGATTCTGATTGTACTTAGGTATTGTTTAATAGATTAATATTGGCCAGGACACACTAATAACTCCCTTGCTCTTCAAATAGTGCTATGGGATCTGAATAGATGTGGTCCTGGTTTAATAACTCATCCAAAATGTGGCATGCCCAATGATGCAACACTGTCAGTGCTGCATTAAAATGCTGGCCTATGTTATGTTCAAGTTTGTGTGGGGAGTGAACCCATAATGTTCTGACTCAGCCTACAGTGCTACCAATTGTACCTTGGCTAATGTTAATTTGAAATCAATAGCCCATGAAAACTGTTTCCCATCAAACAATGGACTTCACTTTTCTTTATGAAGTAACCCACACTGATCTTTTAATTGTGAGTGAAGGAATGTGTTTTCTTGTGATTGCTCTTTCTTCAACCAAGACCAGAACAGTAACATTTCATTTCTGCTTCTTTGTATTTGTCAAAGCTTTGCAGCTTGGTTCAACTACCATAGAACATAGAACAATACAGCACAGAACAGGCCCTTCGGCCCACAATGTTGTGCCGAACATTTGTCCTAGCTTAAGACCCATCCATGTACCCATCCAATTGCCGCTTGAAGGTCACCAATAATTCTGACTCTGCCACTCCCACAGGCAGTGCATTCCATGCCCCCACCACTCTCTGGGTAAAGAACCTACCCCTGACATCCCCCCCTATACCTTCCACCCTTCACCTTAAATTTATGTCCCCTTGTTGTACCCGGGGAAAAAGTCTCTGACTGTCTACTCTATCTATTCCCCATATCATCTTATAAACCTCTATCAAGTCACCCCTCATCCTTCGCCGTTCCAATGAGAAAAGGCCTAGCACACTCAACCTATCCTTGTACGACCTATTCTCCATTCCAGGCAACATCCTGGCAAATCTCCTCTGCACCCTCTCCAAAGCTTCCACATCTTTCCTAAAGTGAGGCGACCAGAACTGCACACACTACTCCAAATGTGGCCTTACCAAGGTCCTGTACAGCTTACAGCTTAAACTGGATGAACAATCAAGTAAAAAATGTAACTGTGCCTCATGGTATGTACTCAGGCTGGGAGTTTTGACCTGTGCAACCCGTGTGTTGCTGACCTCTGTGCACATAATTTTATTGCTTACTTTTTCCATCTCCACTTCAAAATTGTTGTCTATTAACCAAATAGGGAGAAGAATTTGAGACACCTTTTTAATAAAACCATGCCATAGCAGCTGGTTTTGACCGTTCCTACCTTGTCCTGGTACCTAACCTGAGTACTGTTTGTCAGGAACACAATTTGTGGCAGCACATTCAAAGTTTTCGAGAGTTTCTTTCATAGTTGCTTTGTGTTAAAGATCAGTTGCAGTGTAAGTTTCTTCTGTTAAGTTTCTCAGCATGTTATAAACATTTCTTTTACCCAAAATATCCATGGAAATTTACAAACTTAATGGGATTACTTTCTTCCATTGACACACCGCGTTTAACTAACTGAGGTGACTCCTCATGTTGTAGCACTTTTGTAATAGCTACACTCAACAAGACATAGACTTTAGTCTAAGTGTGATTCTCTAAACAAGGTTTCAATAGCAGTCATGTATGTAGAGTTCAGTAGCCCTTTTAAGAATGTGTTTCTTATGAGGGTGGAAATCTGATGAAGCAAATAGAAATGCAGCAGGGAGATTTGCCAAACACGCATGGAGGCGAGCTGAACTTTCCTGAAATGGTTGATCAGTTGCCCGCACTTCAGAGGAAAGGTGGTTGTTTTAATGATAATAGAACCATTTCACACCCAGATTCCAACAAAATATTAGTCCATAATGCTAAGACATATAGAGTGAGCATGAAGTGAAAAAAAGCCGTTTGATCAACATTCATACTTGGGCTACAGACCACTGAAACCTTACTTCTTCATAAACTCCACGCAACCACAAGGCACATCTGACAATGTTTCTCCTACCCAACTCCTCAAATCCCTATCCTTCCAGAAAGAAAAAAAATGAGGAAAATTCGCAATTACTGATATTACATGGAGCATTGCCTCCCCTTTTATGGTTGATGACCCTGATTTTTCCCTGTCCATGATTTCATCAGGACATTGGTACAATGAGTATTTGGCAATCTCCATACTTGTTGAAATATATTGGAAATAGTCTTCATATCACTTATGCAAAATTCAATGCAGAGAAAATCGCTGTAGGCCTCTTTGGGTCGGTGTTATTACTGTCAGAGCCTTTCCCATTTATTATCATTTGCTTTGTTTTCCAAGCCCCTTTGTTGATTATCATTGATCACATGACCTAATCATCCTCTCTGCACTCTGATGTAAATACATTGTTGTCCTGGCAGTGGACAAAATTTCACTGCGACATTTTAACGTTACCAGATGCAAGCTACCACTTAACTTACTATATGCTTTCGTCTTGAAACCTTCTTGGAACATAGATCAACCAAGAACATTTTTAAAATTCATTCATGGGATGTGGACACTGCTGGCTTGGCTGACATTTGTTGGCCAGCCCTGATTGCCTGCGAGTTATTGTTGAGCCACTTTCTTGAACTGCTGTAGTCCATGAAGGGTGGGTGTATCTCCAGTCCTGTTAGGAACAGAACTCCAGAATTTTGAGCCAGCCGACTGTGCAGGAACAGCAATCTAGATCTCGTTATCCCCTTGCTATGGGTCTGGATTCACATGTAGGCCAGACTAAGAAAGGACAATAGATTTCCTTCTCTAAAGGGCACTCATGAACTAGTTGGGTTTTTACGGTTGATAATAGTTGTAATGGTCACATCATTAAGGCTAGATTTCAATTCCTGATTCATTAATTGAATTTAAACTTTACCATCTAACATATTCCCAGATTATTAACCTGGCCCTCAGGAGCACAAGTCCAGGGAATGGCTTGGAAGGAACTTGCAGATGGTGGGTTCTCACATGCCCTGCTGCCTTTGTTTGTCTAGGTGAAAAATGTAGGTTTAAAAGGGGCTATTGAATGATCCTTGTTGAGTTGTTGCAGTGTATCTTGTACATTGTTGCCACTGTGTGTCAGTGGTGGAGGGAGTGACTGTGGAAGGTGGTGGATAAAGCCAGTAAAGAGAGTTGCTGGGCAGCGTTGAGCATATTGAGTGTTGTTGGAGCTGCACTCATCCGGACAAACCAAAAGTATTCTATCACACTCTTGCCTTGTAAATGATGTTGATGCTGGGGGTTTCAGCAATGGTAATGCCATCGAATGTCGTGGTGAGATGGTTAAATACTCTTTAGTTGGAGGTGTCCACAGCCTGCCATCTGTATGGTTCAAATATTCTTGCCACCTGCCTGGCTGTTATTGACGTCTACATATATGGACTACGTCAGTACATGAGTTGTGAATGGTGCTGAACATTTTTCAGTCCTCATCAAATATCCCTACTCTGACTTATAGAGGGAATGTCATTGATGAAGCACTGAAGATGATTGAGCCTTGGATACTACCCTGAAAAACTATGGGCCTACTCTTGGGCCAAAAAGCCTGTGTTCAAGTCCCACCTGTTCTGGAGATGTGTAATGATATCTTTGCACAGACTGATGAGAACATGTCTTGAAGAATTCCTGCAGCGATATCCTGGGACTGATTACCCAGTCACAACTACAGCCAGCTTGCTTTGCACAAGGCTTGACTCCAACTTCTGGAGAGTATTCCTCTGACTCTGATCGATTCGATTTTTGTTAGGGCTCTTTGTTGCCCTACTTGACCAAAAGCTGCCTTGGTGTTGAGTTTTGTCATGTTCTCCCATCCGGAGTTTAGCTCTTTCGTGAATGTTGAGCCCAAGGCTGAAGCAGAGTGGGCCGAAAAAATTCCCAAACTACGCATTGAAGAGGTTATTGCTAAGTAAGTGTCATTTGATAAGACTTTTAATGACTCAGTCTGGTACTTTGCGAATGATCAAGAATAGTTTGGTGGGGCAGAAATTGACCAACTAGATTTGTCTTGTATTTTGTGAACAGGAAATAGCTGGTCAATTTTCCACATCTCTGGGGGAGATGGTGACCTAGTGGTAATATCATTGGATTAGTGATTCCAAGACCAAACTATTAATCTGGGGATATTGGTCCAATTCCCACCATGGAGGCTAATGGAATTTAAATTCATTTAATTAGTCTGGCATTGAAAGCTTGCCTCAGTGATGGTGATCATTACAACTATCGTAAATTGTAAAAGCCTAGTTGGTTTACTAATGTCCTTTAGGGAAGGAAATCTATTATCCTTCCCACGTTTTGCTTACATGTCACACGAGACCCAGAGTGATGTGGTTGACTCTTAACTGCCTCAGTTTGAGGTGGACAACAAATTCTGGCCTTGGCAGCAATGCACATATGTCACAAAAGAATGAAGGGAAAAAAGGGTCAAGGAAAGGCAGATGACTCTGCTACTGTTGTGCTTGGCCAGGGGAACAACCAATTTGGGAGGACAAGTCTTCAGTCCTATTGCTAGAATGTTTGTCAGCACCTTCAGCCATTTTATTGATCATGGGGTGACCTGATAGAGGTTTACAAAATTATGAGGGGCATGGATAGGATAAATACAGTATTTTCCCTAGGATCGGGGAGTCCAGAACAAGAGGGCGTAGGTTTAGGGTGAGAGGGGAAAGATATAAAAGAGGCCTAAGGGGCAACCTTTTCATGCAGAGGGTGGTACGTGTATGGAATGAGCTGCCAGAGGAAGTGGTGGAGGCTGGTACAATTGCAACATTTAAGAGGCATTTGGAATAGGAAGGGTTTGGAGGGATATGGGCCGGGTGCCTTCAGGTGGGACTAGATTGGGTTGGGATATCTGGTCAGCATGGACAGGTTAGATTGAAGGGTCTGTTTCCATGCTGTACATCTCTATGACTCTATGTGGAGTGCATCAAAAAAAAAGACTGGCATCTGTGGTGCTGTGGACCCTAGGAGAACATTGAGATGGTTGGTTCTGTAATTCGATGCATTTCTGTATGAAGATATTTGCAAAGGCTCCAGACTTGTATTTTGCACTGATGAGCTGGGCTCTCTCTTTATTGATGATGGGGATCTTTTTGGGACCAACCCCCTCTTCCCCTCACTTCCATTACTATTAGGTGTTTAATTGTCTGCCACCATTCACAGCTAATGTGATAGGACTGCAGAGCTTAGATTTGATTAGTTGGTTGTGGGAGGATTTGGTTCTATCTCTATCACATGCAGCTTCTGCTGTTTGTCATGTAGTCCTGTCTTACAGCTTCACCAGGTTGGCATCTTATTTTTAGATTAGTCTGGTGATGCATTTTGCCTGCCCTCCTGCACTGTTCTTTGCACCATGTTCATTGAACCATTGAAGATGCTGTGAGATAACTAATTAATTAGAATGTAACTAAATACTTGCCCACCACCATGCCCTCCACTCTTCATTGTTGTTGATTTCCTTTCCTGGAGTTTGTATTTTTAGGAGCTTGTACAAAATAATTTTAGCACATTAATCTGCTCAGTTCTTGAGACCGTTAGGTAGCTTCTGTATACTTAATGAACAGGTCTGTATTGAATTGATGGTAACCTGTAGGTCCCCTCTCCACGATAATCTTATAGGAGCATCCTTGTCATTTTGGAGAAGCTATTATTGGGATCTTCCAACCCTCTTTTAGAGTGCAGATGTCCTCAGTGGGAAAAGTCTCCCTTTCAAACATGGACTTAGCGATGTTGATGGTTAAGATAATTTTCAGCTGATACATTTGCCTAGTCTACAGATTAACCATATCTCATGGCCACAGTCCAGCATGTGCTGTTTCTTAGATTTTACTGTAGCCATTGGAGTAATAGTGCTGTAGAACTAGGCCTATGTTCTGAAAAGAAGAGAGGATAGAAGATGAATGTATTTGCTTGTCTGGCTTCTGTTTCCCCTCTTGGCCAGCATTTATAACATGAGAGGATAATGCAGTTGCAGCATTTTTTTTCCCTCTGAACATTTCTAGACATCCACTTATAGGCAGCATCTATTGCCACAGCAGGGGAAATTGAATGTGACGTGGAGCTTCTCAGATTCTCAATGTGGCACTTGAGACAGACTGAAAGAGTCAAATGTCTTCCTCCAGCAAGGCAGACTGGTCATCTTCCTGCTGAAAACTATCACCTTAAAAAGATAGACAGCAGAGATGGTTTCTATATTGTCAGCAACAAGCTGACAATTTTTACAAGTTATGAATTCCAGCTTTTCTAGTTTACTTACAGCTGTGTTCTTTAAAAAGATCACACTGGTGAGATATTTCCCTATTCTTTATTCTTTATGACTGTTGCAAATGAAGCCAGAATTGGTGCACATCCCTAATTGTCCCTGCGAATGTGATGTTGAGCCACCTTTTTGAATCATTTTTTTAAAATGGTAATCTGATACAACTGAGTAACTTGCTAGGCTGTTTGAGGGCAATTGAGAGTAAATTTAATTGACTTCAGACCTACGGCTTTCTGGCCAGACCAGGTCAGGGCCCAGGTTTTTTCCCCCAAAGGACATTGGTGAACAAGTGGGCTTTTATAAAAATCAGATAGCCTTTACCAATACTAGCTTTTAAATTCTAGGTGTATTTAATGTACTAAATTCAAATCTACATTTGCCATTTTAGAATTTCAACTGGCTTATTAAAGTAGACACGTAGGTTACTAGGCCAGTTTATTAATGTCTGCTGAGTGCAAATTGATATCCCATTTCCTGCTGAGGATCTGGCAAGTATCATTTTTTGAGTCCCTGATAGCAGTGGAATGTTTAAAATCTTAGAATATTAGAAGACAAACATGTTAGTTCACCCTTAACCTCTGCACCAGTATATTTTGATCCATTTACACTTGTTGTTTCACACTTCTCGCACTTCATTTTGCAGGGATTGCTTAATTGTCTTACCCTGTTTTGTACATAAATAGTATAAATATAATCACACCTGTAAATGTTGCCTTTGAATTTCATTTCTCCTAATATTAAGTAGCACTGTATATCCGACTTTGCATGCCTCTTCCATTGAAACATTTGCTTTGGTAGTCGCAGCACCACAGTAGTTTTTAGGAAAAATATGATTGCTTGCTTTGTTTAGGAATAAAGCTGCAGGCCATATTGTCCATAATGTCCTTTGTGAAACAATATATTCCATTGACTCCAGAATTAGGAGAGTAGTAATGGTTGCCTGTTGGTATGTAAAGTTGAATAAGATTACAGAAGTTGAGGAGGAGCTGAAATGTGGGCATGTGTCAAGAGAGTAATATCATAAAAGAATTTGAACAGAGGGATGAAGACATCGGGAAAGGGAAACCAAAGGCTCTCGATAAGGACAACAGTGTGCTTAAGATATGATCAAGGTTTCTGAGAATTAAAAATTTAGTTACAGTAGAAAACAAGGCAGCCAGGTCAGTATGGTTATTTATGATGCCACGTGGTTAAAGAGACAGTCGCATATCCATTTGACAGAAGGGTATTAACCTTTAATATTCTCTCTATTCATATTTGCATTTGACAGGTTATCTGTGTTAATGCATTAATGTCAAATGGAATAAGAGGGAAAAGCTTGGAATTCCCTTTCATTGAACATAAAGGTGGACTAATCATTTGCTGTAAATCAGTGCCTTGTCAGAGAGTGTCTCATGTACATTAAGGTTGTAGTTCCCTGGCCAAAGTTTGAATTCACCATTAGGCAAATAGCATAAAGTCCTAATAATGGCCCATATCATCTTGGATTCCCAGACGAAACCATGGTAATAACAATTTCCTGTTTCTCTAATGCAGTTTCCTTCAATTCTAATGGCTTTATCACAAGCATTTGTTTGAGAAACGATTATGTCATTATCAGCTATGGCTAGTTGCTCAGCTAAAAATATTATGCAACCCACTTTATCTACAGCTCTCAAATCCTCAATAGAAGGCCCAGCAGTTAATGTTGCGTATTGTTATAAATCTCAGCACTTGGAAATTATTGTACAGCATATTTCTGTTTACTTGCCAATTTTCCACTCTAACTATGTTGGTTCTATGCCATGGTATGGCATACTGTGATCTGGCAACACCTTATGCACTTCAATTTCTCTTAATTTGTTTCTCATATTGATCATATTATATTTGACTGGTTTGCTACACCAATTCAGAGGGCATTAAAAATCAACAAGGTGCATTTCACATAGTTGTGACAGACATTGGTGAACTTGTGGGATATCCGTAATGATACCTGAAGCATTTCTGGGACTGACTATGACAAATGAACAAATTTCTGAATTTGCCACAGTTTAATTTGAAGCTGTGACTTCTAGGGTATTACTAAATCAGAAGTACTACATTAACATGTCCACATTTTTATGTGTCAAGAGTGAGATGAATTAATATAGAAGCTGCTAGCTTGCACTTTTATAAAGTATCACCAATTCTTTGAGGCTAGAAGTACTCATCAAGAGTTGACCAGAGGATCTTACTCATCCAATACTCAGTTCCTCATTGGATAAACATTTATTTAAAATTTTATTTGTGGGATGTGGGCATTACTGCCTTGGCATTTATTGCCCATGCACAGTTGATCTTGAGAAGGTGGTGAACTGCTGCCTTGAACTGCTGACGTCCATGGGAGTTAGGAAAGGACTTCCAAGGTTTTGACACCGTGACGATGAAGGAATTGAAATATACTTCCAATTCAGGATTATGTGTGACTGAGAGGGAAAATTACAAATTGTGGTGCTCCCATGCATCCTTTGTGATGGTAGGGTTGATGCTGCAGTGCAGTTTGTAGATGGTACACTCTGCTAACACTGTTCATTGGTGGTGGTAGTGGGAAATAGGGTGCCAGTCAAACTCAATTAGTCAGTGAGGGAAGATAACTGTAACTGCTTTATTACAGAATATGCCTTCCATTTTCATGGCGCCAACATAATTGGGAATGTGTGTCATACATATACTCTGATTGTGTCATTGTATCTTTCAGCAGTACTGATGGAATATATTTCTTCATATCCAAACAGTTTATGGTCAGGTCCCATTTTCAAAATTATTTCAGGAGAAGTTGAAGACCCATTTCAGAAGCTTTGTTGAAGTAAATGTTACTGCCAACTTTTTTTAAAAATTAGGACAGTGAAGAAAGGTGACTACTTACATTTTCTCACAAATAATGAAATTTAAAATAAGTGTTGACTATTAGAAAAGGTTCATGTTTTAATTTCTTAGACCTATGTCTGTGAGCGAGGGAATGATTTCAACAAACTATTACCTTGGAACTGTGCCACTTCTCCACAAAATCCACTGACTCCAGCCCTTTCAGCAATATTATGTCTTTGATAAAGCCACAGTGATATCTACTACTCACTGACCCCATACTACACCTTTATCTTTCCTCATTATTCCAGCATGTGCCGTTATTGAGAAGTTAGTAGGTTTAATGATGAAGAGAGAATAGACCCTTATTGAAAGAGGAACTGAGAACAAGTCAACATATAGCCTTTTTATATGATACTGTGCTCTCAGTTGTAAATCGCTAGACATGTCTTCCATCCCTCAGTTAATGATTTAGTTCCTGCTTCCATGATGCCATCTAGAACTGTTTTTAATTGTTATGCACTGATTCGCAGAATGTGCTCTTAAATATCTGTCATACAAATCTCCCTCCCTGCTTTCAGTGACTTCTGAGTGTGCTATACTTTCAGCAAGTTTTATATTTCATAAAGAAGTGTTACAGCAATGCAAGCTGAAAGTTCCGATCTGAAACTGGATGAGAAGCCAAAGAAAATTGAAAGCTTCATGATTTGTCTTACATACTAAGAGCAGCTGACAGCTATCACAACAAAATATTGCAACTCACTTCACAAATCCACACTGGGACTTACTTGCCTCTGAATCAAATGGTGTGATCAAGATTGACTCCAGGACTTGAGCACACATCTCAGCTGTCATTCCATTGCACTACTGAGGTAGTGATCTCTTTCAGAGAAGATTTTAAGCCATATCTCCCCTCTGAGATGGATATAAGAAATTCCATAGCACAATTCAAAGAAGATGGGGAGTCCTCCCCAATGTTCTGAACGATAGTTGATGCTCAGTCAACACCAGTAAAGCATAATATCAGCTGTTATTCAAGGAAGTTTGCTCTGCTTGAATAATTTGGTGGCTTTCCTACATTATAAAAGTAACTACACATCAAAACAAATTCAGTACTTTGAGGGTAGCCTGAGATTGGGAAGGGCAATATAAAATTGTAATTCTTTCTTCATTTTTCATTTCTCTTTCATTGAATAGTTTGGAAGGATGGCTGGGAATGTGTTCGAAAAAAGGAGAATGAAGAGGTGGCTTGTATATGTTGGGGGGGAGTTGGGGAGATCCACATGGGGCCAAGGATTAATGGCTGAAGGCTCTATCACCAGTTGTCAAATGTGGAGAGTCCAGGAATGAGCAGTAGTCTAGTTGGGGAAGAGAAAAGGGTGCAAATGTAAAAATAAAAACTTAAGTAAGTTGAAGAGGTGAGATTCAAAGGATCATGGTGTGAGCATAAAGGTTTAATGGCTGGAGGACTGAGTCCAGCTTCAAATCTCTGTGGGTGCTGGGCTTTCGCCAGGTGGTGATCCCCTTTGATGTCTGCAAGTTACTGATGACAAGGGAGCAAGCTCAATTTCCCATTCCAGCATGTAGCCAACCAATCATGCACTTACAGACTTCAGTCATGATCTATTAAGTTAGAAGATTTGCATTATTTCTCCTTAGTTATATTCCATGCTTTAAGTAAGTGTCAGGTGGTGGGTCAAGACTGCCTTTGGATTACCTTAATTTGTCAGTGAAATTCATCACTGAGTATAGAAATCCTGAGCCTGTGTTGGATGAGTGGTAAAAGATTTAATCTATGTGCATTTGGATTAGGGGGATAGAAAGCAAAAAATAGTGCCATTTCCAGAACAACAGGAGCAAGCCCTCTGTCCTTCTTGTCAGTTTAACCTTAGTGGTGGGAACGCTTCTAGGAACAGTTATTTGGGGTAGAATTGGTAGTTGTGTGGAAAAGGGTCAGCATGAATTTTGAAAGGGGAAACGGTGTTTAACTAATTTGTTGGAGTGTTTTGAAGGGGTAACAACGTTTTGATGTGGTTATGCAGCTATTTGGTCCACACGGATTTCCAGAAAGTGTTTAATATAGTTTTACACAACAGACGTCCAAGGAAAATGATATGTCATGGTATAAAAGGATCAGTCGCAATATAGGTACAAAATTGGCTGAGTGATAGGAAACGGAGAGTAATGGTCAATGTATGTTTTTTGGTCTGGTTTGTAATGGAGCTCCCACGGGGTCTGTATTGGAAGCCTTAATTTTCCTCACTTGTATTAATGATCTGGATCTTGATGTGAGAAGGACAATTTCAAAGTTTGCAGATAACATAGAAGGATTCTAAACTGAGGAAGACAGTGTAGCATTCCAAATGGCACGTTGGTGGAATGGGTGTATAAGTAGCAGTGAAATGTGAGATGATGCACTTTGATAGGAAGAGCATTGGAAGATGATGTAAATTAGGCGGTACAATTTTAAAGGGGCATAGAAGCAGAGGGACCTGGGTGTATATGTGCACAGATCTTTGAATGCAGGACAATTGGAATGAGCAGTTAATAAAACAAAGCGTGTCCTTGGCTTTATTAATAGGGATGTAGAGTATAAGAGCTAATTTTGAAATTGTGTAGGACACTTGAGACCTCAGCTGGGCACTTTATTACAGGGAAATTGTGAGTGCATTGGAGAGAGTCCAAAAACAATTTACAAGAATAGTTCCAGGAATGACAAACTTCAGTGATGAGGATAAATTGAAGACGTTGGGATGGTACTCCTTGGAGAGAAAAGTGCTGAGAGGGGATTTTGATAAAGGTTTTCAAAATTATAAGCAGCTGGATAGAGTACATAGGGAGAACTTATTCCAACTCATAAAAGGAACAACAATGAGAGGGCATAGGTTTAAAATGATGTGCATAAATAAGCAAGGGCGATATGAGAAAAAAACATTTTCATATAGTAGTAGTTAGGGCATGGAATACATTGCCTGGAAATGTTGTGGAGACAGGTTCATTTGAGACATTCATAGAGGGCATAACATTATTATTTGGATTGAAATAGTTTCCAAGGGTGTGGAGTAAATGTAATAATGCTTGTTTGAAGAGCTGGTACAGGCATGATGGACCAAATGGCCTGCACTGTAACTTCTGTGATTGTGCAGTAGTAGTGTTAACTCTGTGTTGTGTGATCAAATGTGTGTTTGCTACAGAATGGTAAATTGGAATTATGAATTTCTGAGCCGGCTTGAGGGATGTATAATGTTGACTGGTGATGTTCGTTGCCAAAGTGTGTGTGTGTGTGTGTTGGAGTAGAGTTATCTGCTGGGAGTGTGGTTGTAGCTGAATGTGTGCACTGCTTGTAGAGCAGTTGTCTGCATTGCTACATTGACAAATAGCATTACTTGCTGACCCAAGTAGGTGGACAAGATATACTGAGCTGTGGGTTTTTTTGCTCAATTCATTGCTTGCATAGAGGGGATACCAATTGCTGAATTGATGTTAGTAAAGGTGGTTGCTAAGTAACCCAGCAGTTAGCTGATTTCTGATAAAATGCACATGTGGGTTGAAAAGCACAATTTAACGATAGCAAGAGCGTAGTGCAGTTTGCTTTGAATAATGTTCAGTTGTGTTTGTGCCTCCACTAGGACATGGTGCTGATGTGAAGTGTGTAGACTGGCATCCTACCAAGGGATTGGTTGTGTCAGGAAGTAAAGACAGCCAACAACCAATCAAATTCTGGGATCCTAAGACGGGTCAGAGTCTTGCAACACTGTAAGTGATGATGGCTTTAATGTTAATACGCTCCTATGTCTTATGGTCTAGATAATAATTATAATGTCAGAATGGTTTCTGGTCCAGTCGGAAGATAGGATCAGTTTCATTAAAATGTAAGCAAGAAGGAAGTGGTTTTTATCAAGGTTCAACCGAAATTTCAAGATCTAATTTTTCTGCAGTTATAGCCCGCAAAATGAGATCCAGACTGATAAAATCATCACAAACAAAAGCAGAAATCTGTTTTTATTTGTTTCAGATCTCCAGCATCCAGAGTTTTTTGTTTAATTTTATTTGAAAAATTAGTTCATTCTACTTGTGTTTTATGTTGTTTAACTCTACACCATTGGAGTCAGTTTTATTGATTAAGTTTTGCTGTATCTTAATCCAAGAAAAAATAACTTAAAGTTAATTCATGTATGCTAGGCTCTGAGGAGTACTCAATAACTCATGAAAATCTGTCCACTCACACTGTTGCTGAGTTATAATTTTTCTCATATATATGATCTTGGCTTTTCCCCTTGAGAAACCTCAAAAATGTTCCAAAACAGCAAGCTTCCTCTTTTCTTACATCCCTTCTCTGTAGTGCTGATGACTTCATTGATTGGGGTGTGTAAAAGAGCTCTGAGGAACATGCTTTGTGGAGGCGATGAGGTACAGCACTTGATGCAAGAGCAGAGGCGAGGGCCCTGAAGCAGTGGATTAGATTAGATTAGATTAGATTAGATTACTTACAGTGTGGAAACAGGCCCTTCGGCCCAACAAGTCCACACTGCCCCGCCGAAGCACAACCCACCCATACCCCTACTTCTACCCCTTACCTACACTTCGGACAATTTAGGATGGCCAATTCACCTGACCTGCACATCTTTGGACTGTGGGAGGAAACCGGAGCACCCGGAGGAAACCCACGCAGACACGGGGAGAATGTGCAAACTCCACACAGTCAGTCACCTGAGGCGGGAATTGAACCCGGGTCTCCGGCGCTGTGAGGCAACAGTGCTAACCACTGTGCCACCGTGCCGCATTTTGTAGGAACAGGCATTTTGTAGACTGCACGATGCCAGAGAGAAAGGGCAACCCTTTACAGAAAATACTAGATCTGGGAAAGGAAAGAACAGAAATATAGAAAACATAAAGCCTGTTATTGAATCTGAGGAATCTGGCAAACCATGTGCTGCTAGTGGGGCCAACAAGAAGATCTGACAGATCTCTATTACCGAGAGGGAAAAATATAATAGAAGGCAAGGTCTTAGGATTAAATACCTTAAAAAGGGCGGAATGGGGAATACTGCACTACACAAAGAAGATAAGTTCCCCTGAGAGACGAAGCTGGATTCTGAAACTGCTTCTAATTATGATGAGATAAAGAAGATCCAATGAACAGATTTCCAATGATGGGAAGCTTTCATCACAGTTAGAGGTTTGAGATGTTGCAGCTGTATCTGGCAAGAGCAGCAAAGGCCAAAAGAAGGTTTTGTGGATTTTCTTTTAATTACAAAAGGAATTCAAGAACGTGGATCGTAGTTAAGGGGATATCAATTTAACATTTTTTGTAATGAGGAGAGATCACAGGAGAAATTTCTATATAATGCAGATTGCAGGAGATTGGAAGACCTGAAGCTGAGACCAATATATCTATCAAAGAACTTAAATAAATACTTGAAGCATTGGAAGAACAAGGGCACTTGAGAAGATTCCAGTACAAAGCTAGCACAGATAAGATGGTTAATTGGCCTCCTGTTGTGCTGTACATGTTTCCCTCTTCATTAAAGAGGTGGTTACAGCTATTAAAAATCTTTAAGTTTATATCCCTATGCCAGCATGATAGCCAGTAATTTGGAAAGATGTTTAAATTCAGTATACTTTGCAGCGCTAAATCTTCTTTCAAGTGCCAGTAATTCATACTTTGGTGATTGTGACACCTCTCCTCAGTCATGCCCACAAAAACACAGTGATGGAGGTCAAGTGGAATCAGAATGGGAACTGGCTTCTCACAGCATCTCGTGATCACCTCTGCAAAATGTTTGACATCCGTAACTTGAAGGAGGAACTTCAAGTTTTCAGAGGCCACAAAAAAGAGGCTACGGGTTAGTAATCTTTCCTTTGCCAACATTTCAGTAAATGAACAGCTTGCAGCTGAGCAGAAATCCGAACTTTCACTTGCTCTGCCATCCTGCTAAGCTGAATTAAAGAACATACAAATATATGGAAGTTGTACAAGACCCAAATATATAGCAACTTAAACTAAGTCTCTGCATTGTAAGGTGGTAAAATATATTATTCTTATGTTCACCTTCCCATTTGAGTTAATAAGCTGTTATCAGAAAGGCCAGAGCCAAATTATTTACATCTTTTTTCTTATTCTCCACCCCATAAATAAAACTGATTTCATGTCCCCATATATAATCCCTATTTTCTGTCCTTATTTATAAACCATAATCCCAAATGCCTGATCCTCAGCTCCCAAAGTAAACCTAATTCCTGTCCCTATGTGTTTTTCTCATTCTTTTAATAAATCTTACGCCATAAGTGCTTTATAAGCTTCATTCTCTGCCCTTGCATAAATACATATTCTTGACCCCCAGATATAGACCTTATTGCTCCCTATATATAAAGCTTAAACCCTCCCAGGAGCAATAGAGTGGGGACAAGAAGGACCATCTAGCTGCAGAGTCTAGAAACAGGGGTCATAAGTCACTTACTATAAGACTGAAATGAGCAACAATTTCATCACCTGCAGTTTGGTGAATGTTTGGAATTCTCTACCTTAGATGCTGTGGCAGCTCAGTCATTGAGTATACTCAAAACGACAATCAGTATATTTCTATATGTTAAAGTGTTCAAGGAATGGGGTGGGGGTAATGCAGGAAAATTGGATTAAGGTAGATAATCAGCCATGATCTTTTCATAAATCTTGTTGAATGATGGAACAAGCTTCAGGAGCCAATTGGCCTACTCCTATTTTCAATTTTTTTATTCATTCATGGGGTGAGGGTGTTGCTGGCTAGGTCTGGAGTCAGGTTTCCTTCCTCAAAGGATATTAGTGAAACAGATAAGTTTTTTGACAATTGAGAATTTACCTTGGACTTCTGAAAAAAATTATAACCAAAAATATTACCCGGGTCTTTGGTTTAACAATCTATAACACCACTCAGCCATTGCCTCCCCAATCTTCCTAATACTTGGAATGATGAATTTGTTCACCTCAATCTCTTGACTCCATATATGAGCATTTCAAAGAGAAACCAGCAAGAAAAATATGACTCAATTAATTTGAAAACTGGCTGTGACACCAGCTGGCTCTCATCAAAGTGGAGATGGATCTGTTGAGTTTTATTCTTGGGCCTGACAGGGAAACACTTTAAAGATTGAACCATCTGAGCCAATTTTTATTTCACATTTAACCTTATGATTTAAAGTGGTAAACAAAACAATATCCCCCAAATTGTTAAGTGTCATAGAACAGCTACATTGCAGTGTGATATGATTTCAGTTTGTGTCCTTACTTCAAATCGTACTTCACTCTGTTTACAGCGGTGGCCTGGCACCCAGTCCATGAAGGGCTGTTTGCTAGTGGGGGATCAGATGGCTCTTTGCTGTTCTGGCACGTGGGGTAAGTAAAATATGGAAATATGTTCTACATGTAACAAATATCATGTCAAACAATTGTACTTTTGATTGTTTTCCTGTTCTTTTGACTTTACGCCTTAAAAGCTAGAGTCTCTGTATAGTTTTCCCAGACTGGTCTTCATACACTGTAACTAATTGCATGTCAGCAAAAATAAGGCAACTTATTAGCAAAATGTCTTCCATCCACATTGTGCGCTAGATTTGATGAAACCGCGGTTTTTATTTGTAACGTTGTCCTGATGTAATCCATACTTTCATATTGTATTTTAAACAAATGTGGGCAAATTGTCTTTATGTACCTATCTGATTGCAGTGTGGAGAAGGAGGTTGGAGGCATGGAAATGGCTCATGAAGGAATGATCTGGAGCTTGGCTTGGCACCCCCTGGGGCACATACTTTGTTCAGGATCCAATGACCACACCAGGTATGACCTTAATTGACAAATGAAAGGAAATTTTAGAAGTACTAAGGGAACTAAATGGATCATGTGACCAAGTAATGCACCTTGTCTTCAGATCTGGAGTTCTGCTTCTATTTGACTCCTTTCCTTAAGTCATCATCAAACAATCTTTAGCAGCTGCTGTAGGTCTGTACAGCCACATATGCCTACCAGATGTTTAATTCTTTATAGCCATTTCTCATTTGTTTATTCAAACATCACATACATGAACCGATTGCAATCTTGGAAATCATTAGTGATAAAGGTTTATGGTGGGGGTTTGGCGTAGGAGCTGATGTAAAGTAAGCATCTAATGTTAATAGAGCTGTTTCTCGGATTGTCATGTCTTACTTTGACCAATTCTTGAAGGTGGAGGTCAACCTATATTCGAAAAATAAGAATAACCATTCCTCAGTACATGTTCTTAATGTTCTAAAGAGAATTTAACTAAAAACTTAAATTACATACAACTTGTCATTGGCAGCAAATTCTGGACAAGAAACAGGCCTGGTGATAAAATGAGGGATCGCTACAATCTCAACCTGCTTCCAGGGATGTCAGATGAAGCAGTAGGAGAGTATGGTAAGGATAGAATAAGAATATCAGGATATATTATATACTAATCCACAGTACAGTAAGTAGCGAGAGAGGCTGAGCTATACTGTTCATTGCATTAGTTAAATACTTTTCGGCTAAGATGTGCACCAACAAAAAGCATTATACAATGAATGACCACGACCTGCAATAAGATTGCACGTCTTGTTAATGCAAAGTTTAATTACAATAATTTATCAGCGATATCTTTCACAATAAATAGTTCCATGTGAGTAAATGTGAGCCACTTACTTATTGACCTGGCATTTGACCAGCACAGGAACTATTTACTGCCTCTCACACTTCCTGGAAAGGGAAGTGAACATTTAAGCACAGCATTTCATAAAGATGCAACTCCCTGTACACGCCCTGAACTTCTATTTACGTTTGGAATTCTGCAGATGACATTGAGCCAAACAGTTTATCGAGTATTCCTGGGATGGGCATTCCTGAGCAACTGAAGCAGGCCTTAGAGCTGGAACAGGCCAGTAAGTACATCACAAGAAATTTAAAGTTGTCACGAAGTAAACTGAACTTGCACTGCATGCATCTTTTGAGTGTTTTGACCAATTGAGTCATCTGGACAGCCATGTGCCCAGTCAGGAGGAAGTGAGGTCTGCAAATGCTGGAGATCAGAGTTGTGTGTGTGTTGCAGGAAAAGCACAGCAGGTCAAGCAGCATCCAAGGAGCAGAATAATCGTGTTTTGGGCCGGAGCCCTTCATCAGGAAAATTTCCTTTTGAAGGTCTCCGGCCCGAAGCGTAGATTCTCCTGCTCGGATGCTGCCTGACCTGCTGTGCTTTTCCAGCAACACACTCTCGACATGTGCCCAGTCTGTTGCAATTTGACAGTAACGGTAGCCTTCTAAGCTGAATAATCGCTGGCTCGACTGTCACGTAAAGAGAGTGTCTTTTGGATCAATATTTGAAAAGCCAGTTCCGATTGAGCCGTATCTGAACAGGAGATTAGTCCTTTAAGAAGAGGAAAGGTAAAAGAATTGGCATGTGAGCCAGAAAAAAAAATGTTTAAAATAAGATATTACTAAAGCACTGAAAACTTAAAACTTAGCAGGGAAGTTCCACAGTTTAAATAGTACAGCACCATAGCACATGTTTATATAGTTTGCTAAAGATACCACCAAAACAAAATCCTTTATTTGGTATTGCTAAGGCTTAGCATTCCAGCACTTCTTTCATTTAAAAAGGCTTTGGCTGCTCCTACGGTATGTAAAAATGAGTCAAACTAAAAGTATGTCAAAAATGTGCTGCTTAGTTTCATAGCCTTCTAAAGCGTGATTTTTCACAGACAAAGAAGAGGTGAACGAGGTGGAGATGGCGATCCCAGGATTGGACTGGGGCATGGATGAGATGATGCTCAAGGATCAGAAAAAAGTAATACAGAAGAAAGTCCCCTATGCAAAGCCAATTCCTGTACAGTTTCAACAGGTCAGTTAGACTCTGTATGATTCACATCTGTATGACACCATTATAAGATTGATCTGTTTTGAATGCAGGAAATCCTTAACACATGATGCACTTTGAAACAGAAAGCTCTGTGAAATAGCGATAACATTTCATTTTGACAATCTTTCATCAGCAATGGTATGGTCTTCTGTACGAGTAGCCCAGTACTGTACATTGTGTAAATTCTTGCATAAGGCTTGTTGAAGGGGATAAATAAGATGCTGCCACTGCTTGCAGAGCCTTATCCTTTGAGAGCTAGAGAAAGAGGTTAACCAGGTAGGATGGTGAATATACAGGGTACAAATATTAAATAAACCAATTTGCATCAACTACAGAACATATTCCTGCCTTACAGAAAATAAAATAACCCTCCCCACCCCCGTTATATACAACAGCAAACAAAACCTCACCAGCTACAGTAAACGTATCTCAGTGACTGAAACAAACAGTAAACTGTTAGGAATTTGAAATGAGAGAAACATGGAATGGTTTTGAAAGCAGAGAATGATTTGAATGTTATATAATCTCTACCTTTATGTCTACAGGCGTGGTCTCAGAATAAAGTTCTCACTGTGCCTGTTGAAGAGCCAAAGATTGAGAGAGCAGAAGAGAAAAAACAGGATGAAAAGAAGAAATCTCAAGCAGAAATTGAACAGGAGATGGCCGCTCTACAGTATACTAATCCTCTGCTATTAGAGGTTAGAGAAGACCTTCATTTCTTCGAATCTGAACACTTCAATTTTTTTCAGTGACTAAAGAGCCTTACTTGAGTGTTCAGACATTTTTGTAACCATTAAGGGAAATGCAAACTAAGTTGTTGGTGATTGTTGGTTGTTTTGAATCTTTGAAGTCAATGGATGGTCCCAGACCCAAAGGACAAAGTAAAAGTGATGGGTGACCCGTGAAGGTGTCACATGAAAAAGGCCTCAGATGCAGGTCAGATGTGGAATTATGAAGATGCACACTGATGCCATGCGGTTGATAGTCAAAACATACAGACACCGCATTTGTAAGTCAAAGGAAATATTGCACTGGATAACTTGTGTAGTTCCCAGTAGCACAAACTGCTTTTTGTACATAGTGGGATTCCTCTGCCTCATGACTTCAACTCTACCTAATTTTCTTTAGTCCCGAGCTACAAGTGAAAATTTGTGAAGATGTGGCCTCAGCCATTGGATGTTTAATGCAAGAATTTCCTACATTGACAACCAATGTGACCATTAGGTAGGGTCATCAGAGTAGACCTCTAGTCTCTTCACACAGATCAACATTTCTGAATCATTGGATAGCTATCATGATAGTTTCTGCAGTGTGATCATAGTGGTTTTGAGGTCAGTTGTTTCTCTCATCTCACTGCCTCTGTTGAGATTAGTCAACTCAGTGGAGGCAGCAAATGAACAGGATTTGGTTGTCCAAATCTCTCAGCTCATTCACCAAATCCCACTGTACTGTTATAGAGCCGCATGATTACATATGTCATTGATGCTTGCATTGTATCCACCTTAACACCTGTAGTGGTCAAAATAGTGCTTAATAGTAATAATAGTACAATAGTAATAATGGCAATAGTACTGAAGACTTGTGCTACAGAACATGCTGCTCCCTTAGCTAAGTTATACGAGTACAGTTACAATACTGGCATCTACCCAACAAGGTGGCTAATTGCCCAGGTATGCCCTGTACACACAAAGCAGGACAAATCCAACCTGACCAATTAATGCCCCATTAGTCTACTCTTGATCTTCAGTAAAGTGATGGAAGGCGTCATCAACAATGCTATTAACAGCACCTGCTCAGTGATACCCAGTTTGGGTTTCTGCCAGGGCCACTCTGCTCCTGACTTCGTTACAGCCTTCTTTCAAACATGGACAAAAGAGCTGAATTCCAGAGGTGAGGTGAGAGTGACAGCCCTTGACACCAAAGCTGCATTTGAATGAGTGTAGCATCAAAGAGCTCTAGCAAAACTGGAATCATTGGGAATTGGGGCAAACTCTCCACTGGTTAGAGTCATACCTGGCACGTAGGAAGATGTTTGTGTTTGCTGAAGGTCTGTCATCATAGCTCCAGGATATCTGTGCCAGAGGTCCTCAAGGCAATGGCCATGGCCCAACCATCTTCAGCTGCTTTATCAGTGACCTTCCCTCCATCGTAAGTTAAGAAGTGGGGATATTTGCTGATAATTGCACAATGTTCAGTACCATTCATGACGACTCAGATACTGAAGCATTTCATGTTCAAATGCAACAAGTTTTGGACATTATTCAGGCTTGGGCTGAGAAATGGAAGTATTTACACCACACCAATGTCAGTCAATGACCATCTCCAAAAAGAGACAATTTGATCACTGCCCCTTGACATTCAATGGTGTTACTGAATCCCTGACAATCAACATCCTTGGATTTACCATTGACCAGAAACTCAACTGGACTAGCTATACAAATACAGTAACAACAAGTGCAGGCCAGAGGGTAGGAATGCTCTGCATTTGCCTGGATGGGTGCAGCTCCAACAGTACTCAAGAAGCTTGACATCATCCAGGACAAAGCAGTCAGCTTGATTGGCACCACGTCCACAAGCATCCACTTCCTCCAACACTGACAGTCAGCAGCAATGTGTTGTATTTACAAGATGCGCTGCAGAAAGTCACCAAATACTCTCAGATGAGCACCTTCCAAACACATGACCACTTCATCTAAAAAGACAAGGGAGCAGAAACCTGGGAACACCACACCCTGCAAGTTCCCCCATGAGCCACTCATCATTCTGACTTGGAAATATATCCCTGTTCCTTCACTATCACTGGGTCAAGATCCTAGAATTCCCTCCCTAAGGACATTGTAGGTTAACCAACAACATGTGGATGCTTGTGGACGTGATGCCAATCAATCAAGGGAGGGAGCTCACCACCACCACCTGAAGCACAACTAGGGATGGACAATAAATGTTGGCCCAGCCAGTGACGCCCACATCCCATGAGTGAATAAAAATATGGTTGGGAATGAGGAACAGAAAATTAGCATTACCTGGAACATTTAGAATCACAGAATCCCTACAGTGTGGACCATTCGGCCCATCGAGTTCACACCGACCCTCCGAAGAGTAGCCCACCCAGACACCCCCATTCCTGTAATCCAGCATTTCCCCAGGCTAATCCACCTAGCCTGCACATCCCTTAACTTTATGGGCAAGTTAGCATGGCCAATCTATCTAACCTGCACATCTTTGAATTATGGACGAAACCAGAGCACTCAGAGGAAACCCACGCAGACACGGTGAGAATGTGCCAACATCACACAGATAGTTGCTCGAGGCTGGAATCAAACCTTCTATCAATGCCATAATGTCTCCTAAAGAGATTTCTTTGTTTAAACATTTATTCATTCATACATGGGGGATATACATTTTCAAAATAATGTACAAGTCAAATTTTTATTTGCCAGAAGAAAGGCTTTGTATTAATCTTACTGATAACAAGCTTCCAATTGACTATTCCTACAAATAATCATTTCCGATCAAAAGGTTATGCTTTACTCACCCCATTTCTACCCAATCATAGTTCACGTTGTAAGTTTGTGCACGTGATTGTATCATCCAATCATGTTCAAATAGATCCACAAGATTATATTATCCAATCATCCAATTGCACGTTTATATCTTGAACTGTTGCATATGTACTTTGTGATAACAGAAAACCCGTAATTGTTTATTTTTCCCCCTGTCAGGTCCTCACATTTGCTATACTGTCTGTTTCCCCTTACAGAGGGAAATTTGTCACATGTATTTGCTGCCTTTTTTCTTCTAGGTATTTGAAGTCACAGGTTTGGAAGGACCCTTGATGAGTTGCTGCAGTGAATCTTGTAGATGGTACACTCTGCTGTTTCTGTGTATTGGTGTTCAAGGGCATTAGTTATATATTCCCTTTACAGATAGCCTTGACAGTGTTAATGTCTACCCCAATTTCTTCAATAATTTGTAATAAGTTTACAGTTTGGGACAGAAAAGGTTATTTACGTTTTCTGTGTTTTCTTTCTTCCAAAAAGCAACTCAAGATTGAAAGGATGGCACAGAAGCAGGCAGAACAAGCACAGCAGCAACAGCAGCAACAACAACAACCACAGCAGCAGCAAGGTCCTTCTTTAACACAACAGGCCTTCCAAGGACAAGGATTTATCTCTCAACCTGCACAAGCATTTCAACAGGCACATGCATCTCAGCAGATGCAGATGAATATGCCCCTTGGACATTCAGGACCGCAAGGCAATTTCAGACCACCAGCTCCTCCAGGACAAATGGGTCTTCAGGTCGCTCCACTCATGCAGGGTCCTGCAGTATCACAGGCATTAATGGGTCCCCAAGGACATGCAGGGCCACAAGGAATTCATGGTCCAGGAGGTCCTCCTGGACCTCAGGGACCTCAAGGACATCCAGGACCACATGCAGCACAAGGGTTTCCAGGCCCCCAGAACCATCCTGGACCACAAGGACAGCAAGGACCTCATGTGCAACAAGGTTTAGGTCCCCAGGTTCATTCAGGCTCGCAAGGGCACCCAAGCTCCCAAGGACATCCCGGATCCCAAGGCCATCCTGGATCACAGGGAATGCAGGGGCCGTCAGGTCCAAGAGGGATGCAAGGAGCTCCAATGCAGGGACAACCCCAGGGAATGCAGGGTCCCCAGGGAGTACAAGGACCCCCCCAGGGCATGCAAGGACCATCAGGACCTCAGGGACCCCAGGGTGCATCAGGCGGGCCTCAGGGTCCATCAGGAGGGCCTGCACATCCTCAGCAGGGCACTTCAAATGCACAAGGACCACCTCATCAAGCCCCTTCCTTTCAGCAACCAACCAAGCCATCGCTGTTGGGTGATGGACCCAGAATGCCATTCAACCAGGTGAGGCGCCCTGTGTTTATTAGATTCTACACCAAATATTACACAAACTATATGAACATACAGAGCAATGTAATTGAAAATACAAGAAAGCCAAGTCTTCTTGGATACAAATGAATATTTGAAAACTGGTCCTGATTCAGTAGATATTCATGCAGGTTTCATTGAAACTTAAATCGGTCTGAGTATTACTGACAACTGGGAGTTGTTAATGTTCTGAGCCAGCAATTTTGTGTGTTTTACAAGTTTTCCACTAGTAACATTTAGGCATGTTAACACCTGAAGTTGGAAAATCAAAGGGAGAAAAGGGACGTTCAACCTAATGCTGGAGTGCTTACTACACAGAAGAACCTGCGTCATTGAGGCAATCAAACCAATAGTAAAAATTAAAATGGTTCACACGTAATGCTTTACACCCATGTATTTATTTGCGCTACACAGAATGAGTTTACCATATGGCTGCCTGCTAAACACCTTAGAATTAGGATACTGACATTAGGTCCAAGAAATATTCTAGGTTGTTTTGCTTGTTATTATTTTGAAGTGTTCTAATGTCACTTTGTATCTAAAGAATAAAACATTTATAGTGCACATGCCTGAACAAAAATCATCTCAAAGTGTTTCACCTGCATGAACTTGCATTGAAAACTGCTATCAATGTTAATTGAGGTCAATCCTCTCGCCTCCAGAGCATTACTGCACAAGTTCCTCAGGATACCGCCCTCCATCCACCCACAATAACTCTCCTTTTATCATCGGATCAGAAGTGGGGATGGCCATTGAGCAATCCTCAATGTTTTAGCACCATTCATCATTCTTCAGATGCAATAGTACCATGGCCAAATGCAGCAAGACCTGGACAGTATCTAGGGTTGGGCTGACAAGCGGCGACTCACATTAATGCTGCACATGTGCCAGACACTGGCCATTCTCAACGAGAGAAAGTCTATCCATTGCCCCACATATCCATTGCCATCACTGAATCCCCCACTGTCAACATCCTGGGGGTTACAAAAAATCAGAAACTAAACTAAACTACGCTCAGAAATGCTATGGCTGGAAGAACAGATTGGAATTGGGAATCCTGCAGTGGATAACTCCCCTCCTGACTCTACAAAGCCTGTCTATCATCTACAAGGCATATGAAGCAGCACAGTGGTTAGCATTGCTGCCTCACAGTGCCAGGGACCCGGATTCGATTCCCACCTCGGGAATCTGTGTGGAGTTAGCTCATTCTCCTGTGTC
Source organism: Chiloscyllium punctatum (assembly GCF_047496795.1). NCBI lineage: Eukaryota > Metazoa > Chordata > Chondrichthyes > Orectolobiformes > Hemiscylliidae > Chiloscyllium > Chiloscyllium punctatum. The sequence goes on from NC_092744.1 coordinate 82,093,375, forward strand.
TGTGTGGGTTTCCTCCCACAATCCAAAAGATGTGCAGGTGAATGGGCCATGTTAAATAGCCAAGTCGGGGTAAATATAGGATGGAGGAATGAGTCTGAGTGGGTTACTCTTTGGAGGGTCGTTGTGACCTTTTGGGCTGAAGGGCCTGTTACCATACTGTAGGGAATCTAATCTTAAAAAGTTAGGAGTGTGACTTTAAATTCTCCACACCTGCCTGGATGAGTGCAACTCCAACAATACTCAAGAAGCTTGACACTATCCAGGTCAAAGCGCTCCATTGATTGGCACTACATCCACAAGCAGACTCCCACCAATACTCAGCCGCAGCAGTATGTATCATGCGTAAAATGCGAACATTTATAAGGCTCCTTAGATAGCGCCTTCCAAATCCTACAATCGCTACTGTCTAGAGGGCAAAGCCAGCAGGTACATGGGCACACCACCATCCACAAGTTCTTCTCCAAATCAGTCAACCTTCCTGACATGGAAATATATCATCGTCCCTTCACAATCACTGGCTCAAAATTCCTGTTACTCCCTCCCTAAAAACATCTACACCAAGTAAGACTGCAGTGATTCAAAAAGGTGGTTCACCACCATTACCTCGTGAACAATTAGGAATTGGTAATAAATACTGACCCAGCCAGCAAAGCTCACCCTCCCAAAAAAAACAATACCATTGAATGTCAAGGGGAAATAGTTAAATTTCTCTTGTTTGAGATTGTCATTAACTGGCATTTGCACGGTGTGTGTTACTTGCCATTCGTCAGCCCAAGCCTGGATGTTATCCAGGTCATGCTGCATATCAGCACTGGCTGTTTTAATACCTGAGGAGTTGCAAATGGTGCTGAACATGTGCAATCTTCAGTAAACATCCCCACTTCTGATCTTATGATGGAGGGAGTTTGTTGATGAAGCAGGTGAAGATGGTTGAGACTACACTGAGGAACTGAAGGCTCTTGTGATGGAATAGCAGTGTTGCTGCAGCGATGTGTAATAATGCCTCCGAAATGATTGATTAGAAAATATCTACACTTGGGGTATGTTCTGAGACTGATCTGATTAACCTCCTACAACTACATCCATCTTCCATTGTGTAGCTTTACGTTGCTGCGTACAGGGACACACTCCTGTTTCTTACAGTACACGTGGATGTTATGACCATTGGCTCAGTTGATTGCATTTTTACCTTTGGATGTCACAGTTAAAGTGTTCAAGGCCTTTATCAGGATGTGAGCAGATAATCTCAGTTGATCGTCCACGGCAAAACTGCGGTCCTACTTTTCAGATCAATCGAGAGGTCTGTTTTGCTTAGCTCAGGTATATCTTCTGGATGTCATGCTGCTATTTGCATAGGAGCAGAACATTCTGTGCTCCTCAACATTCAATGTTCCTTTCTGAACCCAAAAAATTAAAAATATTGGTGTTTGTGACAGATTATATGTAGAATAGCAGTCACGATACTTTATAATGGTGCCTACTGCCCTTCAGATTGATTATTTGGGATATATGTTGGAGATAGGATAAAACTCCTTTTTAAATGTAAATTTATTTCATAATGGAGAAGAATAAAAGTAGAGCCGTATAACTGCATCAAACTTTGATTGGCAATGTCTGTTTTTATCTCTGTGGACCTCAAGATTAATAGAAAATTTTAAAAATAATTCATGGGACATGGACTTCTCTGGCAAGCATTTATTGCCCAATCTAAATGCTCTTGAGAGGATCAATTCCTCATTTTTTTTTGTGTAGCCTAATAAATCAGTTAATGTTGTTCCACATTGAAAAGACAGTCGTGGATAAAGTGAAATATTCTGTTTGGCTCTTCATTAATTCACTTTCCAGCATTCTAAGGACTTGAACCATATCTGACTCTCACTTCAAATGAGGGCTATTTAGTTTCTGTCCGCAAGTGATGCAAGTCACAGAGTATTGGTAGTCAGTCATTCTTACCTTCCGCATTATTGTGTGCTCAAACCTTTAGGAAGGTTCAGCTTATTCTTGTGAATGACTTCAGTTTTGAAATGCATCTTAATTCAAGAGGAGGTTTTTTCTTAATTGCCTCATGTTGGTACACCAGTACAATGCTGATGGAGAGTTGCATTGTCTGAGATATTGTCTTTCAGAAGAGATGTTAAACTGACACCCATCTATTCAATGGTACTATTTCATAGAGTAGGAGTGGAGCTATTCCGAGTGTCCTCACCAATTTATCATTTGTTAGACATCACAAGCAGATTGTCTGACCGCTATCAAATTGGCTCCATGTTTTCAAATTGTTACAGTGACTAAATATCTAAGGTGTTTCATAAAGCGTGGTGGAACCATAGAAATGCTGAATGATCTATTAATAATTGCACAAAAATTCAATTTGTCATTGTGGGAATATACCTACATTTGTCTGTTTTGTCTCACTGTATCAATGTGTTTTTTTCTTCTGTTCACTCACATTGGATCCATTTGCTGATCACACTTATAACTTGTCCAGATTTGTTTGAAAGTTGTGTTCCTTCCAATGCCTGATCCCTTACACACAGGGAGATAGCAGTCTCTTTCTGGATAAGATTACATTTTATGTAATGCAAACAAAAGAAACATCCAGAACAATACTGCTGAATCTGACAGGTCTCAGGGAGTTTCGAGTTAATTTATTTTTATTTTGTTGATTGCTATCACTACAAAACTTCAGAATTTATGCAATATATGATATCGTAACATCTCAACAAAGAATAGGATAAAACCCTATTCCCCTTATTTAAGAAATTATTACAAAACAAACGTGATGATTTTTTAATTTGAAAGAAATTTTTTGATATCAATGAGATCTAATAATTCATGAGGGGAATGAGAGGATGCAAGATGGTAAGCCCACCACTTGAAAAAAAAATCTTCTTTAATGTTCACACAAGTTACCCATTTCCCTATCCTTTCTGACTACTTAGAATATATTGGATTGAAATCATTAAAGAATTAATGTGAATCCTCCGCCATTTCCATTCTTGACCCCTTCCCTCCCTTCTGCTGTTCCAGCTTTCAGTCTGAAATTCACTGCTTCAAAATCTACCTTTTGGGAATCATAGAATTGTTACTGCACAAAAGGAGGCCATTCAACCCATAATGTGTGCACTGAACAAACCCACAATCTCTTCTTCAGCCCAACCCGCTTAACCTCTTCAGCCACGTTCTATAACTCATCATCCAGTTCCTGCTAATTTCTTCCTCTATTGCCATTCAGTACTAAGTGTCTAGGAGTGCTCTGACGTTCTGACAAAGGTCCCATGTCCCATGAAGCTGTTAATGACTTATATTCATACTTCCTCATTACCAGGCTCCAGAACTCGCCCTTCGGTTCTGTAGGGTGGCAAGGTGGCTCAGTGGTTAGCACTACTGCCTCTCAGCACCAGAGACCTGGATTTGATTCCACCCTTGGCAACCGTCTGTGTGGTGTTTGCACGTTTTTTTTTAGATTACCTTCCCTACAGTATGGAAACAGGCCATTTGGCCCAACAAATCCACATTGACCCTCCAAAGAGTAACCCACCTAGACCCATTCTCCTACCCCATATTTATCCCTGACTAATGCACCTAACGCTATGGACAATTTAGCATGGCCAGTTCACCTGACCTGCACATCTTTGGAATGTAGGAGGAAACCAGAGTATCCGGAGGAAACCCATACAGGTGCGGGGAGAATGTGCAAACTGTACACAGCCAGTCGCCTGAGGCAGGAATCAAACCCAGCTCCCTGGCACTGTGAGGCAGAAGTGCCAACCACTGAGGCATCGTGTTCTCCCTGTGTCTGTGTGGGTTTCCTCCAGGTGCTCCAATTTCCTCCCATAGTCCAAAGATGTGAAAGTTAGGTGGATTGCCCATGCTAAATTGCCCATAGTGTTCAGGAATATGCAGGCAAGCCATGGGAAATGCAGGGGTATGGTAGGGGGATAGATCTGGAAGGGATCCTCTTTGGAGGGTCGGTGTGGACCCATTAGGCAAATGGCCTGTTTCCACACTGTAGGAATTATATGATGAAAATGATAAAAAGGCTCATTTCAAGGAAAATGTTCAAAAAACGATTGGACTGATATTAAGTAATTTGCCTCCTTGATGCATGTCCCAGTTCTGCCCAAATTGGACACTAAAAGTGAGGAAAGAATGATATGTTAAAATCAAATTCTGAGGTGTTGGCTGTATTTTTCTGGTTGTGCAACATCTGGCAGATTTCTGTCCAATGTGCTTTATGAAATACCAAAGTGTTCTTTTTGTTTTAAGTTGGTCTGTATCTCATGGATGACTCATTTGTTACTTTTTTCCTATGAAAGGCTGGAAACCAAGTGCCGCCATTGATGATGGGTCCGGGTCGATTACCTGCTTCCAGTCAGGGACCTCCAGGTCCTGGGCCAAGCAAAGGTGAGAAGAGCAGCATTGCACATAACTGCACATAAATGGTTTAATCAAACTGCGACATAAAGAGTCAAACCTCACATGCTGCCTTGCGGAACTTTTCCTGTGCATAAAGGTCACTCATGTGAAACTTGAAAGGGTTCAGTAAAGATTTATAAGGACGTTGCCAGGGTTGGAGGATTTGAGCTACAGGGAGAGGCTGAACAGGCTGGGGCTGTTTTCCCTGGAGAGTCGGAGGCTGAGAGGTGACCTTATAGAGGTTTACAGAATTATGAGGGGCATGGATAGGATAAATAGGTAAAGTCTTTTCCCTGGCATCAAGGAGTCCAGAGCTAGAGGGCATAGGTTTAGGGTGAGAGGGGAAAGATATAAAAGCGACCTACGTGGCAACTTTTTCACACAGAGGGTGGTACGTGTATGGAATGAGCTGCCAGAGGAAGTGGTGGAGGCTGGTACAATTGCAACATTTAAGAGACATTTGGATGGGTATATGAATAGGAAGGGTTTAGAGGGATATGGGCCGGGTGCTGGCAGGTGAGAGTAGAATGGGTTGGGATATCTGGTCGGCATGGACGGGTTAGACCGAAGTGTCTATTTCCATGTTGTACATCTCTATGACTCTATGTTGAAGGTGCACTGATTCATTATTATGTGAACTGCCTTGTACAATAGTGTTTAAACTTCTGACAAGAAGAAAGAAGCAACAGCAATTTCTGTATGCAGAATACTCCAGAATTTGAAGAATGAAAGACATGTTAACAAATTGCAATTGCAAATAAGATGTTATTGACCCTGCAACAACTTGATACATTGTGCCTTGGTAACCTTTGTGCAATCTATTACTCGTTGTATCAGTGTATGTGGTTCCAGTTCTAAGAAAGTATTGATTGGTGAGCACCTAAGCTGCTTTTGTCAGTGTTTGATTCACAAAACAGCTGATGATATTTGAATGCTCAATATACCTGGGGTCATCCTCTCAAAACTCAGTTGGTGAACTGTTTTTGGACAGATGGCTGTTTGTTACTCGAGGTGTGTGAATTTCTTCACTGCAGCAAGAGGCTTTCTCAAACCAGCAGGAGTTTCACCTCTGGCAGTAGATAGAGAAGTGGCATTCATTGATCCATAAACACTCATGGTGCAAAGTTAAGTGAACTCTTGCATTTGAATGGCCTGTTTATGAAAGATTTATAAACCTAAGGAGCGATGTGGTTTAAAAAATGACAGTAGGGCACTTACTCAAGTTCCTCGCCTAGAGAGAATGCAATATATTGTACAGTGAATGAAGCATCATATAAAATGATGCCATGTCCATCTTTTGCACATTAAGTAGCATTTCTTCAAAGGCTAGCCTGACATTTGTTCTTGAAGTATTTTCTAGCTTTCAGTTTGTAGGGTTCTCTAATATTAACTACAAAATCCATTTATGATGTCCCTAATTTCAGAGAATGAGTGAGTTTAAGAAAATACCTGAAGTCGTCATTACAGCTCAGACAGAGGCAGAAGCTAGATCTGATGTTGTTATAAGTGGCCTATAGACTGGGACCCCCTTTTCACACAGTGCCAAAAAAGAGCTTTCAGTAATTGGTGATCTCAGTAAAATACCACTGTCCTTTGATGCTAGACCTCAAGTCAGTGATCAGAATAACCTAATACAGTACACATCACTACAAGTATTTTTGTAATTTATTTCATCAGAATGTAAATTGATCCATTTATGGGGTCATAGACTAATCCATTCCGAGGTTTGAGAGTATGCAGAATCATGGGTTTGTGGATTAATTTCGAGGATTGCCTAGTTGTTCTTTTCAAGGTCAGCTATGGTTCAGTGGGTAACAGTCTTTTCTCTGGGACAGTACATTCTGGGTTCAGTAGGTTCTCACTCCAAAGTCTGGAAACCAAACTAGACCAGCACACTCAGTACATTACTGAGAAAGTGCTGCACTGTTGGAGGATGACTTGAATCTGAGGCTGCACTTGCCGACTCAGATGGGTGTAAAAGATCCCATTGCCTTTCAAGGAAGAGCAGGAGGAATCTTTCTGTTTTCCTGACAAATATTTTTCCATTAAACAACATCACCGAAACAGGTTACCTAGTCATAAACACGTCACTACTTGTGCATAAATGATCTGTTCTGTCTAGATGGAACAACGACTATACTTGAGCATGAAAGTCTTGCCTTCTCAACCTTGCCCTTCTCTTGAGGTGTGGTGACCGTGAGGTTAAACTCACCACAAGTCTCCCTCTGTCTGATGAGAGAGCAGACTTATGTTCCTCTTCATCTATGACGACTTATTTGTGTGCAGCTATCTTTAGGAAATGAAATATTTCAGTGAATAAATGAAGTATATGAGAGGTTTTAAAAAAAGCACCAGAATGTTAACACCAATTTTTTGAGCATTCTGGATGTATGATTTCAGACCTCTTTATTTTTCTAGAGATATTTGCGTTGGCAAGTTAATGGATTGTGCACATTTGTCTGGACAGTCAATCTGTTCACATCAATACCACTATGCGCAAGGAGAATGGCTGTCCAATTTGTGCCTTGTTGTTCATCTGTTTGCATTAACAACAGCTTCAAATTAATTTTGTCTTGTCAGGTGAATCTCATGGTCCTCCAAATCATCACATGGGCCATCCACAGGAAATGAGGCGTGATCAGAGCTCAGAGCGTGAACCTGAACGTGGACTTCCATTCAGGGGTTCCCACGACTGGGGTGATCCTCGAGAAAACAGAGGCTCCGCCGAGAGGCGGGGCCCGCCCCAAGACTACCATGATCGCTTTGAAGGACCAGATCAGTACCACGATGATTACCGGAAGGATGAGAGATATGGCCACAGGCCGCGGGAGTTTGAAAACCGTATGGGCCCGATACCTCTTGATGAGGGTTGGAGACGGGGACCTGGACCTCAGCGGGATTTTCCTCCTGATCAGGAGTACAGGGACTTTGGGGATCCTGAGCACAGGGGCCCGAACCGGGGTCCACCCCAAGGTTGGGATGGACGCAAACCAGTAGATGAACGATTCATGAGGGAGCCTGAGGATATGCGATTTCGTGGGCGGAGGGATGACAGGTGAGAATAAATTCGGAGTGGTCGTTCAGTAGGGATCCCTGACATGCAGGTTTATTTATCCAAAATACTGTGACTTACTATATATGGAACTAGATTTGAAATTGGATGTCAGCTGATTTTAGACTCACTCTAATGATTACAATTGGTGAAACATTCTTTCAACTGGAAGTGCAATTTATTGGACTTTATAGTGCAAACAAACAAGACCCAGCAGCTAGCAGGAGTGTGGCAATTATGTCACCAGCAGAAGGAGAGTTAAAGAACAATTGAATCTGTGGAAAAGAAAAATTGAGTCAAACTGTTATGGGAGTTTAGATCTTTCCTACACAGTGGCATAGTTTTTGTAGATAGTGGTGAGGCGGCAGTGCTCACCTCAGACCTCAGAGGAAACTGCCAATGTGACATTGCTTTGACCTTCCAGATTGCTGTTTTAAGTCCCTTGCTGAGTAAAGGAGATCTCTTGGTGGCCAGTAACGATGATGTGTGCAAGCAGTTGCCGACCAATCAAATTGAAATGTTCACGCACAGCAAACCAAGAAGTGAAACACATCTATCACTTTTAATTCGTATTTTCAGATAATGAAATAAAGGTTTGATGATATTCAGACAGAATCTAAAATAAAGATGGATAAAGTTTAAAATAATAAAATTACTTTTAAGAAAGTATGTAAGTTTTTATTGTTGCAGAGAAATGTAATATTCAACACACAAAATTAGCTTCCCAGGGCCAGTAAGGATGTGGGAGTTAATAGAATTAATACAGTTAGCCCCAATAACATCTCAATCTATCAGATTTTAGTTCTTCAAGGGTTTTCACATCAACTCCAGCAAAGAATTCATGAAAGTTCTCACCACATCATGATTGCACTTTGCAGAGATCTCTTTACATCTAACAGGAGAGCTTGGAATCTCAGATAGCGACTTCTGAGCTGTCGAGTTATTCAGTGCGTGTTGGAACTCTCAAACTGCTGTCAATTTTCAATGGAGAATGACGACAGAAATCAACACTTTTGCCATCATTACCACAGCCAAAGAGTATTGTAAACAATTCCATTCATCATAACTGCAAGCCAAAAATTTGTAGCATGTATAAGGTTAATAAAGCATGTATTAATCAGAAACTGGAAGGTTCCTGGGCTTCATGTCACACATCTGGAATACAAGACTCAAGGAATCAAAAAAAGCAATTAACAATAGCTTAGCCTTTTTCAGATCTCCATAAATAACTCCAGCTGATGAAGCCTGGAGGATGTCTGGTGTTGGCCTAAATATTCACAAAAGAATACAGTACAAATCACTGGCCCGCTAACCTAGAAATCAACTTTGAGAAAAATTGAAGGGATTATATCTAAGTAGCACCAGGATCATGAAGTGGAGTAGTTCAGTATGGTGTTAAAGCTGACAGAATGTGCCATCCAAATCTCTGAGAATTCCTTGAGGAGGCAGTTGCATTCATGGCCTAGGATAACTCAATGAATAGTTAGCGTGCAGTTTACTTGTTTTCAATGGTCCTTGTGAAGCTTGAGAAATTGATTAGGTTTTCTCCATGGATTAAGAATTGGCTTGTCAACAGAAGATGGATATTGGGAATTGAGGGGTGTAGTTAGGATTGAGCAAAAAACAACAGTTTCATTAGGCCCAGCAAACATGCTGTTAAAGATGCTTCCGACCGCAACTATTGGAGCTTTGGAGAGTCTGAACCTGCAGCCTGCTGTTGCTATAACACACAATAGACAGGGAGAAACTTCCCACTCATGAAAATATCAAGAATGACAGTGCACAGGTTTTCAGTAGTTTGCAGAACAAGGACAAACATTTTTACAGTCAGTGGCTATGGTCAGGATTGAGCTGAAGAGAATGTGATGGAGGCAGGTTTATTTGAGACATTCAAAAGGGAATTTGACTTATCTGGAAGGCAGGCACATGGCATTTAAGTGAAATGAACATTTGGAGAATCATAATTGTGGAGTGACGTAATGGCCTCATGAACGATTATGTGAATATGGTATCTTTCTTTAATGCTTCCATGTGAAGGCCCAAAGATAAAAAGAGCCAAGAGATGGTCTGTTCATCCTTTATTTGAGCAAATGTCTCCAGTCATCCAGAGCAGCTTTCATATAAACAAATAAGTCTTAAAAATTCTTTCTGTAGATTTGGACAGTGTTGACCATTGTGGGAATGAATTTGAGCAGAGGTGTCGAGATCAGCAGTGCCCAACTCAAGGCTGACAGGAACTAGATTTTGATCCATGTGATCGGGTTGAAGATTTGTAGGTGTTGATTGTCTAGACTTAAAGCATCAACCAGTACCCCTGGAACTACTCTGCCTGAAAATTGGAAATGGCAATAATCCATCGCATACTGCTGTGAACTGGACAGAGCCAAGCAAAGGTCCACATACAGCTGGAGCCACTTAGTCAAGCCAATTCAGAAATGCAGAGTTGCAATCACGTTCTATATACAGACATTTTCCATTCATGCAACACATAAAATCTGTCCCTGCTCTTGGGATGGCCTCTCTGAGGAGAACAGTGAGCTCCTTTGTTGCCTCTGGATGGCATTAATGATTCCATTGTGCCTTAGATTGCTTTGAAAGAAAACCATCTGCCAATTGTAAACTGTAAGCCGGTTTATTCACAGAAACAGCAATAGGAGCAACACCTTGAATCAATTCAAGTGTACAATGTGGAGCCAACTCACAAAGGTTAAGCAGACAAATCAGCCAAAGACTTTTAAAACGTCTTTCCAGTTCTTGAGATCATAACACTTTTCAGAAAGAATTGGAAGACCTATTCCTTAGGGAATAAACTGAATTGCTATTTCAGGAGTCACCGGTGATGTTTCATTCTGTTCCCCACCTCCAGGATAAGCATCCATTATTCCTGGTTTTTGGAAGTTGCTCTGAGAGATGGGGATTGTCTATTTGAGTAATGTTGTCTATCTCAATCTACAAACACAAATGAAGTGATGCTGCCCTGTGATGGTTAATGTGCACAGCCCCACATTTCAGCTGTTTCCACTTGACCCTTTATAGCTCAAGATGTACCTGATTGAATGACAGTAATTATTTCTGTTGATATGTTCACGACCAGTTTAACCATCAGAATATTGACACTAAGGATGCTTGTCAGGATTACCAAAGCTGTGGGATGTACACCATACAGGCCAGCTCCTAAGGCCAGCACTCAAAACCCAGGCAACTCAGTTGTATTGTACTTACTGACCTTGCTTGTGGTTTCTGAGCTTGATGGTTTGAAAACATGCATTGCTTCATTGATGGATGAATTCTGCCCCAAAGCATGAAGATCCGTTTCAATGAGATCTTTGTGTGTTCTAATGTAGACTTTATCCACAAATTGGTGTTGACGTGATCTTGTTTATCCCAAGACCAAGGGTTTTTCCCATATGTATCATAATTGTCATGTAGAAATACGCCACAACGTTTTGGACTGCTCAGATGGTCCATGAGCAATCCTGTCCATTTGCTGAATATTCCATTTCCCAAGGCAATATGATTTATAACTTGAGTAAGTGACAAAATGATCTGACCGAAACTCCTTAACCTGACTCAATCAGCACCAATACCCAAGTCTAATAAACTCCTATGGACTACAAACACTTGGATACAGTCAGGATGCAGCAGAAGTACCGCTATATAAATATATTTCCACCTTTTTGGATTTGGTTTCACCTTATGGGTTCAGTCTGCTAATGGCCACTGCTACATTGCTGTTAGTTGAGCCATAAAGCTGCAAGAATTGTTGGACTACCTGGAGATTGTCTGCACTTGTTTCTTGCTGTGGGATAAGATGCGTTTGTGGTGGTATCCCCCTTTGTCTGTTCAAGTCTCTGTCGTTCCACCCACACACAAACCTCGGTACCACATTTCAGCCACTCTAAAGTTACGCTGTTCAATCTTAAACAGTTAACTCTGCTTTGGTTAACTGGGTCAGACTGTAGGAATTCAGTACAGAAATTGATGCACAATGATGTCAATGAGCCAAATGCAGAGCACCTTAAGAAATCTGTCTGCACAGAGTAACCAGTAGTGGTTTCTATCTGTCCATTCACCACCTTAAAGAAATAACTTGTAGCTTTGTCATTTAATATCTGACGTTGAACTGCGCGAGAGAGTCTGTGTTTAAAGGGTGAACACAGAGGCACTTAATAACACAGTGCACATCCAAGAATGGAAAGTAATAGTTCCTGGAAGCTGTTTCTAATGGAAATCAATAGTTAACCAGCTGTGACCCTAAGGAGCATTCTTTTATCTCAGAGACAGTGACCACAGAAGCAGACAAATGTTCTGCAGTAAAGAATTTATTTTCTCATATCAAGTAATTTTTTTTGGTTGTTGCTGCCTTGCTATTTAGTAGGAATCTTTAAATATTTGATCCTCCTTTTAAAATATTGCCTTATAATGTATCCAAACAGAGAGAGCTTGTACTCAAAAATGCTTTGACACGAAGCCACATTAGATATTAGGGCAGATGCACAAAAGCTTTTAAGGAATGTCTTAAAAGGAAAATAAGAAGAAAGAAATTAGACAGAGAGAGAGGTGTAGAGAGGAAATACCAGCATTTACAGCCCAAGCAGCTGAAAACAGAGTCAGCTATAGTACGTCAATTAATTAATTAATCAATTAATCACTGGAGCATAGGAGGTTGAGGGGTGACCATATAGAGATTTTTAAAATCATGAGAGGAATCGACAAGGTGATCGACAGGTGTGGTTTCTGAATGATGGAGGATTTCAAGATTGGGGGCATAGATTTACGGTGAGAGGAGAAGGATGGGAGAGGCAATTTTTATTTTACAGAGTAGTTTGTGGAATGTACTGCCAGAGGAATTGGTGGATGTCAGTACAGTTACAACATTTAAAAGACATTGGGATAAGTACATGAGTAGGAAAGGTTTGGAGGGATGTGGGCCAAGCACAGGCAGGTGGGGACTGGTTTAGTTTGGAAACATGGTCAGCGTGGGCTGGTTGGACCGAAGAGTTTGTTTCCATGCTGTATGACTCCATGGGATGTTCAGGAGACCAGTGTTGGAGAGACGAAAGGCTGGAGGAGATTACCACGTTAGTGAGAGGCAAGTCCATGGAATGATTTCAAAACATGGATGAGAATTTTTCTAAATTGAGTTGTTCCTGGTTTGGACGTCAGTGTGGTTCAGCAAGTACATTGATGTGAGTTGAATGGGACTATGAGTTAGGATATGGGCAAAGAATCCCTCTAGTGTGGAAACAGACCATTCAGCCCAACAAGTCCTTACCGACCCTCCAAAGATCATCCCACCCACATCCATTTCCCCTACCCTATCCCTGTAACCCTGCATTTCCCATGGCTAATTGACAGAACTGAAACATCCCTGAACACTATGGGTAATTTATCATGACCAATTCATAGCTTGCATACCTTTGGACTGTGGAAAGAAACCAGAACATCCGGCAGAAACCCACGTAAACATGAGGAAAACGTGCATCCTCCAGGCTTAGCTGAGCAGAAGATTATGGGGAATGGAAGGTGGGAGACTGACCAGGAGAGTATTGGAGCAGTCAAGTCTAGAGGTAACCAAGGCGTGGATGAAGGTCAGAAACACTGGAGCAGTTTTAACACACCTAATCCCTCTAGTATACTCGGCCATTCATTCAGATCTTGGTTGATCTGTGATCTAACTCCGTATACCTGCTTTCACCCAATATCCCTTGATATCTTCAGTTAGCAAGCATCTGTCAATCTCAGACTTAGCCTACCCTCTCTTTAAAACCAGTACATCCATCATAATGTGTGGTATCCAGAACTGCTCTCCGTACAAAAGTTTTGTACAGCTGTAATGTCATTTCTAGACTCCCTGTTCACATTTCCATGGCATATTGACTAACGCTGCAGATACAGTGCTATGATCTTTGTGTAGCTGGTGTCCAGCACTGATGTGCACAGTACTGCTCTTGCCATTTGTGAGATTGTGCTATTGCCTTTGTTCAGTAGATATCCTATGAGAGTGTTTGCATTTACAATTATGCATAGGTACCTTCACCTCTTCTGTTCTGTTATGGGAGTTTGTACTGCACAACCACTGTTTGGAAGGGGTTGTTGAGAGAACAGCAATGACTTTAATTTCCTGTTCTGTGTCTCAGTATAGTGAACAAATGTGTGCATAACAAGCAGTGTTCTCTCTAACTTGTCGTTAGTGTTGTTAGCTGTCTTCCATATAATGCTCACTAGCCAGCTATCCTTGCCAGGTACTTGTTAACAAAAATAAGCAGAAGCTAGCCTTTTAAATTCATTTTCATATGAGTGTTAAATCTTTTACACATGCTGACCAAAAGACATAGGAGCAGAAGGAGGCCATTCAGCCCATTAAGTCTGCTTCACCACTCAGTGAGCTCATGGCTGATCTGATCATTCTCAACTCCATTTTCCTGTCTTGCCTCATAACCCTAGCTTTCCTTACTGATTAAAAAATCTGTCTTTCTCAGCATTGAATATGTTCAACAATCCAGCCTCTACAGCCTTCTGTGGTAAAGAATTCCACAGATTTACTATCCTCTGAGAAGATGTATTCCTGTTCATCATTTTACAAGGACAACCTTGTCTTACGCCCTCTGCTCCTCGAGTCTCCCTCAAGGGAAAACAACCTTTCTGTCTCTACCCCCCCTGTCAAGCCCCCGAAGAACCTTGTATGTCTCAGTAAGGTCACCTCTCCTTCTAATTTCCAACAAGTGCAGTCCCAATCTATTCAACCTCTCCTCATAAGGTAGACCCTTCATACCTGGAATCGACCTGGTTGAAATAAAACGCTTTCCTGTATCTTTTTAACCTTGACTTCATACAATAGACTTACATCCAAATGGAGGAACTGCAACAAAGACATGTAAATGGGTTAAACCCTTGGCTTGTCAGCAGGTTTAAAATTAATTAGCTTGTCTGTTTCTTATGTATGTGAACCTACATACCACCTTCCTCATTAGCTGGACAATTAATTTGTTGACTAATCTCGAAGGATTTGACAGCATTTGCCAGGACATAAGGTCGCTCATCTCATTGTATTCTGGATTCATTCTTTAAGCTTGTTTTTGAGATCCCCTGAATGATCCACAGTACCAATCAGTAAGGAGACCAGCCAATGCTCAGCCATGAAACAGTGACCTAAAACGCTTGTCTTGTGTGCAGAATATGATCTATTCAAACTTATACTTCTGTGTCAACTTCTTTTATTTCTGGTCTGTTATTTCAGATTACCTTCAGGCTGTTGTGCAAGCTTTGATTAATGGTCCCCTAAGGACAATCTTAAATTGCACCTTGGTAAATTTTATCTCAGAGAATCATGGGTATAGGTATTCAACCCGGCATTGCACTTTGGAGAGGATTGCTTTATCAATAGACTATCGCAGTAGTTATGATCAAATGAAGGGTATTTACCAATCGAAGCAATTGATTTGGAGAGTAAAACAACTTTGTTGGCCATTGTGGGCAAAAGTGAGGACTTGCAGGTACTGGAAGTCAGAGTCTGGACTAGAGTGGTGCTGGAAAAGCACAGCAGGTCAGGCAGCATCCGAGGAGCAGGAGAGTCGACGTTTCGGGCAAAAGCCCTTCATCAGGACTGAAGGCAGGGAGCCTCCAGGGCTGAGAGATAAATGGGCTCCCTGCCTTCAGTCCTGATGAAGGGCTTTTGCCCAAAACGTCGACTCTCCTGCTCCTCGGATGCTGCCTGACCTGCTGTGCTTTTCCAGCACCGCTCTGATCTAGACCTTGTTGGCCAACATACCTGGTGAGACACAGTACCTCAGCTGAAGAGTGACATGAGGAGGAACTCATCCTGCCTATTTCAGCGACGGGTTGTAATGCTGGGAGAGTAGGATTGGTGCTAATTTGATATGCTAACGCTTAGAGCTTGTCCGCGCAGAACGTTGGAACTCGCTGTGGTACCGTTCTTGGTGGGAGCTGGAATGTTACAGTCGGTCAGGTCTCTGAGACAGCTAGAGATGTGGGTGAACCGCCAAATCTTCTCTGTGCAGGTTCCGGCCCGTTCGAGGGGGATCTCGTCACGACGGTCGCGCTCCACGAGGCAGAGAGGCTTTCATGAATATGGATGAGTTCATGGGCGATGAGGAGTTTGAGCAAGCGGAGGAGAGCGCAAGGGGCCGTGACCCCGGAGGAAGAGGACGGGGCCGCGGAGCAATGCGAGGTATAGCTGAGCACGGGTCTCATCTGCTCACTTCAGCAGTTCGTTGGACCTGTGTTGAGCTGTTGTAGAAATAATAAAAGTGTGGCCAATTTAAAAAAGCATTGCCAATGCACAAAGTCGTAACTGTCACACGTGAACCGTGTTGTATCTCACGCTGTTGGGGGTTTAGGACTACTCCTGATGTGAGTAAAATAAGTTGGATTACAGATCCAATTGCTGACAAATTTACAGAACAAGCTTTCAAAACATTGACTCATTGATTATTGTTTTCGGCTGCCCACTCCCCACTGACCCTATTTGCTACAAGTATACTGGGACACACGAACAAGAGTCCCCATTCATACCTTCTCTGCGATTCTTTTAGTTCATACATTTTATCGCTCAAGGCCCCACCTCATTTTAAACCCCCCCCAACCTTAATCTATAGGTATCAGTTTGAAAGCTCCAAGCTCTAGTTCTAAGGTTTCGTCCTCTTGTTCTAGACTTGCCCTACCAGAGGAAATCGTTTCTTTCTATCTTCTCTTTAATTGTCTTTTCTAACCTCATGATTGCCGCATGAGAGTGAGGTACAGGACGCCCCGGATTGATTCTGCTGCTGATGCTTTGTTTCATTGTTGATGTTCCAGGTGGGCGGGGGGGCCTCCTTCCTCTACCTGGCCATGAAGAATTCCCTCGCTTCGAGGGAGGCCGGAAATCGGAGAAAAGGCCGCTGTCTCCAGGAGGTCACCGCGACGGCTGGGGAGGGCGAGGAGATCGAGGGGAAATCCATGATGCCAACAGAGAGCCAGGTTTGTTCTGGAGGACCCTTAACTTTCCACAATTAAACATTGGCCCTTGGAAAGTTAAACAGAGCCCCTGTGGTAGGCTCAAGAGGGTCAGTTGTGTGCGCACCTTCCACATTTTGTGTCTAAGCCATTGTATACACGGATATCTAGATATACACGTCCATGTGACTGTGTTTGAAAGCTGTTTCTCATTTCGTGGGGCTATAATTTTCACTGAGTTTGCAACAAGTAACCTGGTTGTGGCATTTTAAGCTGCCTTGAACTAAAACATGTTGATTGTTATTGCCAAATTTTTTTAGATTTGTTTCACGTTGGTTATCTAACATTTGAGAGGTCCCTACTCAGAATATAATTTGTGATTTAATGTAAAGGGCCTGTACTATGAAGCTTCAGTTCATTTTGTTGCCCTTCACATGGCCAGGTGACAGTGTGCCAGTGATCCTCACCAGAACCACTCGCTTCCTGGCTGCCAACAGGGAGTGACCCCCGTCATTCCATAGCGTAGACGTTGTGTCCCTTCCACCCTGCAGGAGACTGTGAAATGATGGGGCAGGAAGTCCTGATCAAAGGGATTAGGATGCACCTGGTCCCCTGGTTGAGAATAGTGAGTTTCGGTCTGGGTGGGTGTCCATCCAAAACTGCACCAGCAGCAGGCCAGTGTTGGGGCACCCTCTGCCCTTCTAGGGTTTACGGCAGAAGGGAATGCTGTGGAAACCAAGCTCCTGCTAATTTGTGCTGTCCAGTAATGGAGTAGTCCAGTAGCAGTGAGGGATTGTTACCCTCCCTGTTACCACACAAAGGTGTACAGAGTAGCACAGCCAAGGTTGTCATTGGGGTGCTGAGGCAAGCAAAGTGGAAGATTTGGTCTTCGCTGATGATGTGAGGAAGTCACTGGTGTTTGAACAAAGTACTGAAGCTTTTCCTCTTCAAGGGATTCTTTGTTCACTCATGTTTCACTTGAATCGGAACCTCTCAGGCGGGTTCCGTGCACTGCTGCCAGTATCAGGTTAGCACCACACTGTTGCTGTTGGCTTTGCGAAAGGGCTTGTTATGAAATGCTAAGCACAGGATGCCATTTAATGGATGTCCTTGCAATGGATTGTTTTACAGGGCGGAGTGGGCCAGCCTCATCGCCCCGCATGCCCAAGACTGGCCGTAGCAATTCGCACGAGGGAGACCGGCATGATGGTTTTCACCGAGACGACGGATTCAGTGGCCCTGGAGGACCCCCTCCTCGGGGTGGAGCTAGGGGTGGCCCCAACTGGGGAAGGAGCGGCAAGGCCTCAGGTCCTGGGCCACGCCGAGGCTCCTCCAGAGGCAGCAGAGGGAGATGAGTGAAGCAGCAGCAGCAGCAGAGAATCGGTATGACTGAAGACCCCCCAATGACCCAAACAGTCTCTCAAGTGGAACTTGTGCGTGCGGCCAGTGTGCAGGTCTGGCCTCGGAAGAAGCAGCGGTCGTTCCTTTTTTCATTTTTGTACAGTTAGCAGCAGTGTTTGTTGTTAAACTCCAGCAGTTTTAGTGTTGTGGGCTCTGGAGCTTTGCCACACACAGAGAATATGTGTCAGAACAGAGCGGCTCTGACTCCATGTACAGTTTGTCTCTAGTGTCATTTTGTATGACTACACAATATAATTTGTGCAAAATTTGACAAAAGACAATATGGAAACTGGCCTGTATTTATTTATTTTGCTACACCTCTCACCCACCCCAGGCACCACCATCACACGTTGCTTGACTGTCTTGTGAGGTCCCTGTCTGAACCACAGATTCAGATCGAGATGCTGTTTGAACATAGTAGTGCCAAGCTCATGTGGTCAATGGGTTTTGATGATGACTCCAAGGGGATAAATATGTTAAAAGACAGAAAGCAAGTACTGACAGGCAGCTTGGAAACACTGCATGAATGATCAGAGTTTCTATGGTATTGGTTGAGGGTCAAATATTGATGAGAACTTTGGAGTAGCAACCTCCAGGGAGTGCCATGGCTGTGATCACACTCACCTCAACAGGCAAAAGAGCCTTGGTTTAGTGTCATCGAACAAATTTGTGACAATACAGAACTCCCTCTGTATTGAATTGTCAGCTTAGGTTATGTGCTCATATCCTTGGAGTACTAACATCTGAGCCACGTTACCACACACACTGGGAATATTGCAAAGATTATTCAAAATATGTTACAGGCAAAAGTAAAGGCATCTCACATCCAGGTATGAGCTGCAAAGTCACAAATGCAGCGAGAGATGGATGCCAGTAATGCAAAAATGCAGATGTGGGATAGTGCTAATATAGTACCAACAAAAGCAGAAACTGCACTTTGATGAAGAGTAACCAGATTCAAAACATTAATCTGCTTTCTACCCACAAATGCTGCCAGATCTGCTGAGTTTCACAAGCAAGTTCTGTCATTGCTTCACATCTCCAGCCTTTGCAGTTGTTTGTTTTATTTTGAGACTGCAATATATAGCAGCTTGTAATATATAGCAGCTGCCAATGCAATGGTAGCAGAAAGACATTATTTGACCTGCATATAATTCATTGATGATGCAAAGGCAGCTGCAGTTTTTGTTATTACAAAAAAAACATATGTGTCTTGTAGAAACATTGCAAATTAGGTGCTCGCTGAACTTTACAAATACAAGCAGTATGAACAGTGCAGGTATTGACTGGTAGTGCGAGGAGAGTTTTAGGAAGTGGTCACGTTAGTGTCAGCTTGTTAATTATATGGAATGGTAGTGGTTTCTGAGCCAGTAACTAGCCATTAAAATTGTCCTTTCAATCTACCTTGACACAGGTCGCACTGGATATCATGGACTGCTTTGCGTGAGCTTGATTATTTTCCACCGGTTTACTTGAAGCTTTCAGAGCACTGCTCCTTCGTCAGTCTTCACCTAACAAAGGGGCAATCCTTCGAAAGCTTACAGTTTCAACTAAATCTGTTGGACGATAACCTGGTGTCATGCGTCTTCTGACTTTGTCCACCCCAACCCAAGACCAGCGTCTCCACACCATTGCATGAACCTATCCAGTGTACATTACATTTGTTGCTTCGTTAATTTGGCAAGTCATTCTTTGATAACCCTTTACTCTCAGGAATCCTGAATTTTATTGACACAGGAGACACAAGGGAAGATCTTTTCCATAATAAAGTAAAGCTGATGCCTGTGCAAGTCCTTCTACTGTGGCAAACCTCACACAGAATAGCACTAACTAAGTCAACCCGCCTTCCGTTCCCCCCCCATTGCTTCTCTTCCATCTTGCTAATCCTTTCCAATCTACATGTTTTCTGATCTAAAGCAAGTTATAAACAAGTACCTTTTAACTTTAAGGTGAAACCCTCAGTGATTTCATGGGAGCAAAAGCAATAATTACAAAGGTTACAGGTTTTCCTCCAATGTTCCTCCAGTCATTCCCATGCTTGCTCTGAGAGTCTTGTGTTTAAGGATGTGTCTACATTATCTGACACCTGACCAATGGGCATTTGGTACACCTTTTATTGGTCAGAATATTGAGTATAGGAGTTGGGAAGTCACATTGCAACTGTACGGGAGGTTGGTTAGGCCACTGTTGGAATATTGCGTGCGCTTCTGGTTTCCTTCCTATCAGAAGGATGTTGTGAAACTTGAAAGGGTTCAGAAAAGATTTACAAGGATGTTGCCAGGGTTGGAGGATTTGAGCTACAGGGAGAGGC
Source organism: Chiloscyllium punctatum (assembly GCF_047496795.1). Taxonomy (NCBI): domain Eukaryota; kingdom Metazoa; phylum Chordata; class Chondrichthyes; order Orectolobiformes; family Hemiscylliidae; genus Chiloscyllium; species Chiloscyllium punctatum. The sequence goes on from NC_092744.1 coordinate 82,113,513, forward strand.
TGAACAGGCTGGGGCTGTTTTCCCTGGAGCGTCGGAGGCTGAGGGGTGATCTTATTAAGGTTTATAAAATCATAAGGGGCTTGGATAGAGTAAACAGACAAAGTGTGGGAGTCCAGAATTAGAGGGCATAGGTTTAGGGTGAGAGGGGAAAGATATAAAAGGGGCCTAAGGGGCAACCTTTTCACACAGAGGGTGGTACGTGTATGGAATGAGCTGCCAGAGGAAATGGTGGAGGCTGGTACAATTGCAACATTTAAAAGCCATTTGGATGGGTAAATGAATAGGAAGGGTTTGGAGGGATATGGGCCGGGTGCTGGCAACTGGGACTAGATTAGGTTGGGATAGCTGGTTGGCATGGACGGGTTGGACCAAAGGATCTGTTTCCATGCTGTACATCTCTATGACAGTGTAATTAATGGTGTAATGACAGTACCCTTTTGCAACTTGATTTCATCTGACTCCGAAGTCTTATGAGGCCAACTGAGAAAACACTTTGGAAGATAAAGCCAGAGATGAATTGCTAAGCTGCTTTATTTTGTAGTCAGTGAACATAAAGCGATTGGACTCAACATCTTCAATAAGCACAGCATTTTTGAACATAATATGAAAATAGAGTGAGTGCACTTCACTTCCCCACATCACTGGGTCAGTTAGCTTGATTGAAGCTAAACCCTAACTAACCTGCACTGTCTCTGGGCCTGGCCAAAGCTTGTTATCTTCGCCTTCTGTTTAAAAAAAATGACTGACAATTTGTGTGGCTCTCACTCATTTTATTACCTTGTGTATCACTTCCAAAAGGTGGGGCCTGGCAAACACCTGGATCTGGAGGCATGCAAACGGAGAGAGTCGGGGCTGTGCATTCAGTAGGCTCAGACAAACTGGTTTATTTTCATCAAAGCCAAACTGATCAGCGTTTTCATCCCTCTTGCTTTGTTCAAAATATGTGCGAATTCCCACTTTGCATGAAATATGCCAGAAGTTAAAACAAACTCTTTTGTCAGCTCCTTTCTGTGGATAAAAACGATCCAAAAGTCCCAATCAGACGGTTAAGAAGAGCCAGTGAAATGTTTGGACCTTTTGAAGGAGACAGGCTGTGGTAGAACTCCTGTGCTCAAACTGCAATAGAAGTCCTACCTCGAAAGGTTGCATTGAGTTACACTTTGATAACTGAAATTGACAAAATACTATCAAGACTAGTCAATTCCTCTCCGTCTTCGAAATTACACTTCAGAGTATTTGATCTGATGGTTGTGCTACAGGTTTAAGAGATAGAAATGCTAATTACTTACTGTCTTAACAACTTGAAGCAGAGTGACCCAACTGAATCTGACACTTGGGTTCTGAGATTCTTTATAACTGGATTCATGGATCTATGGTATCAGAATTCCTGATAGATTTACCATAATACCTGCTGTCATGTCTCCAGGGCAAGTTTTGACGTTGGAGGCTTCCTTCAAAGAAGTAATTTTCAATGCCTTTTCTTGTACAGCTGCCAAGAAAGTAAATAGACCAGTCATTTTTGGATAAACAGCTAAATTATTTTTTTAGAGCGAAAGGAATGATCTTAAGATATTCTTAGACAAACGCATCAATAGCTTCACATATGCCATAAGAAATCATAAATTCAAGTACAGCATCACTAACCTCAGCAACTGGAAGATCTGCCAATAGTATTCAACCTTGCCAACTGACAGCATTTTTGAAGTTTATGACTCATGGTATAAACCATGGAAAATATTAAACCTTTCTTAACTTCCTGCACCAGTTACTTATCCATCTTCTGCGACTTTGTTGCTGTCGGCTCTGAGTTAGGAACACTGAAAGCTGCAGCTTGCATGACGCCTGTCTCATTCTGAATCTGTCAAACACTCACAGTGTGGCTTGTGAGGTTATTGGTGTGCGGGTCACTTGGGGGAGATGCTCGTAGCTGACAGCTGGTTCTGTGAGCCACTTATTTGAGTAGACTTTCTACCTCCAAGCCTCCTTCAATTGCTAGTTTGTAGTGCTTGCTAGTATTAAATAGCAAAGAGTTAACCACTAATGGATCATCAGCAGAAGAAGCATGAATGTGACGAACAAGTTACATTAAAATAATATGGAAGTGCCGGTGTTGGACTGGGGTGGGCAAAGTCAACAATCACACAACACCAGGTTATAGTATTTGAAACTGCAAGCTGTTGGAGCCCGCGCTCCTTCCTCGTACAGCTACTGAGAGAGAATACATCAGTCACAGAATTTGTAAGTAAAAGATCAAAGGGTCCTCCAACTTATGCAATGATATTCAACAAACCTCGATGACTATCAAACGACAGTCCATGTAGCATTTTATAAATTCCTACTTTGGAAATAAAACCAGTCTGGTCCCAGGATGAGGTACAAACAGACTTGAAACAGGGCCTCACACGCATTGTCTGACCTGAGGTGTCACCTTGATTCTGATAAAACCTGAAGTTATCTTGGGGCAGTGATTTGAAAGAAATTCTGGGATTTATATATATAAATCAATTGGAATTAATATGCACCTCCATTCTAACTGATTAAAGACTTAACAGCCATCTCGGTTTGTTCAATACATTCACATAAGTTATATGACCCTCTGATCTTTTACTTACAAATTCTGTGTCTGATGTCTTCTCTCTCACCAACTGCCCGAGGAAGGAGCAGGGGCTCTGAAAGTTTGCAATTTCAAGTAAACCTGTTGGACTATAACCTAGTGTTGTGATTTTTGACATTAAATTAACAATAGATAAGAGACTTGACTATCACCTCGAGAGATGGTGACTATGTCTGTGCTGCATGATTGTGGAACTGAGAAACCACAAACTAAAGCGACTGACTAATTCCTCCCAAAGACAGTCATTCATCTTTCAGTGAGGCCAGCTATTCCCTGTTAAGGAACTGTTCTGTACAAGTTCCATAAGGGATAGAACAGAAATCTTTCAGATTCAGTTCAACTGGCACAAGTGCAGGAAATTCCCAGCTTCTCTAATCTCTCACCATGGAATTTCTTCTGGCTGCATCTTGGAGTGCCATCTTATTTGTGGGGGAGTTTGACTTTCACAGCAATTCAACAACGTTGATGTGAAGGAATTAGTTCATTTCTTTCTGCCTGGCCGTGAACATAAGGAAAACAATTGGAAAAAATGATGTGAGCAACTAGTTCTATTAGTGCTGAGATTTTTTTATAAGACAAGGCTTAGCTCCCTATGTTTGCTCCTTCTTGATTTTCAGATTTAACCAATTCAATATCTGTTCATTTAACAGTTTGGACATTTTAGCTGATGGAGAATTATGTATCGTACATATCTGTGACTGTTTGGCGATCTGGCACACTGACTCACGATACTTCGAGGTCACATTGTGTGCAAGGTTTTGAGGAAAAAGCACAAGACAGGCATTAGTTAATGATACTCGTTTGAAGAGCTGGTGCATGTACAATGGGCCGAATGGCCTCCTGATTCATAACAATTCTGTGACTGAGTGTCGCACAAGGTATAAGATGGATGAGAAGTGTTACCTGGCAGTAACATGGCACAACTAACAGTGGTCCTCACAGCTTGGGTCAAATTGTACAAAGAGACCTCGGAGTACAGGTTCATAGCTCCTTGAAAGTGGAGTTGCAGGTAGGCAGGATAGGGAAGAAGGTGTTTGATACACTTGCTATTATTGGTCAGTCATTGAGTATGGGAATTGGCATGTCATGTTGCGGCTGTACAGGACATTGGTTAGACCAGTTTTGGAATACTGCATTCAGTTCTGGTCTCCTTGCTCTAGGCAAGATGTTAAAGTTGAAAGAGTACAGAAAAGAAATTACAAGAATGTTGCCAGGGTTGGAGGGTTTAAGCTATAGGGAGGGGCTATATGGGCCAAATGCTGGCACATAGGACTAGATTAATTTGGGATATCAGGTTGGCATGGATGAGTTGGACTGAAGGGTCTGTTTCCGTGCTGTACATCTCTGTGACTGAATGACTTTCATCACCGAGGGTTCATTTTAAAGAAGGAGCCTTTTGGCAACTGAAGCTGGGCGTCATCTGAGATTGTTTCTTAATCGTTGTTTTCCACCCCCCCCCACCACCAATTCTGTGGGATGCATGAAGGCTCTGACCCTTCATCTATGATTTTTAGTTAAAGGTTGTTTTCAATGGAGCAAAGTCTAATGACCTCTCCATTCTGTTAAATCCTTTTCCAGGGGTCACCGAATTACTCTTAATCAGATACTTTAGGCATGGAATGAGGAGACCCTTCTCCATAAGGAAGGGGATTGAAAACGAGGGGATTGCCTCCCTCCCCGCCCCCCCCCCCCCCCCCCCACCAAAGACTGTGGATCTTAGGGGTCGATTGAAATTTCCTTCTGAAATTGCATTGTATTGGTAGAGGAAAATGGAGTGGGAAAATGGAGTTAAGGCATAAATCATCCACGTTTTAATTAAATACTGGAGCTGAACAACCTGGAGTTCCAATTTCGTTATGACATAGTAAGAGGCCATTTGGCCCATCCCTTTGTTGAGAAATCCAGTCAGTCCCATTTGTCCCTGTTTCCCTGCAATTTAAGGTGTGATCTAGTTTCTTTTAATGGGAAATGGGAGCAAGAGTAGGTCAGCTCACCAAGCGTGTTCGGTCATTGAGTCAATCATGGCCGATGATCTATATTGACGCTGTTTCCCCACTCTGTCCCCAAATCACTTCATATCGTCAGTATTTAGAGATTTCTCGGCCTCAGCTGAACACCCTCCGTGACTGAAACAAAGACAAGAATTGCTGGAAAAGCTTTTGAGGGAAGGATTACTCAACCCAAAAAGTTAACTCTGATTTCACTCCACAGGTGCTGCCAGACCTGCTGAGCTTTTCCAACGGTTTCTGATTCACAGCATCTGCAGTTCTTTTGGTTTTTACCCCTAATGAGTGAGTCTGGAGCAGAGAATTCCAAACATTCGCCAGTCTCTTGAGCAAGGACGTCCTGCCTCATCTCAGACCTAAATAGCCTCCCTCTCCTTCTGAGGCAGTGCCTTCTGTTCTAAGACAACCTAAATGGGGAGCTTTCCAGCCCGTCAAGCCCTGTAAGAATTTCATATCATCACCACTTATTCCTCTAAAATGCACAGAAAACTGGTGCAGCCTCCACAATCTCCCCTCATAGAGTCATAGAGATGGACAGCACAGAAACAAACCCTTCGGTCCAACTCATCCATGCCGACCAGATATCCTAACCTAATCTAGTTCCATTTGCCAGCACTTGGCCCAAATCCCTGTAAACATTTCCCATTCATATACCTATCCAGATGCCTTTTAAATGTTGCAATTGGACCAGTCTCCAACAATTCCTTTGGCAGCTTGTTTCACACACACACCACCCTCTGTGTGAAAAAGTTGCCCTGTAGGTCCCTTATATATCTTTTCCCCTCTCCCTTCAAACCTATGCCCTCAAGTTCTGGACTCCCCCACCTCCCTGTTCAGCTTCTCTCTAAAGCTCAACCTCTCCAACCCTGGCAACATCCTTGTAAATCTTTTCTGAACCCTTTCAAGTTTCACAACACCTTTCCGATAGGAAGGAGACCAGAATTGCACATAATATTCCAACAGTGGCCTAACCAATGTCCTGTACAGCCACAACATGACCTTCCAACTCCTGTACTCAATACTCTGACCAATAAAGGCAAGCATACCAAACACCTTCTTCACTATCCTATCTACCTGCGACTCCACTTTCAAGGAGCTATGAACCTGCTCTCCAAGGTCTCTTTGTTCAACAATACTCCCCTGAGCCTTACAATTACATGTATAAGTTGTGTTCTGATTTGTCTTTCCAAAATGCAGCATCTTGCATTTGTCTAAATTGAACTCCATCTGCCACTCCTCAGCCCATTGGCCCATCTGATCAAGATCCATTGTGCTTTGAAGTAACCTTCTTCGCTGTCCACTACACCTCCAAATTTAGTGTCATCTGCAAACTTACTAACTATACCTCCAATGTTACGTCCAAGTCATTTATATAAATGACAAAAAGTAGTGGACCCAACACCGATCCTTGTGGCACTCCACTGGTCACAGGCCTCCAGTCTGAAAAACAACCCTCCACCACCACCCTCTGTCTTCTACCTTCTTGAGTCAAACCCCACAGGAGTAACCCTACAGGAATCCCACTCTATGACCAGTGTTCCTCTTTAATCAGAGGTAAAGATGCTATAACTGATGCTCTTTGGTATGACTACACTAACTATCACCTTGAGGGGCAGTTTGGAACAAAGCTTTTCCTCATGTCAGCCCCGATGTAGGGGCAGAGATCCCTGTGACAATGACCAGTATTTCGGTGTGATGTGTGAGGTGTAAGTCTGTATCCGGTGCCCTGTCCGTTAGCAGAGTGTTGGCAAACCCTTCACATACAACAATGGGAGTGGGCTGAAGGAGAGTCCAGGGTACTCCCAACAACACCTTCCATTCTGAGCTATTCTCTGTGTTCAGTGTGCACCTACACAATCAGGCAAGCACCTCGGGTGCACTGATGGGCTGGAGTGGCACAGCACAGACCAGTCCAGCCCAACTCCACACAGTCCAGCTCAGCCCAGGACAGACCAGTCAGATCCCACCACCAAGGATATATTTCCCTCCCCTCCCCTATCAGCGTTCCGGAAATACCACTCCTTCCATGACTCCCTCGTCAGGTCCACACCCCCCACCAACCCAACCTCCACTCCCGGCACCCTCCCCTGCAATTGCAAGAAATGCAAAACTTCCGCCCACACCTCCCCCCCCCCCCACTTCCCTCCAGGGCCCCAAGGGATCCTTCAATATCCGTCACAAATTCACCTGCACCTCCACACACATCGTTTACTGCATCCACTGCACCCGATGTGGCCTCCTCTATATTGGGGAGACAGGCCGCCTACTTGCAGAACGTGTCAGAGAACACCTCTGGGACACCCGGACGGACCAACCAACCCAACCACCCCGTGGCTGATCACTTTAACGCCAAGTTTTCACCATCCCTCCAGATCTTCCACTCACTGAGGACGAACGATCAGTCCTCAGCAAAGGACTCACCTTCATCCCCCTCCGTCCACGCATCAATGAATTTAATGCACGCCGTGACGTCGAACAATTCTTCTGCCGCCTCTGAGCTTACTTTCACAATCAGGACTCCCGCCCACCTTCCGAGGACCCCTTCGCCCACCTCCAACACACTGCATCCACCTGGACACCCCGCGCTGGCCTATTACCTGCCCTCGACCTCTTCATTACCAACTGCCGCTGGGACATTAACCGCCTCAACCTGTCTACCTCCCTCCCCCACTCCAACCTCTCACCCTCACAACGCGCAGCCCTCCAATCCCTCTGCTCCAAGTGGGTGGCACGGTGGCACAGTGGTTCGCACTGCTGCCTCACAGCGCCAGAGACCCGGGTTCAATTCCCGCCTCAGGCGACTCTCTGTGTGGAGTTTGCACGTTCTCCCCGTGTCTGCGTGGGTTTCCTCCGGGTGCTCCGGTTTCCTCCCACAGTCCAAAGATGTGCAGGCCAGGTGAATTGGCCATGCTAAATTGCCCGTAGTGTTAGGTAAGGGGTAGATGTAGGGGTATGGGTGGGTTGCGCTTCGGCGGGGCGGTGTGGACTTGTTGGGCTGAAGGGCCTGTTTCCACACTGTAAGTAATCTAATCTAATCTAATCAATCCCAACCTCAAGCCAGCAGATAAAGAGGGCGCAGTGGTAGTCTGGCGCACTGACCTCTACACCGCTGAAGCCAAACGCCAACTCAAGGACACCTCTTCCTACTGCCCCCTCGACCAGGACCCCACCCCCCATCACCAAACCATCATCTCCCAGACCATACAGAACCTCATCACCTCAGGAAATCTTCCAACCTCATAGTCCGGGAACCCCGCACTGCCCGGTTCTACCTCCTTCCCAAGATCCACAAGCCTGACCACCCTGGCCGACCCATTGTCTCAGCATGCTCCTGCCCCACTGAACTCATCTCTACCTACCTTGACACTGTCCTATCCCCCCTAGTCCAGAAACTCCCCACATATGTTCGAGACACCACCCACGCCCTCCACCTCCTCCAAGACTTCCATTTCCCAGGCCCCCAATGCCTCATCTTCACCATGGATATCCAATCCCTCTACACCTCCATCCGCCATGACCAGGGCCTCCAAGCCCTCCATTTCTTCCTCTCCCGACGTCCCCAACAGTACCCTTCCACCGTCACTCTCATTCGTTTGGCCGAACTGGTCCTCACCCTTAACAATTTCTCCTTTGAATCCTCCCACTTCCTCCAGACCAAAGGGGTAGCCATGGGCACATTTATGGGCCCCAGCTATGCCTGTCTCTTTGTTGGCTACGTATATCAGTCCATCTCCCGTAATTACACCGGCACCAGTCCCCACCTCTTCCTCTGCTACATTGATGGCTGCATTGGCGCCACCTTGTGCTCCCACGAGGAGGTTGAGCAATTCATCAACTTCACCAACACATTCCACCCTGACCTTAAATTTACCTGGACCATCTCTGACACCTCCCTCCCCTTCCTGGACCTCTCCATCTCCATTAATGACGACCGACTTGACACTGACATTTTTTACAAACCCACCGACTCCCTCAGCTACCTGGATTACACCTCTTTCCACCCTACCTCTTGCAAGAATGCCATCCCGTATTCCCAATTCCTCCACCTCCGCCGTATCTGCTCCCAGGAGGACCAGTTCCACCACAGAACACACCAGATGGCCTCCTTCTTTAGAGACCGCAATTTCCCTTCCCACGTGGTTAAAGATGCCCTCCAACGCATCTCGTCCACATCCCGCACCTCCGCCCTCAGACCCCACCCCTCCAACCGTAACAAGGACAGAACGCCCCTGGTGCTCACCTTCCACCCTACAAACCTTCGCATCAACCAAATCATCCCCCGACATTTCCGCCACCTCCAAAAAGACCCCACCACCAGGGATATATTTCCCTCCCCACCCCTTTCCGCCTTCCGCAAAGACCGTTCCCTCCGTGACTACCTGGTCAGGTCCACACCCCCCTACAACCCACCCTTCCATCCTGGCACCTTCCCCTGCCACCGCAGGAACTGTAAAACCTGTGCCCACACCTCCTCCCTCACCTCTATCCAAGGCCCTAAAGGAGCCTTCCACATCCGTCAAAGTTTTACTTGCACATCCACTAATATCATTTATTGTATCCGTTGCTCCCGATGTGGTCTCCTCTACATTGGGGAGGCTGGGCGCCTCCTAGCAGAGCACTTTAGGGAACATCTCCGAGACACCCGGACCAATCAACCAAACCGCCCCGTGGCCCAACATTTCAACTCCCCCTCCCACTCTGCCGAGGACATGGAGGTCCTGGCCCTCCTTCACCGCCGCTCCCTCACCACCAGACGCCTGGAGGAAGAACGCCTCATCTTCCGCCTGAAGAAGGGCTTATGCCCGAAACGTCGACTCTCCTTCTCCTTTGATGCTGCCTGACCTGCTGCGCTTTTCCAGCAACACATTTTTCAGCTCTGATCTCCAGCATCTGCAGTCCTCACTTTCTCCCAGGACAGACCAGTACAGCCCAGCTCAGACCAGTACAGCCCAACTCAGCACAGTCCAGCTCAGCCCAGCACAGCCCAGCTCAGCATAGTCCAGCCCAGCACAGGCCAGCTCAGCTCAGCACAGATCAGTGCAGCCCAGCACAGCCTAGCTTAGCACAGGATGGTACAACGCAGCTGAGACCAGGCAAAAGTGAGGACTGCAGATGCTGGAGATCAGAGTCAAGCTTAGAGTGGTGCTGGAAAAGCACAGCAAGGTCAGGCAGCATCCAAGGAGCAGGAAAATCGACATTTCAGGCAAAAGTCCTTCATCAAGAAGGTTCTGATGAAGGGAATTCCTGATGATGGGCTTTTGCCCGAAACATCTACTCTTTTCCAGCACCACTCTAATCTTGACAGCCGAGCCCAGCACAGCCTAACCCAGACAGCTCAGCACAGCCTGGCACAGTCCAGCACAGCCTGGCACTGTCCAGCACAGCCTGGCACAGTCCAGCACAGCCCAGCACAGCACAGCACAGCCCAACTCAGCCCAGACCAGCACAGCCAATCCCAGCTCAGCCCAGACCAGCACGACTCAGACCAGTATAGCTTAGTCCAGTACAGCTCAGTCCGGCTCAGACCAGCACAGTTCAGACCAGCTCTGACCCCCTGTGACTGTGTGCATCCCCCCACCACCCCTGTGTGGTGGGAGGGAGCCAGGCTGATGTGTGAGTGCACCCGCGGAGGGGCACTTGGCCCCGTGGGGGGGTGCAGCTCCTCCTGTCCCGTGGGTTTGAGTTGCTCCATGATCAACCCCTGACATTACCCCAAATGCTGCAGAGACCAAACACGGTTCACACCTTCCCCCTCCCCAGCTGCTGGAGCTCTGCTGGGGCGCCGCTTGCAGATCCCAGCAGGGAGAAGGCGCCTTGGCAGGGGGATTCCCAGCAGAGCCAGGCTCAGGGGAAACCTGCGCTGTTTGTCCCAGCCCCGTGTCTGGGGAGGGAGGGACCGTCTGCCCAAGCAGCGCCGCTCCGATCCCTCCTTTTTTGGGTTGGAAACACTTGCTGCAGACTCTGCTGCAACTTCGCGGTCTGCCCAAGGACGGGGAGAGCGGAGAACCGGCCACCAGCAGCATGACCGGGAGGTGAGGGAACTGGTACCCAGTCCCCGGGCAAGGCGTGTGGGCATCGGGGAGGGGGAGAGAGCCCCAAGGGGGAAGGGAGAGAGTCCCAGGGAGAGAGAGAGTCCCAGGGAGGGGGGAAGAGTCTCAGGGAGAGAGAGAGAGAGTCCCAGGGAGAGAGAGAGAGAGTCTCAGGGAGAGAGAGAGTCCCAGGGAGGGGGAAGAGTCTCAGGGAGAGAGAGAGTCCCAGGGAGGGGGAAGAGTCTCAGGGAGAGAGAGAGAGAGTCCCAGGGAGAGAGAGAGAGAGTCTCAGGGAGAGAGAGAGTCCCAGGGAGGGGGAAGAGTCTCAGGGAGAGAGAGAGAGAGTCTCAGGGAGAGAGAGAGTCCCAGGGAGGGGGGAAGAGTCTCAGGGAGAGAGAGAGTCCCAGGGAGGGGGAAGAGTCTCAGGGAGAGAGAGAGAGAGTCCCAGGGAGAGAGAGAGAGAGTCTCAGGGAGAGAGAGAGTCCCAGGGAGGGGGAAGAGTCTCAGGGAGAGAGAGAGAGAGTCCCAGGGAGAGAGAGAGAGAGTCTCAGGGAGAGAGAGAGTCCCAGGGAGGGGGAAGAGTCTCAGGGAGAGAGAGAGAGAGTCTCAGGGAGAGAGAGAGTCCCAGGGAGGGGGGAAGAGTCTCAGGGAGAGAGAGAGTCCCAGGGAGGGGGAAGAGTCTCAGGGAGAGAGAGAGAGAGTCCCAGGGAGAGAGAGAGAGAGTCTCAGGGAGAGAGAGAGTCCCAGGGAGGGGGAAGAGTCTCAGGGAGAGAGAGAGTCCCAGGGAGGGGGAAGAGTCTCAGGGAGAGAGAGAGAGAGTCCCAGGGAGAGAGAGAGAGAGTCTCAGGGAGAGAGAGAGTCCCAGGGAGGGGGAAGAGTCTCAGGGAGAGAGAGAGAGAGTCTCAGGGAGAGAGAGAGTCCCAGGGAGGGGGGAAGAGTCTCAGGGAGAGAGAGAGTCCCAGGGAGGGGGAAGAGTCTCAGGGAGAGAGAGAGAGAGTCCCAGGGAGAGAGAGAGTCCCAGGGAGAGAGAGAGAGAGTCCCAGGGAGAGAGAGAGTCCCAGGGAGGGGGAAGAGTCTCAGGGAGAGAGAGAGAGAGTCCCAGGGAGAGAGAGAGAGAGTCTCAGGGAGAGAGAGAGTCCCAGGGAGGGGGAAGAGTCTCAGGGAGAGAGAGAGTCCCAGGGAGAGAGAGAGAGAGAGTCCCAGGGAGAGACAGAGTCCCAGGGAGGGGGGAAGAGTCTCAGGGAGAGAGAGAGAGAGTCTCAGGGAGAGAGAGAGTCCCAGGGAGGGGGGAAGAGTCTCAGGGAGAGAGAGAGAGAGTCTCAGGGAGAGAGAGAGTCCCAGGGAGAGGGAGAGTCCCAGGGAGAGAGAGAGAGAGTCTCAGGGAGAGAGAGAGTCCCAGGGAGGGGGAAGAGTCTCAGGGAGAGAGAGAGTCCCAGGGAGGGGGAAGAGTCTCAGGGAGAGAGAGAGAGAGTCCCAGGGAGAGAGAGAGTCCCAGGGAGAGGGAGAGTCCCAGGGAGAGAGAGAGAGAGTCCCAGGGAGAGAGAGAGTCCCAGGGAGGGGGAAGAGTCTCAGGGAGAGAGAGAGAGAGTCCCAGGGAGAGAGAGAGAGAAGGGAGGGGGAGGGGGAGGAGAGTCCCAGGGAGAGAGAGGGAAGGGGGGGGGCGGAGAGTCCCAGGGAGAGAGAAAGAGAGAGAGTCCCAGGGAGAGAGGGGGGGGGGGGGAGGGCAGAGAGTCCCGGGGGGGGGGGAGGGCAGAGAGTCCCAGGGAGAGAGAGTGAGAGTCTCAGGGAGAGAGAGAGAGTCTCAGGGAGGGGGGGGGGGAAAGAGTCTCAGGGAGAGAGAGAGTCCCAGGGAGGGGGGGGGAAAGAGTCTCAGGGAGAGAGAGAGAGTCTCAGGGAGGGGGGGGGGGAAGATTCTCAGGGAGAGAGAGAGTCCCAGGGAGAGATGGCGGGTGGGGGGGCAGGGGGGAAGAGTGTCCCAAGGAGAGAGGGGGAGGGGGGAGAGAGTCTCAGGGAGAGAGAGGGGGAGAGAGTCTCAGGGAGAGAGAGAGAGAGCCCCAAGGGGGAGGGGAGAGAGTCCCAGGGAGAGAGAGGAGAGAGAGTCCCAGGGGAGGGGAGAGACAGCCCCAGGGAGAGAGAGTCCCAGGGAGAAAGAGGGGGGGGGGGGGAAGAGTCTCAGGGAGAGAGAGAGAGAGAGAGCCCCAAGGGGGAGGGGAGAGAGTCCCAGGGAGAGAGAGGAGAGAGAGTCCCAGGGGAGGGGGGAGACATCCCCAGGGAGAGAGAGGGGGAGAGAGTCCCAGGGAGAGAGAGGGGGGAAAGTCTCAGGGAGAGAGACGGGTAGAGAGCCCCGGGAGATAAAGAGGGAGAGAACCCCAGGGAGAGAGAGGGATCCCAAGGGGGAGGGTCAGGGAGAGGACCCTGGGTGGGGGGCAAGAGAGACCCGGGGTAGGGATTGGAGAGAGCCCAATGTGAATGGGGGTGAGCCCCAAGGAGATGTTCCGGAGGGATTGGGGGAGAGCCCCAGGAGGATACAGCCCCAGGGGGAGAGAGTGGGGTAGAGACTGGATGCTCACTGAGAGGATGTGGCCAGGGAGAGGGTTAAGCCACAGGAAGATGGGTGAGGCTCTGGAGAAGGGAATGTGGCAGGGATTGAGATACAGGGGGAGAATGTCACTAACACATTGGGCATGCCAATGTTACTGTAATGGACTGTGGGTGTGTCCGTGATTGTGATAACAGACTGTGAGTGTGTAGATGAGTGTGACTGACTGTGAATGTGTCAACATTTGCCTGATGGATTGTGGGAGTGACAGTGTTTGTTTGATGGATTGTTGGTGTGTGTTAGTGCAATGGACTATGGGTATGTCAACATTAGGAGACAGTGAGGACTGCAGATGCTGGAGATCAGAGTCGAGAGTGTGGTGCTGGAAAAGCACAGCAGGTCAGGCAGCATCCGGGGAGCAGGGGAATCGACATTTTGGGCAGAAGCCCTTCGTTAGTCTCATGGTCTGTGAGTGTGTCAGTGTTAGTGTTATGGGCAGTGGGTGTGTCAGTGTCAGTGTGATCGACTGAGTGTGTTAGTGTTATGCACAGTGGGTGTGTCAGTGTAAGTGTGATAGACTGAGTGTGACTGTGTTCGTGTTATGGACTGTGGGTGTGTCAGTGCCAGTGTGATGGACTGAGTGTGTCAGTGTTAGTATTATGGACAGTGTGTGTGTTAGTGTCAGTGTGATAGACTGAGTGTGTCAGTGTTAGTGTTATGGGCAGTAGATGTGTCAGTGTTAGTGTGATGGACTGAGTGTGTTAGTGTTATGGACAGTGGGTGTGTCAGTGCCAGTGTGATAGTCTGAGTGTGACATTGTTAGTGTTGTGGGCAGTGGGTGTGTCAGTGTCCGTGTGATAAACTGAGTGTGTTAGTGTTATGGACAGTGGACATGTCAGTGTCAGTGTGATAGACTGAGTGTGTCAGTGTTAGTGTTATGGACAGTGGGTGTGTCAGTGTCAGTGTGATAGACTGAGTGTGTCAGTGTTAGTGTTATGGGCAGTGGGTGTGTCAGTGTCAGTGTGATCGACTGAGTGTGTTAGTGTTATGGACAGTGGGTGTGTCAGTGTAAGTGTGATAGACTGAGTGTGACTGTGTTCGTGTTATGGACAGTGGGTGTGTCAGTGCCAGTGTGACAGACTGCATGTGTCAGTGTTAGTGTGATAGACAGAGTGTGTCAGTGTTACTGTTATGGACAGCGGGTGTGTTAGTGTCAGTGTGATGGACTGAGTGTGACATTGTTAGTGTTGTGGGCAGTGGGTGTGTCAGTGCCAGTGTGATAGTCTGAGTGTGACATTGTTAGTGTTGTGGGCAGTGGGTGTGTCAGTGTCCGTGTGATAAACTGAGTGTGTTAGTGTTATGGACAGTGGACATGTCAGTGTCAGTGTGATACACTGAGTGTGTCAGTGTTAGTGTTATGGACAGTGGGTGTGTCAGTGTCAGTGTGATAGACTGAGTTTGTCAGTGTTAGTGTTATGGACAGTGGGTGTGTCAGCATCAGTGTGTAAGACTGAGTGTGTCAGTGTTAGTGTTATGGGCAGTGGGTGTGTCAGTGTCAGTGTGATTGTTATGGGCAGTGGGTGTGTCAGTGTCAGTTTGATAGACTGTGTCAGTATTAGTGTTATGGGCAGTAGGTGTGTCAGTGTGATTGAGTGTGTCAGTGTTAGTGTTATGGACAGTGGGTGTGTCAGTGTCAGTGTGATAGACTGAGTGCGACAGTGTTAGTGTTATGGACAGTAGGTGTGTCAGTGTCAGTGTGATAGACTGAGTGTGTCAGTGTTAGTGTTATGGACAGTGGGTGTGTCAGTGTCAGTGTGATAGACTGAGTGTGACAGTGTTAGTGTTGTGGGCAGTGGGTGTGTCAGTGTCAGTGTGATAGTCTGAGTGTGACAGTGTTAGTGTTATGGGCAGTAGGCATGACAGTGTGATTGAGTGTGTCAGTGTCAGTGTGATAGACTGAGTGCGACAGTGTTAGTGTTATGGACAGTAGGTGTGTCAGTGTCAGTGTGATAGACTGAGTGTGTCAGTGTTAGTGTTATGGACAGTGGACATGTCAGTGTCAGTGTAATACACTGAGTGTGTCAGTGTTAGTGTTATGGACAGTGGGTGTGTCAGTGTCAGTGTGATAGACTGAGTGTGTCAGTGTTAGTGTTATGGGCAGTGGGTGTGTCAGTGTCAGTTTGATAGACTGTGTCAGTATTAGTGTTATGGGCAGTAGGTGTGTCAGTGTGATTGAGTGTGTCAGTGTTAGTGTTATGGACAGTGGGTGTGTCAGTGTCAGTGTGATAGACTGAGTGTGTCAGTGTTACTGTTATGGACAGTGGGTGTGTCAGTGTCAGTGTGATATACTGAGTGTGTCAGTGTTAGTGTTATGGGCAGTGGGTGTGTCAGTGTCAGTGTGATCGACTGAGTGTGTTAGTGTTATGGACAGTGGGTGTGTCAGTGTAAGTGTGATAGACTGAGTGTGACTGTGTTCGTGTTATGGACAGTGGGTGTGTCAGTGCCAGTGTGATGGACTGAGTGTGTCAGTGTTAGCATTATGGACAGTGTGTGTGTTAGTGTCAGTGTGATAGACTGAGTGTATCAGTGTTAGTGTTATGGGCAGTAGGTGTGTCAGTGTTAGTGTGACAGACTGCATGTGTCAGTGTTAGTGTGATAGACAGAGTGTGTCAGTGTTACTGTTATGGACAGCGGGTGTGTTAGTGTCAGTGTGATGGACTGAGTGTGTTAGTGTTATGGACAGTGGGTGTGTCAGTGCCAGTGTGATAGTCTGAGTGTGACATTGTTAGTGTTGTGGGCAGTGGGTGTGTCAGTGTCCGTGTGATAAACTGAGTGTGTTAGTGTTATGGACAGTGGACATGTCAGTGTCAGTGTGATACACTGAGTGTGTCAGTGTTAGTGTTATGGACAGTGGGTGTGTCAGTGTCAGTGTGAAAGACTGAGTGTGTCAGTGTTAGTGTTATGGGCAGTGGGTGTGTCAGTGTCAGTTTGATAGACTGTGTCAGTATTAGTGTTATGGGCAGTAGGTGTGTCAGTGTGATTGAGTGTGTCAGTGTTAGTGTTATGGACAGTGGGTGTGTCAGTGTCAGTGTGATAGACTGAGTGCGACAGTGTTAGTGTTATGGACAGTAGGTGTGTCAGTGTCAGTGTGATAGACTGAGTGTGTCAGTGTTAGTGTTATGGACAGTGGGTGTGTCAGTGTCAGTGTGATAGACTGAGTGTGACTGTGTTCGTGTTATGGACTGTGGGTGTGTCAGTGCCAGTGTGATGGACTGAGTGTGTCAGTGTTAGTATTATGGACAGTGTGTGTGTTAGTGTCAGTGTGATAGACTGAGTGTATCAGTGTTAGTGTTATGGGCAGTAGGTGTGTCAGTGTTAGTGTGACAGACTTCATGTGTCAGTGTTAGTGTGATAGAGTGTGTCAGTGTTACTGTTATGGACAGCGGGTGTGTTAGTGTCAGTGTGATACACTGAGTGTGTCAGTGTTAGTGTTATGGACAGTGGGTGTGTCAGTGTCAGTGTAATAGACTGAGTGTGTCAGTGTTAGTATTATGGACAGCGGGTGTGTTAGTGTCAGTGTGATACACTGAGTGTGTCAGTGTTAGTGTTATGGACAGTGGGTGTGTCAGTGCCAGTGTGATGGACTGAGTGTGTCAGTGTTAGTATTATGGACAGTGTGTGTGTTAGTGTCAGTGTGATAGACTGAGTGTATCAGTGTTAGTGTTATGGGCAGTAGGTGTGTCAGTGTTAGTGTGACAGACTTCATGTGTCAGTGTTAGTGTGATAGAGTGTGTCAGTGTTACTGTTATGGACAGCGGGTGTGTTAGTGTCAGTGTGATACACTGAGTGTGTCAGTGTTAGTGTTATGGACAGTGGGTGTGTCAGTGTCAGTTTGATAGACTGTGTCAGTATTAGTGATATGGGCAGTAGGTGTGTCAGTGTGATTGAGTGTGTCAGTGTTAGTGTTATGGACAGTGGGTGTGTCAGTGTCAGTGTTATAGACTGAGTGTGTCAGTGTTAGTGTTATGGACAGTGGGTGTGTCAGTGTCAGTGTGATAGACTGAGTGTGACAGTGTTAGTGTTGTGGGCAGTGGGTGTGTCAGTGTCAGTGTGATAGTCTGAGTGTGACAGTGTTAGTGTTATGGGCAGTAGGCATGACAGTGTGATTGAGTGTGTCAGTGTTACTGTTATGGACAGTGGGTGTGTCAGTGTCAGTGTGATATACTGAGTGTGTCACTGTTAGTGTTATGGGCAGTGGGTGTGTCAGTGTCAGTTTGATAGACTGTGTCAGTGTTAGTGTTATGGACAGTGGGTGTGTCAGTGTCAGTGTGATAGACTGAGTGCGACAGTGTTAGTGTTATGGACAGTAGGTGTGTCAGTGTCAGTGTGATAGACTTAGTGTGTCAGTGTTAGTGTTATGGACAGTGGGTGTGTCAGTGTCAGTGTGATAGACTGAGTGTGTTAGTGTTATGGACAGTGGGTGTGACAGTGTGATTGAGTGTGACAGTGTTAGTGTTGTGGGCAGTGGGTGTGTCAGTGTCAGTGTGATAGTCTGAGTGTGACAGTGTTAGTGTTATGGGCAGTAGGTGTGACAGTGTGATTGAGTGTGTCAGTGTTAGTGTTATGGACAGTGGGTGTGTCAGTGTCAGTGTGATAGTCTGAGTGTGACAGTGTTAGTGTTATGGACAGTGGGTGTGTCAGTGTTAGTGTTACGGACAGTGGGTGTGTCAGTGTAAGTGTGATAGACTGAGTGTGTCAGTGTTAGTGTTATGAAGAGTGGGTGTGTCAGTGTTAGTGGGATAGACTGAGTGTGTTAGTGTTATGGACAAGGAGTGAATCAGTGTCAGTGTGATAGTCTGAATCTGTCCGTGTTAATGTTATGGACAGTGGATGTGTCGGTGTTAGTGTTACGGACAGTGGGTGTGTCAGTGTAAGTGTGATAGACTGAGTGTGACTGTGTTAGTGTTTTGGACAGTGGGTGTGTCAGTGTCAGTGTGATAGACTGAGTGTGACAGTGTTAGTGTTGTGGGCAGTGGGTGTGTCAGTGTCAGTGTGATAGTCTGAGTGTGACAGTGTTAGTGTTATGGGCAGTAGGCATGACAGTGTGATTGAGTGTGTCAGTGTTAGTGTTATGGACAGTGGGTGTGTCAGTGTCAGTGTGATAGACTGAGTGCGACAGTGTTAGTGTTATGGACAGTAGGTGTGTCAGTGTCAGTGTGATAGACTGAGTGTGACAGTGTTAGTGTTATGGACAGTGGACATGTCAGTGTCAGTGTAATACACTGAGTGTGTCAGTGTTAGTGTTATGGACAGTGGGTGTGTCAGTGTCAGTGTGATAGACTGAGTGTGTCAGTGTTAGTGTTATGGGCAGTGGGTGTGTCAGTGTCAGTTTGATAGACTGTGTCAGTATTAGTGTTATGGGCAGTAGGTGTGTCAGTGTGATTGAGTGTGTCAGTGTTAGTGTTATGGACAGTGGGTGTGTCAGTGTCAGTGTGATAGACTGAGTGTGTCAGTGTTACTGTTATGGACAGTGGGTGTGTCAGTGTCAGTGTGATATACTGAGTGTGTCAGTGTTAGTGTTATGGGCAGTGGGTGTGTCAGTGTCAGTGTGATCGACTGAGTGTGTTAGTGTTATGGACAGTGGGTGTGTCAGTGTAAGTGTGATAGACTGAGTGTGACTGTGTTCGTGTTATGGACAGTGGGTGTGTCAGTGCCAGTGTGATGGACTGAGTGTGTCAGTGTTAGCATTATGGACAGTGTGTGTGTTAGTGTCAGTGTGATAGACTGAGTGTATCAGTGTTACTGTTATGGGCAGTAGGTGTGTCAGTGTTAGTGTGATGGACTGAGTGTGTTAGTGTTATGGACAGTGGGTGTGTCAGTGCCAGTGTGATAGTCTGAGTGTGACATTGTTAGTGTTGTGGGCAGTGGGTGTGTCAGTGTCCGTGTGATAAACTGAGTGTGTTAGTGTTATGGACAGTGGACATGTCAGTGTCAGTGTGATACACTGAGTGTGTCAGTGTTAGTGTTATGGACAGTGGGTGTGTCAGTGTCAGTGTGAAAGACTGAGTGTGTCAGTGTTAGTGTTATGGGCAGTGGGTGTGTCAGTGTCAGTTTGATAGACTGTGTCAGTATTAGTGTTATGGGCAGTAGGTGTGTCAGTGTGATTGAGTGTGTCAGTGTTAGTGTTATGGACAGTGGGTGTGTCAGTGTCAGTGTGATAGACTGAGTGCGACAGTGTTAGTGTTATGGACAGTAGGTGTGTCAGTGTCAGTGTGATAGACTGAGTGTGTCAGTGTTAGTGTTATGGACAGTGGGCGTGTCAGTGTCAGTGTGATAGACTGAGTGTGACTGTGTTCGTGTTATGGACTGTGGGTGTGTCAGTGCCAGTGTGATGGACTGAGTGTGTCAGTGTTAGTATTATGGACAGTGTGTGTGTTAGTGTCAGTGTGATAGACTGAGTGTATCAGTGTTAGTGTTATGGGCAGTAGGTATGTCAGTGTTAGTGTGACAGAATTCATGTGTCAGTGTTAGTGTGATAGAGTGTGTCAGTGTTACTGTTATGGACAGCGGGTGTGTTAGTGTCAGTGTGATGCACTGAGTGTGTCAGTGTTAGTGTTATGGACAGTGGGTGTGTCAGTGTCAGTGTAATAGACTGAGTGTGTCAGTGTTAGTATTATGGACAGCGGGTGTGTTAGTGTCAGTGTGATACACTGAGTGTGTCAGTGTTAGTGTTATGGACAGTGGGTGTGTCAGTGTCAGTGTGATATACTGAGTGTGTCACTGTTAGTGTTATGGGCAGTGGGTGTGTCAGTGTCAGTTTGATAGACTGTGTCAGTGTTAGTGTTATGGACAGTGGGTGTGTCAGTGTCAGTGTGATAGACTGAGTGCGACAGTGTTAGTGTTGTGGGCAGTGGGTGTGTCAGTGTCAGTGTGATAGTCTGAGTGTGACAGTGTTAGTGTTATGGGCAGTAGGCATGACAGTGTGATTGAGTGTGTCAGTGTTAGTGTTATGGGCAGTGGGTGTGTCAGTGTCAGTTTGATAGACTGTGTCAGTGTTAGTGTTATGGACAGTGGGTGTGTCAGTGTCAGTGTGATAGACTGAGTGCGACAGTGTTAGTGTTATGGACAGTAGGCATGACAGTGTGATTGAGTGTGTCAGTGTTACTGTTATGGACAGTGGGTGTGTCAGTGTCAGTGTGATATACTGAGTGTGTCACTGTTAGTGTTATGGGCAGTGGGTGTGTCAGTGTCAGTTTGATAGACTGTGTCAGTGTTAGTGTTATGGACAGTGGGTGTGTCAGTGTCAGTGTGATAGACTGAGTGCGACAGTGTTAGTGTTGTGGGCAGTGGGTGTGTCAGTGTCAGTGTGATAGTCTGAGTGTGACAGTGTTAGTGTTATGGGCAGTAGGCATGACAGTGTGATTGAGTGTGTCAGTGTTAGTGTTATGGGCAGTGGGTGTGTCAGTGTCAGTTTGATAGACTGTGTCAGTGTTAGTGTTATGGACAGTGGGTGTGTCAGTGTCAGTGTGATAGACTGAGTGCGACAGTGTTAGTGTTATGGACAGTAGGTGTGTCAGTGTCAGTGTGATAGACTGAGTGTGTCAGTGTTAGTGTTATGGACAGTGGGTGTGTCAGTGTCAGTGTGATAGACTGAGTGTGTTAGTGTTATGGACAGTGGGTGTGACAGTGTGATTGAGTGTGACAGTGTTAGTGTTGTGGGCAGTGGGTGTGTCAGTGTCAGTGTGATAGTCTGAGTGTGACAGTGTTAGTGTTATGGGCAGTAGGTGTGACAGTGTGATTGAGTGTGTCAGTGTTAGTGTTATGGACAGTGGGTGTGTCAGTGTCAGTGTGATAGTCTGAGTGTGACAGTGTTAGTGTTATGGACAGTGGGTGTGTCAGTGTTAGTGTTACGGACAGTGGGTGTGTCAGTGTAAGTGTGATAGACTGAGTGTGTCAGTGTTAGTGTTATGAAGAGTGGGTGTGTCAGTGTTAGTGTGATAGACTGAGTGTGTTAGTGTTATGGACAAGGAGTGAATCAGTGTCAGTGTGATAGTCTGAATCTGTCCGTGTTAATGTTATGGACAGTGGATGTGTCGGTGTTAGTGTTACGGACAGTGGGTGTGTCAGTGTAAGTGTGATAGACTGAGTGTGACTGTGTTCATGTTATGGACTGTGGGTGTGTCAGTGTCAGTGTGATACACTGAGTGTGTCAGTGTTAGTGTTTTGGACAGTGGGTGTGTCAGTGTGATAGACTGAGTGTGACAGTGTTAGTGTTATGGGCAGTGAATGTGACAGTGTGATTGAGTGTGTCAGTGTTAGTGTTATGGACAGTGGGTGTGTCAGTGTGATGGACTGAGTGTGACAGTGTTAGTGTTATGAACAGTGTGTGTGTTAGTGTCAGTGTGATTGAATGAGTGTGACAGTGTTAGTGTTATGGGCAGTAGGTGTGTCAGTGTCAGTGTGACAGACTGAGTGTGTCAGTGTTAGTGTGATAGACTGAGAATGTTAGTGTTATGGACAGCGGGTGTGTTAGTGTCAGTGTGAAGGACTGAGTATGTAAGTGTTAGTGTATGGTCTGTGGGTGTGTCAGGGCTAGTGTGATAGACAGAGTGTGTCAGTGTTAATGTGACAGACTGAGTGTGTCAATGTTAGTATTATCGGCAGTGGGTATGTCAGTGTGATAGACTGAGTGCGACAGTGTTAGTGTTATGGACATTGGCTGTGTCAGTGTCAGTGTGATAGACTGAGTGCGACAGTGTTAGCGTTGTGGGCAGTGGGTGTGTCAGTGTCAGTGTGATGGACTGAGTGTGACAGTATTATTGTTATGGGCAGTGGGTGTGTCAGTGTTAGTGTGATGGACTGAGTGTGGCAGTGTTAGTGTTATGGACAGTGAGTGTGTCAGTGTTAGTGTGATGGGCTGAGTGTGTCAGTGTTAGTGTGATGGACTGAGTGTGGCAGTGTTAGTGTTATGGACAGTGGGTGTGTCAGTGTTAGTGTGATGGGCTGAGTGTGTCAGTGTTAGTGTTATGGACAGTGAGTGTGGCAGTGTTAGTGTTATGGACAGTGAGTGTGTCAGTGTTAGTGTGATGGGCTGAGTGTGGCAGTGTTAGTGTTATGGACAGTGAGTGTGTCAGCGTCAGTGAGATAGACTGAGTGTGTTGGCGTTAGTGTCATGGATAGTGGGTGTGTCAGTGTGATAGACTGAGTGTCGCAGTGTCAGTGTGACAGACTGAGTGTGTCAATGTTAGTGTTATGGAGAGTGGGTGTGTCAGTGTCAGTGTGATAGGCTGAGTGTGTCAGTGTTATGCACATTGGGTGTGTCAGTGTCAGTGTGATGGACTGAGTGTGACAGTATTATTGTTATGGGCAGTGGGTGTGTCAGTGTCAGTGTGATGGGCTGAGTGTGTCAGTGTTAGTGTTATGGAAAGTGGGTGTGTCAGTGTCAGTGTGATGGGCAGTGAATGTGTCAGTGTATGAGACTAAGTGTGTCAAGTGTTAGTGTTATGGAGAGTGGGTGTGTCAGTGTTAGTGTGACAGACAGTGTGTCAGTGTTAGTGTTATGGGCAGTGAATGTGACAGTGTGATTGAGTTTGTCAGTGTTAATGTTGTGGGCAGTGGGTGTGTCAGTGTCAGTGTGATGGACTGAGAATGACAGTGTTAGTGTTGTGGGCAGTGGGTGTGTCAGTGTTAGTGTGATAGACTGAGTGTGTTAGTGTTATGCACAGGGAGTGAATCAGTGTCAGTGTGATAATCTGAGTCAGTCCATGTTAATGTTTTGGACAGTGGGTGTGTCAGTGTTCGTGTTATGGACAGTGGGTGTGTCATGGACGGTGGTGTGTCAGTGTCAGTGTCAGTGTCAGTGTGACAGATTGAGTGTGTCAGTGTTAGTGTTATGGAGAGTGGGTGTGTCAGTGTCAGTGTGAAAGACTGAGTGTGTCAGTGTTCATGTTATGGGCAGTAGGTGTGTCAGTGTGATGGACTGAGAGTGACAGTGTTAGTGTTGTGGGCAGTGGGTGTGTCAGTGTCAGTGTGATGGACTGAGAGTGACAGTGTTAGTGTTGTGGGTAGTGGGTGTGTCAGTGCCAGTGTGATGGACTGAGTGTGTCAGTGTTAGTGTTATGGAGAGTGGGTGTGTCAGTGTGATAGATTGAGTGTGTCAGTGTTAGTGTTATGGGCAGTGAGTGTGTCAGCATCAGTGTGTTAGACTGAGTGTGTCAGTGTTAGTGTTATGGAGAGTGGTTGTGTCAGTGTTAGTGTGGTAGACTGAGTGTGTCAGTGTTAGTGTTATGGACAGTGGGTGTGTCAGTGTCAGTGTGATAGACTGAGTGTGTCAGTGTTAGTGTTATGGGCAGTAGGTGTGTCAGTGTTAGTGTGACAGACTGCGTGTGTCGGTGTTAGTGTGATAGACTGAGTGTGTCAGTGTTATGGACATTGGGTGTGTCAGTGTGATGGACTAAGTGTGACAGTATTATTGTTATGGGCAGTGGGTGTGTTAGTGTGATAGAATGAGTGTGTCAGTGTTACTGTTATGGACAGCGGGTGTGTTAGTGTCAGTGTGATAGACTGAGTGTATCAGTGTTAGCGATATGGACATTGGGTGTGTCAGTGTTAGTGTGATAGACTGAGTGTGTCACTGTTATGGACATTGCGTGTGTCAGTGTCAGTGTGATAGACTGAGTGTGTCAGTGTTATTGTTATTGACATTGGGTGTGTCAGTGTTAGTGTGATAGACTGAGTGTGTCAGTGTTATGGACATTGGATGTGTCAGTGTGATGGACTAAGTGTGACAGTATTATTATGGGCAGTGGGTGTGTCAGTGTGATGGACTGAATGTGTCAGTGTTAGTGTTTTGGAGAGTGGGTGTGTCAGTGTCAGTGTGATAGACTGAGTGTGTCAGTGTTCGTGTTATGGACTGAGTGTGACAGTGTTAGTGTTGTGGGCAGTGGGTGTGTCAGTGTCAGTGTGATAGACTGAGTTTCTCAGTGTTCGTGTTATGGGCAGAGGGTGTGTCAGTGACAGTGTGATAGACTGAGTGTGTCAGTGTTCATGTTATGGGCAGTGGGTGTGCCGGTGTCAGTGTGATAGATTGAGTATGTAAGTGTTAGTGTTCTGGTCTGTGGGTGTGTCAGTGCTCGTGTGACAAACTGAGTGTGTCAGTGTCATTGTGATAGACTGAGTGTGACAGTGTTAGTGTTATGGGCAGTGGATGTGTCAGTGTCAGTGTGATAGACTGAGTGTGTCAGTGTTAGCGATATGGACAGTAGGTGTGTCAGTGTTAGTGTTATGGACTGAGCGTGTCAGTTTTAGTGTTATGGAGAATGGGTGTGTCAGTGTCACTGTGACAGACTGAGTGTGTCAGTGTTAGTGTTATGGAGAATGGGTGTGTCAGTGTTAGTGTTACGGACAGTGGGTGTGTCAGTGTCAGTGTGATAGACTGAGTGTGACAGTGTTAGTGTTATGGACAGTGGGTGTGTTAGTGTAAGTGTGATAGACTGAGTGTGTCAGTGTTAGCGATATGGACATTGGGTGTGTCAGTGTTATTGTTATGAGCAGTGGGTGTGTCAGTGTGATAGACTGAGTGTGTCAGTGTTAGCGTTATGGAGAGTGAATGTGTCAGTGTATGAGACTGAGTCTGTCAGTGTTAGTGTTATGGACAGTGGGTGTGTCAGTGTGATGGACTGAGTGTGTCAGTGTTAGTGTTATGGGCAGTGAGTGTGTCATTGTAGGTGTGATAAAGTGAACGTGTCAGTGTTAGTGTTATGGATGGTGGGTGTGTCAATGTCAGTGTGATAGACTGTGTCAGTGTTAGTGTTATGGAGAGATTGTGTGTCAGTGTCAGTGTGACAGACTGAGTGTGTCAGTGTCAGTGTTATGGACAGTGGGTGTGTCAGTGTTAGTGTGATAGACTGAGTGTGTCAGTGTTATTGTTATGGACAGTGGGTGTGTCAGTGTGATAGACTCAGTGTGTCAGGGTTAGTATTATGGGCAGTAGGTGTGTCATTGTCAGTGTGATAGACTGAGTGTGTCAGTGTTAGTTTTATGGAGGGTGGGTGTGTCAGTGTCAGTGTGATGGACTGAGTGTGTCAGTGTTAGTTTTATGGGCAGTGAGTGTGTCAGTGTAGGTGTGATAGAGCGAATGTGTCAGTGTTAGTGTTATGGAGAGTGGGTGTGTCAGTGTGATAGACTGACTGTGTCAGTGTTAGTTTTATGGAGAGTGCGTGTGTCAGTGTCAGTGTGATAGACTGAGTGTGTCAGTATTAGTGTTATGGAGAGTGGGTGTGTCAGTGTGATAGATTGAGTGTGTCAGTGTTAGTGTTATGGAGAGTGGGTGTGTGAGTGTCAGTGTGATGGACTGAGTGTGTTAGTGTTATGGACAGTGGGTGTGTCAGTGTCAGTGTGATAGACTGAGTGTGTCAGTGCTAGTGTTATGGACAGTGGATGTATCAGTGTCAGTGTAATAGACTGTGTTAGTGTTATGGACAGTGGGTGTGTCAGTGTTAGCGGGCTCCATTGTGAGTGTGTCAGTATTAGTGTGCACAATGCTGAAATGTCAGTGTTAGTGTTATTATACTGGTTTGTAAGTGTGTCAGTGTTTGCAGTTCTGTGGCTGTGATTGTGATTGTGATTGTAGTGGGTTGTGGTGTGTCAGTGATAGAGTGCAAGTTTGTGAGTATATCAATGTTAGTGTGATTTCTGTGTGTCAGCTTTAGTGAGCAGGTTTGTGGATGTGTCAGTATTAGTGTTCACGTTTGTGAATGTTTCAGTGTTAGTGTGATGTGAGTGTGCCCATGTCAGTGTTAGTGAGCAGGATTGTGAGTGTGTCAGTATTAGTGTGCTTGGAGTGTGCCCATGTCAGTGTTAGTGAGCAGGATTGTGAGTGTGTCAGTATTAGTGTGCTGTGAGTGTGCCCATGTCAGTGTTAGTGAGCAGGATTGTGAGTGTGTCAGTATTAGTGTGCTGTGAGTGTGCCCGTGTCAGTGTTCAGGTTTGTGAGTGTGTCAGCATTAGTCAGCAGGTTTGTGAGTGTGTCTGTATTACTGTGATGTGAGTGTGCCCGTGTCAGTGTTAGTGTGCAGGGTTGTGAGTGTGTCAGTGTTAGAGTGCAGGGTTTTGAGTGTGTTGATGTTAGTGTGCAGGGTTGTGAGTGTGTCAGTGTTAGTGTGCAGGGTTGTGATTGTGTCGATGTTAGTGTGCAGGATTGTGAGTGTGTTAATATTAGTGTGCAGTTTTATGTATCGGTCAGTGTTAGTGCGCAGTTCTGTGAATGTGTTAACGTTAGTGTGCAGTTTTGTGAGTGTGTCAATGTTAGTGTGCAGATTTGTGTGTAGGTCATTGTTAGTGTGCAGTTTTGTGAGTGTGTCAGTGTTAGTGTGCAGGATTGTGTGTCAGTGTTAGTGTGCTGGATTGTGAGTGTGTCAGTGTTAGTGTGCAGGATTGTGATTGTGTCGGTGTTAGTGTGCAGGATTGTGAGTGGGTCAGTGTTAGTGTGCAGGGTTGTGATTGGGTCAATGTTGGTGTGCAGGATTGTGATTGTGTCGATGTTAGTGTGCAGGATTGCGTGTGTCAGTGGTAGTGTGCAGGATTGCATGTGTCGATGTTAGTGTGCTGGATTGTGATTGTATCGGTGTTAGTGTGCTGGATTGAGTGTGTCAGTGTTAGTGTGCAGGATTGTGAGTGTGTCGATGTTTGTTTGCAGGATTGTGAGCGTGTCAGTGTTAGTGTGCAGGATTGTGATTGTGTCGATGTTGGTGTGCTGGATTGTGATTGTGTCGGTGTTAGTGTGCAGGATTGAGTGTGTCAGTGTTAGTGTGCAGGATTGTGAGGGTGTCGATGTTAGTGTGCAGGATTGTGAGTGTGTCGGTGTTAGTGTGCTGGGTTGTGAGTGTGTCAGTGTTAGTGTGCAGGATTGTGAGTGTGACAGTGTTAGTGTGCAGGATTATGAGTGCGTCGATTTTAGTGTGCAGGATTGTGAGTGTGTCAGTGTTAGTGTGCAGGATTGTGATTGTGTCGATGTTAGTGTGCAGGATTGTGAGTGTGTCGATATTGGTGTGCAGGATTGAGTGTGTCAGTGTTAGTGTGCAGGATTGTGAGTGTGTCGATGTTGGTGTGCAGGATTGTGAGTGTGTCAGTGTTAGTGTGCAGGATTGTGATTGTGTCGATGTTGGTGTGCTGGATTGTGATTGTGTCGGTGTTAGTGTGCAGGATTGAGTGTGTCAGTGTTAGTGTGCAAGATTGTGAGGGTGTCGATGTTAGTGTGCAGGATTGTGAGTGTGTCAGTGTTAGTGTGCTGGGTTGTGAGTGTGTCAGTGTTAGTGTGCAGGATTGTGAGTGTGACAGTGTTAGTGTGCAGGATTATGAGTGTGTCGATGTTAGTGTGCAGGATTGTGAGTGTGTCAGTGTTAGTGTGCAGGATTGTGATTGTGTCGATGTTAGTGTGCAGGATTGTGAGTGTGTCGATATTGGTGTGCAGGATTGAGTGTGTCAGTGTTAGTGTGCAGGATTGTGAGTCTGTCGATGTTGGTGTGCAGGATTGTGAGTGTGTCAGTGTTAGTGTGCAGGATTGTGAGTGTGTCGATGTTGGTGTGCAGGATTGTGAGTGTGTCGATGTTAGTGTGCAGGATTGCGTGTGTCAGTGTTAGTGTGCAGGAGTGTGAGTATGTCGATGTTAGTGTGCAGGATTGTGAGTGTGTCAGTGTTAGTGTGCTGGGTTGTGAGTGTGTCAGTGTTAGTGTGCAGGATTGTGATTGTGTCGATGTTGGTGTGCAGGATTGAGTGTGTCAGTGTTAGTGTGCAGGATTGTGAGTGTGTCAGTGTTAGTGTGCAGGATTGTGATTGTGTCGATGTTAGTGTGCAGAGTTGTGAGTGTCAGTGTTAGTGTGCAGGGTTGTGAGTGTGTCAATGTTAATGTGCAGGATTGTGAGTGTGTCAGTGTTAGTGTGCAGGGTTGTGATTGTGTCAATGTTAGTGTGCAGGATTGCGTGTGTCAGTGTTAGTGTGCAGGAGTGTGAGTGTGTCGATGTTAGTGTGCAGGATTGCGTGTGTCAGTGTTAGTGTGCAGGATTGCGTGTGTCAGTGTTAGTGTGCAGGAGTGTGAGTGTGTCGATGTTAGTGTGCAGGATTGTGAGTGTGTCGATATTGGTGTGCATGATTGAGTGTGTCAGTGTTAGTGTGCAGGATTGTGAGTGTGTCGATGTTGGTGTGCAGGAATGTGAGTGTGTCAGTGTTAGTGTGCAGGATTGTGATTGTGTCGATGTTAGTGTGCAGGATTGTGAGTGTGTCGATGTTAGTGTGCAGGATTGTGAGTGTGTCGATATTGGTGTGCATGATTGAGTGTGTCAGTGTTAGTGTGCAGGATTGTGAGTGTGTCGATGTTGGTGTGCAGGAATGTGAGTGTGTCAGTGTTAGTGTGCAGGATTGTGATTGTGTCGATGTTAGTGTGCAGGGTTGTGATTGTGTCGATGTTAGTGTGCAGGGTTGTGAGTGTGTCAGTGTTATTGTTATGGACAGTGGGTGTGTCAGTGTAATAGACTCAGTGTGTCAGGGTTAGTGTTATGGGCTGTAGGTGTGTCATTGTCAGTGTGATAGACTGAGTGTGTCAGTGTTAGTTTTATGGAGAGTGGGTGTGTCAGTGTCAGTGTGATGGACTGAGTGTGTCAGTGTTAGTTTTATGGAGAGTGCGTGTGTCAGTATCAGTGTGATAGAGTGAGTGTGTCAGTGTTAGTGTTATGGAGAGGGGGTGTGTCAGTGTCAGTGTGATAGACTAAGTGTGACAGGATTGTGAGTGTGTCAGTGTTAGTGTGCAGGATTGTGATTGTGTCGATATTGGTGTGCAGGATTGAGTGTGTCAGTGTTAGTGTGCAGGATTGTGAGTGTGTCGATGTTGGTGTGCAGGATTGTGACTTTGTCAGTGTTAGTGTGCAGGATTGTGATTGTGTCGATGTTAGTGTGCAGGGTTGTGATTGTGTCAATGTTAGTGTGCAGGGTTGTGAGTGTGTCAGTGTTAGTGTGCAGAGTTGTGAGTGTGTCAGTATTAGTGTGCAGGATTGTGAGTGTGTCGATGTTGGTGTGCAGGATTGTGAGTGTGTCAGTGTTAGTGTGCAGGATTGTGATTGTGTCGATGTTAGTGTGCAGGGTTGTGAGTGTCAGTGTTAGTGTGCAGCGTTGTGATTGTGTCGATGTTAGTGTGCAGGGTAGTGAGTGTGTCAGTGTTACTGTGCAGGATTGTAAGTGTCTTGATGTTGGTGTGCAGGATTGTGATTGTGTCAATGTTAGTGTGCAGGGTAGTGAGTGTGTCAGTGTTAGTGTGCATAGTTGTGAGTGTCAATGTTAGTGTGCAGGGTCGTTTGTGTGTCAGTGTTAGTGTGCAGGGTAGTGAGTGTGTCAATGTTAGTGTGCAGGGTTGTGATTGTGTCAATGTTAGTGTGCAGGGTAGTGAGTGTCAGTGTTAGTGTGCAGGGTTGTGATTGTGTCAATGTTAGTGTGCAGGGTCGTGAGTGTGTCAGTGTTAGTGTGCAGGGTAGTGAGTGTGTCAGTGTTAGTGTGCTGGATTTTGATTGTGTCGATGTTAGTGTGCAGGGTCGTGAGTGTCTCAGTGTTAGTGTGCAGGGTAGTGAGTGTGTCAGTGTTAGTGTGCAGGGTTCTGATTGTGTTGATGTTAGTGTGCAGGGTAGTGAGTGTGTCAGTGTTAGTGTGCATAGTTGTGAGTGTCAATGTTAGTGTGCAGGGTCGTTTGTGTGTCAGTGTTAGTGTGCAGGGTAGTGAGTGTGTCAATGTTAGTGTGCAGGGTTGTGATTGTGTCGATGTTGGTGTGCAGGATTGCGATTGTGTCAATGTTAGTGTGCAGGGTTGTGAGTGTCAGTGTTAGTGTGCAGGGTTGTGATTGTGTCGATGTTAGTGTGCAGGGTAGTGAGTGTGTCAGTGTTAGTGTGCAGGATTGTAAGTGTCTTGATGTTGGTGTGCAGGATTGTGATTGTGTCAATGTTAGTGTGCAGGGTTGTGATTGTGTCGATGTTAATGTGCAGGGTAGTGAGTGTGTCAGTGTTAGTGTGCTTGGTTGTGAGTGTCAATGTTAGTGTGCAGGGTTGTGATTGTGTCGATGTTAGTGTGCAGGGTGGTGAGTGTGTCAGTGTTAGTGTGCATGGTAGTGATTGTGTTGATGTTAGTGTGCAGGGTGGTGAGTGTGTCAGTGTTAGTGTGCAGGGTTGTGATTGTGTCAATGTTAGTGTGCAGGGTGGTGAGTGTGTCTGTGTTAGTGTGCAGGGTTGTGATTGTGTCGATGTTAGTGTGTAGGGTGGTGAGTGTGTCAGTGTTAGTGTGCAGGGTTGTGATTGTATCGATGTTAGTGTGCAGCGTAGTGAGTGTGTCAGTATTAGTGTGCAGGATTGTGAGTGTGTCGATGTTGGTGTGCAGGATTGTGAGTGTGTCAGTGTTAGTGTGCAGGATTGTGATTGTGTCGATGTTAGTGTGCAGGGTTGTGAGTGTCAGTGTTAGTGTGCAGCGTTGTGATTGTGTCGATGTTAGTGTGCAGGGTAGTGAGTGTGTCAGTGTTAGTGTGCAGGATTGTAAGTGTCTTGATGTTGGTGTGCAGGATTGTGATTGTGTCAATGTTAGTGTGCAGGGTAGTGAGTGTGTCAATATTAGTGTGCAGTGTTGTGATTCTGTCGATGTTAGTGTGCAGGGTAGTGAGTGTGTCAGTGTTAGGGTGCATAGTTGTGAGTGTCAATGTTAGTGTGCAGGGTCGTTTGTGTGTCAGTGTTAGTGTGCAGGGTAGTGAGTGTGTCAATGTTAGTGTGCAGGGTTGTGATTGTGTCAATGTTAGTGTGCAGGGTAGTGAGTGTCAGTGTTAGTGTGCAGGGTTGTGATTGTGTCAATGTTAGTGTGCAGGGTCGTGAGTGTGTCAGTGTTAGTGTGCAGGGTAGTGAGTGTGTCAGTGTTAGTGTGCTGGATTTTGATTGTGTCGATGTTAGTGTGCAGGGTCGTGAGTGTCTCAGTGTTAGTGTGCAGGGTAGTGAGTGTGTCAGTGTTAGTGTGCAGGGTTCTGATTGTGTTGATGTTAGTGTGCAGGGTGGTGAGTGTGTCAGTGTTAGTGTGCCGGATAGTGAGTGTGTCGATGTTAGTGTGCAGGGTAGTGAGTGTGTCAGTGTTAGTGTGCACGGTGGTGAGTGTGTCAGTGTTAGTGAGCAGGGGAGTGAGTGTCAGTGTTAGTGTGCAGGACTGTGAGTGTGTCGATGTTGGTGTGCAGGATTGTGATTGTGTCAATGTTAGTGTGCAGGGTTGTGAGTGTCAGTGTTAGTGTGCAGGGTTGTGATTGTGTCGATGTTAGTGTGCAGGGTAGTGAGTGTGTCAGTGTTAGTGTGCAGGGTAGTGATTGTGTCGATGTTAGTGTGCAGGGTGGTGAGTGTGTCAGTGTTAGTGTGCAGGGTTGTGATTGTGTCAATGTTAGTGTGCAGGGTGGTGAGTGTGTCTGTGTTAGTGTGCAGGGTTGTGATTGTGTCGATGTTAGTGTGTAGGGTGGTGAGTGTGTCAGTGTTAGTGTGCAGGGTTGTGATTGTGTCGATGTTAGTGTGCAGCGTAGTGAGTGTGTCAGTGTTAATGTGCAGGGTTGTGATTGTGTCGATGTTAGTGTGCAGGGTGGTGAGTGTGTCAGTGTTAGTGTGCAGGGTTGTGATTGTGCCGATGTTAGTGTGCAGGGTGGTGAGTGTGTCAGTGTTCGTGTGCAGGGTTGTGATTGTGCCGATGTTAGTGTGCAGTGTTGTGAGTGTGTCAGTGTTAGTGTGCTGGGTAGTAAGTGTGTCGATGTTAGTGTGCAGGGTGGTGAGTGTGTCAGTGTTAGTGTGCAGGGTTGTGATTGTGTCGATGTTAGTGTGCAGGGTGGTGAGTGTGTCAGTGTTAGTGTGCAGGATTGTGATTGTGTCGATGTTAGTGTGCAGGGTGGTGAGTGTGTCAGTGTTAGTGAGCAGGGTTGTGAGTGTTTTGTTCTCATGCAGCTGCATAGTGAGCCTGTCCCTATTCCTGCTCCATTGGACCTGAGCATCTGAGTTTCCAATCTTCAGCCAATTCAGATCCCTCCACGTGATATCAAGGAATGGTTAGAGACACTGGATACTGCTAAGGCTTTGTATGGTGTCAACAGTCTGGTAATCGTACTGAAGACTTGTGTTCCAGAACTTGCTGTTCCCTTAGCCAAGCTCTCCCAGTACAGTTACAGCTGTCATCTACATGGCAATTGCCCAGATACATAAAAAGCAGGACAAATCCAACTCAGCCAATTCCCACCCATTGGGGTCCTCTCGACCATCAGTAAAGTGATGGAAGGTGTCGCCAACAGTGTCATCGAGCAGCGCCTGCTCAGTAATAACCTGCTCAGTGACGCCTAGTTTGGGTTCCACCAGGGACACTTAGCTCCTGACCTCATTACAGCTTTGGGCCAAACATGGACGCAAGTACTGAATTCCAGAGGGGTGGGGGTGTGGGGGGTGGTGAGAGTGACAGTCCCTGACATCAAGGCTACGTTTGACTGAGTGTGGCATCAAGGAGCCCTGGAAATACTGGAATCAATGGGGGCAAACTCTCCGCTCGTTGGACTCACACCTGGCACAGAAGAAGATGGTTGTGGTCAGTCATTTCAGCTCCAGGACATCTCTGCAGGAGTCCCTCGGGGTAGTGTCCGAGGCCCATCCACCTTCAGCTGCTTCATCAATGCCCTTCCCTCGATCATAAAGTCAGAAGTTGAGATGCTGATTGATGATTGCACAGTGCTCAGCACCATTCACAACTCCCCCGGTCCTGGAGCAGTCCATGTTCAAATGCAACAAGATCTAAGTGCCAAGTAACATTCACTCCACACAAATGCCAGGCAGTGATCATCTCCAATGATCTAACACTGCTCCTTAACATTCATTTGTGTAACTATCACCGAATGCCCCACTATCAATATCCTGGGGGTTACCATGGAACTGAAACTCAACTGGACTCACCACATGAGCGCAGGTCTACAAGAGCAGGTCAGAGACTAGGAATACTGCGGCGAGTAACTCACCTCCTGACTCCCCCAAACCTGCCCCACCATCTACACGGCACAAGTCAGGGGTGTGATGGAGTACTCCCCACTTGCCTGGATGGGAGCAGCTCCAATGAAACTCAAGAAGCTTGACACCACCCTGGCCAGAGCAGCCCGCCTGACTGACACCACACCCACATGCATCTCCCACCGACGTTCAATAGCAGCAGCGTATAATACCTACAAGGTGCGCTACAGAGCTCACCAAAGATCTTCAGGCAGCACCTTCCAACCACACGGCCACTTCCCTCTAGAAGGGGAAGTGCAGCAGTAACGTGGGAGCACCAACAACTGCCAGTTCCCCTCGAAGCCACTCCCCATCCTGACTTGGAGATACACTGCCATTCCTTCACCGTCGCTGGGCCAAAATCCTGGAATTCCCTCCCTCAGGACATTGTGGGTCAACTCCGGAGCAAGTGGACTGCCTCAGCTGAAGAGGGCAGCTCACTACCACCTTCTCAAGGGCCAACGAGAGTCACAATTAGCTTTATTGTCACGTGTCTTCATATGACGACAGTGAAACGTTTATAAGTTGCCCTGATGGCGACATCCTGGGTATAAAGGTACACCAGGGATTGGCAATGAAATGCTGGTGACACCCAAGTGCTAAGAGTGAATGGAAAACACCCAATGACGTGGGTGTGACCATGCTCTCTGTCTGGGATAGTGCGGCTCCTAGCAGGACAGGCCCAAGAGTGTGCCCTCGATCGGGGGTACCCTCTACCCGTTCCCTGCCTGTGGGTTGGCCGATGCCCCGGCAGCCTAGGCCGGAGTCTGGCTGCCACGCTACCCATCAAGGAAGGTGCTGCCAATCACAAGCCTGTCTGCCTGGCTGTGGCTGAGCTGCCTGCTGGGATTGCTGTTTGCTCTGGCAGGAGTGGGTGTGGGCTAATGCAGTGAGTCAGGATGGAGGCCTGGGATGGCCCTCAGGAACCGGAGCAGGAAGCCTGCAAGAGCCGGCCAGGGGCCTCCTGCCTCCGTTTCCTTGAGTCTCCACCCCCGTTGGCCTGAGTGAGGCCCCGGGACGATCTGTCCCCAGTGCCAGGAGGCATGGCTGCTGTCAGGCTACGGGAGCTGGCCTCGTCTCAGCTGTATCGGCGTCGCTATGAGAGGAACAGTGGGGTACTGGAGCTCTGGCACAGCAGGACTGAGCCCCCCAGCAGAAGACCTGGGTAGGTGCTGCTGCTTTATTACACTCAGAGAGTTTCTAAAAGCAACACCACAGCCTTCCCCGAGAAACAGGAAAGGAACAGGATTGTAGCTGCTGCAAAAGACAAAGCTAAACTTCCCCCCCCTCACAGTCAGAGATTGAGTCGCCAACCCCTCCCTGCTTTACACATTTGCAGTCGGGTATTTGCTCCCTTTGGAATGCTGCGAATTAATCGGCAGGTTTTATTGTGGCCTTGCACCACCCCCAACCCCAGCTCGCACCTGGGCATTCAGCGGGCAGAGGCCATGCCAGCTCCCCAAGCTCAGCCAAGGCTTCCCTCGATTCTGTCACTGTCACTCCTCCCGGTTTGGGTTTGGTGCCCCCGAGGTGTCGCCTCATTGGTGGAAAAACCCAAAATCAAACTTATCCAGGAGAGGATAGGCTGGTGCATGGGCGGTGTCAGGGTGTGTGTGTGTGTGTGTGTGTGTGTGTGTATGTGTGTGTGTGTGTGTGTGTGTACGTATGTAAAATTCCGAATCGGTGAGACAGTGTGTGTCTGAGGCTGTGTTTGAGTGTGTGTATGAGACACAGTAGGGTATGTGTAAAATAATGTGTCTGAGAGTGAATGTGTGAGTATGTGAGACAGTAAGTGTGTATGTGTGTGGGTGGATGTAAGACAGTGTGTTTCAGTATGAGTGTGAGGGCATGTGAGACTATGTGTGTGTGTCAGAGAATGTAAGACAGTGTGTTTGAGAGTGAGTGTGTGAGTATGTGAGACTGTGTGAGTGTGCACGCATGTGAGTGTGGAGGGGTATAAGGTGGAGAGGTGGACAGATCGTAGGATGGAGGTGTGAAGATTTGGAGGGTGGAGGTTTGGAAAACTTGAGGGATGGAGGAGTGGAGGGGTGGGGGATGGGGGAAAAGATTTCTGGAGCTTGGGGCTGAAGTACACAAGACTTCAATGGAGGAATCAACAGGAGGTGAGGATTGGAGATTAGATTAGGTTACTTACAGTGTGGAAACAGGCCCTTCGGCCCAACAAGTCCACACCACCCCGCCGAAGCACAACCCACCCAGACCCATTCCCCTACACTTTACCCCTTCACCTAACACTAGGGACAATTTAGGATGGCCAATTCACCTGACCTGCACATCTTTGGACTGTGGGAGGAAACTGGAGCACCCAGAGGAAACCCACGCAGACATGGGGAGAATGTGCAAACTCCACACAGTCAGTCAGTCGCCTGAGGTGGGAATTGAACCTGGGTCTCTGGCGCTGTGAGGCAGCAGTGCTAACCACTGTGTCACCGTGCTGCACCCATGGGGGTGCATCCATCTCTGAGAGCTGAAGGTGTTAGCAGCAATGGAGCAGAACACAGCCAGGGAGAGACCTGGAATCCAGAATGAGGATTTTAAAGTCAAGACTTCATTGAGTGGGAGCCACTGGGGGGTCAGAGAGAGAGAGAGAGAGAGAGAGAGAGCAAGCATGGGGACTGATTGGGCAGTGGGATTTACTGAGAGGTTAGCTGTGTCTGACCCGTGACATTCTCACAGCAGGGGATATTGGTCTCACCAGCACGGCACCCAGCCCACGCATAGGTTGGAAAAGGAACCTTGGGAGGAATGGATTCTCAATGGGCTTGCAATCCCATTGGGAAGAGAAGGCTGGAGATGGAAGGCTAGGTGCTGTTCACTGATGAGGATGTCTTGCATGAGTCTCTCTCCCTATGTTGCAGTCCCTGAGTATTGTCTGTGCACACTCTTAGCAGAGTCACTGGAGGTTCATCAGACAGACCCTCCCTTACCCTGTCGGAAAATCAGGATGGAAGGGGTTAAACCAGGTTCCTTCAAACCTCCAAGGTTTGCCTGGGATGAACGCAAGAAGGGTGTTTGTCCCCTGACTGAGGGGTCTCTAGTCTGAGCAGAGAGCAAAGTCTCAAAATAAAGAGCAGGTCATTTAGACTGAGCTGAGGAGGAATTTTTCACCCAGAGGATGGAGAATCTTTGGAATTCTTGACCCCAGAGTCTGACGTTGAGAATATTTTTAGATTTCTAGATGTTGCAGAGATCAAGGGACAGGAGGCTGGGAGGGGATGGTGATGAGGTGGATGATTAGGCAAAGTCTAGTCGAATGGTGGAACAGAATTGAAGGGACAAATGGCCTCCTTATTCCTATTTTCCGATGTCCCAGAGTGCCTTGTCACCCTAGATGGTGGTGTGTTTGTGGGCAGGTGGATACCCTTGTTCCCTTGACTGGCTCGAAGGGGTCTGTTGGGTTGATAGTGGGAGAAGGACAACAGGAAGAACAAGTGTTCACAAGGAAAGACTCCTGTCAAAACAGGGCATGGTTTATTGGGCCACAGCAACTCGGTGTAAATTGCATCAGCTCCTTGCACATTGTCACTAACACCAACGGCAACATCTCTCTCCTCTTTAGTTTCCAGCAAATCTGCCCCTTTCCCCACCCACCATGATGGGGCCTATCAGACTGGACGGAGCTTATTGCAGTGTCCAGCATTAACTCTTTCCGAACCATGACCCTCTCCAACATAGATTTCTTCTTTTGGTCTGTGAGGCTCAGTTATACTGTTAGCCTGACTCTTCAAGAGAACGACAATTAGCAGACACTGGGGGCCTCAGGATTCATTGAGAATCCTCCAGACGAAGGAGGGACCATGACACTTTTGGACTCCCCAGCCTCGTGGACAAAGATGTCCCCATCTCCTGTGAGGTGCCAGGGTCTTTCAAACAGGAGAAGGGCAGACGGCCAGGAACGTGCTCGCCTGAATTAAGATAGAATCCCAAGAGTGTGGAAGCAGGTCATTCAGCCCATCGAGTCCACACTGAACCTCTGAAGATCATCCCACCTGTAACCTTGCACTTCCTGTAGCTAATCCAGCTAGCCTGCACACTATGGGGCAATTTAGGATAGTCAATCCACCTGAGCAGCACATCTTTGGACTGTGGGTGGAAACCAAGAGGAAACCCACAGGGACAATGTGCAAACTCCACACAGGCAGTCACCTGAGGCTGGAATTGAGCCCGGGTCTCTGGCGCTGTGAGGCAGCAGTGCTAACCACTGAGCCGCCCGTGTGGAACTTGTTTTCAGGCTGGAGAGGGCCTGAAGTTTATTTTCCACTTGTACATCGCCAAGCCCAAACTGTCCGTAACATATCACTGCAGGAGAAATGAAGGGAATTGTTTTTAATTGATAGGGAGTTAGACTGAGAGGAGTGGGTGAGATTAGGAGTCAGTCACAGACACCACATCTCAACAGGACTGGGACCAGCATGTTCATGGGGAGGGGTGTTAATGCTGTGGGGTGAATAGGCGGGAGATTGGCCGGGGAATGGGGTCAGAGGATAGAGGAGAAGCGATGGAATGAAAAAGGAGAGAGAGAGAGAGCACAATTCTTTAAATTACATCCAAGCGAGTCAGTTCAGGCAGGATATTAAAAACCCCCAAAAGAAGGGAGGGAGATCTGGACCGAATATTTGGTACGCGGAAGTGACGTGGTCTTGGTGGAAGTTGCGTTTAAAAAGGAAACTAGGAGTCATAAAAGAGTGGGTGAGGAAGCATTAGCAGGTGGAACAATGGAAAACACAAAGGTACATTGGGTTTTAGGAAAGAGTGACCCTGGATAGGACAGGGCACATCACAGAATATGGAGGCAATCTGCATGTGGACCCCAAGGATGGTGGCTGTAGTGCTCAATGAATATATAACATCACTCCCTTAGTACTGACCCCCAGAGAGTGCAGCACTCCCTCAGTACTGACCCACTGACAGTGCAACACTCTCTCAGTACTGACCCTCCAACAGTGCAGCACTCCCTCAGTACTGACCGTCTGACAGTACAACACTCTCTGTACTGACCCCCGACAGTGCAGCACTCCTTCAGTACTGACCGTCTGACAGTGCAGCACTCCTTCAGTACTGACCCTCTGACAGTGCAGCACTCCCTCAGTACTGACCCTCTGACAGTGCAACACTCTCTCAGTACTGACCCCCGACAGTGCAGCACTCCCTCAGTACTGACCCTCCGACAGTGCAACACTCTCTCAGTACTGACCCCCGACAGTGCAACACTCTCTCAGTACTGACCCCCGACAGTGCAGCACTCCCTCAGTACTGACCCTCCGACAGTGCAGCACTCCCTCAGTACTGACCCCCCGACAGTGCAGCACTCCCTCAGCACTGATTCTCCGACAGTGCAGCACTCCCTCAGTACTGACCCCCGACAGTGCAGCACTCCCTCAGTACTGACCCTCTGACAGTGCAGCACTCCCTCAGTACTGACCCACTGACAGTGCAACACTCCCTCAGTACTGACCCTCTGACAGTGCAGCACTCCTTCAGTACTGACCCTCTGACAGTGCAGCACTCCCTCAGTACTGACCCTCTGACAGTGCAACACTCTCTCAGTACTGACCCCCAACAGTGCAGCACTCCCTCAGTACTGACCCCCGACAGTGCAGCACTCCCTCAGTACTGACCCTCTGACAGTGCAGCACTCCCTCAGTACTGACCCACTGACAGTGCAACACTCCCTCAGTACTGACCCTCTGACAGTGCAGCACTCCCTCAGTAATGACCCCCCGACAGTGCAGCACTCCCTCAGCACTGATTCTCCGACAGTGCAACACTCCCTCAGTACTGACCCCCGACAGTGCAGCACTCCCTCAGTACTGACCCTCTGACAGTGCAGCACTCCCTCAGTACTGACCCACTGACAGTGCAACACTCCCTCAGTACTGACCCCCCGACAGTGCAGCACTCCCTCAGTACTGACCGTCTGACAGTACAACACTCTCTGTACTGACCCCCGACAGTGCAACACTCCCTCAGTACTGACCCTCTGACAGTGCAGCACTCCTTCAGTACTGACCCTCTGACAGTGCAGCACTCCCTCTACTGACCCTCTGACAGTGCAACACTCTCTCAGTACTGACCCCCAACAGTGCAGCACTCCCTCAGTACTGACCCTCCGACAGTGCAACACTCTCTCAGTACTGACCCCCGACAGTGCAACACTTGCTCAGTACTGACCATCCGACAGTGCAGCACTCCCTCAGTACTGACCCCCTGACAGTGCAGCACTCTCTCAGTACTGACCCCCGACAGTGCAGCACTCCCTCAGTACTGACCCTCCGACAGTGCAACACTCTCTCAGTACTGACCCCCGACAGTGCAGCACTCCCTCAGCACTGATTCTCCGACAGTGCAAAACTCACTCAGTACTGAACCCCGACAGTGCAGCACTCCCTCATTACTGACCCCCCGACAGTGCAGCACTCCCTTAGTACTGACCCTTTGACAGTGCAACACTCCCTCAGTACTGACCCCCCGACAGTGCACCACTCCCTCAGTACTGACCCCCCGACAGTGCACCACTCCCTCAGTACTGACCCCCGACAGTGCAGCACTCCCTCAGCACTGACCCTCCGACAGTGCGGCACTCCCTCAGCACTGACCCTCAGACAGTGCAACACTCTCTCAGGACTGACCCTCCGACAGTGCAACACTCCCTCAGTACTGACCCTCCGACAGTGCAACACTCTCTCAGTACCGACCCCCGACAGTGCAGCACTCTCTCAGTACTGACCCTCCGACAGTGCAGCACTCCCTCAGTACTGACCTCCCGACAGTGCAGCAATCCCTCAGTACTGACCCCCCCGACAGTGCAGCACTCCCTCAGTACTGACCCTCTGACAGTGCAGCACTCCCTCAGTACTGATTCTCGGACAGTGCGGCACTCCCTCAGTACTGACCCCCTGACACTGCAGCACTCCCTCAGTACTGACCCTCTGACAGTGCAGCACTCCCTCAGTACTGATTCTCCGACAGTGCGGCACTCCCTCAGTACTGACCCCCCCGACACTGCAGCACTCCCTCAGTACTGACCCTCCGACAGTGCAACACTCTCTCAGTACTGACCCTCCAACAGTGCAGCACTCCCTTAGTACTGACTGTCTGACAGTACAACACTCTCTGTACTGACCCCCGACAGTGCAGCACTCCCTCAGTACTGACCGTCTGACAGTGCAGCACTCCTTCAGTACTGACCCTCTGACAGTGCAGCACTCCCTCAGTACTGACCCTCTGACAGTGCAACACTCTCTCAGTACTGACCCCCGACAGTGCAGCACTCCCTCAGTACTGACCCTCCGACAGTGCAGCACTCCCTCAGTACTGACCCTCCGACAGTGCAACACTCTCTCAGTACTGACCCCCGACAGTGCAGCACTCCCTCAGCACTGATTCTCCGACAGTGCAGCACTCCCTCAGTACTGACCCCCCGACAGTGCAGCACTCCCTCAGCACTGATTCTCCGACAGTGCAAAACTCACTCAGTACTGAACCCCGACAGTGCAGCACTCCCTCATTACTGACCCCCCGACAGTGCACCACTCCCTCAGTACTGACCCCCCGACAGTGCACCACTCCCTCAGTACTGACCCCCGACAGTGCAGCACTCCCTCAGCACTGACCCTCCGACAGTGCGGCACTACCTCAGCACTGACCCTCAGACAGTGCAACACTCTCTCAGGACTGACCCTCCGACAGTGCAACACTCCCTCAGTACTGACCCTCCGACAGTGCAACACTCTCTCAGTACCGACCCCCGACAGTGCAGCACTCTCTCAGTACTGACCCTCCGACAGTGCAGCACTCCCTCAGTACTGACCTCCCGACAGTGCAGCAATCCCTCAGTACTGACCCCCCCGACAGTGCAGCACTCCCTCAGTACTGACCCTCTGACAGTGCAGCACTCCCTCAGTACTGATTCTCGGACAGTGCGGCACTCCCTCAGTACTGACCCCCTGACACTGCAGCACTCCCTCAGTACTGACCCTCTGACAGTGCAGCACTCCCTCAGTACTGACCCTCTGACAGTGCAGCACTCCCTCAGTACTGATTCTCCGACAGTGCGGCACTCCCTCAGTACTGACCCCCCGACACTGCAGCACTCCCTCAGTACTGACCCTCCGACAGTGCAACACTCTCTCAGTACTGACCCTCCAACAGTGCAGCACTCCCTTAGTACTGACTGTCTGACAGTACAACACTCTCTGTACTGACCCCCGACAGTGCAGCACTCCCTCAGTACTGACCGTCTGACAGTGCAGAACTCCTTCAGTACTGACCCTCTGACAGTGCAGCACTCTCTCAGTACTGACCCTCTGACAGTGCAACACTCTCTCAGTACTGACCCCCGACAGTGCAGCACCCCCTCAGTACTGACCCTCCGACAGTGCAACACTCTCTCAGTACTGACCCCCGACAGTGCAACACTCGCTCAGTACTGACCCTCCGACAGTGCAGCACTCCCTCAGTACTGACCCCCCGACAGTGCAGCACTCCTTCAGTACTGACCCTCTGACAGTGCAGCACTCCCTCAGTACTGACCCTCTGACAGTGCAACACTCTCTCAGTACTGACCCCCGACAGTGCAGCACTCCCTCAGTACTGACCCTCCGACAGTGCAACACTCTCTCAGTACTGACCCCCGACACTGCAACACTCGCTCAGTACTGACCATCCGACAGTGCAGCACTCCCACAGTACTGACCCCCTGACAGTGCAGCACTCTCTCAGTACTGACCCCCGACAGTGCAGCACTCCCTCAGTACTGACCCTCCGACAGTGCAACACTCTCTCAGTACTGACCCCCGACAGTGCAGCACTCCCTCAGCACTGATTCTCCGACAGTGCAGCACTCCCTCAGTACTGACCCCCCGACAGTGCAGCACTCCCTCAGCACTGATTCTCCGACAGTGCAAAACTCACTCAGTACTGAACCCCGACAGTGCAGCACTCCCTCAGTACTGACCCCCCGACAGTGCAGCACTCCCTTAGTACTGACCCTTTGACAGTGCAACACTCCCTCAGTACTGACCCCCCGACAGTGCACCACTCCCTCAGTACTGACCCCCCGACACTGCACCACTCCCTCAGTACTGACCCCCGACAGTGCACCACTCCCTCAGTACTGACCCCCGACAGTGCAGCACTCCCTCAGCACTGACCCTCCGACAGTGCGGCACTCCCTCAGCACTGACCCTCAGACAGTGCAACACTCTCTCAGGACTGACCCTCCGACAGTGCAACACTCCCTCAGTACTGACCCTCCGACAGTGCAACACTCCCTCAGTACTGACCTCCCGACAGTGCAGCAATCCCTCAGTACTGACCCCCCTGACAGTGCAGCACTCCCTCAGTACTGACCCTCTGACAGTGCAGCACTCCCTCAGTACTGATTCTCGGACAGTGCGGCACTCCCTCAGTACTGACCCCCTGACACTGCAGCACTCCCTCAGTACTGACCCTCCGACAGTGCAGCACTCCCTCAGTACTGACCCTCCGACAGTGCAACACTCTCTCAGTACTGACCCCCGACAGTGCAACACTCTCTCAGTACTGACCCCCGACAGTGCAACACTCTCTCAGTACTGACCCCCGACAGTGCAACACTCGCTCAGTACTGACCCTCCGACAGTGCAGCACTCCCTCAGTACTGACCCTCCGACAGTGCAGCACTCCCTCAGTACTGACCTCCCGACAGTGCAGCAATCCCTCAGTACTGACCCCCCTGACAGTGCAGCACTCCCTCAGTACTGACCCTCTGACAGTGCAGCACTCCCTCAGTACTGATTCTCGGACAGTGCGGCACTCCCTCAGTACTGACCCCCTGACACTGCAGCACTCCCTCAGTACTGACCCTCTGACAGTGCAGCACTCCCTCAGTACTGACCCTCCGACAGTGCAACACTCTCTCAGTACTGACCCCCGACAGTGCAACACTCTCTCAGTACTGACCCCCGACAGTGCAACACTCGCTCAGTACTGACCCTCCGACAGTGCAGCACTCCCTCAGTACTGACCCTCCGACAGTGCAGCACTCCCTCAGTACTGACCCCCCGACAGTGCAGCACTCCCTCAGCACTGATTCTCCGACAGTGCAGGACTCCCTCAGTACTGAACCCCGACAGTGCAGCACTCCCTCAGTACTGACCCCCCGACAGTGCAGCACTCCCTCAGCACTGATTCTCCGACAGTGCAGGACTCTCTCAGTACTGACCCCCCGACAGTGCAGCACTCCCTCAGCACTGATTCTCCGACAGTGCAACACTCCCTCAGTACTGACCCCCGACAGTGCAGCACTCCCTCAGTACTGACCCCCCGACAGTGCAGCACTCCCTCAGTACTGACCCACTGAC
Organism: Chiloscyllium punctatum; assembly: GCF_047496795.1. Lineage (NCBI taxonomy): Eukaryota > Metazoa > Chordata > Chondrichthyes > Orectolobiformes > Hemiscylliidae > Chiloscyllium > Chiloscyllium punctatum. The sequence continues at coordinate 82,157,131 of NC_092744.1, forward strand.
AGTGCAACACTCCCTCAGTACTGACCCCCCGACAGTGCAGCACTCCCTCAGTACTGACCGTCTGACAGTACAACACTCTCTGTACTGACCCCCGACAGTGCAGCACTCCCTCAGTACTGACCGTCTGACAGTGCAGCACTCCTTCAGTACTGACCCTCTGACAGTGCAGCACTCCCTCAGTACTGACACTCTGACAGTGCAACACTCTCTCAGTACTGACCCCCGACAGTGCAGCACTCCCTCAGTACTGACCCTCCGACAGTGCAACACTCTCTCAGTACTGACCCCCGACAGTGCAACACTCGCTCAGTACTGACCATCCGACAGTGCAGCACTCCCTCAGTACTGACCCCCTGACAGTGCAGCACTCTCTCAGTACTGACCCCCTGACACTGCAGCACTCCCTCAGTACTGACCCTCTGACAGTGCAGCACTCCCTCAGTACTGACCCTCTGACAGTGCAGCACTCCCTCAGTACTGATTCTCCGACAGTGCGGCACTCCCTCAGTACTGACCCCCCGACACTGCAGCACTCCCTCAGTACTGACCCTCCGACACTGCAGCACTCCCTCAGTACTGACCCTCCGACAGTGCAACACTCTCTCAGTACTGACCCTCCAACAGTGCAGCACTCCCTTAGTACTGACTGTCTGACAGTACAACACTCTCTGTACTGACCCCCGACAGTGCAGCACTCCCTCAGTACTGACCGTCTGACAGTGCAGCACTCCTTCAGTACTGACCCTCTGACAGTGCAGCACTCCCTCAGTACTGACCCTCTGACAGTGCAACACTCTCTCAGTACTGACCCCCGACAGTGCAGCACTCCCTCAGTACTGACCCTCCGACAGTGCAACACTCTCTCAGTACTGACCCCCGACAGTGCAACACTCGCTCAGTACTGACCATCCGACAGTGCAGCACTCCCTCAGTACTGACCCCCTGACAGTGCAGCACTCTCTCAGTACTGACCCCCGACAGTGCAGCACTCCCTCAGTACTGACCCTCCGACAGTGCAACACTCTCTCAGTACTGACCCCCGACAGTGCAGCACTCCCTCAGCACTGATTCTCCGACAGTGCAGCACTCCCTCAGTACTGACCCCCCGACAGTGCAGCACTCCCTCAGCACTGATTCTCCGACAGTGCAAAACTCACTCAGTACTGAACCCCGACAGTGCAGCACTCCCTCATTACTGACCCCCCGACAGTGCAGCACTCCCTTAGTACTGACCCTTTGACAGTGCAACACTCCCTCAGTACTGACCCCCCGACAGTGCACCACTCCCTCAGTACTGACCCCCCGACAGTGCACCACTCCCTCAGTACTGACCCCCGACAGTGCAGCACTCCCTCAGCACTGACCCTCCGACAGTGCGGCACTCCCTCAGCACTGACCCTCAGACAGTGCAACACTCTCTCAGGACTGACCCTCCGACAGTGCAACACTCCCTCAGTACTGACCCTCCGACAGTGCAACACTCTCTCAGTACCGACCCCCGACAGTGCAGCACTCTCTCAGTACTGACCCTCCGACAGTGCAGCACTCCCTCAGTACTGACCTCCCGACAGTGCAGCAATCCCTCAGTACTGCCCCCCCCGACAGTGCAGCACTCCCTCAGTACTGACCCTCTGACAGTGCAGCACTCGCTCAGTACTGATTCTCGGACAGTGCGGCACTCCCTCAGTACTGACCCCCTGACACTGCAGCACTCCCTCAGTACTGACCCTCTGACAGTGCAGCACTCCCTCAGTACTGACCCTCTGACAGTGCAGCACTCCCTCAGTACTGATTCTCCGACAGTGCGGCACTCCCTCAGTACTGACCCCCCGACACTGCAGCACTCCCTCAGTACTGACCCTCCGACAGTGCAACACTCTCTCAGTACTGACCCTCCAACAGTGCAGCACTCCCTTAGTACTGACTGTCTGACAGTACAACACTCTCTGTACTGACCCCCGACAGTGCAGCACTCCCTCAGTACTGACCGTCTGACAGTGCAGCACTCCTTCAGTACTGACCCTCTGACAGTGCAGCACTCCCTCAGTACTGACCCTCTGACAGTGCAACACTCTCTCAGTACTGACCCCCGACAGTGCAGCACTCCCTCAGTACTGACCCTCCGACAGTGCAACACTCTCTCAGTACTGACCCCCGACAGTGCAACACTCGCTCAGTACTGACCATCCGACAGTGCAGCACTCCCTCAGTACTGACCCCCTGACAGTGCAGCACTCTCTCAGTACTGACCCCCGACAGTGCAGCACTCCCTCAGTACTGACCCTCCGACAGTGCAACACTCTCTCAGTACTGACCCCCGACAGTGCAGCACTCCCTCAGCACTGATTCTCCGACAGTGCAGCACTCCCTCAGTACTGACCCCCCGACAGTGCAGCACTCCCTCAGCACTGATTCTCCGACAGTGCAAAACTCACTCAGTACTGAACCCCGACAGTGCAGCACTCCCTCATTACTGACCCCCCGACAGTGCAGCACTCCCTTAGTACTGACCCTTTGACAGTGCAACACTCCCTCAGTACTGACCCCCCGACAGTGCACCACTCCCTCAGTACTGACCCCCCGACAGTGCACCACTCCCTCAGTACTGACCCCCGACAGTGCAGCACTCCCTCAGCACTGACCCTCCGACAGTGCGGCACTCCCTCAGCACTGACCCTCAGACAGTGCAACACTCTCTCAGGACTGACCCTCCGACAGTGCAACACTCCCTCAGTACTGACCCTCCGACAGTGCAACACTCTCTCAGTACCGACCCCCGACAGTGCAGCACTCTCTCAGTACTGACCCTCCGACAGTGCAGCACTCCCTCAGTACTGACCTCCCGACAGTGCAGCAATCCCTCAGTACTGACCCCCCCGACAGTGCAGCACTCCCTCAGTACTGACCCTCTGACAGTGCAGCACTCCCTCAGTACTGATTCTCGGACAGTGCGGCACTCCCTCAGTACTGACCCCCTGACACTGCAGCACTCCCTCAGTACTGACCCTCTGACAGTGCAGCACTCCCTCAGTACTGACCCTCTGACAGTGCAGCACTCCCTCAGTACTGATTCTCCGACAGTGCGGCACTCCCTCAGTACTGACCCCCCGACACTGCAGCACTCCCTCAGTACTGACCCTCCGACAGTGCAACACTCTCTCAGTACTGACCCTCCAACAGTGCAGCACTCCCTTAGTACTGACTGTCTGACAGTACAACACTCTCTGTACTGACCCCCGACAGTGCAGCACTCCCTCAGTACTGACCGTCTGACAGTGCAGAACTCCTTCAGTACTGACCCTCTGACAGTGCAGCACTCTCTCAGTACTGACCCTCTGACAGTGCAACACTCTCTCAGTACTGACCCCCGACAGTGCAGCACCCCCTCAGTACTGACCATCCGACAGTGCAACACTCTCTCAGTACTGACCCCCGACAGTGCAACACTCGCTCAGTACTGACCCTCCGACAGTGCAGCACTCCCTCAGTACTGACCCCCCGACAGTGCAGCACTCCTTCAGTACTGACCCTCTGACAGTGCAGCACTCCCTCAGTACTGACCCTCTGACAGTGCAACACTCTCTCAGTACTGACCCCCGACAGTGCAGCACTCCCTCAGTACTGACCCTCCGACAGTGCAACACTCTCTCAGTACTGACCCCCGACAGTGCAACACTCGCTCAGTACTGACCATCCGACAGTGCAGCACTCCCTCAGTACTGACCCCCTGACAGTGCAGCACTCTCTCAGTACTGACCCCCGACAGTGCATCACTCCCTCAGTACTGACCTCCCGACAGTGCAGCAATCCCTCAGTACTGACCCCCCCGACAGTGCAGCACTCCCTCAGTACTGACCCTCTGACAGTGCAGCACTCCCTCAGTACTGATTCTCGGACAGTGCGGCACTCCCTCAGTACTGACCCCCTGACACTGCAGCACTCCCTCAGTACTGACCCTCTGACAGTGCAGCACTCCCTCAGTACTGATTCTCCGACAGTGCGGCACTCCCTCAGTACTGACCCCCCCGACACTGCAGCACTCCCTCAGTACTGACCCTCCGACAGTGCAACACTCTCTCAGTACTGACCCTCCAACAGTGCAGCACTCCCTTAGTACTGACTGTCTGACAGTACAACACTCTCTGTACTGACCCCCGACAGTGCAGCACTCCCTCAGTACTGACCGTCTGACAGTGCAGCACTCCTTCAGTACTGACCCTCTGACAGTGCAGCACTCCCTCAGTACTGACCCTCTGACAGTGCAACACTCTCTCAGTACTGACCCCCGACAGTGCAGCACTCCCTCAGCACTGATTCTCCGACAGTGCAAAACTCACTCAGTACTGAACCCCGACAGTGCAGCACTCCCTCATTACTGACCCCCCGACAGTGCAGCACTCCCTTAGTACTGACCCTTTGACAGTGCAACACTCCCTCAGTACTGACCCCCCGACAGTGCACCACTCCCTCAGTACTGACCCCCCGACAGTGCACCACTCCCTCAGTACTGACCCCCGACAGTGCAGCACTCCCTCAGCACTGACCCTCCGACAGTGCGGCACTACCTCAGCACTGACCCTCAGACAGTGCAACACTCTCTCAGGACTGACCCTCCTACAGTGCAACACTCCCTCAGTACTGACCCTCCGACAGTGCAACACTCTCTCAGTACCGACCCCCGACAGTGCAGCACTCTCTCAGTACTGACCCTCCGACAGTGCAGCACTCCCTCAGTACTGACCTCCCGACAGTGCAGCAATCCCTCAGTACTGACCCCCCCGACAGTGCAGCACTCCCTCAGTACTGACCCTCTGACAGTGCAGCACTCCCTCAGTACTGATTCTCGGACAGTGCGGCACTCCCTCAGTACTGACCCCCTGACACTGCAGCACTCCCTCAGTACTGACCCTCTGACAGTGCAGCACTCCCTCAGTACTGACCCTCTGACAGTGCAGCACTCCCTCAGTACTGATTCTCCGACAGTGCGGCACTCCCTCAGTACTGACCCCCCGACACTGCAGCACTCCCTCAGTACTGACCCTCCGACAGTGCAACACTCTCTCAGTACTGACCCTCCAACAGTGCAGCACTCCCTTAGTACTGACTGTCTGACAGTACAACACTCTCTGTACTGACCCCCGACAGTGCAGCACTCCCTCAGTACTGACCGTCTGACAGTGCAGAACTCCTTCAGTACTGACCCTCTGACAGTGCAGCACTCTCTCAGTACTGACCCTCTGACAGTGCAACACTCTCTCAGTACTGACCCCCGACAGTGCAGCACCCCCTCAGTACTGACCCTCCGACAGTGCAACACTCTCTCAGTACTGACCCCCGACAGTGCAACACTCGCTCAGTACTGACCCTCCGACAGTGCAGCACTCCCTCAGTACTGACCCCCCGACAGTGCAGCACTCCTTCAGTACTGACCCTCTGACAGTGCAGCACTCCCTCAGTACTGACCCTCTGACAGTGCAACACTCTCTCAGTACTGACCCCCGACAGTGCAGCACTCCCTCAGTACTGACCCTCCGACAGTGCAACACTCTCTCAGTACTGACCCCCGACACTGCAACACTCGCTCAGTACTGACCATCCGACAGTGCAGCACTCCCACAGTACTGACCCCCTGACAGTGCAGCACTCTCTCAGTACTGACCCCCGACAGTGCAGCACTCCCTCAGTACTGACCCTCCGACAGTGCAACACTCTCTCAGTACTGACCCCCGACAGTGCAGCACTCCCTCAGCACTGATTCTCCGACAGTGCAGCACTCCCTCAGTACTGACCCCCCGACAGTGCAGCACTCCCTCAGCACTGATTCTCCGACAGTGCAAAACTCACTCAGTACTGAACCCCGACAGTGCAGCACTCCCTCAGTACTGACCCCCCGACAGTGCAGCACTCCCTTAGTACTGACCCTTTGACAGTGCAACACTCCCTCAGTACTGACCCCCCGACAGTGCACCACTCCCTCAGTACTGACCCCCCGACACTGCACCACTCCCTCAGTACGGACCCCCGACAGTGCACCACTCCCTCAGTACTGACCCCCGACAGTGCAGCACTCCCTCAGCACTGACCCTCCGACAGTGCGGCACTCCCTCAGCACTGACCCTCAGACAGTGCAACACTCTCTCAGGACTGACCCTCCGACAGTGCAACACTCCCTCAGTACTGACCCTCCGACAGTGCAACACTCCCTCAGTACTGACCTCCCGACAGTGCAGCAATCCCTCAGTACTGACCCCCCTGACAGTGCAGCACTCCCTCAGTACTGACCCTCTGACAGTGCAGCACTCCCTCAGTACTGATTCTCGGACAGTGCGGCACTCCCTCAGTACTGACCCCCTGACACTGCAGCACTCCCTCAGTACTGACCCTCCGACAGTGCAGCACTCCCTCAGTACTGACCCTCCGACAGTGCAACACTCTCTCAGTACTGACCCCCGACAGTGCAACACTCTCTCAGTACTGACCCCCGACAGTGCAACACTCTCTCAGTACTGACCCCCGACAGTGCAACACTCGCTCAGTACTGACCCTCCGACAGTGCAGCACTCCCTCAGTACTGACCCTCCGACAGTGCAGCACTCCCTCAGTACTGACCTCCCGACAGTGCAGCAATCCCTCAGTACTGACCCCCCTGACAGTGCAGCACTCCCTCAGTACTGACCCTCTGACAGTGCAGCACTCCCTCAGTACTGATTCTCGGACAGTGCGGCACTCCCTCAGTACTGACCCCCTGACACTGCAGCACTCCCTCAGTACTGACCCTCTGACAGTGCAGCACTCCCTCAGTACTGACCCTCCGACAGTGCAACACTCTCTCAGTACTGACCCCCGACAGTGCAACACTCTCTCAGTACTGACCCCCGACAGTGCAACACTCGCTCAGTACTGACCCTCCGACAGTGCAGCACTCCCTCAGTACTGACCCTCCGACAGTGCAGCCCTCCCTCAGTACTGACCCCCCGACAGTGCAGCACTCCCTCAGCACTGATTCTCCGACAGTGCAGGACTCCCTCAGTACTGACCCCCCGACAGTGCAGCACTCCCTCAGCACTGATTCTCCGACAGTGCAGCACTCCCTCAGTACTGACCCCCCGACAGTGCAGCACTCCCTCAGCACTGATTCTCCGACAGTGCAACACTCCCTCAGTACTGACCCCCGACAGTGCAGCACTCCCTCAGTACTGACCCCCCGACAGTGCAGCACTCCCTCAGTACTGACCCACTGACAGTGCAACACTCCCTCAGTACTGACCCCCCGACAGTGCAGCACTCCCTCAGTACTGACCGTCTGACAGTACAACACTCTCTGTACTGACCCCCGACAGTGCAGCACTCCCTCAGTACTGACCGTCTGACAGTGCAGCACTCCTTCAGTACTGACCCTCTGACAGTGCAGCACTCCCTCAGTACTGACACTCTGACAGTGCAACACTCTCTCAGTACTGACCCCCGACAGTGCAGCACTCCCTCAGTACTGACCCTCCGACAGTGCAACACTCTCTCAGTACTGACCCCCGACAGTGCAACACTCGCTCAGTACTGACCATCCGACAGTGCAGCACTCCCTCAGTACTGACCCCCTGACAGTGCAGCACTCTCTCAGTACTGACCCCCTGACACTGCAGCACTCCCTCAGTACTGACCCTCTGACAGTGCAGCACTCCCTCAGTACTGACCCTCTGACAGTGCAGCACTCCCTCAGTACTGATTCTCCGACAGTGCGGCACTCCCTCAGTACTGACCCCCCGACACTGCAGCACTCCCTCAGTACTGACCCTCCGACACTGCAGCACTCCCTCAGTACTGACCCTCCGACAGTGCAACACTCTCTCAGTACTGACCCTCCAACAGTGCAGCACTCCCTTAGTACTGACTGTCTGACAGTACAACACTCTCTGTACTGACCCCCGACAGTGCAGCACTCCCTCAGTACTGACCGTCTGACAGTGCAGCACTCCTTCAGTACTGACCCTCTGACAGTGCAGCACTCCCTCAGTACTGACCCTCTGACAGTGCAACACTCTCTCAGTACTGACCCCCGACAGTGCAGCACTCCCTCAGTACTGACCCTCCGACAGTGCAACACTCTCTCAGTACTGACCCCCGACAGTGCAACACTCGCTCAGTACTGACCATCCGACAGTGCAGCACTCCCTCAGTACTGACCCCCTGACAGTGCAGCACTCTCTCAGTACTGACCCCCGACAGTGCAGCACTCCCTCAGTACTGACCCTCCGACAGTGCAACACTCTCTCAGTACTGACCCCCGACAGTGCAGCACTCCCTCAGCACTGATTCTCCGACAGTGCAGCACTCCCTCAGTACTGACCCCCCGACAGTGCAGCACTCCCTCAGCACTGATTCTCCGACAGTGCAAAACTCACTCAGTACTGAACCCCGACAGTGCAGCACTCCCTCATTACTGACCCCCCAACAGTGCAGCACTCCCTTAGTACTGACCCTTTGACAGTGCAACACTCCCTCAGTACTGACCCCCCGACAGTGCACCACTCCCTCAGTACTGACCCCCCGACAGTGCACCACTCCCTCAGTACTGACCCCCGACAGTGCAGCACTCCCTCAGCACTGACCCTCCGACAGTGCGGCACTCCCTCAGCACTGACCCTCAGACAGTGCAACACTCTCTCAGGACTGACCCTCCGACAGTGCAACACTCCCTCAGTACTGACCCTCCGACAGTGCAACACTCTCTCAGTACCGACCCCCGACAGTGCAGCACTCTCTCAGTACTGACCCTCCGACAGTGCAGCACTCCCTCAGTACTGACCTCCCGACAGTGCAGCAATCCCTCAGTACTGCCCCCCCCGACAGTGCAGCACTCCCTCAGTACTGACCCTCTGACAGTGCAGCACTCCCTCAGTACTGATTCTCGGACAGTGCGGCACTCCCTCAGTACTGACCCCCTGACACTGCAGCACTCCCTCAGTACTGACCCTCTGACAGTGCAGCACTCCCTCAGTACTGACCCTCTGACAGTGCAGCACTCCCTCAGTACTGATTCTCCGACAGTGCGGCACTCCCTCAGTACTGACCCCCCGACACTGCAGCACTCCCTCAGTACTGACCCTCCGACAGTGCAACACTCTCTCAGTACTGACCCTCCAACAGTGCAGCACTCCCTTAGTACTGACTGTCTGACAGTACAACACTCTCTGTACTGACCCCCGACAGTGCAGCACTCCCTCAGTACTGACCGTCTGACAGTGCAGCACTCCTTCAGTACTGACCCTCTGACAGTGCAGCACTCCCTCAGTACTGACCCTCTGACAGTGCAACACTCTCTCAGTACTGACCCCCGACAGTGCAGCACTCCCTCAGTACTGACCCTCCGACAGTGCAACACTCTCTCAGTACTGACCCCCGACAGTGCAACACTCGCTCAGTACTGACCATCCGACAGTGCAGCACTCCCTCAGTACTGACCCCCTGACAGTGCAGCACTCCTTCAGTACTGACCCCCGACAGTGCAGCACTCCCTCAGTACTGACCCTCCGACAGTTCAACACTCTCTCAGTACTGACCCCCGACAGTGCAGCACTCCCTCAGCACTGATTCTCCGACAGTGCAGCACTCCCTCAGTACTGACCCCCCGACAGTGCAGCACTCCCTCAGCACTGATTCTCCGACAGTGCAAAACTCACTCAGTACTGAACCCCGACAGTGCAGCACTCCCTCATTACTGACCCCCCGACAGTGCAGCACTCCCTTAGTACTGACCCTTTGACAGTGCAACACTCCCTCAGTACTGACCCCCCGACAGTGCACCACTCCCTCAGTACTGACCCCCCGACAGTGCACCACTCCCTCAGTACTGACCCCCGACAGTGCAGCACTCCCTCAGCACTGACCCTCCGACAGTGCGGCACTCCCTCAGCACTGACCCTCAGACAGTGCAACACTCTCTCAGGACTGACCCTCCGACAGTGCAACACTCCCTCAGTACTGACCCTCCGACAGTGCAACACTCTCTCAGTACCGACCCCCGACAGTGCAGCACTCTCTCAGTACTGACCCTCCGACAGTGCAGCACTCCCTCAGTACTGACCTCCCGACAGTGCAGCAATCCCTCAGTACTGACCCCCCCGACAGTGCAGCACTCCCTCAGTACTGACCCTCTGACAGTGCAGCACTCCCTCAGTACTGATTCTCGGACAGTGCGGCACTCCCTCAGTACTGACCCCCTGACACTGCAGCACTCCCTCAGTACTGACCCTCTGACAGTGCAGCACTCCCTCAGTACTGACCCTCTGACAGTGCAGCACTCCCTCAGTACTGATTCTCCGACAGTGCGGCACTCCCTCAGTACTGACCCCCCGACACTGCAGCACTCCCTCAGTACTGACCCTCCGACAGTGCAACACTCTCTCAGTACTGACCCTCCAACAGTGCAGCACTCCCTTAGTACTGACTGTCTGACAGTACAACACTCTCTGTACTGACCCCCGACAGTGCAGCACTCCCTCAGTACTGACCGTCTGACAGTGCAGAACTCCTTCAGTACTGACCCTCTGACAGTGCAGCACTCTCTCAGTACTGACCCTCTGACAGTGCAACACTCTCTCAGTACTGACCCCCGACAGTGCAGCACCCCCTCAGTACTGACCCTCCGACAGTGCAACACTCTCTCAGTACTGACCCCCGACAGTGCAACACTCGCTCAGTACTGACCCTCCGACAGTGCAGCACTCCCTCAGTACTGACCCCCCGACAGTGCAGCACTCCTTCAGTACTGACCCTCTGACAGTGCAGCACTCCCTCAGTACTGACCCTCTGACAGTGCAACACTCTCTCAGTACTGACCCCCGACAGTGCAGCACTCCCTCAGTACTGACCCTCCGACAGTGCAACACTCTCTCAGTACTGACCCCCGACAGTGCAACACTCGCTCAGTACTGACCATCCGACAGTGCAGCACTCCCTCAGTACTGACCCCCTGACAGTGCAGCACTCTCTCAGTACTGACCCCCTGACAGTGCAGCACTCTCTCAGTACTGACCCTCTGACAGTGCAACACTCTCTCAGTACTGACCCCCGACAGTGCATCACTCCCTCAGTACTGACCCTCCGACAGTGCAACACTCTCTCAGTACTGACCCCCGACAGTGCAGCACTCCCTCAGCACTGATTCTCCGACAGTGCAGCACTCCCTCAGTACTGACCCCCCGACAGTGCAGCACTCCCTCAGCACTGATTCTCCGACAGTGCAGCACTCCCTCAGTACTGACCCCCCGACAGTGCAGCACTCCCTCAGTACTGACCCCCCGACAGTGCAGCACTCCCTTAGTACTGACCCTTTGACAGTGCAACACTCCCTCAGTACTGACCCCCCGACAGTGCACCACTCCCTCAGTACTGACCCCCCGACAGTGCACCACTCCCTCAGTACTGACCCCCGACAGTGCAGCACTCCCTCAGCACTGACCCTCCGACAGTGCGGCACTCCCTCAGCACTGACCCTCAGACAGTGCAACACTCTCTCAGGACTGACCCTCCGACAGTGCAACACTCCCTCAGTACTGACCCTCCGACAGTGCAACACTCTCTCAGTACCGACCCCCGACAGTGCAGCACTCTCTCAGTACTGACCCTCCGACAGTGCAGCACTCCCTCAATACTGACCTCCCGACAGTGCAGCAATCCCTCAGTACTGACCCCCCCGACAGTGCAGCACTCCCTCAGTACTGACCCTCTGACAGTGCAGCACTCCCTCAGTACTGATTCTCGGACAGTGCGGCACTCCCTCAGTACTGACCCCCTGACACTGCAGCACTCCCTCAGTACTGACCCTCTGACAGTGCAGCACTCCCTCAGTACTGACCCTCTGACAGTGCAGCACTCCCTCAGTACTGATTCTCCGACAGTGCAGCACTCCCTCAGTACTGACCCCCCGACACTGCAGCACTCCCTCAGTACTGACCCCCCGACACTGCAGCACTCCCTCAGTACTGACCCTCTGACAGTGTAGCACTCCCTCAGTACTGACCCCCAGACAGTGCAGCACTCCCTCAGTACTGACCCTTTGACAGTGCTGCACTCCCTCAGTACTGACCCTCCGACAGTGTAGCACTCCCTCAGTACTGACCCTCCGACAGTGCAGCATTCCCTCAGTACTGACCCTCCGACAGTGCAACACTCCCTCAGTACTGACCCCCGACAGTGCAGCACTCCCTCAGTACTGACCCTCGGACAGTGCAACACTCCCTCAGTACTGACCCTCGGACAGTGCAGAACTCCCTCAGTATTGACCCTCCGACAGTGCAACACTCTCTCAGTACTGACCCTCTGGCAGTGCAGTACTCCCTCAGTACTGACCCCCGACAGTGCTGCACTCTCTCAGTACTGACCCTCTGACAGTGCAGCACTCCCTCAGTACTGACCCCCGACAGTGCTGCACTCCCTCAGTACTGACCCTCAGACAGTGCACCACTCCCTCAGTACTGACCCCCGACAGTGCTGCACTCCCTCAGTACTGACCCTCAGACAGTGCACCACTCCCTCAGTACTGACCCCCGACAGTGCACCACTCCCTCAGTACTGACCCCCGACAGTGCGGCACTCCCTCAGCACTGACCCTCCGACAGTGCTGCACTACCTCAGCACTGACCCTCAGACAGTGCAACACTCTCTCAGGACTGACCCTCTGACAGTGCAACACTCCCTCAGTACTGACCCTCCGACAGTGCAACACTCTCTCAGTACCGACCCCCGACAGTGCAGCACTCTCTCAGTACTGACCCTCCGACAGTGCAGCACTCCCTCAGTACTGACCTCCCGACAGTGCAGCAATCCCTCAGTACTGACCCCCCCGACAGTGCAGCACTCCCTCAGTACTGACCCTCTGACAGTGCAGCACTCCCTCAGTACTGATTCTCGGACAGTGCGGCACTCCCTCAGTACTGACCCCCTGACACTGCAGCACTCCCTCAGTACTGACCCTCTGACAGTGCAGCACTCCCTCAGTACTGACCCTCTGACAGTGCAGCACTCCCTCAGTACTGATTCTCCGACAGTGCGGCACTCCCTCAGTACTGACCCCCCGACACTGCAGCACTCCCTCAGTACTGACCCTCCGACAGTGCAACACTCTCTCAGTACTGACCCTCCAACAGTGCAGCACTCCCTTAGTACTGACTGTCTGACAGTACAACACTCTCTGTACTGACCCCCGACAGTGCAGCACTCCCTCAGTACTGACCGTCTGACAGTGCAGAACTCCTTCAGTACTGACCCTCTGACAGTGCAGCACTCTCTCAGTACTGACCCTCTGACAGTGCAACACTCTCTCAGTACTGACCCCCGACAGTGCAGCACCCCCTCAGTACTGACCCTCCGACAGTGCAACACTCTCTCAGTACTGACCCCCGACAGTGCAACACTCGCTCAGTACTGACCCTCCGACAGTGCAGCACTCCCTCAGTACTGACCCCCCGACAGTGCAGCACTCCTTCAGTACTGACCCTCTGACAGTGCAGCACTCCCTCAGTACTGACCCTCTGACAGTGCAACACTCTCTCAGTACTGACCCCCGACAGTGCAGCACTCCCTCAGTACTGACCCTCCGACAGTGCAACACTCTCTCAGTACTGACCCCCGACAGTGCAACACTCGCTCAGTACTGACCATCCGACAGTGCAGCACTCCCTCAGTATTGACCCCCTGACAGTGCAGCACTCTCTCAGTACTGACCCCCGACAGTGCATCACTCCCTCAGTACTGACCCTCCGACAGTGCAGCACTCTCTCAGTACTGACCCCCGACAGTGCAGCACTCCCTCAGCACTGATTCTCCGACAGTGCAAAACTCACTCAGTACTGAACCCCGACAGTGCAGCACTCCCTCAGTACTGACCCCCCGACAGTGCAGCACTCCCTTAGTACTGACCCTTTGACAGTGCAACACTCCCTCAGTACTGACCCCCCGACAGTGCACCACTCCCTCAGTACTGACCGTCTGACAGTACAACACTCTCTGTACTGACCCCCGACAGTGCAGCACTCCCTCAGTACTGACCGTCTGACAGTGCAGCACTCCTTCAGTACTGACCCTCTGACAGTGCAGCACTCCCTCAGTACTGACACTCTGACAGTGCAACACTCTCTCAGTACTGACCCCCGACAGTGCAGCACTCCCTCAGTACTGACCCTCCGACAGTGCAACACTCTCTCAGTACTGACCCCCGACAGTGCAACACTCGCTCAGTACTGACCATCCGACAGTGCAGCACTCCCTCAGTACTGACCCCCTGACAGTGCAGCACTCTCTCAGTACTGACCCCCTGACACTGCAGCACTCCCTCAGTACTGACCCTCTGACAGTGCAGCACTCCCTCAGTACTGACCCTCTGACAGTGCAGCACTCCCTCAGTACTGATTCTCCGACAGTGCGGCACTCCCTCAGTACTGACCCCCCGACACTGCAGCACTCCCTCAGTACTGACCCTCCGACACTGCAGCACTCCCTCAGTACTGACCCTCCGACAGTGCAACACTCTCTCAGTACTGACCCTCCAACAGTGCAGCACTCCCTTAGTACTGACTGTCTGACAGTACAACACTCTCTGTACTGACCCCCGACAGTGCAGCACTCCCTCAGTACTGACCGTCTGACAGTGCAGCACTCCTTCAGTACTGACCCTCTGACAGTGCAGCACTCCCTCAGTACTGACCCTCTGACAGTGCAACACTCTCTCAGTACTGACCCCCGACAGTGCAGCACTCCCTCAGTACTGACCCTCCGACAGTGCAACACTCTCTCAGTACTGACCCCCGACAGTGCAACACTCGCTCAGTACTGACCATCCGACAGTGCAGCACTCCCTCAGTACTGACCCCCTGACAGTGCAGCACTCTCTCAGTACTGACCCCCGACAGTGCAGCACTCCCTCAGTACTGACCCTCCGACAGTGCAACACTCTCTCAGTACTGACCCCCGACAGTGCAGCACTCCCTCAGCACTGATTCTCCGACAGTGCAGCACTCCCTCAGTACTGACCCCCCGACAGTGCAGCACTCCCTCAGCACTGATTCTCCGACAGTGCAAAACTCACTCAGTACTGAACCCCGACAGTGCAGCACTCCCTCATTACTGACCCCCCGACAGTGCAGCACTCCCTTAGTACTGACCCTTTGACAGTGCAACACTCCCTCAGTACTGACCCCCCGACAGTGCACCACTCCCTCAGTACTGACCCCCCGACAGTGCACCACTCCCTCAGTACTGACCCCCGACAGTGCAGCACTCCCTCAGCACTGACCCTCCGACAGTGCGGCACTCCCTCAGCACTGACCCTCAGACAGTGCAACACTCTCTCAGGACTGACCCTCCGACAGTGCAACACTCCCTCAGTACTGACCCTCCGACAGTGCAACACTCTCTCAGTACCGACCCCCGACAGTGCAGCACTCTCTCAGTACTGACCCTCCGACAGTGCAGCACTCCCTCAGTACTGACCTCCCGACAGTGCAGCAATCCCTCAGTACTGACCCCCCCGACAGTGCAGCACTCCCTCAGTACTGACCCTCTGACAGTGCAGCACTCCCTCAGTACTGATTCTCGGACAGTGCGGCACTCCCTCAGTACTGACCCCCTGACACTGCAGCACTCCCTCAGTACTGACCCTCTGACAGTGCAGCACTCCCTCAGTACTGACCCTCTGACAGTGCAGCACTCCCTCAGTACTGATTCTCCGACAGTGCGGCACTCCCTCAGTACTGACCCCCCGACACTGCAGCACTCCCTCAGTACTGACCCTCCGACAGTGCAACACTCTCTCAGTACTGACCCTCCAACAGTGCAGCACTCCCTTAGTACTGACTGTCTGACAGTACAACACTCTCTGTACTGACCCCCGACAGTGCAGCACTCCCTCAGTACTGACCGTCTGACAGTGCAGCACTCCTTCAGTACTGACCCTCTGACAGTGCAGCACTCCCTCAGTACTGACCCTCTGACAGTGCAGCACTCCCTCAGTACTGACCCTCTGACGGTGCAGCACTCCCTCAGCACTGATTCTCCGACAGTGCAAAACTCACTCAGTACTGAACCCCGACAGTGCAGCACTCCCTCATTACTGACCCCCCGACAGTGCAGCACTCCCTTAGTACTGACCCTTTGACAGTGCAACACTCCCTCAGTACTGACCCCCCGACAGTGCACCACTCCCTCAGTACTGACCCCCCGACAGTGCACCACTCCCTCAGTACTGACCCCCGACAGTGCAGCACTCCCTCAGCACTGACCCTCCGACAGTGCGGCACTCCCTCAGCACTGACCCTCAGACAGTGCAACACTCTCTCAGGACTGACCCTCCGACAGTGCAACACTCCCTCAGTACTGACCCTCCGACAGTGCAACACTCTCTCAGTACCGACCCCCGACAGTGCAGCACTCTCTCAGTACTGACCCTCCGACAGTGCAGCACTCCCTCAGTACTGACCTCCCGACAGTGCAGCAATCCCTCAGTACTGACCCCCCCGACAGTGCAGCACTCCCTCAGTACTGACCCTCTGACAGTGCAGCACTCCCTCAGTACTGATTCTCGGACAGTGCGGCACTCCCTCAGTACTGACCCCCTGACACTGCAGCACTCCCTCAGTACTGACCCTCTGACAGTGCAGCACTCCCTCAGTACTGACCCTCTGACAGTGCAGCACTCCCTCAGTACTGATTCTCCGACAGTGCGGCACTCCCTCAGTACTGACCCCCCGACACTGCAGCACTCCCTCAGTACTGACCCTCCGACAGTGCAACACTCTCTCAGTACTGACCCTCCAACAGTGCAGCACTCCCTTAGTACTGACTGTCTGACAGTACAACACTCTCTGTACTGACCCCCGACAGTGCAGCACTCCCTCAGTACTGACCGTCTGACAGTGCAGAACTCCTTCAGTACTGACCCTCTGACAGTGCAGCACTCTCTCAGTACTGACCCTCTGACAGTGCAACACTCTCTCAGTACTGACCCCCGACAGTGCAGCACCCCCTCAGTACTGACCCTCCGACAGTGCAACACTCTCTCAGTACTGACCCCCGACAGTGCAACACTCGCTCAGTACTGACCCTCCGACAGTGCAGCACTCCCTCAGTACTGACCCCCCGACAGTGCAGCACTCCTTCAGTACTGACCCTCTGACAGTGCAGCACTCCCTCAGTACTGACCCTCTGACAGTGCAACACTCTCTCAGTACTGACCCCCGACAGTGCAGCACTCCCTCAGTACTGACCCTCCGACAGTGCAACACTCTCTCAGTACTGACCCCCGACAGTGCAACACTCGCTCAGTACTGACCATCCGACAGTGCAGCACTCCCTCAGTACTGACCCCCTGACAGTGCAGCACTCTCTCAGTACTGACCCCCGACAGTGCATCACTCCCTCAGTACTGACCCTCCGACAGTGCAACACTCTCTCAGTACTGACCCCCGACAGTGCAGCACTCCCTCAGCACTGATTCTCCGACAGTGCAGCACTCCCTCAGTACTGACCCCCCGACAGTGCAGCACTCCCTCAGCACTGATTCTCCGACAGTGCAAAACTCACTCAGTACTGAACCCCGACAGTGCAGCACTCCCTCAGTACTGACCCCCCGACAGTGCAGCACTCCCTTAGTACTGACCCTTTGACAGTGCAACACTCCCTCAGTACTGACCCCCCGACAGTGCACCACTCCCTCAGTACTGACCCCCCGACAGTGCACCACTCCCTCAGTACTGACCCCCGACAGTGCAGCACTCCCTCAGCACTGACCCTCCGACAGTGCGGCACTCCCTCAGCACTGACCCTCAGACAGTGCAACACTCTCTCAGGACTGACCCTCCGACAGTGCAACACTCCCTCAGTACTGACCCTCCGACAGTGCAACACTCTCTCAGTACCGACCCCCGACAGTGCAGCACTCTCTCAGTACTGACCCTCCGACAGTGCAGCACTCCCTCAATACTGACCTCCCGACAGTGCAGCAATCCCTCAGTACTGACCCCCCCGACAGTGCAGCACTCCCTCAGTACTGACCCTCTGACAGTGCAGCACTCCCTCAGTACTGATTCTCGGACAGTGCGGCACTCCCTCAGTACTGACCCCCTGACACTGCAGCACTCCCTCAGTACTGACCCTCTGACAGTGCAGCACTCCCTCAGTACTGACCCTCTGACAGTGCAGCACTCCCTCAGTACTGATTCTCCGACAGTGCAGCACTCCCTCAGTACTGACCCTCTGACAGTGTAGCACTCCCTCAGTACTGACCCCCAGACAGTGCAGCACTCCCTCAGTACTGACCCTTTGACAGTGCTGCACTCCCTCAGTACTGACCCTCCGACAGTGTAGCACTCCCTCAGTACTGACCCTCCGACAGTGCAGCATTCCCTCAGTACTGACCCTCCGACAGTGCAACACTCCCTCAGTACTGACCCCCGACAGTGCAGCACTCCCTCAGTACTGACCCTCGGACAGTGCAACACTCCCTCAGTACTGACCCTCGGACAGTGCAGAACTCCCTCAGTATTGACCCTCCGACAGTGCAACACTCTCTCAGTACTGACCCTCTGGCAGTGCAGTACTCCCTCAGTACTGACCCCCGACAGTGCTGCACTCTCTCAGTACTGACCCTCTGACAGTGCAGCACTCCCTCAGTACTGACCCCCGACAGTGCTGCACTCCCTCAGTACTGACCCTCAGACAGTGCACCACTCCCTCAGTACTGACCCCCGACAGTGCTGCACTCCCTCAGTACTGACCCTCAGACAGTGCACCACTCCCTCAGTACTGACCCCCGACAGTGCACCACTCCCTCAGTACTGACCCCCGACAGTGCGGCACTCCCTCAGCACTGACCCTCCGACAGTGCTGCACTACCTCAGCACTGACCCTCAGACAGTGCAACACTCTCTCAGGACTGACCCTCTGACAGTGCAACACTCCCTCAGTACTGACCCTCCGACAGTGCAACACTCTCTCTGTACCGACCCCCGACAGTGCAGCACTCTCTCAGTACTGACCCTCCGACAGTGCAGCACTCCCTCAGTACTGACCTCCCGACAGTGCAGCAATCCCTCAGTACTGACCCCCCCGACAGTGCAGCACTCCCTCAGTACTGACCCTCTGACAGTGCAGCACTCCCTCAGTACTGATTCTCGGACAGTGCGGCACTCCCTCAGTACTGACCCCCTGACACTGCAGCACTCCCTCAGTACTGACCCTCTGACAGTGCAGCACTCCCTCAGTACTGACCCTCTGACAGTGCAGCACTCCCTCAGTACTGATTCTCCGACAGTGCGGCACTCCCTCAGTACTGACCCCCCGACACTGCAGCACTCCCTCAGTACTGACCCTCCGACAGTGCAACACTCTCTCAGTACTGACCCTCCAACAGTGCAGCACTCCCTTAGTACTGACTGTCTGACAGTACAACACTCTCTGTACTGACCCCCGACAGTGCAGCACTCCCTCAGTACTGACCGTCTGACAGTGCAGAACTCCTTCAGTACTGACCCTCTGACAGTGCAGCACTCTCTCAGTACTGACCCTCTGACAGTGCAACACTCTCTCAGTACTGACCCCCGACAGTGCAGCACCCCCTCAGTACTGACCCTCCGACAGTGCAACACTCTCTCAGTACTGACCCCCGACAGTGCAACACTCGCTCAGTACTGACCCTCCGACAGTGCAGCACTCCCTCAGTACTGACCCTCTGACAGTGCAGCACTCCCTCAGTACTGACCCCCCGACAGTGCAGCACTCCTTCAGTACTGACCCTCTGACAGTGCAGCACTCCCTCAGTACTGACCCTCTGACAGTGCAACACTCTCTCAGTACTGACCCCCGACAGTGCAGCACTCCCTCAGTACTGACCCTCCGACAGTGCAACACTCTCTCAGTACTGACCCCCGACAGTGCAACACTCGCTCAGTACTGACCATCCGACAGTGCAGCACTCCCTCAGTACTGACCCCCTGACAGTGCAGCACTCTCTCAGTACTGACCCCCGACAGTGCATCACTCCCTCAGTACTGACCCTCCGACAGTGCAGCACTCTCTCAGTACTGACCCTCTGACAGTGCAGCACTCCCTCAGCACTGATTCTCCGACAGTGCAAAACTCACTCAGTACTGAACCCCGACAGTGCAGCACTCCCTCAGTACTGACCCCCCGACAGTGCAGCACTCCCTCAGCACTGATTCTCCGACAGTGCAAAACTCACTCAGTACTGAACCCCGACAGTGCAGCACTCCCTCAGTACTGACCCCCCGACAGTGCAGCACTCCCTTAGTACTGACCCTTTGACAGTGCAACACTCCCTCAGTACTGACCCCCCGACAGTGCACCACTCCCTCAGTACTGACCCCCCGACAGTGCACCACTCCCTCAGTACTGACCCCCGACAGTGCAGCACTCCCTCAGCACTGACCCTCCGACAGTGCGGCACTCCCTCAGCACTGACCCTCAGACAGTGCAACACTCTCTCAGGACTGACCCTCCGACAGTGCAACACTCCCTCAGTACTGACCCTCCGACAGTGCAACACTCTCTCAGTACCGACCCCCGACAGTGCAGCACTCTCTCAGTACTGACCCTCCGACAGTGCAGCACTCCCTCAATACTGACCTCCCGACAGTGCAGCAATCCCTCAGTACTGACCCCCCCGACAGTGCAGCACTCCCTCAGTACTGACCCTCTGACAGTGCAGCACTCCCTCAGTACTGATTCTCGGACAGTGCGGCACTCCCTCAGTACTGACCCCCTGACACTGCAGCACTCCCTCAGTACTGACCCTCTGACAGTGCAGCACTCCCTCAGTACTGACCCTCTGACAGTGCAGCACTCCCTCAGTACTGATTCTCCGACAGTGCGGCACTCCCTCAGTACTGACCCCCCGACACTGCAGCACTCCCTCAGTACTGACCCCCCGACACTGCAGCACTCCCTCAGTACTGACCCTCTGACAGTGTAGCACTCCCTCAGTACTGACCCCCAGACAGTGCAGCACTCCCTCAGTACTGACCCTTTGACAGTGCTGCCCTCCCTCAGTACTGACACTCCGACAGTGTAGCACTCCCTCAGTACTGACCCTCCGACAGTGCAGCATTCCCTCAGTACTGACCCTCCGACAGTGCAACACTCCCTCAGTACTGACCCCCGACAGTGCAGCACTCCCTCAGTACTGACCCTCGGACAGTGCAACACTCCCTCAGTACTGACCCTCGGACAGTGCAGAACTCCCTCAGTATTGACCCTCCGACAGTGCAACACTCTCTCAGTACTGACCCTCTGACAGTGCAGTACTCCCTCAGTACTGACCCCCGACAGTGCTGCACTCTCTCAGTACTGACCCTCTGACAGTGCAGCACTCCCTCAGTACTGACCCCCGACAGTGCTGCACTCCCTCAGTACTGACCCTCAGACAGTGCACCACTCCCTCAGTACTGACCCCCGACAGTGCTGCACTCCCTCAGAACTGACCCTCAGACAGTGCACCACTCCCTCAGTACTGACCCCCGACAGTGCACCACTCCCTCAGTACTGACCCCCGACAGTGCGGCACTCCCTTAGCACTGACCCTCCGACAGTGCGGCACTCCCTCAGCACTGACGCTCAGACAGTGCAACACTCTCTCAGGACTGACCCTCCGACAGTGCAACACTCTCTCAGGACTGACCCTCCGACAGTGCAACACTCCCTCAGTACTGACCCTCCGACAGTGCAACACTCTCTCAGTACCGACCCCCGACAGTGCAGCACTCTCTCAGTATTGACCCCCCGATAGTGCAGCAATCCCTCAGTAGTGACCCCCCGACAGTGCAGCACTCCCTCAGTACTGACCCTCTGACAGTGCAGCACTACCCTCAGTACTGATTCTCCGACAGTACGGCACTCCCCCAGTACTGACCCCCCGACACTGCAGCACTCCCTCAGTACTGACCCTCTGACAATGCAGCAATCCCTCAGTACTGACCCTCTGACAGTGCAGCACTCCCTCAGTACTGACCCTCGGACAGTGCAGCACTCCCTCAGTACTGATTCTCCGACAGTGCGGCACTCCCTCAGTACTGACCCCCGACACTGCCGCACTCCCTCAGTACTGACCCCCAGACAATGCAGCACTCCCTCAGTACTGACCCACCGACAGTGCAACACTTTCTCAGTACTGACCCCTGACAGTGCAGCACTCCCTCAGTACTGACCCTCCGACAGTGCAACACTCTCTCAGTACTGACCCTCGGACAGTGCAGCGCTCACTCAGGACTGACCCTCTGACAGTGCAACACTCCCTCAGTACTGACCCTCAGACAGAGCACCACTTCCTCATTACTGACCCCCGACAGTGCAGCACTCCCTCAGCACTGACCCTCCGACAGTGCAGCACTCCCTCAGTACTGACCCTCCGACAGTGCAGCACTCTCTCAGTACTGATCCTTGGACAGTGCAGCACTCCCACAGTACTGATCCTCCGACAGTGCAGCACTCCCTCTGTACTGATTCTCTGACAGTGCAGCACTCCCTCAGTACTGACCCTCGGACAGTGCAGCACTCCCTCAGTATTGACCCTCGGACAGTGCAGCACTCTCTCAGTACTGACCCTCAGAAAGTACAGCACTCCCTCAGTACTGACCCTCCGACAGTGCAGCACTCCCTCAGTACTGATTCTCTGACAGTGCAGCACTCCCTCAGTACTGATGCTCTGATAGTGCAGCACTCCCTCAGTACTGACCCTCCGACAGTGCAACACTCCCTCAGTACTGACCCTCCGACAGTGCAACACTCCCTCAGTACTGATCCCCGACACTGCAGCACTCCCTCAGTACTGAAACCCAGACAGTGCAGCACTCCCTCAGCAGTGACCCTCCGACTGTGCAACACTCTCTCAGTACTGACCCCTGACAGTGCAGCACTCCCTCAGTACTGACCCTCGGACAGTGCAGTGCTCACTCAGTACTGATTCTCTGACAGTGCAGCACTCCCTCAGTACTGACCCTCGGACAGTGCAGCACTCCCTCAGTACTGACCCTCGGACAGTGCAGCACTCCCTCAGTACTGACCCTCTGACAGTGTAGCACTCACTCAGTACTGACCCTCTGACAGTGCAGCACTCCCTCAGTACTGACCCTCTGACAGTGTAGCACTCCCTTAGCACTGACCCTCTGACAGTGCAGCACTCCCTCAGTACTGACCCTCTGACAGTGTAGCACTCCCTCAGCACTGACCCTCCGACAGTGCAGCACTCCCTCAGTATTGACCCTCCGACAGTGCAGCACTCCCTCAGAACTGACCCTCTGACAGTGCAGCACTCCCTCTGTACTGACCCTCCGACAGTGCAGCACTCCCTCAGTACTGACCCTCAGACAGTACAGCACTCCCTCAGTACTGACCCTCGGACAGTTCAGCAATCTCTGAGTACTGACACTCTGACAGTGCAGCACTCCCTCAGTACTGACCCTCTGACAGTGCAACACTCCCTCAGTACTGATCCTCCAACAGTGCAGCACTCCCTCAGTACTGACCCTAAGACAGTGCAACACTCTCTCAGTACAGACCCTCTGACAATGCAACACTCTCTCAGTACTGACCCGCCGACAGTGCAACACTCCCTCAGTACTGACCCTCTGACAGTGCGGCACTCCCTCAGTACTGACCACCTGACACTGCAGCACTCCCTCAGTACTGACCCTCTGACAGTGCAGCACTCCCTCAGTACTGACCCTCTGACAGTGCAACACTCCCTCAGTACTGATTCTCTGACAGTGCAGCACTCCCTCAGTACTGACCCCCCGAAAGTGCAGCAATCCCTCAGCACTGATTCTCCGACAGTGCAACACTCCCTCAGTACTGACCCCCGACAGTGCAGCACTCCCTCAGTACTGACCCCCCGACACTGCTGCACTCCCTCAGTACTGACCCTCTGACAGTGTAGCACTCCCTCAGTACTGACCGCCAGACAGTGCAGCACTCCCTCAGTACTGACCCTTTGACAGTGCTGCACTCCCTCAGTACTAACCCTCCGACAGTGTAGCACCCCCTCAGTACTGACCCTCCGACAGTGCAGCATTCCCTCAGTACTGACCCTCTGACAGTGCAGCACTCCCTCAGTACTGACCCCCGACAGTGCAGCACTCCCTCAGTACTGACCCTCGGACAGTGCAACACTCCCTCAGTACTGACCCTCGGACAGTGCAGACCTCCCTCAGTATTGACCCTCCGACAGTGCAACACTCTCTCAGTACTGACCCTCTGACAGTGCAGTACTCCCTCAGTACTGACCCCCGACAGTGCTGCACTCTCTCAGTACTGACCCTCTGACAGTGCAGCACTCCCTCAGTACTGACCCCCGACAGTGCTGCACTCCCTCAGTACTGACCCTCAGACAGTGCACCACTCCCTCAGTGCTGACCCCCGACAGTGCTGCACTCCCTCAGTACTGACCCTCAGACAGTGCACCACTCCCTCAGTACTGACCCCCGACAGTGCACCACTCCCTCAGTACTGACCCCCGACAGTGCGGCACTCCCTCAGCACTGACCCTCAGACAGTGCAACACTCTCTCAGGACTGACCCTCCGACAGTGCAACACTCCCTCAGTACTGACCCTCCGACAGTGCAACACTCCCTCAGTACTGACCCTCCGACAGTGCAACACTCTCTCAGGACTGACCCTCCGACAGTGCAACACTCCCTCAGTACTGACCCTCCGACAGTGCAACACGCCCTCAGTACTTACCCTCGGACAGTGCAGTACTCCCTCAGTATTGACCCTCCGACAGTGCAATACTCTCTCAATACTGACCCTCTGACAGTGCAGCACTCCCTCAGTACTGACCCCCGACAGTGCTGCACTCCCTCAGTACTGACCCTCAGACAGTGCACCACTCCCTCAGTACTGACTCTCTGACAGTGCAGCACTCCCTCAGTACTGATTCTCCGACAGTGCGGCACTCCCTCAGTACTGACCCCCCGACACTGCAGCACTCCCTCAGTACTGACCCCCAGACAATGCAGCACTCCCTGAGTACTGACCCACCGACAGTGCAACACTCTCTCAGTACTGACCCCTGACAGTGCAGCACTCCCTCAGTACTGACCCTCCGACAGTGCAACACTCTCTCAGTACTGACCCTCGGACAGTGCAGCGCTCACTCAGGACTGACCCTCCGACAGTGCAACACTCCTTCAGTACTGACCCTCAGACAGAGCACCACTTCCTCAGTACTGACCCCCGACAGTGCAGCACTCCCTCAGCATTGACCCTCCGACATTGCAGCACTCCCTCAGTACTGACCCTCGGACAGTGCAGCACTCCCTCAGTACTGATCCTTGGACAGTGCAGCACTCCCACAGTACTGATCCTCCGACAGTGCAGCACTCCCTCTGTACTGATTCTCTGACAGTGAAGCACTCCCTCAGTACTGACCCTCGGACAGTGCAGCACTCCCTCAGTATTGACCCTCGGACAGTGCAGCACTCTCTCAGTACTGACCCTCAGAAAGTACAGCACTCCCTCAGTACTGACCCTCGGACAGTTCAGCAATCTCTGAGTACTGACCCTCTGACAGTGCAGCACTCCCTCAGTACTGACCCTCCGACTGTGCTGCACTCCCTCAGTACTGATTCTCTGACAGTGCAGCACTCCCTCAGTACTGACCCTCCGACAGTGCAACACTCACTCAGTACTGACCCT
Source organism: Chiloscyllium punctatum (assembly GCF_047496795.1). Lineage (NCBI taxonomy): Eukaryota > Metazoa > Chordata > Chondrichthyes > Orectolobiformes > Hemiscylliidae > Chiloscyllium > Chiloscyllium punctatum. The sequence continues at coordinate 82,182,830 of NC_092744.1, forward strand.
CTGACAGTGCAGCACTCCCTCAGTACTGATTCTCTGACAGTGCAGCACTCCCTCAGTACTGATGCTCTGATAGTGCAGAACTCCCTCAGTACTGACCCTCCGACAGTGCAACACTCCCTCAGTACTGACCCTCCGACAGTGCAACACTCCCTCAGTACTGATCCCCGACACTGCAGCACTCCCTCAGTACTGAAACCCAGACAGTGCAGCACTCCCTCAGCAGTGACCCTCCGACTGTGCAACACTCTCTCAGTACTGACCCCTGACAGTGCAGCACTCCCTCAGTGCTGACCCTCGGACAGTGCAGTGCTCACTCAGTACTGATTCTCTGACAGTGCAGCACTCCCTCAGTACTGACCCTCTGACAGTGTAGCACTCACTCAGTACTGACCCTCTGACAGTGCAGCACTCCCTCAGTACTGACCCTCTGACAGTGTAGCACTCCCTTAGCACTGACCCTCTGACAGTGCAGCACTCCCTCAGTACTGACTCTCTGACAGTGTAGCACTCCCTCAGCACTGACCCTCCGACAGTGCAGCGCTCCCTCAGTACTGACCCTCCGACAGTGCAGCACTCCCTCAGAACTGACCCTCTGACAGTGCAGCACTCCCTCTGTACTGACCCTCCGACAGTGCAGCACTCCCTCAGTACTGACCCTCAGACAGTACAGCACTCCCTCAGTACTGACCCTCGGACAGTTCAGCAATCTCTGAGTACTGACACTCTGACAGTGCAGCACTCCCTCAGTACTGACCCTCTGACAGTGCAACACTCCCTCAGTACTGATCCTCCAACAGTGCAGCACTCCCTCAGTACTGACCCTAAGACAGTGCAACACTCTCTCAGTACTGACCCTCTGACAATGCAACACTCTCTCAGTACTGACCCGCCGACAGTGCGACACTCCCTCAGTACTAACCCTCTGACAGTGCGGCACTCCCTCAGTACTAACCCTCTGACAGTGCGGCACCCGCTCAGTACTGACCCTCAGACAGTGCAACACTCTCTCAGTACTGACACCCGACAGTGCGGCACTCCCTCAGTACTGACCCCCGACAGTGCAGCACTCCCTCAGTGCTGATCCTCTGACAGTGCAGCACTCTTTCAATACTGACCCTCTGACAGTGCAGCACTCCCTCAGTGCTGATCCTCTGACAGTGCAGCACTCCCTCAGTACTGACCCTCGGACAGTGCAGCACTCCCTCAGTGCTGATCCTCCGACAGTGCAGCACTCCCTCAGTGCTGATCCTCTGACAGTGCAGCACTCCCTCAGTACTGACCCTCGAACAGTGCAGCACACCCTCTGTACTGATCCTCTGACAGTGCAGCACTCTTTCAATACTTACCATCTGACAGTGCAGCCCTCCCTCAGTACTGACCCCCTGACAGTGCGGCACTCCCTCAGTACTGACCCCCTGACAGTGCAGCACTCCCTCAGTGCTGATCCTCTGACAGTGCAGCACTCTTTCAATACTGACCCTCTGACAGTGCAGCACTCCCTCAGTACTGACCCTCGGACAGTGCAGCACTCCCTCAGTGCTGATCCTCTGACAGTGCAGCACTCCCTCAGTACTGACCCTCGGACAGTGCAGCACTCCCTCAGTGCTGATCCTCTGACAGTGCAGCACTCCCTCAGTACTGACCCTCGGACAGTGCAGCACTCCCTCAGTGCTGATCCTCTGACAGTGCAGCACTCTTTCAATACTGACCATCTGACAGTGCAGCACTCCCTCAGTACTGACCCCCACATAGTGCAGCACTCCCTCAGTACTGATCCTCTGACAGTGCAGCACTCCCTCAGTACTGACTCTCTGACAGTGGAACACTCCTTCAGTACTGACCCTCGGACAGTGCAGCACTTCCTCAGTACTGACTCTCTGACAGTGCAACACTCCCTCAGTACTGACCCTCAGACAGTGCAACACTCTCTCAGTACTGACACCCGACAGTGCGGCACTCCCTCAGTACTGACCCCCGACAGTGCAGCACTTCCTCATTACTGACCCTCCTACAGTGCGGCACTCCCTCAGTACTGACCCTCAGACAGTGCAACACTCCCTCAGTACTGACACCCGACAGTGCGGCACTCCCTCAGTACTGACCCCCGACAGTGCAGGACTCCCTCAGTGCTGATCCTCTGACAGTGCAGCACTCTTTCAATACTGACCCTCGGACAGTGCAGCACTCCCTCTGTACTGATCCTCTGACAGTGCAGCACTCCCTCAGTCCTGACCCTACGACAGTGCATCACACCCTCGGTACTGACCCTCCGACAGTGCAGCACTCCCTCAGTACTGACCCTCCGACAGTGCAGCACACCCTCAGTACTGACCCCCTGACACTGCAGCACTCCCTCAGTACTGACCCTCCGACAGTGCATCACACCCTCGGTACTGACCCTCCGACAGTGCAGCACTCCCTCAGTACTGACCCTCCGACAGTGCAGCACACCCTCTGTACTGATCCTCTGACAGTGCAGCACTCTTTCAATACTGACCATCTGACAGTGCAGCACTCCCTCAGTACTGACTCTCTGACAGTGCAGCACTCCCTCAGTACTGACCCTCCGACAGTGCAGCACACCCTCAGTACTGACCCTCTGACACTGCAGCACTCCCTCAGTACTGACCCTCTGACACTGCAGCACTCCCTCAGTACTGACCCTCGGACAGTGCAGCACTCCCTCAGTACTGATCCTTGGACAGTGCAGCACTCCCACAGTACTGATCCTCCGACAGTGCAGCACTCCCTCTGTACTGATTCTCTGACAGTGAAGCACTCCCTCAGTACTGACCCTCGGACAGTGCAGCACTCCCTCAGTATTGACCCTCGGACAGTGCAGCACTCTCTCAGTACTGACCCTCAGAAAGTACAGCACTCCCTCAGTACTGACCCTCGGACAGTTCAGCAATCTCTGAGTACTGACCCTCTGACAGTGCAGCACTCCCTCAGTACTGACCCTCCGACTGTGCTGCACTCCCTCAGTACTGATTCTCTGACAGTGCAGCACTCCCTCAGTACTGACCCTCCGACAGTGCAACACTCACTCAGTACTGACCCTCTGACAGTGCAGCACTCCCTCAGTACTGATTCTCTGACAGTGCAGCACTCCCTCAGTACTGATGCTCTGATAGTGCAGAACTCCCTCAGTACTGACCCTCCGACAGTGCAACACTCCCTCAGTACTGACCCTCCGACAGTGCAACACTCCCTCAGTACTGATCCCCGACACTGCAGCACTCCCTCAGTACTGAAACCCAGACAGTGCAGCACTCCCTCAGCAGTGACCCTCCGACTGTGCAACACTCTCTCAGTACTGACCCCTGACAGTGCAGCACTCCCTCAGTGCTGACCCTCGGACAGTGCAGTGCTCACTCAGTACTGATTCTCTGACAGTGCAGCACTCCCTCAGTACTGACCCTCTGACAGTGTAGCACTCACTCAGTACTGACCCTCTGACAGTGCAGCACTCCCTCAGTACTGACCCTCTGACAGTGTAGCACTCCCTTAGCACTGACCCTCTGACAGTGCAGCGCTCCCTCAGAACTGACCCTCCGACAGTGCAGCACTCCCTCAGAACTGACCCTCTGACAGTGCAGCACTCCCTCAGTACTGACCCTCAGACAGTACAGCACTCCCTCAGTACTGACCCTCGGACAGTTCAGCAATCTCTGAGTACTGACACTCTGACAGTGCAGCACTCCCTCAGTACTGATCCTCCAACAGTGCAGCACTCCCTCAGTACTGACCCTAAGACAGTGCAACACTCTCTCAGTACTGACCCTCTGACAATGCAACACTCTCTCAGTACTGACCTGCCGACAGTGCGACACTCCCTCAGTACTAACCCTCTGACAGTGCGGCACTCCCTCAGTACTAACCCTCTGACAGTGCGGCACTCCCTCAGTACTTACCCTCAGACAGTGCAACACTCTCTCAGTACTGACAGCCGACAGTGCGGCACTCCCTCAGTACTGACCCCCGACAGTGCAGCACTCCCTCAGTGCTGATCCTCTGACAGTGCAGCACTCTTTCAATACTGACCCTCTGACAGTGCAGCACTCCCTCAGTGCTGATCCTCTGACAGTGCAGCACTCCCTCAGTACTGACCCTCGGACAGTGCAGCACTCCCTCAGTGCTGATCCTCCGACAGTGCAGCACTCCCTCAGTGCTGATCCTCTGACAGTGCAGCACTCCCTCAGTACTGACCCTCGAACAGTGCAGCACACCCTCTGTACTGATCCTCTGACAGTGCAGCACTCTTTCAATACTGACCATCTGACAGTGCAGCACTTCCTCAGTACTGACTCTCTGACAGTGCAGCACTTCCTCAGTACTGACCATCTGACAGTGCAGCACTCCCTCAGTACTGACCCTCTGACACTGCAGCACTCCCTCAGTACTGACCCTCTGACAGTGCAGCACTCTTTCAATACTGACCCTCGGACAGTGCAGCACTCCCTCAGTACTGACCCTCGGACAGTGCAGCACTCCCTCAGTGCTGATCCTCTGACAGTGCAGCATTCCCTCAGTGCTGATCCTCTGACAGTGCAGCACTCTTTCAATACTGACCATCTGACAGTGCAGCACTCCCTCAGTACTGACCCCCACATAGTGCAGCACTCCCTCAGTACTGATCCTCTGACAGTGCAGCACTTCCTCAGTACTGACCATCTGACAGTGCAGCACTCCCTCAGTACTGACCCTCTGACACTGCAGTACACCCTCAGTACTGACCCTCAGACAGTGCAACACTCTCTCAGTACTGACACCCGACAGTGCGGCACTCCCTCAGTACTGACCCCCGACAGTGCAGCACTCCCTCATTACTGACCCTCCTACAGTGCGGCACTCCCTCAGTACTGACCCTCAGACAGTGCAACACTCTCTCAGTACTGACACCCGACAGTGCGGCACTCCCTCAGTACTGACCCCCGACAGTGCGGCACTCCCTCAGTACTGACCCCCTGACAGTGCAGCACTCCCTCAGTGCTGATCCTCTGACAGTGCAGCACTCTTTCAATACTGACCCTCGGACAGTGCAGCACTCCCTCAGTACTGACCCTCGGACAGTGCAGCACTCCCTCTGTACTGATCCTCTGACAGTGCAGCACTCCCTCAGTCCTGACCCTCCGACAGTGCATCACACCCTCGGTACTGACCCTCCGACAGTGCAGCACTCCCTCAGTACTGACCCTCCGACAGTGCAGCACACCCTCAGTACTGACCCTCTGACACTGCAGCACTCCCTCAGTACTGACCCTCCGACAGTGCATCACACCCTCGGTACTGACCCTCCGACAGTGCAGCACTCCCTCAGTACTGACCCTCTGACAGTGCAGCACACCCTCTGTACTGATCCTCTGACAGTGCAGCACTCTTTCAATACTGACCATCTGACAGTGCAGCACTCCTTCAGTACTGACCCCCCACATAGTGCAGCACTCCCTCAGTACTGATCCTCTGACAGTGCAGCACTCCCTCAGTACTGACCATCTGACAGTGCAGCACTCCCTCAGTACTGACCCTCTGACACTGCAGCACTCCCTCAGTACTGACCCTCTGACAGTGCAACACTCCCTCAGTACTGACCCTCTGACAATGCAGCACTCCCTCAGTACGGATTCTCTGACAGTGCAGCACTCCCTCAGTACTGACCCTCTGACAATGCAGCACTCCCTCTGTACTGACCCCCGACAGTGCAGCACTCCCACAGTACTGACCCTCAGACAGTGCAACACTCCCTCAGTACTGACCCTCAGACAGTGCAACACTCCCTCAGTTCTGACCCTCTGACAATGCAGCACTCCCACAGTACTGACCCCCACACAGTGCAGCACTCCCTCAGTACTGACCCTCTGACAGTGCGGCACTCCCTCAGTACTGACCCTCTGACAGTGCAACACTCTCGCAGTACTGACCGTCTGACACCACAGCACTCCCTCAGTACTGACCCTCTGACAGTGCAGCACTCCCTCAGTACTGACCCTCTGACAGTGCAACACTCTCTCAGTACTGACCCTCTGACAGTGCAGCCCTCCCTCAGTACTGACCCTTTGACAGTGCAGCACTCCCTCAACACTGACCCTCGGACAGTGCAGCACTCCCTCAGTACTGACCCTTTGACAGTGCAGCACTCCCTCAACACTGACCCTCGGACAGTGCAGCACTCCCTCAGTACTGACCCTCTGACAATGCAGCACTCCCTCAGTACTGACCCTCTGACAGTGCAGCACTCCCTCAGTACTGACCCTCTGACGGTGCAGCACTCCCTTAGTACTGACCCTCTGACGGTGCAGCACTCCCTCAGTACTGATCCTCTGACAGTGCAACACTCCCTCAGTACTGACCCTCTGACAATGCAGCACTCCCTCAGTACTGACCCTCTGACGGTGCAGCACTCCCTCAGTACTGACTCTCTGACAGTGCAGCCCTCCCTCAGTACTGAACCCCAGACAGTGCAGCACTCCCTCAGTACTGATCCTCTGACAGTGCAGCACTCCCTCAATACTGACCCTCGGACAGTGCAGCACTCCCTCAGTACTGACCCTCTGACAGTGCAGCACTCTGTCAGTACTGCCCCACTGACAGTGCAGCACTCCCTCAGTACTGACCCTCTGACAGTGCGGCACTCCCTCAGCACTGACCCTCTGACAGTGCGGCACTCCCTCAGTACTGACCCTCGGACAGTGCAGCACTCCCTCAGCACTGACCCACTGACAGCGCAGCACTCCCTCAGTACTGATTCTCTGACAGTGCAGCACACCCTCAGTACTGACCCCCCGACACTGCAGCACTCCCTCAGCACTGACCCTCTGACAGTGCGTCACTCCCTCAGTACTGACCCTCTGACAGTGCAACACTCCCTCAGAACTGACCCTCTGACAGTACAGCACTCCCTCAATACTGACCCTCAGACTGTGCAACACTCCCTCAGTACTGACCCCCTGACACTGCAGCACTCCCTCAGTACTGACCCTCTGACAGTGCAGCACTCCCTCAGTACTGACCCTCGGACAGTGCAACACTCCCTCAGTACTGACATCTGACAGTGCAGCACTCACTCAGTACTGACCCTCCGACAGTGCAGCACTCCCACAGTACTGACCCTCAGACAGTGCAACACTCCCTCAGTACTGACCCTCAGACAGTGCAGCACTCCCTCAGTACTGACCCTCAGACAGTGCAACACTCTCTCAGTACTGACCCCCGACAATGCGGCACTCCCTCAGTACTGACCCTCGGACAGTGCAGCACCCCCTCAGTACTGCCCCTCCGACAGTGCAACACTCCCTCAGTACTGACCCTCCGACAGTGCAGCACTCCCTCAGTACTGACCTTCCAACAGTGTGGCACTCCCTCAGTACTGACGCGCCGACAGTGCAACACTCCCTCAGTACTGACCCTCCGATAGTGCAGCACTCCCTCAGTACTGACCCTCTGACAATGCAGCACTCCCTCAGTACTGACCCTCTGACAGTGCAGCACTCTGTCAGTACTAACCCTCAGACAGTGCAACACTCTCTCAGTACTGACCCTCTGACAGTGCAGCACTCCCTCAGTACTGACCCTCTGACAGTACAGCACTCCCTCAGTACTATCCCTCAGACAGTGCAACACTCTCTCAGTACTGACCCTCTGACAGTGCAGCACTCCCTCAATACTGACCCTCAGACTGTGCAACACTCCCTCAGTACTGACCCTCAGACAGTGCAGCACTCCCTCAGTACTGACCCTCAGACAGTGCAACACTCTCTCAGTACTGACCCCCGACAGTGCGGCACTCCCTCAGTACTGACCCTCGGACAGTGCAGCACTCCCTCAGTGCTGATCCTCTGACAGTGCAGCATTCCCTCAGTGCTGATCCTCTGACAGTGCAGCACTCTTTCAATACTGACCATCTGACAGTGCAGCACTCCCTCAGTACTGACCCCCACATAGTGCAGCACTCCCTCAGTACTGACCCTCGGACAGTGCAGCACTTCCTCAGTACTGACTCTCTGACAGTGCAGCACTTCCTCAGTACTGACAATCTGACAGTGCAGCACTCCCTTAGTACTGACCCTCTGACACTGCAGCACTCCCTCAGTACTGACCCTCAGACAGTGCAACACTCTCTCAGTACTGACACCCGACAGTGCGGCACTCCCTCAGTACTGACCCCCGACAGTGCAGCACTCCCTCATTACTGACCCTCCTACAGTGCGGCACTCCCTCAGTACTGACCCTCAGACAGTGCAACACTCTCTCAGTACTGACACCCGACAGTGCGGCACTCCCTCAGTACTGACCCCCGACAGTGCGGCACTCCCTCAGTACTGACCCCCTGACAGTGCAGCACTCCCTCAGTGCTGATCCTCTGACAGTGCAGCACTCTTTCAATACTGACCCTCGGACAGTGCAGCACTCCCTCAGTACTGACCCTCGGACAGTGCAGCACTCCCTCTGTACTGATCCTCTGACAGTGCAGCACTCCCTCAGTCCTGACCCTCCGACAGTGCATCACACCCTCGGTACTGATCCTCCGACAGTGCAGCACTCCCTCAGTACTGACCCTCCGACAGTGCAGCACACCCTCAGTACTGACCCTCTGACACTGCAGCACTCCCTCAGTACTGACCCTCCGACAGTGCATCACACCCTCGGTACTGACCCTCCGACAGTGCAGCACTCCCTCAGTACTGACCCTCTGACAGTGCAGCACACCCTCTGTACTGATCCTCTGACAGTGCAGCACTCTTTTCAATACTGACCATCTGACAGTGCAGCACTCCTTCAGTACTGACCCCCACATAGTGCAGCACTCCCTCAGTACTGATCCTCTGACAGTGCAGCACTCCCTCAGTACTGACTCTCTGACAGTGGAACACTCCCTCAGTACTGACTCTCTGACAGTGCAGCACTTCCTCAGTACTGACCATCTGACAGTGCAGCACTCCCTCAGTACTGACCCTCTGACACTGCAGCACTCCCTCAGTACTGACCCTCTGACAGTGCAACACTCCCTCAGTACTGACCCTCTGACAATGCAGCACTCCCTCAGTACGGATTCTCTGACAGTGCAGCACTCCCTCAGTACTGACCCTCTGACAATGCAGCACTCCCTCTGTACTGACCCCCGACAGTGCAGCACTCCCACAGTACTGACCCTCAGACAGTGCAACACTCCCTCAGTACTGACCCTCAGACAGTGCAACACTCCCTCAGTTCTGACCCTCTGACAGTGCAGCACTCCCACAGTACTGACCCCCACACAGTGCAGCACTCCCTCAGTACTGACCCTCTGACAGTGCGGCACTCCCTCAGTACTGACCCTCTGACAGTGCAACACTCTCGCAGTACTGACCGTCTGACACCACAGCACTCCCTCAGTACTGACCCTCTGACAGTGCAGCACTCCCTCAGTACTGACCCTCTGACAGTGCAACACTCTCTCAGTACTGACCCTCTGACAGTGCAGCCCTCCCTCAGTACTGACCCTTTGACAGTGCAGCACTCCCTCAACACTGACCCTCGGACAGTGCAGCACTCCCTCAGTACTGACCCTCTGACAATGCAGCACTCCCTCAGTACTGACCCTCTGACAGTGCAGCACTCCCTCAGTACTGACCCTCTGACGGTGCAGCACTCCCTTAGTACTGACCCTCTGACGGTGCAGCACTCCCTCAGTACTGATCCTCTGACAGTGCAACACTCCCTCAGTACTGACCCTCTGACAATGCAGCACTCCCTCAGTACTGACCCTCTGACGGTGCAGCACTCCCTCAGTACTGACTCTCTGACAGTGCAGCCCTCCCTCAGTACTGAACCCCAGACAGTGCAGCACTCCCTCAGTACTGATCCTCTGACAGTGCAGCACTCCCTCAATACTGACCCTCGGACAGTGCAGCACTCCCTCAGTACTGACCCTCTGACAGTGCAGCACTCTGTCAGTACTGCCCCACTGACAGTGCAGCACTCCCTCAGTACTGACCCTCTGACAGTGCGGCACTCCCTCAGCACTGACCCTCTGACAGTGCGGCACTCCCTCAGTACTGACCCTCGGACAGTGCAGCACTCCCTCAGCACTGACCCACTGACAGCGCAGCACTCCCTCAGTACTGATTCTCTGACAGTGCAGCACACCCTCAGTACTGACCCCCCGACACTGCAGCACTCCCTCAGCACTGACCCTCTGACAGTGCGTCACTCCCTCAGTACTGACCCTCTGACAGTGCAACACTCCCTCAGAACTGACCCTCTGACAGTACAGCACTCCCTCAATACTGACCCTCAGACTGTGCAACACTCCCTCAGTACTGACCCCCTGACACTGCAGCACTCCCTCAGTACTGACCCTCTGACAGTGCAGCACTCCCTCAGTACTGACCCTCGGACAGTGCAACACTCCCTCAGTACTGACATCTGACAGTGCAGCACTCACTCAGTACTGACCCTCCGACAGTGCAGCACTCCCACAGTACTGACCCTCAGACAGTGCAACACTCCCTCAGTACTGACCCTCAGACAGTGCAGCACTCCCTCAGTACTGACCCTCAGACAGTGCAACACTCTCTCAGTACTGACCCCCGACAATGCGGCACTCCCTCAGTACTGACCCTCGGACAGTGCAGCACCCCCTCAGTACTGCCCCTCCGACAGTGCAACACTCCCTCAGTACTGACCCTCCGACAGTGCAGCACTCCCTCTGTACTGACCTTCCAACAGTGCAACACTCTCTCAGTACTGACCCCCGACAGTGCGGCACTCCCTCAGTACTGACGCGCCGACAGTGCAACACTCCCTCAGTACTGACCCTCCGATAGTGCAGCACTCCCTCAGTACTGACCCTCTGACAATGCAGCACTCCCTCAGTACTGACCCTCTGACAGTGCAGCACTCTGTCAGTACTAACCCTCAGACAGTGCAACACTCTCTCAGTACTGACCCTCTGACAGTGCAGCACTCCCTCAGTACTGACCCTCTGACAGTACAGCACTCCCTCAGTACTATCCCTCAGACAGTGCAACACTCTCTCAGTACTGACCCTCTGACAGTGCAGCACTCCCTCAGTACTGACCCTCAGACTGTGCAACACTCCCTCAGTACTGACCCTCAGACAGTGCAGCACTCCCTCAGTACTGACCCTCAGACAGTGCAACACTCTCTCAGTACTGACCCCCGACAGTGCGGCACTCCCTCAGTACTGACCCTCGGACAGTGCAGCACCCCCTCAGTACTGACCCTCGGACTGTGCAGCACCCCCTCAGTACTGACCCTCCGACAGTGCAGCACTTCCTTAGTACTGACCCTCTGACAGTGCAGCACTCCCTCAGTACTGACGCGCCGACAGTGCAACACTCCCTCAGTACTGACCCTCCGACAATGCAGCAATCCCTCAGTACTGACCCTCTGACAGTGCAGCACTCTCTCAGTACTGACCCTCTGACAGTGCAGCACTCCCTCAGTACTGACCCTCTGACAGTACAACACTCCCACAGTACTGACCCTCAGACAGTGCAACACTCCCTCAGTACTAACCCTCCGACAGTGCGGCACTCCCTCAGTACTGACCCTCCGACAGTGCAGCACTCCCTCAGTACTGACCCCCGACAGTGCAGCACTCCCTCAGTACTGACCCTCGGACAGTGCAACACACCCTCAGTACTGACATCTGACAGTGCAGCACTCACTCAGTACTGACCCTCCGACAGTGCAGCACTCCCTCAGTACTGACCCTCAGACAGTGCAACACTCCCTCAGTCCTGACCCTCAGACAGTGCAGCACTCCCTCCGTACTGACCCTCCGACAGTGCAGCACTCCCTCAGTACTGACCCTCAGACAGTGCAACACTCTCTCTGTACTGACCCTCCGACAGTGCAGCACTCCCTCAGTACTGACCCTCCGACAGTGCAGCACTCTGTCAGTACTGACCCTCTGACAGTGCAGCACTCCCTCAGTACTGACCCTCCGACAGTGCAGCACTCTGTCAGTACTGACCTTCCGACAGTGCAGCACTCCCTCAGTACTGACCCTCTGACAGTGCAGCACTCTGTCAGTACTGACCCTCTGACAGTGCAGCACTCCCTCAGTACTGACCCTCTGACAGTGCAGCACTCTGTCAGTCCTGACCCTCTGACAGTGCAGCACTCCCTCAGTACTGATTCTCTGACAGTGCAGCACTCCCTCAGTACTGACCCTCTGACAATGCAGCACTCCCTCAGTACTGACCCTCGGACAGTGCAGCACTCCCTCAGCACTGACCCTCTGACAGTGCGGCACTCCCTCAGTGCTGACCCCCCGACACTGCAGCACTCCCGCAGTACTGACCCTCTGACAGTGCGGCACTCCCTCAGCACTGACACCCCGACACTGCTGCACTCCCTCAGTACTGACCCTCTGACAGTACAGCACTCCCTCAGTACTGACCCTCCGACAGTGCAACACTCCCTCAGTACTAACCCTCCGACAGTGCAGCACTCCCTCAGTACTGACCCTCCGACAGTGCAGCACTCCGTCAGTACTGACCCTCCGACAGTGCAGCACTCCCTCAGTACTGACCCTCTGACAGTGCAGCACTCCCTCCGTACTGATCCTCTGACAGTGCAGCACTCTGTCAGTACTGACCCTCCGACAGTGCAGCACTCCGTCAGTACTGACCCTCTGACAGTGCAGCACTCCCTCCGTACTGATCCTCTGACAGTGCAGCACTCTGTCAGTACTGACCCTCTGACAGTGCAGCACTCCCTCAGTACTGATTCTCTGACGGTGCAGCACTCCCTCAGTACTGACCCTCTGACAATGCAGCACTCCCGCAGTACTGACCCTCTGACAGTGCAGCACTCTGTCAGTACTGACCCTCTGACAGTGCGGCACTCCCTCAGTACTGACCCTCGGACAGTGCAGCACTCCCTCAGCACTGACCCTCTGACAGTGCGGCACTCCCTCAGTGCTGACCCCCCGACACTGCAGCACTCCCTCAGCACTGACCCTCTGAAAGTGCGGCACTCCCTCAGCACTGACACCCCGACACTGCAGCACTCCCTCAGCACTGACCCTCTGACAGTGCAGCAATCCCTCAGTAATGACCCCCTGACAGTGCTGCACTCCCTCAGTACTAACCCTCTGACAGTGCAGCACTCTGTCAGTACTGACCCTCTGACAGTGCAGCACTCCCTCAGTACTGATTCTCTGACAGTGCAGCACTGCCTCAGTACTGACCCTCTGACAATGCAGCACTCCCGCAGTACTGACCCTCTGACAGTGCAGCACTCTGTCAGTACTGACCCTCTGACAGTGCGGCACTCCCTCAGTACTGACCCTCGGACAGTGCAGCACTCCCTCAGCACTGACCCTCTGACAGTGCGGCACTCCCTCAGTGCTGACCCCCCGACACTGCAGCACTCCCTCAGCACTGACCCTCTGACAGTGCGGCACTCCCTCAGCACTGACACCCCGACACTGCAGCACTCCCTCAGCACTGACCCTCTGACAGTGCAGCACTCCCTCAGTACTGATTCTCTGACAGTGCAGCACTCCCTCAGTACTGACCCTCTGACAATGCAGCACTCCCGCAGTACTGACCCTCTGACAGTGCAGCACTCCCTCAGTACTGACCCTCGGACAGTGCAGCACTCCCTCAGCACTGACCCTCTGACAGTGCGGCACTCCCTCAGTGCTGACCCCCCGACACTGCAGCACTCCCTCAGCACTGACCCTCTGACAGTGCGGCACTCCCTCAGCACTGACACCCCGACACTGCAGCACTCCCTCAGCACTGACCCTCTGACAGTGCGGCACTCCCTCAGTAATGACCCCCTGACAGTGCTGCACTCCCTCAGTACTGACCATCTGACAGTGCAGCACTCCCTCAATACTGACCCTCTGACAGTGCAGCACTCTGTCAGTACTGGCCCACTGACAGTGCAGCACTCCCTCAGTACTGACCCTCTGACAGTGCGGCACTCCCTCAGTACTGACCCTCTGACAGTGCGGCACTCCCTCAGTACTGACCCTCGAACAGTGCAGCACTCCCTCAGCACTGACCCTCTGACAGTGCGGCACTCCCTCAGTACTGACACCCCGACACTGCTGCACTCCCTTAGTACTGACCCTCTGACAGTGCAGCACTCCCTCAGTACTGACCCTCAGACAGTGCAACACTCCCTCAGCACTGACCCTCTGACAGTACAGCACTCCCTCAATACTGACCCTCAGACTGTGCAACACTCTCTCAGTACTGACCCCCGACAGTACAGCACTCCCTCAGTACTGACCCTCGGACAGTGCAACACTCCCTCAGTACTGACATCTGACAGTGCAGCACTCACTCAGTACTGACCCTCCGACAGTGCAGCACTCCCTCAGTACTGACCCTCAGACAGTGCAACACTCCCTCAGTACTGATCCTCAGACAGTGCAGCACCTCCTCAGTACTGACCCTCAGACAGTGCAACACTCTCTCAGTACTAACCCCCGACAGTGCAACACACCCTCAGTACTGACCCTCCGACAGTGCAGCACTCCCTCAGTACTGACCCTCCGACAGTGCAACACTCCCTCAGTACTGACCCTCCGATAGTGCAGCACTCTCTCAGTACTGACCCTCTGACAGTACAGCACTCCGTCAGTACTGACCCTCTGACAGTGCAGCACTCCCTCAGTACTCACTCTCCGACAGTGCAGCACTCCCTCAGTACTGACCCTCTGACAGTACAGCACTCTGTCAGTCCTGACCCTCTGACAGTGCAGCACTCCCTCAGTACTGATTCTCTGACAGTGCAGCACTCCCTCAGTAATGACCCTCTGACAATGCAGCACCCCCTCAGTACTGACCATCTGACAGTGCGGCACTCCCTCAGTACTGACCCTCGGACAGTGCAGCACTCTGTCAGTACTGACCCTCTGACAGTGCGGCACTCCCTCAGTACTGACCCCCCGACACTGCAGCACTCCCTCAGCACTGACCCTCTGACAGTGCGGCACTCCCTCAGTACTGACACCCCGACACTGCTGCACTCCCTCAGTACTGACCCTCTGACAGTGCAGCACTCCCTCAATACTGACCCTCTGACAGTGCAGCACTCTGTCAGTACTGCCCCACTGACAGTGCTGCACTCCCTCAGTACTGACCCTCTGACAGTGCGGCACTTCCTCAGTACTGACCCTCTGACAGTGCGGCACTCCCTCAGCACTGACCCTCGAACAGTGCAGCACTCCCTTAGTACTGACCCTCTGACAGGGCAGCACTCCCTCGGTACTGACCCTCTGACAGTGCAGCACTCCCTCAGTACTGATTCTCTGACGGTGTAGCACTCCCTCAGTACTGACCCTCTGACAGTGCAGCACTCCCTCAGTACTGACCCTCAGACATTGCAACACTCCCTCAGCACTGACCCTCTGACAGTACAACACTCCCTCAATACTGACCCTCAGACTGTGCAACACTCTCTCAGTACTGACCCTCTGACAGTGCAGCACTTCCTCAGTACTGACATCTGACAGTGCAGCACTCACTCAGTACTGACCCTCCGACAGTGCAGCACTCCCTCAGTACTGACCCTCTGACAATGCAGCACTCCCTCAGTACTGACCCTCCAACAGTGCAGCACACCCTCAGTACTGACCCTCTGACAGTGCAGCACTCCCTCAGTACTGACCCTCTGACACTGCAGCACTCCCTCAGTACTGACCCTGTGTCAATGCAGCACTCCCTCAGTACTGACCCTCTGTCAGTGCAGCACTCCCTCAGTACTGACCCTCTGACAGTGCTGCACTCCCTCAGTGCTGACCATCTGACAGTGCAGCACTCTCACAGTACTGACCCTTGGACAGTGCGGCACTCCCTCAGCACTGACCCTCTGACAGTGCAGCACTCCCTTATTACTGACCCTCTGACAGTGCAGCACTCCCTCAGTACTGACCCTCTGACAGTGCAGCACTCCCTCAGTACTGACCCTCTGACAGTGCAGCACTCCCTCATTACTGACCCTCTGACAGTGCAGCACTCCCTCAGTACTGACCCTCTGACAGTGCAGCACTCCCTCAGCACTGACCCTCTGACAGTGCAGCACTCCCTTATTACTGACCCTCTGACAGTGCAGCACTCCCTCAGTACTGACCCTCTGACAGTGCAGCACTCCCTCATTACTGACCCTCTGACAATGCAGCACTCTCTCAGTATTGTTGTGATTTCTGTTTCCTGTTTTCTGGGGAATTATCAAACATTCCCAGTTGCTATGAAGTGATTCACGGTTCAGATTTAGTGTCTGGTCATTTTGTTGCCCAGGATGTATATTTCGAGTTTTCTGAAGAGTTAATAATCAGGAACAGTTGGTCACAGTTCCAGGAAGTGTGTCTTATTTTTATCGTTTCCCACTGGGTTTTCCTCCTGACTATGGGAGTGGTGAGAGAGCAGAGACCTGTTTGTGTGTTTTCCTGTGTGTGCTTTTCCCCAGAGGGTTTCCACTTGCCTGCAATCAGTGGGAGAACAGAGAGACAGTCTCGGTGATTTATTCAGACTCTCAATCTCTGACCTGTTGTAAATGCACATGTTCTGTTCAGCCCCTTCTCCCTTAGCCCTGGTCACCTCTGCTGCTCTATGAAGGGATCTGTTTCCCAGGTCAGTCTGCCCCATTGTGCAGCCTGGGCCACTCTCAGTCCTGCCTAGGTCACTGTCCTGCCTAGAAGCTCTGACTGAAATCAGTGACCAGTTCTTGGGGGTATGATATGGAAAGTACAAAGTCTGTGGTTTAACCCAGGATCTGGTGTGTCTCTGTGACTGGGCTGCCTGAGCTGTTAGACACAGAGAGAGTCTGGGACACGATGTTCAAGTTAAACTGGAGTTCCCAGTGCCTGATTAACCCTTTCTGTATGTCTGCTTTATTCAAGGCATCTCAAAAACAACCACAGCTTGTGCTCACACGGTTCCCAAGCACTTTCATATCCAGATCAGCCCTAGTCCCGGACTAAATTAGTCATTCCTATTAGAGCTGTGTTTATCCCCAGAGGGAAATCGCTTTTACAGCTGTATTTACCCCTGGGATGGTAATCCCTATTACAGCTGTATTTACCCCTGAGGGGGTAATCCCTATCACAGCTGTATTTAACCCTGAGGGGGGTAATCCCTATTACAGCTGTATTTATCCCTGAGGGGGGTAATCCCTATCACAGCTGTATTTACCCCTGAGGGGGTAATCCCTATTACAGCTGTATTTAACCCTAGGGGGGTAATCCCTATTACAGCTGTATTTACCCCCTGTGGGGTAATCCCTATTACAGCTGTATTTACTCCTAGGGGGGGTAATCCCTATCACAGCTGTATTTAACCCTGATGGGGGTAATCCCTATTACAGCTGTATTTAACCCTGAGGGGGTAATCCCTATCACAGCTGTATTTAACCCTGAGGGGGTAATCCCTATTACAGCTGTATTTACCCCTGAGGGGAGTAATCCCTATCACAGCTGTATTTACCCCTGAGGGGGTAATCCCTATTACAGCTGTATTTAACCCTGAGGGGAGTAATCCCTATCACAGCTGTATTTACCCCTGAGGGGGTAATCCCTATTACAGCTGTATTTAACCCTGAGGGGGTAATCCCTATTACAGCTGTATTTAACCCTGAGGGGGTAATCCCTATCACAGCTGTATTTAACCCTGAGGGGGTAATCTCTATTACAGCTGTATTTAACCCTGAGGGGGTAATCCCTATCACAGCTGTATTTAACCCTGAGGGGGTAATCCCTATTACAGCTGTATTTACCCCTGAGGGGGGTAATCCCTATCACAGCTGTATTTACCCCTGGGAGGGTAATCCCTATCACAGCTGTATTTACCCCTGGGAGGGTAATCCCTATTACAGCTGTATTTACCCCTGGGAGGGTAATCCCTATTACAGCTGTATTTACCCCTGAGGGGGGTAATCCCTATTACAGCTGTATTTACCCCGAGGGGGGTAATCCCTATCACAGCTGTATTTACCCCTGAGAGGGGTAATCCCTATTACAGCTGTATTTACCCCTGAGGGGGGTAATCCCTATTACAGCTGTATTTACCCTGAGGGGGGTAATCCCTATTACAGCTGTATTTACCCCTGAGAGGGGTAATCCCTATCACAGCTGTATTTACCCCTGAGGGGGGTAATCCCTATCACAGCTCTATTTACCCCTGAGGGGGGTAATCCCTATCACAGCTGTATTTACCCCTGAGAGGGGTAATCCCTATCACAGCTGTATTTACCCCTGAGAGGGGTAATCCCTATCACAGCTGTATTTACCCCTGAGAGGGGTAATCCCTATCACAGCTGTATTTACCCCTGAGAGGGGTAATCCCTATCACAGCTGTATTTACCCCTGAGGGGGGTAATCCCTATCACAGCTGTATTTACCCCTGAGGGGGGTAATCCCTATTACAGCTGTATTTACCCCGAGGGGGGTAATCCCTATCACAGCTGTATTTACCCCTGAGGGGGGTAATCCCTATCACAGCTGTATTTACCCCTGAGAGGGGTAATCCCTATCACAGCTGTATTTACCCCTGAGGGGGGTAATCCCTATTACAGCTGTATTTACCCCTGAGGGGGGTAATCCCTATTACAGCTGTATTTACCCCTGAGGGGGGTAATCCCTATTACAGCTGTATTTACCCCTGAGGGGGGTAATCCCTATTACAGCTGTATTTACCCCTGGGACGGTAATCCCTATTACAGCTGTATTTACCCCTGAGGGGGGTAATCCCTATTACAGCTGTATTTACCCCTGAGGGGGGTAATCCCTATTACAGCTTTATTTATATCCTTGCCATCCCCTTGTGATATATGTCCCTATTAAAGCTTAATTTACCCAATGGGAGCATCATTGCCTATTGATATATTAATCCTCCCCAGCAGCCCTAAGTATCGGTATAAATGTCCCCACAGATTACTACAGCCACTTTTACTCACTGCTGGGGAATTGGTGACTCTTTCAGCTTCACCCACCCCCCCCAACCCCCAATATTCCCCAATACTGATTGATTGGCCCCTTTCAAGTTTTATTTATGCTATGGGACCGTTAGCCTGTATTCATCCCTGTCGCAATGGTATTGGTCCCTAGTGCAGCCATATCTGCCCTAAGGGTTAGCTCAGTTGGCTGGATGGCTTGCTCGTGACGCAGAGTTGCCATGGAGGAACTCTCCTCCTCACTCTCTCCCCTCTCCTGAGACATGGTGATCCTCAGGTTAAACCACTACCAGTCCGTCTCTCTCTGAGGAGAGAGCAGCCCCTTGGTGCCCCTGTCCTTGTTAGTCTGAGAAGGCTATAGGGCCAAAACCCAAACCGGCTGCTCTATTAGCAATTGTGTACCCAGCCTGATCGGGGTTCAGAAATCCCTGTGTGACCGACTGGACACAGGCTGGGTCCTGGATTTGGACTCTAGCTGTCCAGGTCCCCAGGGAAGGTCGGAATTCTTGGCTCAGAGCCAGCAATCCCTGACGAATACTTTTGGATGAAGGGTTCTGCATCAGGAAGCACGTTCTCACAGACTCTGCAATCCCCAGGAGAATGCCAGCAGCTCGCTGCTGTTCCTAGCACTTCCCATTACGCAGGTCTAAGGCCACTGTCTGTCCTCAGCCCCAGAGAGTGAGTGATTCAGAGAGAGGTATGTCAGGAGGTCCCAGCTACACAGAAAAAGGAAATATTTTTTGATATTTTCCACAGCATGATTTCCCTTAGAACATAAGACAAGGACGGCACAGTGGTTAGCACTGCTGCCTCACAGCGCCAGAGATCCGGGTTCAATTCCCACCTCAGGCGACTGACTGTGTGGAGTTTGCACGTTCTCCCCGTGTCTGCGTGGGTTTCCTCCAGGTGCTCCGGTTTCCTCCCACACTCCAAAGATGTGCAGGTCAGGTGAATTGGCCATGCTAAATTGCCCGTAGTGTTAGATAAAGGGTAAATGTAGGGGTATGGGTGGGTTGCGCTTCGGCGGGGTGGTGTGGACTTGTTGGGCCGAAGGGCCTGTTTCCACACTGTAAGTAATCTAATCTAAGGAGCCGAGTAAACCATTGAGTATTGTCTGCCAATCCATCAGGGGGCTGATCTGATAATTCTCAACTCAACCTTTCTGCCTTTCTGAGTGTGACTCTGCGGGGGGACACTGGGAGTGACCATCTCTGTGACACTGGGAGTGACCGCGAGTGTGACACTGGGGGTGAGCTCTTGTAGTCTGGCCCTGGTCTGATCAGGGTGTGTGCTGGAATCTCTGGTTCACTGGACTCTGTCAGCTTTGAGTAAACATTCCCACAGTCCACAACACCCAGCATCCTGTTTACACTCCAAATAAATATTTGGCAAAAACACATCCACTGATGCCAGTTCTCTCGAGTTTTCCTTCCTTCTGAGCCAGAGGGGTCTGTACCCTCCTCACTCAGAGCTCGGTCCTGACCTGTCACTCAAACATATCTGTACCGTTCCTCATCCTCGTACTCACGTGTCATCAATCAGCTGGGCCCTTCCTGGTTTACTGTGGTTTCAACAATTTACAACCACAGACTCTACCAAAGGTGAACAACTTCCGACAGTCTCTCACTGGAATCCCATTAAGAAACACTGACTCCCAGGCTGTGTCAGGATGTTCAGAGGTTCAGCTGAGATTGGTCTTAAAGGCAGAGAGAGGGGGTGGGTGCGGAGATGTGGACGGCGGGATTTCCAGAGGTTGGGCCTAGGCAATGGATTTGGCTGGGAGCGAGCTCGGGACACTCGGGAGGTTCGAGTGGACTGTGGACTGGAGCAGACCGTCTCTGTCAGTGCTGGAAAATGGGATCAGGATAGTTCCCTGCTTGTTTTTGACTCACACAGACCTGAACGGCCTTTCTCTGTGATGCAGACCTCCATGGCTCGACATCGGTGAGGAGGGGCTGACGGAACGGACAGAGAGAGTTTGACAAAGGAGGGCATTGTTTGACTGGGAGTCAGTGCAGGGCTCAGGAGTGACAGGGATTTACTGGAGTGTCAGGACGCAACCAGCAGAGGTCTGAACTTCCTCAGGTTTGTCAGGAGTCAGAAAGTGGGAGACGAGCCAGGAGCGGGACTGGGATCCAGGATCAAGGTGACAGCAGGGAATAAACTGAGGCAGGGGTGAGCTGTGGCAACTTGGAGTCATAGAGTTAGTGGTGGAGGTGGGTACAGTTACAACATTTAAAAGGCATCTGGATAGGTATATGTATAGGAAGGGTTCAGAGGGAGATGGGACCAAATGATGGTAAATGGGGCCAGGTCGGATTGGGATGTCTGGTTGGAGTGGAAGGGTTGGACCAAAGGGTCTGTATGACTCGATGACTGTAGTCATGCAGTGTGGGAAAAGACTCTTCAGTCCAACTGGTCCACACCGACCAGATATCCCAAATTAATCCAGTCCCATTTGTCAGCATTTAGCCCATATCCCTCTACATTTTCCTATTCATGTACCCATCCAGATGCCTTTAAAATTCTGTAATTGTACCAGCCTCCACCACTTCCTCTGGCAGCTCATTCCATACACGCACCACCCTCTGCATAAAAAAATGTTGACCCTTCTGTCCCTTTTAAATCTTTCCCCTCTCACTTTAAGCCTATGCCCTCTAGTTCTGAACTCCCCTACCCTGGGGAAAAGAGCTTGTGTATTGATCCTATCCATGCCCCTGATGATATAAGGTCAACCCTCAGCTTCTGATGCACCAAAGAGAATATACCAGGTCTATTCAGCCTCTCCCTTCCGCTCAAACCCCCCAACCCTGCCAACATCCTTGTAAACCTTTCCTGCACCCCTTCAAGATTCTGGAAGAGGGTGTGGGTGGGTCTTAGTGATGGCAGGAGTAGAGCATGGGAAAGCTCATTACTGTTCACGATGCCCGGGCCACTGCGGCTGTGAACTGGGTGGTTCGGACCAAGGGCACTGTTGGAGTCAGTAACGTGATGCACCTTGGTGAATACCGAACGGTTTGGGTGGGGGCCGCTGGGGTCGGGGGGGGGGGAGGGAAGGTGCTGCGCTACCGGGGGAGGTGGGATCAAAGAAGTTGGGAGGCCGGGCTTAGACCATTCTGCCCCTCAAAGCCTGCTTGCCATCTTTCTACCTCGCCACCGTTTCCCCCGGCAACGCCCCTTGGGCATCCTTCAACATCTTAGAATCTATCGATCTCTGACGGGCGCTGGGAGGGGACTGCTCCCTGCTTTTGGGGTGGTTGGATGTCTGAAAACGGGCAAAAGCGAGGGGGGCCTGTGCTGGGTTGACAAGGGAGGGGGGCAGTGGCGTTGAGCTGCCTCTCAGAGAACAGGGCACGTGGGGGGTGGGGGGTGGGGGGTTGGGGGCGGGGGAAGGATTTAGGACAAACCTGCAGACTAGGCGAGGGTGGGTTTGGATGGGACCCAGTGCTGGGCCTGGGCAAAACTCCGGTCTCTCTGACAGATGAGGAAAATAAACAGCAGCAACAAGTGTTTTCTTTATTTGGGGAGAGGTCCTGGGGAAGGGGACAGGCTCAGCAGCTCCGAGATTACAGCACAGAGTTTTGGCTGTGTGTGTGTTTGTATGTGTTGATCAGGGCCCCCTGAAACTGGTGATGCTCACAAAGCAGCTTTGATAATTGTACGCCAAGTCTGTGAGTGAGAGAGAGAGAGAGAGAGAGTCTGACTGGTCACACCTTCTCCAGTAGCTGGGAGCAGTCAGCACGATAACTCTGGGCAGGTTAGTGGGTCCTCACCCACCTCCTCTCCTTCTCTTCCCTTCCCCCTGGCAGTAACATGGCTGACGCACTGGCCAGTGCCACCTGCGGGCGCTGCCACTCGCACTTTGACCCCTCCGAGCGGATTGTCAACAGCAACGGGGAGCTCTACCACGAGCAGTGCTTCGTCTGTGCCCAGTGCTTCCGGCAATTTCCAGGAGGAGTCTTCTACGAGGTAAGGGCCACCTGGGCGGCAGCAGTTGTGTTTCGGTAGCGCCCTCTGAGTGCCGGCAGCTGGTGAGGTCGTTCCAAAGCGCAGTCATTGCTGCGATGATTGTGCAGAGTTAGGGTCACTGCCTGGCGATCAGGACACTGGGGCAATGCTGGTTTTGTCACACCACGGGACGACGAGGGCCTGGGCTAACCCCCCGGTGGGGCGGCAGTGATTAGACCAGCACATCACCGATGGAAGAATGGTGGTCTGTCCTGGATAGAAGTTCACCCGCCCTGTCTCTGACCACAGGCTTCATTCAACACTGTGTCCTTGAACATTCACTGCCCATCGCCCTTACACACACAGTCACACATGATCACACCCAGTAACATCCACACACACCCAGTAACACCTACACACACCCAGTAACATCCACACACACCCAGTAACATCCACACACACCCAGTAACACCTACACACACCCAGTAACATCCACACACACCCAGTAACATCCACACACACCCAGTAACATCCACACACACCCAGTAACATTCACACACACCCAGTAACATCCACACACACCCAGTAACACCTACACACACCCAGTAACATCCACACTCATCCAGTAACATCCACAAACACCCAGTAACATTCACACACACCCAGTAACATCCACACACACCCAGTAACATCCACACACACCCAGTAACATTCACACACACCCAGTAACATCCACACACACCCAGTAACACCTACACACACCCAGTAACATCCACACACACCCAGTAACATCCACACACACCCAGTAACATTCACACACACCCAGTAACATCCACACTCACCCAGTAACATCCACACACACCCAGTAACACCTACACACACCCAGTAACATCCACACACACCCAGTAACATCCACACACCCAGTAACACCTACACACACCCAGTAACATCCACACACACCCAGTAACATCCACACACACCCAGTAACATTCACACACCCAGTAACATCCACACTCACCCAGTAACATCCACACACACCCAGTAACACCTACACACACCCAGTAACATCCACACACACCCAGTAACATCCACACACCCAGTAACACCTACACACACCCAGTAACATCCACACACACCCAGTAACATCCACACACACCCAGTAACATCCACAAACACCCAGTAACATCCACACTCACCCAGTAACATCCACACTCATCCAGTAACATCCACAAACACCCAGTAACACCCACACACCCAGTAACATCCACACTCATCCAGTAACATCCACACACCCAGGAACACCTACACACACCCAGTAACATCCACACACACCCAGTAACATCCACACACACCCAGTAACATCCACACACACCCAGTAACATCCACACTCACCCAGTAACATCCACAAACACCCAGTAACATCCACACACCCAGTAACATCCACACACACCCAGTAACATCCACAAACACCCAGTAACATCCACACACCCAGTAACATCCACACACCCAGTAACATCCACACACACCCAGTAACATCCACACACACCCAGTAACATCCACAAACACCCAGTAACATCCACACTCACCCAGTAACATCCACAAACACCCAGTAACATCCACAAGCACCCAGTAACATCCACACACACCCAGTAACATCCACACACCCAGTAACATCTACACACACCCAGTAACATCCACACACACCCAGTAACATCCACACACACCCAGTAACATCCACACACACCCAGTAACATCCACACACACCCAGTAACATCCACACACACCCAGTAACATCCACAAACACCCAGTAACATCCACACTCACCCAGTAACATCCACACACCCAGTAACATCCACACTCACCCAGTAACATCCACAAACACCCAGTAACATCCACACACACCCAGTAACATCCACACACCCAGTAACATCTACACACACCCAGTAACATCCACACAGCCAGTAACAACCACACACACCCAGTAACATCCACACACACCCAGTAACATCCACACACACCCAGTAACATCCACACAGCCAGTAACATCCACACACACCCAGTAACATCCACACACACACAGTAACATCCACACACACCCAGGAACATCCACACACACCCAGTAACATCCACACTCACCCAGTAACATTCACACACACCCAGTAACATCCACACTCACCCAGTAACATTCACACACACCCAGTAACATCCACATACACCCAGTAACATCCACACACACCCAGTAACATCCACACTCACCCAGTAACATTCACACACACCCAGTAACATCCACACACACCCAGTAACATCCACACACACCCAGTAACATTCACACACAGCCAGTAACATCCACACTCACCCAGTAACATCCACACACACCCAGGAACATCCACACACACCCAGTAACATCCACACTCACCCAGTAACATTCACACACACCCAGTAACATCCACACACACCCAGTAACATCCACAAACACCCAGGAACATCCACACACACCCAGTAACATCCACACACACCCAGTAAGATACACACACCCAGTAACATCCACACTCACCCAGTAACATCCACACTCACCCAGTAACATCCACACACACCCAGCAACATCCACACACCCAGTAACATCCACACTCACCCAGTAACATCCACACACACCCAGTAACATCCACACACACCCAGTAACATCCACACACACCCAGTAAGATACACACACCCAGTAACATCCACACACCCAGTTACATCCACACACACCCAGTAACATCCACACAGCCAGTAACATCCACACTCACCCAGTAACATCTACACACACCCAGTAACATCCACACTCACCCAGTAACATCCACACACACCCAGTAACATCCACACACACCCAGTAACATCCACACACACCCAGTAACATCCACACTCACCCAGTAACATCTACACACCTAGTAACATCCACACAGCCAGTAACATCCACACTCACCCAGTAACATCCACACACACCCAGTAACATCCACACAGCCAGTAACATCCACACTCACCCAGTAACATCCACACTCACCCAGTAACATCCACACAGCCAGTAACATCCACACACACCCAGTAACATCCACACACACCCAGTAAGATCCACACACACCCAGTAACATCCACACTCACCCAGTAACATCCACACAGCCAGTAACATCCACACTCACCCAGTAACATCTACACACACCCAGTAACATCCACACACACCCAGTAACATCCACACACCCAGTAACACCTACACACACCCAGTAACATCCACACACACCCAGTAACATCCACACACACCCAGTAACATCCACAAACACCCAGTAACATCCACACTCACCCAGTAACATCCACACTCATCCAGTAACATCCACAAACACCCAGTAACATCCACACACCCAGTAACATCCACACTCATCCAGTAACATCCACACACCCAGGAACACCTACACACACCCAGTAACATCCACACACACCCAGTAACATCCACACACACCCAGTAACATCCACACACACCCAGTAACATCCACACTCACCCAGTAACATCCACAAACACCCAGTAACATCCACACACCCAGTAACATCCACACACACCCAGTAACATCCACAAACACCCAGTAACATCCACACACCCAGTAACATCCACACACCCAGTAACATCCACACACACCCAGTAACATCCACACACACCCAGTAACATCCACAAACACCCAGTAACATCCACACTCACCCAGTAACATCCACAAACACCCAGTAACATCCACAAGCACCCAGTAACATCCACACACACCCAGTAACATCCACACACCCAGTAACATCTACACACACCCAGTAACATCCACACACACCCAGTAACATCCACACACACCCAGTAACATCCACACTCACCCAGTAACATCCACACACACCCAGTAACATCCACACACACCCAGTAACATCCACAAACACCCAGTAACATCCACACTCACCCAGTAACATCCACACACCCAGTAACATCCACACTCACCCAGTAACATCCACAAACACCCAGTAACATCCACACACACCCAGTAACATCCACACACCCAGTAACATCTACACACACCCAGTAACATCCACACAGCCAGTAACATCCACACACACCCAGTAACATCCACACACACCCAGTAACATCCACACACACCCAGTAACATCCACACAGCCAGTAACATCCACACACACCCAGTAACATCCACACACACACAGTAACATCCACACACACCCAGGAACATCCACACACACCCAGTAACATCCACACTCACCCAGTAACATTCACACACACCCAGTAACATCCACACTCACCCAGTAACATTCACACACACCCAGTAACATCCACATACACCCAGTAACATCCACACACACCCAGTAACATCCACACTCACCCAGTAACATTCACACACACCCAGTAACATCCACACACACCCAGTAACATCCACACACACCCAGTAACATTCACACACAGCCAGTAACATCCACACTCACCCAGTAACATCCACACACACCCAGGAACATCCACACACACCCAGTAACATCCACACTCACCCAGTAACATTCACACACACCCAGTAACATCCACACACACCCAGTAACATCCACAAACACCCAGGAACATCCACACACACCCAGTAACATCCACACACACCCAGTAAGATACACACACCCAGTAACATCCACACTCACCCAGTAACATCCACACTCACCCAGTAACATCCACACACACCCAGCAACATCCACACACCCAGTAACATCCACACTCACCCAGTAACATCCACACACACCCAGTAACATCCACACACACCCAGTAACATCCACACACACCCAGTAAGATACACACACCCAGTAACATCCACACACCCAGTTACATCCACACACACCCAGTAACATCCACACAGCCAGTAACATCCACACTCACCCAGTAACATCTACACACACCCAGTAACATCCACACTCACCCAGTAACATCCACACACACCCAGTAACATCCACACACACCCAGTAACATCCACACACACCCAGTAACATCCACACTCACCCAGTAACATCTACACACCTAGTAACATCCACACAGCCAGTAACATCCACACTCACCCAGTAACATCCACACACACCCAGTAACATCCACACAGCCAGTAACATCCACACTCACCCAGTAACATCCACACTCACCCAGTAACATCCACACAGCCAGTAACATCCACACACACCCAGTAACATCCACACACACCCAGTAAGATCCACACACACCCAGTAACATCCACACTCACCCAGTAACATCCACACAGCCAGTAACATCCACACTCACCCAGTAACATCTACACACACCCAGTAACATCCACACACACCCAGTAACATCCACACTCACCCAGTAACATCCACACTCACCCAGTAACAACCACACACACCCAGTAACATCCACACACACCCAGTAACATCCACATACACCCAGTAACATCCACACACACCCAGTAACATCCACACTCACCCAGTAACATCCACACACCTAGTAACATCCACACACACCCAGTAACATCCACACAGCCAGTAACATCCACACTCACCCAGTAACATCCACACTCACCCAGTAACATCCACACAGCCAGTAACATCCACACACACCCAGTAACATCCACACTCACCCAGTAACATCCACACACCCAGTAACATCCACACAGCCAGTAACATCCACACTCACCCAGTAACATCCACACTCACCCAGTAACATCAACACAGCCAGTAACATCCACACACACCCAGTAAGATCCACACACACCCAGTAAGATCCACACACACCCAGTAACATCCACACACACCCAGTAACATCCACACTCACCCAGTAACATCCACACTCACCCAGTAACATCCACACACACCCAGTAACATCCACACTCACCCAGTAACATCCACACGCACCCAGTAACATCCACACTCACCCAGTAAGATCCACATACACCCAGTAACATCCACACACACCCAGTAACATCCACACACACCCAGTAACATCCACACACACCCAGTAACATCCACACTCACCCAGTAACATCCACACACACCCAGTAACATCCAAACACACCCAGTAACATCTACACACACCCAGTAACATCCACACACACCCAGTAACATCCACACACACCCAGTAAGATCCACACTCACCCAGTAACATCCACACACACCCAGTAACATCCACACACACCCAGTAACATCCATACACACCCAGTAACATCCACACACCCAGTAACACCTACACACACCCAGTAACATCCACACTCACCCAGTAACATCCACACACACCCAGTAACATCCACACTCACCCAGTAACATCCACACACACCCAGTAACATCCACACACCCAGTAACATCCAAACACACCCAGTAATATCTACACACACCCAGTAACATCCACACACACCCAGTAACATCCACACACACCCAGTAAGATCCACACTCACCCAGTAACATCCACACTCACCCAGTAACATCCACACACACCCAGTAACATCCACACTCACCCAGTAACATCCACACACCCAGTAACATCCAAACACACCCAGTAACATCTACACACACTCAGTAACATCCACACACACCCAGTAACATTCACACACACCCAGTAACATCCACACACACCCAGTAACATCCACATACACCCAGTCACTCACACGCACACCCAGTCTCTCATACGTACACCCACTCACGCACACACACTCCATCATGCACTCTCAGACACACACCCGATCACTCACATGCACACACACACACACACACGCACACGCACACACACCCAGTCACATGCATACACTCTCGCACATGGGCAAACACATACAGATTCATGTACACGCACACTCCTACATTCTCATACTCATACACACACATACTCTCACACTTGTGCACACATGCACTCGCACACACACACTCACACTTTCATACACATACTCATGCACACTCACACTCAGACACAGACATACACACACACTCCCAAAACTCTCAGACTTGCACTTATACACACACAAAGTTGCAGTTGCACATACACACACTTGCAAACACACACAAATATTTGCAAACACACACTTGCATTGACACACACACATGCAGTCATGTTCACGCTCTCACTCACATATACATGTTCACATACATGCACACACACTCACGCATACACACACACACATATGCACAAACATTTTCACACACCTCCTCTGACACATACACCCTCTCTTATACACACATGTTCAGACTCTATCCTGCAAATGTTTCCGTTTGATAGACTGACCTTCAATGTAACTTACTCTGGTGAAGACACAGACTCTGCATTGATCTCTTGACCGAACCAGCCCCAATTCTGCACCCCTTTGTAAACTCCCTAACACAGCCCTTCTTTCTCCATGGCCCTGTATCCCCCACAGACCCTCTCTCTTCCAGCTCCACTCAGAGGCCCTCAACCTCAGCAGTAGGAGCTCTCCTCACCCGGCCCTCCCTTCGGGGCAATGAATCCAGCAAGGTGCTGTAACTCAGCTCTGTGTAAATATACAACTGCAGGATCTCACTGGGCTCTGTGTGTTCTGCTGCAGTGAGTTGTCTGGTTTAACTTGTGTTGACTCTGATCTTCTTTCTCTCAGTTTGAAGGTAGGAAGTATTGTGAACACGACTTCCAGATGTTGTTTGCACCATGCTGTGGACAATGTGGTAAGAATAAACTATGGAGGCATTTCAAATGCTCGAGCCACTTAGCTCTGTGTGTGTGTGTGTGTTTGTGTGTGTGTGTGTGTGTGTTTGTGTGTGTGTGCCTGCGTGTGCATGTGTCTCTGTGTGTATGTGTCTGTGTCTCTGTGCGTGTCTCTCTGTCTGCACGTATGTGTGTTTGCATGTGTGAGCATGTTTGCTGTGTCTACCTGTGTGTGTATGCGTGTGCCTGTGTCCTTGTCTTTGTTTGCATGTGCGTGTGTTTCTGCAGGTCTGTGTGGGAACAAGCATTGTATCTTTGTGTGTGTGTGTGTGTTTGCATTTCTGTGTGTGTGTATATTTGGGCTTTAGGTGTGAGTGTATATGCACATGTAGGGTTTTTGCATGTGCATGTGCACATGTGTTTCTGTGCATGTGTGCACACAAGTGTTTTTGTCCGGCCGTGTGCCTTGTCAGGCCTGGTACATGTTCTTAACCATGCTTGTGTGGTGCAAGTGAAGTTGTGTGAACATGCCAATGCAATGACGTGTGTGCATACATGTGTAGGACACATCAGTAAATGTGCTTCCATGTATGTGTTTGTGTGTGTATGTATCTTTTTAATCACTGGCATCCCCACTTCCACCTACTTTATCAAAATGATTATTTGACGTTGTTAATCTGACTCCTTTTCTGAGTTACACATTGGTAAGTGGACCAATGGACTCGCTGCTTTGTTACTGAGTCACCCAAACAAAGGAAGCTCACAGTGGTGTTGTTCTGAGTGAGACCAAGGAGCACCCTGTCTCTCTGTAATCTCACTAGTCCTCAGGTCACAGTGCAATTGTTCAGCAGTTTCTGATTTGGCAAATGCTTTCTCTATATTGGACTTAAAAAGATTACTCAACAATGTTTCTTTAATAAACACAAATTTATTAAATAATTATAAAAGAAAACGTATTTAATGAATTTATAAAACTGGTTTAATTATTCAGTTTGTAAAAGGAAAATTTAAATGTTTTCCCTCCCTAAAAACAAATGCGCATTCACACATACACAATATAGCACACACCAATGGGAAAAAACAGAATTTTCTCTGCAAGATTCACTCTTTGGGGGAAAAAAAAACCTTTTGCTGAAAATGACCGAGTTCTAGAAGGCAAAACAGACAAAGTTTGAAATGTTCAGCTGGCTGTCAGTCTGATGTTCAGGCATGTGCAGACTGCTGTTGCCAAGCGATGGTCGTTCTCGCTGGGATCTTGGCAGATACAGCTTGCTCAGGAAACACAAGTCTTCCTGTTGCTCTTCGAGAGGACAATCTAGATTAACGTTGGGTGTTTTTATTGTTTAGAAACAGGAGTGTTGAGCTGGGGAGCTCCTTCTCTTGAACAGACAGGTCACCAGCTATTCCAAACAACCTCCAAACCACATACTGCAACCTGACAGTCATAACAAGCAAATATCACAAGAAATACAGCTAGCAAAAAAGTGTCTTGTTAAAAAAAATCCACTGATGTTTCACTAACATCAATTTTAAAAAAGTCCAAGGTGTCAAATCCTTCAAATTCAAGTCCACAAAAATGATAAACTTTGAAGCCATTATAATAGTGTGCAGGATTCAGAGTCATGCATTTATACTGGCTCAAGGGGACACTTACAAACAACAGACAGAACAGGGTGGCACTGTGGCTCAATGGTTAGCATTACTGCCTCACGGTGCCAGGGACTTGGATTCAGTTCCAGCCTCAGGCTGTGGAGTTTGCATGCTCTCCCCATGTTTGCATAGGTTTACCCCAAGGCCCCGGTTTCCTCCCACAATCCAAAGCTGTGCAGGTTCAGTGAATTGGCCCTGCTCAATTGCCCCGTAGTTTCCAGGGATGTGTACATCAGCCATGGGAAATGTGGGACTGCAGGGATAGGGTTAGGGGATGCGTCTGGGTGGGATGCTCTTTGGAGAGTTGGTGTGGACTTGTTGGGCCAAAGGGCCTGTTTCCACACTGTAGGAATTCTATGGAATCAATTGACAGTGAGGAGAAAGTGAGGGCTGCAGATGCTGGAGTACCAAAGTTGAAAAATGTGGTGCTGGAAAAACACAGCAGGTCAGGCAGCATCCGAGGAGCAGGAGAATCGACGTTTCGGGCATAAGCCCCTCCTCAGGAATGAGGCTGGTGTGCCTAGCAGGCTGAGATAAAAGGTAGGAGGGAGGGAATTTGGGGGAGGGGCACTGGGAATGTGATAGGTGGGAGGAGGTTAAGGTGAGGGTGATAGGCTGGAGAGGGGGTGGGGGCGGAGAGGTTGGGAAGAAGATTGCAGGTCAAGAAGGTGATGCTGAGTCTGAGGGTTGGGACTGAGACAAGGTGGGGGGAGGGGAAATGAGGAAGCTGGAGAAATCTGCATTCATCCCGTGGATACCTGAAACGTCGATTCTCCTGCTCCTCGGATGCTGCCTGACCTGCTGTGTTTCTCCAGCACCACATTTTTCAAATCAATTGACAGTCCCAGCTTACTTGTTCTGTAACTCTGTGAAACTACAAATACTCCCAAAGAACAAACCTTGCCCATCCAATGTCATAAATACTTCCAGTCTCTTAAGGTAGCGTATTGTGGAAACAGACGATCACTACTGGGTTACTTTACCTTCCCTGGCTCAGTTCCTAAGATGTGACGCCTCTTCATGCCCCCTGTCCCAGCCTTTATACTCGGGGGGGAGAGTTTGATTAACCCACTGCACCTGTCAGGACGTAAAACGACCATTTTGATGAATGTCAGGCGTTGATATGTTCCACTGTGATTTGATTCTGCTCATCATACAATCTGTGTCACAAAGAATCATTCAAGCATCTGGCCCAATATCAGCAGCTCAGTGGGTCTTGGGGAACAGATAGAACTCAGAGAAACAGGATTCCCATTCTGTAGATGACAGTGTTGTACAGTCCATCACACAAGGCAGCCTCCCACCCACTGACTCCATCTACACTTCTACACTGCCCTGGGGAAGACAGCCAACATCATCATAGACCCCTCCCAGCCCGGTTAGACACGCACGCACCAACAGATTCAAGAACACATGCACCAACAGATTCAAGAACAGCTTCTTCCACGCTGTTATTAGACTTCTGAGTGGAACGCTCAAAGTTTAAATTTAGGGTTGATCTCACTCTTTGTGCACCTTCCCTGCATTGTATTCCTCACTCTGGCCTATTACCCTTATGCATTTTGTGTGTTATGATCTGCCTGTACTGCACACAAAACAGAACTTTTCACTGTAGCTAGGTACATGCAACAATAATGAATCAACTCAAATTCAAGGGAATGGCTTGGATATTTCCAAACGTGCAGAAGGTGGAAATGATCACATGGGGGATTATTTGTCCAGCCTTCTTTCAGATGGATCTTCTTCTGGGGCACTTCATTTCGGCTTACATTATGTTTCATTCTTTGCACCCAGGGGAGTTCATCATTGGCCGTGTCATCAAAGCGATGAACAATAATTGGCACCCGGACTGTTTCTGCTGTGAGATTTGCTCCATCGCGCTGGCTGACCTGGGTTTTGTCAAGAATGCGGGCAGGTATGTTAAAACGAGTGCTAAAAGCGGTCTTGATCTCAATATCACATAACCAGGCCCTTGGGTCTGCTGGGCAAAGGGAGGGGAAGGAAAGTAAACAGGAGACAGGGACTAATCCGATGTCCTCACCTCACTTCAGCTTCTATCCCAAATCCAATTGTAACATACATCCTGATGGATTTACAGTGACTGGCGAATGGACTAAGGACAGAGCTACTCAAGGTGGGCACTGGGACTGGGATACCGAGTGGCATGTTAAGGGTGGGTGGAAGGAGGTCACGGGCTGATATTACAGGGTGGTGAGCTCTGACACAGCAATGGTTGACCTTCACCCCCCTCCACCCCGCTGTTGCAGGCTTTTACACCCCGAGCCCCTGCTCACCGCGTGGTCACCCCCTTTTTCAAGCCTCACAGCTTGTAAAAGGGCCGAGACTAGGCCATTCTGCCCCTCAAGCCCGCTCTATCGTTCAACTAGATCTTGGCCGGTCCAAATTTCCATCATATCACCTGATCTCTTTCATGCCCAGAAATCCATTGGTCCTGAGCAATCCCAATGACTGAGCTTCCACATTCTTTCTGGGAGAGAGAATCCCAAAGATTCACTGCCCTCTAGACTGTTCCTGTCAGTCCTAAATTTGGGATAAGGTTAACTACCAACATGGAACGATCCGAAAGAAAATGCATTTGCGAGTTTTTGCCCAGGAGTTGGTTCTGGTTCATTGACAAGGGTGGAAGAGCTTCATTAACTGCTACCCAATGCTTTCTTTAGATTTACATGTGACTCTGGTGTAACCCATTCATAATCCCCTGGCCCAGTTACTGCACTCTCAGGGACATTGCTGTGTGTTGACAGACGATTCTAGTCCAGGTAAAGATGGAAGGGAACTTTCTCACCACTGTTTTTTTTTGCTCCATTATTCTGAAAATGTTAGAGGAATCCGCAGCACTCACAAAAGATATGGACTGTGTAATTTGTGCAAGTGTCTTTAATTGTCACAAGTTGTGTCACACAATCCATCGATGGAAATATTGGACACAGATCATATGCAGAATAACTGTAAATGTGATAGACAACAGAGTGGGGAGCACTGCTAAAGTCTCCCAGCCAGCAATTTTCCCAAACATATTGAAACTGTACTCTGTGATATGGAGAGTAACCATGAGGCTGGAGTATGTTATTCAGAGAATAACGATCAGGCTGGATTGTGTTATAGAGGGAGTAACAATGAGGCTGGATTGTTTTATGCAAAGAGTAACAATGCAGTTGGAGTGTGTTAGTCACTGAGCAATATTGAGCAGAGAGTGTGTTAGACAAGGAGTAATAATAAGGTTAGAAAGTGTTAGTTGGAGAGTAACAGTGATGCTGATGCGAATTATATAGAGAATGAGATTGAGACCATAGTATGTTATACACAGAGTAACAATGAGGCTGGAGTGTGTGATACGGATAGTTACAACGAGACTCGACTTGTATGATGTGGAGAGTAACACTGAGATTGGAGTGTGTGATGTAGAATCATAGAATCCCTACTGTGTAGAAGCAGGCCATTTGTCTATCTAGTGCACACCCATCCCTCCGAAGAGCACCCTACCCAGACCCCCCCCCCCCCCCCCCTCCTATTCCTGTAACCCTGTTAAATGGCTGAGGTCTGGGGATCTGACCATGGGGTTTACACTGTGGGACATGAGCATGATGCTGCACATTAGCCAAGAAAGAGCAATCCTCGCCTTCCTTTTAAAGTGCATGTGTACATTGCTCCAGGACAGCAGCATTAGGTCTGAGACTGTGGATGAATCACCGAGTCACTGTCTGGGACCCCGTTTTCTGCCAGTAATTCCACGGAAGCCTAGCAGATTGGCTTTCGGATTCAGATCATTAGCATTTTGGCTGCCCATCTGAGTGCGGAACATTTCGAGGCTGAGCCAAAACACCTTCACCTTCCCGCCACCACCGCGCCCCTCCGGCCCTGTTCAATCAGAATGGTCACTTGACCAAAACGTATGAGGATCACGGGGTCACCCAACCCCCATTATCAATGTCTGCTAATCCCAGGGCAAAACTGAGGAGAAACCGCCAAAATCCCACTGATAATAATCACACCAACACTGAATAATGTTTATATAAAGCTAACTGCTATTTATTATAGTGTTGTGCAATGAAGTATGATCCATACAGAAACACATGCAGCAAAACTGAGTCTGCATCAAAACTGACTGATTGGCTCCAGTTAAAATAAAGCTCCATGTATCTCAGTCTACAGGAGGGATTATTCACAAATTGAGTAGGAACTAGGATCGTTAACAAAGTCGTAAGAAATAGGAACAGGAGTAGGCCATTTGGTCCCTCGAGCCTTGTGCCACTCGATAGACTGATCCCACATTCCTCACGGTTACTTGCCTGCATTCTCCCCGTAGCCTTCATTCCCAAATTGATCAAGAATCTCTCTATCTCAGCCTTACATAGGCACAAGGACACTGTTCCCCACTGCTCTCTGCAGCAAGGGTTTCCAAAGACTCTGAAAGAAGTTCCTCCCCATCTCAGACTTACACTGATGCCCCTTTACTCTGAGACTCTGCCCTCTCGACTCTCCCATGACGGGAAGCATCCTTTCAGCATGGACCCTGTCAAACCCCTGACGAATCCTCAGCGTTTCAACGAGATCTCCTCTCAGTTTTCGAAACTCCAGTTGAATGTCACCACAGGTGAGGGCCAGAGACTGCGAATGAAGGCTTGCAGAATGTATTTCTCTATTCAGCGGCACAAGGACAGGGTGGAAGGGTGTTTTTATTAAAAGCGGTGCAGATGTGCAGGGGGTAAACAGTACTGCATTGTTTCCTGTGGGTAAGGTCAGAGTGCAGACTGAACATTGAGTGAAGTGGAGTGAAAATGGAGATTTGATGAAATGTTTGCAGTGAGGGAGTGTAATGTTTCCACACAGGGCTTCTTCCTGTTGAGGATATTATATCGTCTAAAAAGGGGAATTACCTACTGGAGAAGCTGCAAAACTTGACCTACTCTTGGGAAATAAAGCAGGGCAGGTGACTGAGGTGTCAGTGGGGGAGCACTTTGGGGCCAGTGACCACAATTCTATTAGATTTAAAATAATGATGGAAAAAGATAGACCAGATCTAAAAGTTGAAGTTCTAAATTGGAGAAAGGCCAATTTTGACGGTATTAGGCAAGAACTTTCAAAAGCTGATTGGGGGCAGATGTTCACAGGTAAAGGGGACAGCTGGAAAGTGGGAAGCCTTCAGAAATGGGATAATGAGAGCCCAGAGAAAATATATTCCTGTCAGGGTGAAAGGGAAGGCTGGTAGGTGCAGGGAATGCTGGATGTCGAAAGATGTTGAGGGTTTGGTTAAGAAAAAGAAGGAAGCATATGTCAGGTATAGATAGGATAGACGGAGTGAATCCTTAGAAGAGTATAAAAGCAGTAGGAGTATACTTAAGAGAGAAATCAGGAGGGCAAAAAGGGAACATGAGATAGCTTTGGCAAATAGAGTTAATGAGAATCTAGACGGTTTTTACAAATACATTAAGGACATAAGGGTAACTAGGGAGAGAATAGGGCCCCTCAAAGATCAGCAAGGCAGCCTTTGTGTGGAGCCGCAGGAGATGGGGGAGATACTAAACGAGTATTTTGCATCAGTGTTTACTGTGGAAAAGGATATGGAAGATATAGAATATAGGGAAATAGATGGTGACATCTTGAAAAATGTCCATATTACAGAGGAGGAAGTGCTGAATATCTTAAAAAGCACAAAAGTGGATAAATCCTCAGAACCTGATCAGGTGTACCCGAGAGCTCTGTGGGAAGCTAGAGAAGTGATTGCTGGGCCTCTGGCTGAGATATTTGTATCATCGATAGTCACAGGTGAGGTGCCGGAAGACTGGAGGTTGGCAAACGTGGTGCCACTGTTTAAGAAGGGTGGTAAAGACAAGCCAGGGAACTATAGACTGGTGAGCCTGATATTGGTGGTGGGCAAGTTGTTGGAGGGAATCCTGAGGGACAGGATGTACATGTATTTGGAAAGGCAAGGACTGATTAGGAATAGTCAACATGGCTTTGTGCATGGGAAATCATGTCTCACAAACTTGATTGAGTTTTTTGAAGAAGTAACAAAGAAGATTAATGAGGGCAGAGCAGTAGATGTGATTTATATGGACTTCAGTAAGGTGTTCGACAAGGTTCCCCATAGGAGACTGGTTACCAAGGTTAGATCTCATGGAATACAGGGAGAACTAGCCATTTGGATACAGAACTGGCTCAAAGGTAGAAGACAGAGGGTGGTGGTGGAGGGTTGTTTTTCAGACTGGAGGCTGTGATCAGTGGAGTGCCACAAGGATCAGTGCTGGGCCCTCTACTTTTTGTCATTTATATAAATGATTTGGATGCGAGCATAAGAGGTATAGTTAGTAAGTTTGCAGATGACACCAAAATTGGAGGTGTAGTGGACAGCGATAGAGGGTTACCTCAGATTACAACAGGATCTTGATCAGATGGGCCAATAGGCTGAGAAGTGGCAGATGGACTTTAATTCAGATAAATATGAGATGCTGCATTTTGGAAAAGCAAATCAGGGCAAAACTGATACACTTAATGGTAAGGTCCTAGGGAGTGTTGCTGAACAAAGAGACCTTGGAGTGCACTGGACTCCTTGAAAGTGGAGTCACAGGTAGACAGGATAGCGAAGGCAGCATTTGGTACGCTTTCCTTTATTGGTCAGAGTATTGAGTACAGGAGTTGGGAGGTCATGTTGCGGCTGTACAGGACATTGGTTAGGCCACTGTTGGAATATTGCGTGCATTTCTGGTCTCCTTCCCTTGGGAAAGATGTTGTGAAACTTGAAAGGGTTCAGAAAAGATTTACAAATGATGTTGCCAGGGTTGGAGGATTTGAGCTATAGGGAGAGGCTGAACAGGCTGGGGCTGATTTCTCTGGAGCGGAGGCTGAGGGGTGACCTTATAGAGGTTTATAAAATCATGAGGGGCATAGATAGGGTAAATAGACAAAGTCTTTCCCCTGCGGTCGGGGAATCTAGAACTAGAGGGCATAGGTTTATGGTGAGAGGGGAAAGATATAAAAGAGACCTAAGGGGCAACATTTTCACACAGAGGAAGTGGTGGAGGCTGGTACAATTGCAACGTTTAAAAGGCATTTGGATGGGTATATGAATAGGAAGGGTTTAGAGGGATATAGGCTGGGTGCCGGCAGGTGGGACTAGATTGGGTTGGGATATCTGGCCGGCATGGACAGGTTGGACCGAAGGGTCTGTTTCCATGTTGTACATCTCTGTGATTGTATGTGCGAAAGGCAAGATTATAAAACAATATGGGGAGGAAGAGCAGGGTAATCGACAGCTCCACTAAATCCCAGCACAATGAGCTGACCAGCCTGTCAGAGTGCAGTGATGACGGTGACTGTGCCTGCTGCTATAGCTGCTGCAGGAGGGAATGGGAGATGTGGGTCTGTTGTGCTGGAGTTTTGGAGACCATTGCTGGAGGGTTAAATGGTGCTGAAGGCTCCTTGGATGGTGCATCTGTTTCGCTGAAAGGGTGTGTGTATGTATGTGTGTGTGTCTTTCTGTCTGTCTGTGTATGTGTGCATGTTGTGTGTCTGTGCATGGGAGAGAGCGAGACAGTGTGAGTGAATCAGAGGAAGACGTTGGGGTGGTGACAAAGACACAGTCTGTGATGGGTTCCAATGGAAAGGTCATCAACACGGCATACACTGGCTGAGGTCTTACCAGGCTGCAGTGGTTGAGATCCTACTGGCTAAGGTTACACAGAGCTTCACTGGCTGAGGTCTCACTGGCATGTAATGTAGCTGAGATTTCACTGGCCTGCACTGGCTGAGATTTCACTGGCTTGAACTGGCTGAGATCTCACTGGCTTGAACTGGCAGAGATTTCACTGGCCTGCACTGGCTGAGATCTCACTGGCCTGCACTGGCTGAGATCTCACTGGCTTGCACTGGCTGAGATCTCACTGGCTTGAACTGGCAGAGATTTCACTGGCTTGCACTGGCTGAGATCTCACTGGCTTGAACTGGCTGAGATCTCACTGGCCTGCACTGGCTGAGATCTCACTGGCTTGAACTGGCAGAGATTACACTGGCCTGCACTGGCAGAGATCTCACTGGCTTGCACTGGCAGAGATCTCACTGGCTTGAACCGGCAGAGATTTCACTGGCTTGCACTGGCTGAGATCTCACTGGCTTGAAATGGCTGAGATCTCACTGGCCTGCACTGGCAGAGATCTCACTGGCTTGAACTGGCAGAGATCTCACTGGCTTGAACTGGCAGAGATTTTACTGGCTTGCACTGGCTGAGATCGCACTGGCTTGAACTGGCTGAGATCGCACTGGCCTGCACTGGCTGAGATCGCACTGGCTTGAACTGGCTGAGATCTCACTGGCTTGAACTAGCTGAGATCTCACTGACCTGCACTGGCTGAGATCTCACTGGCCTGCACTGGCTGAGATCTCACTGGAGTACTGTAGCTGAGGTCAATTGTGGCAACTCAGCAGATACACAAAACAATGGGCACTCACACTCGCATCCATTCACACACTCACACACTCACATCCAGTCACACACTCACTCACACACTCACATCCACTTTCACACTGCCTCACATAGAACACACACACTTACGCAGACAATATTACGGACTCACACTTGCACTCACACAAACACAGAGTCACACTCACATTCACACATATACACTTGCACTCACACACTCAAACACTCTCACATCCACTCACACACATACTCACACTCACATATACAATCACACTCACACACTCACACTCATACTCACTCAAATACTAAGGCAGATGCATACACTAACTCACTCAGACACACACAGTCACTCACACAGACCAGCGCCTATATAGAGCAATGAGTTGCAGTGAAATGAAGGAACACTTGGTTGGTTCTCGATGAGCTCACAGCTCAGACTTACAGCTGAGCGAGCTCTCGTTTGTTTTGGTCTCATGGCTTACAGACTGCGCTCGCTTCCTGTGGCCGCAGACAAAGTGACAGAACCGCTCCTGGAACTTCTCCCCTACAAAGAAGTAGACTACGGGATCGAGGCAGCTATTGAGGCTGGTCAGACAGGAAGTGATGCGATTACTGAGGGCGATGAGCCTCCTGTCCTGGCAGCTGGAGCGGGCGGTGCTGGCAAACAGGATGTAGATGTACCGATTGATGTGGTAGGGCACGAAACAGATAAGGAAAATGGTGAGCACCAGGATGATCATCTTGATAGCCTTGTCTTTGAGGTGCCTCTCGATGCGGTTACCCCTGCGGAGACTGCGGATGATCAGTAAGTAGCAGGTCACCGTGATCACAAAGGGCACCACGAAGCCCACCGTCAGGGGCACCAGGGCAAAACTGGAGGTCTTCTCCCGGTACAGCTGGAGGCACTTGGTGGTGGCGTTGCCCGCCTGAAGGGTTTGTGGTGCGCCCAGCATCGGCGCCACGCCCACCACGATGACCACCCACAGGGCGATGCAGACCACGTTGGCATAGAGGGGCTTCCTGACGCGCATGGACCTCACCGGGTAGACTATGGCCAGGAAGCGGTCTGCGCTGATGCCAGTCAGGAAGATGATGCTGGCGTACATGTTCAGGTAGAAGAGGAAGCCGGTGATGCGGCAGGGCACCTCGCCGAAGGGCCAGTGGTTCTGGCTGAGGTGGTAGACCATCCTCATGGGCAGGATAAGGACGTAGGAGAGGTCAGCCACCGCCAGGTGCATCAGGTAGATGTTGGTGGTGGTGTTGGAGCTCTTGTCGCATGAGAAAACCCACACGGCCAGGATATTGCCAACGAAAGCCAGCACAAAGACCACCCCGTAGAAAGACGAGAAGAAGAGATTCTCCTCACGGCTCTCCTGTGTGCACTGCGGGCCACTGGCATTGCTGAGGCTCATGGGATACGCCATGGCGAGGGTTGCCCGCTCAGAGAGAGTGCAGACTGGATGGCGCTCTCAATGGACATCTGCAGAAAAACAAGCACAGCCCTGTGACAATCCCCTGTTTCAGATGCACCTGCTGACCCCTCTCATGTTAGCTGTACATCCTACTATTTCAGGCTCAGTGATTCCTATATGCACGAACGCTGCATTCGGATAGCGGCCACTCTGCAACCTTCCTGCCCTATGTTTGTACTCAAGTGAGGTTCATACTGACTGCAGGGGGCGGGGGGGGGGGGGGGGGGGGGGTAGTGGAGGCCGCTATAATGTGGTCCAGAACAGCAGCGAGATCAATATATCTCAGCACTATCATGGGGCCCAAGATTTTCATTCCGGAAGCATCATCTGGCCTCCCTCCCATGACAGGTACCACTGCTTGCTCAAAACAAGAGGAAAATATATGACCGGCGTTCTGGAATGTGAGGATCAGGTGCCATCAGGGTCACAGATACTGTCACACTCAGTAATATTGTCAAAGTGAGCTGACACTGTCAGGGTCAGACACAGTCAGAGTGAGCAGGCATGGTCAAGGTGAGCAGACGCTGAGTCAGGATCGTGGCCGAGCGAGATTGTCACTGAGTGGGTAAGCCTCAGGCCCAGTGTGTCCGAAGCTCTCCACTGTCAATACAATTCTGAACGGGGTGGAGTTGTGAAGTTGACTTCTGCAATGTTGCAAAATGTTATTTTGGCATTTCTAAAAACCCACCTTTTTCACTAACATCAGGAAATCGGCTGTCCTTACCTGGTCAGGCCTACAAGTGGCTGAGCAATCCCTCAGTTAAAGGGGCAACTGGGGGTGGGCAAGAAATGCTGGCCTTTTAAGTGATTCCAATATCCCGAGAAAGTAAAAAATGATCAATGGGCTCCAACCCATTGGTCTCCAACTCCTGGGGAGTTTAGCTCTGGGCACTAGGCCGCAGTAGTGAATTACTAACTACTTCCCCGATCAGACCGTGTTATTGCAGTGTCCCACAGACTCAATGCGTTTGGTCTCCTTTTTCTTTCTCAGAAGTGGGCGTAGTCTCTCCATCCCTGATTCTCAATATCTGAGTGGTTTGTTAGGACATTGCATTAGCCAGTTAATTATATTGCTGTGGGTCTGGAGCCACATGTAAGCCAGACTGAGAGCAATGGTCAATTTCCTCCCCATGAATGAAACAGACAGCTTCTCATAACGATCAGTGTTGGTTTTACTGCCATCTCCTAGTCATGCATAGCACGACAACAGATCCTTCGGTTCAACTCATCCATGCCGACCAGATAGTCTAAACTAATCTCGTCCCATTTACCAGCACTTGGCCCATATCCCTCCAAACCCTTCCTATTCATATACCCATCTAGATCCCTTTTGAACATTGTAATTGTACCAGCCTCCACCACATCCTCTGGCACTCATTCCATACACATACCATCCACTGCACAATAGAGTTGCCCCTTAGGTCTCTTTTATATCTTTCCCCTCTCACCCTAAACCTATGCCCTCTAGTTCTGGACTCCCCGACCCCAGGGAAAAGACTTTGCCTATTTACCCTATCCATGTCCCTCATGATTTTATAAACCTCTATAAGGTCACCCCTCAGCCTCCGACGTTCCAGGGAAAACAGCCCCAGCCTGTTCAGCCTCTCCCTGTAGCTCAGACCCTCCAACCCTGGCAACATCAGTGTAAATCTTTTCTGAACCCTTTCAAGTTTAACAATATCTTTCCGATAGCAGGGAGAC
Source organism: Chiloscyllium punctatum (assembly GCF_047496795.1). NCBI lineage: Eukaryota > Metazoa > Chordata > Chondrichthyes > Orectolobiformes > Hemiscylliidae > Chiloscyllium > Chiloscyllium punctatum. Next base: position 82,226,625 of record NC_092744.1, read on the forward strand.
CAGGATTGCACACAGTATTCCAAAAGAAGCCTGACCAATGTCCAGTACTGCCACAACATTACGTGCCAACTCCCAGCTCTAATATTCCAGATGAATTAATCGCATTCCATCGGTTTGGTGGGATTTGAACCTGTTTTCCAGGCCATTAGCTATTACGAGTGTGATGACAGTATCATATTAACATTGCATGATGACTACATTGCAAGCACCATTTAAAAAAACCCTAAATCCCATTTCCATATTCATATTGTACACTTTGACTATACTTTCTATATGGCCACATACGAATATATGTTGCTCACTTTGCATTAATTCCTGACACAGGAGATTATAGGATTCTGGATTAGATGGTGCTGGAAGAGCACAGCAGTTCAGGCAGCATCCAAGGAGCTTCGAAATCGACGTTTCGGGCATGTTCAGCACACTGAGTGCTGGTGTTGCAGTAATAAACTGAACACTGCATAATCTGTTATCATGGCTCATCGTTCGATGAAATTTAGATTAGATTAGATTAGATTACTTACAGTGTGGAAACAGGCCCTTCGGCCCAACAAGTCCACACCGCCCCGCCGAAGCGCAACCCACCCAGACCCCTTACCTAACACTACGGGCAATTTAGCATGGCCAATTCACCTGACCTGCACATCTTTGGAGTGTGGGAGGAAACCGGAGCACCCGGAGGAAACCCACGCAGACACGGGGAGAATGTGCAAACTCCACACAGTCAGTCGCCTGAGGTGGGAATTGAACCCAGGTCTCTGGCGCTGTGAGGCAGCAGTGCTAACCACTGTGCCACCGTGCAGGAATTAGGAAACAGGGACGTTCTCCTGGGCCTGTGACAGGCAGATTCTTCTGTACGTGGTCTGTAAGGAAATGTGGGGCATGAGCAAGATGCAAACAAGTGTCTGTGGGCCTACCATGGTGAATGGTGTCTCTCTTGAACACTCCAGTCTGTACTGATTAGCGCATGTTGTAAAGAAAGATAGTTTTGTAATCAACCTGTTCTGAGATGTTACACTTCGGCAGCAGATGGGACTGAAATACAAGCCCCCTGGCTCAGAGGTTGGGACAACGCCACTGTGCCACAAAAGACCTTGCAAATGTTTTTGTTCTGATTGTGAACCACAGCCCTCTCCCGGTCGAAGGTGAATATGATAATGTCTACACGACAGAAACAGGACAGATACAGGAAGGAATGGAGCCTGTGATGATTCACAGAGTCTGTACTGAATGGAACGTGTTGGAAATGGAGTCGGTGTGAATGATTGGAGCCTGTAGTGAAGGGGGACTGTAGTGAACGGGGCCTGTAGTGAACGGGGCCTGTAGTGAACGGGGACTGTAGTGAACGGGGCCTGTAGTGAAGGGGGCCTGTAGTGAACGGGGGACTGTAGTGAACGGGGACTGTAGTGAACGGGGCCTGTAGTGAAGGGGGCCTGTAGTAAACGGGGCCTGTAGTGAACGGGGACTGTAGTGAACGGGGGACTGTAGTGAACGGGGACTGTAGTGAACGGGGCCTGTAGTGAACGGGGACTATAGTGAACGGGGACTGTAGTGAAGGGGGACTGTAGTGAACGGGGGACTGTAGTGAACGGAGCCTGTAGTGATCGGGGACTGTAGTGAACGGGGACTGTAGTGAACGGGGGACTGTAGTGAACGGAGCCTGTAGAGATCGGGGACTGTAGTGAACGGGGACTGTAGTGAACGGGGACTGTAGTGAACGGGGACTGTACTGAAGGGGTACTGTAGTGAAGGGGGACTGTAGTGAAGGGGGACTGTAGTGAAGGGGGACTGTAGTGAACGGGGGCTGTAGTGAACGGAGCCTGTAGTGATCGGGGACTGTAGTGAACGGGGACTGTAGTGAACGGGGACTGTAGTGATTGGGGACTGTACTGAAGGGGGACTGTACTGAAGGGGGACTGTAGTGAAGGGGGACGGTAGTGAAGGGGGACGGTAGTGAAGGGGGACGGTAGTGAAGGGGGACTGTAGTGAACGGGGACTGTAGTGAACGGGGACTGTAGTGAACGGGGACTGTAGTGAAGGGGGCCTGTAGTGAACGGGGACTGTAGTGAACGGGGACTGTAGTGAACGGGGACTGTAGTGAACGGGGGACTGTAGTGAACGGAGCCTGTAGTGATCGGGGACTGTAGTGAACGGGGACTGTAGTGAAGGGGGACTGTAGTGAAGGGGGACTGTAGTGAACGGGGGCTGTAGTGAACGGGGGCTGTAGTGAACGGAGCCTGTAGTGATCGGGGACTGTAGTGATCGGGGACTGTAGTGAACGGGGACTGTAGTGAACGGGGACTGTACTGAAGGGGGACTGTACTGAAGGGGGACTGTAGTGAAGGGGGACTGTAGTGAACGGGGACTGTAGTGAACGGGGCCTGTCGTGAACGGGGACTGCAGTGATTGGGGACTGTACTGAAGGGGGACTGTAGTGAAGGGGGACTGTAGTGAACGGGGACTGTAGTGAACGGGGACTGTAGTGAACGGGGACTGTAGTGAACGGGGCCTGTAGTGAAGGGGGACTGTAGTGAACGGGGACTGTAGTGAAGGGGGACTGTAATGAAGGGGGACTGTAGTGAACGGGGCCTGTAGTGAACGGGGCCTGTAGTGAACGGAGCCTGTAGTGAACGGGGACTGTAGTGAAGGGGGAGTGTAGTGAACGGGGCCTGTAGTGATCGGATCCTGTAGTGAACGGGGACTGGAGTGAACGGGGCCTGGAGTGAACGGGGACTGTAGTGAACGGGGACTGTAGTGATCGGAGCCTGTAGTGAACGGGGACTGGAGTGAACGGGGCCTGTAGTGATCGGAGCCTGGAGTGAACGGGGACTGTAGTGATCGGAGCCTGTAGTGAACAGGGACTGTAGTGAACGGGGCCTGTAGTGAACGGGGCCTGTAGTGAACGCGGACTGTAGTGAACGGGGACTGTAGTGATCGGGGACTGTACTGAAGGGGGACTGTACTGAAGGGGGACTGTAGTGAAGGGGGATTGTAGTGAAGGGGGATTGTAGTGAAGGGGGATTGTAGTGAAGGGGGACTGTAGTGAACGGGGCCTGTAGTGAAGGGGGACTGTAGTGAAGGGGGACTGTAGTGAACGGGGCCTGTAGTGAACGGGGCCTGGAGTGAACGGGGCCTGGAGTGAACGGGGCCTGGAGTGAACGGGGACTGTAGTGAAGGGGGCCTGTAGTGAAGGGGGCCTGTAGTGAACGGGGGACTGTAGTGAACGGGGACTGTAGTGAACGGGGACTGTAGTGAACGGGGACTTAGTGAACGGGGTCTGTAGTGAAGGGGGACTGTAGTGAACAGGGACTGTAGTGAAGGGGGACTGTAGTGATCGGAGCCTGTAGTGAACGGGGACTGTAGTGAACGGGGCCTGTAGTGAACGGGGACTGTAGTGAAGGGGGACTGTACTGAACGGGGACTGTTGTGAACGGGGACTGTTGTGAACGGGGACTGTTGTGAACGGGGACTGTAGTGATCGGGGACTGTAGTGATCGGGGACTGTAGTGAATGGGGCCGGTAGTGAAGGGGGATTGTAGTGAAGGGGGCCTGTAGTGAAGGGGGCCTGTAGTGAACGGGGCCTGTAGTGAACGGGGCCTGTAGTGAAGGGGGACTGTAGTGAAGGGGGCTTGTAGTGAACGGAGCCTGTTGTGAACGGGGCCTGGAGTGAACGGGGCCTGTAGTGATCGGGGCCTGTAGTGATCAGGGCCTGTAGTGATCGGGGACTGTAGTGAAGGGGGCCTGTAGTGAACGGGGACTGTAGTGAACGGGGGACTGTTGTGAACGGGGGACTGTTGTGAACGGGGACTGTAGTGAACGGGGACTGTAGTGAACGGGGACTATAGTGACGGGGTCTGTAGTGAAGGGGGACTGTAGTGAACAGGGACTGTAGTGAAGGGGGACTGTAGTGATCGGAGCCTGTAGTGAACGGGGACTGTAGTGAACGGGGACTGTAGTGATCGGGGACTGTAGTGATCGGGGACTGTAGTGAAGGGGGACTGTACTGAACGGGGACTGTACTGAACGGGGCCTGTAGTGAACGGGGACTGTACTGAACGGGGCCTGTAGTGATCGCGGACTGTAGTGATCGCGGACTGTAGTGATCGGGGCCTGTACTGAACGGGGCCTGTAGTGAACGGGGACTGTAGTGATCGGGGCCTGTAATGATCGGGGACTGTAGTGAACGGGGACTGTACTGAACGGGGCCTGTAGTGATCGGGGCCTGTAATGATCGGGGACTGTACTGAACGGGGACTGTACTGAACGGGGACTGTAGTGAAGGGGGACTGTACTGAACGGGGACTGTTGTGAACGGGGACTGTTGTGAACGGGGACTGTTGTGATCGGGGACTGTAGCGAACGGGGACTGTAGTGAACGGGGACTGTAGTGAACGGGGACTGTAGTGAAGGGGTACTGTAGTGATCGGGGACTGTAGTGATCGGGGACTGTATTGATCGGGGCCTGTAGTGATCGGGGACTGTAGTGAACGGGGACTGTTGTGAACGGGGACTGTAGTGAACGGGGACTGTAGTGATCGGGGACTGTAGTGATCGGGGACTGTAGTGATCGGGGTCTGTAGTGATCGGGGCCTGAAGTGAACGGGGACTGTAGTGAAGGTGGACTGTAGTGATCGGGGAATGTAGTGAACGGGGAATTTGGGAAGGGGGACTGTAGTGAAGGGGGACTGTAGTGAAGGGGGACTATAGTGAACGGGCGTCTGTAGTGATCGGGGACTGTAGTGAAGGGGGACTGTAGTGATCGGGGACTGTAGTGATCGGGGAATGTAGTGAAGGGGGACTATAGTGAACGGGGACTGTAGTGAACGGGGAATGTAGCGAAGGGGGACTGTAGCGAAGGGGGACTGTAGCGAAGGGGGACTGTAGTGAACGGGCGTCTGTAGTGATCGGGGACTGTAGTAAAGGGGGACTGTAGTGATCGGGGACTGTAGTGATCGGGGAATGTAGTGAAGGGGGACTATAGTGAACGGGGACTGTAGTGAACGGGGAATGTAGTGAAGGGGGACTGTAGCGAAGGGGGACTGTAGCGAAGGGGGACTGTAGTGATCGGGGACTGTAGTGATCGGGGACTGTAGTGATCGGGGACTGTAGTGAAGGGGACTGTAGTGAAGGGGACTGTAGTGAAGGGGACTGTAGTGAAGGTGGACTGGAGTGAACGGGGGACTGGAGTGAACGGGGGACTGGAGTGAACGGGGCCTGTAGTGAAGGGGGACTGTAGTGAACGGGGGACTGTAGTGAACGGGGGACTGTAGTGAACGGGGGACTGTAGTGAAGGGGGACTGTAGTGAACGGGGGACTGTTGTGAATGGGGACTGTAGTGAACGGGGGACTGTAGTGAACGGGGACTGTAGTGAAGGGGGACTGTAGTGAACGGGGACTGTAGTGAACGGGGACTGTAGTGAAGGGGGACTGTAGTGAAGGGGGACTGTAGTGAACTGGGACTGTAGTGAAGGGGGACTGTAGTGAAGGGGGACTCTAGTGATCGGGGACTCTAGTGATCGGGGACTCTAGTGAACGGGGACTGTAGTGAAGGGGACTGTAGTGAAGGGGACTGTAATGAAGGGGACTGTAATGAAGGGGGACTCTAGTGAACGGCGACTCTAGTGAACGGGGACTGTAGTGAACGGGGACTGTAGTGAACGGGGACTGTAGTGAACGGGGACTGTAGTGAAGGGGACTGTAGTGAACTGGGACTGTAGTGAAGGGGGACTGTAGTGAAGGGGGACTCTAGTGATCGGGGACTCTAGTGAACGGGGACTCTAGTGAACGGGGACTCTAGTGAACGGGGACTGTAGTGAAGGGGACTGTAGTGAAGGGGACTGTAATGAAGGGGACTGTAATGAAGGGGACTGTAATGAAGGGGGACTCTAGTGAACGGCGACTCTAGTGAACGGGGACTGTAGTGAACGGGGACTGTAGTGAACGGGGACTCTAGTGAACGGGGACTGTAGTGAAGGGGACTGTAGTGAAGGGGGACTGTAGTGAAGGGGGACTGTAGTGAAGGGGGACTGTAGTGAACGGCGCCTGTAGTGAACGGGGACTGTAGTGAAGGGGGACTGTAGTGAACGGGGGACTGTAGTGAACGGGGGACTGTAGTGAACGGGGGACTGTAGTGAAGGGGGACTGTAGTGAACGGGGGACTGTAGTGAACGGGGACTGTAGTGAAGGGGGACTGTAGTGAAAGGGGGACTGTAGTGAACGGGGACTGTAGTGAAGGGGGACTGTAGTGAACGGGGACTGTAGTGAAGGGGGACTGTAGTGAAGGGGGACTGTAGTGAACGGGGGACTGTAGTGAACGGGGGACTGTAGTGAACGGGGACTGTAGTGAAGGGGGACTGTAGTGAAGGGGGACTGTAGTGAACAGGGACTGTAGTGAACAGGGACTGTAATGATCGGGGACTGTAGTGAAGGGGGCCTGTAGTGAAGGAGGCCTGTAGTGAAGGAGGCCTGTAGTGAAGGGGGGTCTGTAGTGAAGAGGGACTGTAGTGAACGGGGGACTGTAGTGAACGGGGGACTGTAGTGAACGGGGGACTGTAGTGAACGGGGGACTCTAGTGAAGGGGGACTCTAGTGAAGGGGGACTCTAGTGAAGGGGGACTCTAGTGAAGGGGGACTGTAGTGAACGGGGGACTCTAGTGAAGGGGGACTGTAGTGAAGGGGGACTGTAGTGAACGGGGCCTGTAGTTGTGAATGGAGCCTTTTGAGATTGTAGTCAGCATTAATAGATGAAGTAATTGTAGATATTGCGAATCCAGACCAGCTTGTGTCAGTGGTGTGTTGACACCATCCTCTTTCCTAGACTGTGTCTAACGGACTAAATGGGTTAGCGTGAGAGAGGAAAAACACTGGCACATATCAACAAGAAGAGACTCTTGAGTTAAACATGTTAGGTTCTTGCATGATAGCAATCAAGGATAGTTTCCAGCAGTACGTAAGACTTCGACCATGACGAGAGTGAGGGTCACAGGTCTGTCCTGTACCAATATCCTGGAAACTTGAATATGAGCTGCAGTGTTCAGTGTAACCCCCAGGGGTCAGTGTAATAGACAGGGTTCAGTGTAACCCCCAGGGTTCAGTGTAATAGACAGGGTTCAGTGTAATAGACAGGGTTCAGTGTAACCCCCCAGGGTTCAGTATAATAGACAGGGTTCAGTGTAATAGACAGGGTTCAGTGTAACCCCCCAGGGTTCAGTATAATAGACAGGGTTCAGTGTAATAGACAGGGTTCCGTGTAATAGACAGGGTTCCGTGTAATAGACAGGGTTCCGTGTAATAGACAGGGTTCCGTGTAATATACAGGGTTCAGTGTAATATACCGGGTTCAGTGTAATATACCGGGTTCAGTGTAACCCCCAGGGTTCAGTGTAATAGACAGGGTTCAGTGAAATAGAAAGGGTTCAGTGTAACCCCCAGGGTTCAGTGTAATAGACAAGGTTCTGTGTAATATACAGGGTTCGATGTAATATACAGGGTTCAGTGTAACCCCACAGGGTACCGTGTAATAGACAGGGTTCCGTGTAATAGACAGGGTTCCGTGTAATAGACAGGGTTCCGTGTAATAGACAGGGTTCAGTGTAACCCCCAGGGTTCAGTGTAATAGACAGGGTTCGGTGTAATAGACAGGGTTCGGTGTAATAGACAGGGTTCGGTGTAATAGACAGGGTTCGGTGTAATAGACAGGGTTCGGTGTAATAGACAGGGTTCGGTGTAATAGACAGGGTTCAGTGTAACCCCCAGGGTTCAGTGTAATAGACAGGGTTCAGTGTAACCCCCAGGGTTCAGTGTAATAGACAGGGTTCGGTGTAATAGACAGGGTTCGGTGTAATACACAGGGTTCAGTGTAACCCCCAGGGTTCAGTGTAATAGACAGGGTTTAGTGTAACCTCCCAGGGTTCAGTGTAATATAGAAGGGTTCAGTGTAATATACAGGGTTTAGTGTACCCCCCAGGGTTCAGTGTAATATACAGAGTTTAGTGTAATATACAGGGTTTAGTTTAATATACAGGGTTTGGTGTAACCCCCCAGGGTACAGTGTAATAAACAGGGTTCCGTGTAACCCCCAGGGTTCAGTGTAATAGACAGGGTTTAGTGTACCCCCCAGTGTTCAGTGTAATATACAGGGTTCAGTGTAATATACAGGGTTCGGTCTAATAGACAGAGTTCAGTGTAAACCCCAGGGTTCAGTGTAACCCCCAGGGTTCAGTGTAATAGACAGGGTTCAGTGTAATAGACAGGGTTCAGTATAACCCCCAGGGTTCAGTGTAATAGACAGGGTTCAGTGTAATAGACAGGGTTCAGTGTAGTATATAGTGTTCAGTATAACCCCCAGGGTTCAGTGTAACCCCCAGGGTTCAGTGTAATAGACAGGGTTCCGTGTAAATATACAGGGTTCAGTGTAATAGATAGGGTTCAGTGTACCCCCCAGGGTTCAGCGTAATAGACAGGGTTCAGTGTAATAGACAGGGTTTAGTGTAATGTACAGTGTTTAGTGTAATATACAGGGTTTAGTGTAACCTCCCAGGGTTCAGTGTAATAGACAGGGTTCAGTGTAAGAGACAGGGTTCAGTGTAAGAGACAGGGTTCAGTGTACCCCCCAGTGTTCAGTGTAATAGACAGGGTTCAGTGTAATAGTCAGGGTTCGGTGTAATAGACAGGGTTCGGTGTAATACACAGGGTTTGGTGTAATACACAGGGTTCGGTGTAATACACAGGGTTCGGTGTAATACACAGGGTTCGGTGTAATACACAGGGTTCAGTGTAATACACAGGGTTCAGTGTAATATACAGGGTTCAGTGTAACCCCCAGGGTTCAGTGTAATAGACAGGGTGTGGTGTAACCTCCCAGGGTTCAGTGTAATATAGAAGGGTTCAGTGTAATATACAGGGTTTAGTGTACCCCCCAGGGTTCAGTGTAATATACAGAGTTTAGTGTAATATACAGGGTTTAGTTTAATATACAGGGTTTAGTGTAACCCCCCAGGGTACAGTGTAATAAACAGGGTTCAGTGTAATAGACAGGGTTCAGTGTAATAGACAGGGTTCAGTGTACCCCCCAGTGTTCAGTGTAATATACAGGGTTCAGTGTAATATACAGGGTTCGGTCTAATAGACAGAGTTCAGTGTAACCCCCAGGGTTCAGTGTAACCCCCAGGGTTCCGTGTAATAGACAGGGTTCCGTGTAATAAACAGGGTTCAGTGTAATAGACAAGGTTCCGTGTAATAGACAGGGTTCAGTGTAATAGACAGGGTTCAGTGTAATAGACAAGGTTCAGTGTAATAGACAGGGTTTAGTGTACCCCCCCCCCCCGTGTTCAGTGTAATATACAGCGTTCAGTGTAATATACAGGGTTCGGTGTAATATACAGGGTTCAGTCTAATAGACAGAGTTCAGTGTAACCCCCAGGGTTCAGTGTAATAGGCAGGGTTCAGTATAATATACAGGGTTCAGTGTAATAGACAGGGTTCAGTGTAACCCCCACGGTTCAGTGTAATAGACAGGGTTTAGTGTAATATACAGGGTTCAGTGTAATAGACAGGGTTCAGTGTAATAGACAGGGTTTAGTATAATAGACAGGGTTCAGTGTAACCCCCAGGGTTTAGTGTAATATACAGGGTTCAGTGTAATAGACAGGGTTTAGTGTAATATACAGGGTTCAGTGTAATAGGCAGGGTTCAGTATAATATACAGGGTTCAGTGTAATATACAGGGTTCAGTGTAATATACAGGGTTCAGTGTAATAGACAGGGTTTAGTGTAATAGACAGGGTTTAGTGTAATAGACAGGGTTCAGTGTAACCCCCAGGGTTTAGTGTAATATACAGGGTTCAGTGTAATAGACAGGGTTTAGTGTAATAGACAGGGTTCAGTGTAATAGACAGGGTTCAGTGTAATAGACAGGGTTCAGTGTAATGGACAGGGTTCAGTGTAACCCCCAGGGTTTGGTGTAATAGACAGGGTTCAGTGTAATAGACAGGGTTTAGTGTAGTATACAGGGTTTAGTGTAATATACAGGGTTCAGTGTAACCCCCAGGGTTCAGTGTAATAGACAGGGTTTAGTGTAACCCCCCAGGGTTCAGTGTAATATAGAAGGGTTCAGTGTAATATACAGGGTTTATTGTACCCCCCAGGGTTATGTGTAATATACAGGGGTTCAAGTGTAATAGACAGGATTCAGTGTAATATACAGGGTTCAGTGTAACCCCCAGGGTTTAGTGTACCCCCCCAGTGTTCAGTGTACCCCCCCAGTGTTCAGTGTAATAGACAGGGTTTAGTGTAATAGACAGGGTTCAGTGTAATATACAGAGTTTAGTGTAATATACAGGGTTTAATGTAACCCCCCAGTGTTCAGTGTAATAGACAGGGTTCAGTGTAACACCCAGGGTTCAGTGTAATATACAGTGTTCAGTGTAATAGACAGGGTTCAGTGAAATAGACAGGGTTCAGTGTAACCCCCAGGGTTCAGTGTAATATACAGGGCTTAGTTTAACCCCCAGGGTTCAGTGTAATAGACAGGGTTTAGTGTAATCCCCAAGTGTTCAGTGTAATAGACAGGGTTCAATGTAATATACAGGGTTTAGTGTAATATACAGTGTTTAGTGTAATATACAGTGTTTAGTGTAATAGACAGGGTTCAGTGTAATAGACAGGGTTCAGTGTAATAGACAGGGTTCAGTGTACCCCCCAGGGTTCAGTGTAACCCCCAGGGTTCAGTGTAACCCCCAGGGTTCAGTGTAATAGACAGAGTTCAGTGTAACCCCCAGGGTTCAATGTAATAGACAGGGTTCAGTGTAATAGACAGGGTTCAGTGTAACCCTCAGGGTTCAGTGTAATATACAGGGCTTAGTTTAACCCCCAGGGTTCAGTGTAATAGACAGGGTTCAGTGTAATAGACAGGGTTCAGTGTAATAGACAGGGTTCAGTGTAACCCTCAGGGTTCAGTGTAATATACAGGGCTTAGTTTAACCCCCAGGGTTCAGTGTAATAGACAGGGTTCAGTGTAATAGACAGGGTTCAGTGTAATAGACAGGGTTCAGTGTAACCCTCAGGGTTCAGTGTAATATACAGGGCTTAGTTTAACCCCCAGGGTTCAGTGTAATAGACAGGGTTTAGTGTAATCCCCAAGTGTTCAGTGTAATAGACAGGGTTCAATGTAATATACAGGGTTTAGTGAAATAGACAGGGTTCAGTGTAATAGACAGGGTTCAGTGTAATAGACAGGGTTCAGTGTACCCCCCAGGGTTCAGTGTAACCCCCAGGGTTCTGTGTAATAGACAGGGTTCAGTGTAATAGACAGGGTTCAGTGTAACCCCCAGGGTTCAGTGTAACCCCCAGGGTTCAGTGTAATAGACAGGGTTCAGTGTAATAGACAGGGTTCAGTGTAACCCTCAGGGTTCAGTGTAATATACAGGGCTTAGTTTAACCCCCAGGGTTCAGTGTAATAGACAGGGTTCGGTGTAACCCCCAGGGTTCAGTGTAAGAGACAGGGTTCAGTGTAAGAGACAGGGTTTAGTGTACCCCCCAGTGTTCAGTGTAATAGACAGGGTTCAGTGTAATATACAGGGTTTAGTGTAATAGACAGGGTTCAGTGTAATAGACAGGGTTCACTGTAATAGACAGGGTTTAATGTAACCCCCCAGTGTTCAGTGTAATAGACAGGGTTTAGTGTAATCCCCCAGGGTTCAGTGGAATAGACAAGGTTTAGTGTAATCCCCCAGGGTTCAGTGTAATAGACAAGGTTTAGTGTAATCCCCCAGTGTTCAGTGTAATAGACAGGGTTCAGTGTAATAGACAGGGTTCAGTGTAATAGACAGGGTTCAGTGTAATGTACAGGGTTTAGTGTAATAGACAGGGTTCAGTGTAATAGACAGGGTTCAGTGTAATAGACAGGGTTCGGTGTAATAGACGGGGTTCGGTGTAATAGACGGGGTTCAGTGTAATATACAGGGTTCAGTGTAACCCCCAGGGTTCAGTGTAATAGACAGGGTTCAGTGTAATCCCCAGGGTTCAGTGTAATAGACAGGGTTCAGTGTGGGAGACAGAGTTCAGTGTAAGAGACAGGGTTCAGTGTAGTATACAGGGTTTAGTGTAATAGACAGGGTTCAGTGTAATAGACAGGGTTCACTGTAATAGACAGGGTTTAATGTAACCCCCCAGTGTTCAGTGTAATAGACAGGGTTTAGTGTAATCCCCCAGGGTTCAGTGTAATAGACAAGGTTTAGTGTAATCCCCCAGTCTTCAGTGTAATAGACAGGGTTCTGTGTAATACACAGGGTTCCGTGTAATAGACAGGGTTCCGTGTAATAGACAGGGTTCAGTGTAATAGACAGGGTTCAGTGTAAGCCCCAGGGTTCAGTGTAATATACAGGGTTCAGTGTAATATACAGGGTTCAGTGTAATAGACAGGGCTTAGTTTAACCTCCAGAGTTCAGTGTAATAGACAGGGTTTAGTGTAAAAGACTGGGTTCAGTATAATAGACAGGGTTCAGTGTAATATACAGGGTTCAGTGTAATATACAGGGTTTCGTGTAATATACAGGGTTTAGTGTAATAGACAGGGTTCAGTGTAACCCCCAGGGTTCAGTGTAATATAAAGGGATTAGTGTAATAGACAGGGTTCAGTGTAATAGACAGGGTTCGATGTAATAGACGGGGTTCGGTGTAATAGACGGGGTTCGGTGTAATAGACAGGGTTCAGTGTAACCCCCAGGGTTCAGTGTAATAGACAGGGTTCAGTGAAATCCCCAGGGTTCAGTGTAATAGACAGTGTTCAGTGTGGGAGACAGGGTTCAGTGTGGGAGACAGGGTTCAGTGTAATATACTGGGTTTAATGTAACCCCCCAGTGTTCAGTGTAATCGACAGCGTTCAGTGTAGTATACAGGGTTTAGTGTAATCGCCCAGGGTTCAGTGTAATATACAGGGTTTAGTGTAATAGACAGGGTTCAGTGTAATAGACAGGGTTCCGTGTAATAGACAGGGTTCCGTGTAATAGACAGGGTTCAGTGTAATAGACAGGGTTTAATGTAATCCCCCAGTGTTCAGTGTAATCGACAGGGTTTAGTGTAATAGACAGGGTTCCGTGTAATAGACAGGGTTCAGTGTAATAGACAGGGTTCAGTGTAATAGACAGGGTTCAGTGTAACCCCCAGGGTTCAGTGTAATACACAGGGTTCCGTGTAATACACAGGGTTCCGTGTAATACACAGGGTTCCGTGTAATAGACAGGGTTCCGTGTAATAGACAGGGTTCCGTGTAACCCCCAGGGTTCAGTGTAATAGACAGGGTTCAGTGTAACCCCCAGGGTTCAGTGTAATATACAGGGCTTAGTTTAACCCCCAGAGTTCAGTGTAATAGACAGGGTTCAGTGTAATATACAGGGTTCAGTGTCATAGACAGGGTTCAGTGTAACCCCCAAGGTTCAGTGTAATATACAGGGTTTAGTGTAATATACAGGGTTTAGTGTAATAGACAGGGTTCCATGTAATAGACAGGGTTCCGTGTAACCCCCAGGGTTCAGTGTAATATACAGGGTTCAGTGTAATAGACAGGGTTCAGTGTAACCCCCAGGGTTCAGTGTAATATACAGGGCTTAGTTTAACCCCCAGAGTTCAGTGTAATAGACAGGGTTCAGTGTAATATACAGGGTTCAGTGTCATAGACAGGGTTCAGTGTAACCCCCAAGGTTCAGTGTAATATACAGGGTTTAGTGTAATATACAGGGTTTAGTGTAATAGACAGGGTTCAGTGTAATAGACAGGGTTCAGTGTAATAGACAGGGTTCAGTGTAACCCCCAAGGTTCAGTGTAATGTACAGGGTTTAGTGTAATGTACAGGGTTTAGTGTAATAGACAGGGTTCAGTGTAATAGACAGGGTTTAGTGTAATAGATAGGGTTCAGTGTAACCCCCCAGGGTTCAGTGTAATAGCCAGGGTTCCGTGTAATATACAGGGTTCAGTGTAATAGATAGGGTTCAGTGTAATAGACAGGGTTTAGTGTAATCCCCCAGGGTTCAGTGTAATATACAGGGTTTAGTGTAATCCCCAGGGTTCAGTGTAATATACAGGGTTTAGTGTAATCCCCACGGTTCAGTGTAATATACAGTGTTTAGTGTAATCCCCAGGGTTCAGTGTAATATACAGGGTTTAGTGTTATCCCCAGGGTTCAGTGTAACACTCAGGGTTCAATGGAATTTCATGGCATGAATGTGCCTTGCAGTTAGTGCATCTGGCCTAAAGGGGGTGCAGTAAGGCTATAGCTGTTCAAGTGCCTTTTGAAATGGGGGTTGTTTGAGGTTTGAAGGCTGGCTCTTTTATTAACTGTTTAGCAGCTGATCTAAAACCTCAGCTCCTTCACAAAATCAGTATGAATAACTCAGTCCTGTTGAAAGTGGATAATGTGGTGTATTTAATAAACCCACTCTGATTGGAGTACAGAGCAAATGAGCAGAGTGAGTGCCATGTTAAATGTTTCAGCTATTTGGATGTGTAATGTATAAATGCTTTGAAACAAACTAAAATTCACACGGTTGGCTCCTGCCTGTAGTTTGTGATAAAAATGACACCATTGTATTACAGTGGCACACTGAAAGGCCATTCAGCCCAGCTTCTCTCAACATCCCTGCTCACGTTTCCTTTACAAATACCCGTCAAGCTCCCTTCTGACGATTTCAACTGAACCTGCCTCTCCCTCCCCCCCACACTCTCAGACAGTACATCCCAGACCCTAACCCCTTGAGTGAACCTGCCTCCCTCACATGCACGGACAGTATATTCCAGACCCTAACCCCTCGAGTGAACATGCCTCCCCCCACACTCTCTGACAGTACCCTCCAGACCCTAACCCCTCGAGTGAACCTGCCTCTCCCCCACACTCTCAGACAGTACACTCCAGTCCCTAACCCCTCGAGTAAACCTGCCTCCCTCACACGCACGGACAGTATATTCCAGACCCTAACCCCTCGAGTGAACATGCCTCCCCCCACATTCTCAGATAGTACACTCCAGACCCTAACCCCTCGAGTGAACCTGCCTCTCCCCCACACTCTCTGACAGTACCCTCCAGACCCTAACCCCTCGAGTGAACATGCCACTCCCCCAGACTCTCAGACAGTACACCTCAAACCCTAACCCCTCGACTAAACCTGCCTCCCCCCCCACACTCACGGAAAGTACACTCCAGACCCTAACCCCTCGAGTGAACCTGCCTCACCCCCCACACTCAGGGACAGTACACCCCAAACCCTAACCCCTCGACTAAACCTGCCTCCCCCCCACACTCTCGACCAGTACATCCCAGACCCTAACCCCTCGAGTAAACCTGCCTCCCCCCCACACCCACGGACAGTACATCCCAGACCCTAACCCCTCGAGTGAACCTGCCTCTCCCCCACACTCTCAGACAGTACACTCCAGACCCTAACCCCTCGAGTGAACCTGCCTCTCCCACCACACTCACGGACAGTACACTCCAGACCCTAACCCCTCGAGTGAACCTGCCTTTCCCCCCAACACTCACGGACAGTACACTCCAGACCCTAACCCCTCGACTAAACCTGCCTCTCCCCCACACTCTTAGACAGTACACTCTAGACCCTAACCCCTCGAGTGAACCTGCCTCTCCCACCACACTCACGGACAGTACACTCCAGACCCTAACCCCTCGAGTGAACCTGCCTTTCCCCCCCACACTCACGGACAGTACACTCCAGACCCTAACCCCTCGACTAAACCTGCCTCTCCCACCACACTCACAGACAGTACACTCCAGACCCTAACCCCTCGAGTGAACCTGCCACCCCCACACTCACTTACAGTACACTCCAGACCCTAACCCCTCGACTAAACCTGCCTCCCCCCACACTCTCAGACAGTACACTCCAGACCCTAACCCCTCTACTAAACCTGCCTCCTCCCACACTCTCAGACAGTACATCCCAGACCCTAACCCCTTGAGTGAACTTGCCTCCCCCGTACTCAGATAGTACCTTCCAGACCCTAACATCTCGAGCGAACCTGCCTGTCCCCACACTCTCAGATAGTACACTCCAGACCCTAACTCCTCGAGTAAACCTGCTTCTCCCCCACACTCTCAGACAGTACATCCCAGACCCTAACCCCTTGAGTGAACTTGCCTCCCCCGTACTCAGATAGTACCTTCCAGACCCTAACATCTCGAGCGAACCTGCCTGTCCCCACACTCTCAGATAGTACACTCCAGCCCCTAACCCCTCGAGTGAACCTGCCTCTCCCCCACACCCACGGACAGTACATCCCAGACCCTAACCCCTCGAGTGAACCTGCCTCTCCCCCACACTCTCAGACAGTACACTCCAGACCCTAACCCCTCGAGTGAACCTGCCTCTCCCACCACACTCACGGACAGTACACTCCAGACCCTAACCCCTCGACTAAACCTGCCTCCCCCCCACACTCACTTACAGTACACTCCAGACCCTAATTCCTCGACTAAACCTGCCTCCCCCCCACACTCACGGACAGTACACTCCAGACCCTAACCCCTCGACAATACCTGCCATCCCCACACTCACTTACAGTACACTCCAGACCCTAATTCCTCGACTAAACCTGCCTCCCCCCCACACCCACGGACAGTACACTCCAGACCCTAACCCCTCGACAATACCTGCCATCCCCACACTCACTTACAGTACACTCCAGACCCTAATTCCTCGACTAAACCTGCCTCCCCCCCACACCCACGGACAGTACACTCCAGACCCTAACCCCTCGAGTGAACCTGCCTCTCCCACCACACTCACGGACAGTACACTCCAGACCCTAACCCCTCGAGTGAACCTGCCTTTCCCCCCAACACTCACGGACAGTACACTCCAGACCCTAACCCCTTGACTAAACCTGCCTCTCCCCCACACTCTCAGACAGTACACTCTAGACCCTAACCCCTCGAGTGAACCTGCCTCTCCCACCACACTCACGGACAGTACACTCCAGACCCTAACCCCTCGAGTGAACCTGCCTTTCCCCCCAACACTCACGGACAGTACACTCCAGACCCTAACCCCTCGACTAAACCTGCCTCCCCCCACACTCACGGACAGTACACTCCAGACCCTAACCCCTCGACAATACCTGCCACCCCTACACTCACTTACAGTACACTCCAGACCCTAACCCCTCGACAATACCTGCCACCCCCACACTCACTTACAGTACACTCCAGACCCTAACCCCTCGACTAAACCTGCCTCTCCCCCACACTCTCAGACAGTACACTCCAGACCCTAACCCCTTGAGTGAACCTGCCTCTCCCCACACTCATGGACAGTACACTCCAGACCCTAACCCCTCGACTAAACCTGTCTCCCCCCACACTCTCAGACAGTACACTCCAGACCCTAACCCCTCTACTAAACCTGCCTCCTCCCACACTCACGGACAGTACACTCCAGACCCTAACCCCTCGACAATACCTGCCACCCCTACACTCACTTACAGTACACTCCAGACCCTAACCCCTCGACAATACCTGCCACCCCCACACTCACTTACAGTACACTCCAGACCCTAACCCCTCGACTAAACCTGCCTCTCCCCCACACTCTCAGACAGTACACTCCAGACCCTAACTCCTCGACTAAACCTGCCTCCCCCCACACTCTCAGACAGTACACTCCAGACCCTAACCCCTCTACTAAACCTGCCTCCTCCCACACTCTCAGACAGTACATCCCAGACCCTAACCCCTTGAGTGAACTTGCCTCCCCCGTACTCAGATAGTACCTTCCAGACCCTAACATCTCGAGCGAACCTGCCTCTCCCCACTCTCTTAGACAGTACACTCCAGACCCTAAGCCCTCGAGTAAACCTGCCTCTCCCCCACACTCACGGACAGTACACTCCAGACCCTAACCCCTCGAGTGAACCTGCCTCTCCCCCACACTCTCAGATAGTACACTCCAGACCCTAACCCCTCGAGTGAACCTGCCTCTCCCCCACACTCTCTGACAGTACCCTCCAGACCCTAACCCCTCGAGTGAACCTGCCACTCCCCAGACTCTCAGACAGTACACCCCAGACCCTAACCCCTCGACTAAACCTGCCTCCCCCCCACACTCACGGAAAGTACACTCCAGACCCTAACCCCTCGAGTAAACCTGCCTCTCCCCCACACTCACGGACAGTACACTCCAGACCCTAACCCCTCGAGTGAACCTGCCTCTCCCCCACACTCTCAGATAGTACACTCCAGACCCTAACCCCTCGAGTGAACCTGCCTCTCCCCCACACTCTCTGACAGTACCCTCCAGACCCTAACCCCTCGAGTGAACCTGCCACTCCCCAGACTCTCAGACAGTACACCCCAGACCCTAACCCCTCGACTAAACCTGCCTCCCCCCCACACTCTCGACCAGTACATCCCAGACCCTAACCCCTCGAGTAAACCTGCCTCGCCCCCACACCCACGGACAGTACACTCCAGACCCTAACCCCTCGAGTGAACCTGCCTCTCCCACCACACTCACGGACAGTACACTCCCGACCCTAACCCCTCGAGTGAACCTACCTTTCCCCCCAACACTCACGGACAGTACACTCCAGACCCTAACCTCTCGACTAAACCTGCCTCTCCCCCACACTCTCAGACAGTACACTCCAGAGCCTAACCCCTCGAGTGAACCTGCCTCTCCCACCACACTCACGGACAGTACACTCCAGACCCTAACCCCTCGAGTGAACCTGCCTTTCCCCCCAACACTCACGGACAGTACACTCCAGACCCTAACCCCTCGAGTGAACCTGCCTTTCCCCCCAACACTCACGGACAGTACACTCCAGACCCTAACCCCTCGACTAAACCTGCCTCCCCCCCACACTCACGGACAGTACACTCCAGACCCTAACCCCTCGACAATACCTGCCACCCCCACACTCACTTACAGTACACTCCAGACCCTAACCCCTCGACAATACCTGCCACCCCCACACTCACTTACAGTACACTCCAGACCCTAACCCCTCGACTAAACCTGCCTCTCCCCCACACTCTCAGACAGTACACTCCAGACCCTAACCCCTTGAGTGAACCTGCCTCTCCCTCAACACTCACGGACAGTATACTCCAGACCCTAACCCCTCGAGTGAACCTGCCTCTCCCCACACTCACGGACAGTACACTCCAGACCCTAACCTCTCGACTAAACCTGCCTCTCCCCCACACTCTCAGACAGTACACTCCAGACCCTAACCCCTCGAGTGAACCTGCCTTTCCCCCCAACACTCACGGACAGTACACTCCAGACCCTAACCCCTCGAGTGAACCTGCCTTTCCCCCCAACACTCACGGACAGTACACTCCAGACCCTAACCCCTCGACTAAACCTGCCTCCCCCCCACACTCACGGACAGTACACTCCAGACCCTAACCCCTCGACAATACCTGCCACCCCCACACTCACTTACAGTACACTCCAGACCCTAACCCCTCGACAATACCTGCCACCCCCACACTCACTTACAGTACACTCCAGACCCTAACCCCTCGACTAAACCTGCCTCTCCCCCACACTCTCAGACAGTACACTCCAGACCCTAACCCCTTGAGTGAACCTGCCTCTCCCTCAACACTCACGGACAGTATACTCCAGACCCTAACCCCTCGAGTGAACCTGCCTCTCCCCACACTCACGGACAGTACACTCCAGACCCTAACCCCTCGACTAAACCTGCCTCCCCCCACACTCACGGACAGTACACTCCAGACCCTAACCCCTCTACTAAACCTGCCTCCTCCCACACTCTCAGACAGTACATCCCAGACCCTAACCCCTTGAGTGAACTTGCCTCCCCCTTACTCAGATAGTACCTTCCAGACCCTAACATCTCGAACGAACCTGCCTGTCCCCACACTCTCAGATAGTACACTCCAGATGAACTGCTTGAGTGAACCTGCCTCTCCCCACTCTCTTAGACAGTACACTCCAGACCCTAACTCCTTGAGTGAACCTGCCTCTCCCCACTCTCTTAGACAGTACACTCCAGACCCTAACTCCTTGAGTGAACCTGCCTCTCCCCACTCTCTTAGACAGTACACTCCAGACCCTAACTCCTTGAGTGAACCTGCCTCTCCCCACACTATCAGTCAGTACATCCCAGACCCCAACCCCTCGACAAAACCTGCTTCCCCCCCACACTCTCAGACAGTACACTCCAGTCTCTAACCCCTCGAGTAAACCTGCCTCTCCCCCAACACTCACGGACAGTACACTCCTGACCCTAACCCCTCGAGTGAACCTGCCTCCCCCCACACTGTCAGACAGTACATTCCAGACCCTAACCCCTCGAGTAAACCTGCCTCTCCCCCACACTCTCAGATAGTACACTCCAGACCCTAACCCCTAGACTAAACCTGCCTCCCCCCCACACTCACATACAGTACACTCCAGACCCTAACCCCTTGAGTGAACCTGCCTCTCCCTCAACACTCACGGACAGTACTCTCCAGACCCTAACCCCTCGAGTGAACCTGCCTCTCCCCACACTCACGGACAGTACACTCCAGACCCTAACCCCTCTAGTGAACCTGCCTCTCCCCCCACACTCTCAGACAGTACACTCCAGACCCTAACCCCTCTACTAAACCTGCCTCCCCCCACACTCTCAGACAGTACACTCCAGACCCTAACCCCTCTACTAAACCTGCCTCTTCCCCCACACTTTCAGACAGTACACTCCAGACCCTAACCCCTCTACTAAACCTGCCTCCCCCCACACTCTCAGACAGTACATCCCAGACCCTAACCCCTTGAGTGAACTTGCCTCCCCCGTACTCAGATAGTACCTTCCAGACCCTAACATCTCGAGCGAACCTGCCTGTCCCCACACTCTCAGACAGTACACTCCAGACCCTAACCATTTATTATTGTGACCAAGTTCTCCCATACATCCCTTTGACATTTTCGGTTGATTCCGTTAAATTGATGCCCTCTCCTTCTCCATCCTTTACCCCGGGGCATGTATTTCCCCCTGCCTGCTCTGTCCACTCCTTCATGATGTCAAATAGCTCCATCAAACCTGCTCTTGGCCCTTTCTTCAGCAAGGGGAACAGTCCTAACTTCTCGACTCTATCTTCATATCTGAAGCTCCTCATCTCTGGAGCCATTTTCCTGGGTTTGTTCTGCCCCCTCTCCAATGTTTTCACATCCATCCCAAAGTGCAGAGCCCAGAACTAGATCCGTGCTCCCTGCTATGTAGATATCAATATCCTAGCAACAGCGATAGACAGCTCTGACTGGGTCAGTTAGCACCAGATTCACCAGAGTTTCGAAGAATGAATGGGGGTTCTCATAGAAACCTGCAAAGTTGTACAGGGGTAGACTGTGTAAATGCAGCAAGAATGTTCCAGAAGACCAAAGGCCTGAACCAGGGTTCACAGTTTAAGGATACTGGGCGGGCCGTTTTCATATAAACCATAGAATCGTTACAGCTGGAGCCACTGACATACAAGGAAATCAATCCTAATCTGCTCCCCTCTCACCGCTCCCCCCTCACAACCACCCCCAACCTCCCTGGACAACCTCGCCACCTCCATGGAGATGGGAGTAGCTCCCTGGTTTTCTAACCCAATCGGTGTCCCACTGACGCTGTAAGACCCAGAGGATTGTCTGGATTGGGTGGGAGTGGGGGGGGGAGGAACTGAATAGAGAGGGAGTGCTTGCAGAAATCTAACAGAAAGCACAGCAGGGTGGGGGGGGGGGGTGTATGAAGTAACTCCCTAGAATAGAAAGGTGCTGGAGAATTCAAACAATGTGTTAAATGAATCCTCACCCTTCAATCGCCAGTTAGGTGTCACCTGTAAATAAATACTAAGTTACGTGTTACTAAACAGGAGGACTGGACTGAACCCAGTGCTGGGGAAATCCTTCTCACATGATGCCAGGGAAAGGTTAGAACTCAGCAGAGTTGGAACCTCATAAGAAATCCCTCAGGAATCCTTCCAACAGCCATTGCCTTCCCACTGTGTCAGTGCACGAGCAGTGGGAGAGGATTCAATGATCATGGATACTGTTAGTAGCAGTGTGCCTTGGTAATCTCCCTGCACCAGGCAGAAGTCGGTACTGCAGGTGCTGGAGGTTAGAGCCAAGATCAGAGTGGTGCTGGAAAAACACAGGCAGATCAGGCAGCATCCGAGGAGCAGGAAAATCGGCGTTTCAGGCAAAAGTTTCTGGTGAAGGGCTTTTGCCCGAAACATTGATTCTCCTGCTCCTGGGATGCTGCCTGACCTGCTGTGTTTTTCCAGCACCACACTGATCTTGGCCCTAACCTCCCTGCAGTGTTATACTCACAGAGTCAGAGAGATGTACAGCACGGAAACAGACCCTTCGGTCCAAGCTGGTCCATGCTGACTAGATATCCCAACCTAATCTAGTCCCATTTGCCAGCACTTGGCCCAAATCCCTCCAAACCCTTCCTATTAATCCACCCATCCAGATGCCTTTTAAATGTGTTGTTGTACCAGTACCCTTTTTTTTCCCCCCAGGGTAGGGGAGTCCAAACCTTAAGGGCTTGGGTTTAAGGTGAGGAGGGAAAGATTTAAAATGGGACCTAAGGGACAACTTGTTCACACAGAGGGTGGTACGTGTATGGAATGAGCTGCCAGAGGATGTGGTGGGGGTTGGTACAATTACAACATTTAAGAGGTGTTTGGATGGGTATATGAATAGGAAGGGTTTGGAGGGATATGGGCCGGGTGCTGGCAGGTGGGACTAGATTGGGTTGGGATATCTAGTCAGCATGGAGCAGCTATACATCTCTGTGACTCGATGACCTACCGAGCAGTTTGATCAGACAGAGTGCTGGCTGTGTAATGTCTCCCCTGGCTGTTCCCTCACACAATGTCAGCGATCTTCCAATTTTCTGCGGCGTGATTTGCAGAGATTCGGTAAGAGGTTCAGCCAGCCAACACGGAGATCGGAGCAGCCTGGTCTAACCTAGATTCCTCATCACACTCTCACATCCCTGACGTCCAGCCAAACCAACTCATTGATCCGTCAGATTGTCACAATCTCAGAGGCACTTCCAACGCTGCAGCTCAGGCTTTGATCAGGGGGAGGCAGCAGTGAGACAGAATAAGCCCTGATTTTTTTTAACCCCCTCCCCCCCGGGAGCAAACTCACACCTGAATATCACCTCCCGTGCCAGAGAAAATCTGCATGCTCTCTCTCCTCCTCTATCGCTGTCCTTTCTCTAGCTATCAATCCTAATCGGAAGAAGTCGCTTTGGACTCGAGACGTTAACTCTGTCTGACTTCACGGAAGTTTCTGCAGCTTCCTCTGTTGTTTCCCCCACCCCCCCCGTCCCCTGCTCCTTTCCCCTCTGTGAACTGATCCTCTCTCTCTCTCTGCTCCATATTTCCCGCGTCTGCCTTTGTCTTCCTCTTTTTAACCCCTTGCAGCCTGTTCCTTTCTCCTCTCTGATCTTCTGGTCTATTGTGATCCCCACTGACTCTTTACTGTTCCTCTATTTGCCGCCTGTCCCTCTGTTTTTTAATGCGGTGGGGGGGGGGGGGGGTGTACATCTCCCTCCCTCTGCTTCCCTCTCTCCCTGTTCCCATCTCTCTCTCCTGATCCTGAACTCTCTGTCTCTATCCCCATTTCCATTCTCTTCCCCCTCTTTCATACCGTCTCCCTCCCCCGTTCTTTCCATATTTCGTTCTTTCCCTTTTCATCCTCGTTTTTCTTCTCCGTTGTCCTTTCCCCCTATGTCTCCCCCTCACTGCCTGGTACTGTCTCTTGCTTTCCCAATTGTTTCTGACCTTTATCTGTATTCTCTCTCTCTCTCTCTCTCTCGCTGACTTCCTTCTCTCCGGCTTCTCTCTCCCCCTTTCTTTTATCTTCCATCTCTTTATTCCCCCCCCCCTCTTCTCCCTCTCCCACTCCTTCCCTGCCCCTTTCATTTCTACCTGTTCCCCCCCTCCCCCGTTTTACAAACTACCTGCCCTCCCTCTAACACTCGTCTGTCTGTCCCCTCTCCCTCCCTTATCTGCTCTCTCTCTCTCTCCCATCCATTTCTCGACTTCTCCCCCCCCCCCCCACCCCCCCCCCACCCCCGTCTCTTTCCCTCCCACATCCAACGTGTTATATCTTCAAACCTCCTCCCGGATGACCCTCCTCTACCTTGTAATTCCTCTCTTTTATAGCTCGTTCCCTTGTCACTGCTGCTTAATGCGTTCCTTTTGGAATGAATGTAGTTCCTACAGCTGGTCTTGAGGCAGGGCTATTGCCGGTGAGATGCTGCTTTGTCTCTGCACCAAAACGGGGAGGCTGATCTGTCACTGTCGCCAGGCCTCACCGTAGGGAGTCCCAGGGTGATAAGGTGCTGCCTAATTCCCAATCTGCTAGTAGTTCAAAAGTAGGACAAAAAAAAATACATCCTGGATAAACTTTTCTCTCTCTCTCCTCCCCATCTCGCTCATATTGTATGCACGTGTGTGCTCTTTTATTCAGATTCTCCCATCCTCAGTGGATAATTGCTGTTCTCCATCCAGCTCTCTTTCCCCACTCCTACCATCTGCATCCCCTCTATCTCTGAACCAACTCCACCCACCCCTCTCCCCCCCACCCCGCCCCTCTCCCCCCTGTCCCTATTACCTGTCACCCACCTGTCTCTCTCTGTTTCCACTCTGCCTTCCCCCCACCCCACCCCCCAGCCCGGAGAGTTGGGCTAGCCCTTACCTGCTTGTCTTGGGACTGCTGTCGGTCTTGGAGGGTGGGAAGGGGGCTTCTGACACTGCCTACTGATCCAGGTCCGGGGAGGGGAGGGGGAGGGCCAGTGCTTTTCACCCTGGACCCAGTAACATCTCCCAAGCGCTGCTCGATGTCCACACACCGCCCGTCACCCTGCCCCGTGTGCTCTCTGCAGGCTGCTGCCCCTATATAGCCAGAGGGGAACCGGCTATTGTCCGGTAGCCAACAGAGGGAGCTCATTGTGTGTGGAATGAAAAGAATTTGTTTTACAACAGTTCCCTCCACACCCTTCCCCTCTCCCACCACCCCCCCCCCCCCCCTCCACCTACTAAATCTTGCTAAGAGGAGCTCTATCATATTCATGTGTGTGTGAGTGGTTCCATTATAACAGCCCCCCTCAGAGAGTTGTCAGTGTGACTGATCCCTCACACGCACAATGGGGTGTCTCAGCGCAGATGCAACGGTGCAGGGGGACAGCGGGGAGTGAGAGAGTGAGGAAGGAACGCGAGGTGCCACGGCAACCGGAGGGAGCTTTCCAAAAACTTCCTGCGCCTGAGAGACGGCTATCCAGCGAACAGAGGCACCTTCAGTGCCCCAGAGATAATGTACATTCACTGTCTCGGTCTCAACACCTCCCATTCCCTCCTCCCCTCCAGGGTGGATCCACCAGCTCCTGGGTCCACCAGAGAGAGAGAGAGAGAGAGACACTGTCTGACTGGGAACCAGAGGGACACGGGATCCCTGCTTCACATCTGTATTGAGCCATTGCCCCCCCCAACCCCCAGCAGAGATCAGGCATTCTCACCCCCCCCCCCCCCCACCTCAGGTAGTAGAGTCATAGAGATGTACAACATGGAAACAGACCCTTCGGTCCAACCTGTCCATGCCGACCAGATATCCCAACCCAATCTAGTCCCACCTGCCAGCACCCGGCCCATATCCCTCCAAACCCTTCCTATTCATATACCCATCCAAATGCCTCTTAAATGTTGCAATTGTACCAGCCTCCACCACTTCCTCTGGCAGCTCATTCCATTCACTTTACGTGAAAAAGTTGCCCCTTTAGGTCTCTTTTATATCTTTCCCCTCTCACCCTAAACCTATGCCCTCTAGTTCTGGACTCCCCCACCCCAGGGAAAAGACTTTGTCTATATACCCTATCCATGCCCCCCATGATTTTGCAAACCTCTATAATGTCACCCCTCAGCCTCCGACGCTCCAGGGAAAACAGCCCCAGCCTGTTCAGCCTCTCCCTGTAGCTCAGATCCTCCAACCCTGGCAACATCCTTGTAAATCTTTTCTGAACCCTTTCAAGTTTCACAACATCTTTCTGATAGGAAGGAGATCAGAATTGCACACAATATTCCAACAGTGGCCTAACCAATGTCCTGTACAGCCGCAACATGACCTCCCAACTCCTGTACTCATTCAAATATATAATTTTAACATTAACTTGGACTGTGCCATCATCTGTGGCTTTTTATGATTTTTGTTTCAAATTTTGCTGATATTTTAGATGGTTTGCCCTAACCCTGTTTTTCCCATAGGCTCCGCTACTCTCTATAATGAGGTTGCACAAGAATGCAACTACCAGAATAGCAAACCAGAATGTATTTGAAAATAATAGGCAACTCAGGAGACCATGAAGAGTAGGGCCAGGACAGGGTCCAAGCCCTTTCCAATAGGCAGCTCCCCCAGGCGCTGTCCAATGGGAACCAAAAGAACTGTGGAGGCAGAGACAGGAGTTCGGAGGAAGGCTCACTCTGATTTCTCTCCACAGCTGCTGCCAGACCTGCTGAGCTTTTCCAGCTGTCTCTGTGTTCCTGTCCAATAAGAAGCAGGCCTCAGGCCTTTGTTGACCCTGTCCAATAGGGAGGAGGTGCTAAACACACAGCTGGCAGGCCACCAGGACACTGAAATAGGAGCAGGCCATTCGGGCCTTCGAGTCTGTTCCAATGTTCAATATGGTCATGGCTAATTCTCTATCTCAGTGACATTCTCCAACTCTTTCCCTGTACCCGCTAAATGCCTTTGGCGTCCAACCAATCTATTTCGACCTTTCTTAAGCATGCCCAGTGACTTGGCCTCCGCTGCATTCAGCAGTGGAGAGTACTACAAAGTCAGACCAGACATGTTATACTCCAACAGGTCTATCTGAAATCACGTAAGCTTTCGGAACACAGCCCCTTCGTCAAGTGCAGGGCACACAGATGCAGAGAGATCAAATAAGGTCATACAACTGGCATTAGTGGAGTGTCAGATCATACATCTCTGCAAGTGGCTGAGAGTGTTAATCAGGTTGGTTCCAGGCTAAAACTCTGAGGCAAGGACGAAAATGAGGTGCTGTTCATGGAATCCCTAGAGTGTGGGAGATGACCATTCAGCCCGTCATGAAGAGCATTCCACCCCATTCCCATAAGCCTGCATTTCCCATGGCTCACCCACCTAGCCTGTACACTTTGGGCAATTTAGCATGGCCAATCCAGCTAACCTGCATATCTTTAGATTGTGGGAGAAACCCTCGCAGACAAGGGGAGAGTGTGCAAACTCCACCCAGACAGTCACCCAAGGGTGGAATCGAACCTGGGCCCCCGGTGCTGTGAGGCAGCAGTGCTAACCCTTGAACCACCATGCTGCCAAAGCTCTTCCAGCTTGTGCTGGGCGTTGCTAATTCTAGTCTCTTTTATGAATTTTATGTTTCAATTAGATCGCCCCTAATTGTTGTAACCTTCAGAGATTGCACACCCATTTTATTCAATTTCTCCTCAAAGAACTAATTGCAACAACTGTGCTCCTCCCAAGATAAATATATCCTTCTCGGTAAAGAAACTAAAACTATTCACATTTCCCTAGATATGATCTGACTAATGTTATATGCAATTGCAGCAATGCTTTCTTACTTTTTCAAACCAATCCCCTCACAAAACAAACTATCTAGTTACACTGGCTACATGTTAACTCACTGCAGTTTGGGAACTAGGGCACCCAGATCTCTCTGCTTGCCAACATTCACCACTCCTTCACCCACTTTCAGAGAGAAAGTTGAAATTTTCACATTCCCCCAGTGTTATATTGCACCTGCCATCTTCTTAGCCAACCACTTAAGCTGTGGATATCCATTTGTAGCCTCCTTTAGTTCATGCCCCCACCACTGTCAGCAAACCTGGATGCATCATACAGCCATCCAGCAGTAACACTGTGTCATCCTCACTTAATTCTAATGTTTTGTTTTGTCCATTGATCATTCCTCATTCAGTGCAAATATATTGTCCCGAGTTGTACTTTACGTAACAATGACATGTTGCATTTTATGGAATGCCTTCTGCAAGTTCAAATATACTACATCCACTGGTTCTCCCTTATCAGTCTGTCCCTGTAATTCCAAGGGGCGGCCCATTGAATTGGTCCAATTGTGGGGCAAAATACTGCTGTGGTTGTACAGAGCAGCAGACTGCCCCTTTCTGGTTTATTGGGAGGATTTACAGGCCGACAATCAATCTGTCTGATCACATGATCAATGCACCTTCTCTGACCAACCAATCCCAGCATTTCACTTGAACCAAGACCTGTCTGTTCATTACCTTAGTGATGCCAGACCTCTTAACTCTTCCTTATTTCCTGTGCTTACCATACCAGGAAAAAAATCAAATCGATTTACTCTCTCATAAAACCGTATCGACTCTACCTCTTCAAATTTTGATTTTTCAAATGCCTGTTGCCATGTCCATGATAAATAATCCCTCCAATTTTCTCTCTCTCCTTTTGGATAATGGTTTGTATTTGCTAACTTCAAATCAATCAATGCCTTGATATTAAATGGTGTTGCCAATACTGAATGCCCCACTATCGCCATCCTTGGTGTTACCACTGACCAGAAACTCAACTGGACTGGCCACATAAACACAGTGACTACAAGAGCAGGTCAGAGGTTAGGAATACCACAGTGAGTAACTCAGCTCCTGACTTCCCAAAGCCATCTACAAGGCCCAAGTCAGGAGGGTGATGGAATACTCCCCACCTGCCTGGATGGGTGCAACGCCAACCACACTCAAGAAGCTTCACGTAATCCAAGACAAAGCAACCCATTTCATTGGCACCACCTTCACACGCTTCCAGTGCCTTCACCACTGATACTCAATAACAGCAGTGTGTACTATCTACAAGGTGCACTGCAGAAATTCACCAAATATCCTCAGACAGCCCTTTCTCAACCCGTAAACACTTCCATTTAGAAGGGCAATGGTTGCAGATGCATGGAAACACCAGCCCAGACACGTTCCCTTCCAACTTGCTCACAATCCCGACTTGGAAATAGATTGCCATTCCTTCACTGTTGTTGGGTCGAAACCCTGGAATTCCCTCCGTAACCACATGGGAGATGTATCTACATCCCAAGGGCTGTAGTGTTTCCGGTAGGCAGCTCACCAGCTCATTTTCTTCAGAGTGAGGATGGATGAGGAATAAACATTGGCACCGCGGAGATGCCCACACCCAATGGAAAATAATTTGCAACCAAAAAATGACTTTTGTCTCGTTGCCAACCCCTAATTGTTCTTGAACTGAGTGGCTTGCAGACTTACAAAGGGCAGTTAAGAGTCAACCACATCACTGTGGGTCTGGAGTCACATGTAGGCTAGTCCAGGTAAGGATGGCAGATTTCCTTTCCCTGTGAACATTAGTGAACCAGATGGGTTATGACAATGAATGATAGTTTCACAGTCGCCATCACTAAGATTATCTTTCAACTCGAGGTTCAATTCATTGAGTCGAAATGCTGCCAGAGTGAGATTTTGAATCGATGTCCCCAGAACAGTCTGGGCCTTGGTGATATTATCACCGTGCCAAAGTTATCCCTTGGCATTGTTGATTTGTTCCAATCCCAATCCTTCCCATCCCTGAGCCGGGGCTGTTTTGTATCCCCACCTCTTCAAGGTTTTCGACTGGTCTGTCGGTGAACGCCTGACCCTCCATTGTCACACCCGGTCAGTGACCTCCATCTCTGTGAATGTGCCTTGTCAGACACAATGAGCAGTTATTCTGTCTCTAAAAGGCTGCTTTCTCTGACAGCCGCCTTCTCCTCAGAGCCATTTGTCTGAAAGCTATCTCCAAGTGTGTCCTCAATCCAGGGCCTCAGAACAAAACTGTAATTTCTATTCACTGCGACATAATAGGAAGTTTGAGTGGCCTCTGTGGGCCGCTAGGGAAGGAATGTTAAGGACGTCATGAATAGTGCCATGAATTGTCCCTTTCAGGGTACCCTTAGCATTTGTTCACCTTTGACCTTTCAGGACTGTTTTCACTTCACCACAATAATGGAAGGACCCCCCCACCCCCGGTCTAGCTTTTAGGCTGGTAAAAGGAAGCCATTCAGCCCATCATGGCTGCACCAGCTCCCTAATGATCACTGTGACTTAGTGCCATTCTCCTGCCTTTGCCCCATAACCCTAAGGATTGTTTCTGTTTAATGAACCAGCCAATGCTCTCTCGACTGTCTCAATTGAGCACGGCTCCCCCACGATTCCAGACAGAGCACTGCAGACTTAAACTATGACCTTAAAAGTTTCTCTCACGTCAAAGCTGCTTCTTTTATGCCTTCTTTCAAATAACTTGCTTCTTTTAAGATTCTTGATCCTTTTATGAACGGGAGCAGGTTCTCCCTATCCACTCTGTCCAGGCCCCTCATTATTTTGCAGACTTCTAAGTTTCCTCTTAGACTTGTCCTCTCCATAGAAACAATCCCAATGTCTCCAATCTATCCAACTGACTGAAGGATTTCAGCTCTGGCACTACTCTTGTAAATTATTTCCTCCATGCCTGCAGGCTTGAAGCTGGTAACGGGGAGGAATGGTCAAGGTGTTGAAAAGAAAGAGTTGTCTTTATGTAGTGCCTGTCACCAGACATCTCAAAAGTGATTTACAACAGGCAGAAAGTTTTCCAATGCAACCACTATTGCAATCTCAGAAGCGTGGCAGCCATTTTGCACACAGCAAGATCCCACAAATGGCAATGTGATAATCTTGCAGATTGAGTGACAAATGTTGGACAGAATACCTGTGAGACCTCTCCCTGTGCTTCTTTGAACCTACAAACCTCAAAAACAAGATTGCTCTCAACAGAGCCAACTTCCCGGGAGAGGAAAGTCAGTGTTGTATAGCAGAGTTAAACTCAGCAACTCGCATATAGAAGGGTCAAAGATTTTGACAACATTAACATAACATTGGCAAAGAAGGTTACACCAGGTAAAAATTAAAGGTTAAAATTAAAGATGTTATACTGAATAACATGTGTAACATGCTTTTTGAATTCATGGCACAAATAATATTGAGAGTGACCTAAAAGCTATTCATTGTATGTAAACAGTTGGATCTTGTATCAAAGTTATAGAATCATAGAGATGTACAGCATGGAAACAGACCCTTTGGTCCAACTCATCCATACCAACCAGGTATCCCAACTTAATCTAGTCCCACTTACCAGTATCTGATCCATATCCCTCCAAACCCTTCCTATTCATATACCCATCCAGATGCTTTTCAAATATTGCAATTGTAGCAGCCTCCACCACATCCTCTGGCAGCTCATTCCATACAAGCACCACCCTCTGTGTGAAAAAGTTGCTCCTTAGTCTCTTTTATATCTTTCCCCTCTCACCCTAAACCTATGCCCTCTAGTTCTGGACTCCCCCACCCCAGGGAAAAGACCTTGTCTATTTAACCCTACCCATGTTCCTCATGATTTTATAAACCTCTGTAAGGTCACCCCTCAGCCTCCAGCACTCCAGAGAAAACAGCCCCAGCCTGTTCATCCTCTCCCTGTAGCTCAAATCCTCCAACCCTGGCAACATCATTGTAAATCTTTTCTGAACTCTTTTAAATTTCACATCTTTCCAATCGGAAGGAAACCAGAATTGCGCACAATATTACAAAATTGGCCTTTCCAATGTCTTGTACAGCCACAACATGACCTCCCAACTCCTATACTCAATGAAGAAACGCATACTAAATGCCTTCTACACTATCCTATTTACCTGCAACTCCACTTTCAAGGAGCTATGAACCTGCACTCCAAGGTTCATTAGTTGAAAAAATTTACAAATGTCAACAATCATGCATTTACCGAAAGAATTAAAGCCTCCATCGGAAAATGGATCAAGCCCTACCATAGAGAAGTTAACAAAATAATTCTAGGTTGAAGGTTCACAATATTGCCGGAACGTGTAGTGAGGCTGAGGTTTGGCAACGTTTCAAAACCCAGCAATGTGTGATACGGAAATTGATAAAGAGAGATAAACAGAATGAGAGCAAACTTGCAAGATCTATAAAAATAGATTGCAAGAGCTTTTACAAGTGTGGAAACAGGAAGAGATTAGAGAAATGGAAAAAAAAAATGCCTTTGAGGCAGAGATGGGAGACATGATCGTGAAGATTAAAGAAACGACAGAGAGGTTGAACAAATACTCTCATTCGAAGACATAAAGGATATGTTGATAGTTGTGAGGAACCAAGTGTGAGGAACTCCTTGTAATTAATATCTGTAAAGGAAATGTATGACAGAAAATGATGGGATGAAAAACTTAAAAATTCATAGCATCCTACAACCAGGTTTTTAAAAGAACAGAGTGCAGTGAGAGTGAATATAGTGATATTGACTTTTCAGAATTGTCCAGATTCTGGACGGTTTCTTTTTTTATAATCAATTCATGAGGAATGGGTTTTGCTGGTTGGACCCAGCATTAATTACCTGTCCTTAGCTACCCACCAGAAGGTGATGATGAGCTACCTTCTTGAACCACTGCAGTCCATTTGGTGTGGGTGCATCCACAATAATGTCAGGGAGGGAGGGAATTCCAGGATTTGAACAATGAAGGAATGGCAACGTATTTCCAAGTCAGGATGGGAATGTGGCTTGGAGGTTACCTTGCAGGGGGTGGTGTTCCCATGTATCTGCTGCCCTTGTCCTTCTAGATGGAAATGGTTGTGGGTTTGGAAGGTGCTGTCTGAGGATCTTTGGTGAATTTCTGCAGCGCATCTTGTGTACAGTTCATACCTGGACATTTTTCCATATTGTTGGGTAGATGCCAGTGTTGTAACTGGTCAGGAACGACTTGGCTATGGGAGCAGCAAGACTTCAGAAATATTGCCAGAATATTGACAAGGCCCATAGCCTTTGCAGTATCCAGTACCTGTTTTGATTTCACATGGAGTGAATCGAAGTGGCTGAAGACTGGCAATTATAATGCTGGGGACCACTGGAGGAGGCCGAGTTGGATCATCCACACGGCACTTCTGACTGAAGATTGCTACGAAAGCTGCCACCTTATCTTTTGCACTGATGTGCTGGGCTCTTCCACCGCTGATGATGCGGATATTTGTGGAGCCTCCTCCTCCTCCTCCAATGAGTTGTTTAATTGTCCATCGCCATTCCCGACTGGACGGGGCAGGCCTGCAAGAGCTTAGATCTGCTCCATTGGGTGTGGGGTCACTTCGCTCTGTCTATCACTTGCTGTTTGGCATGTAGGTAATCCTATTTGGCAGCTTCACCAGGCTGACACCTCGTTTTTAGGTATGCCTGGTGCTGCTCCTGGCATATCCTCCTGCATTATCCTTTGGACAAGTTAATTTCCCAGCTTGACGGTGATGGTGGAATGGGCATCGCTTGGGCCTTGAGCTTACAGATTCTGGTTGAATACAATTCTGAGGCTGAAAGCCTATGTTGGGATATCTGGTCGGCATGGACGGGTTGGACTGAAGGGTCTGTTTCCCTATGACTCTGTGACTCATGGATGCCCAGCCTTGAGTTGCTGGATCTGTTTGAAGTCTGTCCTATTGAGCAAGACCATGCAACACGGAAGGTGTTCTCAATGTGAAGGCAGGACATTGTTTCCAAAAGAACTGTGCCGCGGCGAGTCTAACCGATCATGGACAGACCCGTCTGTGATAAATAGATGAATGAAAATGAGATCAAGTGTATATATTTGTTCCCCCTTGGTTCCCAGTCTGGCAGCTATTTCCTTTTGGACCCAACCAGCTTTGACCAGTGGTGCTGCTGCCAAGCCACTCTTGATGGTGGGGATTTGGAATGCCCACCCAGAGCACACTTTGTACCCTTACCATCCTCGGTGCTTTCTCCAAGTGATGTCCAGCGTGGAGGAGCACCGGTTCATCAGCCAAGGGAGGACTGCAGGAGGTTTGCTTGTCCATGTTTAAGTTGAAGCCATGAGACTTCATCGGGTCTGGAGGCAATATTGAAGACTCCCAGGGCAACTCCTTCTTGACTGTCCCCCACTGTGCCACCACCTCTGCTGGGTCTGTCCTGCTGATGGGACAGGACACATGCAGGGACAGTGATGGTGGTGTCTGGGACATTGACCGTAAAGTATGATTCGCTGAGTATGACTGTTGCTTGACTAGTCTGGAAGACAGCTCTCCAGTTTTGGCACTAGCTCCCAGATGTCAGTCAGGAAGACTTTGCAGGGTCAGCAGGGCTGTGTTGTTTGTCATACGTTTGGGTGCCTAGGTCAATGCCAGGTCATCTTTCTGTTCTTTGTTTGGTCTTCGTCGTGGTTTGATACACCTGAGTTGGTTGCTAAGTATTTCCAACCGCAGAGTCAAGAATCAGCCAGATTGTTGTGACACTGGAGTCATGTGCTGGGTCAGACTGGGTAAGGAGGGCAGTTTTTCTTCCCTAAAGATGATTAGCCAAGCAGATTTTCAAATAAAAAAATGTTTTTTTAGGATAGTGGACTTATAAGGTCACTGTTTGAGACAAGGTGGATTAGCTGTTGTGAATGCAGGGTTACAGGGAGAGGAGACGGGGGTGGGGTGGGTCTGGGTGGGTTGCTCTTCGGAGAGCCAGTGTGGACTCGTTGGGTTGAGTGGCCTAAAATGTAGAGATTTTATAATTATATGACTTGTTAAATTACCCTCACCCTTCTTCACATCAGCAAGCTTTATCACTTCCATAGAATCATGGAATGACAGAATCCCTAATGCAGAAAGAGGCCTTTCAGCCCATTGAATCTGCACTGACTGTTCAAGAGCGTCCTACCCCTATCTCCACATTTCCCAATGGATTTTCCACCTAACCTACACATCCCTGGACACTATGGGCATGGCCAATCCACCTGACCTGCACATCTTTGGACTGTGGGAGGAAACTGGAGCACCCGGAGGAAACCCACCCAGACACTGGGGAGAAAGTGCAAATTCCACACACATGAGGTAACTGTCCCTCGGTTTTGCCCCTCTCTCGTCTTCCTTGCACCCCATTTATCTGGATTTCATCCCCCCCCCACCCTCGGTGATGATTGTGTAAGACATTCTGTCACATGTGGGAGCTGTCAAAGCTGGACCATGGACTCGGGAGGGTTGGGAGCCTGTGTTGATTCTGAATACTTCATGCTGCTGATGTGAACAGAATGTGCTTTATTTGAGCTCGTCGACTCTGAGAGAGTTGATTTATGGGAATACAGATGTTTTCATACAGAGAACTGAAGAGAGAAAACAGCAGCTGTGAGTGGGACTGAGTGAGAGCCGTGAACCCGATAACATAGTCACAGAAAGAATATCTCTATCAATTCATCCAGGCAGACACAGGGAGCATTTTCTGCATTTCAACAGCACTCATTCAGTCCCTTAATACACTGACTTTGATTTTAACTGTGAAAAACATTGCCAATTTAAACAAAGCTCCTGGCCTATCAAAACACCAGTTAGCTTTGGATAACCAACTCCCTTAAGGGATAGTTGAGATGAGAACGTAGACGACAGAATATAATGTAGAGCCACACAGCCAATCTTGACAAAGGTATATATCAAGAAAGGCATAACCTACAATTCAGAATTATATCCCATAATCAATTTTAATCAGTTCGCAAACGAACTTGTGTTTAATCAACATGTTTTATAACTCAGGAAAATCCCAATCTTAATTGAAGCCAATGAGATATATTTTGAAGTGTAGGCTCTATTGTGATTTAAACATAGAAAGGATAAGGATAAGGGAGGGTTTGAGACCATTCATTTTAATCACCCACCTTTTCTAATCGTGTTTTGAAAGGGTCCCTTGCGGTTTGTGGTGTATATGTATCCACGAGTTAGGATTAAATATCCGGGAAATGATTAAGAACTTCTTGAACAGTAAATAAATCGATACTGTGGTTGGTAGCTCAGCTGCAGGACTGGTCAGATGGGGCGGACCAGTGGCAAATGGAGTTCAATCCAATGCTTGAGAAGTGATACATCTAGGGAAAGAGGAACAAGCCAGCGAATGCACAATCATTTGTAGAGTTCTGAGCAAAGTAGAGACACAGAGGAATCCTGCAGTGCACGTCCACAGAGTTTTGAAGATGGCTGAACAAGTGGTTAAGAAAGCACTTTCTTTCACTTTATTAGTCAAAACAGAAAAATAAAACAACAGAGACGTTATACTAGAGCAGTATAACACTATACTCCCTCCACTGCTGATGCCTCAGTTGCAACAGTGTGTACTATCTACAAGATACACTGCAGGAATTTACCCAGGATCTTCAGACTGCTCCTTCCAAACCCATGACCACTTCCATCTAGAAGGACAAGGGCAACAGATACATAGGAGCACTACCCTCTGGAAGTTCCCCTCCAAGCCACTTACCACTCCTGACTTGGAAATATATCAACGTTCCTTTACTGTCACTGAGTCAAGATCCCGAAACTCCCTCCCTCAGGGCAATTGTGGGCCAGTTATATGAGATGGACCAGGGAGTTGGAATAGGCAGCTCAATGCCACGTTCACATGGGCAAGGTGGGGCGCAGCAGGGATACCACTGGGCTAGTAAGTCAGCAACCCGGGCTAGTTCTCCAATTATTATGGGGACAAAATCCAACACTGGCAGATAGAGGCCATTTGGTGCATTGAGTCTGTACTGACCCTCCAAAGAGCATCCCACCTTATCCTCATAAGCACACAATTCCCATGGCTAATCCACCTAGCCTGTGCATCCTGCACACGATGGGCAATTTAACATGGCCAACCTGTCTAACCTGCACATCTTTGGACTGTGGGAGGAAACTGGAGCACCCGGAGGAAACCCACGCAGACACGGGGAGAATGTGCAAACTCCACACAGTCAGGATTTGAAGCTGTGGAGTTTAACTTCAGCTATTAAATCTGGTATAGAAAGCTCTTCTCAGTAATGGTGATTATGATCATTGTCATTGACTGTTGCACTAACCCAATCTGTTTTCATTGAAGCCCTTCTTCTGTCCTTCCTTGGTCTGGCCTGTGTGTGACTCCAGAGCCACAGCAAGGAACAGACTCTTATGTACCCCCTGAAATGGCCCAGCACGCCACTCAGATTAAGGGCAATTGGGATAACAAATGCTGGCTTTATAAATGATACCTACAAATCATGGGACTATCAGACTGAAACCCGAGTGAAGCCACAGCTATGGTACAGTTTACAGGCCTGCTGGCTGTATAACAGGATGGACGTGACCATTCTGGACAGGGTACCGAGGGGATTTAAGAAGGCCAGGAGTAACGAATTGTAACCGTGAGGATAGATTCAGTAGCCTGGGGTTGTTTGTTTTGGCTTAGAGGGGGCTGAGGGGAGACTTAGTTGAAGTTGTGAGGGACATAGAATGGATAGGAAATTCCTATTTACCTTAACAGAGGGGGTCGATAACCAGGAAATGTGGATTTAACGTAGTAATTGGCACAAAGGTGTGAGTCAACTTGAGGTGATTTCTTTGCACCCAGAGGATGGTGGCTTATAAAGGATGGTAGAGCCAGGAGCCCTCATCACATTTAAAAAGTCCTTCGATACGCACTTGAACCTAGAGTTTCGCACCAAGAGGTAGCTAGTGGGACGTGACTGAGCATTCTTGCAGCAAGATGGGCCAAACGGTCTCATTGCGCGCTGTAAATTTTCCATTCTTATCGTGAGAGACTTGCCTTTAGATAGTGCCCTTCATGACATTGGAATAGCCCAAAATGCTTGACAAGCGAGAATGCTGTCGTAATGTTGGAAGTTCAGGAGTCCAGCTGTACTGAGACTGCTCCCTTAAATAATCACCAGCTCCCCTTGTTTTATTTTCAGTGAAGTTGCTTGAGAAATAGATCACGGGATCTCTTTTACAGAAAAGGTTTACATAGCCTCATCTGAACAGCAGCACTTCCAGC
The DNA here is from genome assembly GCF_047496795.1 of Chiloscyllium punctatum. Classification (NCBI taxonomy): domain Eukaryota; kingdom Metazoa; phylum Chordata; class Chondrichthyes; order Orectolobiformes; family Hemiscylliidae; genus Chiloscyllium; species Chiloscyllium punctatum. The sequence continues at coordinate 82,264,522 of NC_092744.1, forward strand.
AGCTCCCCACCGAGTGCCAGCCTAGATTTTACCCTCAAGCCTCTTGAGAGTGGCAAGGGCACCCATTATCCACTTGGCTGGGACCAGTGTAGTCTCTGCGTTTCACGTCAGCTCCCCCTTGGCAGTCTCGTCTTGCTGGGAAAGGGGATTAAAAAGCCAGTTAAACGTCTCAGAGAGGGCGAGACTCTCCCAAATCATTTGCAATCCTAGCCCTGAGATGCACCTGCAAGACATCAAATGCCTTTGCCAGCAGCTAAGCAGTCTGAATGGACATCAAAGTGCAGTGAGAGTTGACCCTGGGAAAGAGATACTCTGATTGACTTCCTCCTGGGAAGGTCAGGCAATGTTTACAGGGTACTGCATGTGGAGGGCGAGACTAATTGTCCCCAGTTAGTCTCCAGTGTTCAGGGAAAAGGGATACTCAGGTTATGCAAATAGAGAGCAAGAAAAAAAACCGCGTCTGATATGTGACCTCAAGGGATGTGAGATGCTGAAATGTAATGAAGACAAAATGATGAAAGTTTTTGAAGTAGGGAGCAGGGCTCACACAATACACTGCTGTAATTTACACCAGGGTCGTAGATTGTCTGAGAGCAGGACGTGTCACAGAACATACAAAAGATTCGACTCCTGTCACAGGGGTTCATGAGTTCGGGGCTGCTGTAAAAGCGATTAATACAATGAATAGGGAGGCCACCTGTCCTGAGTGAACTCAAATCAATATTCAGCCTAGTCTTAGTTAGGCATTAACTTGTTTCCTGGTCACATTCCCAACACTGTGCACTTTATAGAGGTCTCAAATCCACTCCCTCAGTGAAAGCATCAATAACAAGAATATTAGGACACACAGTCCAAGGACCTATTCCTGTTTAAGTCACTGTGAAACCATTTCCTCTGGGTGCTCTGGTTTCCTCCCCCAGTCCAAAGACGTGCAGGTTGGGTGGGTGGGTTGGCCACGCTAAATTGTTCCATAGTATCCAGGTATTTGCAACCTAAGTGGATTAGCAGGGTACTGGGATACGGTAGGGGAGTAGGTCTGGATGGGTTGCCTTTGGAGGGGCAGTGTGAGCTCAATGGGCCGAATGGCCTCCTTCTACCCTGTAAGGAGTCTGTGATTCGACAGATAAATGCAAGGTGTTGCATTTTAGGAAGACAAACCAGGGCAGGGCTTATGCAGTTAATGGGAGGGTCCTGGGGAGTGTTGTTGAACAGAGAGACCTAGGGCTGCAGAAAGTGGCAACACAGCTAGACAGAATAGTGAAGGAGGTGTTTAGCACATTTGTGCTTGTCAGTCAGAGCACTGAGTACAGGAGTTGAGATGTCTCGTTCCGACTGTCCAAGACATCGGTCAGGCCACATTTGGAGTGCCGCATACAATTCCGGTCACCCTCCTATAGGATGTAATTAAACTGGAAAGGGTGCAAAGCAGATTGACAAGGATCTGGAAGGTTTGTGTTGTAAGGAGAGGCTGGATCAGCTGGGACTATTTTCCCTGGAGTATCAGAGGCAGTATTGGGGTGGTGGGGAGGGACCTTATAGAAATTTATAAAATCATGAGAGGCATAGATAAGGGGAATAGCCGAGGTCTTTTCCCAGGGTAGGGGATTCCAAAACTAGAGGGCATAGGTGAAAGATTTAAAACAGACCTGGGAGGCAGCTGTTGTATGCAGAGAGTGGTGTGCGTATGGAATGAACAGCCAGAGGAAGTGGTAGATGCAGATATAAATACAAACTTTGGAAGGCTTTTGAGCAGGTTTGGGAATAGGAAAGGTTTAGAGGGATACGGGCCAAACGCAAGGAAATGGCACTGGTTCAGTTTGGGAAATGTGGTAGGCATGGAGAAGTTGGGCCGAAAGGCATGTTTCTGTGCTGTAAGGCTGTGTGGCTATAAGGAATGATTCTTCACGTTTATTCTGAAGGTGCTTTTTTCTGTGTGTGGACAGGGTTCAGGTTAGAGAGAGGTGGAACAGGAGACCACACGGCAGAGTCTGTCGGCCCACTGAAACGGCCCACCGATGGCAGAGTGCGGGAGACGTTCAGTGCCGACCTGATCGGGCATTTGCGTGTCAGGAGTAGACTGTTTTGTAAAATTAGAGACTTGATGTTGGAGTGTGGATTGGTCACGGGGACTGGAGTGTGTGTACTCTGTGAGGTTTTGCAGGCTATACCCCCTGCTCTGTTTGTTGACTCTGGCAGTCCAGCTCCACAGGGCTTGAATTTCAGCTCCTTCAATCAAAGCGGTTTCAAGTTCAAACACAACTTTCACACGGAACGGCCAGCCAACACCTGTCGTCAGGCTCAGTTGCAGACTGACACAAAAGCCTGGAAGTGCCCTCAGTCTGAACATTTACTGAGTTAATTTAGCTCGCTCGGTCGTTGGATTTGTGGAATGAGAATAGAGCCCACTTTATATCTGCACTGTTGGTGTTCCCAGATCTAACACACACACACACACACACACACACAGACACACACACACAGACACACACACAGACACACACAGACACACACACACAGACACACAGACACGCACACACACCACACACACAGACACACACACACATGCACACATACACAGACACACACACAGACACACAGACACACACACACAGACACACACACACACAGACACACACACAGACACACACAGACACAGACACACACACACACACACACACAAAGACACATATACACACAGGCACACATACACACACAGACACACATACACACACGCACACACAGACACACATACACGCACAGACACACACACACAGACACAGACACATACACACACACAGACACACACACAGACACACACAGACACACATACACACACACAAAGACACATACACACACACAGACACACATACACACACAGACACACATACACACACACAGACACACATACACACACACAGACATACACACACACACAGACACACATGCACACACACACAAAGACACATACACAGACACACATACACACACACAAAGACACATACACACACAGACACACATACACACACAAAGACACATACATACACACACACACACAAAGACACATACACATACACACACACACACAAAGACACATACACATACACACACGCAAAGACACATACACATACACACAGACACACATACACACACAAAGACACATACACACACATACAGACACACAAAGACTTATATACACATATACATACACACACACAGACACATACACACACACAGACACACAAAGACACATAAATACACACATACACACAGACACGCATACACACATACAGACAGACACACACAAAGACAAACACACACACACAAAGACACATACACACACATACACACAAAGACACACATACACACACAGACACACATGCACACACACAGACACACACACACAAAGACACATACACAAACACGCACGCGCACACTCACATACGTTCAGTCAGACATAGACACTCAGACACTCCTTCACACACACACATACACACAGACACTGACACATAGAGACACATACAGACATATATATACACACACCTGCACACACACACTCCTGCGCACACACTCCTGTGCACAGGCATCCAGAGTCCTAATCACATACATGTTAATTGAGACAAGTACACCCAAAGACACAAAGTTGCAAATGCATGCCCTCATCCGTATTTATGTGTGTGTGTATATATATATATATATATACACACACATACTTACACCTGCACACACAGACTCATTCCTGTACAAACACATACCCATGCACACACGTCTTTGTATATGCAAACACACACACTCCTATAAAAACACACATACACACAAACAGATGCACATAGTCTATTGTGAAGAGGGTGTTTTGGGGAATTAGTCAAGCTGCATAAATTCTATAATAACATTTCCAGACTTGTTCAAATACTGACCTCTGTTTTAAACTCCATGTTATTTTGTCCAATTTTGTGACTATCCTTGTCAGTCCCATTGCGTTCACCCACTTTATATGCATGTTTGCAGGCCTAGCGGTACCTTACCTCCACCATAGGTGGCCCTGGGACCAAACCAAAAGGATACCTTCCTTCTCCAGATTGGATGAAATACAAAACAAACCTTCAGCACGCACTTATGCCCAATCCATGAACCTAATGCCATCTGCCCAGAGCATGGTCTCTTGTAATGCTGTGCTAACTTAGTACCTATTTCCATCACCATTTTTATTTGATTGACGTATCATGCCAACTCCTTGGGTATTCTGGATGAATGCATCTCCAACAATTTGAAAGAAAATCAACACTACACCAGGACAGAGCAGCTCACTTGTTTGGCACCACATCCACAACCTTCAATATTCCCTCCCTCCCCCGCCGACGCTCAGTAGCAGCAGTACTATCTACAAGACCCACTGCAGAAATTCACTAAAGATCCTCAGACAGCTACTTCCACCTCGAAGGACAAGGGCAGCAGATACATGGGACCACCACCACCTACAAGTTCCCCTCTAAGCCAGTCACCATCCTGACTTGGAAATATATCGCCGTCCCTTCAATGTTGCTGGGTCAAACTCCTGATACAAATATATATACACACAGACATATTCACACAGTTGCAATACAGACATTCGCAATGACATAGATGCACACTTAGATGCACAGATATGAACACTTCCACATATACAGTGACACACACAGAGATACACATGCACATAGAAATATACACCCAGGCACACTTATACAGACACAAACACACAGATAGACACAAACACATACACACATATACGAAGACACACAGATGCACATATAGATGCACAGCCACATCTACATAATGTCTGACACTGCACACACACAGATGAACACATGACACACACTTCCAACTATAATTCACTGACTCTACAGTCTCTAACAATCCCTTTCTGTGTCGCATATTCCTTGCTCTTTCTGTTTAAACAAGGCCAAACTGTTGAGATCCTAAATGAGCACAGTGATTAACCTCTTTAATCAGATTCCTCAGTTTATCAAGCTAGTTCATAAGAAATTCTTTTAAGATTCAAAAACAAAGATCATTATTATAAGATGAAAAAAATAAATTTCCCATGAAACGATCTTTCTCCAAGGCACTTTGTCAGAAATTAGTTCCTGTGTTCTTACTACGATGTCAGTGAGACCTTCTGTATCAATTGAGAAGTAAACTGAATTGAACAAAACTGGAAATGTTCTTGTGCGCAAATGAGAGTTCTTGGCTTCGGGGCCTAGAAATACACTTTGAGTCTGTGCAGAGTTCTAAAAGAATTCTGTAAATAATGTCTGTTCATCATAAACACCCCAAAGAGAGTGGAAACTGCCAATTGCAACAAGAGAGTTAAAAATCACCCAACACCAGGTTATACTCCAACAGCTTTCGGAGTGATGGTCCTTCATCAGGAGGTTGTGACTATCACCTGATGAAGGAGCGACGCTCCAAAAGCTAGTGCTTCCAATTAAACCTGTTGGACTATAACCTGGTGTGGGGTGATTTTTAACTTTGTACACCCCAGTCCATCTCCAAATCATGCAACAAGAGAGTGAGAGAACCAACAGGAGCCACGCCCATGGTTTAAGACTCAGCAGTTAGTGGACATCTGGAATGCACTACCTTAAAAGGTAGTGGAGGCTGGAAATGTTACAACCTTTAAACAATATTTGGATGAACACTTCAAATAATACCGTAACATTCAAGGATTTGGGACAAGTGCAGGAAATTGGGACTAACGCCCTTTTAGTATTAATGCAGTCTTCATGGGCTGAAGGGCCTTTTCTGTGAATCTATGACTCTCCAAGGAAGCGTATGCAGGTAACAGGAAATAAGGAACGTGAAAAAGACAGTAGGGTCCAGGGAACAAGGAATAGTGAATGGAGAATAGGATGCAGGGAATTGGGAGTGGGAAACAAGGGATAGGAAGCAGGGAATGGAGAGTAGTAACAGGGAATAGGGAATGGAAGACAGGGAGTGGAAACAGGGAATACGGAACAGGGGACATAGAATAAGAAACTGGGAATGGGGAGCAGGGTATTGAGAATATTGAGTGGAAAACTGGGAGCACTCAACAGGAAATAACAGGCAGGGTACAGGGATTGTGGAGCAGTGAATTGAACAAGGAGCCAGAAACGGGGAGCAGAGAAAGGACTTTAAGATTGAATGTTGCGTTTTGTGATTTTCAAAATGATGAAATCATTTTAAGAGGATTGCAAGAACCAGCCAGGGGGCAAATGATCATTGTTGTGTGACTGGTCCACGGATCATTCCCCAATGTGTGGTAATGATACCTGCCCATTGTCTGAGGCAAAGTCAGTTTTATTCCCTGTGATAATCTAATTCCCTTAAAGGTGATTAGGTTCCCTACAGTATGGAAACAGGCCCTTTGGCCCAACAAGTCCACACTGACCCTCCAAAGAGTAACCCACCCAGTCCCATTCCGCTACCCTATATTTACCCCTGACATTATGGGCAACTTAGTCAATTCACTTGGCCTGAACATCTTTGGATTGTGGGAGGAAACCAAAACACTCAGCAGACCTGGGGAGAATGTGCAAACTCCACACAAGCAGTCGCCCAAAGTGGGAATCGAACCAATGTCCCTGGCGCTGTGCGGCAACAGTGCTAACCACTGAGCCGCCATGCCACCCATACTGGAGGACAGTGGAATACATCACAGTCATAGCAATCGGTGAGCGTGATGGTACAGTTCAGACTGATTTCAGTCGATTAATGCCAGTGGATTACAGGCAGGTTGATCCTTGGTCATTTAAGGTAATCAGGAAAACCTCCCAAGACCTGATGACTTTTACATTGTCCACTGATTGGGGTGAACAGGCTACAATCAGGCTGAGGTTCGCAGATCTAGTGGATTCCAGTCCCCCTACAGACTAGAACTTGGAGGAATGACTCGATCACAGGTAGATTGATCCCTGAAGATTGAAAGTAGATAGATATTTACAGATTGGAGTGAAATTGATGCCTACATTTTGGAAAGATTGAGGACTGATTGATCACTGTTGATTAACTGTTGTTGAGCCCTTGGGGATTTTATTGGGGAGAAAGTGAGGACTGCAGATGCTGGAGATCAGAGCTGACAATGTGTTGCTGGAAAAGTGCAGCTGGTCAGGCAGCATCCAATGCCCGAAACGTCGATTCTCCTTCTCCTTGGATGCTGCCTGACCTGCTGCGCTTTTCCAGCAACACATTTTCAGATTTTATTGGGGAGGCAATGATCTAGTGGCTTTGTCACTGGATTATTAATGTCCATGGGGACCTGAGTTTGAACACGACTGTGGCAGAAGGTGGAATTTGAATTCAATAAAAATCCATAATTGGGAGTTTAATGATGACCATAAATCCATTGTCAATGGTCAGGAAAACCCACCTGGTTCACTTTAGGGAAGGAAAATGCCATCCTTACCTGGTCTGGCCTACATGTGACTCCAGACCCTTAACGATGTAGCTAACTCTTAACTTCCTTCCGGGAAATTAGGGATGGACAATAAATTCTGGCCTATCCAGTCACACTCTCATCCTGTGAATAAATAAAAAAAACACATCGTACAATGAGGCATTTGCGAAAATCGCTGCAGATAGGATTATAGATGGATTCATATTGATTGGAAGGAGATGGATTTCTATAAATCTGAGGTTGATCCCCTCAGATTAAGGGTTTTAATGGCATGAGTAACAAAAAGATGGGGTACTGGGCTAATGGTCAGATACTTGGTAGTGTGGATGAGCAGAGGGATCTTGGTGTCCATGTACACAGATCTCTGAAAGTTGCCACCCAGGTAAATAGTGCGGTGAAGAAGGTATATGGTGTACTGGCTCTTATTGGTAGAGGAATTGAGTTCCGGAGTCCTGAGGTCATGTTGCAGTTGTATAAGACTCTGGTGCGGCCGCATCTGGAGTATTGTGTGCAGTTTTGGTCGCCATACTATAGGAAGGATGTGGAGGCACTGGAACGGGTGCAGAGGAGGTTTACCAGGATGTTGCCTGGTATGGTAGGAAGATCGTATGAGGAAAGGCTGAGGCACTTGGGGGTGTTTTCATTGGAGAAAAGAAGGTTTAGGGGAGATTTGATAGAGGTGTACAAGATGATTAGGGGTTTAGATAGGGTTGACCATGAGAACCTTTTTCCACGTATGGAGTCAGCTATTACGAGGGGGCATAGCTTTAAATTAAGGGGGGGTAGGTATAGGACAGATGTTAGGGGTAGATTCTTTACTCAGCGAGTCGTGAGTTCATGGAATGCCCTGCCAGTAGCAGTGGTGTACTCTCCCTCTTTATGGTCATTTAATGGGCATTGGATAGGCATATGGAGGATAGTGGGCTAGTGTAGGTTAGGTGGGCTTGGGTCGGTGCAACATCGAAGGCCGAAGGGCCTGTACTGCACTGTATTTTTCTATGTTCTATGTAAATTGAGATGAACTGCTCTCTGACTGCTGGAATGATATGGAAGGTTACAATTTGGGAGGGTATATCATGATAGTCATTCACACCCACACCATAGATTCCTACATCTGGTTTGGGTAAGTGAGATGTGCAGTTTTAGGGATGGAAGATAATTCTATTGCCAACAGAAATAGGAATTGTTAAAGAAAAAGGGGCGGGGCGTGAGTTCATTCATTTCCCTTCAGATTTCATTTGGACCAGAGATGGTGGCCTCATCTGGAACAGAATCAGAGTCTGATCTTAAACTCAATTTCAGCACAAAGTCCCAAAGTGTACACTTTCTTTTAACGCCATCCGAATTTGCCTGAGATACTGGAGTTCAGCCTCGGTTTGTATCATTCCTCCAATCAGCTTTCAGTGAATAATACGGATATCTGTTGCAGTATAGTTGCGCTGAGGAATGACAGTGTGGAGATGTCAATTGTCAGTTGGATAGAAATCTCTGGAGAGAATGGGTGCAGATGTGTGAGAGTCCATATGTTTCTGCCCCGCAGTTTGAGAATTTACACCCAGCAAGGAATTGTGGGCAGGTGTATCTGTACTTGTATGGAAATGTTCCAAAGTCAATTTTGATTCAGAGGGTTGTTAGGTCCTAGAAACACCCAGAGTAACACACTCCATGACTGCCATTTAAAAGGGAGTTGGAGAAGGAAAGGAAATGGGGAAGGTACATGAAGATGAAATTCTGTCAACAAATTATCCAGAGGCGAAAACAGCTGAAAGGTCCCCTTTTTTACTGAACAATTATTAGAATTTATCGCTGAGTGGTGTATGTCTGTGTGTGTGTCTGTGTGTATGTGAGTGTATGCATGTGCTTATGTGTGGAGGTGTGTTTGCCTATATGTATATGTGTGTATGTCCACATGTGTGTCAATGTGTTTCTGTTTGTGTATGTCTCTGTGTATATGTGTGAGTGCCTGTGTGTGTGCGCGCGCACGTTAATATTGTTGGGCTAGGTGCATGGGTTCAGGTCCCGCAATGGCAGATGGTGAAATTTGAATTTAAAAAATGTTCTGGAATAATGGCAGCCATGATTGTTGTAAAAACTGTCTGTTTCACCAATGAGTCTGTGTGCTCACCTGGCCTGGCTAACAGAAATATGATTCTAGATCCATAGCAATGAGGTGAACCTAACCTCCTATATGTGGTTTTGTACACGTATGCAGTTCTGTACATGTATGTAGCTGTGTATTTGTATGTCACTGTGTACATGTATGTAGCTGTGTATTTGTATGTCACTGTGTACATGTATGTAGCTCTGTATTTGTATATAGCTGTGTACATGTATGTGTGTTTACAGAATTCTTGCATGTTTACATTAAATGTGAGCAGCTCCTGTCTTGGATAGTTGTGGGTGACAATTCACTGCCTTTAACATTACACCCCTTTGACTGTTAGTATCACAAACCCAAAGCTTTCAAGTATTTATTCACTAATATTTTAAGAGTATTTTTCAGTGTTGTGTGGATGCTTGTATATTAAATTGTGAGTGTACAGTTATATGTACAGTTGGGCCTATCAGTTAACCGGGTGTGTTTGTGCATGTGTGAGACATGTGGCTTCTGGTCTGAGTAGCTGAAGACCCTGATATTGTCTTTCACCAACAGGCATCTCTGCAGACCCTGTCACAACCGAGAGAAGGCGAAACGCCTTGGCCAGTACATCTGTCAGAAATGCCAGCTCATCATCGATGAGGTTCCACTCATGTACAGGAGTGATGCTTACCACGCTGATCATTTCAACTGTACCCACTGTGGGTGAGTCAGGGGAACGGTTCAACCATTATGCAGGAGCATGGGAACAAAGAAAATCGGAGCAGGAGTAGGCCTTATGCGGCTGTTCGAACCCGTCCTGCCGTGCGCAATGATCAAGGCTTATCACCCAAGCCAGGACATGCAGTCGCTGGGGTGGGAGCAGGTTCTGTTTGTGAGTTTGTTCTAAAGTTAATTTGTACTCACAGTGTAGGATTATATGAAATAGCTGATCATAAGCACAAGGAAATATTGGAACTTTCAAATTACACTGGGATTGTGATTCTACATACGAGTGTTTGTAAGTTGGACGTTCGTAAATCAGAGATCTCCCTGTACTGAGTCCCACTTTTGTCCCAGTTCCTTTGATCCCTTTAGCCCGAAGAACTATATCTCCCTATTGATTTAGAGTACAGATCATATAACACTCCCGCGGTGGATCAATGATCGGCTCTATTACAAGAGAGAATCTAACTATTGCCCCTTGACACACCATTATTGAAGCACCCACTATCAACATCCTGGGGTTATCATTGACCAGAAACTCAACTGAACTCACCACATAAACATAATGGCTGCACAAGCACATTAGAATCTAGGAATACTGTGGCCAGTAACTCACCCTCTGCCTCCCCAAAGCCTGTCCACCATCTACAAGGCACATGTCAGGAGTGTGATGGAATACTCCCCACTTGCCTGGATGGGTGCAGCTCCAACCACACTTAAGAAGCTTGACACCATCCAGGACAAAGCAGCCCGCTTAATTGGCACCTTATCCACCAAGGTGCTCCCATCACCAATGGCCAGTAGCAATAGTGTGCCCCATCTACAAGATGCACTGCAGCAGGCTCATTCGACAGCACCCTGCAAGCTCACGGGCTCCACCATCTAGAAGGAAAATGGCAGTAGATACATGGGAACACCTGCAAACTCCCCCATAGAACACACTCGATCCATAACTTAACAATGCATCGCTGTTCCCTCACTGTTACTGGGTCAAATCCTGGGACTCCCTTCCGAACTGGGCTGTGGGTGTCCTTACACCAAATGTACTCAGGCAGTTCAAGAAGGCTGTTTTGGGGCATCTACCCAAAGCTGGGAAATAAGTACTGGCTTTGGTTAGCAACATTCACATCCCAGGGGAAATGTAGGCGACGCATTGACTGCTTACATTCACTGTATGTCATTAAGGCGATAAGAAAACATTAATCTCTATACCAGTTGTGACTCAGCATTGCCCCCTGATCGTCACTCAGTAAAGGTGGCAAAATGCTCCCTGATTACTGAATTAGCATTATGTGGGAGCTTGGGTTCAAACAGTGGTATTTAATTGTCATAAAACCTGGAATTGGGAGCTTATCGCAATATGGTGACCCTCTTGTCGACTGTTGTAAAAGCCTACCTGGATTCTTTAGGGAGGTAAATCTGCAGTCCTGATCAGATCTGGCCTACACGTGACTCCAGACCCACAGCAAGGTGCTTGACTCTCGAGCCTCCTCTGAAATGATACTTGATGACCAAGGTGAAGGCCATTTAGGGTTTAGTAACTAACGTTGGCCTTGTCAGTGATGCCCACATCCCATGAAAGAGTAACGCAAATTATACATTCATCCAGTGTGGGTTAGATAGGATACCCAGCATCACAATATCGTTCCAGTGCAGACGGAGACCATTCGGCCCCTTGTGCCTGTACTGTGGCATTTTCTTTAATAGATATATTTATTGAAAATTTAACATATTTTTACAAACTTACAAAAGAGAAAACACAAATGCAAACACTAATATACAATTAAATATTAAATAAATAACCAAAACCTGTCAAACAAAAAGAAAAGATAAAGAAAAGACAAGAAAAAGACAAAACTCAAATAACTACTAATCTAACCTATTAGAAACCAGAGCGTATAATAAAATATCTTACATTACTCAAGAAAAAAAAGATAACATAGTAATTAAATAGTGAAGTACATGCTCAGACCGAATTAACATCAAATTAACGAATTAACATAATAAAATCCCCTATTCATGCAGGATTCCTCCCCCAAGGGTCCCCGGACCAGCCTGAACCGCTACAACAACTTAGGTGAAAGCCCTTGACAAAATGGCCGAAATATCTGTATCTATATAATTCAGGAAGGGCTGCCATATTTTATAGAATAATTCAGTTTTTTGGTGCACCATATTTGTAAGGAAGTCAAGGGGAATACATTCCATGACCAACCTATACCAATTTGAAAGTCCTGGAGGGCCCTCAGCTACCCAGTTTACTAAGGAGAGAATGGTAAATAATTTCCTCCCGTGCACATCCAGGGAAGGCAGGTTTGAGAAGCCCAGGAAAAGAAATACTGGATCTACTCCAATTTCTGCTCCCAAGATTTCTGTCAGCACATTTGCTACTCTGACCCAGTATTTGTGGATCTTATGACATGTCCATACGCAGTGTGTGAGAGTGCCCACTTCTGTTTTACATTTGGGACACATTGGAGATGCTCCTGCCCTAAATTTTGCCAATCGTTCCGGTGTTATATGAATCCTATGGAGTATCTTTAACTGAATGGCTTGGGTTCGATTACAGATGGAGATTTTTCTGGCATTTTCCCAGATGTTGCGTGCACTTCTAGTCTCCTACCTATCGGAAAGATGTTGTGAAATTTGAAAGGGTTCAGAAAAGATTTACAAGGATGTTGCCAGGGTTAGAGGATCTGAGCTGCAGGGAGAGGCTGAACAGGCTGGGGCTGTTTTCCCTGGAGCGTCGGAGGCTGAGGGGTGACCTTATAGAGGTTTACAAAATTATGAGGGGCCTGGATAGGGTAAATAGACAAAGTCTTTCCCCTGGGGTTGGGGGAGTCCAGAACTAGAGGGCGTAGGTTTAGGGTGAGAGGGAAAAGATATAAAAGAGACCTAAGGGGCAACTTTTTCATGCAGAGGGTGGTACGTGTATGGAATGAGCTGCCAGGGGATGTGTGGAGGTACAACATTTAAGAGGCATTTGGATGGGGATATGAATAGGAAGGGTTTGGAGGGATATGGGCCGGGTGCTGGCAGGTGGGACTAGATTGGGTTGAGATATCTGGTCAGCATGGACGGGTTAGACCGAAGGATCTGTTTCCATGCTGTACATCTCTATGACTCTATGTCATCCCACATTTCTGTGGATATTTCCAACCCCAATTCCTGCTCCCATGTTCCATTTCTTCTGACACTTCATTATGTAATAAATGGTAGAGAGTGCTGACCGAAGGTAAACCCATTGGGCACAACACTCTACGTTCTCTATCAGATTTGTAAAGGCTATCCAATAACGTAGTCTTCTTCTGTATGACGTCTCGAATTTGGAAGTATCGAAAGAGGTCTCCATTAGGTAGTCCAAATTTCTGGTGCAGCTGTTCAAAAGACATCATGACCCCCTCATCAAACAGATCCCCTAAACAGGAGATACCCCTGAAACTCCAGGATTTAAATGTGGCGTCTGTGAGCCCCAGTTGAAAACCCCATGCCCCCACTGTAGGAGTATAAGGGGATGTGTTTTATGTGAATTATCCTTGTTTTGCCGCATTATCTTCCAGGCTTTAATTGTGTTTAATCCTATGGGGTTTTTACAATGGTTCATAATGACTTTCATCTTATCTGAAAATAAGAGGTTAATAAGAGGACATTTTACTTGAGAAGCCTCGATGTCCAGCCAGATTGATTACGGGTCAGACACGACCCAATCGGCTATGTAGCTTAACAGGGAACTCAGCTGATACTTCCTAAAATCTGGAAAATCCAGCCCTCCCCTTGCCTGTGGAAGCTTTTTAACTTAATGAGGGGCCGTCTATGATTCCAGATGAAAGAACCCAGCCAACCATACAATTTACGTAGAGCCAGCCTCGGCAGCATCACCAGAAGCATTCTCATAGGGTATAGGAGACGGGGCAGAACATTCATTTTAATTAGAGCTATTCTACCCAGCCAGGAAATTGGAAGGTCTCCCCATCGCTGGAGGTCCTGCCTTATCCTTTCCAGTAAATGCACAAAATTGACCTTGTACAGCTGGCCAAATACTGGGGTGATAAAAATACCTAAATATAAGAAACCCTCCAGAGACCACCGAAAGGGAAAGTGAGATCCATCCAATAAGTGGGACATACTAGTGAGACTACCCATCGGCATGGCCTCCGATTTTGAGAAATTAATTTTGTAACCTGAGAGTGCACTAAGTAAATTAATAACTTGGATCAGGCGGGGCACGGACATCAGAGGATTACTAAGAAAAAGGAGAACATCATCTCCATACAGGGTAATTTTATGTTTACCCGTGTCAACCCTTGGGGCCGTTATACTAGAATCAGCCTGTATAGTTTCTGCTAGTGGCTCAATTATTAGTGTGAATAGCAACGGTGAGAGAGGACATCCCTGATGGCAATCCCTACCCACACTGAAGCTATCCGAGCCTAATCCATTGGTGATCACAACTGCTTTGGGGTCATTATACAGTGTTGAGACCCATTTAACAAATACCTTTCCAATGTGTAGAACAGGTATGACCATTCAACCCAGTGAAATGCCTTCTCCCCGTCCAACGAGACTACTATTCCCAGTATTCTTTCCTGATGACAGACTTGAATCACATTCAAAAGCCTTCTAATATTATTAGATGATCTATGGCTCTTGATAAACCCCTGCTGGTCCTCTTTTATGGCAATACCCTCTCCAGCCTCAATACTAATGTTTTAGAAAGAATTTTAAAATCTACATTTAGCAAAGATATTAGTCTGCATGATGCCCAATTTTCTGAGTCCTTTCCTTTTTTGAGAATGAGGGAGATATTTGCCTCTTTCAGCAAAGGCAGGAGGTAGCCCTGACTATATGAGTAATTGTACATGTCCATAAGTGGACCAGCTAATACTCCTATAAACTCTTTGTAGGATTCAACCTTAAATCCATCTGGGCCAGGCGCCTTACCGCTCTGACGCTGCCTGATTGCGTCAAGTGCCGTGGCATGTTAAATGACCATCATTTACCTTGTGCCAACCTCTTGCTTTCTCCCCCCAGCCCTTGCACATTAGTTTTCATTGGAAGACTCATTCAATGTCCTCCATGATTAGATCTGGTACTCACAGAGGTCAATGATTGATAGGGTTTTCCATTCCTCTGCACAGAGTGACAATGACTTGTCATTCAGGGTGTCTCTTGATTTCACTCGGTGGTAATTACACTGACAATTATACCCAGCTTCTACCTCCTCTGTGGGCTTACCATACCCAGTCCTTTCATTACTGTCCCCTACTGCTTTATCGCTGTGCGAAGAGTGACTGAATTGAATCATTGAGCCTTTTATTTTATCCCACGATTTCCAACAAGGCCAAGATGGTAGATGTGTTGGCAAAGAGTGTGTAGAATCTTTACAGGGTGGAAGCAGGCCATTCGAGTCCACTCCGAACTTCCAAAGGGATCCCACCCAGCCTCACCGCGCCCCATCCATAGTGTCTAACCCACCGAGTCTTCACATCCCTGGACACTGTGGGTAATTTAGCACGGCCGATCCACCTAACCTGCACATCCTCTGTGGAAGCGAACGGCTACTGGAACAAACCCACACAGACATGGGGGAGAATGTGCAAACTCCGCACAGTCGCCCGAGGGTGGGATCGGACCCACGTCCCTGGCGCTGTGAGGCAGCAGCGCTAACCACTGAGCCACCGTGCCACCCGCCCCCCCCCCCCCACCCCCCCCACCCCCCCCCATCCCCCCCCCCCCGCCCCCGCGCCCCCCGCGCCCCCATGTCTGGAGGGTAATGGTTTAAACTTGTTGATGTTAGTAATGGGAGTGTGTGTTTGGTAATTTTACAGGAAGGAGCTGACAGCGGAGGCCCGAGAGCTGAAGGGGGAGCTGTACTGTCTCCCATGCCATGACAAAATGGGCATTCCGATCTGTGGAGCGTGCCGCAGGCCAATTGAGGGGCGAGTGGTCAATGCTCTGGGCAAGCAGTGGCACGTTGAGGTGGGTGAGCCAGTGGCATGAAGCCTCAGGAACCTGTCACAGGGAGGGGGGGGGAGCTGCGGATGGACAAACGGCACAGGGTGTCTAACCCTCTCCCCAGTCTCAGGCCGGGCCAGGGGCTCACCGTGAGGGTACCCCACCTGAACCCTCAGCTGAGCTTCCCATCCCACATCTGCACTGTCCCCCAGGCTTCTCTTATGGTGCAACTGCCCATATCTGTGGGCCAGGAGACCCAGGTTCAACTCCCTACCTGCTCCAGAGGTGGGTCGTGACATCTCTGAGCAGGGTGATTAGAAAATCTCTACACTTCTGCAACGTCTGTGCCCCTATCTCAGCTCTTCCAGGTGCTGAAGTCCCTCAGTATTACTGTTAGATGCAACTATTCCAGCACACTCCTGGCTGATCTCCTATTAACTGGGGAAGGCTGCTGCCTGTGTTTCTAATTCACACCATCTCCTGATCACTCATTCTCACCGGCTCCTGGTCTAGCAGGGCCTCCATTTGTTTGCAAATCCCTCCTGGCCTCACCTCTGCAATGTCCAGCCACCCTACGGCCCTCCCAGTCCGGCCCTTTCAGCACCCTCCACTTCAATCCCTCTGGTGTCTGCCTGCATGCTATGCTCTAGAGCTCCCGTTCTGAGTCTCTCTGGCCGCTCTGCCTCCCTTTACCTTCTGGACATTTAGGTGCCCAGTCCGCCAGCTCACGTGACCCAGTGTCGGGATCTGTCCAACGACACCACGGGATAACCCGCTGCCTTACAGGTGCTATGTTGAGTTGTTGTAGTAGTGGAAGATGCTTCCCGTTGGTCTGGTCATCAGGGTGAGAACCTTTCAGGATCAGCAATGAGGCCGGGGCTCAGAGAAAGGAAAGGTCACAGTCTGTGAAATATGTCTGTGCCTTCAGGTGACCCAAAACTTTGTGTGGGTTTCTGAAGAGGTCACTCTGGTGAAAGTCAGTCACAGCCTGGCAAACCACGGTAAGTCTGGAGCAGGGGCAAACCATTTAGCAAATCGTGGAGCAGTCCTGGCAGTTTGACCCTCCTTTCTTTGTCACTGTCACCCATTTCCTATTTTACACCTTCCCTGCAGTGAAGGTGGGGGGTTCAGCTCTGAGGAAGCTCGTGTCTTGTGGAACTGAGATACTGAGTTCCTGACGGGAGGACTAGAGAGGGGCTATGGTGAGGGAGCGTCTGGACTCACATGCGGGTGCTTGTAACAGCCCATCTCCTCCTGGTGATCTAGGCTCCTGGGGTGGGTTTGGAGCAGCTGCATTGGTCACTGAGTTCGTGCCACAGCATGGGAGGGAGACACAGCATTGCTGCAGTCCCTCATACACCTTAATGGGAAGTATCTTTCGAAAACTGGAGCCAAACCAGCCCTTTGTCTGCGCCATCTTGGCGCTGCGGGGGGGAATGGAGACTTTCTCATGTGTATCCCAGGCTGCTGTGAGGCAGATCGGGCGGGGTGTAAGCCAACTCCAGCCCCTCTCCCTCCACTGAGAGATTACCAGTCCACTACAGTCCCCCCCCCCCACTTTGATGAACCCTCAACGTGGGAGTGGACGTGACTGGATTGGAGGGAAAAGCCGCTGAGGATTTGGGGTCGGTTCCCTTACCACTCACCATGAGGCCGGACGGGGCTGGTGAGGTTACTACAAGCCATGCCACCGTCAACCCAGCGTTCGGCAGCCAGAGGGCGGGTACAAGGGGATGACCTCCACATCGCCCAAAACCGTACCGCAGCCCTCGCTGGCCATGCATGTAAACCCAGCAGCTCTCCTCCTGTCGGGCACTTGTGGGCACCTTGAACAGCAACAACTCAAGAAGGCAGCTCACCACCACTTCACTCGGGGAGCTGACACATTTTGGGAGATCAAAATGCAAGAGGAAAGTAGCAGGACCCTTTTGGAGCACGGATACACAGAGGGGTGCAGGCCCACAGCTCGCTGTAAGAGTGGAACACAAGTAGACAAGG
Source organism: Chiloscyllium punctatum (assembly GCF_047496795.1). NCBI lineage: Eukaryota > Metazoa > Chordata > Chondrichthyes > Orectolobiformes > Hemiscylliidae > Chiloscyllium > Chiloscyllium punctatum. The sequence goes on from NC_092744.1 coordinate 82,282,689, forward strand.
TGGTAAAGAAGGTGTACAGCACACTGCCCTTCACAAGTTGGGGCTTTGAGTATACAGGATGTGCTGAGAATGTATTAAACTTTAGTTAGGTCGCGTTTGGAGTATTGGGTGCAGTTCTGGTTCCCACACTAAAAGAAGGAGGTGGAGATTTTTGAGATGATGCAAAGCAAGGTTTATCAGGACTTTGCCTGGACTGGGGTTGCCTGCAGTGAAGGTGGGGCTGGAGGGTATTAGCTATAAGGAGAGGTTGGACTATCCTGGATTGTTTATGCCAGAGTGTCAGAGGCTGGGGATGGTGGTGGGGGGGGGGGGGGGTCGACCTGATACGAGTGTGTAAAATGATGATTAGAATGGAAATCCGAGTCTCTTTCCCAGGGTGGACATGTCAGATACTGGGGGGGCGGACATAGGTTTAAGGTAGAGGGAGGAAGTTTGAAGGAGATGTGCATGGCAAGTTTTTCACACAAAGGGTGGTAAGTGCCTGGAACACACTGCCAGGGGAAGTGGGCAAAGCAGATATATGATAGCAATATTTAAGCAGGCACATGACCAGCCAAGGTATGCAGATTATGTGCAGGCAGATGGGATTACTTTACAATGGCAACATGGTCAGCACACAGTGGGCCGAAGGGCCTGTTCCTGTTCCATGTTCTCCGTTGGGTTGGGGTGAGCAATAAACACTGGGCTCACCAGTGTTAGGGAATGACTGTGGAGAAACCGATTAATTACTTTGTTCTGTTTCATCTCCCCTGCAGCATTTTGTTTGTGCAAAGTGTGAGAAGCCGTTCCTGGGACATCATCATTTTGAGCGGAAAGGCCTGGCCTACTGTGAGAAGCACTACAACCAGGTACTGACCCCAAACCTATCCTTATTATTCACTTGTTTCAAATGGTCCTCTTGACGCAGACTGTTACTGAAGGTGATATCGCTATCAGTTGAATTACTGACATCGACAGCAGGTTCCACGTGCAAATGGGTAAAGAGTAGGCCTCCTGCATTTGCTGCCTGTCCAGCCCTTCGATGCAATCGGGACTAACTGACCACCTAACCCCATCCATATATAACCAGCACAAAATGGGATTGAAAATGATGGAGTGGAACTTTTGGTTCGAGGGAGTTCCACACTTCTGTTTGATGAAATATTTTGTAATGTCCCTGATGGCTCCCTCTGTCCTGGACTGCCCAACCATTTCTGTCCATCGATCCTCTCCATTCGCCCCTTGGTCTCCCACATCCCGGAGAATATAAGCATAGTTTACGTAGTCCCTTCTCTTCATCTCAACATCGGAGCCCTGCTAACATTCTGGGGAATCTGTATCGCACGGGAGCAGACCCACGAGGAGCTCACACCCCTCTGGTCTGATCAGCTCACACCCCTCCGGCCCCAGTCACCAAAGATCAGCAGCATAGGTGTGAAGTGCAACCAAACACACAGCAAAAGATATTTCTCGAAACTAAAATGGGGAAGCCAGTCTTCACTCTGATGCCCTCAATTACCTCATCAGTTCGATTGTTGCATAAAATTTGTTTGTTATAATCAAGTAGGAAACAGGGATTATCTGTTAATTAAGGAATAATTGGATGAGAACAATACAACCTAGATTAGAGTGATGCCTGATGAAGTGCTTATGCCCGAAACGTCGATTCTCCTGCTCCTCGGATGCTGCCTGACCTGCTGTGCTTTTCCAGCACCGCTCTGATCTAGTCTCTGATCTCCAGCATCTGCAGTCCTCACTTTCACCCGGTTGAGGACAATGGGGACCAAGTAATCAGAGTGTTAAGGGTTCAAGCCGAAACATTAACTCTGATTTCTCTCCACACATGCTGCCAGATCTCCAGAGGTTTTCCAGCAATTTCCGTTTTTGTTTCTGAATTGCAGCATTTGCAGTTCTTTCGGTTTCCATTTTGTTAAGAGTTTTGTGAAGTGTGAGTTGGAATCAAAGTGTCAACGTGAACAGCATTTAACCTCTAGCATTTAACACTGGCATCTTATTCATGAGGAAATTTACCATCTACGCTGTAAAACACAGATCCGTCAGAATTTCGCCCACTGCTTCATTTGTGCTTTCATTTATTTTGCTAAGTATTCCTTAAATTGTTAAGAAAGTACTCTTTCTTTTGTCATTGCTGTGTAACTGGCTGTAGTTCTTTAATTTCTATGCTCTACCAGCTCCACCAGCTTAGATGGTGCTATATTTGGTCTTGATGGGCTGAATGGCCTCCTTCGGTTCTATAGTGACTCCCTGATTCTATTGTGCTTGAGCCCATTTTATCGAAACATTGCACAGATTCCAGAGGCAGGTCCTGTCTTTATCCTAAACGCAACAGCTCCCCCCCCCTCTTCACTGGTCCACCCCAGACCTGACTCTACACTGGGACTCAGGTCTCATTGGGCTGATGTTGCTGAAACAGTTGGAAGTCGTTAATATTCACGGTTCCCAGCTCTAACAGCTTGTCTCCCCCTCCTCACAATCCTGGCCCCTCGATCCTGGCACCCGAACAGTCCACCATTTGGAGCAAAACAAGCTCTTTCCGATCAGTGCTGCGATGTTATTCCCAGAGCTGTCCTCTCTGAAACATTAAATCCCAAACGTCCTTACCATTATCCTTAAATAACTCCAATATAACTGGAAGCTGCAGTCTCCTTTTCAATCCCATTTCAGCTCGGGCGGAGACAGAGAGTGTTCTCGTCTCCGGGCCCGATGCTGTATGTGTGAGTCCCACTCCAGTGCACATTGGCAATGGAAAAGTGCGTGTAATGTGACCAAATCGAATTTGTTCTCAATCTTCTACACCTAAGGTAGACAGTAAGTGTAGATGAATCTTCCAGTCAACCGGAATTCTGTCGTTGCTGCAAAGGCCCCATGCTAAAAAGATTCCCAAAGCATGTGTTCTGGTCATGAGCATGTGTGTCCTTCAGGCTGAGGGACTCTCTGTCCAGATTTCTGCAGGAACCACCTACATATGTCCTTATGGTCGATTATTCCCTCTCTTTCAACGGGAAACCTTCAACTCAGCACTCACCCTCGTGGAGAGTGGGAATAGCAGGCCATATTCCACCAATTCCCAACATGATCAAGAGTTGCTGAAGTTTGGTCATTTCACAGTAGTTATTCTCAAAGGGAACTCCATCTCCTCTCCCTCTTGAGCATCCCATCTCAGAGGGACAATGAGAGGGTTAATGCTGAACCCAGTGGTTTGACCTGATATTGTGGTGAAAATTTATTCCTTAATTGACATCACAAAAAACAGATCATCTGCTCATGATACCATTGCTGTGCACAAGTTAACTGCCATTCTAGCATATTGACAATCATGGAATCCCTACTGTGCACAGAGGCCATTCAGCCCATTGAGTCTGCACAGTCCTCTAAAGGACATTGAACCCAGACCCACCCCTTCCCCTATCCCTGTAAACCCTACATTTCCCAAGGCTCACTCACTTAGCCTGCACATCCTTGGACACTATTATGGGCAATTTCACACGGCCAGTCCATCTAACCTGCACATCTTTGAACTGTGGTAGGAACCTGAGCACCTGGAGGAAGCCCACGCAGACACGGGGAGAATGCACCAACTTCACACACATTCCCAAGGCTAGAATTGAACCTGGGTCCCTGATATTGTAATTCCGGATTAGTGGTGCTGGAAGAGCACAGCAGTTCAGGCAGCATCCAAGGAGCAGCGAAATCGCGTAAGGCAACAGTGCTAACCACTGAGCCACCCTACCTTTTAGGGCTCATTTGCAATGTACTTTGAGGCTGCTTCTTGTGCTGGGGCTGTGCCATGAGGACAGATTGAAGATACTGGGTCTATGTTCTGTCCAGTTTAGAAGAGTGAGAGTGATGGTATTAGTAATTTATTATTCATGAAAATACAATAAGCTGTGTAAAAGTCACCCATAAGTAAGGACAACGTTAGGACAAATGCCATTCCTTGTTCCCTCCATGGTTTCTTGATTTCCTCAGTGGATGCTGTTACACTCTGTAACCATCAAACCTCTGTCTCCAAGGCTGCTACACCAGGAGAGATGATCATATCGAAATATAGGATATTGCGACAGGACTAAAACCTGGGCGATACAGGAAGGATGTTTCCTTCTGGCTGGACCTCAGGAACCAGGGGATACTGTCTCGGGATAATGGGTGGAGTTGTGGAGGGGTGCTTTTGGCCAGGCCAGTTAGGATTGAGATGAGGAGGAATTTTTTTCTCTCGGATGATGTTGAATCTTTGGAATCCCCTACCTGAGCAGCAACCTTTTCACACACAGCTGCCAGAGGAAGTGGTAGAGGTAGGTACATTTACAACACTGAAAAGATATTTGGACAGGTACATGGATAGGAAAGGTTTTAAAGGGATGTGGGCCAAATGCAGGCGAATGGGACTAGTTCAGTTTGGGATCTCTGGTCGGCATGGACGAGTTGGGCTGAAGGGCTGGTTTCTGTGCTGTGTACCTCTGAATATGTTCAAGACTGGGATCAATGGATCACTAGGGCATGAAAGATGTAAGGCCCAGGAAAATTGCTCTGGAGCAGAAGGTCAGCCATGATTTGGTCAAATGACAGAAAGCGTTGACCTACTCCTGCCCTACTTCCTACCTCTCCTCTGAAGTATCCAGTGATCATGAAAAACGGTTCATAAACCTTTCTTCCAAATCCATGCAAAAGACATAGGTCTTCTGAGAATAAAGCTACTCTGGGCGGCACGGTGGCTCAGTGGTTAGCACTGCTGCCTCACAGCCCCAGGGGCCTGGGTTCGATCCCTGCCTTGGGTGACTGTCCGTGTAGGCACACATTCTCCCCGTGTCTGTGTGGGTTTCCTCCCACAATCCAAAGCGCGTGCAGGTTGGGTGAATTGGCCGTGCTAAATTGCCCATTGTGTTAGGTACATTAGTCAGGGGTAAATGTAGGGGGGGGGAATGGGTCTGGGTGGGTTACTCTTTGGAGGGATGGTGTGGACTTTGTTGGGCCAAAGGGCCTGTCTTCACAATGTAGGGAATCTAATCTAATGTGTCATTATTCATTAATCATGTAAATTATACCCTAAAGATAGTAAACACAGTGTAGAGGTCAGAACTACCTAGAGTATTACAAACCCACTGACTCCCACAGCTACCTTGATTACACCTCTTCCCACCCTATCTCTTGCAAAAATGCCATCCCGTATTCCCAATTTCTCCGCCTCCGCCGTATCTGCTCCCAGAGGACCAGTTCCACCATAGAACACACCAGATGGCCTCCTTCTTTAGAGACCGCAATTTCCCTTCCCACGTGGTTAAAGATGCCCTCCAACGCATCTCGTCCACATCCCGCACCTCCACCCTCAGACCCCACCCCTCCAACCGTAACAAGGACAGAACGCCCCTGGTGCTCACCTTCCACCCTACAAACCTTCGCATCAACCAAATCATCCACCGACATTTCCGCCACCTCCAAAAAGACCCCACCACCAGGGATATATTTCCCTCCCCACCACTTTCCGCCTTCCGCAAAGACTGTTCCCTCCGTGACTACCTGGTCAGGTCCACACCCCCCTATGACCCACCCTCCCATTCTGGCACTTTCCCCTGCCACCGCAGGAACTGTAAAACCTGTGCCCACACCTCCTCCCTCACCTCTATCCAAGGCCCTAAAGGAGCCTTCCACATCCATCAAAGTTTCACCTGCACATCCACCAATATCATTTATTGTATCCGTTGCTCCCGATGTGGTCTCCTCTACATTGGGGAGACTGGGCGCCTCCTAGCAGAGCGCTTTAGGGAACATCTCCGAGACACCCGCACCAATCAACCAAACCGCCCCGTGGCCCAACATTTCAACTCCCCCTCCCACTCTGCCGAGGACATGGAGGTCCTGGGCCTCCTTCACCGCCTCATCTTCCGCCTCGGAACACTTCAACCCCAGGGCATCAATGTGGACTTCAACAGCTTCCTCATTTCCCCTTCCCCCACCTCATCCTAGTTTCAAACTTCCAGCTCAGTTACTGTCTCCTTGACTTGTCCGGACTTGTCCGACCTGCCTATCTCCTTTTCCACCTATCCACTCCACCCTCTTCTCCTTGACCTATCACCTTCATCTCCTGCCCCACTCACCCATTGTACTCTGTGCTACTCTCTCCCCACCCCCACCCTCCTCTAGCTTATCTCTCTACGCTTCAGGCTCACTGCCTTTATTCCTGATGAAGGGCTTTTGCTCGAAACGTTGATTTCGCTGCTCCTTGGATGCTGCCTGAACTGCTGTGCTCTTCCAGCACCACTAATCCAGTATTTGGTTTTCAGCATCTGCAGTCATTGTTTTTAACTTGCGACTACCTAGAGTATGTTGATATGATACTTTTGATATTGACCAGCATATCCATCGTTTCGCAGATCTTTTACGTTGGTTGGTGCAACAACAACAAAGCTTTAGGGGAGGCGACAGCCTAGTGGAATTATCGCTGGACTGTTAATCCAGAGACCAGGACCCAGGTTCTGGTGACCCAGGTTCAAATCACGCCACGGCAGATAGTGAAATATGAGTTCAGTAAAAAAAAAACTGGAATCCAGAATCTGATAATGACCACGATTCTGTTGTCGATTGTTGGAAAAAAAAACGCATCTGATTCACTAACGTTCTCTAGGGAAGGACATGTCATTAGGCTGGCCTGACATGTCATTCCAGACCCACAGTGACGTGGTTGATTCTTAACTGGGATGGTCTAGCCAGCAACGCCCTCACCACCTGAATGAATATAGAAAAAAAAACCCCTCAATGAATATTGTAACAAGAGGAAAAATCTGACACAGAAGCCAACTTTAGAATCAAAACGAATAATTCCTTAAAGGGAGTGGGCGACAAGGTTGTCACATTGGTTTGTCACTTTATAAGGAAATGGCAAGCAGCGTGGTGGGGTTGAAAAGAAAAATGAAGTCACTTGTGTCGGCAGATCAGTCATGCGGTTGTGAGTTTTGCACTTCTCCAAAATTCCTGTGTGGTTTCTGGTGCAAACATCACGCAATTTTAGCAAAACAAGTTGAAGACTTTGAAAAACTGAAGAACACCCCACCCCCCCATCCTGGGGGAAAGTGGTCAAAACAAACAGAGACCATTATCAGTATTGTTTCCTTGACAGCAGTTAGAATTCTAGTCCATGAGACTATAGGAAATAGGCCATTCGGCCCCTTGAGCCTGAGCCACTATTCAATAGGATCATGGCTGATCTGACCTTCCTCATGTCTGCCTTCCTGTCTCTTTCCCTGTTCTGTTGGTCAAGAATCTACCTATCTCAGCCTTATATACTCAAAGTCTCTGTCCCAGAGCTCTCATTGGTCAGGAGATTTGCAACTCACTGAAAGAAAAAAATCCTCCTTATCTCAGACTTAAATTGGCACCTTTACTCTGAGACCATACCTTCTGGCCCCAGACTCCCATGAGGGGAAACATCCTCTCAGTATTTACTCTGGCAAGAGATCACCTCTCATTCTTCCAAACTCCAGTGGGTAGACTCCCAAATTATTCAGCCTTTGCTCATGAGACAGTCCCTCCATACCAGGGATCAGCCAACTGATCACCCTCATTCATCACATTAAAGGTGAAAAATAGCTTTTCTCATATTCACAATTTATGTGATAGACCTAAGAAAAGTCAAGCTTTTTAAGGCTTATATCAAGACTATATTAAATGGTAAAATGTATTAAATTCATTTCCCTAGATGTTGACCACCTTCATTTTCCTCGATTCTGGTTTTCGTCACTCACACAGTGATATAACTGCAATGTAATTCAGTGTGATCAGCTTAACCTTCCTCTCTGTAATACTGAGAATGATGCTGACTGAGCTGATGTTTTTAATGGAGGCCAAGGCCCAGCCCCCAGAGACATATACATTTCTGAGTCTGCTCATCTGCTCTCTGTTTGTTTCTGCAGCTGTTTGGCGATGTTTGCTATCATTGTAACCACGTGATTGAGGGAGATGGTAAGTGCATCTTTCAGAGTCAGTGCACACAAACTGATCAGCATTCTTCTGGGCGTTATCTGTCTGCTTAATGTTAGTGTCTCAATCATTGCACTATGATGGCAGTTCCCACTTCGATACATTCCCATTTCTCTGTTTTATTATCCTGTTTGCTGTCCCCCGTCCTCATCCTGGGAAAACAGCACCTCCACACAGACCCTTTGCAGAGAGCAGCTCCCCTCCATCCAAATCCTCTGCCTTTACCTAGTAGCCCTGCAATTTCCTTCTCTTTAACAACACACCAATTCCCTTTCCAATGTCAGAATCAAAACCTTTCTCTATTAGGCTCTCAGGCAGTGCACGCCAAATCCTAACCACTCCTTGTGTATCAAAGTTCCTCCTCTTTTGCCTAACACCTTAAATCTGTGCTGTCTGCCTCTCTGTCCTTTCTGTAATACAGCTTTCCCCCATCAACTCTGCCGTGGCCCTCATAATGTTGAATATCTCGGTCAAATGACTTAAAATGAACAGCCCCAGCTTCTCCAGTCTGTTCACATTAACTGACGTTCCTCATCCTTCCCATCATTCCCCTGCATCTTCTCCACACTCTCTCTAATGCCCTCAGTTTCTTCCTAAACTGGTCCTCAACGTTGTAGTTGTAAAGCAAGCCAGCGTTTTATAGAGTGCAGAACTAACAGGTGAATTGGCCATGCTAAATTGCCCGTAGTGTTAGGTAAGGGGTAAATGTAGGGGAATGGGTGGGTTGCGCTGCGGCGGGGCGGTGTGGACTTGTTGGGCCGAAGGGCCTGTTTCCACACTGTAATGTAATCTAATCTAAATAATCTAATCTAAAACTGAAGCAGAATAAAAAAAAACAGTTGGATCCAGACCGGCCCAAACACAGAGGCACACAGTCACTGCCTCAGCTCATGACCTTCTCATCCGAACGCTGTTTACAGAGTTTTCCACTGGTTTATTATAACTTCCCTGCTCTTTATCTCTCTCTGCCCCTATCTAGAAACTCCAGGCTCCTTCATGCTTTGTTAAGCATCCATGTGTTATCTCCATATTCTAACCCCCAACTTACCTTCTTCAAATTGTTATCACTGTTTCCAATACTGTCACAATCTCAGTGCACCACTGAAAGATGTTGGCCAATACTTATTGAATCAGACTGATACCTTTGCTCTGGCCCATAGCCAATTTTGTAACCATTATGCTGCTGCTGCTGCTTTTCTCTCAAGGGTTTCCATTTTGATAATATCTCGTGAACAGCTTTTTAACGTCAGATCCACAGCACCTACTGTCCTGTCCTAGCCAACCTCTCTGTCACCTCATCAAAAACCTCCACATTTGTCAGGAATGACTTCCCCAGATTAAGTCGGTGCCCCTCGGTTTGTCTTTGCTTGTCCAGTGGCTGTACATTTTCTCCTGAATAATCAGTTCTAAAAGCTCCCCTGCTACTGATCTTGTATTGGCCGGTGTAAATCTCCAACATTGTTTGGAGGCAGGGCTGTTTGTAATGTTTACAAATCTCCGATGCTCTGCAGCCATCCAGGAGATCCGAACAGGAGAGAGGATTTTGAACAGTATCTCCCCAATTTCTGCCTTTGTGTCCCTCAGCAACCAATGATGCAGCCCATTCACAAAGGGTGATGTATCCAGTCCAGATGGTTTCTTTAGTGTCTCATTTCTACCTACTTTATCCCATCTGTTATTTCAATATCTTGGAGATTTGCGTTAAATCGAGCAAGTTCAGCTTCCTCAGTAAACCTTGATGGAATGTACACATCCGGAATTTTAGCCATGCCCCTATTTCCATCAATAGATCTCCATTTTGATACCTCACTGGCCCTCTGACATCACTTTCACTGTTACTATGTCAATAGAAGGTCTTCGGATTCCCTGTGATGTTAGCTGCCGGGCGTGTCACGTGCTGTCTCCATGCCCCTCCTATTTCCTGTTTTACCTTTTCTCTGCCTCCTTCTCCCTTGTATGATCAACTTGACATCTACCAAATGTCTTTCTTTTGCAGCTCATCCCACTGCCTAACTAGTTTTGTCTCCAGAGGCTGCGGTTACCCACCCTTTCACCCGTTTGGGCATGGATTAAGACTATAGCTTAACCAGCGACTCTTCATAGTTACCTGTTGGCTGTTTTTCTGTAGATCATGCTTTAACTCCAATTCTTCCTCAATGTGCAGTAACTAGATCACCTCTGAGTAGGTACATTTTAATACTATGTTGCTCCTTGTCCTACTAATCTAACTTTATAAGATTATGATCTCTATTCCTGAGATGTGCCAATGGATGTACCAATGGAATCAGAGTGAAATATGAATGAATGCTCCGAATTTCTCATCACATGGTGTTGAACAGAATGATTGTGTAATGTGTTAAGTTTAAGGCATTCAAGAGAGCATTAAATGAATATTTGAATAGAAATAGTATGCAAAGGGTGTGAGGTGAAGGCAGGAGGTTGGCACTAGCTACTGATGTTCGTTTGAAGAGGTAGTGCAGGTGCAATGGGTTAAATGGCCTCTTTCTACACTGGAACAATTGCTTCTGTGAATTGTTAAGAGGTGATAGGTTTGCTCGAGGTGATTGAAGGAGAGATCGAGGGAGATAGCAGGAACCAGTTCCTCTGTTGGCACAGCCCAGAACCAGGGACAATCACCTCACAGACCAAACGCAAAACGGTTCTTCCCACAAAGGGAAGTTTGGAACTCTCTTTGTCCAGAACGGCTGTTGAGGTTGTGGGTCAATTGGACATTCCAAAGCTGAGATTTATGCTGGATGAGTTAAAGTCTGTGGAGTATGGTGATGGAGTTAAAATACAGATCAACGGTGGTGCAGTTGCAAAACAGAACAGGCCTGAGGGCTTGAATGGCCTCCTCCTGTTTCCTGAAGCAACGACGCCATTTCAAACACAGAGATGGATAATGAGTGTAGATTCACTTATGTAATGGGCATACAATTGGATTAGTAATCCCTGATACCCTGTGGTTACAATCCCAATGGAACTGAAATTCAATTAATAAGAAATCCAGAATTGAAAACTGCCTCCAAACCAATGTTAATGTGGTTGAGACAGAGAGAGAGAGAGAAAGAGAGAGAGAACGCCAGGGGTGCCAGGTTTGATTCCTGCCTCAGGCGACTGTCTGTGTGGAGTTTGCACATTCTGCCCATCTCTGCGTGGGTTTCCTCCGGCTGCGCTGGTTTCCTCCCCCAATCCAAAGATGCACAGGTTAGGTGAACTGGCCATGCTAAATTGCCCAAAGTCTTCAGGGTTGTGTAGGTTAGGTGCATTAGTCTGGGCTAAATGTAGAGTACTGGTGGAATGGCTTTGGGTAGATTACTTGTTTGGAGGGTCAGTGTGGACTTGTTGGGCCGAAGGGCCTGTTTCCATACTCTATGATGATTCTAGACAGAGTAATAGCTACACATCAAGATTGAACTATTATTTGGAGGAACGTCATGGGAAACCGCATGGTCATAATTAAATGCAGGCTTTAGTGGGGAAGAGTAGGCCTTTTCCTGCTCAAGTCTATAGCAAGTGGATCAGAGGCAATGACAGGAATGGTTATGGTGGGAGGCTTGAGAGCAAATGGTAACACTGTCTGCTTTCTGTTCCAGTGGTCTCAGCTCTGAATAAGACCTGGTGTGTTCACTGCTTTGCCTGTTCCACCTGCAATGCCAAGCTCACCTTGAAGTAAGTGGTCATCATCGTGCCCTCTGACCTCTTGGGCTGCCCCAGCGAGGCCATCGAGCCACGAACGTTTGGCTCATTGTGTGACGACTCCAGTACTTCAGCTGGAGAGGCGGAACGGCTCGTGTCTTCAAAGTCACACAGCTGTCTGCTCGTCCTGTAGTCTTCCCATGTGAACAGCCCATGGGCTGATGGCTGCTTTGTACTGAGTTAACGGGTTTTGAGGTTAAATCTCCCCAGAGTTTTTCAGCTAGGATGAAATAAGACAAGCCAGGACTCTAGCCGACAATTGCTACCAAACCACTCCTGCCTTTCAGGAACCAAGTGCAAATGGGACTTTTGGGATCTTACAGAACAGGAGGAGTCCATTCAGCCCATCCATCCAGTCTCGGACCTTGGGTAAACTCCCCTGCTCTTTGCCATTGCCCCCACACCATTTTGCTCTCTGCCCATTGGGTATTTATAGACTTCCTTTTTAGAAGTTCCAATTGAATCTGCCTCCAGTGGCTTTTCAGGCTGGGCCTGTACAAAGTAAACACTTCACATCTCTCCCTCTGCTTCCATCAGCAATGCTGGTAAACGTGTGCCCTCTGGTTATTGACCCTGTGCTCAAGGCATCTCTTGAATCTCCCATTAACCTTCCCTGGTGTAGGCTGCTCCTGTCTTTCAGTGGAACTGAAGTCCCACATCGCTCGGCCCATCCTGGTAAATCACCTGTGGATCCTCACCAATGCCTTGATATCCTTCCTTAAACTCTGGTGCTCAGATCTCTTCGGGGGTGATGCTGACATCGTGGTAATGTCACTGGATCAAGTAGATCCCAGTTAACAATCCGGGTTCTAAATTCCATGGTCTAATTGGAATTCATTAAAAATAAGCTAGCCAATGGTCACCCTGTGCATTGTTTGTAAACTCCCATTTGGTCCATCAATGCCCTTGAAGGAGAGAGTTCTGCCATCCTTAACTCGTCTGACCTGCACGTGACTCCAGACCACATCAAGTAGTAGATAGAGAGCGAGAGAGAGAGAGAGAGAGAGAGAGAGAGAGAGAGAGAGAGACGGTGGCTCAGTGATTAGCACTGCTCTTAACTGCCTCCTCTGGGCTGAGCTAGAATCATCCATATCCTCTGAATGGATTTAAGCAAAATCCAAATCATTGAAAGGTTTAAAGCAATTTTGTACCCTGTGTTTCTAGTTCCAAACCCTAGGATGCTTTATAACAGCCTTCCAGTGTTTCTTATGTTTCTGAACTGGGGTGGACCATACAGGCTGGGATTTAGAGGTAAGAGTCAGCCCCTCCCACCCACTCCGCCATTTTGACTGAACAGTAGGTCCCAAGCCTGGCCAATTTTAGCTGACCCTCAGCTTCATGGGAAGTGTGGTACTGAGGGGGTTATCCAACTGTTTCCTTCTGCCTGAATTCAGCCCCTATTGTACCAGACTGGGATCCTCACTCTAACATCACTGCCCGAGTCACTGAAACTATGGTTACCCTAATATGTCAAATTACTGTGTGAAATAACCCTGTTTATCAGACACTAGAAATAATTTCCTTTCACGTTCTCTCCCCATCCTCCAGCCCACTTTCCAGTCTGACTCGCTATAATACAATAACCAGCCTCAGTTTCGACCCTCACGATAGAGTCACAGAGTCATATAACATGGAAACAGACCCTTCGGTCCAACTCCTCCATGCTGACCAGATTTCCTAAACTGAACCAGTCCTGTTTGCCCCATATCCCTCTAAACCCTTCTTATTCACATACCTGAAAATGCGTTGCTGGAAAAGCGCAGCAGGTCAGGCAGCATCCAAGGAGCAGGAGAATCCTGAAGAAGGGCTCATGCCTGAAACGTCGATTCTCCTGTTCCTTGGATGCTGCCTGACCTGTTGCGCTTTTCCAGCAACACATTTTCAGCTCTGATCTCCAGCATCTGCAGTCCTCACTTTCTCCCATTCACATACCTGTCCAAACATCTTTTCAATGTTGTAATTGTACCCACCTCTAGCACTTCCTCTGGTAGCTCATTCAACACACGCACCACCCTCTGTGTGAAAAAGTTGGGCGGGTTGGACCGAAGGGTTTGTTTCCAGGTTGGATGACTCTCTGATTAATTCCTGATGAAGGGCTCCTGCCCGAAACATCGATTCTCCTGCTCCTCGGATGCTGCCTGACCTGCTGTGCTTTTCCAGCGCCACACTCTCGACTCTGATCTCCAGCATCTGCAGTCCTCACTGTCTCCCTCTGACCTATACACGTCGAGCTGCCCTCAATCGTCCTTGCAATCCCCACTCTTCTGATCTCACCTTGCGGCTGAAATTCCCTGATCCCTGGAACGCAAAGGCCTGATCGGCCATTTTGTTTGGAGTCACACTGCCTCATAATCTGAGATTTGTAAATACCTCAGGCTTTGAGAACTGAATCTGTTGCATCTTTTTCTTTTTTTTTTGTGTGCCAGGAATAAGTTTGTGGAATTTGAGATGAAGCCAGTGTGTAAGAGGTGCTACGAGAAGTTCCCCTTGGAGCTGAAGAAGCGACTGAAGAAAATGTCTGAGAAGAGTGGTCGCAAATGAGGCCTTTGGTCTCAAACTCCAGTTGATTCCATGCAATTCTTTCTGCACTCCATGATAACGATTGGTTATAATGGAGGGGTAGCAGTGGGTCACTGGGAGACAGATGGATGATTAACAGAAACTAACGCTTCATAATCATATATAGGCCTACATTGTATTTTTAGAGGGCTTTTTTTGAGGGCGACCTCTTGATGTTTGCAGTTGTATTATCTTGGTTTTCAGGGGCTCCCTCTTCATTCATTGAGTCAGTGACACGATCACATTGTAACACTGCCAACAATAGCTTGCATTTGAATAGTGCCCTTAACTTAGCAAAACATTATTGCCTACCTTTAGTTGAGTTCCAGTATCAGCAATATTTGAGTTTGGTTTTGTTTAATGGTTTGTCGGTTATGTTTGTGTCGATGCTCTATGTATCCGAACTGCAGAGGCAGAGTTAGAAGAATTCATCAATATCCTCAGTAACTGCTTGCATTCCACTAAATATAATGCCTCCATCCCGCTGTATTTAACTTGACACAACTGGCATTAGTTAGCAACAAACCTTGTGAGCGATTGACAGCAGCTAGTGTTTTAAGAAGCAGTTCCTCAAAGTGACCATTTGTGGTGGTGATCTTTCTCTGATTGCTTTGTCTCTGGTGGAATTTTCCCTGGTATCAGCGAGTTTTTGAGAATATCTGTAGCTCAGGTTGAGGTCCTCGTTGAGCTGGAAGGTTCATTTTCAGACGTTTCATCACCATCCGAGGTAACATCTTCAGTGAGCCTCTGGACGAAGCCCTGCTGATGATTCCTGCTTTCAGGAATCTATAACCTACATTCTGCGGGCAGCACAGTGGCTCAGCAGTTGGCACTGCCCCCTCACATCCCAGGGAGTTTGCATATTCTCCCTGTATTTGCATGAGTTTCCTCCCACACTCCATAGATGTGCAGGTTAGTTAGACTGGTCATGGGAAACGCAGGGTTATGGGGATAGGGTGGGCCTGGGTGGGAGGCTCTTCAGACAGTCGATGTGGAGCGATGGGCCGAATGGCCTGCTTCCGCACAGGGATTCTATGATTTGGGGCACTTTTAGGGCAAGTCTGTCCACCACCCCGATGTATTTTGATCCCCACTTTATATGGTATGTTGGGGAAATGATTGTGCAGGTTAATTATTTGAGTAATGCCTTTTAATGATAGGATCCTGATTTGACTACTCCAGTCTGACTGGGGGGAAAGAAAATCCTCTCTTTGTCAGTACGCATCAAAATTCAAATTTGCCAACGCCATTAGTAATGATAGAGATCCAAAAATACAAGCTAACTTCAGCACTTCCATCTGGTCTGAACTGTTAACCAGAGCTCCCCTTGTCCACTGATAACCCAAACACCGCCCTAACTCTCTCTCTTAACTCCTCAGAGTCTACACTCACTGGAATTTGAATAAAACAGTGCGATATGTTCCACCTTTACTTGAGTTCCAGTATCAGCAAGATTTGGGTTTGGTTTTATTTAATGGCTTGTTGGTGCTAATTAACATCGCCATTTCTAATTTCCATTGGTAAAAAAAACCGCCCCTGGGTTGGACGGAGCACTGTGACAGGAAGAGTTTGGGTGGGACCAATGTAAAGGGAGTTAACACTGATATTTTTAACTTGGAGGGTGCTTTACCCTGTGTCTAATCTATGTTACACCAGGATGTGAGCTACCAAATGGAGCAGGGCAGATACACTCACACTGCCGAACCTAACATCAACCTCATAAATGTCACTAAGCACAATCCGGTCTTAAGTAGCTGCCCTGTGAAATTTGTAATATTCTCAGACAGCTGTTTGGGATTTGCTTGCTGGGTGAAAGGTGATTTCCCCAGAGCCCAAAAGGGGGGATTTAGCTGAATGAACATATCCAGGGGTTGTGGATCTGAAGCCTCTCTGTCTGATGATTGTTGTGGGTAGTATGTGATGAAAGGCACAGGCTAGTTGGTGAGACATTGTCAGGATGTGAGCTGTGTGATCCTTCACATAACATGTTAAAGAGGTGCCAATCTGCCAGCAGCTGGGAGAATGGATATCAGACCGAGGGAGCAATCATCAGTTGACCTTAACCCTCCCTCCGTCGTTGAAAGAGTTGGATTCAAGGAACAAGCTCTCGTTCCAAACTGGGGAGATGTGTAGCCTTTTCAAATCCACGCCGAAGACGCAACACTTAGCTTCCCCCAGCTCCTTCAAAATGCCCTCCCCCTTTCGAAGCTACCAGAGAATTATGTTGTCAGAAACCTGTGAAGGGAAGTCTTCCATCGAGAGTGAAGCAAGACTCATGAGGATGGGAATGACGACGTCAGAGAGCTTGGAGAAGCCAGGCTGGTTTTCCCAGAGAACGAGATCTGATCGAGGTGTCCGACCTCACACAGGGTCTGGGTGAGGAGATGGTGAGGTAGTGTCCTCACTGGGGGAGGACTGGGGGATGCAGGCGTAAGGTGTTAGGTTAAAAGGATCAAAGAGCACCATGAGGGGATCCCTCTGGGTGCAGCGGGTGGTTAGGATCTGGAATTCACAGCATGGCAGAGGCTGGGGCTTTCGAAAGATTAGATTTACAGCTGAAGGGAAGGAACCTTCCAGAGCTACGGGCGGGAGGTGGGGGGAGTGGAGAGCTGCCCACTTTGATTTCTCAGAGAGCTGGCACAGCATCGAAGGACCGAATGGCCGCCTGTGCACCAACCGTTCAATGGCCAGGGTCTGCCCCGAGGGAAGAAAGCCAGCATGTGTAACAGCAGGTACCATGTGTCCAGGGGACACATGGCACTGAGGGGTCTTGGGACTGACGCAGACCCCCAAAGGGTTAACAGGGATAAAGGATAAACAACTCATGAGTCTTAAACCAAGAGACACTTGCCTTAACCACAAGATGTAGTTTATTGCATGATAGCCTAGGTTCAAGGTACATGACCTGGGTCATTACAGTATATGTAACTGGTGAATGAGGAGCTGAGGGTGACATGGCTAACCCATCAGGATCTCGTGCTCAATTCCTCATCCTCTTGATTGGAAGGTTGATCGGTTTTTGACTTGACTCTGATTATGACCTTGATCAAACCCATATTGTTCCAGTGGATGGTCTTTCCTATCTGTATATCCTTTGTGGAGGATCCCATCCCCACTCAACCCTCACTCTCCTGAATTCCCTTGCTGTTTAGTCACACAAACTGTAATAAGTATCAGGTGGTTTTATCTGTTCGATCTCGGTTTAAGGGGTGAAGTGCTGGGTTTGAGCTGCACAACAGGACGATGAAATACTGGAAGTCGGAGACGATGTGATGTGTGGATTAAGGGCGTCACACTGACCTTTACGTAGATTCGAAAAAATACGGAGCCAGCTCTTCCCTGCAGACCTGAACCTCCTCTTGGTCTCCTTCATCTCAATCGAGCAGCACATCCTGCCCAGCCATTTATTCATACAGAGCTCTGCACTCCTCCCTGAACACATTGATGTTCCTCACCTCGAGGAACCTATTCTCTCTGGTTATATGGTCCTTGTTCTCCGCCCTGAAGTTTATCTGCTGTTCCTTGTTGGGTTTAATCTGATGTTTATGGTCCTTGGTTCCTGTGTATAAGTGTTGCCCTGGTGACCAGATTAAACCTGGTGACCATAATTGTCAAGGAGGCTTCATGATTCTGAAGCTTGTTCAATCTTTCCCGATATGTATCACTTCAAGAGTCAAACTAAGGGCACCTCTGTGCACCTGCTCCCCAATGCTGGAGATAGGGAGAACTGCAGATGCTGGAGATCACAGTGGAGCTAGAGAAAGTACAGCAGGTCAAGCAGCATCAGAGGAGGGGAGTCGATGTTTCAGGTTGGAACCTTTCAGCGGTGCTGATATGTTGACTCCCCCCTCCCCTCTGATGCTGCTTGACTTGCTGTGCTTTCACCAACTCCACTCTTTATCCATAATGCTTCACAGGATCGCTAGCTTCCATGTTACTGGTGTATTGGGAGGCCAGAACTGTGTACAGTCGTCCAAAGGAGTTGACTGTGAACTCACTTGTACAGATTGGTTCAGCTAAGCTCTATCATTTCAGGGGGGTTACAGTGATCCCAGTTATTCAAGGATTCGTGTAGGAGGTGTGTGTGTTTGTGTGTGTGAGTGTGTGTGTCTGTTTGTGTGTGTTTGTGTCTGTGTGTGTGTTTGTGTGTGTCTGTGTGTGTTTGTGTGAGTGTGTGTGTGTGTTTGTGTGTGTGAGTTTGTTTGTGTGTGTCTGAGTGTGTGTGTGAGTTTGTGTGAGTGTGTGTCTGAGTGTGAGTGTGTGTGTTTTTGTGTGTGTTGAGTGTGTGTGTGTGAGTGTGTTTGTGTGCATGTTTGTGTGTGTGTTTGTGTGTGTGTGTTTGTGTGTGAGTGTGTTGGTGTGTGTGTTTGTGTGTGTGTGTTTGTGTGTGTCTGTGTGTGTTTGTGTGTGAGTGTGTTTGTGTGCGTGTGTGTTTATGTGTGTGTGGGTGTGTGTTTGTGTTTGTGAGTGTGTGTTTGTGTGTGTGTGTGTTTATGTGTGTGTGGGTGTGTGTTTGTGTTTGTGTGTGTGTGTCTGTGTGTTTGTGTGCGTGTGTGTTTGTGTGTGTGAGTGTGTTTGTGTGTGTGTTTTTGTGTGCGTGTGTTTGTGTGTGTGTTGAGTGTGTGTGTGAGTGTGTGTTTGTGTTTGTGTGTGTGTGTCTGTGTGTTTGTGTGCGTGTGTGTTTGTGTGTGTGAGTGTGTTTGTGTGTGTGTGTTTGTGTGCGTGTGTTTGTGTGTGTGTTGAGTGTGTGTGTGAGTGTGTTTGTGTGTGTGTGTTTGTGTGTGTTTGTGTTTGTGAGTGTGTGTTTGTGTGTGTTTGTTTGTGTGTGTGTTTGTGTGTGTGAGTGTGTGTGTTTGTGTGTGTGTCAGTGTGTGTGTTTGTGTGTGTGTTTGTGTGTGTGTGTTTGTGTGTGCTTGTGTGTGTGAGTGTGTGTGTTTGTGTGTGTGTGTTTGTGTGTGTGTGTTTGTGTGTGTGTGTTTGTGTGTGTGTCTGTGTGTTTGTGTGCGTGTGTGTTTGTGTGTGTGAGTATGTTTGTGAGAGTGTGTGTGTGTGTTTGTGTGTGTGTGTTTGTGTGTGTGTGTGTGTTTGTGTGTGTGTGTTTGTGTGTGTGTGTTTGTGTGTGTGTGTGTGTGTTTGTGTGTGTGTGTCTATGTGTTTGTGTGCGTGTGTTTTTGTGTGTGTGTGAGTTTGTGTGCGTGTGTGTGTGTTTGTGTGTATTGAGTGTGTGTGTTTGTGTGTGTGAGTGTGTTTGTGTGTGTGTGTGAGTGTGTTTGTGTGCGTGTGTGTGTTTGTGTGTGTGTGTGTTTGTGTGTGTGTGTTTGTGTGTGTGTTGAGTGTGTGTGTGTGAGTGTGTGTGTGAGTGTGTGTGTTTATGTATGTGTGTGAGTGTGTCTTTGTGTATGTGTGTGTGTTTGTGTGTGTGTGTTTGTTTGTGTGTGTTTGTGTGCGTGTGTGTTTGTGTGTGTGTGTTGTGTGTTTGTGTGTGTGTTTGTGTGTTTTTGTATGTGTGTTTGTGTGTGTGTTTACATGTGTTTGTGTGTGTGTGTGTTTGTGTGTGTGTGAGTGCGTGTGTGTGTGTGTGTGTAAGATTCTGAATATGTGAAACAGTCTGTGTGTGAGGCTGTGTTTGAGTGTGTATGTGAGACACAGTGGGGTATGTGTAAAATAATGTGTTTGAGAGTGAATGTGTGAGTATGTGAGACAGTAAGTGTGTATGTGTGTGTGTAAGTGTGTTACACTTAACGGTAAGGTCCTGGGGTGTGTTGCTGAACAAAGAGACTTTGGAGTGCAGGTTCATAGCTCCTTGTAAGTAGAGTCGCAGGTAGATAGGATTGTGAAGGCAGCATTTGATATGCATTTCTTTATTGGTCAGAGTATTGAGTACAGGAGTTGGGAGGTCATGTTGTGGCTGTACAGGACATTGCTTAGGCCACTGTTGGAATATTGCATGCAATTCTGGTCTCCTTCCTATCAGAAAGATGTTGTGAAACTTGAAAGGGTTCAGAAAAGATTTACAAAGATGTTGCCAGGGTTGGAGGATTTGAGCTATAGGGAGAGGCTGAACAGGCTGGGGCTGTTTTCCCTGGAGTGTCGGAGGCTGAGGGGTGACCTTATAGAGGTTTACAAAATCATGAGGGGACTGGATAGGGTAAACAGGCAAAGTCTTTTCCCTGGGGTGGGGGGGAATCCAGAACTAGAGGGCATAGGTTTACAGTGAGATGGGCAAGATATAAAAGAGACCTAAAGGGCAACTTTTTCACACAGAGGGTGGTACGTGTATGGAATGATCTGCCAGAGGAAGTGGTGGAGGCTGGTACAATTGCAACATTTAAGAGGCATTTGGATGGGTATATGAATAGGAAGGGTTTAGAGGGATATGGGCCGGGTGCTGGCAGGTGGGACTAGATTGGGTTGGGATATATAGTCAGCATGGACTGGTTGGACCGAAGGGTCTGTTTCCATGTTGTACATCTCTATGACTCTATGACATGAGATTTGTTGAGATTTGACTTGTGCTATTGAACAGTGACATTTGTCCTGGCGGCCAGGGGTTGGGGGCGTGGGGGGGGGGGGGGGGGGTAGTTCCTGAGGTCCATGGGCTGTTTGTTCAAGTGAACAGGTGAGTGAAGTAAACTGGCAAAAGGAAGGAAAAATGAGTGAATCACATTCATAGAATCATAGAATCCCTACAGTTTGGAAAGTGACCCTTCAGCCCATTGGGCCTGCACTGACCTTCTGAGAAGGGTAATTAATTCCTGCTGTTCACACGTCCAACCTGTGATCAGCAATGCGCAATCTCTTTGGGGATCAGAGTAACAACATTAACCAGGATTCCCCTCCTCAGATAATCGTACAGCTGGCTGTCTGGGGAAAAGGTAACCCTTGTCATGTCTGGTCTTAGCTGGAGAAGCACCAAGTGCTCTAACGTGAGTCAGAGCTTTAGTTCAACAACGATATATTGAATATAGTGAACAGCTGTTTAAAGGTCATATTGCAAGCTGCTTGTACCTGTAACCTGTTCTGTTTGTACAACCTTAATAAAGGAATCAAACCCTTGCTGCTATCCTGGTAGCTCTGAGATGAGCAGGTTTAAATGAGTTGAGCTTTTTAGGACCCAGCTTCTGTATCTAATACATTTACCCAGAGCCATGTCATGACCATTAGCTGCTGTTACATTCTTAATCATATTTATTAACGTCGGAGGTCATTGTGCCCCTAGCGCCTGCTCCACCAGATTGTTCCCTATTTGTTTGTGCTCCAAATTCCACATTCTAATCTTTCCCCTCCCTTCTGGGCATATTTTGGCTTCTATAACTTCACAGCTGGGAATGTTTTCCATTGGCCTTCATGAGATTGTCAGAAAGCCTGGCACATCTCCGGCAGGGAATCAACAGAACGTGAGACTGAGGAGCAGGGGTAGACCTTGCTCCAGCGTTCAGTACCATCGTGGCTTCGGTAATCTACTCAACTCTGGCTTCTCACAGCATGGAGACAGGCCATTCGGCCCATCATGTCCACACAGACTCTCCGAAGAGCGACCCACCCGGACACACGCCTGCTTTTCCCATGGCTAATCCACCCAGCTTGCATATCACTGGGCACTACGGGCAATTCCCCATGGCCGATTCACCTAACCTGCACACTGGACTGTGGGAGGAAACCAGAGCACCTGGAGGGGACCCACGTAGACACGGGGAGAGTGTGAAAACCCCACACAGCCTCTCGGCATCACCCGAGGCTGGAATCGAACCCGGGCCCCTGGCGCTGTGAGAGATTTTAAAAAAAACTGCAGATGCTGGAATCGAAAGTAGAGAGGCAGGAGGCTGGAAGAACCCAGCAAAGCCAGGTGGTAGATAAGTCAGCGTTTCAAGTGTCACCCTTCTTCAAGACTCCGAAACGCTGACTTTGCTGTGTTCTTCCAGCCTCCTGCCTGTCTCCCTTGGCACCGTGAGGCAGCAGTGCTAACCACTAGTCCATCATGTTGTGCTAACGTCCAAAGGTCATCTCTATAGAGACAGTGACGTTGATTCGAGAGATAGGGCTGAGTTCCACAGACGAGGGAGTCAGGGAATAGAGAGCAAGGACACGAAAATGGCGATGAGACCAAGAGGAGATCAGCCATGAACTTACCAAGATAGGGAGGAGACCAAAGGGGCTGAACAGCCTCTGCTTGTTCCTAATTCAGAGATTTTTTATATGTTCAGTTGGATGCTCAATGGCTGAGGACCTACACTTCTCTTAAAGTAAAGAACTCTTTCTTTATTATTTCACGAGATGTGGCTGGCAGTATTTATTGGCCATCCCTAATTGTCCTTCACTCAATCGACTGACTAGGCCCCTTCAGAGGACAGTTGAGAGTCAATTGCTGTGGGTCTGGAGTCACTTGTAGACCAGACTGGGTAAGGACGATGGGTTTCCTTCCCTGAAGGGCACTGCTTTGTTTTTCTGACAATCGATAATGGTTCGATGGTCATTGTTGAGTGAGGATTGAACTCCAGCTTTATTACTGAATTCATGTTTCACCATCTGCTATGATGGCCTTCATACCAAAGTCTTACGAACATCAACCTGAGTTCTGGATTACCAGTCTGACTGACATTACCAGTGCCAAGTAATCCCTGGAGCAAATCAAACGTTCAGACCCCCTCAGTGACTGAGCCCTTATACTGAGAGTTAGGTTAATATTCATGCTGTATCCTCCATGTTAGACTCCCTCAGAATTTCACACCTTCATCAACGTTTTCCCTAAACCTCAGAAACTGGAGATTACATTCCACTCAGTCCATTCTCACTGGGTGACCTGACCATCCCGGCAATTCCTGGGTTTTATAGGTGTTTGGGACATCCCCTGATGCCAGGGGTGACTTTGATGCCTGAGTTTTTAGTAACACACCCAGGACGTAGTAAAGAACGAATGGCTTCAGCTGGAAGTGATCCCAAGTCACACTGGTCACACGTTACAACAGATTGTGTCTGTGTACTGAGTCTCTCTGTGTGCAGTGGCTGGTATACAGTGGCTCAGTGGTTAGCACTGCTGCATCACAGCACCAGGGACCTGTGTTCGATTCCAGCTTCAGGCGACTGTCTGTGTGGAGTTTGCACATTCTCTCCCCGTCTGTGCGCTCTGGTTTCCTCCCACAGTCCAAAGATGTGCAGGTTTGGTGGATTGGCCACGCTAAATTGCCTATAGTGTCTGGGAATGCACAAGCTAGTGGGGTTAGCCATGGGAAATACAGGGATAAGGTAAAAGGGCTTGGGTCTGAGTAGGATACTCTTTGGAGGGTTGGTGTGCACCGAATGGCACACTGGAGGGATTCTATGATATACAAGTATATAATTAAAGATGCAGTCACTATGCCACACTCTGGTCTGCTCCTCTATTTGTCAAATAACTTTACCAACTGACACAGGAAATTGAAATGAATAATAATTACAGGGGCATTCACAGGATTCCTCATCTCTCCACCTACCCTGTTTCCTTTAATCTGTTTTTAATTTCCATTAAATCTAACTTTGCCCTTATAAAAGCTGATAAGCATCACAACTGTTTACTTAATTTCTCATATTCAAGGAGGGCTGCAAAGAAAAGCCAGGGAACTATAGACCAATAAGCTTAACATCTGTGGTAGGTAAGTTACTTGAGAAGATTCTGAGGGATAAGATATCCATGCATTTGGAAAGACAGGATTTCATTATGGATTGTCAGCATGGCTTTGTCAGTGGGAGATCATGCCCTACAAATTTGATAAGAGTTCTTTGGTGAATTGACCAGGAAGATTGATGAGGGCAGGGTAGACAAAGGATTGATGAGGGTAGACAAAGTCTGTATGGATTTCAGTAAGGCCTTTGATAAGGTTCCACATGGTAGGCTGCTGTGGAAGATTGGATCACACGGAATCCAGGGGGAGCTGGCAAATTGGATACACGTTTGGGTTGATGGTAGGAAGTATTTGTGGAAGGATGCTTGTTGGATTGGAGGCCTGGAATGCCTTAGGGATCGCTGCTGGGCCCATCACTGTTTCTTATCTATGTCAGTGATTTGGATGGGAATGTACAAGGCATGATTTAGTAAGTTTGCTGATGACACTAAAATAGGCGGTATCGTGGAGAGTGATGAAGGTTCTCAGAAATTGCAGCAGGACCTTAATACCAGAGGACTGGAGGATTGCAAATGTGCCCTTGTTCAAGAAGGGCAGTAGAGATGACCCAGGTAATTATAGACAAGTGAGCCTTACGTCTGTTGTAGGAAAAGTTTTGGAAAGGATTATAAGGATTTATAATCATCTAGCAAGCAACACTTTGATTTCAGACCGTCAACATGGTTTCATCAAGGGCAAGTCATGTCTCACAAACCTCAGTTTTTTTGAGAAGGTGACCAAGCATGTGGATGAGTGTAGGGCAATTGACGTGGTGTACGTGGACTTCAGGAAAGCCTTTGATAAGGTTCCACATGGGAGGCTGATGGAGAGGCATGGGATTGAGGGTGATTTAGCTGTTTGGATTAGAAATTGGCTTTCTGGAAGATGGCAGCGTGTGGTGGTTGATGGAAAATATTTAGCCTGGAGTCCGGTTGCTAGTGGTGTGCCACAGGGATCTGTTTTGGGACCACTGCTGTTTGTCATTTTTATGAATGACTTGGATACAGGCAAAGGTGGATGGGTTAGTAAGTTTGCAGATGATATTAAAGTCTGTGGAGTAGTGGACAGTGGAAGAATGTTGCACATTGTCAGGGGACTTGGATAAGTTGCAGAATTGCACTGAGAGGTGGAAATGGAGTTCAATGCAGCTAAATATGAGGTGATTCACTTTGGGAAAAATAGCAGGAAGGCAGAATACTGGGTCAGTGGAAAGATTCTTGGTAGTGTGGATGTGCAGAGGGATCTTGATGTCCATGTACATAGATCCCTGAATGTTGCCACCCAGTTGATCGTGCTGTTAAGAAGGTATACAGTTTTATTGGTAGAGGGATTGAGTTCCAGAGCCATGATGCTGTTACTGTACAAAACGCTAGTGCAGCCGCACTTGGACTAATGTGTACAGTTCTGGTCGCCTCATTACAGGGAGGATGTGGAAGCATTGGAAAAGGTGTAGAGGAGATTTATCAGGCTGTTGCCTGGTCTGGAGGGAAGGCCTTATGAGGAAAGGCTGAGAGACTTTAATCTGTTCTCATTGGAGAGAAGGCGGCTAACCGGGGATTTGATAGAGACGTAAAAAATGATCAGATGGTTAGAAAGGTAGGCAGTGAGAGTCTTTTTCCTAGGATGATAACGTCGGCTTGTGCAAGGGGGCATAGCTATAAATTGAAGGGTGATAGATTTAAGACAGATGTCAGAGGCAGGTTCTTTACTCAGTGGTAAGGGTGTGGAATGCCCTGCCTGCCAATGTAGTTAACTCAGCCACAGTAGGGAGATTTAAACAATCCTTGGATAAGCACATGGATGATGGTGGGATAGTGTAAGGGGAATGAGCTTAGATAGGTTGACAGGTCAGCACAACATTGAGGGCCAAAGGGCCTGTTCTGTGCTGTATTGTTCTATGTTCTACACACTCATTCCTGAAGAAGGGCTGATGCACGAAATGTCGATTCTCCTGCTCCTTGGATGCTGCCTGACCTGCTGCGTTTTTCCAGCAACACATTTTCAACTATGTTCTACATACCTTGGTCAGCTGGGGTATTGGGCAGAGAAACGGCAAATGGAGTTTGGTGTTTTGGAAAGTCAAACCAAGGCAGGAGGTTCATGGTGAATGGTAGGGCCTTAAGGAGTGCAGTGGAACAGAGGGACCTTGGAGTTCAGGCGCATGGTTCTCTGAAAGTGGAGTCCCAGGTAGACAGGGCAGTGAAGAAGGCTTTTGGCACACTGGCCTTCAGTTAGGGCATTGAGTA
The DNA here is from genome assembly GCF_047496795.1 of Chiloscyllium punctatum. Classification (NCBI taxonomy): domain Eukaryota; kingdom Metazoa; phylum Chordata; class Chondrichthyes; order Orectolobiformes; family Hemiscylliidae; genus Chiloscyllium; species Chiloscyllium punctatum. Next base: position 82,308,802 of record NC_092744.1, read on the forward strand.
TAGAATTTGGGAAGTTATCTTGCAGTTATACAGGACATTGGTGAGGCCCCATTTGGAATATTGTGTTCAGTTTTGATCACCTTGCTACAGGAAGGACGTTATTAAACTGGAAAGAGTGCAGCATAAATTTACAAGGATGTTGCCAGGACTCAATGTTCTGAGCTATAGGGAGAGGTTGGACAAGCTAGAACTTCTTTCCTTTGAGCTTAGGAGATTGAGGGGGGATCTTGTTCAAATGTATCAGATCATGAGAGGCCTGGATAGGGTGAATGTACTCAGTCTTTTTCCCAGGGTTTGGGGAATCGAGGACTAGAGGACATCAGTTTAAGGTTAGAGGGGAAAGAATAAAAGGCAACCTGAGGGGCAACGTTTTTGACACAGAGGGTGGTACACAAATGCAATGAGCTGGCAGCAGAAGTGGTTGAGGACAGTACACTAACACCATTTAAAAGGCATTTGGCCAAATGCATGAATAGGAAAGATGTAGGAGGATATGGACCCAGTACAGGGAAATGGGGTTAACGTGGATGGACATTTTGGTCAGCGTGGCCCAGTTTGGACAAAAGGGCCTGACTTGATGCTGTAGGACTCTTGTACTTTAACATAACCGTTACTATAACATAATAAGGTATAATTTTGGTTAACCTGTACTTTTCAAAGACCATTGTGGTTCTGAAAGATTTGTTCCCAGGGTCACGGGTAGATGTCGCAGGACAGGAATAGCAAGGCTAGAATTTAATTCACCTTTTATGTCTGTTCATAACATTTCAATGATCTTTGTGCAATGTTATATTAAAAGTTGCTTGAGGGACCTTATATTTAAATGATTTGTGGATAATAGGTTTATTTCAAATTTTGTGGAAATAATTAGGTCATTGAATGTTAACTGTGGATTTTGGAGTTATTCGTAACCTGAAAGTCACATGACTGGTGCTAACTACTTGCTTTGGTACAAACCCCAGATGGGACTTTCCTAATCGGTGCCAGACTCAGGGATGTTTTGTTTTATTTGGGAAGCCCGATAAGAACAAGCTGAGATGGAGGAAAGCCTGCTAAGAACAAGCTGCTCAGCAAATTCCTGGATAGAAAATGTCTTGTTGAGTTCAGGGTGAAATGCATTTATTCCTTTCAAGGAAAAAAAAATCTCAAGATTGCGTTTCCCAGGCAATCTGTGTCTGTAAGAATTCGTGTGCCAGGGCATCAGAGCAACAGACTCTGCAACATCCCATGGTTTATTCTTTGTTCGATTTCAGAAAGCCAAAATCTGCAATCTGTTCTTTTTTTCCCCCCTTTTTCCTTGAGGAGCTTGTGTATTTGTCTGTGTGTGTGTGTTTTGGGATATTTAGAGAGTTGAGCATGTATACCATTACATTACTGACAGACAATTGTTGTGAACTCTGGTTGGAGCATTATGCTTGAAATGAAGTCCCATCACTCCACAAGTTGTACCCAAAGTGAAAATGTCTTATTTAATCACCAAAATGGTCAATTTGTTTCTTTTTATTACTGTCACATAGACCTAAATAGAGTTTCACCAGGCTTTTCAAACAAAATTCAAAAATAATGCTGTCAAACTGGTATCAAGTAAACTGAATCTCAAGTTCACACACATTTATAAACACACACACACACACACACATACACACACACAGGACAAAGGCATGCAGAGTGTTCCTGGGTGGGGAAAAAATAGGCAGGAGGAAAGAAAATACAAAAAACTCTGTGGGTCAAGAGTGATTTTAGACAAAACAGATTGACATCACAAATTTCTTTGAATCCCTTTGAGCTGGTGGGATCCAATTGTTGACAGTTGCAGATTAATGGAAAATCTTTAGATGAGATATTAAATTCAGTTGAGTGACATCAGCATTCTGATATTAGAAATATCACTGAGAGAAAAATAGGGAGCACTGCTTTTAGCTCCAAGCTCTGTCTTTTACTGACAAAGAGAGAAACGCTCAGTCCTGATGTCCTTGCAAACTTCTCCACACCCAGCATCTCAGTCCAGAGGCTGTTGCTAGGCAATGGCAGCATTGATCCATTCAGGTTTTCCAGGTCTGTTTGTTAAAGCAACAAAGCTCCACCCTTCTCTCTCCCTATAAAATTTGTTAGACACTGCTTTCCAAAGTTCATTTTTAAAAATATCAATAGCAAATAGACTGGTCTCGTTTAACCTTTTGACTTTCCCATCCCAAGGAACCACACAATAAGTCCTTTTCAACCCAGTCATATGTCAATATATCCATATTCCAATTTTTAAAACCCATATTCATTCCCAACGTAGTTATTGCATCCTTAGTGAGTCAGTTTTGTTTCGATAATTGCCATCGTTTTGCCCATTCACATATCTAACCTACCCTGCTTACCAGGTTGCCAATCTTTGTCATCGATAAATATGGTCTTGTATCACTGAGACCATAATTACTCTTAAATGCTGAGAAAATGCTGAAAATACTCAGCATCCCAGGCAGCATCTGTACAGACAGCAATGGTGTTAATACTGCAAACTAACTATCATTTTCATGTTTCTCTCTCTACAGAGAGCTGTTGACTGTTTCTAACATCTCGGTGTTTATCTCCGATTTCCAGATTCCGCATGACTTTATTTTTCTCATTACTCACAGATAATTGTTACTCACTCCATCTTCACCCACTCCATTGTTACTCACTTCCTCTTCACCCACTCCATTGTTACTCCCACCATCTTCACCCACTCCATTGTTACTCACTCTCTCTTCACCCATTCCATTGTTACTCCCACCTTCTTCACTCAGTCCATTGTTACTCACTCCCTCTTCACCCATTCCATTGTTACTCCCACCTTCTTCACCCACTCCATTGTTACTCACCCCCCTTCACCCACTCCTTTGTTACTCACACCCTAATGCATTGATAATAATTTTCCAGACCAACAGTACTCCAATTACTTTACACAGAGCATTGTTACCCTCACATCACCCAAGCCATCAGTATCCCAATGGCAATACCCAGGGCATCATTACCCGTGTTCACATCACCTTGCCCACTGTTCCATCCATCTGTTCATCAGGGTTTCCATCATTCCAGAACATTACTACTCACACCCTGAGCTCTCGGTTCATTATTGGGGGCTGCACACTGGCTGCCTCACAGCACCAGAGACCTGGGTTCGATTCCAGCCTTGAGTGACTCTCTGTGTGGAGTTTGCACATTCTCCCCCATGTCTGTGTGGGTATCTTCTGTACAGTTTAGGTGAATTGGCTGTGTTAAGTTGTCCACAATGTTCAAGGGTGTGTAGGTTAGGTGCATTAGTCAGGAGTTAAATGTAAGGGAAGGGTTCTGGATGGGTTATTCTTTGGAGGGGTCGGTGTGGACTTGTTGGACTGAAGGGCCTGTTTCCAAACTGAGGGATTCTATTCTTGTCACGCCCTCATCAGCCAGGGCATTGTTACTCATACTCCTGACATGTAGATCTTCATTATTCATAGTATTATCACCCAGACCATTGTTACTCCGATGGTCATCATACACAGCATTGTTCAATCAAAATGATTGTTACTACACCAACCTCGATCCAGCATTGTTAACCTTTATCATGTTTGTTACTCCAACCGACATCATTCAAACTATTGTTACTCACAGCCACATACTCTGAGCCATTGTTACTTACACCCTTAATGGCCATGGTATTATTACCCACACACTCATCATTCAGACCATCATTACTTTGACCTTCATAACTACTGACACTTCTCAAGCCCACAACCAAATTAGCTTCTCTTTCACAGTCAGTAAGAAAAAAAGAGACAGTGTTGATATTGAATATAATTTATTATGAAGACTGGAACAGCCTGGGCACCAGTAACGCATGAGAGAGAGATGAACAAAACCCACTGCTGAACTGAAGTGGCAGTCTACTGGTTGGAAGTCTTCCACGCGCCAGTTTTGATCAGACAGATTTAACAGGATCACATCAAATTCCTGGTCACCAAAGCAACACTCAGGAATGGTTTGAAATGGAGAAGGTGTAGAGTCGTACAGTCATGCAGCAGGGAAACAGAGCCTTCGAACAACCAGTCCATGTCGACAAGAATCCCAAACTGAACTAGTCCCAGCTGCCTACTCCTGGCCCACATCCCTCCAAACCTTTCGTATTCATGTACTTATCCAAATGTCTTTTAGACATAGTAACTGTACCAGCATCTACCACGTCCTCTGGAAGTTCATTCCACACACCAGGTTCCGTGTTCGAAAGGGGGAGGTGATGGCCCCGTTGTATTATCGCTGGACTGTTAAGCCAGAGACTCAGATAATGGCTTGGCAACTTTGGTTCGAATCTTGCCACAGCAGACGCTGCAATTTGAATTCTCAATTAAACAATAAATCTGGAATTAAGAGCCTAATAATAACCATTGTCAACTGTTGGGAAAACCATGTGGTTCACTGATGCCCTTTAGGGAAGGAAACTGCCATCCTTCCCTGGTCCGGCCTACATGTGACTCCAGACCCACAACCATGTGGTTGACTTTTAACTGCCCTCTGAGCAATTAGGGATGGGTAATAAATGCTAACCTTGGCAGCAGAGCCCTCATCCTGTGAATGAATAAAGAAAAACAAATCTTTCGCCTCTCCCCTTAAAAATATCACCCCCCCCCCACCCCGCCATCTTGAGCTCCCCCAGCCTGGGGAAAAGACTTTGGCTATTCACCCGGTCAATGGCCTCTCATGAGGTCACCCCTCAACCTCCTACGTTCCAGTGAGAAAAGTCTCAGCGTGTCCAGCCCCTCCTTATAACTCAAACCCTCGACTCCCAGCAACATCCTGGTAATTCGGTCACCTTCCAGCTCTGCTCCAGGTTACAAAGCACGCCAGCCACGTGACTGAGCTCTTCAGGTCATTCCCGTCACACAGCGAGTATGTGGCCCAGAAGTCCACTGTAGACATGGAATCATTGGGAGAGCAATGGCAGGTGCCTCCCAGTTACATGGGTGAGGATTGGGAGGCAGGAAGTTGGGAGAGCAAACCTCCAGCCAGGCGTCCACTCAAAGTTAAAGGAGACTGGGTAACACTGGGTGGGTACGTGGGCTCCTCGGGGGTGACACTGCGGGTGTGTCGAAGCACCAGTGACACCACTGATGGCATTAAGCAGGGGACCAGCCTTGGTCGGGAGACACCACTGATTCTCTGAAGATTTCAGCCTGCTCAAGGTAATAGGTGTATAAAAGTCCTTTTTTCACTCAGCCTGAGGGTCAGAATGCACGAACCCATCTGAGCCGTCTGCCGGACATTTAAGAAACCCAAAAGGTTTGAGTTTTGTGCTGAGTACACCCGAGAAAGAAGGAGCCCAGAGAGTCTTTACGCAAGGTTAGATCTGCAATATGTCAGGGGATATTAATCATTTCAGATCCGAGCTACTTTGATTGTATTTGGAATGACGTTTCTGCCACCTGGGCGTGAACTGCACTCGGATGCTCATGAACAACGTCATCACAACAATCTCAAATGTGAACTCAATGACTCAGTCCGACCTGGATTGGGAAGAGAGAGTGGACTGAGGATGGGAAAGGCAAAGAGGAGAGAGAAAAGGCGAAGGAGAGAGAAACGGCGAAGGAGAGAGATGTTGGAAAGTGGAGAGACGGAGAGGCAGCAGACAGAGAGAGAGGGAGTGGTCGGACTCTCCTCGCGGAGACTGAAATCCGGCCACATTGATCTGGTCAGGCGAGGTGTCGAGCTGGTCTCTGCATCACTGTAGCTTGGTAGGCACCGACATAGGAGGTGACAAGGTCATCCATCTTGTAACCCTTTAAGCAGAGGTGCAGATGGTTAGAGGACGGAGCAGGGTATTATGGTCATTGCCAGCCCAGTCAGTAACCGGCCCGGTCAGTAACTATCCCGGTCAGTAACCATCCCAGTCAGTAACCATATCGGTCAGTAACGAGCCCGGTCAGTAACCATCCCGGTCAGTAACGAGCCCGGTCAGTAACCATCCCAGTCAGTAACCATCCCGGTCAGTAACGAGCCCGGTCAGTAACTATCCCGGTCAGTAACCATCCCGGTCAGTAACCAACTTGGTCAGTATCTGACCCAGTGAGTAACCGGCCCAGTCAGTAACCATCCCGGTCAGTAACCATCCCGGTCAGTAACCGGCCCGGTCAGTAACCGGCCCGGTCAGTAACCATCCCGGTCAGTAACCAGCCCAGTCAGTAACCAACTTGGTCAGTAACCAACCTGGTCAGTAACCATCCCGGTCCGTAACCGGCCTAGTCAGTAACCATCCCGGTCAGTAACCAGCCCAGTCAGTAACCAGTCTAGTCAGTAACGGGCCCAGTCAGTAACCATCCCGGTCAGTAACCATCCCTGTCAGTAACCATCCCAGTGAGTAACCATCCCGGTCAGTAACTAACCCGGTCAGTAACCATCCCTGTCAGTAACCGGTCCAGTCAGTAACCAGCCTGGCCAGTAACCGGCCCAGTCAGTAACCGGTCCAGTCAGTAACCAGCCCAGTCAGTAACCGGCCCAGTCAGTAACCGGTCCAGTCAGTAACCAGCCCAGTCAGTAACCGGCCCAGTCAGTAACCGGTCCAGTCAGTAACCAGCCTGGCCAGTAACCGGCCCAGTCAGTAACCAGCCCAGTCAGTAACCAGCCTGGCCAGTAACCGGCCCAGTCAGTAACCGGTCCAGTCAGTAACCAGCCCAGTCAGTAACCGGTCCAGTCAGTAACCGGTCCAGTCAGTAACCAGCCTGGCCAGTAACCGGCCCTGTCAGTAACCGGTCCAGTCAGTAACCGGCCCGGTCAGTAAACAACTTGGTCAGTATCCGACCCAGTCAGTAACCAGCCCAGTCAGTAACCAACTTTGTCAGTATCCGACCCAGTCAGTAACTATCCCGGTCAGTAACTAGCCTAGTCAGTAACCATCCCGGTCAGTAACCGGCCCGGTCAGTAACTAACCCGGTCAGTAACCATCCCTGTCAGCAACCGGTCCAGTCAGTAACCAGCCCAGTCAGTAACCGGTCCAGTCAGTAACCGGTCCAGTCAGTAACTGGTCCAGTCAGTAACCAGCCTGGCCAGTAACCGGCCCAGTCAGTAACCGGTCCAGTCAGTAACCGGCCCGGTCAGTAACCAACTTGGTCAGTATCCGACCCAGTCAGTAACCAGCCCAGTCAGTAACCAACTTTGTCAGTATCCGACCCAGTCAGTAACTATCCCGGTCAGTAACTAGCCTAGTCAGTAACCATCCCGGTCAGTAACCGGCCCGGTCAGTAACCATCCCGGTCAGTAACCAGCCCGGTCAGTAACCGGCCCGGTCAGTAACCATCCCGGTCAGTAACTGGCCCGGTCAGTAACCATCCCGGTCAGTAACCATCCCAGTCATAACCATCCCGGTCAGTAAACATCCCGGTCAGTAAACAGCCCGGTCAGTAACGGGCCCAGTCAGTAACCATCCCGGTCACTAACCATCCCAGTCACTAACCAACCCGGTCAGTAACTGGCCCAGTCAGTAACCATCCCAGTCACTAACCAACCCGGTCAGTAACCAACCTGGTCAGTAACCGGCCCGGTCAGTAACCATCCCAGTCAGTAACCATCCCAGTCAGTAACCGGCCCGGTCAGTAACCATCCCGGTCAGTAACCAACGCGGTCAGTAACCGGCCCGGTCAGTAACCGCCCCGGTCAGTAACCATCCCGGTCAGTAACCATCCCAGTCAGTAACCGGCCCGGTCAGTAACCATCCCGGTCAGTAACCAACCCGGTCAGTAACCGGCCCGGTCAGTAACCGCCCCAGTCAGTAACCATCCCGGTCAGTAACCATCCCGGTCAGTAACCATCCCAGTCAGTAACCATCCCGGTCAGTAACCAACCCGGTCAGTAACCATCCCGGTCAGTAACCATCCCGGTCAGTAACCGCCCCGGTCAGTAACCATCCCGGTCAGTAACCATCCCAGTCAGTAACCGGCCCGATCAGTAACCGCCCCGATCAGTAACCATCCCGGTCAGTAACCATCCCGGTCAGTAACCAGCCCGGTGAGTAACCAGCCCGGTGAGTAACCGGCCTTACCAGTGAGGTCTCACAGAGTAGCCTCCCCCCTCGCACCAGGTTACCGACGGACATGTGGAAGTAGGTACTGCCGCTGCACCAGTTGGAGATTTTGTTGAAGGGATGAGTCACTAAAGCTGCCTGCAAGCACAGAGTGGAGAAGATCAAGAGACTGACAGACTGACGGACATCTCCTGGGGATGGGTCCACATGGTACAAGTGTCAGAGGGAGGAGGTACACTGACCTGGGGGAAGGTGCATACCCCTTGGACTGGGCACTCCCTGGTGTGCTGTAGGCCTAGGCAGCAGCACATAGACGTGTACGGGTTCCCTTCCTGTACTCAATGTGGCCAGACAATGCTGGGTCCCAGTGTGCCCAGTCCTTGGGTGCCAATGCCTCGGAGGATGCTAGGATGGGGTAAGGGCTCCTGACGGTCAGGTGCCAAATACCCCTAATGGCAGGGTCTGTCTGCCCACAGCTTGTGGGTCACTCTCACCTCACCCACATCTGACCAACGTCCCACCCAAATTGCGGTCACATCTTGCCCAGTCCGACCATGCATCTCACTGGTCTCTGAGGAGAGCGAAGAATGTCGGGAGTGAGGAGTGGAGGAACCAGATCATCCAGGGCCATATCAAGGGGGTGCGACAGACTCGATGGGCTGAATGGCCTACTTTGGCTCTTATTCCTTCTGTTCTTAATTAAACCCATTCCATCAAATTGGAAGTGAACTCAGAATCAACACTCTGCTGGAATCGATTCTCGATTGTTACAGCCTTATTTATAGTCCACAGCACTGCCATCCTGTTAGCTCCAAGTAACGCCATGCAACAAGGACACCATGAATTCATATAGCACCTGAAAGGTGTTTGACAGGGGTTTGATCAGATAAAATGTGATGATGTGCCACCCAAAGGAGATAATTGGACAGACAACCAAAAGGATGGTCAAAAGAGGCAAGTGTGCAAAGAGGGAAGTAGAGAGGGATAGAGAGAAGGTTCCCATCCGGAAAGTACTGCCTGAGAGCGTGGGGGAGGTTGGTTAAATGGAGGTACTTAGAAGGGAATTATCCTGATTTCTGGAAAGGAAGACAGTGCAGGGTTTACGGGAAGAAGATGGGGAAATGGCACTAAGTGGACTGCCCAGTTGCAGATCTACTGCAGACAGGATGGGAGTAGAGTCGCAGGTAGGTAGGATAAGGATAGTGAGGAAGGCGTTTGGGATGCTTCCCTTTATTGGTCAGAAGTTGGGAGTACAGGAGTTGGGAGGTCATGTTGCAGCTGTACCGGACATTAGTTAGGCCACTGCAGGAATACTGCATGGAACTATGGACTGTGGTGGGGACTGGCACAATTGCAACAGGCATCTGGATGGGTATATGAATAGGAAGGGTTTGGAGGGATAGGGGCCGGGTGCTGGCAGGTGGGACTAGGTTGGGTTGGGATATCTGGTCGGCATGGACGGGTTGGACTCTGTTTCCATGCTGTACATCTCTATGACTCTATTACTCTGTACTATAGGAAAGATGTTGTGGAACTTGAAAGGGTTCAGAAAAGATTTACAAAGGTGTAGCTGGGTTGAAGGGTTTCAGCTATAGGGAGAGGCTGTATAGGCTGGGGCTGTTTTTCCCTGGAGCGTCAGAGACTGAGGGGTGACCTCATAGAGGTTTATAAAATCAGGAGGGGCTCAGATAGGATAAATAGATAAAGTCTTTTCCCAGACGAGCAGGAGACTCCAGAGGACATAGGCTTCAGATGGGAGGGGACTAATATATAATGTATGAACTGGCAGAGGATATAGTAGAAGCTGGTACAATGACAACATTTACAAAACATCCAGATGGGGATATGAATAGGAAGGGTTTAGAGGGATATGGGCCAAGGGCCGGCAAAGGGGACTAGATTCATTTGGGCTAACTGGTCAGCATGAACGAATTGTACCTAATGGTCTGTTTCCATGCTGTACCTCTCTATGACTCTATAATGGCCTGACTGTTTCAGCAGTCTGTGCTGCTGTGATCTTTGTTATGTTTTGTTATGTTATGGGACATTTTTTTTTTACAAACTGAAGCAGTTTTCCTAAAGAAATACACAGGAACATTAATATCCAGGTTTCATAATTCCGGAGAGTTACTGCCTGGACTGTCAGAACAAATGGCTGGGGGTGGGGAAGGGGAGGTTGGCATGGAAGGGAAAGTTGAATCGGGTAATCAGGGCCCATCACCCAGTCCCTACGGGCAGCCCGAACCTCAGGCTGTATGGACCAGGAAGAAGCTGTCACAGCCTCCCCTCTGTCTCCCCATGCTTTCCCTGGTCGAATTCTCACTTCTCTCTGAGCCTGGAGGGTTCAGCTCGGGGACTGAAGCCAGTTCCCTTTCTCAGCTTCAGCCGCCAGTCAGCAGCAGCTGTGGGAGAGCCGAGTGGACACAGTCCCCTGATGTGGAGCGAATCAGTTCATGGAGGAACATCACAGTCACAGACACACGGAGCCTCGGAAAGGTGTCAGCTTACCAGCCGACTCCAGGAGGTACCAGGCACAGCCAGTCAGCGCAGCCAAGTGTAACACCCAGCCGTTAGCCTGAGCTCTGTCCCTCTGCCCACAGTCACACAGAGCACTCCACTCTGGGATTCATCAGGCACTGCCGAATGAAAAGAGCACTGCCACACAGCATCAGAATCACACCGTCCCCACCCTCCACCAACACAGGGGGAACTAACACTCTCTCCAGAGCCGCATGGCTCACACCCGGGAGGACATATCACATCCACACACTGAACCCAGGCTCATGATGCTGACTGAGGAGGACTCTCTCACAGTCACAGGTTGATTTGCTAACGTTCCTTCAGTTCCTCTGGTTGCGAACCGTTCCTGAAGCCACAACGCCCACTGTACAGGGTGGGGGCTTAACACTGAACAGGCAGCAATGGGGGGGTTTGGGGGGGGGGGGCAGGGGGACCCCCTCACCCCCAACTCACCTCAAGGCACTGAGGCCAATTGCCAACATTGCCTGATGGCTGTGCCTGAGCTGACCAGTGTCTGGGAATTAGAATCATAGAGATGTACAGCATGGAAATAGACCCTTCAGTCCAACCCGTCCGTGCCGACCAGATATCCCAACCTAATCAAGTCCCATCTGCCAGCACCCGGCCCATATCCCTCCAAACCCTTCCTATTCATATACCCATCCAAATGCCTCTTAAATGTTGCAATTGTACCAGCCCCCACCACTTCCTCTGGCAGCTCATTCCATACACATACCACCCTCTGTGTGAAAATGTTGCCCCTTAGGTCTCTTTTATATCTTTCCCCTCTCACCCTAAACCTATGCCCTCTAGTTCTGGACTCCCCCAACCCCAGGGAAAAGACTTTGTCTATTTATCCTATCCATGTCCCTCATGATTTTATAAACCTCTGTAAGGTCACCCCTCAGCCTCCGACGCTCCAGGGAAAACAGCCCCAGCCTGTTCAGCCTCTCCCTTGAGCTCAAATCCTCCAACCCTGGCAACATCCTTGTAAATCTTTTCTGAACCATTTCATGTTTCACAACATCTTTCCGATAGGAAGGAGACCAGAATTGCATGCAATATTCCAACAGCGGCCTAACCAATGTCCTGTACAGCTGCACCATGACCTCCCAACTCCTGTACTCAATCCTCTGACCAATAAAGGGAAGCGTACCAAGCAGTGGTTAGCACTGCTGCCTCACAGCACCAGGGACCCATTCAATCAGGCTTTGAGCATCAATCACTGAGGAAATTTGTTTAAAAACACAATCACTTGTACACTGAAGTGGTCAGCCCTTCAGCTGAACTACGATCTGGTTTGGTTTGGTTCAGTTTGGTTTTATCATGCAGTCAGTTTTTTGAGACTGTTGGTCAAAGGACCAGCTCCACACTGATCCTCTCTCTCTCTGACATCTCTCCTGTAAGAACCTGTGTTTGGTTTTACCTTTGGTGCCAAGGGGGTGTGTTTATGGGAAAGTTGCAAGTGTCTGGAACTCCTCTCCCCCTCCGATAACCCTCTCCCCCTCTGATTCCCCTCCCTCCCTCCGATACCCCTCTCTCCCTCCGATACCCCTGTCTCCCTCCGATACCCCTCTCTCTCCGATACCCCTGTCTCCCTCCGATACCCCCCTCTCTCCGATACCCCTGTCTCCCTCCGATACCCCTCTCTCCCTCCGATACCCCTGTCTCCCTCTGATACCCGTCTCCCTCCGATACCCCTCTCTCTCTCCGATACCCCTCTCTCCCTCCGATACCCCTCTCTCCCTCCGATACCCCTCTCTCCCTTCGATACCCCTCTCTCCCTCTGATACCTCCTCTCCCTCCGATACCCCTCTCTCTCCGATACCCCTCTCTCCCTCTGATACCTCCTCTCCCTCCAATACCCCTCTCTCTCCGATACCCCTCTCTCTCTCCGATACCCCTCTCTCTCTCCGATACCCCCCTCTCCCTCCGATACCCCTCTCTCCCTTCGATACCCCTCTCTCCCTCCGATACCCCTCCCTCCCTCCGATACCCCTCTCTCCCTCCAATACCCTTCTCTCCCTCTGATACCCCTCTCTCTCCCTTCTATACCCTTGTCCCCCTCCGATACCCCTCTCCCTCTGATACCCCTCTCTCCCTCCGATACCCCTCTCTCCCTCCGATACCCTTCTCTCCCTCTGATACCCCTCTCTCTCCCTTCTATACCCTTGTCCCCCTCCGATACCCCTCTCTCCCTCCGATACCCCTCTCTCCCTCTGATACCCCTCTCCCCCTCCGATACCCCTCTCTCCCTCTGATACCCCTCTCTCTCCCTTCTATACCCTTGTCCCCCTCCGATACCCCTCTCTCCCTCCGATACCCCTCTCTCCCTCTGATACCCCTCTCCCCCTCCGATACCCCTCTCCCCCTCTGATACCCCTCTGTCCCTCCGATACCCTCTCTCACTCCGTGAGGTCAGTGAGAGGCCTCCCCTCACTCTTAACCCACCGTGATGCTTCCATCAAACACACGGGGAGTAACCCCTGTGAGGGTTATTCACATCATGGCAGGTCAGCACAGGGAGCCTCACCTACTCTCCAACTCCCTCCCTCATCACTCACTCACTGCTCCCTTGTCACTCACCTACTGCTCCCTCATTCACCCCCTCACTCGCTGCTCCCTCATTCACCCCCTCACTCACTGCTCCCTCATTCACCCCCTCACTCACTGCTCCCTCATTCACCCCCTCACTCACTGCTCCCTCATTCACCGCTCCCTCATTCACCCCCTCACTCGCTGCTCCCTCATTCACCCCCTCACTCGCTGCTCCCTCATTCACCCCCTCACTCACTGCTCCCTCATTCACCGCTCCCTCATTCACCCCCTCACTCGCTGCTCCCTCATTCACCCCCTCACTCGCTGCTCCCTCATTCACCCCCTCACTCGCTGCTCTCTCATCACTCAATTGCTGCTCCCTCATCACTCATTCACTACCCCCTCATTCACCCCTTACTCGCTGCTCCCTCATCGACTCTCCCTCATTCACGCCCTCACTCGCTGCTCTCTGGAGGGAGAGAGGGGAATTGGAGGGAGGGAGGGGTATTGGAGGGAGAGAGGTGTATCGGAGGGAGAGAGGGATATCGGAGGGAGAGAGAGAGGTATCAGAGGGAGAGAGGGGTATCAGAGGGGGAGAGGGGGATATCACAGGGAGAGAGAGAGGTATCGGAGGGAGAGAGGGATATCGGAGAGAGTGGGGTATCGGAGGGAGGGAGGGGTATCGGAGGGAGAGAGGGGTATCGGAGGGAGAGAGGGGTATCGGAGGGAGAGAGGGGTATCGGAGGGAGAGAGGGGTATTGGAGGGAGAGAGGGGTATCGGAGGGAGAGAGAGAGGTATCAGAGGGAGAGAGGGGTATCGGAGGGAGAGAGGGGTATCGGAGGGAGAGAGGGGTATCAGAGGGAGAGAGGGGTATCAGAGGGAGAGAGAGAGGTATCGGAGGGAGACAGGGGTATCAGAGGGAGAGAGGGGTATCGGAGGGAGAGAGGGGTATCGGGGGGAGAGAGGGGTATCGGAGGGAGAGAGAGGAATCAGAGGGAGAGAGGGGTATCAGAGGGAGAGAGGGGTATCAGAGGGAGAGAGGGGAATTGGAGGGAGAGAGGGGTATCGGAGGGAGAGAGGGGTATCGGAGGGAGTGAGAGGAATCAGAGGAAGAGAGAGGAATCAGAGGGAGATGTGGAATTGGAACGAGAAAGGTGAATGGGAGGGAGAGAGGAATTGGGGGCAGAGAGAGAGGCATCAGAGGGAGAGAGGGGAATGGGAGGGAGAGAGGGGAAACGGAGGGAGAGAGGGGAAATGGAGGGAGGGGGATTCAGATGGAGAGAGGGGAATAGGAGGGAGGGGGGAATAGGAGGGAGAGAGGGAAATGGGAGGGTAAGGGGGAAACAGAGGAAGAGAGGGTGAGGGGAGGGAGAGAGGGAGGGAGTGGAAATGGAGGGAGAGAGGGGTATTGGAGGGAGAGGGGGAATCAGAGGGAGGGGGGGAATTTGAGAGAGAGAGAGAGAGGGGAATTGGAGGGAGATAGGGGAATGGGAGGGAGAGATGGGCATTGGAGGGAGGGAGGGGAACGGGAGGGAGAGAGGGGCATTGGAGGGAGGGAGGGGAATCGGAGGGAGAGGGGGGAATCGGAGGGAGAGAGGGGAACGGGAGGGAGAGAGGGGCATTGGAGGGAGGGAGGGGAATCGGTGGGAGAGAGGGGAATCGGAGGGAGAGAGGGGTATCGGAGGGAGAGAGGGGAATCGGAGGGAGAGAGGGGAACGGGAGGGAGAGAGGGGCATTGGAGGGAGGGAGGGGAATCGGTGGGAGAGAGGGGAATCGGTGGGAGAGAGGGGAATCGGAGGGAGAGAGGGGTATCAGAGGGAGAGAGGGGTATTGGAGGGAGAGAGAGGAATCAGAGGGAGATGGGGAATGGGAACGAGAAAGGTGAATGGGAGGGATAGAGGAATTGGGGGCAGAGAGAGGGATCAGAGGGTGAGAGGGGAATGGGAGGGAGAGAGGGGAATGGGAGGGAGGGGGGATGGGAGAGGGAGTGGGAAAAGGAGGGAGAGAGGGGAATAGGAGGGAGAGAGGGGAATGGGAGGGAGAGAGGGGAATGGGAGGGAGAGAGGGGGAATGGGAGGGAGAGAGGGGGAATCAGAGATAGAGAGGGGAATGGGAGGGAGAGAGGGGAATGGGAGAGGGAGGGGGTATGGGAGGGAGTGAGGGGAATGGGAGGGAGGGGGGATGGGAGAGGGAGTGGGAAAAGGAGGGAGAGAGGGGAATAGGAGGGAGAGAGGGGAATGGGAGGGAGAGAGGGGAATAGGAGGGAGAGATGGGAATAGGAGGGAGAGAGGGGAATGGGAGGGAGAGAGGGGAATGGGAGGGAGAGAGGGGGAATCAGAGATAGAGAGGGGAATGGGAGGGAGAGAGGGGAATGGGAGAGAGAGGGGGTATGGGAGGGAGTGAGGGGAATGGGAGGGAGGGGGGATGGGAGAGGGAGTGGGAAAAGGAGGGAGAGAGGGGAATAGGAGGGAGAGAGGGGAATAGGAGGGAGAGAGGGGAAGGGGAGGGAGAGAGGGGAATGGGAGGGAGAGAGGGGAATGGGAGGGAGAGAGGGGAATGGGAGGGAGAGAGGGGAATAGGATGGAGAGGGGGAATAGGATGGAGAGAGGGAAATGGGATGGAGAGAGGGGGAATCAGAGATAGAGAGGGGAATGGGAGGGAGGGGGGAAACGGAGGGAGAGAGATGTATCGGAGGTAGCTGGGGAATGGGAACGAGAAAGGAGAATGGGAGGGAGAGGGGAATTGAGGGCAGAGAGAGAGGGATCAGAGGGAGAGAGGGGAATGGGAGGGAGAGAAGGGTATGGGAGGGAGGGGGGAAATGGAGGGAGAGAGGTGTATCGGAGGGAAAGAGAGGGGAATTGGAGGGAGGAGTATCGGAGGGAGGGAGGGAAATGGGAGGGAGAGAGGGGAATGGGAGGGAGAGGGGGAAACGGAGGGAGAGAGGGGTATTGGAGGGAGAGAGGGAATCAGAGGTAGGGACGGGAATAGGAGAGAGGGGGGAATGGGAGGTAGAGAGGAGAGGGAGGGAGGGGAAATGGAGGGAGAGAGGGGTATTGGAGAGAGAGAGGGGTATCATAGAGAGGGGGGTATCGGAGGGAGAGAGGGGAATTGGAGGGATGAAGGAGAATTGGAGAGAGGGAGGGGAATTGGAGGGGAATCGGAGGGACAGAGGGAGAGAGGGGTATGGGAGTGAGAGAGGGGAATGGAGGGAGAGAGAGAAATGGAAGGAAGAGGGGAATTCAGAGGGAGAGAGGGGTATGGGAGGGAGAGAGGGAAATGGGAGGGAAAGGGGGAAACAGAGGAAGAGAGGGGAATGGGAGGGAAGAGGGGAGGGAGAGAGGAGAGGGAGGGGAACAGAGGGAGAGAGGGGTATTGGAGGAAGAGAGGGGTATCGGAGGGAGACAGGGAATCGGAGAGAGAGGGGAATTGGAGGGACAGTGGGGAATCAGAGGGAGAGAAGGGAATTGGAGGGAGGGGGGAATGGGAGGGAGAGATGGGCATTGGAGGAAGTGAGGGGAATTTGAGGGAGAGAGGGGTATCGGAGAGAGGGAGGGGAACCGGAGAGAGAGAGGGGAATCAGAGGGAGAGAGGTGTATCAGAAGGAGAGAGGGGAATTGGAGAGAGAGAGGGATATCGGAGGGAGAGAGAGGAATCAGAGGGAGTTGGGGAATGGGAGGGAGAGAGGGGAATGGGAGGGAGAGAGGGGGAATCAGAGATAGAGAGGGGAATGGGAGGGAGGGGGGAAATGGAGGGAGAGAGGTGCATCGGAGGGAGAAAGGTGCATCGGAGGGAGAGGGGGGAATCGGAGGGAGATAGATGTATCGGAGGGAGATGGGGAATGGGAACGAGAAAGGTGAATGGGAGGGAGGGGGAATTGAGGGCAGAGAGAGAGGGATCAGAGGGAGGGGGGGTATGGGATGGAGAGAGGTGTATCGGAGGGAGGGAGGGAAATTTGAGGGAGAGGGGGATATTGGAGTGAAAGAGGTGTATCGGAAGGAGAGAGGTGTATTGGAGGGAGAGAGAGGGGAATTGGAGGGAGGGGTATCAGAGGGAGGGAGGGAAATTGGAGGGAGAGTGAGGAATGGGAGGGAGGGGGAAACGGAGGGAGAGAGGGGAATAGGAGGGAGAGGGGGAATAGGAGGGAGGGAGAGGAATAGAAGGGAGAGAAGGGAATAGGAGGGAGAGAGGAATCAGAGGGAGATGGGGAATGGGAACGAGAAAGGTGAATGGGAGGGAGAGGGGAATTGGGGGCAGAGAGAGGGATCAGAGGGAGAGAGGGGAATGGGAGGGAGAGGGGGGAATGGGAGGGAGAGAGGGGAATGGGAGGGAGAGAGGGGTATGGGAAGGAGAGAGGGGAATGGGAGGGAGTGAGGGGAATGGGAGGGCGGGGGGTTGGGAGAGGGAGTGGGAAAAGGAGGGAGAGAGGGGAATAGGAGGGTGAGAGGGGAATGGAGGGAGAGAGGGGAATCGGAGGGAGAGATCGGAATCGGAGGGAGAGAGGGGAATTGGAGGGAGAGAGGGGAATCGGAGGGAGAGAGGGATATTGGAGGGAGAGAGGGGAATCGGAGGGAGAGAGGGGAATCAGAGGGAGAGAAGGGAATTGGAGGGAGATGGGAATGGGAGGGAGAGATGGGCATTGGAGGAAGTGAGGGGAATTTGAGGGAGAGAGGGGTATCGGAGAGAGGGAGGGGAACCGGAGAGAGAGAGGGGAATCAGAGGGAGAGTGGTGTATCAGAAGGAGAGAGGGGAATTGGAGAGAGAGAGGGATATCGGAGGGAGAGAGAGGAATCAGAGGGAGTTGGGGAATGGGAGGGAGAGAGGGGAATGGGAGGGAGAGAGGGGGAATCAGAGATAGAGAGGGGAATGGGAGTGAGGGGGGAATGGAGGGAGAGAGGTGCATCAGAGGGAGAGAGGTGCATCGGAGGGAGAGGGGGGAATCGGAGGGAGAGGGGGGAATCGGAGGGAGATAGATGTATCGGAGGGAGATGGGGAATGGGAACGAGAAAGGTGAATGGGAGGGAGGGGGAATTGAGGGCAGAGAGAGAGGGATCAGAGGGAGAGAGGGGTATGGGATGGAGAGAGGTGTATCGGAGGGAGGGAGGGAAATTTGAGGGAGAGGGGGATATTGGAGTGAGAGAGGTGTATCGGAGGGAGAGAGGTGTATTGGAGGGAGAGAGAGGGGAATTGGAGGGAGGGGGAAACGGAGGGAGAGAGGGGAATAGGAGGGAGAGGGGGAATAGGAGGGAGGGAGGGGAATAGAAGGGAGAGAAGGGAATAGGAGGGAGAGAGAGGAATCAGAGGGAAATGGGGAATGGGAACGAGAAAGGTGAATGGGAGGGAGAGGGGAATTGGGGGCAGAGAGAGGGATCAGAGGGAGAGAGGGGAATGGGAGGGAGAGGGGGGAATGGGAGGGAGAGGGGAATGGGAGGGAGAGAGGGGTATGGGAAGGAGAGAGGGGAATGGGAGGGAGTGAGGGGAATGGGAGGGCGGGGGGTTGGGAGAGGGAGTGGGAAAAGGAGGGAGAGAGGGGAATAGGAGGGTGAGAGGGGAATGGAGGGAGAGAGGGGAATCGGAGGGAGAGATGGGAATCGGAGGGAGAGAGGGGAATCGAAGGGAGAGAGGGGAATTGGAGGGAGAGAGGGATATTGGAGGGAGAGAGGGGAATCGGAGGGAGAGAGGGGAATGGAGGGAGAGAGGGGAACGGAGGGAGAGAGGGGAATCGGAGGGAGAGAGGGATATTGGAGGGAGAGAGGGGAATCGGAGGGAGAGAGGGGAATAGGAGGGAGAGAGGGGAATTGGAGGGAGAGAGGGGAATTGGAGGGAGAGAGGGGAATCGAAGGGAGAGAGGGGAACCAGAGGTAGAGAGGGGAATGGGAGAGTGGGGGGAAATGGAGGAAGAGAGGTGTATCAGAGGGAGAGAGGGGAATTGGAGGGAGAGAGTGGAATAGCAGGGAGAGAGAGGAACCAGAGGTAGAGAGGGGAATGGAGGGAGAGAGGGGAATGGAGGGAGAGAGGGGAATCGGAAGGAGAGAGGGGAACAGGAGGGAGAGAGGGGAACCAGAGGTAGAGAGGGGAATGGGAGAGTGGGGGGAAATGGAGGAAGAGAGGTGTATCGGAGGGAGAGAGGGGGACAGGTGCGAGAGAGGGGTATCGGAGGGAGAGAGGGGTATCAGAGGGAGAGAGGAGGACAGGAGGGAGAGAGGGTTATCGGAGGGAGAGAGGGGTATCGGAGGGAGAGAGAGGAATCAGAGGGAGATGTGGAATGGGAACGAGAAAGGTGAATGGGAGGGAGAGAGGAATTGGGGGCAGAGAGAGGGATCAGAGGGAGAGAGGGGTATGGGAAGGAGAGAGGGGAAACAGAGGGAGTGAGGGGAATGGAGGGAGAGAGGGAAATGGGAGGGAGAGAGGGGAATGGGAGGGAGAGAGGGGAATGGGAGGGAGAGAGAGGAATGGGAGGGAGAGAGGGGAAATGGAGGGAAAGAGGGGAAACGGAGGGACAGTGGGGTATGGGAGGGAGAGGGGGATTCAGATGGAGACAGGGGAATAGGAGGGAGAGGGGGAATAGGAGGGAGAGGGGGAATAGGAGGGAGAGAGGGAAATGGGAGGGAAAGGGGGAAACAGAGGAAGAGAGTGGAATGGGAGGGAGGGGGAAATGGGAGGGAGAGAGGAATGGAGGGAGTGAGGGAAATGGGAGAGAGAGGGGAATTCAGAGGGAGAGAGGGGTATGGAAGGGAGAGAGGGGAATAGAACGGAGAGATGGGAATAGGAGGGAGAGACGGGAATAGGAGGGAGAGGGGAAATGGGAGGGAAAGGGGAAACAGAGGAAGAGAGGGGAATGGGAGGGAGAGAGGGCAGGGAGAGAGGGAGGGAGGGGTAACAGAGGGAGAGAGGGGTATCGGAGGGAGAGAGGGAATTGGAGGGAGGGAGGGGAATTGGAGGGAGAGGGGGTATTGGAGAGAGGGAGGGAAATTGGAGGGCGAGGGGGGTATTGGAGAGAGAGGGGTATCGGAGGGAGAGAATGGAATTGGAGGGAGGGAGGGTTAACGGAGGGAGGGAGAAAAATTGGAGGGAGAGAGGTGAATCAGAGGGAGGGAGGGTAATTGGAGGGAGAGTGGGGAATCGGAGGGGGGAGGGGTATCGGAGGGAGAGGGGTATTGGCGGGATGGAGGGAAATTGGAGGGAGATAGGTGTATCAGAGGGAGAGAGGTGTATCAGAGGGAAGGAGTGGTATTGGAGGGAGAGAGTAGAATTGGAGGGAGAGTGGGGAATGGGAGAAGAGGGGGAAATGGGAGGGAAAGGGGGAAACAGGGGAAGAGAGTGGAATGGGAGGGAGAGAGGAGAGGGAGGCAGGGAGGGAGGGGAAACAGAGGGAGAGAGGGGTATTGGAGGGAGAGAGGGGTATCGGAGGGAGAGGGGAAATGGAGGGAGAGAGGGGAACGGGAGGGAGAGATGGGAATTAGAGGGACAGAGGGGAATGGGAGGGAAAGGGGGGAAACAAAGGAAGAGAGGGGAATGGGAGGGATAGAGGGGTATCGGAGGGAGAGTGGGAATCAGAGGGAGAGAAGGGAATGGGAGGGGCAAACGGAGGGAGAGAGGTGTATCAGAGGGAGAGAGGGGAATTGGAGGGAGAGAGGGGAATTGGAGGGAGAGAGGGGTATTGGAGAGAGAGAGGGGTATTGGAGGGAGTGGCATCAGAGGGAGGGAGGGAAATTGGTGGAGAGTGGGGAATTGGAGGGAGGGGTTTCGGAGGGAAGAGGGGAATTGGAGGGAGGGAGGGGAATCGGAGGGAGAGAGGGGAATCGGAGAGAGGGAGGGGAACAGGAGGGAGGGAGGGGAACAGGAGGGAGAGAGGGGTATCGGAGGGAGAGAGGGGAATTGGAGGGAGGGAGGGGTATCGGAGGGAGGGAGGGGTATAGGAGAGAGGGAGGGAAATTGTAGGGAGAGAGGTGCATCGGAGGGAGAGAGGGAAATCGGAGGGAGAGAGGGATATCAGAGGGAGAGAGGGAAACGGGAGGGAGGGATGGACATTGGAGGGAGGGAGGGGAATTGGAGGGAGGGAGGGGAATTGGAGGGAGAGAGAGGAATCAGAGGTAGATGGGGAATGGGAATGAGAAAGATGAATGGGAGGGAGAGAGGAATTGGGGGCAGAGAGGGGAATCAGAGGGAGAGAGGGGTATGGGAAGGAGAGAGGGGAAACGGAGGGAGTGAGGGGAATGGAGGGAGAGAGGGAAATGGGAGGGAGAGAGGGGAATGGGAGGGAGAGAGGGGAATGGGAGGGAGAGAGGGGAATCGAAGGGAGAGAGGGGAACCAGAGGTAGAGAGGGGAATGGGAGAGTGGGGGGAAATGGAGGAAGAGAGGTGTATCAGAGGGAGAGAGGGGAATTGGAGGGAGAGAGTGGAATAGCAGGGAGAGAGAGGAACCAGAGGTAGAGAGGGGAATGGAGGGAGAGAGGGGAATGGAGGGAGAGAGGGGAATCGGAGGGAGAGAGGGGAACAGGAGGGAGAGAGGGGAACCAGAGGTAGAGAGGGGAATGGGAGAGTGGGGGGAAATGGAGGAAGAGAGGTGTATCGGAGGGAGAGAGGGGGACAGGTGCGAGAGAGGGGTATCGGAGGGAGAGAGGGGTATCAGAGGGAGAGAGGAGGACAGGAGGGAGAGAGGGTTATCGGAGGGAGAGAGGGGTATCGGAGGGAGAGAGAGGAATCAGAGGGAGATGTGGAATGGGAACGAGAAAGGTGAATGGGAGGGAGAGAGGAATTGGGGGCAGAGAGAGGGATCAGAGGGAGAGAGGGGTATGGGAAGGAGAGAGGGGAAACAGAGGGAGTGAGGGGAATGGAGGGAGAGAGGGAAATGGGAGGGAGAGAGGGGAATGGGAGGGAGAGAGGGGAATGGGAGGGAGAGAGAGGAATGGGAGGGAGAGAGGGGAAATGGAGGGAAAGAGGGGAAACGGAGGGACAGTGGGGTATGGGAGGGAGAGGGGGATTCAGATGGAGTCAGGGGAATAGGAGGGAGAGGGGGAATAGGAGGGAGAGGGGGAATAGGAGGGAGAGAGGGAAATGGGAGGGAAAGGGGGAAACAGAGGAAGAGAGTGGAATGGGAGGGAGGGGGAAATGGGAGGGAGAGAGGAATGGAGGGAGTGAGGGAAATGGGAGAGAGAGGGGAATTCAGAGGGAGAGAGGGGTATGGAAGGGAGAGAGGGGAATAGAACGGAGAGATGGGAATAGGAGGGAGAGACGGGAATAGGAGGGAGAGGGGAAATGGGAGGGAAAGGGGAAACAGAGGAAGAGAGGGGAATGGGAGGGAGAGAGGGCAGGGAGAGAGGGAGGGAGGGGTAACAGAGGGAGAGAGGGGTATCGGAGGGAGAGAGGGAATTGGAGGGAGGGAGGGGAATTGGAGGGAGGGGTATCAGAGGGAGGGAGGGAAATTGGAGGGAGAGTGGGGAATGGGAGGGAGGGGGAAACGGAGGGAGAGAGGGGAATAGGAGGGAGAGGGGGAATAGGAGGGAGGGAGAGGAATAGAAGGGAGAGAAGGGAATAGGAGGGAGAGAGGAATCAGAGGGAGATGGGGAATGGGAACGAGAAAGGTGAATGGGAGGGAGAGGGGAATTGGGGGCAGAGAGAGGGATCAGAGGGAGAGAGGGGAATGGGAGGGAGAGGGGGGAATGGGAGGGAGAGAGGGGAATGGGAGGGAGAGAGGGGTATGGGAAGGAGAGAGGGGAATGGGAGGGAGTGAGGGGAATGGGAGGGCGGGGGGTTGGGAGAGGGAGTGGGAAAAGGAGGGAGAGAGGGGAATAGGAGGGTGAGAGGGGAATGGAGGGAGAGAGGGGAATCGGAGGGAGAGATCGGAATCGGAGGGAGAGAGGGGAATTGGAGGGAGAGAGGGGAATCGGAGGGAGAGAGGGATATTGGAGGGAGAGAGGGGAATCGGAGGGAGAGAGGGGAATCAGAGGGAGAGAAGGGAATTGGAGGGAGATGGGAATGGGAGGGAGAGATGGGCATTGGAGGAAGTGAGGGGAATTTGAGGGAGAGAGGGGTATCGGAGAGAGGGAGGGGAACCGGAGAGAGAGAGGGGAATCAGAGGGAGAGTGGTGTATCAGAAGGAGAGAGGGGAATTGGAGAGAGAGAGGGATATCGGAGGGAGAGAGAGGAATCAGAGGGAGTTGGGGAATGGGAGGGAGAGAGGGGAATGGGAGGGAGAGAGGGGAATGGGAGGGAGAGAGGGGGAATCAGAGATAGAGAGGGGAATGGGAGGGAGGGGGGAATGGAGGGAGAGAGGTGCATCAGAGGGAGAGAGGTGCATCGGAGGGAGAGGGGGGAATCGGAGGGAGAGGGGGGGAATCGGAGGGAGATAGATGTATCGGAGGGAGATGGGGAATGGGAACGAGAAAGGTGAATGGGAGGGAGGGGGAATTGAGGGCAGAGAGAGAGGGATCAGAGGGAGAGAGGGGTATGGGATGGAGAGAGGTGTATCGGAGGGAGGGAGGGAAATTTGAGGGAGAGGGGGATATTGGAGTGAGAGAGGTGTATCGGAGGGAGAGAGGTGTATTGGAGGGAGAGAGAGGGGAATTGGAGGGAGGGGGAAACGGAGGGAGAGAGGGGAATAGGAGGGAGAGGGGGAATAGGAGGGAGGGAGGGGAATAGAAGGGAGAGAAGGGAATAGGAGGGAGAGAGAGGAATCAGAGGGAGATGGGGAATGGGAACGAGAAAGGTGAATGGGAGGGAGAGGGGAATTGGGGGCAGAGAGAGGGATCAGAGGGAGAGAGGGGAATGGGAGGGAGAGGGGGGAATGGGAGGGAGAGAGGGGAATGGGAGGGAGAGAGGGGTATGGGAAGGAGAGAGGGGAATGGGAGGGAGTGAGGGGAATGGGAGGGCGGGGGGTTGGGAGAGGGAGTGGGAAAAGGAGGGAGAGAGGGGAATAGGAGGGTGAGAGGGGAATGGAGGGAGAGAGGGGAATCGGAGGGAGAGATGGGAATCGGAGGGAGAGAGGGGAATCGAAGGGAGAGAGGGGAATTGGAGGGAGAGAGGGATATTGGAGGGAGAGAGGGGAATCGGAGGGAGAGAGGGGAATGGAGGGAGAGAGGGGAACGGAGGGAGAGAGGGGAATCGGAGGGAGAGAGGGATATTGGAGGGAGAGAGGGGAATCGGAGGGAGAGAGGGGAATAGGAGGGAGAGAGGGGAATCGAAGGGAGAGAGGGGAACCAGAGGTAGAGAGGGGAATGGGAGAGTGGGGGGAAATGGAGGAAGAGAGGTGTATCAGAGGGAGAGAGGGGAATTGGAGGGAGAGAGTGGAATAGCAGGGAGAGAGAGGAACCAGAGGTAGAGAGGGGAATGGAGGGAGAGAGGGGAATGGAGGGAGAGAGGGGAATCGGAGGGAGAGAGGGGAACAGGAGGGAGAGAGGGGAACCAGAGGTAGAGAGGGGAATGGGAGAGTGGGGGGAAATGGAGGAAGAGAGGTGTATCGGAGGGAGAGAGGGGGACAGGTGCGAGAGAGGGGTATCGGAGGGAGAGAGGGGTATCAGAGGGAGAGAGGAGGACAGGAGGGAGAGAGGGTTATCGGAGGGAGAGAGGGGTATCGGAGGGAGAGAGAGGAATCAGAGGGAGATGTGGAATGGGAACGAGAAAGGTGAATGGGAGGGAGAGAGGAATTGGGGGCAGAGAGAGGGATCAGAGGGAGAGAGGGGTATGGGAAGGAGAGAGGGGAAACAGAGGGAGTGAGGGGAATGGAGGGAGAGAGGGAAATGGGAGGGAGAGAGGGGAATGGGAGGGAGAGAGGGGAATGGGAGGGAGAGAGAGGAATGGGAGGGAGAGAGGGGAAATGGAGGGAAAGAGGGGAAACGGAGGGACAGTGGGGTATGGGAGGGAGAGGGGGATTCAGATGGAGTCAGGGGAATAGGAGGGAGAGGGGGAATAGGAGGGAGAGGGGGAATAGGAGGGAGAGAGGGAAATGGGAGGGAAAGGGGGAAACAGAGGAAGAGAGTGGAATGGGAGGGAGGGGGAAATGGGAGGGAGAGAGGAATGGAGGGAGTGAGGGAAATGGGAGAGAGAGGGGAATTCAGAGGGAGAGAGGGGTATGGAAGGGAGAGAGGGGAATAGAACGGAGAGATGGGAATAGGAGGGAGAGACGGGAATAGGAGGGAGAGGGGAAATGGGAGGGAAAGGGGAAACAGAGGAAGAGAGGGGAATGGGAGGGAGAGAGGGCAGGGAGAGAGGGAGGGAGGGGTAACAGAGGGAGAGAGGGGTATCGGAGGGAGAGAGGGAATTGGAGGGAGGGAGGGGAATTGGAGGGAGAGGGGGTATTGGAGAGAGGGAGGAGTATCGGAGGGAGAGAAGGGAATTGGAGGGAGGGAGGGGTATCGGAGGGAGAGAGGGGGAACAGGAGGGAGAGAGGGGTATCGGAGAGAGAGAGGGGAATTGGAGGGAGAGAGGGGAATCGGAGAGAGAGAGGGGTATCAGAGGGAGAGAGGGGTATCGGAGGGAGGGGTATCAGAGAGAGAGGGAAATTGGAGGGAGAGAGGGGTATCAGAGGGAGAGAGGGGAATTGGAGGGAGAGAGGGGAACGGGAGGGAGAGAGGGGTATCGGAGGGAGGGAGGGAAATTGGAGGGCGAGGGGGGTATTGGAGAGAGAGGGGTATCGGAGGGAGAGAATGGAATTGGAGGGAGGGAGGGTTAT
Organism: Chiloscyllium punctatum; assembly: GCF_047496795.1. Lineage (NCBI taxonomy): Eukaryota > Metazoa > Chordata > Chondrichthyes > Orectolobiformes > Hemiscylliidae > Chiloscyllium > Chiloscyllium punctatum. Next base: position 82,334,545 of record NC_092744.1, read on the forward strand.
CGGAGGGAGGGAGAAAAATTGGAGGGAGAGAGGTGAATCAGAGGGAGGGAGGGTAATTGGAGGGAGAGTGGGGAATCGGAGGGGGGAGGGGTATCGGAGGGAGAGGGGTATTGGCGGGATGGAGGGAAATTGGAGGGAGATAGGTGTATCAGAGGGAGAGAGGTGTATCAGAGGGAAGGAGTGGTATTGGAGGGAGAGAGTAGAATTGGAGGGAGAGTGGGGAATGGGAGAAGAGGGGGAAATGGGAGGGAAAGGGGGAAACAGGGGAAGAGAGTGGAATGGGAGGGAGAGAGGAGAGGGAGGCAGGGAGGGAGGGGAAACAGAGGGAGAGAGGGGTATTGGAGGGAGAGAGGGGTATCGGAGGGAGAGAGGGGAACGGGAGGGAGAGATGGGAATTAGAGGGACAGAGGGGAATGGGAGGGAAAGGGGGGAAACAAAGGAAGAGAGGGGAATGGGAGAGAAAGGGGGGAAACAAAGGAAGAGAGGGGAATGGGAGGGATAGAGGGGTATCGGAGGGAGAGTGGGAATCAGAGGGAGAGAAGGGAATGGGAGGGGCAAACGGAGGGAGAGAGGTGTATCAGAGGGAGAGAGGGGAATTGGAGGGAGAGAGGGGAATTGGAGGGAGAGAGGGGTATTGGAGAGAGAGAGGGGTATTGGAGGGAGTGGCATCAGAGGGAGGGAGGGAAATTGGTGGAGAGTGGGGAATTGGAGGGAGGGGTTTCGGAGGGAAGAGGGGAATTGGAGGGAGGGAGGGGAATCGGAGGGAGAGAGGGGAATCGGAGGGAGAGAGGGGAATCGGAGAGAGGGAGGGGAACAGGAGGGAGGGAGGGGAACAGGAGGGAGAGAGGGGTATCGGAGGGAGAGAGGGGAATTGGAGGGAGGGAGGGGTATCGGAGGGAGGGAGGGGTATAGGAGAGAGGGAGGGAAATTGTAGGGAGAGAGGGAAATCGGAGGGAGAGAGGGATATCAGAGGGAGAGAGGGAAACGGGAGGGAGGGATGGACATTGGAGGGAGGGAGGGGAATTGGAGGGAGGGAGGGGAATTGGAGGGAGAGAGAGGAATCAGAGGTAGATGGGGAATGGGAATGAGAAAGATGAATGGGAGGGAGAGAGGAATTGGGGGCAGAGAGGGGAATCAGAGGGAGAGAGGGGTATGGGAAGGAGAGAGGGGAAACGGAGGGAGTGAGGGGAATGGAGGGAGAGAGGGAAATGGGAGGGAGAGAGGGGAATGGGAGGGAGAGAGGGGAATGGGAGGGAGAGAGGGGAATCGAAGGGAGAGAGGGGAACCAGAGGTAGAGAGGGGAATGGGAGAGTGGGGGGAAATGGAGGAAGAGAGGTGTATCAGAGGGAGAGAGGGGAATTGGAGGGAGAGAGTGGAATAGCAGGGAGAGAGAGGAACCAGAGGTAGAGAGGGGAATGGAGGGAGAGAGGGGAATGGAGGGAGAGAGGGGAATCGGAGGGAGAGAGGGGAACAGGAGGGAGAGAGGGGAACCAGAGGTAGAGAGGGGAATGGGAGAGTGGGGGGAAATGGAGGAAGAAAGGTGTATCGGAGGGAGAGAGGGGGACAGGTGCGAGAGAGGGGTATCGGAGGGAGAGAGGGGTATCAGAGGGAGAGAGGAGGACAGGAGGGAGAGAGGGTTATCGGAGGGAGAGAGGGGTATCGGAGGGAGAGAGAGGAATCAGAGGGAGATGTGGAATGGGAATGAGAAAGGTGAATGGGAGGGAGAGAGGAATTGGGGGCAGAGAGAGGGATCAGAGGGAGAGAGGGGTATGGGAAGGAGAGAGGGGAAACAGAGGGAGTGAGGGGAATGGAGGGAGAGAGGGAAATGGGAGGGAGAGAGGGGAATGGGAGGGAGAGAGGGGAATGGGAGGGAGAGAGAGGAATGGGAGGGAGAGAGGGGAAATGGAGGGAAAGAGGGGAAACGGAGGGACAGTGGGGTATGGGAGGGAGAGGGGGATTCAGATGGAGACAGGGGAATAGGAGGGAGAGGGGGGAATAGGAGGGAGAGGGGGAATAGGAGGGAGAGAGGGAAATGGGAGGGAAAGGGGGAAACAGAGGAAGAGAGTGGAATGGGAGGGAGGGGGGAAATGGGAGGGAGAGAGGAATGGAGGGAGTGAGGGAAATGGGAGAGAGAGGGGAATTCAGAGGGAGAGAGGGGTATGGAAGGGAGAGAGGGGAATAGAACGGAGAGATGGGAATAGGAGGGAGAGACGGGAATAGGAGGGAGAGGGGAAATGGGAGGGAAAGGGGAAACAGAGGAAGAGAGGGGAATGGGAGGGAGAGAGGGCAGGGAGAGAGGGAGGGAGGGGTAACAGAGGGAGAGAGGGGTATCGGAGGGAGAGAGGGGTATCGGAGGGAGAGAGGAATTGGAGGGAGGGAGGGGAATTGGAGGGAGAGGGGGTATTGGAGAGAGGGAGGAGTATCGGAGGGAGAGAAGGGAATTGGAGGGAGGGAGGGATATCGGAGGGAGAGAGGGGAACAGGAGGGAGAGAGGGGTATCGGAGAGAGAGAGGGGAATTGGAGAGAGAGAGGGGAATCGGAGAGAGAGAGGGGTATCAGAGGGAGAGAGGGGTATCGGAGGGAGGGGTATCAGAGAGAGAGGGAAATTGGAGGGAGAGAGGGGTATCAGAGGGAGAGAGGGGAATTGGAGGGAGAGAGGGGAACGGGAGGGAGAGAGGGGTATCGGAGGGAGGGAGGGAAATTGGAGGGCGAGGGGGGTATTGGAGAGAGAGGGGTATCGGAGGGAGAAAATGGAATTGGAGGGAGGGAGGGTTATCGGAGGGAGGGAGAAAAATTGGAGGGAGAGAGGTGAATCAGAGGGAGGGAGGGTAATTGGAGGGAGAGTGGGGAATCGGAGGGGGGAGGGGTATCGGAGGGAGAGGGGTATTGGCGGGATGGAGGGAAATTGGAGGGAGATAGGTGTATCAGAGGGAGAGAGGTGTATCAGAGGGAAGGAGTGGTATTGGAGGGAGAGAGTAGAATTGGAGGGAGAGTGGGGGAATGGGAGAAGAGGGGGAAATGGGAGGGAAAGGGGGAAACAGGGGAAGAGAGTGGAATGGGAGGGAGAGAGGAGAGGGAGGCAGGGAGGGAGGGGAAACAGAGGGAGAGAGGGGTATTGGAGGGAGAGAGGGGTATCGGAGGGAGAGGGGAAATGGAGGGAGAGAGGGGAACGGGAGGGAGAGATGGGAATTAGAGGGACAGAGGGGAATGGGAGGGAAAGGGGGGAAACAAAGGAAGAGAGGGGAATGGGAGAGAAAGGGGGGAAACAAAGGAAGAGAGGGGAATGGGAGGGATAGAGGGGTATTGGAGGGAGAGTGGGAATCAGAGGGAGAGAAGGGAATGGGAGGGGCAAACGGAGGGAGAGAGGTGTATCAGAGGGAGAGAGGGGAATTGGAGGGAGAGAGGGGAATTGGAGGGAGAGAGGGGTATTGGAGAGAGAGAGGGGTATTGGAGGGAGTGGCATCAGAGGGAGGGAGGGAAATTGGTGGAGAGTGGGGAATTGGAGGGAGGGGTTTCGGAGGGAAGAGGGGAATTGGAGGGAGGGAGGGGAATCGGAGGGAGAGAGGGGAATCGGAGAGAGGGAGGGGAACAGGAGGGAGGGAGGGGAACAGGAGGGAGAGAGGGGTATCGGAGGGAGAGAGGGGAATTGGAGGGAGGGAGGGGTATCGGAGGGAGGGAGGGGTATAGGAGAGAGGGAGGGAAATTGTAGGGAGAGAGGTGCATCGGAGGGAGAGAGGGAAATCGGAGGGAGAGAGGGATATCAGAGGGAGAGAGGGAAACGGGAGGGAGGGATGGACATTGGAGGGAGGGAGGGGAATTGGAGGGAGGGAGGGGAATTGGAGGGAGAGAGAGGAATCAGAGGTAGATGGGGAATGGGAATGAGAAAGATGAATGGGAGGGAGAGAGGAATTGGGGGCAGAGAGGGGAATCAGAGGGAGAGAGGGGTATGGGAAGGAGAGAGGGGAAACGGAGGGAGTGAGGGGAATGGAGGGAGAGAGGGAAATGGGAGGGAGAGAGGGGAAACGGAGGGACAGTGGGGTATGGGAGGGAGAGGGGGATTCAGATGGAGACAGGGGAATAGGAGGGAGAGGGGGGAATAGGAGGGAGAGGGGGAATAGGAGGGAGAGAGGGAAATGGGAGGGAAAGGGGGAAACAGAGGAAGAGAGTGGAATGGGAGGGAGAGAGGAATGGAGGGAGTGAGGGAAATGGGAGAAAGAGGGGAATTCAGAGGGAGAGAGGGGTATGGAAGGGAGAGAGGGGAATAGAACGGAGAGATGGGAATAGGAGGTAGAGACGGGAATAGGAGGGAGAGGGGAAATGGGAGGGAAAGGGGAAACAGAGGAAGAGAGGGGAATGGGAGGGAGAGAGGGCAGGGAGAGAGGGAGGGAGGGGTAACAGAGGGAGAGAGGGGTATCGGAGGGAGAGAGGGGTATCGGAGGGAGAGAGGGGTATCGGAGGGAGAGAGGGAATTGGAGGGTGGGAGGGGAATTGGAGGGAGAGGGGGTATTGGAGAGAGGGAGGAGTATCGGAGGGAGAGAAGGGAATTGGAGGGAGAGAGGGGGAACAGGAGGGAGAGAGGGAATGGGAACGAGAAAGGTGAATGGGAGGGAGAGGGGAATCAGGGGGCAGAAAGAGGGATCAGAGGGAGAGAGTGGAATGGGAGGGACAGAGGGGGATTCAGAAGGAGAGAGCGGAATGGGAGAGGGAGAGGGAGAGGGAAACGGAGGGAGAGAGGGGAATGGGAGGGAGGGGGAAAATGGAGGGAGAGAGGTGTATCGGTGGGAGAGAGGGGAATTGGAGGGAGGGAGGGGAATTGGCGAGAGAGAGGGGTCGCGGAGGGAGGGAAGGGTATCAGAGGGAGGGGTATCAGAGGGAGAGAGGGGAATTGAAGGGAGAGAGGGGTATCAGAGGTAGAGAGAGGAATTGGAGGGAGGGGAATCGCAGAGAGAGTGGGGAATCGGAGGGACAGAGGGGTATTGGAGGGAGGGGTATCGGAGGGAGAGAGGTGTATCGGAGGGAGAGAGGGGGAACAGGAGGGAGAGAGGGGTATCGGAGGGAGAGAGGGGAATCGGAGGGAGGAAGGGAAACGGGAGAGAGAGGGGGAAATCGGAGGGAGAGAGGGGAATCAGAGGGAGATGGGGAATGGGAACGCGAAAGGTGAATAGGAGGGAGAGGGGAATCAGGGGGCAGAGAGAGGGATCAGAGGGAGAGAAGGGAATGGGAGGGAGAGAGGGGTATGGGAGGGAGAGAGGGGTATGGGAGGGAGAGGGGAATCAAGGGGCAGAGGGGGGATCAGAGGGAGAGAGGGGTATGGGAGGGAGAGAGGGGTATGGGAGGGAGAGGGGAATCAAGGGGCAGAGGGGGGATCAGAGGGAGAGAGGGGTATGGGAGAGGGAGAAGGAAATGGAGGGAGAGAGGGGAATAGTAGGGAGAGAGGGGGAATCAGAGGTAGAGAGGGGAATGGGAGGGAGGGGGGAAATGGAGGGAGAGAGGTGTATCGGTGGGAGAGAGGGGAATTGGAGGGAGGGAGGGGAATTGGCGAGAGAGAGGGGCTGCGGAGGGAGAGAGGGGTATCGGAGGGAGGGAGGGGTATCAGAGGGAGAGAGGGGAATTGGTTGGAGAGAGGGGTATCGGAGAGAGAGAGGGAAATTGGAGGGAGGGAGGGGTATCGGAGGGAGAGAGGGGAATTTGAGGGAGAGATGGGTATCGGAGGGAGAGAGGGGTATCGGAGGGAGAGAGGGGAACTGGAATGAGAGAGGGGTATCGGAGGGAGAGAGGGGAATTGGAGGGAGAAATGGGTATCGGAGGGAGAGTGTGGTATCGGAGGGAGGGAGGGGTATCAGAGAGATAGAGGGGGCACTGGAGGGGTAGAGGGGTATCGGAGGGAGAGAGGGGAATTGGAGGGAGGGAGGGGAATTGGAGGGAGAGAGAGGGGAATCGGAGCGAGAGAGGGGTATCGGAGGGAGGGAGTGGAATCGGAGGTAGAGAGGGGAATGAGAGGTAGAGAGGGGTATCGGAGGGAGAGAGTGGTATTGGAAGGAGTGAGGGGAATTAGAGGGAGGGAGGGATATCAGAGGGAGGGAGGGGTATTGGACTGAGAGAGGGGTATCGGAGGGAGAGAGG